>NC_141693.1:393989008-396389008 GCF_964263255.1 Lissotriton vulgaris
TTTTTGGTGTAGCGTTATTTTTGTGTGTTATTGCGTGGTTTTACTGTTGGGTGGTCTGCAACCTTCACACTGTGACTCTGAAATGTATGTCTTGCCCTAGGCCAGGCTACCCCAGGTTTTAACAGATTGGTGCCTAGCGGTGGGATACTGACTTGGTTGCAGCTACTCAATAGTAATTCAACGTAATACACTAAACCTACACCAGGAGTTTTCTCCTTGCGGCCCTCCTAATTTGTCTTTTTGATTTTTCCAAATTTGTTCCTGGTGGTGGGTGGAGGTAGCTTTAGGTTGCCCTTGCAACTCTACAATTTCTGGTGTGTTATCTAGGTTTGCCTGACTCAAAATGGAGTTTGCCTTGGAAAACCTAGAGGTCTATTCTGTGTCACAGCTGAAAGTGTTCTGCCAGCAAATGGGGGCATTTTTCAAGCATGGTGCCAGGAAGGGGGAGCTCCAGACCAGCCTTAGGGCTTGGGTGGAGGCACACCAAGAAAGGAAGGAGGAGGATGAAGGGGTAGACCAGGACACGGTGGGGGAGATAGATGGGTTATTCCACACTGAGGGGGAAAATTTACTCCCAGGACCAGTGTCCTACTCCAGAAGGGGCAGTAGCGCCTCTGGGGGAAGCTTAACTGAAGCCGAGCTCACGGATAGGAGGGAGAAAAGACAGTTGAGATGGGAGTTGGCTAAGTTGGAGCAGGAGAAGGAGGAGAGGAGGATGGCCCACGAGTTCAGGCTGAAGGAATTAGAACTCAAGAGCCTGCAACGGGGGACCTCTCCTGAAATGAATGGTGGCAGCGAGACAAAGGAGACAGCCAGGGAGACTAGACCCTACTTGCCGAAAGACCTTACAGCTAGCTTCAGTCAGGGAGATGACATAGCTAAGTGGCTGGCTGCTTATGAGGTCTCCCTGAGAGCTCATGGGGTGCAGGAAAAGCACTGGGGGGGGGTGGTTTGTACAAATACATGCCTCCTGCTGGTCGGGACACCTTGCTGGCCCTGGAACCAGAGGAACAAACCAACTACCCCACCATGAAGCTGGCGTTGTTAAGGAAGTTTGGGCTTACCCCAGAAAGGTACCGTCAGAAGTTCAGGGGGAGCCACAAATTAAGCACCCAGAACTGGGTGGACTTCCTTGACTACGCCAGAAAGGCCTTAGAGGGTTGGGTCAAGGGCAGTGAGGTGAAAGATTATGAGGGGCTGTACGATCTATTTTTGAAAGAACACCTCCTCGAGAAATGTTTTCCCGAGCTGCGCCAACACATGGTGGACAGCAAGCTGACCAATCCCCGGAAGCTTGCAGAGGAGGCGGACATCTGGGCCAGTACTCGGGTGTCCTCAAAGGGGACTGGAGGGGATTCTCAAAAAGCCGGACAGGGCGCCCCCCAGAAGAAGGAGGGGGGAGAGAAAAAGAAGGAGTTCTCTAAAGGTCCCCAAAATAACTTCCAAGGGAAGGGAGCAGGTTTCACCCCTAGGGCAAACCCGCCCAGAAACCCTAATCCTGGCCAAAGCCAGCAGCCAAGGGTTCTCCACTGTTTTGAATGTGGTGGTGTTGGACATTATAAGGGGGATGTCAGATGCCCAAAGAGACCACCCCCTCCCACCGGAGGAAAGTCACCGGGAGTAGCTAGTGTAGCGCTCGGGGAGGAGTTGCCCTTAGATAAGGGGGGTGAGTGGGCGGGTGTCACCTTAGTGTCCCTGGGAGAGCGGGAGATGGTTCCCAAGATCCAGGTGCCCCAAATACTACAAAGTATGGGCAATGGGTCACCATCAATGGCCAGAGAGGGGAGGCTCTGAGAGATACAGGAGCCAGTATGACTATGGTGAGAAGTCAACTGGTGTCTCCAGAGCAGGTTGTTCCTAATGTACTCCACCCCGCCGCGATGGCTGACGGCAGAATGGGCCACTATCCAGTGGCTGAGGTTCCCTTTGAGTGGGAGGGGGTTGCAGGTTCACTTCGAGTTGCCGTAAGCCCTGCCGTGCCAGTCAATTGTCTGTTGGGGAATGACATGGAACACAACACTTGGAGAGAGGTGGAATACCGGACGCATTCTGCGATGCTGGGTACACCTGACTGGGCCTGTGCAAGCACACGGTCTGCGACTGCCCGGAGAGGGAGTTCGCCTGGGTTGGAGCCTGGAACAATGGCCCAACCCGCTGCTAAGAAGGGACAGACCCGGAGACAGGGAGAGCCTACTCCGGCTTCCACACCCCATGTGACAGACCGGCCACCTGCGGTGGTGGACCAGGAGTCCGTGGAGGGGGAAGTAGACTCTCTGGAGGATTTACCCATCCCTGCTGAGTGGCATGTGGAGGGAGGTCCTACCAGAGAGGAATTCTGTAAGGGGCAGAGGGAGTGCCCCACCCTTGAGGGACTGAGGCGACAGGCTGAAGCCCAAGCAGCAGGTGATGTTACGGGACACTACCATATTTACTGGGAGGATGGACTCCTCTACAGTGAACCCAAGGTACCCTTGCCTGGTTCATCAAGGGCCTTGGTAGTCCCGCAACAGTACCAAGCCTTTCTTTTGGAATTGGCTCATGCCACACCCCTGGCAGGACACTTAGGCCAGGACAAGACCTTTGCACGGCTTGTCCTCTACTTTTACTGGCCTCAGATGAAAGTGGCGTCCAATACTTACTGTCGGACATGTGTAACCTGCCAGGCCAGTGGGAAAACAGGGGTGAAGCTAAAGGCTCCCCTGGAACCACTACCAGTCGTTAGCACACCCTTTGAGAGGGTGGGCATCGACATTGTAGGGCCTTTAGATCCACCAACAACAGCTGGTCACAGGTTTATCCTGGTTCTGGTGGATCATGCCACACGGTACCCAGAGGCAATTCCTCTGAGGACAGTCACTGCACCTGTAGTGGCAAGAGCCCTAATGGGAATCTTTACCCGAGTGGGATTTCCCAAGGAAGTTGTGTCTGACAGGGGGACCAACTTCATGTCAGCTTACATGCGGGCAATGTGGAAGGAGTGTGGAGTGACCTACCGGTTCACCACTCCTTATCACCCCCAGTCAAATGGACTGGTTGAGAGGTTTAATAAGACCTTGAAGGGCATGATCAGAAGTCTGCCCGAAAGCCTGCGGAGGAAATGGGACGTCCTCCTACCCTGTTTGCTCTTTTCCTACAGGGAAGTGCCCCAGAAGGGAGTGGGCTTCAGCCCCTTTGAGCTTCTGTATGGGCACCCTGTACGCGGTCCTCTCAGCCTGGTGAAGGAAGGGTGGGAGAAATCTCCCAGGAAACCCCCCCAGGATGTGGTGAGCTACATGCTGGCCTTCAGGAGCCAAATGGCGAAGTTGTGGAAGCAAGCTTCTGACAACTTGGAGGCCAGCCAGGCAGTCATGAAGGAGTGGTATGACCACAATGCTCACCAGGTGGAATTGGAGCCTGGCCAGAAAGTGTGGGTGATGGAGCCTGGAGAGCTTAGTGCCCTCCAGGATCGCTGGACAGGCCCCTTTGAGGTGTTGGAGAAGAAGGGTAAGGCCACATACCTGGTGGACCTTAAGACCCCTCGACAGCCCCTATGGGTGCTGCATGCCAACCGTCTCAAGCCCCACCATGAGAGGCCCGAAGTCATGTTGATGATGGTGACTGACGGGGAAGAGGAAGCGGAAAGCGAACCTCTCCCAGATCTATTCTCGTCTCAAGAGAAGGATGGGTCAGTGGAGGGAGTGATTCTCTCTCCTACTCTAACTCCTGAGCAACGGGAGGACTGCCGCCAGATCCTGGAGCAGTACTCTTCGTTGTTCTGCCTTGTCCCGGGAAGGACTCACCTGTGTACCCATGACGTGGACACAGGGGACAGCCCACCAGTGAAGTCGAAGACCTACCGGCTGTCCGACAAGGTGAAGGCTAGCATCCATGGAGAGGTTGCCAAGATGCTAGAGCTGGGAGTTATTGAACCTTCCAACAGCCCTTGGTCCAGTCCGGTGGTGCTCGTGCCAAAAGCCGCACCACCAGGCACCACACCTGAACTGAGGTTCTGTGTGGATTACCGAGGACTGAACTCAGTGACAAAGACTGATGCTCATCCGATCCCTAGGGCGGATGAATTAATTGACCGGCTAGGAGCTGCCCAATATCTGAGTACCTTTGACCTCACTTCAGGGTACTGGCAGATCTCCTTGACAGATGGAGCAAAGGAAAGGTCAGCCTTCTCCACGCCTGAGGGACACTTCCAGTTCTGTGTGATGCCCTTTGGGCTCAAGAACGCCCCTGCCACATTTCAGCGGCTGGTGAACCATGTCCTCTTTGGAATGGAGAGTTTCTCTGCTGCTTACCTGGATGACATTGCTGTCTTCAGTAGCAGTTGGGAGGACCATCTGCAGCATTTGCAAGCAGTTCTCCAGGCCCTGAGACAAGCTGGATTGACAATCAAGGCCAGCAAATGCCAGATTGGGCAGGGGTCGGTTGTGTACCTTGGACACTTGGTGGGTAGGGGGACTCTGCAGCTCCTGCAGGCGAAGATTGAGGCAATCATGGCCTGGGAACCCCCCAAGACACAGACTGAGGTCCGAGCTTTCCTGGGCCTCACAGGCTACTACCGTCGCTTTGTGAAGGGGTATGGCACTATTGTAGCGCCCCTCACAGAGCTCACCTCTAAGAAACAACCTCGACGGGTAGTTTGGACGGGAGCTTGTCAGCAAGCTTTTGAGAAATTGAAGCAGGCAATGTGTGCGGCACCGGTCCTGAAGGACCCAGACTTCTCCAAGGAGTTCATTGTCCAAACAGATGCATCGGAACATGGCATTGGGGCAGTGTTATCGCAACTAAATGAAGAGGGCCTGGATCAGCCTATAGTCTTCTTATCCAGGAGACTGCTTCCCCGGGAACAGAAGTGGAGTGCAATTGAGAGGGAAGCTTTTGCGGAGGTGTGGGCTCTGAAGAAGCTGCAGCCATACCTCTTTGGCTCGCACTTCCTGGTTCAGACTGACCACCGACCCCTTCGTTGGCTGATGCAAATGAAGGGGGAAAATCCCAAGCTGTTGAGGTGGTCCATCTCCCTACAGGGAATGGACTTCCGGGTGGAAAATCGGCCTGGAGTGGACCACGCCATTGCAGACGGTCTCTCCAGGTACTTCCGCCTTAGTGATGAGGACTCCCAAGGGGTTGGGTAGTTCTCCCCACTTTCAGCTGGGGGGGACGCGTGTTAGACCTGTCTGGCTTTTTGGCGTAGTCCTTCCTATTTATTATTTATGTTGTCCCCTTTTTGCCCCTCATACCCTTGATAATTTTTGTCCACTGACTTTTTATAGGTGTTGGCCAAGGGGATAGGTGTTCTTTTGTCCCTCATAATTTTTCACCTCAGGCCCAGAGGCCTGTTCTGACAGGAAAAGTTGGAACCACACAAAATGGTGGCTACAAACTGCCCTAACTGTCACAATCAGAACTTGGCCATAGCCTAGCATAGGGCGTTCTAGAACCTTCTGGTCCATTCTGGACCACTGAGGGTCAGCCTATATAAGGCGGAATGCGGGGCAGCCATTTTGTCTACCTGTGAGAGTCAGCTGGAGGATAGGCTATCTTGGAAGGTGGGGAGAGGCTAGTGAGAGGGTTGATCTCCTGGACTGGGAAGCAGCCTAGTTAATCCACTTCTCTACTCCTCCTTTGGGATCCTTGTCTTGTGCCCGCTGTGGCTGTTTAAGGGAGACCCTGGGCGCCTGACTGACCCCTAGCTTCAAAATAGTGGGGTGTGGACAGGAGAAGGAGACTGTGGCGCTGCGGAGCACAGTCCTCTGCCCAGTGAAAGGAATTCTGCTGTGATTCTCTTTAACAGTGGGGGGTTAATTCTGGTGGCCCCCACCCTTTTATTCAGCCCTCTAAACCATCCTGCCCTGGCTTCAGTGACTGTCCCTTCGCTCAATTACCCCATCGAGAGTCAACTCTCACCTGCTGTGGAGCAGTGACCAGGAGAGATCGGCGCCGGATTGTGTCTGGGGCAGCACTGCCTCGGCCGGGTCCGGGACCCCTGGGGCACTGATCGGTCATTGGAATAACCCCCCACTGGAATCCACTGAGTCTGAGAAGCCTTGCGAGGCTTTCCCTCGTGAGCGGGACCCCGGGGGCGCCTTCCACGCTTCTGTTGTGTGGCCGTGTGGCGGCCGGTTGCCAAGGGAAAGCCCGGTGAGACGCTACTAGTCGGCGCCTTCGCGCATGCCTGTTCGTTGCTGTGGTCCCCGGAAGGAGGGGCAAGGAGGTGGGCAGGCCCAGGAGTGAGGCGTCTGCTCTTCAAGCGGGCGCAGTGGGAGGCGGCGCCAGCCGAGCGCTACAGCGCATGCCCGCTAGAAGAGTGTTCTTGAAGACCGGCGCTGAGGAGAGGCGCCAGGGGTTTTCATCGAGCACCGTCTACCGCTGCAGCCCGGTGAAGTAATCTCCCCCTCGCTCAAGCGCCACACGGAAGAGCCGGCGCGAGCGAGAGGGGGGAAGTGAGAAAGCCGACCGCCTGCTGGGAGAAGCTGTCATAATCCTTTCCCCGCTCGAGCGCCGCCAGAGGAGCTGGCTCGAGTGGGAGAGGGGAGCTGAGGTGCCCTGGAGGCTGGTGAGCCTCGCCGGTGCTGGGCATAATTATCCTAACACGTGGTCTTCCCCACCCGCTCTGACACCTCAAGAACCGGCCTACAAGTAAGGAGCGTTACACGAGGGGAGGGGAGCAAGACTACACGAGTAAGGGAATAAAGAGTCCCTTCCAGAGGGTGGAGCTACCTCGGTTAGTTCCTGAGAGGTGTATATGACACGTGGCTCTGCTGGGAATAGCACCTTTACAATTGACAGCAGTGAGGAGGAAGAGAAAGGAGTCCCCTTTGCTGGAGGAGTATAGACTCTTCTATAAGAAAATTATTGCTCCTTGTTGGAAGTGTTGTTCAAACCTGTAGGGGATTAACCAAGTGTAGTCATTGCTGGTTCTTCCCACAGTGTCATGTGAAGAGGGGAGTAGCTTGTGGGAGACAAGATTAGTACACTGTATTGTGACAAAATCTAATCAAATTCTGGAGACTGAGGGGATGCACTGTTGATATTGATTATTGATTTAAGTAAGCCAATCTGAAAGTGTTATCACTGATTTCATGACTAAAGTAAGGTACTGTTGAACCTAGATGTTTAATTGCTCAGTAGTCTAAAAATATTCTTGCTAGATCCCAAACAAATTGAAATGTAATTACTTGTGACTCTGAAAGTAAAAGTGCGAAGATATATTTTTATAAAGCAGTACTTATTTTTCCACATTTTTGGTGTAGCGTTATTTTTGTGTGTTATTGCGTGGTTTTACTGTTGGGTGGTCTGCAACCTTCACACTGTGACTCTGAAATGTATGTCTTGCCCTAGGCCAGGCTACCCCAGGTTTTAACAGATTGGTGCCTAGCGGTGGGATACTGACTTGGTTGCAGCTACTCAATAGTAATTCAACGTAATACACTAAACCTACACCAGGAGTTTTCTCCTTGCGGCCCTCCTAATTTGTCTTTTTGATTTTTCCAAATTTGTTCCTGGTGGTGGGTGGAGGTAGCTTTAGGTTGCCCTTGCAACTCTACAATTTCTGGTGTGTTATCTAGGTTTGCCTGACTCAAAATGGAGTTTGCCTTGGAAAACCTAGAGGTCTATTCTGTGTCACAGCTGAAAGTGTTCTGCCAGCAAATGGGGGCATTTTTCAAGCATGGTGCCAGGAAGGGGGAGCTCCAGACCAGCCTTAGGGCTTGGGTGGAGGCACACCAAGAAAGGAAGGAGGAGGATGAAGGGGTAGACCAGGACACGGTGGGGGAGATAGATGGGTTATTCCACACTGAGGGGGAAAATTTACTCCCAGGACCAGTGTCCTACTCCAGAAGGGGCAGTAGCGCCTCTGGGGGAAGCTTAACTGAAGCCGAGCTCACGGATAGGAGGGAGAAAAGACAGTTGAGATGGGAGTTGGCTAAGTTGGAGCAGGAGAAGGAGGAGAGGAGGATGGCCCACGAGTTCAGGCTGAAGGAATTAGAACTCAAGAGCCTGCAACGGGGGACCTCTCCTGAAATGAATGGTGGCAGCGAGACAAAGGAGACAGCCAGGGAGACTAGACCCTACTTGCCGAAAGACCTTACAGCTAGCTTCAGTCAGGGAGATGACATAGCTAAGTGGCTGGCTGCTTATGAGGTCTCCCTGAGAGCTCATGGGGTGCAGGAAAAGCACTGGGGGGGTGGTTTGTACAAATACATGCCTCCTGCTGGTCGGGACACCTTGCTGGCCCTGGAACCAGAGGAACAAACCAACTACCCCACCATGAAGCTGGCGTTGTTAAGGAAGTTTGGGCTTACCCCAGAAAGGTACCGTCAGAAGTTCAGGGGGAGCCACAAATTAAGCACCCAGAACTGGGTGGACTTCCTTGACTACGCCAGAAAGGCCTTAGAGGGTTGGGTCAAGGGCAGTGAGGTGAAAGATTATGAGGGGCTGTACGATCTATTTTTGAAAGAACACCTCCTCGAGAAATGTTTTCCCGAGCTGCGCCAACACATGGTGGACAGCAAGCTGACCAATCCCCGGAAGCTTGCAGAGGAGGCGGACATCTGGGCCAGTACCCGGGTGTCCTCAAAGGGGACTGGAGGGGATTCTCAAAAAGCCGGACAGGGCGCCCCCCAGAAGAAGGAGGGGGGAGAGAAAAAGAAGGAGTTCTCTAAAGGTCCCCAAAATAACTTCCAAGGGAAGGGAGCAGGTTTCACCCCTAGGGCAAACCCGCCCAGAAACCCTAATCCTGGCCAAAGCCAGCAGCCAAGGGTTCTCCACTGTTTTGAATGTGGTGGTGTTGGACATTATAAGGGGGATGTCAGATGCCCAAAGAGACCACCCCCTCCCACCGGAGGAAAGTCACCGGGAGTAGCTAGTGTAGCGCTCGGGGAGGAGTTGCCCTTAGATAAGGGGGGTGAGTGGGCGGGTGTCACCTTAGTGTCCCTGGGAGAGCGGGAGATGGTTCCCAAGATCCAGGTGCCCCAAATACTACAAAGTATGGGCAATGGGTCACCATCAATGGCCAGAGAGGGGAGGCTCTGAGAGATACAGGAGCCAGTATGACTATGGTGAGAAGTCAACTGGTGTCTCCAGAGCAGGTTGTTCCTAATGTACTCCACCCCGCCGCGATGGCTGACGGCAGAATGGGCCACTATCCAGTGGCTGAGGTTCCCTTTGAGTGGGAGGGGGTTGCAGGTTCACTTCGAGTTGCCGTAAGCCCTGCCGTGCCAGTCAATTGTCTGTTGGGGAATGACATGGAACACAACACTTGGAGAGAGGTGGAATACCGGACGCATTCTGCGATGCTGGGTACACCTGACTGGGCCTGTGCAAGCACACGGTCTGCGACTGCCCGGAGAGGGAGTTCGCCTGGGTTGGAGCCTGGAACAATGGCCCAACCCGCTGCTAAGAAGGGACAGACCCGGAGACAGGGAGAGCCTACTCCGGCTTCCACACCCCATGTGACAGATCGGCCACCTGCGGTGGTGGACCAGGAGTCCGTGGAGGGGGAAGTAGACTCTCTGGAGGATTTACCCATCCCTGCTGAGTGGCATGTGGAGGGAGGTCCTACCAGAGAGGAATTCTGTAAGGGGCAGAGGGAGTGCCCCACCCTTGAGGGACTGAGGCGACAGGCTGAAGCCCAAGCAGCAGGTGATGTTACGGGACACTACCATATTTACTGGGAGGATGGACTCCTCTACAGTGAACCCAAGGTACCCTTGCCTGGTTCATCAAGGGCCTTGGTAGTCCCGCAACAGTACCAAGCCTTTCTTTTGGAATTGGCTCATGCCATACCCCTGGCAGGACACTTAGGCCAGGACAAGACCTTTGCACGGCTTGTCCTCTACTTTTACTGGCCTCAGATAAAAGTGGCGTCCAATACTTACTGTCGGACATGTGTAACCTGCCAGGCCAGTGGGAAAACAGGGGTGAAGCTAAAGGCTCCCCTGGAACCACTACCAGTCGTTAGCACACCCTTTGAGAGGGTGGGCATCGACATTGTAGGGCCTTTAGATCCACCAACAACAGCTGGTCACAGGTTTATCCTGGTTCTGGTGGATCATGCCACACGGTACCCAGAGGCAATTCCTCTGAGGACAGTCACTGCACCTGTAGTGGCAAGAGCCCTAATGGGAATCTTTACCCGAGTGGGATTTCCCAAGGAAGTTGTGTCTGACAGGGGGACCAACTTCATGTCAGCTTACATGCGGGCAATGTGGAAGGAGTGTGGAGTGACCTACCGGTTCACCACTCCTTATCACCCCCAGTCAAATGGACTGGTTGAGAGGTTTAATAAGACCTTGAAGGGCATGATCAGAAGTCTGCCCGAAAGCCTGCGGAGGAAATGGGACGTCCTCCTACCCTGTTTGCTCTTTTCCTACAGGGAAGTGCCCCAGAAGGGAGTGGGCTTCAGCCCCTTTGAGCTTCTGTATGGGCACCCTGTACGTGGTCCTCTCAGCCTGGTGAAGGAAGGTTGGGAGAAATCTCCCAGGAAACCCCCCCAGGATGTGGTGAGCTACATGCTGGCCTTCAGGAGCCAAATGGCGAAGTTGTGGAAGCAAGCTTCTGACAACTTGGAGGCCAGCCAGGCAGTCATGAAGGAGTGGTATGACCACAATGCTCACCAGGTGGAATTGGAGCCTGGCCAGAAAGTGTGGGTGATGGAGCCTGGAGAGCTTAGTGCCCTCCAGGATCGCTGGACAGGCCCCTTTGAGGTGTTGGAGAAGAAGGGTAAGGCCACATACCTGGTGGACCTTAAGACCCCTCGAAAGCCCCTACGGGTGCTGCATGCCAACCGTCTCAAGCCCCACCATGAGAGGCCCGAAGTCATGTTGATGATGGTGACTGACGGGGAAGAGGAAGCGGAAAGCGAACCTCTCCCAGATCTATTCTCGTCTCAAGAGAAGGATGGGTCAGTGGAGGGAGTGATTCTCTCTCCTACTCTAACTCCTGAGCAACGGGAGGACTGCCGCCAGATCCTGGAGCAGTACTCTTCGTTGTTCTCCCTTGTCCCGGGAAGGACTCACCTGTGTACCCATGACGTGGACACAGGGGACAGCCCACCAGTGAAGTCGAAGACCTACCGGCTGTCCGACAAGGTGAAGGCTAGCATCCATGGAGAGGTTGCCAAGATGCTAGAGCTGGGAGTTATTGAACCTTCCAACAGCCCTTGGTCCAGTCCGGTGGTGCTCGTGCCAAAAGCCGCACCACCAGGCACCACACCTGAACTGAGGTTCTGTGTGGATTACCGAGGACTGAACTCAGTGACAAAGACTGATGCTCATCCGATCCCTAGGGCGGATGAATTAATTGACCGGCTAGGAGCTGCCCAATATCTGAGTACCTTTGACCTCACTTCAGGGTACTGGCAGATCTCCTTGACAGATGGAGCAAAGGAAAGGTCAGCCTTCTCCACGCCTGAGGGACACTTCCAGTTCTGTGTGATGCCCTTTGGGCTCAAGAACGCCCCTGCCACATTTCAGCGGCTGGTGAACCAGGTCCTCTTTGGAATGGAGAGTTTCTCTGCTGCTTACCTGGATGACATTGCTGTCTTCAGTAGCAGTTGGGAGGACCATCTGCAGCATTTGCAAGCAGTTCTCCAGGCCCTGAGACAAGCTGGATTGACAATCAAGGCCAGCAAATGCCAGATTGGGCAGGGGTCGGTTGTGTACCTTGGACACTTGGTGGGTAGGGGGACTCTGCAGCTCCTGCAGGCGAAGATTGAGGCAATCATGGCCTGGGAACCCCCCAAGACACAGACTGAGGTCCGAGCTTTCCTGGGCCTCACAGGCTACTACCGTCGCTTTGTGAAGGGGTATGGCACTATTGTAGCGCCCCTCACAGAGCTCACCTCTAAGAAACAACCTCGACGGGTAGTTTGGACGGGAGCTTGTCAGCAAGCTTTTGAGAAATTGAAGCAGGCAATGTGTGCGGCACCGGTCCTGAAGGACCCAGACTTCTCCAAGGAGTTCATTGTCCAAACAGATGCATCGGAACATGGCATTGGGGCAGTGTTATCGCAACTAAATGAAGAGGGCCTGGATCAGCCTATAGTCTTCTTATCCAGGAGACTGCTTCCCCGGGAACAGAAGTGGAGTGCAATTGAGAGGGAAGCTTTTGCGGAGGTGTGGGCTCTGAAGAAGCTGCAGCCATACCTCTTTGGCTCGCACTTCCTGGTTCAGACTGACCACCGACCCCTTCGTTGGCTGATGCAAATGAAGGGGGAAAATCCCAAGCTGTTGAGGTGGTCCATCTCCCTACAGGGAATGGACTTCCGGGTGGAAAATCGGCCTGGAGTGGACCACGCCATTGCAGACGGTCTCTCCAGGTACTTCCGCCTTAGTGATGAGGACTCCCAAGGGGTTGGGTAGTTCTCCCCACTTTCAGCTGGGGGGGACGCGTGTTAGACCTGTCTGGCTATTTGGCGTAGTCCTTCCTATTTATTATTTATGTTGTCCCCTTTTTGCCCCTCATACCCTTGATAATTTTTGTCCACTGACTTTTTATAGGTGTTGGCCAAGGGGATAGGTGTTCTTTTGTCCCTCATAATTTTTCACCTCAGGCCCAGAGGCCTGTTCTGACAGGAAAAGTTGGAACCACACAAAATGGTGGCTACCAACTGCCCTAACTGTCACAATCAGAACTTGGCCATAGCCTAGCATAGGGCGTTCTAGAACCTTCTGGTCCATTCTGGACCACTGAGGGTCAGCCTATATAAGGCGGAATGCGGGGCAGCCATTTTGTCTACCTGTGAGAGTCAGCTGGAGGATAGGCTATCTTGGAAGGTGGGG
Source organism: Lissotriton vulgaris (assembly GCF_964263255.1). Lineage (NCBI taxonomy): Eukaryota > Metazoa > Chordata > Amphibia > Caudata > Salamandridae > Lissotriton > Lissotriton vulgaris. Next base: position 394,001,779 of record NC_141693.1, read on the forward strand.
AGAGGCTAGTGAGAGGGTTGATCTCCTGGACTGGGAAGCAGCCTAGTTAATCCACTTCTCTACTCCTCCTTTGGGATCCTTGTCTTGTGCCCGCTGTGGCTGTTTAAGGGAGACCCTGGGCGCCTGACTGACCCCTAGCTTCAAAATAGTGGGGTGTGGACAGGAGAAGGAGACTGTGGCGCTGCGGAGCACAGTCCTCTGCCCAGTGAAAGGAATTCTGCTGTGATTCTCTTTAACAGTGGGGGGTTAATTCTGGTGGCCCCCACCCTTTTATTCAGCCCTCTAAACCATCCTGCCCTGGCTTCAGTGACTGTCCCTTCGCTCAATTACCCCATCGAGAGTCAACTCTCACCTGCTGTGGAGCAGTGACCAGGAGAGATCGGCGCCGGATTGTGTCTGGGGCAGCACTGCCTCGGCCGGGTCCGGGACCCCTGGGGCACTGATCGGTCATTGGAATAACCCCCCACTGGAATCCACTGAGCCTGAGAAGCCTTGCGAGGCTTTCCCTCGTGAGCGGGACCCCGGGGGCGCCTTCCGCGCTTCTGTTGTGTGGCCGTGTGGCGGCCGGTTGCCAAGGGAAAGCCCGGTGAGACGCTACTAGTCGGCGCCTTCGCGCATGCCTGTTCGTTGCTGTGGTCCCCGGAAGGAGGGGCAAGGAGGTGGGCAGGCCAAGGAGTGAGGCGTCTGCTCTTCAAGCGGGCGCAGTGGGAGGCGGCGCCAGCCGAGCGCTACAGCGCATGCCCGCTAGAAGAGTGTTCTTGAAGACCGGCGCTGAGGAGAGGCGCCAGGGGTTTTCATCGAGCGCCGTCTACCGCTGCAGCCCGGTGAAGTAATCTCCCCCTCGCTCAAGCGCCACACGGAAGAGCCGGCGCGAGCGAGAGGGGGGAAGTGAGAAAGCCGACCGCCTGCTGGGAGAAGCTGTCATAATCCTTTCCCCGCTCGAGCGCCGCCAGAGGAGCTGGCCCGAGTGGGAGAGGGGAGCTGAGGTGCCCTGGAGGCTGGTGAGCCTCGCCGGTGCTGGGCATAATTATCCTAACACGTGGTCTTCCCCACCCGCTCTGACACCTCAAGAACCGGCCTACAAGTAAGGAGCGTTACACGAGGGGAGGGGAGCAAGACTACACGAGTAAGGGAATAAAGAGTCCCTTCCAGAGGGTGGAGCTACCTCGGTTAGTTCCTGAGAGGTGTATATGACACGTGGCTCTGCTGGGAATAGTACCTTTACAATTGACAGCAGTGAGGAGGAAGAGAAAGGAGTCCCCTTTGCTGGAGGAGTATAGACTCTTCTATAAGAAAATTATTGCTCCTTGTTGGAAGTGTTGTTCAAACCTGTAGGGGATTAACCAAGTGTAGTCATTGCTGGTTCTTCCCACAGTGTCATGTGAAGAGGGGAGTAGCTTGTGGGAGACAAGATTAGTACACTGTATTGTGACAAAATCTAATCAAATTCTGGAGACTGAGGGGATGCACTGTTGATATTGATTATTGATTTAAGTAAGCCAATCTGAAAGTGTTATCACTGATTTCATGACTAAAGTAAGGTACTGTTGAACCTAGATGTTTAATTGCTCAGTAGTCTAAAAATATTCTTGCTAGATCCCAAACAAATTGAAATGTAATTACTTGTGACTCTGAAAGTAAAAGTGCGAAGATATATTTTTATAAAGCAGTACTTATTTTTCCACATTTTTGGTGTAGCGTTATTTTTGTGTGTTATTGCGTGGTTTTACTGTTGGGTGGTCTGCAACCTTCACACTGTGACTCTGAAGTGTATGTCTCGCCCTAGGCCAGGCTACCCCAGGTTCTAACAGATTGGTGCCTAGCGGTGCGATACTGACTTGGTTGCAGCTACTCAATAGTAATTCAACGTAATACACTAAACCTACACCAGGAGTTTTCTCCTTGCGGCCCTCCTAATTTGTCTTTTTGATTTTTCCAAATTTGTTCCTGGTGGTGGGTGGAGGTAGCTTTAGGTTGCCCTTGCAACTCTACAATTTCTGGTGTGTTATCTAGGTTTGCCTGACTCAAAATGGAGTTTGCCTTGGAAAACCTAGAGGTCTATTCTGTGTCACAGCTGAAAGTGTTCTGCCAGCAAATGGGGGTATTTTTCAAGCATGGTGCCAGGAAGGGGGAGCTCCAGACCAGCCTTAGGGCTTGGGTGGAGGCACACCAAGAAAGGAAGGAGGAGGATGAAGGGGTAGACCAGGACACGGTGGGGGAGATAGATGGGTTATTCCACACTGAGGGGGAAAATTTACTCCCAGGACCAGTGTCCTACTCCAGAAGGGGCGGTAGCGCCTCTGGGGGAAGCTTAACTGAAGCCGAGCTCACGGCTAGGAGGGAGAAAAGACAGTTGAGATGGGAGTTGGCTAAGTTGGAGCAGGAGAAGGAGGAGAGGAGGATGGCCCACGAGTTCAGGCTGAAGGAATTAGAACTCAAGAGCCTGCAACGGGGGTCCTCTCCTGAAATGAATGGTGGCAGCGAGACAAAGGAGACAGCCAGGGAGACTAGACCCTACTTGCCGAAAGACCTTACAGCTAGCTTCAGTCAGGGAGATGACATAGCTAAGTGGCTGGCTGCTTATGAGGTCTCCCTGAGTGCTCATGGGGTGCAGGAAAAGCACTGGGGGGGTGGTTTGTACAAATACATGCCTCCTGCTGGTCGGGACACCTTGCTGGCCCTGGAACCAGAGGAACAAACCAACTACCCCACCATGAAGCTGGCGTTGTTAAGGAAGTTTGGGCTTACCCCAGAAAGGTACCGTCAGAAGTTCAGGGGGAGCCACAAATTAAGCACCCAGAACTGGGTGGACTTCCTTGACTACGCCAGAAAGGCCTTAGAGGGTTGGGTCAAGGGCAGTGATGTGAAAGATTATGAGGGGCTGTACGATCTATTTTTGAAAGAACACCTCCTCGAGAAATGTTTTCCCGAGCTGCGCCAACACCTGGTGGACAGCAAGTTGACCAATCCCCGGAAGCTTGCAGAGGAGGCGGACATCTGGGCCAGTACCCGGGTGTCCTCAAAGGGGACTGGAGGGGATTCTCAAAAAGCCGGACAGGGCGCCCCCCAGAAGAAGGAGGGGGGAGAGAAAAAGAAGGAGTTCTCTAAAGGTCCCCAAAATAACTTCCAAGGGAAGGGAGCAGGTTTCACCCCTAGGGCAAACCCGCCCAGAAACCCTAATCCTGGCCAAAGCCAGCAGCCAAGGGTTCTCCACTGTTTTGAATGTGGTGGTGTTGGACATTATAAGGGGGATGTCAGATGCCCAAAGAGACCACCCCCTCCCACCGGAGGAAAGTCACCGGGAGTAGCTAGTGTAGCGCTCGGGGAGGAGTTGCCCTTAGATAAGGGGGGTGAGTGGGCGGGTGTCCCCTTAGTGTCCCTGGGAGGGCGGGAGATGGTTCCCAAGATCCAGGTGCCCCCAAATACTACAAAGTATGGGCAAGGGGTCACCATCAATGGCCAGAGAGGGGAGGCTCTGAGAGATACAGGAGCCAGTATGACTATGGTGAGAAGTCAACTGGTGTCTCCAGAGCAGGTTGTTCCTAATGTACTCCACCCCGCCGCGATGGCTGACGGCAGAATGGGCCACTATCCAGTGGCTGAGGTTCCCTTTGAGTGGGAGGGGGTTGCAGGTTCACTTCGAGTTGCCGTAAGCCCTGCCGTGCCAGTCGATTGTCTGTTGGGGAATGACATGGAACACAACACTTGGAGAGAGGTGGAATACTGGACGCATTCTGCGATGCTGGGTACACCTGACTGGGCCTGTGCAAGCACACGGTCTGCGACTGCCCGGAGAGGGAGTTCGCCTGGGTTGGAGCCTGGAACAATGGCCCAACCCGCTGCTAAGAAGGGACAGACCCGGAGACAGGGAGAGCCTACTCCGGCTTCCACACCCCATGTGACAGATCGGCCACCTGCGGTGGTGGACCAGGAGTCCGTGGAGGGGGAAGTAGACTCTCTGGAGGATTTAACTATCCCTGCTGAGTGGCATGTGGAGTGAGGTCCTACCAGAGAGGAATTCTGTAAGGGGCAGAGGGAGTGCCCCACCCTTGAGGGACTGAGGCGACAGGCTGAAGCCCAAGCAGCAGGTGATGTTACGGGACACTACCATATTTACTGGGAGGATGGACTCCTCTACAGTGAACCCAAGGTACCCTTGCCTGGTTCATCAAGGGCCTTGGTAGTCCCGCAACAGTACCGACCCTTTCTTTTGGACTTGGCTCATGCCATACCCCTGGCAGGACACTTAGGCCAGGACAAGACCTTTGCACGGCTTGTCCTCCACTTTTACTGGCCTCAGATGAAAGTGGCGTCCAACACTTACTGTCGGACATGTGTAACCTGCCAGGCCAGTGGGAAAACAGGGGTGAAGCTAAAGGCTCCCCTGGAACCTCTACCAGTCGTTAGCACACCCTTTGAGAGGGTGGGCATCGACATTGTAGGGCCTTTAGATCCACCAACAACAGCTGGTCACAGGTTTATCCTGGTTCTGGTGGATCATGCCACACGGTACCCAGAGGCAATTCCTCTGAGGACAGTCACTGCACCTGTAGTGGCAAGAGCCCTAATGGGAATCTTTACCCGAGTGGGATTTCCCAAGGAAGTTGTGTCTGACAGGGGGACCAACTTCATGTCAGCTTACATGCGGGCAATGTGGAAGGAGTGTGGAGTGACCTACCGGTTCACCACTCCTTATCACCCCCAGTCAAATGGACTGGTTGAGAGGTTTAATAAGACCTTGAAGGGCATGATCAGAAGTCTGCCCAAAAGCCTGCGGAGGAAATGGGACGTCCTCCTACCCTGTTTGCTCTTTTCCTACAGGGAAGTGCCCCAGAAGGGAGTGGGCTTCAGCCCCTTTGAGCTTCTGTATGGGCACCCTGTACGCGGTCCTCTCAGCCTGGTGAAGGAAGGTTGGGAGAAATCTCCCAGGAAACCCCCCCAGGATGTGGTGAGCTACATGCTGGCCTTCAGGAGCCAAATGGCGAAGTTGTGGAAGCAAGCTTCTGACAACTTGGAGGCCAGCCAGGCAGTCATGAAGGAGTGGTATGACCACAATGCTCACCAGGTGGAATTGGAGCCTGTCCAGAAAGTGTGGGTGATGGAGCCTGGAGAGCTTAGTGCCCTCCAGGATCGCTGGACAGGCCCCTTTGAGGTGTTGGGGAAGAAGGGTAAGGCCACATACCTGGTGGACCTTAAGACCCCTCAACAGCCCCTACGGGTGCTGCATGCCAACCGTCTCAAGCCCCACCATGAGAGGCCCGAAGTCATGTTGATGATGGTGACTGACGGGGAAGAGGAAGCGGAAAGCGAACCTCTCCCAGATCTATTCTCGTCTCAAGGGATGGATGGGTCAGTGGAGGGAGTGATTCTCTCTCCTACTCTAACTCCTGAGCAACGGGAGGACTGCCGCCAGATCCTGGAGCAGTACTCTTCGTTGTTCTCCCTTGTCCCGGGAAGGACTCACCTGTGTACCCATGACGTGGACACAGGGGACAGCCCACCAGTGAAGTCGAAGACCTACCGGCTGTCCGACAAGGTGAAGGCTAGCATCCATGGAGAGGTTGCCAAGATGCTAGAGCTGGGAGTTATTGAACCTTCCAACAGCCCTTGGTCCAGTCCGATGGTGTTCGTGCCAAAAGCCGCACCACCAGGCACCACACCTGAACTGAGGTTCTGTGTGGATTACCGAGGACTGAACTCAGTGACAAAGACTGATGCTCATCCGATCCCTAGGGCGGATGAATTAATTGACCGGCTAGGAGCTGCCCAATATCTGAGTACCTTTGACCTCACTTCAGGGTACTGGCAGATCTCCTTGACAGATGGAGCAAAGGAAAGGTCAGCCTTCTCCACGCCTGAGGGACACTTCCAGTTCTGTGTGATGCCCTTTGGGCTCAAGAACGCCCCTGCCACATTTCAGCGGCTGGTGAACCAGGTCCTCTCTGGAATGGAGAGTTTCTCTGCTGCTTACCTGGATGACATTGCTGTCTTCAGTAGCAGTTGGGAGGACCATCTGCAGCATTTGCAAGCAGTTCTCCAGGCCCTGAGACAAGCTGGATTGACAATCAAGGCCAGCAAATGCCAGATTGGGCAGGGGTCGGTTGTGTACCTTGGACACTTGGTGGGTAGGGGGACTGTGCAGCCCCTGCAGGCGAAGATTGAGACAATCATGGCCTGGGAACCCCCCAAGACACAGACTGAGGTCCGAGCTTTCCTGGGCCTCACAGGCTACTACCGTCGCTTTGTGAAGGGGTATGGCACTATTGTAGCGCCCCTCACAGAGCTCACCTCTAAGAAACAACCTCGACGGGTAGTTTGGACGGGAGCTTGTCAGCAAGCTTTTGAGAAATTGAAGCAGGCAATGTGTGCGGCACTGGTCCTGAAGGCCCCAGACTTCTCCAAGGAGTTCATTGTCCAAACAGATGCATCGGAACATGGCATTGGGGCAGTGTTATCGCAACTAAATGAAGAGGGCCTGGATCAGCCTGTAGTCTTTTTATCAAGGAGACTGCTTCCCCGGGAACAGAAGTGGAGTGCAATTGAGAGGGAAGCTTTTGCGGAGGTGTGGGCTCAGAAGAAGCTGTGGCCATACCTCTTTGGCTCGCACTTCCTGGTTCAGACTGACCACCGACCCCTTCGTTGGCTGATGCAAATGAAGGGGGAAAATCCCAAGCTGTTGAGGTGGTCCATCTCCCTACAGGGAATGGACTTCCGGGTGGAAAATCGGCCTGGAGTGGACCACGCCAATGCAGACGGTCTCTCCAGGTACTTCCGCCTTAGTGATGAGGACTCCCAAGGGGTTGGGTAGTTCTCCCCACTTTCAGCTGGGGGGGACGCGTGTTAGACCTGTCTGGCTTTTTGGCGTAGCCCCTCCTATTTATTATTTATGTTGTCCCCTTTTTGCCCCTCATACCCTTGATAATTTTTGTCCACTGACTTTTTATAGGTGTTGGCCAAGGGGATAGGTGTTCTTTTGTCCCTCATAATTTTTCACCTCAGGCCCAGAGGCCTGTTCTGACAGGAAGAGTTGGAACCACACAAAATGGTGGCTACCAACTGCCCTAACTGTCACACTCAGAACTTGGCCATAGCCTAGCATAGGGCGTTCTAGAACCTTCTGGTCCATTCTGGACCACTGAGAGTCAGCCTATATAAGGCGGAATGCGGGGCAGCCATTTTGTCTACCTGTGAGAGTCAGCTGGAGGATAGGCTATCTTGGAAGGTGGGGAGAGGCTAGTGAGAGGGTTGATCTCCTGGACTGGGAAGCAGCCTAGTTAATCCACTTCTCTACTCCTTGTCTTGTCCCCGCTGTGGCTGTTTAAGGGAGACCCTGGGCGCCTGACTGACCCCTAGCTTCAAAATAGTGGGGTGTGGACAGAAGAAGGAGACTGTGGCGCTGCGGAGCACAGTCCTCTGCCCAGTGAAAGGAATTCTGCTGTGATTCTCTTTAACAGTGGGGGGTTAATTCTGGTGGCCCCCATCCTTTTATTCAGCCCTCTAAACCATCCTGCCCTGGCTTCAGTGACTGTCCCTTCGCTCAATTACCCCATCGAGAGTCAACTCTCACCTGCTGTGGAGCAGTGACCAGGAGAGATCGGCGCCGGATTGTGTCTGGGGCAGCACTGCCTCGGCCGGGTCCGGGACCCCTGGGGCACTGATCGCGCATTGGAATAACCCCCCCGGGATCCACTGAGCCTGAGAAGCCTTGCAAGGCTTTCCCTCGTGAGCGGGACCCCGGGGGCGCCTTCCGCGCTTCTGTTGTGTGGCCGTGTGGTGGCCGGTTGCCAAGGGAAAGCCCGGTGAGACGCTACTAGTCGGCGCCTTCGCGCATGCCTGTTCGTTGCTGTGGTCCCCGGAAGGAGGGGCAAGGAGGTGGGCAGGCCCAGGAGTGAGGCGTCTGCTCTTCGAGCGGGCGCAGTGGGAGGCGGCGCCAGCCGAGCGCTACAGCGCATGCCCGCTAGAAGAGTGTTCTTGAAGACCGGCGCTGAGGAGAGGCGCCAGGGGTTTTCATCGAGCGCCGGCTACCGCTGCAGCCCGGTGAAGTAATCTCCCCCTCGCTCAAGCACCACACGGAAGAGCCGGCGCGAGCGAGAGGGGGGAAGTGAGAAAGCCGACCACCTGCTGGGAGAAGCTGTCATAATCCTTTCCCCGCTCGAGCGCCGCCAGAGGAGCTGGCTCGAGTGGGAGAGGGGAGCTGAGGTGCCCTGGAGGCTGGTGAGCCTCGCCGGTGCTGGGCATAATTATCCTAACACGTGGTCTTCCCCACCCGCTCTGACACCTCAAGAACCGGCCTACAAGTAAGGAGCGTTACACGAGGGGAGGGGAGCAAGACTACACGAGTAAGGGAATAAAGAGTCCCTTCCAGAGGGTGGAGCTACCTCGGTTAGTTCCTGAGAGGTGTATATGACACGTGGCTCTGCTGGGAATAGCACCTTTACAATTGACAGCAGTGAGGAGGAAGAGAAAGGAGTCCCCTTTGCTGGAGGAGTATAGACTCTTCTATAAGAAAATTATTGCTCCTTGTTGGAAGTGTTGTTCAAACCTGTAGGGGATTAACCAAGTGTAGTCATTGCTGGTTCTTCCCACAGTGTCATGTGAAGAGGGGAGTAGCTTGTGGGAGACAAGATTAGTACACTGTATTGTGACAAAATCTAATCAAATTCTGGAGACTGAGGGGATGCACTGTTGATATTGATTATTGATTTAAGTAAGCCAATCTGAAAGTGTTATCACTGATTTCATGACTAAAGTAAGGTACTGTTGAACCTAGATGTTTAATTGCTCAGTAGTCTAAAAATATTCTTGCTAGATCCCAAACAAATTGAAATGTAATTACTTGTGACTCTGAAAGTAAAAGTGCGAAGATATATTTTTATAAAGCAGTACTTATTTTTCCACATTTTTGGTGTAGTGTTATTTTTGTGTGTTATTGCGTGGTTTTACTGTTGGATGGTCTGCAACCTTCACACTGTGACTCTGAAATGTATGTCTTGCCCTAGGCCAGGCTACCCCAGGTTCTAACACACCCCCTCCACCAACAACACATGCAGTATTTTGACCACTAAGGTGTGCCTCCCACTGGATCAATTTGTTGGGTTATTTGGCCTCCTGTACCATAGTTTCTACCAAGCTTTCCCCGACTAACACCTTGTCCCCAAATAGAGCAGATAGCAATGTTCGCCTCCTTCTTGCTAAATGGAAAAAATTCCCAAACTGGGGAGATCATTTTTCTGGCGCTTCTGGTGCTACTTGCAGTGTCGGATGAACTGGTAGGTGGGCGTGACGTTTGACTCTCTGCAGTACCTGCTTCTAGTTCTACTGAGGTGGTTGTGGTGGATGTAGGTCACTGCAGGTGAAATATGGAAGCTGGTGGTGGTGTTGGTGGTATCATCTGTGTTGGTGGTATCCCTGTCACATCCCTCACAGCAATTTGGGATAGGGTAATGTTGGTCTCCACTGGGGCGGGACTAATGTCCATGATGACTAGCTCTTCATCATCCTCTTCTTCTACATCTACCTCCATACCTCTAAGGCTTTCTGGAACCTTCCTTTTCCATAGCCTTGTCTCGTGGTGGCGTGTCTCACTCTCAGACTGAGGTGCCTTCCAAGTGGTCTATAGATCACCAGAAGGGGGGGCTTCCAGAAGAAGTTGATGGGGATCTGGAAGACAGTGGATCTTCTGAAATAGTGACATCCTCTTCTTTTTCCTCTGCAGGAAGCTCAATCTTCTGAACTGCCCCTACTTTGAGAGGAACAACTACTATTGGGGGTGGTTGTGGTTGCAGCTGTTGTTGTCCACTTGTCCTTATTTCCTGCATTGATTGGGTACTACTTTCCGATAACGATAAATCGCTTTCAACATCACTGCCCAACAGCGATGGACTCCTGATTAGACTGGCTGCCTCAGCAAAAGACATGGGCTTGGGCCTAGGTTGGTTGGTTGGGTGGGTCCACTGATGCGGGGGTACTGCTCCCAGCTTGCTCTCCAGATACCAATGCTGCAGGCACAATGTTTGGTTTCCCAAAAAAAGACTTTAGCAACGTACCGGTCTTGGTAAGTGGCTGTGCTTTCTCACTGGCAACTTTCTTGGTACTGAACCTGGTACCTTTCTTTGTTGCCATCTTGAAGATGTCAGCAGCACGCAGTGGCACAAGTTGAGGAAATGTCTGTGGTCACACGTCATGTGACATTGTGCGCAGGAGGACTTCTGTCTGGTAATACAATGGGTGATGTTGTCTCCTCCTCTTTTGTGCACCTAAAAGCAAAGAAGCAAGAAGAACATCAGTGAAAAGTGACATTCATTGTTGTGGTTTAATTAACTCTAGTACAAACAAACAAATATAATATATAACTATAATATATAACTTAGTGTGTGGTCACACTTGTTAGTGTATCAATATTATTAAATGTATTACCTCACATCAATACCTTGTAGCCATTTGTGAGACTTTGACAACAACAGGGGATGTCATGATGTACTGTACACTGAGCAGTACAGCCAGGAAAAATAGGAAAGAAGAACAACACAAAAAATACAAGTGTAACGGACCCAGTTTGGCATCACATGTGATGTAGCATGCAGGGAGCTGCAGCTGAAAATGGATGGAAGCAATAAGCCAAGAGGAACAGACATGTAGGCCTATAGCAAAAGTAGTAAAGCACACTAACTGCCACTACAAAATGGCGTCCAGCCTCATTTGTGTCATGTCAATATAAATGTTTAGAGCGCTCGTACCCCGGTGAGTTTTCATGGCGCTAGTTCGGTTGAAATCCAAGTCCCAGAGAGAAGATTTAGAAAGCCTGTTGGAAGAGCCAAGTTTTTAAAAGATTTCTGAAGCCCAGAAGGTTGGTGCAGAAGCGGATTTTAGAAGGGAGGGAATTCCAGAAAGTGGGGGCCAAGATGGAAAACCTGAAACCGCCGGTGCGCTTCAGTTTAAAATGGGGGATGAGAAGTAGATTTTTATGTGCTGCGCCAAGGTTACGTGTAGGAACATATTTGTTAATCATCTTGTTGACAAATTTCGGGCTCTTTCCGTTGAGTGACTTATAAATAAGACATCCAATCTTAAACACAAGTCACAACAACAACAAGTAGGGGGCCTGGAAAATTATGAAATCAAGCAGGCCTATATGGAGTTGGACAAAGACTTTACAAAATTACCCCTGGCCACATGTGGAGGCTCAGCCAAGGCAAATGCTGGCTCACTATTACAAACACAGTCAGACACTGGCCAGACAAAGGAGGCATACTAAACAGCACAGCTTTAATGCTGCATTGCCAACAACGAAAACCCACAGGGCTGTAAAAGGTTTGCAGGTTACAACAACCACAGACATTCAACAAAGGCATTTATTTAACACACATGAAAAAAGTGAAAAACCAAAAACAACATTTAGCATTTCAATCCAATGCCAGCCATTTCCTAAATGATGTTTAAGTCCAATAGACACCACAGAAAAAGTTGTTTCATGCACCCATTAGAAGCTCTGGGCCTACTGGCTGAAAGGCCTATTGGCATACTACTGGGCTAGTGAATTAAATAAATATTGCAATTTGATTTCAAAAGTTGGAGAAACTGAAGTGAACTGTGCAACATGTTTTCTTTATAAAAGAAAAGAATTACTTACAAAGAAACAACTAGGCCCCTACTGAAACATCAGGCCATTCACCAAAATTAGTAGAAAAAATAATTATGAAAAGTATAAATAAACTAGATGCATTGCCCCAATCAAACAAACAATGTCAATTTTCCAAGTTACTTGTGAAATCTCAAATTCAAAAGTCGTCAAATCCAATGATATATAATGCAGCAGACCCAAAGAGTAATCCTTCCATCTCCAAATCCAAATGAAAAGTAAACAGGAAATGGACAAATCACTGGGAGGAGCCTGCCGGACAGAAACAGGAAGTTGGACACTCTGGGGCATTTCCTTCCTCTTTAAAAAAGTAAAAAACGAAAAAGGACTCCTTGCACAAAAAGTACAGCCAAATGTCAATCGGAGTTTTTTTAATTCAAATCGTCATTTCGGGAAGGATTCTGCTCGGGAGGGAACCTTCTCTAGATTGCAGATTCTGTGTGTTAGGGATTGCGATCTTCACAAAAACCCATCCGGAAGTCCGCATGCATGCTCTAATGACATGTTCGCGATTGCAAACTCTTGCTGGACCATGCAGCCACCTAGCAAATCTCATGGCAATCGTGAACGGCACGGAAAATCTCGTCAGCGATCGTAGGCACCCAGAAAGTCGCTGCCGCGCAAACACATTTTGGGCAAACAAACACAAAAAAACTCTGCTCCGTTGTGTTTTCTGTTCTACGCGGAACGCTGAGTTACCAAAAATCTGCGGAGTGGAGTTTTACACTCAGGGTTATTAGAAACTCAGCTGCTTCTGTCACTGTTCAGTCTCAAGTGACCATTTGGATGCACATTGCTTAGGTATATAGGCACTTACCGCTCTGTACAGCCAGTCTCAGCACACCCAGACGAGACTTCTTTAAATCATGAATACATGTTATGCCTAACCGTAAGGCTGTCCTTCCCTCTGTGGCTCATACTCATCTTAAGGATGAAACTAAATTGAAGAGTACGCCAAACTCTACAGACACTGCCAATACATGCACTGCTGCCAATTTGCCTGCCATGATTACTTTCTTTGACCCTTCCAAACAGTTACCACAGGTACACTTTTTTGTGCCTCATTCGTCTCCTCCACTTTCCCCTTTTATTTAGCAAATCTTGGTGCTCTCAGATTTCATAGCAGGAACCCCTATACCACATGCCAAACGGAAGGGAGAGGAGGCAGCAAAATCTTGGGGAGACTCACAGACAAAAATACCACCACATGCTCCTTGTTGTACGTTTCAATACCATAACCGCAGTAGGACTGTATGGAACCCCGTTTGGCTTGGTAATAGAAACAGTTTGCCCCATAGCCCCCTGTTACCCTAACCTTTTGTGGTACACCCCATGATGGAACAGGGGAGCAATCAAATCTATGGGTAGCAACCCCAAAATTTCCCAGAAGCCATGTCATTCTGTGCCCCTTTCACCCTTTATAATGCACCCCTAAGCCCCTTTTAATTCTGCTCCCCCAAATTCAACTGCCCCCTCCCAAATCAGAAAGTGTATTGGGGTGCAATAAAAAAACAATTAGGGCTTCCCACCCTATGTAATCATCACATCTGTTGGCTAGGGAACCACTGCATGAGTGCCCTTATTTGCTTCCCTCTGCTCTGACACCTCCACTCTACCCCAGGCTCCTCCTCCATCTATGACCCATCATAGCACCTGGGACCCCACCGGCCTACCCTTGCACTACCCCTACATCTATTCACTGACCCTACCTAATCTGCCTAGGCTTCTCTCCCCCTTGCTCTACACTCTACCTCATTCAACACCTGTTCCCCTTCTTTCACCTGTCACTGATCCTGCCCCACCCATGTTACTTACCAACTACTCTGCAACCACCTTTCACCAGGTATGACTCCACTCTTACATGACACACACACACACACACACACACACTTTACTTACAAATTGGCCAGGCAGGTCCACCTCCAACTTACCTCTACTGCACCACCATCCGTCACCTAGTGCCATACCTGCGATTTGAACCCTGGTTGTCTGGTAGTCAGGAACTTACTCACCAGACCACACTGGTTTCCCTGTCAATAGCCTATCAAATTGTCCCTATATCATGGTCATCCTTTTCATGTGCAATTAAATCCACAGGCAATGACACCAGGGCCTGTGCGTTGTTTATAGTTACTAGTGAAATGGCCTAGCCCCCCAAGGAGCCATGGCTCAATAATAATCCTTGTGTTTCTGGTGGAACAGGCTCTTACAGTACTAGGGTTCGAAACCTGCCAATGTTTTCAAAGTATCCCAAGGTAGTAACTTTTCAAACAATGCTTTTATTTTCATTTGCTAAGTTTATATTCACTTGGAAAAACAGAGGAGAAAAGTGGCCCCTCTTTTGGCACGTGCGGCACAAAATTACAATTTTTTTCCCTCATGGCCTTTCACCAATCCTCCTTTTTCTCAAGTAGGTACAAGAAGGACAAAGCCTTATCTTCCTTTATCAATGTATTCATTCTTTGTCATTGAAATTTGCTCTATTGTAGCACGTAAATGTGGCCTTGGGAGGTATAGCTGGACACAAGAATGCGAGGAAGGTTCTACACTGATAGTTACTTAGGTTGGATGGTGGTGATTTTTCATTTTGGTGTGAGCCGACCTCTGAAATCAAGGGTTTGGTGGCTCTGAGGCTGGCTATGAATAAAGGTGAAGTTTGAGGTCTGGTGGTTAAAGTTTTAGGCAAGTGAAACTCCATTTATTAGGTGCAATAAGAAGCTAGAAAGGAAGTTTTCTTCAAGAGGCAGAAAAGGGCAGAGTCAGGCCTTTGCTGCAGCAGGTCTGCATCATGCCTGCTGCAGCAGGTAAAAGGCTGGAGTGTCACGGCATATCACTGGGCTGGGCTGCGCTGGTCTGCCCTGGCACTGGGGCTTTAAACACCCCCTTAGCCCCTAGATGCCCACGTTCTGAATAGAGAATGACTGCAGGCAATTTGGGACCCTGCTAAATGAGGGTGATGTCCCCATGTGCGGCCTTCGATTGGCAAAATCCTAAAGTCATTTGGATGATACACTCAAGAAACCAAGTATTACAATTAATGGAGAGTTTGTTGTAATATATGGTACCTTCTTGGTGTAGGTGGGCCAAGCACTTGGACTTATAAAATGTTATTCCCCATTTTCATTTCTGTTTTTTTTTTATCTTGTATATTTAATCTGTTTGTTGAAAATGATGCAAGCTCCTGTGCCGATAGGAGTAAACTTCTCGTTACAAGTCACACAACATCTTACAAGAGATGTATCTAACATGGGAGGTGACATAACATTTGTTGTAAATGCACATGCTCCATACCCCTTTTAGTTATTTTACTCATGGGTGGAGTTTGATGCTGTCAATTCCAATACTGGGAACTTTCAAACATACAGACCTAAACAACTGCTATCAAATTATGAACTCTAATTTGACTTAGAAGTCATATTATGATATCAAGAACACCAAGCATTGATTAATAGTAAATTACACTATTTAGTGTAGAACATTAAAATGAGCCAGTTAAGTAAAGAGGAGGAAACCTGGCCTATATTCGGAGGCTATGTACCATATCGAAAACACAAATCTGACACTTGTAAAAGTAAGACAATTAATAACAGCAGTTGCGATTGGACTTATGCAATATGCGTATGCCACAGTAAAAGCAATTAGTCTACAGACTATTATTATTATTATTATTATGCTGTTTATTTACGCGCTCT
The DNA here is from genome assembly GCF_964263255.1 of Lissotriton vulgaris. Classification (NCBI taxonomy): domain Eukaryota; kingdom Metazoa; phylum Chordata; class Amphibia; order Caudata; family Salamandridae; genus Lissotriton; species Lissotriton vulgaris. Next base: position 394,017,109 of record NC_141693.1, read on the forward strand.
ATTACTACCGGAATATGCTGGCGCGGAGTGAAAAAGAGAAAGGCGGCCTTGAAAAAGATCAGCATAAAGAAAACTAATAAGCAATCCTAAACAAGTGAGTTTTCAAAGCTTTTTTAAATGGACCAAAATTTGGGATAGATCGTAGGAACAGAGGAAGTCTGTTCCCTGCGGAGGCTGCACGGACAGCAATTGACTGTCCTCCTACCCGTGAGCGGCGAAAGCGCAGAACCAACATCAGATTTTGATCAGCGGATCGCAGAGGTCTGTTGGGGAAATAACGACTGAACCTTTTCCTCAAATAGGCAGGACCCTGCCCATTAACGGCCTTAAAGGCTAGTGTCAGTATTTTAAAGGTAATCCGTTGTGGCACTGGCAGCCAATGCAATTGCTGCATATAGCCTCCTACACTCACCCGATTAGGGATATTGCATAAGAGTCTGGCCGCAGCATTTTGCATAACCTGGAGGCGTCTCACCAAGAAAGCAGGGGACCCACTTAGCAGGGCATTTGCATAGTCCAGGCGCGAGAGTATTAAAGCTCTCGCCACGGATTCTCTTGCTAAAGTGGGGAGATATGGAAAAAACATCCGCATTGCCTTTAGGGTACCAAAACAGCCTCCTGTCAACTTTTTAATGTGAGCCTCGAAACGGAGATCTTCCCCAAACCAAACTCCTAAATTCTTGGAAGGGATATTAACTGACCAAGGTAAAGGGAAGCCCGCCGGCCAAAGCAGTTCTCTGAAATTAAGGGGACATTTTCCACAGAGCAGGATCTCAGTTTTATCCTCATTACATTTCAATTGGGAGGCAGCTAACCAATTAAAGACAGAGGAAAGGCAAGCACGAATAACCTCAGTGCCCAGCTCTACGCCAGGCCACGTGAACAGTAGCTGTGTGTCATCGGCATAGGCTATAATTTTGGCCCCAAATTGTTCGGCCATCAAGATCAAGGGGGTCAGATAAATATTAAAAAGTAAGGGGCTCATTGACATTAACATTGGCAAAACGTCCACAAGGTGATATGAAATCCTATTCTGGATTGCTCACAAAACAAATCAGTTGAAAGCAGTCTGTCCTCCAACAACCCCACTGGATAGACAACTAATTCTGACAATGTGTCTTCCCCTTGGGTTGGTGCCATTTGTAGCAGAGCGAAGCACATGTGAAAGTGTGTTTGCAAGTACTTTGGCTCTACACATGGAACAAACCCATTGTCAGTTTTGCCAAAGGTGTTACAATAGGTACCAAACAAGCATGGAGCGTTACCTGCTCTTGGATTAAGACTGAAATTACTGGGCAAATTTGAAACAGCCTCTTCGAAAGTACAGAGTAATGTTCATGGACACCCGCAGTTCTGGCAGTGTGGCAGTGGTTGGCAGTGGGTCCCCTTCAGGATTGTTTGAGAGAACCAAAGATTATTTCAGAGGGTTACACCTCTGTGTATTGTGATTATTAAACCGCTTATCAAAGCTAACAATGAAAGTGAGGGTTCAAGCAAGGATAAAGTCGCACCGAAGACTAAAAAGAAGTAGAAAGCAACACAGAAAACTAGGGCTGGATTTACCTCAACACAAGAATCCAGCAGAGGTGGATATAATTTGAGGGACTATGACAAATTCAAAAGCCACACAGGTCGAATTATGTTAATATACGTTCTTCCCATTCTTTTTAGATCTCTAACAGTAAAAGGGCATAAAGCAGTGGACTGAATGAATTTTGCAGAATAGACAAGCCTGCCAAGCTGGATAGTGAATCAGGACATGACAATTTGAATAGTGTAAAGAAAGAAGAAAAAAAATCGGATTCAAATTCACACTTTAAGAAAAAGAAAGTGGCTGGAACAGCTAAAAAGCATTTCCTGTAATTACGAATATGTCTATAGAATGGGACTTTGGTTTTACCCCTTATGTACAGTGCAGCATAAGTGACAATAGTATGCCAGACTCTCAAGGAGCATCTGGCGGTGGCTCCAAATAAAGAATACATACATGTTGAGATGCCAGATAAACCTCCCAGACAGGGTTCTTAATGTACAAATACAGATTGAAGGGGACATACAGTGCAACAATAAATGATATTCTGGCTTCATTTTTCGAATGCTCATGACATCGTTCTCAAAGAGAATGTTTGGCATCCATGTTTTTGTAAGAGATGCACCTTGAGGGGATGAGGTGATAATGCAAGTACTTTCCTCCTTTGTGCCTGAAGAACTCAGGGATAAATATGCAGGTGAATAGGCCCTCAAACAGGCTTCTGTGCTGCATAGAAACCAAGTGGGGTGTGACAAAAGAACTCTTCCACATGTAATTCCTTTAAGGTGTAAGCCCCAGGTACAGACTCTGGGGCATATTTATTAAGACTTGGAGTAGGGCAGCACTGCAGGTCATTATGCTGCGCTGCCTTATGCCAATTCGAAACAGCACAAATGCACTGTATTTAGAAGATTCGGTGCCTTCCTGTCCTTTCTGCTTGTGGCGGCGCACCGTGTGCAGCCAAGCGCCAATGCAGGCACCCTTGCACCGAGAGGCGTTTTGCTTGTTCCATATGTGCTGCAGAATGCAACACACATGGAAAGATAAATAAACAAGGAGAAATGTAAACATTTCTCCTCGTTACGCCTGCTCTAGTTAGGCACATTGTTTGGCACTGCCACATGTTTACAAGGTATTGTAAATCTGGAGCAGCGTCAAAGTCCATGGATGTTGCGAGTGAACACCCATAGCAACACCCATGGAACTACTCTTTGACGCAGAGTAAGGACAGGCAGTAACTTGCACTGCTTTGCCTTACTCCATTTCTACAAGGCTATGAAAAGCCATGCAGGGTGGCTTTACTTGGTCTTGTAGATATGGCTAAGCCTTGTGCACCACCGGAACGTCACAAAAAGTGACGTTCCAGCGATCTATAGGACTTGTAAATAAGCCTCTCAATATGCTTTGAAACCAAAGGCTTATTGCAATATAAAAGCTATTTTAAATCAGTTACAGTATCAAAGTATATTAGTGCATTGCAGTTCGACAATGATTAAGCGTTTTTAGCAAATATGGAAGCCTGGTGGATCATATAGACCAGTTTTAGATCTAGGCACATGAAGGCATGCTGCACAAAATGCTGGATCCAAGCTACACCAGATTGAACATCCTTAATCAGGGCAAACCCGATCTTGGTTTGCTTGTGTTTCAGTTCAGAGAGGACCTGGCCTGCCATTTCAGGGTAAACTCTTCCTATTGGAGCAGGCTTAAGAGATATGGCTTGCATATCACCAATGTAGTTTTTCCTTTTAATGTGGATTATAAAGCTGATTCTAATTTTGCTTCTGGTGCAAGGGAATTATGGGCCTCATTACAATGTCAGAGGGACCTTCCGTGGGGGTCTCGCCAACATCCAGGCCATCGCTCCCACCTCCACAATACATTGCAGGCAGTCGGACTGCAGCAGTCTGGGGAAAAACTGCTGCCTCCGACAGGATCAAGGATCCCATCAGAGCAGTGGTCATAATCCTAATCCTACCGCTTCAATGGAGGTGGTCTCTGCACAGGCACCTCTGTAGGGATTAGGATGTACCTTTCTGACTGCCTTTTCTTGGAAGTCTGACTGCCGATAAAAAGGCAGGCAGAGACTGCCTTTCGGGGGCCCAAGCAGAGCCCCTATCCCCGGTGGACCACTGCTAAGTGGCCTGGGGACACATGTAGTAACCCACACATCCATGCATCGCATGGATGTGCACATAGCACTTTTTTCGCCTGTGACTTGTGTTGCGGTCCTTTTCCTGGGGCACAGCACAAGCCGCATTAGAAAAAAGCACTTTCTGACCACAGTGCTGGCCATCTCATTGTGATTGGGCAGGTGGGACCACCGCCATTGCATCAGCAGTAGACCGCCTGTGGTTCAACCTCACTCCATTGTACTTAGGGCCTATATTCCTGATAAAACAGTGCTGTTTTCTTTTGTTTGAAAATTGCAGCCACTTTCTTCTAACTGAGCACACTGGGAATGCATATCCTGGGCTGGACGATGTTGTTTGGGAAATGTTTTGTTATCTGATTATGGATCAGAAAGAAATCATTCAAGTTCCTCATGTTTTGGAAGTTTCTTTAGGTTATGGTATAATTTTAGGCCCTTTTGCAAATTCATGGGAAACAAAAACTTTTAAGCAATTGATAACTGATCCACATTCATATGCTACTCTAGTTCATGAAGATACCTATTTACATACTGAAAATCACCAAGAGCTGTTCTGTTTACATCATCATGGACATCTTTATATACATAGAATAAGTAGCCTCCAAGACAAATATAATTATATACAGTAGAAGCATTGAAGCCCCTCCCTCCTCAATAAAAAGTCCCAGAAGTTTTCTGAAAATGTTCTGTTATTTTAACATTGATGACAGGTCACTCCCGTTTAATTTTTATTATTTTGAAAAACCAGAAAGACTTCAAAAAATTCTGATAACCAACCACAGGTTCATATACTCTGCTTAGTTGATCACTGGCATCCCTCGACTGCATTTTTGGACACGATTCACTCCAGACATCAGATTACTACTCTTCCGACCGTGTAATGGCGTGTGGATCTACCTTCTGACCAATGGTGTATCGTTCTCAACTTCACAATTATCCTCTATTGTTTCAGACTTGGTGACGGAGGAAGGTGACATAGCCCGTCCTTCAACTCACCCATGTGATGCTCCCTTGCCTAAGATGCCAGATATATCATGATATCATTTGCTGTTTCATGGTACTCCGCCCCACCCCCGTCCTGATAAAGACCCCCTAGTAAGGCACTTACACTTGCCTACAATATCCATGGGTCGAAACGTCGACAGTCCTTTCATGTGACCGACAGTCCATGTATCAGCTTTCGTCCACAATTACTATTGATTGTAAACCATTTGAAGCATGATTTATTTGATTTGTTTTTTAATTCAATCTATGTGATTTTTCAAATCAGACTGATTTCATTGTTTATTAAGGTCTTTTGACCGGTATCATGTCACTATCCTAATACCCTGCACTTTTCCCCAACACCACTACCCTTCCCCACCTGCTCTGACTTTTGGGGCACTATTTATGCTGTATTTCGCTTGGATTGCTTTACATTACTGTGTGTTCACACATTGTGATTAAATAACAATGGATGTTCCAATTTTGTATTAATGTCTATCTTTCTCTAAAAATTATATTTATCTTCTCTTGTATAAGTTCTGGGACCCCCTTTTTCCTGTACTAGTTTATGAATCCCTTTCTGTTCAAGGTTATACATTTCGAAGAGAAAATGTGAATCAAATAAGTATTTGGGAACTATATTTTAGGGATACCCAGGCTTTATTTGGAGCATGCATGATTTCCAGAAAAATATTAGAACAAGGCAGTTTGCAGGCTACATGTATGGGTTTTGCATCCACTAGAGAACTCCATCCGCTGCAAAAGTAAATTTGGCACAATTCCCAGGTCACAATGGAAAGAAAACATTACAAATGGAGAACTTATTGATATGATTCAACCAGGAAGAATATTTTGACTGCATGTGACTCAAATGGATTTGCCTTATGGCCTGCTAATGCTGATATGCGCATGAATGGAGTTTTTTCTAAAGCTGCTGGTACCTAAACAAACAGACCAGAGCCTCGATATAGCATATATTCCCCTACGATAGTGACACCACTCAGAGGGTGATTACGATGGCGGAGGATCCGCCACCGCCAGCCGTGCGGTTGTGGGCCATCGAACAGCAATTTTCCCCCTGCCATATTACAATAGCGGGGGGAATAGTTCTGGTACCGTGGCGGTAGTAAAGACCGTCCGCCACGGTTCCGCCACAGGCAATCAGTATGATTGCCTGGTGGACCAGCCTGCATGTTGAAAATAGCGGCGGTGCCGAGCAGGCACTGTCTGCAAAATTACAATGCTGGCTCAAGCCAGCCTTTCCATGGCGGTGAAACCGTTGGCAGGGATTGGCTTCAGCGGCCCCTTGCGGGTCTCCCAGGTGTTGGGGTAGTGTTGGTGCACTTGGGGCATACCCAGGATACACCCCCCCACAATTCCCTGCACTTAGCGGCAGGCAACGCTTGGTGCCTGTGAGGTTCCGTGACAATTGTAAGTGATGTTTTTGACTCGCACGAATATGGTCGAGTCTGGTATCTATGAACCGCAAATGACGAGTTTAGTGGGTGTATGCAGTTTCGCTGTGCTAACCTAAACCGTTCGTCTGTTATGTGGGTTATTCTATTTGTGCCCACGGGTTCCATCTTAGATACGGCATCCATTTTGTCTCTTGCCCTCAAGTAGTCAGCGAACGGACGCTGTCCGCTTCGCGACCCTGGGATTCCCGAGAGATGTATGGAAGACACATGTCCTTTGAAACTGTCTTTATGATGAGGGGGGGTGATACTGTAAGGCAAATGGCCCCGCTTGAGGCTCATCTTGCCGTGCCGGTCTATTGTCTCAGCCGTGCATCTCATTGGGCACGTCCCTTTGATGCCAGGAGCTCGTGTTTCCCGATACCTCCCCCTTTTTACACCCTTTCCAATTCCCCACTGTCTCCATCTTCCTCCGCACCTGTCCTTGTTCTTTCTTCGATCTGTTTTACTGCTGATTGGAATGCACTAATGGTGGGAAGATGGGTTTTTACAGTTGGGAACCACCAAATGTTTCCGCACTTATGTTCCGGACCTCGAATGTATCAAAGAGACCAAAGCGACCCATCTGAGGGATAATTATGGGAACCAAGCCATAAACCTTTGTGTACCATGTAAACCTATGGGCGAATTGTGTATAAAAGGAGCGATCCACAGAACCAATTTGAAGCAGTCTCCACAAGTAGCACGCGTTGTACTTGCCGTGATTTCTGTGTTCCCTGCAGTAAATAAAGCTCGAATCTTTGACGCCGAAGGAAGTGTCCCGTGTCTCTGTCACTTGTACGCCGGAGCAGGTTACCCACGAAGGTTTCAGGTGTTGTTCCCTGGCACCGCTGGGTCTTAAATAACCCAGTCCTTCAGTTGGCGCCCAACGTAGGGCTGCATCAGTGGTACCGGTCCAAGCCCGACGATCGTGAGGAACTTCGTGTGAAATCTCCGAGGGAAGGTGCACTCCGCTTCATCGATCCTGTTGTCGAAATAAGTGGCCCGAAGACTTTTCCTGCGAAGATTCCCGCCTCCTGACGGCTGCGACGGACTGCTGCCCTGACTGTAGACCTGTTTTGGCGCCTGGCGTAGACCTTGGTATAGCGAGACGATTGACGGGCCTTCCTGGTGACGCCATCGATCTTTGAGTTAAGTATTTGTGGGTCGCTCCCAGAGTTCTTGGTTGTGGTTACTTAGTTGTTGCATGGTTCCATTGCATTTGTGGTTCTTGGTACTTTGTTGTGATATTTGACGACTGCAGACGCCAAAAACCGAGGGTTTTTGCTCTTTGCTGGGACTTGGTAAATCCCGTAACCCTTGAAGATTGTGAAACTCGGCCAGTGTGCAAGATGCCTGGTCGCAGTACTTTGTTTAGTTGTTTCAGACGTTGTGGTACGGATTCCCGACTGGAGGACTCGTGTCCGATACCTCCGGTTGGAACTCCAACTTATGAACTGTACAGTAAGCACGGGCTAGGCCCGATTACTTTTAATGATTACTGGATTCGGTATACTAAGAAGGATGGTGTCCTTAGTTGGCCACCTCATGGTAGCTTTGAGACTCCAATCTTAGATAATCTAGAGGCTAAATTATTTGCGAAAAAGTCAAGGCCGGCCATGTTTGATGCCTTTCGGTTGTGGCGTAAAGAAGCCCGACAAAAAGAAATCAGACAGACTAAACGAAGTCAGAGAGATGGTGTTGCTACCATTGTAAAGAAAGCAGAGCAGTTTCAGCGTGATAAGGAGGATAAGGAAAAGGAAGTGTTCGATAGGCTACAGCGTATGTCCATAGATAAATGCTATCCTGCTTTGCCTACGGAGTCGGATAAGAAGGAAGAACCAGTTGAGCATCCTCTAATGTCTTATCTTCTGAAGTCGCCACCTCCGTATGTACAGGGTACCGCTGCTCCAGTGGTTCCCCCTGTACCTGTTCCACCACCTGTTCTTCAGCCTGTTCCTCAACATGCACCCGTTCTTCCGACTGTTCCTGCTCCCTTACCCACTGCTATTCCCACTGCTCCTCCACTTCCGCATACTCCTGCTCCCGCTACTGTTCCTGCTCTACTAACTCCTGCTGTTGCTTCTGTTTCTACCCCTTCTCTTGTCAGTCCTGTGTCGTATACTTCTCCCTCTGTTCGTAGTCGTACTTCTCCTGTTGCGGCTAACTTCTTTCATTCTCTTGGACCTGTTCTTGGGTCCGCTGGTTCAGATGGTCCTCAGAGACGTAGTCAGCTTCCTGGTAACAGGGAACGCGCTTCGCTATATAATATGGCGATGGGTTGGATAACACATCCTCTTAGAAATCCACCACGTATTGTACTCGATACGTTCTGTCAATTTAATATACCCACCCAAAGATTTGTGTTCGAAGAAATGTGTAAGGTCCTTCGTGATCAGATATCTGCCGATGCGCCTGACGAGGTGCTGTCCGCTTTGTCTGATCTACAGCTTCAGTTCTCGAAAGGACTGATAGTGGATACCAACGTTCGACGTGCTGTTGAGCGGTTGCTATCTTTCCGTCCCACTCCTATACCTCAAGCCCTGTTTGTTGAGGACGTTGAGAGGCAGTTCGATGCGTCTGGTCAGTTTCCTATGCGTGAAGTTCCACCAGTATGGATGCCAGCTAACCCTCAAGCTCAGCCACCGATTTTGGCGCACTTCCAGAGAGTATGGATTCATCTCCCGTGGAAACGATCAGAAGTGTTACAGGTGAAGCAGTCTTTGCCTGACCCTCGCAAAAATCCTGCAGGGTACTATAAGGAATTGTCGCAGCTTGTAGACGCTACGATAATGAACCTTGCCGATATTGATATGCTGTTTGGCAATGTAGTACCGCAACCGGTCTGGGCTAAGATTCGTCAGGAAAACCATCCTAACGAACTGGGCGGTGATTGGGCTGCCCTTATAGCGGCTGATGGGTTGCAAACTGGTGGTGCTAAACCCGAGCAGTTGATTGCTGCTCTCCCTCAGAGAATAGTTGCATTAATGAAAACTCTTATGCCAGCTATGAGGGTGAATTGGGACAAATTGTCAGCTTGTAAGCAGAAAAAGGACGAGAGTGTCTCCGACTTCTTTACGAGATTCGAGGAGGCATTCATCGACCATAGTGGTCAGGATATGGGCACAGAGGGTGGTCAACGGTTGTTCGTGGATAAATTTGTCTCTAACTTGTTGCCTGACTTGGGCAGTAAGTTGAAAAACTCTGAAAGTGCGTGGGCCGTTTCTACTTCGGCTCAAATATTGGCTACAGCACAATATTATGAGAATAGAGAGAAAGAAGAAAACGACCGTGCTGATAAAAAGACGAAAGAGCTTAAAACTAAAGTGTTGTTACAGCAAGCGTATCCTCCACGTTCGAATCAGAATGCTTCGCAACAGAATAGATCGCAGTCGCAATCTAATCGACCACAATCTAGAAATGACTCCTCTTCCCAAAGATCCTCTTTAGGGTACAATCAGTGTGCCTATTGTAGACAGGAGGGTCATATAAAATTCAATTGTCCTGTTCTAAACGACCGTAATAGTGGTAATTTCTCTAGAGGAGGTCGTGGTGGTTCACAACAGACATCACGCGGTAGGGGTCGCGGTGCTCAAAATGATCGTTCAGATAACCAATCAAATTCTAATAACTGTTTCGATCAACGTGGATCATCGCAAGGACGATCTGCGCAGTACAATGTAGACGATTATTACGTCGATCAGGGAACTGACGACAGTAATTACTAGGATAGCCATAGACAAGGAGAGGGAGTGGTATCAGTTCCGGTTGATCAGAGAGGGCCTTACGTCGCAGTTGCTACATCGGGCGTCGTTGAGCCTTTTCTGTTGGACACTGGTGCAGCGAAAAGTTCTATTATGCATTCGAAACTCCCTGGCGCATCTTTGTCTGGCTTAACAAATGTTTCCATTGGATTCTCTGGCGCCCCCGTTAGCAATCCAGTTTCACGCCCTTTGCCTCTTACGATTGGGCCACGTGAGCTTGAAGCACCGTTGATTTTGACTACTGGTTGTGGTGAAAATCTCTTGGGTCTGGATTTGCTTAAACGTTTGTATGCAACTTTGTATTGTTCTCCTGCGGGTGTAAAGCTTACGTTGGGAGAGAGGGTTGTCTCTCCTATGTACTTATCTCTTGATAAGCTTCCACCGGAATTGAGTTCTCTTCCTGAATCCTTATGGGCAACAGGTCCCAATGATGTGGGCCTGCTTGACATCTCCCCTTATGTCGTTCAGTTGAAATCTAATGTGCGATTGCCACGTATTCCCCAGTACCGTATCTCTCTTGATGGTGAACGAGCACTGTTAGCGATCATCTATGATTTGATCGACAAAGACGTTATTGAAGAGACCCGGGGAAACGTGTGCAACAGCCCTGTGCTGCCTATTTTAAAACGTACTGATCCTTCGAAACCACCTGTTTATCGTTTTGTTATCGATTTACGGGAGGTAAATAAAATTGTGATTCCTCAGTTCCCTGTTGTGCCTGACATCACGGCGCTACTGACTCTGATTCCAGCATCTGCGTCTTGGTTTTCGGTGATCGATCTGAAGAATGCGTTCTTCAGCATCCCGATCGCAGAAGAGAGCAGAGACATTTTCGGTTTCTCTCTTGGTGGGCGCAGCTTCCGGTTTAAACGCGCTCCTCAAGGCTACTGTGAGAGTCCATCGATTTACAGTCAAGCCTTGAAGGGTCAACTGGATGCGTTTACGTTGCCGGCTGGTGCGGCCTTAATACAATATGTCGATGACTTATTGGTAGCTGCGGATACTCAGGACATTTGCAAAATTGCTACGGTGTCGTTGCTGCAACATCTCTGTGACTTACATCACAAGGTGTCACCTTCTAAACTCCAATATTGTTGCCAAGAAGTAACCTATCTAGGTCACTTATTGTCAAAGGAGGGAAGGCGGTTGACCCCAGAGAGAATTGCGGCGATTGCGCGAATGGCTGTGCCAACAACACAAAGAGATGTGCGTGCCTTTCTGGGTATCACGTCGTACTGCAGGCAATGGATTCCACATTTTTCATTGCTAGTGAAACCATTGGTGGTTCTTACGTGCAAGGATGTTTCTACTCCTTTACCATGGACGGAAGAATGTCAGAAAAGTTTTTCTGAACTGCGTGACTCATTGTGTTCGGCTCCTGTGTTAGGTACTCCTGACTACAGTAAGCCATTCACGTTATATGTTCACGAGAGGGAAGGTTGTGCTTTGAGCGTCTTAACGCAACCTTTTGGTGGTAAGCAACGTCCATGTGCATATTTTTCCTCGACCTTGGACCCGGTAGCTAGAGCATTGCCGAGTTGTCTGAGAGCAACAGCGGCAGCTGCGGTGTCCATCCGACAATCAGCAGGATTGGTCATGGATAATATGCTTACGGTGATGGTTCCGCACGCAGTCGACACTCTTTTAAATCGTACGAAAACTCAGCACTTGACAAGTGCGAGGCTGTCCGGATACGAGTTGACGCTGCTGGCAAGTCATATTCAGATAAAACGTTGCAATGTTCTGAATCCGGCAACTTTGTTACCCATTAGTACAGAGTCAGATGAAATAGCAGCCCATGACTGCTATTTGCGAACAGAGGAGGAAACAAAAGGTCGAGTGGACCTTAAAAACACTCCTTTAGAAGATCCAGATGGAACACTGTATGTAGATGGCTCGTGTTTTAAATTGCCGAATGGTGATGTGACCACTGCGTATGCTGTTGTAACTTTGAGTACTGTTGTGGAAGCTGCGAGATTGAATCAGAATTCTGCCCAGGCTGCAGAGCTGATTGCCTTAACTAGAGCGTGTGTGTTAGCAAAAGATAAACGTGTGAATGTGTATACTGACAGTCAGTATGCATTTGGCGTCGCTCATAGCTTTGGACGATTGTGGAGAGAGAGAGGTTTTCTGACATCGCATGGTACGAAGATTCAGCATGGCCAGCTTGTGAATGATCTTTTGGATGCACTTACGTTGCCTAAGCAGGTAGCGATTGTTAAATGTAGTGCACATCGTAAGGTGACGGATGATGTTGGTCGTGGTAATGCGTTTGCGGATGAGACTGCTAAGGAGACTGCCCGGAACCTTAGCACTCGAATGTATGTGACGAGTTCGGTTAGGTGGCCTGCAGAGTCGAGTATGTGTGAAGACACTATTGAGAGTGTGAAGGCGATACAAAATGAGGCCACTGAGACTGAAAAGAAGAAGTGGAATGAAAGTACGGGAAAGTTGGATGCGAATGGTTGTTGGATTGATTTGTCGGAACAGAAAAGATGGATGCTGCCGGATGCGTATGTGCTGGCTATTGTGACAATGGCACATGGGTTAGCACATATTAGCGTGAAAGGTATCTGCAAATTGTTGTCTCCTGTGTGGAAGAATGATGGTATCACGAAATGTGCTGAACGATTGGTTAAGAACTGTATGGTATGTATGTTGTACAATCCTGGTAAGGGAACCCCAACTCCTCCTGGTAGTTTTGCTCCCCCTTCGTGTCCCTTTGAGGTGATTCAATAAGACTTCATCCATATGGAGCGATGCAATAACTTGAAATACGTTTTGGTTGTGGTTTGCGCGTTCTCCCGATGGATTGAAGCCTATCCTCTCAAGGACAATACTGCTTTGTCAACGGCAAAAATCCTACTGAGGGAATACTTTCCTCGGTACGGAATGCCTCGGGTTGTGTGGTCTGATAACGGAAGTGAGTTTGTGGGGAGTGTGATGAAGAGTGTGTGCAAAGGCCTTGGAATTAATCAAAAATTCCACAGCGCCAACCATCCCCAGTCAGCTGGTTTGGTTGAAGGGTATAATGGCACCCTTAAACTAAAACTAGCGAAGATTCAGGCTACGTCTGGTCTTTCGTGGCCTGACGCTTTACCCTTAGCCTTACTATCAACAAGGGCAACCGTACACTCCCGAGTAGGGCTCAGTCCCTATGAAATAGTGTTCGGTCGTCCTGCAAATGTTTGGGGGGTCCCTAGACCGGGTGTGTTCTGTGATCTTGAGTACCCAATGTTGATTGACTATCTTCATGACTTGACTGCTAAACTGAGGTTAATTCACCAACAGGTTTACGAAGCATTGCCGACGCAGACGGAGGGTCCAGGCCACCAGCTCCAGCCTGGAGACTGGGTGGTTATCAGAAACTTTTCTCGGAAGAAGAATTTGGAGCCCAGGTTCACCGGACCCTACCAGGTCCTCCTTGCCACGAGAACTGCTGTTCGTCTAGAGGGTCGGAAAAACTGGGTGCATGCCACCCATACGAAGAAAGTCCCTATTCCGTTGCCGGCAGACTCGTGGGTGAGGAGAGGCATTGCATCAACTGAAACCGAAGGATTGCCGGCGTTTGTTCCTTTCAGCGACGCACAACCTGTCGGAGAATCCTCAGTGCAGCAGAAAGACATTGTTGAACATTTGTCATCAGAAGACTCAAGACCAGAACATTCAACTGATCAACAGAACGCTGTCTCTTCAACGGATCCTTTGTTTGACGAACAGACACGTCCTGGGAAAACTCGATACTTTTTGCGATCCCGCACTAAAGACTAATAAAAAGACCCTGTTCTGTCCCTTGACAACTGCATTATCCCGTTTTCCACGATCAGTCTGAACACCTGTATCATTGTAATTATTCTTGTACATATTGAAGGTTCTTTTTCCTACGTATTTTTGCTTCCACAGCTGAGAGACATTGCATATATATTATAAATAAAGGCCGTAGGGCCGCGCGCGTACTTCTTTCTGGTTAGTAGGTCTTGACGCTAGGTTAAAGACCGTCGGTTCCTGGGAACTCCTGGAAATTGACTACTGCTACACAGAACGAAGTGCGTCAAGAAACGTTGCGGACGGTCATAGGGGATGGCGTTTTCAAAGCTGATGGATGTGGAAAGAGCACAGGCACAAAGATTTGAGCTACAGCGACTTAGTCGTACGAAATGCTTTATGTTTCAGATATTTGTATTGCTTTTGATTGTTTCTGCATTTTTGGCGGGTGGGGTATACTATATGATGTCGTACTTCTTACCTTCTGCCATACCTACACCTACTCCTACTTCTGATTCTAAAATTACCTCCACTGCATCTCCTCATTCTTTCCATATCTTACCCGAACACGAGCAGGCTAGACGTGCAGAATTTCGCAATAATTCCTTTATTCAGCTCCTTCACCAGCACCAGTTAGTGGTTAACACTACTAATTGTTGGGTGTGTGGGTTGATGCCACATACCACAGATAAGGGAATTCCATATTTGGTTTTGCCGTACAGTTCCCAGGGTTCTGCTCGAGCATTTCAAACAATGTTTCGAAGCGCACTAGGTTTCCACCCCATTCGAGAACCACGTTCTCCCTACTCTGGCCCTGGCTCGTATCAAAAGCCTTTGTCTATAGCGATAGAGGATTTAGATAGCGATATCTATGATCCCTCGCTTATTCCGGAAGAAGAGGTACAAGCCTATAGGGTTCTGAGTAGAGGCGAGTATAGTGTGTTCACTAGTGAAAAACAGCTTAAAAGCTCGCCCCCGGTATGGGTCGTACCCCACATCGGTAATTTTTGTCTAATAGGTCGTGGCCGAAGATCGAAAGCCCGACTTGGAGAGAGTGCTTGCACTGAAAATTACATATTGCCGATGGTCTCGTCCCCTGTGTTTCTGGCTGCCAAGGGTACATATTTTATCTGTCACGATCGTGCGTATGCATGGTTGCCTTTCGACTTTGTGGGCTCATGTTTTATCGCAAATTTGTTGCCTCCGACGTTCACTGTAGATGCAGACTATCACAAGACTAAAGTTGTGAGGTGCGTAATTAGCGAAGAGGACACTGCCGGTCAAGAGGCAGGAGACTTTTTCAAGGGTTTCCTCCCGTTTTGGGGGCCTATGATTAATAGTAGGAACCTGAGACAGTTGACTCGAGTGGTGGAATCGACAGCTAATATTACTGCCAGTGCCCTTGGTAATATCACCACAGAACTTCAGGCGGATAGACTTATGACGTTACAAAACCGTATGGTTTTAGACGTGATCTTAGCAGATCGAGGTGGGGTATGCAAGGTGATCCATTCGAGCTGCTGTATTTTCATTCCTGATAATGCTCCGACTGTTTATCAAGCCATCTCAAAGTTGCATAAAATCTCTGAGTCCATGCACGTGGACGTAGGGGATTGGACGCTACTTGGGTGGTTTTGGGGCCTAATGTCGACTTGGGGTTGGAAGATTCTGATGATTATCGGAGTTGTTGTGGCGTTCCTGTTCACGTGCTGCCTTTGCGTGCAGTGTGGTCCTGCCTTATGTGGCCTTTGTGCTACAACGTGTATAAGACAGCCGCCTGTTACCAAAGAAGCTCGATTGGACAGAGCTATGTTACAGCAACATCTAGATGGTCTGATGAATATCGAGTATGATTCCGACTAGTGCTTGCCTACATGAGGGCAAAAGGAGCGTCTGAGGTTCCGTGACAATTGTAAGTGATGTTTTTGACTCGCACGAATATGGGCGAGTCTGGTATCTATGAACCGCAAATGACGAGTTTAGTGGGTGTATGCAGTTTCGCTGTGCTAACCTAAACCGTTCGTCTGTTATGTGGGTTATTCTATTTGTGCCCACGGGTTCCATCTTAGATACGGCATCCATTTTGTCTCTTGCCCTCAAGTAGTCAGCGAACGGACGCTGTCCGCTTCGCGACCCTGGGATTCCCGAGAGATGTATGGAAGACACATGTCCTTTGAAACTGTCTTTATGATGAGGGGGGGTGATACTGTAAGGCAAATGGCCCCGCTTGAGGCTCATCTTGCTGTGCCGGTCTATTGTCTCAGCCGTGCATCTCATTGGGCACGTCCCTTTGATGCCAGGAGCTTGTGTTTCCCGATAACTCCCCCTTTTTACACCCTTTCCAATTCCCCACTGTCTCCATCTTCCTCCGCACCTATCCTTGTTCTTTCTTCGATCTGTTTTACTGCTGATTGGAATGCACTAATGGTGGGAAGATGGGTTTTTACAGTTGGGAACCACCAAATGTTTCCGCACTTATGTTCCGGACCTCGAATGTATCAAAGAGACCAAAGCGACCCCTCTGAGGGATAATTATGGGAACCAAGCCATAAACCTTTGTGTACCATGTAAACCTATGGGCGAATTGTGTATAAAAGGAGCGATCCACAGAACCAATTTGAAGCAGTCTCCACAAGTAGCACGCGTTGTACTTGCCGTGATTTCTGTGTTCCCTGCAGTAAATAAAGCTCGAATCTTTGACGCCGAAGGAAGTGTCCCGTGTCTCTGTCACTTGTACGCCGGAGCAGGTTACCCACGAAGGTTTCAGGTGTTGTTCCCTGGCACTGCTGGGTCTTAAATAACCCAGTCCTTCACCTGCCACATAGTGCAGGGAAATGCACGACATGGCTGTTTAGCATTGCGGCAAGTACTGCAGCCAGCAGCACCCACCGCAGTGTTAAATGGGCTGGATGCGACGGCTGTGATGGCCTTCGCATCGTAATCCATGGTGCGGGACCGCCACCTTATAGGCAGGTGGGCCCAGTCACTGCTATGATGGTGGGCGGACCCGAGTCCTCCCGCCATCGTAATCACCCCCATAGTCTTGGGAAATCAGGCCAGCAAATGTTAGCATATTCAAGTTTGAATGCTATAAAAGAACACCTGTCCAAAGTTAGTGAGGACAACAATTTCAATGACTTTCTTCTTGGCTCACATCCTACAATAAATTAGTGATTTGTGTCCACTTTAAAATATGCCATTATAAAAAGAAGAGCAGGCATATTCAGAAAGGGAAACTGCAGACCATGTTTAAGGTTATGGATAATAGATTCTAGACCCTTGCAAAAAAGTGGACACCATTTCAGTAATACTTTCCTCAGCCCATAATCAACTGAAAAAAAAGCGAAACCTACGATGCTAGTCGGAAAGCCTCTGACCGACTCACATTGAAATAAGGCCCTAAGAAGTAAACTTTCACAAGTGTCAATCTCCCCATTGAAAATATAGGATTGATTGAGGCGGAAATGGACACATGTAGATTAGTCAATGGATTTTTGCATTGCTTTAGTAGTACTATTGAACTATTGTAGTACTACAAAATGCAGTTTGTGAATTAGCCCCTAAGTCTGCTACACTGTTATGAAATCGTTCCACAATGCATTTTCATAAAAAAAGATGCAGGCACAGACTGGTAATTGAAACTATCCCTGGCAAAAATGTTTAAACCAACTCAACATTGCTAAAAAGCTGCGGGAGAAATGGTAGCGTGCAATATAATATCCTGACAAAGATTTCTGGTATCACATGGGCCAGAATTGGCAAGGGCCGTGACAACTCATCCAATAGGTAAAGGAGCCACTTGCACTGCAGCTCACAAGAAAATATATAGGGGCATATTCTCAAGGACTTATCGCCAAGTTATCAGCACTTTCTCGCAGTCAAAGTGGCAATAAAGTTATTGCCCCATTCAATAGCTGGTGCTAACAGCCAATATCACCAGTGTTCCTGCGATAGCAGCTGCAAAAAACATTGCCACAGATGACACTAACGCTAATGATATGCAGAGTAGTCGTTCCCGTGCAAAAAGCTGTGACAACACCACTGCGCAACATTCTCAGCAACCAGCTAGATCTGCGATAAGTTCCCAAAACATGCGATTAGGCATGTTAGCAGCAGGGATTTAACACCTGCTCCTACCTGGTGCCCAGTCGAATGACAACCTGCACCATAATAGGGAGCCCAGCCCAGAGCCACACCTGAAGAACAACAGATGCCATGGAGCTACTGATCATGCAGCTCGGAGCTCAAGAGGGCCACAACATCCACCGCCAACACCCCCAGGACCGCCACCATAACACCAGATTATGTCATTGCCCACTACAGGCTCAAAAGGACAACCATCCTCCGTATCCTGACCATCATTGCCCACAGGCTGACGGTACCAACACAGCGGACAACCAACATCCCTTCGCAGACAAAGCTGCTGGCTTTGCTGCATCTGTTGGCCTCTGGTACCTTCCAACCAACAACTGCCAGAGTCGGAGGAGTCTCATAGCCAGCCCTATCAAAGTTAATCACAACTGTCTTGAATGCCATCTACAGCTTGGTACCCCAGCACCTTCACTTTCCCCACTGCTAAAGAACGGTGATGGATTAAACCCAGATCTTTTGACTGGGTGTGAGTGTTTGATTGATTCAGATTCTCCATCCATCACCACCCCCTTTTGTACCGCTTTTGGCCGCCATAAGTGTGGCAGGGTATGCTCAGATGTGAGTCCCTTGCTCACTTTGCCACTGGATTCAAGCAAGCCGGGCTGAAGACGGCTGGAATGCCAGAAACCGGTAATCGAAAGCTTGTTTCCGGTCCAGGGAAGACATGGCTTGGCAGTTCGGGCTGGACTGTTCCCATGAGGCACAGGGTCAGACTGATTTGCATATAGCCATGTCTGAACTGGGGTGGCAGAGTGAGCTAAAGAACGGTGATGGATTAAACCCAGATCTTTTGACTGGCCTCTGGTACCTTCCAACCAACAACTGCCAGAGTCGGAGGAGTCTCATAGCCAGCCCTATCAAAGTTAATCACAACTGTCTTGAATGCCATCTTCAGCTTGGTACCCCAGCACCTTCACTTTCCCCACTGCTAAAGAACGGTGATGGATTAAACCCAGATCTTTTGACTGGGTGTGAGTGTTTGATTGATTTAGATGCTCCGTCCATCACCACCCCCTTTTGTACCGCTTTTGGCCGCCATAAGTGTGGCAGGGTATGCTCATACGTGAGTCCCTTGCTCACTTTGCCACTGGATTCAAGCAAACCGGGCTGAAGACGGCTGGAATGCCAGAAACCGGTCCTCGGAAGCTTGTTTCCGGTCCAGGGAAGACATGGCTTGGCAGTTCGGGCTGGACTGTTCCCATGAGGCACAGGGTCTGACTGATGTGCATATAGCCATGTCTGAACTGGGGTGGCAGAGTCAGCTAAAGAACGGTGATGGATTAAACCCAGATCTTTTGACAGGGTGTGAGTGTTTGATTGATTCAGATGCTCCGTCCATCACCACCCCCTTTTGTACCGCACCTGCCGACACCGACAGATGTCAATGAGTGCCCACCACATGCTGGTGTAAGCTCCAAGACCGAGGCCTGCGACCTTGGCTACCTCTTCAGACCATTATTAGCTTCCGCGACACAGGCCCCCAGCACTCCTTTCTCATTGACATACTCCACCGCTGCCTCCGGCCTACACTGCGGTCATGTAGGTCACCCATTTGGAACTGAGTTTTGATATCATGATGGCCGAGTTCATATGTTCAGGGGATGTTTGATATCACTGTACTCCCTCAATGTGGTGCCACCAACTGTGCCTAGCATTCCAATGACAAGTGTCTGTGGTCCCTTGCTGACTACTGCCTTCAGCCAACACTGCGATCAAGTAGGTCACACATTTGGAACTGAGTCCTGATTTGTCAATGGCAGAGTTAATATCATTGTATGGAAGGTGAGGAGGAAGAGGAAGAAGCGGTTCAGTCCGGAGGAAAAAAGGATCATCGTTACAGAGGTGATTGAACACTTCCAACAACCACTCTGGTGTCACTTACTCTGTGCATCGCAATCCAACGACACATGGCCGTGGGCCCCTAATGACCGCTGCCTCTGGCCTACACTGCGGTCGAGTAGGTCACACATTTGGAACTGAGCCTTGATTTATTTATGGCAGAGTTTATATCACTTTACAGGCCTCATTGCTGACTGCATACCCTTTCATCTCCCGTGCCACTAAGTCTGTGCTCAACATTCATGGACACTCACTGGTTGAACTTTGGTGGCATCTGAGTCTATGGCCGAGGGTTGTCTTCATCATCATGTAGCTGATACTGATTTGGTGTTAAGAATGAGTCTGTCGCATTCATCTCCTCCATATTGCCTAATTCTGTTTGGTTCTGCCCCCTGCATCATGTGCAGGAAGAACACCTTACGCTGTCCCCCGAAACACTCTGCAACATTCACCTTGGACTTCGACGAGGACCCGCTCAGCTCTCGTTGACCTACCTCAGTGCAACGGAAATCACTGTCCTGTGGTGGTGTGCCTGTGTGGGCTGCAGTGCAACCGGGGCCACTAACTCTGTCCAGCTCCAGTCAAGGACCCTTGCTGTTTCAACTTCTGATTGTATAATCACTGATGTAGTTGTTGCCAGCACCAACCACTCCCTGAGGGCTGGCTTACACTCACCCCCCACCCATCCAGCACAGGTGTCTTTGGACATGTGACCCTGACAATAAAAGGGGAGGGCACACATGCCCTGTAGCCAGTTCCACAAACTATCTAAGTGTGTCTGTGTGGTCATTATGTATGCATGAGGGCCCGGGCCCTACCACATAACATTGTGCTGTGTACAGCAGATGCAACCATGTCACCTCAGGCAGCGGGGTAGACCTGGGACATGTAGCTGCGTCGTACCCCCTATATGCGTAAGCGGAGTGGTCTGGTGTTTGCAAGTCTAGCATAGGGGTGTGGTTCATCACCCAAGACTAATGCGTGTGTCTCTGTTGTAGTGTCGGAGCCACCCGTCCCGCAATGGACAATGTTGCAAAGTAACATGCACCCGGAGTGCGGGCTCGGTCGAAGGGGTAAATGAAGGAGCACAAGCCAGCTCGTGGTCTGGATCATACATGCCAACTGTTTTGTGTGTTGCTATTACCACAGCAAAAAGCCAAAGGTCTACCCTCAACCGCATCGGGTGTTCAGCCAGCCATGAACTCTACATCTGTGTCCGCACTATCCTTACCATAGGATAGGCCTACACACACGTAACCGCCCACCTTCAACGAACAACATCACAGTGTCGTTGTCAGGCTTGTGGACATGCACAGACAGGCAAGACAATGGTGTGATGTATGAGTGCAAGTGATGCAACCGCGCTGCACACACTATTAAATAGGCTCGGGGAGGGAGCTGCGGCAGTGACGCTATGTAATACACATTGATACAGCTCATTTGCTACAAGCAGTGCATGTCAAACAGGAATCACTAAGTCACACATATCATATATCAATGAACCAGTGAGCCTGCCAACACATCATGCAGAACCAACTATTGACTAATGTCTCTCTGCACTGTCACAGGTGATCAAGGATATGTACTCTGCACTTGGATGATGACACCCCTCCGAGCCCCGAACACACAGGCCCAGAGGCAGTACAATGTGACCCACAAGCGCACCAGGGGTATCGTGGAATGCACATTTGGCATGTTGAAGTCACGTTTCAGGGGTCTGGACATCACAGGTGGAAGGCTCCTGTACAGCCCAGACATTGTGTGCAAGATGATCGTTGCATGTTGTGTGTTGCACAACATATGTATATGCACCAATGCACCATGGATACAAGTGTCAGATGCACCAGACGATGATGAGGAAGTTGAGGCAGGTGGACCACACCCCACTGCAGCCGCAGCAGGAATAGCCCGTAGGAACACCGCCATTGATAATTTCTTCACATGAGCACGTCACATTGTGACAGTCCTTAGCAATCATGGGACAGTACAAAATTACCACAGGCACAGCATGTGCAAATAAATTCATTGCAACACACATTCCTGGTTGTATGTCACTCCCGCTTTCTGCTTGTGCATGCTTGCACAA
This sequence comes from Lissotriton vulgaris, assembly GCF_964263255.1. Classification (NCBI taxonomy): domain Eukaryota; kingdom Metazoa; phylum Chordata; class Amphibia; order Caudata; family Salamandridae; genus Lissotriton; species Lissotriton vulgaris. The sequence goes on from NC_141693.1 coordinate 394,038,836, forward strand.
ACCTCGAGTCCCTCCGCCGGAAGTAAAGAGCCCTGTTGAATCATTTTGGACAGGGAGTTATTTCAACCTTTAACTAATCATCTCAATTGGAAGAAGAACCACCTTATTAGAGGGGTTTTGCTCTACCAAATATCTCCACATCAGGAGGATCTCGCTATTTTAAATTACCAAGTATATCCTTCACTTGAATGAATAAGAGGTTCCGGTCGGCGGGATCAGTTATTAACCCTTTTTTTCATACAGCGTGATATTTTCTTGTTTGGAATCCGTCCATCTAGGAAATAAAATACTAATGTCCTATCTTGACTAGACGTCGCCATTGAGCTTTACACGCTATATCTACATATCATACTCTTGTTACCAGACAGCTAGAACCGCTCTCTAAAGAAACTAAGAAAGAAAAGTATTTTCCTTACATCATTACAACAACTTTTTAAACTTTTTGTGGCTACTCCAGAAGAAGGCGCTGGCCGCCGAAACGCGTGTAGAGTACCAATCTGCCACTTCCAGTGTTTTTTAACTTTATATATGTTCTCATTTGCATTGTGATTCATGCCATGTGATTTATAGATTGTTGTTTTAAGTCTAGTTTGTTTAAACTACACTCTTTTAACGTACATATTAAATCTGTGAATATGATATTGTTCTTTTTAACTCTTAATAAATTGTTTTCTTTACAAACATTTTGTAGCTTAATTCCCTTCCATTTATTAAAACTTCTTTGATTGTCTCTTATGGTTGCCTAGATTGTTAAATATCAAATTGTCACTCCTCTGTACAAGCACATCACTCTGACAAGTCTAAGTGCAACCTGTAGTGCTAACAATCTCATGATTTGAAAATAGATGGTGGGTATGCCACCTCTGTACAGAGAGGCTGTTTAGGGTGTCACAAAAACAGAAATGCCATTTCTGTGTGTCACGGATAGTACAGAATCCCACTCCTCAATGTTTCACATGTGCCCCAAGTCATTACATATAGGCAGTCATGTGTGACCTACAAGTGACAACAGGGCTTCTTTTGGGGTCAAATATGTACCACCATGATGCAGGGATGCACCCTGTGACTCAAATTTCACAAAATGAGCAACATGGACATAAGGGGGAATCACTGCCCCTACATTCGTCCATGATTTTATACTTTTTAAATCATAGACATGACACTTCTGTGTGTATTAGTATGTATTGTTCACGTTCAGTGGAGTGTTGAAGCTGTCTTAGTACTGGGCCATGCAGACAACACTTTACAATGTTTCCCTGTGGAGGGCCAGCCAGTGTCCTTTAGGGACTGACAAGTTACTCGGAAGGTGAAGGGTCCAGCCCGCAGGCTGATTGCTGTGTCATTTTTAAGCAAAAAAAAAATGGCAATCCATGTCGAGGTCCAAGGTTAGTGTTGCAGAGTGTATCAGGGGACGGTGGAAGGTGTTATCCCAGGGCATGATGCAGAGGGAAGAACAAAGCAGAAACAAGCCATTTGGCGGAGATGAGTGCTACTGCTTCCTTCTTACCACAAAGGCAGATTCATCCTCATCTTCGTCCTCTGACGTTTCATGTGCCTCACATGTGGTTGGTTGTGGTTGGTCTGCAGCACTGTGTGACACTGACATATTAGGGGCCGGAGATGTGGATGTAGAAGTAGCAGCAGCATTCATCTGTGGAATGTCTTGTGGCATCAATCCCATGATGTGGATTTGCAGGGCATGAAAGATCCCATCTACAGCTTTCTTGTGTACAGCCGTGGTAGCCATTCTTTGCGCCTTCATCCACTCCATGTTCTCCATGAACCTCTTTACATTTCCCAAATCACGGATGACATTGCTGTGGCGACTCTGACTAGACAGTTGTTGTTGTCTCCGAGTCATGAATCGAGCGACGCCAGCCATGGATTGTTAGAGGGCATGGGGTGGACTGTGGGTGTCTAATAGGGAGTGTAAGTGGTCCCTGATGGGACTTAGACATCCACGTATGGCTTCTAGTTAGGCTGCCATGAGGTCGAACTCCACCCGCACCTGTTCAGCCAACTCCTTCTGGCGGTCTCACACACAGCGTTGGAACGCCATGTGTTCTTAGGTCAGGTGCTGGGAGGCATCATGGTGGTGGGTGCTTCCTGCTGTGTGGTCTGTGCAGGGGGTGGGCTCACCTTGATGGTGCTGAGCTGCACCACTACCGGAGATGAGGTGTGGAGGTTGTCTATGAAACTTTGGAGTTCGTCGAAGTCGTTGTCCTGGGGGTCGTCTCCATCATCACTGACGTGATGTAGGGTCTGCTCTGCGGGAGGTGTTGATGGTCCCTCTGCAATGTGAAGGGGAGATGCAGTTTCACAGTGTGTTCCATGTATGTTTATGTATTGGCGAAGTTTACCTATAGACTGCATGACAACGTACATTGTGACTGTTTGTGAGGAGATGCCTATTTCATGCGGGACAGTGGACATTTGTACTACATCACGGATGTGAGATTGTACTCGTACATTGTCATCTCACTGTTTTTTTTGTCTCTGCTTTTATGGTGCATTTTCCCACATGATGCGTGGGAATTTCAGGCCTGTAGCTGGTTATCCCTGATATTTATATTGCTGTTTGGGACATCGCCGATTTTTTCATGGTCGTGTTTCGCATTTTTGGGGCGTCATATTAATTTTAATGCAGTCATTTGACACGTTATCGTGAGACTATCGCATGGTACCGCCGTGTTGGGAATACAACGTTGACACAGCAGTATTTTCCCATGATAGACTGCGATGTGAAGAGTTGTGCTAAGCTAATTTTGCGATAATTATCACACGTTCTTGAGAATATCCCCCACAGAACGTATGGACAGAGTCAGGCTGGCCATTTATTCTATCGGGCATTTCCCCAGGGGAAGGCAGGCCTGGAGACACTGGAGACTGGTTTTGGCTCCTCAGGGCTACTACTAATGCTTCTGTTACTTTCACCAGCTCTTGATAGTTAATGACATCAGCTACAGCAGGAGAGCAAGAGAGAGGGGGAAGGAGATCAGAGAGTGAGAGGGAGGAGAGGCAGAGGCAGAAAATCACTAGGGAGAGAGAGGAGAGAGAGAGATAGAAGGAGGAACGCCACTCCCAGTCTGAAGGCCTGCTTTTCTAGCGTAGTGATGCCTATCATGTTTACTAGGACTCGGGAGGTGATTGAGTTCAAGGGTGCGCTGTGGAAATGCTGGCCTGAAGAAATAAAGTAACACATTTACTGTGAAAGGTATTTGCCAGACAGCCCTGGCCTGCCTCTGTTTAGGGGGGGGGGGAGCTGGGCCACATTCTGAAAACCTTTCTGTGATAATAGTTACGAGCAAAGCCTTTACACGTACTGACAAAAGCAGTCGCCGCACTGGCCAAAGAAATAGCCTGCAATTTACAAAATACCTAAAATATCACTCATAACTGAAGCCTTGACATAAAAGCCCACTCAATCCTTTACTGGGTTAGAGAGGCTTCTTGTTCCAGACTTCCCATTACCACTGCAATTAGAGTCCAGCTTCAGGGTGGGGAAGCCATTAGGAGCCGAAATACATACATAACATGATTATAGGTAATACCTTGGGAGGCGGGCTAGGAAAAGCAAATGGTGGTATTTCATTTTTTCCTTGGCACACGCGCTCTATTGAAAATGAAATATAATTATGAGATAAGCATGGGAGGAGTGTGAAACAACTTGGCAATTGGGAGCCAGGCTGGTAAAACATTCCCTTTGTCTCTTCTGGGGCAGGATTTTGCTAAGGACTAGAGACTACATTCTATGGTAGTAGCTTAAAGTGCTTCAATATCAGTATACCTCACTTTCTATGGGAAGAAATTGTCAGTCAAGGAATTGCACCGCTATATTTTTAAAACAACAAATGTTGACAATGTCAATTGGTCTCTCTTGGCAGTGATCAGTGAGTGAAAGAGTCAGCTTTGGAAATGCCTTAGTGATGGAGAGTATATGTTAAATTATGGTTGCCTCTATCAATTCTCACTATTAAAGGTGTATACTACAATTATTTTTGATGAAAACAATGTTAACTGGCTACGTCGAAAAATGTGAGACCTTATACTGCATGGTAAAAGCATGCAGTGTTTGAGAATGATAATACGAAAATGTAAACAAAGAGAGAAACAATAAGTACACATGTATGAATTTACGTGATATGAAAATAAACAAAATATAGCTAACATAGAGAGTGATGTGACAATAATATTCTAATATGCATTAAGATTGAAATAAATGTCTGCATAATGAAGCTTCTGAAATGCTAATATGCATATTCAGTAATATTCGACATTATGCAACCTTTCAGCTTTCTCTAACGTTTATGTGGTAAACATGTATTTCAGAGTGAAATGCTGAACTATGCTTTAAAAATGATAACGTGCAAAACATGATGTTATAAAAAGATCTTGTTTGTAGTACCTGATATTGACGTGTAGTATCCAAAGTAGAAAATGAATTGAATTTATAAAAAGATGTCAAAATGCATTTATTAATGTGTGTTTTATAATAATAATAACACAACAATGATTCAGCGAAATTTCATGTAGACCTCAAATGCTTTTCTTTCCTGCCTGATTGTAAAATCATATGAAGTAGTAACTTTACCCACTGTGAGAACTGTTCATGAAGTTTCTTTTCAGTATTGGTTAACAATGGATTCACTTCAAGTTAGGCATCACTTTTGACAGAAATGTTGCAATATTATTGCAAACCCAGGAAAAGCGCTTGGGAATGGACAGACTGAGAGTGAAGTGGAGTTTCATGTACTTCTATGGAAAGGGACGGAAATGAAATACAAATTGAACTTAATGGAGCTAATGAATTTGCAAAAAAATTACTTAATCTTCCGGATTTCTTTGTGATGTATTGATCACCCCTTGTGTAGCCCACTGTGAGTGACCAATGAAAACCCTATCGACTGATGACAAAGGTGCTCTGTAGGAGTAAATTAGGAACTTTTAGAAGTATAATTGCCCTCTTGGAGGAGAAGTAGAGGGGCAGGCTGTCATTTTCATTTTCCCTGCTTGGCATGCTGTCGGACTGACTCTTAATTTCCCTTAATGCCAAACCTTGAACTGAACTTTCCTGAACTGCGATTCTGGTACCTGGACTTTGCTGGCTGGTAAATTTGAGCAGGAAATAACTGTTCAGCTGAAGGGTTAACTAACTCCTTCTGTGGCCTGCAGTACTACAGTTCTGACTTGGCCAGCTCTATTAAGAAGACCGACTAAACCTCTCAACCTTGCTGTGGTTTGTATGTCTCGTCTCGATAATCAGAATCATGAACTGTCTTTTGTTTCTCTCTCACTCTCTCTCCTAACGCAAGCTGTAAAATATTTATTTCCTGTATTGTATTTCTGAGGCTACTTATATTAATTAATTGATATTAAATCTGCATCTAGATGCGATTTCACGATCTGTCCTGTAGTATGGCCTACGACCTGCTTTGCACGCATGTTATGTTAGCTTGGCTTATTAGAAGTTTAAACGCCATTTTACCTTTTGCTGCTTTTCCACACGAAACTGCATAGCTGTTTTTGTAAGTTAGCCTTCACGAATGTCTACACATGAGAAATGGTTATGTTTGTGACATCTCTAGACTTACATTGTGCCCCTAGTCTGCACAGTTAGTGCTGAAGCCGTCAAGGGGCCAGATGTAGGAGCCCTAATACCGGTCGGTAACGGCCAAATTAGGCCGTTACCGACCGGTATTAGGGTTTTCAGATGTAGGGGGCCTATATTTTACCGATTCTGTAAATTTACCGAATCAGTAAATTTACAGAATCGGTAAAATACCGAATCGGTATATTTACCGATTAGGTAAATCCACATGTAGGTGGCACTCCTAAGAGTGCCACAGGCCCTTAAGAGTCGGTATTTTACCACACAATCCTATTGTGTGGTACAATACCGAATTCAGGTGTGCATGCACATCTGTGCATGCACACCTGTGCAATGTAACACACATACATGCCCTTAGGGCATGTCTGTGTGCCACATGGCACACAAGTCCGGAATTGGGGTGCTAGAGGGTGTCAAAGTGACACCCCCTGCACCCTTGCAGGATTCGGTATTTACCGATTCGGTAAATACCGAATCGGTATTCAAGGCCCATACCGATTCGGTATTTACTGAATCGGTAAATACCGAATCCTACCGATTCGGTAATTCTTAAATTCGAATTACCTACACCCCCCCTTCCTATTTACCGACTCTTAAATACAGAATCGGTAAAATTCGGTATTTAAGAGTCGGTAAATAGGAATTACCTACATCTGGCCCAAGGTTATCAAAACATGGTAGCTGTTTTTTGGCATGTTCGAGTAACGCTTTCTAGACACAACAATTTGGCAGCTGTGAGCCAACTAAGATTCTGGCGTCCTTATTATCACACACTCACCATGATTTCAGATCCTTGGAAGATTTAAGTTTCCAGGGATGTAGAGAGCCTATGCTAATTCAGATGTAATTTGCTCTTACTGAGCGGAAAGGTAATGGGGTCCCCCCCACAAGCCTACGAGACCTTCTATAGTTTATAATACATAGTTCCTATATAGTGAGGGTTTTAAAACTAGGCTCTATAGGACCTGTTTTCACCATCATTGTAATATGATTTCTCCTTTTGTATTTTATGAAATTGTAACCATTCTGACCGTATTATTTTTATTCATATGTCTGCTTATGTTGGCTAAGATACTGCACATGAGATCACAATGTTAAAATAAATATTTTAACTTTACTGTGTCCCTTTTTTACTCCTGTTGTGTACTGGTATGAGAGTATAACAAAAGAGTGTTCTCACTTCCCACCATTCCTGAGATGGTCCTATGTCGCATGTTCTAGGTTGTCTAATCATTTGTTACTTTGTTATAGGACGAAGAGCTAATGTGACACTGATGCTAGCTGGTTGGGGTTTTTCTAGGCACTGAGGTAAGTTTCTGGCACACCACAATTCACTAATGTCCTAGGTCTCTGTGCACAGTTCTGTGTATGAGCAGGATCCTTGCAACAGTCCATTCAAAAGATGATTTAGATACATGCTTTACATGAGTTATCTTTATCATTTCTGTCTCGTTCTTTTGTTCATTTTTCTTGTCTCAAGGTTCGTGTTTCTGTGTCTGAGAAAAGAAAATAAATAGTCATGTGTTATGCAGATCTTTGTTCCAAAGTTCTCAGAAGGAATTTCTTCACGTTCTCCAAATACTTTAGTCCTTGTTAACCCAACAAAAATATCCATTGGTGCACCGTGATGCATGGTAATGAGGGCGTCATTATTTTTCATATGGGTCCAGTGGTTTAAATTGTGTGGTTGTGATAAAAGCAAGTTATTTGAGATTTCTGTTTCATTAGCGACTATGTTAAAAGTTAAGTGAAAAATATGAATCTGTTCTTTCAAGATGGTTGCTGTGTTTCATAATGCAATTTATGATGTGTCGTCACAGTGCACTGCGGAAACAGCATGACAAAGTATGACAAGCACCATGAAAGTATAGAAAATAATGCTTTCCTGACTTTCTTTAAATTTAAAATGACCAGACACTGCTATTGGCCTTGTCAATGCTGGCAAAATGTAAAAGCTCATAACTCCACAGGCACCGGTAAATTCAGTTGCACCTACCAGCATGGATCACTAAAGGCAACAATGAGGCTGCCATTTTGCATGTGACTTAACACGGAGAAGCACAGGAAACATCCAGGCCATTGCTAAAGCCACCATTAGGTGTGGCGATGAGGAGTATTGGGAAGGAGGGCCGGATGGTCTAAGAAGGGGAAGTCTGGGGGGTTAAAGACCACAATTTCATTCCAAAAACAAAGAAATGCACAACCAATGAGGTATAAACAAGTAAGGACATGAAAAAGTATTTTAATGACATCAGCAGTGGAATGTTACACCCTAGCTTGTTAAAAGCTAGGCTAAAAGAGCTAAGAGTTCCAGTGGAGGGGGAAGCAACAGAATAGAAGGTAGGCCACCAACAAAATGAAGGAAACTGAGATTGACATCAAATTATGAGCAATGGTTCACTTTGAAATCTTATGTACCAGGCTATAAGCATCACACATCAGGAGCTGTCTGTAGTGATACTGCAATAAGAAAGTATAACAAAAAACCTCAAACATAGGGCCTCATTCCTTTGTCGGGGGGGGGCAGGCTGTCGGTGGCAGTCCTCCCGACATCTAGTGTATCGGTCAGACCTCGGATTACAATCCCGGCGGTCAGAGCTATTTGGGCTGGGGAATGACCTCCACCTCCAATAGGCTCAAGGAGCCAGTTGGGTGGCAGTCTGTGCCTAATCCCTGCAATGGGGGTAGTGCTGTAGGAATTCGGATGTCCCTTTCACTCAGCCTTTAATAGAAAATAACCATTTCTTTCTATTGCCTCCATGCTGAGACCAAACTTGACATCACTTCTGAGTCTAATTCTGACTTTTATTGAATGGGAAAACTAACAGACTTTACTTCTGCACAACTTTTCTTGGTTGAAAAGACACCAGGCCTGACTCACAAAGGTACACTTACACATTTGTGTAATAGTACACATGCCCTTACAGGGAAAAAGCCCCAATCGCTATTTTCACTGTAACAAGGCTGGCTGTTTTATTGGAAAACACTGGGATGCAATGATACATTTAATAATGCTATCTCCAACTAAGAAACAGTTAAACATTTAAAAATTGAACTGTTTGTAATATTTATTTCAAAGTTCAATTCTCTGGTGAAGTCAGATTTTTTATAAATATTGTGCAAAGGTACTTTTAGAAAGTTAGATTTTCCCTGCCTGAAACCTCTGGAAGCTAATTTGCATTTGCCTCTCGCTGAAGCCTCGGAGTACTTAACCCTCAATGAGGGGTGAAAACTGCTTCCATGACAGGAGAAAAAGGTTTGAATGTGTGGAGTTGTTTCTATTCCTCTGAAAGGATGGTCATTGGAGAGTGAACAGGGATATAGTTATTTTAGAAGCCCCCCCATCACAAGCAGATGTCAGGTGAAACCTGTACAGGCCCCTTCTTTGTTCCCTCAGTCAACTAGCTTCCAATCCCAGTGGTGAGGGAGATGTGCCTAGACATGGTTTAAAGTGGCCATAGAGGAGGGGATTGTTCTTTCCCTGTCCAACCTCCTGTGTTGGACACACATGCTCTACACAAGGGGAATGGTCTTTCACTGTCTTCCAATCAAGCCAAGAGAGCATTGTGGGAGTGTTTGCTGCAAGGCACATGGGACATTCAGCAAAAGCTTTAACTCCTAGGAACCTTTACCCCAAAAACAGTAAGCTAGAACTTAGAAATTTTCACCTGAAGATACAGCCAAAAATATTTAGCTGGCGATGGACAGTCTTTTGGCGCAAAATTCAGTTTGCTCCCACTGAAAGTGTTCCCACCAAAAGTCAATGGCTTCACAGGGACCTCATCTGACAGCTTTCCAGTCCTCATAGAGCCCTTCTTGGCCACATCATACAGCCTTGCCCTGCTGAAGATTTTGGACTTCTATTTCAGAGGCTAAGCCCAAAGTTAAAACATCTAACGGGTCACATCTGGTTTCTGTAGCCTACCTGTGCTCCATCGTGGTCCGCCTCAAATCACGTTGGCATGTACCACTTTTTTGCGCTATTTTTAACCTTAGACCTCAAAAATCCATATCTCCAGTTCCTTTTCTTGGATTTTTTCATTTCAGTGTCATTTTATTTATTACAATTTCTAAACTGGCTTGGGATTTTTCTTGTATTGTGATTTGACTTCTTTAAATGTTTTGGTTTTGCATAAAATACTTTACACTATGCTTCTTTATGCCTGTCTGAACTGTGTCATAGCTACCACAAGGTTGAGCTCAGGTTAATTTAGCAATGTTAGTGGTTCACCCTGACAAGGATTAAGGTTATTCCTTAAGGTGGTATGCCCACATTTGGGACTCGTGCTCACTGTGCCAATGGAACCAAGCTACGCTCGATTGATGAGCCACAGTCAGGGTGAAAACAGTCTTGGGTTGCTAGTGTACTAGTTCAGTAAGGAGCAGTCCTGACAGTTAGGTCTGGACTGTTCTTATTGGATCAGGAGCAAGACTGATTTGCTTATGGCTAGGTCTAACCTGATATGGCATGGTGGCCTAAAGAATGATAGATTGGAATACTATGTGGAGTCATTGCCAGCGGTTGGACACATTTAAAGCACCCCTCCCATCATCTTTTGCATATTTGATATTGCTTAAGGTGGGTCATCATTCACCTTAACTAATAACCTTAATTTCTTAAAGAGAACCTATAAATCAATATGTCACATTTGCAAGCATTACAGATTGTGGAGTCTATATTGGATGAAAGACCAAGAACACACAGGGTCCTTACTTACTTTATAGCCAAATGTGCTCATAGTTTACTCATGTACAAGTACTCTGTGAGAGAAATCAGTTTCTACCAGCAAATTAAGGGGGCCACAATGGGTACACCTTATGCCCCAAATCTAGCTACTTTGTATGTAGCACTGTTTAAGGACGAAACTATTTGTTATGAGACAAGCCCTTTTAGTGCACGCAGGAGGGCTTGGATGTACCGTATGGATAAAATTATGATGATTTAGAAGGTTCCATTTGAGAAATTATTGCAATTTTATGAATGTTTGAACTCCAGGTGTGATAACTTGAGACTGAGACTGGACTGCAACCATGATTAGTTTCCTGGATTTGCCATTAGCAGCAGAGGATAGTAGAAAAAACACATTCAGAAACGCAATGTCTCCGGAAATCTTGGGGCAATTTGTTATATGGTCAATTTCTTGGAATTAAAAGAATTTGATCAGAGTAGTGATGTTTTTAGAGAAGCTTATAGCATTGCCCAGTGCCTGCTGGCTTAAAGCTATCCTTAACAGCTGCTCCACGAAGCACTGAAAAGTGCATGTTATAATGACAGGGATGCACAATTTAGTAGCACAAGTAAAGAAAATGTGTGTAGTTTGTGTGGCCAGTTTTACTACCTAAGCAATGACTTAAGATGAATCTTTAAGAACCATTTGCATCTTTTAAACTATGTTGACTATTACATTTCTGAACTACTCTCTGCTTTTAAAATCTCATCCAACATCCGTGCCAATTAGTTTATGCAAATATTGAGTTCCCTCCTAAAACTGATATTTCGGATATGTGGGGGCAGGGTACAGTTGCTGGACATTTTAAATGTGTGTTTTGTGTGACGTTGGATCTATTGGAAATTTGAAGTGATGTTCTATTAATAATAGGAGAGAGACAATTTTGACATACTCATCATGCTACACAAAAAAATTTGATATACTGCATTGAATTTCCATGTGGGCAGCGGTATGTCAAAAAGATGCCTCACGAAGTGAAGGCATGTATGCTACAACATCAACCTAGTATCATGTGTAAAGAGATGAATGCTCCAATACTGGTACACTATAGAAAAACAACATAAGCAGACAGAAAGGTTCTGTTTTTTTACTGGTGTTGTACCTCTTTCAAAGAGAAGGACTAATATTGGAAAAACTCCTTTTACTGTAAGAGACTCAATGGATTCAGTAGCTGGACACAATAAACTGTAACTTGAACACTGCGGTCAAGTGGTATTCACTTGCTACTTCTTAAAGATATTGGGGCATATTACCAAGCAATAGCGATAATTATCGCTATTGCTTGGTTAGAGACAAAAATGTACCGCTGCGCCGCGGCGATTTTTACCGCAAATGCGATAAAAATCGCCGCAATGCATGAATATCGCTGAAAAGTCCGCGATAGTCATGCATTACCAAGCTAATGCTCTTAGCCATGTTATCCACCTCCCATTGGATAACATGGCTAAGAACTGCTCAGGGCAGGTGTTAGCTTTTGGAGATATTCGCGCTTAGAGCGAATATCTCCAAAAGTTGGTAATAGGAGATAGCGATGTTAGCGACTGTTTTCAGTCGCTAACATCTTGGCACGCCCACTTTGCATATCATTAGTGATAAATATCACTGACATGCAAAGTGGGGCCCAAGATGGTCGCCCAAGATGGTCGCTATCTCCTACTAGCCACAGCTAGGTAAAAGGGAGATAATTTTATCTCCGCTTTCTTGGCTTTTAAAGCCAAAAAAGCGGAGATAAACCCCCTTGATAATATGCCCCATTATTTCTTGTTTTGACTCTGCGTTATTCTAGTCTTAATGACTGAATTATTGTGGTATGAAAGCCTGTATACACAGAAAATAGTGTTATGGGATTCTATAGTTTTTATGAATTATGGGATCTTGGCACTCTCTGCTTAGGTGATAGCCATGATCCTGCTGATTCTCTCTTGAGTGCGTGTGCCACATCTAATACATTTTGGCAAGCGAAATTCACTTATATATAAGAGATATTTCTACTGATTCTATGTCTTATAGAATGGCACATGTCATCCTATGATGTTTTTCAGATATTTTAAATATAGAGTGCATGCTGTTTGTTTAAATCTGTTTATTATTTTTTAAAGTTAACAATACACACTATTAATGAATGTGCATTACATAGTAGAGAACCTACCCCTTACCAGGGGCTAATATCATCTGAACCACGATAATAGACAACCACAATCAACAAACTACTAGCAGGGGTGGAAATGTTGCTTTGCCATAGCAACATCCATAGTGCGGAGGTTCACACAGTCAATGACAGCTGAGAAAAGAATCAATCCAATCACAATTGACATTCAGGATATCACAGCAAGTAACTCACATAAACAGACAGACGTCCATATGACCAGTACGAAGCGAAGCGCCCGTCACAAGAAGAAGAGAGTCTAGAAAGAGCAATGAGAGTAACAACAATACAATTCACCCACTGGGTGTATGACTGACTGACTGAAATATTTCTAAAGCGCTCTTTTGCCGAGGTGTCTTGGCGCTATAGCACAGAAGAAGTTACAGAGCTGAGTTAGGGCATAGAGAAGAGCCAGGTTTTTAATGCCAGCCAGCCAAGACCTGGTGTGCCTGCCCAGAATACGGACAGCCCGCCTTCCTAAAGCTCATTTTAGATTTGTCAGACCGCAGCGCAGAGGGCAAAGAATTCCATAATTTGGAGGCCTGATGGGAAAAGGATTTCCTGCCCCAGCGGGCTGTCCGTATTCTGGGCAGGCACACCAGGTCTTGGCTGGCTGACCTTAATGTGCACTGCGGGGTGTAGCGGGGGAGGAGTTTGGTAAAATCGGCCGGCCATTTACCATATTGGGATTTGTGGACCAGACATAAGGCCTTGAATTGAATTCTACGCCTAACTGGGAGCCAGTGAAGTTCGCGTATGGCTTTGGATGTACGGTGACGTTTTGGCAAATTCATTAAGACTCTAGCTGCTGCGTTTTGAATTGCCAGTAGTTTTGCCAACTGTTTTCCCCCAATGCCCAAATAGAGTGAATCACAATAATCCACCCGAGACATTATAAGGGCTCCCATCACCGTCTTCCTTAAAGTAAGTGGAATGTACAGTAGGATTTTTCTGAGCACCTTAATGGTGTAAAAACAGGCCGATGTTACCTGGTTTATTTGTGCCGTACAGGAAAGGTCTTTATCGAGCATAAAGCCAAGATTTCTGACTTTATCCGCTGGAACAGGACAAGTGCCAGCCTCCGGAGGCCACCACAGGTGGTTCCAGATAGATGGTTTCTGGCCGAACTCTATTACCTCCGTCTTTTCTGTGTTCAATTTTAAAAAGTTATGGCTCATCCAGTTTTTAACATCTAGGAGGCAATTCCTAAAGCGTTCTGCTGTAGCGTCCACCGACTGAGAAAGTGACACTACAATTTGTGTGTCGTCGGCGTACGACACTAGGTGCAGACCGTGAGATTTTATTAGTGCAGCAAGAGGCGTCACATACAGGTTGAACAATGTTGGTGATAAGGCCGAGCCTTGGGGTACACCTCCTGGGAGGGAAAATTCATCAGATTAAAGACCTCCCCAGTGGACTTGTTGGATTCGAGCACCTAGGAAAGACGTCAGAAGAGTTAGAGCAGTGTCTGTGATTCCCAGGGCTCTCAGCCTGTTCAGTAATACCTCATGATTCACGGTGTCGAACGCCGCTGTTAAGTCCAATAGGATCAGGGCCGTTCTACCACCTTCGTCCATTGTCCTGCGGATATCCTCAGTTGCCATAATTAAGGCAGATTCTGTTGAATGGCAAGGTCGAAACACATGTTGTGAGGGGTCTAGTAAGCTGTTATGATCTACGTACCTCATTAATTCTTGATTCATAGCTTTTTCCAGAATCTTAGCTGGTAGAGGTAGGCAGAATATTGGCCGATAGTGCTTTGGTTCCGTCGGATCCAAGGTATCTTTTTTGAGGATGGGCCTAATTCAGGCTTTCTTCCAACTGTAAGGAAATTTACCCGAGCTGATGACCTCATTTAGCAGAGGAGTCAGAGCTGTACTTATTGTCTCTGGAATCATATGCAATATATAAGGAGGGCAAGGGTCTAGAGGTGACCCTGATTTCATCTGAGTAAGTAGATTACAGACCTGTGTCTTTTCTAGGAGTGGGAAGTGAGAGTAATTAGTGACAACAGGTGTTGTGTGTTCTCGATAGGTAGCAGATGTGCCTACTACTAAAGTGTGAAGGTCATCATAAACCGCCTGAACCTTTTGTTGGAAAAATGTTGCCATGTTCTCAACAAAGTTCTGGTCAGGTACAAAGATGATGTCACGGGGACTCTTTGCCAGGTGGGCGACCGTTTAAAATAATTCCCTGGAGCAGTTGGATGCTTCTTGAATTCTTTTTGTGAAGAAGGTTGATTTAGCCTGAGCTATCTTTGTCTTGTACTCGTGTAAGACTTTGGTATATTCTATCTTGTTTTGGTGACTGCAGTCCATGCGCCAGATTCGCTCATAGCGTCGGCATTTGAGTTTTATCAATTTTATGTCCGTGGTGTGTCATTGGGCGGTGGCTGACCGTCTTCTTGGTTTTTTAAATTCCACTGGGGCCAGCTCATCCATTGCATGGCTGATGGGTCGCCCCAGTTTCACTGTTATAAGTTTCTGGTAATGGGGGGTCCCTAGATAGCGTGTTAGCTAATTCATGGGGGTCAAGCTTCTTCCAAGGGCGTATTTTTTCAGGTAACGAAAGATCTCTACGCCAAATGGTAGAGAGATTTGTTTCCAAATTAAAAAGGATGGCCGCATGGTCGGACCAGGGAACAGGCAAGACCGATGTTACTTTTATGTGATCATTGTTGGTAAAGATCCCGTCAAGGGTGTGGCCAGCTGCGTGTGTGGGTTTTAAGACTATTTGGTTCATCCCAAATCTAAGAAGATTATCGATTAGCGTAGCTGCTTCGGTGTCATTATTTTCCTCAAGGTGAAAATTAAAGTCACCCAGGATTGAATAAGTTACTGAATCTAAGGTAGATTCCAAAAAAGTATGAAGTGCTTTAATGAAAGGGGCTCTGGGTCCTGGAGGCCTGTACACCAGCAGGCCAGAAAACACCATTTGATTTCTATCTTTAACGTTAAAGCTCATAGCTTCAGCCTCCAGATCTAGTTGGGGGAGAGTGGATATTTTGAAGTAGGACCTGTGAATTATCGCAATTCCACCTCCTGTTGAGCCCGTCCTATTAACATGTGCTACAGAGTAGCCTTCGGGAACTGCTATATTCCAATCAGGCCCTGACGTTTCAGACGCCCAAGTTTCTGTAAGAAACACAAGATCAACGGCATGGTCCGTGATAAGTGCTTCAAGCTCATATTTATGTTTAGATATGGATCTTTAAGGTTTTTTTCCTGCTATCAGGGTGGCCTACCGTGCGCATATGTTTATTAGTGGGCAGTGGAAAGTTATTCGCGGCTTTGAGCTTGCTCTTATCCATATGGAAGTTCTGCTGCTTATGAGGAAGAGTCAGAGGTGCTCTATGAATCCAAAACCTGCAGGAGGTGCAGCTAGAGGCATTAAAGATGCCATTATTGTATAACATGGTGGTATGTTTACAGGCTTTTGACTCTAGCCGGAGTAGTTCATCTTTCGAGTACCTGTTTATAGCACAATGGGCATGGGTTTGGGTGCTGAGCGCGGGCCCGGCGTGGACAAACGCAGATGGGCTTGCCTTTGGCGCGCCGCTGGCGCGCCCGCTGCGCTCGTCCGCTGCGCGTCCGGAAGAGAATAGGGCTAAGTAGGCTCGTATCCCGGAAGTCGCGACTGCTAGAGCTCGTCCCAGCAGTCCCACCACTCCTAAGATGGCGGCTATGTGGACTGATAGGCTTTGGACAACCCGGTTTTCCCTCCGCTTCAAACGGGACTTCCCGCGGCGGAACAGGGATAGGGTGTCAGGTAAGTGGTGGTACAATTTTCAAACAATTGTGCACAAAGAAGCTCTTATTTTCATGCAGGCTAAGCATAACACAATTTTCAATTCAATTGTGCTCATATGTGCAGAAGTTAAAAACGAACAAATAAGAAAACGTAGTAATCAGCATTTAAAAGAATTAATTAATTCTGGCAGCAAAGTTTGTTAAGTAGCTGAAGGAAAGCGCTAACCGCTCTGCTAGCTTCCGTCTAGTACTGAGCCACCGGGTGAGTCCTGTCTAAGTAGGCTCGTATCCCGGAAGTCCCTACTGCTAGAGCGCGTCCCAGCAGTCCCACCACGCCTAAGATGGCGGCTATGTGGACTGATAGGCTTTGGACAACCCGGTTTTCCCTCCGCTTCAAACGGGACTACCCGCGGCGGAACAGGGATAGGGTGTCAGGTAAGTGGTGGTACCATTTTTAAATCAATTGTGCACAAAGAAGCTCTTATTTTCAGGCAGGCTAAGCAGAAAACAATTTTCAAGTCAATTGTGCTCATATGTGCAGAAGTTAAAACAAACAAATAAGAAAACGTAGTAATCACGATTTAAAAGAATTAATTAGTTCTGTCAGCAAAGTTTGTTAAGTAGCTGAAGGAAAGCGCTAACCGCTCTGCTAGCTTCCGTCTTACCATAGCGAAGAACGTCGTGGGCCAGACCAGATGTAACAAGTGGAGATAGGTTTTGAGAGCAGTTACAGAAGTAAAGTCTGAGGAAATATAATTTTTGATCGAGTAGTGTTCCCCAGCCAGTACCCCACCGTCTCCATGTACTAGCTTACAGTGCATGTAATTTCCCTCCTGTGCCAGTTACGAAGACGCAAATACATTTGCGTCCATCTTTAACATGTCCTCTTTCAGATCCTCCATGAACGGATTGAATATTCAGTTCCTATATATGCCGTGCCACCGTCTTTTTGTGGTGCACTTTGCACGTTTTTCAGCTCTGGCGAAGTAGGCCCAGATTATGCCATTGAGCCTTTTCCGAGTTCTTTCCTGCTTCCTGACTCCGAGGGCCTCAGCCCAGGCTACCTCTGTACCAGTGACCCCCACCTTATTCCTTGCGCGGCTCCGGCGCATAGCCTAGCCTCTGCCTGCCAAGACTGCATTCAACCTTCGAATTATCTGCTCCACTCCTCGAAAATACATTCCTGTCTCGCAGCTCAAGTAAACATCCTCCCAGCTGCAGGAGCAGAGGGCCCGGTCCTTCTGTCTCCGTGCAAGTAATTCATAGGCTCCGTTGCCATGGTAGGCCCATGCCCCCTCACCTAGCAGGCCGACACGTAAACACATGTATACGCACTCACAACCAGTATAGTGTAGTCTTCGCCCGAGAGACCTTTTCCCTTCCAGATATTACAGTTCCTTAAACATATGATATCAGATATGATTTGGGATTAGGTTGATCTGACATCCTAGACTTATGTCTACACTTACACGACTTATGTCTACCCCTGTAGTGCTAAATGTCAAGTCCCCTTCGCCCTCCAGTTATACGTCAGACTCACGTCAAGCTGCTGCGCGCGCATCTCTGCCATATATTTCTGCTGACATTGCAGGATTCTCTTATGGATCCACCTACTTGTGACCTCATGATAAGTGACGTTTCTAGTACACGCCTTCATGCACGCCTATTGTAACGCCTTTTTCATGACGTTTCCATGTTTTATCTCTTCTTTTCCAGCTGTTACGCCTACAACATGCTCATACATTGTAATGCATTGACTATATATATGTACTTCTGTAAACAATATGTTGTCTGTCTGCCCCTTCCCGAACCTATGTGGTGACGGAATGGTATGCCACCTTGGCTCGAGCCAATAACCCAATTCCTTTTACAGGAATAAAACCCTTTTGAGTTAACCTCAATATCCCGGATTTTGCCTCTTATTTCTCTGAGTTATTCTTATTGATTATTGATTATAAATTATGTATTGGTAATCGATTTTACCACAGTTTTGGCGCCCGAATAGGGACCCCTCCCCCACCCCACGCGCCGGAGGTGCGTTGCAGGCCTAGCCCCCTGCCACAGCCGGACGGACAATTACGCGTACCCGCAGGATTTCCTGTATCTCCCTCAGGCCAACGGAGGTGACTGAGGCTGCGATCGACACCCAGACGAGGCGGTGAGGAGTGCGGAGGATCCCGACCTGAGCCTAGCTGAGAGAGCAAGATCCGTGGTATACCGAGGCCCACCAGATTCCGAAGTATCTGCGTCGAGTCCGAATCCAGTCCGAGCCCAGTCCAGTCCAGGGTTTCCGAGGCCTTCTGTTTCCGTGCTTCCTGGTGAGTACCGTTGCTAGGGACGCATCCTGACGTGCGCATTAGTTTGTGCCGGTCAAGACGGGTTCGGGTACACGAGCCTGTTCTGCACTGTTCAGCAGTGTATCTGTACTGTATAGCAGTATATCTAGTTTGCACCTGTAAAAGGTGTATCTGTGCCGTTTAGCGGTACATCCAGTTGCACTAGGTTGGTAGGTTTGTCATTGTAATTAATGTGGTTGGTCTTTGAAATGTTTTGATGTGTCATTCAAATGTCGTGGTATGAGTGAATGTTCGATCTTCATTATTGTGCTTAAACGTGTCTTATGTGTTCATGTTCATATCTGAAGCAAGAACCAAGTAGCCAGATTTCAGAATGCCGTTGTTTTCCAAACTAAGACAAATAAAAACCCGTAAAGGGGTTCTAGAAGAAGCTGTTCCCATTCCACCTAGGGACACTCCAGGGTACTTTATGTACCATAAACACGGCCTAGATGCTGTTTTATTTCTCGACTTATGGGTAGACTACACTAAAGATTTGTCAGAGAATCAGAGATGGCCCGCTGCAGGGACATGGGATGCAGATTGCATCATGAGAGTAGAAGAAGCATTATGGAAAAAGAAAGCCAGACAGTCACAGAAAGATGCCATCGAGTTATGGCGTAAAGAGTCGCATAGGCGCACAGAAAAAGCTCACAGACTAGAAGAAAAGAATAAGGAGGAGCCTGACAAGGCCTAAGAAAACGCATTAGTTGAGGAAGGTATCAGAGTAAAATTAGAACAAGTAGACAGACAGCGAAATACACTTATGAATGGCATGTACCCTATCTTGTCAAAAGGCCTGCCTAAGGCCTCTCCAGAAGTACCGAAGGACCTACCACCCCCATTGCTCCCGACTAAAACACACCAGAGGACAGCAAAGGACATTTTCCTTTCTTCCTATTTAGACGATGTGGCTCCCACATATGTTAATACCGCATTGCCACCAGTGCCTGCACCTGACGGTCAGGACGGTCAGGACAATTATGCTCTTCCTCCCCGACAGGCTACTCCTCCCCGGATCCCTCCTCCTCCTCTTCCACCTCCTCCTACTTCCCTTGATACGAACCCGACTAACCCTTTCGGAGCCGGTGCCTCAGGAGGCGCGTCCGGAGGGACAGGTTTCCAGACTCCGCCACAAGCCCAACGTCTGAGCTTTAGAGAAATAGCGCAACAGCGTACACCTAGAACAGACATTACAATTTATGGAGATCGCCTTGCAGACTGTAGATATGATCCAGTACCTGGTAAAAAGAGTGACGAGAGAATGTTACTCGCATCAGTACGTTTACGGCGAGTCACGAACTTCCTGATGACGTTACCTGGAATGACAGATCACTTAGATCGAATATATACGTTTGTTCAGACAGGAGTAGGGCCTGAAAGTATTAAAGAGGCCATGGCCTATCAGAAAGTGGATACTAAAGGCAAGTTATTGCGGTTTCTTATAAACTGCTTTATTAGAGAAGTGGATAGGCCGGGTATGAACCCGGAGGATGTAAAAGCACTCCATAAATGGGGTCAGCATATAGCGGATGGACAGCATGACAAAGATGCCTGTATAGATAATATGTACCGAAGAATCAGAAAGTCAATAATTAAGATGCATGAGAAAAGGCAGCCTGTACCGGAAATAGATTCAGACAAACAGGAATCCTCAGAGGAGGAGGCGGAGGAGGAAGTCGAGACATCAGAACAAACCCAGTTGCCAGCTAGAGAAATGGTGGCTTACGTAGGTAAAGGAAGACCATTTAATAATTCAATGCGCCCAGTGCGCCCGGAAAGTAAAAGAATATATCAGGAAGCCATGTGTAATCCTAGAACACCCGAACACTTATTCCAAGCTACTGACAGAGTACTTCAAGAGCGCATGGGGTACCATGTACTCGATTCCATGGATGAACAGGAATTGGCCAGGTCAGCCGTGCAATGGGCTGACAGCTCTGAGAAATATGGTGATGATGCGCTAGCACATACGTTCTTGAACTTGACACCGAGTGAACAGCGTTTAGCTGGTATGTACATGATACAACATCTGCTCTTATTATATAAAAGCCAACATTCTGATCCAGGCCCTCTGCCTGATATACTAATTGAACTGGTCACGAACAGATGGAAAGGTCTAAGTACTGACCTGATTAAAGTAATTCTAGAACACCGTCACAAGTATAGTGCGTTCTTATGTCCACAGATCAACTCAGCACCCGTTATGGAACGAAGGACCATGTATTACATGGATAGACAGAATCCGTTGCGAGAAGTGCACCCCGTACAGAACGCAGACAACACGCTTAGACGCGTGTTTGTGTATACACCTATAACTAAAATTGAATTGTTAGAAATGAAGAAACTAGTACCTAGTCATGATAAAGACCCTGCAGGTTTTCACCGTGAAATAAAAGACATGTTATTAATGGGCGATTACACTTATCCTGACCTTATGAAAATACTGAAAGTACTACTACCTCCAGGCATATACGAGAAACTTAAGGAAAAAGAGTGGGAGGTGGGAAATGCAAAGATTGATTGGGCTGGATTACAAAATGAAGAGGATACTCGAGTTCCAGGCCTAGGGCTTGGAGATAAAGTTAAAGCGTTACCAGGTTTATTAGTACAAGTGTTGCCACGCTTATTGAGTACGAAAAAGGAGGATTGGGGTGCAATTTCAGCATGTAAACAGAAACCCGATGAAGATACTAGTGATTTTTATACACGATTTGAGAAATGTTTTGGTATTAATAGCGGTTTGAAAGCAAGTAGCGAGTCATATCCACATCTTTTTATAACAAAACTAGTCGAGAATTCCTTACCCCAAGTTAAGAATAGAGTATTGAAAGTAGAAAGCACTTGGCAAGCTAACACCCCTGCACAAATGTTACAAATGTTACAGTACCACCAGAATAGACTTAGAGAAGAACAAGAACATGAACAAAGACGTATGAAAGACACAAAAATGAAAATGTTAGTTGCTCAGTCGGTTCCTGCCGACGGTCAGAAAAAGGGTGCGACCCATCCCGGGAATCCAACAGTTCCTGTAAAGGGTGTATGTAATTATTGCAAACAGCCAGGTCATTATATAAACGATTGTGCAGTTTTGAAACATAATATCGCCACGGGTAAGACTAAAGAGAGACCGCGTCCTCCTAGACAAGACTAGACTTCACAACAGGTACCGCAGAATATACAACATATTGCACCCATGCCAGCCTCCACACAGACCGTAGCGATACCCCAGCAACAGCCCATTACCGCAACACAAAACACAACACAGCAAATGTATCAGTATGCACAGAACGATTACCCTGATTACCAGCGATACACATGAAACAGCCTAGAGAGGGAATTCCGCTTGCCTCTTATTGAAGTTCCTGTAGATCAGAATGGTCCCTACGTACATAGTCAGGTATTAGGGAAAGACAGAAAGTTCCTCATTGATACAGGGGCAAGCAGAACCACGATAAGCCATAACGAAGTACCAGGGGCACCCCTCTCAGGCTCCCAGAACGTGTCCCTTGGATTTTCAGGAAAACCCATTATTAACGAAGTATCACAACCCCTCCCTCTTGCAGTAGGTCCCCTGACACGGACTACAGATCTATTACTCACGAAATCATGTCCAGAAAACCTGTTAGGCATAAAAACACTGAAAGCTCTAGGAGCTATTATTTGTTGTTCCCCTGAAGGAGTACGATTATTCTTGCGAGATTTCAAAGGCCATTATGTATCGAGAGATATGGATCCCCGGTTACAGAACGTCCCTGCGCACTTGTGGGCGCAGGGCCCCACTGATGTAGGTTGTATGCACATTACCCCGTATCGAGTCACACTCAAAGCAGGAGTGGTATTACCACGAATTCGACAATACAAGTTACCCCCAGATGCTGTAGTGGCTTTACTGAGAATCATTGACGAGCTGATTGCACAAGGAGTGGTTGTGGAAACTGACTCCAACGTGTGTAATTCTCCTATCATTCCTGTTCTTAAACGTACTGACCCAAATGCTCCACCTGTTTATCGATTAGTTATTGATCTACGCGAATTGAATAAATGCATTGTACCACAATACCCTGTGGTCCCAGATATCTCTTCATTACTAACTGCTATTGACTCAGAAGCGACGTTCTTCACTGTAATTGACCTCAAGAACGCCTTCTTCAGTGTTCCTATTGATCCGGAAAGCCAATATTTGTTCGGATTCAGTTTAAATGGACGATCTTTCAAATTTGCCCGTGCACCTCAAGGGTTCACAGAAAGCCCCAGCATCTATAGTCAAGCACTGAAAAAACAACTCGATAGCATCCACATGCCGGTACACACTGCTCTGCTTCAGTATGTCGATGATCTGCTGATCACCGCTCGAAGCGAACCCGAATGTGAAACTGCTTCTCTGACTGTTCTGAACTTCCTGGCCGACAAAGGACACAAGGTGTCTCCTTCGAAGCTACAATTCTGTGTTCAGCAAGTTGTGTACCTGGGTCACTTGCTGTCCAAAGTGGGGAGACAGCTCACACCCGATCGCATTCAGTTAATCGTAAACATGTCACCACCCAGAACACAAAAGGAAGTGCGGGCTTTCATAGGCCTCACTTCATACTGTAGACAATGGATTCCCCAATATGCATTTCTAGCAAAGCCACTCATTCAGTTAACGACACAGGAGGCAGCGACTTCGTCCGTCCTCCCTTGGACTCAGGAACATACACAAGCTTTTGAAGACTTGAAGAAAGCCTTATGTCAAGCACCTGTTTTAGCAACACCATGTTACAGTAAGCCTTTTACACTTTTTGTCACAGAACGTGAAGGCACTGCCTTGTCAGTCCTCACTCAGGAACAAGCAGGTTCACACAAGCCTTGTGCTTATTTTTCTAGCACATTAGACCCAGTAGCCCAGGCCCTTCCAGCATGTTTGAAATCAGTTGCAGCAACAGCTTTAGCAATCAGACAGAGTGATTCTATTGTGTTAGGACACCCATTGACAGTACAGGTTCCACATTCTGTAGAGGTTCTTTTAAATCGCACTCAGACCCAACATCTGACTATAGCAAGATTGACAGGTTACGAACTGACATTGTTTCAACCTCATATTGAAATCAGACGCTGCAGCACATTGAATCCTGCCACATTATTACCAGTAAATGGAGTAGATCCATTGGCACATGATTGCATTGAAGTTATCACTATCACAACAAAGCCTAGACAAGACTTGACAGATGTTCCGTTACCGGATCCAGACCTGACACTGTATGTGGATGGTTCATGTATGAGAACAAGGACAGGTGAATTAGTGGCAGCTTACGCTGTCACGACAGACACGGAAGTCATTGAAACCAGTTGTATTGACACTTTGTCAGCTCAAGCAGCAGAGCTCATTGCCCTGACACAAGCATGTATTCAAGCCAAAAATAAGAGAGTCAACATATATACTGATTCACGTTATGCATTCGGAGTCGTACACGACTTTGGAGTCCTTTGGCGAGAGAGAGGTTACTTAACTTCTCACGGTGCCAACATCCAACACGGTCCCCTCATTCAAGCTTTATTAGACGCGATACATCTACCCACTGCAATCTCTATCATGAAATGTAAGGCACATACCAAGGTTACTGACACCATTTCCCAGGGTAACGACCTGGCAGATCGAACAGCAAAGCAAACTGCTCAGAACCGAACTCATGTAACTGACCAGACACAAATAGTGGTACCATCACATTGTATGACAGTTAGGGATCCCGCACATGATGTGATCGACATACAGTCACATGCAACATCAGATGAAATTAAGGAATGGACTAAACTAGGAGGGGTCCAAACAGATCAGGGATGGATGACGAAGGGAAAATCTACATGGTTTCTCCCCGATTCTATGGTACAAGTCATTATTAACACAATACATAGTCCAGCACACCTAGGTGAGAAGGCAATGTTAGACAGTATTCAACACATATGGTCCAATAAAAACTTACGGGCAGCAGCCAAACAGAAAGTGCGTACTTGCATGATTTGTGGTCAGTTCAATCCAGGTAAAAGCATCCCCGTAGAGCAAGGTGGATTTCAGCCTCCCGATCACCCTTTTGAAGTCCTCCAGATGGATTATATCCAGATGGAACGTTGTCGAGGATTTAAGTATGTCCTCGTAGTAGTGTGTGCTCTTTCCCGATGGATAGAGGCATACCCAGTTCCCGATTATACTGCTCCGACCACTGCCAAGCAACTGGTTCGTGAATACTTCCCACGGTATGGTTTGCCCCGTATCGTGTACTCAGATAATGGCCAGCCGTTCTCATCCGCACTTGTGGAAAACATTACACTTCTGTTAGGTTACCAGTGGAAGTTCCATTGTGTTCGGCATCCCGAGGCAGCAGGTCTCGTGGAGCGCCACAATCAGACACTGAAAATCCGACTTTCCAAGATTTGTAGAGACAAAGGTATAGACTGGATAGTTGCCTTGCCGGTCGCCCTCTTCTATATGAGGATGGTGGTCCATTCCCGTTCTGGGCTATCCCCGTACGAAGTGGTCTTTGGTAGGCCACCGAATATGTGGGGGACGCCTATTCCACGTAAAATAACTGATGTTGATTGTCTTATGCTGACAGATTACCTTGCCTCCTTGATGTCTGCACTACAATCTTGTCGTTCACAGGTAGCTGCAGCCTTTCCCGACAACACCGAGACGAAGCCCCATGAGGTGGTTCCTGGTGACTACGTTTTCGTCAGGAATTTTGATCGGAAGAGCCCACTGGAGCCCCGCTGGCAATACCCGAAGTTGGTTCTGCTCACGACGAGGACAGCTGTGAAAATAGAGGGCAGGAAGGGATGGCTGCATTCCAGCCATATTAAGAAATATTTCGGACTTCCTTCGGACTTGGACTCTAAGCCCTGCCCTCCTCCACAAACTGACACGAAACTCCCTTTGGCTGAGAAAACTGCTTCAGAGAATTACAGACTGAAATTACGATCTAGCAAGTCAGACAGTTTAATTGTTTAAGTCCTCCCCTAGGTGAATCGGTTAAATTAGTTTCTGACATGTATCCCCTAGATCGAGATAGAGAGAGAGATAGACAAAGACAACATAAGAAAAATGCATATTGCAAATCACTTCGTAGTCGCTGTATAGTGACACTACTTGTTATGTTTTTTTTAAGTTTGCTGGTTATTACTGCTAGTGTTCTGCTGCACATATACTATCCTATATTCAAGCGTGCACAATCTGCCTATAATGCTACTGCTGAACATTCTTTTAGTGAATTACCGCCTCACGAATTGTCCTACAGACTTGCGCTGCGCAATAACACTTTTATTAGTATGTTACATCACTCCCATCAAACCACCAATGCTACTAATTGTTGGATATGTGGTCGTCTCCCTCCTTACCAAGAAAACAAGGGTGTTTTGCCCCTTTTCCCATACCCGTTCACTCACAATGGCACGTGTGGTGCATGGTTTAAAATGCTCAATTCCCTAGTTTCTACTGCTGCTATTTACGAAGGTAACTGGATTTGGGGAAACCTGAATTTAGTCCTGCTTAAGGTATGCTACCCTGACAAGGAGGGACTCCCCGTAGATACTGGAACTGATCTAGAAAATGAAGTATATGGATTAGGTAATTACACAGTTACATTTATGATTTTATCTGTTGAATCGAAGCTGCTCCTGTTCTACCTGCTATGGAAGTATTGCCTGTTACTGGTGAACTCTGTGTTCGCAAGAATGGTTCCGTACACTTAGGTCATAGTAAATGTACCACTGTAGTCGATTTCACTGATCATGGTAGATCCACGTTTAGGGCCTTACGTCACTCCTATTTTGCTTGTGGTCATACTGCATATGTCCGTTTACCTCTAGATTGGGATGGTACCTGTTACATTGCATTCCTTCTGCCACCTGTTTTCCTAGCCCCTCCTGACTACCATAGAAACACCAATCTGGTTAAGCATAGATACCAGAGAGATCTCCCGCTTGTCGATTATACTGAAACTACATGGGAACAATATACAGATTTCAATAAAGGTTTCTTCCCCTACCTAGGTACTGTTTCAAATAGTAAACTAATTCGTAGATTAACCAGAACCCTCGAAGCAGTGGTACTTGAGACCACTTCAGCTCTAGGTAACTTAACGGAGGAACAGTCCGCTATGCGGGTTGTTGTTCTTCAAAACCGTCTTGTTATTGACGTCATCTTGGCAGATAGGGGTGGAGCTTGTAAGGTCATCGGGTCAAGCTGCTGTATTTTCATTCCTAATAACGCGCCAACCGTGTATAAAGCTATTACACGTCTACATAAAATTGCAAGTTTAATTCATCAGACTCCAGGCACCTGGACTTGGTCCGGTTGGTTCTGGACAACGTTGTCAGCCTGGGGGTGGAAGATCCTATCCCTCCTAGGTATTGGCTTTCTCGTAGTATTCAGTTGTTGCCTGTGTCTCCAATGTGGTCCGGCGATTTGCGGCCTGTGTGCCACTTCATGTGTCCCGCATCCAAGTTCCCATTCAAAGCGCGTAAAAGAAGAGCAAATGATGTTAAGTGAACAAGTTGATCAATTAATGAGAATCGATGTATCATGAAGGGTCCGTGGGGAACAAGGAGGGAATGAGGAAATATAATTTTTGATCGAGTAGTGTTCCCCAGCGAGTACCCCACCGTCTCCATGTACTAGCTTACAGTGCATGTAATTTCCCTCCTGTGCCAGTTACGAAGACGCAAATACATTTGCGTCCATCTTTAACATGTCCTCTTTCAGATCCGCCATGAACGGATTGAATATTCAGTTCCTATATATGCCGTGCCACCGTCTTTTTGTGGTGCACTTTGCACGTTTTTCAGCTCTGGCGAAGTAGGCCCAGATTATGCCATTGAGCCTTTTCCGAGTTCTTTCCTGCTTCCTGACTCCGAGGGCCTCAGCCCAGGCTACCTCTGTACCAGTGACCCCCACCTTATTCCTTGCGCGGCTCCGGCGCATAGCCTAGCCTCTGCCTGCCAAGACTGCATTCAACCTTCGAATTATCTGCTCCACTCCTCGAAAATACATTCCTGTCTCGCAGCTCAAGTAAACATCCTCCCAGCTGCAGGAGCAGAGGGCCCGGTCCTTCTGTCTCCGTGCAAGTAATTCATAGGCTCCGTTGCCATGGTAGGCCCATGCCCCCTCACCTAGCAGGCCGACACGTAAACACATGTATACGCACTCACAACCAGTATAGTGTAGTCTTCGCCCGAGAGACCTTTTCCCTTCCAGATATTACAGTTCCTTAAACATATGATATCAGATATGATTTGGGATTAGGTTGATCTGACATCCTAGACTTATGTCTACACTTACACGACTTATGTCTACCCCTGTAGTGCTAAATGTCAAGTCCCCTTCGCCCTCCAGTTATACGTCAGACTCACGTCAAGCTGCTGCGCGCGCATCTCTGCCATATATTTCTGCTGACATTGCAGGATTCTCTTATGGATCCACCTACTTGTGACCTCATGATAAGTGACGTTTCTAGTACACGCCTTCATGCACGCCTATTGTAACGCCTTTTTCATGACGTTTCCATGTTTTATCTCTTCTTTTCCAGCTGTTACGCCTACAACATGCTCATACATTGTAATGCATTGACTATATATATGTACTTCTGTAAACAATATGTTGTCTGTCTGCCCCTTCCCGAACCTATGTGGTGACGGAATGGTATGCCACCTTGGCTCGAGCCAATAACCCAATTCCTTTTACAGGAATAAAACCCTTTTGAGTTAACCTCAATATCCCGGATTTTGCCTCTTATTTCTCTGAGTTATTCTTATTGATTATTGATTATAAATTATGTATTGGTAATCGATTTTACCACAAGTCAACAAAGGAATGCACTACAAATATCAGTAAACAACTGGACCTGGTCATTCAGTATATGTATCAGTCGTTCATGGGCTGCCATAATGTCCATGGCGCCTCCGTGCAGTCTGTGTGTGTGTTTGGGGGAGGGGGGATGGGCCTTTTTTCATCGGTCGAAAAGACAGAGTTTCACAGTCATGAGAGCCAAATCAAGCCAGTGTTTCTGGTGATTTTTTAGTCTGGGACACCATTTGTGTCCTGAAGTATCACCAATGCTGTAGAGAGATGAAATGAAATCACACTCGCATCTTTGAGGGTATGCCAGATGTGACTTCAATAGGCCTGGTTGCAAGGGCAGAACCACAGATTGTATAAAATATTGCCACCTGGCAAGCTGCAACACCAACACTCATCCGTTGGAAACATGTGAGCTTGGTGTAATTTACTGTGTGTACAATACCAATAGTAAGGAACTTTGAAGAAGTAAAATTTGCTGTGTGCTTCGCGTAATCCTATGTTTGGAGTAGATGGGACCAATCCTTGTCAGAGGATGCAACTTGAAACCAGTCTTGCACCTCAGTCGGAGTGATCTTCCATTGGGCCAGTGAAGAGTTTTATGTTCAATAGATTTCAAAGGCCAGTTTTATATAATGACCCCCGTTTCACCAGGTAGGTGTGGAAGGAAGAAGTAAGTAGGAGTCAGGGTTGGTTGAGAGCCTAAACAGGATTATGAGCAGTGCCAAAGCTGAAGATTTTTCTAAAACGGGTGACGAGGCAGGTAAAATGCAGTTTGGGAGATCATTGAACAGTTTCAGTTTATCACAGTCCATAACATGGTCCACCATTTTTATTCCCTTGAGATTCTCCACCTGCCACTTAAAGGAGGAGTTATCAATCATTTAAGCCATGATCCCCTACTGGGCTCACATTCGATTGTTGAAACCTTTCTTCCACAGCAGGCTGTGAGTTCAGAGCCAGAGATCATGCATTTCCATCAGCATGGGGTTGGTGGGGTTAATTGAGGCTTTGAAGCAATTTTGAGGGGTGTGATACTTTTGGTGCCCGTGTGGAACTGTCGGTCTATCCTGGTCTAGAATGGCAGCTCTTTATAGGGGTTTAGATGATAAGCTATCTGTAAGAGGTGGATCACTCTATAATAACTTTGCATGTGCATTAGACGTAACTGTCCAGAGGTGGCAGCAGCATAATGTTTTTGCTGGGCCAGTCTTGGTGGCGTTTGGTCCCACACAAACATATGTATCCTGGTGTCATTCCATTTGAGGGTGGTACGAATTGAAGATCCAAAAACTCAATCTTCGTCAAGCGGAGCGCCTCTGGCGGTGGGATTACGGTTCCATTTCAAGAACTCGTTATATCACCCTTCTGGCCCTCTACAAGAAATCCATTCTGGAAAACAAGAAGGCCTATTTCTCATCTAAAATCCAGTTCGCCGAGAACCGGCCCAGAGAAATATTTTCCATTGTTCAGGATTTAGCCTACTCCGACAGGGCCTCACTTAAACCCTCTCCCTCACAATTCCTCTGCGACTCCCTTAACTCTTTTTTCTTTGACAAAATTAGCACGATCAGAGCCAAGATTCCTCTTCCGTCCCCCTCCTTCATTAATCCTTGCTGTCCCCCAGTCGCAGCACGTCTGGACTCTATTCCTCTTCTCACGGCTGACTCTTTCCTTTCCCTTCTCCCCCTGGTTAAGTCTGGTTCCCCACTGGATCCCTGTCCTACTTATATTCTGAAACAGATTTATTCATACTGTCCCTCACTCCCCCTCTCGCTCCTCAATAGTTCTCTTTCCCAGGGTATCGTCACTCCATCACTCAAATCGGCGGTGATTGTACCTATTTTAAAAAAACCTGGTGCTGACCCTTCTGTTTCTACTAACTACCGTCCTATTTCACTCCTGCCGTTCCTGGCCAAGGTACTGGAACGCCATGTTGTTAGAACTCTGAGCTCCTTTTTGGAAAGAAACAGTGTCTTGGCCCCCAGGCAGGCAGGCTTTCGCCCCGCACACTCCACAGAGTCAGCGGTAATATCTGTCCTGGATAATCTCCGGGAGGGGATGGACACTAGTCAGCCTCAGGCCTTGGTCCTCCTCCATCTCTCCGCCGCGTTCGACACGGTAGACCATGCCATCTTACTCTCACGTGTCGAGGCGGCGGGAATCGGGGGGTCGGCCTTGCTCTGGCTATCCTCCTTCCTAAGTGGCCGCACTCAAGCAGTTCGCTTGGGTGACTATTCAGCTGACTTTCGCCATGTGCAGTGCGGGGTCCCCCAAGGATCCTCTCTGTCTCCATTGCTATTTAATCTTTACATTGCCCCTCTTATCTTTGCTTTACAACAGCTGGAGGTCTCTGTCTATAACTATGCAGATGACCTCCAGCTTATCTTTTCTCTATCCTCTTCCTCCGCGTCAATATCCAATTTTCAGTCTGTAATGACCTTCCTTCATGACTGGATGAACCACAACCACCTGAAACTCAATCCCGATAAAACCGAACTGGTGTTGACGGGTGGTTGCTCCAGTCCACGGTCTTCTCTCTTTTGGCCCCTTTCTTTAGGTTCCTCTCCCACTCCCGTCTCCTCTGTTAAGACCCTTGGCTTCAAACTCAACGAACAACTGTCCCTTCATTCCCAAGTCAGTGCGGTCGTTTCTTCAGCTTTCCTCTCTCTTCGGACAATTCGCAAAGTCTCCCGTTTTTTTTCCCCACCTGTCCTCAAACTCATTCTCCTGGCGATGGTGACGTCCCGCTTGGACTACGGCAATGCCCTCTATCACGGCATGCCGGCGTACCTCATGAGGCGTCTCCAGCTGGTCCAGAACCAGGCGGCCTGCCTGGTATTCAACCTACCCAAATCACATCATGTCACGCCCCTTCTTAAATCATTACACTGGCTCCCCGTCCAACAACGCGCCCTATTCAAGCTGGGTTGCATCATTTTCAATGCCCGGTCCGGTTCTGCTCCTGCATTTATCAGCTCTGAAATCCACGACTACACCCCGTCTAGTGAACTGCGCTCTGCCACTCATCAACTCCTCTTTGTCCCTCGTTTTAAACGAAAAAAATGGGGAGGATCCAAATTCTCTACTTTGGCTCCTGCCTTTTGGAACTCCCTCCCACTTCACCTGAGATCTTGCTCCCAGTACCCCCTTTTTCGTAAAGACCTTGAAAATTATCTTTTTACCCAGGCCTTTCCCCCTTGAATCATCCCTTGGCCCCCAGTCTTGCTCGTTCCTTAGGTGGTAGTACTACATAGCGCCATGAAACCGCTTGGTGTACGCGCGCTCTAGAAATATTTTTAAATTCAAATTTTAAATTCAAATACTGTATGCTGTTTGAATGGAATCATTGCCACTCTTGTTAGTATGCACAATGCAATCAATAATACAACCAATGCAGTTAGAAAGCAGTTGATGCAGGCATGACAACAGCAACATCAAGATGGCCACCTGTCTGTGGCACTCCTGCACCGCGCATCCTTTATAGCGGGTCTCAGAGCCAACTACCCCTCGGGACCCATTGGCGATGTTGAGACAGCTGTCCTAGAATGCTGTGGTACCGATTGAGCCCCTTGACTGGGGCGTGGCAGCTCTGGTGCCGGCTGGCCAAACCCTCCAGTCGGGATGGCCTGTCATGGTCCTCAGAGCCGCGCAGTGATAGGGGCCATGGATAAGCCTGAGGCAGACGCTAGACTTCTGGATCAGAAACCATTCTGCGGTCCTGACACAAGCCATAATGCTGAGGCAACCAATGTCGCAACTTGAGACAGAGTGCCCAGCCCTCTGATTCGGGGGCCAGGGTGACCGTGGGAGGCAGCAGTGGCTGCCACTTCTGACCAGTGGACTACAAATGAGTCCAGGGCACCTCTAGCCCCTCATCACTCTCGATGCCAGCTATGTGATGCCATTGATGGGGCAGCCCACTTCAACTGATCCTGCAAATGCATACCTCATGGCTGGGGTAGGTCTAAGGGCCCTCATTCGCCTGGGTGCCTGCACTACAACGGAATCAAGCTGATGAGAGCTAGGCCGCAATGACTTATTTGCTCACTGTGGAGTGCCTCCCCCTCTCTGCCTGGGGGTATACTTGCCAGCCTGGCCGAGGATGTGAGGCTGGACTGAGGGTCTACACTCAGGCCCCATATGTTAAGACCCAGTGAGTCACATAATTTGAGGGCCCCCGTCAGCGTACCACTGGCCTAGAAACTGTATATGCACCGGGGGCCTGTGCGACTTCACCTGCCACTACCTGCTACCTGCCTGCCATCTTTACTGCGACTGGTGGCCAGTTGTGCTCCTAGTGGCAATGCCAAGGGCTGGTACCAGGAATTGACGCACAGCATCGCCCATTAGAGTTCCACTTTTTCTAGCAGATTGCAGCCCCCTGCTCCCCCTCACTTTGTAATGGGTAGAGGTGCAGCATCAGCTCTCCCTCTCCGAAGCTGACAAGGGCTCTACTGGAGATACTGCATCTGTGGCTGTGGATGGCACCGCAGCAGTTATGGCAGAACTGCGTGCTGTGTTACAATCCATACATTCCTGCTTTGGCAACCCTACCAACAGGCTGGATCGCATCTCAGAGCTAGAAGATGGTGCTGCATCGGGGTTGTAAAATGCCTTGAGAAAGTTGATGGGATGCTCACGTCCACCATTACTAAGAATGAACACCTTGAGGAGCCGTCCTGCTGCAATAATATTTGGATCATAGGTGTGGCAGAGTCTATAGATATGGGCAGCCCAGATCTGTTTGCCGAGCTCCTTCTTACGGGACAATTTGAGCAGTAAAACTTCACAGACAATTGTGTTGTGGCGAAGGCCCACAGATGACTTGCCCTTCACCTTGTTTTATTGAAACTTAGTTTTGTAAGTGTACCTCCTAGATTACCTTTTCAGCTTCACTATACGATCTGGCTGCTTTGACAATATGTTATTTACTCAAATGCTGAAGGTAACACAGATCATGCAAACAGCCAACTGGAATACTAGGAGACATAATCAAATCAACAAACAATGGGCAGAGTTGAACCCCACAAAGCATGTACAACAGATTGCTAAACGATAGCGCAAGTACTGTCTAGGCTAAACCTAAAATTGATAACACGAAACACGAATGGCATAGATGGCTGTGAAGCTGCCGTCAAGTTGACAGTGAAGAAAACAAGGCAGCTAAGAGTCACCACTCCTGAAGGCATGCCACGTAGCTGCCCCGGGGAGCGCTTTCACTGCTGCTGACCTGTAAATAACAGGTAGAAGAGCGTAAAAGAGAAATCATGATGTCCATGAAGCAGGCGCGTCACTGAGCCAGGAAATCCTGTGTACTCTGCAACAAAACAAAAGAGTTTGTGAACACAAAAGGAACAACCCAATACCCCTTAAAATGAACCTCAAAACAAATATCTTACTTAAAGAAGCACAACAAGGTTGACATACAAAAGTGAAAAAAGCTAAAACAAGCCCAATTCCCATTAAAAGGAAG
Organism: Lissotriton vulgaris; assembly: GCF_964263255.1. Classification (NCBI taxonomy): domain Eukaryota; kingdom Metazoa; phylum Chordata; class Amphibia; order Caudata; family Salamandridae; genus Lissotriton; species Lissotriton vulgaris. Next base: position 394,072,707 of record NC_141693.1, read on the forward strand.
CCCAAAACCAAATAAATATTTTACCAAAAGAAGCTCAAATCGATGTCCAAAATATAAAAAAGTGCTACAAAAAATACAAATCATGGAGCAGGAGGCAGCACTAACACAACTGTGGCATTAAGAGGATGTGGGAGGGAGGAATGTAATATAATAAAATGTAAGCAGTCATGGCGCACAAGCTGAACACAAGCAAACAGTAACAGAGCAGGAAACCAAGAAAATAATAGTCCCACCAAAAATCAGATAAAACAACCATAGTATAGTGATACAGTACTTAGTCTGTGGTCCGTGGGAGGAACGGAAGAGAAAAATGAGAGACAAAGAGGCAGGACTCACCACTAGCAAGTAAGGATTTTTAAAGGACACTCTCATAGACAAATGAAAAGCGAAGACAAGCAATGGACGCTGTTGAACCCCACAACGCATGTGCAACAGGATGTTAAGTGACAGTGCAAGCGCTGTGAAGGCTAGACTTAAAAATGAGGGAAAGTAATTAAGCCATGCTAACATGCACCCTGAACATGGAAAAGGATAAACAGTGAAAACAAGTAAGTAAACACAACATTGATTATTGACCTTCATAATTATAACGGGCCCCCCAAAATTCCAGCTTTTCATATTATATATAAAGCTATTGTTTGAATTGAGATTGCTCTGAAGTTTGGGGGCCTCCTGTGGCACTGGCTTAAGGGTGTAAATTGTACCTCTTATGAATGGATGGACAACATTCTGTGATTGGGTTGACAAGTAGGAAGACCTGTTTGCAACAACATGTCCTCTTAGTTAATGCGAAGTTCATACAACCGGAGAGATGTTCTGTGCACCAACTCACTTTTCTGCTGTAGACCATGAATCTAGCATTTACAGAACCAGAGAAGAGTTACAAGATGAAGAGATGCAGAAATGGCTTCTTTGTGTTGATCCTGCACTGCTCAAGGGCAGAATCTCGAAAAGCCTTCTGTGCGGGATGCGCTGCGTCAGTGCTCAGACATGTTTGGTTATTATTACTGATTTTTTTTAAAGTTATTGAACCATTTATGTTATTCGCAGTGCAAAGTCCGAACATTTTATCCTTAATGCACATTCCGACATTTTCACATATTTATGTTTCATCATGACACCTACAACCAATAAAAAGAAATTCAAATTTCAACATTAAAGCAATAAATATTCTTCTTGTCAGAACATTCTGTGGAAAGGTCTCAGATAGTAATGTTTCAAAATTTGAACATAAATAATTTTTCATTTTTTTGTAAGCAGAATGTGTGATACGTTGTAATTTGACTGTTTATTACGAATAAATCTTAGGGAAATGTGTCAGATGTGGGAACGTTTTTAGCATTCTACTTAGAAGGAAACTTACTTGCTGATTCATATGAACTCCACTTAAACTAATACATGTAATTTAACAGTGTATTACTGCTGTCTTGAGAGCAGGAGTAGCTTGAATTAATTCTTTAGATTTTTCTGGAGCATTGGATTGACTTTACAGTCTCATGAGATCGATCACTGTGGAATTAAACTTTAATACCATTCTCCGTGTCAGAATTTAAAACTATTTTAAAATCTTAAAGAAGATCCTGAATAGTGATGATATCCCATAATTTTTAGTGCCTCCGATGTGAGATAATTGATGTATAGCAGAGTCATTTATGATAACTAGTGATGACTTAAAGGGCCTCACATCCAAATTAACCTCTTCACTGCGACGCAAATTCCGCCGCAGCGCTGGGACATTCCATTCATTCACAGCCCCCGGCCGTCGTGCGCACATGTCCGCCGTGACTCATGATGGCCGGGGGCCGTCATGAGCACGGAAGAGGTTAATAGTGGCTAAGCTTTCCTCAGTTTCACCGCAAAACAGGTTTTTTTCTTCAGTTTTTGCTATGTCTGACTGTTAGACCTGGCATCATTGGCATGGGTTTCCCCTGTATATTTGCCTTTGCCTTCTGTGTTTTTGCTGTGTGTTAGACTTCGTTATGCTGTTCTAAATGCTTTGGGCACTGTGCCACTGCTGTTCAGAGCCAGATTGCAAGTGCTCCCTTTGTAAATTGTTGTTATGGATTGGTGATTCCATAAATGGCATATTTCACTTATTAGTCAGTCCCTAGTATAGTGCACTCTGGGTGCCCAATGTCTGCAAAACAAACACTGCTAGTGGGCCTGCAGCACTGATTGTGCCACCCACATAAGCAGCCAGTAAATGTAACTTAGGCCTGCCATTGTAGAGCCTGTGTGCAGTCTAGCACTGCCATGTCGACCTAGCAAGTGCACCCTCTTGCCAGGCCCTAACTGTCCCTTTTCCTACTTGTTAGTCACCCCTAAGGTAGGCTCAAGGTTCCCTTGTGGGCAGAGTGCATTGTGTGTGAAAGAGAAGACATGCCCTGATGTGTGTGGCATGTCCTGATAGTGAAATACTGCCAATTGAATTTTTTTACTATTGTAAGGCTATCTGTCCCCATAGGATAGAATGGGAAGTTTTCCCATAACATCTTATGAGCATTACTTCCCATGGGTACAAGATTTGAAAATAAAGTTTGATATGCCTGAAGTCAGAATGTTAAGATGCATCTTTTAGGTTGGGTGATTTTTATATTCTTGGTTTGAAAATACCACTTTTAGAAAGTAGTTATTTTTCTTGCCTAACCATCCAGTGTACCTCTACGAGGTTGTGTATTAACTGTCTGGCTTTGGAGTGACAGGGGCTGAGGATATGCTTTCTGTTCAGACAGCCACTTGGTGGGGTTAGGTGTGTCTTGCCTTTCGAGGGTGAGTCAGGGCTGGGCTGACAAGACCTGGGCTGCATTCAGAGTGGGGGGAGGAGATTTATTTCACGCCTGAATAGGCCTGGTCTGCCACGGACAATGTTGTCTCCACCTCCTGCCAGGAAGCTGCACCAGTGAGGGCAGAAATGGTTTTGCCTGGGCACAGACACTCTCCGCCTCCAGGGAACAAAGGATTTTGTATTATAAAAAGAGGGGCCCAGACCCCAGACCTTTAGATTACTTCTGGCAATCAAGAGGAAACATTGCCAAGCAGGAGAGCTGGAGAAACTGAGGAGGAATAATGCCCCTGTGCTGTTGCTGTCTGGGGTTGCACTATAGTGGCTACTTTCTGCCAAGGAAAGGAAAAAGGACTTTGCTGTTTGCTGTGTCCCCTGATTGAGGAAGATCTACAAGGGCTTGAAGAAGAGCTTGACCCCTTTCCTGAAGTCTCAGGGACACAGAGACTTCACCCTCAGCTCTCCTGAACTTCCTTGTTGGGAGTTCTGACCTTCCAAGAGGTACCTGTAGCTGTTCTGGTCCTCTGGAGGTTGTTCTGGCTGTTGGGAGCTGGAAAAGCAATGTATCAATGAGAAGCCTGCTACATCCGTGCCTGTTTCCGACGCATCGCCGAAGAAACCAACGCATCGCCTGCCTGCGGTTCGAGAAATCACTGCACGACGCATAGAGTGTACCGAGTTCTGAAGTCTAAGATCACCGCAGTGATTCCGATGCAAGCCCTGCTGTGCAGCGGCAAAATTTCACGCATTGTCCCGGATAGTCGCATCGCATTAAGACACCAGGGGCCAGATGTATCAAGGCTTTTGCGACTCGCAAACGGCCTTTTAGCATGATTTGCTATGGATCAAAAAATCGCAATTTAAGGAATCATAAAAAAATTCAGATTCCTTATTTTGCCATAGCATTTAAGGAATCGCAATTTTTGCGATTCCTTAAATGATATGTATGTATCTTTTTGAAATTGCGAATTTGTTTTAAGAAATTGCAAATTACCACCAACTTGTAGTTGGTGGTAATTTGCGATTTCTTTTAATAATGCCCTATTTGGCATTTGTGAGGGTGGCATGTGACACACATACATGCCCATAGGGCATGTATGTGTGCCACATGCACACACATGTACATTTCAGGGGTGCAGCAGGGTGTCTTTGAGACACCCCTGCACCCTTGAAATAATTCTCAAATTGCGATTAGCAAATTGCGAATTCGCAATTTGAGAATTATTGCAGTATCATTCCTATGGGCCTCCTAGCCCATAGGAATGCATTGGAAATTATTCTTTATTTGCGAATTCGCAAAATGCGAATTCGCAAATAAAGAATATTAAGGAATCGCTAAAAAATAGAGATTTTGTACATACATTCCATTTTGCGAATTCTAAATAGCGATTTGCAAAAAATCGCTATTTAGAATTCGCAAAACGGAATCTTGATACATCTGCCCCCAGGTTAGTAGCAGTGCTGGGGGACGCAGTAAGGAACCAACGCATCACCTCCCCTGCACAGCAGTAAGGAACCAATGCATCACCTCCCCGAAGCAAGGAACCAATGTATCACCTTCCCTGAGTTTAAGGAACTGATGCATCACTTTCTCTGCAAACCTTTTTTATTTGTGCGAGCGATGCATTCAAGGTACATTTTGTGAAATGTATCGCATCTGCAGTATGCTTTGAAATGAACAATTTCTATCATTTGAAAGTCATATTTGTATTACTGTATTGTGGATTTTTGGTCTTGTTTGGTTTGGATAAAGATTACTTATTTTCTAAACCGGGTGGTGTCCATTTGTAGTGTTTTCACTGTATTGATGTATGTGTTGACAAATGCTTTACACATTGCCTCTGAGATAAGCCTATCTGCTAGTGCCAAGCTACCAAGGAGGTGAGCAGGGGTTATTTTAAAAGTGTATCCCCCTTACCTTGACTAGGAAGAAGGGTCCCTGCTTGTACAAAGGTACTGTGGAAATTTGGCTGCGATCGCTGTTAGCATTTGGCTGAATCGTAGAGAAAAACAGTTTCCCTTGGTCAAATGTCTAAAGAATTGAAGCCCATATATTAATTCTGGACACAGAACTCAATTTGATACAAACATAAACATTGACAACACTATATGTAAAAAGGTAGACAATTTTATTAAAAAAATATTTTCATAATTCTAAAAAACACATACACAAAGCTTAAAATAGAGTTTCTCACTCTTTACATAACTCATTTAGACATTCTAAAATAATGGTCCTACAGTACAAACACAATTTATGTAAACATAAATGTTGAAAAAATGTATGAAAAAGACACCTATAAGTATACTCTAATTCATACAATGTAAAATAAGAGGGGAGGGGAGAGAAGAAAAGACACAGACATTCACAGTTTGTCATATGATAGTGCACATTATATCCCTCTATGTCACTCAAACCCAGACTTGTCTTTCTTTCAATATTCGTGGGGTGAGTTGGGTTATTACATTGTGCAAGAAATGGGCGTCGACGCGTTTCGATGGACTCATAGGATGTGGGCCATCTTTTTCAAGACACAAGATTATACTTCTCTCCTGTTTGGGCACTGGGTGGTTGCCTATAATTGGAGACCCTGTTGGTAGATATATTTGGATCAGTACATCACATATCACTTTATGATGTTATCCTACAATACATTCAATTAGTCATGATAACATTTTCACAATCATCTTCATACTCCTTATAAATAGTAATTTCGATAATCAACTGTTACACATTTTGTGTTGCACTTGTGCGATTTTATAAGATGCCCTTATATCGAATCTAGATCTAGATTTACAGTCCAACCAATATGTGGGCTTCTTATCAACATTCACTTTGTAAATGCAGGGTAAGTCAATCAAATGATAGGCCAGAGCTCGCTATGGTATGATTATTATTGTTGTAAAACACACCTGTTTCTTTTACTTATAGACTCGCCTGTTAAAGGGGAAGAATTACCTTATAACATGGTCCTAATTAACTGCATTCTGATGGAGTCTTTTACAGACGGTCTTTGCATCGCAATTATTGTATGCAGTTAGATCTGAAAATATTGTTGAAGGATATAGTTGTTTATACCGCAAGATATACTTTAATACATCCTATCGGATTTCAGATTACTTGTTGGGGGTATTTTACCTGCTCTCTTTGCAGTTTCTCAGTATCTTAAAAAACACCTTCAGTCAACGTGGAGAAGGGAGTATACAGCAATCTGTTTCCTGTATAGATGGTTCAAACTAGTTTCATTATAATTATTCCCATTAGTTATCTAGAGACAGTATGTCTTTAAGTAACCTATTTTATTAAAGTACCTTATATTGGCCGCGTTGACTGATTTGAATATTTTGCCTGCTAACACACCTCGTCATAAGCTGTGATATCTGTTCTTCGCGTTGTAGCCTAAGGAAGGATTTCATATTGATGGGTGTTAGTATTTTTTGTTTTTAATCCTAGCTAATCTGTAGGTGCACAATTCAATGCAGCTCTTACCCGGTATTTATGGGTTAAGAATCCCAGGGTCGGGTGCCTGACACTGATGCAGACGCTGCGGTCTAATGCGGTCGATTGTCTCGGCGTCCCTTTAACGCAAGAGTTAAATGCTCTGTTAGTCTTAGTCCCACCCAGTGTGGGTACTATCTAAGCACCCCCCTCAAAGTTGGATTTCCTACCTTGGTTTTGCGGAAATCAGGATAGCGCACCCGACCTCTTGCGTCTGTCGTCTGTCCTCCTCGATACCTCTCTGAGAGAGTTGGTTTAACTGGTGCTAGTGCATGCGACCTTTTTTAACCTTGAGAAGTGACCTCCCATTGGCTATTATTAACCAATACCAGCTGTATATGTTTTAACCGGTATCTTCGCTAATTGGCAGCGCGATTCATTCCTTCCGCGTTTCACTGCTGGAACGCATACTACATTGCTTCCGCGTTTCACGCCTCGCTATCGGATGTTTTGGATCTGGCAATTTATGCATTCACGCCTCGTTGTCATACTCGCTATCAGATATTTTCAGTTCCTACTGCCTTTATTTACTTATTTTGATTTAACATTATGCTGTATATGTCTAGATTCGTTCTAAGAGATATTATACGGTGTTTTCTAAAAATGTTTCATTTTCTGCTTTTAATTTTTATGTGTCTGACATTGATTCGCAGTGCTGGGCGGATATTGTGAATTTTTTAGATTTTATACTGACTTAGGGCCTTTATGCTATTATACACTGGGACGCAGTCATATGAAATCCATAATATAACCTACATTAAGCCCTCTTTAAGTTTCTACATTAGAGCCTAATATATGGATTCCAGTTATTATAACAAGGCGAACCCAGTAGTTCTGTTGTTGGTCTACAGGATTTCAGCTATGGTCTTCTGAGTGTAGTTTTTTACAGGCTTAATATTATTTTGGTCCATTCTTCCCTGGAAATAAGACCTTTTTCTATAGTATCCAGATAGCAAATGTACCATTGTTCCCGTTTTTTTCTTTTTTCATCTATGCTACCACCTCGTCTGTTTGCAGTTATTTTTTCTAAAATGTACCAACTGAACTCATCACAGCTGTGATTGTAATCTTGATAATGCTGTGTCAGTGGTGCATTCTCTTTTTTATTTTTAATTGCTGATTTATGTTCTTGTAGTCTTGTTCTAAGCTCCCTGCCCGTCTCACCCACGTACCCTAAGCCACATGGGCAGACGAGCAGGTATACTACGTTTTTACTTCTGCAATTATTTAGACTTCTTGGCACCAGTGTTTTGTCATTGAAAGTTAGTTTTTTGGTAATGATACAATTGGGACAAATTGAGCAGGAACCACATTTGTGATTCCCGATTGCCCTGGCATTCCCTGTTAGGGTTGTCTGGACAGCATCTGCCGGGTTTTTGTATGTTTTCACCAGCGAATTTCTGATTGTTTTGTTCCTACGGAACGAAAAGAGGGGTTTAGGCAGTGATACACTTGCCCCGCTGTTGAGTAACTTCCAATTACGGTTCACAACATTTTTGATTTTATTACTCAAACTCGAGTACTGGCTCACAAAGACAATCCTATCTTGCATTTTGTTGACCTTCTTTTTGTTCAGATCTAGCAATTGATCACGGTCATAGAACCTTGCTCGTTTTAGTGATTGTTTAACTAATTTCTTTGGATACCCTCTCTCCTGTAGTTTATTTTCCATGACTTCTGCGTGTTTATAAAAGTCACTTATGTTTGTGCAGTTGCGTCTAAGGCGTAGAAATTCACCGAAAGGGATGTTATTCTTTTGAGCTTTCGGGTGGTTACTTTTATACTGTAAGAGGGTATTTTTATCGGTCGGTTTTGTATAGAGTTCTACTTCTAATTGACCGTTATGTTCCTTAATTTTAATATCCAAAAAATTTACACTGCTAGAGCTGTAGTTGGCCGTGAATTTTAGGTTATTGTCTCCCAGGTTTAACCATTCTAAAAAGGACTCAAGCTCCTCACCCGACCCTGGGATTCTTAACCCATAAATACCGGGTAAGAGCTGCATTGAATTGTGCACCTACAGATTAGCTAGGATTAAAAACAAAAAATACTAACACCCATCAATATGAAATCCTTCCTTAGGCTACAACGCGAAGAACAGATATCACAGCTTATGACGAGGTGTGTTAGCAGGCAAAATATTCAAATCAGTCAACGCGGCCAATATAAGGTACTTTAATAAAATAGGTTACTTAAAGACATACTGCCTCTAGATAACTAATGGGAATAATTATATTGAAACTAGTTTGAACCATCTATACAGGAAACAGATTGCTGTATACTCCCTTCTCCACGTTGACTGAAGGTGTTTTTTAAGATACTGAGAAACTGCAAAGAGAGCAGGTAAAATACCCCCAACAAGTAATCTGAAATCCGATAGGATGTATTAAAGTATATCTTGCGGTATAAACAACTATATCCTTCAACAATATTTTCAGATCTAACTGCATACAATAATTGCGATGCAAAGACCGTCCGTAAAAGACTCCATCAGAATGCAGTTAATTAGGACCATGTTATAAGGTAATTCTTCCCCTTTAACAGGCGAGTCTATAAGTAAATGGAACAGGTGTGTTTTACAACAATAATAATCATACCATAGCGAGCTCTGGCCTATCATTTGATTGACTTACCCTGCATTTACAAAGTGAATGTTGATAAGAAGCCCACATATTGGTTGGACTGTAAATCTAGATCTAGATTCGATATAAGGGCATCTTATAAAATCGCACAAGTGCAACACAAAATGTGTAACAGTTGATTATCGAAATTACTATTTATAAGGAGTATGAAGATGATTGTGAAAATGTTATCATAACTAATTGAATGTATTGTAGGATAACATCATAAAGTGATATGTGATGTACTGATCCAAATATATCTACCAACAGGGTCTCCAATTATAGGCAACCACCCAGTGCCCAAACAGGAGAGAAGTATAATCTTGTGTCTTGAAAAAGATGGCCCACATCCATCGAAACGCGTCAACGCCCATTTCTTGCACAATTTAATAACCCAACTCACCCCACGAATATTGAAAGAAAGACAAGTCTGGGCTTGAGTGACATAGAGGGATATAATGTGCACTATCATATGACAAACTGTGAATGTCTGTGTCTTTTCTTCTCTCCCCTCCCCTCTTATTGTACATTGTATGAATTAGAGTATACTTATAGGTGTCTCTTTTATACATTTTTTCAACATTTATGTTTACATAAATTGTGTTTGCACTGTAGGACCATTATTTTAGAATGTCTAAATGAGTTATGTAAAGAGTGAGAAACTCTATTTTAAGCTTTGTGTATGTGTTTTTTAGAATTATGAAAATATTTTTTTAATACAATTGTCTACCTTTTTACATATAGTGTTGTCAATGTTTATGTTTGTATCAAATTGAGTTCTGTGTCCAGAATTGATATTTGGGCTTCAATTCTTTAGACATTTGACCAAGGGAAACTGTTTTTCTCTACGATTTGGTAGCACCCTATTCCCCTGGTTTCATAAGGGGTCTCTCTCTATTCCTTCAGCATTTGGCTGAAGCCATCTTGTTTCCAGCAGCCATCTTGTCTGAACATGTGCTTGTCATGTGCTCCGTCCTTCTTCTCTGTTGCTTGCCCTTGTGCTTTGCTCAAGAACTGGCTATACTTAGCCCCTGCTACTCTGCACATGCTCAGAAGAGTCTGTAGCTGCCCATGCACCTGCTCTAGTCTGTTACTGTCAGGCTGTTTTACCTGAAGTCAGCAACTGATTGCCCCTCCTTCTTTGTTGACTGTGCATTGACTTTGTTGACTGTGCCCATTGGAGGGCAATTAAATAGTGGGTGTGTCGTAGCACTAAGCAATGCCGAGCTTCTGAGGAAAGAGCGAAGGGCTCTGAAACGCGTCAGGCTGCAGACGGCATCCTGCTGGGGTCAAGAATGGTGTGCCAAGCAGTTTTTACCTGAATAAACGCCTGCAACAGCGAGTCTCCTTCTGAGTGGGTCTCTAACTGGGGACAGTTTGGAGCTTTGATATATATATATATATATATATATATATATATTACCTACTGGCGTGTCGCCAGTAGGTATATATAGTTAAGATTTTTTTGTCTATGGAACATGTGATCAAGCCTCTCTTGGAGGTGAAACGCGTTATGGCGGATGGCTGGTGGAATACTTAAATAAATAAATCACCGAAAAATTCAGCACGGAATCTGGGCTCACTCTCGTCATTTTACTCGACTTTGGATGTGAATGGCGTTTTCTTCATTCATATATATATATATATATATATATATATATATATATATTACCTACTGGCGTGTCGCCAGTAGGTATATATAGTTAGGATTTTTTGTCTATGGAACTTTTGAAAATTCTATGTCTAATAACTTTGGCGTTTGTGGACGGAATCGGCTGAAATTTTCAGGAAAATGGCACATTTTGTTTCTGAGCAGCCCCTAAAAAATTTGGGGGGGTTTCGTCAAGGGGGGGCCGAGAAAAAAGGGGGTTCCCAAAACGCGTTTTTCCCATGTTAATTTCCATAGGGCCTTTGGCCTCACTTTTAGCTCGAACGGCTGAATGGATTTGCACGAAACTTGGCAAAATTGTAGGGACTGTTAGCCCGATGTGCCTTTGCTAGGTCTCAATATATGTGCTCCAGTGGATTTTGAGAAATTAACGTTCAAAACAAGATATATATCTGTAACAGCGCTCCGGGCTGCGCTCCGGTCCGCTTACTTTTCGCGAAACGGAACTTTGCGATGCGAAGCTGATTGGCTCCCCGGTGTCTGTCAACATTCTAAACAGTCCGGAGCGGCCGCCATCTTATCTCTCAGTAGGATCGAGAGACAAGAGGAGGCCAAAACAAAGGGGGAAATGAAGGAAAGGGGGCAAGGTATACCCCTCTTGACCCCCTAGGAATGTTGTTGGGGTTATTAAAGGGTCCCGTGGGGAAAATAAAAAAAAAAATTATTTTTCACGGTAGAAACGCTTCCTGGGCCGCGAACTGGGCCGCAAACTGGTAGCGAAACGGGAATTCGCCATTTTGTGCTTCGTTTTAATTAAATTACTAGGTATAAGGGGGTGCGGGAGACGTATCCTAATCCCTTATGTTTTCTGAGGGTGGCTGAGGAGGCTCATATATGTTGATACATGTCTTCCAGCGGCTGTGCGTGAGCTTTTTTTTTTTTTTGCTGCGTGACGTCTGTTAACGTTCGATTCGATGGAAATCAGGAAGTGTTGACCGCCAATTTGTCAGTGCGATAAAATATTTTGTTATAAATGAATCCTTATTGATAAACATTGTCTGCGCCATCTTGCCTTTTTTCCAATGCCACAATTTTGTCGTGCACGGCAGCCATTTTAGATGCCAGGCCGGTCCCAGGCTATCACCTAGCCCTGCGGATGTAGTTTATGGCCCCAGCTGTAGAGAATCCAGACATGCCAACCCTCCCGATTCAGGCGTGAGACTACTGATTTCAGTGCTAGTCTCCCGCCTCCCGATTTCTGCAAGCAAAAACCCGGGGGCATATTACCAACAACTAGCGATAATTTTTGTCTCTAACTTGTTTAGAGACAAAAATTATCGCCGCACATCGGCGATTTTTATCGCAGATAAACCTTGCTATTAGCAAGGTTTATCGCAAATGCGATAAAAAACGGCCGCAATGCATGAATATCGCTGAAAAGTCAGCGATATTCATGCATTATCGAGCAAATGCTCTTAGCCATGTTATCCACCTTCCATTGGATAACATGGCTAAGAACTGCTCAGGTCAGGTGTTAGCTTTTGGAGATATTCGCGCTTAGCGCGAATATCTCCAAAAGTTGGTAATAGGAGATAGCGATGTTAGGGACTGTTTCCAGTCGCTAACATCTTGGCACGCCCACTTTGCATGTCATTAGTGATAAATATCACTGACATGCAAAGCGGGGCCCAAGATGGTCGCTATCTCCTTTTAGCTGTCACTAACTGGTGTTAGCGACAGCTTGGTAATAGGGAGATAATTTTATCTCCGCTTTCTTGGCTTTTAAAGCCAAAAAAGCGGAGATAAACCCCCTTGATAATATGCCCCACGATTCCTCGGGGGTTTCAGCTGACAAGGCTTGGTATTGTGTTACGTGGTAATTTTTCCAGGAAACGTCAGAGGGTCGATGCAGGGGTTCTAGAAGGGGTGATAAACCATTTAAGCCTGATGAACAAGCGCATGGTCTTTTAAAGATCTGTGAAGTACTCGGAGCGGCGGTGTGTGTGTGTCCTCTTTCAGGAGCGGGCGGGGGGGGGGAGGCACTGCCAGCAACTTGCCAGGCCAGGCAGTGTTCAACACTTGCATCACCCTTTCTCTGCCTGCTATTGCGCTCCATGCTTCGGAAAGGTAAGAAAAAGAACGTGCATTTGAGTTTGAAATGTCCGATCCTGTAGCAGTACACTTGCAAAGCCCACACATGACAATAACCCGATTCAAGGCCCCATTCACCCGATTTTTTAAAAATATATAGCACTCCAACAAAGTAGGATTATAAAACTTTATTAACTTTTAAATATAACGAACGGAACAAAAACTGTAAAAACATTAAAACATTTTTGACAAAAAAAAGCAACAATGGTCAGAAGCTGTCTTTTGTGCGAATAGTCCCAAGGCAGCACAACGTGCTGAGTTCTGGACGGCACCCAGGTGATGTCACCTGGGTGCCGCACTGGTTTTTGGGATCCTACAATGCAGCTGAGAAAAACAGCGTGGGTCGTCCCGGGTGGTGCGGAGGGAGGCCTCGTCAGTAGCGGTCTGTTGTGCGAATAGTCCCAAGGCAGCAGAACGCGCTGAGATGTGGATGGCACCCAGGTGATGTCCAGTAAACTGCCGCACTGGTTTTGGTATCCTACAATGCTGCTCCGAAAATTGGCGTGGGGCGGCCCGGGGGGGCGTGGGGGAGGCGGCGTGAACGGGCCTCCCCAGGTGGCGGCCATCCAGCTGAGTTGCGCCCGCTCTTGCGGCTACAGCGTCTCGCTCACCATGTAGTTGACTTCCGCCCACTCTTGCAGTGCAGCGATAGGCGGCTGCCACAAGACTCTTAAAATGTCGGACGGCTCTTCGGTTTTGGGCCTGGTCCACTAAAATGGCCCTGGGACACCTTGGAACTCGGACGCTTGCCTGCTAGGGCTTGGGCTCCATTCTCGAAAGCGTCCCCTCAGCCGTGAAGATTCTACAAAAGTCTTGGGGGCCCTCGACTCCTGCAGGCTTCCGGTGGGGAGCGGCTGCCATGATTGCTCGCGGAATGACCACGACGGAGCCACGAGATGGTGGTGCTCTCATGCTGACGCCAGCTTCAGTCTGAATCATCCAGAAACAAGGTGGGGCTTTCATCGTTTGGGAAAAAAAATGTTCTAAACCAATGAAAAGTGTTATTTTTAGGTCATATGACCCAGCCTTCCATCTTTAGGAAACCAAAAGTAAAATGAACCAATGAAAAGTTTTATAAACAAGTCACATGACCTGTTATGCGGCATAGGGCTACAAAAAGCGTAGGAAATCCGTTGGCACGTGAGGCGGCGTCAGTAGCGGACCGATGTGCGAATAGGCCGAAGGCAGCACAACGCGCCGAGATCCGGATGGCACCGAGTTAGTGTCCAGCAAGTTGCTGCACTGGTGTGGCTATCCTACAATGCTGCGCCGAAAGTCGGCATGGGGCCCCCCGTTGGCCTGTGAGGTCGCGTCAGTCAGTGGGGGCTGTGCGTCTCCCCCAAGATGGAGGCTCCTCGGCTGCAGTGGGGCGCCCCTTAGCGTTTCACTCGCCGTCCAACTGAGTTGCGTCCGCACTTGCGGCTACAATAGGCCGAAGGCAGCACAACGCGCCGAGATCTGGATGGCACCGAGGTGGTGTCCAGCAAGTTGCCGCACTGGTGTGGCCATCCTACAATGCTGCGCCGAAAGACGGCGTGTCCAGCTGAGTTGCGGTCACTCTTGCGGTACAGTGACTCGATCGCGCCGAGATCCGGATGGCACCGAGGTGGTGTCCAGCAAATTGCCGCACTGGTGTGGCCATCCTACAATGCTGCGCCGAAAGACGGCGTGTCCAGCTGAGTTCCGGTCACTCTTGCGGTACAGTGACTTGAACGCGCCGAGATCCGGATGGCACCGGGGTGGTGTCCAGCAAGTTGCCGCACTGGTGTGGCCATCCTACAATGCTGCGCCGAAAGTCGGCGTGGGGTGCCCCGTTGGTTTATGAGGTGATGTCAGTAGTGGACCGATGTGTGAATAGGTCGGAACCAGCACAAGGCGCCCTGCACTGTTGAGCCTTTTTCAATGCCTGTTTTTTGTTGTTTCCCCTCCATCAAAAACAAAAAAAATATATAAAACTGTGCAAAAATACAAAAAAATGTTTAGAAAAGCAGTGCTTGTAAGACTGTCTGAAGCTTATTTGCACCTGCTGCAGCTTCACTATTGCCCTGGTGTGGCCAAAGATCGCCCATGACATAGGCGGCCGGCTCCCGAGGTCCGGCGGAACTTTTTTCCTTTTCCTTTCTGCTTCTTGTCCCACAATCCGTTTCACCTGAAGATACGACCAGGTCCCTGAATGTGTGCAGGGGGACGCTATTGATTGAATGAAAATGGCGGCTTGACACAAAGCTGACTCAAGCGTTGCTGTTGATGCTATACAGACAAAAATTGGTTTTCAGTTTGTACATTCTTCAGGATTTTTTTTTCCATCCAAGGCTGATTGAGAGTTTGTAGAAAAATGGCTTCAGATTTTCCACATATTACTCTTCAACATTCTTCCTAAATGTAACAATGTGAGACTCACTAGGAGAACGGCTGTTTATCTTTCCTTTCAAAATGCTGCCAACAATATTTTCTGAATGGAAGACACCATCTTGTAGCATAAAGGGCCGAAAGGGGTTCTGGTCTGGCCGATGGTTGGTGGAGACATTTTGACTATATCTTGGACCTGCCCGGCCTCGCCCAAAATGGCGCCGGTATAAATGGGACTCGTAACTCCTTGTTGTGTACTGGTTGAACAACCTTGATATCACGAGATATGAATGCAGTTTTGATGCTCATGGCGGGCGGGGACGAGAATTGATTGAATATTTCGACATCCCTATTGATATTAAGTTCTGA
The DNA here is from genome assembly GCF_964263255.1 of Lissotriton vulgaris. Taxonomy (NCBI): domain Eukaryota; kingdom Metazoa; phylum Chordata; class Amphibia; order Caudata; family Salamandridae; genus Lissotriton; species Lissotriton vulgaris. The sequence goes on from NC_141693.1 coordinate 394,088,084, forward strand.
TGTGTTATTGATTACTGTACTATTGAAAGTTCGAATTTCAGTTTGCTCCGTGGCCGGCCCACGTGGTTATAGGCCCGTATTTGTATGCTGACATTTTCACAATAAAGGTTTTTAAAACAAAACATGGTAGTAGTATTTACATTGGTAAAGTTTTTACTTTTAGTCACTGTTTTCGAATCAGTAAAAGGCAAGTGAAATAAAGCAGTCCAATTACATGACGGATAAAAGGTATAATACGTAGGAACGCAGTAAAGATAAATGGTCAAGGGCAGTTGTGTTTTCCACTCCTGCAACATAAAGTGATCGATAAGAATCTGATAATCAGGCGTATCGGCGACTAAGACAGCAGGCCGAGTCTCTTTTACTCAACGGCTCCGTCATGGAACAAAGAAACGCCCTTTTTCTCGAAAAAGGAATATATTTTACTTGCAGGACAGTTGTAAATTTTCCGGGAAAGTACATTAGCCTGGAATATTATAACATATATGTTTTTAAAAAAAAAGATCGAAATCAATAAAAAGCGTATGTTTTAGGTCATATGACCAAGCTTTTCATTATTAAAATAACAAAAGTAAAATGAACCAATAAAAAGTTTTATTAACAAGTCACATGACCTGTTATGCTTACGTTACGCGCTGCGCGCCGCGCCCCGGATCACTTCCGGGTGCGCTAACGCGGCGTGTCATATAACGTATTACGCGACAACGTAGGTCAAGAATATAGTCACAATGTCTCCACCAACCAGCGTTCGGAACACAACCCCTTTCAGCAGTCCAAAAAGTTCTGTTAAATGACAACAGAGGGGACAGGCAACAAGAACCATCAGTCAAAGAGGGGAGGGCAAGTTCTTCTCTACCGGGTCATGTTGGGGCGCTACCGGAACTGATCGAATTGGTAGTCTACAGTGTTTCTGGATGTTTCAGACTGAAGCTGGCGTTAGCATGAGAGCACCACCATCTCGTATCTCCGTCGTGGCCATTCCACGAGCAGACATGGCAGCCGCTCCCCACCAGAAGCCTGCGGGAGTCGGGGGCCCCCAAGACTTTTGTAGAATCTTCACGGCTGAGGGGACGCTTTCGAGAATGGGACCCAAGCCCTATCAGGGAAGCGTCCGAGTTCCAAGGTGTCCCAGGGCCATTTTAGTGGACCACGCCCAAATCTGAAGAGCCGGCCGCCATTTTGAGAGTCCTGTGGCAGTCGCCTATCGCTGCACCGCAAGAGTGGGCGCAACTCAACTACATGGTGAGCGAGACGCTGTAGTCGCAAGAGCGGGCGGTAAACAGCTGAATGGCGGAAGAGGCACAGTGTAGCAAAAGCGGGCGGAATGGCAACTAAAACGGTAAAGGGGCGCCCCACTACAGCGTGTCTTCAGGTCAAACGGATTGTGGGACAAAGTCCAGAATAGAAGAGTCATCAAAAGGCAAAAAGTTCCGCCGGACCCCGGGAGCCGGCCGCCTATGTCGGAAGCGATCTCAGGCTACACCAGTGCTATAAGACTTGGGGAGGGGGTCGGAGCCAAGCGTCTTCTCCGAGTCCGTGCCATCACACCGCCCCTCGGGGGACCTCCGTCAAGCGGTTTAGGGAGGTACCATATAACATTGTTTTCAAATGCAGTCAGGTCCACAAACGACCCTCACTTACTTTGAGAATAGTGAAGCTGCAGTAGGTGGAAATAAGCTTCAGACAGTGTTACAAGCGCTGCTCAGAACTCTGAACTATGGCACCCAACATCCAGGACTTGCCATCCGGATCTTGGCGCCTTGTGCTGCTTCCGACCTATTCACACATCGGTCCACTACTGACATCATGTCATAAACCAACGTAATGTAAATAGTTATTTAATAAAATGTTTTACCCTGTTACTTTGCTGGTGTGTTGTCTATATTTTTAATATTTGCATAGGGTTTGTCGTTATTTTGGGCGGGGTGGGTGACGGAGCCGAGCTGTCTTGCAGCCCTCATGGTGTGGAGCTCAGTTCATCTCACTATTTTCGTATTTCTCATGAAGGGTTGTTCCTAATATTTCTATTTTAGCGAGGTCAAAAAGAGATCCAATTAGTGGCCTACTGATTTTGCTCGATTACTTTTATTTTTTTACACGATTTTTCACGATTTTTCACTATCTGCAAAGACTAAACAGAGTATTGCGACTTTGTGCTTGTTTGTAAATAGAGAATGAACCAAAGAGAATCAATTGTAAAACAGTAAATGCTTGGATAACAATCAATCAAATGGAGAGACAAGCAGGCACGACGGATTACAACGGGGGTAAAGGCCTGCGTTAACTACTCTTCACTATCTGCAAAGAGAGAGTACTACTAAGAGAAAAGAGGGGAGGGGGGCAGCGTTCAAAGCACATCAGCGTGCATAAACACGAAAAAGTTTTTACCTATCACGTACTTGACATTTTACAGCTTTTGATATTTGCTATTAAAAAACCAATGAAATTCACTGAAAAAACCATAGGTTATAGGCCATATATAGTTAGGAATTTGCATTTACAAAACCTTGAAAATTCACTGAAAAAACCATTGGTTATAGACCATATATAGTTAGGGATTAGCCTTTTCAAAACCTTATTTTACTCACACAAAACCATTGAAATTTCATATATAGTTAGTTGCACTAACTATATATCGCGCACCCGCAATCCACTGCTGATGATGTCACATATTACATCATTCATGACATGGTTAGTGACATCACTGATGACATCTCAAATGACATCACTGATGACATCTCAAATGACATCACTGATGACATCTCAAATGACATCACTGATAAAATCACTGATAACATCTCATTTGACATGACTGATCACATCACTGATGATATCATTCATGTGATAATACCATAAACCTCTTCAGACTCTAATATAACCTTAGATACAATCAGTGTAAACAGACAGTCACATAATGTCACACATCCATGGAGTTACTCACACACCTAGTCAGTCATGCAAAGAATCAATCACACCTCCATTTCCTCAACTATACAGTTATGCACACCTTACTTATTCAAACATATACTAACACATATTTACTCTCTTATACAATCCCTGATACAAGTTCACAATGATTCATACAGCCACTCTCACATTCACTGGCTCTTATGTTCAGTTATTTATATATGTCAACTCTCACATGGACTGTGTTTTACATATGTACTTACTTTGACATGTAGCACTGAGATATCCATTCACTCACCAATACACTCATGCACACAGTCAACCGCCCATACAGCTGTTTCCACATGCACTTTTGAACCCATACATCTAGTGAATCAACTGCTCACACATCTATGCACAGAGTCACACACCTCCCAGCCACCCACACACATACTCAGTCTCCCATACAAATACTTGGGCAACCATTCAATAACCCATATAGTTACTGATATAGCTACTGATTTGAACATGCAGCAGTTTACAGAATAACAAATATAATGATTGCCAAATTAAGACACTTTAGTCACTAACCCATGCACTCAGTGGGACACATTTAATCATTCTCTCATACAGTCAGTCATGCACCTACTAAATCCTTCATCCAGACACTTATACATCCACTCATTCTTCAATATATAAGACATATTTTAACTTTACAGAAACATACAGTCACTGGATGTTGTCATCAGTGATGTCATTTGAGATGTCATCAGTGATGTCATCAGTGATGTCACTAACCATGTCATGAATGATGTAATATGTGACATCATCAGCAGTGGATTGCGGGTGCGCGATATATAGTTAGTGCAACTAACCATATATGAAATTTCAATGGTTTTGTGTGAGTAAAATAAGGTTTTGAAAAGGCTAATCCCTAACTATATATGGTCTATAACCAATGGTTTTTTCAGTGAATTTTCAAGGTTTTGTAAATGCAAATTCCTAACTATATATGGCCTATAACCTATGGTTTTTTCAGTGAATATATATATATATATATATATATATATATATATATATATATATATATATATATATATATATATATATATTGCTATATATAATATATATTGCTCGTTGTATACTAGCATCGTACATACAGATGGACTAAATGCTCTTGACTATTACCTGCAGAGATCTCTACCCAACATGCCTGAGCATAGGATGATGTTGTTAGAAATGGTTAGAATGTGTTTGAATAACAACGTCTTCATGTTTAATAATCTTATGTACAGGCAGTTGCGGGGTGTGGCCATGGGGGCCAGCTTCTCCCCCAGCTACGCATGTCTCCACATGGGCTGGTGGGAGGAGATGGTCCTCATGGTCTCACACTCAACAACTATGCGGGCCCAGGTAGTTACCTGGCTACGCTTTATTGATGATCTCTTTGTGATCTGGAAAGGGGATATGTCATCAGCAGAAAACTTTATCTCTGACCTCAACGACAACAGTCTAAACCTCCAGTTCACAGCCACATTGAGCAAATCGTCCATTACATTTCTTGATACTGAGGTGTTTATACAACAGGATAAGATAGAGACAAGATTACACCGCAAGACAACAGCCGGTAACTCTACTCTTCACGCCACCAGTTTCCATATTAAGCACCTCATAAACAGCATTCCATATGGCGAGATGCTACGCCTTAAAAGGATACACAGCAGGTAAACGGATCTAGATTTGGCACAGAGGGATAGTAAAATAAGATTCTTAGCTAGGGGGTACTCCCCCAAAATCATAGATGCAGCAATCTTGAAAGCTAATCAAAAAGACAGATCTCTTCTATTGGTTGGTAACTCATCTCTAACAACAGCTTCTGAGGATACCGCCATTACAAATTGTGAATTCAGATTTATTGTACAGTACAATACCCAACACAAGGAGATAGCTAAAATCATCAGCAAGAACTGGCCATTAGTATTGAGTGACCCAGTGATAGGGAGGGATCTCCCTAAGAGGCCCAGCATAACATACAGTAGAGGGCAGTCGATGAGGGATGAACTGGTCAAAACCAGCCCTGAGGTACTGGAAGCATCAACCTGGTACTTAACACATGCAGGCTTTTACAATTGTAAAGTCTGCAAAGCATGCCAACAAGCTATCAACAAAAAGAGCTACCATTCCCCCTTTGATAGCAGGGAACACAAAATTACCAAATTATTAACATGTAAAACGGAATTTGCCGTCTACGTGTTAATATGTCCCTGTAATCTGCTGTACGTTGGGAGCACCAAGCTCCCAGTACACAAAAGAATTCTGCAGCACCTTCGGGCAATTGGGAATCAGGATAACACTTATCCCGTAGCGAGGCATTTTAAGTTAAAACACAACTCCAGAAGCAGTGACCTCAGATACTATGTGATTGATTGTGTACAGGCCAGTAGGAGAGGAGGCAACAGAGAAGATAAACTACGCCGCCTCGAGACGCAATATATCATTGAGCTTAATACTAAGCATCCTACAGGTCTAAATATCACAGAGGACTTATACACCTGCCTATGATAAAATGTACACATAATATGAATATCCCTCAATATACAATCTATTTAAGTGCTATATGGGCCTCCTCAACATAGAGAAATATTTTAGACTCTTTATGTCCTTTTGTACTTTTTTATCATACATGTCAATTAATTTGTTATTTTAACAAATCTATTTATATGAAGATTTTAGACATATGACTCATATTCATTTATTTTAGCCTATTTCATAAACAACCATTTTAAGGTTTTTTATAGGTTTATGTATGAATTATGAATGGTTTTATGTCTCTTAAATCACTGGGCTATCTTTGATATATTGAACAAATGGTTTTACATGAATGGTATTATATTTTATCTAGTACTGTACATACTGTTAATGTTATTATTGGTAGGACGACGAGCACTTTGGCAATATCATGTATTTTACAGAGATTATTTTTGTATACCTATGGTGCAATATCGATGCTACTAGTGGAGAATGTGTCCTCAGATATTTGGAAGCTGTCCAGTTACCCTGCATTAGCACTTTATAGCACTCTCCATGACTTTAAAGTCTGCATATATTACTTGGCAATGTATGAACATGTGGGGCTCCACATGGGTACTTGCTACAATAGTAGAGTTCCTATGATAAAAGTATTATACTGATAGTATTACTAGAACTTGAACATCATAGAATACCGCACTCTAACCGACAATGAATTTTAAATTGCTTTTCTGTCTTAATCCACAAACATTTTTTGGTTTAAACTCACTGTCAATTTACCATCACCAAACATTTATTTTGCACGTTTCTTTATGTCTACAGTTGGTCATTTAAAATTTTAAATGCTGAAATATATTCCATCATTTATAAATGCATTAGCAGATATTAAAGTAAAATGTGAGTAGTCCTTAGGGGGCTAACTCTTCTATTTCCATCGCAATTGTAGTCTGACCTACATTGGTAGAATGTATTTAAACGTGTGTCAGGTGATTACCTGTGTCATGTGATCAAGCGCTCTGTGAAGCGCGAAACGCGTCGTGATGACTATGGGAATACCACTTGCTGAATAAATCATCTTTGCACTGAATTTTGGGTTCGAGTCCGTTTTTGGGAGCTGACTGAGAGCTCTGCGCTACACCGGATTTTTCCTGGAATATATATATATATATATATATTCAAATGTTGCCCTGCAGTGGGAAGCGCACTCCTCCAGCTCTTAGTCACAAACCTTTATTTCCTAAAAGCAGGAAGACAAATCCGATCATTGTTTCCATTAGCCTAATGCATTTTGGAGCTATTTTTCCCCAGCTTACATGCCTTGCACGAGGCACATTTAATAAAGCCTTTCGTGATTCGTAGCCAGGAGCTACCACTTACCACTTCTGGACTACTTTTCACGAGCATATCGCTCATGGAGCGTGCTCGGCTGAATGTAATTGCCGAATTTGTGGACAAAGTCCTGCCAATAACGGGGTCACCCTTAACAATAGGCCAGTTCTTGCGAATAATGGTTTGCACTTGTTTGTGCTGCCTACTGTATGTAGTGATGAGCCTCGGTTGATCTGGGGTTCACATGTCAGGGACTTATGGTTTCAAGGTGCCCTTCCTCTGGTGTAAATGACTTTGCTGTTGATTGGCCTTTGTAATAGCTTTGTCTATCACTGACACCGAATACCCTCTGATTAAGAATCTCTCCCTACTGCTCATTTGGGCCTGCCTGCACTTCCCATCCGTACTACATATTCGCCTGATTCTCAGCATCTCCCCGTAGGGGATGCTGCGCACCAGAGGAACAGGGTGATGACTGGAGGCATGTAGGACTGTATTTCCCGCCGTTATGATGTAACCTTGTCTCTAGCTTGCCATTCTCAATGTAAACTTCCACATCAAGGAAGTTTACAGAGAACCTACTCACTTGTCCAGTGAATCTTAGATTCAGAATATTTACATTGATGCCTTCAATGAATGTCTCTGCACTCAATTCTGAGCCCCTCCAGATTATAAAGATGTCATCTATGAACCTGTACCATGCTATAACATTGTTTGACATGGTTTCTTCAAACGTGGTACTGCACAAGATATACTGGGAAAGAGCAATCCTCATAATAAGTACACCCTGTGTGATAATAATGAAGCACTGCTAAATAGCCTAACTTCTATTAGAATAATTTAAAAACGGATGCGCATGTATAACATTAGTTAGAGCAGAGATATAGAAACATGTAATGGCCTGCTCACATATATATATATATATATATATATATATATATATATATATAAAATGAAAAAAGGAGAAAGTGAAAAGAAAAGAAAACATTCTGTGCACTAAGAAGTATTCATCCCAACAAGACCGAAGAAAGGGAAAGTAAATTGTCCAGTTCAAAATGGTGTCCGTTTCCGAGGAAACAGCCTTGACGGCAGAACTGAGAATAATGCTGCTCGCAGCATCCGAACAAATTACCAGCGGGGCATCTCTACGTTGTAGGAGAGTAGGGTCTGTTTCCTATGGTTACCCCCACTTTTTGCTGTGATTCTCTGGTTTTTCGACTTTAGACTGGCTGTGGCCCTGCTAATCAGGACCACAGCCTAGCTGTTCTCTCTCAAAATTGTAACCATGTACTTTAGGTACATACCAGATTGGGTATTGGGTCATGTCTGTGAGTCACTGTATAGTGTACCATAGGTACCCAGGGCATAACTGCATACAAGGCCTACCAGGGGCTGCAGCATTTATTATGCCACCCCTGGCTGGCCCTCCAAACTGACACCACAGGTCTGTTCACACAGCCTGGGTGAGGTGGTGTAATCACCCCATACTTAATATAGTTTGCCTATATATGTATATATATATATATATTATCTACTGGCGGTCAACTTTGGTGCCGGTGGACAAATCTTTGCGAATTTCTCAAAGAAGATGGCTTGCTCCTTCCCTGAAAGTTTGGGGGGATTCGTCAAGTGGGGGCTGAGATAAAAGGGGGGTCCTAAAACGTGTTTTCCCCATGTTATTTTCTATAGGACGTTTAGACACGGCTACAGCCCGAACGGCTGAATGGAATTATAAGAAATTTGGCAAAAAGGTAGAGTCCGGCTCGCAGATTACGCTTTTCTTTAAATGGTGTAAATCCCTCCAGTAGTTGCTGAGAAAAATAAAGTTGAAATCAATTATATATCTATAAGCGTGCACGGGTGCGCGCACCCGTGGGCGCACCCCTGTACGCGAGCGGAATTCTGATTTGCTGTTTGACGTCTGTCAACATTTTGCGTCTCGAGGCGCGCCTCGAGACACGCCCCCTCGGTTGGCCACGCCCCCTCGCCACGCATATAAATAGCGCGCGCCAACGCTGGGCGCTGCACTAACAACGGACTCCTGAGGCGAAAAGCCAGGAGCTAGACTCTGCTCTATTTTTAATATTTGCTGTGATATTGTGATTTTACTACTTTGTCCACTTACCCACCTTCTGTTGACATCCTTTAAACAGCGCTCCACGCTGCAACGACTCCCTCCTTCTGGCCGCCATTCACGAGGGCGAGGTGCGCCTCGAGACACGCCCCCTCGGTTGGCCACGCCCCCTCCAACATCTTGACCCTTCACCATAAATCATGTGTCTTGACAGGAAGCGCAGCGGACGAGCGCAGCGGGCGCGACGATTGCGCGCCGAAGGCGCGCCTAAGGCAAGCCCGTCTGCGTCCGTCCGCGACTGGCCGGGACTAGGGGCTCGTCACTCTGCCCCACCTATCACCTATACCCCGGACCAACTTCGCTGTTGCCAGGGCCCCTGGCCCATTTCGGCCTCTATCTGCTCTCGCATTTCCTCCCTTGGTCTTACTCCTGCTACTCCCCTTCTCTGTCTTCTCTCTACAGCTGACACCCCTCCTACGTCTTGTAGCGCCGTTCTTTCATCAACCCCCAGAGCCTTTACAGCCTTCTATCTCAACACCCGGTCCGCTGTTGCCCATGCGCATGAACTCTCAGTCTTATTGGATCTTCAGGCTCCCGACCTTCTTTTTTTAACCGAGACATGGTTCTGCGATGACTCCCTCCCTGCCCTACTATCCACCCTTCCGGCCACCTACTATGCCCTCAGGGCAGACCGCCCCTCAGGCAGGGCCAGGGGTGGCGTGGCGGTCATCGCACGCACCAATCTTCCCTTCCAAATTTTATCTTTACCTGACATTGCGACCACTGAATTCCTGGTGATCCGCACAGTCTCCACCTCTCCCCCCCTGACCTGCTTCCTCACCTACCGTCCCCCTCAGTCCCCCTTACAGTTTCTCCCCGACTTCTTGGAGGTCTTGGCCACCATCACAGTCAACAACTCCTCCGTTCTGCTCCTTGGCGATTTCAATTTTTGGCCCTCCGACTCCGCTGAATGCCCATCCTCCAAGGAATTTTCCGAAACCCTTCACTCCCTTAACTTCATTTCCCATGTCCATTCCCCCACCCACATCAAAGGTCATACACTCGAACAGATCTGGTCCATGAACTGCCCTGTGGAATCACTCTCTATTACCCCTTGCTCCTGGTCTGATCACCACCTAATCTCATTCCTTCTTCCCATCCACCCTCCAGCTAAGCCCCCCCGGCCTAAAAACACCTGGGTCCGATCATGGGGTCGTGTCAACCTGGAGAATCTTTCTTCCCTCCTTACCTCTTCCCTTCCCTCCCTACAGGGTCTTCCCACCCTTTCCCAGGTCGACGCCATAGATCAGTGGCTCTCCCACGGCCGCGACTCTGTTGCCCCGCTCAAGCGCATCACCTCCAAACGCGACAAGGACGCCAATCGGTGGTTCACCGAAGAGCTTAAGACCACCAAATTAACAGTACGCCGCGCGGAGCAGGCATGGAGGAGAAATTACTGCCCCACTTTGAAACTGGAATATACTAACATCCTTATCCAGTATAAAAGAGACATCTTGGAGGCAAAAACATCTTATTTCTCCTCCAAAATCCTAGCCGCGGAAAATCAGTCCAAGGAGATTTTCACCATCGTCCACAACCTGGCGTTCTCGGACAGAACTACTCTTAAGCCGGCCCCGTCCGAAGAACTCTGTTCCTCTCTCAATAATTATTTCATTCACAAAATCATCACCATCAAGGCTAACATCCCGCCACCTTCCCCCTCTTTTGTTGACCCCCAATGCCCCCCCCCAAGGGCGTGCTCACCTCCCTTCCCCCTATCACTCGGGAAAGCTTGATTACCTTGGTTCCCCTGGTCAAATCCGGCTCTCCACTAGACCCCTGCCCCGCTCACATTCTCCGCCATATCTTTGTTTCCTGCCCTGACCCTCCCCTTCACCTTCTTAACAGCTCTCTTGCCCAAGGCATTGTTCCTAAACCCTTGAAATCTGCGGTAATTGTGCCCATCCTAAAAAAACCCGGGGCAGATCCTTCTGTCCCCGCCAATTTCCGTCCTATCTCCCTCCTACCATTCCTGGCCAAGGTGCTCGAGCGCCACGTCACCTGCGCTCTGAGCTCCTTTGTGGAGAATTATGGTGCCCTTGCCCCCCGTCAAGCTGGTTTCCGCCCTGCACACTCTACGGAGTCCGTTGTCCTGTCGGTCTTGGACACCCTCAGGGAGGGCATGGACACTAATCAGCACCAGGCCCTTGTGCTCCTCGATCTCTCAGCCGCCTTCGATACGGTGGATCACACCATCCTACTCTCCCATATCGGAGCGGCGGGGATCGGGGGGACTGCCCTGGTCTGGTTGTCCTCCTTCCTGAGCGACCGCACCCAGGCTGTTCGCCTGGGCGACTTCACGGCGGACGTCCGGAAAGTTCAGTGCGGGGTTCCCCAAGGTTCCTCTCTTTCTCCCCTCTTGTTCAATCTGTATATTGCTCCGCTAATCTTCTCTCTTCAACAGATGTAGGTCGGCGTATTTAACTATGCGGACGACCTCCAGCTTGTCTTCAATCTATCTTCTCCTTCCTCTATTCTAAACTTTCAATCTGTTATGCTTCACATCAGGGACTGGATGAACCACAATCACCTTAAACTCAACCCCGATAAGACCGAGCTGGTGTTGACGGGTGGTTCATCCAGCCCCTGGTCCCCTCTTTTCTGACCCCCTTCTCTTGGCCCCTTTCCTACCCCCGCTTCCTCAGTTAAAACACTTGGTATAAAACTTAATTCTCAACTCACCCTTCACTCCCAGGTTAGCTCTGTGGTATCTTCTTCTTTTCTTTCACTGCGCACTATACGCAGGGTGTCTCGTTTTTTCACTTTCTCTGCTCTAAAGCTCATCATCTTGGCCATGGTGGTATCCCGCCTGGACTATGGCAACGCCCTGTATGCCGGCATCCCCGCCTACAGTTTGCGTCGCCTATAACAGATCCAAAACCAGGCGGCCCGCCTGGCCTTCAAACTTCCCAAATTCCACCACTCTACCCCACTCCTGAAATCACTTCACTGGCTCCCTGTGCTAGCCAGAATTCAATTCAAGCTTGCTTCTATCACTTTCCGGGCCCGACACGGACTGGCACCTGCGTTCATCTCTTCTGAGATCGTCTCCTATGTTCCCACCAGGGAACTTCGTTCGTCCTCCCAGTCCCTCCTCACCATCCCACGCTACCGGAGAAAGAAGTGGGGAGGCTCTAAATTTGCCACCCTCGCCCCTACCCTCTGGAACTCCCTTCCCCTTGAACTCCGCACTATCACCCTCTACCCACAATTCCGTAAACAACTTAAGACCTACCTATTCACGAAATCTTTCGAATAACAACCTTCCTGTTCCCCCAGCTTTTTAATTTAGGACCCTGTTAGTAATAGTGCCAAGAAACCGCAGGTATACGTGCGCTTTATAAGAAATTTTAAATTCAAATTCAAATTCAACATTCGATTCGGAGGAAATCAGGAAGTGTTGACCGCCATTTTGTCAGTGCGAGTCAACATATTGTAGAGAGCAAAGGGGCAGAACATGGTAGAGACTCCCTGACCCCCTAGGTTTTCTCAGGGGGTCCATTAAGGACCCCCAAGGCCTAAAAAAAATATTAAATATTTTTACAAAATCGCGAGGTGCGCACCTCGTTTAACAAGAGTGTGAAAAACTATAGTGGAGATCTTGGAAAGGGGGCAAGGTAGAGACTCCCTGACCCCCTAGGTTTTCTCTGGGGGTTCATTAAGGACCCCCAAAGCCAAAAAGAAACATTTATTTTTGCAAAAAAGTTGCGGGGTGCGCGCAGCCGATCGCGCCACTATTTACAAGACTGTGAAAAACTGTAGCGGAGAGCATGGAAAGGGGGCAGGGTGGAGACTCCCTGACCCCTAGATTTTCTCAGGGGGTCCATTAAGGACCCCCAAAGCCAAAAAGAAACATTTATTTTGTTTTCAAAAAAGTTGCGAGGTGCGCGCACGGCGACAATTTAAAAAAAAAATGGAGTTAAATAACAAGTTTAAGTGTTTAGATGTTAGTTGGCTCTAAAAAGAGCTGTTGTGTTAATTGGGTGTTTTTTGTACCTACAAGTAAGTACTGATGCAGAGTCTCATGTTACAGAGGAAGATTCTATTCCCCTCATCCGTGAAATGAACACCATCTCTCCTATAGATGCCTTGCATGTTGTAACGCAAGTTGTTGTGGTATATAGAACCCATGCCATAGTCTCTGAGGAAAGCAGAAACAGATTTATTTACATGTTTCCTTGCTTTCTCAATCTGTGGACAATATTGATTGGACCAATTCCATTTCTGTCTTTGGCATATATTGGAATACACAAAGGCAGTTTGAGGAAAAAGTGACATCAATTGCCCAACGGTGTCCTTTAAAAGCATTTTCAGACCTACCCCAGTCAATGTGCCTAGATCATTTACACCACAGTGCACAATTATGAGGTCAGGTTGTGGGAGATGCATAAAGGTTTTCACCAATGGTATCAATTGCTTTCATCTCAATCCTCTCTGGCCAATCCACATAATGTCCACATCTTGTAAATCAAGGTTGGAAATACCTCTGTTTGCTGTATACGTTTCACTCCAGTAAATATAGCTGTGTCCTATAAGCCAAACTTTCATCATTTTCAAGGCAGATCCACTAGTACTCAGATGGGTTCTGGAAGTGAAATGGCAGTTAGAAGCTGAGAGTTTTGAAAAAAAAGTGGATGAGGTTTGGTGCACTTGAAAAACTAGAAATGATTGGTTGATTCTTACAATTCAAGATTGAAGACTAGGTTGCATGTTAATGTTTTTTTAAAACGAAAAATGCTATTGGTTGTGAAAAAATCATGAAAACTAACAAAGCAGTGGATAAGCAGGTGTGTTTGGAGGTCAATCAGCCTTTCTGGTTTGATTTGCAACATTGAGATATGAACTTTTGACCTGTGTCTTCAGCCAGGTGCAGAATGAGGTGTTACCATGGTAACAGCCAGAGAAGGCAGAGGGTGAAGGGTGAACTTTATGTGACTTTGAAAATACTGAAAGGTACAACCAACTGAAATATTAGTTTGATTTTGACTTTGTGTGGGAAGAAATATGATTGGTTATGTAGATGAATATGAGTCTGTATTGAGAGGAAATCTGTGCCATTATTCTGAAGCTGCAGTGACAGAAGCTTTATTCAGAGATTCTGCATAAGAAAATCTGGTTTGTGACTGCCACTGTTCTACATCTAATAAAGCATTGTTAAAGGTGAGTCTCTAAGTCTTTTTCACTGTGTTTCACCTTAAATTATGCCTTAGTCACTATAACTGTTTCACTCCCTCACAGTCTCTGAGTGTCCTCATTTTTCTCTCTGGCACTGTTTTCTTTTCTTTCTACTACTCTTCCTTTTCGTTTCCTCACTCTTTATATAAATTATTTGCTCTCACTTACTACTTTTACATTTCTCTTATTATGTTTTATTATCCTCAGTGGTCTTCACTCATCCTGATATGTAATCCCTCACTGTTACTACTTTTTATTCACAGTCAGTTCTTTTTCCTTATTCTCCTTCCTCACTTTCTTTCCTTCAACTGTCACTTTGTAGTTTTGAAACCATTTTTGATATACTGAATAAATGGTATATAAAATGTTTTAGGAGCAGGCAGTAATTATTTCACTGATTTGCAAGCGTTTTCTGTAATCTGTAAAGATGGTGCAGAGATGGAGAAGTGTGGCTCAGGGGTTAGAGGCGGCAGACCCGGAAGCTGAGATCGGCCCTGGACCAGGGTTCAATCCCCCACCTCGGCGGGTCTTGGGCTCAAAAATTCTACGGACTAGATAATTCTCGCTCCGGTGCCTTCTCAACTCACGGGTTCACACTCTGCGACTCTGGGCAATAGCTTGCTTAATCTCCACAACGGCCCCTCGTGGCGGGATGCCTGGCTTTCACCTTGTGGATACCCTGCCGGGGTTATCTCACAGGGGAATACCAGGACGGGTTCCCTAAGCAAGCGCCGGGAAACCCTTTGTGGGTAGCTGTGCGCTATATAAGCTCAAATACATTTACATTTACATGGAGAGGTGGTATGAGCAGAGACACACAGAGTGCAGGCAGAGACAGACATGGTAGGTTACATGTAACATCATGGTCATGTGTCTAAGATCACACTGTGAGTCAAGCTTGATTTGAAATGAATCTGGGTGAATAATTTGCTTACTTGATGTGTTTAAAATTCATTTCTTGAAGCCAGTTAGGCTTTATGATATGTACTGCTAGAGAATCTTAGGCAGCATGTCTGTTAGTTGCCAAAAGATTCATGGGGATTCCTTTTGGCAACTAAGAGGCCTAACAGACATGCTGCCTAAGATTCTCTAGCAGTACATATCATAAAGATTGTATGTAACATCCTGGTCATGTGTCTAAGATCACACCGTGAGTCAAGCTTGATTTTAAATGAATCTGGGTGAATAATTTGCTTATTTGATGTGTTTAAAAATCATTTCTTGAAGTCAGTTAGGCTTTATGATATGTACTGCTGGAGAATCTTAGGCAGCATGTTTGTTAGGCTTCTTAGTTGCCAAAAGATCCATGGTGAATCCTTTTGGCAACTAAGAGGCCTAACAGACATGCTGCCTAGGATTCTCTAGCAGTACATATCATAAAGATTGCATGTAACATCCTGGTCATGTGTCTAAGATCACACTGTGAGTAAAGCTTGATTTTAAATAAATCTGGGTGAATAATTTGCTTACTTGATGTGTTTAAAAATCATTTCTTGAAGTCAGTTAGGCTTTATGATATGTACTGCTAGAGAATCTTAGGCAGCATGTCTGTTAGGCCTCTTAGTTGCCAAAAGATCCATGGTGGTTCCTGTTCGCTCTATCAGATTAGCTGGAGGCAAGACTCACCACGCAATTTGGCAGCCCAGTTGCCGGACCCTTTGGCTTGCTGTTTGGTTTCCCCCCGCCGCCGCCGCTGCTGGACACCGCGAGAGGCCGCCGAGCAGGGGAAACTACAATTGCCATAAGCCCCGTGGACCACGGCCACTGCATCACGCGCCTAGTGGGGCACAAAAGACCGCGAGTACTCCTGCGTCGAGGGACGCGCGCTGGGATCGCCGGGAGAAGCCCGGGACAAGGGAGGGCCCTCTTAGGCCCTCAGAGGCCTGAAGAGACTGGACTGGGCCACAGACATTGATTCTGCCGGGAAGGACCATATGAAATTAAGTGAGATCCCTTTCTTCATTTGGTGTGTGTGCAAAGTGCATTGCATGTTTTGGGACTGTATCGCTATACCAGTATATAGATTGAGCGTTGCAATAAGGCAATTAGATGTCTCGAGTTAAAAGTGACAAAACTGCTTCTGGGCTAGGTACCATGGATAATTACCTAATCAAAAAGGTAAATCAGATCAATCATGATAGAAGGGCCTCGCTAGGGGGAGCCCCAAAATGTTACAGGAAGAGAGGTCCCTCTTAGTGGCGGATACAGTTGTACTTAATAAATCCCGATATTGGTGCAAGGAAAGTTATGATGATTGTAGCCCAGGTGCATGCTGAGAGGCATGAGGATTGGCCAGATATTGCTACTGAGGAATTAGAGCATACACCGTTAGCCCCAAAACCAGTGAGAAAATATAGAAAAGCACAAGTGAGACGTGGGGGGAAGCATTATAAGAAAAGAGTAGATACAGTCGAATTAAACAGGGGACCTGCTCTGAATTTAATGACGGGATAACAATCATCCTTGGGGCAAATAGGGATAGTGCTATCACCAAACTCCACAAACCATATAGTAGAACATACTGGGTTGGTGAATACTGGAGATACGGAGGATAAAGGAGAAATGCTGGCTAATCTTAGCACTGATGTTCCTCTGCTGAGCCCGCCTACCATTCCCGACTTCTCCATGCTTGGTTTATATAATAGCACTGATGACGAAGGGCTATAAGACTCCCCTAGATTCCTCTACTCCATCCCCATCCCCTTCTAATATGAGCCACATGTCACCACTCAAAACTAAAAAAAAGAGGGGGTGGTCCTTTAAACACTCGGCAAGCCAAAATACAAAAGAAGGGCTCGACTTCAACATTGATGAATGTGGTCGATTCGCTGACTTCGACTACGATCCCTTTAATGACAACTAATCGCCATACTGGTGAGGATGGCTTGCTGGAAAAAATTGAAATTCTGATAAAATCATTTATGCACCCTCTTTTAGGAAAGACTAGGTTGATTAATACGCATCTAGACCTGATTGACAAAAAAGTAGAACGAAACACACTTCTATTATCGGACTTGACTAAGGAGTTGATTAATACAAATCCTATAGTAAAACCTGGAAAAACAATGTCAGAAACAAAACAAGCCCCATTACATTCTACCCTTTCTACAAAATCTAACCTTGGTGGGAAAAAATCATCCTGTGACCCCCCAAAACGGTGCAGACATCCCCCTTGCCGAAGAAGAAGCCTGAAATTACAGCTCAACTCCCAACTAAAGTTTGTGATCAAAGGGGGAATAACTTGATCTCAAAGGAAAAGGTAGAACTCCCACAAAGTAAGGGTATTAAGGATAATGGGGAATGGAATTTGGATAAAACAGACTGGAAATCACACAGAATAGTAGATCTACCGCCAGAAGCTGCCCTTATGTGATCGTCATGGCGGGTGTCCCTGAGCTCCCTCTGGTCACTAAGGAAGACCATCGAGCCTTAAGAAATAAAGTTACCTATTGGTTACGTAACAATAGACCCTTGCCTGCCCACATTAATGGGGACATTTTAAATGTTAGGCATTCAATATGGGTGGGCTCACGACCTAAAGATATGAAAGGGGATGTAATCATCATAAACTTTAAAGATCATAGAGCTGTTAGGCACATCGGGGACTGGCATGATTCAAGAAGTAGTGACTCTATCTCTACACATTATCTTAGCTACTTCTACCCATATGTATCAGCCCAATATCCTAAAAACCGTGAAGTAGAAAGGCAGTCTACAAACAGGTTCGGCTTTGACCAATTGGACATACTCAGACTTTTTTCCCCCAACCACAGAGATTACCTAATTTCTATCCTAGGCAGAATCATCCACCAATTGCAGACCTTAATTTCAGAAATAATTATTTGTGGGATAACAGAGGGATAGCTCTTTGTGCTTATAATATACCTGTCCACAATCGGTTTGATGCATTTTCGGGCCTTGATTTTGTGGATTGACAAAAAAAGGATACTTCTCTTATTAAAACATCAGGATTAGGGGAGAACAGTGATAAAATTAGGGAGAATAGAAAAGATCAGCGGTCATGGGAGGGTAATGAGAACATTATTCAAACTGTAATTATGCCCACTGTGACTCATGGTCATAATGAAGAGGAATGCTGTAAGATATCTAGTAAAAACAACAGGTGATGGACCAAATGTGGATCAATGTCACACACTCAACCCAGTCCAAAGATCTGGGCCCAAATCCATCGTTTTTTTGCACTCCACACCACCCCGGGTTAGACAATGGCGATATGCAAATCAGCTCTGACCCTGTGCCCCATGGGAACAGTCCAGTCCGAACTACAAAAGCCATGTCCTTCCCAGAACGGAATCAAGCATCCGAGGACCGGACCGGTTTCGAGGTAACACCTCTCATCAGCCCGGCTAGCTTGACTCCAGTGGTGTGGAGTGCCTGGGACCCACGTCTGGGCATCCCCAGCGCACTTAGGGCGGAATTTGCAAAAACAACAGGTGATGGACCGAATGTGGATCAATGT
Organism: Lissotriton vulgaris; assembly: GCF_964263255.1. NCBI lineage: Eukaryota > Metazoa > Chordata > Amphibia > Caudata > Salamandridae > Lissotriton > Lissotriton vulgaris. The sequence continues at coordinate 394,106,617 of NC_141693.1, forward strand.
CACACACTCAACCCAGTCCAAAGATCTGGGCCCAAATCCATCGTTTTTTTGCACTCCACACCACCCCGGGTTAGACAATGGCGATATGCAAATCAGCTCTGACCCTGTGCCCCATGGGAACAGTCCAGTCCGAACTACAAAAGCCATGTCCTTCCCAGAACGGAATCAAGCATCCGAGGACCGGACCGGTTTCGAGGTAACACCTCTCATCAGCCCGGCTAGCTTGACTCCAGTGGTGTGGAGTGCCTGGGATCCACGTCTGGGCATCCCCAGCGCACTTAGGGCGGAATTTGCAAAAACAACAGGTGATGGACCGAATGTGGATCAATGTCACACATTCAACCCAGTCCAAAGATCTGGGCCCAAATCCATCGTTTTTTTGCACTCCACACCACCCCGGGTTAGACAATGGCGATATGCAAATCAGCTCTGACCCTGTGCCCCATGGGAACAGTCCAGTCCGAACTACAAAAGCCATGTCCTTCCCAGAACGGAATCAAGCATCCGAGGACCGGACCGGTTTCGAGGTAACACCTCTCATCAGCCCGGCTAGCTTGACTCCAGTGGTGTGGAGTGCCTGGGACCCACGTCTGGGCATCCCCAGCGCACTTAGGGCGGAATTTGCAAAAACAACAGGTGATGGACCGAATGTGGATCAATGTCACACACTCAACCCAGTCCAAAGATCTGGGCCCAAATCCATCGTTTTTTTGCACTCCACACCACCCCGGGTTAGACAATGGCGATATGCAAATCAGCTCTGACCCTGTGCCCCATGGGAACAGTCCAGTCCGAACTACAAAAGCCATGTCCTTCCCAGAACGGAATCAAGCATCCGAGGACCGGACCGGTTTCGAGGTAACACCTCTCATCAGCCCGGCTAGCTTGACTCCAGTGGTGTGGAGTGCCTGGGACCCACGTCTGGGCATCCCCAGCGCACTTAGGGCGGAATTTGCAAAAACAACAGGTGATGGACCGAATGTGGATCAATGTCACACACTCAACCCAGTCCAAAGATCTGGGCCCAAATCCATCGTTTTTTTGCACTCCACACCACCCCGGGTTAGACAATGGCGATATGCAAATCAGCTCTGACCCTGTGCCCCATGGGAACAGTCCAGTCCGAACTACAAAAGCCATGTCCTTCCCAGAACGGAATCAAGCATCCGAGGACCGGACCGGTTTCGAGGTAACACCTCTCATCAGCCCGGCTAGCTTGACTCCAGTGGTGTGGAGTGCCTGGGACCCACGTCTGGGCATCCGCAGCGCACTTAGGGCGGAATTTGCAAAAACAACAGGTGATGGACCGAATGTGGATCAATGTCACACACTCAACCCAGTCCAAAGATCTGGGCCCAAATCCATCGTTTTTTTGCACTCCACACCACCCCGGGTTAGACAATGGCGATATGCAAATCAGCTCTGACCCTGTGCCCCATGGGAACAGTCCAGTCCGAACTACAAAAGCCATGTCCTTCCCAGAACGGAATCAAGCATCCGAGGACCGGACCGGTTTCGAGGTAACACCTCTCATCAGCCCGGCTAGCTTGACTCCAGTGGTGTGGAGTGCCTGGGACCCACGTCTGGGCATCCCCAGCGCACTTAGGGCGGAATTTGCAAAAACAACAGGTGATGGACCGAATGTGGATCAATGTCACACACTCAATCCAGTCCAAAGATCTGGGCCCAAATCCATCGTTTTTTTGCACTCCACACCACCCCGGGTTAGACAATGGCGATATGCAAATCAGCTCTGACCCTGTGCCCCATGGGAACAGTCCAGTCCGAACTACAAAAGCCATGTCCTTCCCAGAACGGAATCAAGCATCCGAGGACCGGACCGGTTTCGAGGTAACACCTCTCATCAGCCCGGCTAGCTTGACTCCAGTGGTGTGGAGTGCCTGGGACCCACGTCTGGGCATCCCCAGCGCACTTAGGGCGGAATTTGCAAAAACAACAGGTGATGGACCGAATGTGGATCAATGTCACACACTCAACCCAGTCCAAAGATCTGGGCCCAAATCCATCGTTTTTTTGCACTCCACACCACCCCGGGTTAGACAATGGCGATATGCAAATCAGCTCTGACCCTGTGCCCCATGGGAACAGTCCAGTCCGAACTACAAAAGCCATGTCCTTCCCAGAACGGAATCAAGCATCCGAGGACCGGACCGGTTTCGAGGTAACACCTCATCAGCCCGGCTAGCTTGACTCCAGTGGTGTGGAGTGCCTGAGACCCACGTCTGGGCATCCCCAGCGCACTTAGGGCGGAATTTGCAAAAACAACAGGTGATGGACCGAATGTGGATCAATGTCACACACTCAACCCAGTCCAAAGATCTGGGCCCAAATCCATCGTTTTTTTGCACTCCACACCACCCCGGGTTAGACAATGGCGATATGCAAATCAGCTCTGACCCTGTGCCCCATGGGAACAGTCCAGTCCGAACTACAAAAGCCATGTCCTGCCCAGAACGGAATCAAGCATCCGAGGACCGGACCGGTTTCGAGGTAACACCTCTCATCAGCCTGGCTAGCTTGACTCCAGTGGTGTGGAGTGCCTGGGACCCACGTCTGGGCATCCCCAGCGCACTTAGGGCGGAATTTGCAAAAACTTTTGTAGTTCGGACTGGACTGTTCCCATGGGGCACAGGGTCAGAGCTGATTTGCACAGGGTCAGAGCTGATTTGCATATCGCCATTGTCTAACCCGGAGTGGTGTGGAGTGCAAAAAAACGATGGATTTGGGCCCAGATCTTTGGACTGGGTTGAGTGTGTGACATTGATCCACATTCGGTCCATCACCTGTTGTTTTTGCAATTTCCGCCCTAAGTGCGCTGGAGATGCCCAGACGTGGGTCCCAGGCACTCCACACCACTGGAGTCAAGCTAGCCGGGCTGATGAGAGGTGTTACCTCGAAACCGGTCCGGTCCTCGGATGCTTGATTCCGTTCTGGGAAGGACATGGCTTTTGTAGTTCGGACTGGACTGTTCCCATGGGGCACAGGGTCAGAGCTGATTTGCATATCGCCATTGTCTAACCCGGAGTGGTGTGGAGTGCAAAAAAACGATGGATTTGGGCCCAGATCTTTGGACTGGGTTGAGTGTGTGACATTGATCCACATTCGGTCCATCACCTGTTGTTTTTGCAATTTCCGCCCTAAGTGCGCTGGGGATGCCCAGACGTGGGTCCCAGGCACTCCACACCACTGGAGTCAAGCTAGCCAGGCTGATGAGAGGTGTTACCTCGAAACCGGTCCGGTCCTCGGATGCTTGATTCCGTTCTGGGAAGGACATGGCTTTTGTAGTTCGGACTGGACTGTTCCCATGGGGCACAGGGTCAGAGCTGATTTGCATATCGCCATTGTCTAACCCGGAGTGGTGTGGAGTGCAAAAAAACGATGGATTTGGGCCCAGATCTTTGGACTGGGTTGAGTGTGTGACATTGATCCACATTCGGTCCATCACCTGTTGTTTTTGCAATTTCCGCCCTAAGTGCGCTGGGGATGCCCAGACGTGGGTCCCAGGCACTCCACACCACTGGAGTCAAGCTAGCCGGGCTGATGAGAGGTGTTACCTCGAAACCGGTCCGGTCCTCGGATGCTTGATTCCGTTCTGGGAAGGACATGGCTTTTGTAGTTCGGACTGGACTGTTCCCATGGGGCACAGGGTCAGAGCTGATTTGCATATCGCCATTGTCTAACCCGGAGTGGTGTGGAGTGCAAAAAAACGATGGATTTGGGCCCAGATCTTTGGACTGGGTTGAGTGTGTGACATTGATCCACATTCGGTCCATCACCTGTTGTTTTTGCAATTTCCGCCCTAAGTGCGCTGGGGATGCCCAGACGTGGGTCCCAGGCACTCCACACCACTGGAGTCAAGCTAGCCGGGCTGATGAGAGGTGTTACCTCGAAACCGGTCCGGTCCTCGGATGCTTGATTCCGTTCTGGGAAGGACATGGCTTTTGTAGTTCGGACTGGACTGTTCCCATGGGGCACAGGGTCAGAGCTGATTTGCATATCGCCATTGTCTAACCCGGAGTGGTGTGGAGTGCAAAAAAACGATGGATTTGGGCCCAGATCTTTGGACTGGGTTGAGTGTGTGACATTGATCCACATTCGGTCCATCACCTGTTGTTTTTGCAATTTCCGCCCTAAGTGCGCTGGGGATGCCCAGACGTGGGTCCCAGGCACTCCACACCACTGGAGTCAAGCTAGCCGGGCTGATGAGAGGTGTTACCTCGAAACCGGTCCGGTCCTCGGATGCTTGATTCCGTTCTGGGAAGGACATGGCTTTTGTAGTTCGGACTGGACTGTTCCCATGGGGCACAGGGTCAGAGCTGATTTGCATATCGCCATTGTCTAACCCGGAGTGGTGTGGAGTGCAAAAAAACGATGGATTTGGGCCCAGATCTTTGGACTGGGTTGAGTGTGTGACATTGATCCACATTCGGTCCATCACCTGTTGTTTTTGCAATTTCCGCCCTAAGTGCGCTGGGGATGCCCAGACATGGGTCCCAGGCACTCCACACCACTGGAGTCAAGCTAGCCGGGCTGATGAGAGGTGTTACCTCGAAACCGGTCCGGTCCTCGGCTGCTTGATTCCGTTCTGGGAAGGACATGGCTTTTGTAGTTCGGACTGGACTGTTCCCATGGGGCACAGGGTCAGAGCTGATTTGCATATCGCCATTGTCTAACCCGGAGTGGTGTGGAGTGCAAAAAAACGATGGATTTGGGCCCAGATCTTTGGACTGGGTTGAGTGTGTGACATTGATCCACATTCGGTCCATCACCTGTTGTTTTTGCAATTTCCGCCCTAAGTGCGCTGGGGATGCCCAGACGTGGGTCCCAGGCACTCCACACCACTGGAGTCAAGCTAGCCGGGCTGATGAGAGGTGTTACCTAGAAACCGGTCCGGTCCTCGGATGCTTGATTCCGTTCTGGGAAGGACATGGCTTTTGTAGTTCGGACTGGACTGTTCCCATGGGGCACAGGGTCAGAGCTGATTTGCATATCGCCATTGTCTAACCCGGAGTGGTGTGGAGTGCAAAAAAACGATGGATTTGGGCCCAGATCTTTGGACTGGGTTGAGTGTGTGACATTGATCCACATTCGGTCCATCACCTGTTGTTTTTGCAATTTCCGCCCTAAGTGCGCTGGGGATGCCCAGACGTGGGTCCCAGGCACTCCACACCACTGGAGTCAAGCTAGCCGGGCTGATGAGAGGTGTTACCTCGAAACCGGTCCGGTCCTCGGATGCTTGATTCCGTTCTGGGAAGGACATGGCTTTTGTAGTTCGGACTGGACTGTTCCCATGGGGCACAGGGTCAGAGCTGATTTGCATATCGCCATTGTCTAACCCGGAGTGGTGTGGAGTGCAAAAAAACGATGGATTTGGGCCCAGATCTTTGGACTGGGTTGAGTGTGTGACATTGATCCACATTCGGTCCATCACCTGTTGTTTTTGCAATTTCCGCCCTAAGTGCGCTGGGGATGCCCAGACGTGGGTCCCAGGCACTCCACACCACTGGAGTCAAGCTAGCCGGGCTGATGAGAGGTGTTACCTCGAAACCGGTCCGGTCCTCGGATGCTTGATTCCGTTCTGGGAAGGACATGGCTTTTGTAGTTCGGACTGGACTGTTCCCATGGGGCACAGGGTCAGAGCTGATTTGCATATCGCCATTGTCTAACCCGGAGTGGTGTGGAGTGCAAAAAAACGATGGATTTGGGCCCAGATCTTTGGACTGGGTTGAGTGTGTGACATTGATCCACATTCGGTCCATCACCTGTTGTTTTTGCAATTTCCGCCCTAAGTGCGCTGGGGATGCCCAGACGTGGGTCCCAGGCACTCCACACCACTGGAGTCAAGCTAGCCGGGCTGATGAGAGGTGTTACCTCGAAACCGGTCCGGTCCTCGGATGCTTGATTCCGTTCAGGGAAGGACATGGCTTTTGTAGTTCGGACTGGACTGTTCCCATGGGGCACAGGGTCAGAGCTGATTTGCATATCGCCATTGTCTAACCCAGAGTGGTGTGGAGTGCAAAAAAACGATGGATTTGGGCCCAGATCTTTGGACTGGGTTGAGTGTGTGACATTGATCCACATTCGGTCCATCACCTGTTGTTTTTGCAATTTCCGCCCTAAGTGCGCTGGGGATGCCCAGACGTGGGTCCCAGGCACTCCACACCACTGGAGTCAAGCTAGCCGGGCTGATGAGAGGTGTTACCTCGAAACCGGTCCGGTCCTCGGATGCTTGATTCCGTTCTGGGAAGGACATGGCTTTTGTAGTTCAGACTGGACTGTTCCCATGGGGCACAGGGTCAGAGCTGATTTGCATATCGCCATTGTCTAACCCGGAGTGGTGTGGAGTGCAAAAAAACGATGGATTTGGGCCCAGATCTTTGGACTGGGTTGAGTGTGTGACATTGATCCACATTCGGTCCATCACCTGTTGTTTTTGCAATTTCCGCCCTAAGTGCGCTGGGGATGCCCAGACGTGGGTCCCAGGCACTCCACACCACTGGAGTCAAGCTAGCCGGGCTGATGAGAGGTGTTACCTCGAAACCGGTCCGGTCCTCGGATGCTTGATTCCGTTCTGGGAAGGACATGGCTTTTGTAGTTCGGACTGGACTGTTCCCATGGGGCACAGGGTCAGAGCTAATTTGCATATCGCCATTGTCTAACCCGGAGTGGTGTGGAGTGCAAAAAAACGATGGATTTGGGCCCAGATCTTTGGACTGGGTTGAGTGTGTGACATTGATCCACATTCGGTCCATCACCTGTTGTTTTTGTAATTTCCGCCCTAAGTGCGCTGGGGATGCCCAGACGTGGGTCCCAGGCACTCCACACCACTGGAGTCAAGCTAGCCGGGCTGATGAGAGGTGTTACCTCGAAACCGGTCCGGTCCTCGGATGCTTGATTCCGTTCTGGGAAGGACATGGCTTTTGTAGTTCGGACTGGACTGTTCCCATGGGGCACAGGGTCAGAGCTGATTTGCATATCGCCATTGTCTAACCCGGAGTGGTGTGGAGTGCAAAAAAACGATGGATTTGGGCCCAGATCTTTGGACTGGGTTGAGTGTGTGACATTGATCCACATTCGGTCCATCACCTGTTGTTTTTGCAATTTCCGCCCTAAGTGCGCTGGGGATGCCCAGACGTGGGTCCCAGGCACTCCACACCACTGGAGTCAAGCTAGCCAGGCTGATGAGAGGTGTTACCTCGAAACCGGTCCGGTCCTCGGATGCTTGATTCCGTTCTGGGAAGGACATGGCTTTTGTAGTTCGGACTGGACTGTTCCCATGGGGCACAGGGTCAGAGCTGATTTGCATATCGCCATTGTCTAACCCGGAGTGGTGTGGAGTGCAAAAAAACGATGGATTTGGGCCCAGATCTTTGGACTGGGTTGAGTGTGTGACATTGATCCACATTCGGTCCATCACCTGTTGTTTTTGCAATTTCCGCCCTAAGTGCGCTGGGGATGCCCAGACGTGGGTCCCAGGCACTCCACACCACTGGAGTCAAGCTAGCCGGGCTGATGACAGGTGTTACCTCGAAACCGGTCCGGTCCTCGGATGCTTGATTCCGTTCTGGGAAGGACATGGCTTTTGTAGTTCGGACTGGACTGTTCCCATGGGGCACAGGGTCAGAGCTGATTTGCATATCGCCTTTGTCTAACCCGGAGTGGTGTGGAGTGCAAAAAAACGATGGATTTGGGCCCAGATCTTTGGACTGGGTTGAGTGTGTGACATTGATCCACATTCGGTCCATCACCTGTTGTTTTTGCAATTTCCGCCCTAAGTGCGCTGGGGATGCCCAGACGTGGGTCCCAGGCACTCCACACCACTGGAGTCAAGCTAGCCGGGCTGATGAGAGGTGTTACCTCGAAACCGGTCCGGTCCTCGGATGCTTGATTCCGTTCTGGGAAGGACATGGCTTTTGTAGTTCGGACTGGACTGTTCCCATGGGGCACAGGGTCAGAGCTGATTTGCATATCGCCATTGTCTAACCCGGAGTGGTGTGGAGTGCAAAAAAACGATGGATTTGGGCCCAGATCTTTGGACTGGGTTGAGTGTGTGACATTGATCCACATTCGGTCCATCACCTGTTGTTTTTGCAATTTCCGCCCTAAGTGCGCTGGGGATGCCCAGACGTGGGTCCCAGGCACTCCACACCACTGGAGTCAAGCTAGCCGGGCTGATGAGAGGTGTTACCTCGAAACCGGTCCGGTCCTCGGATGCTTGATTCCGTTCTGGGAAGGACATGGCTTTTGTAGTTCGGACTGGACTGTTCCCATGGGGCACAGGGTCAGAGCTGATTTGCATATCGCCATTGTCTAACCCGGAGTGGTGTGGAGTGCAAAAAAATGATGGATTTGGGCCCAGATCTTTGGACTGGGTTGAGTGTGTGACATTGATCCACATTCGGTCCATCACCTGTTGTTTTTGCGATTTCCGCCCTAAGTGCGCTGGGGATGCCCAGACGTGGGTCCCAGGCACTCCACACCACTGGAGTCAAGCTAGCCGGGCTGATGAGAGGTGTTACCTCGAAACCGGTCCGGTCCTCGGATGCTTGATTCCGTTCTGGGAAGGACATGGCTTTTGTAGTTCGGACTGGACTGTTCCCATGGGGCACAGGGTCAGAGCTGATTTGCATATCGCCATTGTCTAACCCGGAGTGGTGTGGAGTGCAAAAAAACGATGGATTTGGGCCCAGATCTTTGGACTGGGTTGAGTGTGTGACATTGATCCACATTCGGTCCATCACCTGTTGTTTTTGCAATTTCCGCCCTAAGTGCGCTGGGGATGCCCAGACGTGGGTCCCAGGCACTCCACACCACTGGAGTCAAGCTAGCCGGGCTGATGAGAGGTGTTACCTCGAAACCGGTCGGGTCCTCGGATGCTTGATTCCGTTCTGGGAAGGACATGGCTTTTGTAGTTCGGACTGGACTGTTCCCATGGGGCACAGGGTCAGAGCTGATTTGCATATCGCCATTGTCTAACCCGGAGTGGTGTGGAGTGCAAAAAAACGATGGATTTGGGCCCAGATCTTTGGACTGGGTTGAGTGTGTGACATTGATCCACATTCGGTCCATCACCTGTTGTTTTTGCAATTTCCGCCCTAAGTGCGCTGGGGATGCCCAGACGTGGGTCCCAGGCACTCCACACCACTGGAGTCAAGCTAGCCAGGCTGATGAGAGGTGTTACCTCGAAACCGGTCCGGTCCTCGGATGCTTGATTCCGTTCTGGGAAGGACATGGCTTTTGTAGTTCGGACTGGACTGTTCCCATGGGGCACAGGGTCAGAGCTGATTTGCATATCGCCATTGTCTAACCCGGAGTGGTGTGGAGTGCAAAAAAAACGATGGATTTGGGCCCAGATCTTTGGACTGGGTTGAGTGTGTGACATTGATCCACATTCGGTCCATCACCTGTTGTTTTTGCAATTTCCGCCCTAAGTGCGCTGGGGATGCCCAGACGTGGGTCCCAGGCACTCCACACCACTGGAGTCAAGCTAGCCGGGCTGATGAGAGGTGTTACCTCGAAACCGGTCCGGTCCTCGGATGCTTGATTCCGTTCTGGGAAGGACATGGCTTTTGTAGTTCGGACTGGACTGTTCCCATGGGGCACAGGGTCAGAGCTGATTTGCATATCGCCATTGTCTAACCCGGAGTGGTGTGGAGTGCAAAAAAACGATGGATTTGGGCCCAGATCTTTGGACTGGGTTGAGTGTGTGACATTGATCCACATTCGGTCCATCACCTGTTGTTTTTGCAATTTCCGCCCTAAGTGCGCTGGGGATGCCCAGACGTGGGTCCCAGGCACTCCACACCACTGGAGTCAAGCTAGCCGGGCTGATGAGAGGTGTTACCTCGAAACCGGTCCGGTCCTCGGATGCTTGATTCCGTTCTGGGAAGGACATGGCTTTTGTAGTTCGGACTGGACTGTTCCCATGGGGCACAGGGTCAGAGCTGATTTGCATATCGCCATTGTCTAACCCGGAGTGGTGTGGAGTGCAAAAAAACGATGGATTTGGGCCCAGATCTTTGGACTGGGTTGAGTGTGTGACATTGATCCACATTCGGTCCATCACCTGTTGTTTTTGCAATTTCCGCCCTAAGTGCGCTGGGGATGCCCAGACGTGGGTCCCAGGCACTCCACACCACTGGAGTCAAGCTAGCCGGGCTGATGAGAGGTGTTACCTCGAAACCGGTCCGGTCCTCGGATGCTTGATTCCGCTCTGGGAAGGACATGGCTTTTGTAGTTCGGACTGGACTGTTCCCATGGGGCACAGGGTCAGAGCTGATTTGCATATCGCCATTGTCTAACCCGGAGTGGTGTGGAGTGCAAAAAAACGATGGATTTGGGCCCAGATCTTTGGACTGGGTTGAGTGTGTGACATTGATCCACATTCGGTCCATCACCTGTTGTTTTTGCAATTTCCGCCCTAAGTGCGCTGGGGATGCCCAGACGTGGGTCCCAGGCACTCCACACCACTGGAGTCAAGCTAGCCGGGCTGATGAGAGGTGTTACCTCGAAACCGGTCCGGTCCTCGGATGCTTGATTCCGTTCTCGGAAGGACATGGCTTTTGTAGTTCGGACTGGACTGTTCCCATGGGGCACAGGGTCAGAGCTAATTTGCATATCGCCATTGTCTAACCCGGAGTGGTGTGGAGTGCAAAAAAACGATGGATTTGGGCCCAGATCTTTGGACTGGGTTGAGTGTGTGACATTGATCCACATTCGGTCCATCACCTGTTGTTTTTGCAATTTCCGCCCTAAGTGCGCTGGGGATGCCCAGACGTGGGTCCCAGGCACTCCACACCACTGGAGTCAAGCTAGCCGGGCTGATGAGAGGTGTTACCTCGAAACCGGTCCGGTCCTCGGATGCTTGATTCCGTTCTGGGAAGGACATGGCTTTTGTAGTTCGGACTGGACTGTTCCCATGGGGCACAGGGTCAGAGCTGATTTGCATATCGCCATTGTCTAACCCGGAGTGGTGTGGAGTGCAGAAAAATGATGGATTTGGGCCCAGATCTTTGGACTGGGTTGAGTGTGTGACATTGATCCACATTCGGTCCATCACCTGTTGTTTTTGCAATTTCCGCCCTAAGTGCGCTGGGGATGCCCAGACGTGGGTCCCAGGCACTCCACACCACTGGAGTCAAGCTAGCCGGGCTGATGAGAGGTGTTACCTCGAAACCGGTCCGGTCCTCGGATGCTTGATTCCGTTCTGGGAAGGACATGGCTTTTGTAGTTCGGACTGGACTGTTCCCATGGGGCACAGGGTCAGAGCTGATTTGCATATCGCCATTGTCTAACCCGGAGTGGTGTGGAGTGCAAAAAAACGATGGATTTGGGCCCAGATCTTTGGACTGGGTTGAGTGTGTGACATTGATCCACATTCGGTCCATCACCTGTTGTTTTTGTAAGATATCTAGTAACCTTGATTTAAAAGAGGGGGGAAAATGTAGAGTAGTATGTTCCTCGACAGGCGAAAAGGATCTGGGTAATGCCTCTTTGGGTGATCATGTAGTAAATTAGAATAGGAAATCCTGCACACTTCTATTCTGGAACGTGGCAGGACTGAGGCAGAAAATCAGAAATCCATCCGGTGAAAGTGTTATAAATGGTTCCGATATCCTGGCCTTGCAAGAAACCTGGTCCACTGATCCAGTGTTTATGAGTGGATATAGAATTTTTTTCACTTCGGCGGTGGGGGGACAATATGGGAGAGCACATATTCACTCATAAAGATAATGGCTAGGTTTGGGGCAAAACTTGCTCCCATAGCCACCCCCTTAGTTTGAATATAATATTTACCCTGAAACATAAAGAAATTCTTCGACATGGCAATTGAGAGTAGATCAACAATAAACTCAGTCGGGACTCTATGTGGGCCAACTCTCCTGTTCAAAACACATTCAATACATTTCAGTGCGGCTTGTTGGGGGATGTTTGTGTACAATGCCGTAATATCCATTGTAGATAGCAAACACTTATTATCATCATATGGGCGACCCTCAACCAACTGGATGGTGTGCGTTGTATCCCTTATGGCAGACCGATAATATCTGGTTGCGGTTCATTGTTGGAACCATTATGTAAGTATGTGGATGTGTTTTTAAAACCTATTGCCATCTGCACACCCACATACATAAGGGATACAACGCACACCATTCAGTTGGTTGAGATACTGCAGCATATGAGTCGCATACGTTCTGGTACCGCTGGTGCTCCCCTGGTTGAGCATTTCACCAGGCTCGAACATTCTGAGAATAGCCTGAAATGGTGGATTGTGGGGAAATTTTTGGCAAACCCACGAGGTGGAGATTTCCACAATACCCTCAACAGAAGGGAATGTAAATGGATATATGCCTTGGACACGGTGAATACGGGCCTAAATGAATCGGAGGAAATTAACAGACAAGTATCACTCTTGGGGGTTTAAACGCCTGGCTATACTGCCATTATAATCATTGAGTACATTCCAATTTTGGTTGATAATCATGTGTACATCATGGTCTTAGTTATACCATTTCCACATTTGTTATAGGATTACCAACTAAGGTTCAACTGTTTTGTGTTAAGTCTCAATGAAGAGAATGCCTAAGTATCTATTACAATCCACATGAATATATATTTAGTGATATATGTCTAGTGATAATGTTTTGGAGGATGTATGAAGGATAATTGTTGCATGTTGTTGCTCTTAAACAGATTAATTCACCAGTCTCAATCTGCTCCATTGAATACTGGCACGCACTGTAATAGCCCTATGGATGCAGCACTAATGGTTTATTGTATATCGTACTTATGTTAATGTTTTTATCACAGGGTATAGGAATGTTTCCTATTGCATGCTACAGCTTACCTGCCCTTACTAGATCAACCTACTATTCCTTCGTAATGATTCATTAGGTTCCACTAAATGTCGGGACGCACTGTATCTTCGATACAGGTCCGTAGCCTCCCAATCCAATATGGCGCGCAAGTTCCTAGCGATGTGATCGCTAATTTCTCATAATTTTGTGGCCCCCCGTTTTTCGGTGGTGTGCTCACAAGTTGAAATTAGGAGGATCCAGAATCTGCCCTCATAATCTAAATCCAAATTAATTAACCTAATTTCATTCGCTAAATGTGTATCATTTGGATGCATAGTCTGTCGTCCATTTTCACTACTCAACCACAGAGTACCAGTTCCAATACCTCGGCCCAAAATTACCCAGAACAGCAACCTTTTTTAGGCGAGGACCAATGGTGGGACCCTCCTGGGAGAGGACGCCCCTGGGGGAGACCCAGGGGGGGTCAGTCTGGGCAGTGGAACAGAGGGTCGGCGAGAGGGAAGAAGCAAACTCGCTTTTAACAGGACTCCCATGGCGAAATCCAGATGAGGCGTCAGCATTACAGGTGGTAGTGCATGCGCCGGAGAACCCTGTAATCAATATCTCGGATTACCAGCTATCGCCCACTGAACAGGATTAAAACACTATTATCTGAAAGTTCCTTACAACGCTACCTTCTCAGGCAGTGGCCTAAAACCCCCTTCCAAGTTCAATCCTCCCACTCATCTGATTGATCATAAAATTTTGGCTTACGAACAGGTGGTCTCTCGGGGCGTGGAAAATGTACTATCTCAACGTCAGTACGTCCCGTACAACATAAATCGACAGGAGAAGGCTGCCCTTCAATCCCTAAAAAGTAACAATGCTATTGTTATAAAGACTGCCGATAAGGGCGGGGCTTTAGTGGTTCAGAGTTTCGATAAATATAAAACAGAAATACTGTTTACCGCTTGATGCGGAAGCGTTTGGGACTCCTCACTGAAGATCACCAATAGAAGATGGGAACCGCGCAAATAGGGTAAGGAACCCGTTTCTCCCAGCGTGTGTCGATGTTAGGGGGTGAAACGTTAGTCGTTTTGACGATATTAAACCCCTTTTGTAACCAGTTACCACTCTTCCCCTTTTGTCACACAGCTTCCTGATTGGTGCGCGACAGGAGCCCTTCTCGATTGAAGTGTTGATTTTAAGGTAACTTAACCTATGTTTTGCAATTAATAAATGTCAAAACATTGCTTTTAGCTAATTATATTAAAAAATCCCCCTCTGTCTTTTAAACAGTTCCACGATCATTGGGGACAGGGATTGAGGTTTCTCAGTACATCCAATTGGAATTCATTTCTACAATATAAGATTGGACGACATGTTGATGGATGATTGAATCTCTCACTCAAATAAGGTAATCTAATGGACAGACCCATGCAATTAATTGGCACATAAGGGTCAATAGCATTAGAAGTCCTTAGTTTGCATCATTCATGTATTGCAGGAGTTATTCCTACTTGGCTGATCCGAAGATACACTGGTTTCGGCCCTGCTCCCTTGGGTAAGCATACTGCCCGCAGGGGAGTTTTTATTTAGTTTTAGTTTATATCACTACAACAGGGTAATTCCCCCTTTTATTTTTTATAGGGTCATCTTTATCTCCTGGTTGCCCTACCAAATGTCCTGAGGAAGACTCGCACGGTCCAGGTCTAACTTACCGGCTGACCATAAGTCGAGTCGAAACGTCAACAATACTTTTCCAACCTAGGATCCACACTTGCCAAAAAATGTGCACAAAAAATTGACTTGGTTGTCTCTGTTTAGTTTATAGTGACATCATTTGGTATTTAGCATTATTTTGTGGACCAGGTTCCGACACGGAAAATTGTGAGACCCTGATTATAGAATTAAAATGTGAATACCTTTATCCTATTACTTTGAATTCTTTTCTTTTTCTTACTCACCGTACACTCTTTTGATCACTTCTTTGTGCACGCCTTTTCGGGCAACCTTCTTACTTCAAAAAAGCAAAAAATACTTTTGTATACCATCATCCACTTGTGTAGAGACAATAAATTAAATATTGTACTCTGAATTGCTGTTGTAGTGGTATATATATAATTGTTTGACTATGTGAAATAATTGATTTGGAGTGGATCCTGTTGGAACGCCCAGGAACATTCCTATTGTATGAATATACACTGATTGAATCAGGCTGAAAAGAATTAGGTCTTGGACCATTGCTTTTTTTTCTTTCTGTATTATACCCAGGTCTGTACCGTTTTGGGTTGCCCCATTTTTATTAATGGTTACCTTGGTGCAGCACGTCTGCGAGGGTTGTATTTGTAAAAATGTTTGTGTGATGTCTACTGTTATTGTAATCACTGTAGAATAACTGTGTAAACTGTTTGTTAGTTATTTGTCTTGAGTGTTCGATCGTTGGATCCTTCGGATTATGTCCGAAAAAGAGACTTTGTCATATAGCGACGACTATATAGACAAACTCTTATCTGAGGAAGGAGGCGGCACATTTACTACCAGTAATACTATTACCAGCGATCTATCTCTAAATGGGAAAATATCTAAGCTAGAGAGACTAGAGAAGAAGCTAATTCGAACACGGCTACGCGGTCACACCCTAGCGAAATACCTCCGTTCTAATGTGATCCCGATTGGGTTGCAGGTACGCAACGAGCCGGCGATCTTTTTGGCGAATCCTAAATTTAAGGAAAAATTCAGTTTCGTGTCCAACACGTGTTCAAGGCATTGGATGGTGCTGGGCATCGAAACTGCAGTAGAGGAGGTGGAAAGATTGACAAGAAAGATAGCTGAATTAAGGAAAGAGATTATTGATGATAAGGCCTTGGTGAATGCCAAGGAGACGTAGAGAGACTTGAAAAGACCATCAAGGAGTTTGACATATATATACACAAAGTACTAAACTAGAAAAAGTGGCTAAAGACATAAAAACATACGACAAAAAAACAACGTACCCCTACCTCCAGGAGGGTTACTTTGTTAGAGACCAACGTGGAGGCATATCTAGTAGAGGCAGAGGGGGCTATAAAAGGTATAATACCTTCTCTGGATCTTCGTTTGGTAGTGGTTCAGACAGTGATACTGAACGTCCGAGCACAAGTGCCGGTACCAGTTCCAATACCTCGGCCCAAAATTACCCGGAACAGCAACCTTTTTTAGGCGAGGACCAATGGTGGGACCCTCCCGGGAGAGGACGACCCTGGGGGAGACCCAGGGGGGGTCGGTCTGGGCAGTGGAACAGAGGGTCGGCGAGAGGGAAGAAGCAAACTCGCTTTTAACAGGACTCCCATGGCGAAATCCAGATGAGTCGTCAGCATTACAGGTGGTAGTGCATGCGCCGGAGAACCCTGTAATCAATATCATGGATTACCAGCTATCGCCCACTGAACAGGATTAAAACACTATTATCTGAAAGTTCCTTACAACGCTACCTTTTCAGGCAGTGGCCTAAAACCCCCTTCCAAGTTCAATCCTCCCACTCATCTGATTGATCATAAAATTTTGGCTTACGAACAGGTGGTCTCTCGGGACGTGGAAAATGTACTATCTCAACGTCAGTACGTCCCGTACAACATAAGTCGACAAGAGAAGGCTGCCCTTCAATCCCTAAAAAGTAACAATGCTATTGTTATAAAGCCTGCCGATAAGGGCGGGGCTATAGTGGTTCAGAGTTTCGATAAATATAAAACTGAAATACTCGCCCAACTAGCAGTTGAAGGGAATTATACTCTACTCAAAAAAGATCCCACAAAAGAGATAAGCGAGTCCATTGTGAAATTGACAAAAAAAGCCTTGGATGATGGGATAATCTCGAAACTTGAACATCAGTTTCTTAATAACAAACATCCACGAATGCCAACAATTTACACCCTCCCAAAGGTGCATAAAAATCTGGAGGCACCCCCTGGCAGACCGATAATATCTGGTTGCGGTTCATTGTTGGAACCATTATGTAAGTATGTGGATGTGTTTTTAAAACCTATTGCCATCTGCACACCCACATACATAAGGGATACAACGCACACCATCCAGTTGGTTGAGGGTCACCCATATGATGATAATAAGTGTTTGCTATCTACAATGGATATTACGGCATTGTACACGAGCATCCCCCAACAAGCTGCACTGAAATGTATTGAATGTGTTTTGAACAGGAGAGTTGGCCCACATAGAGTCCCGACTGAGTTTATTGTTGATCTACTCTCAATTGCCATGTCAAAGAATTTCTTTATGTTTCAGGGTAAATATTATATTCAAACTAAGGGGGTGGTTATGGGGGCAAGTTTTGCCCCTAACTTAGCCATTATGTTTATGAGTGAATATGAAAGTACACATATCCTAAATCAGCTCAACCCATTCCGGAACAACATCCTATTATGGGCTAGGTATATTGATGACGTCCTTCTCATCTGGGAGGGAGATGAGATTGCACTAAAGGAATTCCATACATGGCTTAATGGTTGTTCAAATGCTATCAAATTTCCCATAGACTTTGACACCTCCTCTATCAATTTTTGGGATTTACAGATTAATTGCCAGGCAGGACTACTGTATACTAGCCTATATAGAAAAAGTAGTGAGAGAAACACACTGTTGAGATACACGAGCCATCACCCCTGCAATCTCAGGGATAACTTGCCCTTCGGGCAATTCCTGAGATTGCGTAGGAACTGCTACAGGAAAGAAGGACTATTTTGACGAGTCCGCCCTCTTGATAGCGAGACTATTTGAACGATGTTACCCACTGAGGCTTTTGAAAAAGGCACGTAAACGTGCATGGCATAACCATCACGAACATCTGCTGGAAGTGAAACCAAAAACTACTGAGAATAGATTGGTATGTGTTACAACATTTAACACTCGGAGCAATGCCATGAAAAAGTGCAGAAATAGACACTGGCACTTAATCAGTAAAGAACTAGGGGGTATTGCCCCCCCATTACATGCTTTCCGGAAGGGAAGGAATATCAGGGAGCATGTGGTTAAATCCTTGTTAACTCTGAGAGACCTAGTAAATCAAACTACCCTGTGGGGCCTTCCGGCTATAGTGGGTCACACGAAATGTGGCAGTTGTAAGGCTTGCCCTTTGACAATTGAAGGGGCTACGTTCACCCACAATGACCACACCTACAAACTGAAAGACCATAGCAACTGCAATACCTCAGGGGCAATATATGCCATCCGTTGTCCCTGTGGGTACCTGTACATAGGACAGACCATTCAGAAGGTAAAGTGCCGGGTACTGCAGCATATGAGTCGCATACGTTCTGGTACCGCTGGTGCTCCCCTGGTTGAGCATTTCACCAGGCTCGAACATTCTGAGAATAGCCTGAAATGGTGGATTGTGGAGAAAGTTTTGGCAAACCCACGAGGTGGAGATTTCCACAATACCCTCAACAGAAGGGAATGTAAATGGATACATGCCTTGGACACGGTGAATACGGGCCTAAATGAATAGGAGGAAATTAACAGACAAGTATCACTCTTGGGGGTTTAAACACCTGGCTATACTGCCATTATAATCATTGAGCACATTCCAATTTTGGTTGATAATCATGTGTACATCATGGTCTTAGTTATACCATTTCCACATTTGTTATAGGATTACCAACTAAGGTTCAACTGTGTTGTGTTAAGTCTCAATGAAGAGAAAGCCTAAGTATCTATTACAATCCACATAAATATATGTTTAGTGATATATGTTTAGTATTAATGTTTTGGAAGATGTATGAAGGATAATTGTTGCATGTTGTTGCTCTTAAACAGATTTATTCACCAGTCTCAATCTGCTCCATTGAATACTGGCACACACTGTAATAGCCCTATGGATGCAGCACTAATGGTTTATTGTATATCGTACTTATGTTAATGTTTTTATCACAGGGTATAGGAATGTTACCTATTACATGCTACAGCTTACCTGCCCTTACTAGATCAACCTACTATTCCTTCGTAATGATTCCTTAGGTTCCACTAAATGTCGGGACGCACTGTATCTTCGATACAGGTCCGTAGCCTCCGAATCCAATATGGCGCGCAAGTTCCTACCGATGTGATCGCTAATTTCTCATAATTTTGTGGCCCCCCGTTTTTCGGTGGTGTGCTCACAAGTTGAAATTAGGAGGATCCAGAATCTGCCCTCATAATCTAAATCCAAAATAATGAACCTAATTTCATTCGCTAAATGTATATCATTTGGACGCATAGTCTGTCGTCCATTTTCACTACTCAACCACAGAGAGACTGAGGCACCGCTTGATGCGGAAAAGTTTGGGAATCCTCACTAAAGATCACCAATAGAAGACGGGAACCGCGCAAATAGGGTAAGGAACCCGTTTCTCCCAGCGTATGTCGACGTTAGGGGGTGAAACATTAGTCGTTTTGACGATATTAAACCCCTTTTGTAACCAGTTACCACTCTTCCCCTTTTGTCACACAGCTTCCTGATCGGTGCGCGACAGGAGCCCTTCTCGATTGAAGTGTTGATTTTAAGTTAACTTAACCTATGTTTTGCAATTAATAAATGTCAAAACATTGCTTTTGGCTAATTATATTAAAAAATCCCCCTCTGTCTTTTAAACAGTTCCACGATCATTGGGGACAGGGATTGAGGTTTCTCAGTAGATCCAATTGGAATTCATTTCTACAACATAAGATTGGGCGACATGTTGATGGATGATTGAATCTCTCACTCAAATAAGGTAATCTAATGGACAGACCCATGCGCTTAATTGGCACATAAGGGTCAATAGCATTAGTAGTCCTTAGTTTGCATCATTCATGTATTGCAGGAGTTATTCCTACTTGGCTGATCCGAAGATACACTGGTTTCGGCCCTGCTCCCTTGGGTAAGCATACTACCCGCAGGGGAGTTTTTATTTAGTTTTAGTTTATATCACTACAACAGGGTAATTCTCCCTTTTATTCTTTATAGGGCCATCTTTAACCCCTGGTTGTCCTACCAATTGTCCTGAGGAAGACTCGCACGGTCCAGGTCTAACTTACCGGCTGACCATAAGTCGAGTCGAAACGTCGACGATACTTTTCCAACCTAGGATCCACACTTGCCAAAAAATGTGCACAAAAAATTGACTTGGTTGTCTGTGTTTAGTTTATACTGACATCATTTGGTATTTAGCATTATTTTGTGGACCAGGTTCCGACACGGAAAATTGTGAGACCGTGATTATAGAATTAAAATGTGAATACCTTTATCCTATTACTTTGAATTCTTTTCTTTTCCTTACTCACTGTACACTCTTTTGATCACTTCTTTGTGCACGCCTTTTCGGGCAACCTTCTTACTTCAAAAAAGCAAAAAATACTTTTGTATACCATCATCCACTTGTGTAGAGACAATAAATGAAATATTGTAGTCTGAATTTCTGTTGTAGTGGTATATATATATAATTGTTTGACTATGTGAAATAATTGATTTGGAGCGGATCCTGTTGGAACGCCCAGGAACATTCCTATTGTATGAATATACACTGATTAAATCAGGCTGAAAAGAATTAGGTCTTGGACCATTGTTTTTTTTTTTTTTTTTACTGTATTATACCCAGGTCCGTACCGTTTTGGGTTGCCCCATTTTTATTAATGGCTAGTTACAAATAAAGCAGAGAAATTGCGCAGAAGGCCTCCATATCCATTCTATGTCTATGGTCCTGCTTGGAGCCCGAAGAAGAGAACAATGCTGAGTCTGCTGTCACGATCAGCTTGAACAAGGACTTAGCCATTAAGATCGTCTAGGTGTATGAACAACTAGAAAGGCACACCTGCTGGGACACACACTTCAGAATATAGAAGACATCATACCAAAGGTGAGTGAGGGTGCTGTAAACATAATTAGCACCCAACATGGCAGCATTACAGGATGAAATAAACACTTGGAGCATAAATGTTCACAAAATTTCCCAGCCTTGGACAATCTAGGTCTGCTCTTCATAATCCTTCTTAGAACAGGCTAGCATCAGGTGCAAATGCATCTTAAGGCCATGAAAAGGGATAGACACCAGCCTAGCCAATTCAGTAAAGGACTAAGGGCCATATGTATGAAGCAAATTCGCATTCGCAAAGGCCAAAATTCGCAGAATTTCGGCCTTTGCGAATGCGAATTAGGAAAATGATATGTATGAAGTAAAATCTGGTGCAATTGCATTTAAGGAATCGCAAATTTTGCGATTCCTTAAATGCAATGTATGAAGCCAAAAAAATTCCAAAATTCCCTTAAGGAATCGCAAATTACGGTAAGTTGCGATTTCCTTTAAAAATGCACATTTCAGCATTTTTCAAAGTGCCATGTGACGCACATACATGCCCTTAGGGCATGTATGTGCGCCACATGTGCACACATGCATATTTCAGGGGGGCAACAGGGTGTCCTTTGGACACCCCTGCACCCTTGAAATTATTCTCAATTTGCGATTTTCAAATTGCGAATCGCAAAATTGAGAACACCTTCCCATTCATTCCTATGGGCCGCCTGGCCCATAGAAATGAATGGGAAAGTATTCCTTAATTGCGATTTGCAATTTGCTAATCACAATTAAGGAATACTAAGAATTCGCTAAAAAAAGCAAATTTGTACATACATACCAATTTGCAATTGTGAAATAGCGATTTCTTAAAAATCGCTATTTCAGAATCGCAAATCGGTACCTTCATACATATGGCCGTAAATCTTCGTCCCCAATGAACAAGGCAGGCAAAAGTATACCAATTTAAACATCCATAGAGAAAAAATGTAGCAATTTGTATGTCTCCGTACATAAGGAGCTGAAGTCATAAACCATACCGAGATAAACAAAATGAAGCAGCACAGACAGAACAAATGGATATAATCCAGTCAGGATTCAGACAAAAACTATCCGCAATTGACCAAGTTATGATCGTACTCTCTATTCCCAACATAACAATGCAAACATCAAACAACCAATACAGATTGCAACCTTGGAAACATGTTTCCATAAGCCTTTGATCCAATTGACAAATCTAGATAATTAAATAAAAAGGAAAAGCTTAAACTTGGAAGCACAGCTTCCAGAGTCAAGGACACTCGACCAAACATAATAAATGTGTATAATGTAACGCCTGAAAGCAGATCTAAAGTGTTAACGGACCCAGGGCCCAATGTAGGTCGCCAATTACCGGTCGGTAACGGCCGATTTCGGCCGTTACCAACCGGTATTTGGGATCTGACATGTAGGTAGGCTTAATTTACCGAATCGGTATATTCACAGAAAACAGTGCCACAGGCCATTACCGATTCGTTTTTTACCATGTAATACTATTACATGGTAAATAATGAATTCCAGTATACATGCACATCTGTGCATGTACACCTGTGCCATGTGGCACACAGACATGCCCTAAGGGCATGTATGTGTGTCACATGGCACACAAGGCAAAATCAGGGGTTCAACAGGGTGTCAAAGTGACACCCTATCACCCTTGCAAAATCGGTAATTTTACCGAATCGGTATTTACCGATTCAGTAATTGTCATTGATTCCTATGGGCCTGTAGGCCCATAGGAATCAATGGCAATTACCGAATCGGTAAATACCGATTCGGTAATTACCGAATCATACAGATTCGGTAAAAATTACAGAATTTTTACCTACATCTGATTTACCGAATCTAGAATACCGAATCAGTAAAATTCGGTATTCTAGAGTCGGTAAATCAGATTTACCTACATCTGGGCCCCAGTGATAAAATAGGGATGCACAAGGCCCTTACACAACTAGCTCAGGTACCATTTCCAGATTGTCAATTACTTAATATTGGTACTGAGTTATTTAGGTGATCTAATTCTATCCGTTAAAACCACCAACATCTTACAATAAAATAGCATCACTAAAGTTATCTGATAAAATGGTAACATACTGGAATTAAACATCTTGAAATAATAATCTGTCAAACATAAAAAAGATGTCCTGGTTCAAAGCATTCGACTCCGCAGCAAAGATAGAAAATTACATTAGGCAGTTTGCCTTCGAGAAACTCTCTTTTCATGAAGACCCAAGCCAACATTCTTGAATTAGGCAACATCAGATTCAGACACAGGATGGCAATCGTCACTCAATTGTTTCTGCTACAAAGCCAAATAGACCTTCCCTGGCCTTTGCTTAAGTGCAATAGTGTACTTCGAGAAAGTGCAGCGTGCACTTTGAGAAAGTGAAATTATCCACCCCGGGGGCTGACACAATGTTACACAATTATTTGAAAGCTCTCCTCTTCCTTCTCACTAACATAAATTCTATGAAGTACAATGCAAGTGGAAAGCCTTGATGGCAGTAGTACTGTAAATGTTACAACCCAGAGGCTCATCCTTGGCCTGGTATATCGTTACAGAATATAACACAGAGACTTTAATAAGTAGATTTTGTTCCCTTCCGAGCATCATAGAAATCCAAATTTGACGTGAACTCTGATAGGCCTTCTTTTCACTTTTCACTCGGCAGTGTTTACTGTCAATCTTTTGGCTTTGTAAATGCTTATTTTAATTTGTCATGGTTTTCATAAAATATTGCGACGGAAGCTGCTACGCCCTCGCTAATAGTAAAAAAAGATCATTGCTTTTTAAAAATATTTTGGTCTAAAAAGCCCATACTGCAGTAGTAGCCCGTGGCACAGAAGCATAATGTTACTTACCCAGTAATCATCTGTTCTTGGCAGGTAGAGCTGTAGATTTACATGCTCTGAATACTCCTGTCAACTAATGTTGGGTCTGGATATTAGCAAGTTGTTTTTCTTGTTAAAAGTCTTTCCAAGTAACAAGGTAAGGTGACTCCTCCTTTTGGTGATAGTGCACATGGTCATCGACTACATTGTTAGATAGTAAGTAAGTGTAGTATCGGGATGTCCATGCGTACGAATGTATAATGAAGAACTACAACAACTACAGGTACCCGGGGAGGCGGATGGGCATATGTGAATCTACAGCTCAACATGCCAAGAACAGATGCTTACTGGATAAGCAACATTATAAGTTCGAGGCATTTGCCCTGTAGATACACATGCTTTGCATAGACTACTAAGCAGTATACTCCCAAAGCGGTGGTGAACCTGTAGATGTTGCAGTTGTTTGAAATAGTGTTTTAAGTACTGCTTGGCCTACATTAGCTTGTTGGCGTGCTAACACATCTACACAATAGTGTTTGGTAAATGTGTGTGGTGTAGATCATGTGTCGTAGTGGGCCTCAGCAAGGCCTACCAGTGCAAGGGGTTCGCCCTTCTCTGCACAAGTCCTCAGACCAATAGAACAGAAGTTGGCACGGAAACTGTAATAGAAAATATAAAGTTTATTAACCTCATGAGGTGGAACTACAATCTCACAGCACCCTTCTGACGTAGCACACTGAATGGAAGGAGCTTGGTCCTTTTATACCCACACAGGGGCTGAAAAGAAGGCGGTATAAGTACAAAATGCTGGTTTTAGGTACATACATGGGCATGTAGAAAACTCACAGTCAACAAGTGGGTGGAGCTAACAGTTGCTAATTCTAGTAAACACATCTTGACATTTACATACTATTAACAGCTGCAAGGACAGCTGCAAACTCAACTGGGCATGTGCAAAGCAGAGGAAGCTAAATATATCTCATCTCTAGGCAGATTTCAGGAACAAACAACGGCAAGGTAGGACAGAGCACATGGCACGCATGTGGTAGCACATGGCAGACAAGATGGCTGCCAGAAATACAAAACGGATTCCACTAAACGGATAACATAGTTTGTATGTACAGGATGGCTTCTGCTAATGCTAACCAAATCGCTGCCAAATTACAACACATGTAGCTGCCTTACATATGTCAGCTATAGGAATGTTACCTAAAAAGGCCACAGAAACCCCTATTTTGCGAGTGAAATGCGCTCTGAGGGTGTGGATAAGGTTCTTCTAGCTTAAGCATAGCATGTTTGAATGCATTTAACAATCTATCTTGCAATACCAGATTTAAAAATGGGATTGCCTTTGTGAGGTGGAGCAAATGCAACAAACAATTGTATTGCAAAAGTCTTTTGTCCTATCTATGTAGTACAATAAAGCCCTTTTTACGTCAAGTGAGTGAGGTGCGCATTCTGTTACAGAATCAGGTTGAGGAAAAAACACAGGTAACTCAACCAATTGGTTTAAATGAAAAGTAGAAAACCCTTTGGGGATGAATTTATGGTTGGTGCGGAAAACTACCCTGTCTTTATGTAGCTGAAGGATAATGTTACTTACCCAGTAAGCATCTGTTCTTGGCAGGTACAGCTGTAGATTCACATGATTTGCATTCTACTGCCACAAAGTCTTTCCAGTCACGAGGTAGGTGACGACTCCTTTCGGTGATAGTGCGCATGGGCATCGACTCCATTGTTAGATTGTTTTCCTGCAGAGGGTGAGAATGGAGTTAGTAAGTGTAGACTAGAGATGGCCATGCATTTGTATGTAAAGTAGGAAACTGCAACAGGTATAGGTACCTGGGGAGGCTGGTGGGCGCATGTGAATCTACAGCTCTACATTCCAAGAACAGATGTTTACTGGGTAAGTAACATTATCCGTTCAAGGCATGCGAGCTGTAGATCACATGCTTTGCATAGACTATATAGCAGTATACTCCCAAAGCGGTGGCTAACCTGTAATTGTTGCAGTTGTTTAAAAAAGTCTTTTAAGCACTGACTCACCTACATTAGCTTGTTGCCTTGCTAACACATTTACACAATTGTCTTTGGTGAATGTGTGCGGTGAAGAACATGTTGCTTCCTTACAGATGTCAGCTAGGGGAATATTCCCTAAGCAGGCCATAATAGCCCCTATTTTGCGGATGGAATATGCTCTAGGGGGTATTGTCAAAGGTATTTTTGCCTTTACATAGCATGTTTGAATACATTTCACAATCCATCTTGCAATTCTTGATTTAGATATGGGATTGCCTTTGTGTGATGGCAAAAAAATAACAAAAAGCTGTTATGTCTTACAAAATTCTTTTTCTGAATAATATATTAGAACTCTTCTAATATCTAGTATGTGTAGAGCTCATTCTGCTACAGAATCAGATTGAGGAAAGAACACAGGTAACTCAATTGAATGATAGGAAAATCAGAAACTACTTTAGGAAGACATTTGGGATTGGTTCTAAAAATCACCTGTCTTTGTGAAGCTGAAAGAAACGCTGAAATGAAATGAAATGAAATGAAAAGGGATTTATAAAGCGCATGGCTGCCCTCGAGCGTCCCAGCGCTAAAACAAAACACAGGACCACCACCCAAATACAACTGAAGAGAAAGCCTAAAGGGGGAAGAGGTAAGTTTTCAATGCTTTGCGGAATCGCACTAGATTGGATTCTTTCCGCAGGGCCAGCGGCAGAGCATTCCATAGTTGGCCTGCATTAATAGAGAACCGGCGACCGCCGGACCTCACCTTTTTGGCTCTGGGTATCACTACAAAATTACCATCATCCGAGCGAAGGGCTCGCGTAGGTTTGTAGGGGCGCACCAAGTCTCTAAGGATAGGAGGGCCTGATCCTTGCAAAGCTTTAAACACGATGCAGAGGGATTTGAATTTTATGCGAGCTCGGATTGGAAGCCAATGCAAGGCCCTGAGAGCAGGCTTAGCTGATGATCTTTTGGCAGTACCAGTGAGCATTCGTGCAGCCGCATTCTGAGCTCTTTGGAGGACATTCAGAGTGGATTCTGGTGAGCCAAGGAATAAGGCATTGCCGTAATCCAGCCTTGACATGACTAATCCTTGCACCAGTAGTTTCCGGGAGTTTTCAGGGAGTAGTGGGAGGATCTTCCGTACTGACCTGAGCAGTCCATAGCAAGTCCCTGCCACTCGTTTAGCTTGAGTGGTCATTGACAGTTCAGGTTCTAGCCAGACCCCTAAACTTTTTATTGCTGCTTTGGGAACTGGGGGGGCGCCTAAACTATCCGGCCACATGGATTTGGGAAGTGTTGTACACAGATTGCCAAGAAGCATCAGCTCCGTTTTGCTCCCATTTAGTTTGAGCCGGGAATCCGACATCCATGACATGATGTTAACTAAACATGATGCGAATTTTTCCCCCTGGCTTTCCGAGAGGGACAGCGAGACGATCAGTTGAGTGTCGTCTGCGTAGGTTGCGATTTTCACCCCGAAGGGTGAAACCACCGCCTCCAGTGGGGCCATGTAGATATTAAAAAGCGTAGGGCTCAATGAAGAGCCCTGCGGTACTCCACACTGAAGGGGGGTAGGCAAAGATCGAAAATTGCCTTCGCAGACCTGATAAGTCCGGTCACTCAAGTACGACGCGAGCCATTTGAGGGCTAACCCTCTCACTCCAATCTTCCCCAAACGGTTGATCAGGATATTATGATCAACCGTATCAAATGCAGCGCTTAGATCCAGGAGGACCACAGCAGCGGATCCTCCCGAATCCAAGATGCATCTGCCTTCCTCCACCATTGAAATCAAGGCCGAGTCAGTACCCTGGCCGGGCCGAAAGCCCGTCTGTGTACGGCCCAGTAAATCATTAGATTCCAGGAAGTGCGAAAGCTGGCGGTTAGCAAACTTCTCGGCGATCTTATTCAGCCCGGGCAGAAGCGAGATAGGACGGTAATTCGCCAGATCAGCCGGGTCAAGGCCAGGCTTTTTCAAAAGGGCCTTGACAATGGCTTGCTTCCAACTCGGTGGAACAATGCCATGGGTGAATGAGGCATTCAGTAGGTCGATAGCTGGGCCTGCAATGATGTTCGTGAATTGCTTGAGGATCCGAATGGGCATGGGGTCCGAAGGGGAGCCGCTCTTCAGGGCTGAAAGCTCCTCACAAAAAGCCTCCTTTGAAATGGGGGGGAAGCTATCAAACACCTTTTCAACCAATGCGGTCTCCGGAGCTGCTTTGTCTACCCTACCGGTACTCAGAGGAAGGCTGGCTAAGATGTTCCGTATTTTGACATCAAAAAACTGGGCCAATAGATTGCATTTATCAGAATTTACTTCGTGAGTTACTGGGGGAGTGGGAACGGTGAGAAGCTCTTTAAGGATCTGATAAGTTTCTCTAGAAGAGTTACCTGCCATTCTGATTCTTTCCTCAAAATGGGCGGCTTTGGCCAAATTACGGGCCACCTTATATGCTCTCGTGGCTTCACGATAGTTGTCTTTTTTGGTGGTCGCCCAGTTCTTCCGCCATTCTCGCTCCAACTTTTTACATTTCTTTCTCATACATCCCAGTTCAGGGGTGTACCAGGAGGACTTGGGGCCGCTCCTTTTATTTGAGATGGCTTTGAGAGGAAGTTCAATATCTAATGCTTGGCGGAGCCAGTCATGGAATGCAACATCGGCTACCAGAGGATCGCTCTTGTATAGTTAGTGCCTGAAGTTCACCAACTCTCCTTAGTGAATAAATCGCAATGAGAAAAGCAACCTTCCATGAGAGGAATTGTAATTGACTCCTGGGCATTGGTTCAAATGTTGGACCCATTAGCCTTGTAAGGACTATGTTTAAGTTCCATACTGGTGCAGGTGGGACTCTTGGTGGTATCACTCTTCTCAATCCTTCAATAAAGGACTTAGGGCCCAATGTAGGTGGCCAATACCGGTCGGAAACGGCCGAATTCGGCTGTTTCCGACCAGTATTTGGCCTTTTGAGATGTGGGGGACCTTTTTTTGTCCGATTCGGTATTTTATCAATTCGGTAAAATTACCGAATCGGAAAAATACAGAATCGGTAAGTTTACCGATTTTAAAAATTCGGGATGTAGGTGGGACTACTTTCAGTCCCACAGGCCCTTCAGATTCGGTATTTTAACACCCAATCCAATTGGGTGTTAAAATACCGAATCCAGGTGTGCATGCCCTTAGGGCATGTCTGTGTGCCACATGGCACACAAGCCAGTATTGGGGGTGCTAGAGGGTGTCAAAGTGACACCCCCTGCACCCTTGCAGAAATCGGTAATTACCGAATCGGTAAATACCGATTCGGTAATGCCCATTGATTCCTATGGGCTTCAATGCCCATAGGAATCAATGGGCATTACCGATTCGGTATTTACCGAATCGGTAAATACCGATTCCTTCCGATTCGGTAATTTTTAAAATAAAATTACCTACATCTGCCCTTCTCTTTTTTACCACTTCTTAAATACCGATTCGGTATGAATCGGTATTTATGAAGTGGTAAAAAAGATTTACCTACATCGGGCCCTAAATCACTGGTACTCTGAATAGAGAGAAGTGTTGTGTATTTTCTAAGTATGCAGCTACTGCTGCTAGAAGCAAGCAAATGGATTTGTAGGTCAGTCCAGATTGCTGTAAGTGCAAGAGATAACAGATGATGTCTTGTACCAAAGCATCAAGTGAAGTGATCTTGTTATTGTTACAATAAATATCAATCCGTTTCTATTTTGCTGCATAACATGCCCTAGTAGAAGTTTTTCTAGTCTCTTTTAGGATATTCATACAGTCTGGTGGTGTCTGGATTATTAGGGCGGCTTGCGGTCTAGGGCCCGCCCCACGTCATGTACCATGCTTGAGGTATTTGTGTGGAAAGGTTCATAGTTTTTCCTCCAGGGGGCGTTGGTGGTTCACTTGCACAGCCCAAAGAAGTATATGTTGATGTAAGGTGAAACGTACTTTGAATGTCCTGAAATGTGCTCTTTATACCCCCTTGTCCGCCTAATGCGTGAGGTTTGGCAGCCTCACGCGAAATGAGTGAGGTTTGGCAACCTCACGCGAGATGCGTGAGGTTTGGCAAGCGGCTTATAGCAGTCTCACGCGAAATGCGTGAGAAACGGCAAGCGGTCGCTTTAAACATCGGGCGTAGCCACGTAAACGTGCGCGACCACGCCCAGACCTCTTTGCTCACTATTCCTAGGACCTTGAAGGTGTAGCTGCGTCCTCCAGTTGCTCTGAGTGGTGTTCAGAGTTTAGGAAGCATTTTTCTTGGCCTTTACTTCAGTAAGTGGTTGGCATCCAGCTGAAGGTCCTTGGGGAAGGCGCAACCTGCTGTGGAAGTAATTTGGAATCCTTGGCTGTACCTGTAAGTTGTTTCTCCGAAGCCTTGGTTTCTTCGGCCACGCCCTGTGTTTCAGTAGAGTAGGTCGTACTCTACAGGTAGGACCTTTTAAGCTATTTACTAGACCAACATTTGACGCACATCATTGAGAACATGTTTAAAATGTGTTTTTGAGTCTATTTCTCTGCGCAAATTACACATTCTTTGTTTCTTGTGAAATAATTCACTGAGAGCTTAGGCTCTATCTTGTTGGGTCTACTTCTTATGGTTTTTGGTCGCAATTCTTAACAGTCGCAATACGAATTGTAATTACAATAGAAAGAATTGTTTTGTTAAAGAAAGGATATTCAAGTGAAGATTTAGAACTTGAGATTATTGATGTAAAACTGCATATTTACCCTATCAGAGGTTATCCATGTAAAGTTTATATTTTACAAGGCAAAGAGACATTTTTGACTGTCATTGTAAAGCGGTTATTTATAAGAAAGGTGTCATTACGTCTGTGTTGAATCTGAGATTTAAATGTGTTTTCTTTTAATGCTCAATTCAAAGGAACAATCCTATATATGTTGATTTGGAGTTAAGCCCAGGTTAAAGACAAAAGTCTTTTATTGTGAGGCGTAATTTTAGTTCTTTAAGTTGTTGCAGAGTTCTGAGTATATTGGTAAAGACTTGCAGCACTAACTTTTCCTTTTCAGATCTCCTTCCCTGCTGTTCCCTTCCCAACACCCTTTTCCCCCCGCTTGATCACTTCAATATTCTGTGTATTTATTACAATCAGAATTGGAGGTATCGAGAGGTGGGCCCTTATATCAACTCGACAGATCCTGAGGAAGACCTCGTCTGACAGAATAGTGAGCCCACAAATTTTTTTCCTCCTGATCTGTCGGAGTTGCTGTAATGGCCACCTTAGATGATTTGATGGCGGTAATTGTTAAAATGCAAGCTGATCTAAATGAAACCATGAATGCAACTGCGTTATTGGCTGAAAAGGTGGAGAACATTCAACTTCAGAATACACCACTTCCTGACGAAGTTCAGGATACAGGTGCTAGGGCTCCCACTAATATCTCTGTTACTGTACCCCCGCAAATTCCTTTAGCATCACCAGAACGTTTCACTGGAGATCCTTCTAAGGTGCAAACCTTCTTGACACAAATTGAGTTACATTTTTCTTGCAGACCTGCAGCCTTTCCTACTCCTCAATCCAGGATTGCGTTCCTTATATCCTATCTGTCCGGAGATGCCGCTACCTGGGCGGTTCCGTTAGTCAGACAAGATAGTGCTTTATTATATAATTGGAGACGTTTTGTAGGGGAATTTGAAAAGGTGTTTGATAGGCGAACTGTGACTTTATCTGCAGATAGAGAATTATTGCAGTTAAGACAAGGGAACAGAGACCTTATTTCTTATTTGTCCCATTTTAATAGACTGGTGGCCGAAACCTCTTGGCCCGAAGAAAAGAGAGCTGCTCTTTTTTATCAGGGTTTGCGGGATGAGCTAAAAGATGTTCTTGCACAAATTGATCCCCAACCAACAGCATGTTCGGATTTGATTAATCTGACCTTACGACTAGATCACCGGCTCTCTGAAAGAAGGTCAGATAAAAGAAAGAGCGAGAAGCCAAATTGGAAGAATGAACCTAGATGTCGGACTCAACTATCTCACTCTGAATCCAGTTCAGAGCCAATGGAGATCGGAGCTCTTAGACAACCATTATCTAAGGAAGAAAAAGAAACCCGACGTAAAAATGGACAATGTCTTTACTGTGGTCGCAAAGGACATTTCGTAAAGGATTGCATGATGAAACCAAAAACTAAATCCTTCAGTGCAAACAAGGTGGCAATCCTAGAAAAAACAGATCAAACGTCGGAAAACTAGTTTGCCCGAGATGTTTAGAAGGGGATCTCTTGGGTACCATCGCTTACCCTTCCATAAACTCTTGTGTGTCCAATTACAAAGCTCATTTCAGGTTGGCAGTGCAAATCCAAATAACACTTAAGATTTGGCAAATGGAAGTTTTAATCGACTCTGGAGCTATTGGGAATTTTGTTGATCTAGAAACTGTACAGAGACTAAGTATCATTTGCGAGAAAAAAGAAACTCCAGAAATTGTTCAAGCAGTCGATGGGAATGTTTTGTCCGGAGGGCCAGTTACAATGCAAACCTCAAAGGTGGTTATGGTCTGTGAGGATTCAAAGAAACAAAGACATTTGGAAAAAGTGCAATTCGATGTGATTCAAGCTCCTCAATATGGGTTTATTCTGGGCATGCCTTGGCTCTGCTTGCATAATCCTCTAATCGACTGGCAAAAAAGAGAACTTGTATTCCTCTCAGAGTTTTGTCAGTCATCTTGTTTAAAAATCTTGGAACCAATTGTGAGTAAAATCGCAACTGCAGAAGAAAAAGAGACAATTTTACCCAAAGCATACAGAGAATTTCAAGAGGTGTTCAGTGAAGAGAAAGCAGCAAAACTTCCACCTCATCGAAGCTATGATTGTCAGATTGATCTTATGCCAGGATCATGTGTACCCAATTGTAGAATTTACGCATTATCGGAAAAAGAAAATCAACATTTGAGAGACTATCTAGACCAATATTTAGAAAATGGTTTTATCCGTCCTTCTAAGTCTCCAGCTGCCTCCCCTTTGTTTTTTATCCCAAAAGCGAATGGGGAATTAAGAACTTGCATCGACTATAGGGCACTGAATAAAATAACCATCAAAAATAAATACCCATTGCCGTTAATCCCTGTCCTTTTGGATCAAGTCAAAACAGCAGTGATTTACACCAAACTTGATCTTAGAGGGGCTTATCACTTGGTACGAATCCGACAGGGAGACGAGTGGAAGACTGCATTCAAAACTCGATATGGTCTGTTTGAATACTTGGTAATGCCATTCGGTCTTTGTAACGCCCCAGCAGCCTTCCAATTCTTCCTCAATGATGTTTTACGAGAATTTTTAGATCTGTTTGTTATCGTCTACTTCGATGATATTTTAATCTACTCAGACTCTGTGGAAGAACATGAAGGTCATGTAAAACAAGTTTTGAAAGCCCTACAAAAACATAATTTGTATTGTAAACTAACAAAATGTGACTTTCATGTATTTGAAGTGGAATTTTTAGGAGTCCTACTCACCCCAACAGGTATGAAAATGACTGATCGAAAAATCCAAGCAGTAGCTGAGTGGCCTATCCCAACTTCAGTCCGGGATGTGCAATGTTTTTTGGGTTTTGCAAACTTTTACCGTCGATTTATTGATCACTTTTCTGCAGTGGTAGCTCCTATCACAAGATTGCTGAGAAAAAAGGTAAAGTTTGAATGGTCTTCCGAGGCAAATGATGCATTTCAGAAATTAAAGAAAGCGTTCACAGCAGCTCCAATTTTAATGCACCCAGATGTTAAGGAACCTTTCATAATCGAAGCAGATGCTTCAGATGTGGCAATTGCAGCTATTCTTTCTCAAAGGCACCCTAAAACTGGCCAAATGCATCCAGTGGCATACATGTCACGAAAACTGAACTCAGCCGAACAAAACTATATCATCGCAGAAAAAGAACTACTTGCTATTCTAGAAGCCTTCAAAGAATGGAGACACTATATAATGGGAGCTAAATTCACGGTAACTGTATACACGGATCATAGAAATTTGCAATTTATGAGCTCAGCCAGAATGTTGACACCCAGACAACTAAGATGGATGATGTTCTTTGCAGAATACGATTTCGTAGTAACTTATCGTCCTGGTCAAGACAACAAGAAAGCCGATGCTCTTTCTAGGAAAGATTTTTCTTTGCACAGGTTCGAAGGAGATCCACAAGCGATCATAAGCCCAGATAAAGTACTTTGCTTGTTATCAGCTGATCAATTCCTAGAGAAAATACATGAAAACTTCTCTCCTACTCAATGGAAAAAATGGGAGAATAAGGAAGAGAATCAAACTATCAAGGAGGGACTACCATTTCATGGAAGGCAGATCTATCTACCAACCAAAGAATTACAAAGAACTGTTTTCAGTTGGTTACATTCCCATCCAATGGCAGGACATCCGGGTCCGAAAAAGACAGTAGAAAAAATAAAAGAATATTCTGGTGGCCAACTCTGCAGAAAGATGTGACTCAAATGGATCAAAACTGTGAAACTTGTGCAAGATTCAAAACGGATCATAGTAAACCAAAAGGTCTGTTGCAAGTGCTACCCACACCGACCAGACCTTGGGAACATATTTCCTTGGATTTCATTACAAATCTTCCGCAAAACAGTCAACATTCAGTTATCTTGGTAGTTGTAGACAGTTTAACAAAGTATGCACATTTCATAGCTTGTAAACGATTGCCTACAGCAGGACAGTTAGCACAAATCTTTCTAAAAAATATTGTGAAACTACATGGACTGCCTTCAGTACTGATATCGGATCGAGGTTCTCAGTTTTCATCCAAGTTCTGGCAACAATGGTGTCAATGTCTACAGATTTCGTCAAATATGTCAACCGGTCATCATCCTCAAACGGATGGTCAAACCGAAAGATTAAATCAAACCTTGAAACAATATCTGCGATGTTATGTAACAGATTCCAAAGAGTCTTGGTTGGATTTGCTGTGGTTTGCTGAGATAGCCTATAACTCATCACCTCATTCATCTACAGGATCTACTCCTTTTGAGGCCCTATATGGCTATCTACCAAAGACAATTCCTTTAAATCTGCCCAAAGAAGAGAGCAATGCACCTGCAGTTCAAGAGACAGTACAATTTATGCAGAGCATTCATCAGAAGATTCACAAAAGGCTATTACAAAGTAAAGAGAAATACAAGCAGCAATATGATAAGCGTCATCGAGCAGGACCAGTGTATTCTTCTGGAGATAAGGTGTGGTTATCCACTAAGAACTTACAGTTTAAACACAAGAACATGTTTCGTCCCAAATTCATTGGTCCATATTCAGTACTCCGTCAAGTTAATCCAGTGACATACAAACTACAACTTCCCAAGAACTTGCGGATTCATCCTGTATTTCATACGTCATTGTTAAAACCAGCTAGACAAGGTGTAACTCCCAGACCAGCACCGATCCTGATTCAGGGCAATTGGGAATATGAGGTGCAGAAAATATTGGATTCTAAACGCAGGGGCACAAAACTATGGTTTCTGGTTTCTTGGAAAGGTTACGGTTCTGAGAATGATTCTTGGGAACCGGCTGAACATGTTCATGCCCCTCAGTTGTCACGCAGATTCCACCTCCTTCATCCTTCAAAGCCGGGCCCTAGACCGCTCTTGGGAGGGGGAGGTACTGTCAGGATTATTAGGGCGGCTTGCGGTCTAGGGCCCGCCCCACGTCATGTACCATGCTTGAGGTATTTGTGTGGAAAGGTTCATAGTTTCCCCTCCAGGGGGCGTTGGTGGTTCACTTGCACAGCCCAAAGAAGTATATGTTGATGTAAGGTGAAACGTACTTTGAATGTCCTGAAATGTGCTCTTTATACCCCCTTGTCCGCCTAATGCGTGAGGTTTGGCAGCCTCACGCGAAATGAGTGAGGTTTGGCAACCTCACGCGAGATGCGTGAGGTTTGGCAAGCGGCTTATAGCAGTCTCACGCGAAATGCGTGAGAAACGGCAAGCGGTCGCTTTAAACATCGGGCGTAGCCACGTAAACGTGCGCGACCACGCCCAGACCTCTTTGCTCACTATTCCTAGGACCTTGAAGGTGTAGCTGCGTCCTCCAGTTGCTCTGAGTGGTGTTCAGAGTTTAGGAAGCATTTTTCTTGGCCTTTACTTCAGTAAGTGGTTGGCATCCAGCTGAAGGTCCTTGGGGAAGGCGCACCCTGCTGTGGAAGTAATTTGGAATCCTTGGCTGTACCTGTAAGTTGTTTCTCCGAAGCCTTGGTTTCTTCGGCTACGCCCTGTGTTTCAGTAGAGTAGGTCGTACTCTACAGGTAGGACCTTTTAAGCTATTTACTAGACCAACATTTGACGCACATCATTGAGAACATGTTTAAAATGTGTTTTTGAGTCTATTTCTCTGCGCAAATTACACATTCTTTGTTTCTTGTGAAATAATTCACTGAGAGCTTAGGCTCTATCTTGTTGGGTCTACTTCTTATGGTTTTTGGTCGCAATTCTTAACAGTCGCAATACGAATTGTAATTACAATAGAAAGAATTGTTTTGTTAAAGAAAGGATATTCAAGTGAAGATTTAGAACTTGAGATTATTGATGTAAAACTGCATATTTACCCTATCAGAGGTTATCCATGTAAAGTTTATATTTT
The DNA here is from genome assembly GCF_964263255.1 of Lissotriton vulgaris. NCBI lineage: Eukaryota > Metazoa > Chordata > Amphibia > Caudata > Salamandridae > Lissotriton > Lissotriton vulgaris. The sequence goes on from NC_141693.1 coordinate 394,142,727, forward strand.
ACAAGGCAAAGAGACATTTTTGACTGTCATTGTAAAGCGGTTATTTATAAGAAAGGTGTCATTACGTCTGTGTTGAATCTGAGATTTAAATGTGTTTTCTTTTAATGCTCAATTCAAAGGAACAATCCTATATATGTTGATTTGGAGTTAAGCCCAGGTTAAAGACAAAAGTCTTTTATTTTGAGGCGTAATTTTAGTTCTTTAAGTTGTTGCAGAGTTCTGAGTATATTGGTAAAGACTTGCAGCACTAACTTTTCCTTTTCAGATCTCCTTCCCTGCTGTTCCCTTCCCAACACCCTTTTCCCCCCGCTTGATCACTTCAATATTCTGTGTATTTATTACAATCAGAATTGGAGGTATCGAGAGGTGGGCCCTTATATCAACTCGACAGATCCTGAGGAAGACCTCGTCTGACAGGTGGTAACTGTAAATAACTAAACTCTATGTCTACAGGTGCTAAATCCCTAGGTTGAGTTCTTTGGGATTTGGATTCCTGATTTCTCCATGGCTCTGAGTGAGGAGACTGGAGTTGAGATGCAGCTTTTTGTGTGGAACTATTGAGAGCTCTAGCAGGGTGGTGAACCAAGGTTGATGTACCAATGTGGGAGCTATGAGAACCAGTTTGAAGGATGTTTGTCTGAGCCTCCAGACTACCACCGGATTGAGTGGGAGAGGCAGAAAAGCATAGGCAAATATCCCTGACCAGTTGACCCATAAGGCATTGCCTTTGGAGAGCGGGTGTGGAAACCTGGAGGTGAAGCTAGGACATTTTGAGAACAGGTCTATGTGAGGAAAGGAAAATGCTACTAACCCAGTATGCATCTGTTCTTGGCATATAGAGCTGTAGAGTCATATGCTTTAGGATAGATCAATGCTCTGGTGCTGTGTCTGGATATTTGCCCTTTGGTTTTGTTTGAAGAAGTCTTGAAGTCACGAGGTAGTTGACTTCTCCTTTTGGTGATAGTGTGCATGGGCATCAACTCCATCCTTTGATTGTTTTGCCATAAAGGGTGAAGATGGAGTTAGTAAAGTAATAAAGAGATGTTCATGTAAATTGTATCTAAGTAAGATATCAGTGCAACAAGTAAAGGTTCTCGGGGAGGCAGGTGGGTGCATATGACCACAGATCTATATGCCAAGAACAGATGAATACTCGGTAAATAATGCTTTCCATTCGAGGCATATGAGCTGTAGCTCATATGCTTTAGCATAGACTATAAAGAAGTTATTTCTGAAGTAGTGGCTAACCAGTAGCTGGTGGAGTGGTTTGAAATAGTGTTAGTAAAACTGCCTGACCCATTCTAGCTTGTTGTTTTGCTAACAAATCCACACAATAGTGTTTTGTGAATGTGTGTGGTGTAGACCATGATGCAGCTTTGCAGTTGTCATCTATGGGTATGTTTCCTAAGAATGCCATAGAAGCCACTAGTTTGCGTGAAGAAAGCGCCCTAGGGGGAATCGTTAGTGTGCGTTTAGCTTTGATGTAGCATATTTGACTGCACCTAACTATCCACCTTGCAATGCCTGACTTGGATATGGGATTGCCTTTATGTGGTGGAGCAAAAGCAACAAAGAGTTGTTTAGTTTTCCTAAAAGGCTTTGTTACTTTTATTTCAATGGGAGTCCAACCGAAACAAGTCTGACAGCATATGGCCGCATCGTACTCGCTCAGTTGGACTGCAGGAGTCCAGATCGGTCGGAAAACACCCCGGCTCCGGCTCGGTCGGAGTGATTTCCAACCCAGATCGGATTCGGCCCCAATGTAGTAAAGTAATGCTCTCTTGACATCTAATGTGTGAAGGTCACGTTTTGCCACTGAATCTGGTTCAGGGAAGAACACCGGCAACTCAACAGATTGGTTTATATGAAAGGCAGAGATAGCTTTAGATAAGAATTTGGGGTTAGTCCTAAGGACCACTTTGCTTTGATGTATTTGCAAAAAATGGTTCCTCTATGGTTAGTGCCTGTAGTTCACCGACTCTTCTTAGAGAAGTGATGGCTATAAGGAAAGCTACTTTCCATGTGAGAAATTTAATTTCGCATTTGTGCAACGGCTCAAATAGTGGACCCATGAGTCTTGTATGGACTATGTTAAGATTCCGCCCTGGAGAAGGTGGAAGTCTGGGAGGAATTAGTCTTTTGAGTCCTTCCATAAAACCTTTATTAGCAGGCACTATAAAAAGAGACAAGTGCTGTTTACAGATATGCAGCTATTGCAGCAAGATGTAAGCCTATGGATGTGTATGATAAATTAGAACGTTGTAGGTGTAACAGATAACAAATTATGTTTTGCATTGAAGCATATAGTGGATCGATCTGATAGTTGTTACAATAAACAACACATCTCTTCCACTTTTCTGCATTGCATGCTCTTGTGGTAGGACCTCTAGCCTCTTTGATAACATTATTACAGTCTGGGGGAATATTAAGGTAGCCAAACGCTAGGATTTTAGGTGCCAAATCACAAGGTTAGGCTGATTGGGATCTGGATGTCTTATCTCTCCATGGTTCTGAGTAAGGAACTTGGGGGAGAAATGTCGTTTTCAGTGGAGGAACTACTAATAGTTCTAACAGAATTGTGAGCCAGGGTTATCGGGCCCATGTGGGAGCAACTAGGATAAGCGTCAGGGAATGTTGTTTGTGTTTCCGTACCACTAATGGAATGAGTGGGAGAGGTGGAAAAGCGTAAGCAAATATCCCTAACCAATTCATCCATAGTGCATTGCCTTTGGACTATGAGTGTGGATGTCTGGACGCAAAGACCATGAAGTGCTATTGAGCACCTACAAATGTAAATATTTGGGATTTCACTTTGACTTTCATGTTAAATGTAGTGTGTGTTCACCGTCTTTGTCTTAGTTGGTCACTTGTAAATGTTTGTACAGATATCTCACGTCACAATCACCTTACGTGTTTTTATCTAGCAGACACCGGACCTGAGAGCTTGCACACACCAATATGGGGCAAACAGCACCATATAGAGTATGCATATATACACATATATGTATCGAAAACGTGCATCATGAAGGACTTACAAGACCCCGATCTCCCTGAGAAAGGGGCAAAGTGTTTTTAAAAACTCTGTTTATTCATTTTTCTTACAGGTTCTCCAGTGAACAATACGTTCGTCCGATAGTCATCGCGTATGTATTTTGAACCACGCATGTGTTTTAATTAAGCAGCGTGCATCATTGTTAAATACCTTTTTTTCACTAATGAATCCTTAACCTTAATTTAGGTTTCTAGGAGTGGCATATACAGGGCTGGTCCCTGTATGGTCCTGACGAAACGCTAGGGGTAGCGTGAAACATGTTGACCATATACTGAACCTACCTACATAGCTGGTCGGCTTACAGTATAACCCCATTTTTAACCATACCAGTCTAGGAGCAAAATAAAACATTGAGGCCCACTAGCACGGTATTTTTAAATTCACACATTCACCCACTCCACCTCACTACACTTTGTGCACCACACAATCCGCCTGATTCATCATTCATATTTGCGCTCGCAAAGGGCCAGATTCTGAGAATCTGGCCCTTTGCGAGTGCGATTTTTGCATTTGGGATTCAACATCCCAAATGCAAAAATCGCTATTTGCTAATTCGCATATTTGCGAGGATTTACATTTAAGGAATCTCTATTTGAGATTCCTTAAATGTAATTCATCATCCATTTTACAATTGCGAAATCGCAATTTCGGGCCGCAATTTACCGCGAGGTCAAACCTCGTGGTAAATTGCGAAAACTCAGAAAAATGCATTTAAATGCATTTTTCTGAGTTGCACGTTACACACACACATGTCCTTTGGACATGTGTGTGTGCAACACCTGTGTTAATTTCCATTGCAGGGGTGCTACAGGGTGTCCTTTGGACACCCCTGGCACCCTTGTACTCGCAATCTCATTTGCGATTAGCTAATTGCTAATCGCAAATGAGGAATGACTCCCCATGCATTCCTATGGGCCTTTTGGCCTATAGGAATGCATGGGGAGTTATTCCTTATTTGCGATTAGCAATTAGCTAATCGCAAATAAGGAATCAGTGGGAATCGCAATTAATATTGCGATTCCTACATGAATACCGTTTTGCGAGTCTCAAATAGCGATTCCTTATGAATCGCTATTTGAGCCTCGCAAAACGGCCTGTTCATGAATCAGGCTGATAGTCCTTCACAACTATAGTGCTCCTACATAGTTCGCAAGTCGTAGCACGCCCCTTTTCGTAGAGAACTGGGATGGCCCCCCCAATGATGAAGCATGTCACCGTGAGGAAACTCCAGTGAGTGAGGGGACTAAAAGAAAGACATTTTTTCTTTCTTTTTTGGCTACACTTTAATATTATTTTGAAGTCAGCCACCACACGAGACAGGTCTTCGAACCCAGATTCTGGGCTCATTACTTCAATGGACGCAAAGTTTGGGCATTTGGCGTTTAGGTAGGTGGCAAAAAGATCTATCTCTGGGAATTGTATGAATTTTTCTAGCTCATCGTAATGAGCCCTGTCATAACGTGCCAGCAATGCCTGGGTGTTAGCAATGCACAGGACGCACAGAGAGTCTCTTATACGGGCAGAAGCTGAAATTCTGGGCCTAGAGGAGCGCAGCAGGGAGGAAGGGGGGTGGCAGGTACGCTGCCAACTGCTGCTCGTGCTATTCACAACTCCTGCTAGACAAAGCCCACCAGGCATGGTTGGCGACCCGGAGCAGGATCCACCAGTCGGGAGGTAAGTCGAGCAAGCTGCTGCACAGATTGTGTCAGGGGTCGCTGGGCTCCCCGGCACTCCCAGGCATTGTGGGACCGGACGGTTCACCTGTATTAGACCCCTCTGCCATTTCCGAGAGCTTTGCGACGTACTATGTGGAACTTTATACCCCTAAGGAATGCCTATCGGCAGAAATGATAGGCCGCTTCCTGGACGACCTCCCACCTAGGGCCCCACTAGATTATGTTCATGCAGAGCTGGATCTCCCACTTACAGAGGACAAGCTGGGTGCTGCTCTTGGGGAGTTACACCCCGGGAGGGCTCCGGGACCAAATGGCTTCCCAAACAAATGTTTTAAGCTGTTTCTCTTACAACTAGGCCCCCACTATTGCAAGGTGGTGGAGGAAGCTAGCGAGCGGGCTCGCCTGCCCAGTGACTGGAGGCATGCAGAAGTGGTAGTATTCCACCAGCCCGGGAGACCTCCTGAACACCACACGTCCTATCACCCCATTTCCCTCCTTAACGCAGAGGCAAAGGTCCTGGCCAAGGTGCCTCATATTTCCTCCCTAGTTCATCCCGATCAGGCTGGGTTCATGCCCCAGTGGGCGACCCGCCATAATATCCGTCGGGCACACGTCGCCATTGCGACAGTTAGGAGCTTGAGGGAGCTTGTGGCGCTTCTGCTTATGGATATAGACCGTGCATTTGATTCTCTGAGTTGGGTGTATTTATTTGCACTTCTGCGTAGATTGAACATAGGGCCTCGTTTTCTGTCTTATCTTACTGTACTATATACCGACCTGACGGCGTCTGTGCGCGTGGCGGGTTCTGTCTCATCGGTTTTCTCCATTGGTCGGGCACCTAACAATGGTGCCCACTGTCTCCCTATTTGTTCGCCTTGGCCATGGAGCCGGTTTAGAATGGGCGGATGGATTGTCAGATTGTGAAGCCCTGTACGCAGATGATGTGTTCTTTTTCCTTACCAACTTAGATAGGACGGGACCGCAGCTTTTGCGCATCATGCGGGCCTTCGGGGAGACCTCTGGCCTCTACATGAACCCACGGAAGTCTACCCTTTGGGTCCTGGGCGAGGAAGGTGATCTTGGCTCATGGGCATCTGCGATGCAGATGGTGTACGGGGAGATGAAATATCTGGATGTGTTCCTATCAGATTCTCAAACCACATCTTGGGACAGAAATTTGGTGCTTGTGCAGGATCGAGTACGTGAGTATATTAGAACTTGGTCCCACATTCCCTTGTCTATCTATGGTCGTTTGGCCATCTTCAAGATGGTTTCTCTCCTGCGCTTACTTTACAAGCTGCAAAACCATCCATATCATATTCCCCCTAGATGGTTATGTCAGTTCAATACGGCCTTGGGTCAGTTCCTATGGGGTGGCTGGGGTTGATAGGGTGACCCTACGTACCTGCTTTCAGTCCACATACTGTGGGGGGTTGGCGACCTCTGATATTCTTTCATACTATATGGCTTCACATCTGCTGGTCCTCAACAAATGGTGGTACGGTGATAGGTCGGATCCAGCATATGCTGTTGAACGGCGGTGCATGGGTGACCATACTGTACATACGATTCTATACTCCTCGCCATTGAGGCTCTCCTTGCGGTCTGCCACACAGCTTGTCTTTCAGATCTGGAGGTAGGCGTTACAGAGGATAGGTTGGTAGAACAGGTTGACCTAGGAGACCCCTCTATGGCACAATGGACGCCTGTCGCAGCTGGCTGCTTTGCCTGGATTCCGCAACTGAGACGCTATTGGGATTTCTACTTTGGGGGATGTTATGCGGGGACCTGCGTTGAAATCCTTTCAAGACATGCAAAAAGATTTCCAAATGCTAAAAACAAATTTTTTTAAATATCTGCAATTCCGACATGCCATTTCCCCTAGCTTGGAGGAACTGGAGGCACTGGCAGAGTACAGCCCGGTGGAAGCAAAGGTATTCATGGGAGATGTACTGGACCACAAGATCCCCAAAATCTACGAGTCCCTGGTCATGCATAGCTCCCTGTCCCTGCAGCATCTCCGGGAGGTATGGGAGGGAGATGTGGGCCAGATGGTGGAGGAAGATTGGACGGAGGCTCTGGCCTCCCCAAGTGTGGCAGCTATTGAAATGAGCCTTCGGCTCATCCAGATTAAATACCTCTATAGGGTGTATTACACCAGAGTCAGGCTGTGGAGGGCGGGCATAGTGGCTTCCCCTGTGTGTGAGGGTACTTTGTTACATACCGTGTGCCACTGTTCCGCACTAACACTGTTTTGGAGGGGGGTTATGGCCTGCCTTTCAGAAGTTCTGTGTTGGGATCTTCCCTGTTCGCCCAAGTTGGTTCTCCTGCTCGTCATGGAAGGTAATGGGGCAATGTTTATAAACGCCATCTTATGCTTTTAGGTTTTACCCTAGCCAAACAAGACATTGCCAATGCCTGGAAGGAAACAGCGGCGCCCTCCGTCTATGCATGGAAGAATGGCCTAGACTTTTGTATGGGCTTGGAAGCTCCCATTATTGTGGTAAGGGGGTGTTCTCATAAGCACAACAAAATCTGGAAGTGCTGGGCGGACTATCGTGACCTGGAGCTAGAACCTGCCCCTACCCAGTGCCCAGACCGGATTTAATCTCTCTCCTCTCCTCTGGTGTGTCCCCATACACACATGGTGGGATTGAATCCCAATGGAAATAACACATAGTGAACGTAGGTTTGTGGCATTGACTTGTTATGTTGCCCTTGAATGGTTGACAGTGCGATGGGGTTGGGTTCTTTCTGTTTTGATTCAACTGCAATGCCCTTTAATTTTTCCTGTGTATATGAGAAAATTGTCGAAGTCAAAATGATGTATATTATTGCTACGGAAGTCTCTGGGTCACAGAGCTCCGCCCTATACGTGTTATTTGACAAATACAATATGTTTTAAAAAAAATAGACTATTGGACTTCCGGATTGAAACCAGAAATCCTCAACCATGCATGCCTCCTTAGTAACACACTAGTGTTGATTTCTCTAGCTGCGGTGTCAGCAGCATCTAAAGCACATCTAATTGATGAATTGGAGATGAGCTTCCCTTCCTGCACTAAATCCTTAGCTTTTGCTTTGTACTCATCTGGAAGATATTGGATATTGGAGTTATTGCTCTATTTCATCCCCAGTGTGCTCTATTATACCTGGCTAGTAGGGCCTTGGTGTTGGCAAGGTGCCAATGGTTTGCTGCTGAGGCGGACACTCTTTTAACAGTTTTGACTCTTTGTCTGGAGGGGGGTATCCCCTGTAGTTTGTGAATTGGCCAGTTTACAGGCATAAGAGACAACCAAAGAGTCTAGTGGTAACTGCCCTTTAAAAAAAGCTGGATCAGAGGTAGCAGGTTTATATTTTGTGGCTATTCTGGGGTGAGAATACAAGCACACACAGGGTCTTTAAAAATATAATAGGCATGTCTCATCATACCTTTGAGCATAGGGAGTCTGGCTCGCCCTTTGTGTGTTACCGAGCGTTTCAAATATTCCTCTAGAGATTCCTTATGTAACAGATCTCCATGATATTCTGCAGCTCTAGCAAGAAATTCTAGATATCTCATATTGTTGTCAGGAGGGGAAGGTGTCGCAGGGTAAAGATCTGGGTTGTTATCTGTGGGTGAATCAGTGTTCTAATCCTTTCAGGGATCTATTGGTAAAATATTGTCCCTCCCATCTCACTCATCATCATCTTCAAGTGATTTTGGAGAGTTAGTTGGTGTTATGAGTAAATGCTCCAATGTTGTCCAATATGGAATGGATTTTCGGTGTGTAAGGTTTCAGGTCAGAAGCTGTCTTTGATTTTGGTGGCAAGGATTTTGGCTATGAAACTGATTTCGGCTTCGAATCTGAAGGTTTCAGCTCGGTGGCAGACTTTGGCCCACTCGATCCCAAGCTGGAAGGCTTAGCGGCGTGTTTCGGTGGTGAGCCAGAGGGCGGGGCATCAGAAACATCTTCTCGGTGATGACCATGGCCCGAAGGCAAGGGTGGCACCAAAGCCTCTTGCTTGGGCTAATTTGGATCTTGGGGCAAGGGGTTTCGGTACTCTTGGGACGTTAACCTTGTAGTAAGTCGCTTTCCATAGCAGAGTCCGATTCTGGAATAGATGCAAGTTCTTCTTGTTCTTCCTCGGCCCCTTGTGCATCGAATTCATGCTCGGATCCTTCACCAAAGATGTCCGGCGTGTATTCAACGTTTTGGCTCTGCATTTCGCAACGGTGAGCCACACGATTGCAGAGCGTTTTATTCGATCAGAAATATCTGCACGAGTCGCAGTACTGTTCTTTGTGCTCCTGAAACAAGCACAAGTTGCACACTGTGTGAGTTGGTGCGCGGATACTTTACGTGGCACAGAGGGCAGAATATGAATGGAGTCAGTTCCATTGACTGCTAGGTGGACAGATGCGGTTAGGCCTGACAGCCTTCCAGAAGTTTTCCGATCGAAATAGAGGTTTTCTTTGATGGATACGATACGCGGAGAAGTGGGAAACGTGTTCGGAACAATACTGACGCGGGTAGAATGGACTGTGCACCTAGGAGAATCCAATAAACAGTTTTGAACCGGAGCACAGCAATACTTGTCCGAACGCAATGGCAGAAAAAACTATTTAACAATGGGGTCGATGCCCATGCGCACTATCACCAAAAGGAGGAGTCACCTACCGCGTGACTGGAAAGACTTCTTCGACGAAAAACAACTTGCAAACATCCATATCAAGCACTAGATGGCAGGAGTATGCAAAACATGTTATCTGCAGCTCACATGCTTCAAACAGAAGCGTTCTTCCAAGGTTAATGCCTGTAGCTAACCAAATCTCCTTGATGATGTGATTGCAATGAGGAAAGCAACTTTCCATGAGAGAAACTGCAAAGGGCACTTGTGCAATGGGTCATAAGGTGGACCCATGAGCCTTGTAAGGACAATGCTGAGAATCCATATTGGGGAAGGAGGAATCCTTGTTGGTATTACTCGTTTCAGGCCTTCCATGAAAGCTTTGATAAGTGGAACTCCGAATAGTGACAAATGTTGCCTGTTCTGCAAATACGTAGCTACTGCTGCCAGGTGAAAATGAATAGATGTATAAGCTAGTCCAGTTTGCTGTAAGTGTAACAGGCAACATATAATGTTTTGTATAGAAGCATCTAGAGCAGGGTTCTCCAAACCGGTCCTGGAGGGCCGGATCCATTCCAGATTTTTAAAATAACTACATGTGTCTAAATGGGAATATGCAAAAAATCTTTCATGGATCCGGCCCTCCAGGACTGGTTTAGATCTAGAGGATTGATTCTGTTGTTACTGTAGTAGACAAAAACTCTTTTTCACTTTGCTTCGTAGCAAGTTCTAGTGGTAGGCTTTCTTGCTTTTAGAATATTCATATAGTCTGGTGGTAGATTTAAATAAACTAACTGACCTCAGGAGCTAGATTGCTAAATTTAGTTCTTTGGGATTTGGATGTCTGATTTCTCCATGGTTCTTTATGATGAGCCTGGAGATGAGGTGTAGATTTTGATGTGTAACTAGTGACAGCTCCAACAAGGTGGAGTACCATGGTTGACGGGCTCCTATGGGAACTACTAGAATTAGTGTGAGGGATGTTTGCCTGAGCTTAGGAACCAGACTTGGAATGAGTGGGAGAGGTTGAAAAGCGTAGGCAAATATCCCTGACAAGTTCATCCATAGAGCATTAGTCTTTAATTTGGGGATGAAGTTCCCACTCGTGAATTTGCCTTCTCCGCCTGCTGAGGAGGTTGGCAATCTGATTGTTTACTCCTGGGAGGTGTTCTGCCAGAAGGTAAATTCTGTGATGAATTGCCCATCTCCAAATGGTCTGAGCAAGTTGTGACAGTTAGAGAGTGCGTGTCCCTCCCTGCTTTTGCAAATAATACATTGCTGTCATGTTGTCTGTTCGGACTAGGACAGTTTTGCTTATTAGGTGAGTTTAAAAAGCTTTGAACGCTAGAAAAACTGCTAGAAGCTCTAAATAGTTTATGTGGAGACTTTTGTACTTGTTGCCCTACAGGCTTTTTATTGTGTAATCTTGGAGATGGCCCCCAACCTGTCAGAGATGCGTTTGCTGTGAGCACGATCTGTTGAATAGGATCAACGTTCACAAATATTCCGATGGTACATAACACTCATCGAAAGTCTCCTCTACTTCAGCCACCCAACTCCTTAAACAAACCCTGCAAATCATCCAGATCTGGATGTACAGTGCCTACCTTTAACTCTATGTAAACCAAATAGAATTTCAGCTATTTCCGAAGAAAAAAAAAGTACAAAACTGGCTCAAGGACATAAACTTTGATAGCTTCAAATCTCAATTGTTACTGAATGCCAGGTCGCCTGAATTTGTCCTAGACACAAACCTCACCCTCAAGGAACATATTGCCAAAAAAAGCAAAAGGATGCCTTGTACTAGCTATCACTTATAAAGAAAGTGAAACCTCTACTTCCAGAGAGCAACTATAGAACTGCTGTTCAAGCCTTTGCACTGTTCCATCAGCATGGTGGTAACACCATGCTCCATGGCTTCCAGACCCTCCACTGGCAACCTTAAGAGCACCATACATGCCGCAGCAGGTCTCATCTGAAGAAATATGATTACCTTTTCCCCATTCTAATGAAACTCCATTGGCTCCACGTGTCGGCCTGCACCATTTTAACAACCAGCCGCATCATTTCCAATGCCATCACGACCAGTACCCGCTCATATCTTCCTCACAAGCTTACCAATCTTTGATGGTCTGCAGCACACCAGCAGCAAAGATGCCATCAGACCCCAGAACAAAAATCTAGTTTTTGTTTGATTGGACTGAGACTCTCAGAAAAGAAACACTCTAGTCCTTATCCAGTTTTTACACCTATGTATCATAGATATGTTTTTTTAGGCCTTAAACTACATTAACAATATTAATACCAACTCCTGCATCCCTCACTCACTAGTGAGCATGCAAACTATAACAAAAATACATTTGCCTGGAGGGCCAGCCAGCAAACAACAGTGTTGTGGGGAACAAATATGAAGGTTCGTAGGACAAGATGAAAGATACGTACTGAGGTATGTGACCAATAAGAGTAGTCAAAGCGGGAGGTCTTAGGTGGCTCTTCTGGGTCCTTAGGGTTGATAATACCTGGAAGAACAAAAACACTGAGTCAGCAACAGAGAATACATTTTAAAGTTTCATGAGATTCTCGAAAAAAAGAGGGATAGAAAGAGAGATGTATATATTTTCTTTTCAATGAAAAAAACAAAAGGTTAACGAGATGTTCTACTTTGGTGTTGAAATAACACAAAAAAACTATAATTTAAAAGCCAAGCAACTGAAAATCACCAGTTATAGGTTACTAAACTAACTATAACTTGTACCCTCACCATGGACTGCTTATGATTTCATATATTACATCACTCATGACATGTAAAATGACATCACTGAGGTGCTGTGTACAATGGTGTGTTGTCTGCAGGGACACAGCCTGTGGCAGTGCGTGGGGGTGGGTTGGTCACAGGGCCTGGCCTGCAGCTAATCCCCTGTTGAACCCCACCTCACATTTTTCTTATTGTTTTACTTTAAAAAACAAAAAGTACTGAACTGTGTTACTCCCAAGATATTGTCGCACAAGCAGCATACTCATGGGACCTCAGGAACGTGCAAAAGTTCACTTACAGAAGTTTGCACAGTCCCGCGGTGCCATGAGGTGCTGCTTTTGTAGCAACTCTCACCAGAGTACTGTGGTATCTCATGCGAGAGCCGTGCTGGGTCCTGCAGGAGTACCGCTGTACCCAAGGCATGAAAAAAATATTGTTTGTTTTTGGACCCAGGAGGAGGGGTCCTTCAGGGTCTCCCCTCTCTCACAAGTTCCAGATCCCTAGTCTGCCCCCTCATATTTTTTATTAACTACTTTAGGACAAAGGGACAGCAAACTTTCTCTTGAAAATGTAGCAAGCCAATCAGATTGCGCGGTACAGCAGGATACCTACCGTAAATGCAGACAGGAGAAAAGGCTGTTTTCACAAATCAGAGGCACTAATTTTTAAATGTATGGTACCCTGGGACTCCGTGGGACCAACCGTCCAGCTATCACTATAATTTTAACCCCTTCATGATCATCCCAAGCAGCTCTTCAAATGTGAATCTCTCAAAAACAGCTGAACGGATTCGCACCAAACCAAGTAAAGAAGGCTCTTAGTGTATAGTTCTAACTTTCTGCCAAATTTAGTGTAATTCAGTTTAGCAGCATAATTGTTTTGAGGTGCCGCTTTTTCCTTGGCCTCTTACTTGACAGATCACTCCAAACCTTTCAAGGAAATAACTGAGGTGGATGAACTTTTGTGGGAAAGTTGTGTGAAGGTTTGTCTAACTGCGCCAAAGTTATTAGCAAAACAGAAAATGCTCTTCCTATGGACACTCTGACCTAACTATAACTACATAGTGCTAACTCCCATTTTGCAATAATGACACACAAACATACATATCCCATCTTCTCTGCCTCCCAGGAAGGCCACTGGGGAATACTTATGATCAATCTCCATATGAAGGAACTCTGTATCCATGGAAATTTAACATTGAGTGAGGAGTTTTATACTGTGAACTGTAAATAACACAATCTCCTGGCATAACCAGCAGTGACATTTACGGTGTGTTCTTCTGAAAACCGCTCCACCCAACATTAGTAAAAGAGACAGGTATTCTTTGGCTGGCTAGTTGGATGCAAATTCTGCAAAAAATTGGCCAAAGTAATATCCGATAGACCATATACCAAGCACATAACTGTGCATTAGCTAAAAATGACCTGTTTCTTGACTGAAATGTAGACCAAAAAAAGATAGATTTGACAACCAAAAACAAATGGATGACAAATATATGCTGATATTTTGGACCTTCACATGAATCATGTGATCAACTCAATCCCCCATTTCTTCAATTCACCATTATTTCAACATAAACGTCATCTGCTTTGTGTTTATTTACATTCTTAACTTCAGATCTACTAAAAGCTGCATAAAAAGTAATGAACTGTCGTGGTAAAAGTTGAAAAACCAAGTCCAAGTTGAAAAAGGAACATTTTAATTTCCTTAACTACTTGCACCGGATATGTAATATTATAAAAAGAGAATGCAAAAGCAAGTTTACTAATGTCAAAAAGCTTGCCAAAGATCTGTCATCGCTTAATATGTTTAGCGAAATTTATGGAGTAGGTATAAATGTCCGCAGCAATACACAAAGCAATTTTGAGGATTTCAAGGTTTTACAATGCCCTACACATAAGATTTGGATCCAAATTGTGTAGTGGTCACTATAGGTAATAAACTGAGGATAAGACGATCCACATATTTTAACCTATCAGAGACAGCTGTAATAGAAAAACGTGTACATGTGACTGAAATGCTTTAGAGCTTAGGTGAACATTCATAAAAGATCCAGAAGCACAGGTGCTCACTTATTTGAACCTAGACTCTCCCTTCCAAGAGAGGTTTCTGAGAAGAAATAGAAATTGAAAGTTGGGCTTAACATAAACTGAATCCTTTAAGATGTAAAGTGTGCTTCAATCTCTGGGTGATGGTAAGGGTAACATCATGCAGCAGAGACATACAGGAATCCTAGTTGTTTCCCTCTGTGCTCCTCACATAGGCATTGACACACCACTAGGTGGGTGTTAACCAGCAGGATTGCATGTGAGAACATTCCAGTGCTATGAGCCAGACCTCATTATTTATACTCAACACTCTGGCACTGGCTTTAAGATATATATATATATATCACTGAAAAAACCATAGGTTATAGACCATATATAGTTAGGAATTCGCATTTACAAAACCTTATTTTACTCACACAAAACCATTGAAATTCCATATATAGTTAGTTGCACTAACTATATATCGCGCACCCGCAATCCACTGCTGATGATGTCACATATTACATCATTCATGACATGGTCAGTGACATCACTGATGACATCACTGATGACATCTCAAATAACATCACTGATGACATCACTGATGACAACATCCAGTGACTGTATGTTTCTGTAAAGTTAAAATATGTCTTACATATTGAAGAATGAGTGGATGTATAAGTGTCTGGATGAAGGATTTAGTAGGTGCATGACTGACTGTATGAGTGAGTGATTAAATGTGTCTCACTGAGTGCATGGGTTAGTGACTAAACTGTCTTAATTTGTGCATCATTATGTCTGTTGTTCTGTAAACTGTTGCATGTGTTGATAAGTAGCTATATGAGTAACTATATGGGTTATTGATTGGTTGCCCAAGTATTTGTATGGGAGACTGAGTGTGTGTGTGGGTGGCTGGGAGGTGTATGACTCTGTGCATAGATGTGTGAGCAGTTGATTCACTAGATGTATGGTTTCAAAAGTGCATGTGGAAACAGCTGTATGGGCGGTTGACTGTGTGCATGAGTGTATTGGTGAGTGAATGGATATCTCAGTGCTACATGTCAAAGTAAGTACATATGTAAAACACAGTACCTGTGAGAGTTGACATATATAAATAACTGTGCATAAGAGCCAGTGAATGTGTGAGTGGCTGTATGGATCATTGTGAACTTGTATCAGGGATTGTATAAGAGAGTAAATATGTGTTAGTATATGTTTGAATAAGTAAAGTTTGTATAACTGTATAGTTGAGGAAATGGAGGTGTGATTGATTCTTTGCATGACTGACTAGGTGTGTGAGTAACTCCATGGATGAGTGACAGTCTGTGAGTGTCTGTTTACACTGATTGTATCTAAGGTTATATTAGAGTCTGAAGAGGTTCATCGTATTATCACATGAATGATATCATCAGTGATGTGATCAGTAATGTCAAATGAGATGTCATCAGTGATGTCATTTGAGATGTCATCAGTGATGTTATTTGAGATGTCATCAGTGATGTCATCAGTGATGTCACTGACCATGTCATGAATGATGTAATATGTGACATCATCAGCAGTGGATTGCGGGTGCGCGATATATAGTTAGTGCAACTAACTATATATGGAATTTCAATGGTTTTGTGTGAGTAAAATAAGGTTTTGTAAATGCGAATTCCTAACTATATATGGTCTATAACCTATGGTTTTTTCAGTGAATTTTCAAGGTTTTGTAAATGCTAATTCCTAACTATATATGGTCTATAACCTATGGTTTTTTCAGTGAATTTTCAAGGTTTTGTAAATGCTAATTCCTAACTATATATGGTCTATAGCCTATGGTTTTTTCAGTGAATATATATATATACATACATATATAAACATATATCATCTGTATATCTATATAAATACAAACATAAATGCATGCATACATATACTTATATGCATACAGATGCATGTTATTTACATGAAAGTTGAAAAAATACTAATAAAAGCAAAGCTAAAAAGCCACCTCATTACAAACAGAATGGCTTTAACTTAAACGAGGGCGAGATCTATTGCATTTTCAATGCTTGTTTACTTTGGTTCCATCAAGAAGGCATTCAGATGTGTCACACATTTGCCATAAATTCTGAATGTTAGCACTCTAGTTGCACATTAGATCACTGTAGTAAAGCTACTGCTCACCAGGGACGTCTGCTGCTGGTATTCAAAGTGCATGTTTCAGTCTGCATGTCAGAATTTTTTTAATGAAATAGAAGAGGATTTGAGAAGTCACTCAAAATGATCCCTGATTTTTCTTTCTGAAGCACTAATCATACTTTCTATGGCAAAATTAACCCCCTCATGTTGTTCCTTTTTAAATTGAGTGTTTTCAGACTTACCACTTCATTCCAATCAAGATGGCTTCTGGTGTGCCATACTTTTGTCATAAGTAAGACTGTTAGCGCTCTAGTTGTTTTTTAGAACACTCTGGGACATTCTGTCATTGGGCTATTGGGCCAGTAGGTATATATAGTTAGGATTTTTTCTCTATGGGATTTTTGAAAATTCTATGTCTAATAACTTTGGCGTTTGTGGACGGAATTGGCTGAAATTTTCAGGAAAATGGAACATTTTGTTTCTGAGCAGCCCCTGACAATTTGGGGGGGTTTCATCAAGGGGGGGCCGAGAAAAAAGGGGGGTCCCAAAGCACGTTTTTCCCATGTTAATTTCCATAGGGCGGTTGGCCTCACCTTTAGCTCGAACGGCTGAATGGATTTGCACGAAACTTGGCAAAATTGTAGGGACTGTTAGCCCAATGTGCCTTTGCTAGGTCTCAATATATGTGCTCCAGTGGATTTTGAGTAATTTAGGTTCAAAAAAAGATATATATCTGGGCGGAGCCTAACCACACATCTGATCTGATTGGCTGTCAGCACTTCATCCAAGAAGTGTTGGCAGCCATCTTGGGACCAATATACATGATAGCACCTCATTAAAAAGCATTGTAGTTAATAGAGGGTTTTAGGACTTTAGTTACATTATAAATCATTTGTTGATGGTACCATACTCGTTTTAGGAATTGTGGTGGGTTCTAAGGTGATTTTACCATGTGAAAAAACCTTCTGCTGTGATATCATGAATATTGTTTGAAAGAAAACTAATATCTCAAGATTTTCCCACAGTGGTTTGGAAGGGTTTGGAAGCTAAACTGAAAGCATATTTTCTGTAAATTCACATTATCTTTCTCAGTCATGTGAAAATGAAGTCTGACATTCTCAGTAAAACATAAACATCCAACAAGGACAGAGACTGTCAGTTGATTCCTTTGTGTTCTACTGCAGCCTCCTAGAGTGTTCTAAAGAACAACTAGAGCGCTAACAGTCCTACTTATTACAAAGGTATGGCACACCTGAAGCCATCTTGATTGGAATAAAGTGGTAACTCTTAAAACATTTAATTTAAAAAGAAACAATATGAGGGGGTATATTTTGCCATAGAAAGTATGATTAGTGCTGCAGAATGAAAAATTAGGGCACATTTTGAGTGACTTCTCAAATCCTTTTCTATTTCATTAAAACATTCTGACATGCAGTCTCCCAAAACGGCCACCAGAGACAAAAGAGCCCAAATGTAGCCCAAATATCACCCAGATGTAGCCCAAGTATAGCCCAATGACAGAATGTCCCAGAGTGTTCTAAAGAACAACTAGAGCGCTAACAGTCCTACTTATTACAAAGGTATGGCACACCTGAAGCCATCTTGATTGGAATAAAGTGGTAACTCTTAAAACATTTAATTTAAAAAGAAACAACATGAGGGGGTATATTTTGCCATAGAAAGTATGATTAGTGCTGCAGAATGAAAAATTAGGGCACATTTTGAGTGACTTCTCAAATCCTTTTCTATTTCATTAAAACATTCTGACATGCAGTCTCCCAAAATGGCCACCAGAGACAAAAGAGCCCAAATGTAGCCCAAATATCACCCAGATGTAGCCCAAGTATAGCCCAATGACAGAATGTCCCAGAGTGTTCTAAAGAACAACTAGAGCGCTAACAGTCCTACTTATTACAAAGGTATGGCACACCTGAAGCCATCTTGATTGGAATAAAGTGGTAACTCTTAAAGCATTTAATTTAAAAAGAAACAACATGAGGGGGTGTATTTTGCCATAGAAAGTATGATTAGTGCTGCAGAATGAAAAATTAGGGCACATTTTGAGTGACTTCTCAAATCCTTTTCTATTTCATTAAAACATTCTGACATGCAGTCTCCCAAAATGGCCACCAGAGACAAAAGAGCCCAAATGTAGCCCAAATATCACCCAGATGTAGCCCAAGTATAGCCCAATGACAGAATGTCCCAGAGTGTTCTAAAGAACAACTAGAGCGCTAACAGTCCTACTTATTACAAAGGTATAGCACACCTGGAGCCATCGTGATGGGAATAAAGTGGTAACTCTTAAAACATTTAATTTAAAAAGGAACAAAATGAGGGGGTATATTATGCAATAGAAGGTATTATTAGTGCTGCAGAAAGAAAAATTAGGGCACATTTTGAGTGACTTTTCAAATACTCTTCTATTTCATTAAATAATTCTGACATGCAGTCTCCCAAAATGGCCACCAGAGACAAAAGACCCCAAATGTAGCCCAAATATCTCCCAGATGTAGCCCAAGTATAGCCCAATGACAAAATGTCCCAGAGTGTTCTAAAGAACAACTAGAGCGCTAACAGTCCTACTTATTACAAAGGTATGGCACACCTGAAGCCATCTTGATTGGAATAAAGTGGTAACTCTTAAAACATTTAATTTAAAAAAGAACAAAATGAGGGGGTATATTTTGCCATATGAATTATGATTAGTGCTGCAGAAAGAAAAATTAGGGCACATTTTGAGTGACTTCTCAAACCCTCTTCAATTTCATAAAAAAATTCTGACATACAGTCTCCCAAGATGGCCACCAGAGACAAAAGAGCCTAAATGTAGCCCAAATATCACCCAGATGTACCCCAAGTATAGCCCAATGACAGAATGTTCCAGAGTGTTCTAAAGAACAACTAGAGCACTAACAGTCTTACTTATGACAAAAGTATGGCACACCAGAAGCCATCTTGATTGGAATGAAGTGGTAAGTCTGAAAACACTCAATTTAAAAAGGAACAACATGAGGGGGTTAATTTTGCCATAGAAAGTATGATTAGTGCTTCAGAAAGAAAAATCAGGGATCATTTTGAGTGACTTCTCAAATCCTCTTCTATTTCATTAAAAAAATTCTGACATGCAGACTGAAACATGCACTTTGAATACCAGCAGCAGACGTCCCTGGTGAGCAGTAGCTTTACTACAGTGATCTAATGTGCAACTAGAGTGCTAACATTCAGAATTTATGGCAAATGTGTGACACATCTGAATGCCTTCTTGATGGAACCAAAGTAAACAAGCATTGAAAATGCAATAGATCTCGCCCTCGTTTAAGTTAAAGCCATTCTGTTTGTAATGAGGTGGCTTTTTAGCTTTGCTTTTATTAGTATTTTTTCAACTTTCATGTAAATAACATGCATCTGTATGCATATAAGTATATGTATGCATGCATTTATGTTTGTATTTATATAGATATACAGATGATATATGTTTATATATGTATGTATATATATATATTCACTGAAAAAACCATAGGCTATAGACCATACATAGTTAGGAATTAGCATTTACAAAACCTTGAAAATTCACTGAAAAAACCATAGGTTATAGACCATATATAGTTAGGAATTAGCATTTACAAAACCTTGAAAATTCACTGAAAAAACCATAGGTTATAGACCATATATAGTTAGGAATTCGCATTTACAAAACCTTATTTTACTCACACAAAACCATTGAAATTCCATATATAGTTAGTTGCACTAACTATATATCGCGCACCCGCAATCCACTGCTGATGATGTCACATATTACATCATTCATGACATGGTCAGTGACATCACTGATGACATCACTGATGACATCTCAAATAACATCACTGATGACATCTCAAATGACATCACTGATGACATCACTGATGACATCTCATTTGACATTACTGATCACATCACTGATGATATCATTCATGTGATAATACGATGAACCTCTTCAGACTCTAATATAACCTTAGATACAATCAGTGTAAACAGACACTCACAGACTGTCACTCATCCATGGAGTTACTCACACACCTAGTCAGTCATGCAAAGAATCAATCACACCTCCATTTCCTCAACTATACAGTTATACAAACTTTACTTATTCAAACATATACTAACACATATTTACTCTCTTATACAATCCCTGATACAAGTTCACAATGATCCATACAGCCACTCACACATTCACTGGCTCTTATGCACAGTTATTTATATATGTCAACTCTCACAGGTACTGTGTTTTACATATGTACTTACTTTGACATGTAGCACTGAGATATCCATTCACTCACCAATACACTCATGCACACAGTCAACCGCCCATACAGCTGTTTCCACATGCACTTTTGAAACCATACATCTAGTGAATCAACTGCTCACACATCTATGCACAGAGTCATACACCTCCCAGCCACCCACACACACACTCAGTCTCCCATACAAATACTTGGGCAACCAATCAATAACCCATATAGTTACTCATATAGCTACTTATCAACACATGCAACAGTTTACAGAACAACAGACATAATGATGCACAAATTAAGACAGTTTAGTCACTAACCCATGCACTCAGTGAGACACATTTAATCACTCACTCATACAGTCAGTCATGCACCTACTAAATCCTTCATCCAGACACTTATACATCCACTCATTCTTCAATATGTAAGACATATTTTAACTTTACAGAAACATACAGTCACTGGATGTTGTCATCAGTGATGTCATCAGTGATGTTATTTGAGATGTCATCAGTGATGTCATCAGTGATGTCACTGACCATGTCATGAATGATGTAATATGTGACATCATCAGCAGTGGATTGCGGGTGCGCGATATATAGTTAGTGCAACTAACTATATATGGAATTTCAATGGTTTTGTGTGAGTAAAATAAGGTTTTGTAAATGCGAATTCCTAACTATATATGGTCTATAACCTATGTTTTTTTCAGTGAATATATATATATATATATATATATATATATATATATATATATATATATATATATATATATATATATATATATTTATATATGTCAATATATGTATGTGTGTAGACAGATGGACAGATAGAAAGAGAGATAGATAGACAGATAGATATTTGCCTTGTGTGATCACTCTCTATTGCAATAAACGATGCTGCCATATTGAAAATGTTAAAAATCTTGGTATGGTAAAAAGTCTCTGAAATGTTTCTCTGCACTGCATGTTTTCCTTTTGTAACTTATTACATCAAATATCTCCAAACTTTCCTCACATACTGCTGACAAGAGCAAAATATATTACCATTGGAAGGAAAAATAGACGGGTGTCAAGAAGTTTCATTTTACAGTATGAAAGGCAATGTACAATAAAACCAGGTCTGGTGGCTTAGTGGACTAATGCATCCACTCAAGAGGTCTTTCCCCCTCATCACATGTTCATATCCCGGCAGGCCCACTCAGCCTTTCATACATCTGAAGACGATAAAATGAGTACCATTTAGTAGGGTAACAATAAACATCTGTTATTCAGTGCCAAGATACCCTTGGGTGAAAGTGCGCTTTACAAAGACACGTTATGTATGGTTGAAAATGTTCGAATATCTCTCAAAATAGAAGCCCCTAAATTCAATTGAGGTATTACTCAGGTTTATATACGGTTTCAATGAAGAGAGAACCATTTTGATTGGTGCCGACTTTACACAATTTAGCTTGGCCTTGTTATTATTGCTTGGAATATTTTACATAAGCCCTGTAAGAAACATTTAATCAATGTAATCATGAATGGAAGCAAGTGACCGAATTCTTCCGAGGGCAGTACCTGCTGAGAAATGCAACATAAACAAAGAATACCGCAGACATCATTCAGTATGTTACGGTAAGTGAAGCAAACGGCCTCCTCCGAACATATCGGGCCTCATTTATGAGAAATGACGCATCGCTGCGTGAAAGCAGCGATGCGTCACTTCTCAGTGCGCACTCCTTGCGACATTCCTGATGCGTCATATTTAATGTCAATCAATCAATCAGAGCATTTATATAGTGCGTTTCTCACCCAGAGGGCCTCAAGGCGCTTGGGGAGGGGGGGTCCACTACTGCTCGAACAGCCAGGTCTTGAGCTGCTTCCTGAAGGCGAGGTGGTCTTGAGTCCGGCGGAGGTGGGTCGGGAGGGAGTTCCACGTCTTGGCGGCCAGGTAGGAGAAGGACCTTCCTCCTGTGGTGGCTCTTCGGATGCGGGGGACGGCGGCGAGGGCGTGGTTGGTCAAACGGAGCTGGCGTGTGGGAGTGTAGAAGTTGAGGCGGTTGTTGAGGTATCTTGGGCCTTGGTTGTGTAAGGCTTTGTGTGCGTGGGTGAGGAGTCGGAACGTGATTCTCTTGTTGACTGGGAGTCAGTGCAGGTCTCTCAGGTGTCCGGAGATGTGGCTGTGTCGGGGGATGTCGAGGATGAGTCTTGCTGAGGCGTTCTGGATCCGCTGGAGTCTCTTCTGGAGTTTGGCAGTGGTTCCGGCATAGAGGGAGTTGCCGTAGTCCAGTCGGCTGGTGACGAGGGCCTGGGTGACCTTCTTCCTGGTCTCGGTGGGGATCCATCGCAAGATCTTGCGTAGCATGCGCAGGATGTTGAAGCACGATGAGGAGACGGCGTTGACTTGTCTGGTCATGGAGAGGGAGGAGCCCAGGATGAAGCCCATGTTGCGTGCGTGGTCTGTAGGTATGGGTGCGCTACCCAGGGCAGGGGGCCACCAGGAGTCGTCCCAGGCGGAGGGGGACGAGCCCAGGATCAGGACTTCCGTCTAGTCTGAGTTCAGTTTCAGGCGGCTGTTCATCATCCACTTGGCTACGTCTGTCATCCCTTCGTGTAGGTTGGCTCTGGCGGTGGCGGGGTCGTTGGTGAGGGAGAGGATCACCTGGGTGTAGTCGGCGTAGGAGATGATGTTGAGGTTGTGTTAGCGTGCGATGGCCGTGAGGGGGCTCATGTAGACGTTGAAGAGGGTGGGGCTGAACGAGGAGCCTTGAGGAACGCCGCAGATGACTTTCGGTGGCTTCTGATCTGAATGGGGGGAGGCGGACTCTCCGTGTCCTTCCGGCGAGGAAGGAGATGATCCATTCTAGGGCCTTCTCTTGGATTCCGACGTCGTCGAGGCGCTGCACTAGGGTGCGGTGGCAGACAGTGTTGAATGCCGCAGAGAGGTCCAGGAGGATGAGGGCCGCAGTCTCCCCATTGTCGAGCAGGGCCCGGATGTCATCGGTGGCTGCGATGAGGGTGGTCTCGGTGCTGTGGTTGGCCCGGAAGCCAGACTGCGAGAGGTCGAGGGATCCGTTCGTCTCGAGGAAGGCGGCCAGCTGCTTGTTGACGGTCTTCTCGATGACTTTGGCCGGAAACGGGAGGAGCGAGATGGGGGGGGTAGTTTTTGAGGTCGGTGGGGTCCGTTGATGGTTTCTTCAGTAGAGTGCTGAGTTCGGCGTGCTTCCAGCTCTCCGGGAAGGTAGCAGTGTCGAAGGAGGTGTTGATGATGTCCCGCAGGTGGGGTGCGATGACGGCGTCTGCCTTGTTGAAGACGTGGTGGGGGCAGGGGTCGGTCGGAGATCCGGAGTGGATGGAGTTCATCGTGTGTTGGGTTTCTTCGGTGTTGATCGGGGTGCAGGCGCGGAGGGTGGTGGTGGGGGGTGCCGGTGAGGTCGTGGGGTGCGTTGGCTGTGTGCTGAAGCTGTTGTGTATGTCTGCGATCTTGCGGTGGAAGTAGGAGGCGAGCGAGTTGCAGAGGTCTTGCGATGGGGTGATGTCATTGTTTCCGGCGCTGGGGTTGGAGAGCTCTTTGACGATGTTGAAGAGTTCCGTGCTGTTGTGTGCGTTGTTGTCCGGTCGTTCCTTGAATGCGGTTTTCTTGGTGGCGTGGATCAGTTGGTGGTGTTTTCGAGTGGCGAGCTTGAGGATGGTCATGTTGTCTGGTGTTGGGTCTTTGCGCCAGGTTCTCTCGAGGGCTCGGCAGTTCTTCTTGGAGCTCTTGAGTTCGTCGGTGAACCATGGTGTTTTCTTACTGCTGGGTCTGCTGGGCGGGGTTCTCAGAGGGGTGAGGTCATCGGCGCAGCTGCTGATCCACTTCGTGAGGTTGTTGGCGGCCTGGCTGGGGTCCGCTGAGCTGGCGGGGGGTCCTGGCTCAGGGACGCGGCGAGCTGGTCGGCTGTGATCTTGTTCCAGCTTCTGCGTGCAACCTGTTGCTGGCGGTGGTGGATGGCGCATCATGTCGCAAGGAGTTACAGATATGTCAGTATTTCTGACCTATCTGTAACCGCAAAAGTGACGCATTGCTGGAGCGTGTCACAAAAGTGACGCAACTCCAGCAATGCGTCCTTTCACATGGGGCAAGCCCCATGTGAAAGGGCCTGCATCATTCTTACACCTGCTGTGAGGCAGGCGCAAGATTTTGACGCAGCGGCGTCCTAAAAGTGACGCAGTGAAATCTCATAGATTTCACTGCGTCACTTCTACGACCCTTCCTTGCGTCAATACGCCCCCCTTCCATACATTATACCTGGCGCAGGTATAATGTGGCGCAGGGGTTTACAAAGTGACGCACCTACCTAGATGCGTCACTTTGTAAATATGGCGCAACAAGGCGCATTTTTTACGCCACTGGTGCGTCATAAAAAGTGACGCACGGGCGGCGTAAAAGTGACGCACAGCCTCATAAATGAGGCCCTTTACATTTATCTTTGAACTGAGTTCTAAGAGGGTCTTCGTTTGTTGGATACATTCATGGTCAAGCTCGAGTAAACACACTGGAGTCCTTCAAGAGTACAGCTGTCGAGCTAGGCAATGGTTGACTTAACAAAGCTTGTTTATCAACCAGGAAAATTGTCTTGCCTGGATAAGAGCCTCTAATGTTTAACAAGGCCTCAATACTACCGCAGGAATTGTTATAATGACGCACCAGGAATCATACTAAAATTATGAATTACTGACTTTCATTGGGAATTAGTGGAATCAGTGGAGAAGCAAGCCTTTTTATTGTCTTTGTTACCCACAGCTGAACACCTCTTTCACCACTTAAATGTGTAATTTCATTCAACTCTTACCATAAGGCTCTGCATAGTGTGCTCTCTTTCATATTTGAACACCTGGAGTATGTACTATAGATACAAATGTGATGTTTAAGGGCCCATTACGACCCCCCCCCCCCTTCCCGGCCCCCCTGAAATTGACCCAGTAGAGACAAACAGCAGGTGCTGCTCAAAAAAGAGTGGCCTAATGAGATGATGTGGAGGCTCTTGAAACTCAGCAAGATTATGCAAGGAAAAAAAATGCAAGGCTGGATCAGACGAGTGACCTCATTTCTTTTCATAGAGTATCTGGTATTGATTTTAGAAATATTTTAAGAGGAAGAATGTCTCCTTAGAGATCTTTACCATGTTCTAGTTTACTGAATAGTTGCAAACGCTGGGCAACTGTCTGAAAGCAAGTATTTTTCCAAAGACGAGTACAATATCACAAAAAAAAGTTAACATAACTGGCTCCCGGAACCAAACTTCAAGCATGAAAGCACCGACGACAGATTCCTCGACATAAATCAACAGTTTAAGATAGTCACTGACAGCGAGTGACATGGAGGATTATACTTTAATTCTGCTTCATGGATGGGTTCAACGGCGACTTCATGGAACCAGATAGAAGAGTGATCAATTCCTAAGGCGGACTAGAATTTGTTATGACAGGAAGGTACTCAATATAAGCCATGAATTCTTTAACAAGTCTATTGGAAAATGAATATGATATGTGGGATCTTTACTATTTGGAAATTGCTTTTAAGTGAATACCGGTGAAAGGATATTTTAAGCCTTATTTCACTATATACATCAAGAATGGCAGGAATTGGTGAAGTTGTGCTAGTAGCAGAAACAAATCATTAGTTGCACATCTCACTAGTAGCAGAAACAAATCATTAGTTGCACATCTTACTAGTTGCAGTAACAAATTATTAGTTTCACACATAACACAACATCTTTTCCATCTGAGTCTACAAACGTAACCTTGGGCCGTGCCACAGTTGTGGTCAATATAAATCTGGAATTACTACTTTGATAAATTAAAGGCGTGGAAGGCTGCTTGAATAAAGTGACATGCCTTGCACTGATTCCTGGTCAGAAGGGCTGGGAGAAAAAGGAATTCATAAGGCTTGGATATCATTAAATTGAGAACTGAAAACCAAAATGGTTTCACGCAAGTCATATCCATGCGTGCTTTGACAGAATTTTGGAAGTCAGTACAACTGTGAAAAAAGTCAATAGCTCGTACCAGCGACCTGAAAACCTTTCTCACTGACTCTGTTTATACTATTGGCATTTCGTGCTTTCATACTTTCAAACATGGCTAGCTCTGTAAGCTTAACCTTTGACTCCATGGAGGTCTCGTTTTCAAAACAAATAAAACTAGCTTCTTGTTCTCAAACTCCAATTGGTTTTCTCCTTGCTTCGTTTGGCCTAAATGGTCCCCTAGAGTGTTCACTTACTCTGGAAGTTATTCAGAATCCTGTGCAATCAGGCTACCCAAAGCCCAGTGTCACAGATGTTGGGCCTCTGATAAAAGAGGAGTTTTTACAACTCTTTGTTCTGCAATGTACAGGACTGATGTGTCATATGCAGTCTGATTTTCACTCCAGATCCTTCTGTAAGATGCTGAGACACTGAGTGAAATATATGCTTACCTTTCGATGAGGATTCTGTGGTGAGAGAAAACATGGCACTGGCTTCTGAAAATTAAGGTCTTTCGCTAATTTGTGGAAGATAACACCACAGAAAGGGTCATTAAAGGGATGAAGTTTCTCAGATTTTGTAGTCCCAATGGCCATATATTTGTGCCAAAGGTTCATCTAGGTGCTTGTGAATCGGTTTAATTTGCCAACAAACATAAGGGACAAGGGAAATGCAAGATGACAGTTTCCAGATGGGGAATCTCACTTAAACTGTTTGCAAGTGACTCAAGCTTTAATCCATCAGTGTTACTTTGAATTTTCTTTGTGGGATGGGTATACCTTCCTTTACCCAGGTAGTATTGTTCCAAGGAAAGCTAGATTTTTCACTGGCATTAGAGATCACTTTTTTACACCGAATGGCACCTAAAAGGTTTGCATGAAATTCAAGGGACTACCATCATACTTTGATGTGCCAGAGTTGATGAGCCTTTTGGTGAGGTAAGGCAGTACAAGAAATAAGAGGCTCATTAGGATGACGGGCGGACTTTGTCCGCCCTTCATCCTGTCATGTGTAGGGACCGCCCGCCATAAGGGTGGGGGTCCCGTTGGGGGTATTAGGATGTGCCTGCCACAGTGGCGGGCGCATCCTGTAACTTTAGCGTTGCGGAAGGCGGTGCTGAAAGCCTCGCCCCCGCAATGCTAAAGAATCATGTTGTACATTACAAAGCACAACGTGACAGGCACCGCGCGGTGCCTGTCACGTTGTACTTTACCAATGCTGGGTGTACACTCCCCACCCCCCTGGAGTCCCTGGGGGCCCACAACAGGCCCCCGCAGGGTGTCTCTGCATGCCTTTCCGTGGCGGCATTGCCGCCATGGAAAGGCTTTGGAAAATGCCCATGCTAATATGGCTGGCAGTGTCTGATAGACACCGCCACCATATTAGACCTTTTTCACCCCGGACGGTCTTTCCGTCCGCCGCGGTCCCCCTGCCATACTAATATGGCGGGGGGTCATTCCGGGTAGGATCGCGGCGGATCGCCCCCGCCAGGCTGGCGGTGGCTACCGCCAGCCTGGTGGGGGCGATCCGCCCGCCATCCTAATGGGCCCCTAAGTCTTTGTACAAGTAAGCAGAAATTGGCACCATATACTTGATGTATATGATGGGGTTGATTTCAGTGTAAATGTTGTAGTTTGTACTGTTTCAGTCACTTATTAAATAAACAAAAAAAGAAAGCAGATTTTTTCATAAGCAGGTAGCCACCTTCCATAAATGACCCAAGAAAGGTTTCTATGGGGATTCTCTTGAAAACATTGATACAAATTAATATTGATGAAGATATCCTTCATTGTTGGAAAACCCTACAGTCTGATGAGCAGCCCAATCGAAAGTAGGAGTGGTCTTAATCAAAGGTGCCTGCTGGCCACCTTACAATTCAATCTATTTTGTTAGAATAGCCTTGTTTTCTGTAGAGATCAAAACATTTTCCCTACCGCCCGTACTAGTTTTCTCAATTTACCACTTATTGCATGCCGCTAAGTGAACACCAAGTCATTTGAAAGTCAGAATAAAAGAGCTGAATTGCTAACTACTGTAAAATTCATCAATTCTGCATTAATGATAAGACTGAAATCCTGATGGCTATCAAAGGGAATGTCATTGCTTTCAGAATCTGAATGAAAAAATAAACAGACACTGGCCGTATTGCTACTACAAGAAACATATTTTCTGTGCACACATTATTAGTTTCTGGGTAGGCAAGGCTATTCTAGAGTCTTGCACTCAAAGTATACTTGAGATTCCAGGATTCCAGTGGGGTGGTGATCCTACTATATCAAACCTTTTGAAGGAAGTAATGAATAATTCCCTGGGCGCTAATCACGGAACTAGCGGAGGGTAGACCCTGCTTCAGCACATCCTAGTCCTTGCTTGTACATACACCACACCCACACGGATAGACTGCACATTCCAGAATTTACTAGAATTGTTATAGTGGATTCAATCAGGTACAATGATACTGGGAGGATGCATTAATTTGGTTATGATTGTTAATCTGGACTCCGATCGGTCCCTTCGCCTATGTTCGGAATGTCTCCCTCTGGGGTTGGGCACAGTTGGTGGGCCTGTGTGATATTTGGAAAACCATGCATCTGCATACCCATAGAAGCACCACACGCAAGGGTATCTTCTATCCCCAGAAAGATTTTTGTTTCCAGAGATTACAGACCGAGGAATCCTCCTGAGATGCCTCTTAGACGGCTCCCCTATTGAACTGACTATTGGAGACCGCAGAAGCTGGGCAAACTGGCGTATGCACACTTGCCTCCTTTTCAGAGGAAACATTTCAACTAACACTACGATTTCGAGAGATAAATACCAGATCAATTGCCTCTGAGGTCAGTTTTTGGGAGTCTCCTAAGGAAATCATCAGAGTAGATAGTATCTCCTATTCCACAAGCCGCAGGACTGAAAAGCTTGTAAAGTAAATCACTCTGTGGCGTCAAAATATAGAATTTATGTAGCTGAGATAAGGTTGGTAAATTGGTATACTGGCTCGCAATAGAGATGCCAAAACTTGATTAGTCCCAAGCATTTTGATATCCCGATTGAAGCACATTGACCAGAACAGCTTTAATCCCAGTAGAGGAACAAGGCACTGTATTTGACATCTGTAGGTTGCCTGGTCGTAGCACACTGCTCTACAGAATGCAAGGCAATACTCTTGATTGTATTCGAGATGGTGCTTGATTCAAATTAATGGCCCTTTTTGAACTCAGTCCGAGAAGATTAAATTTGGTCCATGTTTTCGGGAATATGTAAAGCTCATGTACGACTTTCAGCAGTGAAGGGGAACAATGTGGTCTACCCCGTTGTATGAAGGAAAGAGATGACAAGACAGGACTGCCCTCACTTCCATCACTTGTTCGCTCTAGCAGTGGAACCTCTAGCAGAAAAGGTCTAATCAGACGCTCGTTTGTAGGGCCAACTTGTGTACCGGTGTCGTAGACCCCATATCGTTATTTGCTGATGATGCTCTGTTGTATTTACGTCATCCTGACTGCTCATTTAGCCACATCATGCATAGATTTAGGATTTATGGGGAGAATTCCAGCCTTAAGGTTAACTAGGAGAAACCTGTACTTTTTCCAATAAATGGTTACTAGATACCATGGGAATCAACACCAATGGCCCTTTGAAGTGCCCCCCGGCTCCAAATACCTGTCTATGTCTCTTTGGATTGAACGAGATTCTGGGAGCTAAATATAGTCCCTTTGATGCAACAATTGAAATCACATCTTGATACTTAGGGCCCCATTAGGATGTCGGGCGTATCGCCACCGCCATGCAGGCGGTGGCGATCTGCCCGACATCCTTCCCCACCCGCCACCCATTTCCCCCCGCCATATTACTATGGCGGGGGGGGACCGCGGCGGACGGAAAGACCATCCACCGCTTTTCCACCCGGTCAAGGAGTTGACCGGGCGGAAAAGGGTTTCATATGGTGGCGTTGTCTGTAACAGACACCGCCATCCATATTTGGGTGATGGCGGGGAGATGCTTTTGACGCCACGGAAAGGCATGCGGGAATGTCTTGTGGGGGCCCGTTGCGGGCCCCCAGGGACTCCAGGTGGGTGGCGGGTGCACATGGGGGGTACCTATGGTACCCCCCTGCACTTCACTGTACAATGTGACAGGCACCGCACAGTGCCTGTCACGTTGTGCATTGAAGTGCACAATGTGCATTTTTAGCATTGCGGCAGGCGGTGCTTTCAGCAACGCCCGCCGCAGTTTTAAAAATGCGGGATGCGCCCGCCAGTGTGGGCGGTGCATCCTAATGGCCCCACGCTACCACCGGCCTTATGGTGGGCGGTCCCGTTTTACGTCGGGATGGCAGGCGGACAAAGCCCACCTGCCATCCTAATGGGCCCCCTAGTTTTGAAAAATTTATACAATGCCTACAAAAGGAACAAAGCTACCAACAGGTCCGAATGGAACAATCCATACCTCAATTAACACCCAAAACATCCAAACAAACAAAACAAATGCATAAATATTTAGAACAGCTGGTAAAATTGTACCCTAGTACAAAAGGCATGGAATACTTAAACCTAATAGCCAAAACTCTCTTTTAAATCTGTACCACCAACAATTCCCTAATAAAATACATCCAACAATGAAATGCACATAAAATTATAATATTTTATTACAAAAATAATTATTGTGTGCAATATATTTTAAATAAGCCATAAATATATATACACACATTAATAATATTTGTAATAAAATAAATAACAATAACAATAAAAACAGTACCCACCCACAAAAAAAAAATTAAATAACTTACCAAATCCAAATGTATTCCTTTTTTTTTTTTAAAGAATTTTTATAAGCTGCACAGGAAGCAAAAATATATTGACAAAACATAACAAGCAGAACGAGGGAAGAAACAATAAGAAAATCTAAACGTAAACAGAATTGACATTAAATCATTAACAAGTTCTAATTGGGTCCAATCAAACTAAATGCGAGTATCGTTACAGGCAAATAACATAAATCAACATTTTATCTGCTAGGATAATATCAGATAAAGAAGGACCCCCAGATCTTGTCGAACTTAACTAAGGACTTAGTACCTCTGAGCCTGGCTAGAGCCAGTTCCATACAGTGGATTTCGTTAAGCAGTGACCACCATTCCATTATATGTGGGGAGTTAGGAGAGATCCAGGCACGAGCAATTATAAGTTTTGCGCACGATAACATAATAGTAATTAAAGCTCTATGTGGAGTATTCGTAACATTAACATCTAACAAAACTAGCACTGAATCTAAAGAGAATGTGCACCATAGCTTCAATTTCATTATATTCTCGAAAGACATCCAGAATTCTGAAATCATAGGACAAGTATACATCATATGCACCAGGTCGGCTGCGGCTAACGCACATTTAGGGCATTTAGATCTATCACTGTATGTACTGTTCGAAGCCCATTTGGATATTTTTTCTGGAGTATGGTAGAGCATGCAAGTTGTTTTAAATTGCTGCAGTCTTAAGCTAGACGAAGATACAGCTTTATTAATATTACGTAGAAATGAATTGATCACCGCCGGAGTAATATTACTCCCCAACATCCTACTCCATTTCTCCGCTAGAGTACTACAATCAATGTTTCTATAGGCGTTAAAACCCTTGTAGCAGCAACTAATTAATGACTTATTTTTCTGCGAATAAAGACTGTCCCATATATTAGAATCAGAGATATTCTGAAGTTTCATTTTAACGAATCAGAAAGTCATATAGTTGCATATACTTGAACCTCGTAAAGTCTGGGATATTGTAGAGTATTTTAAGTGTTTCGAAGTTCAGAAGCCCTTGTGCACCATACAGATCCCCAAGTGTTTTTATTCCATGCTCAAACCAAATATTAGTTGATCCATCACTGAATATTCCCGGTAGGCCGGGGTTTCCCCATAAAATAGGATGGAAAAAGGTCACTTTACAAAAAGCCTGTATGCTACGCCAGATTTTAACCAAGTCTCTGGCGGTCTTAAATTGCACCCTTTTGAAATAGTTTGGATCATTGATCCTCCACAAAAACAGTTTAGCATCCAAATTAAGCATAAACGTAAGAAAATAAGGTCGATTATCTGCACCATCCAAATTAATTAAATGTCGTAGGCGTCCAACAAACGTTGCCCAAAAGTATAGCTTAAAGTCCGGGAAGTTCAACCCTCCTACATCTAAAGCCCCTTTTAGGAGAGTCATGGATCTACGAGCTTTACGGTATCCCCAAATTAAGCTACTGAAGAGTCCATCCAGATTTAAAAAAAATGAATTACACAGTGCCAAAAGAACAGACTGGAATAAATAAAGAAATATGGGTAATATTATCATACGGATCAAATGAATTCTGCCTATAATATTTAAGGGAAGTTTATGCCATTTTAAAAAAAGAATTATAGTAGTTTTAACTAAATCGTCATAATTTAATTTGATTATGTCCTTGATATTAGCAGATATCTTAACCCCCAAATATATTGCCGTCTGACACAATCCCATAGTTGCCCCCCCTGGTTTATGATTAGCTATTATTTGTGTTTTATTTAAATTCAATTAATATCCAGAAACGTCCCCAAATCTGCTGGCTTCTGCTGTAATACCCTGCATTGCGTTTACCATATCAGTTGAATAAATGGGGATGTCATCAGCGTAAGCTGTACGTTTTAATAACTGAGGGACAAACTTAAAGGGAATAATTCCAGATTGTAATTGTAATGCATGAAGAAATGGTTCTATTGATAGTGCAAACAAAAGAGGTGACAGGGGGCACCCCTGACGGGTTCCCTGGGTAATAAAGAACAAAACTGATGATAAACCTGCATAACTAATTTTGGCCATAGGGTCATCATATAATGATTGCATCCATTTAAAAAATGTACCCCTAAAGCCAAGGTCAGTCATAACTTGCCACAAGTAATCCCACCCCACTCGGTCGAAAGCTTTTTCTGCGTCAAGCATAATCATACCGAGTGGGATGGATTCTTTTTCCGCTATATCAAAAGATGTCACGGCCATGTTAATATGTGCTGTGGTGTCCCTACCTGTTACAAACCCATGTTTGTTTGGACTGACTATTTTAGGTATATGAGGTGCTAAACGGGTGGCCAAAGCCTTTGCAAATACTTTGGCGTCTGCGTTAACTAACAAAATGGGGCGATAGGAACCACACTCATCTGGTGGTTTCCTCCTTTTTTTTTAAACAAACAATTTTACCTTGTTCCAAGACCCCGGGGCTTTCCCACTTTCCCTGATAAAGTTAATAACTTGATGAACGAGAGGTATAAGCTCCTCAACACATAGCTTATATATCTCTATAGGGATCGTATCTTCACCGGACGCGTTCCCAGATGGCAACGATGAGATCGCGTGTCTAATTTCAAGTTGACTAATAGGATTAGACAGTTGTTCCAACTCGAGAGAGCCAGGTTTTTCAAGAAAGTGATCCAGATAATTCTGAATGGCCGCCACTGTCGGATAAATTTCTGGAGTATATCATTTTTTATAAAATATTGCAAAATGTTCTAAAATTTGCGCTGGTTGATCAATTATGATGTTATTGGGGCCCCTCAAGTTTTTAATCAAAGTATTAGCTCTTTCGTCAGCTATTTTGTAAGCTAATAACTTTCCGCTCTCATATTATGTCACCTGAAATTTATGCAATTTTATGCTGCTTTTTTCCCCAAAAAATAGTTTTTAGGGCCGACTTCAGCCGCCCTAAATGTAGTTCCAATTCTGCTGTGTTAGCAGCATGTAGGCGAAGAGCCTCCGCCAATAGTAATTCGACTGACAGTATGTCATTAACCAAATCTTTTTCCTTTTTACGGTGCTCAGAATTTTGGTGAAAAAGAAATTGCTGGGTGAACCCCCGGATACTTGCCTTACAAGAATCCCAAACCATAAGGCGTGTCGTGGAGTTAAGGTTGAGCTCAATAAAATCTGCAATATGTAACTTAAGTTGTGAAATAAATAAAGTGTTAATAAATAAGTGCCTGGGAAAAGAAAAGGTACAAAGTTTTGTATGAATCTGTTTGGTATCAAAGGATAGTAATATAGGATTGTGGTCAGAATTAATTCTAGGACAAAGTTCAATAGTATTAGTGTTCGCTACTCTGTCCGATGCCCAAGCTATGTCAATACGGGAACAGAGCCTATGTGGGGCCGAGTAATATGTATAGCCAGGCGTTATAGGAAAAACGCAGCGCCAAATATCTTTAATGTTATGTATACGCCCTAACTCTAGAATAGCTGCCCGGGTTCTCCGCATACGTTGGAAGGCATTGCCCCTCGTAGTGTCAATCTGATAATCCATTATGCAGTTAAAATCTCCCATGATAATTAATTCTCCTACGCACTGCAGCAGTTCCACATTAAATTGATCAAAGATAAAGGCGTCATCAAAGTTTGATCCATAGACTACACAGAAGACAAATTTACTTTTTTCGATCATTAATTGAACAATGGCCCAAGATTTTCCTGTCTTTGTGGGCAACATGTGTCTGAGATAAAAAAACAAAATTGGGTTTATACAGTGTTACCTCTTCCCGAACCAAGCGTCTTTTCCTTTTACTGTTTAGGCCTGCAACGTTCCAAGCCAAGCATTTTACTTGCGGCATTTAATAAAGAAAAAATGTACATACATCCTGTCATTCTGTAAGACTGAGGTACATAATGTACTTCTCTCGAGATGCTTTAAATTCTCATCTTCCTGTGGTGCTTTTTCCAAACAAAGAAAACCTCCCCTACCTCCCCCCGAATCACTCCCGACCCTCCTGCCCCCTCCCTCCTCAGATGAGAGGGCACCCCCCCGGATTCAGCCTGCTGCCGCTGTAGTGGCAGCTACCCTAAGAAGCAGCCTGTGACTTCACCCATTCCCTGCCCAACCAAAAAAAACAAGAAAGTAATTTTCCATTCCGGATAATATCTCTCTCAATTATGAAAATGAAGCTAATACATCCTCAGCTTCCTTTGCGTCTGTGAAGAAATAGATATGCCCTCCCTTAATAACTTTTAGTCCGGGCTGGTTCCTGCAAGTATACTTGCCCCCCCAGAGATTTGAATGGATCAATCAATTTACGTAATTGCCACCGTCTGTCCATTGTAGCCTTACTAAGATCCGATCTGACAAAAAAGGACATCTCGCCCACCGTGATTGGTAGATTAGGCCTAGCTTTTAAAGAAACGGCCGGCCTTAACAGATAGTTCCCAAAAAGGATTAGAAATGGGCATGGGAATTTGTTTCTCTGGATTAATGGTAGCCTATGGACTCTCTGTAGTTGGGAGTCCCAATCCCAGTCTGAGAGATCAAAGAAAAAAGT
This sequence comes from Lissotriton vulgaris, assembly GCF_964263255.1. Lineage (NCBI taxonomy): Eukaryota > Metazoa > Chordata > Amphibia > Caudata > Salamandridae > Lissotriton > Lissotriton vulgaris. The sequence goes on from NC_141693.1 coordinate 394,178,544, forward strand.
TCCACAGCGGATCTGGCAGCCAGCACCTCTATATTCCGATGTCCCTCAAATGTCCAATTTATTGTTGTGCTGATAACCTCCAGGACCTGCTGCGGTTTGGTCCTACTGGAAATCCAGACAAAGACTTTAGAAACAGAATGGAGGCAGCACCAAGTATGAAGTAGACCAGGACCACGTAGTATCAAAAATAAATTTTCTTTTATTTTTTCATTTATAAGACAGCCAACGCGTTTCGCTCCCCAACCATGGGAGCTTCATCAGGGCTGAAAGCAACACAGAAATACACCAATATTAATAACACATACTAATATAACATTTACAACAAAAAGACAGACAAGGTTAAAAAATACATTGAAGTTGAACTTTTGACGAGACGAGATGGCAATACTAAAAAGGGTCACAATATCAATCCTATATTTTTAAGAGACATCTTGCATTAAATTTAAATATACAAACACAAAAGTGGTGCAACTCGCTGATTGTATAAAACATTGGTAACCAGAACCAAATGTAACCAAATGTAAAGTGCCTCAGGTCAGACAAATAAAAAGAGCCATTAGATAAAACCCAAGTAAGCAGAGGAGAGAAAAGAAAAAAGCAAGGGGGGGTGGCCCCTACAAGAACCCATACCGAAAGGTTATCCCATATGGAAAGTATGCACATACACCCATGTACCAGTGACCGGGCCAGAGTTGACACTATACAAAAAATGGTCTCACCAAGGATGTTATCAGATCTTGAAGCGACGGAATGACGTCAGTGAAAACGTTTGACCAAGACAGTACAGATGCTGAAAATGGTACAAAAGATTTATTTAGTATATAAGAGATTGTCCAGAGATCAAGCCCTAAAAAGTGTTTAGGGGCGCCAAACCTCCTTACCCTATATCAAAATTCTGATATCCGGATAATATTTTAAACACGTCAAGGGCTTATAGGTAAAAGACACGATTATCCAAGAAGGTAATATTCGACTATATCAAAAGAAAAAAAGGGGGATTTCAGTAAATGTACGTCAAAGTTGATGTTCAAGAACTGGTTATTGATAAGCCATGATAAGAAAGCTAATCACAGAGACAATATTATTTATATGTACATAAAAAGCGGAGATTCTAATTCCTCACGAATCAATGTTATAAAATTACTCACAAAATTAATGTAAAATTTTTGGCGTCCAAAGACAAGCACATGCGCAGACCTTAATAAGCTGCCACCACAAATGCTGTAATAGAAAATAGAAAAAAAGGAGAGTTGTATATAAACATACATGTAAATCACGCCCCCACACAGTACTTTTCATTAATCCAAAAATGTTGATTCACAATAGATCATTGACTACTAGCTAGAGTAATGGTCCTTTTACTAGCACATATCACATATATAATCCTATTAAAACAAACATTACTATCATGCTAGTTTGGAAAAACGGACCGTGTGTGAGAGAACGAATTCACACATAAATAGTCCTATGCAGGAAATGCTGTTACCAAGGTTTTAGAGTATTGGTGCTTGATGAAAATCTAAATCCCAGTAAGGGAAGTGTCATATAATGGCCCGTATTACATATATATATATATCGTATGTGTTCCCAATGTTTCTCCACGTGGGAGCGTATCAAAGTGACCCTGCAGATCCTCCTCCAAAGTGAAAACTCACATCCCCAAAGCATGCAGACCCGAAAAAGAATGCGTTACGTTTTTAAAAAAAGGGGCTACAAGTAACGGAGCGTTTTGACCCCGCCAACCTAAGGAGAGAAAATAACAATGGGTAAATCGGCAAGACACGGAGCGCTTGTAAGCCGCCTCCCGGACAATTGCAGCCAAAATGCGTTACGTTTTAAGAGGCTACAAAAGACGGTGACTCGGCAAGGCACAAAGCACTTGTAAATCCCATCCCTTTGTGTGGAAACTGACAGGAGGCAACCAGGCAAAGCCTGGTAACACTAGAGTGTTGGTTCGTGTGGCGCAAACTCACCTAAATGCGTCCTGTTAGTGCAGTGTCCCCATGACGGATTCGATCGACCAGAATCAGCCCGGTCGGGTGCGTTTTTAAACGCCCCGCGCACCGATCACATGGTGTATAATTACACACACCTGGGCTTGTGCAGGCAGCAGGGGAATCCGTGACTGCAACGAGGGACGGAGAGCTAGAAGAGGGACTGCACAGAGTCCCAGTGGAGCGGCCATATTGGACTGTACTCAGAATACCGGCAATCCTTACAGAATAAACTTGTAATTCAAAACGCCGCATTTTACCAAAGGAAAAGGCTGGCCAAATATATATTTAGGAATTTATATGTATATATATATCGATTAAGGGTATACTACCAGAGCCCTTGAGAAATAAGAAAGAAGAATAATAAAGGATTGAGTCGAGTGAGGAATAAAAAATGGACACATAAAGAACAAGTCCCCATTAAAAGCATAAAAGATCACCACCTATTGTAAGCAGATTGAGAAGGGAAACCCAATAACCTTTAACATACCGAGTGTGAACACCAGGAGTCACAAAATGTAAATACCATTTCTAAATAAACATACAAAAATATAATGAACAACAAAACAACAAAGAACAAAATCAAAACAACATTTCACAAATCATATGGACAAAAGTTATTAGCCATACTGGAATACCGTCGTTTCTTTTACACCTAAGCCAGGATACACAATGGGATGCATTCGTTTCCTTTATACCTAAGCCAGGGTCATGGAAAAGCCAAACATCAGGGTGAATGCAGAGTTCAGGGATTAGTCAATCAGGGCAAAAAAACCAAAGAATTGTCACTACAGGGATGGCTCAATATTACATTATAAAAAGTAATGCATCTCATTGTCTGAATTGTGTCCCTGGTTGATGGCTCTAAGGCGACATATCCATTTAGCTTCCTCTCTCCTTAGGGTAAGCTCCCTATTCCCACCTCTTTTATTAGGCGGAATATGTTGAATTGCGTGGAACCAGAATGTATTATCATTAGCATGTTCCAAATTGTAATGCTCCATTATCGGATGCCTACTGTCCCTATTTATGATTGCCCTGCGATGTTCTTGGATTCTCAGTTTAAGTCGCCGTATACTGCTGCCTACATATATACGACCGCAGGGACATCCTAGGACATAAATTGTGTAGGTGGTGTTACAGTTACAGAAGTGGGTAATCCTAAATTGACGATCATTGTTATATGAGAAGGTAGTGGTCTTATTTTTACCCATCTCACAGACATTGCAGGTTCCACATATAAAGAAGCCTGGGGGTTTTGGGGCTAACCAATTTTTGTTGTTAGGGGGAGTAGTCACATAGCTTGGACATAGTTCTCTACGTAGGGAAATGCCTCTCCTGTAAGTAATGGAAGGTTTATCACCTACATGATTTCTCAGGCCCTCTATTTCAGTCAATAGATGCCAATTTCTCCTGAATATGTTAAAGATGTTATCACTATGTGATGTATATTGGGTGACAAATCTGACTCTGCTTATTTCCTTGTCCAATTTAGCTCTTTCATTCTTACTGGACAGGGTAGATTCCCTGTCTACCGTCTCAATTCTGCATACTGCTCTGTCCACAGTTTGTTGGTCGTATCCTCGCTTTAAAAATCTCTGTCTAGTCACATTTACATTCTCCTTAAATGTGTCTTCTTCACTGCAAGTTCTACGAACTCTGACAAGTTCGCCAAACGGAATGTTTCTGATTACTGAACTGGCATGTGCACTAGAGGCGTGTAATACAGAGTTACATGAAGTTTCCTTTCGATATAACTTGCTTTGGACACGACCATTCTGTACATAGAATGTGATGTCCAGGAAGTTAATGCTGCTCCTACTATGCGACATGGTGAACTTTACATTGTACGGGTTGTCATTGAGATACACAAAGTAGTTAGCAAGTTCCTCATCAGTTCCAGACCACAAACATATCACATCATCGATGTACCTCCCCCAGAACACGATGTTGTTGGTCCAAGGGGAGGCACATCGGGCCCAGGCATGCTCCCTCTCATATCACCCCATGAAGAGGCAGGCATACGAAGGAGCAAACCTGGAACCCATCGCGGTACCACTGGTCTGCTGGTACCAGCGATCATCGAAGAGGAAATAGTTGTTAAGCAAAATAAGATCTATCATCTGCATAATCATTTCATTTTGGGAATAGAGCTGGGCATCTTCTCTATCCAGGAATGATTGCACCGCTATTTTCCCATACACTCTATCAATGCATGTGTAAAGGCTGGTGACATCTAATGTCACAAAACTGAGGTCAACCGACCACTCGAAGTCGTTGAGTTTGATCAGAACGTCCTTACTATCCTGAACATAGGAGGGAAGACTCAGCACATGTTTCTGCAGCTTGAGATCGACATAATGGGAGAGGCCTTCGGTGGGTGAGCCCACCCCCGAGATGATGGGTCTACCAAGTGGGAACCCCTCCCCCCCTTATGAATTTTGGGGAGAATATATATACAAGGGTAAGAGGGGTTAGATACGTGTAGGAATCTAAATTCATCCTCTGTTAATAAACATAAATCCTTCCATTCACACAGTCTCTGATTGATGGTGTTTACAACAAGTGGTACTGGATTGCTCTTTATCTCCCTATAGTTCTTACTGTCTGATAGTTGCCGTTTAATTTCACCAAAATAGTCTACCCGATTCATGATTACCACACTTCCCCCCTTATCAGCCTCTCGTATCACAATGTCAGGGTCATCTTTGAGGTTTTTAAGGGCTTTTCTTTCAGAGTCAGTTATATTAGACCTGGTTCTAGTATATTGTTGATTCGAATTTTCAAGTTTGTACAGGTCCTCAGTGACCTTTTTAAAAAAGGCATCTATATTAGAGTGGTAACCAAACGTGGAACAAATTTGGATCTAGGATGGAGACCACTATCGTCGGTGATTTCTTGGTCAATGCCCAATTCTGTCATGAGGGCAGGCATGTTGATCTGTTTCTCCTCATCTAGGGTCATAAGACAGTGGACAGCACGGATGGAGGCAACAGTGTGTTCACTCTCATACATCCGGTTATTTGGAACAGCACTACACACGGGTCTATTGGAATTTTTTTTTTTCAATTTAAGGAGTCTGGTGAATTTAAACAGGTCAACATGTACATCAGCTAGGTCACCCATTTGCGTCGGACAAAAATTCAATCCCTTACTCAGAACTTGCATATCAGTAACATCAAGAGTTTTATTTGATAAATTTACAACTTTTAAATCTTGTATACCATCAGTGCTATTTGACAAACTAGCAGTATTGATTACTTCTTTGTTTTTACAGATTTGTCGGTTTTTCCTACTTCCTTTCCACCTCCTACCGCCCCTCCTGGTTTTGGTTGTTCCCTCTTTTGTTGGAGACGGCTTGACATTCTTAACTTTGCTAGTTCCTTCTGGAACGATGTGGCACCCTCGCCTAAAGGGACCTCAGGTATTGTGGTGGAAGAAGCAATACTGCTGGCTGATGAAATGGAGATGTTGCTGACTGACTGATTATCGTCACCGTCATCCCTATCTTCCCTAGATCTTTTTTTATCCTCGGGACCTGGGAGATTGTCAAATTTTTTAGCAAAAGTGTAGATACGACCATCCCTGTAATCACGGTCATCCCTCTTAATTTTACGCAGTTTTTTATCTTTAAGATAGATTTGATGATTATCCATTACTTTTTTCAAAATGGCAAAATTCTTTTCAGTTAGATCCTTCTCTCCCATCTCCCCAATCTCCTTTTCTATTTGCTCAATCTCGGCCTGTAGTTTTTCGCCCTTTTCTAATGAGTGCTTGATCAAGATTTTCATCATAATAGATGATGCTCCCTCTAAGTTACTCTCCCATTCCTTGAGTAGATCTTCGCTTAAGTCCTCGAAGGTGGGGAAAATGAGTATCCTAAGTCCTCTAGGGACCTTTCCATTCTCAAGGTATTGTGTCAAGGTTACACCATCCCACCATCTACTTAACTCTAGTTTACGTAGTCTCTCTAGTTTTAAAAAAAGGGTCTTTAACTTTTTTTGCCAGGTTGTTCCGGGGCAGGTGCAATTGTGGGATTGCTAGGTCCAAACAAGTTAAGTGCCATCTCTTCACGTCCATCGTTGTATCTAGCCATAATATAATATCCACAAGTGTCACGGGCGGAAAGAGTGCTAGTCGATCCAATTTAAATCCAAAGAAAAAAGTTCCACAGCGGATCTGGCAGCCAGCACCTCTATATTCCGATGTCCCTCAAATGTCCAATTTATTGTTATGCTGATAACCTCCAGGACCTGCTGCGGTTTGGTCCTACTGGAAATCCAGACAAAGACTTTAGAAACAGAATGGAGGCAGCACCAAGTATGAAGTAGACCAGGACCACGTAGTATCAAAAATAACCAACCAACGCGTTTCGCTCCCCAACCATGGGAGCTTCATCAGGGCTGAAAGCAACACAGAAATACACCAATATTAATAACACATACTAATATAACATTTACAACAAAAAGACAGACAAGGTTAAAAAATACATTGAAGTTGAACTTTTGACGAGACGAGATGGCAATACTAAAAAGGGTCACAATATCAATCCTATATTTTTAAGAGACATCTTGCATTAAATTTAAATATACAAACACAAAAGTGGTGCAACTCGCTGATTGTATAAAACATTGGTAACCAGAACCAAATGTAACCAAATGTAAAGTGCCTCAGGTCAGACAAATAAAAAGAGCCATTAGATAAAACCCAAGTAAGCAGAGGAGAGAAAAGAAAAAAGCAAGGGGGGGTGGCCCCTACAAGAACCCATACCGAAAGGTTATCCCATATGGAAAGTATGCACATACACCCATGTACCAGTGACCGGGCCAGAGTTGACACTATACAAAAAATGGTCTCACCAAGGATGTTATCAGATCTTGAAGCGACGGAATGACGTCAGTGAAAACGTTTGACCAAGACAGTACAGATGCTGAAAATGGTACAAAAGATTTATTTAGTATATAAGAGATTGTCCAGAGATCAAGCCCTAATAAGTGTTTAGGGGCGCCAAACCTCCTTACCCTATATCAAAATTCTGATATCCGGATAATATTTTAAACACGTCAAGGGCTTATAGGTAAAAGACACGATTATCCAAGAAGGTAATATTCCACTATATCAAAAGAAAAAAAGGGGGATTTCAGTAAATGTACGTCAAAGTTGATGTTCAAGAACTGGTTATTGATAAGCCATGATAAGAAAGCTAATCACAGAGACAATATTATTTATATGTACATAAAAAGCGGAGATTCTAATTCCTCACGAATCAATGTTATAAAATTACTCACAAAATTAATGTAAAATTTTTGGCGTCCAAAGACAAGCACATGCGCAGACCTTAATAAGCTGCCACCACAAATGCTGTAATAGAAAATAGAAAAAAAGGGGAGTTGTATATAAACATACATGTAAATCACGCCCCCACACAGTACTTTTCATTAGTCCAAAAATGTTGATTCACAATAGATCATTGACTACTAGCTAGAGTAATGGTCCTTTTACTAGCACATATCACATATATAATCCTATTAAAACAAACATTACTATCATGCTAGTTTGGAAAAACGGACCGTGTGTGAGAGAACGAATTCACACATAAATCGTCCTATGCAGGAAATGCTGTTACCAAGGTTTTAGAGTATTGGTGCTTGATGAAAATCAAAATCCCAGTAAGGGAAGTGTCATATAATGGCCCGTATTACATATATATATATCGTATGTGTTCCCAATGTTTCTCCACGTGGGAGCGTATCAAAGTGACCCTGCAGATCCTCCTCCAAAGTGAAAACTCACATCCCCAAAGCATGCAGACCCGAAAAAGAATGCGTTACGTTTTTAAAAAAAAGGGCTACAAGTAACGGAGCGTTTTGACCCCGCCAACCTAAGGAGAGAAAATAACAATGGGTAAATCGGCAAGACACGGAGCGCTTGTAAGCCGCCTCCCGGACAATTGCAGCCAAAATGCGTTACGTTTTAAGAGGCTACAAAAGACGGAGCGTTTTGAACCCGCCCCCCTTAGAAGAGAGATTAACAAAAGGTGACTCGGCAAGGCACAAAGCACTTGTAAATCCCATCCCTTTGTGTGGAAACTGACAGGAGGCAACCAGGCAAAGCCTGGTAACACTAGAGTGTCGGTTCGTGTGGCGCAAACTCACCTAAATGCGTCCTGTTAGTGTAGTGTCCCCATGACGGATTCGATCGACCAGAATCAGCCCGGTCGGGTGCGTTATTAAACGCCCCGCGCACCGATCACATTGTGTATAATTACACACACCTGTGCTTGTGCAGGCAGCAGGGGAATCCCGTGACTGCAACGAGGGACGGAGAGCTAGAAGAGGGACTGCACAGAGTCCCAGTGGAGCGGCCATATTGGACTGTACTCAGAATACCGGCAATCCTTACAGAATAAACTTGTAATTCAAAACGCCGCATTTTACCAAAGGAAAAGGCTGGCCAAATATATATTTAGGAATTTATATGTATATATATATCGATTAAGGGTATACTACCAGAGCCCTTGAGAAATAAGAAAGAAGAATAATAAAGGATTGAGTCGAGTGATGAATAAAAAATGGACACATAAAGAACAAGTCCCCATTAAAAGCATAAAAGATCACCACCTATTGTAAGCAGATTGAGAAGGGAAACCCAATAACCTTTAACATACCGAGTGTGAACACCAGGAGTCACAAAATGTAAATACCATTTCTAAATAAACATACAAAAATATAATGAACAACAAAACAACAAAGAACAAAATCAAAACAACATTTCACAAATCATATGGACAAAAGTTATTAGCCATACTGGAATACCGTCGTTTCTTTTACACCTAAGCCAGGATACACAATGGGATGCATTCGTTTCCTTTATACCTAAGCCAGGGTCATGGAAAAGCCAAACATCAGGGTGAATGCAGAGTTCAGGGATTAGTCAATCAGGGCAAAAAACCAAAGAATTGTCACTACAGGGATGGCTCAATATTACATTATAAAAAGTAATGCATCTCATTGTCCAAATTGTGTCCCTGGTTGATGGCTCTAAGGCGACATATCCATTTAGCTTCCTCTCTCCTTAGGGTAAGCTCCCTATTCCCACCTCTTTTATTAGGCGGAATATGTTGAATTGCGTGGAACCAGAATGTATTATTATTAGCATGTTCCAAATTGTAATGCTCCATTATCGGATGCCTACTGTCCCTATTTATGATTGCCCTGCAATGTTCTTGGATTCTCAGTTTTGAGGAAATATACATTTTATGGTCAGAAATGTTCCCTAACGTGTACCCCACCGTCTCCATGTACAAGCTTAAAGTGCATGTAACTTCCCTTCTGTGCCAGCTATGAAGACGCAAATACATTTGCGTCCAACGTTAACATGTCCTCTTTCAGATCCACCATGAATGGGTCAGATATTCCGTTCCTAAGTGTGCCTTGCCAACGTCTTTTCATGGTGCACTTTTCACGTTTTCCCTAGCTCAGGCGAGTTAGGCCCTGATTTCTGCCATCGAGTTTATTCCTGCTTTATGTCTCTGAATGCTCCAGCCTGGATGAGCATCTATATCCATGACCTTTGTCTTACTCCCTGCACGGCTAACGGTGCCTGGCTCAGCCTGTTGCCTACCAAACGGTATTCAGCCTTCAAGTTATCTGCTCCGCTCCTCGAAAATACATTCCTGTCTGGTAGTTTAGGACAACATCCTTCCAGCTGCAGAGCAAAGGGCCCGGCCTCACTGTCTCCATGCAAGTAATTCATAGCTCCTGTTACCATGGTAGGCCCATGCCCCCTCACATCTCATGTAGACACGTAGACGCATATGCACGCACTAGCAGTCAGTATAGAATAGCCTTTTGCCCGAGAGACCTTTCCTTCTAGATAATACAGTTCCTTAAACACAAGATATTAGATACGATTTGGGACTAGGTTGTTCTGACACCCCAGACTTCTGTCTCCTCATGTAAGGCTAAATGTCAAGTCCCCTTCACCCTCCAGTTACACGTCAATTGCACGTCATACCGCTGCGCGCGCATCTCTGCCATATATTTCTGCTGACACTACAGAATTCTCTTATGGACACACCCACCTGTGACATCTCATAATGACGTTTCTAGTACATGCCTTCATGCACGCCTACTGTAACGCCTCTTTCATTACGTATGTGCATTCTTATCTCTCCTCTCAGCTGTTACGCCTCCTGCATCTGTCTTTACTGTAATGCATTGACTATATATATGATGTCTTGTCAATAAAGTATTGTCGATCCCTTCCCGAACCTTCGTGGTGACGGAATTGTGGTTTGCCTGGTTCGAACCATATACCCAATTCCTTTTTAAGGAATAAAACCCCTTTTAAAACCTCAAATACCACGGATTCTGCCTCTTATTTTTGACTGAGTTATTCTTATTGAACTTTACCGCATAAATTAAGTATAGGTAATTTAAATTTACCACATAATTGGCGCCCAACATGGGGCCCCTCCCCCACCTTACGCGCCGGAGGTGCGTTGCAGGCCTAGTCCCCTGCCACAGCCGGACGGACAACTACGCGTACCCGCAGGATTTCCTGTATCTCCCTCAGGCCAACGGAGGTGACTGAGGCTGCGATCAACACCCAGACGAGGCGGTGAGGAGTGCGGAGGATCCCGACCAGAGCCTAGCTGAGAGAGCAAGATCCGAGGTATACGGAGGCCCACCAGGTTCCGAAGTTCCGAAGTATCTGCGTCACGAGTCGAGTCGAGTCCAGTCCAGTGTCGAGTTTCCGAGGCCTTCTGTTCAGTGCTTCCCGGTGAGTACCGTTGCTGGGGACGCATCTAGACGTGCGCATTAATTTGTGCCGGTCAAGACGGGTTTGGGTACACAGACCCGGTATGCACTGTTTTTAGCAGTGTATCTGTACTGTTTAGCAGTACATCTAGTATCATGCGGTTAGCTAGTTTTATTCTAATTATTATTGTTCGTTTTGAAAATGTTTTAATGTGTTTTAATGTCGTGGTATGAGTGATTGTTCGATTTCCATTACTGTGTTTATTGTATTAACTGTGTTCAAGTTTCGCGTAAATATCAAGTATCAGGGTTCAAGATGCCACTGTTCTCCAAACTAAGACAGATAAAAACCAGAAAAGGGGTACTCGAGGAAGCTGTTCCTATTCCACCTAGGGACACTCCAGGGTATTTTATGTACCACAAACATGGCCTAGATGCCGTATTATATCTTGATTTATGGGTGGATTATACTAAAGAATTAACAGAGAATCAGAAATGGCCCGCTGCTGGGACATGGGATGCTGATTGCATCATGAGAGTAGAAGAAGCACTATGGAAAAAGAAAGCCAGACAGTCACAGAAAGATGCCATCGAATTATGGCATAAAGAATCACATAGACGCATAGAGAAAGCGCTTAGAAAAGAAGAGAAGAGTAGAGAGGAGTCTGACAAAGCCCGAGAAAACGTATTAGTTGAGGAAGGTATACGAGCAAAAGCAGAACAAGTAGACAGACAACGAAACACCCTTATGAATGGTATGTATCCTCTTATGGCCGAAGGTTTACCTAAGGCCACCCCGGAAGTACCAAAGGATCTGCCACCTCCATTGCTCCCGACTAAATTACACCACAAGACCGCAAAGGACATTTTCCTTTCATCCTACTTAGACAATGTAGCTCCCGGATATACAGATCCACGTGCCCAGGTGCCACCCGCTGATGGCACTCCGCCCCGAAATAATATGCCTCCACTTCCTCAGCAACAAACTACTCCTACCGCTCAACACCCTCCGCCCGCTCCACCACCTCTTCCTGCACCTATCCTCCCTACCTTCCACTCTACAAATCCTTTTGGACCTGGCACCTCAGGAGGTGCCACAGGAGGTTTTCAGACCCCACCACAAGCACATAGACTGACTTATAGGGATTTAGCACACCAACGTACACCACAAACAGCGATACTCGACATACTTAAGGAGCCCCTTACAGATTGTAGATATGATCCAGTACCAGGTAAAGATGACGACAGAATGATGCTATCATCAGTACGTATACGACGAGCTTCAAACTAATTATTGTTACTACCAGGAATGGTTGATCATCTAGACAAAATATATCACTTTGTCCAAACAGGGCGAGGTCCTGAAAGCATTGGCGAGGCCATGGCATACCAGAAAGTCGATACTCAAAAACTATTGTTACGTTTTTTTATAAACTGCCTAATAAGAAACAGAGATAGGCCTGGTGTAGACCCGGATGAAATGAAAGCACTTAACAAATGGGGTCAGAATATCACAGACGGAAAACATGATAAACAAAGTTGTATAGAAAATATGTACAAAAGGATCCGAAAAGCCGTAGTGCAGATACATGAAAGAGAACAGCCTGAAAGAGAGACTGAGGCAGATAAGACTGAATCCTCGGAGGAGGACGATCAACCAGAAACGACAACAGGGCAATTACAATTACCAGCTAAAGAACTGATAGCATATGTAGGTAATGGAAGAACTTTTAATAATTCAATGCGTCCGGTACGTCCAGAAAGTAAGAGACTTTTTCAAGCTGCCATGTCAAATCCGAAGACACCTGAACACTTATTTCAGGCTACGGATAAAATACTTTGAGAACGAATGGGGTACCATGTGCTCGATTCTATGGATGAACAAGAATTAGCCAGGTCAGCAGTACAATGGGCTGACAGTTCTGATAAATATAGTGATGATGCGCTAGCACACACATTTTTGAACCTTTCACCAGACGAACAGCGTTTAGCTGGTATGTACATGATACAACATCTTCTTATATTGTATAAAAGCCAACACTCTGATCCAGGTCCCCTACCCGATATATTGATAGAACTACTCATGAGGAAATGGAGAGGTCTAGGTACTGATTTAATTAAATTAATTCTAGAACATCGGCACAAGTACAGTGCCTTCCTGTGTCCACGGCCTGATCCAGCTCCCTTCATGGAAAGAAAAACGTATTACATAGACAGACAGAATCCCTTACGAGAAGTACATCCAGTAAGAAAGGATGATAACTCACTAGAACGTGTGTATGTATATACACCTCTCACAAAAATAGAATTGCTCGAGATGAAGAAACTAGTACCCTGTCATGATAAAGACCCTGCAGGTTTTCATCGCGAAATTAAAGATATGTTACTCATGGGAGACTACACATATTCAGATATTATGAAAATGTTAAAGGTTCTGTTGCCAGCCGGCATTTACGAGAAACTCAAAGAGAAAGAATGGGAGGTGGGAGATAAAAAGATTAATTGGACTGAGATAGAGGATGAAGAAAAAGGTCGTACCCCAGGGGTAGGCCTTGGGGATAAAGCCAAAGCATTACCAGGATTAATTGTGCAAGTTCTGCCAAGATTATTGACAACGAAAAAGGAAGACTGGGATGCAATCTCAGCCTGTAAACAGAAACACGATGAAGATACTAGTGATTATTATTCAAGATTCGAGAAATGTTTTATTATTAATAGTGGTCTGAAACCAAGTAGCGAGTCATACCCGCACCTTTTTGTAACAAAATTAGTAGAGAATTCCCTGCCCCAGGTTAAGAACCGTGTATATAAAGTCGAGAGTACATGGCAAGCAAATTCCCCATCTCAAATGTTACAAATGTTACAGTACCACCAGAATAGAATTAGAGAAGAACAGGAACACGAACAAAGACGTATGAAAGACACGAAAATGAAAATGCTAGTAGCTCAGTCAGTTCCAGCTGATGGTCAGAAAAAGGGTACAACACAGTCCAATAATTCAGCAGGTCCTGTTAAAGGGACATGTAACTACTGTAAACAGCCAGGTCACTATATAAACGATTGTGCAGTTTTGAAGCATAATATCTCTACGGGTAAAACCAAAGAGAGACCACGTCCACCCAGACATGACCAGGTCCAACAACAAGTACCACAGAACATCCAGCCTATGCAAGCCTCACAACAGACAGTACAGACGGTAGCAGTGCCACAGTCACAGCCCATCGCCGCAACACTAAACACGACACAACAGATGTATCAGTATGCGCAAAATGATTATCCCGACTATCAGCGATACACATGAAATAGCCTAGAGAGGGAGGTCGGCTTGCCTCTTATTGAGGTTCCTGTAGATCAAGAGGGTCCTTATGTACATAGTCAAATATTAGGAAAAGACAGAACGTTTTTAATTGATACAGGGGCAAGCAGGACAACGATCAGTCACGACGAGGTTCCAGGGGCACCCCTCTCAGGCTCACAGAATGTTTCCCTTGGATTTTCAGGAAAGCCTATTATTAACGAAGTATCACAACCACTTCCCCTTGCAATTGGTCCTTTAACACGTACTACAGACTTATTACTTACCAAATCATGTCCAGAAAACTTGTTAGGTATAAAGACACTGAAAGCTCTAGGAGCGGTAATATGTTGTTCTCCGGAAGGAGTACGACTATTTCTGCGCGATTTTAAAGGTCACTATGTATTGAGAGATATGGATCCCAGATTACAGAATGTCCCTGCACATTTATGGGCGCAAGGCCCCACTGATGTAGGTTGTATGCACATTACACCATATCGAGTTACACTCAAGCAAGGAGTGGTATTACCCCGAATGCGACAATACAAGTTACCTCCAGATGCTGCAGTGGCCTTACTGCAAATCATTGACGAGCTCATTGCACGAGGAGTGGTTGTGGAAACCAACTCCAATGTTTGTAATTCACCTATCATTCCAATTCTTAAACGCACCGATCCTAATGCACCACCAGTTTATCGATTAGTTATTGATTTGCGCGAATTAAATAAATGTATTGTACCACAGTACCCCGTGGTCCCAGATATCTCTTCATTATTGATAGCTATCGATCCAGAAGCAACGTTCTTTACCGTAATTGACCTGAAGAATGCTTTCTTTAGTGTTCCAATTGACCCAGAAAGCCAATACTTGTTCGGATTCTGTTTAAATGGACGAAGCTTCAAATTTTCACGCGCACCTCAAGGATTCACAGAAAGCCCCAGCATCTATAGCCAAGCACTGAAAAGACAACTTGACAGTATTCACATGCCTAATAACACTGCTCTACTTCAGTATGTCGATGATCTGCTGATCACCGCCCGAAGCGAACCTGAATGTGAAAAAGCATCACTGACGGTTTTACATTTCCTGGCCGACAAGGGGCACAAGGTGTCCCCTTCGAAGCTGCAATTCTGTGTTCAGCAAGTTGTTTACCTTGGGCACTTGCTGTCCAAAGGGGGGAGACAGCTCACACCTGATCGCATCCAGCTAATTGTACATATGCCACGACCCAAGACACAAAAGGAGGTACGGGCCTTCTTAGGCCTCACTTCTTACTGCAGACAATGGATTCCTCAATATGCATTTCTAGCAAAGCCACTCATTCAGTTGACAACCCAGGAGGCAGCGTCTTCGACTGTCCTCCCTTGGACTCAGGAACATACACAAGCTTTTGAAGACTTAAAGAAAGCCTTATGTCAAGCACCTGTTTTAGCAACACCATGTTACAACAAGCCTTTTACACTTTTTGTTACTGAACGCGAAGGTACTGCCTTGTCAGTACTCACACAGGAACAGGCAGGTTCACACAAACCGTGTGCTTACTTTTCTAGCACATTAGATCCAGTAGCTCAGGCTCTGCCTGCATGCTTGAAATCAGTTGCAGCGACAGCTCTAGCAATCAGACAAAGTGATTCTATAGTGTTAGGACATCAGTTGACAGTACAAGTTCCACACTCCGTGGAAGTTCTTTTAAACAGAACACAGACCCAGCACTTGACTATAGCACGACTGACAGGTTATGAATTGACATTGTTTCAGCCACACATAGAGATCAGACGCTGTAGTACATTAAATCCTGCCACACTTTTGCCGTTAAGTGGAACAGATCCATTGGCACATGATTGTATTGAAGTCATTACTATCACAACGAAGCCTAGACAAGACTTGACAGACATTCCATTACCAGACCCAGACCTGACACTTTATGTGGATGGTTCATGCATGAGAACAAGTACAGGTGAGTTAGTGGCCGCCTACGCAGTCACGACAGACACTGAAGTCATAGAGACAAATTGTATTGACACCCTATCAGCTCAAGCTGCAGAGCTCATCGCTCTGACACAAGCCTGTATCCAAGCCAAGAACAAGAGAGTTAACATATACACAGATTCCCGTTATGCTTTCGGAGTTGTACACGACTTCGGAGTATTGTGGCGAGAGAGAGGTTACTTAACTTCTCACGGTGCCAACATTCAACACGGTCCCCTCATTCAAGCTCTGTTAGATGCAATACATCTGCCTACTGCTATATCCATCATGAAGTGCAAGGCACATACAAAAATCACTGATATCGTTTCCCAGGGTAACGACCTGGCAGACCGAACAGCAAAGCACACAGCTCAGACTCACACAACTGACCTGACAAAGACAATAGTTCCGACACCGACACACTGCATGACAGTTAGGGATCCCGCCCATGATGTAATAGACATACAGACACATGCCACACCAGATGAAATAAAGAAATGGACTGAACTAGGAGGGATCCAAACAGATCAGGGATGGATGACGAAGGGAAAATCTACATGGTTTCTCCCCGACTCAATGGTTCAAGTTATCATCAACACAGTACATAGTCCTGCACACCTAGGAGAAAAAGCTATGCTAGACAGTATTCAAAATATCTGGTTCAACAAACACTTACGAGCAGCAGCCAAACAGAAAGTGCGTACTTGCATGATCTGTTGTCAGTTCAATCCAGGTAAAAGCATTCCTGTAGAGCAAGGTGGATTTCATCCTCCCGATCACCCTTTTGAAGTCCTCCAGATGGATTATATCCAGATGGAACGTTGTCGAGGATTCAAATATGTCCTCGTAGTTGTTTGTGCACTCTCCCGATGGACAGAAGCATATCCAGTTCCAGATTATACTACTCCGACCACTGCCAAGCAGCTAGTTCGCGAATTCTTCCCACGGTACGGTTTGCCACGTATCGTATACTCAGATAACGGCCATCCATTCTCATCCGAGCTTGTAAAACAAGTTACACTCCTGTTAGGCTATCAATGGAAATTCCACTGTGTCCGGCATCCCGAGGCAGCAGGTCTCGTGGAGCGCCACAATCAGACTCTGAAAATTCGACTTGCTAAAATCTGCAGAGAGAAAGGCGTTGACTGGATAGTAGCTTTGCCAGTTGCACTTTTCTATATGAGAATGATAGCACATTCTCGATCAGGGCTATCCCCGTATGAGGTGGTCTTCGGTAGGCCACCAAATATGTGGGGGACGCCTATACCTCGTAAAATTACAGATGTTGATTGTAATATGCTGACAGATTACCTTGCCTCCTTGATGTCTGCACTCCAATCATGTCGTTCACAGGTAGCTGCAGCCTTTCCCGACAACACCGACGTGAAGCCCCATGAAGTGGTTCCGGGAAATTTCGTTTTTGTAAGGAACTTTGACCGACGGAGCCCGTTGGAGCCCCGCTGGCAAACACCTTGGACCAACAACATCGTGTTCTGGGGGAGGTACATCGATGATGTGATATGTTTGTGGTCTGGAACTGATGAGGAACTTGCTAACTACTTTGTGTATCTCAATGACAACCCGTACAATGTAAAGTTCACCATGTCGCATAGTAGGAGCAGCATTAACTTCCTGGACATCACATTCTATGTACAGAATGGTCCTGTCCAAAGCAAGTTATATCGAAAGGAAACTTCATGTAACTCTGTATTACACGCCTCTAGTGCACATGCCAGTTCAGTAATCAGAAACATTCCGTTTGGCGAACTTGTCAGAGTTCGTAGAACTTGCAGTGAAGAAGACACATTTAAGGAGAATGTAAATGTGACTAGACAGAGATTTTTAAAGCGAGGATACGACCAACAAACTGTGGACAGAGCAGTATGCAGAATTGAGACGGTAGACAGGGAATCTACCCTGTCCAGTAAGAATGAAAGAGCTAAATTGGACAAGGAAATCAGCAGAGTCAGATTTGTCACCCAATATACATCACATAGTGACAAAATCTTTAACATATTCAGGAGAAATTGGCATCTATTGACTGAAATAGAGGGCCTGAGAAATCATGTAGGTGATAAACCTTCCATTACTTACAGGAGAGGCATTTCCCTACGTAGAGAACTATGTCCAAGCTATGTGACTACTCCCCCTAACAACAAAAATTGGTTAGCCCCAAAACCCCCAGGCTTCTTTATATGTGGAACCTGCAATGTCTGTGAGATGGGTAAAAATAAGACCACTACCTTCTCATATAACAATGATCGTCAATTTAGGATTACCCACTTCTGTAACTGTAACACCACCTACACAATTTATGTCCTAGGATGTCCCTGCGGTCGTATATATGTAGGCAGCAGTATACGGCCACTTAAACTGAGAATCCAAGAACATCGCAGGGCAATCATAAATAGGGACAGTAGGCATCCGATAATGGAGCATTACAATTTGGAACATGCTAATGATAATACATTCTGGTTCCACGCAATTCAACATATTCCGCCTAATAAAAGAGGTGGGAATAGGGAGCTTACCCTAAGGAGAGAGGAAGCTAAATGGATATGTCGCCTTAGAGCCATCAACCAGGGACACAATTCGGACAATGAGATGCATTACTTTTTATAATGTAATATTGAGCCATCCCTGTAGTGACAATTCTTTGGTTTTTTGCCCTGATTGACAAATCCCTGAACTCTGCATTCACCCTGATGTTTGGCTTTTCCATGACCCTGGCTTAGGTATAAAGGAAACGAATGCATCCCATTGTGTATCCTGGCTTAGGTGTAAAAGAAACGACGGTATTCCAGTATGGCTAATAACTTTTGTCCATATGATTTGTGAAATGTTGTTTTGATTTTGTTCTTTGTTGTTTTGTTGTTCATTATATTTTTGTATGTTTATTTAGAAATGGTATTTACATTTTGTGACTCCTGGTGTTCACACTCGGTATGTTAAAGGTTATTGGGTTTCCCTTCTCAATCTGCTTACAATAGGTGGTGATCTTTTATGCTTTTAATGGGGACTTGTTCTTTATGTGTCCATTTTTTATTCATCACTCGACTCAATCCTTTATTATTCTTCTTTCTTATTTCTCAAGGGCTCTGGTAGTATACCCTTAATCTATATATATATACATATAAATTCCTAAATATATATTTGGCCAGCCTTTTCCTTTGGTAAAATGCGGCGTTTTGAATTACAAGTTTATTCTGTAAGGATTGCCGGTATTCTGAGTACAGTCCAATATGGCCGCTCCACTGGGACTCTGTGCAGTCCCTCTTCTAGCTCTCCATCCCTCGTTGCAGTCACGGGATTCCCCTGCTGCCTGCACAAGCACAGGTGAGTGTAATTATACACCATGTGATCGGTGCGCGGGGCGTTTAAAAACGCACCCGACCGGGCTGATTCTGGTCGATCGAATCCGTCATGGGGACACTGCACTAACAGGACGCATTTAGGTGAGTTTGCGCCACACGAACCGACACTCTAGTGTTACCAGGCTTTGCCTGGTTGCCTCCTGTCAGTTTCCACACAAAGGGATGGGATTTACAAGTGCTTTGTGCCTTGCCGAGTCACCTTTTGTTAATCTCTCTTCTAAGGGGGGCGGGTTCAAAACGCTTCGTCTTTTGTAGCCTCTTAAAACGTAACGCATTTTGGCTGCAATTGTCCGGGAGGCGGCTTACAAGCGCTCCGTGTCTTGCCGATTTACCCATTGTTATTTTCTCTCCTTAGGTTGGCGGGGTCAAAACGCTCCGTTACTTGTAGCCCTTTTTTTAAAAACGTAACGCATTCTTTTTCGGGTCTGCATGCTTTGGGGATGTGAGTTTTCACTTTGGAGGAGGATCTGCAGGGTCACTTTGATACGCTCCCACGTGGAGAAACATTGGGAACACATACGATGTATATATATGTAATACGGGCCATTATATGACACTTCCCTTACTGGGATTTAGATTTTCATCAAGCACCAATACTCTAAAACCTTGATAACAGCATTTCCTGCATAGGACTATTTATGTGTGAATTCGTTCTCTCACACACGGTCCGTTTTTCCAAACTAGCATGATAGTAATGTTTGTTTTAATAGGATTATATATGTGATATGTGCTAGTAAAAGGACCATTACTCTAGCTAGTAGTCAATGATCTATTGTGAATCAACATTTTTGGACTAATGAAAAGTACTGTGTGGGGGCGTGATTTACATGTATGTTTATATACAACTCCCCTTTTTTTCTATTTTCTATTACAGCATTTGTGGTGGCAGCTTATTAAGGTCTGCGCATGTGCTTGTCTTTGGACGCCAAAAATTTTACATTAATTTTGTGAGTAATTTTATAACATTGATTCGTGAGGAATTAGAATCTCCGCTTTTTATGTACATATAAATAATATTGTCTCTGTGATTAGCTTTCTTATCATGGCTTATCAATAACCAGTTCTTGAACATCAACTTTGACGTACATTTACTGAAATCCCCCTTTTTTTCTTTTGATATAGTGGAATATTACCTTCTTGGATAATCGTGTCTTTTACCTATAAGCCCTTGACGTGTTTAAAATATTATCCGGATATCAGAATTTTGATATAGGGTAAGGAGGTTTGGCGCCCCTAAACACTTATTAGGGCTTGATCTCTGGACAATCTCTTATATACTAAATAAATCTTTTGTACCATTTTCAGCATCTGTACTGTCTTGGTCAAACGTTTTCACTGACGTCATTCCGTCGCTTCAAGATCTGATAACATCCTTGGTGAGACCATTTTTTGTATAGTGTCAACTCTGGCCCGGTCACTGGTACATGGGTGTATGTGCATACTTTCCATATGGGATAACCTTTCGGTATGGGTTCTTGTAGGGGCCACCCCCCTTGCTTTTTTCTTTTCTCTCCTCTGCTTACTTGGGTTTTATCTAATGGCTCTTTTTATTTGTCTGACCTGAGGCACTTTACATTTGGTTACATTTGGTTCTGGTTACCAATGTTTTATACAATCAGCGAGTTGCACCACTTTTGTGTTTGTATATTTAAATTTAATGCAAGATGTCTCTTAAAAATATAGGATTGATATTGTGACCCTTTTTAGTATTGCCATCTCGTCTCGTCAAAAGTTCAACTTCAATGTATTTTTTAACCTTGTCTGTCTTTTTGTTGTAAATGTTATATTAGTATGTGTTATTAATATTGGTGTATTTCTGTGTTGCTTTCAGCCCTGATGAAGCTCCCATGGTTGGGGAGCGAAACGCGTTGGCTGTCTTATAAATGAAAAAATAAAAGAACATTTATTTTTGATACTACGTGGTCCTGGTCTACTTCATACTTGGTGCTGCCTCCATTCTGTTTCTACAGTCTGAGAGATCAGTGAAAGCCTTCTGTAGTAACCCTACCATAAATGCCATGGGTCTCCCCCTTCAACCCCCTCCGGGATGCCAAAAGCCTGAGATTGGATCGCCTTTGGCGATTTTCTAAATCTTCAACTTTTAACTGCAATGATAAAAGCTGATCATCATGTTGGCTAACCACAGTGCCCATTCCTGCCGCCCCTTCCTCTATCTAGCCACTCGTTGCTGTAGGTCCCCAATTTCCTGTGACATCCCCCCATCTTTGCATTAATATCCTGTAGCGAATTCTGTAGTTTAGTAGTATCCTCTCTCAATTGTAAAAAATGTTCTTGCGCTTCCTTCCGAGTATTGGTCAAAGTCTGTAGGATAATGTCAAATGGTGAGTTCGCATTTCCTGTCTCTTCTTCCAATATTCTGCTAGTACTATTACTGTCCGTGCCTTGCAACGATTCATCATCTAGAGAGACAGGTGAGGATACAACCACATCGTTTGGCACCATAGACCTATTAAGGGGGGATTTCTCAATAGATGGATCCGTTTGAGAGTTTGCGTCTTCTAGGGCTTCTGGAGCTTTTATTAGAACATTGACTGAATAATTGGGACTTTCAGACTCTTGCCGTGCTGTAATATTCAAATCCGGTGTGGGCAAATGTAAAGCATCCTTTGCAAGTGGGATATCTTCTGTAGGCGTAGCAGAGGGTTGAGTAACGATGTGTTCAGGCGGGCTTGCACCAGAGAGCCTCAATGTCATACTCTTTACCAAGCCATTAGCTTGAATCCACTTCCTAAGGGGACTTTTCTCAACGAGAAGGGATTTCTTTACCAGTGGTAATGAATTCGGTATAGGCGTGCTCAATAATCCCAATGCTTTCCCTTTTTTTTTGCTCTTCGTTTTACTTTTAGGTTTAGCCTTGTCTCTCCTGCCGGCTAGGTATTTGGCATTGCCTGATAAAGAGCCCGTTACAGTTAATTCCTCGTACTCGTCATTCGAAGCCTCATCCTCTATGGTTCCAATCTCCTCCGCAGACGGATTTTCGTTGTAGGGGCTATTTACATCCGTACCCAGTACCTGGGAGTCGTCTGTGATCTCTACAGCAGTGGAAAGAGCTTCCATCGGGCAAACAGAGAAAACCATCACCAAATTATTTACTCCTTCTCTGCATCCCTCTTCTTCCACTTCTCTCATTGTGATTAACCCCCCCTGAAAGGGCGAGAGCGTGACGGCAGCCTCAGCCTCAGTCCTGTTAGCCCCCTTCATGGAGCACATACTAATAGCATTCTCAGTTGCATCTTCGGTGAGTACGTTCACAGAACCAATAACCAGCACAGGGGGTCGGAGTACCGGTTTGCCGGGTAGCGATTGAAGTTTCGTCGTGGCGGCCCCCCCTCGTTGCGGTGAGTTTGTTGTACTATTAGCCGCTGCTATACTTGCTGTAGAGACAGCTTTAACAACCTTAGATGTTTGGGTCACAGTGCTTGGTTTAGAAGTATTTAGTATTGAAGCCATGTCTCTGGCCCCTGATATCCCTGCTCCCTCCATGGCATTGACTTTGTTAGCTCTTGTCACCCTCAGAACATTCTTAGGGGCCTCATCAAAGTCTCGATGGCACTAAGAAAAAAGAGGGCAAAACACCAAGAAATCCACAGTCGCAGTTCGTAGTTTCAGCTAGCCATCATACAACGGTTCGGCAGGGTTACGGAGCTCACAGGGCTGCGACTTCAAGGCGGCGTCCTCAGTCCGCCATCTTGCACCAACCCATTACCAAATGTATTCCAAAGACTGCAAAATCCATGTTCTGCCAACATAATCCATTAATGAAAAAATATGTTGCCCAAAAAAAATGAA
The DNA here is from genome assembly GCF_964263255.1 of Lissotriton vulgaris. Taxonomy (NCBI): domain Eukaryota; kingdom Metazoa; phylum Chordata; class Amphibia; order Caudata; family Salamandridae; genus Lissotriton; species Lissotriton vulgaris. Next base: position 394,201,747 of record NC_141693.1, read on the forward strand.
AAAATACAACTGTACCCAAAAAGAATAATCCACGTAATGAAAATCCTTCCAAAAGCCATAAAACCCGAAAATATAGAAAAAAGTCAAAAAACGCTCCCGGAAAACTGAATAATATAAAGAAGTGTTAAAAATATATTAGTTAATAAAACTAAAAACACACTTCTTTAAAAAAAAAAAAAATGACTCCTTCTGACACGAAGAACTACTGAAAGTAAAAAGACACAAAACAAAACAACATATATGCCCACCCACATAAAATAACACATAATCACTTACTAACAATAAAATTCACTTCACATTGCATTAAAATATACTTTAAACTCCAAAATACTAACTCTTGAACAAGGCCTAAACAACCGTACCAGTACGTAAAAACACCACACGTAATTACAACACATAACAAAGCCAAATTCGAACAACTAACTTATAACAACACTAAAAAGTATTAAACTAATATCAAAATTAATTTAAAACACAATTAAAACATATAAAACAAACCTTACCTTTAGAGACGTGAAGTGTCTCCGAACCACAAGCTTTTCTTCAAGTCAAAAAACACAAAATGACCTAACGCGGTTACAAAATAAAAGACCCAAAACATAATAAATAGATTAACCTCAAAAATATATCATTTAATTGATTTAAATGTTACTTGTCATGTAAAAAATACAATACTATTTCAAATTTTTTTAACTAATTTTTGTACTATTATTAAACTATGTTTCAAAATATACCTATATCGTAAAATTATAAAAAGCAATATTATGAAAATAATATTTATTATTATAATTGATACAAATGTACAAAAAAAGTAAATGTTTTAAAAAAATGATATAATTAAAAATCTGTTAAACATGTCTTTTCAAGTGTAAATATTAATATAAATTTTTAAAATGCAATATGTACACAAAGCATGGATTAAAAATTTAAAAATGCACATTTGAATTAATTAAATGATACCTTTTTTAAAAACAGTATACAATACCTAATACTTGATTAAATATAATTTGATATTAAATTGTACAATTTAATTTAAAATTAAAATAAATGTGAAAAATGTTAAGCTTGATCAAAAATGCATGCATTGATATATTTGTATAAAATAAAAATATAATACAAATGTTTATTGTTTCATTCTACTCATATTAAATAAAAAACAATAAAACAACTTTAAAAAAATTGTATTATTAGTATTTATTTTCTTTTCTTTACATAAAATACAATATACATACATAATATAAACAGTAATTAAATATAATATACTATTCCCACTCCACTGTACATTAAGGGGTCAATTCCGATTCGGTAAAATCCTCCCGACGAATCGCCGTACGGAGCATTTTTCCCGTACAAATTGTACACCATCAACTTCCCAGTACGTACGATGAAGTATGATCCGAACCCAAAGCAGATCTCCGTACGAATCGTACGAAAGACCATATGACTTAAAAATATGTACAAATCGCATTCGGAACACACAGTACACGACGTCAGTACGGATTGAAGCAGCTTTTCACGAACCAGCAAGTACGATTCGTTACGGAAACACTCCGTACAACTCTTTTTCTACGGGAGTTTAAAGCATCCGTAAAAGCATATTTCGACTCAAACCGCGTGCGAAACGGACCCCCCGGATACGCGAGTGCACCCCATGATTGCAGGGGTAGCGTGCGTAGGGGTATGGTGCATCGGGGTACGGTGCATTGGTGTACGGTGCTTAGGTGTACGGTGCATGGGTGTACGGTGCGTAGGTCTCCAGTGCATGGGTGTACGGTGCGTAGGTGTACGGTGCATAGGGGTACGGTGCATACCCCCATGATTGCAGGGGTACGGTGCGTATGTGAATGTGTGGTTCTCCATACAAATTCCTCATACGACATTTTCCAAACGAATCGCATTCTCTTTCCCCGGTCAGGATCGTACTTGTCGGGTCGTACAGCATGTTTACGATTCGTACGGTTCACCGTGAGGGTCCTGTATCATACAGATTTTCCCTTGCTTTTCATACGGTTCGCACACATTCGTACGTATTCTTTTCCTACGGATCGTACTACGCGATTCGGACGGATTTGTACGATTCGTACGGAAACGGCTACGAATACGAATTGTCGTACGGATTTGTTTCCCGAATCGGAATCGACCCCTAAATTGAAATTGGTGCTGGACAGTAATTAATTTACTATTCCAACTCCAGTCTACATTAAATCGGGGTAGGTGCTGGACATTAATTAAAACTAATTTACTATTCCCACTCCAATCTACATTAAATTGAGGTAGGTGCTGGACAGTAATTAAAATTAGGTTACTATTCCCACTCCAGTCTACATTAAATTGGAGTAGGTGCTGGACACTAATAAAAAATAATTTACTATTCCAACTCCAGTCTGCATTACATTCGGGTAGGTGCTGGACACAAATTAAATATAATTTACTATTCCAACTCCAGTCTACATTACATTGTGGTAGGTGCTGCACACTAATGAAAATGTATTTACTATTCCAACTCCAGTCTACATTAAATTGTGGTAGGTGCTGGGCACTAATTAATATTAATTTACTATTCCCACTCCAATCTACATAAAATTGATGTGGTGCTGGACAGTAATCAAAATTAATTTACTATTCCCACTCCAAACTACATTTAATCTGGAGAGGTGTTGGACTCTAACAAAAATAATACATTATAGGGGTCATTAGTATGGCGGGCGCCTATCGGTCTTAGGGACCGCCCGCCATAAGGGCGGGGGTCCCGGGGGATTAGGATGCACCCGCCACAGTGGTGGGCGCATCATGCATGTTTAGCATTGTGGCGGGCGGTGCTCTCAGCACCGCCCACCACAATGCTAAAAATGCATTATTGCATTTGCATTAACAAAGCGGCAGGCACTGCGCGGTGCCTGCCACTTTGTTTATGCAAATTCTGGGGGGTACCCCAGGTACCCCAAGTGTGCACCCCCCACTTGTCCCAACAGCATGCCTTTCCGTGGCAGCATCGCCGCCACGGAAAGGCATCTGTTTTTGGCCATCTTAATATGGCTGGCGGTGTCTAATAGACACCGCCACCATGTTAGGCCTTTTCCGCCCCAGCCGCAAGGCGACCGGGGCGGAAAAGCGGTGGACGGTCTTTCCGTCTCGCCATCCTAATCCGGCGGCCGGACTTTAGGGCAAGGATGGCGGGCGGATTGCCCTCGCCAGGCCGGCGGTGGCTACCGCCAGCCAGGCGGGGGCTATCCGCCCACCATCCTAATGACCCCGTATATCTTTTATTATAATAAATAACAAATTATTATTACATTTAAATAAACTTTTGGGCAGTTTTTTAAAAATAATTTTTCAATTAAATATTTTTAAATAACTCCCCACTCCTAACACCTATAAAGAAATAATATAACTCCTAAACTAAATTTCCAAAATCTTTTTAATTTTTTTTAGATTTTTTAAATAACATTTTAATTTTTTTTAAATGTTCCAAATTTTAAATTTAAGAAATTGTTAAAAAAATCACCACCCTTAACACATAAAAATCCTAACATACAACTTCTAAAATTAATTTCCAAATATTTTTGAAATAATTTACCCCAAAAATGTATTTTAAAAATGTATAAAATGAATTAAAGATATGAAATCTCAAATATATATTTTTAAAACACTCCCCACACTTATCCCCTCAACATCCCACACCTAAAATTATTTTTCAATGTTTTATTGTATTTATATTTAATTGTAAAATGTATTAAAATTTGTTAAAGTTATTTCATTTCAAATATATATTTTTAAAACACTCACCAACCTTACTTTTATAAACACAACATCCCACAGCTAAAATTTAATTTCATTTTCTTTTTTTAATTAAATTTATTTTGTAAAATGTATTAAAATTTGTAAATAATATTACATTGAAAATATATATTTTTAAACACTCCCCACCCTTATCCCCTATAAACCCAACATCCCGCTCCTAAAAATATATATGAAAAAAAATAACATAATATACTAAAACTGACAAAATACTACATATTATCGACATTTTTACACAACGATATTTTGTCTTTCGATATTTTTTACATCAATATTAATACACATATACCTAAAACGATATTATGACCATCGATATTTTAAAATCAATATTTTTATCTATCGATATTAAAACTGAGGAAATATAAAATTTTATGGTCAAGTTGTGTTCCCTAGCGTGTACCCCACCGTCTCCATGTACGAGTTAAAGTGCATGTAACTTCCCTCCTGTACCAGCTATGAAGATGCAAATACATTTGCGTCCAACGTTAACATGTCCTCTTTCAGACCCACCCTGAATGGGTTGAATGGTCCGTTCCTAAGTATGCCATGCCAACGTCTTTTTGTGGTGTACTTCTCCGTTTTTCAGCTCTAGCTGAGTAGGCCCTGAATTTCTGCCACCGAGCCTCTTTTCTGGCTTCTGACTCCAAGGGCCTCTGCCCAGGCTGCCTCTGTACCCGTGAACTCTGACTTACTTTCAGCGCGGCCTCTCGCGCTCAGCTCAGCCTGCTGCCTGCCAAGATTGACTATAACCTTCGAGTTATCTGTTCTGCTCCCCGACAATACATTCCTGCCTGCTAGTTTCAGTAAACATCCCCCTCAGCTGCAGAGCCAAAGGGCCGGCCTGTCTCTGTGCAAGTAATTCAAGTAATTCATAGCTTCTGTTACCATGCTTCCATGGAAGGCCCCGTGCCCCCACGCTTCTCATGCAGACACTTAGGCGCTTATACACGCATCCACAGTTAGTATAGAATAGCTTCTGCCCTAGAGACCTTTCTGCCCAGATAGCTCAGTTCCTAAACACCAGATATCAGATATGATAGAAGCACAAGTTGATCTGACATGCCAGACTTCTGTCTCTTTCCGTCAGTGCAAATGTCAAGCCCCCTGCACCCTCCAGTTACACGTGAATCACACGTCATGCAGCTGCGCGCGCATTCAAGTTTCCAATTTCTGCTGACATTGCAACATTCCTGTTAGTGCCACCCCTTTTGTGACACCTACCTGTGACGTTTCTAGCACACACCTCCAGTTCACGCCTAGTCCACGCCTTCTGATTACGTACTAGTAACACGTGTATACTGTTATCTTGTCTTCTCTCAGCTGTTACGCCTACTATAACTGTTTCCTATGACATGAATTAAGTATATAAGCTATGTACTGTCAATAAAATGTAGCGCGCTCTATCCCTTCTTCCACCCCTGCGGTGGGAAGAACATGATATTATGGTCCTGACCATTCCTTTTTGAGGAATAAAACCCCTAAGAACTCTAACACCACGGACTCTGGTTCTTTCTTTCCGACTTGAGTTATTATTGATTAAATACTTACCTGCATAGAAATTAAGAGAGTAAATTATATATTTACGTCATTTTGGCGCCCGAACAGGGACCCCTCCCCCACCTCACGCGCCGGTTGGTGCGTTGCAAGCTATGTCCCCTGCCATCCGTTAGATGGAAACTACGCGTACCGGCAGGATTTCCTGCATCTCCCTCTGACCCACGGAGGTGACGAAGACTGCGATCAGTACCCAGACGAGGCGGTGAGGAGTGCGGAGGATCCCGACCAGAGCCTAGCCGAAAGAAGCAAGGTCCGAGGTGTCAAGAGGCCCACCAGGTTTCCGAAGTTTTTCCGAAGTTTTCCGAAGTTTTCCGAAGTATCGAGTCGAGTCCAGTCGAGTTTTCCGAGGCCTTCTGTTTCCGTGCTTCCCGGTGAGTACCATTGCTGGGACGTATCTAGACGGGTTTGGGTACACAAGTCCGGTCTGCACTGTTTTTAGGCAGTGTATCTGTACTGTTTAGCAGTATATCTAGTATTCTGAATTTCTGAATTTCTGCACTGTTACACCAGTGTATCTGTACTGTTTAGCAGTACATCCAGTATAGGGGGTAGTCATCTATGTCTCAAATGTCTTTTCATGTGATTAATGTCGTGGTATGAATGTGACCGTTTTTAATGTGCATTATTGTGTTTCTTGTATAATTAGCTGTACCCAGTATTAAGTAAACCAAGGATTGAGCATTTCAGTACTAAGTAAGCAAAATGCCGTTTTTCAACAAGCTGAAGCAGATAGGAACTAGGAAAGGGATACTGGAGGAAGAAATTCCTATCCCCCCCAGGGACACTCCAGGTAACTTTATGTACCATAAACATGGCATAGATGCCATATTGTATCTAGACTTATGGGCCGACTATACCAAACATCTAGACGAAAGACACAGATGGCCCGCTACCGGAACATGGGATGCCTAGTGCATCGTGAAGGTAGAAGAAGCATTATGGAAAAAGAAAGCTAGACAATCTCAGAAAGACGCCATAGAATTTTGGCGTAAGGAAGCACATAAGCGTGCTGAGAGAGCATTACGTAGAGAAGATAGACTTAAAGAATCAGAGAAAGCCCAAGAAAACGAACTAGTTACCGAGGGGATCCGAGTAAAAACAGAACAAATAGACCGTGCACGAAACAATCTCGTAAACGGTATGTATCTCGCGGCCGAGGGTACACCTGAGGCCCTATCAGAAATACCGAAAAACTTACCGCCACCATTAGTTCCAACTAAAGTAATGCATAAGACTACTAAAGACATATTCCTAAATTCTTATCTAGAGGATGTAGCACCGGCTTACACCAATCTGCCTGTTCGTGCCTTGCCTACTGACAGGGACGGGGGTGGCACCCCGCCCCCAGATCATGTTCCGCCGGTACCGCGACAGACCTCCCCCGTTCCACCAGCCCCGCCACTTCCCGCACCCAAAATTGACCTACCGAAACAACGTTTATCTGATCCAACTAAACGACAAATTCAAGTTCAGATACAGACTCCACAGGGAGATAATGCACAAGCCTCCGCTTCAGGAGGTGCAACCGCGGGTCTTCGGACCCCGCCATTAACACACAGATTCAATCTCAGGGATATGCAGAGTCCTCTCACGTTCAGGTCACCCCGCCTTGACGCATTAAAAGAAAACCTTTCAGTTTGCCGATATGATCCAGTACCCGGAAAAGACGATCTAATGATATTGGCATCACTACGGTTAAGATCTGCTACTGATATCTTGCTATGCTATGTAGGAATGAAGGACCGTCTAGATAGAATATATGAGTTTGTTCAGACAGGGAAAGACCCTGACAGTATTAAGGAGGCCATGGAGAAACAGAAAGTTGACATTCAAGCACAGATACTACGTTTTTTTATAAATTGCCTAATAAGAGAACGAGACAGGCCTGGAACAGATCAGAGTGAATTAGATGCACTGAACAAGTGGGGTCAAAATATAGCGGAAGGAAAACATGACAAGGGGACTTGCATAGCCAGTATGTGTAGAAAAATAAGAAAAGCAGTGATAGCAGTACACCAAAAAGAGAAAGAAAAAGCTTCCTCCGAGGAGGAAGAAGAACAGGAAGAACCAGTAAAGACTACAGATATTATAGCGTATGTAGGTAAGGGAACTTACCTTAGGAAGGGTATCCGTCCGGAAAACAAGAGAGTTTTTCTCTCTGCTTTAACAAATCCGAATTCTTCTGAACATCAGTTTCAGGAGACTGATAAAAGGCTTCGAGATCGAGTAGGGTATCATGTACTCAACTCTATGGATGAACAAGAACTAGCCCGATCAGCCATATTATGGGCCGAAAATCCAGACATATATAATGATGATACCTTAGCACAGACGTTTCTGAACCTTTCCCCAGACGAGCAGAAATTAGCAGGTGTATACATGATTCAGCACCTTCTCACGAAATACAGAAACCAACATTCTGATCCAGGTCCCTTACACGAAACATTAGAAGCACTACTTATGGATAGATGGAGAGGTTTCAGTACCAAGTTAATACAAATAATTCTAGAACAACGACATAAATATAACACTTTCGTAAGCTCTGAATATGTTCCCGCCCCGCCTCCAGAAAGGAAAATGTACCACATGCAATGCGGGAGTGGCATTGAAAGCCAGAACCCTTTACGAGAAGTACACCCAGTTATGGGTGAGGATCACCGTCTGAAACGCGTGTATGTTCACACTCCTCTGACTAAATTAGAGCTGTTAGAAATGAAGAAACTAGTCCCGTGTCATGATAAAGATCCTGCAGGTTTTCACAGAGAGCTTAAAGACATGTTACTAATGGGGGATTACACGTATGAGGATATCATGAAAATGTTGAAGGTACTGTTGCCCACGGGCATCTACGAGAAATTAAAAGAAAAAGACTGGGAGGTGGGAGACACAAAGATTGCATGGGCAGAAATAGAAGACGAAGAAAATAAACGTGTCCCAGGGGTAGGCCTTGGGGACAAAACTAAAGCATTACCAGGTTTAATAGTACAGGTTCTGCCAAGACTATTGGCAACTAGAAAAGAAGACTGGGATGCAATATCGTCCTGTAAACAGAAACATGATGAAGATACTAGTGACTTCTATTCAAGATTCGAGAAATGTTTCATTATTAATAGTGGCCTCAAACCAAGTAGCGAGTCATATCCGCATCTTTTTGTATCAAAATTAGTCGAGAACTCCCTACCATTAGTTAAAACCCGAGTGTACAAAGTTGAAAGTACTTGGCAGGCAAATACGCCATCCCAGATGTTACAGATGCTCCAATATCATCAGAACAGAATTAGAGAAGAACAAGATCAGGAACAAAAACGCATGAAGGACACGAAGATGAAAATGTTAGTAGCTCAGACGGTCCCAGCCGACGGTCAAAGGAAGGGTGGGACCCAGACAAGTCACACTACAGCTCCCGTTAAAGGGACATGCAATTACTGTAAGCAGCCAGGTCATTACGTACATGAATGCCCAGTCCTGAAACATAACATAGCAACAGGTAAAACTAAAGAAAGACCACATCCGCCTAGACAAGACCATAACCAGCATCAGTCTTCACAGAATACACAGAATACACAGCCTATGCATGCTTCTTCACCTCCAGCACAGACAGTAGCGGTATCACAGCCACAGCCCATTGCCGCATCCCAGCAAGTTTCACAACAGATGTACCAGTATGCCCAGTCCGCTTACCCTGATTATCAACGATATACATGAAACAGCCTAGAGAGGGAATTTGGCTTGCCTCTTATTGAAATTCCTGTAGATCAAGAGGGTCCTTATGTACACAGTCAAGTATTGGGAAAAGACAGAAAGTTTTTAATTGACACAGGGGCAAGCCGCACCACAATAAGTCATAATGAAGTCCCAGGGGCACCCCTCTCAGGCTCACAGAATGTTTCCCTTGGCTTCTCAGGACAGCCCATTGTAAATGAAGTATCAGAACCAGTCCCCCTGGCTGTGGGTCCATTATCACGTGTTACAGACTTGTTACTTACAAAATCATGTCCAGAAAATCTGTTAGGAATTAAAACACTGAAGGCTCTAGGAGCTATAATCTGCTGTTCCCCAGAGGGAGTTAGACTCTTTCTACGGGATTTCAAGGGTCATTATGTTTTGCGAGAATTCGATGTCAGATTGAAAAATGTACCAGATCACTTGTGGGCAAAAGGCCCAACTGATGTAGGTTGTATGCACATTACACCATACCGTGTTACACTCAAGACAGGAGTTGTACTACCCCGAATCAGACAATACAAGTTACCACCCGATGCTGTAGTGGCTTTACTGGAAATCATTGAAGAGCTTATAGCACAAGGAGTGGTCGTAGAGACCGACTCCAATATCTGTAATTCACCCATTATTCCGATTCTTAAACGTACTGATCCCAATGCACCGCCAGTATATCGGCTGGTGATTGATCTTCGAGAACTGAATAAATGCATTATTCCACAGTACCCTGTGGTTCCCGACATCTCATCCTTATTGACTGCTATTGACTCAGAAGCAACGTTCTTTACTGTAATTGACCTCAAGAACGCCTTCTTCAGCGTGCCTATTGATCCAGAGAGCCAATATCTCTTCGGATTCAGTTTAAATGGACGCAGTTTCAAATTTTCACGCGCACCTCAAGGGTTCACAGAAAGCCCCAGCATCTACAGTCAAGCACTGAAAAGACAGCTAGATTGTATTCAAATGCCAGTTAACACCGCTTTACTGCAATACGTCGATGATCTGCTGATCACCGCACGAAGTGAGCCCGAATGTGAACAAGCATCACTGACAGTTTTACATTTTCTGGCCGACAAGGGACACAAGGTGTCTCCTTCGAAGCTACAATTCTGTGTTCAGCAAGTTGTGTACTTGGGTCACTTGCTGTCCAAAGTGGGGAGACAGCTCACTCCCGATCGCATTCAGTTAATTGTGAATATGCCACAACCCCAGACACAAAAGGAAGTGCGGGCCTTCATAGGCCTCACCTCATACTGCAGACAATGGATTCCTCAATATGCATTTCTGGCCAAACCACTCATCCAGTTAACGACACAGGAGGCAGCAACCTCGACTGTCCTTCCTTGGACTCAGGAACATACACAAGCCTTTGAGGAATTAAAGAAAGCATTATGCCAAGCACCAGTTTTAGCGACACCATGTTACAGCAAACCGTTTACACTTTTTGTTACAGAACGTGATGGTACAGCGTTGTCTGTCCTCACCCAAGATCAAGCAGGTTCACATAAGCCTTGCGCTTATTTCTCAAGTACATTGGATTCAGTAGCCCAGGCACTCCCTGCGTGCTTGAAGTCAGTAGCAGCAACAGCGTTAGCCATCAGACAGAGCGATTCAATTGTTTTAGGCCATCAATTAACAGTACAAGTTCCACACTCTGTAGAGGTTCTGTTAAACAGAACCCAGACTCAGCACCTGACTATAGCACGACTGACAGGTTATGAATTAACGTTATTCCAGCCACACATAGAAATCAGGCGCTGCAGCATTCTGAACCCCGCAACACTGTTACCTACAATTATGACAGATCCAGCCCCGCATGATTGTATAGAAATCATTAATGCAGTAACAAAGCCACGACGAGACTTAACAGATGTCCCACTGACAAATCCAGACCTGACACTTTATGTGGACGGTTCATGCATGAGAACAAGTACAGGAGAATTAGTGGCCGCATATGCAGTGACCACTGAAACTGAAGTTAAAGAAACACATCGTATTGACACACTGTCTGCTCAAGCAGCAGAGCTCATCGCTCTGACCCGAGCTTGTATACTAGCCAAGAACAGAAATGTTAACATATACACTGATTCCCGTTATGCTTTCGGAGTCGTACACGACTTCGGCATGTTATGGCAAGAACGAGGTTTCCTGACCTCTCATGGTGCCAAGATACAACACGGTCCCCTCATTCAAGCACTGTTAGAAGCAATACATTTGCCCTCGGGCATATCAGTCATGAAGTGTAAAGCACATACTAAGGTCACAGATTCTGTTTCCCAGGGTAATGACCTGGCAGATCAGACAGCGAAACATACAGCATTGACTCACACTCAGACAGCTGACATGATAAAGACAATAGTACCGACAAAGTGTATGGCAGTCAAGGATCCCGCCCTAGATGTAATTGATATTCAGGCACATGCTACCCCAGAAGAAATAAAGAGATGGATTGAACTAGGAGGGATTCAGACAGATCAAGGTTGGATGACGAAGGGAAAATCTACGTGGTTTCTCCCTGACTCTATGGTTCAAGTCATGATTAATACAGCACATAGCCCAGCACATCTAGGAGAGTAAGCGATGTTAGACAGTTTACAAAATCTTTGGAACAATAAACACTTACGAGCAGCAGCAAAACAGAAAGTGCGTACTTGCATGATCTGTTGTCAGTTCAATCCAGGTAAAAGCGTCCCTGTAGAGCAAGGTGGATTTCATCCTCCCGATCACCCTTTTGAAGTCCTCCAGATGGATTATATCCAGATGAACAGTTGTCGAGGATTCAAGTATGTCCTTGTAGTTGTTTGTGCACTGTCCCGTTGGACCGAAGCCTACCCAGTCCCAGATTATACTGCTCCGACCACTGCCCGGCAGTTGGTTCGTGAATTCTTCCCACGATACGGTTTGCCTCGTGTCGTGTACTCAGATAACGGACAACCCTTCTCGTCCGAGCTAATGAAACAAGTTTCTTTACTGTTAGGATACCAGTGGAAATTTCATTGTGTCCGACATCCTGAAGCCGCAGGCCTTGTAGAAAGGCATAACCAGACACTAAAGATCCGCCTTGCAAAGATATGTCAGGAGAAAGGGGTCGACTGGATAGTCGCCCTGCCCGTGGCACTGTTCTACATGAGAATGGTCGCCCACTCGAGATCAGGGCTATCCCCGTACGAAGTGGTTTTTGGCAGACCACCGAATATGTGGGGGACGCCCATTCCTAAAAAGATCACTGATGTTGATTGTAATATGTTGACAGATTACCTTGCCTCCTTGATGTCTGCACTCCAATCATGTCGTTCACAGGTTGCCGCGGCCTTCCCTGACAACACTGATGTAAAGCCGCACGATGTCCGTCCTGGGGACCTAGTATTGGTGCGAAATTTTGATAGGAAGAGTCCGCTGGAGCCCCGCTGGAAATCACCGAAGACCGTCCTTCTCACCACGAGGACCGCCGTGAAGATCGAAGGGAGAAAGGGGTGGGTCCATACGAGTCATGTGAAAAAATTCCATGAACTGAAACCAGACCGAGACCTGTCCACCCCCACCAAAGACTGTGTTGAGCCAAAAGACTTTACAGTTACCGAACGAGAAAAAACTCCCCAAGAGGAGTACAGGTCGAAACTCCGATCTAGCAAGTCAGACAGTTTAATTGTTTAAGTCCTCCCCTAGGTGAATCGGTTAAATAGTCTCTGACATGTATCCCCTAGATCGAGATAGAGAGAGAGAGAGACGATTCAAAAAACGTGTATATTGTAAATCACTTCGTAGTCACTGTATAGTGACACTATTAATCATGTTTATTCTGAGTATCTTAGTTATTGTTGCTAGCATTCTGCTACCTATCTACTGGCCTATTTTCAAGCGTGAACAATCTGTCTACAATATATCTGCTGAACATTCTTTTAGCAAGTTACCTCCACACGAACTCTCCTACAGACTTGCGCTGCGCAACAACACATTCATTAGTATGTTACACCACTCCCATCAGACTAACAATGCTACAGACTGCTGGATATGTGGCCGACTCCCTCCCTACCAGAATTACAAGGGAGCCCTTCCTCTCTTTCCATACCCGTTCACTCACAATGGCTCCTGTGGGGCATGGTTTAAAATAATTAATTCCTTAGATCCTGATATTGCTGTCTTCGATGGGGGCTGGGTTTGGGGAAACTTGAACTTAGTCCTGCTCGACGTCTGTTACCCTGATAAGGAGGGACTCCCCACTCGAATAGGAACTGATCTAGAAAATGAAGTATATGGATTAGGTAACTACACAATTAGCCTTATGATCCTTACTGTTGAATCCGAGGCTGCACCAGGTCTGCCCCATATGCTAGTATTACCAGTCACTGGTGAATTATGTGTCCGAAAGAAAGGTTCAGTACACTTAGGTCATAGTAAATGCACTACTGTGGTCGAATTCAGTGATCATGGTAAATCGTCCTTTAAAGCTATCAGTCATTCCTATTTTGTTTGTGGTCATACCGCATACATACGCCTACCTCCAGATTGGGATGGTACCTGTTACATTGCATTCCTTCTGCCACCTGTTTTCCTAGCTCCCCCTGATTACCATAGAAATACAAACCTAGTAAAAAATAGACCCAGAAGAGATATCCCACTTGTCGACTACACAGAAACGGCATGGGAACAGTACACTGATTTTAATAAAGGATTCTTCTTCTTTTTAGGACCTGTCCAAAACAGTAAATTAATACGTAGATTAACTAGAACACTTGAAGCTGTAGTACATGAAACTGCCTCCGCCTTAGGTAACTTAACAGAGGAGCAATCTGCTATGCGGGTTGTTGTCCTTCAAAATCGTCTTGTTATTGACGTCATCTTGGCAGATAGAGGTGGAGCCTGTAAGGTCATCGGGTCAAGTTGCTGTGTTTTCATCCCACAAAACGCGTCATCTGTCTATCAAGCTATTACCCGTCTGCATAAAATTGCAAATCAGATACATCAGAATCCAGGCACCTGGACTTGGTCCGGTTGGTTCTGGACAACGTTAACCGCTTGGGGATGGAAGATCCTATCCTTCCTAGGTTTTGGCCTTGTCATAGTATTCAGCTGCTGCCTGTGCCTACAGTGTGGGCCGGCGATATGTGGACTGTGTGCCACATCGTGCATTGAACATTCCAGTTTTCTCTCAAATAGACAACGGAAGAAAGATGAACAAATTATGTTACAAGAACAAACTGATCAATTTATGATGATCGATATATCATGAAGGGTCCGTAGGGAACAAGGAGGGAATGAGGAAATATAAAATTTTATGGTCAAGTTGTGTTCCCTAGCGTGTACCCCACCGTCTCCATGTACGAGTTAAAGTGCATGTAACTTCCCTCCTGTACCAGCTATGAAGATGCAAATACATTTGCGTCCAACGTTAACATGTCCTCTTTCAGACCCACCCTGAATGGGTTGAATGGTCCGTTCCTAAGTATGCCATGCCAACGTCTTTTTGTGGTGTACTTCTCCGTTTTTCAGCTCTAGCTGAGTAGGCCCTGAATTTCTGCCACCGAGCCTCTTTTCTGGCTTCTGACTCCAAGGGCCTCTGCCCAGGCTGCCTCTGTACCCGTGAACTCTGACTTACTTTCAGCACGGCCTCTCGCGCTCAGCTCAGCCTGCTGCCTGCCAAGATTGACTATAACCTTCGAGTTATCTGTTCTGCTCCCCGACAATACATTCCTGCCTGCTAGTTTCAGTAAACATCCCCCTCAGCTGCAGAGCCAAAGGGCCGGCCTGTCTCTGTGCAAGTAATTCAAGTAATTCATAGCTTCTGTTACCATGCTTCCATGGAAGGCCCCGTGCCCCCACGCTTCTCATGCAGACACTTAGGCGCTTATACACGCCTCCACAGTTAGTATAGAATAGCTTCTGCCCTAGAGACCTTTCTGCCCAGATAGCTCAGTTCCTAAACACCAGATATCAGATATGATAGAAGCACAAGTTGATCTGACATGCCAGACTTCTGTCTCTTTCCGTCAGTGCAAATGTCAAGCCCCCTGCACCCTCCAGTTACACGTGAATCACACGTCATGCAGCTGCGCGCGCATTCAAGTTTCCAATTTCTGCTGACATTGCAACATTCCTGTTAGTGCCACCCCTTTTGTGACACCTACCTGTGACGTTTCTAGCACACACCTCCAGTTCACGCCTAGTCCACGCCTTCTGATTACGTACTAGTAACACGTGTATACTGTTATCTTGTCTTCTCTCAGCTGTTACGCCTACTATAACTGTTTCCTATGACATGAATTAAGTATATAAGCTATGTACTGTCAATAAAATGTAGCGCGCTCTATCCCTTCTTCCACCCCTGCGGTGGGAAGAACATGATATTATGGTCCTGACCATTCCTTTTTGAGGAATAAAACCCCTAAGAACTCTAACACCACGGACTCTGGTTCTTTCTTTCCGACTTGAGTTATTATTGATTAAATACTTACCTGCATAGAAATTAAGAGAGTAAATTATATATTTACGTCAATATTATGTCATTTCGATATAAAAAATCGATATTTTGAGTACTCACCCAGTTTTTGAGGTGGTTTTTTAGGTAGATTTTTCCTCAGAAGGGAATGGAAGCTTCCCTTTTTTAGAGGTAGCCTGCTAAGACTCATGGTGGGTATTTATTTTGATGCTTTATGTCCCTCAGGTGATTCCACAGATCTACTGCTTTTCTAAGAAAGTTAGACTGACACCTGGAAACTTACACAGCCTTCCTCATCAGATACCACAGAGGATTTTTATTTTTGTCTTTCCAACAAGATAAGCAGTTTGCCTTCTCTGTCTTTCAAAGTCTTTGAAGAAAAAGTTCTGCAAATTATACAGTCTTTTATCTTGTGAAGGGGGTACAGGCAGTAAATACACTCCTTGTGGGGATCTTCAGCATGCAGCCTTTTCTTACCACATGACCCACAAGGCCTGAAGAGTCCTTTCTTGGAAGATTCGGACACCATGAAATCCCACAAATCAAAGATGAAGAGGAAAAACTGAGCAGAGTTCTGGGAGACTCCTGGTCACAACGACGTGCAGTAGAAAATCTGAGGGACTTGCCTCTCTGTGGAGTGTTCTAAAGGATACTGATGTCTGATTGGCTGTTTTTTTACTTTGGTTCTTTTTTACAAAAGAATATGGATGGGCTACTGTTCCGTGAATTACTACTATCCCACCTCGACGGCAGGGATGATTCAAGCTTGTGAATCTAGTAAATACCCAATACTGGATAAACAATTATATCAACCTGTGAGGAAGTACTAGGTACCAAGAAACCCCAGCATGAAGAATAGATCTCCACAAAAACTCTCTGCAAAAACCAAGAGAGAAAGAAAAAGGAAGATGTCGTTAACACCAGCTGAACAAGAGCAGAAAAAGTGAACGCTCAAGGTGAATACACCAAAACCAACAACAAAGCAAAGAGAAGCTTAAGAGCAGACAAGCGAAGATTTCTCAATGGTCTTGTAACAGGAGCCCAGGAAGCAGAAGTCTCTGGCCAAAAGAAGCCTTGTGCCACTGAAAGGAGGCATGTTTGCAGGGAGGTTTGAGTGTATCGCTCCTTTTGAGCTGCTAGGGGTCAATCTATCATGATAGGTAGTAGGCCGTAAAAGATCCATCCTCAATATATATATATATTGTCATGCGATCAAGGCCCTTTGGTGCTGAAACGCATAATGGCTGACTGAGCAGAATCTAATTAAACGATTCTGTGCACTTAATGGTGGTCCGTGCTCCTGCTTTTTTGGAGAATTGCAAACGCCGGCTGGCAGTTGAGTTGCTGTGATATATATATATATATATATATATATATATATATATATATATATATATATATATATATATATATATATATATATATACCAAAACTCGCAGGAACCCCATTTGAGGAGGGCCACAGGAAGGATTTCAATAGTCATTAAGTTCACAGGCAGCATGCCAGCAGTCGAAGCTTCAGGTGCTGAACGTCAAGAAATAAGTCGCCAAACGCGTTTTGAGAGTCTTCTGCTCTCTTCATCAGTGGCATGTTTTCTGCATGGTGGTGCCTGCCTTGTCACACAGACAGTAAAGAAGCGGGGCAGGCGACTACAGGATGCTCTCATCAAACCCACTCGGGATTCACTTTGTTTTACTCTGACACTGAAGGGGCGCGCCCACTTGGTAATAACAACAGCGCACTACCACGACCAGGATGCAGTGCGGTGAGCCACGCCCATCTCGGCAGGTATTTCACCTTAAATGCGCAGGTTAATCAGCGCTTTCAGTTGTCCTTGAAAACACGCCACTGATGAAGAGAGCAGAAGACTCTCAAAACGCGTTTGGCGGCTTATTTCTTGACGTTCAGCACCTGAAGTTTCGACTGCTGGCATGCTGCCTGTGAACTTAATGACTATTGAAATCCTTCCTGTGGCCCTCCTCAAATGGGGTTCCTGCGAGTTTTGGTATTGTTAACGGCCGGTCCCGGCCGGGAGGAAGGTCCACCGCCGCTGCGCGGTGGTCCCCGCCAAACATCCATCGAGGGGTTTGGAGTGCGAGGAGGAAGCTGAGCAGACGCCACTGAAGGGTGGTGCCTGCCTTGTTACACAGAAAGTAAAGAAGCAGGGCAGGTGACTACAGGATGCCCTCATCAAACCCACTTGGGATTCACTGTGTTTTACTCTGACACTGAAGGGGCGGGCCCACTTGGTAATAACAACAGCGCACTACCACGACCAGGATGCTGTGCGGTGAGCCACGCCCATCTCGGCAGGTATTTCACCTTAAATGCGCAGATTATCAGCGCTTTCAGTTGTCCTTAAAAATACGCCACTGATGAAGAGAGCAGAAGACTCTCGAAACGCGTTTGGCGGCTTATTTCTTGATGTTCAGCACCTGTAGCTTCGACTGCTGGCATGCTGCCTGTGAACTTAATGACTATTGAAATCCTTCCTGTGGCCCTCCTCAAATGGGGTTCCTGCGAGTTTTGGTATTGTTAACGGCCGGTCCCGGCCTGGAGGAAGGTCCACCGCTGCTGCGCGGTGGGTCCCCGCCAAACATCCATCGAGGGGTTTGGAGCGGGAGGAGAAAGCTGAGCAGACGCCACTGCATGGTGGTGCCTGCCTTGTCACAAAGACAGTAAAGAAGCGGGGCAGGCGACTACAGGATGCTCTCATCAAACCCACTTGGGATTCACTGTGTTTTACTCTGACACTGAAGGGGCGGGCCCACTTGGTAATAACAACAGCGCACTACCACGACCAGGATGCTGTGCGGTGAGCCACGCCCATCTCAGCAGGTATTTCACCTTAAATGCGCAAGTTAATCAGCGCTTTCAGTTGTCCTTGAAAACACGCCACTGATGAAGAGAGCAGAAGACTCTCGAAACGCGTTTGGCAGCTTATTTCTTGACGTTCAGCACCTGAAGCTTCGACTGCTGGCATGCTGCCTGTGAACTTAATGACTATTGAAATCCTTCCTGTGGCCCTCCTCAAATGGGGTTCCTGCGAGTTTTGGTATATATATATATATATATATATATATATATATATATATATATATATATATATATATATATATATATATATATATATATATATATATATATATATATATATATATACACACCCTTTGTTCTTGATTAAGTAGGTCTTTACTGCTGTAAGAATACAAGACATAATGAGTGTTCCTTTCCTGACGAGCTGTATGAGTACTGCTTCAATAAAAAGAGTTTAAAAAAACAAAAAGAAGCATTATGCTGATAACTGTGCTTTGTTGTAAGCAGACAAAAATTAGCAGCAGAATGTTGCTCTGTATTTGGCCATTACTAACATTGTTTGTCATTTGTATCCTAGCTGGCAGTATGTGACAAAAGAGAGGGACACCAAGGGGTCGATTCCGATTCGGGAAACGAATCCGTACGACGATTCGTATTCGAAGCCGTTTCCGTATGATTCGTACAAATCCGTCCGAATCGCGTAGTACAATCCGTAGAATAGAAATACGTCCGAATCCGTGCGAACCATACGAAATACAAGGCTACATCCGTACGAATTAGACTCTCACAGTGAACCGTACGATTCGTAAATATGCCGTACTACCAGCCAAGTACGATCCGAACCGGGGAATGAGTATGCGATTCATACGGAACAAGCGCGTATAGGCAATTTGTACGGAGAGCCACACATTCACATACGCACAGTACCCCCTAAACGCAAGGGGTGTACGCATGAGGTGTACGCACCGTACACCTACGGCCTTGGGGGGTACGAACCCTACCCCTACGTGCCATACGCCAACATTCATGGGGTGTACGCACGGGGACATACGCACCATACCCCTGAAATCCAGGGGTGTACCCAGCGTACCCCCACACGCCGTACTCCTGCTATCATGGGGTGTAGGCACAGTACCCGGGAGGGCCATTTCGTATGCATTTCGAGGCATAATATGCTTTTACAGATGTTTTAAGCTCCCGTAGAAAATGAGTCGTACGGAGTGTTGTCCATACGATTCGTACTTGCTGGGTCGGAAAATACAGCTTCAATCCGTACGGACGTCGCGTACTGCGTGTTCGGAATGCGGTTCGTACGGATCAGTGAGTTGTACGGTCTTTGGTACGATTCGTACGGAAAACTGCTTTGGGTACACATCGTACTAGGTCGTACGTACGGGCACGGTTCTCCATACGAATCGTATGGGAAAAAGGCTCCGTACGGCTATTCGGAGGGCATTTTTCCAAATCGGAATCGACCCCCAAATATTCTTCATGACCCCCACCCCCATTTCTAATAATCACACTATGAATACTTTTACACAATAATAAGGCCTGCCTGACCAGAATAGTATGTTTGGCAACCATGAAATAAATTGCATTTTTAAAATGGTAACAGAAATTAACTGCAATGTTTAAATAAGTCTAGGCATATTTAAACAATGCCAATTTAATAGAATTCTGAATAATTGTGAGGGGGTACAGATTGTTTTACTTTTTCACTGTGTGGGGGGGGCACCGCCTTAATACATTTGAAGACCACTATCCTACTGTGATATGTCATATCCATAAAATGCCATTTGGTACCATAAAGAAAATGTTACTTAGTTGTAACTAACGTTTTCAAGCACGTCTATCTTTCACAGAGTCACATGCCTGCATTACTTCCTCTGGATAGGCTCATGAGTCAGTCAACTAGCTTTAGTTCGATAACAAGTATCATAAAAGCATAATCATTCATACAGTCCAACAGTAAAAATACAAGTTATCATAAAATAATTATTAATAACAAAGTATATAAAATCCATCAGGGCATAGTATATTAGCACTTACTAAATTTGTTAATGATTGGATAGGCTCATAATTGTCCAGTGAAGTGTTACATCCAGCTGGTTTATAAAAAATAGTGCTCCCCCTCCATCCACCTACTTGACTAATATGCACTACAGTAGTGTGGTAGACTGGCCTAAAAGGTGCCATATGTCAAATGTTTACTGCATGTTATGTGAGAGAATCCTCTGCATATGTGTATCTTCTCTATCAGCAATTTGTATAGTTGTTTTCACCATTTTAAGATGCTCCTAATCGCCGCGTATGCAACATCTATACCGTGACAAAAGACTGTTTTCCTTTGCCGTTTCTTCACTTAACTTTAGCTCTCCGGGTTTTACAGTTGTTTGTGTGGAGGATAGCTCTTTCCTACTGACCATTTCCTTGGAACGATAGATAAAGTTTATGCTCAACCCTAGACTTCACTGTTACGTTGTGTAATCTTTCTGGACTCAAAGGATTTATGCGTATAACCTCAACCTACTACCAATATCCTAATCATATCCCAAAAGACTGAAATTTGTCGACTTTTTTGGTAAAAAATTATTAAATAGGAGGAGAGATGTTGTTTGTCTGCGGGATGTTCCTTTGTTGAGAAACCTATCTATATACACAACACTTTCTACATCTGCAAAAAAGTGTGACAAAATCCAAAACACGTACAAGCTTCCACCTCTGAGGTGAAAAGGATGACGTTGCAGAGCTGAAGCAAACGGGAAAATTTCAGAGTAATGGCTGTCCGCACGCAAGGCACTCTGGGCATCATCTGCTTTGAAAAGTGGAGCGCCCCTTTATTAAAAGAGGAGATCTGATTTGTGTCATGTACTTTTCAAACTGTGACACAGGACTCTCGAAGTGTTGAAAAATGTAACAATGCGAGAAGGGTCTCTTAACTGAGAACTATCCACAGCTGGCAGTCATCTCCCATCCATAAAAAGGAAGAGTACATTTCTCCTCTATAGTCTGAGAATTGTAATCTCCAGAGAAACCCAAAAGCCCCATACTCAGTGAATGAACAAATGCAAAACAATCAAAAATGACAATTAGCTAGACCACTGCAGACGGTGGAACGAGACTTATGTTGGGGGATAGGACCAACCAGGTAGGCATTCAACAACTTGAATGTCTCAGCTGGAATGTTAATGGCTTGAGAGTAATAGGAAGACAATGTCTGATTTGTCAGTATTTAAGGAATAGCTCAGCTAAACTAATTTTGCTTCAGGAGACTCATCTTATACAAGCAGAGTGCAAGGCACTATTCGGTAAATATAAATGGGTGGACACAATTGTAGCTTCGGTTCAGCAATGTTGTTCTAAAGGGACTGCGATAATATTAAAAAGAAACTCTGGAGTGGAGGTAACTAAGTCCTAGGTAATTTGCAGAGGACGTTGGGTCATTGTTCAGATTAAGTTTAGGGGGGTTAAACAGACCCTGGTTAGCTTTTATGGGCCTAACGAAGAAGACATCTCCCCCCTGAATACTCTCTGTTTGGCCCTTGCTGACTTTGAAGCTCCGCTGATCCTGGCTGGAGATTTTAATGTACTCTTAGATAATAGGTTAGATAGGTCCTCCCCTCGCACTCAGATAGCAGTCCCTCGTATAAAAGCGCATCTCCTCAACAGCTTGAAAAATTTCAACGTATGTGATGTGTGGAGAAAAAAACATGTTGAGGTTAAGGAGTATTCCTTTTATTGTAAAAAGAACTCTCACTATTCCAGATTAGACAATGTATTTATGGAGCGGGCGGAAATACATAGGGTCCTTTAATTAAATACATGCCCATTCATTTATCGGATCATGATGCTTTGGTTTTCACTCTAGACTTTCCTCCGGATTTTTCAATGAGATGGACACTGAATAGGAGGTTTCTCCTACTATCTTCGACGCAAAGCTTTTTGAAGTTTGAATCTGAAATATTCTTCCAGAACAATCTTGGGTCTGCTCCACTGTATAATGTCTGGGATGCCTTTAAGGCGTGGCTTAGAGGGATACTAAAAGGGGCAGTCTCAGCATGGGCTAGGTCAGAGAGGGAAGA
This sequence comes from Lissotriton vulgaris, assembly GCF_964263255.1. Taxonomy (NCBI): domain Eukaryota; kingdom Metazoa; phylum Chordata; class Amphibia; order Caudata; family Salamandridae; genus Lissotriton; species Lissotriton vulgaris. Next base: position 394,224,157 of record NC_141693.1, read on the forward strand.
ATTGGCCAACTTAAAACTGCAGATAGCGAGGGCCGAAGCTGAGCTAAGGGTGAGACTTCCTGAAGACCAGGGGAAAGAGCAGTGGGTAAAGAAAGTGGAAGAGTGTCAACTAAAAGTTAAACTTAAAATGGAAGAAATGTTACGCCAAAAGTGGGAGTTAAGCAAAATGAGGGAGTTTGATCAAGGGGAGAACTGCGGTAAGCTTCTTGCCATGAAGGCAAGGTCTCATAGAGCCAACATGTATATTAGTAAGATCAAGATGGGTACACAACTGACGGAGGAAAAGGTTGAAATAGCACAGGTTTTCACAGGGTTCTTTCAAGATCTGTATCGTGAAGATCTCCAGGGGGTGGACAAGCTCACAGATAGCTGGCTCAAGGAGAAAATATTGCCGCGGTTAACAGAGGCAAGTCAAGAATTTCTCCCACAAGACATATCAGGGAGTGAGATATTGGATGTGTTAAACCTGGCTAAAAAGGGGAAAGCTGCTGGCCCAGATACAATTCTGATCGAGGTTTATTATATGATGCAAGATGAAATTATCCCGGTCTGGTTGAAGTTGTTTAATTAAATATTAAAGGGTACTTGTCCACTACCTGAGTCATGGTCAGACACAGTTATCACCCTAATATTGAAGCCCGATAAGGACCCTTTGGCGTGTCAATCATAACGTCTAATCTCATTATTAAATGTGGACTATAAAGTATTTGCAGGGATTTTGAATAAACGGCTCTGTAAAATTATACCCCAGATAATCCATGAAGACCAAAAGGGTTTTCTTCCGGGTAGGCAAATGTCAGAGTTGGTTTATACTTTGATCGGTTCAGTGGACCTGGCATCGTCTTTGGGTTGCCCTCTGTCAAATATTACAGTTGATGTGCCAAAGCTTTTGACCGGGTCAACTGGCATTTTCTAGACAGGACCTTGAATGTCATGGGCTTTACCTCTGGCTTTAGAGAGGTAATACATTTTTTTTATAGTTCACCCCGTGCTCGCATTTTAGTCAATGGTAGCCTATCCCCGTTGGTGAACATAGAACGTGGAACAAGGCAGGGATGCCCGTTGTCTCCCATTCGATTTGATATCTACCTGGAGCCTTTCGCTCAGAGTTTAAGGTTAAATGAAAAGATCGTTCCATTTAAAGTGGGTGGGCTTGTTAGAAAACTGGCTATCTACGCAGATGATCTAGTTCTGTTTTCATCTTGTGTAGATACTACCTTGCATGAGCTTGTACAGGAAACTGATACTTTTGGGAAGTTCTCAGGTTATGAGATAAATAAAGATAAAACAAAGGTCATAGCTTGGAACATGGTTAATCAGGGGGAAGCATACGAGACAGAACTAAGACACCTCGGGATCACAATAACTAAAGACCCTAGGAAAATTCCAAAGGTGAATCTAGATAGAATTTCAAGGGAAGTTGAGATTCTTTTAAAAAGATGGCAGAACATACCACTATCGCAATACGGCCGAGTTAATTTGATTAAGATGTGTGTTCTCCCAAAGTATTCTTATCTTTTTAAAAATATACCTTTGGAATTTCCAAAAGCTGAGATCCTTAAAATCCAGGGTAAGATTTCCTCTTTTATTTGGGAAGGAAAGGGGATTAGACTGTCCTAGAAAAAACTTAGGCGTGGTATGGGTTTACCTGACTTTCAGCTTTACTGTTGGGCCTATCAACTAAAGAACGCTCGGATGTTATTGCATTAGCCGGATGATTCTCGGATTGGTATTATGTTCAAAGCCATGTTGGTAGGGGTAGGGGAATCTGGTTTTATGTATAAATTTGGCTCCCCCAAATTCTACAAAAAGGTTCGGCTGAAAACGCTGGGGATGGCGGCCAAACTTTGGTCGGATTGTCAAGTCTGTCTGGGGCTTTCTTACTACAGCTAATGGGCCCTAGTGTGGGATTTTCCTGGAACGCCGGAGTGCCTTTTAGACGCCCTAGCTTACCCACTAAAAGCGGCAGGACTCTTAGTATGGGGGATCTGGTAGAGGACAACAGATGTCTTCCTTGGGAGTTCTGGAATCAAACCACTGCTGGAACTCTGTCCAGATTTAAGTACTACCAGCTTTCGTCATGGTGCAAATCTCAAAGTTGGTTGTGTAGTCTGGATGATGATAAGGAGTATGATTTGCAAAATCAATCCCCAAGGAAGAAAGAAGTTGCCCTATGGTATACCTATCTTCTGGATGCAGCAGAAAGAAGAATGGACAAGCCGTACCGGGTCTGGAAGAATTACTTGCCAGGCGAAGAATGGAAGGAGTTATGGCAAGTATCTATTGACATGCTTTATTCAGTGATTAAATCTGCTGCTCTCAGAAGAAATCATTTCTTCACACTCCATAGGATATACTGGACCCCGCTTAAGGTCTCTAAAGTGAAGGGTGGAGGTGCAGCAAGCTTCTGGAGGTGCAGTTTTCAGAGTGCGGATGATGTCCATATATTCATGTCCTGTCCCAGAATTTATGATTGTATTTTTTATGTCATTTAATTACATGAATGTATTGTTTTTTCACTATATGTATGATTTTGAGGAATTGTAGTGTAGTATGACATTCATGTTTGGTTTTAATGAATTGCATTTTTAGCCCTATCATATAGTTTGTCTGTCTATATGATTTTTAATCAATACGTATTAAATTTATACATTGTATACAATTTTAAGTTTTTGTTTATTCTTCACACCTGCTGGCTTAAATTAATTTGGTCATTTAATTATGCTGATGTCCTAGGTGTTTTACTCACATAGCTGTCCCAGAATACACACATTTTGGTTGGATGTCAGTAAGACCATTTCCAGGCTTCTCGGTGTAGAAATGGAGGTAAGCCCAATTCTCATTTTTTTTGGCGTGGTGGCTATGCCTGGTGAGATACGACCTCAGTCTGGGTCCCAATGCAAATTGGTGTTTTACCTGATAATGTTGGCAACGAGGGAGATATGCCTGTTGTGGCGAAAGGAAACGCCTCCTTGTTGGAATGATTGGTGGAATTTGTTAAATACTATCGAGCCATAGACCAGAGGGTTAATCTTTCTAGGGGCAGGAGTGATCCTGGGCTGTTCTGGAATTGGTTGGATGAACCCCCCCTGATTAGAGTGTAGATTATAGATTATGGATTTAAACTGGTTAGACCTGGATTTATGACATCTTCCAATGATTAATACCTCTGGGTCAGCTCAAGGTGAGTATAAACGGGCACTCCCCATTTAGAATATATCAGCTGAGACTAAGGAGCCCATTATGATAACGGGCGGATCCGCCCGCCAAAAACCACGGCCCACCTCTAATTTCCCCCTGCCACATTACCATGGCAGGGGGACCCCGGCAGACGGAAAGACCATCTGCCTTTTTTCTGCCGGTAGGCAATCCGCCTGATTACCTACCGGGCGGAAATGCAGATTATATGGTGGCGGTGTCTGGTAGACACCGCCATCCATATTACTATGAGGGCGGGGATGAAGGCAGGTGGTTTTTAACATTGGAGGCCTGTAGCGGGCCCCCAGGGATTCTGGGGGGATGGGGGGTGTACATGGGGGTACCATGGTACCCCCCAGCAGTTCCATGCACAACATGGCAGGCACCGCGCGGTACCTGCCATGTTGTGCATGGAAGTGCCCAACATGCCTTCCTGGCTGACTGCACTGCCCGCCACAATGTCAGTAATGCTGGATGCGCCCACCACTGTGGTGGGCGCATCCTAATGTCCCCCACAGGACCCCCACCCTTATGGTGGGCGGTCCCTTTTTCCATCAGGATGGCGGGCGGACAAAGTCCGCCCACCATCCTCATGTGCCCCTAAGTATCCACCAAAAGCTATCTGCGCCAGTGGCGGGTCAGGTCGAGAGGTGGCAGTAGCTACGGAGGTCATATGAGGAAAACAAATAAAAAAATTAGCTAGACCACTGTTAATGTTTATTACCAGACACTCATCAGTCCTTGCTCTTCATCCCTTCAGTTCCTGTTATCAATTACCTCCAATACAGACTTGGCATGGTAAATTCTGAATTAGCACAAACAATATGGCTTTATACCACAAGAAGAAGTAGCATGGCAAAAATATTTCAAACATTAAGCAAATGATAGTAAACCAGACTAGATTTCTCAGAGCAGTAGCATACATAATGAGGCTACATACACCTCAAATAAGGACAGACGAGATAGACTGAGAAGAAAGACGTGATTGCTATAGTTCAGTCAAACCATGTACTCATGCCTTACGAACTAGCACACAAAAATGTCTTATTAACAACAGAAGGGTGAAACATTTACTTTTGCATGAGAGAGCACAGTTATATTGAAAGAAGGGATCCTTCTGACTACTGGCTGAGTACTTTTACAGTCACTTTGACAGACAAAAATACTGGATGGGGCAACATGTCTGTCAATTTCATCTAACACAGAATAATGTCTTCCTTATATAGTACATTTGGTACTCTTAAATCTATAGACTGAAGAACAGTGCCTCAGCACACCAACACACACCACCCATAAACCAAAGACGAAATTGCTATCACTAAAACAATTATTCAGAGCTAAGGCAGTGTTAAAATGATATTCCCTCTCCGTTATTTTTTATCCGTCAGGTTCAATAATCACTAACTTACTATATACCAAACACTTACCTCTTGATTGAGGCCTTAACCTGTTATTTCCTACTGGTGTGCTTTATGTAAATTTGCCATACATCCATCTATTCCCAATATTCCCAATGCAAGTGTGCAGAATGATATGGGCCATCCTGTTTCATGAAGGTGACAGGGACCACTTTGATCCCCAAGTGGTTTGTGCTGGTTAATACAGTACATCCAGTTTCGTGTATGAGACAGGAAGCAATTTAATCCCAGTGTGGGGCTATGTAGAATGGTGCTAATCGTCCCATTAGAAATCACTTTAATCTCCGTGTAGGAGGTGAAGAATTCTGTAGGCAATCCACTTTCGTGTATGTGATAGGATTCACTTTAACCCCGATGTGCATTATTGCCGTACGGTGAAACAGTTTCGTGTAGGTTATTGGATTAACTTTAATCCCATGTCGCTGTGAAGAAAGATGCTCGCCATCATTTTTTGTGTGGCAGATAGGATTTATTTTAATCCTAATGAGGGCTTGCAGAATAGTGTTGGCATCCAGTTTACCAACATGCGAAAGGTACCACACTGACAGCTAGCTGCTCAAAAAATACAATGAAAAGTAGCATTATGTGGTTATTCAAGAACTAGTGCCCAGATCACATGTTTCAGGTTCTCTTCTGAGCATCTCAGCTTGTCCAATTCTCAATTCTGCTATGTTAATGAAAGCACGTAGTTTGTTGGTAGCAGTCACTTTAGTAGTGCACAACATTACACTGTCTAAAAGATTAAATAGATGATAGGGTTTAAGGTATTGCCTGCCAGACAGCTTTTACCTAGGACATATGAAGAAAGAGGGAGAACGGTACAGAAAGAAGCAAGAGAAAAGCAGAACGAGGCAATAGAAGTCCAGAAAGACGAAGAAAAGTGCAGGAAGAAGCAAGAGATATGCAAAAAGAACCAACAGAGGTGCAGAAAAAGGCCTTGTTGCAAAGTTATTATGTGCCCCAACTTTTTACTGATTGCTACTGGTGGTAACTGACTCTGACTAACCAGGCCCGGAGCCAGTGCTATGCTGAAAGGCTCTTAGAATACAGTGAAAATACCTACATACACTAGGGTACACTATGGGTTGGGGTACCCCCTGTGATTTGCATGGCCTCCCCAGTAAGGCCCTAGTACATAATAAGGCAGAGGGATTAAAATGCCTACTAACTGAGAGGTGCAGAAAGAGGCAGGAGAAGTGCTTAAACAGGCAGGAAAGGTGCTGAAACAGGGAACAGGGGTGCAGAAAGAGGCAAGTGAGGTTCATAAAGAAGTAAGAACAGTACAGAAATGACCAACTGGGATGCAAAAAGAGGCAAGAGTGGTGCAGAAAACGGTAGGAGAGGTGCACAAAGAGGCAAGAGGGGTACATGAAGAGGCAGAAGGGGTGCAGAAAGTAGGATGAGAACTGCAGAAAGAGGCAAGAGAATTGCTTCAAGAAGCAACAGATGTGTAGAAAGAAGCAAGGGAAGTGCAGAAAGAGGCAAGCGAGGTATAGACAGCAAGAGCAGTACAGAAAGAATCAACAGAGGTGCTGAAAGAGAAAACAGGTGCAGAAGGAGGTAAGAGGGGTGCAGAAAGAAGGAAGAGGAGTGCAGAAAAAAGCAACAGAGGTGCTGAAAGAGGCACAAGCGGTGCAGAAAGAAAGAAGAGAAGTGCAGAAAGAAGCAACAGAGGTGCTGAAAGAGGCAAGAGTGGTACAGAAAGAGGGAATGGGGTACAGAAAAAGGCAGGAGGGATGCAGGAAGAAGTAACAGAGGTACAGAAACAAGCAAGATAAGTGCAGAAAGAGGCAAGTGAGGTGCATAAAGAATCAAGAGCAGTGCAGAAAGAACCAACAGAGGTGCTGAAAGAGGGAACAGTGGTGCAGAAAGAGTCACGAGGGGTACAGAAAGAAGGAACTGGAATCCAGAAAGAAGCAACAGAGGTGCTAAAAGAGACAGGAGTGGTGCAGCAGAAAGAAGTAAGAGAGGTGCTGAAAGAGGCAATAGTGGTACAGAAAGAGGGAATGGGGTGCAGAAAGAGGCAGGAGGGATGCAGAAAGAAGTAACAGAGGTGCAGAAACAAGCAAGAGAAGTGCAGAAAGAGGCAAGTGAGGTGCAGAAAGAAGCAAGAGCAGTGCAGAAAGAACCAACAGAGGTGCTGAAAGAGGGAACAGTGGTGCCGAAAGAGTCACGAGGGTTACAGAAAGAAGGAACTGGAATCCAGAAAGAAGCAACAGAGGTGCTGAAAGAGACACGAGTGGTGCAGTAGAAAGAAGTAAGAGAGGTGCTGAAAGAGGCGTGAAGGATGCGGAAAGAGCAAGAGAAGTGCAGAAAGAGCCAATATAGGTGCAGAAAGAGTCAAGAGAGGTGCTAAAAGAGGGAACAGGGGTGCAGAACAAGGCAAGAGAGGTGCAGAAAGAGAAAAGTGGGGTGCAGAAAGAGGCAAGAGATCGGCAGAAAAAAGCTACAGAGGGACTGAAAGAGGCAAGTCAGCTGCAGAAAGAAGCAAGGCAGTTGCAGAAGAGGCAATAGAAGTGCAGAAAGAAGCATCAGATGTGCACAAAGAGGCAAGAGGGGTACAGAAAAAGGAGAGAGAGGTGCAGAAAGAAGTGGTGCTCTAAGAGGCAAGAGGAATACAGAAGGAGGCAACAGCAGTGCAGAAAGAATGAAGAGAAGTGCAGAAAGAAGCAACAGAGGTGCAGAAGGAGGAAAGAGGAGTGCAGAAAGTAGGAAGAGAAGTGCAGAAAGAAGCAACAGAGGTGATAAAAGAGGCGCAAAATGTGCAGAAAGAGGCAAGAGAAGCACAGAAAGAAGCAACAGAAGTACAAAAAGAGGAAAGAGTGGTGCAGAAAGAGGGGGGAGAGGTATAGAAAGAGGCAAGAAAGTTGCACAAAGAAGAAATGGAGGTGCAAAAACAGGCAAAAGGTGTACAGAAAGAAGCAAGTGAGGTGCAGAAAGAGGCCAGAAAGTTACAGAAAGAGGCAAGTAAAGTGCAGAAGGAGGCAAGAGAACTGCAGAAAGAGGGTAGAGGGGTGGAGAGAGAGGCCATAGGGGTACAGAAAGAAGCAATACAGGTGAAGAAAGAAACAAAAGAAGTGAAGAAAGAAGGAATAGGGGTACAGAAAGAGACAAAAGGTGCAGAAAGACGTAAGAGGCAACAGACTTACAGAAAGAGGAAAGAGAGGTGCAGAAAGTGCAAGAGATTTGCAGAAAGAGGTCAAGAGAAGTACAGAAAAAGAAAGAAACATACAGAAAGGAGCAACAGAAATACAGAAAGAGGCAAGAGAGGTGCAGAGGGAAGCAACAGTGGCTTGCACACCATTAGTACAATTTAACACCCACATTTGGCAATAAGTAACAGGTGACCATATTAGGTTTGCAAAGGGCCTTCCACCACGTTGTAACGCTTGTCGCTGCATTTTTGGTAACGTTTGAGCCGTTTGAGGCAGAAACAAGGTTTTTTTTTGTTCAAATCTGCAGATTAGGGTGCAGATGATGAATTATGTGTCTAATGCTGAAAATTTATAATTGTGCGAAAGTCGGTGCAGCTAAACAGTCACATAATTTCAGTGACCCTGCTCATACCTCTGACTTGATCCACAAGTGCTCCTCAGTGATTCAATTTTTTTGTCTCACTGAGTTCATAGTTGAGCTATGGAAATGAGGAAGACTAAACCTGAGGTTACCACTCCGCAACACAGACTATCATACTCTCATAATTACTCTCCATAATGCATAATCCCACTCTACATAATTCCTATACACTAAATACCACATACTTTCTATCCACATAATTTCACTGCACAACATACCACATCATTCCACTACACACAACGTACATCCACTCCACTCTTGTAGTCTGCCAGGAGGCGCATTTGCAGAGTGGTGGAGAAAGGGAGGAATGGCCTCTGAAGACGTCTTAGCAATCCCACTGTGTGGGACTTACTGGAGGTAACAGAAGGGGTAGTTGACCCCAAGTGCATCCTTGGGGGCCAAATACCCCTCCTATTACATCCAGTAAGTCCCACACAGCAGGATTGCTAAGTTCTCAGAGCAGGCCACGCCCCTTTGCCCACCACTCTACAATTGTGCTCCCTGGTGCACTCTTGGATGGGGATTGAAGTCCCCTCTGCTGCTGGGGGTATTTTAGGGGCCAACTAGTCTAACTCTTACCTCCAGTAAGCCCCACACAGTGGGATAGCTTAGAGGTGGACAAAGGCCACACACCCTTTCTCCACCACTCTGCAAACGCCCCCCGGCACATTCTAAGTTGGGGGATTAAGTTCCCTTGAGTGCGGAGGGCCCCTGGGGGCCAACTAGCCCACCAGGTACCTCCAGTAAGTGCCACACAGCTGGATTACAGAGAGGTGGTCCAAGGCCATGCCCCCTTTTTACACCACTCTGCAAACCTGCCTCTTGGCGCACTGCTGCTCAGGGGATGAAGTCCACTTGTGTCCTGAGGTCCTCAGGACACAAGAGGACCTCATCGTCCCACTAGCAATGCGTCACAAATCGAGTTTGCAGAGGCACAGCAATGGGAACACTAAAGGCAGTACCTGCTGCAGTCCAGGCTGTGCAGGCACTGATGTGTATACACACAGGGGGGCATATGTTGGGCCCCCCATGTGTGCATCCACATAGTGTGAGGCACAAGGGGGCCCAGTAGGGCGACCTTTATTATCTCTCTACCACACTTTTCCTGGCGGTCGCACCACCATGAAAAGTGTGTCATGAGGAAACTTGTAATTGCATGGCGGGGTAAGCATATTGCGACCACAATACTGCAGCGCCACTGCCAGGGATCTCTGATCCCTGTGTTTGTGGTCGACTCAGGGTACACAACCACCCTGGTCATAATGGGGTGGTTGGAAGACCGCCACCACTGTGCAAGTCTGGCGGTCCGTGGACTGCCAAACTCATAATAAAGCCTAAGACAATTAAATTACTTCATCTTATGAAAAAGTGTTGATTGAATAATTTCAGCTTGGGAACATTGCACGTTTTTTTACTGTTAAAAAGCTGCCATTTTCTTGTACCAACCATGTGGTGCTTGCTGGCTCTATCCTGAATCACATGACTAGATATAGTTGGCAGTTGGTCTTTGTTTATTGCTCCCAGACATTGAGACTAAGAGAAGCTAGATGTTGGCAGTATGCATCACTCTAAGTTAATAAGGGGAAGGTGCTGTCACCTACCACACTTGCACATCCTAAAGGCCCTGCCTGAGCACTATACAATAGTCTAATGTGACCCCAGACACCCTGGGGCCTGCTTGGGGAGGCAGGGCATTCCAAGCTCCTCTGGGGGCGGAATGCTGAAGAAGCTTCACCCACTTCAAAGTGGGCACCAGTTTAACTACTGAATCCCATACCCCAACTTGTCAGTATACATCTAGACCTAAAGGACACAGAAGGACTACTGTGCTGCCCTACTTCCAGAAGAACTGCCTCTCTGCTGCCCTGTTGTGTTGCCCTACTGTTCTGCTGCCCTCCTGCCCGCGTAAAGAATTGCCTTTGCATCTTGAACCCAGGACCACAAGAGTGACACCAAGGGCAGGTGTCCTGTTCAGAAGCCTCGGGGACAGAAAAGGCTTCCACCATATTTTACCCAGTACCTGGACTATGCCAGCTATGAATCCTTCCCTCCCTGTGGTGCTAACCCTGTCCTGGACCCTTAGAGGTTGGCCCCAAAGTGCTCTATCAGTCCTAGCTGCGAACCTAGCAAAACTGACGCATCGATCTGCAGCGTGATGCATTGCTGACCAGAAACTCCACATTGGAGACATTACACAATGCATCACCTCACCAAACACCTCATTGGGATCCCTGCATGGTATGTTTCCGGCACAGGTCTTCAAATCACCGTCCAAAGCCTTCCAGGATCCCCCACTTCATGCACATCCTTGACACAGGCCTTCACATAGCAAGCTCCTCGTTGACAGCATCTTCAATGACAATGTAGGACTCAGCCTCTCAATCCCCGCTGCTTCTTCGGAACCAACGAGTGCGTTACACACCTTAAAACAGGGCTTCGCATCGCAAGACATTCGTCAATGGCATCCTTGACAATGATGAAGGACCTTGCATCGTAGCGTCGCAACTCATAGTATTCACCGCTGTGCAATGCATCCTCGATGCGGGACTCCGCATCGCTCCCCAACCAGGATTTTAGGTACTCTTGTCCAGTGGGCCTAGCAGGGTCTATGTATCCAGCCCACTCTCTATTGTGGTCGGACTGAACTGGTGACTTTGTCCTGGTCCGGCACGGCCAGATAGCCTCATTTGGCACTTTGTGCTTTTTGGCAATATTGTCACTTAAATCTTTAAAATTGCATAGCTTCGATTCTACTGATTGGATTGTTGTGGTTTTGATCTTGAACTAGTTATTAATTACATGGTACTCTATTTTCTAAATTGGTGTGGGATGTCTTGTGTTTCACTTTATTACTGTTTGAAGTGCTGAATAAATAATTTATACATTACCTCAAAAGTAAGTCTGACTGCTTTTGTGCTAACCTACCGAAGGGTTAAGCACAGGTTAATTTGGTGTTTAGCTTGTGAGTTCACCCAGACAAGAAATTGTGTTGCTTCTTAAGTAGGGTTTCACCTCCCTCAACCAGTAACCCAATTGTTACGCTCCAACTGCCCAAAATAATCTTCTCTTTCCCTCTCCTACTCCCCAACTCAGCTTCATCACCCTCCACCATCACCAGTGGTCTCTGAATAAATTTATCATTTGCTCACAGCAGGTGATAAAAGTATGTATCTACGGACTTGTGAATTTCATGTGGCATGACTGACCAGAAAAATCAGTTTCATATTGTAATTCCATGGGGATTAACACGTAGTTGCACAGTAATGGGTCAGATTTGCCACACTGTAACTTTACATTTTCATGCAAATTTACTGTGTGGTAAATCTGTCCCAGTGCTGTGCATATTGTAATGAGGGCCTAAACTAGTACAGTGATTCTTAATCTCTGGTGCAGGGACCCCTGAGTGTCTGCGGAGCCTACTCAGGGTGTCCATGATTGCATAGACAATTACATATTAGTAACAGATTAATAGAGTGTATGTAAATAAAGAAGCAAACATTTTAAATTTGTAAATTTTTTGTAAGTTTGAAGGAATTTAAAATGGGAGGCTAAAAATTCAGTTGGTGTCCTCTGATTCATCGAAGCAGTGAAAGTCTATCAAACAGAATATATTATGGAAAATGAGTGGCCTCATTTGAATTTAGAAAACCTCCAAGCTTCCCATTACAATTAAAATGTTGATTTTTTTATATTTGTTTGCAAATGAAATTAAATAATTCATTATTTGTTTATCTGTTTTATGAATGCTTGTTTCTCTATTTTTTTGTTTATTGTTTTGTAGTTCAAATAATAAAAAGCTTGGCCAGTGGCCTGGGCTTCCGGTATTGGACTTAGTGGTGGTCTCCAAACTCCAATAATGATTCATTGGAGTCCCCAGGTTCCGTTAATGACTAAGTGGGGGTTCACAGAAGTCAGAAGTTTAAGAATTACTGGTCTAGCACACTTGAAAGCACACACTCAGCTGTAGCAGCTCACAGATAATTAACTCTCGAATCAGTGGCAAGGCAGGGTAGGTCAGACTGATCAGTGAAAAGAGTGAGAACAGAGAGACACAAATAGGACTGCCATCTGGCTGTTTTTCTATGGCAGCACTGGTATTTTGATGTCTCGGCAGGTACAAAAATAAGCAAAATCATTTATAACTACGGTATTTTTAACCCTTATCTGTGTGTACTTCAAACAGCAAATATAAATAGAAAGTGTTCTGGAGCTGTGTTAACGATCCTTGACTTATAATTAGAAGAAACAAAGGCAGAAAAGTCATGTTAGAAATTAATACGCACAGGGGCATATTCTCAAGGACTTATCGTCAAGTTAACTGCACTTTATTGCAGCCAAAGTGGTGATAAATGTATCGCCCCATTCACAAGCTGGTGTTAACAGCCCATATCACCAGTTTACCTGCAATAGCAGCAGCAAAAACATCGCCACAGATGACCCCCGCAACTATCGCTAATGAGATGCAGAGTAGGCGTTCCCGTGCCAAAAGCCGTGACAACACCACTCCGCAACATTCTCAACGACCAGCCAGTTAGATGATAAGATTTCAAAACATGCGATAATGCGCGTTAGCAGCAGGAAATTAACACCTGCTCTGACTTGGTGTAAAGTCGGATGACAGCCTGTACCACAAAAGAGAGACCAGGCCAGAGCCACTCATGAAGGGCAACAGATGCCATAGAGCCAACGAGCATGCAGCACGGAGCCCCAACAGGGCCACAACACCCACCACCACCACACCCAGAACCCACGCCCCCGGACCAACACTGAGGCAGGCAGACAAAGACAGCAACCCTCAGAAAATGCACCAACCTCACAGACCCAACACAAGAGACCGACATTGCCCACTACATGCTCAAAGGGACAACCATCCTCCGCATCCTGACCACCATTGTCCACAGGCTAACGGTACCAACACAGCAGACAACCAACATCCCACATCAGACAAAGCTACTGGCCGTGCTGCACGTGTTGGCCCTGGTACCCTCCAACCTACAACCACCTGAGACGGAGGAGCCACACAGCCAGCCCAATCAAAGTCCTTCACAACGGTCATGGATGACACTATCAGCTTGGCACCCCACTGCATAGGAACAGATGGAGACCAAGCAAGACGTCCACGCCACAACTGACTTCCAGCATGTGCCAGGGGGCAAATGACTGCACACATGTCCTACTTGTGCCCCCTGGCAACACGACACTCAATAAGCGCAACAGAAACTGCACGCATCCCACCAATGTCCAGGCAATATTGGACCACTGGGGAATCTCCACTAACATCGTTGCCAACCACCCTGGCAGTGTGCATGATCCCTACACCTTCCGAAGGTCCATCATCAACCTGCGCTACCAGGATTGCACCCACGGAAATGCACTGCTCATTCGCAAATATCAAATGAACACACCACACACCTCAACTCCACAATCATGCAACTCACAACACTGGAAATGCACATGTCACAAGCTCACATACAACATGCTGAACAACATGCACACTCAACAGACATGACAGCACAAGTTACTGTGTGAACCTGGGCCAGCCATGTACATCAGCCTTCAATGGCATGGCACCTCTGCCACACAATAGCAGAATGTGGAAAGAGGTGGGGACCAGGCATGTGTGAAGGAGGCAACCAGCAGCGGAGCCGCCTCTGCCCCTCAGAGTCATGGACACAGGGGCGCGGGTAGAAAGACGAACTCGTTACAAGTTTTTCCAGCTGACAACAAATCATGGAGTCAGTTCTCTGAAGTACGTCGCCAACACACGGCTGAGTCCACGTCTCCTTTTATGTTCTCCAGCGGTGAAATATTAGTACCACACGACATCACACAAGAAGAGGAACAGACTACCGTGTTGGTTTACTTTACTAGCTATTAGGTCGCCATGCGAGCGGAACCGTCTCCATTAGAAACACAGCCCCTGAGGAAGGAACCTTGGTTCCGAAATGCATTGGGCCAGCAATTAAATGTGGTGTAACAAGTTAAACAATGATGTTAAAAAAAAAAAATTCATGGAGAAAATGCATTTGAGTGTTAACAATATGCAAATTTGAAACAGATTGTAACTGTATGTTGAACTACTGAGGAGCAGTATGAATACTAGTTATATGTTGTAATGGTGAAAAAAGAGAATGAAGTAAATAACAGTACAAACAAAAGTGATGTTTGTGGTATATTTAGTTCAAGTTTAAAATTGCTACTGGAATTTAATGTATGTTAAAAATTGTGAACAGTCAGTTCATTAGGAACAGTGCACACTTGAGCAGGTTTCATCTGTTCTGGGTTTCATTAGATAGATACACGTGTAGCCAACACATGTGTTAAGTGTAGCACCCTTGTCAAAATAATTTAAGCAGGGATTACTATTAGAGTGCGCCTCTTAACCCCTTGTGGGTAACTTGTGAAGGAGGCAAGTGATCCATGAATGAGAATGTACACAATGCCAAGTGTGGTGTGAATGTGAGGGCCAGCCTACAGTATGCAGACCACACACATATCCATGTCGACACACACCGCTGGTGTTTGGAGTGTAGTGGACATTGGATGCAAACATGTCAACCCAGCCAGTGGGGAAGAATGCAGAAATGTAGCTTGTTACGTCCCCCCGCAAGCGTGACCGGAGTGGGCTGGCCTAGCAGTATGAATAAAAGGCACATAACTCTGGGCGTGGTCCTCTTCTAGAACGCCCAATGTCTCTGCCAGGGCGGAGCCTCTCACCCCGCCACAAGGCCAATGCCGTCGCAGTGAGCGGTGGTGCCTGCGATCCTGTGCACCTGCTGCATCCCAGGATGCTGGTCCCCGAACCAGTCCTGCCAGCCCCTGCTCACCCAGGCCTCAATGCTTACCTGCCGACACCGGGGTGTGTCGAAGAGGGCCCACCATGTGCCGGTGCAATCTCCAAGCCTGAGGGCCGTGACCTGTGACCTTGACAGCCTCCTCAGACCATAACGGCCTCCACAACACAGGCCTGCAGTACTCCTTTCTCGTTGACATACTCTACCGGCAGACACAGCGGACAAGTAGGTCACATTTGGAACTGAGTCTTGATTACACCATGCAGAAAACATTACTTGTGGCTGAGTTTATGTCACTATACTCAATTTGATGTGGTGACACCAAGTCTGTGCATAGCATCACAACCACATGTGCATGTGGGCCCACGCAGACTTCTGCCCTCGGCCTACACTGAACTTGAGTAGGTCACACAGTTGGAACTGAGCATCGAGTTTTCAAAGGCAGAGTACATATCTGTGGTACTGAAAATTCTGGACCCGTGTTATAAACATCGTCGATTCATGACGATTTTGGTATCAGCGAACCGCAAATGACGAGTGCGGTATCCACCAGCATTTTCGTCATGATAGGGTGACGGAATCACCCTGAAATTGGCATTTCCGTCATGAACCCTCGGGTTCCATTTTGTGAACGGCAGCCATTTTGTGATTGCCCTCACATAGCCAAGTGACTAAAGCCAAAAACGAGTCTGAAGGACACGTACACCTTTGCTGTCTCCTCTGTGACCTGGGCAAGCTGACTCCACTGCCTGAAGCCAAACCTGTTCGGGCAGTTCCTTTCCCAGTGGCCGAGCGAGATTAGTATCAAGGCACAACATACCATAAACCTTTCATCGCACACAAACCATGCCTAATCTTACACACACCTGTCCCTGTTTCTTGCTTTATGACTTTACGAGGAGGAGGTGCCCGATTTTATTAGGGGTCTGTCGATATCTGATGAAAATACTGGGCCATGCCGGGTATTTAATTGCGGGCTGGACGAACTGAAATATGGGCTTGTCATCATGACTCTGCTTTTTCTTTGTAGTGAAAATATGTGAATGGTTAACTGTAAAATAAGGAATGTTTGCCGGAAGCGCAATATTGTGTATAAAACTAGAAGGCTGGCTTTGTAATTTTGAGCAGTCTCCTGAGAACATTCATGCCGTTGTACTTCTAGGATACCTGTTACTGGCTGCAGCCAATAAATACGCTCTTTGACTTCACCAAGAAGACTCTGTGTTTCTGTAGTCTGAAACAGGAAGAACTCGAAGTCTTTGGGTGTTCTCCCTGGCACCGTTGGGTTCTTAAAAACTCGGTACTTCAGTTGGCGCCCAACGTGGGGCGGTATCAGCGGTACCGGTCCAAGCCAGAGGTTCGTGAGGAGCTTCGTGTAAAAATTCTGGGGGAAGGCCGCCACTTCATCGACCCCTGTATGTCGACGTGGTCCGAAAGTCTTTGCTGCGAGGTTCCCTGCGTCCCGACGGCTACGAAGGACTGCTGCCCTGACTATCGCCCTGTTTTGGACCCTTGATGTTTGGTAGAGCGAAACGTTAGACGAGTCTTCTGGTGACGTCATCGATACCTCGGCTAAGTATAAGCGGAGCGTCTCCCAGTCCTTAGTTTGATCCTTAGTTTTGTTTGGTATCCCTTCGGGATTACTTTGTTTGGAACTTGCAAGTGCCAAAACCGAAGGACTCGTGTATTCACGAGACTATCGCATTCGATAATCCTTTGAAGTTTGAAGCTAGACTAGAGAGCGAAGATGCCTGGTCTTAGCAGACTTGGAAATTTGTTTTGTCTTGGTTGTAATAGGGATTCCCGATTGGAGGACTCGTGTCCGGTTCCTCCAGTTGGAACTCCAACATATGAGCTCTATGTGAAACACGGCGTAGGCCCGATCACATATAATGAAGTATGGATCCGATACACCAGAAACGATGGTGTTTTAAAATGGCCCCAATATGGTAGTTTTGACATAGAGATTTTAGATAATCTAGAGGTAAAACTTTTTAAGAAGAAAGCCCGGCCGTCAATGTTTGACACTTTCCGCCTATGGAGAAAGGAGGCCAAACAGAAAGAAATTAAATTAGCCAAGAGAAATAAGAGAGAAAGGGTTATCTCGATAATACAAGCCGCTACGCATTTTAGAGATAACGAAGAAGAGCAGGCAAGCTAGCAGTTGCACAGGCAACGTAAAATGGCGATCGATAAATGTTATCCAGTCTTGCCACCTCTCCACCCAGATACGCGAGAATCCGAGAGGGATCCTTTAATGTCACACGTATTAAATTCACCACCCCCCTATGCACGGTTTGCTACAGCACCTCCGCAACCTTTTGTTATACAACACCCAGCCGTACAGCCCCTAGTTCTGCCACAGCCACCAGCTCCTCTTGCGGTGGCTCCTAATCTTCTGGTGCCGCCTCCTCAAGGGCCACCAATCAAACCTGCTCCACCTGTGCTCTCTACGACTTTGCCTATTGTGCTGACTACTTCTCCTAATACTCCCTCTGCTACTGCCTCCGCCTCTGCCTTACCTCACCCTGTCTTTCCTCCCGTCCTTCCGTCAGTTTCTCCTTCTGTTCGACAGAGAATGGCCAACACTGTTACTGGTCTTTTCTCACCTTTCTTTGGGTCGCATAATACGACCCCTAACGCAGAACGATGACAGTTGCAGAGTCAACTGCCTGACTATCAAGAGAGAGAATTACTGAATTGTTTAGCGCATAAATGGGTTGTCGATCCTATAAGATATGATGCACAGTCTATCGTGGAAGTTTTCCGTCAATGGGAAGCATCGAAGCAGAGATATGTTTTTGAGCAAATGTGTGCTTTTCTCTGTGAGGATTTGAAGGAAAATGACCTGGAATACGATCCGCCTAAGTTGTGCCGTGTGCGGTTCGAGTTTTCAGAGGGCATGATCGTAGGCCCCGATGTTGAGAGGGCGGTCGCGACATTGTTTTCGTTTCGGAGTGAGAAGGGCACTTCTCGGTCACTACTTGGGCGTGACGGTAGGAAAAAGGCGCAACAGTATCCCATGAGAGAGGTTCCGCCGGTATGGAAGGAAGAAGTGGCCGCTGGTCCGGTTAATGTTCCGCCAGCCGTACCGGCTCACTTTCAGCGTGTTTGGGTACACATTCCATGGAAACGAACAGAGGTTTTGGCTCTCAAGCAGACGTTACCTGACCCCCGTAAAAATCCTGCAGGGTATTATAAGGAATTATCACAGACTGTAAGCTCATGCATTATGAACCTAGCCGATATAGACATGTTGTTCGGGAATGTGGTTCCACAGCCCTTATGGGGAAAGATCCGCAACGCCGATCACGATCAGGAGTTAGGTGATACATGGGTTAATATTGCTGCTGTAGATAACAGACAAGTTGGTGGTGCTAAACCCGAGCCTTTAATTGCTGAACTCCCTGGTAGGATCATTACTTATATGAAAACTTTAATGCCCGAATTACGTGTTAATTGGGACAAGTTGTCTGCATGTAAGCAGAAGAAGGATGAGACTGTGTCCGATTTTTTCACACCGTTTGAAGAGACTTTTGTAGATCATAGTGGTCAGGATATTGCTACCGAGGGCGGCCAGAGATTGTTTGTTGACAAATTTGTACATAATTTGCTTCCTGAATTGTGTAATAAGTTGAAGGATTCTGAGAGTGCTTGGGCTGTTTCCACGTCAGCACAGATTTTAGCTACGGCCCAGTACTATGAAAATAGGCGCAAAGATGAGTTAGAGAAAGCGAATAAAAAGACTAAGGAATTGAAGACTAAAGTTCTTTTACAGCAAGCTTATCCACCACGTACTAGTAGTCAGCGCGATTATCAGCAGCCTCAGCAATATTCCAGGAACCCGCAAAGAAACGAGTTTCCTCAACAACGTTCACAGTATGGACCCAATCAGTGTGCGTATTGCAAGGAAGAGGGTCATTTTAAAAGTAGTTGTCTGGTTTTGTTACAGCGCACGAATGGTACTTCTGGTTTAAGAGGTCGAGGTGTTCAACAATCCCCTCGAGGTAGGGGGCGTGGAAATTTCCCGCAGAAAGCGCATTCCTTTCCGCCTCAGAATTCGATGAATAGTTTTGATCAGCAGAATCACGCGTCTGGTAGGACGGCTCAGTACTATGCTGATGACTACTATGCAGAAGAAGAGGATATGAATAATAATGATTGCTAGGGCAGCCATAGACAAAGAGAGGGAGTTATTTCAGTTCCAGTAGATCAGAGTGGACCTTATGTGGAGGTTATTACATCAGGTGTGTCAGAACCTTTTCTGTTGGATACTGGTTCTACAAAGAGTTCTATTATGCACTCAAACCTCCCTGGGGCACCTTTGTCTGGCGAAATGAATGTTTCAGTAGGTTTTTCTGGCGCCCCGGTTAGAAACCCGATTTCTAGTCCTATGTCTCTTTCTGTTTGACCTTGTGAATTCGAAGCACCCCTTATTCTTGCAACAGGTTGTGGCGAGAACTTGTTAGGATTGGATCTATTGAAAAGATTGTATGCAACTTTATACTGTTCTCCTTCAGGAGTACAACTTACACTGGGTAAGAAAGTGGTTTCTCCAATGTATTTGTCAAAGGATAAACTTCCGACAGAATTGTCTTCTCTCCCGGATATTCTTTGGGCTACGGGTCCTAATGATGTGGGCCTTTTGGAAATACCACCATATGTTGTGACATTGAAAGCCAATGTTAGAATGCAGTGCATTCCCCAATACAAGATCTCTAGCGAAGGCGAAAAGGCGTTGTTAGCGATCATTTACGATCTGATCGAAAAGGATGTGATTGAAGAGACAAGAGGCAATGTTTGTAATAGTCCTGTTCTGCCCATTTTGAAGCGCACTGATCCTTCCCAGCCACCTGTTTACAGGTTTGTGATTGATCTTAGAGAGGTGAATAAAATAGTTGTGCCACAGTTTCCCGTTGTCCCTGATATCACTGCCCTATTGACTATGATTCCAGCTTCAGCGACTTGGTTCTCGGTGATTGACTTGAAGAATGCTTTCTTCAGCATCCCGATTGCCGAGGAGAGCAGGGACATTTTTGGCTTCAGTTTAGGAGGTCAAAGTTTCCGCTTCAAACGCGTTCCTCAGGGCTACTGTGAAAGTCCATCGATATACAGCCAAGCTTTAAAAACGCAGCTTGACACGATTGTTTTACCTACTGGCGCTACGCTTATTCAGTACGTCGACGATTTACTAATAGCTGCAGATATTGAGGAGATTTGTAAAGAAGCCACTTTATCATTGTTGCGCCATTTGTCTGATTTGCATCACAAAGTGTCTCTGTCGAAATTACAATATTGTCGACAAGAAGTGACCTACTTAGGTCATCTCTTATCGAAGGAGGGAAGGAAACTAACCCCAGAAACAATTCAGGCAATTGCAAAATTGAGTGTGCCAAGGACACAGAGTGAAGTGCGTGCATTCTTGGGCATTACATCATATTGTAGGCAATGGATACCGAATTTTTCTCTGTCGGCCAAACCTTTGGTGGCATTAACTCGTAAAGATACACCGAATCCCATTCCATGGTCTGAAGAGTGTCAGAAAAGTTTTTCCGAATTGCGTGATGCATTGTGTTCGGCTCCTGTGTTGGGTACCCCCGACTACAGTAAGCCCTTTACCCTATATGTCCATGAGAAGGAAGGTTGGGCATTGTCAGTTCTGACACAGTCTTTTGGGGACAAGCAACGTCCATGCGCGTATTTCTCGTCGACTTTGGATCCGGTAGCAAGAGCATTGCCGAGTTGTTTAAGAGCCACGGCAGCAGCAGCTGTTTCTATTTGACAGTCTGCTGGGTTAGTGATGAATAACATGTTGATCGTGATGGTTCCGCATGCAGTGGGCACTTTGTTAAACAGAACCAAGACCCAGCACTTAACTAGTGCTCGTTTGTCAGGTTATGAGCTGACACTGTTAGCAAGTCATGTGCACATAAAGAGATGCAATGCATTAAACCCAGCCACGTTGTTGCCGATTCCAGTTGAGACAGAGAATGCTGAAAAGCAGCACAACTGTTTCTTTAGGACAGAAGAAGAAACGAAAGGGAGAGTAGATCTTAGGGACACTCCTCTTACTGAATGTAATGGTACTTTGTGGTTTGATGGTTCATGTTTCAAGTTGCCGAATTGTGATACGACTGCTGCATATGCTGTCACGACTTTGCGCACGATTGTCGAAACTGCACGAATCCCACATAATTCAGCGCAAGCTGCAGAGTTGATCGCACTTACGAGAGCGTGTGTGTTGGCGAAAGGAAAACGAGTAAATGTGTACACTGACAGTCAGTATGCCTTTGGTGTTGCTCATAGTTTTGGACGTTTGTGGCGTGAACGTGGTTTTTTGACTTCGCATGGTGCTAAGATCCAGCATGGTCAGTTGGTGAATGAACTTCTTGAGCCACTAACCTTGCCGTTGCAAGTGGCGATTGTGAAATGCAGTGCACACAAAAAGATTAGAGATGATGTTGGCCGCGGAAATGCATTTGCTGATGAAGTTGCGAAAGAAACTGCAAGGAATGTGATGAGTCGAATGTATGTTGCAGGCCCTGCAAGATGGATTGGTGATGTTGGAATGTGTGAAGATACGATTGAGAGCGTGAAGTCCATTCAAGCTGAAGCTTCAGAGAAAGAGTTGAATGAATGGAGAGAAAGTAAGGGTAAATTGGACTCGAATGGTTGTTGGGTCGAATTGTCAGAACATCAGCGATGGTTGTTA
This sequence comes from Lissotriton vulgaris, assembly GCF_964263255.1. Taxonomy (NCBI): domain Eukaryota; kingdom Metazoa; phylum Chordata; class Amphibia; order Caudata; family Salamandridae; genus Lissotriton; species Lissotriton vulgaris. Next base: position 394,245,855 of record NC_141693.1, read on the forward strand.
CCCGATGCGTATGTGCTTGCAGTGGTGACAATGGCCCATGGTATGGCTCACATCACTGTGAAAGGGATTTGTACGTTGTTGGCCCCGGTATGGCAGAATGCTGGAATCCCCAAGTGTGCAGAGAATGTGGTCAAGAATTGTATGGTGTGTCTGAAATACAACCCTGGTAGTGGAACCCCAACTCCAGCTGGTCATTTTGCGGCTCCAACGTACCCGTTCGAGGTTTTGCAGCTAGATTTCATCCACATGGAAAGGTGCAACAATTTGAAATACGTACTCCTTGTTGTTTGTGCCTTTTCGAGATGGGTAGAAGCATACCCCTTAAAGGACAATACTGCCTTATCCACAGCTAAAGCCCTTGTCAAGGAATTCTTCCCCAGATTTGGAATGCCGAGGATGGTCTGGAGTGATAATGGGAGTGAATTTGTGGGTCAAGTGATGAAGAACGTATGTGAAGGGCTAGGCATCCATCAAAAGTTCCACGCTGCAAATCACCCCCAATCAGCTGGATTAGTAGAGTGCTATAATGGCACATTAAAACTGAAATTGGCCAAGATTCAAGCGAGCTCTGGTCTTAAATGGCCTGACGCTCTGCCCTTAGAACTCCTATCAACAAGAATGACTGCGCACTCACGAGTGGGACTTAGTCCATATGAAATAGTGTTCGGCCGTTCGGCCAACATATGGGGAGTGCCAAGGCCCACCAAATTTAGCGAGGTAGAACACCCTGTACTGCTTGATTATCTGTATGAATTGACGGCTAAATTGCGTGTTTTACACCAACAGGTTCACGGTTCCTTACCGCCGGTTTCTGACGATCCAGGCCACGCTATTGAACCTGTCACCTGGGTCCTGGTGCGCAACTTCCAGCAAACCAAGAACGAGCAGCCTCGCTGGACGGGACCCCACCAAGTGCTGTTGGCAACCCGCTCCGCAGTCCGAGTGCACGGCAAGAAAAACTGGGTGCATGGCGCCCATTGTAAACGGGTTCCGTTGCCCTTGCCGTACGACCGGTGGGTCCAGGAGGGGACTGCTGAGACTGTGCCTCGCTTTCTACCCTTTAGCGATGCACGTGTAAAAGGAACAACTTCTGAACAGGAAAGCGATAATGTTTTGCAAGAGGCTGTGCCGCCGTCAATTCGATTGAACACTACAGTGCCTGAACTCTTATTCCAGGACCAGACAACACCTGGGAGAACACGTTATAATTTGAGGTCGAGAACTATGACTATGGACTAATAAAAATTCCTTGCTTCTATTTTTGAAATTGCAGCTCTCTCATCTGAGAAACTTGCTTATTTTTGTTTTTCGAACGGCCATCCGGTTCTGCTGCTAGGGTCGCGGTTGCCGAAGTCTTTGGGGTGCAGCCGAAAACGTTAGGTCGACGGTTCTTGTTGGTCTAAGGGAGTTGCCCTGGGCTGACAGAAGTATTCCTTAGCATAGAACACCCTACCACCGCGGGCAGTAATTAGAGAGGATGGAGTTTTTTGAGATGGAGAGACCTGCCAAACAAATGAACTTTAAAAGCAGAATGTGTACTTTGATGACCAAGAGACGATTTTTGATATTATGTATTTTCATGTTGATTAGTGTAACGATGTTTTTAATAGGTTATGTTTTATTCTCTTTTCAAGTGACATTTGCACCAACTACACAGCCCATACCTCCTTCTACTGTCTCCTCGCATTCTTTTCATCCTCTGCCTAAACACGAGTCCGCCAGCAGATCAGAATTTGTTAATAATTCCTTCATTCAGCTTTTACACCAACACCAACTAGTAGTAAACACAACTAATTGTTGGGTGTGTGGTCTTATGCCACATACGACAGATAAGGGTATCCCGTACTTGGTCTTTCCGTTTAGCTACAGTGGTAAATGGTAAATATTTTACCGTACATGTTTTCCATATAATTACAAGTAACAGAATAGCTCAAAATAAGAGGCAGAGTCCGGGGTGTCCGAGTCTTAAAGGGCTTTAATTCAGAAATGACTCGAGTCACTGGAGATCTATTCCATCAATACAAGGGTTCGGATATGCAAGGGAAGATGTCAGGAAAGATGTCAACGATTTATCCACAGTACATGACATATATAGTAAAATGACACAATAGCATTGCATTACAGTGGGCGTGACAAGTGAAATGTATATGATAAGAACACATGTGCGTAGCAAAAAGGCGTGAACATGGGTGTGCACAGAGGCGTGAACTAGAAACGTCACAGAAAAGTGTCATAAGTGGGTGGTTGCTTAGAGAATTCTTGCAGAGTCAGCTGAAACCTGTGGCCTGAATGCGTGCGCAGCTAATATGACGTGTGATTGACGTGCGACTGGAGAAGGCTAAGGGTCTGACATTTAACACTAGTAGAGGGGACAGAAGTCTGGCATGTCAGATCGACCTGTTCCTATAACTTATCTGATATCTTGTGTTTGGGGATGTTTAATCTAAAGTAAAAGGTCTTTCGGGCAGAGGCTATTCTATACTGTATGTATGCGTGTCTAAATGCAAATGCGCGGAGCCAGGGCCTACCATGGTAACTGGAGCAATGAATCTCATGAAGGCGACAGGAAGGCTTGGCCCTTTACTCTGCAGTCGGGGAACTGTTTACTTATTTTTCTAGACAGGAATGTGTTTTCGAGGAGGCTGAGCTGGCTACGCTGATAACTTGAAGGCAAAATACAGTTTCTGGCAGGCAGAGCAGGCCGAGCCGGGCACCGCTCGTTTGGCAGGAAGTAAGGCAGAGGTCAGGAATGCACATTGCAGCTGTCGGAGACAGAGACAGAAAGTGGTTCAATGGCAAGAATCAGGGCCTAACTCGGCAGAGCCAGGAAAACGTGAAAGTGCACCACATAAAGACGGAGGCACGGCATACTTAGGAACTGAATTATCAATCCATTCATGGTGGATCTGATAGAGGACATGTTAACGTTGGACGCAAATGTATTTGCGTCATCAGATTCGGTTGTGGAGGGAAGTTACATGCACTTTAAACTCGTACATGGAGTCGATGGGGTACACGTTAGGGGACACACTGGACCATAAAAATTTCAATTACCTCATTCCCTCCTTGTCCCCTACGGACCCATTAGGATATATCTATTTTCATGAGACCATCTATCTGTTCGTGTAACATCATCTGTTCGTCTTTCTTTAATCGGGAATGGGAACGTGCACTTGAATGGGGAACACATGCTGTGGCGCACAAGCCGCAAATCGCTGGCCCACATTGTAAACATAGACAACAACTGAATACTATAGCCAATATAATCCCTAGAAATGACAATAGCTTCCAACCCCAGGCGGTTATTACACTCCAAAACCAACCGGACCAAGTCCAGGAGCCTGGATTCTGGTGTATCTGATGGGCAATTTCGTGGAGTCTGGTGATGGCCTTATAGACTGAAGGCGCGTTATTAGGAATAAACACGCAACAACTGGATCCGATGACTCTACAAGCCCCGCCCCTATCGGCCAGGATGACGTCAAGGACAAGGCGGTTCTGAAGAACAACAAGTCTCATAGCAGACTGCTCCTCTGTTAAGTTGCCCAAAGCAGAAGTAGTCTCATTCACTACCGCTTCGAGAATTCTGGTTAATTTGCGTATCAGTTTACTATTGGAGACAGTGCCTAAATAGGGAAAGAATCCTTTATTGAAATCTGTATATTGTTCCCATGCGGTTTCAGTATAATCAACTAATGGAAGATCTCTTTTGTGCCTAACTAGATTGAGGCGGGAATTTCTGTGATAATCAGATGGAGCTAGGAAAACTGGTGGCAATAAGAAAGCAATGAAACAAGTACCATCCCAGTCTAGAGGTAAACGTACATAAGCTGTATGACCACAAATGAAATAGGAATGTCGGGAAGCTTTGAATGTAGACTTGCCTTCATCACTGAATTCGACCACAGTAGTGCAATCACTATGGCCTAGATGTACTGAACCATTCTTTCTAACGCATAACACACCTTTAGCTGGTAAAACTGATATGGATGGTAAGTCTGGACTAGTTTCTGACTGAACATTTAGAATCATAAGGTTGAGTGTAAAATTGCCTAATCCATACACTTCATTTTCTAGATCGGTCCCTGTCATTTGTGGAAGACCTTCTTCATCTGGGAAACATGCTTTGTTCATGACTGTGTTCAGGTTCCCCCCTATCCATTTGCCTTGGGAAACCCTGGATTCAGTGTCTAAAGAGGATATTAAACTAAACCATGCACCACAGGAACCATTATGTGTAAACGGGTAAGGAAAGAGGGGCAGAGCTCCCTTGTAGTTCTGATAGGGAGGGAGTCGGCCACATATCCAACAGTTGGTGGCATTGTTGATCTGGTGAGAATGGTGTAACATACGAATGAATGTATTGTTGCGCAGCGCAAGTCGATAAGACAGTTCGTGTGGAGGTAGTTCACTAAACGTGTGTTCTGCAGTGTTATTAAGAAAAGAATGTGCAATTGGAAAATACATGTACAACATCAAACTGATGCCAATTAACGTAAGACTCAGAAAAAACATAACAATCAGGGTGCAGATGCACCTACTACGGAGATTTTTACAGTAATGTTTTCTTTTCAAGATCTCCTGTCTATCTCTCTCTCTATTTGGGTCTAACTTATACATTGTCAGAAACTGCCTAACCGCTTCACCCAGGAGGGGACTTAAACAATTAAACTGTCTGACTTACTAGACCTCAATTTCTGTCTGTACTCCTCTTGGGGAGTTTTCTCTCGAAGGGGGAGTTTAGTATCTGTCTCTGGTATGTGAGAGTTCTGGGAGTCAGGGTTTGGCGGAAGTCCATGGAATTTCTTCACGTGACTGGAGTGCACCCAGCCCTTCCTCCCCTCCACTTTTACAGCAGTCCTGGTTGTTAACAAAACAATCTTCGGCTCCTTCCAGCGGGGCTCCAAAGGGCTCGTCCTATCGAAGTTCCGGACGACTACAGTATCTCCCCGGACCAGTGCATGTGGCTTCACCTCGGTGTTGTCTGGGAAGGCTGCAGCGACCTGTGAACGACATGATTGTAGTGCAGACATCAAGAAAGCAAGGTAATCTGTCAGCATAGTACTATCAACATCAGTGATTTTTCTCGGCAGAGGCGTCCCCCACATATTAGGAGGTCTACCGAAGACCACCTCATACGGGGATAGCCCTGTCCTAGAATGAGCTACCATTCTCATATAAAACAGTGCAACTGGCAATGCTACTATCCAATCTACGCCTTTTTCTTTACACACTTTTGCAAGGCGAGTTTTCAGAGTCTGATTGTGGCGCTCCACAAGACCTGCTGCCTCTGGATGCCGGACACAATGAAACTTCCACTGGTACCCTAATAGAAGCGAGATCTGCTTCATGAGTTCAGACGAGAATGGCTGACCGTTATCTGAATATACGACACGGGGCAAACCGTATCGAGGGAAGAATTCACGAACCAGCTGCCTGGCAGTGGTCGGGGCAGTGTAATCTGGAACGGGATATGCTTCTGTCCATCGGGATAGGGCACATACAACTACAAGGACGTACTTGAATCCTCGGCATCTTTCCATCTGAATATAATCCATCTGGAGGACTTCAAAAGGATAGTCAGGAGGATGAAATCCACCTTGCTCCACGGGAATCCCCTTTCCTGGATTGAACTGACAACAGATCATGCAGGTACGCACTTTCTGTTTTGCTGCTGCTCGTAAATGCTTATTGAACCAGAGTTTCTGTAAACTGTCTAACATGGCTTTTTCTCCTAAGTGTGCTGGACTATGAGCAGTATTGATAATTACTTGAACCATAGAGTCGGGGAGGAACCATGTGGTCTTTCCCCTCGTCATCCAACCCTGTTCGGTCTGGACCCCTCCTTGTTCAGCCCATTTCTTTATTTCGTCTGATGTAGCATGTGTCTGTATGTCAATGACATCTTGTGTGGGGTCCCTGACTGTCATGTTGTGTGTCAGTGAGGTTACATCAGTCTTTGTCATGCCCATCGCTTGAGTATGAGTCAGTGCTGTATGCTTAGCTATGCGATCTGCAAAGTCGTTGCCCTGAGAAATCTTGTCTGTGACTTTCGTATGTGCTTTGCACTTCATGATGGCTATGGCTGTAGGCAAATGTATTGCCTCCAACAGTGCTTGAATGAGGGGGCCATGCTGAATCTTGGCTCCGTGAGAGGTCAAGAAACCTCTTTCTTGCCAAAGGACACCGAAGTCGTGAACGACTCCAAATGCATAACGTGAATCTGTGTATATGTTTACTTTAAGGTTCTTGGCTCGTATACAGGCTTGGGTCAGAGCAATGAGCTCTGCTGCTTGGGCTGACAGGGTGTCAATGCGATGTGTTTCTATGACTTCCGTTTCAGTGGTCACTGCATATGCGGCCACTAGCTCTCCTGTACTTGTTCTCATGCATGAACCATCCACATAAAGTGTCAGGTCTGGATCGGGTAATGCGACATCTGTCAAGTCTTGTCTGGGTTTCGTAACAGTTTCAACTACCTCTACGCAGTCATGTGGAATAGGATCTGTTGTGCTTGATGGTAAAAGTGTAGCAGGATTCAGTGTATTGCAGCGTCTGATTTCTATATGTGGCTGGAATAACGTCAGTTCATAACCTGTCAGTCGTGCTATAGTCAAGTGTTGGGTCTGTGTTCTGTTTAGGAGAACTTCTACTGAATGTGGCACCTGTACTGTCATTTGGTGTCCCAATACAATGGAATCACTTTGTCTGATTGCTAGAGCTGTTGCTGCAACTGATTTTAAACATGCAGGCAAGGCCTGGGCTACTGGATCTAACGTGCTTGAAAAATAAGCACACGGTCTGTGTTTGTCTGCTTGTAGCTGAGTGAGAACCGACAACGCTGTGCCATCGCGTTCTGTGACAAAAAGTGTAAAAGGTTTGCTGTAACATGGTGTTGCTAACACTGGTGCTTGACATAAGGCTTTCTTTAATTCATCAAAAGCTTGTGTATGTTCCTGAGTCCATGGGAGGACAGTCGAAGACGCTGCCTCTTGTGTTGTCAACTGTATGAGTGGTTTAGCTAGGAATGCATATTGTGGAATCCATTGTCTGCAATAAGAAGTGAGTCCAATAAAGGCTCGTACTTCTTTCTGTGTCTTGGGTTGTGGAAGATGTGCGATTAACTGTATACGATCTGGTGTTAACTGTCTCCCTTCTTTGGATAACAAGTGCCCAAGGTATACCACTTTCTGGGCACAGAATTGTAACTTCGAAGGAGACACTTTGTGTCCCTTGTCCGCCAAGAAATGCAAAACTGTCAGTGATGCTTGTTCACATTCTGGATCACTTCGGGCGGTGATCAATAGATCATCGACATATTGGAGCAGGGCAGTATTAGGAGGCATGTGAATATTGTCAAGTTGTCGTTTCAATGCTTGGCTGTAGATGCTGGGGCTTTCTGTGAATCCTTGAGGTGCGCATGCAAATTTGAAGCTTCGGCCATTTGAACAGAATCCGAAAAGATACTGGCTTTCCGGATCAATGGGGACACTAAAGAAGGCGTTCTTGAGGTCTATTACAGTAAAGAACGTTGCTTCTGAATCAATAGCTGTTAATAATGATGAGATGTCTGGGACCACAGGGTACTGTGGTACAATGCATTTATTCAATTCTCGTAAATCGATAATCAGCCGATAAACTGGAGGTGCATTTGGATCAGTACGTTTAAGAATCGGAATGATAGGAGAATTACAAACATTGGAGTCGGTTTCTATAACCACTCCTTGTGCAATTAGCTCGTCAATGATTTTCAGTAAAGCCACTACAGCATCTGGTGGTAACTTGTATTGTCTGATTCGGGGCAGTATAACTCCTGGCTTGAGTGTGACACGGTATGGTGTAATGTGCATACAACCTACATCTGTGGGGGTTTGTGCCCATAAATGTGCAGGAACATTCTGTAACCTGGAATCGAAATCTCTCAACACATAATGTCCCTTAAAGTCACGGAGGAACAACCTTACTCCTTCCGGAGAACAACAAATTACAGCTCCTAGAGCTTTCAGAGTTTTTATACCAAGCAAGTTTTCTGGACATGATTTCGTGAGCAATAAATCTGTAGTTCGGGACAATGGACCAACTGCAAGGGGTACTGGTTTCGATACTTCATTAACAATAGGCTTTCCTGAGAATCCATGGGAAACATTCTGTGAGCCTGAGAGGGGTGCCCCTGGAACCTCTTCATGACTGATGGTTGTCCTGCTTGCCCCTGTGTCAATCAAAAACTTTCTATCTTTCCCTAATACCTGACTATGTACATAAGGACCCTCTTGATCTACAGGAACTTCAATAAGAGGCAAGCCAACCTCCCTCTCTAGGCTGTTTCATGTGTATTGCTGATAATCGGGGTAATCGGATTGAGCATACTGGTACATCTGCTGTGTGACATGCTGTGTAGCGGCAATGGGTTGGGGCTGTGGTACCGCTACAGTCTGTTGTGGAACATGCATAGGTTGTACATTTTGTGGAACATGTTGTTGGACCTGATCCTGTCTGGGCGGACGTGGTCTCTCTTTGGTTTTACCTGTAGCGATATTGTGTTTCAGAACTGCACAATCGTTCACATAGTGACCTGGCTGTTTACAATAGTTACATGTCCCTCTAACGGGAGCCGCCGAATTATTGGACTGTGTCGCACCCTTTTTCTGACCATCTGCTGGAACTGACTGAGCAACTAACATTTTCATTTTCGTGTCTTTCATACGTCTCTGTTCGTGATCATGTTCCTCTCTAATTCTGTTCTGGTGGTATTGTAACATTTGTAGCATCTGGGATGGCGTGTTGGCTTGCCATGTACTCTCGACTTTCAATACACGGTTCTTAACCTGAGGCAGACAATTCTCGACTAATTTTGACACAAAAAGGTGTGGATATGACTCGCTACTTGTCTTCAGGCCACTGTTAATAATAAAACATTTCTCGAATCTGGAATAAAAGTCACTAGTGTCTTCGTCGTGTTTCTGTTTGCAGGCTGAGCTTGCATCCCAATCCTCCTTTTTAGTTGCTAACAGTCTAGGTAAAACCTGTACTAATAAACCTGGTAATGCTTTAGTTTTATCCCCAAGACCTAAACCCGGGGTTCGACCAGTTTCCTCGGTTTCTAATGCAGCCCAATCAATCTTTTTATCTCCCACCTCCCATTCTTTTTCTTTTAGTTTCTCGTAAATACCGGCAGGCAGTAACACTTTCAATATTTTCATAATGTCGGGATAAGTGTAATCACCCATGAGTAACATGTCTTTTATCTCACGGTGGAAACCTGCAGGGTCTTTATCATGACTGGGCACTATTTTCTTCATTTCCAATAATTCCATTTTAGTTATGGGCGTGTATACGAACACACGTTCAAGGGTATCATCAGGTTTCCGAATTGGATGTACTTCTCGTAAAGGATTCTGTTTGTCTAGGTGATATGGGTGTCTGGGGGTGGAACGGAAACAAGATGTGGAGTCAAGAAAGTTCTATATTTGTGACGTTGTTCTAAAATCACTTCAATTAAATCGGTACCTAGGCCTCTCCATCTTCTCAGGAGTAAGTCTTGCAATAAATTGTATAACGGACCTGGATCAGATGCTTGGTTCTCATACTGTATAATAAGGTGTTGGGTCATGTATATACCAGCTAGTCGCTGTTCCTCTGGAGTGAGACTTAAAAATGTGTGCACTACTGATTCGTCTTTGTATATGCTGTCATCCCCGGCCCACTGTACTGCGGACCGGGCTAGTTCCTGTTCTCGTAAGGTATTGAGTTCGTGATAACCTACTCTGTCTTTCAGCACTTTATCAGTATTTTGGAATATATGCTCAAGGGAATACCGCTCTGGTATCGGACAAAGGTAACGTTTCTTGTTTTCTAAACGGATGGGTCTGTCAAAGGGCCGATCAAGAGGAGATAGTCTAGGGAGTTTCTCTCTACCTACATACGCTATCAGATCTCTATTTGCAAGTTGCGAGGTTTCTGCTGTAGTTTCTGGCTCTTCCTCATCTGAGGTTTCCTTGTCGTCTGACTCAAGTTGCGTTTCTGGCTCTCGACGGGCATGTATTGCTATTATTTCTTTACGGATCTTTCTAACCATAGCATTTACACAATTCTCTCTATCATGTTTATATTCTGCAATATTCTGACTCCATTTTGACAACTTCTCCATCTCTTCTGGTGGAAAACCGGACTGATCTTGTTCCCTTATCAAACAATTAATCAAGAAACGCAAAAGTAATGTTTTCGTCTCAACTTTCTGATATGACATGACTTCACTAATACTCTCCGGTCTTTCTCCTGTTCTGATAAAATGATATATATTGTCCAGATGGTCTGGCATTTCTGGTAGTAAAATTAAATATTCTGTAACACGTCTTAAACGTAGGGACGCTAACAACATGGGTCCTGTTCTGCCAGGTACTGTGTCATATCTACAATCAGTGAGCTGTTCTTTAAGCTTTTCGGCTGGAGCTCCTCTAGGTGTTCGCGACATTGCGTATTCTCTCATTGTCACACGTTGTAACTGTGGCGGGGTACGATAACCTCCTGTAGCACCTCCCGAGGCGGAGGCTTGAGCATAACCTGGGTATAGAGTCGGTATTTGTAACGGGGTTGGGCCCTGAGTAGCGCCAGGCCCAAAAGGATTAAGCGGATGAATACCAGGGGGAACAATAGGGGAAGTGACAACAGGTGCGGGAAGTTGTGCGGGAGGGGTATGCTGTTGCGGACCTGGGGGCAAATTATTGTCCGCAGGTGGTACGGGTACATGGGCAGATACATTGGTATATGCGGGAGCTACGTCGTCTAAATAGGAAGAGAGGAAAATGTCTGCTGCGGTCTTATGACGTATCTTAGTCGGAACCAATGGAGGGGGCAGATCTTTCGGTATTTCCAGGGTCGCCTTGGGCAGGCCCTCGGCCAGAACTGGGTACAGTCCTGTAATAATTGCATTACTCTGTCGGTCGTGTTGTTCCATTCTGACTCGCTCACCCTCTTCTAGTAGTTCTTTTTCTTTAGCTTTTTCGGAATCCTCTCTACTTTTCTCTGTTTTTCTGAGTGCCTTTTCTGTCCGTCTATGTGATTCTTTACGCCACAATTCAATGGCATCTTTCTGTGATTGTCTAGCTTTCTTTTTCCATAACGCTTCTTCTGCTCTCATGATGCACTCAGCATCCCATGACCCTGTAACGGGCCATCTCTGATTCTCTGCCAAGTCCTTTGTGTAATCCACCCACAAATCTAGATATAATATGGCATCTAAGCCGTGCTTGTGGTACATGAAATGTCCAGGAGTGTCCCTGGGTGGGATGGGAACTGCTTCTTCAAGAATCCCTTTCCTAGTCCCTATCTGTTGTAATTTCGAGAACAAAGGCATTGCTACCCTTAAATTGGACACGAAAACAATGAACACAATATAAAATGCAAACAGTCACTCATACCACAACATTAAACACATTTAAACATTTCGAGCATATATTGACCACCCACTACTTCTATAACGAGAACATAATTGAATCGTAGAATACAAGAATTACTTGATATACTGCTAAACAGTACAGATACACTGCTAAAACAGTGCAGACCGGGTCTGTGTACCCAAACCCGTCTTGACCGGATACAAATTAATGCACCCGTCTTGATGCGTCCTCAGCAACGGTACTCACCGGGAAGCACGGAACGGAAGGCCTCGGAAACTCGACTGGACTGGACTGACGTCACCGTTTCTGCTGCGCACTACGCATGCGCCTCGACACTACAGGTGGGCCTCTCGACACCTCGGACGCTGCTGTCTCGGCTGGGCTCTGGTCGGGATCCTCCGCACTCCTCACCGCCTCGTCTGGATGTCGATCGCAGTCTCCGTCACCTCCGTAGGCCTGAGGGAGATACAGGAAATCCTGCAGATGCGCATAATGTCCTTCACGACCGTGGCAGGGGGCAAGGCCTGCGACGCATCGCCGGCGCGTGGGGTGGGGGAGGGGTCCCTATTCGGGCGCCAAATTATGTGGTAAATATTTTACCGTACATGTTTTCCATATAATTACAAGTAACAGAATAGCTCAAAATAAGAGGCAGAGTCCGGGGTGTCCAAATCTTAAAGGGCTTTAATTCAGAAATGACTCGAGTCACTGGAGATCTATTCCATCAATACAAGGGTTCGGATATGCAAGGGAAGATGTCAGGAAAGATGTCAACGATTTATCCACAGTACATGACATATATAGTAAAATGACACAATAGCATTGCATTACAGTAGGCGTGACAAGTGAAATGTATATGATAAGAACACATGTGCGTAGCAAAAAGGCGTGAACATGGGTGTGCACAGAGGCGTGAACTAGAAACGTCACAGAAAAGTGTCATAAGTGGGTGGTTGCTTAGAGAATTCTTGCAGAGTCAGCTGAAACCTGTGGCCTGAATGCGCGCGCAGCTAATATGACGTGTGATTGACGTGCGACTGGAGAAGGCTAAGGGTTTGACATTTAACACTAGTAGAGGGGACAGAAGTCTGGCATGTCAGATCGACCTGTTCCTATAACTTATCTGATATCTTGTGTTTGGGGATGTTTAATCTAAAGTAAAAGGTCTTTCGGGCAGAGGCTATTCTATACTGTATGTATGCGTGTCTAAATGCAAATGCGCGGAGCCAGGGCCTACCATGGTAACTGGAGCAATGAATCTCATGAAGGCGACAGGAAGGCTTGGCCCTTTACTCTGCAGTCGGGGAACTGTTTACTTATTTTTCTAGACAGGAATGTGTTTTCGAGGAGGCTGAGCTGGCTACGCTGATAACTTGAAGGCAAAATACAGTTTCTGGCAGGCAGAGCAGGCCGAGCCGGGCACCGCTCGTTTGGCAGGAAGTAAGGCAGAGGTCAGGAATGCACATTGCAGCTGTCGGAGACAGAGACAGAAAGTGGTTCAATGGCAAGAATCAGGGCCTAACTCGGCAGAGCCAGGAAAACGTGAAAGTGCACCACATAAAGACGGTGGCACGGCATACTTAGGAACTGAATTATCAATCCATTCATGGTGGATCTGATAGAGGACATGTTAACGTTGGACGCAAATGTATTTGCGTCATCAGATTCGGTTGTGGAGGGAAGTTACATGCACTTTAAACTCGTACATGGAGTCGATGGGGTACACGTTAGGGGACACACTGGACCATAAAAATTTCAATTACCTCACTTTGTGGGCATTTCAAACAATGTTCATATACGCCATCGAACCATATCCCCCACGTTCCACAAGGAGTAACTCGAGCAACAATGCATTGGTAGTGGGAATCACAAATATGAGCAGATACATTGAGTCGTATAGAACGATTCCCAGGGATGAGTTACAGGCGTACACTAGATGGAATGTAACGGGGTATATGGAGTTGCACTGAGTGAGAATGAGCAAGCAAAGAGATCTTCCCCGATTTGGATCGTACCCCATCAGGGTCACCTGTGTCTGCAAGGTAATGGCAAGAATTTCAGAGCTCAGCTAGGGAAAAGTACCTGTACTGAAACATATTTTTTTGCATCTCAGACTTCCCCTTCGTTCCTGGCAGCTAAGGGTACCTATTTCATCTGCCATGATAGAGCCTATACCTGGTTGCCCCCTGACTTCTCGGGCACATGTTTTGTTTCGTTCCTGTTGCCTCCCACCTACACGGCCGCGGCAGATTACCATAAGACAAGGATAGTTAGAGGTGTCATGAGTGAAGATGACACTGCCAGACAAGAATTTGGAGATTTCGTAAGGGGTTTTCTGCCATTTTGGGGGCCCATGGTGAACAGCAGGAACATAAGGCAATTGACAAGGGTGGTTGAATCCACCGTCATTGAAACAGCCGGTGCCCTTAGCAATCTGACTGCTGAGCTCCAGTCGGATTGCCTTATGACTCTTCAAAACAGGGTCGCACTAGACGTCATACTTGCAGACCGAGGTGGGGTATGTAAAGTGATCCAATCAAGTTGCTGCATTTTCATCCCAGATAACGCTCCGACAGTATACCAGGCCATCTCCAAACTGCATAAGATCTCTGAATCTATCCACGTGGATAAAGGAGACTGGTCATTGATGGGGTGGTTCTGGGAACTGATATCGGCCTGGGGATGGAAGATTCTGATAGTCATTGGGATGGTCCTAGCAATTCTTTTTCTGTTCTGTCTGTGTGTACAGTGTGCTCCTGCAATATGTGGCCTCTGTGCTACATCGTGTGTAAGGAAACCTGTATCCAGAAACGAGCTAAGTAATAGGATGATGCTACAGCAACATCTCAATGACTTTATGAATATAGACCTGGACTCAGATTAAATTGAGTATAGGTTATTGCCTATGTAAGGGCAAAAGGAGGGGCTGTGGTACTGAAAATTCTGGACCCGTGTTATAAACATCGTTGATTCATGACGATTTTGGTATCAGCGAACCGCAAATGATGAGTGCGGTATCCACAAGCATTTTCGTCATGATAGGGTGACGGAATCACCCTTAAATTGGCATTTCCGTCATGAACCCTCGGGTTCCATTTTGTGAACGGCAGCCATTTTGTGATTGCCCTCACATAGCCAAGTGACTAAAGCCAAAAACGAGTCCGAAGGACACGTACACCTTTGCTGTCTCCTCTGTGACCTGGGCAAGCTGACTCCACTGCCTGAAGCCAAACCTGTTCGGGCAGTTCCTTTCCCAGTGGCCGAGCGAGATTAGTATCAAGGCACAACATACCATAAACCTTTCATCGCACACAAACCATGCCTAATCTTACACACACCTGTCCCTGTTTCTTGCTTTATGACTTACTTTACGAGGAGGAGGTGCCCGATTTTATTAGGGGTCCGTCGATATCTGATGAAAATACTGGGCCTTGCCGGGTATTTAATTGCGGGCTGGACGAACTGAAATATGGGCTTGTCATCATGACTCTGCTTTTTCTTTGTAGTGAAAATATGTGAATGGTCAACTGTAAAATAAGGAATGTTTGCCGGAAGCGCAATATTGTGTATAAAACTAGAAGGCTGGCTTTGTCATTTTGAGCAGTCTCCTGAGAACATACATGACGTTGTACTTCTAGGATACCTGTTACTGGCTGCAGCCAATAAATACGATCTTTGACTTCACCAAGAAGACTCTGTGTTTCTGTAGTCTGAAACAGGAAGAACTCGAAGTCTTTGGGTGTTCTCCCTGGCACAGCTGGGTTCTTAAAAACCCGGTACTTCATATCATTGCATACACGGAGAGGCGTAAACGTTGTAGTCGGAAGGAAAAAAAGATCATTGTTACGGAGGTGATCGAACACTTCCGGCAACTGCCCTGGTGCCTATGACAAGTGGCTGTGGGCCACTGCTGACCGCTACCTCAGGCCTACACTGCAGTCCAGTAGGTCACAGAGTCTTGATTTAGCAAAGGCTGAGTTCATTTCAGCGTACCAGCATCATCGCAGTCTGCATCCCCTCTCAGCCCGGGAGCCACTAAGTCTGTTCCCCAACATTCATGGACACTCTCTGGTCGAATTTTGGTGGCGTCTGAGTCTATGGACTAGGGGCCATTTTCATCCTCCTGTGGCTGATACTGAATTGGTGGTGGCAACGAGGATGTAGCATTCCACCCCTCCATTTGCTGCTTCCGGACAGCTACTGCCCTCTGCATCATGCCCTGGAGGACACCTTTCACTGTGCCCTGTGACCCTCCGCCACAGTTCCCTTGGACATCATCAAGGACCCGCTCAGTCTGCATGGCCCTACCTCAGTGGACCGCAAGTCACGGACCCGTGGCGGTATGCCTGTGCCGGCTGCTGTGCATCTAGGGCCAGTAACTCTGTGCAGCTCAAGTCAGGGACCCTGTCTGATTGAATATTGGATGACCACTGAGACCATGGCATTGGGGTCGTCAATGCCATGTGTCTGTGGCCATGCGCTGTCCGCTGCCGATGGCCTCAACTGCGGTCCACCAGGGCTCACACATCAAATCTAGCCCTGACCGGCTCGGACGTGGCATCACCGCAGGAGGCACACGCTACCATCGCCAGGACCGCCTCCAACCGCCATCTGCCAGAGTCGAAACAGTGACTAACAGAGTTGCTCACACCTGTCGTGGATGCCATCTTCTGCCTGATACCCTACTCAGCTCTCCAGGTGCCACTGACTCAATGTACCGCAAACCATGTACCATTACTTATTGAGTTTGTGCATTAGAGAGGTTGCGCAGCAATGTCGCCTCAGGCAGTGTGGGAGACCTGGGACGTTGATGAGGAAGATGATGCAGGTCTAACACACCACACTGCACCTGCATCAGGAATATCCCGAAGGGACCCAATCCTAGACAATTCATTCACATGAGCATGGTCAGTTCCAGTGCCCCAATCTCAGTTCACTGCAACTCACTGACACTTCTGTTTGAATGTTGAGTGACCTCTTTACTTGCTCAGGCTCCCTCCATGTTGCTCAGCAGTTGACTCTGTTATGCAGGTGTTTACAGTTTCCATTTCAATGGTGTTCACTGTTCAAGTTGTTTCCAGCACCTATCACCCAGTACGGACTGGCTCACACTCACCCCACACACATCCAGCGCAGGCGTCACTGTACATGTGGCCCTGCCAATAAAAGGGCCGGGCACACGTGCATGTTGCCAGTTCAACATACTATCTGCACTCCCAGTCCCTGGTCCTTGGTCGTTACTCACCCTGTTGATGTTGTGTCAGGTCCTCTCGAGCTGTGTCCGGACTCCCGACTCCTTGCACCATCTCCACACTGATAACTGTGGCCGCCGTTTCCTCCAGCTCCTCCTGTGGCGCAGGACTCCCACCTCCTGTCGCCGTTGCTGCCTTCCTGCTTTGTACCTGGTTTAGATTTTCACATCATGCCAGCCCCTCTTGGCCTCCTCCATTGGCCTCCTCGACACTCCGACTGCATTCATAGTGGTCTGTTTGTGGGTCAGTTGATGGTAGTGTTCTGTCAACTCCGTGATGCTGATCTGGTTTTGCTGCATACTGCACCCCGTCTTCCTCTCCCTCTTCTCCATGGCCTTCCCCAACCCTGTTTTTCCTTGCTGGTGGTCTGTGGGGGTTGTGGGGTTTGCGTTTGCCTCTGCACTCAGTCAGGGTGCATCCATGTTGCTATGCACTTTGGATTGTTTTTGGTGTGTTGTTTTTGTAGCTTTTATAGTGCATTTTCCCTACAGACGCGTGGGATTTGCAGGGCTGCCGCTAGTTTTCGGTGCTTTTTGTATCGCAATTGGCCTCATCGCAACTTTTCTTGCGTTCATGTTTTGCATTTTTGCGGCATCGCGTTGACTTTATCGCAGTAATTTGACGCGTTGTCGGGGGCCTATCGCATGGTGCCTCCGTGTTGTGAATACTTAGTTAACACAGCCTCATTTTCCCGAGATAGACTGTGATGTTGAAGGTTGCGTTAAGTTACTTGCGATGGTTATCACACGTTCTTGAGAATATGCCCCACAATTTTGTATAAAGTTATATTTAGTGTCACGTTCAGACCTTTGCAAGCTCCTAAAACAACAACAAATGGTCATTATGTTCCTTTTGGAATGGTGGCAACCATAGATACAAACCTCAATATTCTTCTAAAAGCAGGAGGGGTTTGGGCTGTATCCCCACAGACAGACCCCAACCAGACTGAACTTTTTTTTACCTGACAACTACCTGACCTCTGCTTGTCCCCGGGGCAAAAGGTCAGAGGGGCAGTAGCAGCGCAATGCATCTTGCCCAGGGGAATCTCCATGCGCAGACTGGGCGCGAAGCAAGTAATTAGAGTAGGTGCTCAAAGGACATACGGAAGAGCGTCAACAGTAACCCATTTGTGTTGTGTTACTCTTATACCTGATGAGTGACACTGGGTGGGAATGGCTGCTAGGACGAGGCCATAATTATACCCAAGATAGGGAGGGCAAGCTCGTCGCTGCAGCACCGCGCATGAAATTTACCTAGGAGTTCGGCAAAACCTAAATTACTCGAATATTTTGGAGCTTCCTAGATTCTCTTAGAGACAAAAACTATCTTTCACGAGCAAACATTCTCATCAATGACCACAAGATGGCAATCTTGATCCATACCCATCATTTTTTACCAGGTAAACTCTATCAGATTGTTACCAAACGTTGCAATCTCTCTCGGCATTATTTCTTCCAATGCATATTAATACCTAATCAAACAAAAAGCGAACAATCCTCTCCACAGCAAGGCAACATCTGCATGCTATCAATCTGCAATGCTGACAAACAGGCAGCAGCTTTCTGTTTTCTACATTTGCTTGGTGAAGTTTAGTAACATTGATTTAACTGTACTGATAAAATATTTTCTTCCTATTGGAGGATGGGGGAGTGTTCATGCACAGAAATACATTACTACAATCGACAACATTATTTAATCGCCAACTTCCTCGCTAAAAAATCATTTTGGAGGGTGTGGCTTTGACCTGTCGTTTTTTCATTATAGCGTATATAGGGCCATATTTATGGGGCCAGTTGCGTTGCACTTACACCACGCAACGTGGTGCATGCGCGACTCAACTCAAAAATGTGATTTATGAAGCCACGCACGGCCACTTTGCGTAAGCCCTCAGTGACTTGATAATATGGAAGTAATGTGCTGAGTTGCGTTCCTTTGCCATGGGAAGGTGTTCCCTGGGCGTTGCATGGGTGCTCCCATGCAACTGCCATGGTTTTTGACACATTCCTAGGTTTACTAGAACTGGTAAGAGTGGAAATGTGCCAAAATGCTACATTACGCCTTCCAAGGGGAGGAGTACTGAGGAGAAATATATTTATTTCTCCTTGTTACTTCCTGGTGCAGCACACATAGATTGAGGAACATGCCTAAGGGGATTGTTTTTGTGCAGGAAGGTGCCACTTCCTGCAAAAAAACAATCCTGCATGTAATCCAGGCACCCTTGCATTATGGTGCAAGGGTGCCTGCATTGGCGATAGGCAGCCAAAACGGCACCAGTGCAGGGACAAAGGCAGGAATGTGCCGTATTCTGTTAAATGCGGTGAATTCCTGCCCTTTCCCTGTAACAGAACACAGCAAGGTGATTTGCGGCACTGTGTTGCGTTACTTTCCCATAAATATGGCCAATAGTGCGGCAGGACCACATTTTTTTGCTGCTTTGCAATTGAGCAAACAGTGAACTAGGGCAAACGTGGTGCAAACTGATGTTATATTTGTTTGATACATTTATATAACAAGAAGTCTGTATATGGGACTTGGCTCAGTTTGATAGTTTAGCACCAAGTGGAAGTGAGAAACCAAGGGGCATATTATCAAGGGGGTTTATCTCAGCTTGTTTGGCTTTAAAAGCCAAGAAAGCAGAGATAAAATTATCTCCCTATTACCTAGCTGTCGCTAACACCAGTTAGAGACAGCTAGTAGGAGATAGCGACCATCTTGGGCCCCACTTTGCATGTCAGTGATATTTATCACTAATGACATGCAAAGTGGGCGTGCCAAGATGTTAGCGACTGGAAACAGTCGCTAACATCGCTATCTCCTATTACCAACTTTTGGAGATATTCGCGCTAAGCGCGAATATCTCCAAAAGCTAACACCTGCCCTGAGCAGTTCTTCGCCATGTTATCCAATGGGAGGTGGATAACATGGCTAAGAGCATTAGCTCGGTAATGCATGAATATCGCTGAATTTTCAGCGATATTCATGCATTGCGGCGATTTTTATCGCATTTGCGATAAACCTTGGTAATACCAAGGTTTATTTGCGGTAAAAATCGCCGCAGCTCAGTGTAAATTTTTATCTCTAACCAAGCAATAGCGATAATTATCGCTATTGCTTGGTAATATGCCCCCAAGTTTTACGTGAGCGAGCTTGTAGTGTGTACTGGACAAGTGTTAGGGATAGAAAGTTCTTGCAGCCTTTCAATGTCAGACCTGCAGACAGCTGGATCTAGGGTCACAGATTGGCTTATTTCTATTGGAAGGCACCAATCCTGCTCTTAAGGCTTTAAGTGTGACAGGTCCCTCCGGGTCTCAGACTATAAACGGGTCCAATCAGGCACTATGGTCATGTTAATTTCTGGACAATTAATGTAAAAAAAAGAAATTAAGCTAACCCATGTCAGTGATTTAGTTCCTGTTCCTATTTCACATTTTACATAATCTTCCATTTCCTAAGAATGTTAGCTATTTCTGAGATGCTATGCTTCTGTGTATTTTTTTCTGCAGCACATTACTCTTGTATAGTGCATACTTTGAGCAGAGTCGAATCCATGTTTGTTTAGCGGGTCACAATTGAGCTGGAGATAGCATGGCCTTGCGATTGTTGGCTTCGCTGCAAAGGGCATAGAGCAATAATCAATGATTACAGCTGCAATTGTGATTCTGTGCTAATGGTAATGAAGGAAGTCCAGAGTTGTCAAATTATTGACATTGTGGAATTTAAAGAAAATGCAGTGCTTACAGGTGAGTGAGTGCATTGTGTGTTTGTGGGTGGTGAAGAAAATGTGAGATAGTGCATTGAGGAGAGAGTGAAAAGAGGGTCCTGAAGAGCAGAGGTGAGGTAAAAGATATATAGTTCGACGAGTTGTGGAGAGAGAAAGAACATGCATGTCTAACAGAGGGTATACAACGGTTACCACGGATTTTTTAGAACGCGGTACCGTTATCACGCTACTTTTACCACGCACGTCGTTACAACGACATGCGCTGGGGGGCGCTCCAGGATAGTAAATACTTTAATTTACTATCCAACTCCTTTCCCTAGAGTCCACGGGGACTGGAGTTCGAATAGTAAATTAAATAATTTACTATCCAGCGCCCCTCCACGCAAGTCGTTGTAACGACTTGCGTGGTAAAAGTAGCTTGGTAACGGTACGCGTTGTAAAAGTACGCGTGGTACCGTCATACATCCCTAACAGAGTGTACATTACGAGAGAGCTTGAGACACTCAAAAGACCAATGCCCTTTCCACTGGCAACTGGCATCATTAATGTTTAATTCACAGTCTCACAATTTCAGAAATGAAATATTTTTGGCAAATCATTGTTGTGACTCATTTATTTTAAACAGCTAACAACCATTGACAAAAACAATAGTGCTGGTTGGTTTTAGATGTATGTCAGTTGTTGTTTTATATATTTGGATGCAATAATAGCACAAGAAGAGCCACAATACCCACAATACCAATCAGGTGGCATGCTATGGGAATCAGAGGCATTTTGGTTGTTTTTAAGCCATGCCCTTAATTACACATTCCAAACACCTTTCAGAGCCTCCCTCCCCACCCCCACTTTTTTAATCTCACTTAAAGCCCTTCCCCTTCCCGAAAAGGTTTCAGATGTCTTCAAATTCAGGGAGCTGGTCGTTATCTCTGTAAATCAACTTCTCAAATCATCAGGGCAGTCATAGCTTCTGGCCAGTCAGAGACCTTCGGGGTGTCTGTGATTTCCACTTTCTCAGAATAGTTTGGCAGTCACTACTGATAAAGCCAGCCACCTCTGTTCATGAGCATTTTTACCATTTATATTATCCATGTTGAGTAGAATTGCCAGGAACTTTAATGAACAGAAGGAGAAAGAGTGTACTTGCTTCAATACAGGCTAATCCTACTCCAGCATTCAACAATATTTGGGCATACCCAAAGTATGTGTCTCCTTCTGTTAGAGCGCACTCCAACAGGATGAAGTAGTCACTAAGGGCCCGATTCACAGAACTAACTTAAGACAAAATCCTAAACTTACTACTTTTGGTATTCACAGAAGTTAGGATTTTGTCTTAAGTTTGTCTTAAGACAGACTTAAGACAGACTTAAGTTAGGATTTTGTCTTAAGTCTGTTTTAAGACAAACTTAAGACAAAATCCTAACTTCTGTGAATACCAAAAGTAGTAAGTTTAGGATTTTGTCTTAGGTTAGTTCTGTGAATCGGGCCCATAGTTCACTTGATGAAGTCATGCAGAGTGGTGCTGTTAGGCATTAGGAGGAGGTTTGACCTGGGGCAGCTCCTCCATTTTCAGCAGAGGAGTGCCACCCCACAAGCCACAGAGTTGAAAAATAAAATGGTAGTAAAGTTTATTTATTACCATTTAACTTTTCAGCAACCCATCCTGAACAAAGAGGCATATCACGATGTCCGTCACAGAAACAGGACCGACCAACCCCGGTTGGGGGTCTTGACAGCCTCATTATGATGCGTAAACCGTCCGTAACACAAGCTCCCATAGAGGAATGGGAGTCTGTGTTCATCTCTGCACCATGTGGCTGCAGAGGCAAAGGGGTCCTGCTAGGGGCCCCATACTCGCTCTCTGACAGGTTTTCCATGTTGGAAAACCACGACATGGAAAGCATGCAGGAGACCGAGTATTGTAATCCCAAAAGTGGAAACGCCGCCCTTTGGGATTACGGACCTGCCTTCGACTGACAGACGGTCTCTTTTAGCCATCAGAAGACAGCTGGAATGAGCCGCCAGTTTAATTTCTGACCACCAGCATTATAATACAGTGGTCAGAATTTAAACCGAGATGCAGCCCGGGAAGACTCCCTGCCTTCTGTGGGTACAACCGCCGCTGTTTCCTAGTGTTCCTAAAGTGGCGTTCTCTCACAGTTCCTCACCTGCACCTCGTCACTTGTTGCCCGCCTGCCGTTACCGTCACTTTAATGTTGGTTTCTAACTGCTTCTACAGCGGCGTTGGCTGTGGCTGTATCGACGGCGGTGGCAGCGGGAGCGACGACCGGGAACAGTGGGAGCAGAGGACCAGCGGCAGCGGCGTACACAGAGAGCTGACGACTGACAACTGAAGAGTTGAAAGACCTGGAATGGATTCAATCCCAGTAGAAAGAGCAGCAATGATCTCAGGGGTCAATCAACACAGAAAAGGCAAATAGGATCCTCACAAAACCCTGAGCCATACAAATTTCGAGTCATAGAACCTGATGGGTGTGCTCTGTTGGGTGCTGGTCCTAAAATAGTAATTGAATGCATGTGTGTATCAATATGAGGATAAGCACTTACAAGTAAAGATCAGGACCCCCAACATAATAGGGTAGTTTTTGTCTTCAATAGTTGGGTAGCAGTTGGGTAGCAGAGTTGCTTGCTTGGGACTACTGAGTGTGCCATCAGCATCCATGTGCCTCTGACCTTATATTATACCCCAAAGAGTGAAAAAGTGGACATGTGGCAGGAAGAGTGACTACTACAGGATATAAGGTGTGTTAAAGCTAAATCAGTGGTGCTAGCAGCAGGGGCTCAAATACAAGCCTTCCAACTTTCCTAAAAGCCATTAAGACCCTCCTGTTCCCCTCTGGTTAGCTCTTCGCTCTCCCCCCTCCCTACTTGGAAGGTTTCTGTGACTCTTCTTAGCGGCGGGACTCCTCTTCGCTGGGGCAGCTGTTGCGCTTTACCAAACCTTTAGAATAGAATAGAATAGGGGCCTTAATCAGTGATAACCTTCGTTCCATGGCACCAGATGACATATCAGCACTGACTAACCAAATGAGCGGGACTTCCATAAATGGAAAGTCCTGCAACTTTTATGGGGGAGGATGCAAGCTGTTAAAATGACAATGGCCCCATGCTTGATCTATGTGTTTGGCATGGTCTCTCTCGAATAATCCAAAGAGAAATGCTAAGATCTATTGATTACGAAATCAAGAACTACGTCTGAGGAAACAGTACTCACAGGATAGCCATGACTCCCAAGATCAGCATTGCTTATACCCCACATCAATTATCATAATTGTCCTACCATTTCCAAGATGAGCTAGAAATGCCGGACTGGGCCAATATTGAACGTTCCCTTCAATAAGCAGTGAATGGTGTGCAAGTGATATACAAGCAACTTGAAGAGACCATGGAATCTGTTAGCCCTATACTACAACATTCCTTGCTGATATGTAAAATGCGTATTTATATATATAATAGGGGTCATGCCCAGCTAACCCTGATATGTAAAATGCAACATAAGCCACTGAAACAACACAGATTCTTTCAACTTGGAGCACCACTGTGGTACAACGCCGACCATATATGGTGTTGGAGGTGTGATTCCAGCCATGGTAGGGCCACTCCCGGGAGCCCTCCGTTCTCCATGGACCAATCTTATAGAGCCTGACAGCAACCTATGGCTGCTGCCGACCACAGACACGATTCTGCCCTCCTGCTGCTGGGCAAAATCGGAGCAGGGGAAGGTAGGACCTTAGGTTTCCTGTCACAGGGAGATGTGACTACCTCCCAGACAGGACTTAGTGTATTGGGCTGGGATGGGGGAATTTGCCAGCGCACATAGTCTGCTGGATCGGCACATTTGGTGCCCTCCTTGCATTCTTCAGTTCAAACCAGAAGGCTCCCTACTCTGGCGCGAAACTGGACAAAGGACATGGGAGTATCCTCCCCACTGTCCGACCCCTCCTCTGGGAGGGACCCTTAAATTGTCCCAACCCTCACCTTTGGGTTCTTAAGAACTTACCTGTGGGTAGGTCCCTAGATTCGTCGTGAGATTCTATTAATATCTAACTCCACTTCTACTTCAACCGTCTGGTTACTCTGGACTCTGCTGAACTTCGCTCTGGCCTCCTCGTCCTGCAAGCTCGCTGCAATGTCTGTGTCCGTGATCCACCCAGGTCCTCCCAAGGCCTGTGGACATCAAAGACAATGGAAGGAATCTCCCTTGGAGTGAAAAAGTCACTCTTGTGCATCCGCAGTCACCGCAACACAGCTGACCTTTTTGCCAATCCTAGCTCCCACAAACTCCATAAGGGTCAGTAACACATGTGGTGATTCTGTTCTCCCTCAAGGCCTGAGCTGTCCTCTCATCAAGTTGAGGCCAGTATCCCCCATCAGGGTCTCTACAACCGAACCCCTGTGCACCAAGTTGCTGCATTGCTTCACCCCACGGCAACCGCATTGGTTGTCCCGACTGTGAGAAGTTGGCCTGGCATATGATGTCCACTATTCTAGTGGGCACCTTGCACCAGTCAAAAACAACCCTTATTGATGGTAGGTTTAAAGTCAACCTTTATAGAAAGCTATCCTAGTGGTAGCTGTGGAGAGCAGCCTTCAGGCTAAGACTTAGAGGCGAGTTAAGCAAGTTGTTTTACCAGTCCATAATCTCTTGATTGATCAAATGAAAGCACACCACACAAGGTATATATCAAATATATATGTATTTAATCTAAACACAACCCCTCTGGTCTCTTTATGAGGTCAGAGGTAAATGTACAATACAAGGACCTTAATAAGCATACGATAAGTTGCACAGTATACATTATGCCCTAGGGGCTTCACAAACCATATACTAAAATAGTGGTATAAGAACCATGTGAGGGTTAGAAAGCAGGCCTAGGGCCTGTAGAACCACTGGGGCAACCAGGAACCACCCAAGGTAGGGACACAGTAGACCCACAGGGGATGCGTGCAGTGTCTAAACACAGCCACAAATCACCATTGACTTTCTATGGAGAACAAACAAGTTACAATTTTAAAGATGAATTTCACTTAGAGGTGAACTACGATGGAACCCTTTTAGACTTAGACACTTTGAGAGTCAAGACCCATTGGAGCACTGGAGTACTCGAGTTACCTCACCCACGGAAGCCGGCTGCATAGGTGTCTTTTGGTGTTGGTTTTCGTCATCGATTCCAATGGAGAGCTGCAAAGAAATGCTGCAGGCGACCAGAGGAAAAGTGTCAGGGTGAATCCAAGGTTGGATCGGAGTTCTGCAGAACCTGAAAACAGAGAGGACAGAGTCTGGGTCACTTGCCACTGACCAGGATGGCGATAGGAACATGCCAACCAATGTCAGGTGTTTTCAGGTGAAAGAGGTGAAGCTTGACTCTTCAGCCACGAGGACCAGGAGGCGTTGACGATGACCAGGAGCTGGATTAGAGCTGTCCCACAAAGGATGTCGAGTGCTGCAGCATCAGAATACGGACTAGATCCAACAAGCCTTGGCAACAGCAACCCACGTAAGATGACAAGATTGGCTTAGTTTCCGACCAGCAAGTTCTGGGGGACTCCTCCTGTGGAGAGGAGTGAGAGCATATCTGGAGCAACCAGGAAAGCTCAAGAAACAAAAGATTGTCCTTCATGGAGACCCAGTAGCCAACGGACTAGAGATCCCGAAGGAGCCTCGAGCTGAAATGCACAATGCAGGCCGACGGAACACTCGTGGAGTGTAGGCCTCTGAGCTTCAGCCAGACTAAAGTTGAAAAACCGGTGAAACACAGCAAAAAGTGGGGGTAACCGTAGGAAGCAGACCCTACTCTCCTACACAGACGACTCATGCCAACAGAGTCGGATGTATCAAAGGTTCTGCCAATAAGTCTGTCCCTACTATAACTGATTGCCACTGACGCGGTTGGTTCAAGCAGACAGACTCTGTCGTCTTCAGTGTCACAGTAGCTCAGGCAGAGCTACCAACTCGGTGCAACAGTGCTTGAAACTCATCATCATCTTCTAACCGCATCCTTGAACTCGAGGGGCCTTCATCTTACGTCCCACCTGCCCACCCCTGGGTGGCATAGACTGTCCCCTCTGCTTTCAGGCACTATTCGATTCGAACTCACGTTTCGGTTCCAAACGACTCTTTTCATCCTCTGGTGGTAGGACTGCAACTGCGATGTACCCAATATTGCATACACAGTTGTGTATCCTTTTTGCACACAAACTTTGTGGGGTTCCTAGACTCTCACCTGAGGTCGTTCCTTGGGTCCCGCCTCTTCAACATCCCCTAGGTCCAGTATCAACATAGGTCGTTGTTCTCATTCCACTACTTTGATATATGGTCTGGTCTTCCCCTGGGGACCACTATGTATTGGTGCTACTTGGTGTTCTATGTCAAAAGCATTGTGTGCATTGTGATTATCTCTCCAGGTAGGAGATATTGTAATTTGTTAGGGAGTGATTGTAATAAATATCTATTTTATAAGCACACTTTGTGGTTCTTTTTCTTTAGCCTATACTAAAAGATTAGATACTGGCAAACCAAGCTGCTTTGCACACCTCCTAGATTAAGCCTGAAGACTGCTCTCCACAGCTTCCACTTAGAGCACTTTCTATGGTTATAGATAAACCCCTAAAATCACCATAAGGTTCGCCTGGGTTAGTGCAGGGTGCTAAAATTACATATGTGAGCACCATATACTGACCCAGATTCTCATATTGGTGGCAGCTATGGGATTCAAGCTTGCACCGGTTTACCAGCTAATCTGAGTGTTGTCTAATTGAAAAACCATCACTAACATTCAGGCACATATAATTCTGTATAGACAGGTAAGTTCTACTGGATTTTGCAGGTTGTTTGTCAAGGGCCTAGCACACCCTTTCTCCAATCTTAGGAAGTTTAGTTCCCAATAGGTTAGGTAGTCAAAACACCACACTACACCTAGTATTTCTTTAGTAGGAGACACCATTGGCTCTCTGCCTTCTAAATACAGTGCCTTCACATTCCAGGAACTGAGAGCCCCGTGTTCCTCTAGAAAAAAGAAATTCAGAGAAAAGCCCTTGCACTCAGCACCTCTTAGAGGTGCTACTGCAAGATGACCTCCAGAAAGCTGGTGGGTCAGAGGAGCAGGACCGAGTGGGTGGGCAGGGGTCGGTAGAGGAGACAGGAGGGACCCCCTCCTTGACCTCAATCTTGACCCTAAGGAGGAGAAGTTTGATGACTCACTAAGGGATCTCTAATCCCCAGAGGATAGTGCAGATACCACAGAGAGTGTCCCTAGAATTGGCCCCCCCCTTTATTCTACCTGGGAGGGTACTTGGTAGGGAGAGGAGGGCTAGGTTTTCCTCTGCAGAGGCCACTGCCTCTAATACTTCTTTAGGGACACCAGACTCTGACAAAAGGCATAACTCCTTAGACAGGGAATGCAAAAGAATCAAGATTGAGACCTTAAGACTCAAGCTCAAGCTAGATCAGTTGGCCCTGGATAAGAAGGCCTTAGTAGTTCAGAAGGCTAGGGAATATTTGGGACTAGAGTTCCATGGTGGCAGCCCCAGCCTCCCTAGAAGCAGGGAATCCTCCTTTGACACTAGGAACCTAAGCAGGATAGACCATCCTTACCAGTAGGTGGATGACATCCACAAATGGATCACTGCCTTGGAGAGGCCCTGTAAAGTACAGATGGTCCCTCAAGGGCAGTGGGCAGCTATCCTGTGGGTCTCCTTTGCTAACAGAGGAAGAGGCATGCTTCTCTCTGTTAGGGAAGGGGATGCTGACAATTACACTGTCTTGAAGACTGCTCTCATAAATGGGTTTGGCTTAACCACTGAACAATACAGGATTAAGTTCAGAGATACCCAGAAAGCAGGTACTCAAGACTTGGTTGATATTTTTTAGATGGTGCTATTAAGGCTCTGGAACGCTGGCTTCATGGAACTTAGGTACAGGATTATGATGGACTGTATAGTTTGATCATGAGGCAGCACATCCTTAATAATTGTCAAAATCACCTTTTACACCAGTACCTGGTGGACCCTGATCTGACCTCTCCCCAAGAATTGGGAAAGAAGGCAGACAAATGGGTCCGTATCAGGGTCAAGCAAAGAAACCTTTGTGGTGGAGGTGACCAGATGGAGTCAGATTCTTCTAAATCCCAAGACAAGGGTGGGGACAAAAACAAAGACAAGAAAGAGTCCTCTCCAGGCCCCCAAAAATCTGCATCTGAGGTGGGTCCCAAAACTCCAAAAGGGGCAAAAAGAAGCCTTGTTGCTACTTTTGTAAGGTGAAGACCCACTGGGCAAAAGATGCTAACTGTCCGAAGGACAATGAAGATACTACCATTGCCCCTAAGGCAACTGCTTCCCTCCACCTCCAGTACAGGTGGTAGTATTGCCCCCAAGGGATTAGTAGGGTTAGCCTTGAGCTCTGAGGAGGGTTCTGGCACATTCAGAACTCCTGCTCAGGCTGCTCTTGTCTGTGATGTTCACATGGATTTTGCCACCTTTCTGGTAAGTCCCACTAATGTGAGCAAGTACAGGCAGCAACCTTTAATTAATGGAAAAGAGGAAATAGCCTACAGGAACACAGGTAACAGTGTCACAATGGAGATACAGAAACTTGTATCACCTGAACAGACCACACTTGGTCAGCAGTACCAAGTCACCAACGCTAGCAATGTCAGGACTAACCATTCCTCTGTAGTTGTGAACCTCAGCTGGGGAGGGGTACCTGGCCCTAAAACAGTTGTTGTTTCTCCAGACCTACCTGTGGATTGTCTGTTGGGCAATCATTTAGAGACTTCATCTTGGTCTGAAGTGGAGTTCAGGACTCATGCAGAGATGCTGGGCATCTCTGCCAGTGTGTTTACTGTCGCCAGGACTCAGGCCAAACAGCTCAGCACTTAAGAGGCACTGAATCCTGAAAAAATAGACCAGGTTGCTCCCAAGAAGAGGAGCAGAAAGGGTAAGGAATTATCCTCCTCCAAAACTCCTAGTGAAGATCAGTCTCTTTGGGGAGAGGATCTCAGACCCTGTGAAGAAACAGTCCCAGAGTAACTTGGTATTGACCAGGCAAAGTTCTTGGGGGCAGGGGGCTCTTCCAAGGCAGATCTGAGTTTGGAGCAGAAGGTCTGCCACTCTCTTGAACAACTCAGACAGCAGGTTGCTGTTGAGGAAGCAGGGGATGTCAGTGGGCTCCACCGAGTTTACTGGGAAGATGGGCTCTTGTACTCTGAAAGTAGACACCCCAAAACTGGTGCCACCATGACATTGGTCATATCTCAGAAGTTCAGGGGCTTCCTTCTGTCCTTAGCACACGACATACCCTTTGCAGAATATTTTGGGCAAAGTAAGACTTGGGACAGACTTGTCCCTCACTTTCACTGGCCCACATGTCTGAAAACACCAAGGAGTTTTGTCACTCCTGTGTTACCTGCCAAGCCAGTGGTAAGTCAGGTGGCACTACAAAGGCCCCCTTAATTCCACTCCCAGTGGTTTGGGTTCCCTTTGAGAGGGTAGGGATGCACGTTGTTGGTCCCTTTAACCCTCCAACAGCATCTAGACGCAGTTATATACTAGTGGTGGTGGATCATGCCACTAGTTATCCAGAGGCCATTCCCCTTATGACCACTACAGCTCCTGTGGTGGCTAGGGCCCTCCTGTGAATCTTTTCCAGGGAGGACTTCCCTAAGGAGGTCCTAACTGTCAGAGGTATTAACTTCATGTCAAGTTACATCACTATATGATTACCACACCTTACCATCTACAGTTCAATGGGCTTGTTGAAAGTTTCAACAAGACCCTAAAGCATGGGGTCAAGGGACTCCCAGAAAAGCTCAGGTGAAAATGGGATTTCTTGTCACCCTGCCTTCTCTTTCCCTACAGAGAGGTCCCACAAAAGGGAGTTGGCTACAGCCCTTTTGAACTTTGTTTGGGCATCCAGTTAGGGCTCCCTTATGTCTGTGAAGGAGGGATGGGAGCAGCCACTCAACCCCCCAAGTAAGAAATTGTCGACTATGTTCTTAGCCCGCGTTCTCGCATGGTTGAGTACTTGAAGAAGGCAAGTAAAAAGCTTGAGGCCAGTCAGGAACTAGAAAAAGCCTGGCATGACCAAAAGGCTGTGCTGACTATCTACCAGCCAGGACAGAAAGTGTGGATGTTGGAGCCTGTCGCCCAGCAGCTCTCCAAGACAAGTGGAGTGGCCCCCACACCATACTTGAACAGAAAGGTGAGGTCACCTACTTGGTGGAGCTTGGCACTCCCAGGAGTCCCCATAGAGTACTCCATGTAAACCGCCTGAAACCTTTTGTGGACAGGGTTGACATGGGTTTGTTCATGGCCACTGATGAGTGACCCTATCCCTGATCTCTTCTCTCAGAACCCTGTTGATGGGACAGTTGAAGGAGTACCCTTGGCAGGCAGCCTCACTGCCCAGCAACAAGATGATTGCAGGAAAAATCTCAGACAGTTTAAGGGCATGCTTTCTCTGACACTCCGCCTGGAAAGAACAACATTTAAAGACAGCTTGACCATGTCAGAGACTGTAACTAGACTGAGGTCCATAAATTTAGAATTGGGGGTTATTGAACCTTCAGATAGCCCTGGGCTAGCCCAGTAGTCCTGGTGCCAAAACCATACACCAAAGATGGCAAGAAAGAGATGATGTTTTGCATGGACTAAACAGGCCTCAAATCAGTCACTAGGACTGATATCCATCCAATTCCTAGGGCAGATGAACTCATAGACACCTTGGCCTCAACCAAGTTCTTGAGTATATTTGTACTGACTGCTGTCTATTAGCAGATTAGACTCTCTGAGGATGCCAAGCCAAAAATAGCTTACTCACCCCCCAGTGGGCATGATCGGTTTACTGTAATGCCCTTTGGTTTAAAGAATGCACCTGCCACATTTCAGAGGTTGGTGAACAAACTTCTCACAGGTCTGGAAGCTTACAGGGCAGCGTGTCTTGACAATATTGCTGTCTTTAGCTCCACCTGGGAGGATCACCTGGTCCACCTCTGGAATGTTGTGGAGGCCCAGGAGAAGGCAGACCTCACTATTAAGGCCACTATGTGCCAGATAGGGCAGAGTAAGGTTGTGTACTTGGGGCACATGGTAGGTGGAGGTCAGGTTCAACCATTGGATAGCAACATCCAGACCATCATGGACTGTATTGCTCCCACTACGCAGACTCAGGTCAGAGCTTTCTTGGGCCTGACTAGGTACTACAGAAGATTTGATAAAGGGTATGGGTCCACTGTGACTCCTCCTAATGATCTCAACTCCAAGAGAATGCTAAAGAAGGTTCGGTGGCCAGCAAGCTTTCAAAAGGCATTTGATGACTTGAAGCAGCCCATGTGCACTGCTCCCATTCTACAGAGGCCTGTTTACTCCAAAGCCTTCATTGTTCAGACAGATGCTTCTGAGATGGGAGTAGGAGCTGTGTTATAACAACTTAATGCAAAGGGCCAGGGCCAACGAGTAGCTTTTATAAGCAGATGGTTGATCCCCAGGGAGAAACTGTAGTCATCTATTGAGAGGGATGCCTTTGGTGTGGTCTGGGCCTGAAGATGTTGAAGCCAAACCTGTTTGGCACTCACTTCATTGCTCAGACAGACTATAAGCCCCTCCTGTGTCTTAAACAGATGAAGGGAGAAACCCCCAAACTTTTGAGGTGTTCAATTTTCCTAAAGGAGATGGACTATACAGTGGAACATTGACCTGTGAGTAACGATGCCAACACAGATGGACTGTCCAGATCATTCCACTTCAAAAATGAAGACTCAACTGGGTAAGGTTAGTCTCCTTTCCTTACATGGGGGGGGGGGGGGGGGGGGGTGTAGGAAAGTAGGATCTGCTTTCATGGATTCTCACAGTGGCCCTCAACATTTTGAACAGGTACGGCACCCAAGCTGGAATTGCACAGCACCTAATGCACATACATTTAGAATCTGTGTCAAGAGGTTGACTCATGAGGGCCTATCTACACCTGTCTAGTGCAAAGTTAATTAGACTGTGGCTGGGCTGCTCCAAATAACAATGACCTATTCGGTTACTGATACTTATCAATGAGTGGGAATTCAAAGAATCAATATAAACAGTGCGTCTATGAGTGACAAGAGCTGGACTTTCAGGCTGTTGACCTAGAATATAACCTAAATGAGAATGGTGTCAGAACTCACATATTCACTCAGTCTTTTATCTATATGTTTTTCTCAACAAGTTTATAGGTCTGTCTGTAACCTACATGCCACTCATGACTTAACGTGTGTAAGCGATGAAAGCTTTCACTAGTCTACCCTGTTAAATATTGTCTGAGGGTAATGGAAGACTACACATACTGCTTTCTATGAAGAATGGAAACCTTGCTTAGCCACTGTCATGCTCTACCTGTGATGTGAAGGAGCAAGGGTTATGTGGCTGCTGCCTGATTTGTACAGGCTTGTGATAGGGAAAGCATGTGCTGCTGCAGCTGCTCTAACTGCACCTGTCTTCTGAAGGGGAAATCCTGTACTGTTTCTGCCCATGTGTGCCTTTTCTATGAAGAGGGACTGTTTCCACTGCTGTTGCTCCATCTAATGCAAAAAACAAAGAATATGTTGAATGAACTTGCATAATATACCGTATGAACCGGGGACTTTTCACAATATTCGAGGCAAGATACTAAGACCTGAGGAAGGTGATATTCAAGCACCAAAACATGTTGATAGAAAACAGAAGCAGGTTCTACTCCTTGGCCCTTCTGTATTTAAACTTCTGAAAGGGAGACACGTAAAAACATTTTAGTCCACCCACACACAATTTTAATATTGGTCCAACAGTACGCAAAGAGGGAATATGCATTACAAGAGATGGAGCCCACTTTTTAAGCACACCACATTAGGTAGGTGAGGGTGATTCATCCTATGCAAGTCCATTATTGTATGGTAATTTCATAGAGGTCTGGCTTCTGTATGTTTCTGTCTGCAGAGAGCATGCAGTCTATAGTGTGTTAGCCACTGGTGTTTACTTGTCCTGGATGTTTAAAAAAATCATGTGATGGTCCTCCTGCTACTACTGTCTCTCCTACTGTTTTGTTGTACCTTGATTGAGTCGTGAAACTTCGCAGAAAAGCTTTTACTACACAAAATACAAAACAACGCTCATTCCCAATGCTTGCTTCAATTCAAGATATAAATAAAAAAATGGTGGCACCACAAAATATATAAGTAGATTTAACTTTTGGTACTTTTGGTTTTACGTATGGGACAAGCAGTTTTCAAAATGGTCTAGATGACTTTGTAACATTTTAATACATAGTTGGCAGATGGCTTCAAGTTGTGTATAACACCTTTGGCCAATTCTGGCATTTTAGACAAAAATACTTTGCATACTGCAGGTTTAAACCAGTGTTAAAAGCAAAGCTACAAACCCCACAATACAACATGCTGTTGGTTGAAAAATCATGAATGACTGATTGTATCTAAAGTAATTGCATCACTTGACTGACAGAATGCAAAATAAAATGTAGTTTCTGACCTTATGCATGATGGTCTGACATTATTCATGACGTTTTGATTTTACCAAAACTAAATATAAAATATTTCTTACTTATAGGGGCTTTTAGCTAGTCCTCTGCATCCATTGGTCTGTTATTGCCTTATTAGCATTTTAATTCAGCCCACTACAGCATACAGCATGGGGCAAGAGGTAAGAGCAATTCAGACCTAATAACGTCTATTGGAGTGATGGCATTCTTCCCTTTCACAAGGAACACAACCATACACAATAGAGTTCCTTTTCAGTGCCAGGAACTACTAATCCAAAGGGATCTTTTTTAGACCAAAAATATTTTTACTTTTAGTTCATGTTGTATTTTAAATTGACGAGCGCCCAGCAGGTTCCTCAAAAATAATGTTTTGCAAAAACCAAGACAAAGCAAAACAAGCATTTTCAAAGCTAAATGGATGGCAGCTCAAACTTGACCTGTTGGCTTTGCCAATCCTTGGCTTTTCTTGCAGGCAATCAAAGCTGAAACAGTCTAATTGGTGAGAGTGCAGAGATAAACTGTGAAATGCAGAGCCACACATATCACTTCTACTCACTAATATTAACACTTCAGGGAAATACAAACTTGTATACTAAAAAGCCACTATATACCACAACAATGCAAGCAGCAGCTGGACATGTCGGAAGAGGCACTGAGAAAAGAAAAACATTGTGCTTATATCCCTCTTTTGAATGATACTATGCTGTATAAGATACCCAAACACATATTCCAAATACATTCCACCAGAGTAGTCAAATGAAATCAAAAAGAGCTTTATTCAATTTTAGACATATAAAATCAAAAAAGCAGGCGCAATTTAAATGACATTTAGTAGTCAGTAGTCCAGTAACCATGCTCTGTGAATTGGTAAACATACCACCAGCAGGTTCATTTCTCAGCCTTATGTGGTTAGGCAAAATACAAAACTCTGAATTCAGTAGGAATCAGCAATCATATGCTGTCCGGCCCATAGGCCTGATTATCAAATGCACTGAAACGCTATTTTCTCTCACTTGTGGGTTTTGCTCAGTATCAGATATCCTCCAGCCTGAGGATGAGAAACACTACTAAGATGGCATCTACATTCCATTGACCACTGGAATTGCTCAGCGTTTAGGAGTTGCCCTCACAAATGGGCCTCTCTACATGATAAACAACAAGGGGGACAATGAGGGCTTGATAAAGGTCCTTTATGTTTGTACTCTAGGTTGGCTGCTTTTCTCCGGGGCAACGTCCTACAGAGGGAAGAAGTTTTATGTAGAACCACACCATACACTGTAGATAGTTTTCATTTAGTTACTAGGTCCTGAGAAATCGCCAACTGATCTATTAGAGACATTTTATAGGTGAGAAACATGTTGACCACTAAGGGGTAGAGTGTAATTTTTGTCAGATTAAAACAAAATAGTCGCCCTCCTTTTTCTTTTACTTTTTAATCAGGTTGTGACCTCTCCAGAATAAAAATAATTATAGAGGATTCCCTTACCTGTTGTAACCCACACACTACATATACATCTTACCAGGCCCCTCACACCCACGGCACCTATATGGCCAGGAAGGTATACACCTGTTACAACGCAACTTTTACAACTACCTACCATTACAACGCAACTTTTACAACGCATACCATTACAACGCATTGCGCTGGGGGGCGCTCTAGGATAGGGAATAAGTTTAATTTACTATCCAACACCTTCCCTAGTGTCCACGGGGACTGGAGTTGGAATAGTAAATTATACTTACCACTATCCAGCACCTCTAAACGCTATGCGTTGTAATGGTATGCGTTGTAATGGTCGCGTTGTAATGGTAGGTAGTTGTAATGGTATGCGTTGTAACATCATACATCCGGCAAGGAACCAAAGATCTTCGATAAAGTGCCCCTTTATGGGTGCCCGTCGAGCATTGCAGCGCCGGCTCGATGAGGTGCAGACCCACATGATGAAGCATGACACCTAGCTTGCTGGGTGTATGAGGGTCCTTGTTCCAAATGGAGGTATTCCCCACCACTCTGAGTACTCACCATATGGCCAACTAGCCACCCAGGAACACTGTACCTCTCTTGTCTTCTCCCTCTCTACATGAGACATCACAGCTTCATATAAAAAGGTCTTTGCAACAGTTTGTGTTTTTCTGAAGCTGCATCCTTTTATAGCCTGTGTATACTGCTGTGGAGGTATAGTGTGTATGGTCTTCACTAGCCAGTATGTGCGGCAGTGATGACGTGAGATTCAGGCCTACCCAGGCGAATGCAGTGCTAGTATCCTGCAAGGGAGTGTCATTTAACTCATTCTCTGTCATCCTGAGAGATGCAAGAGCATTTCTTATTTCAGTCTGTAATTTTTCCTTCTTGGGTTCACATGTTCTCTATTTCTTGAGACCTACCCGGTTGTATCCCCCAACACCCACTGGGTGTTCATTGCTGATTGCACAAACCTTTGATACTAAGCATGGGCTGTGGTTTTGGGCTAACTTAATGGAAAGATCTCAGCAATACTTGTCACACTGCCCCAGGGCTTCTGTCTTTATACAAATATGGGGAAAATGGCAGGCCACAGGTTTCCTCACACTGGATTGGTAACTTCTGTTGTCAGACATATCCATTCTCTATTGGAAGATGTTCTGTTAGATGGGATGGGGCTTCCACCTTTTGCTCTTAAGAGTACTGCAACACAAAGACTCACTCCACCTTTCGGTCAATGGTTTCTATCATCCTGAAATTGTTTTTTTATCAGGCCTACTTTTGCTGATCCCTTAACTTCTCTGCTAAGATCATCTTCGCTATAGGGGAAGAGTTATTTCCTTCTCTCTGTGCCACATCTTCTGAAAGTTAGTAATTTTCACTAGGGTTAGTACACTACTCCATGTCGTTGCATTCTTTCCACAATGTAATAAATACAAGTGGTTGAAGTCTTGGATCACTGCTATACTAATTGCCCTAATGCACCTGCTAGCACCAATTACAATGATCTGAAAAAGAATCTCCCAGAATAGGGAACATGGGGCTAGATGTGCAAAGGCTTTTTGCAGAAGAGAAAGGTCCGATTCACAGAATCAGGCTGTTGGTGACGGCAGAAGGCCATTGTTGATTAGGACACGTTACAACGCAAACTTGTACAGCGCATGCCTTTACAACGTGGTTTGTACATTGAAACATCCATTACAATGCATGATTTTACAATGCATGTCATCTCAAAGTATTTTTAGAAACTACACTTACAACGCATTCCATTACAACACATACCAATACAACTCATAATACCTTTTGGGCAACAGTAGTGTAAGTGTTGGATAGTGTAGGGGTAAAAATGACCATTCCCACTCCAGTGAGTGCAACAGTAAGAGTAAGTGTTGGATAGTGTAGGGGTAAAAATGACTATTCCCACTCCAGTGAGTGCAACAGTAGGGTAAGTGTTGGATAGTGTAGGGGTAAAAATGACCATTCACACTCCAGTGAGTGCAACAGTAAGAGTAAGTGTTGGATAGTGTAGGGGTAAAAATGACTATTCCCACTCCAGTGAGTGCAACAGTAGGGTAAGTGTTGGATAGTGTAGGGGTAAAAATGACTATTCCCACTCCAGTGAGTGCAACAGTAGGGTAAGTGTTGGATAGTGCAGGGGTAAAAATTACTATTCCACTCCAGTGACTGCAACAGTGTTGGATAGTGTAGGGGTAAATTATTATTTCCCATTACTTACCTTATAATTCGTTGTAATGGCATGCGTTGTAATGGCATGCGTTCTAATGGCTGCGTTGTAATGGCATGCGATGTAAAGGATGGTGCATTGTAATGGTTGCATTTTAAAGGTAGTACGTTGCAATGGTTGTTTCCCCCTTTTGTTATGTGTGAATCCCAAATTGCAATTCGGTAACATGTTACCCAATTGCAGCTTGGGTTTGTGACTACTTAAAGAGTCAGTATTTGGGAGGGGCGTGTTTCAGGTATTCCTTCCTAATATCAAATTGTAATACTATGTATTATTATTTTGTCTCTGTTCGTAAAACACTAATGCTTTACCCACTAATGAAAGGTAGTGGTAAGGCATTCCCAAACGGGAAGTGTTCCACAAAGGAGAAAAACGTTTTTCAAAAGGTAGGCAGTGGCCCCCATAAATCACTGCCTAGTCTTACAAAAAGACAGTTAAAATCTGCATTTTTTGTAAACACATTCCTTTGTCCTTTAAGGAAAATGAGCTGCCCTTTTTTTTTTTCAAAGGTTCACTCTAATTAAAAGCAATCACACATATGGAGGTCTGCCAACCTCACCAGACCACCATGCCTGTGATTGCATGGACTCACAGTGGGTCGTGATTTGAAACCTTCTTCATTAATGTTCATGAGGTAGGTCGAATTGCGATCCACTATGAATCGGGTATTAGCAAACCGATCTCCTAGTACTCAGGTCAAATCGCAGAAACAGAATGGATTTGGTAAAGTCAATACATAATTTGCAATGCCTTTTACTAACTCAATTCTTTGGGGCAAATTTACAAGCCCTGTGCGCCACTTTTGCGCCGCTATTGCGTCACTTCTGTAATGCAGCGGTGACGTAAAGCTAGCGCCATGCTGCGGGGATTTACAAAGTAATACATCTAGGGGGATGCGTCACGTTGTATAGCCCTGCACCACATGAAACCTGCGTAAGTCACTTAGTCACTTTCCCGACCCTGCTGCGTCAAAACCTTGCACCTGCTTGAAGCAGGCGTGAGGTGTGACGCACCATGTGGAAGATAGGCCAGGTTGGCACAGTGCTGGAGTTGCGTCACGCCCATGACACCACTCCAGCCCTGCGCCAACCTTACGTCGGCAGATGCGACACGCATATGCCTATTCATGCGCCATGGTGCGCCGCATTGTAAATGCGGGGCATCGGTGGTGGCGCAGCAATGGCATTGCGTGTCGCACGTTTCTTGGCGCATCCCTGCTGATTTTCAGAGATGCGCCAGGAAACGTAAATCTGCTCCTTTGTATCTTTGCATCTGGCGCATGGGGTCCTGCCAGTAAAAGTGATCTGTCAAATACAATTCCCCGCACCACCTGTAGTTATACCTCTCTTGTCTACAGAGGCCATGTTCTTTGGGTCTTTTGCCTTCTGGGACAAAAGATTTGTCTCGATAGTTCTACGTTTTAGAAAAACATAGGGGCATATTACCAAGCAATAGCGAAATTTACCGCTGAGCTGCGGCGATTTTTACCGCAAATAAACCTTGGTATTACCAAGGTTTATCGCAAATGCGATAAAAATCGCTGCAATGCATGAATATCGCTGAAAAGTCAGCGATATTCATGCATTACCGAGCTAATGCTCTTAGCCATGTTATCCACCTCCCATTGGATAACATGGCTAAGAACTGCTCAGGGCAGGTGTTAGCTTTTGGAGATGTTCGCGCTTAGCGTGAATATCTCCAAAAGTCGGTAATAGGAGATAGCGATGTTAGCGACTGTTTTCAGTCGCTAACATCTTGGCACGCCCACTTTGCATGTCATTAGTGATAAATATCACTGACATGCAAAGTGGGGCCCAAGATGGTCGCTATCTCCTACTAGCTGTCGCTAACTGGTGTTAGCGACAGCTAGGTAATAGGGAGATAATTTTATCTCCGCTTTCTTGGCTTTTAAAGCCAAGAAAGCGGAGATAAACCCCCTTGATAATATGCCCCATATTTCCCTCCTCTCGCGCCTTTGCAGTCTTTTTAGTCGAATTCAGTAATCGCGTCGCTGCATGTAGCGAGGCCCACACGTTCAACCCTGCTATATTTTTAACCTGGTTTAAGATAATGGTTTGACAACTTAAGTGCGCCCGTGTAAACCATATTAGTAATCCCTTAGTTACAAAAAGAATATATGTTTTTTAAATCCCTTCCAAGTAAGTGCTTGATTTTATGCCAATGAAAAAAATGTAATGGAAGATTTATTGTGAGTTTTCCAGGAAAGAAGCAGGGGCGCTAACAGTAACCGGCAATTTCCGTTGTTTCTTAGCGGCGCACCCTCACCAACACATTTTTTAATAAATTCTCTCCTTTAAACAATTACAGGGTTACATTATCTGCGTAGGGCGCCCCCCATAAAGCTCTGAGTGTCAAAACTCCTCTGTCGAAATGACTTTCGTGCGTATCTTGCTGTGTAGTTGAACCGAAGTACTGAAGCACAAACTCCCTCTGCAACTTCCACAACAAATGGGAACACATACAAAAGAAAATTTGACTGTCAGGGAGAACAGCCCTTTCTCTTAAACCGCGGGGGCAAAGAAGGGAAACACCCACACCACCAACACAGTACACATAAGTGTTTTCCATGGTATGCTGAGTCTTTGATAGAGCCCATGATGTGGAGGTTGCTATGGCAACAGCTTCCTATATTGAATGCCAGAGTAAATAGTCGTGTTAAATCCACATTAACTGTAGCTGAGTTAAAGAGCCGAGGGCACCTTCTAGAAGTGTTGCTACTTTTAAAAAACAGCCCTGCAAAGCCTTTTCCTGTGCAAGCACCGTGTATTTAAAAACGGTTTTTGATCTCCTTGTGACACCCTTCCGTTCTGGTTCTTGTTATCTGCCACCTTAGCTCTGACTATTACAGCGTGTGCATGCATTCGTATGGGAGAGTTCGTGTGTGCGTGTGCCCACGGTTTTGTGCAGAGGTTGGGGCATGCAGGGACACGGGGTACTCACAGCAGCTGCCACACTTAATCCCCGGGTACAAGTGGACTGAATGAGGGTGTATGATGCACCCGAAAGATACCCTTACAGCAGGTGGTGTGGTATTTATTGGGTGTATGAAATATCTCCAATTCAGAGTAGCCCATTCGAAAATAAGAAATTACATGTAGAATTTGATGCTTTAAGCTCCAAATTCCGTAAGTTTCGCAATTCACTGTGCATTTGTTCGACAAAGAAAATCCGGAACATTTGACATGCAGAAATCCATCAGGGGTTAAATAGAGAAGTTAGGGTGTGGGCGAATACGTAACAATTTAGATTTTGATTACTGCGCAAACAGGAGCTTGACAAGGGATTGGCATTTGTCAGCCCATATACATCATCAACATCATCATGTTTTAGTGTGGAACACCCCCCCTCCCCCGAATAAATGCAGTAACCTACTCGTAAGAACATTTACTTGTGTCTTACATGTAGGCTAAACATAATGGGCCTTATTTACGGGAAAGTGACTGAGCGCAGTGCAGCAAGCCATTTTGCTGTGCTGCACAGAGTCACTTTCAAAGCACACAGATGCGTCATATTTACAACGATTTGGCGGATCCCTGTGCTCTCCCCTACTCTGGGGCACAATTGGCTGCAATGAGCTGATGCAGGTACCCTTGTACCATGGTGCAAGGGTGCTTGTGTTGCGGGAATGATTATTTTTGTACAGGAAGGGACACCTTCCTGCCTAAAAACAATCACAAGAGGTGTTTTCCTCTTACTGTGTGTGCTGCAGAATGCAGCACGCATAGAAAGAGGGAAAAACGAGGAGAAATGAAAACATTTATCCTTGTTGCGACTCCCTACGCCTCTCCTGGGGAAGCGTAGCTTTCTGATGCATTCCCAGGTTTACAATTTCTCATAACCTGAGAATGTGTCAGGTTACATGGGTGTTGCATGGGAACAACCACACCAACGTCCATGGAACGCCCCTTTCACTCAAAGTGCTACATGAAATCGAGCCATATTTACAAGGACAGGAAAAGCCACGCAAAATGGCCATACATGTCCTTATAAATATGGGGTGTGGCCAAGAAGGCGGCCAAGTAGAACGTGCCTGCTCCTCGCTCCGGGCCAATGCCGTGTCTCACTGGAATAGCTACTGAAAGCAGACCAGGAGGGGTACAGCGGCTTCACCCCGCCACCTGAAGGCAATCGGTGCCGCTGCTGCCAGAGACGAGGTGTGAAGCCCTGCGGTGGTATGCGGTCGAGCACAACGGACTGGCATGGCAGAGCGGGACCCTGCGACACCACGCTGTGCTGTGGGGGTCCCTGATGCAAGGCTGCCTAGTAGGAGTGTAGCTGCACGGCGGAAGAAGGCCGGAGGACCTGAGGTACTGGCGAGCTCCACAGTTGCGGACCAGCATTTGGATACTAAAGGCTGTACTGGTGCCCGATAAGAGTGGCCCTTTTCTCTCCCACTGGTGAGTGCCCAGTAGCTCAGGGAGAAGGCACAGAGATGAGGGGGGGGTGCCGCACGGTTTCTGCACAGAGGGCTTGGCGCTCTGCGACGCCATGATTTAATTGCAAGCGTGGGTCGCTCACCATAATCAGCTCAGCTGCTCCTCCCCCTCCCATCAGAACATGGCACGGCGCATGAAACTCTCACAGCAAGGCCTGTACAGAGGATGGACCAGAAAGTCAAGGCGTTGCAGCGGCGCATGGAGGTGAACCTAAGACCTCGGCCAGACCGTCATCCAGCTGACACAGGGACCTACCCAACCCCCCCCCCCCTTTTCTTATCTGACTGGGACACAGAACATCACAGCTTTGGAACTAAAGAAATACAGACTGCAGTCTACTGGTCTACTGGCCTACAGCATCTGGAGCAACGCTTTGAAGCGATCCCCAAGAGGAAGGATGGGTGTTGATGGGGGAGAGAGACACGGCACATCGAGGTCTGTAGTGGCAGGCTCCTAGGAATAGCGGCACCAAGAACTGCCAGGCTTTTTAGACTGAGCCCACAATCTTAGGCCTTGGCTTCAACACAGGAGAGGAAGGTAAAGTAGTGACTGCACAGACTAACTCAGGGACTAGTGATAGGCCGGTCCCCCCCTTCCAAAACTAGGGGCCAGACTCCAACCCAGCCAAATTGCACACAGAAGTCTGCAGCCCCGACTACACAGAGGCAGGAATTGAGAATTTTTCATCTGGAACCCTGACGGGCACCGCA
Organism: Lissotriton vulgaris; assembly: GCF_964263255.1. Taxonomy (NCBI): domain Eukaryota; kingdom Metazoa; phylum Chordata; class Amphibia; order Caudata; family Salamandridae; genus Lissotriton; species Lissotriton vulgaris. The sequence goes on from NC_141693.1 coordinate 394,288,614, forward strand.
TAAATAGACAACGCACTTATTTGGAATGGCCTCCATTAAGACAAAGAAAGAGATCGCTGTCAAGGATTCTCTCCGTAAAACTGGCTCAACTGGCTCTGATGCAATCCCCCTCCCCGTCTGGAGGCCCCGCAGGCTCAGAGATGGGAGACACGGATGGCCCAGTCACACGAGCCTTCCTAGAAACTCTAGTCGCCTCCTTGAAAGATGATCTCCAAACTATGAAAAATGAGCTCACCCAAGAACTCCGGGAGGTACGGAGAGACCTAGATTCAGTGGGTGAGACAGTGACAATGAGGGACGAGGAGATTGAACAGTGGTCCTCCACCTAAAGATCAGCAACTGGACCTCAAAGGCATAGGTGGAGGACCTTGAAAACCGTTCCCGATAGCAAAATATTAGAATTCAGATAGATCCTCAGGGGGCAGGACATTACAGCCTAAGTGGAGGAACTCTTTCGCTTTATCCTAGGAGCCACCCTGGAACAAGGGATTAAGTGGGACAGGACTCACAGAATGGGCCCGAAAAGAGCTGCAATGGCCTCTCCTCAGGACATCCTCAAGTGTGTCCATGATTTTTAAATTAAGGAGCCGATTCTGAGAGAAGCCCGAGCTAAACACCCGGTTGAATTTCGTTATTCCAAATCTCTCTTGTACCAGGACCAAGCAGCTTCTACTCTGCAAAAGAGGAGGGATTTCAAGTAGATTGCTAATCACTTGCACTCAAAAGAAATTCCCTACTTGTGGAGCCACCCCTTCCACTTAATCTTTAAATGGGGCGGTAAACGACACCAAATCCGCTCACTGCAGGAGCCCAAGCGGCTGTTGCACCTGTCTGATGATGAGTACAGTTTCTTAATGCAGGAAGAAACCAAGAGTAGATCGTCCGGGACAGAAAGGTGGAGAAGGGTTGGCCGGTACCCACTTAACCTTTGACCGGACCAGGAGACTATCCCAAAAGAGAGACAGGTGGTTATCGCCTCCCTGGAGGAGGATTCAGCCAATGCAGACTTAACATTATCGGAACACATTAGCAGGGAGGAATGGAGGTCATGGCTCTCTGCAGTATGCACCTTCCTGGTTCTCAGGCACTGTGGCTCAGGCGGGCCGTGGATGGCGAAATGGGTCCTGCTGACATCTCACACCTCACCATTGGGTTATTCACACAGGACTATTGCGTTGTTTACATGTTCATGTTTAATTTTCATTGTAATGTTCAGGCGTTACTAAGGTTCCCTCCCTCCTCATATCCTCATATGCACGCCTTCCATTCAAAAGTAGCCCTGCTGGGACTAGGTCTCTAGCACATAATACCCACACGCTTACAAATGAGGTTAGTCCCCACGGGTGCTCTGGCCCTTTCGCTGTCCTTAGCAACTACCATACTCATTTCTATGGTTGAGGCCCTTAAGTTCATTTCGCTCAACGTAAAAGGTCTCAATAGTGCAATTAAGAGGCAAGCTGTATTATCGTTTCTGGAAAACACAGATGCGCACATTTGTCTCCTTCAAGAGACGCATCTAATGGCAGACACCCACAGATTACGAACTAGGGTGTTCCCTCAACAACTTTTCGCCTCTCATACCTCCAAAACAGCAGGGGTTGCTATATTAGTTTCTTCTAAAATCCAAGGTAAGGTGGGTCCTAAGCAGGCCGAAATCAGAGGCAGGCTTCTGGCGCACACATTCTCACTAGACGAGCACTTTTTTACTGTTGGTACAGTTTATGCCCCGACCAACGGACAAGAAGGGTTTCTCCAGGAGATGGTTATGGAAATATCCAAATCCACCGATAGATCTCTGATCATAGGGGGAGATTTTAACCTAATGTTTGGTGTGGACATGGATAGGTGTAGCCGGCGTTTTGGGCAGACTGTGGCCCTTATCGAGAAAGCGATTTGGCTGCTGATGGAAACAGGGCTGACAGACATATAGAGGTCCCAAAATCCGACATCCAGAGAGTATACTTTCTACTTGCACCCGCATAAGACTTACGCTAGAATTGATTACATTTTAACCACCAAAACTATGACGCAGCAGACACAACAGGTCGGAATACTCCCTTGTCAGACCACTTGGCAGTTTGAATATTATTGGGCCTTTTGAGCCCGTGCCCAGCTTGCAGTTTGTGGCGGTTTAGAGAGCTGTTACTTCAGCGTCTGGAAGTGGTGCAACGGATTACCAAAGCCATAACCGATCACTTGGTAATAAATTATAACCCAGATACTCCTATTGTTACATCATGGGACGCCCTGAAGACGGTGGTTAGTGGTGAGTTCCTGGCTATTGCTGCGCATGACAACAAAGTCCGGCTGCAAAAGAGGGAACAACTCAATAGCGAGGTAAAAGAGTTGGAATGTATTCACCAAAGAACAGGAGCACTCAGGGTTTGGAAACAACTTAAAGTGGCAAGAGCTCAGCTAGCAGGCCTTGAAATAGATAGGGCCAAGCATGCAGCCCTACGGCTCTGGCACTCCTTTAACTATAAAGGATATAGAAATGGCAGAATCCTGGCTGACAGATTCAGGGCACAGAGGCAAGCCTCAAATGACTCTGTGAATATCGACCAATTAGGGTAAGAGCGGTCCACTGATCAGGGTATAGCAGACGCATTTAGGCAATACTATGCGTCTCTCTATGGAGCTCAGATACTTCCTGAAGACACTCCTGCACAATATCTTCAAGGTGCAAAAACCGCCAAGATAGTCCCAAGCCAAATTGTAGATCTTGAGACTCTAATCAGGCTGGAGGAAGTCATTTCAGTCATCTCTAAGCAAAAATTGCTTAAATCTTGGGCCCGGATAGACTTTCCTCCATCTTTTATAAAACTTTTTTGCCCAGTGCTGGCCCCGCTTCTGATGAGAGTGTATAATCCGATTGAGCTGTCCTCCCCGTACCACCCACGATGCTAGAGGCGCTAATTGCTGTTATTCCTAAGCCAGGGAAGGACAAACAACATTGCACGTCGTATCCCCCTATTTCCCTCCCTAATTTTGAACTTAAACTCTTCACTAGGATTCTGGCGCAAAGTCTCACCCCTTGCCTTCCCGGGTTAATTGATCCGGATCAGTCGGGTTTCGTCTCTGGTAGCCAGTGTTCCGATAATACCAAGCGCCTTCTGCATATAATAGATAAATCTGAATGCTTTGAGACCGAGCACATGATACTCACTATCGACGCAGAGAAAGCATTCAATAGGCTGCACTGGCCCTATCTTAAAGCAACTATGCACCACTTTGGCGTACCTGAACGAATTATAAAATGGGTGCTTGGTAGTTATATCAATCATGTTGCATTGGTCCGAGTCAAAGGCCTTATGTCGCTTCCCTTCCCTATACAACAAGGGACAAGGCAGGGCTGTCCCCTCTCACCACTACTGTTCGCTCTGTATATGGAGCCCATGGCCCAAAGAGTGCATGACGACCCCTTAATATCAGGGGTCTGGTTTGGGGTGAGGACCACAACATTAGCCTATATGCGGACGACGCAGTGCCACCGTAGAACGGCCTGGAGACTCACTGCCATGCTTTTTGGTGAAGTTAGAATGTTTCGCACAAGCGTCAGGATTCAAAGTCAATGTCAACAAGAATCAGGCACTTAGCCTGTCCCTTAGCCCGACCACACTAGAGACGCTCCAGTGGGCACATCATCTCCAATGGGTTCCAAAAACGATTCCCTATTTAGGCCTTCACCTTACAGCTAGCATACAGCGCACCACCTCCCTAAATTACACAATGCTTTAGAGATACATACGCGTATGCCTTCATAGATGGAGGCCACACTCCTTGTCTTGGCTGGGGCGGTATAACAGCGGTCGAGATGATGATATTGCCTAAGATAATATTCTTGTTTCCGGCCCTGCCGCTGGCCCCCTCCCCCTCCTCAAAAGTGTTACACTCACTGCAGCGAGATCTGGAGCCCTTTATTTGGCAAGACCAGCATCCCAGAATACACAGAGAATTAGCCTACAGGGCCCCAACCGAGGGGGGATTGGCTATTTTGAACCTGTGCGGTTACTACTGGGCGGTGCAGAGTCTGAGAAACACAGGTTGTTTATGGATAGAGCTTTAGCCAGACAACCTCTATGGGGAATCCCTTCCCTCACGAAAACAGCCAGACCAGACAACTTGTATTTATCAAAAGTGATGCACTCTACCTTATAGGCCTGGGACAGAGTTACGACTCCAAGAGGGCTCATAACATTCCCATCACCAATGAAGCCCATAGTCCAAAATTCTGAATTCACACCAGGACTTGACGCATGAATATTTGCACAGTGGACGAAGGAGGGTCGCCGGTCAAAAGGGCGCTTTTTTTATGAGGATGGGCCCCTGTCCTTCGCTGATTTTCACACACAACAGAACCTTACAGAGACGGAGCGCTACCAATACCAGCAGATCAGGCATTGGGTTATGCAACCGGCAGTACGGGGAGGTGGGGAAAGATCTCTAACACCACTCGAAAAGTGGTTAATAACGAAGCATACAGACTTGCACCTGACTACAGAACTCTATAAATCTGTTAGAGGCAATCCTGGGACAGATACATCCCCGGAACAGTCGAGATGGGAGGGGTAATTGGTCAGGATGCTCTCCAACAAAGAATGGACAGACATCTATTACAGAACCAGGCATACAGTGGCTAGTGTTGTGAGCATAGAGACCACAACGTAAATATCAACATACTGGTATCTAACTCCCCAGCTTCTCCACAGAGGTAGTCCACTGCGCAGCCCCCAGTGTTGGAGGGCATGTGGCTCATTGGGTACCCTGACTCACTTGCTATGGGAATGCCCCCAAATCTCAAATTAATGGGAGCAGGTATCAAATGACATAGATACTCACTCTGACACTCAAATACCCCGCTTCCCATCTTACATGTTTCTGGGCCTCCCTAATCCGCTCACCTTCGCACTCAGAGCACGGAGGGGTAGGCAGATGGCACTAGCTCTGGGGGCCGCCCTACATAATATTCTATCCCATCGGGGGACAGCTATCCCGCCCTCTTACCTGGGATGGATACACAGACAATGGAGTACTCTGAGGATGGAGAAAATCTCTCTCTCACTTTCTAATCCTGGGACTTCCTTGCAAGACCTTTGGAGGCCCTTCTTGACACTGCTCACCTCATGGCTCAAAGAACTCACATACCCAAAATATTTGCAGCTCCTGCGCCTTGCAGACCCCAGACTGCATTATCAGATAATACAACACCCCTAACAACGCAGGCTGCATAGAGATGGAAATCACGGGCCGAGGGACAAACTAAAGGGCACCCAATGTACAAGTAACCAGCTTTAAAGAAAGGGGATGGGGTTGGGTGGTGGGTTTTCTTGTTTTATGTTCCTGGGTTACTGTTGTTTTCTTTGTTGTGGATCATATATATATATATATATATATATATATATATATATATATATATATATATATATATATATATATATATATATATATATATATATATATATATATATATATATATATATATATCTATATATATATATATATACCAGCCCATTTAATGAGGCGTATAGCAATAACTACTGAAAAATCTTCAATTTTGTGTCTCATGCTTATTTCAAATCAATAAAAACATTTAAACATAAACATCTTGCATCAAAATGTGCTGTTTGTGCATCACAAAAAGTGATGCAACGGCGGTGGAAAGGGCTTGTAAATATGCCCAAACAATGAAACTGGGTGATGGGTCCTAATGATGATTTGGTGCAAGGATCAAACAGCAGGTGAAGCTTCCCTTGAAGGCACTGAAAGCTAACCTGCGCCTGGTCACTGGGTTACATTTCAAAGGTGTGTGTAGATCTCCGTTACGACTCCTCTAAACTTATGAGTATTTTGGAATCATAGTAGCCCACGTTTTCTGACAAAGTGTGGCCCTTGTACAAAGGCGATAGTCCACATCCATTCAATAAGTGTGTAGTGGCCCATTATTCTCTCAGGAACCAAAATAATGCTCCTTCTATGTACGGAGTATAAGGTGCACCTGTGTCATTCCACTTTTCCATTGGTCTGCTGCGAGCGATGATTTGCTCTAGATCTTGACTTTCTATAGCCTCCAGATGACCTTGGAATTGCTTGGAATTGGGGCCTGGTGTCTATTTTGAGCTCTGGAAGGTACTCATGCATTGGCAGGTTCTTTCCTATCTTTGGAAGGGCCCTTCTACCCATGCATGATATCATGCAATGACCTTGGAGGATCTGAAGTACTTCACAAGCAAGACCAAAGCTACATGAATATAGGTGGCTTTTTCTTTCTTTAGGCTATCTTTAAAGCCAAAAATACCTTTCACCATGACATGCACCCTGGATCTTCCGATTCTCGTTTTGGTATTCCCCACCTTTTAGAGTTTGACATATGTTTGGTGGATGGCTCTCTCCATGGACGATTCAGAAAAGGGGTGGTGATGGACAGAGTTTTTGAATTAAGCAGAATACTCCTACCCAGTCAACAGATCAGGGCTTGATCCATCACCGTGATCTGTTGACTGGGTATGAGTGTTCTGTTTAATTCAGATACTCTGTCCATCACCACCCCCTTTTCTGAATCATTTTGTCCACCATAAGCGTGGAAGGGTATACTCAGATGTGAGTCCCTTGCTCATTGCACCATCAGGATTCAAGCAAGCCGGGCCGAAGACGGCTGTAATGCCAGAAACCGGTCCCCGGAAGCTTGTTTCCTTCCCAGAATAGGAATTGGCTTGGTAGTTTGGTCTGCCCTGTTCCCATGATGCACTGGGCCAGGGACAGACTAATTTGCATGTAGCCAGGTTCTGAGCTGGGATGGTGCAGTGAGCTAAAAAACGGTGATGGATCCACCCTGATCTGTTGACTGGGTATGAGTGTTCTGTTTAATTCAGATACTCTGTCCATCACCACCCCCTTTTCTGAATCTCTCCATGGCCGGTTTTTTAAATATCAACTGACTTGCCACGGGTGAGATTAAGGCCCAGATCTTCAAAAGAATCCCAGAATGCAGCAAAGCAGGCAAAATGCTGAGCAGCAGAGTACAATATCTACAGAGATATGGCTCTCTCTTCCCTGCTCCTTAGCACCGGAGCTGATTTCAGCTGCTATGCGCCAGGCACACACCTTAGCACCATAGTGCAGGGTGTGTGCATGAATATAGCATAGGTTTAGTACAGGAAGATACCCTTCCTGTGCAAAATACTATGTCTATTCAAGTTTAAAACCTTTTCCTACTTTGTATGGATGCTGCACCATGCAGCACACATGCAAAGTTAGAAAAGCAATGAAACGCCTGCTTTTCAACAGGGTTAACTTTTGACACTAAACCCTGTATACTAATATCAGTAAATAGAGTTTAGCGCCAAAAAGCATAGTTGGTTGCATGGGACCACCCATGAAATGCTCTCTTGACGCAAAGAAATGCAAAGCAGCATGTAATGGAAAGCAGCATTTCGAGCTGCTCTGCATTACTTTTCCATACAAAACAACGTAAATACCAATTTGCATTGGTTTGTTAATCCAAAAAAAGATTTAACATTGGTTAAGCGTTAAAAAAAATAACATTAACCCGACGCTAAACCTTTGTGAATCTTGGCCTAAGTTTGATGCGCCAGTATGATCGGACTGAAGAGCTGGTATAAATTGAAGAATGCAACATGTCCTTTAGGGTGGACAATTCATGGCTGAAATTGTTTCTCCAGCACAGATTAATGGACTGCAATTTTATTTCGAACTGAATGTGTGAAATCTTTGTTTTGTCCTGGTGATCAATCTTTTTACATACATTGCTGCTGGCGACATAAACGCTGGCACATATTGGGCTTAGAACTATTGTGCATGAAGAACATGGAACTCAATTCCCATTCCGTGCCTTTTTATATTGTTTAATTTCACATTATTTATTCACCCTTGTTATTTCAACCCGAAGCTTTATTCAGTTTTTGTATTTTAGATAAAATTGAAACTGAAAGAGTAATTATGAGTTTGGGCCTGGCCTGTGCTACGGTGACAGTTTGTTTTACTTATAAATCAAGCTAAAGATATATATTTTTTTCAGATAGATTAAAATTCAATAAGTAATTCATCACAGGGAATGCCATGTCCTTAAATACATACATGTACTGAGAATCCCATTTGAATATTTGAAGGCTGAATCATTTAAAACTGGCATGGAAAAGTTTTTTAGGCCTTCTCAGCTATAGCCACCTTTTAAATACAGTGAACTTTGATGAGCGGCACCCCTTGATAACCTTGATAACGCGGACCTGGAGCTCATCATCATTTCCTCTGAGAACATTTGAAGGGGGGAGGGCAGGTGTTGTTTACATAACCCATATTTCTGTGTGTGAGAACATTTTGGTGACCTGGTCGAGCTACTTTTCACTCCTCCCTTCGACTCTACCAGTGCTACCTGGTCTAGGAAGAATAGGAATTCAGGACAAGCATGGGTATTGTGTTTGAGCTTCTAATTTGGCAGGCCCAAGCTGGAGGCATGCAGCATGTGGCATTCTAATTTATATATGTGAAGAAGCTCACAGTGAACGCTGACCTATAATAATAATAATAATAATAATAATAATAATAATAATAATAATAATAATAATAATAATCCTGTATTTGTAAAGCGCACAGCTACCTGTAGGTTTCCTGGCGCTGGGGGCCGTCGGGGATCGAACCGTGATCCCCAGCGTTCGGCGTCAGTCACCCTGGCCGCTGCGCCACACCTCGTCCCAAGCCTGTGCAGTGAGTGACAACAGAACAAGTCAATGAGCCATGTCAGAACGTCTTGTATATCCACTTGAAAAATCTTGATAGGACACCACTTCACATGCCATGAGTATGTAGATAAGCAGAAGCTTTATTAAATACAAAACAGCAACTAGCCTGGTGTTGGACCTGACTTCCTGACTTGGTTTCCCCCCAACTTCTTGCCTTTCATCCTCATGTTTTTGTTGACTTAGGCTTTAGGACTCTGCACACTTTGCCACTGCTGCTAAAGTGCTTCTGCTCTCTCCCTTAAACATGGTAACCTTGCCTTACACCCAATTTGCACATTTAATCTACTTGTAAGTCCCCAGTAAAGTGGTACTACATGTGCCCAAGGCTTGTGAATTAAACACTACTAGTAGGCTTGCAGCACTGATTGTGCCACCCACTTAAGTAGCCCTTTAAACATATCTCAGGCCTGCCATTGCAGCCTGCATGCAGTTTTAAACTGCCAATTCGACTTGGCAATATAACCCCCTTGCCAAGCCTTTAACTCCCATGTTATTGCATTTAAGTAACTCCTAAGGTAAGTCTTGAGTAGCCCATAAGGCATGGCAAAATGCAATTAAAAGGTCGAACATGTACTTTTAAGTTTTGCTTTCCCTGGTAGTAAATACACCCTAATTTGTTTTGTACTACAGTGAATCCTACCTCTCCCATAGGATTACATTGAGTTGCCTCATTACATTTAATAAATGCTAATGTTTGATATGGAACAGGTAAACATTTAATATTTGGTGTCTGAGAAATTGTAATAAAAAATCCTTTTAATCGTACAGCAGGGTTTTAAGTTACAATTTTGAAAATGCCACTTGTAAAAAGCTGGCATTGCCCTGCCATATTTGGTCCTGGGTCACATGACTGAGATTAGTTGGCAGTTGGACTTTGTTTACTTCTCCCACACAATAGACTGATTAGGTGTACCTGATTGTACTATTAACTGGCAGGATGAGGTTGGTGGAGATAGGCACATCCCTACTTGCAACTGAATAGGCTGTGCTACGCCTTCACACAAAAGATTTGTTACCACTGCATTTTTCAAGCATCCAGCTTGGAGCAGGGGCAGGTGAGGCAGGAAACTTCAAAGACTTGAAAGGGAATTATCTAGAAACTTTTCCTACTTCAAAGAAGGCACCAGGTATAAATAGTAGACATTCAGACCCAACTCTTCAGCACACTCCTGCCACCTGGACCTGCAACAAGACTTGCTTGAGCCCTGCTGGCCTCTTCTGGAGTGAGTAACTAACCATGAGAGGTGGCCCTAAGGTCCAGTACCCTTAGTATGGCATCAATTAAGCTCCTCTCCAAAGGAAATTAGAAATCCTGAAGTTTTAGGCTCTTTGCGACCATGAACCGGCATATTCATGCCAAGATCTTACCACCCGCATCAACTGCCAATGTGAGGCTCCGGTGAACCTGACTCTTCGCGCCACAGCAACCGCCAGGGACACCTAGTAACACAAGATCTACACTTTACGCTACAACATTGTCAGATCACTGTGACCGCTAACGCGAAGCTCCAGGAGCGACTGTTCACAACGCCTGACAGGATCTTCATGTTACAGCAATAACCGTCCGCGATGCCCGGCATGCCACAAACAGAACTCTTCTTACTGGACTGTAACTCTTTGAGCTTTGTGTCTCGCCCGTGCTCCATCGCATTCGGACTGAACTTGTGACTTTCATCTGGTCTCACATAACCAGATAGAAGTAGGTGGCTATTTGTGCTTTTTGGCACTATACTTTGCTGAAAACTTTAAAAATGCATATCTCTGGTTCTACTAATTTGTTTTCTATGTCTTTTTGGTGTCAAATAATTTATTTCTTTTTACTCTATTTTTCTAAACTGCTGTGGAATTTTTCTTGTGCTGTGTTTTTACTTTATTACTTATTGAAGTGATGCAAACATACTTTACACTTTAACTAAGTTAAGCCTGACTGCTTTTATGCCAGGCTACCAGAGGGTTAAGGACAGGTGAATAGAGGTTTGTTTGTATTTCACCCTGAGAGAGATTGTGGTTGCTGCTTGTTTGGGGTTTCTCACCCCTCATCTGGTAACCCAGTTCCAACACCTGGCCCAATTGTATCTTCAGAATCTTCCTCCATTCCCTATTCAGGAATCCCCACATAGAACTATGGAAAATGCTTAGTGGGTGCACAGAATCGGCGCAAGCTCTGCTACCAATACACCATGCTGCTGAACACTGTTTAGGTGAATGCATCCGAAGTGTAGTCATTGCCTAACAATTCCCAAGGGCTGAGCCTACTTAGGCTTCTGTACTGTGATGCAGTGCTGCAGTGACTGTGCCATGATGAAACTCCTGCACACTAAAGTAACAGAGAAAATTAGAACCTAAAACAAGCAGATGATTTGGCTCACCTACCTCTCTTGGGGGTAGCAGTGGATGACAATTCAGTCCATATTCCCAGAAGCATTTCTTTCTTAAAGGTGTTCGAATACAGGCTTTTAAACTCAACATACATGTGTATTGAAGTGCAGTTTTTTCAGTTATTATTCAATATAGCTAACTTTCTAATTGAATGTGTTTCAAGGGACATTAATCATTTGATCATCCCATGGTGGTTGCTGTATCTAGATGTGTGTGTGATGGCCAGCAGAGCTTCAATTATTACTTTTTAAGAAGACATTAAAAAAAATCACATTCAAGAAAGTTTGGAAGTCATTACACCTTCCTGGAATTTTGATTGCTTCAATGGCTAAAATAAATGAAGTGAATAGTTAGCAAAATGCTTCTGGTTTACAATATGTTTTTTAATTATAAAGCAATACTGAAGGCGGAGCAGCCAATGAGATTTGAACAAGTTCTAATCTAGCAAAAGAGTGTGAGAAGCCAAAGGAACTAAAAGAGATGCAGAAGGAAAACAAACCTGGAAGTCTGCCAATTCTGATGCGCAAAGATGTAAATCACTTTAGCCCTGTTTTATGTATATTGGTGACATCCACCTATCTGGTTGGGTACTAACTTTATAAGCCTAAGGACCAGATGTAGGAACCCTAATACCAGTCGGTAACGGCCGAAATTACTGCATTTCGGCCATTACCGACCGGTTTTAGGCATTTGGGATGTAGGTGGCTACATTTCAGATTCGGTAATTTACTGAATCAGTATTTAAGAAGTCGGTAAATTACAGAATTCGTAACCCTTTCGATGCTGATGACGAGCTCAGCTCGTCATCAGCCACGGGTGGCGTGTGCTGATGTCGAGCTGAGCTCGTCATGTAACGCGGTACTTTGAATCGCGCAGCACAGCGCAAAAATCACCGCAGCAGCGATGCGGTTAAATACCGATTCGGTAAATTACCGAATCTGAAATGTAGGAAGCACTCAGGTGAGTGCTTTTCACCTGTAATGATTCGTTATTTACCACCAACTACAAGTTGGTGGTAAATTACGAAAACCCTAAAAAAAGCTATTTTTTGCATTTAATAACAGTGCCATGTAGTAGACATACATGCCCTTAGGGCATTTATGTGTGCCACATGTGCACCCATGCACAATTCAGGGGTGCAACAGGGTGTCAAAGTGACACTCTGCCACCCTTGAATGTTTCCCCCCTTTTACAGAATCGGTAAATACCGATTTGGTAAGTCCCATTCATTCCTATGGGTCTACAGTCCCATTGGAATGAATGGGAATTACCGAATCAGTATTTACCGATTCTGTAAATACCGAATCGTACCTATTCCGTAATACTTACCGAGTAATTACCTACATAGCATTTACCGATTCTAAAATACCGAATGGGTAAAATTCGGTATTTTAGAATCGGTAAATGTAGTTTACCTACATCTAGCCCTAAGAGTGATCCCACACTCTTCCTTTGTTGTGAAACTGTGCAACAAGAAAACCAAGCTCCATATATATTCTTAGTACCTCCACCTGGTTACCAAGGTCACTGAGATGAGATGCTATTTAAATATCTCACTCCGATTCAAGTGTACTCAGCCAACTGGGTGGCATTATCTGAAGAATATGTGCATTTCACTACCCTTGTCAGAAGAAGGCATAAACAATAAAAACCTTGTTTACAAGCCAAAGGTGTCTGGAATGCCAAGTTAAGCTATAATCACACTAATTAAACACTAATTAAGGGAAACACATAAATGCCCAGCTTCCTTTCATTTACAGAAGCCCTTGTGGTGCACAACAGGCAATGGATGGCCTACCTCCCTAGATCATAAGTGTTCTACCCCAGGGGGCTGATCGGAGGTGTTAGAAATGGGGGTCTCTAGTTGGCAGAGGTAGGTACCTTTGTCCAAATAGGGACCCTTGCTTCTAGTCAGGGTAAGGGGGATACACACTTTAGATAACCACTCCCCACCCCCTTGGTAGCTTGGCATGAGCAGACAGCCTTATTACAAAGGCAATGTATAAAGCATTTGTACCAACACTCACAGTAACATAGTGAAAACACCACAAATGAACACCACGCCAGTTTAGAAAAACAAAATATCTTTATCTAAACTTAACAAGACCAAAACGACAAAAATCCAACCTACACAGTTAAAAATATGACTTTCAAAAGGTTTCAAGAACTTGAACCATAGAAAACTATGGATGTGTGACTTTTACACAAAGTATCTGTAGTTGCGCCAAAATTTACAAGGCCAAACAGCCACAGAGTGAAGAAGCATCGAAAACAAAGAGATGCATCAGTTCCTGAGACCGTGGAGAGGCGATGCAACAGTTCTGCTGGACGCAGAAGTAATGCATCGAATCCGGTCTGTAGGGGGAGGTGATGCGTCGATTCTTCGTGACGGTTTCGGTCTGCAGGTGATGCATCAGGAAAACTTGTTGCACAGGTGAGATGCATGGAAATACGGGATGCATCAGTAATCGATGCAGCAGTGGCATACAGTTCTACGTTGGTTTACTTCAGCCACGACCCCTCGATGCGTTGATTCTTGCAGCGGCGACAGGCACTGCATGGGTTTACGTAGGGATCTGTGGGAAATATTCTCGTGCAGTGGAGATGCGTTAGAAAAACAGGTGCAAGAAAAGCGATGCTTAGTTTTGGAGACAGCATTGTGTACATCAACCCCCCTCCCCCTGGTGGCTGCCTGATATAATTCACCTCCCCAGGTTGAAAAGGGGAAGGTTACGGCCTGGCACGTGGGTGCACTTGCCAAGTCGACATGGCAGTTGCGCACAGACACTGCAGTGGCAGGTCTGAGTTACCTTTTCAGAGCTTCTCATGTGGGTGGCACAATCAGGGCTGCAGGCCCACTAATAACATTTGATTTACAGGCCCTGGCACACTTAAGTGCAATTTACTAGAGGCTTACCAGTAAATCAAATATGCCAATTAGGGAGAACCAATTGAATTGTAATTTATTGTTCAAATAATTAAAATTATTACAATATGCTATCATTACAATCTACTATGGAAAAGGAGAAAGAAGGAGACGTTAAAAGACTCACAGAGTTCGCTTAAAACTAGGGAGAAATCATTAAAAACAACTGTCCAAGCTGGAACTAAAGTGCTACTGCATGGATATTCTCCTGCATCGGGTGGCCCAGTTTTCACGTCTTTTTAGGTGGGCCCCGTGTCCGATAAAGTTAATATTCATTTTGGTTACTAGCCATTTAAAACAACTTAATTTTCCTTCTTTCGCTGCCAGGTACCTAGATTGTGTCTATGAATTTCCCCTAGTTGGGCAACAGTTTGAGCTGTATTGGCAGAGAAGCACAGGTCTGAAACTTCTCTGTATTGTCCAGAGCTGTGAAACCTGCAAATTGGAAGTACCAGGCAGTGCCGGTCTCTAGCTAACTTTGTACAGCAACACAGCAAATGAAGCCAAGATTCCCGGTGGTAACTATAAAGACGACAGGCGACTGAGTTGTCTTGCCAGGCCCAGGATGGATTAAAATCCACAATGGACAGAGCGAGAAGTCTCATGTAGATGAATCTTTTCCGGGCCAGGATTGTCAAGGCTAGCTCAAAATAGGGCTGAGGTTTTCCCAGGATGGAGGAGGCATCCAGTGGGGAAAGATTGGGTTGATGGTGTAGAGATTCCAGGTCCCTTTTTAAGGATATTCTCTTGACCTGTGTGTTCACTGTCTTTTTCCTGGTTCTTGCCGGGATATCCAAATTGTGCAGAGTTTCGGCTTCTATTTCGAGTAGACTTGTAGCTGCTACCAACTGGGCTGCCATGGAGAGTCACCCTCTTCAAAGATTGTTTTAATTTGAGCTTTCAGTGAGAATGCAGTGGCACGCAAGGTACTAATGTAGTATTTTAATATGTCCCGTGAGCAAATGATATCCGGGCAGATGATTCCCAGCTCCAGCTTCACTCTGGCTCTCCTGGCCTGTTGTGGGAGAGCTAGAACCATCTTGTAGGCAGAAATTTGAAGATTCATGAGGAGCTTGTTGAAGACGTGGGAAAGACTAAATGACCGTAGTTAAGAGAGTGAACACGTTTTGCTTTTAGAACTTTCAAGACTGGTTCTGCATTCGGACTGTGAAGCTGCTGCTTTAGGCGTCTCAAACTGTGAATAATGACAGCCCCCTTGCTTCTTAGATGTTTCAAGTGGACTGTTGGTTTTGCCCCTTCCAATAGCCGGATACCCAGATAGTAATAACTTGTGCACGTTTTAATTTGAAGATCGCCTAGGCCCCATTCTGCTGTTTTCTTTCGGTGGTACTTCCCAAAGATAAGTATCCTGGTCTTCTCCTGGTTCGCCAGGAGGTTGTTCTATTGATTATACCTGTGTAGGGCATTTAGAGCTTTCTGTAGGCCAGTCCGCTTGTGATCCATTATTGCGACAATGTCGGCGTTCTGAACGATTCGGAGCCGCACTTTCCCCAGCCTTGGTGTTAGTAAACTTGCACCTTCCAGGGCTTTTTCCAGGTCTGCAGTGTAGAGATTAAAAAGAAGAGGGGCGAGGACACACCCTTGTTGACACCAATTGTAACAACAATTTACACAGAGAGCAAATGCACTTTAGCACTGTTTAGCAGTGGTAAAGTGCCCAGAGTCATATAGCCAACAACCACAGGTCAGGAAAAAATAGGAGGAAGAAGCAAAAAGTTTTGGGATAACCCTGCAAAAAGGGTCAAGACCAACAGGGCGTGAGAAGCAAAGCACTCCCATTCACTCCAGCATTGGCTGTAGCATACCTGATTAACTCATCTTTCCTTCTTTACAAGACAGTAGACACCCTTTTGGAATTTCATGCTTCACTCCTCACTTTACACACAGTGCACTCTACTGACAGCTTTGACTTACGTACAAGTGGAGTGGTGTGGCTCACTGGTTAAAGGCGGCAGACCCGGAAGCAGAGGACAGCCTGGGACCAGGGTTCAATTCCCGACGCGGCAGGGTCGTGAACCAGGGTCAGCGGACTCGATAATTCTCGCCTCGGTTCCTACTCTAACCAGGGATCACACTCGGCAACTCTGGGCATTAGCCTGCCTCATCTCCGCAACGGCCCCCCACAAACGCCTGGGATGCCTGGTTTCACCTTGGAGATACCCAGGAGGGAACATCTCACAGGGAAAGCCAGGACGGGTTCCCCAGCGATCTATAGCGCCAGGACGCCTCCGGGTAGCAGTGCGCTTTACAAGACACGCACATTTACACACATTTACAAAACAGTCTAAACGGAAGAACTAATTTCAATGAATGTAACATTTTGTGTTGCATCTCTGATCTAAAGCTTTGTTGTTCTTTATTTGTACTTTCATTGTTGTTAATTTGTTGCAAGTGTGATTTTGTAGCAGTGCGGGCATATTTTAGCGCAAAATATTGAAATTTTCTACTTGCTTCACCGCACAATTCTACCACTTACAACTCATTATGCTTCACAGAAGACATTACTGTGTGCATGATAATAAATGGTGTGATCAACACACAAAACAAAAATTGTATTTGCTTGTGTTTCCCTTTGCATATGGAATAAGCACGGGTGTATTTGTGAATGTAATGAGTATTGGTATTAGAAATACACAGGCACCGATTCTGACTTGGTCAGAGGAGTAGGCGCTATTTTTCTCAGCCGATAAAATATGACTCCCTGGAGTTCGAGCGTTATCGGATGTGGTGCACAACGCCTATCTCGGTGTGTTGGGGGAATAACATGCACATTTTGGTGCTTAGTGCACGAAACCCCTCATTCCACAGAAAATACCGTATTTGTACCCTTGTTAAATTCTGACAGGTTTAACATGAAGAAGTTTCAACAAGGTTGAGGTATTTAACACCTAATTTAGAATTCCGACTACTATGCAAACAGGGATAGGAAAACTGCAAAAAAAGTGAAACTAAAATGCGATTACATTGGATATTTTTATGGAATTGCTGAGAGTGATTTATATTAAACTATTATTTGTTTGTGCTGTACGTAATTTCAGTGTATCACTATACAGAATGTCAAAAATGACCTATCAGTTACCTGTGCCGATTAGCAACTAAGTAAAATGTTGCAGTCGTATCCAGGATTGGATACCTGCTTTTCAAAAATGTCCAGTTGTGCTGTTGGAATGATGGAGAAATGACTCCCTTCCTGTTGTTGAAGAGAAGCATTTAAAAGTGCAATCTTTGCAGTGCCCTCAGAACCTTCTCTTTTACCACAAATTGATTATAACTTGAATGTTGTCACTTTTGACTGCTTTTCGCATGCCTGACTGATCCTACCTTTGGTGATTTCTGCTTCGCACACAAGTTCTGCTCGGTTTCAATGGGATTATCTATATTAAAAGTGAGAGTGAAAAACACATTCTTATCACTTTGTGTTCTACCTTGACATTTCTGTTTGTGCCAATTTATTGTTCTTGGCACATACTCTGACATTTTATTCAGGTTTCAATAACCTTCACAAAGGTTTGTATGAAAACTAAAATTTACCTGCATTTCTCTACCGGAAATTTCGTACAAAGGCGTTAGAGTGCTTTACAGTTAAAAGAACAAGCCACGAGTGAAACAGTCATTTCGCAGTTCAAATGCTGCACATAATAAACTCACAACGCAAATACACAAGGGAACGTTTAAAATACTGTAATTAATAATGATTTGTAATAGAAAATTAAAAACACAGAAGATGATGAGTGGGAAGGGTAGCATAATGGCAGAAAGAACACTAGGATAAACTACTTGAATATTTTTTTAAAAGTTTAAATATTTTGCTACCAAAATATTGTTGCCAGAAGTTTTAGCTTCCAAAATATCATGAATGTAAGTATATGTAGGGAAGAATGATATGCTGTCTTTAACTTCACAAATAAACATGTTGATGCGATATAAGCATTATTATTACAATAATCACTATTATATCTTTTGTCACATTGAAAAAAATAGATATTCACAGAAAAAAACAAAAGATTAAGCAATGTTATAGTTAGCTGAAAATTTCAGTGACAGTAACTTTTTAAACTCAACGAACCACTGAAATTCACCAGTTATACTTATTTCAAATCACTATAACATGTGCCCTAAAGTAACTATGACTCGCTACCGTGCTATGATTTTTTTTTTTTAAGTTTGATTTCATTTAAGAGAAAGAGAAATCAGGAGGGGAGGGGAGGGAGGAGGGATGAAGAAACAGGAAATGGGATATGAGATCAGAATACATCATAAGGGGAAAAACAATTGCAATTACAAAGGAAAAATGCATAATAAAGAAAAATCGCTGAATTGAGTTACAAAAACAGAAAATCAATGAGAATTTTTACAGCAAGCATAATAATGTCAAGTGAAGAAAAATAAACAAGCTTATCATGTACAATAATATAATAAGAGAAAAATACGTATGATGGGCTAAAAAGGCAAAGGGGAGGTCAAGGTGGCTTGCGTACTTCAACTGAAGCAGGGTCCGGGGAGGCAGTAGTCGGAACAGATGAGGATAGATAATTTACTAGGGGAAGCCAGAGCAAATCTCGTTTAATTGCTAGGGAGATGGGAGAGACGTAATTGGTGTCCAAGTGGTGGTTAAAACAAACCGTGTTCCACCAGGAGCAGTATGAGATATTGGCAGCCTGTTTCCAGTTAGAGGTAATGGTATGAAAAGCAACAGCTATCAGAAGGTCCATAAGGAGATACTGACTGGAAGGGGGGGGAGATCAGGAGATACTGAGCCCAGAAAAATGCATGCAGGAGTAAAGGAAGTCTTAAAGTGGAAAATATGTTGTATTTGAGTCCAAACTGAGTTCCAAAACTGGGAAATAGGAGGGCATTCAAATAGCATGTGTTTTAAATCAGCGGAAGGGCAGGGGCAGGACCAGCAAGTAGGGGGGTCTCATCCAAGAAAGAAGACAGAACAAGCGGAGTGAATAGAACCCTGTGATATATGAAATAAAGGGTTTGGGTGGTGTGAGCAGCTCTAGATGCCTTATGAAGTTTAGTCCAAATTCTGTCCCAAAGAGGAACAGGCCAACTTTGAGACAAATCGGATTCCCAGTCTAGTTCAGTTTTGGTTTTTGATCTATCAGTAGTGACGCAGAGAGAATCATAAAGGGAAGATGCAGAAGGAGAAGAGGTTATTAGTGAGGAGGTAGATCTGAAGTTAACAGGAATGTCAAAAGAGGGAGGTAATGATTGAAGATAAAGAGCAAGAACAGGAAGCAATGAATTATATTGCGACCGAGCGCTGGAGGGTAAAAAGAATTGAGATTGGATCTGAAAAGGGGATGGGAGAGCCTTGGGAGAGAAGTTGGGAAATCCAACATAAACCACGAGAGTGCCAACTTTTCCAGCAAATAGTACGATTGCGGATTTTAAGCTTTATGTTATTCCAATGGGTTGTTCCTGTAGTGAATGACAAGATGGGTAAGACGAGGACAGGAAAGGAAGAAGAAGTTTATGAGAAAAAAAGATGATAGGATTGCGAAGAAGAAGCAATTTAGAAGTGAAGGACAAAAGCTCGTGAAAAGTGAAAGGAGAAACAAAGGAGGACTCCATAAGCAACCAGATGGGGGGGAAAAAACATGGATCAGGTGAAAGCCAGCGGGCTGATTGCTTTAAACAAAAAGCACGATGGTAAGCTCGAAAGTCAGGAAAACGAACACCAGCTTGAGATTTATCTTTCCGTAGAGAAGTAAGAGCGATACGGGAACGTTTACCGCTCCATAAAAATTTTGATAATAGAGAGTCAATGCGTTTGAAGTAAAAATCCGGAATGCGTATCGGAATCATAGAGATAGTATAAAGGAGAATGGAAGAGAGCATCATCTTTATGGAACTCAAGCGACCCCACCAAGATAAAAAGAGTGGATTCCAACGAGTAATGGACGCTTCCATCTTCTTAGAGATGTAGTCAAAGTTGAGTTTGAGAGTGTTGGAAAGAAGAGGTGCAAACCACACTCCTAGATATTTAATTTTGGTAGGTTGCCAAGAAAACCCAGATTGGGAGAAAAGATGTTTTTTACATAAAGGATTCAGAGGGAGGATTTCGCACTTGTCAACATTTAAGCGATAACCAGACACAGTAGAAAAGGTGGAAACCTGTTGAAGAAATGGAGGGAGAGAAGATAGAGGATCAGAACAATAGAAGAGAATATCGTCCGCGTAGACCGAGAGTTTTACTTGACGAGATCCAAAATGAAAGCCAGATATGTTATCATCCTGACGGATTTTAGTTAAAAAGGGTTCCAAGGCTAAAACAAAAAGTAAAGGGGACAGAGGGCAGCCTTGCCGAACCCCTCGGCGGAGAGAGAAATAATCTGAAGTCTTACCGTTGACAAAAATAGAGGCTTGAGGACCGGAATAAAGCAAGGAGACAATAGAAATGAACTTAGAAGGCAGCCCGGCCCATCGGAGCGCCTGAAACATAAAGTCCCAGCCAATCCGATCAAAAGCCTTTTCGGCATCAAGGGAAATGGCGGCCAATGGAAGTTCTAAAGAGGAAGCCTTGTGAAGAATATTGAAAAAGACTCGAGAATTGTCGGAGGAGAGGCGCCCCTTAATAAAGCCCGATTGTTGGGGACCAATCAGATCTGGCAGAAGAGGATCCATACGAAGAGCTAGAATCTTGGCCAACATTTTATAATCTGTGTTGAGTAAGGAGATAGGCTGATAATTTTTACAGGGGGAATGGTCCTTGTCCTCCTTAGGAATCAAACAGATCAGGGCCTGTTGAAAAGAGCCACTTGATGAGCCCCTTTGAATGAAGGATTGGAATAGAAGTAAGAGTTTCGGTAAAAGGAGAGAAGCAAAGTGTTTATAAAATTCAATGGTAAACCCATCCGGGCCAGGAGCCTTACCGTGACGCAGTTTAGAAACTGCTTGAGAAATTTCAGAGATGGAGATATCTAAGTCGAGAGAATAAAAGTTCATATGTGAGGAGGGAGGAGAAGGAAGAGAATGGAAATAAGAAAGAAAATCCTCCGGAGAAGGAACCTGTTCAGGGGTATAAAGAGTTTTATAGAAAGTCACAAATTCATTAAGAATGTCTGAATCTTTAAAACAGGGTTCACCCGAGGAAGACTTAATTGAGTCGATCTTAGTACGCTCCTTTCTGATCTTCAAATAATTAGCAAGAAGCTTCCCCATTTTGTTCCTACCACCATAGTAGCGGGAATTACATTTCAAGAGGAGATTAGAGGCAGCTTCAGTCGTGAATTTATTGAAAGACATTTTAGCCTCAATTAGTTCTTTAAGGGAGGATTGCGAGTTTGAAGAGTGATAGGCAAGTTCCAGACGCTTAATATCAGCAAGTATTTGAGTAGATTTAGCCTCCCTGGCCTTCTTCCTATGTGAAACATAACTTATAATAAAACCTCTAGAGGCTGCTTTGAAGGAGTCCCAAACCATGACAAAGGAGGAATCAGGGGTGTGGTTAAGTAGGAAAAATTCAGTAGCAAAGGGAGAGAACTCAGAGCAAAAAATGGGGTCGAGGAGTAAGGTATTATTAAATCTCCACCTACCAGAGTGGGGAGAGAAAGGGAGAAGGTCAATATCAACAAGGACAGGGGCATGGTCAGAGATCAAAATGGAGCCTATGCCAGAACGAATGGCATGTTGGGTCAAAGATTTGCTGAGAAAAATGTGGTCAATACAAGACTGGAAGTGATGAACTGGCGAAAAGAAACTGTATTCTCTGAAGGCAGGGTTACATCATCTCCAAATATCGACCAAGGCAATATTCTGAATTGTTTTAGTGAATTGGGAATGCATCTTAGAAGGGACAAAATTAACTTTCGAATGTCGGTCAAGGAAAGGGTCCATAATTTGATTACAATCTCCACCAAGCACAATATAATCCTCAGAGAGAGAGGACAACTTATCAGATATGGAGGGCCAGAAGGATTTGTCAATCCCAGTAGGGGCATAAACATTAAAGAATACAATAGGAATGTTATCGATAAGCAGTTTGACAATAACCCAACGACCATTTACATCACATTCGTGAGAAATTGAGGAAACATTTAACTTTTTATGAAACAAAACTATTACCCCATTTTTCTTTTCAACAGTAGGAGAACAAAAAACATGACCCACCCAATTGCGTTTAAGTTTTAGTGACTCCTCCTCCGAGAGATGAGACTCCTGGAGAAGGGCCACATCAGTTTTAAGTCTGGCTAGGTGTGATAACACCTGTTGCCTTTTAATTGGGTTATTTAATCCTTTAACATTCCAGGTGGTAATACGGAATGCATCAACAAAAAACAACAAATAGCGACATCATGCTCGCTGAAGTCAAAAAGAGAAAAAAGTATATAGTAATAAAGAGTGAGGAAAATAGATGGAAAGGAAAATAGAAGAGAAGAAAAGAGGTCGAAGAAAATAAGAGGAGAAAAAGGGGAGAGGGAAAAAAGAGAGATACAAATAAGAACACAAAAGACAGTACAAGTCTGAGACAGACGACTGAAATACATACTTACAAAAACAATACTTCAAAAACGAGACGAGGGTAGCGGGGTCGAGAGAAGACGACGAGATCAGGAGCAGACGACGACCTCCATTACCGCAATTCCAGAAAGGCAATGGAACAAAACACAGAAGGATATGTAGGGTGGCAAGGGAGGTGAAGGCATCTGTAAGGAGGAGAGGAGAAGGTATGAGTCATCAGGAATAAAAAAGAGAACAAGAGGATGAGACAACATTTTTAGACAAAAGGTGCAAACAACCGAATGAGACAACAGCAATTAGAGCCACAAATGAAGAACAGCATGAACAAAATTAGAGAACTAGTAGGAACCATCAGGAACCATCAGACAGGACGAGTAACGTCCATAGCCTCGGCACCGTGCCTCCTAAGAAAAGCTTGCAGTACTGCAGGGTCATCATAAGTGGTAGTTTTCTCCTTGTAGGTCACTTTAATGAGGCACGGATGAAGAAGACCATATCTGGCATTGAGGGTTCTCAGTTGAGGGCGTAAGTCCAGAAATTGCTTCCGTCGATCCGCTGTAGCTTTGGAGACATCCTGCGATAGATAAAGGCGATGGCCCTCCCATAGAATTTGTTTCTTGAGTTTGGCGACTGAAAGAACCTGAAAGAGGTCAGTATATTGAAGAAACAGCATGATGACCCCTCTTGGTTTGGTAAAGATTTTTGGACCAAGGCGGTGGGCTCTCTGGATGATGATAGAGGCTAGCGCAGGATTATCTAGAATTTTAGGCAGGAAGGACTGGAAGAAAGTGGTGGGGTTAGACCCTTCAATAAGTTCCGGAAGGCCGTACAAGCGGAGGTTGTTCCGACAAATTCGGTTTTCTAAATCCTCTGTCTGTTTCTTGAGGAGGAGTATCTCTGCCTGCATCGAAGGTATGGAAGAAAAAGAGGACTGAAGGGAGTCCGTAGATTGTTCCAATGTGGGAATTCGTGAATCCAAAGAGGACCATTTCTCCAGCATAGACTGTAAAGTCTTAGTGGTTACTTCCATGAAAGGCTTGAGTGCGCGCAACTCCTCCAGAATAAGATCCATGGAAGAAGTCAAGGAAGAGGCCCCAGGGGATGGCGTATCCTTCTTAAGACGTTTAGAGGAAGCCAAGGATGAAGGGGTCTTGCCACCACCATTGGATTTAGGAATGGCACCATGCATTGCAGTACACTTGGAAGCTGTCGCGTTATCCTCCATGTCCTGAACAGGAGTGTCCGAATCCGAACAAGCGGACACTTTTGAGATTGTGGATAATTTTAAATTGCGCAGTTTCCCCATGAAAGGCTCTAGTCAGGAGATGCTGTGAATGGAGAGCCCGGGCAACACCAGCCAGCAATGCCACAATGAAAAACCACTGGAATATCAGAGGCAGTGACCGCAGCACAAAACTGATACTTAATCAATGGAGCATTCAGAGAGAGCAGGCAACAGCATCTCAGAAACAGAGCATATCAAAGACATCGTAGCGCAACGTGTTGCGTGAGAAAAGTCTCTGAGGATCCCAAAAGAAGAAAGGGGGAAACGCTGGCGTCGTTGAACACAAAAAACCACAGAAACAGCAGCACATCCAATGAAAGCAGCAACGCAGGAGGGCAGCACATGTGAAAGAGAACAAGTCACTGAAAAGAAGCCATTGAAATGAGGGTGCACTGATGAGTCAAAATGGCGGCTGGGACCAACAGATGAAAAGTTATCAAGGAGATAATTAAGAACATTGGCTGCTGGGAGTAATAGAGAGCATTGGAGTCAATTGGTGCAGGAAAACCATCCCGGGGGCTTGAAGCGGGACTCAAATGCAAGCTGGCAGGCAGAAGTAATAGCCATTAAGAAGACTATGAGGCAAAATGTCAGCCTGAGTGGCGAATTGCAGAGCGCGTCAATAAAATGATAAGGAAACTTCCACATGGGAGTCCGCTATAAGAAGAACTCACCGCTTGCCAAAATAGGGAAGTCCGTCTGGCCAGGAAACACTCTGGAGGGCATTTGAACTTCGGGCACCTCTCCTCACGAAGTGCGCAGCTCGCACAAAATGGCGGCCGGGACCAACTCTCCCGGTCCGAGCCGAGTGAAACCTTCCCTGAAGGTCGGACAAGGCAGGAAACACAAGCGCTAGGTTCGCCTCATGTTCCTGTCACTGGGATATGCAGGAGCACGCTGAGCCTGACTGGAAACCGCTGAAATTTGCCATTTAGCGGAGGCCGGCGTCGGAGCTCCGGAGCTACGCCACCATTCCCGCTGACGAGCAAGCCACGCCCCCGTGCTATGATTTTTAATTTGCTTTTGAGGACTTGGGGACTGAGTCCCCGAGTCCTGAAATGGTGGTTGCAATATTTCTCCTTATGTTGCAGCTAGGAATTTAGAACTCTCAGTCTTGCAGTAAGGTGAGTGGTCCCATGCAACTCACCCATCAAAAAGCTCAGGGGCATATAACAAGGACCAGCGATACCTATTGCAAACGCCAATTAAATAGCAGTTTTTTTTATCTCCGCCTATCCCTGAAAACTATTGCCATGTTAACGGTATATTAACAAGCCCTCGCTTCATGGCGTTAGTCTAAGGGAACAGCAGTGAAAACTGCCGCTAACATCAGCGCGATAGAGATAGGAAATCCGGCGTTAGCAGGCGTTAACTACAGATAGGCACATTAGCAGCTAGAAAACTCATGTTAGTCAGACCAACGTGCGTTTTCTTGCATCTAATGCAAAATATAGCATATCAGTCAACCTCCAACAAAAAATAGGCATTAAAAACAATATCATGCAGAATGGAGCAGTCAGGGCTAAGTAAAGCACACATCAACAGCCCCTGCAAGCTAGCCAACATCCAGGATGACCAGAATGAGAGCCTTGATGCTTCACTGGACTTGCGTCTGGAGCCTGGATGCCTCGCTGGACCTACGCCTGGAACCTGGATGCCTTGCTGGGCCAGCGTCTGGAGCCTGGAGTGGAATGTGGAGGAGTTGTGGAGTCGATGAGCCATGGTGGGAGACATTGAGGTGAGACAATCACCTGTACCTGGTGGTAATGTACGGCAGGTAGCATGGAAACACGTAGCTGACCTGTGTGAGAAGAACGCCTTGCAACCCTTGGAGCTGTTAATGGTAGAGGCGCTCTTGCGCACCAACGTAGTGAGGTCCTTATCTCATACTATGATATACCACTACACCAGAGTGCACAGAGGGGATTACCAATGGTGTGTGCTGTCTCCTTGCATCACAGGCCGGATGATGTTGGGCTGGGCGTATGCTGTGGATGGTGAGGCCGAACATGTGTGGCATGAGCGCTGCAACTTCACGCCTAAAGGGGCCCTGCTGCATCAACTGCATCGGGAGGACCACCAACAGACTTAGTGGTGACTGCTGTACCGAACATAGTGAAATCACACCTGACTGAGGCTTTGCTGGCTGAGTTACAGATTTTGAGAGAGTGCAGTGCATTGGGCCACGGTGTCAATGTCCAGGTAAGGAGAAGGTGGGCTCGTTGGTGTGTCTAGAGGGCGGCTGTGGCAACTGCTGGATGACTGACGAAGTTGTCGTAGAGGTTTTTGTCGATCTTGAGGTGGAAGTCGGTTCCAAGCTTATCGCAGGGGTCTTGGAGTGATGTCTGTGGCTTCGCTGCATGGGTTGGTGAATTCCTGAATGACACTGTAGAGTTGCTTGGAGTTGGTGAGGATTTTTTTGTGGATGAAGTTACTCTTGGTGATTATGATTTGGTTGTGTTAGTCTGTCATGGCGTCCTTGTAGACGGTGTAGATTTCAGGTGTCTTGGAGTTTCTCCAGTTCTTCCCCAGGCATCTACAGGTGTGTCTTGCTTCTTTGAGATTGGTGGCGAACCAGGTGGCTTTCCTGGGGCACTGTTTTTCGGGGTTGCATAGTGGGCATGCTCGTCTGCACAGTTGGAGTTCCAAGTGTGGTCTTCTCTGGCTGCAAAGTTGGCGTCGGGAGCCCCGGTGTGGTTGTCTTGGGTGAGGGTGGAGCTGAGTTGCTCGTCAGTAACCTTGCTCCAGTTCCTTTGTGGTGGGTGTGGTGCTGGTTTGGGTGCCTTGGGTTTGTCAACGGCGAAGTGTACACAGTGGTGGTCAGTCCATGGAGATTGCTTTGTGCGGCTGAATGGAACGCTGTTTCCTGTCGCGAAGATGGGGTCGAGGGTGTGTCCTGCTCTGTGGGACGGTGTGGTGACAAGTTGTGTAAGTCCGATGTTGGCGAGGTTGTCATGAAGGATGGTGGTGTTGGGGTCACTGGGGTTGTTGAGGTGGAAGTTCAGGTCTCCAATGAGGATGTAGTTCATTAAAAGCGATGGCGTGGGGTGTAATGAAGTTGGTGATGGTGGTGGTGAAGGGTTTTCGGTTGCCGGGGGGGTCTGTAGACGAGGGATACTCGGAATGTGGAGTTAAGGCTGGTCTGGATCTGGAAGTGAAGCTGTTCGGTGGAGGGGAAGGTTTCGCTGGAGGTGGTGAGGCGGAGGGTGCTCCTGTGGGCGATGGCAAGGTCCCCTCCCAGGAGGTTGGGGCGGTCCTTTCTCTGGATCTTGTGACCGTCTCGGATGGGGGTGTTGATGTCATGGGCGGAGGAGGCATTGATCCAGGTCTCTGTGAAGAAAGTGATGTCGGACAAGAGAGAGTCGAATAGGTTCCAGATTTCCACGGTGTGTGTGTGCATGGAGCGCATGTTGGGAAGGATGCATCTTAGGATGTCGCCGGTACTGTCATTGAATGTGTTGGAGGCCAGGGTGGTGGTTAAGGTCTGGTGGCAGTGGAGGCAGGAGAATTGGCCGTGGGTCGTGTTTGGTGAGGCCTGTTGGCAGTCTCTGAGTTTTCCGTCGTTGAGTGCGTGGAGGGTGGCTGTGCTATAGCAGTGGGTGGCTTGAGATCCAGGGTTCATGGCGCTGATCGCAGTCGGGTCACGGACGGGCACAGACGGGCTTCGACGCACTAGCAGTGCGTGTCTGCTGCGCGACTGTGCAGCAGCCGCCATTAAGTAGGGGAGGGGGGAGGAATGATCAGCTGAGAGGTGGGAACGGGTGAGGACCGTGGTGCTGGGCCGCATGGGCAGCAGCGGCGGGAAGTGCGGGATCAGAGAAGCCAAAAAAACAGAATCAAAAAGGAAAAACAAGGTATAACTAGCTGATGTAATCATGCTATGTATCCTCAGGGGGTGGGAGGGTGGGTAGGACTGCTCCAAACACGGAGCAGGGCATGGGTGGATTGGCATGCCTACTTAAGTGCTCAGTGACTGTTTGGTCAGCCCATTCAGGCCGCTCAAAGCAGTCATGCACACTTCCCTGTTCACAATGCAGGATGCATTACAGCCTGCATGAAAAACATTCCCACCCCTCCGGCCCCTAGCTGCATGAGTTGTCCTGTTGCCAATTACCAATCCCACCGCCTCATCATAGCATTGTGATTGACTCAGGGAAGGGAGCCTGGCAGCAAATTTTCCTGGAAGCAGACGCAGGAGAGCAGGAGCTACGAAGACATGGGACCCAGCTTCGAGGTAAGACTTCCCTCATTTAAATTTTTACAACACCCGCTCACACACACATACCCGTGTCCACACACCATTCAGTGTTCTTTCCAGCGTTTACCACCTCACAGCTGTCCAGCCACCCCAGCACTTCTCAATAGTGGCCGCTCCGGGCCTATGCACAGCAGGCGTACCACTCGTGTGCCAAAAGCACATACATAGCTGCAACGTATGCCATAACATTGCATTGTATTCCAATCCATACTAATACTAGGCACATTGCAACAATAGAGTAGGTGTTGCATAGCGAAGACATAAATATCACTATTCCCACTTCAGTGAGTGCAACCCAAAACTAACCTTTGCACCACCAACCCAACTGTGAACCGAGGATCCCATTTTGAGCCCCCAAAACACACACAAATATCAAATTTGAGGCAAATGCACATCCCAATTTTCATATTTTACACCAAAACACACCCCAATTTTCATATTTTACATCTGAAACCCATACCCACCCGAAAAACATCTAAATTACCCTATTACTGACCCCACAATGTGTTGTAATCAAATGCGATGTAAAGGCACCTGCATTGTCTGAGTTGCATTGTTAATATTGTACTGCCTGCTTTGTAATCGTCATTTCCCATGCCAAAGGCAACCCATAGACTACGCCGTTAGCATCCGTCTGCCCATGGACGGCGCTCAGCACCAAGGAGTCTTCCTCTTGGACACTCCACCGCTACGACGCCAGTACCCTCATCGCCATCAACCCTGGACGCCACCTCGCCTGCCAGGACCAACCTCTGCTCTGAACCGGACATCGCCATCACTTACGGCTACAGTATCACCCGCAAGGAGCACCCCGACCGTCAAGGAGGAGGCATTGCCATCAACTACAGAAGCATACTCCGACTGACCAAGCACTCTAATGAGCCAAAGGTGACCATGGACCTCAACTCCCAGACGTCCCAGATCCGGACCGAGCCCAAGCACATCCTCTGTGGCACCATCAAGCCCACCATTCTCCATTACCATTGTAGACCTCATTGCACCCCAGGCTCTCCCATCCACCAATGACATCCTCCTTGATGAACTCAAGTTTCACCTGGACAACCCCAGTGACCAGTACACCACCCCCTCCTCGAGAAGGTCCCCTACATCAGACCCATGCAGCAAGTCACTGCAACAAGCCACATAACAGGACACACGGTTGAACATGTCACCTCCTCCAGCGGGAACTTCCACTAGAGCCACAACACCGGACTCTCCTGGGCCAACCATCATTTGTAACATCACGTCTTCACCTTGCACACCGGATGCCACCCCCATCATCGCACCCCCACCCAGCTGGATCAAGGCCACCGAGGAATGTCTCATCAGCTCCCTCCGCACCAACACTCCACCAATACTTTCAAATGATGACACCACAGCACAACCACCCCCGATGACTCTCCAACAGCACAGACATTCAGGCACCCCTCATAAACGGCACTGCGTCATTACCTTCTACCTGCCTGATGGCAAGCATGAGGGTGAAGTTGTGCTACAGTGATAGGCTGGCGCCATGCATGGAGGGAGTTGCGTCATGGTATTGACAAGACGGCAGCAATGCGTGACTTTGACGCAGACAGATACGCCAGGATTCCTGATGTATCTGTCATTACTTGCGTCATGGAGCCCTGTTCAGTGAATACAGCGCATCCATGCTGTCGCTAGAAGGGCGTAGTGAGAAGTGTTGCAACGCTGTCTTGTCACAGCGCAGCAACACTTTTCATGACTGGGGCCCAGGAATGCTCACTATCTTATTGATGGTGAGTATTCCTGCACTGTAGTGTGGTCGCAGGGCAGCTCTGCACCATTGCTTGCAGCGCTGTCCAGCACCTACACCTGCTGAGATGATGCCCAAAGTGTTATTCTCATTTTCAAGACCAGCTATTTTCTGGTCTTAAGTAACTGGCTCTAACTGCAGTTAGAGACAGTTTGTTTGGTCTTCAGAATTTCAAGGATCCACTTGTGAATATGGAGAAGTGGGGTTTGCGGCCGTTTTTAAATGGGAACGCCTCTCTCGCATATAGGCTGTAGGCGACAAGTTTGTAATGGGGCGATAAAATTAGAAAGGTGCTGCTTACTCCACGATAACTCCTTGTGAATATGCACCTCAGTTTTTTCCCTCCGAAGCAAATATTGCTTTTTTTCAAACCTTAATTTCTCTAAAATAGGCAATAGATATACACCAAATCATTACCAGCATGCTTTTTGGGTAGAAAGCTATCCTTCTGCCAAATCTGTTGCAATTTTGTGCTGCCATTTTTCTGTATCATTGTCTAATTTTCCCTAGGAGCTGAGGTGGATGAACTTGTTGTGTGGAAAGTTTGGTGAAGATTCGTGAAGACAATAAAAGGACAGGGTAGCAAAATGAAGAGGAGATGTATGGGATGGAGAAGGACAATAAGGATGCAGAAAAATGGGAGGTTGAAATGGATAAAGAGAGTGTGATTACAGGAACAGCACATTTGGTAAAAGCAAACGTATCGAGCAGTGAGGGGATCATGACTAGAAAATGAAGGTTGTAATGAGAACGACTGAGTTGAAGAGTGGAGGGACTTGGCAGTGGTCAAAAAGGTAGTTAGTGTGATCCAGTTTGGAAGTGTTTTAAAAAATAAGAGGTTTGAGATCATTTTATGATTTTTACATCCAAAGTAATTTGGAGAGTATTAGGGAAGTGAATGCCAAAGTCTGAGAGCACAGCCAGAGAAAGCCTGGGTCAAAGTCAATTTTTTTTTAAAACCAGGATTTGTAGACGGAGTGATTTCTCACTGTGCAGAGACCAATGACTTCCACGGTTTTTCATTTTTTTGTGTTCTTGTGTTTGTGACCTTGTGAGGAGTACATGCAGTTTTGCAGTTCAAACATATTCCAGTGGAAGCCGCTGGAGCTGTAGATGGATTGGGTGAATTGGTTGAAAATGTTGCCCCTGGTCACAAAGTAACCAGCGACATACAGAGTTGCCATTACTGGATTCTGCTACACTTTTGGTAGGTTGGTTAGGAGGGAGTTGGAATAGTCGAACCCTGAGAAAGTGAAGTATTTTACAAATGTTTTCCTGTCCTCCTCTGGGATCATCTGTCACCCCCCACAACAGTCTTCTCTGGAAACATGTACTCTTGACAAATAGTATTACGATGATTTGACGGTTGATTCCTTTTGTCTAGATTATAGTTTAAGGATTTTGAGCTATCAATGATTACAGGATTACCCGCCCGATTCATCAAACAAAATTGCGCTCGCAAAGGGCCAGATTCTGAGAATCTGGCCCTTTTCGAGTGCGATTTTTGCATTTGGGATTCAGCATCCCAAATGTAAAAATCGCTAATTGCTATCTCGCAATTTTGCGAGGAATTACATTTAAGGAATCTCTATTTGAGATTCCTTAAATGCAATTCATCATTCAATTTTATTTTGCGAATTTGCAATTTCTGGCCGCAATTTACCGC
This sequence comes from Lissotriton vulgaris, assembly GCF_964263255.1. Taxonomy (NCBI): domain Eukaryota; kingdom Metazoa; phylum Chordata; class Amphibia; order Caudata; family Salamandridae; genus Lissotriton; species Lissotriton vulgaris. The sequence goes on from NC_141693.1 coordinate 394,320,151, forward strand.
GAGGTCAGACCTCGTGGTAAATTGCGAAAACTCATTAGCGATTTGCTAATCGCAAATAAGGAATATGTAGGAATCGCATTTCTTTATGCAATTTCTACATGAATCCCGTTTTGCGAGTCCTTAATAGCGATTCGCTATGAATCGCTATTAGGGGCTCGCAAAACGGGAGAATGATGAATCAGGCTGCACATTACAGCACATTGCGAACGCCAATCCAAGATTGCATTGGAATTCTTTAGAGCTTGGGTGAGATAAAAGTTTTGTTTTCAAACGATGAATAGACATCCACACTTGCATGACACGCAGGGTACTGCAAGAAAGGATGTGTCTAAAGAGATCTTGAGAGAAAGATGAATCGTGTCACTACGATCCTTTGAACTTGAGGATGATGTAAATAGGTTCTAGGTAAAGATTAAAGGTATGAGAGCGATAATGTGACCTTATTGTGCACCTTTCAGTGAATTAAAGGGCCTAGAAAATGGGTTCTTGATTATGATCTGCTTAGAATGATTAGCCACATATGAAACAATGCTGGTAAATGCTACACCATTAGTGCGTATACATTTGCCAAGACTATTGTTAAGAGTTGAGTAATTGATAGTATCAAGCCATCAGCTGAATCAAAAAGTACAAGTAGGCAAGCAGCACCAGTGTCAAGAATCCACAATGCATCATCAACAACCTGTAGCAAGTTGGCCCCAGTACTGCACCCTAATCTGGAGCCCTAGTGGGACACAGCTGGGGGATCAATATCACAGGTGTGTTGTTTAAGTTATCAGCCTACACAGTTTTCAATCACCTTTGGAAGGAAAGGAAGTCCATAGAACGATCTGAAATTATTCATCTCCTGAGGGTTTCTTCAGCATAGTCAAGACTTGACAATTTCTGTAACAAATGAATTAAATAGTTTGATCAAGTAGGGTAAAAGCTCATAGGGGGACTTAGGTGCATGTAACGGAAAGGCGGTTTTACCTTAGTTGTGGTTTTCATTAAATCACTTTTGGGGATAACTTAAAGTTGTTCTTTAACTGTGTATCAGCAATCATTGAAGTTAAAATAAATTGACTTACTAAATGATTCAAGAGGGCTGTCAAAGGAAGATATCAGAGGTAATAAGTTTGTAGAGTTTGAACTAATGGAGTTAGGAATGATGCCTTTACTAGCTTGATGCATATTGGCTTCTGATGCAAAAAAGGGGCAGTCAAGAAGGATGTAAACACTTCCATCTATCTTGATGTATTCCCAGTTTTTCTGCTCAAGTTAGCCCTGATTTTTGAAAACTGCTGTGGTTTGATTTACAGCTAGAAAGGCCTCAGCAATTTGGAGCTAATTTCCCTTGGTGGAGTACAATCACCTGAGACCATGTACATTTAATAATTCGCATTGCACTTTTAATGCACGTCAAACTGCAGCAACAGTGCATAAATGTTCAACCATTTGTTGGGGGGGGCATGTGTGTGTGTATGTGTGTTTGTGTGGTCTTTGTACCTCTGAATTAGAAATAACAATGTTATTTTTTAAATTAGCACTCCATGCTTAATATGAAACAAATTCACTTTAATTTGCTAATGTCTTGTTGCAAATATGACACCCTTCAATTTTGTGCATGTCAATCACACCTGCAAAAATGACTGGCTCAGCACTACAGGTGGCAGAGTCTAACAACAGCTACAAGTTGCTATAAACATGGATAAGCATAAAAAGCAAGCCCAGTTTTCAGCTAGTGAGTTAGAAATATTACAGGAGAAAGTGATTAGCATGTGAGTGAATTGTTTGTATTAAATGAGCATTGCATTTCTTTGAAGGCAAAAACAGAAAAAGGAAGCAGATATGTAGTCATGTGAGCGTACTTTGCAATGCAACCAGTCACGTGGGATAGCACACGGTGACATATCATGAGTTCCATTGAAGGTCGAGGGAGAAACTTTACAATGCAAAGTTGTAGACTAAAGTAAGGGGTATGGTCAAATGTACTGGGGATAGGACCACAAGACATAGGGCATCATTTACAGGGGAGAGGGATTCCGATTGTCTAGGATCACACCAGCCATCCACCACAACTAGTTCATGACTTTGCTGGTGACCTTTTTAGGTCGAGGACCGAAGGCTGCTCTTGCTCAGTCTCCGGGAGGAGATTTAATGATTTAGAGTATGGGGGCTTGAACCCGCCTCTCTCCTCCTCTCTCCTCCATTGGCTGGCATCCTAAACGGACGCCAGCCATTGGAGGAGACAGGCATCACTCCAATAAAGCCCCGTCTCTTTCGGATTGGGGGGCGTGTTTTTTTGCGTTCTTTCAACTGTGACGTTATCCGTCACTCAGAACGCCAAAACACGCCCCCGAATCCGAAATTTCGGATGCTTGAGGCAGCCAATTTTTTTTTGTTTTGTTGTTGTTGCTGCTGTCTCGCCTCTTCCGCATCGGCGCAGGAGCGGCTCCGTCATGCTCTCCCTCCCACGGATGCACGGCCTTTTTGTGACGCCTGCAGCCGACTTGTCTTTCCTCCCGCCTTTTGCCTCTGCTGCGCCGAAATCGATCCCTTCGCCGAGTCCTCACCCACTCGCTCGCTTTTCTGACCACCCCCGCCCCTTGTTGCTCGCTGTGTTTGTGAGTTTGCGGCTTTGACCCTTTGCGGTGTTTTGTTGCAGACCCCGTCGGTGAGACTTTTCTGAAGGAAGGGAAGCAGCGGTCCTGGGGGGCCTCAGCCCCAGGGTGCAGAAAGGTGAGGATCGCCACGGAGGTGGGCGGGGGGCTCGAGGGCGCGGGAGAGCCTGCCCTGGGGTAGAATATAGGCGCAGAGTCCTGTTTGCGGGAGTGATTCAGGGCAGATTAGGGGCAGGGCAACTGTGAGGTAGTAAATATGAGGGTTCCGTATGTCGGGGCTACAGATGACGTGTGCAGAGGTAGAAGCAAGGAGGGCTGGTAGAGATGACTCTGGACGGCGGAGGCAGTAGGGAGGGAGGGCCGCCACTCTGGGTATTACAGACCGGGCAGTGGTGGGGTTTGGTGGGTGCGCAGAGGAGTCTGTGGGGTGGGGCAGTAGGGTGTGTGAGTTGGGGCAATATGGAAAGCTGCACTATGTGCATGGTGGGGCAGTAAGGATAGCTGCCTGGAATGATTGTAGTGTGGGACAGTAAGGAAAGCTGGGAGTGTGTATGGTGGGGAAGTAAGGAAAACAGGCGTGTGCAGGGTGGAGCAGTAAAGAAAGCTGGTGTGTGTGTAGAGTTGGGCCGTAAGCAAAAAGTTGCTTGTGCAGTAACGAATGGTATGGTGTGTGTAGGGTGATTAGCTTTGGGGCAGAGAGTAGCAGCCCGGGGTGCAGAAAGGTGAGGATCGCCACAGAGTGGGGCGGGGGGCTCGAGGGGGCGGGAGAGCCTGCACTGGGGAGAAATATGGGCGCGGAGTCCGGTTTGCGGTGGCGGGAGTGATTTAGGGCAGATTAGAGGCTGGGCCGGTGGGGGTAGTAAAGATGAGGGTTCCGGAGGTCGGGCTACAGATGACGTATGCAGAGGTAGAAGCAAGGAGGGCTGGTAAAGATGACTCTGGACGGCAGGGGCAGTAGGGAGGGAGGGTCGCCTCTCTGGGTATTACAGTCTGGGCAGTGGTGGGGTTCGGTGGGTCTGCAGAGGAGTCTGTGGGGTGGGGCAGAAGGGCGTGTGGACCCCCCTCACTGGGTATTGCAGTCCGGGCAGTGGTGGGATTCAGTGGGTGGGCAGAGGAGTCTGTGGGGTGGGGCAGTAGGGCGTGTGGACCCCCCTCTCTGGGTATTGCAGTCCAGGCAGTGGGGGAGGGGGATCGGTGGGTGGGCAGTAGTTCTGTAGATGGGTCTGTGGGGGAGCTGCAGTGAGGCTGGTGGTGGGGGCTCTGTAGAGTCTGGTAGTGAGCACTGTTTGAGCCTGAGGGTGTCTTGGGAGGGGCCATGAAAGTTCAAAGGTAGGTGGAGTGGGGGGTTTGTCTTAACTGCAGTAAGGTGGGCAGTGCGGGCTCAAACGGGTATAAATAATAAGACCAGTAGCCGCTATACATGGGGGGGGTGTACAGTAAGAATAGGTGGGGCAATATGGAAAGCTGCACTATGTGCATGGTGGGGCAGTAAGGATAGCTGCCTGGAATGAGTGTAGCGTGGGACAGTAAGGAAAGCTGGGAGTGTGTACGGTGGGGAAGTAAGGAAAACAGGCGTGTGTAGGGTGAAGCAGTAAAGAAAGCTGGTGTGTGTGTAGAGTGGGGTCTAAGGAAATAGTTGCGTGTGCAGTAACAAATGCTATGGTGTGTGTAGGGTGGGGCAATATGATCAGCTTTGGGGCAGAGAGTAGTAAGGGTAGTGCCCAGGGATCCGCAGGGGGGGGACATAAAGTGGGTTGGGGTGCCTACAAGAAAGGGGCAGTATAGGTAGGGGTGGGAGCTCCTCATGCTGGTCAGTAACTTTAATGGCAGTGGTTATGTAGAGAAGGGCAGTAATGTTGATGATGAAAGCTCTGTGCAGTGGCGAGCCGAGACAAAATACTTTATTTTCAAGAAATACATTTTTACAGAAATATTACACGTTACACAATTCATTAATACAAACAATCACAAGTATAATAAAATCAGCAGTGCGCAGCACACAGGGGATCCATCCAACCAACAAGTTGCACTCGCTTTTCTGACCCCCGCCCCCCCTGTTGCTCGCTGTGCTCGTGCACCCCCACCCCCCTGACCCTCGTTGCGCTCGCTTTGCAGACACCCCCCGCCCTCCTGTTGCTCTTTGTTCTCATGCCCCCCTGACCCTCGTTGTGCTCGCTTTTTGCCCCCCCTGCCCCCTGGCTGTGCTTGCTCCCCTGCCTCCTGGCTGTGCTTGCTCCCCTGCCCCCTAGCTGTGCTTGCTCCCCTGCCCCTTGGCTGTGCTTGCCCCCCTGCCCCCTGGCTGTGCTTGCTCCCCTGCCCCCTGGTTGTGCTTGCTCTCCTATGTGTGTGTGGCTCTGGGTGTGTGTGTGTGGCTCTGGGTGTGTGTGTGTGTGTGGCTCTGGGTGTGTGTTTGTGGCTCTGGATGTGTGTGTGTGTGTGTGTGGCTCTGGGTGTGTGTGTGTGTGGCTCTGGGTGAGTGTGTGTGTGGCTCTGGGTGTGTGTGTGTGTGGCTCTGAGTGTGTGTGTGTGTATAGCTCTGGGCGTGCGTGTGTGTGGCTCTGTGTGTGTGTGTGTGTGGCTATGGGTGTGTGTGTGCCTCTGTGTGTGTGTGAGGGGGCTCTGTGTGTGTGTGGGGGGGCTCTGTGTGTGGCGGGATCTGTGTGTGTGTGGGCAGGTTTTGTGTGTGTGGGGGCTCTGTGTGTGTGGGGGGCTCTGTGTGAGGGGGGGGCTCTGTGTGTGTGTGGGGGTCTCTGTGTATGTCGGGGGGCTCTGTGTGTGTGGGGGGGCTCTGTTTGTGTGTGTGGGGCTCTGTGTGTGTGTGTGGCTCTGTGGATAGGTTTTTTGGTAGGTGGCTCTATGTGTGGGTGGTTCTGTCTGTGTGAGGGTGGCTCTGTCAAGGGGGCTCTTTGTGAATGACTCTGTGTGGGTGGCTCTGTGTGGGTGTAAATGCAATAGGTCATGCATTTGCGAGCGATTAAGCTATTGGCATTGTAAATGACAATGCCATTTATTTATGACAAAAAAAAATCATGAGCAATGCCAATAGCTCCACCTTTAATAATGCAGAGACCATTGCATTGTAAATGCTTGGTCCCCTTGAAATACAGCGGCAGTTCTTCTGCTAAGGTGGAGGAGCAACGCTCCACTGTCCGCAGAGGCAAACAAAAACAAAATGATCTAAATGCCAACCATTTTATTTTTCATCCTGTAGCTGATCTTGGGGGTGGAGCCACAGCACTGCAGCAATGGGAGGAGGAGTGGTGTGCCCTGTTGTCAGTGAGCATGACAGTTTGGCCGCCCATCTTAAGATGGCCAAACCGTCATGCACACTGAGAAACCATTAGGCACAGGCATCCAACTCCTGATGGAGCGTGAAACAAGCCCACCCGTTCAATTCTGACACTGCTCTCATGGTGAGAGTAGCATGATGATTGGCCGCAGGGGAAGCTGGGAGCTTCACCCTGGACCCAGAGGAGGAGAACACCGGCGAGCAGAGCGGCAAGCAGAAGACCAACAGGTATGTTTTTTATTATTGTTTCAGCCCCCTCAGGCTGCACCGCACGCTGCCCCCTGTGCTGCCCCAGTGCTGCTCACCACATTTCCCTGACCCCAGCTGCTACTGTTGAAACATCACCTGCCTCGACGGGACAAAAAACACATTGACAGCAGGTCCGCCTTGCCATGTCAGTGGAAAACTGGTATCCCAGTATATTACCAGAATATAGTTGACACAAAAATTGTCTATCCAAAATATTGTCTCCTAAACATCTTTTACAAAACTATCAATGAGGTTATATTTTTGTAAAAGATATTTAGGATGAAATAAACACGTCAGAAGATATTTTTGTTATTGATATTCTGACAAACAACCAGCATTCTTCATGTGTTGGGATTTTTCTCCCTGAATATGGTGACACGAGTGGCCTTTTTATCTCTGAGACTGCTGTGGTTTGTGTGACCGACCTGAAATGAGAAATCTAGTGGTATTTGCGTCGAGGTGGCATGCTAAATAGGGCTAATGCATTGGTACTGGGACAATGCAACTGTTTTCCTGATGGAAGAACTAGTGGCATCTGTGCCAGCAGAAGAATGCCCTCCTTGATTTCTAAATGAGGGATGAGAACTGAGAGGATGGTAGTCGGGATATCCACCTGTGGCTCGCAGATGTGTCATTAATGCACCCTCTAAATTAGTCTGAAATGGTACTGGTATTCTGAATAGCTATCGCAATTTTTTCCCATGCTATTCTGGATTTTACATTTATTTCTCTGATTAACTCTCAAAATGCTCTTAAATCGTATTGATCATGTCAGCTCCAATGTTGCCCGGAAAAATATACGTGGGTGTGTGTGCGTGCGTGTTTGTCGCACGTGTTTAACTAATCTGAATCGCTCGTTTCCTTCATTAACAGCGAGCACCCTTGATAATATGAAAAGCCAACAGCTATGAAAATGAAGTCCTTAGAAATCCCCCACAAGACGTCATTGCAACTGAATCAGAAATGAGTGTTAGCAATGCTGCCAAAGAGTTTTCGAAAATTGTAGTTCAAGGAATAGTTATGAGAAATAAGGGCCATAATATCAAGAACGGCGATAATATTATCGCCGCTTTAGTGGCAGGAAAGTGCCGCTAAAGCGGCGATAAATGGCTTGATAATATGCCTCTGTGAATTCTCATAGAAGCCCAGGTTCACACCAGAACCGGGGCTTCTATGAGAATTCACAAGGACATATTATCAAGCCCCTTATCGCCGTTTTTACGGCAGTTTCCAGCCGCTAAAGCGGCAATAATGTTATTGCTGTTCTTGATAATATGGCCCTAGTTTCGAAATCACACAGAGGACTTGGTGAAAGCACAACACTGACAAACAACATAACTTTGAAACAATGCTCTGTAGTTCAGTGATTCTCCGCATATATCGATAAATATACCATGCCAAAATGGAAAGGTCAAGCTACAGCCTACTGCTCCATTTCTTCACTTCTGCAAGCAGGGAAGTACCCTATGAAGGCCACAATCAGATCAGCTTTCAAACAAAGGAAATGGACAGGGATTTATCGCTAGATGGGGTGCCGTGGTTCTTATGTAAACACGATATAATATTTTTTAGTTTAATAATTTTCTTGAAGAAAATCGCATAAAATGTAAAAATAGTATCCATAATCTATGTAAAGAAAAGTCTGCAAATGAAATAATTATTGATTGACAGGTGTTAGTAAGGGAAAAAATATAAGATAAAATCTCAGAAAAAATCTTAAAACAACGTAAGAAAAAAAAGAGACTCCAAAAGATATAGATAATACATTTAGAAAGGCACTAATTTAGATGGAAATAGAAAAGAAGGAAATAGAAACGAAACAAGGAAAGAAATAGATCATGATATATTAGGAGACAGAATTAAAACCATCAAATGTGTAGCAAGGTGGTAATAATATGAAGTATGGCTGGGAGGCCTTACCTTGTAATATCGAATACCCAAAAGTAGACCTTGGATTCACAGTAGTAATTCTTCTCTCAGTCCTGCTAGCATGGCAAGGAACAAACAGGCTTACTTAGAGGAACATTTGTAAAGCATTTGACAGTACCAACATCAAAGATAAGTAATTGACACAACTCGAAAGAAATCTGAAGCTACTTTATAAAAATAAAGCTTATTTCTACATAAATGTAGACCCCAAAATGAAATCGATTCAAGGTGGATAACCAGGATATATATTTCAACACCTTTCATGCTCATGACAAGCTCAGCTCATCATGAGCCACGGTGCTCGTGTGCTCATGACGAGCTGAGCTCGTCATGACCGTTAGAACGCTCGCACGCCGGGCAAATTCCCCTGCTGTGCGAGCGTTCTAAAGAAACAGGTGTGGTCTCTCATCATGAGCACATGACCACCGTGGCTCATGACGAGCTGAGCTCGTCATGAGCACTGAGGCGCTGCGCCCGCCCTCCCCCCAGCACAGCGGGGGAATAAGCACCGCAGGGAAGGGGTTAAAGTCTTCAATAAATCACTACTTTGCAGAGCTGTCAAACTTTACCATTGCGGTCAGTGTGGGAAATCTCAGGTGACACTTGTTCCTTTGCAGGGGGAGTTCAATGGAACCCACTTGGAGTTAAGGGCTTGTGGGTTCACAGACCAAACTTCCACAGTCAGAACAATTTTACTTTGCACAGGGATTCTGGTTGCATAGGTGACTTGGCTGCACTTGGTGCTAAACAGGAGGCACGGGAGCTGTCAAAAACAGCAATTGACAAAATGATCTTGCAGGTTGAGTTCAGAGGATCTCCTTGGAGGTGAGGCTTGGAGAGGCCCCTGAACTATGAATCACCAGGTTGAACAGCTCTGCCTGGCTCGGGACTCTCGGGTGCAGAAGTACACCTGGCTATCAGTGGTGCTTAACTAGACTGCGGGTTCTGGCTTTACCAGGCATGCCAACAATGCTGTCTTTGGAATGCAAGAACTTGACAACTGCACCACATGAGTGGAGGGGGGACAATGCAAAAGGTTCCTTCCGCATGGGCGTTGAGTGAAGCAGTTGGTAGTCATCCAAGCCACCAACAAGCCTTGGTCCCGAAAAATGTCACAACTGGCTCAGTCTTCTTCCAGAGGTCTGGGGAATACTGTGGAGGCTGAGACTCACTGAGGTTCAGGACTAATCTTCTCAGAAGGCACCTGGCTGGTTATTTATGGGTTGGTCTGTGACAGAACCCGGGGGCCAGTACGTCTTTAGTTTGTGGAAGCACGATTTGTGCCTGCTGATGGCAAGGGACTAGTACCTCTGGTCATGGGGAGTCCAGGTGAAGTCTTTTGTTCACAGAAGGGTTCACCTTCCTTTTGGAACTAGTCTTGGATCCTGGACAAGTCGTAGTCCATCGCCCGCAGGAGGCTACCACAGGTGCAGCACTTTGCGCCCCCTCTCTGTGGAGTCCTGCCTTTTGCTGACTCTGCATCTTGTTTGTCCTCCTCTTCTTCACAGCAGATCTGGAGTTCTGGTGTCAGCAGTGCCCCTTAAATCCTGGATTTAGAGGTTATTTAGGGGAGTGAGGACTAGTAGCCAATAGGCTACTAGCCCTGTGGCAAACCCACACCTGGGTTGATGACATCCGGGGGGTGTATGTCACCAAACTACCCAAAACCCACTATTCTTGGGACTTTTCAAGATGGCACGAGCCATCCTCAGCTGTACAGACCGACTAGCCCACCTCAGAAGTGTGGCTAGCCTTTGGGTGGTGTAAGCCTCCTGAATACCTAATATCTTGCCTGCTCACAAACATGAGTGCCGGGGGTAGGGGTGTCTTTGTCTCCACTGGGAGACAAGTCAGTTACAAATCAGAGGTGGTGAAGCCTTTGAGGCTCAGTGCCCTGATGGGTCGTTTACTAGCCATCCTGGGAGGGCAGAGGTATGACATCCTTCCTGCCCAGGCCTTTTGCCTAAGCCCTCTGGGAGTGATAGCACTCACCAGCAGGAGGTCAGACTTCTGTCTTGGTGGCAAATGGCTCAGAAAGCCTTCCAAAGCACAAGGGAGCTTGATATCTTGATGGGCAACCACTAAGAATGTCACCTGGTTGCATGCCAGCTCACCCTCGACATGTGAATTGTATCAAGTGTTAAAAAGCACGGTGTTTGATACCAAACTTGAATACATTTGGTGGTACCATTGTGGAGCTAGCTATTTTGGTTTTGTCCGGTAGCCAGTCCACTTTAATCTATGGGCTGCCAGTCACATGCAATAAACCAGGATGGCAAGGTTACTGTAGAGGTATATATGTTAGTACATATATCCCTGCACCACTAAGATAGTGCACACTGCTTCCTGGGTTTTAGGAGGCCTGCCTTATGGGTGACATATCATACCTTAAGGCAGTGTGGTCACTCTGTCACACCTGTGGTGTGCAGAGTCGTACTTGAGCAGAGAAGCTGTTCATGCAGGTTGCGGTGCAGCCCTGCCGACTTTACTTTTACTTAGGATACTCAGGGTGGCACAAATAGTGATGAAGCCCTGGTGGCCCATTTAACACCCTTGCCCTGGGTACCACTGGTACCCTATACTAGGAACATACAAGGTGGGGGCGGATAAAATATTTTTCTAATTGGGTGTACCAATTCAAATTACTTTTTGAGGGAAAGAGCACTGGCACTGGGGCCTGGTTAGCAGGTCCCACTTCACTTTCCGTTCTAAAAGCACAGCATCTAAAGCAAAAAGTGGGGGAGTGACCATCCAAAAAGGGCACTTTTCTACAAAATGTATATACGAATATTCAAAACAGATTATAATCACAATATCATCTTTGAAATAGCTAAGCATTGCAACAACATCATTGTAAAATGCTCAGAAAAGATAATGAAACTAAGGAAATGCAGAAAGAAGTGAATGTGGTGAAAGTCTCAGACTCCTTAAAGCTTCCTGTTGTTGTCAATGAATATAATATTGCAGTCTCACCTACCACTGATATGCCATAAGATAAATTGATGAGTCACGTTCTACATCCTACATGTCATTGGTCATGCTATGTGTCTGACAATACTACCCAGCAGTGATTACAGTCCTGTTTTTGAGCTGCCCCCCTGTTATGAATATTGAGTTGATAAAGTGATACTACCTTGCAAATCAGCATGCACTACCCTTGATGAAAGTGTGACAAGTGCTTCCAGCTCCAAGGCACAAATGTCACCTCCACTCCAGCAAATAGAGGGGCATATTTACAAGAGAATGGCAAAGTGTGAAGTTTAGCCGAAATTGCTAACGCCGTGCTCCACCATTCTGAAAACGCAGGGATGCACTGTATTTATAATAATATGCTGCACCCCTTCATTTTCCCTAGCGCTGGTGCTAAATTTGGCTGCCTAGCACCCTTGCATCATAGTGCACCTTCTTTATGTGCAGGAAGGTGTTCCTTCCTGCACATAAACAATCACTAATGGTGAATTGTAACGTCTATGTGTGCTGCAGAATGCAGCACATACATAAGCTGCAACTCATAATTTTTTAATGATTGTTCATTTGCAGGAAGGGACACCTTTCTGGGTTTCTATGTGTGCTGCAGAATGCAACAGACAAAGACACAGCAAAAACGAGGAGAAATAAAAGTATTTCTCCTCGTTTCACCCGATTAAGACCAGGTGTCCCCTGGTCTTATTTTTGGTGCTGCCCCATATTTAGGCCTCCTTGTAAATTGAAGTCAGCGTCAAAAAGCAATAGGTGTTGCGCGGATTGTCCACCCCTTTCATGCTAAGTGTAGTGTGAAAGGAGACCTTATTCACAAGACTGCGTTGAGCCACATTAAGTGGCTTAACGCCACCTTGTATATAAAGCAAAGGGTTTATCGCAACAGGAACGCCATAAAAAGTGTTGTTCCTATGGCAATTATCTCATTTAAACATGCCCCAAACTCCCTTCAAGCCCTTAGGCTGGGCAACTTAGACTTGCTGCATATGGTTCCGAACCCCATAGGAAAACAGCCCCAGCCCAAATGTGGCTATGTTTGCTGCTTGGCTGTTGTTTTTTGTGTGTTTCAACTACCTACCTCACACAAGTTGTTGATTTTCATGCTTCTTCAGTAAATGTCAAGCTGATTATATGAATCAAATCTTGCTCCATGTGCTGGAATCTGTTTCGGAAAACGTAAAACAATACGCAAATTTTACTGAAAAAGATTATTTGTATTTATATTGTGAAAAGCATGACAGAAATACCTTTCAGACATGTGACATAAGATACAAAGATGAATGTTTCAAATTAAATGTTTGCTTGGTAGCAATTAAAAGACGTTTAGTACAATATGCTCGCCTTTCATGAGTCCATCATTCTCTGGATATTCTTTGCAGATGTGCCATGATCGTCAGTCATCGACCACATTAACCTTTTCATTTGCAGGCATGGGATTTTCCTGTGAACTGCAAAGCAATCAACCCTGCACCATAAAATTACGAATGAGTGTCTCTTCCTGTGAACTATACTGGAAATTATCTCCAGAAACGGGTAGCTTTTCAAGGTCCAAATGGCCACTTGTATTTCAGGTATAAAGGTCCAATGTGCGGTATATGTCTTTGAATGCGGACTGAGGATGAGGAATGAATCTAAATAGCAACTGTTCTAGTGGTATGCACCATAACCTTTAAAAGGAAAATAGGATACAGAAAATACCGGACATAAGTTAAATACATATGGTAGAATGCATTAATTAAACAATATGCAATAACAAATAAACTAGTTTGAAAAATACTGTCAAACAGGAAGCGTGAAATGAAATAAGTTATATTCGAAATAGAGTATAATCACAAAATGGGGTATTTAAACACAGAAACATATAAACATATATCTAAAATATATGTGCAATAACATTAAAATGCAATGTAAGTAAAGTAAGTTTAAAAAAACATAAAATAAAGATAGTGTGGCTTCACTAGAATGCTAGTTGAATAAAGACACCCTTAAATAATTTTCTGGCTAGTTTTTTTTATATCCCATCAAGTCATATATTATGGACCAAGGCTGCTTGCATAAAGTTGTCTCTGTTTTAGGAAAGCAACGAAATGATGGACTGGAATGCAGCAAAAATTACCAGTAGCTGAGATTATTTCAAATATTCTACCTTTTAATTTTTCTTTTGTCAGAGGGCTGTAGAGACCAGTATAAAAGGAATGTGAAACAAGCAATAGACTTAGATTCCTGGAGGCTTGCAGGGGCAGATCAGGGGTCTGTAAGAGCTAGGAAACAGGACTACTGCATTTTGAGGGGTAGCAGGACTAGGAGAGGGAGGGAGGCACCATAGGGTCTGAAAGCTGACACTGCCTTTATCTGAAAGCCAGCAGGGTTTGTAGTCAAAAGATTGGTAAGGGTAAGGTCTGGTAAAGAGGATGACGTCAGAAGAGGTGATCATAGCTCTGGAATGGTAATTTTAAGTTCAGACGCCCAAAGATAAAATTATGCAGCAAACAGTAGGACTAAGAGAGTGGTTCTGGTATATGTAATGATAGACAGAGGGGCTCAGGAGTCTGTGATGCATGGCAACGGCACTCACAGGGGTCTATTTACAAGCCCTTATCGCCACTGAAACGTCACTTTTAGTGACATTCCTGTGGCAATAGAGGCTACGCCTCATTGACAAGGCGGCAGTAAGTTACTTAACGTAGCTTAATGGCACCTCATGAATAAGGCACCCTTTCACATTACACTTAACGTGAAAGAGGCGGGCAATGGGTGTTGTGATGGGCATTCCACAGCAACACCCATTGATTTTGACGCTGCCCCATATTTACTAGGTTGGCCAAAATATGGGGCAGTGCCAAACTTAAGAACAATGAAAACGTGGTCTTACCCTGGCAAGACGAGGAGAAATGCTTTAATTCTCCTTGTTTTTGCTGTTTCTTGTGTGCTGCATTGTGCAGTACACATAGAAATATGCAAAACGCCATCGATTTCTTATGTGCAGGAAGGTGTCCCTTCCTGCACATAAACAATCATTTAAAAAAATGATGAGATGGAACTTCTATGTGTGCTGCACAAAGAGCACACATAGTAGTTACACATCGCCGTTTCAGATTGTTTATGTGCAGGAAGGGATACCTTCCTGGGCATAAATAATCTTTCCCCTCAATGCAGGCACCCTAGCACTATGGTGCAATGGCGCCTGGGTAAGAGCTAGGCAGCTGCAATTAGCGCCAGTCTAGAGCGAAACACAGGCTGCACCGCAGCCCGGCTTTTCAGAATTGGTGGAGCATGGCATTAAGCCTACAAGACTAACGCTGCCCTGAGCCACTTCACTTGTAAATATACCCCACAGATTCTTAAGGGCAGCGAATCTGGGAGAGGAGGACACATTGGGGTATTAAGGGTGACACAAGTGTTTACACCAGCAGGATATAGACTTGGAGTTCCTGCAGTGGTAAGTACCAGCATAGATGGGCTGACATCAAACGAGGTGGTTCTAAATCATGTGTACTCGTAAGCATTTTCCCAGGGGCCACAATGTAAGGTCTCTGTGGAGCACTAGAGCCGCATTGATGATACCACAATGGCAATGGGGCTTTTTGTTATGCTGCACCTGAGTCACAATCCCTCTACTGCACTGTATGGTAAGCCTTCTCTGCTTGCTATCATTACCTTGAGAGAGTCAAGTGTAAAAACAAGTTAACGTAATTATTGAATTGTTAAATCAGAGAAGGTGAGGCAAATCTTTACTAACATTGAAGAACTAGCAGAATAGCATGACAACAAAATGAATTGGCTTGCCAGTAAAATGAATGAAAAAAAGGCAATTTAAAGACCCTTATTTTGTAGATTCTGATGAGGATGGGGTTAATTTGCTGTCATAGAATATTGGTGGTCTGGAAAGCAACTTGGATTCGTTGTTGTCTGTCTTAGAGGATACAACATTTATGGTTATTTCACTGCAAGATTCCTGGGAGTTGGAGGAGGTAGTGATGAACAACTAAACTACCATCAGCAAACAATAAACACTAATGAATGCTGTGAAAAAATAGCAAACTTCTTTTCCTAGAAAATAATGAAAAGTGGGCAATCTCTTACCCATGTATCAAGTCCGACACCTCAGCTCTCCTCCTCTGATGACATGCCCATCTCGAGGTTAACTCCCTCTCCAGGCTGTGCCTCAGTCTCTTGCAACCCATAAATAACCAAAATCAAGATCTTTATCCACTGAAAAACAATGCCAGTTGGTCAGAGTTTAACCTGCTCATAGAAGGAGAGGTCCACAGGATAATTGGAAACTTGGAAAACACACTCCACACCACAAATACCCCTCCCTCGAATACAGAACCTTAACCACATCATCTCGCCATTCTGGACCAAAATCATGAATGCTTCTCTCCTAGCAGGATGTGTTCCAGACTTCCTTCAACTGGGCCAAGTCACAGTCATTCTTAACAACCCTGGAACAGATCCAATTACATTAACAACTTCCGACCAGTCACTAACCTTCCTTTCCTAACTAAGGCATTGGAAAAATGCATCAACCAGCACATCGATAAATTCAACCTTCATGACACCTTCTAACCAGGTTTCAGAAAAGACTGTTGCACAGGAACTTCTATGATTAATATATCAGACGACATTCTCAGAGCTCTAGATGAAGGCAACTCATGCCTCTTAATCCTAATGTATCTATTGGCGGCATTTGACACAGTCAACCATCAAGCATTACTTGGGACCTTTAGGAATTACATGGGGAGCACAGTCCTGAGATGGCTTACCTGCCATTCACAACACCGCTCTCAACATATAAAAATCAACTGTTGTCTTTCACAACCTAGACCTGTTCCACACGGTTCCATCCTCTCTTAAGCCCTTTTAACCTCTTCATGGAACCCCGCAAAATTATCCTGAACCAAGCATGAGTGAAATATCATCTGTATGCCGACAACACACATTACAACAAAATATCTTGCCACAGGAGCATTTGCTAACTGAATACCACACTAAATGAGATAGAAACCTAGCTAAACAACAATCGCCTAAAACTGAACCCCAATAAAATGAAACGTATGCTCTTCTCCTCCTAAGACAAGCCTCGTAGCTCAAGAGAATAGATGCTCTTAACTGTTTTCTTAAACTCTCCAACTCGATGAAGTCCCTGGGAATCCTTCTAGACAAAAAGATGTCAATGAAAGAATACATTACCAACTCAGCCAAAGGGGCCATCCATTCCCTAAAGTATCTCTGGAAAATCATAAAGTGTATCCCACATGAAGACCTAGAGATTGTAATACAATCACTAGTCCTCTCGAAACTTGACTATGGCAACATCATAATTACTGGGACCCTGAAAAGCAACCTTGCACCTCTAAGAACAACTCACAATGCAGCCGCTAGACCCCTCATAGGTACCAACGATTTGAGCACATCTCACCCGCTCTTAAGTGTCTCAATTTGATCCCCATAAAAGAAAGGAGCATTTTCAAGACAGCCTGTATCACACACAAAGTCCTTCACACTGCAAAATCTGAATATTTGGAAAATAAACTATCTAGGGTGGGTAGAAATCAGACCCTTAGAAGCTCCAACTCTCTCCTTCTCATCCTCCCAAACTGAAAAAAAATCCCAGTCACGCACCTTCTCAGTTAATGCTTCATGGATTTGGCACTCTCTTCCCATAGATCTCCATTGCAATCCCTCCTATGCTTCTTCAAACGGAACCTCAAATCACTATTGCTGAACAAATACTACAATCCACTCCTATGAGCCGCCACACTAACACGAGCATTGACATGACCTCTTGACTCAGCTTCTAATCAATCATTGTCACTGATGGATAATGTAGTTTTTATACCTTTTAATATACATGTATAATGTTGCAATGTTATTTATTCCCTTGAATCCTTGTATTAATGCTATGTTCTCTATTTTCATGTATGGTAAAGCGCTCTGATACCCTTCATAAAACTCTCAATAAATAAATAGAGGGTTTAGCATTAAAGCAGTTAAGAGACAATTTGATCACCCCAAAGGAGGGGATGGGGTTAGTGGTCATTGTATCTGTAAAATATGAAATTGTTTGGAAGCATTTTGTTCAAGGAATTTATGAATTTTCTGACAATATTAGTTTTGGCCTGTCTCTGAATAAACAGGATAAAATGGGGAAATATGGTGGTCCTGATCTAATACTATTCAAAATGTACTTCACCCCAAAAAAACTGGGAGGTGTGATAGGTAGACAATTAGTTACATTGTTACACAGCCTGAATATGACTATTATTAATCAATTTCAATTCAAAAGTGCTTTATTCGAGTAATTACTCATAAAAGCAAGACATACAAACACATTAAGAAGCAATTAAATGTACAAAGACTATTATTAATGGCAAATGTGTAGGTAATCCACTGGACCAGCACACTTTTGACAACGGGAGGGTGTCTTTACTGATCGATTGTGTAATGCTCTCTTTCGATAATTTTGGGTTAGTTATGGATCTAGTAATAGGTGATCTTGCAGGTACGACCATAAACCGCTTGTGCTCTCATTGTATAGTTGTACCTATCTAAGAGATCTCTGGCAGAATAATCAGGAAATTTATTGTAGGAAAGAATGTAGGTTAGAGTGGTCAGTAAGATTAAAATCATAAACTGTAAATGGTATGATGGACCTTTTGAAATCTCAGATTAATCAACCATCTCAGTACATAGTGCAAGATTTTGTGAATGTAATTGCCTCCATAAGGGACATGGCGTTGGTGGGTCTTACAGTGGTCATGCTAGGAAGGGTACCTATAGTTCTGATAAGGCGAGGGCAAAGTCTATCTTAAATAAGAACATAAGGGAGGCCTATAAAACAGGCAGGCTCATTAGGGAGTGCCTAATTAAAGTTCATAGAAAAGAAGTAGTGCAAATAATATGGAAAGAGAATGAGAGTGTACTTACAAAGGGAATTGTCTCCCTTCATTCGAGTAGCCTAAAGGGCTTCCGGGACATAGTCAACAGTGCTCTCGGACTGTCTAAGAAAATCGTAGCATTGCCGGTACTTGAAGAAGTTTTGGTCAGGTCTATATCTGAGTTGTATGAATTAAAAAGAAGAAAATAGAGGAGCACTGAGGAGCGTGTATACTGGGGCGCCAGAGATAGGGACAGTAGAGTGCGATTTAGATTATGCGAGTAATTAAGATAGCATGCAATATCTAAATTGGTCAGAATACAATGGTCATATCCAACCTTATTTGCGTAATATAAAAAACGGCTATATTAGTAAATGGGCCCTGAAGGTTAGGTTGCAGCAGGTTCTGGCTTTTATAAAGTGGAAGCTGATCAAAGGGGTTGGGGGAGAAAGTGGCACCTGTTCCGTCTGTCATATTGTGCCTATAATTCAATTTTATCCATGCTTCCACATAGTAAGAAGGAATCTGATACTTCTTGTTTTTAGACATTTACAGGTCCATTACATTAACTACTTAATGGCAGTAATATTTCAGTTTTAAAATGAGAGAATGTGATTTGCCCTGGGGATCTAAGTATTTATGAATTGCAAGCTCTGTTAAATTGAGTTTACTTATTAGTATTATACAATACCATAAGACATCAGAAAATATGAAGTATGAACTAGACAGACCTCACAGTATTACAGTTTGCAGTTTTAGTTGGATCTTGCTTCCTTAAATTGAGAAGTCGGCTTTTCGCTGCTATAATTGCATTTTTGCAAAAAATTAATCCTATTTTGCACAAATAACAATGACACTGCTATACTGTAGATAATTCTTGTTTGCGGTCTATAGAATATTTTGCTCTTATTATTCATGCTGTGTCTCTTACTGTACTAACCCCTCTATATTGGAAATTAGGTTGGGCTATGATTGCATTTTTTCACAAAAATAATAGTATTTTGCACATCTAACAATGGCACTTCTAAAGTATGGGTAACTCCCTATTATCCGCGCTGTGTCTCTTACTGCACTTACCCTCTATATTAGAAATTGGGTGTGCTTTAAATGTAGTTTTCACCTAAACAATTATATTTTGCACAAACAATATGGATATTGTCATACTCTAGGCAAAATTCTGGTCTACGGTCTTTTACAATATGTTGTATTTGAGATTTGCATATGTTTCACCTTAACAATTGTATTTTACACAAATAATGACAATACTGCCCCACTATGGATAATTAACTGTTTTTGGTCTATAGAATATCTCTACATATTATTCGCGGTGTACCTCTTATTGCACTAACCCGCTATATTAGAAGTTGTGCTAAAAGTATAGTTTACCCCTAAACAATTGTATTTTGCACAAACAACATGGCTATTTTTATACTATAGGTAAACTCCGATCTGCTGTTTTTAAGAATATTCTGTTTTTAAAGATTAGCGCATTTTGCATCTTAACGATTGTGTTGTACATAAATAATAAGGAGATTGTCCTATTTTAGGCAAATTTCTGCTTGCAGTTTTTAGAATACCTTGTATGTAAAATCGATGTATTATAGATGACTATCTGGCAGATGCATCAAACAAAATAGCTCCCTGTAAAATAGCGAATCGATAAAACAGGCCGTTACGAACGCAAAACCTGAAATCCCATTGCATCAACCCCAAATCTGAAAAAATAAAGAATCGCAAAATAATCCCGCGTTAAATTACCGAATCGCAAATTAGCGAAACGGTAATACCGAGAATGAAATCAGACCCTGGGAATACCGAATCGCTATTAAAAAGTCGCTGCGATATGCACCAAAAATTGCAAATAACGAAAATGCACCAAATTCTCTATTTAGCATCAGCAAAATAAGGGAAATCTCAACCAGGAGGTAAAGTTGGTGGGAGGAAGAAAAAAAGAAAATACAGACAGGTGGTTACATTCAGAAACCCTTCAAATATGCCTGTGGAGATCCTTTATGTCTTACAAAATGGCCTCTACGTGCTCGCTAGGAGGATGAGAATCAAAGCTGCTGCACAGCGCAGGAGGAGGATCCAGGAGAGGGTTTTCAGGGTGCGCATCACATTGCTGGGCTAGACAGAGGAACTAATCTATGATAAGTACAGACTGAATCTGTCCTATGACGCCTGCCCCTGCTGGCATCTGGAAGTTTCCAGGGGGTTGTAGCAGTAGCCGGAGGCGTGTCGCAAAGCGCACTTTCACTTTTCTTTCGCAAATTCCTAGATGCCATGCTGGCAATGATTCATACCCAAATCACCTTCCCCACCTTCCCCACAACCCCACAGCACTTGAACCACACCAAACACTAAACATAGGCTGAAAATTCGTTCCGCTCGCTAAATGTAAGGATTTTTGACAATTTCGCGATCTGCGAATCGCGCAAAATTGCCAAACAATCCGCTATTCGCAAGTTTGCAAACTTTTTTTTGCTTGTTCGCGTTATAAAAATACCATCTTGCGCGCGCTGCGTTGACTTACCTTGATTCTGTGTTTGCCGAGTTGTTTTCCTCCCGCAAACAAGATGACCGCACCCAAAAATGACCGCATAGGTAAGTTCACGGTAGCCGCGCTGAAAAAAAACCCAGCAAATTCGCAAATTTCGCCCATACTTACCAAACACGACTTCTACCAGGTGGCACAATTTCCCCATGTTTTAGGATGCGTTGACTGCACGCATGTCTCCATCTGTCCCCCTCAGCCAACGAATACATATTCCGCAACCGGAAGTCCTATCACTGCATTAACGTGCAGGTTGTGTGCAGTGCCAAGCACATCATAACGGACATTGTAGCATAATTTCCTGCAAGCACATACGACGCATACATATTCCGACACAGTGGCTTCCACAGGTGTCTGCAGAACGGTGAATTTGGAGAGGGACACCTACTAGGTACATACTTATGCCTCATCATTAACTCCATCCTCACATATGTAATTGAATTAATGCCGCTAACCCTTTGCTACCCACCCTGCAGGTGACAGCGCCTACGCCTTGCGTGAATATCTACTCACTCCCTAACTCAACCCAGCAACACCTCAGGAGCAGCGCTACAACGCAGCACATATCAGTACCAGGAATGTGGTAGAGCGAATCTTTGGCATCCTCAAGAGTCGCTTCTGGATCCTACACAAGACAGGAGGTGCCTTGCAGTATGACCCGGTGACCTGCTGCTGGATAATAGCGGTGTGTTTTTGCTGCACAACATTGCCACAAGAAGGGGGATACCAATAGAGGTGGACACAGATGACGACTTTAGTGCACACCACCCCCCCCAACACCAACAGGCACACGTGCCTAACACAGCTGAAGGTCAAAGGAGGCGGACATACATCACACAACATCACTTCAGAGACAGGTAAGAATGAGCCATCACAACATAATCTGGGGTGCAAATGTTTAATGCACATGAGCACATGTCAGGTGAATATTAATGCTATGTCTACATGATGCAGAGTCAAAACATAGGTAAGGATACTTATCCGTTGTCATCACAGGAGTATCTTGAAGTAATGTAGGTGGCCCATGGTTACATCACTATGGCCAAGGACCCTATGTAACATGCCTATTTGCGCCTCCCACCTACCCCCAGCCTCCTGTCGCATGACTCCTTCACATCACCACGATGTGTGTCAGTGGCTGTGGAGCTGCGTGAGCTGCGCCTCCTATCACTTGCATCCGGCACAGACACGCTGCTGACGCTTGATGCAGCCTCACTCCCCTCCTCCACTCCCAAACTGCTGACACTAAAAGTCCCAGACTGCAGATGCTACACTGCAGTGGTCACTTGGCCCAAGGCCTTTGCACATCACCACAGTAATGGCCCAGGTCGACCTGCAGTGACACAGATCTCCGTGACAGTACAGCTGTGCTGTTGCAGAGCTTCATGATGGCCCTAATGGAGGCATTGGAATGGAGCAAGTTCTGGCGATGCCTCCTGCGCTCGCTCTGTTGCCATGCTATGACGGCACGGGTGAGCTCCTGTAGGCACAGTTTTATGTCTCTGTTACCCTCAGCAACGGCTGTGGTCATTTTGCTAGCCAATTTTGCCATGTTGATGTTGATTGCACCCATGTGTCTCCCCTGCAGGTGCTGAACACGCAGCATCCGTGACTCAACCACACCGTAGTCGTGTGTAGGCTCTTCAGATCCCTCTGCAGGTCTTCCCAGGGGCCTTCCCCGCTGTCGGACTCGGACACGTGCTGGTGTTTAAACTGGCGGAGTGACAATTGGCTGCAGTGGAACATTTGTGGCTGCTGGCTTCTGCTCTGTCACCATCACCTGCAGGGAGGAGACATTTGCCCTGCGGCTTGGTAGTGTTGTCCGCGGTGGTGCTGGCGGTGGTGTTGTCCGCGGTGGTGGTGGTGGTGATGGTAGTGATAGTGTTAATGGTGGTGGTGATGGTGTTGTTGGTGTTGTGGGATGACATCCCTGCGGAGTCTCTGCATCGGTCCCTGCCGGGGTTTCTGAGATTATGAGGCGTCCGCTGTCATCGGAGTCCAGGGGTGATGCATCTGTGTGTGAAACAGTGCATTGTTATTATTTTGTCTAAATGTATATGTTTTGCATACTTTCAACTACATAAATGACATATTTGGACAGACTATTGGCCCTGTGCTGCTGGTCTCATTTCATTAACATTGGGTATCATACATGCACACTTGGTGGCATGACTACAACTCCCATGATGCAACACTTTGGTGACGGTATATGCGTTAGGCACTACTACCTGTGCACTGTGATTGGCCTGGGGGAATGGGAAAGGGTAGCCAACACGCTGCGTATCTGCACTGGCATGCATCTTACCTTGTTCTCCGGCTTCAGTGCCGGAAGTGGCCAATTGGGTGACCCCCACGACTGCCTCAGGCTCAATGGTACCCTCAACGAGGTCCTCAAGGGCTGTGTTGGGTGTGACGTTGGATGTTCCCCCTCCTGTGCCAGCTGCATCCTTCACCCTTTCTGCAATCCTCTCCTTCGCCCTTTTCCTGACGTCATACTACCTCTTTTTCAGGTCGTCTATGCTGCGATACGTTTGCTCCAACAGCATTTACCCTCTCCTTGATGCGCAGCCAGAATCTTTCGCTTCTCCGCCTCAGGCACCTTTAGTGACAGCTTGCCAAACAGCCTGTCATGTTTGATGCTCACCCCCTCAATCAGAAGTTCAAGTTCTTTGTCTGAAAATGTCCTCTTCCTCTTTCTGGGCGTGTCTTTGTTTTGGGGTGCATCCTTCTCCATCCTGGAATGCAGTGGTATTGCTGGTTTGTGGTATCAGTGTTTCTCTCCTCAGCTCCTGTGCTCTTCCTCCTCCTCTGAGCTCCTCAGGGCACGGAATGAAGCATGGGCTGGAAGACTTCCTGGTTGTGATGTCATCAACCTGCTTCAAACGCAACTTTTTTTGCGAATTCACTAATACCGAAATCGCAAATACCGATTCGGTATTTGTTAATTCGGTATTTGCTATTCTTTATTTTGGACTCTCGCTATCATGGTTTTGGTATATTTTACCGATTTTTAGCGATTCGGTATTAAATACCAAATCTGTTGATGCATCGCAGAATGCGAGTCCTTATTTGCTATTCCTTATTTTTCGCAAATAAGTACTCGTTTTTACCGAATTTTGATGCATATACCCATATGTTTAGAGGTGCAATATGTGAAATAGAGGTTTTAAGAAGGATTTTGTTTCTTAATTTGAACGTTTATCAATGTATTGTTTGTTTTGCCTATTTGGCAAGATATCAAACTATTAAATAAATACTAAATGAAATCAATTGGAATGAAATAGAATTGCACATCGTGAAACCATAAAACCTGGGATTAATCATGGGTTCCCCACTTGACCAAATTGTGTGATCCTAGGCAATTATCTAATTTCACATTGCCTCCTTTTTATACATTTTTACATAAAATAGCATACATGTGGGCAAGATATGTGCTGTATAAAACCTACTCTTGTGTTTGATGTAATAAACTATAATGCTGTCCATCTGTAATAACAACCCATACCACCCAGAGGATTCCTGGAGATAACTGACTTTCGTTTTAGATAAGTATTGGCATTGTTGCCAGGTTGGGAGGAGGCATGCCTGTTTCTATGTTGATTTTGAAAACTGTCACTTTAAAAAAAATACATCTCAAAACACTGATATAATCTGAATGAAATACACTTTTTTAAATTGTGAAAATACTTTATTTTTGCACATTTGTTGAAAGATGTCTTAAAAATTAATGTGTTCCTAAAGTTAAATAGTGCAGGACAACTTATTTGTTCCTTTTCTTTTCGTTAGTGTAAATAAACGATTGCCCATTTCATTTACATCTTTATGAATGTTAGTGCTCTCAGCAGCCCAGTGCCACCATTCAGCTGAGGACCGCATGTAAAGGTCAGAAGGGACTCATGGTCCCCATGGCTGTACTTTGAGCATCACTGTTCTAAATGGAAGAGACATAGGGCTTCAAGGGGCCACCTGAAGAGTTTAGATCCTCGAAGGGGATGTTGAAGGTTGTCATAGGACTGGTAGTGGGCCTCTGAGTACTGGCAAAAAAGAGTGGATTGGAGTGTAAAGGCAGTCGGAAAAATTGTAGGGCTGACAGAGAGGCGGATATGCTTTGAGACTTGTAGAGCTTGTAGAGTTGTATCAGCGTTTGCCAAGGATACCAGCTGGGGCCCCCAGTCCAGATGGGGGTTCTGAGAGACAGGAGACAGTATGGGCGGTTCAGAAGACTTGAAAGAGGGAACGCTGCGCTCACTGGAAACACCAGGGGGAACTTCCGGCAGGGGCACACACAGAGGTCAGCGCTCTAGTGGCTGAGCTCGAGTTATAAAAACAGGATGCCTGCCTTGACGCGCAGCGGACGCGCTAGAGTCTTTTAATTCACCACAACTAAAGGCAAAGGCGGTCAGTATTGAAATACGCGCTAGGAGCTTTTTATTTTTTAACCATTTTCTGTACCAAGTTTTTTTTGTTTTGTTTTGGTGTTCAACCGTTTATTACAAGTTTTCACATTGCACACAGCTATATCACCTACAACCCGGGGGCCGGCAGCAGTCGAGGAATGGCAACAAGTGGGCATGAGATGTGAGGACATAGCCATGGTTCCGACAAACCGGGGGTCCGGTGGCGTTCAGTAGTTACGTACCAAGCATATAGTGTACAAATTGTAAGGCAGAATGAGCCCATCTGGACAGTTGAACCTTTTTTTTGTCAAGAATGGATTAAGGAAACATGTCCATCGGATGTGTACATTTTCCCAAAAAGAAATACCAAATAAACAATAAGTGAGAAAGTGCAACATAACATGATGGTTCATAAGGTGTCACTTTAGTCACCGTCAGTAATGGTATCAGCTATCAATCCTACACCAGATATATGACTAGTAAAGCAATGAGGACCCCTGTCCGGGGGCGATGCCAGCCGTGGTCACACAGAGCCGCACATCCATTCAGCATCGCAACCACGCGCGTGTGTGGGGCATTCTGTGGGCAACAGGTCGCCCATCCAGAAAAGAAAAGTAGGAAGGAGAAGGGGGAGGGGGGGGGAAGGGGCGGACATATCCTGTACTTGCCAACAAGTGTCCTGCCGAGGCCACATCTCCTTGTTTCAGCCAACGCCCTCCAGGACCCTCGCGGGAGTTGGCGCAGCCTGGGTACCCTCAATGGTGTTTGCTATGTATGTACAGTACGGGCCCCAGATGTAAACCGGCTTTGACGCGGAGGGGACCATCTCAGAGTATTCAGTGCTGCTAAGGCTGCAATGCGGCATGCTCCGGAGCCAAGAGCTGTGAAGGGGGGGCGTCGGTCGCACCAACGCAGCGCCACCTCCCGTTTGGCCAGCAAAAAGCCCAGCGCCGCCAGTTTGCGCACTGTTTTCGGAAAGTCCGCAACATGTCCCAGAAGGGCTATTTCCGGTACATGGGCCAGCGTTAAACGGAGCATGTTGCCAAGTGTCACGTGTACCTGGGACCAATAGTCATGTAGTTTGGGACAGGTCCAGGAGAGGTGTGCGAAGTCAGCGAATTGGCCGCCGCATTTGGGACAGTGGTGTGGGCGTGATGGGTCTATTCTGTGGAGTCTCGCGGGTGTGAAGTATAGTCTGCATAGGAATTTAAAATGCAAAAGTTTATGTTTACTGTTAAGTGAAACGGTTTTGGTCTCCCTGCAGCACCACTGCCACTAGTCGTCCGATATGGGGTATCCTAGGTCTGCCTCCCGGCCAGCCCGCACCGCCTGGTCGTGGGAGGGAAGGAGATCGCAGCACATCCGGTACAATTTGGAGACCAGGTGCGCACTCGTGGGGTGCTGGATGATGAGAGTGAGAGGTGTCATCTCCTCAGGGGGGAGGGGAAACGAAGGGAAGGAAGCGTGCAGTAAGGAGCGTAGTCTAGTAAGGACAAACGAGTCCATGAATGTCCGTTCAGTAAATCTGAGGTCTTCAGTCAGGGTAAAGGCGTGTCCTTCCGGGAATAGATCCCCGATCGAGGCTATGTGAAACTTGGCCATCGTGTGACGCACCACCACCTCCCCAGTTATCGGGAGCCAAGTGGTGTTCGGCAGTGAAAGGGCCGGAGAATACAGTTGTGGGAGGTCGACCAAACGACGTAGCCTCCCCCACGCCCAGCATGTAATAGACACCGTTTGGATGTCCCTTGGGTCTCTCGGAAAGCCCAACGGCAGTGTAGTAGACAAAGAGCCAGGCAATACCAAATCGGCCTCAGGCTTCAGGTATGGTATCCTGGCGTCAGGGTGGAACCATGGGTAAGCGTATGAGCACTGCGCCACAAGAAAGTAGAGGTAAAAGTCAGGGACGCCCAGTCCACCTCTCTCTTATGGGAGAGTCAGTACCTGCCATGACACTCTTGGGGTCTTGTTTCCCCACACCAGCGACAAGAGCAAAGAGGGGAGCTGCGCGAAGAAAACCTTGGTGAGGGGTACAGGTATATTATTGAACAAATACAAAAATCTAGGTAAGACTATCATTTTGATGATGGGGACGCGGCCAGCCATGGATAATGGGAGCCTGGTCCATCTCTCAATCTGTCCCTCCAAGGCCACCATTGCAGTGCCGTAATTCAATCTGAGGATGGCCTCCGTCTCCATGTGTATGTGGATGCCAAGGTACTTCACAGAGTCTCGGCACCATGTAAGAGGGAAGGGGCAGGGCCATTTGGCGGTACTGGGCGTTAGTGGGAATATAACCGATTTGTGCCAGTTAATGCGAAGGCCAGAGAATTCACCAAAGCGGGTGATTTCTAGGAGTAATGGCTCCAAGTTGGATTGCGGTTGTCTAACGTAGAGGATGGTGTCATCCGCATACAGCGAGACCAGTAGTGGACCCGTGCGAAATTGGAGGCCGCGGTGTAGATGCAGCTCCTGGAAGTGACAGACCAATGGGTCCATTGCGAGAATGTATAACAGGGGGGATAATGGCCAGCCCTGCCTCGTGCCGCGTGCCAGCCAGAATTGGGCAGTGAGGGTACCGTTGAGGCGGAGCCGGGCGACTGGTAAAGTGTACAGCAATTCAACTGTGTTGACCGCGCATTCCGGAATACCCATGCGGCGCATCACTGACATCAGAAAAGGCCATTCTAAGGAGTCGAACGCCTTTTCAGTGTCCAATAGTACTGCAGCTGCTGGTGTGTCGGGGTCCACCCGGTGTAGAACCGAGAACAGGGTGCTGAGGTTGAAGGACGTGGAGCGGTGAGGGATAAAGCCCGACTGGGCTGGGGAGATGATGGTGTCCATCAGAAGTGAGAGTCGCATGGCGAGAACTTTTGCAAGGATCTAATAGTCAAGGTTAAGGAGGAACAGTGGGCGGTAGGACTCACAGAGTGTAGTATCTTTGCCTGGCTTTGGCAACAGCACAATGACTGCCTCTCTCAAGGTGGGGGGGAGGCAGCCAGTTTCCAGCGCCTTCGCGTACATCTCCACCAGCTGGGGGACCAGCAGGTCCTTGTAAGTCTTATAGAAATCTGCAGAAAACCCATCCAGTCCCGGTGCTGATGAGCTTTTCATAGAATCTATGGCCTCCTCTACACTGTCCGCTGTTATGGGATCTGCCAAAAAGTCAATCATCCATTTGTCTAAGAACACCATGGCAATCTCATTCAGATAATCCCCCCTCTCCGCGTCATCGTCAGTCAGGGTGGAGGTGTAGAGCTTGGTGTAGTAGGATAGGAAGGTGTCGCAAATCTCAGATGTGGTGTGTACCATGCCTCCCGCCTGCCCTCTAAGTGCAGTGATGTAGGAGTTTGAGCGGGGGGGGGACAGAGAAGGTGAGCAAGCAGTTTGCCGGGTCTGTCACCTTCTCCGTATTGTCTGGCAGTGTACGATCTTGCCAAGAAATGAAGTTCCCTGTCTGCCTCATCCCTGAACTCCACCATCAATTGCAAGTGCCTGTTCTCTCTATCCTCCGTGTATTGGTGAAGTTGCTCTGAGTCTAGTGTTGCAATGTTGCGCTCTAAGCGTGAAAGGGTGTCCCGCACCTCCCTAAGCAATCCAGTGTGTTTAGCAATGCATACCCCCCTGATGGTCGCCTTGAACCCCTCCCAAAGAACAGCCTGCGTGTCCACCGAGCACGTGTTTAATTCAAAGTAGTCCACTATGGCCTCCCTGATTCCCTCAGTGAAAACTGGATCCTGTAAGGCCTTCCCAGGAAAGCGCCATTTTCTCTCACAGCCCCATCCCGCGGGATCTTAAGTTTAAGCACAACGGGAGAGTGTTCTGAAAATGTGCGCGGGAGTGTAAGCAGGTCAGTTACCCACCCAACCAGTTCTGGGGATAGCAGCCAGTAGTCAATTCTGGTCCAGGTGTCATGAAATCCTGAATAGTGGGAATAGGCTGGTGTAGTCATGTGCAGTAGCGCTTCAATGTCGACCAAGGAGAAGTGGGTGCAGATATCCCGCAGGACGGGGTGGGAGTGTGGTCGGGTGTCTGGGGTAGTTGCCGTGCTATCCCTCAGGGGATCTAAGAGGAGAATAAAATCCCCGCCCATTAGTATCAAGCCCGGGTCCAAAGCCAATAAGTGTACAAGTAGATCTTTGAAAAAGGCGGGGGTGTCAGTGTTAGGGCCGTACATCCCAATGAGCGTGACAATTACATATCTGCCATCCGTATCGAGGACAGTGTGGTGCAGTTGAAATGGGAGCCATTTGTGGACGCAGATCGCCACCCCTCTAGAGTATCTGTTGTAGTTGGCAAAGAAGCGATGTGTGCCCCACCCTTTAGCCACCCTGGAAGCCGAGTCTGATGACAAATGAGTCTCTTGTAGGAAGACTATATCGATCCTGTGTCTGGATATGTAATTAAAGACCTGCTTGCATTTTCTGACGTTGTTCAAACCCCTAACATTCCAGGACATGAGTGACAAGTCCGATGGACCCTGTTGCAATCCTAAAGTAGGCATGAGGGTAACATAGGGTTAAATGGATCGCAGCGTGACTCGGTAAGGATCGAAACAGTAACTGTAAGGACTTTCGGACACCTGTGTACAGAACAACACCAAACAAAAAATCTTTCCCACCCTCCACCCAGCCTCCTGTAAAATCCCTAGAGGACCACCCCACCCCGTACAAAGGAAGGACATAACATCATGAGCAGCAAAACCATTAATGGAGGAATAACCCCCGAAATTCAAAAGAAATCAAACCAATCCCAGGTAACACGGCGATCGCCAGGGGTGGCAGCAACGCCTCAACATCCGGGCAGTCTTTTCACTATTGTGGATTAGGTAGTCTAGCAGGGCACCGGCAGCGATGCTCGTGGAACACAATGGAAGTGAGTAAGCCATATTAAGAAAAACAGGCGCTAGCCCCGCCCAGCGTCTGTAAACAGGTCCATGCTCTGTTGAGTGTCGCCCTGCGCCGGTGACGGCGCCCTTGAGGTGTTCGAGTTCTGTGAGCTTCCAGCCTTGTAGGTATGACAAAACTCCTGTACCTCCGACGGTGAGTCAAAGATGCGGGCATTGCCGGCTACTTCCACCCTGAGGCGAGCGGGGTAAAGCATACCACATTTCAGGCCCAGATTTTGCCGTGTGGCCTTCACCCCTGTGTATTTCCTCCTCGCTTCTTGAACCATGGCGGTGAAGTCGGGGTAGAAGGATAGAGAGTCACCTTGCCATCGGACCTCACCTTTCTCATGGGCGGCCCGCAGGGCCGCATCACGATCCCTAAAGTTCATTAGCCGGGCAATGATCGGGCGAGGTGGAAGGCCCGGCTGTGGTCGCGGACCCAGTTATTCGGGCACCCTCTCAACCACAAACCCCTGGGTAAACTGGTCTCTCCCGAACAGATCAATGAGGAGTTTCTCCACGAAGATGTCCATTCGGCCGGTCTGAGTCGATTCCGCCACGCCCAGAATGCGAAGGGTATTGCGTCGTCCCCGTGCTTCTAAGTCTTCGTTTTTGATGGCTACCTCTTTCAGGATTTTCTCTACACTCTCAAGGCATTTCAGTGTCTTCGAGCCGGAATCCTCCACATCTGAAATGCGGGCCTCTGCCACGTCAAGCCGGCGATCATGTGCCGGCACTTTGGAGCCCATATCGGCAAGTTTTTGCTTCAGCGCGTCAAATCGATTATCCAGTGCTTTGAATCCAGCCCTCATTTCGGTCATCATGGTCGCTACCATCGTGGCGGCACTGTCCAGTTGGGTGTGGGGTATCGGTTCCAATGTGGCGCCAGAGGCACCATCACCGCCCAGCAGTGGAGTCTTGTCGAAGCTAAGTTTACGCTGATTGGGGTCTCTTTTCCCCATGGTGGCCGCAGCTCAGCACGCCGCGTGGAACAGGCGGTGAGACAGGCGGGAGGCAGATGTGAAAGCCTGATGCGGTTGTGGGCAGACCGGTGACCCGTTCTCAAGGTTCTTGTTGGGCAGATCGCAGGCCACACTCGGATACTGGAGGCAGTGTGGAGTCGATGTTCAGGGCAGGTAGTAGGAAAGGCGACCACCAGGGTTCCGCAAGATGGCACACCACAGTGAGTCCCTCGGCCGGTCACCGATCCCCCAGGCTCGCGTGGACGTCAATGGTGGTGTGTGACTGCAGGACCCCAGAGCGCCCACCGCACGATGGGCAGGATCACCAGGCTAGAGGGCGGCCCAGGGCAGGTAAACCACCAACAGTATACTTTCTGCGCCGCTCCGCGCAAGTGTCGGGCATGGGAGAGCCCAGTAGGGGGGGCCAGGAGGGGCCGCTCAGGCCCGAGGCAGACCCGCACTCAAGTCGCCGACCCCCGTCTAGTAGATCCCCCTAGGCGCCGGCGCCCGTCCGGCCCCACAGTCCCCGCCTGGGGCAGCCGGCATGAAAGCCCCCGGCTCCTGCTCGCGCACTAGGCCGCAAGGCCGCACGCGGTACAGAACCCAGAGCCCGCACGGGTGAATTCCCAGGCCGGCGACCGCGGGAGGCAGCAACAGGCACTCGGCCACCAAAGCGGACCCCAGATCGCGGGCGCAGCGTCTCAGCGCAGCACCTACCCGAGCTCCGGGCGCAGTGAGAGCGGCCACCGGTGGGGTGGCGGCCCGCTCCTCCTCTGTATTGGGTCCCCCCGGGCCCCTCCGGACACAAGCCCTGTGTCGATCGGCAGCAAATCGCCTCCACTGCAGGATGGGTGGTGAGAGCGGCGCTAACACCGTCTGAGGCTCTCAGGATGTCGTGCTTCATCCGCCCGGACAGCGGAGCTTCAAGCAAAGGCGGCCATCTTAGTCGCCTCCGTGGCCACGCCCCCTTCTGTACCAAGTTAACATACAATCTTCTCTACTTTACTGCTAGGGTGGGTGACTAAGGGAAAGCACAAACCCTTTTCCTTTTAAAACAAACTTGTGTACTGTTTTATTATTGTTTCATTACTAATCCTCATATCCCATTGTATGCTAAGCTTCCCAAACTGACATGGTGACTTGCTTGCGTGTTCTCCGGTCCATGCGGTTGTTACCGTTTGAGTGGAGGGAACGTTGCGCTCAAGTAAAGCACCAGGTGGAACTTCCGGCAGGGGCACACACGAGGTCAGCGCTCTAGTGGCAAGCCTGTCTGCGCCCGTCTGCGATCGTCTGGGGACGGGGCCAGACCCCCTGGCTAATTTCTGACTTACTCCAAAGCCACGCTGCTCTCTCTTACACCTGGCAGTCAAACCATCAATGAAAGTGTGGCAGAAAAACTTCAGGCAGAAAATATGCTAAGGGCCCTTCATAAAAATGCACTGAACCTATCCCCTACTGACAATCCTACACCCAAAATCCCCTACGGCCTAAAAATTGCAGTCTTAAACACCCGATCCCTACAGAAACAGTATCTATAAATCTTCTCCCTCCTCCAAGATGATGAGTTAGACATCCTAGCTCTCACTGAAACCTGGCTTGAGGACTCTTCCACACTAGACATTATTGCCTCACTCCCAGAGAACTACGATGTCCTTTGGCACAATAGACAAGGAACATCCCGGTGAGGGGGGCTAGCCATCTTTTTCAACAAACGGCTTCAGGCCACCAAATTAGTGGCTGAAAGCATTGACCATGCTGACATTCTAGGGGTCAAAATTTCACTTAAATCTTCCTGTTTCCTAATGGCAATAGTCTTTCGCCCTCCTACGTCAACCCCCTGCTTTAACAAATTATTCTTGGAAATCATCACAGACTTCTGCTCTCGCTATAAAAGGCTCCTTATCACAGGAGACTTCAACTACCACTGGGACTCCACTCCGAAGGAATCTCACTCGAGGCAATTCGAGATAGGAATGGAAGTTATGGGGCTCCACCAGATTGTAGACACCCCCACCCCCCAGAAAGAGCACACCCTCAACCTAATCTGGACCTCACAACCCTGGGCCAGCCAAACTGAGATTAGTCCCTGCACCTGGTCGGACCATGCACTCCTAAAATGCTGGGCCCCCATGGACTGCATAAAACCTCAACCACCCCCAGATGGGGTTAGGGTGCGAAACTAGAACTGAATCAATACCTCCAACCTAGCACAAGCTCTACTCAGCTTACCCGAGGCCCCCACTCTCACTTCAGGAAATTTGGACCCAGAAAGTGAGATCCTGTTAAACACCCTGCGCCAAGCCATAGATAAATTAGCACCAGAGAGTACAATCAGAGTCAGAAACAAAGGGGAGGGAGCTCCCTGGTTTAATGATTCCCTAAGAGTACAAAAACAAAACCTCCGCCAGGCCGAACGCCAATGGCGGAAAACCTACAATCCAGAACAGCTGGCACTCTTTAAAATCACACTAAACCTCTACAAAAAGTCTATCATTGAAAGAAAGGCGGCATACTATGAGGCTAGGATTACCACGGCCGCAAATAAACAGAAAGAGACCTTTAAAATACTAAGAGAACTTAGCCAAAAAACCGAAGTTAATGCTACCAATGTCTCCTTAGGCTGCAATTCCTTCCAGTCTTATTTTCTGCAAAAAGTCAAAGCCATCATTATTGAGATTAACAACACCCCAATCAACCAAAATGAGCCCGCCGATTCTCAGGCGCCACGCCCCACAAGCCATCAACTTTTAAGTTTTCCCCCAACTGGACCACACCTCCCTAACTCAATAAATAAATGACACTAAATCAGGTTCCCCGGCGGACCCTTGTTCCCCAAGGATTTTCCAGCTGGCAGCGCCTGGGCTGGTTCACCAGATACTAGCACTGTTAAACTGCTCACTAGAGACCGGCTACCTGCCCACAAACCTAAAAGAAGCACGAGTAACCCCTCTCCTAAAAAAATCTGGAGCAGAAGCCACTAACCCAAAGAACTACAGGCCGATCTCCCAACTACCCTTCATCGCTAAAGTAATCAAGCAACATGTCCTAAAAACTCTTTCACTCTTCCTAGAGAATCACCAACTCCTACAAATGCAACAAGCAGGGTTCAGAGCACACTACAGCACTGAACTTGTGATGCTCTCAGTCCTTGATGACCTAAGACTTATGGCCGATAAAAAACAACTGAGCGCCCTGATTTTATTAGATTTATCAGCGGCGTTCGATACAGTCAACCATCTCCAACTGCTTGACCGCCTTACAGCCCTGGGCCTCCAAGGTGCGGTACATCAGTGGCTGAGCTCCTTTCTTACTGGAAGATCCCAAAAGATCCAGCTGGGGAAACAGGTATCAAACAGAGGTGCAATTACCTGCGGGGTTCCTCAGGGATCCGCTCTCTCCCCACTCCTATTTAACATTTACCTACAACCCTTGGTAACAGCCCTAGCCCACTTGGACTGCCGTGTCTTCCACTATGCTGATGACACCGAGCTCGTTCTTCGGATCAACAACACTGCCCAAGCCTAGGAAACGGCACAAATGATCCTCAGATTCACCATAAACTGGATAACCAAAAACTCCCTGAAAATCCACCCGGAGAAAACTGAAGTCCTTGTGCTTCCCACAAAAAGCAATCCATGGAATGACTGCTTCTGGCCCCAGGATATGAGATCCACTACCTCCCCCGCCGCCAGCGTAAAAAGCCTAGGCATTAAATTAGACCAAGAGCTTTCCATGACCAACCAAATTACCACAGTGGTAGGCACCTGCACAGGACTCCTGAGCAACTACGCAAACTAGCCCCCCTTCTCTCCCCAGTATCCCTACAAATGATCATCGAAGCCACACTCCTTTCC
Organism: Lissotriton vulgaris; assembly: GCF_964263255.1. Taxonomy (NCBI): domain Eukaryota; kingdom Metazoa; phylum Chordata; class Amphibia; order Caudata; family Salamandridae; genus Lissotriton; species Lissotriton vulgaris. The sequence continues at coordinate 394,354,736 of NC_141693.1, forward strand.
AGACTGGATTACAGGAATGCACTATATCTTGGCCTCCCTCAAAAACTCACTAACAATCTTCAGGTGGTTCAGAATGATGCAGCCAGGCTGATCTTTAGGCTACCCGGAAGAACCCATGCCTCCCATTTGCTTCACAAACTTCATTGGCTCCCTATCAGGCAAAGAGGGAAGTTAAAAGGTCTCTGCATTGCCCATAAAGCGATATATGGCAATGCCCCTGCATATATCAAAGAGCATCTCAAGACCTACGTACCAGGGCGCACACTTCGATCTACAGAGGCCTGCAACCTGGTAACCCGCCAATACACCCTTGCTTTAAAAGAGGGACGATCCTTCTCTGCCATACTCCCTAAACTCTGGAATCAGCTGCCAGACCACCATTGCAAAGAACCTACGCTCCTCACTTTCAGGAAACAACTAAAAACATTACTGTTTAAGGAAGCACTGACCACCAGCTAAACCTCCCATCATGGGTGGGATTTCCTGATCCGTCCATATCACCTCAAGCCTCGCCTCCAAAAGCGCTTAGAGACCTGTTGGTGATTTGCGCTATATAAATACAAATACAAATACAAATACAAATACTTGGAGCACCAAGGAACTAAAAATGGACTAAAAATAGATTTTGTAAAAGCAGTCGTAATTTTCGCACTGAACTTTACTGAATCCATTTGTACTAATAGGTCAGTTCACAAAATGGCAAATGATGAGGATTGCAATTTGAGCGGAATCAAAAATATTAATGAGATAGGTCACAAATTTAGAGAGTGCTATCTAGGTTTGCTAATGGTAGGCTGGATAGGGTTGTGCTCGAGGTTTGGAAGTGGGTGGTGGGGTTTTCAGTGTAGATACTCTGCTTTGATGCAGTGCGTCTGGGTAGAACAGTGCAGAGGAGTAATTAGGCAGCCATTTACATAGAGTTGCCTTTGCAAGTGCCGCACAGCTAGGATCACAAACTTCCTGTACACCCTCAGCATGCTACTTTTTTTCTTGATCTTTTTTCTTATAAAAATATTGGATATACGTGGAAGCAAAAAAACAACCAAGATGAGCATGGGTCTGAACTAATAATCCGCAATGCACAGGCCCAATTTTTTATTTTTGTACCATTCCCCATCCAAAAGGCTCACATCTAACCTACCTGCTTTCAAATATAGCTATTCTCCCTTTCTGCTTTGGAATATTATAATTGGACCTATCCTTTTTTATATAGTCCCGGTTTGAAGCAGAACACTTCTGTCATATGCAGCAATCACCAGGAAAGTATAGACCCACCGGTTACTTGCATTACATGCATTAATGAGAGAGTGAAACCTGGTGAAAAAAATTAATGAATCACATGTAAATGCTAATGGCACATTCATGGATTTACAGATTTTTAAGAGTTCACAAAGAATCTCTAGAGTAGTTCAATTTGTTATGGTTTTATAAACCTTGCGTCTTTGGTGTGGTTTTACCCTAACATTTTGCCATCTGATCTCCTGTTCTTCCTGACTTCATTTTTGCTTCACTTAGGACTCTGAACACTTTTCCACTAACTAGGGCTAAAGTGCTTGAGCTCTCTCCTTAAATCATTGTTAGAATGGCATATACCCAATTGGCATATTTAATTTACATTTAAGTCCTTAGTAAAGTGGCACTACCTGTGCCAAGGGCCTGTAAATTAAAAGCTACCAGTCGGCCTACAGCACTGATTGTGCCACCCACTTAAGTAGCACTGCAAACATGTCTAAGGCCTTGCTCTTGCAACCTGTGTGAGTGTGCAGCTTTAATTTGCAATTTTCACCTGTCAAAGTAAACCTTTTGCCAAGCCCAAACCTTCCTTTTTAATACATATAAGTTACCCTAAGGTAGACCATAGACAGCTCCAAGGGCAGGTTGCAGTGTATTTAAAAAGTTGGGCACGTACATTTTTTTTTACATGTACTAGTAGTAAAAACTCTTTAATTCGTTTTTCACAATTACAAAGCCTAACATTGGAGTTAACTTATTACATTTTATAAATTTAATTTTCAGATGGGAACTGGTAACCCCTTCATATTTGGTGTCTCTGGAATCACAATTTAAAATCCTAATGTATGGTGAAGTTAAATTATAAATTGCAATTCTGAAAATATCACTTTTAGAAAGTTGACATTTTATTGTGTTAACAATTTGGTGCTTTCAGCCCGACTGGGTGTGGGTGACATTTGGGCTTTGTGTATTTCTCCCAGACAGCAACACACAATGGAGAGCTTAGGAGTCACTGGATGGCAGGATGGGAGGGAGGAGCTGGGCACAGCTCCACTTACATTTGATTGGGCTGTGTTCTGTCTCCTCATAAAGGGCTGTATACCCCCTGTAGTTAGTATGGAGCCAGGGCCAAGAAGGCAGGGTAACTGTGCACTTCAAAGGCAAGCGTGTGGAAGCTTCTTCCCACTTCAAATGCACAACCATGTATAAATGCTGGACCTCAAGTACCACTACTTTAATAAACGTCTGGGCCTGTGGATATTCTGCCAGGAAGAAGGTCTGCTGCACTGCTACAAGGACTGCACTCTGCTGGACTGCTGGTCTAAAGGAACTGTTGCCCTGCTGTGCTGACCTCCTGCCCTCCTGCCTGGTTGAGAAGGACTGGGCGGATCACTGACATAATATCAATGTCATAAATATCGATGTAGCAAAATATCGATTAAAAAATATAGAATAACAAAATATCGGCTTCCTATCTCCAAACAAGTAAGTACAAAAATATTGATTCAAAAATATCAATGTAAAAAATATAGTTAGTCAAAATATCGAATTTTTGAAATATCTTAAAAGTAATGTAAAAGTAATGAAATATTAATATATTTAACTTAAACATACTTAAAATACTTAAATACCCTTAACATTAATAAATAATTAATTTAAGTTAAAAATAAATAAACATACAATTACATTTTTTCAAACATATATATATATATCAGACACAGAGTTCCGGTGAAAGCCAGTGCCTGCTCACGAGTGGGTTGTTATTAGGGTTCCGGAAGCCCAATATCTTTTATCCAAACATTCTCCCATCAGGAAAACACGTACAACGACACTCCAGGAGTTGCTGTGCTTGGAAATTTAATTGGCAGCAAAAAACAAACAACACGTTTCACCTCACGGCTTGTTCACGTTTGTTGTGAACTCCAAACCATAGTCCTTTTACATTGTCAATTAGTAATCATGAAAACAGGACTACTCGTGCACACCTCTAAGTGAAATAAATACAGCGGACATATTGGAACAGAGAATTACAACGTTGTATGTCAGTCTATTATTAAAAATTAATATTTGAGATCGCGCTGTGGCAACAAATTCGCAATCAACTGCCGTATGTCAGTGATGTGACTCTCAAAATAAATAATATTTTTAACCATAATCATTATTTGAGTATTATCGATCAAGCCAAGTACATTATTTTTGTTGCCTGTAGACTATATACATTTCATGAAGCTTAATGATTAGCATACATGTGTGAGCCACACTCCTGCAATTCAGCCCAAGTGGGCGTAAATAGGATGCATAATATGAGATGTGTTAGTGATGTCCAAATACACGTTAAACAATAGTACTGAAGAAACATCAATACTCTTCATAACATAAAGATTGAGCCCAAGTGGGCAAAATCCATTTATAAGTTCATGCTGACTCGCAGTTATACTTTGTAACCACCTGTGATCACGTCTCAAAAAGTCCCAAAATATCTGCAGAATAGTCTCATAACTTCAAAGTGTCCTTGGCATCTTGTATCATATGGTTGGTTAAGGTCACAATCTCTCTTATTCAAATCATCAAAGTAGAGTCTTTTCCGTGCCACATAAACTTATTAGTTTAAACTGACTTTTCTGTATGTTACTGTTCCAATATCCAAAAATGCAAAAACAAATTCTGTGAATTAAAAACATAAGTAAATGGTTTAAAAAGACGACTATAAGCAAGACAGCTGCTTAGTTCTAAAGTCATTCAACAAATATTCAATATACAAGCTAGTTATCATTTCTCATTTTTCATTTTTCATTATTCATCTCTCAAGATGGACAGAAAGTTCCTCATGATTATTCAAACCCTGCGGGAACATGGTTTCAAAATCAATGATATATCTAGATTCCATTTTTTGGAGCATGTTGTTTTATCCCCCCCACGTGTCCCCAGATCCACCTTGTCCAACACTACCATTGTTAGCAAATTTTAATTTTGAAAATGATGTTCGAAAAAGTGCCTGGCCACAGGATATTGCACATTGTGATTCTTAATGGCTCTAAGGTGTTGTAATACTCTTTCTTTTGCTTTCAAGCTGGTGCTTCCTATATACCACTTATTGCAGGGGCAAATAAGTAAGTATACGCAGTGCATGGTGTTGCATGTTACAGTTTTTTGTATAGAAAACACTCTACCAGTGCTGGGTACAGTTACCTCTCTACAATTAATGCTGTTGCGACATGCCGTACATGATCTGCAACACCTGAAGCCAGGTATGTCTGTGGGTTTGCTAGTGCTCGTCACAGAATTTGGGCTAAGCTCGTCTCTCAAGGATTTACTCTTTCTGAATATAATCTGTGGATTGTGGTTTAAATGAGGTTTTAGATGTTGATCAGTTAACAACACATGCCAGTGTTTGTTAAGGATCTTTTTTACTTCCGTGGCCTGGCCTGAAAAAGTTGTGATGAATCTAATGTTGGATTCAGTGTTGCTAACTCTGTTAGTGTCCAAAAGGTCCTTCCTGTCTTTGGTGTTTGCTCTTACAACGGCCCCTTGTATGGTTTTGTTGTTATGTCCACGTTCTTTGAAACATTTGATCATTATCTCTTGTTCTGATTTAAATGCTTCTTTGGTGCTACAATTGCGTTTGGCACGTAACAGTTCCCCATAAGGGATACTGTCAATGAGGTTTCTGGGATGTGCACTTCTTGCATTAAGTAAGCTGTTGCCAGCTGTTGCCTTTCTATAGAGACTTGTAGTCATCACAGTCCCTTTTATCTCAACAATAATGTCTAGGAACTCAATCTTAGATCTATGTATATGTTCAGTGAATCTGAGATTCATTGTATTGCTGTTTAACTGGCACATGAATCTATTTACCGATTCCTCAGTGCCGTCCCAGATCAGAAAGATGTCGTCGATATACCTAAACCACAGGACAACCTTGTTGTTAAAATCGGCGACCTCGTTGGACACCTGCTCCTCCCACCAACCCATGAATAGGTTGGCGTAACTGGGGGCGAAGCAGGTGCCCATCACCGTGCCCTGTGACTGTCGGTATATCAACTCATCAAAAATGAAAAAATTGTGATGTAGGCAAAAATCTATTAACTCTAGCAACATATCAGAATGTTCTAGAAATGCAATCGACCTCGATTTCAAAAAGTGTCCCACTGCTTGTAGTCCTAGGCTGTGTTTGATACACGTATATAAGTTATTCACGTCTAAGGTAACCAAGACGTAAGTTGGCTCCCAGACAATACCCTCTATACTTTTCAGAAAGTGCGTTGTGTCCTTAAGATTCGTGGGCAAAGCTGCTACAAAAGGTCTAAGGTAGTAGTCGATGTATTGAGAGGTTTTTTCAAGAAGTGAACCCATCGAAGACACTATGGGTCTCCCTGGTGGATCAGTGGCGTTTTTATGCACTTTAGGGAGAAGGTATAAAATGGGGATTTTGGGATGATCACATTTAAGGAATAGATATTCCTCCCAAGTAAGCAGACCATTATCTCTGAAATTCTGTAATTTGGTTTCAAATAGACCTTTAGTTTGTCTAAAGTCAGAAAATGAGCTTGACTCATAACAGTTTGCATCTCCTAACTGTCTGTGCCCCTCTGCTAGATACTTATTTTTATCCAGAACAACAACATTGCCACCTTTATCCGCATGGCGGATAACAATATTGACATCCTCTTTAAGGCTTTTAATCGCCTTATGCTGTTCAAATGACAAATTTTTTGTTGTTGTTAGGCATACGGTCTAGTCTCAGTTTTTTAAGGTCTTGCAAAACACCCTTTTCAAAAACTTCAACTGCCTCACACATGATCTGAGGAATGAATTTGGATTTCACTTTGAAATTACTTCCTGGATTTACATTAGTATCAACATCCTCATCACATAGAAACTCATTACCATCAATTGCCCCAGAGGAAATAATTTCCATCAATTCAATATCATTTAGATCCAAATTGTTTTCAAGATTAATTACCACCATAGGTGGTGGTTTAGGAGGGTGTGTTTCAAACCACTTTTTTAATTTCAATTTTCTTGAGAAATAAAACAAGTCTATCCTTGTTTGGGCATAGTCTAGGTTATTGCAAGGGCAAAATGACAATCCCAATGAAAGTACCTCATGTTCATGCACAGTTAATGGCCTAGTAGATACATTGATTACCGTCATAGTTGTGTCTTGCTGCCACTTGTTGCCATTCCCATGGGCTGTTTTGCGGCGTTGCTGTCTGATTTTTGCTTTCTTGTTCCTTTCGGTCTTCCCCGATTTCCTCTGCCGTGTCCTCTTTGGCCTCCCTGATCCTGTTGTTGATCTGTCCGTCCCTGATTTAGTACTTGGAACTGTAACAAAAAACGCTTCCTTATTTCTTCCTGATCATCCACAGCACTTTGGTTTAGACCTGCAGTAGTGAGATCCTGTAGACTCCCATCTGAAACATCGCTTTCTTCCGGTTCTATTTGTGCTACTGTCATAGCATTTTTTGTCATTTTTGAGATTGATTTGTCAAAAAGGTGATCATATTTTCGGTGGAAGGTTAAGGTGCGGCCCGCCTGGTAATCTTTATAATCCCGCAGGAATTTACGTTTTTCTTTGCTGTTATTTCTTCCTCCAGTTTGTGCATCTTAATTTCCAGATTCTTTGCATATTCATCAAAAACATCCTTTCCCATTATAGGAGTTATCTCAGCAATCAGTGCTTCAATTTGTTCCAAGAGTTTTTTCCGGTCTTTTAGCGCATATTTTACCAGAATGCGCATCATTGTCGTTGAGCATGCCACTGAGTTACTTGACCACTCATCCAACATGTCAGGATCTGGATCTTCAAAGGTGGGGACAGTGAAAATTCTCAGGCCTCGCGGCACTCTTCCTGCGTCAATGTATCACTGCAGGGATTCTGCCTCCCACCATTTCCCAAGTTCTTTTTTGTATAATTTTTCTAGCTTGGAAAGTAAAGTCTGTATATGTACTTCCTTGCTGATATTTACTGCTTGCGTTTTCGGATCATTGGGGATCCCACCTTGCATGAAAAATAGCTTGTCAGCTGCCGCTTTGTGCCTTGAGTCCATTGCTGCCATTCTAATTGTATCGCACTTGAAAGATTATAGAAACTCCTGCCGACTTCAGAGGACACGTACTCTGCGAGACACCGTCACAGTTCCACCTTCCGCTATGGATGCCGCTGACAATGTAAGCTACAAAGGACCGCAATCCTATTCACTCACATGCCCCCGGCACACTCACGTATAGGTAGACCGCGGCCGATGCTCGTTCTTCCGCGCCGGGTCTCGTTGGCGGCTCCGAACTACCAGGACCACAATCCTTCGTACCTTACGTCGTCTTTACCAGTATTGAAGATTGCCGGTTCCTCTTGCTGAATGGCAAAATGCGGTTCTATTGTCGCTAGTTACCGCTTATGAAAGACGTATCCTAAGGTTTACTTCGAGCAGGGGAGCGGACCGGCAAAGGTAAACAACAGACACAGAGTTCCGGTGAAAGCCAGTACCTGCTCACGAGTGGGTCGTTATTAGGGTTCCGGAAGCCCAATATCTTTTATCCAAACATTCTCCCATCAGGAAAACACGTACAACGACACTCCAGGAGTTGCTGTGCTTGGAAATTTAATTGGCAGCAAAAAACAAACAACGCGTTTCACCTCACGGCTTGTTCAAATTAATATTTGAGATCGTGCTGTGGCAACAAATTTGCAATCAACTGCCGTATGTCAGAGAGTGCAACAGTAGGGAAAGCGTTGGATAGCGGGATGGTTAAAATTACTATTTCCACTCCAGTGAGTGCAACAGTAGTGAAAGCGTTAGATAGCGTAGGGGTAGAAATTACTATTCCCACTCCAGAGAGTGCAACAGTAGAGAAAGCGTTGGATAGCGTAGGGGTAAAAATTACTATTCCCACTCCAGAGAGTGCAACAGTAGAGAAAGCGTTGGATAGCGGGAGGGTAAAAATTACTATTCCCACTCCAGAGAGTGCAACAGTAGGGAAAGCGTTGGATAGCCTAGGGGTAAAAATTACTATTGCCACTCCAGAGAGTGCAACAGTAGGGAAAGCGTTGGATAGCGTAGGGGTAAAAATTACTATTCCCACTCCAAAGAGTGCAACAGTAGGGAAAGTGTTGTATAGCGTAGGGGTAAAAATTACTATTCCCACTCCAAAGAGTGCAACAGTAGGGAAAACGTTGGATAGCGTAGGGGTGAAAATTACTATTCACACTCCAGAGAGTGTAACAGTAGGGAAAGTAAATACTTCATATATGAATAAAAATAAATTAAATATTTATACCAAATACAAATGAATTAAAAGTAATTATCAATTTTATATAATATAATAATAATCAATAAAAAATAAAAAATAAAAATAATATTACAAATAATTACCTAATAATACAAATTATTTACTAATTAACAATTAATTAATTAACAATGAAAAAATAACTAAAAATTACAACAAAACAAAACCAATAAATAAATTAAAATAGTTAATGAATTGCTAATAAATTACTTCCCACCCTATTCCCCTATAAACCCACAACCCACTACAGAAAACAAATATATACAATTAACATAATTATCAATTAAACTATGAATTAAAATGAATTACCAATTATATTTTAATTAATTACCAATTAAAAATTTAAATATCAATTAATTCAAAATAAATACCAATGAATGAATTTAAAAATGTAATAATTATAATTAAATTACTTCCCACCCTATTCCCCTATAAACCCACAAACCGCTACAGAAAATACATTCATAAAATTAACATAATTATCAATTAAACTGTTAATTAAAATTCATTACCAATTATATTTTAATTAATTACTAATTAAAAATGTAAATATCAATCATTCAAAATAAATACCTATAAATAAATAAAAATTTGTAATTAATAATAATTAAATTACTTTCCATCCTATTCCCCTATAAACCCACAACCCGCTACAGAAAATACATTAATAAAATTAACATAATTATCAATTAATCAATTAATTAAAATAATTCCCAATTATATTTTAATTAATTACCAATTATTTATTAATTAACAATTAATTCAAAATAATTACCAATAAATAAATTAACATATTTAATTAATTATAATTAAATTACTTCCCACCCTATTCCCCTATAAACCCACTACCCACTACAGAATTATATTACGCAATAATTAAATACCATAAAATGAATTAATTAAAATAAATTATAAAATAAATATACACTTTTCACACATATACTAACATAAAAATTACTTTAAAAAATTGAATACTATTTAAAAATTAATATTAACTTACTTACCTCAAATTCGATATTTTTGTTGTCTATATTCTGTCCATTCTATATTTTTGTTGTCTATATTCTGTCCGTTCGATATTTTGTCCATTCTATATTTTTGATTCGATATTAATGCTATTCTATTCGATATTTTTGTAGTCTATATTCTGTCCATTCGATATTGTGTCCATTCTATATTTTTTACTCAATATTAATGTAACTCGATATTAAAAACTCGATATTTTGAGTGTATAACGGACTGGAGCTTCATCTCTTGAACCCAGAACCCACAGTGACTCCAGGGTACTAGTTGGCTGGCCTCCTGAAGCATAAATATGGATTGTCGTATATATGCATAATTTTGCCCATTAACTCTCTGGAAATCAGAAAGTTGTGTTGTTGCTAGATTGCTCAGGGCCATGAAGTGCCACTTTGGTAAAACTTCTTCTTTACCAAAATACAATATGATCATAGTAGGTTTTTCTTTTTTATGAGGAAATTACTTTCCCTAAAGAAGCTCTTACTTTGCGGCCCTATTAAAAATATGTTTTGTCACTTTTAATTCACCTTGGATGTGCACTATTTCTACAAATGAAAGACATATGCTTGCATAATTTCAGATAGGGAACTGACTGCAAGATAAATTGGAAAGCCCATAAAATATGCAAGTATTTAGGATTCGACCTGATGCAGTACACCACATTCTGCCACACAAACAGGCCCGCACTGGTCCCTAAATTGAAATGAAGTTAATCGGTCTATACTTACACCAAATGTGTTTTTGGTCATAATGTTCAGAAACGGTACCAACTTAAAATTTCTAGCTAAATTTAAATACTTGCACTGGGACATAAATCATTCTTCTTCATAATGCCACATCCTTTATTTGGCTCACTTTTTCCACGTTTTGACTATCCATATGGTTGCATTTGTGATTGCCATAACATAACACCGACAGTGAAAGATAAATATTTTAAAAGTGTTGGTTACCACTTTTCTACCTTATCTGTCAAAGAACTGGTGATGATGTTGCTGGATATGTGCATGCCACCTCACCTACTGTGAGCAAACTAACTTCATGATTTACCCGCCATTAGCAAAAGAGCAGAGATTATGTACTATCAAACTATCAGCAAGGACAATAGGAACATTTGCTTTTGCCTGACAGCTGGCTACATGGCATAACCGTTTTCCTGACACTCAAGTACGTAGCGAGGTTTCGCTCTATTTGTCTGGTTATCAGACACATAATACAGAATCTATGATGCTTTGACACCCTCGAATTAAATAACAGTGTGCTTTGCTATTTGCTCACCCGCTAGCCAAAGAGTGCATAATCTTCCTTTTATATTGCCACCTGCTATGCCGAAGAACTTCTAAATCTCTGCTACGCATCTTTTCTCATTTGAACAATACATATACTCTGCTATACCTGGCGACAGGAGAGTACCTTCACTTTTTATTATCTAATTGCCACTAAGTAGAAGTGATTCAATACCAAGGGCCAGATGTATCAAGCTATTTTTTGTCGCAAACGGTGCGAATCGCTAAAATTCCCCGTTTGCGACAAGAAAATAGAAATTCATGATGTATGTAATTTTTCGCATCGCAAATTAGGAATTCACACTTTTTGCGATTTCTTATTTGCAATTTCAACAAATATGCAAATTATTTTTGCGATTCTTTAATTTGCACATTTCCTAGTTTGCGATTCTCGCAAATAAGAAATCGCAACTTAAGAATTGGCATAAAGATGTATGAAAAATCGCAATTTGCGAATTCTTGAAAATCGCTAAATAAGAAATCGCTAATAACACTAACATCAAGCAGGTGGCAATCAATTTGAAAGTATAAAAGAAAGTTCCAACTGCATTTTTTCAAAGCACAATGGCTGGACTTTACCTGATAACTAGGAGGCTGCGCATTCAAGCTCTTGCACACAGGAGACAGAGGCAGGAGAGGATTTTCAGACTGAGGATAACTTTGTTTCAGCAAACTGAAGAAGACATTTTTGAAAAATTTAGACTGCATCCACACACCATTTTGGACCTAATTGATGAATTAAAGACTTTTTTGGAGCATAAAACGGACAGAACCCATTCAATACATACACATGTACAGGTACTGTGCTCCCCGCATCTTATGGCTTCTGGATCATTTCAAAGGGTCATTGCAGAGGTTGGTGGAGTGTCTCAGAGTGCTTTTTCACATTTCTTCAGAATATTTCTTGATGCAATGATGAGTAGGCTGAACCATCATATTTACCTCTCCAGCAATCCACAAGATATCCACATTTCAAAATTGGATTTTTTATCAAATTGCACATTTTCCACATGTGATTGGATGCATAGATGGAACACACATTGCCATCACTCCTCCTGCTGCTACAGAATATGTTTATAGAAATAGGAAATGCTACCATTCTCTGAATATTCAAATGGTGTGTAATGCCAAATACATAATCACTGATATAGTGGCAAAGTACCCTGGAAGCACTCATGACTCTTACATCTTCAGGCACAGTGCATTGCATGGACGTTTGAGTGCTGGGCAATTTGGTGAAGGTTTTTACTTGGTAAGTGCATATTTTATTTAACATTTCCTCATTCTCTAAGGTTACCACTAATATTCCTAAAAGTAACCCTTCTTTCATATTTTTATGTAGGTGATAGTGCATATGCTGTACGTGATTTCATTTTGACCCCTTACCTAAATCGTACAAATGTACATGAAAGGAGATATAATAAGGCACACCGTTCTACACGTGGAGTCATAGAAAGGACTTTTGGAATTTTAAAAAGCAGGTTTCGTAGGATTCACAAAAGTGGAGGTTCTTTACAGTACAAACCATCATTGTGCTGCAAAATTATAACAAGCTGTGCATTGTTACATAACATGGCCATGAGAAAAGGAACACAATGTGATGTAAGTGACACTGAATCTTCAGACAATGATGATTTACCAGCACCAAGAAGAGGTGCTGCAGGAGTAGGAGCTGCAGCAGGACTTGAAAGACGTGCAGAAATCACACACAATTACTTTTAGGTATGAATGAAAAGCATGACAACTGTTTTTATTTTCCCATGTTTTACTTTATGTAATGAAACACTGAAAAGACATTATAATTTGCATAGTAGAACCTGTTACTGCACAGGACATTACAAGTATATAACTGTTAGAGAAAACATTGAAATTAAGTTTTGAGAAGCATTTTCTAAAGTTTAACAATTTACTTCCGGCGCTGTCTAATGCTGGAGCGCTGCCCTGCCTCACTGCTCCTACCAGCTGTATGTGGGGTGGCATGTCTCACACTCCTGGGTTCACTGATGTCAGGAGTTGGAGTAGGGTTGCTGCTGCTCCTACTAGTAGAGTCCCCTGTTTCCAAAGGTTCAAAAAATGCACATGCCCCAGAGTTAGAGTTCTGCATCAAATCAACAGCTGTTGTTACTTTATCAAGCCCTTTTTCCACATTCCTGGTGCATTCACTAACCATGCGCTGCATGGAAATGCTGCATCTACTGAATTGTGCAGTGACACTACACAGTCTATTTATTGCAGTGCAGTACCCAAGCATTCCGCTGTTTTGTCTACGTGCTGCCCTGACCCTGTTTTCCTCTGACTGCTCCATTGCCAAACAAAGTCTACCCACAGACGCTGCTATTTGCCTCATCCCATCCCCTGGTCGAGCTGTCTATTAATGAACCTTAATGCTTTATGTTGTTTCTGCTGCACTTCCAACATGTTTTGCTCTAAACCTTCAAAAACAGTAGGATTGTCTGATACAACACCCCTGTTAGGCCTGGTACAATCTAAGGTACAGGCTCTTCTTCTGGCAGCATTTCTTTGCTCAACATGTTCAGCATTATTTAATGTCTCATTGGCTCTTTCTGTTGCCCCTTCAGGTTCGTTATCATCATCCGCAAATGGTGGCAAAGGCACACATGTCTTCTTTTGGACCTGATGATTGGATTTAAATCAACTTCCTCATTTGAATTATCTTCACCCGGTGTAAAGTCATGTGCATGTGAAGAGTGGCCTTGAAATTCCTCTCTTGGATGTTCAACATGTGCTGTGAATGTAGAAAGAAAAATATCAGATTGTTGTGTGCCTATCTGTAAATTTACGATAAATGCTCCCTGATTTTGGACCAAAACTGCCCTCCTTTTTTGATGTATATTATAGTCACAATTTTAAAAAATTTGAAAAAAACAATCAATTGTTATTTAAAACTAGAAAGGCTAATGTTGTAGAGGATGATTTCAAAATAAAAAGTGTCAAAAATCCTCACTACATTGAATAAAGTAAGTAAACCCTTTCCTAACATACAATACATGCATGACCCTGAAAAGAGCAAACAAACATGCATCCTTCTTACCCTCTTCTCCATGTCTGGGCTCCGGACTGTCAATGTCTGTGACTCCACTGACACTCTCATGCAAGAGTGTTGCCTCAACCAGCTCTTCATGTGGAGTAGGCTGATCCGCAGTTGAAGTTCCCCCACCAGTCTTACTTGCTTCTTTGATTCTCTCAGCAAGCTTTTCTTTGGACCTCAGGCGCATGTCATACCATCGCTTTTTCAGTTCTTCGATGGATCTTGGGGTCACTCCTACAGAATTGATTTTTCTTGTATTTCAAGCCAAATTTTTCTCTTTCTGGCTTCTGGAACTTTCAAGGCTTGCTTACCAAACAGCAAATCATGGTTGCAAGCCATTTCTTCTATCAGTGTTTCAAGCTCCTTCTCTGAAAATGTTTGCTTTCTCTTCCTTTTTTCACAAGATGCACCTTCTTGTGAATTCTCAGGCTCCATGGTGCAGGGAAACAGCTGCCTAACAAGCTTCCAACTGCCACTGGGTGTGGCTCAGGCAAGCAGGTGCTGTTAATCAAGTGCACTCCCTGACTATGACTCAATCATTTTCTTCCAGCATTGGCAGATTCACGCTTTTTTGTGATTTCTTATTTTGCAAAATTAGCAAAAAAAGAAATCGCAAAAAAATCACAGAACATTCTGCGATATTTAAGAAATCGCAGAATGTTCGCAAAAATCTAGATACATCGCATTTTTCGATTTCTTAATAGCGACTCGCAAAAAATCGCTATTAAGAAATCGCAAATACAAATGTTGATACATCTACCCCCAAGTGTTCAGCAGCCTAATATTAGTGAAACTGCACTATTTAATGAAGAATGGGTAATGACGATCGAATCAATATTATTTAACTAAAAGGCGAGAAAATGAATTTTCTGTCGGCTAATAGTACATACACACTGTTATTTTGCCAGAATCTGGGTAAACAGTGACGTTTATTTACTCTTAACTCTTTGCCTTGGTTCAAGTTAAAGAATATGGAACTTTTGCTAATTAGCATTCCTCTGGGTAAATGGAGCCTTTTGTTGGGTATTTGCTCCAGTTGATGTTCATGTAGTTTATAACTACTGTTATGCAGCCAGCAGAAAGCATATAGGGACACATGCATCAATAGATTTTGCAATCCCAAACAGTGCAATTCGCAAAAATCAGCCGTTTGCGATCGCAAAATGGCCTTTTGCAATGCATGAAAGTATTTGGAATGCGCATTTTTGGTAATCGCAATTTTTTGCGATTGCCCAAATTGCGATTGCATTTAAGGAATCGCAATTCATTAAATGCAATGCAAGAAGCACTTTGAAATAGCGATTTGGCTATTTGGGGCCGCAAATTAACGAAACATAAACTGGTTGGTAATTTGCAAAAACTTTGAAAAATGCACTAAGGTGCATTTTTCAAAGTTTCATGTTACACACACACATGCCCTTGGGGCATGTGTGAGCACAACATAGGTGCACATCAGGGGTGCAACAGGGTGTCCTTTTGACACCCTTGCACCCTTGAAATTGCATGCACAATTTGCGAGTACCAAATTGGGCATGCAATTTCCCATTTATTTCATTGGGCCTGTAGGCCCAGGAATGAATGGGAAGTCATTCCTTGATTGTGACTCGCAATTTGTGAGTGGCAATTAAGGAATGTTTAGGAATCGCTATTTTTATAGCGATTCCTACATGCATAGGCTTTGCGAGTCCTTAATTGCGATTCCTTAATAATCGCTATTAAGGACTTGCAAAAGCTTATCTTGATGCATGTGCCCCATAGTGAAGAGTCCTTGCTATTTTGTCTGCTGCAGGCCAAAAGTACTTTATCTTCCATTTAAAGTGTGGCAGGGAAACGAGAAAAGAAACTCCACAATTTACACTGTAGGTGGCTAGAAATGTAGGAAACCAAGCAAAAGCTAGGTTTTACAATTTGTCTCCCTGCGCGTAAATTTGTACACATTTCTCTGCCAGTTAATTGGCAACTGTGTATGTAGTTAATGTATATGCCATTTGCCAGGCTGCCACTCATACAGTTCAGACAGTTCAAAATCTTTGCTATTTGGCAGCTGCTGAAGAATGATGTATGTTGCTGTTTACCCAGCTGTGAGCCAAATAGTATATGATATCTGAAAATGTAACTGGTGGCCAAATAAACAGTGACGTATATTTGCTATTTGCCAAGCCGCCAGCCAGACAATGTATAGTTTTTGATATTTGCCCAGAAGCTGGATAAATAACAGATAAAGGTCACTATTTTTCCATCCGCACCAAATCGTACATAGGCCCTCATATACTAAAAATGCATTTTTTAAAAGTTGTCGCAATTTGCGCAGTGACGTTTACTGAGTCTATTTTGCAAACCAACCTATGTACTAATAGGTTGGTTCACAAAATGTCAAATCAGAGTGGATCTCATTTTAACCAGATATAAAAATATATATGAAGTAGGTCGCAAATGGCACCCCACTGCACAATCACAGTCATGGCAACCTGCTTAGGTAAGCAGACTAGCATGTCTGTGATTGCTCTATAATAAACCAATCTTTTATTTTTAATTTTTTGAAATTTAGAAAATGACATGTTTTACCAACATTTTGGGACCCCGTCCTGTTTGCAAATGGTCCGCCACATCCTTTGAGGTACTGGTAAAATATTAATGATTTGGGACCAAAATTCAGTCGCAAAACATGACTACATATCATAAGGAGTTGGTATTTGGAATAGATGGTCTGAAGATGCCCAGTCCAAATAGTGATTCCTTATGGTTTCCTAAACCCATTTAACGATTTGGGAAACCATTTCCCAACTGTTTGATGAGTGCGCAGATCGGACGGCCCGCGGCCGTCCGACGCACATGCCCACTGTGACGTCGGACAGCCAGGGGCTGTCCGACGCATCAAAAAGGTTAAAAAGGCTTAGTACATTTCAAGAAGGGGTTTATCATTCGAAACCCCTCTGATTTAGTGGATCAGAGGGTTTGGGAACGCAAAAACCCTTTGTACATGAAGTCTATAATGTGCAATTATGCTGCTGGATAAATGGTGAAGTTACTATGCTGGTTGCCTGGACCCTAGTCAAATAATAATTAATTTCAGCTATTTAGGCTACTCTGCAAGGCATAACTTTGTTTCTGCTGTTTAACTGGCAGCTGGGTAAATAGTGAAATTTCTTTATTTTTATTCCTGCTGCTGAGTCCATAACACATATGGTCAAATGTACAAAGCCTTTTTGTTCATGAATGGCCCGATTCGCAACATCGGGCCATTTGGAAATGAAAAAAGGCATTTTTCAATGTAAAAAGGCCCAATTTGGGAATTGTAACCTATTACCGAATCACAAATTCTGTTTGCGAGTCCATATTAGGAAGAAGCGTGTTTAGGGCGTCCTTTCAGAATACCAAATCGCAGTGGTATGTGTGAATGTTTTGCGACCAAAATGCGGTTGCAAAACATTCACATTTTTGAAGCGACCCCTTCCCTTTTGTGAATGTTTGTAATAAAAATTTTTAAGGGCAGGCTTTTGTCCCATGGACCACAACCTGCTTTTAAAAAATGAAAAGAAAACTTTTCTTTTTCTTTTTGAAACGCATCCCATGTTCCTTTAGGGAAAACAGCTGCATTTGCAAAAACATTGCTTTATTGTAAAGCAATCACGGACCTGGTGGTATGCTGACCCAAGCAGACAAAAGGGGGTGGTGATGGACGGAGCATCTGAATCAATCAAACACTCACACCCAGTCAAAAGATCTGGGTTTAATCCATCACCGTTCTTTAGCCCACTCTGCCACCCCAGTTAAGACATGGCTCTATGCAAATCAGTCTGACCCTGTGCCTCATGGGAACAGTCCAGCCCGAACTGCCAAGTCATGTCTTCCCTGGACCGGAAACAAGCTTCCGAGGACCGGTTTCTGGCATTCCAGCCGTCTTCAGCCCGGCTTGCTTGAATCCAGTGGCAAAGTGAGCAAGGGACTCACGTCTGAGCATACCCTGCCACACTTATGCCGGCCAAAAGCGGTACAAAAGGGGGTGGTGATGGACGGAGCATATGAATCAATCAAACACTCACACCCAGTCAAAAGATCTGGGTTTAATCCATCACCGTTCTTTAGCCCACTCTGCCACTCCAGTTCAGACATGGCTATATGCAAATCAGTCTGACCCTTTGCCTCATGGGAACAGTCCAGCCCGAACTGCCAAGCCATGTTTTCCCTGGACCGGAAACAAGCTTCCGAGGACCGGTTTCTGGCATTCCAGCCATCTTCAGCCCGGCTTGCTTGAATCCAGTGGCAAAGTGAGCAATGGACTCACGTCTGAGCATACCCTGCCACACTTATGGCGGCCAAAAGCGGTACAAAAGGGGGTGGTGATGGACGGAGCATCTGAATCAATCAAACACTCACACCCAGTCAAAGGATCTGGGTTTAATCCATCACATTTCTTTAGCCCACTCTGCCACCCCAGTTCAGACATGGCTATATGAAAATCAGTCTGACCCTGTGCCTCATGGGAACAGTCCAGCCCGAACTGCCAAGCCATGTCTTCCCTGGACCGGAAACAAGCTTACGGGGACCGGTTTCTGGCATTCCAGCCGTCTTCAGCCGGCTTGCTTGAATCCAGTGGCAAAGTGAGCAAGGGACTCATGTCTGAGCATACCCTGCCACACTTATGGCGGCCAAAAGCGGTACAAAAGGGGGTGGTGATGGACAGAGCATCTGAATCAATCAAACACTCACACCCAGTCAAAAGATCTGGGTTTAATCCATCACCGTTCTTTAGCCCACTCTGCCACCCCAGTTCAGACATGGCTATATGCAAATCAGTCTGACCCTGTGCCTCATGGGAACAGTCCAGCCCGAACTGCCAAGCCATGTCTTCCCTAGACCGGAAACAAGCTTCCGAGGACCGGTTTCTGGCATTCCAGCCGTCTTCAGCCCGGCTTGCTTGAATCCAGTGGCAAAGTGAGCAAGGGACTCACGTTTGAGCATACTCTGCCACACTTATGCCGGGCAAAAGCGGTACAAAAGGGGGTGGTGATGGACGGAGCATCTGAATCAATCAAACACTCACACCCAGGCAAAAGATCTGGGTTTAATCCATCACCGTTCTTTAGCCCACTCTGCCACCCCAGTTCAGACATGGCTATATGCAAATCAGTCTGACCCTGTGCCTCATGGGAACAGTCCAGCCCGAACTGCCATGCCATGTCTTCCCTGGACCGGAAACAAGCTTCCGAGGACCGGTTTCTGGCATTCCAGCCGTCTTCAGCCTGGCTTGCTTGAATCCAGTGGCAAAGTGAGCAAGGGACTCACGTCTGAGCATACCCTGCCACACTTATGGCGGCCAAAAGCGGTACAAAAGAGGGTGGTGATGGACAGAGCATCTGAATCAATCAAACACTCACACCCAGTCAAAAGATCTGGGTTTAATCCATCACGTTCTTTAGCCCACTCTGCCACCCCAGTTCAGACATGGCTATATCCAATTCAGTCTGACCCTGTGCCTCATGGGAACAGTCCAGCCCGAACTGCCAAGCCATGTCTTCCCTGGACCGGAAACAAGCTTCCGAGGACCGGTTTCTGGCATTCCAGCCGTCTTCAGCCCGGCTTGCTTTAATCCAGTGGCAAAGTGAGCAAGGGACTCATGTCTGAGCGTACCCTACCATACTTATGGCGGCCAAAAGCGGTACAAAAGGGGGTGGTGATGGACGGAGCATCTGAATCAATCAAACACTCACACCCAGTCAAAAGATCTGGGTTTAACCCATCACCGTTCTTTAGCCCACTCTGCCACCCCAGTTCAGGCATGGCTATATGCAAATCAGTCTGACCCTGTGCCTCATGGGAACAGTCCAGCCCGAACCGCCAAGCCATGTCTTCTCTGGACCGGAAACAAGCTTCTGAGGACTGGTTTCTGGCATTCCAGCCGTCTTCAGCCCGGCTTGCTTGAATCCAGTGGCAAAGTGAGCAAGGGACTCACGTCTGAGTATACCCTGCCACACTTATGGCGGCCAAAAGCGGTACAAAAGGGGGTGGTGATGGACGGAGCATCTGAATCAATCAAACACTCACACCCAGTCAAAAGATCTGGGTTTAATCCATCACCGTTCTTTAGCCCACTCTGCCACCCCAGTTCAGACATGGCTATATGCAAATCAGTCTGACAGTTCGGGCTGGACTGTTCCCATGAGGCACAGGGTCAAGACTGATTTGCATATGGCTGGGTCTAAACTGGAATGGCATAGTGAGCAAAAAAACGATGGATTTAGGCCCAGATCTCTGTACTGGGGTGAATGTATGATATTGTTCTACATTCAGTCCATCAACTGTTGTTTTTGCATTTGTCACCCCGAGTGGGACGGGTATACTCAGACGTGAGTCCCGTGCTCTCCATGCCACTGGAATCAAGCTATCCTGGCTGAAGAGGGGTGAAACCGGTCCTAGGATGCTTGTTTCCAGTCCAGGGAGGACCTGGCTTGGCAGTTCGGGCAGGACTGTTCCCATGAGGCACAGGGTCAAGACTGATTTGCATAAGGCTGGGTCTAAACTGGAATGGCATGGTGAGCAAAAAAACGATGGATTTAGGCCCAGATCTCTGTACTGGGGTGAATGTATGACATTGTTCTACATTCTGTCCATCAACTGTTGTTTTTGCAGTTGACCCAAGCAGACAACCATCCCTTTGATTTTCGCGATACCCAATGGGTCGCAAACTGAGACCCACCTCATTAATATTAATAAGGTTGGTCTATTTGCGACCCACAGGAAATCGCAAAATGTGTCAAAGACACATTTGTACAGTGGTGTTTGCCATCACCAAAAAGCTAATTGCATACATTTGCTATTTGGTAATCGCAAATGATTACCAACTTACATCTGGCCCATAGTCCGCTATTTAGATGGGCTGTGTATTTTTTTTCCTGTGCCCCCTGCTGGTGGGTACAGAGTATATAATCTTCTATTTAGCTGGCTGCCTGAATAGTGAGTTTCTGTTACTACTTGCTTCGCTGCAGGCCATATAATAGTATCTGGTATCCTGGGTATTTTATTTTAGCCCTGGCATCACATAGTCCAGTTGTGTGTGCACAGAAGCATAGGCTTTCACTGACTTTGAGAGATCCTGAACTTGTCCTATGACCGTAAGAGTGTATCAAGCCTTTTTACCTGGATGATTAAGTTGGAGACCTATTGGTTCACTTGTGTAAAGTTCCACTTCTATGAACTTGACCAGTCCTTTGTGCTAACATCCTGAGTCTGTTGTAGTACATGCATGGTACTTGTGAGTGAGCCAGAGTAATAAAGGTCTGTGGGATTCATTTTATATATCCCTGACCGGCCCATTTACAAGAGAGTCAGGGTTGTGCCTCAGAAAAGGGAAGTGTATTGCTCACATACCTGTGGCTGGAGTGAGGAGACCTAGAGACTGAAGCAAGAGGAGTGAAGGTAGGGCATCCTTAAATATCTTATGAGACGTTTTGCTTAGCAAAGAGCTGTTGATTAGTCTTCCTAAGTACTGCAATTTGGTAGATGATAGGTGAAAGGGGTGAGACTGCATACTCTGTTGTAAAAGGTGCGCACACCTTTAGTTGAGGCATGCCCTTTTGGCTTTCCCTAATTACCTCTTTAGTTAGGCTGATGTCAGCCAGGTGCAGAAACCTTATTGTGCCCCTGTTGTAGGTTCTACTGGATGGAGACAAATCAGTAGTGTGAAACATCACTCTACACATACTCTGTGTCTGGAAATTAGCCTGGAAAGGACATTTGAATGTAGAACCACTCCAAACCGATTCTACAATTTGAGGCAGTTGATCCAAGTTGTGTATAAATGTGTGATCCAAATCACTCTACTGTGTTGTTCACTTCCAAGTCCTCTTTGACCAAAAAGGGGAACACTCTACAGAGTATTCAAGAAGGCCTCTGCGTAACCCAGTTCTGGTGTCTGCCTGACAGTCAGCCTCTCATAGGTGACGAGACATCGCCTGAAGTCAGGATATCTTGCTGGAGGTATCAGTCCTAAAGTGCTACAAGCCTGCATATCTGACTGCTGAGAGAGGCCAGGGATGCTGCCTATAATTGAGTAAGAGAGAGAGTGTCCAATAGGGAGCACCACATCCCCTGTGATAGTGGGGCACCCAGATGAAGCAAACTTGTCATGACCAATTCAGAAGGTATCTCCTGCTAGAGGCCCCCAATGCCATCCTGTTCATGTAGGTGCGAACCGTAGCTGTGTGATGGCATGATAACTGATGTTCTGAATGGAGATGTGATTGTATGTTGCTGAACGGCCCAAATCTGTCAAATTAATGATTGGCCTGTGTGGGGCTTCATCTGCTGAATTGCTGAATGGCACATCTGGGGCTGTATCTGCCAAACTGCAGAACAGCTCTTGTACGTCTTTACCTTCCCAGGTGCCGGAGGCCCATGCAGGGCTACATTCACTAAGGTTCTACAGGCGCTGCTGGGGGAATCCCTGCAGTCTAGTCGGTTCATGAGCTACAACTGCTGATTGCAAGAATCCCATTAGAACTACACCTACCAACGGTCCATTTGGGACCACTTCCTCTGAGGACTGCGATCTTCAGGTGCCTGAAAAGTGAAGATTTAGAAGGTCCAATGCCTAATGTGGCCATGTGTCTGGCGCAAAGTAAACTTCACTAAGGGCTGCCGCTGCTTTCTGGAGGGTGGGGGCACACCATTTAATTTCAAGGCAGCCCTGAAAGACCCTAAGTTGACTTACTCATGCTGTGAAGGGAAAAAACTGCAAAGACTGGAAGTGAGACCATATATGGACTGGGAATGACTGAAACTGCACCTAAGCCTTAGAGAGAGGAAGCCGAGACCCAGGAGAAAGAGCCTGACAGAGGAGGGACAGAAAGGAAGCAGGATGGGGACAGAACATTTCAAATTTAGTGCCAAAAGGCACTAACTTGTGTACTTGGCTGGAAATTCACTTTATTGGCCTGGTAGTTGTTTGATGGGCTTTGAGCATGAGCACCCCTGCGTTGCCTTCCTGAGAAGCCTGTGATTGCTCTGCCTTACTACCCTGACAGCCAAGTGGAGAAAGACTTGACACAGTTTGCAGAGCTGTGGAAGAATCAACCCCAGGGCATTACAGGCAAACGATCTCAACTCCCAGAATTGAGGCCCAGTAGCCTCTGCCTACCATTTACCCTCCTGAAAAGGGACTGACATTTTTAATTACACAATAAAGTATACATTTTCTATTTTCTACAGAGACGCCTTCAAAATAAGGAATACTCCTACCGTGTATAACAAATGCAAGGTATTGATTTGGGAATTGCACTTTGTCATATTTAGACCCTGGTGAAATTTTGATTAAGAAAGTGAAATCTTGGGTAATTCCAATTTGTTGGGTGATACATGTTTTGTATAGTTTATTTCTCTCTCCTTGTTCTACTTTTTCATATAATTTTCTGCCATGGCAGACTAGTTAGAACAGATAATATCTTGTAGGAACTGTAAAACTGATGTGTGTTACATCTGGGAGACATTTTCTGCTTGAACCAATCAAACCAGTCTCCTGTTGAGATCTTACATGATTGTTGCACAAGTGTTATTCCCTTGTACTAATTTCACAGAGATGATCAACAAAATTTAGTTGTGTTATAACCCTAATTTTCTCAAAAACATTAGGCAGATTACACTAAGGAATGAAAATAAATGTTGCCCAATCCTTGTCATAATTAGGTTGCTATTTGCAACAAGCTATTTGAACAATGAAAGAAAGTGGGATATTAATTAACGTGGGTTTGAGCCCAATTCAAATAACAAGCATAATCCTTGACACCGTGAACCACAAAAATCACGAATAAACCTGAGCATAACCTTCTGCTAGCGTGGCACAAAAGCAGTCAGGCTCAACTTAGAGCTAATGTGTAAAGTATTCATGCAGCACTCAAACCGTAATAAAGTGAAAACAAAAAACACATGACAAGAAAAATTCAGGTGCAGAGACAGAATATCAATGGAAAAATATCAACATGCAAGAATATTGATGGTGTAAAATATCAAGGTAAGTTTTCACGATGTAAATATTAACAATTTTATGGTTGATATTTTTTTATATGTTCTATATTTTTTGGGGGTATTTTTGTATTATTAATTTTAAAATGTTTAAATAATTGTTTTATGTTTAAATAATTGTTTTCTTCATTTTAATATCATTTTTAGGAGTGGGATGTTGGGTTTATTGGAGATAAGGGTGGGTAGTAATTAAAAAAATGTTAAAAATTACTATTTTTCATAATTTTATATATTTTAGGAGCTGGATGTTGGGTTTATAGGGGATAAGAGTGGGGAGTAATTTAACAACATTGTGTTGAAAAGAAATTATTTCTTAATTTTTTTTAACTTTAAGAGGGGGATATTGGGTTTATAGGGGATATGGGTGGGGAATAATTTCAAAACACTGTGGGGCAAAAATAGTTTTCCTTTTTATTAAATTGTAGGAGTTGGTTATTTGGTTTATAAGGGAAATGGGTGGTGAGTAATTTAAGAATGTTGGATAAAAATACATTTTAAATAATAAAAAAGAAATATGTAATTATTAATAAAAAGTTATATCATTTTAATGTCATAATTTTTTTAATTTGAAATTATTTGTGTTGTGAATTATGCTATGTGCATTTTGTGAAAATAGTTCATTTTTTATTTATAAAATATAATTTTAATAAATTTAACAAATGATTTTCTTAAATTTGTATTTGTAAATATTTTTTTGAAGCATTTAGTGAATATTTTAAGACATATTTTTAAATATGTGTTTACATTTTTTGTTGAGAATTTGTAATTATTAAAAAAATGTAAATCAAAAATGGTATTGTATTTTTTAAACTAATAAAAATGTAGTCATCGTTTTTGGTGTTGTTCTTTTGGTGGTTTAGTGTTTTATATGTTTTACATAGTGTTGGATATAATTTGAATGCTATGTAGTGTTAGTTATGTGTTTATTAAATGGATCTTTATATATTTAATGTAGATGTGAGTGCTTGTGGGTTTGTATTTGTGTTGTGGAGGTTTTGTTTTCGTTTTTAATTACAGGTTTTGTTTTAGTTGCTGACGTTTTTTTTTTTTAGTAAAGGAAAATGTAATTTCTTGTTTGATAAGAAGTTACTTTACATTTCCTTTTTTCCCGGTGTGCTGGAGGATTTTTTTCTAAACTATTTTTGGGTTATTGAGGGGTTTGTCATTAAGAGGTTTGTGGCGTTGGATTTTCTCTGTACAGTTGTATATTTGCATTTTATTTTGGGCTTTGTTATATAATGGATTCGTATTTAATTGGTTTGCTGTGGATTTTTTCATTTACGAGGATATTCTCCTGCTACAAAACTGTACCATCCATCATCCGCGTTTCACAGTTATTAAGTTTCTGTGAATTTGTATTAGTTGCAAACATGATAATTATTTTTTCCTGACTTTCGTTGTCATAGATAAGAAATGTTTCCTCTATGTGGGTGATGATATACTCAGGTAGTATTTGGATTTCTCCAAATGTTTGGGGGCTAGGTGGAGTTTGAGCTGTAGCTTTTTAAGTTTTTGCTATTAGTCTTTTCAAAGTGGGAATGGAAGGTTGTTGTCCTGTGACATGTTATGGCCCTCTAGTCAAATATTCTTTTGTATTTGGGTGCTTGTTTTTTAGGAACGTGTGCTTGCTTCCCTTATTGCCTCTAGGGCATCTCTTACTTCAACTTCAGTTAAATTGGGGGATTTTTGTTTTCTCTAACATTCACTACTTCTATTGTAATGGCTCTCCCATAACAGGCATTGGAATAATATTTGCTACATTTCCTTTTTAAATATTTTTATTCACATTTTTCACAAGTTAAATACACACCCCCTCCCCCCTTGAGACCAGGACCCCGAATCAGTTACAATCACTGGTATAAGACATGTTATCATACATTTTGACGCAATACTACTAAGACAGAAGAGAATGTACAGGCATATCTTAATACTTTAGACATTAGGTCAATTGTAAAGCAAAGAAAAGAAAAGACAAAAGAGAAACAACAAAAAAAAGAAAAAAACTGAAAAATTAGAGCTATACCACAGGATATTGATGAATCCAATCAATGATCTTGAATCCAGTTTAACAGAGGTTCCCAAATTTTCATACCCCTTCTTCGTGCATTACGCCCTTTATTTTTATATATAGCCACCTCAAGGCTACATGTCGCAAGTAATCTAGCCCTCCATTGCAAAAATGACGGTGGCATCGGATCCAGCCATGATGACGCTATACACAAACGAAAAACCGCCATTGCCACAAAAATCAGCCCATGTAAATGTTTTGGTTGAGCACTGCTAGTTGTGCCCAACATAACCTCTTCATTTGTAAAATTCACCCTAATTTGGAATAAGTCAGATAGAAAACCAGAAACTTCCGCTAGCAGATTTGTTGGTACGTTACATGAGGCAAACATATGGGTAAAATCTGCTTCGGGTAATGCACAGCGTGGGCATGTAGTTCCTTTCCCTGTCCCCCATTTTGCTATTTTGTATGGGGTGTAGTATAGTGAGAAGAAGGTTTTATAGAATTGCGCCTGTAGTTTTATAGATATCAAGCAAGTGCGTGACAATTCATATGCATAAGGGGGAATTTGGGGAGATACCCCTAGTTTAGTCTGCCATGCTACCGCATGTTTATCTATGTCATCTGGAAGTGATGCAGTCAGTACGCCATATATTTCCCCAATTTTAGGGGTAGATTCTTAACTGAGATTTTCTATAGCTTGCCAGATTTGAAATTTGATCCGGCCTCCTCCTTCCATTATAATTAAAAATTTCTCAGCTGTAAGAATTTAAAAAAGTCTCTGTGGTTGATGTTAAGCTCGGAGTGCAGTTCGTCAAATGTCTTAAGTCTGTTTGTCGTAAAAAAGCACCCGAGCTGTCGCGCCCCTGCCTCAACGACCTGGCGCGGAGATTCACGATTAATATCTGTGTTACCTCAACCTTAGAAATTGTTTTGGGGTGTAAAAAGAAGTGTGTGTAATTGTGTGAATGAGCAGGTGTGAATGTTGATAAGTGTGTGTTAGACAGGGTGCTCACTTTCTATTGTAAAAAATCCTTTTTATGTATATATCGATTTGTAGAGATAAAGGAACTGTTTATTGAATTTAATGTCTAAATGATTATAAATATTATTGATAAATTGATGAACACACATGGAAAAATAGTAAAAAGAAAAAAAAGTATTCTTAAACTAGATAAAAAATCTTTGTGTACCTGTGTTAATCTGAAGGCCTACTGATTAAATATATGAGCTACGCCTTATGAGAAAGTATGATAAGGCCATGGGGGAACTTTATTATGGTTTTGTAGATGTTGTCCTCTCTTTTCCCTGGTCATAAATTAACATTAGAGGGGGTCCCAAACTTATGCTGTTGTGCCCCTGCCTCAATCCATCTCTCCATACAGGTGTCGTGGAAAATTCTTGGTAGATCCATATTTTTAATCACGGGGGTATAATAGGAATAACGCCCCAATCCCAGTAATTTCCTAACATTCCCCCAACATTTGGCAACGCTATCATTTACATGGCGCCATAGACACCCTTCACAGCCCTCCACTAGAATAAGTTCCTGTGGAGTTGGTATATTACCACCATTCAGATTTTTAGATATAAGTGTCACACTATAT
The DNA here is from genome assembly GCF_964263255.1 of Lissotriton vulgaris. Classification (NCBI taxonomy): domain Eukaryota; kingdom Metazoa; phylum Chordata; class Amphibia; order Caudata; family Salamandridae; genus Lissotriton; species Lissotriton vulgaris. The sequence continues at coordinate 394,382,240 of NC_141693.1, forward strand.
CTTAATACAGTGGCCCAGTAACATAACTTAAAGTTGGGCATTGCCAATTCTCCTCTTTCTTTGAGTAGTGTAATCCACCTGAGTGCCCTATGAGGTCTCTTATACCCCCATATGAACTGTGGGAACATGGATTCTATAGCTTTTAATAGTTGGGGAAAATTTTCTAAGCATATTGCCCGTAAAAATATAAAAATCTCCGGAATTTTTTTTTTTAATTACCACCTATAGTTAGATGTAGATTATTTAATCCAGCCAGTTCTCTCTTGGTACGCTGGATAAGTGGTTCCACGTTGTCATTGACTATATTCTCAATTCTAGCATTTATACTGACCCCAAGGTATATGGCTTTATCCATTTTTTCTAGAGTCCCTCATCTTAATTTTATCATTAAGCACAATCTGTGTTTTTGCTGGAGTTTAATTTATACCCTGAGACAGTACCAAATGTTTGGGATTTCTTTTCAATCAATCTTATACACTGGTAACAATAGCTATATCATCAGAATATGCTAGAGTTTTTGTGTCATGATTGCGCACTCAAATAGGGGGAATTAGTGCATTATTTTCTAGCCTTCGTACAAATGTTTCAATATAGATTGAAAATAAAAAGGCGAACAGGGCCCCCCCCTGTCTTGTCCCCCTGGTGATGGTAAATCTGTTAGACATAACCCCATTAATCAATACGCTGGCACTTGGGTTAACATACAGCTTTTGAATCGCTTTTATGAATCTCTCGCTGATGCCATAGTTTGACAAAGCATCCCAAAGAAATTTCCAGGCGACCCTATCGAACGCTTTCTCAGCGTCGAGCAGAATAAGCGCCATAGGGTCACCCATTGTCCCCATGTAGTCAAAGAGAGAGATAACTCTTTGTACATGATCAATTGTAGATCTTCCAGGAATAAAACCATGTTGACGGTCTGATACGATTTTATGTATCATTGGTGCCAGTCGTGCGGCTAACAGTTTTGAGTATATTTTCGAATCCCCATTAATCAATGTGCTAGGTCGATATGATCCCATTTCCTGAGGGTCTTTATTTTTCTTTGGGCAAACCACTATTTTGGCGGATGACCATGACAAAGGTGGATTCCCCCCCCTGAAAGATATATAAAAATAGTTCTAACATGATAGCCCTGAGTTGGGGTGCGAATTTAACATTAAACTCCGTTGGGATCCCATCCATCCCTGCTGCTCTCCCACTGGTTAGGGAATTCATAGAGAGTAGAATTTCCTACAAATGAAGGAGACTATCTAGTGTGTCCTGATCACCTGTTTCCAATCGATCTATTGTACTTGGATCAAGATACGTCTCAGGATCCATCTGCTCATTTTCTGTTTCATGATATAGTTTTTGATAAAATCTTTGAAATGAGGCTCTTATATTAGAAGGTTCAGATCTCAAGCCGAGTTCTGGGTCCTTGATTTCTTTTACTAGATTGATTGATATTTCTTCCCGAGTCCATACCGCTAACTGGTGTCCTACTTGTTCACTTAATTCATAGGTTTTCTCTCTACGGATATGAGCTTTGGCAACCGCTTTTTCAATTAATATCTCCGAAATATAATTTTTTGCAATTGCAATTGGACTTGAACTCTTTATTTCATCTGAAAGAAACATTAGGCATGCTGCTGTTTTCCCCACTAACGCCATGCCATGAAGAAGGGAGTTTTTCTCAAAATGCGTAGGCAAATGGTGTCATACTACGCTGTGGTTTCCTTCCTGAATCTGCAGCGGCTCCGAGAATAAAGAAGGTACAAGTGAAAGTTGTGTGGATGTTCTCAATTGCGGAGCAGTTATTTTGAAATATGGAGTGGCCAGCTACGGTCACGAGAACAACCCCTCTGCGCCCACAGACTCGAGTGTTTCATGCACGGGACACAAGATACGGGACAACTTACCTGTTCTACGGAGCGCAAATCACGCAACAGATAAAAAAAGGGGATCACCAGCGACCCAACGGGCAATTACCTTGAGGAACAACGTAAGCTGCACCCACTATGGATTTGATATATTGCAGTGGACTACCTGAATCAGGGTGCTTTGCGAGAGATCCACCAATTAGGGCGGGACTTGAACTCATTATTTCATCTGAGAGAAGCATTGTGCACGCTGCTGTTTTCTCCACTAACGCCATGCCATGAAGAAGTGAGTTTTTCTCGAAACTCATAGGCAAATGGTGTCATACTACGCTGTGGTTTCCTTCCTGAATCTGTGGCGGCTCCGAGAATAAAGAACGTTCAAGTGAAAGTTGTGTGGGTGTTCTCAATTGCGGAGCAGTTATTTTGGAATATATATATATATATATAGTTAAGCGAACAGCAGCAAACAAAAAACGCAGCGCACGGAGAAAATGTAGGCGGCAAAGGGAAAGCAAAGAGAGGGAGAGGAAAAGGAAAGAAATGGTAATAACAGTTTCCTCTAAACAGCACATTCCGTCTACATCTGATCTAATTGATGGTGCATGTTGTAGTACTAACAGTGAGGAACAAATGACTGATAACACAGAATGTAATACAGTTATCAATTTATCCGATGTGGTGCTAGACAAAGCCGAATTACAACTTTTATCCCTGGGTTTGTCATACTGTCCAAAAAACTCGTTCAATTATGTGCAGACCCGGGTTGATGTGTTCAAATTTATAAGAAAGTTGAAACTAAAAAAACACTTCAAGTTGTCAAATGCGCAATCTAAAGCTTCTGATATTGTGAACAGAACTCAGCCATCCAGAGTGTTTTCAATTTCTGATACGAATGCTTTGAAAGTTGCTCAAGAATTAGCATTGGAAGAGGATTTTGCTCCTGGGGCAACTCAACAAAATCTAAGAAATGCTGGTATTGCAACTAACCTTCCTTGCGCTACAAAATTTAAACCTCCATCAACGTTTTACATCATAATGCCTAAAGATAATATAGATGCATTTGGGGATATAGTTGTGGAAGAATTGAAGAAATTGCAACATACAACATCTAGAAAGAGCAAACGTATGAGATAAATGGAAAAACAATATAACAAACTCATGAAAAAATTGAGGAGTGACTCTAATCTCATTATAAACAAGGCGGACAAAGGAGGCAATACCGTTATCTGGCCTCGGTTTCAGTATATGGCTGAAGCAGAAAGGCATTTGAGCAATGAATCTTGCTACAGGAAAGGCAACTTTATTGACATTTTGCGCCTCAAGGATAAAGTACATAAAGATCTGAGTCAATGGAGGCGTGAAGGGCTATTAAGTAAGCAAGAACTGGCTTTCCTGAAAAATGACTTTCCAGTAACCCCCTTCTTCTACTTAATACCAAAAATTCACAAGCAAACCATCCCAGTCCCTGGCCGGCCTATTATCTCGGCCCAAGGCAGCTTGTTAGAATCGATTTCACGTTATGTGGATCATTTCCTACATGAATTTGTGGAGTCATTGCCCTCTTTCATCAAAGACACGGGGCATTTTTTGTCTAAAATCAATGATATTGTGTGGGACAATGATTCAATTTTGATTGCGCTAGATATAGATTTCCTATATACTAGCATTGCACATCATGATGGACTAAATGCTGTCAAGTACTTTCTGAGTAAACGTGATATTGCTTTTAGTCAACACAGTAGCATGCTTCTGAATATGTTAGAATTATGTTTGAACAACAATTATTTCCTATACAACAAGGAAATTTACCAACAGTTAAGAGGAGTGGCCACGGGGGCATGTTTTTCCCCCACCTACGCATGTTTACATGTGGGGTGGTGGGAGGAACATGTCCTCATGGGGCCGCTTGCTGCTAGGTTCCCCAACAGAATAGCCCACTTTTGGCGTTTTATAGATGATATTTGTATGATTTGGAGGGGATCAGAAGAGTCAGCTACTGAATTTGTGAGAGTTATCAACGATAATCATCTTAATCTAAAATTTACGTCACAGATCAGTAAAGTGATGCTCCAATTCTTGGACGTTGAGATCTATGTCCAGAATGATACACTACACACTAGACTCCATAGAAAGCCCACGGCGGGCAATTCTATTTTGCACGCCGGTAGTGCACATCCAGGTCACCTGGTGAAAAGTATTCCCTATGGGGAATTTCTACGTATCCGAAGGATATGTAGTTCTGAGGTTGACTTGAACAAATGTCAAACAGAGGCGTTTCAGAGATTTGTTGCTAGAGGCTATCACACTACTACTCTTAGAGAGGCTTTAAACAAAGCAAATGAGATGAACCGGGATGATTACCTGAATTCTACCAAAGCCATCAGTGTAAGACAGGAACCAAAGTCTGAAATCCCTGAGAGAATAAGCTTGATAACTACCTTCAATACGGAGGAAAGGAAAGTGAGAGGCATTCTCAGGAAACACTGGCCTTTGTTGAAAACTGATATAAGTGTGGCTCCCTTACTACCTGAGGAACCAACAATAACCTTTAGAAGGGCACCCTCTATGCGGGATGCCCTAGTTAGATCTAGCCCTGAGGTTATTCTCAAGAAAAATTGGTTATCTGAGAAACCAGGATTTTACAAATGCATCTCTTGCAGAGCTTGTAAATTCGGTGTTTCCACCAAGGAGTACAAGTCTGCATTTGATTCATCTCCTATCTTGATAAAGGGGCACTACACTTGCCGGACTGATTTTGTAGTTTATGTGCTCCAATGTACTTGTGGGCTCAAGTACGTTGGAAGCACCAAACTACAGGCCTTCAACCACATCCTCCAACATCTCAGGGCCATCATCAACTCTGATGAGAATTACCCGGTTGCACGCCATTTTTGTTTGGTCCATCAGAGAAATGTTAATGATCTGAGCTATTTTATCATTGATGGAGTTCCCAAGAACATCAGGGGCGGGAATAGAGAGAAATCTCTCAGGCAGTTGGAGAGCAAGTATATCTTGCTACTTGATACTAGAATCCCCAATAGGTTAAACACGGGAGAGGACCTTCATTGTTTTTTATAACACCTGTTCATTAGGTCTGGCCAATACGACTGTAAGGGTCAACTTTCAAACTGTAATATAGGCAGATTCCTCCTTCAATTTAACAGTAATCCTAGATTGATCACATTGAGGAATATTTAGTAGTTTTGTAAGTAGATGGGTGGATTATTCTACTTATATCAACTCCAACCTATGCTGTTCACCTAGTATAACTGCTGTCTGTATCCAACTCCCCCAGTTCTGTGATCATTAATAGCCTTACACAAATAGGTCATAGATGAGATTTTGAGAGGGAGTATGACTGAACCGTTCTTGGTTGTATTTTTCAGTTCACAGCACATTATATCTCAATGAGGTGATCAATAAGGCACTATGTCTTAATGCTGGGCCCCTAAAAATATGTTTGCAGTACATTATTAGGGATCCTTGTCTTTAAATCAATGCATATACATTGTACGTATAGGTTTATAGGTAGTTCAATATATGGTTCGATAACATGTAAACCTCCTAAATGGTACAACATGGTTTTTCTTGAGCCCTCCCTCCAAGTTTCCCCGTTTTTTCTTTTAATATTTTCAGCCATCAACAAATTAATTAATTAAGGGTCAGGGATCTGACTCTTATTTTGGCTGAATCTGCACGTGGCACTTTATATTTTGCACGAGGGTTTGCACTTAAGGGTTTGAAACAGTAAGCACCAGCACTTTAAAGGGCGACATTGATTGTATATGTTGATGTGCACTGTCATCCTGCAGACCAGGGATTTGAATATCGAATTAAAATTGTATATTGTGCTGTATAATAGGAACTTATATATTTAGTAGAGCGGCAGCTTGTAAATATGAAAAAATCATTATATGTTATAGTTGCGGCAATGTATGATACTTATGCATTTGTTATTTGAATTGTACATAATATTTATAACATTTGTAAATATGGGTCTGTTTTCGTATTTGGATGAACTACAAATTACGTGTTTTTTCAGTTGCAATTGATCTACACGCCCTAATTTTGTGTTAATTAGTCACCCTTTATATGCACTTTCATTGGTTCCGTCCGGCATGTGATCAAGGTCACCTTGTAGTGACCGAAACGCGTCATGCTGGCGATTGCGTTGCAATAAACCACCTTTGAAATCATCTTGCGCTGTGAAGTGGTCTGTACCTGTGGGTTCCGTTGGTTGCTGACGGATTGTTTGTCCTTTTGGAGTAAACGGAGCAGGACCTCGAATCGCATATATATATATATATATATATATATATATATATATATATATATATATATATATATATATATATATATATATATATATATATTTGAAGAGCAATGCGCCAAGCGCTTTCAGAGAGGGCTCACCACGACACACCTGGACCCTCCGGTCTCTGCTTGCCATCCCTCTCTGAAAGCGCTTGGCGCATTGCTCTTCAAATATATATATATATATATATATATATATATATATATATATATATATATATATATATATATATATATATATATATGTTTAATAATTGTGCAATTTTAAATAATAAACATGCTAGTATAATTATCATTATAGAAAACATACTTACATTAGTGTTGCTTTACTTTTCTTGACGGTATGTTTTGAAGGTAGTTGTTTATTCACTGTTATATTTTCTGTTGCTATGAAAGCAAAATGTTTCTGGTATTACTGTTATTAAAATGTTATATATATTTTTATTTAAATGTATTGTTTTGTATTTAGTAGTACAACAAATAATACTTACTAGAATGCATTGCAAGTTGGTGAAGTTCTTGCAAGCATTTGAGAAATATCTTAAACAACAGGAAGATCTCAACTGTTAATAATCTGGAAAAGCATTGACTCTCAATTTTTGCTCTTATAAAATATTTTTAATCCTTTTTAAATGATAATTTATACATTTTTATAATGTGTGCGAAATATATCAAATTGTTATGGTTTTAATTAACTAAACAATAAAGTTTAAATTTACAAAAAAAAAAAAAAAAAAAAAAAAATTTACTTACTAGTTGTAGTTGAGGAACTTAATTTCGTGGATGTTTTTTGTTGGTGCAGTTTGTTGAAGCTGTGATGAGAAAAGTATTTATTAGTTAAAATTGTTATTTTATTTATTGTTTAATATTTAGTTTTTTGTTAGCGGGCGGATCGCCCTGCCCCGCCAGGCCGGCGGTAGGTCCTGCTTCCGGGGCGATCTGCCTGCCATCCAAGCCTGATTGACCTCCCCATATGAGTATGGCTTGGGGGTCCACGGCAGACAGCGCCGGTCGACTTGTCGACCGGGCGGAAAAGGGTCACAATATGGTGGCGGTGTCTGCAAGACACCGCCCTCCATATTATGATGCATGCGGAGATTCGCCTTTCCATGGCGGCAACGCCGCCATGGAAAGGCATGCCGTGTCTGGAGTTGGGGGCCCGTTGCGGGCCCCCAGAGTGTTGGGGGGGGTGGGGGGTGTACATGGGGGGTACCTATAGTACTCTCCCTCATTGCCATGCACTACGTGGCAGGCACCATGCGGTGCCTGCCATGTAGCGCATAGCAATTATGTGCGCACTCCTATTGCATTTTGGGCCGGTCTACAGCCAGCAGATCCACTCGCAATGTAATAGGCCCTGGATGCGCCCTCCCACCAGTGTGGCGGGCGCATCATAATATGCATTGCTGGACCCCCGCAACTTCGGCGGTTGGTCCCTGGCTCCGTTGCGATGGCAGGCAGACTTTGTCTGCCCGCCATCATAATGACCCTTTAGTTTGATGTTTTTCTTTAATGAAGATTTTGTAGTTTTCTTCGAAGTTGTCTGTTGTCACCGTTTTTGGCGCAGTTGTATTTAAGTGTAAGCTGTGAAATAAAAGAGAAAAAGTTATATTTTTTGTTTATGAGAATATTTTCATAATTTATGAACATATGTATGAAGCTAAAGAATTGTGAATCTTTAATAGCGATTTTTAAAGAATTGCTATTTAAGAGTTGCAATTTCTAATGTATGTAGGAACTGCTAAATAAATTGATATTAAAACACAATCTGTAATAGGGAGTAGAATATTTTGTTATTAATTTCTATCGGTGTAGAGGGCCATAGGAATGAATTGGAAACTATTTGCAGTTTGACAGTACCTATTTAGAAATTGTATTTTGAGTTAATGCATTTTAAAAGTACTTTTATTGGTTGTAAATTAGGTAATTTTGTGAATCGGCTTGTTTGTGACTGTTAAGAAGCATGATACATGTTCTAACTAGTCTTTATTTTAAAATATATATATATATTTTTTAAAGTTTTATTGTTTTATTGCAAGGAAATACAGCAAAGCATATTAATAAACAAAAAAAAAACAGAGTATCTTCAAAAAATAAGAACAAATTATATAATACATTTTTTAACAGAGTACAAAATGGAAGAGCAAATATAGAATACATGAAAATTAGATCCACTCGGCAATTGGTGCCCAGATTTTGTCCCCCATGATTCTTTTTTTAACCCCCTTGAGCTTATAGATAGCAGATTCCATATTAAACATAAATAGTAATTTTTCCCGCCACATGAAAAACGTGGGGGGATCCTGATTAATCCATTCTTTGGTAATACAGGATCTAATTGCGGCCATGCATAGAAAAAGAAAATAAGAAATTGGTCTAGGCCGAGTAGCAGTGTGATCTATACCAAGCAATACTAATTCAATAGTTAACTTTATATTACATTTCAAAATAATAGACAAAAAAGTTTCAATTTGTTGAAACAGCAATGATAATTTAGGACAAAGAAAGAACATATGCAATTCATCGGCTGCATACAATCCACATCGGCTGCAATTCGTGCCTACCGACGTGCTCCATTTAACTACTTTTCTAGGAGTATAATAAAGATTATGGATACACATGAAATGTTGGGATTTCATCATCCCAGTTATGAGACATTCTGCAGCCATTTTAATCGACAATAAGATATCGACATCTACTATACCTAGACTGTTAGCCCATTTAATCTGACATTGGCCTAAATCATCCCCGTATTCCTGCATTAGGCTTGAGTATATAGCACCTATCAGAGGTTTTTTTTGTAAAAGCTCTAGTAAAGGATTTTTAACCGGTGGAATTGAAGGATGGCCCTGTAGGAAGCTACGCAGTTGTAGGTATTTAAAAAAATCATTTCTTCCCACAGAAAAGTTGGTCATTAAATCCTGAAACGAAATCATTTGCCCATTACAAAATAAATCACCCAGGTGCTTTATTCCTTTCTGCTGCCACCTATACATAATTAAATCATAAAAAATTTCTGGAAATAGCTCCATTGATATAAGAGGAGTGTAGAAATTTAATTTCACTAATTTAATATGTTTTCGAATTTTCTGCCAGACTCCAAAAGCTAATTTCAGCGTCTTCTATTTGGTTTTTTGTAATAGCTGGGTTCTACTATTCTCAAAAAGCTACCCTTAACTTTCTCGCCCAAAATCATTTGGTAAATTGATGGAGTTTGACATTCTACAAGTTCAATTCTTTCACCCAAAATTAAGGGGCCAATATATTGTAAGACAGCAGAAAAGTAATAAAAAAGAAAATATGGTACATTCCATCCGCCGCATTCCTTGCTAAGAATCATTTTTTTAGCAGCTTTTCTGTGACGTTTATAGCCCCAAAGAAAACGAAATATGGTTCTTTCTAAGTTTTTGAAGGAATGTAATTGGAAATCCAGAGGAATTGTGCGGAATAGGTATAAGACCTTAGGTAAAACCAGCATTTTTAAGATGTTGGTTCGGCCAAAGAGGGACAACCGTAAATGATCAAGACGCTGTAATGAAGTGTTGATTTGGGTGATAATAGGGTTTAAGTTGCGCTCTGGTATCTTTTCTATAGGTAGCAAAATTTTAATTCCTAAATATGTGACTTCTGAAGTGGTAGGGATATTTGCTGGTGGGTTTTCTCCTGAAAACAAAACTTGAGTCTTTTCCAAATTAAGTTTAAAACCCGAAAAGAACCCGAACTGTTTAGCAATCTGGTCAATAATAGTTAAGGTTGTTTGGACATCTGCAGTAGTAATCACGATATCATCGGCATAAGCAAGGACTCGATAGTTAAAATTAGCTAAATGTATGGGTTTGATATTGGCTTCTGAAAAAAAACGATTGATTAAGGGGTCAATATAAAAAGCAAAAAGTAGGGGAGAACAGGGACATCCCTGACGGGTACCCCTGGAGATTAATAAAGGTGAAGATAAAGGTGAAGATAATTGTCCGTTGATTTGAATATATGCTTTGGGGGTAATATACAAAGTTTTCAAAGCTTTAATGATCCCCTGACCTAATCCCTTCCTGAGCAGAATTTCCCAAAGATAATCCCAAGCAACCCGGTCAAAAGATTTTTCAGCGTCTAAAAATACGAGTCCAATATTAGACCGAGTTGCTTGGGACCAATCCAAAAAGGAAATCACACGTCGAATGTGATCGGCGGTGTCTCTAGCTGGGATAAACCCATGTTGGTATTTAGAGACTAAAGGGGAAATAATATTAGAAAGTCTAACCGCTAAGATTTTAGAAAAAATTTTGCTATCAGAATTTATGAGTGAAATAGGGCGAAAAGATGAGGGTAATAACGGAGGTTTACCTTTTTTAAGAAACACCGTAATAATAGAATCGTGCCAAGATTGAGGGGAGTTACCTTGCTGTGCATTTAAACATAAATCCAATAATTCTGCTTTTAATGCATTCCTAAAAAGTTTATAAAATTCTAACGGAATGGCATCAGGTCCTGCAGCTTTGCCTGAGGCTAGGGACATTAGGGAGAGTTCGATCTCCTCCCAGGTGAATGGTAGATCTAGTTTCTCCTTCTCTTCAGTAGATAGAATAGTATTCAATACTGGATCAACAAACTGATTAATCTGGTCTAAACAATCAGGACGATCATCATCCGCATACAGTTTGGAATAAAAATCACTAAAGACTCTCAGAATATCTTCCATTTTGCTAACTGTCATCCCTAAATGGTTATCTATTTTGTTAATACTAGCAAAAGCTGCTTTCTGTCTTGCCCTCTTTGCCAATATTTTGCCTGAATTTTCTCCGACTTCATATAACTCTGTCCTGAATGCAGAGACTTGTTGTGCAAATTTCGTAGCAAAACGTTGGTAAATCGTATTTTTTAGAGCTGCTAGTTTCTTTATAATGGTTTCCGTAGGTAATCCTCGCTTATATGACTGCATAAGTTGGACCTCTAAAGATCTAAGATTGTTGGGCACACTTTTTTTTCTGCACCGCACCAAAGATTTTTTAGATTAGATTATTTTTTTGTATATAAGGGATTATATAATGATTTAGCACAAGTAGAATATGAGGTCCTTCCAAAAGTTATCTCAGCCCATAATCCTTTAATACTCAAGTTTGCACTGAATATCGTTAATACTACCCGCTCATGGTCTTTTGACCGTAAACTACTGTATGACCCAGCCTATGTTGATCGCATGAATGCTTGGATTCCGGAATTCTTTCTTAATAATAAAGGAACTGCATCACCAGAAATAGTTTGGGATGCTTTCAAATGTGGGGTTCGGGGTGAAACATTTAGTTACTCATTAAGCAAACAAAATGAAATCCGAGTCCAGGTAACTTCTGAAGTTAAAAATGTTAAAACATTTTGTAATACAAATTATATACTTACTATTTTTTGTTGATGAGATGGTTTTTGTTGATGTTGATGTTTACTATATTTTTGTGGCACCTGTAAAAGAAAAGTATTTGTTAGCTATGTTTTGTACTTTTATTACGTTTTAAAAATCTAAATAATTTAATTTCTTTGTAGATTAAGTTCTATATTTACTTTGTTATATTTTTAATGATGTTGAGTTAAATATTGTGGGCATGAAAATATTTGTCTTGTAATCTGTGATATTTAAAGTAAAACATGTAATAATTTTACTAGATTAAACTAAAAAAGGTGAAGTATTTATATTTTGTTCTAAAGTTTTGTTCTTACCTGTGTTGTAGAAATTTCTTTATAGTTGTTTATGTAGTTCTTCTTTCTTCTCTTTTCTCTCTCTCCCAGAGACGCTCCTCCTCCTTGTTTGACAAATATACAGTAAAGTTGCATTAATTACTTCCTTATTTTTATAGTGTTTAATTAATTAATTAACGTTTTCTATTGGTTTGTGTTTGTTTAGTTTCAATGTAATGGTCAAGGTGCATTTTTTAAATTTTTTAGCAGATACCATTTAATTAGTTTAATATATATAATGTTTATTATGTGGTTGATTCCGATTCGGGAAACAAATCCGTACGACGATTCGTATTCGAAGCCGTTTCCGTACGATTTGTAAAAATCCATCCGAATTGCGCAGTACGATCCGTAGGATAGAAATGTGTCCGAATCCGTGCGAACCGTACAAAATACAAGGCAAAATCCGTACGATTAGGCTCTCACAGTGAACCGTATGATTCGTAAACATGCCGTATGACCCGCCAAGTACGATCTGGACCGGGTAATGAATACGCAAGTCGTACGGAACACGTCGCATATGGACAATTCGTATGGAGAGCCACACATTCACATATGCACCATACCCCTAAATGCAAGGGGTGTATGCACCGTACACCTATGGCCTTGGGGGGTATGAACCGTACCTCTACGCGCCGTACGCCAACATTCATGGGGTGTACGCATGGGGGACATACGCACGGTACCCCTGAAATCCAGGGGTGTACGCACCGTACCCCGACCACCGTACCCCTGCTATCAGGGGTGTATGCACCGTACCCGGGGAGGTCCGTTTCCTACGCATTTTGAGGAAAAATATGCTTTTACAGATGTTTTATGCTCCTGTAGAAAAAGAATTGTACGGAGTGTTGTTGATATGATTCGTACTTGCTGGGTCGGAAAATACAGCTTCGATCTGTACGGACGTCGCCTACTGCGTGTTCCGAATGCGATTCGTACGGATCAGTGAGTTGTACGTCTTCGGTACGATTCGTACGGAGAACTGCTTTGAGTACACATCGTACTAGGTTGTACGTTAGGGTACGGTTCTCCATACGAATCGTACGAGATAAAAGCTCCGTACGGCTATTCGGAGGGGATTTTCCCGAATCGGATTCGGCCCCTTAATGTTTCTATTTATGTTATTTATTGTTGTTATTTAAATATATTTGTAAATAAATGTAATTTAAATTATTTATAGTTGGTATATATTATTTTAGTTCATTTTTGGTTCGTTGGATATTTATTTAATGTTGTATTGTTAATTAATTTATTTGTGTTGGTATTATAGTAGTATTTGTTTTAAATATTTTAATATTTGTTATATATCCTGTTTTAGTTTATTTTAAGTAATTGGGATATGTAATTTAATTATATAATTGTAAATAGTATTTTTTAACTTTAAATGTTATTTTTGATATAGTTTATATGTATTTTATCGATATTTGTGTAGTCAATATTGTTTATATCGATATTTTTGTTGTGTTTCATTTTATTTTAATGTTATCGATATTTTTGTAAGGATGGGCGGAGCTGGTGTAGTGCCTCTAAGCGTAGCTCTGCTCTGCTCCCTCCCCCTCCCAAATGCTTTACAATTATAAAAAGAAAGCACTTATCTGTGTTTCTGCCGCCTCCCCTGCCTGGCCGCGTTCTCCTCCCTGCTCCTCACCACCTCGGGTCCTCCTGACTTCTACTCCATTGAAAAAAACACTACTTTGGACATCTGAGCAGGCGCATTTCTTGTGAGAAATGTGCCTGCGCGGGCGCTCGCATGCGCAGTTTTCACAAGCATTAGCGAGATGACGAAGAAGAGGAGGAGGGCAGCCCGGGGACGCCGCAGTACATGTAAGTGGTTTTAAATGTATTTTTTATTAATGTTTAATTACTTTTTATAATGAGCGGTGGAGGCAGGGGCTAGCCAACACCGCTCCGCTGTGGAGTGTCTGGAGATTTGCATTCTCTGTAGGAACGCAGAGAAGGCAAATATCTGCACACTCCACGGGCGGAGCGTAGGTCTCCGCTCAGGGTTACTCTGCAGCAGGTGGTACCAATTAGCTTATAGTTATATCTCTGATGTGAGCAGGGCAAGTTTCAGGGTTAAAAGGCTTCCTTGTACAAATGGTTGGTGTAGGGTCAGAATAGATCAACTTGTTTCTATGAGGAACCATTTCATTGGCCTTTTGGTCATAGTCTTTTCCCCAATGAGACCATTCCAGCCACATATACATCAGAGCTTTTTTTATGTTCTGTACATTGGTTCTGTAAAAAGGCCAGGAATGCATTCTATTTAGAGAGGTGGTTTTGTTTCTGTGGAACGGGGCTGGAGATGAGAGGATGGATCAGACAAGGGAGAGGGGTAATTGTAAACAAGGATAACAATCATATGTTCAAAAATGCAATCTATAAGACTTACTTAGCTTTAAAGCAAATCTTGCAAGATTCCGTTCTGTAGGAACAGTGGAGGAGTCAAGTGAGTAAATAAGAATTCCAAACCAGGACTTTATTTAACAGTTGTCCTGTTTCCCTCAGATCAAAATCTAGTATGATATTTGAAATTAGATTTGAAAGAAAGACATCTCCGGGCATGAAAAATCCCTTTGGAACAGTGAACATTTTGTTTGAAACATTTGCTTATATTCATGATCCATGGTAATTGATGTAGAACAGAGCATAAATAAGCTTTCCATAACAGTTTTTTCCATGCAATGCCTTTACCACTAATGCTTTACACACCCAATGCATTTACCACGCAACACCCTTATCACACATGCCTTAACCATGCATAAGCCTTTACTATGCATGCCTCTACCTATCAAAGTATATATTATATCTATGAAATTTAGGGTTTAGGGGTGGGTAAGGGTATAGGGTGGTAAGGTTTTAATTTAGGCTTTAGAGTTTCGTAGGGATATACAGTGTTAGAGGTATTTGTATGCTTTAGGGGTGGGTAGGTGCTGAACTTGGTCCTTTCTGTAGGATCACCCCCAAACATTTTGCTTTCACTCCTCCTATTTTTGCTAAATTTGTTTTTGTAGGCCTTAGGACTCTGTGCACCTTTCCAAGGCTAACACGCACTAAAGTTCTTATGCTCACTTCCTAAACCATGGTAAAATTGTCTTACAGCTGATTGTCATATTTAATTTATTTCTAAGCCCCAAGTAAAGAAGCCCCTAGTAAAGTGGTATATACCCAGAACCTGTAAATTAAATGCTACTAGTGGGCCTGCAGTACTTGTCGTACTAGCCACTTCGTTAACCCCTTAAAAAAGGCCCAGGACTACCATTGCAGCCTGAATGCAGTTTTAAACTGCCAATTCAGCCTGGTAATATAACCCCCTCGCCAAGCCCTAGACTTCCCTTTTATAACATACAATTCACCCCTAATGTAGGCCTAAGTAGCTCATAGGGCATGGTGTATTGCAATGAATATGTTGGATGTGCACTTTTACGTTTTACATGTCCTGGTAGGGAAAAACACTTACATTCACGTTTCACTACTGTGAGGCCTACCTGTCCCATAGGATAACATTGGATTCCCTTATTATATTTAATAAGTGCTATCTTTTCATTAGGAACAGGTGAATGTTTCATATTTAGTGTCTGAGAAATTGTAATTTAAAATCCTCTTAATGGGAAAGTCAGACTTTGAGTTGCAATTTTAAAAATAACACTTGGAAAGTTGGCACTTACCTGCCCTACCTATTCGATGCTTGCAGCCCTTTCCTGCGTCACATGACTGGATGTAGATGGCAGTTGGGCTTTGTTTATTCCTCCAAGTTTGCCAAACAGTAGAGGAAATTGGTTTGCCTGGATGGGCCATCAACTGGCAGGAGGGTGAGGGTGGAGCTGAGCACAGCCCCACTTGAAATGAATGCCTTCACACAATGGAATTGTCACCATTCCATTGTTCATGCAGTCAACTTGGAGCCAGAGCAGGGTAGGCACGAATGTTCAAGCAATTCAAATGGAGTTCTCTAGAAACTTGAAAGAAGGCACCATGTATAAACATAGAACCCTCAGACCCTATTTTCAGTTTTCTTTCTGGACCTGAGGAAATAATCTCAGAGGACTGCCTGCTGCTGTAGCCTGCTGTGTACTTTAGAAGGTTACTTAGCTACACCTGGAAGCACTGCCTGGCTGCCTGATGCATGCCTTAAATCCTCACAGGCCTGCCCTGCTGCTTGAGCCCTGCTCTACTGCTGAACCCAGGACTACTAGAATGACTCCAAGAGCAAGCTGGCTAACCTCCTGATCAGTGCTTCGGGCACAGAAAAGGCTTCATCCATCTTTAACCCACACCTGGACCCAGCTGATTGAGCACTAATACCCTAAGTTGTGCCCCTCGGTCCTGGACCCTTTGTGATGGTGTTAAGGGTGTCTAGATAGCCAAAATCCAAAACTTGAGACTCAAAATATTTGTGGCAAAAAACTGCTCAGAAAACTGCAAGGAGACTGTGGCCTACCTGCTCGTCAATCTGCCCAAAATGCATTGTCGGTTGGCTTTACTTCACTGCAGCTCCCGCTGTGTTCTTCTCCACAGCAGCAAATCCTGTTGAGTGGCCCTTTAACAAAGGGTTTTCAGCCTTGTGGAATTCCTGTGGACTGCAGCCTCCAGATTGATCCCACTGGAGATTTCTGACAATCAAAATAGAGGCTCTCTTCATTGCAACTTTGTCAGTGGCTCCCCAACAACGCCGCCACAGGCACGACCTGCAGCCTCGCCCTGCTGAACTTTATCCTCATAACATTTTATTGAAATCTCTTCGAAACCCAAAGGAATGCACAGACCGTGCACAATCCACTGTTTGTATCCAACTTGTGCTTCATCACAGTTGGTCACTTTTTTCAACTTTGACCTACTGTTGCATTGCTAGATGTCTGTGGTTTGGTTTTTATCTTTTAGGCACTAGTTTTTACCTTAACCTATCCAAATTCATACCTGCATTTCTACTGATTTGATTTTTGCCATTTGGAGTCAAATACTTTATTAAAATATGCTCACTCTATTTTTCTAAATTGATGTGGGATTGTGTTTTCACTTTATTACTGTTTGTGTGATGCAAAGCACTCAATGAAAACACCACAAAAAGACTCCACACGGGTTTAGAATAATAGAGAATATTTGTCTGAGTAAAATGAGACAAAAATCCAATCAGTGGAAGTCAAGATATGAATCTTTAACCCCTTCGATGCTCATGACGAGCTCAGCTCGTCATGAGGTACACCTCTCGTACACTCATGACGAGCTGAGCTCGTCATGAACAATGGGATTTCTTCTTTTCCAGCACTAGAGGAGAATACCATCAGCATCGATGGTGTTAAAGACTATTAAAATAGTGTTAAAAGGTTACTTGAGGTCAAGCTAAACAGGTCCAAATCTGAAAAGTAAAGCCGACTACAATGGAGCGCCGGTCGGAATAGTTCCAAACAGGTCCAGCTGAAGTTTTACCTTCTGAAGTTGAGCCAAGAGTCCTCTTCGCAGGAAAGGATTTCTGGGGAGCACAGTGAATGTTGCTGACGGTAGTCCATGGAGCACAAAGAGGTGCCTGGCGTTGGGGACAGATGGGCTGGGGCTTCTTGGTCACAGGTGCTAATGTTGCTGTGCGAAGAGATGAACTTGTACCACCTTGCGCTGTTCCTTTGGGCAAATGATGAGGTTCCGGAGGGAACGGGTCTGTTTGCATTTGTGAAAAGCCCAGAAGCTTGGTTTAAAGGGGCCGTAGTGCAGAAAACCCACTTTCAAGATCCCAGAAATGCAGGGTTCACCTTAGACAAGGGTAGGACTCACAGATGGTCCAAAAGCACCAGCAGAGTTGCAAGAAATCTTTTGTGTCCATGAGACTTCAGAAAACAGGAGACAAGCCAGCAATCCCTTGGAGTCACTCTGCTTTTAAATGAGATGGTTCCAGTCCTTGTCCTCAGCAGGGCAGAGATCAGCAGGCAGAAGGGCAGCTCAGCAAAGCAGAGAAACAGTTTCTCAGAGCAGTCATTCAAGGCAAAGTGGCAATCCCTACAGCCAGCACAGCAGAACTTACGCAGCAGCGTTCTTCCCAAGTCCACTCATGTACTGATTTGGTAGGGTCAAAGATCTCGGTACGTATAACCAAAAGTGCTTTGATGTAGGGGGTAACTTCAAAGGAGTTCCCTGAAGTGCACAAGGATCCCTTTCAACTGTGTTAGTCAGTGTGAGGTAATCAGCCCTTTGTGTGAAGATAGTATCCAGACATAGGGGCCGATTACGATGTTGGTTGGAAAGCCTCCGACAGCTAGTTGGAAGCTTTCCAACCGCAGTCAGAGGCTTTCCGACCAGCATAGTCAGTTTGAGGTCTGACTGCCGAAATAGAATGTCGGTAGTCTGAGCGTAAACCGGCCGGTCATTCCGATGTGGTTCTGACCAGCTCTCTGAGTCTTCCAGCCAGTCAAACCTGCACCTTAATCCCCTATGGACGTCATTTCCACCGTTGGGATTACGATGTCTGTTTCCGACAGCCATTCCATTCTGGCCTTTCCAACAGGCTGTCGGAAGGCAACTTGGGGGCCCTTAGCAGGTCCCCCTTGCCTCCGCACCCTACGGTTGGTGGCTGAGGGGGACCTAGGGTGCATCACTGTTAATCCCTGCACTATGTGTCAGGCACAATGGGGTGTGTGCCACCGGGAGAAGGTTTTACACCCCCCCCCATTTCTTTGAGGGAACCTGTATTTTGGCTGGTTTACAGCCGTACCACAAGCTCCCATGGAGAAATGGGAGTATGCGACCAAACAGTTTCTGGTTGCATCTTGATCAGGAGGTCGGATCTGCCGACCAGTGGTTGGTCGGTCCCTAGACCGCAACGGTGTCAGTCGTCGGGCACTCTGACAACATCATAATTGACCCCTAAGTGTGAGCCCCCTATTCCCCTTCCTGCCCAGGAAGGCTACCAGAATGTAGATGAATGCAGACTAGTCCTCTGTCTCCCCAGCTCTTCCTGTGTTTGTGGCTGTCTAGAGGGAACGCACGAAGTGTAGCTGTCACACAACCCAGACGAGTATTGGAGACAGGCTACAGGCACACAGAGCAAAGTTAAGAGTAGAGAAATGTCCACTTTCTAAAGGTGCCATTTCTAAAATGGCAATGTCAAATCAAACTTTACCATTAAAGGGTATTTATCACCACAATTCCAAAGACTTGATACATGATTTACCTACTCCTTTCAGATTCGGAACTATAGCTTAAAAGTGTTTTAATGAATCCGCAATGCTAGCCTCACATTAGTGAAAAACACATTTTGCTGTTTGTCACTACCAGGACATGTAAAATGTAAAAGTATATGTCCTGCCTTTTAGTTACACAGCGCCCTGCCCATATGACTACCCAGATCCTACCTTAGGGGTGATTTATATGTGATAAAAGGGGAGTTTACGGATTGACAAGTATTTTTCAATGCCAAGTCAAAGCAGCAGTAAACTGCACACACAGGCCCTGCAATGGCAGGCATGAGACAGGTTTGAAAGGCAACTTGTATGGGTGGCACAACCAGTGCTGCAGGCCCACTAGTAACATTTAGATTACAGGCCCGGGGTATATGGTATACCACTTTACAGGGGCTTACAGATAAACTAAATATGCCAATCAGGTATACACCAATGTCACTATGTTTAGGGGAGAAGCACATGCACTTTAGCACTGGTCCGCAGTGGTAAAGTGCTCAGAGCCCTAAGGACAATAATAATATACATAAAACTGTGTAGGTAAGCAGACAAAACATTGGGGGTTAGACTACCTTAAGGATGATAGGTCTAACTTACGTCCCCCCTGCAGGAAGCAGGGAGATCTGACCAACCTCTAGGGAGTTCACATCAATAGGGTGGAAAAACCTGGACATACCGTCAGCATTGGCATGGTCTACTCCTGGTCTGTGTTCCACCCCGAAGTCCATACCCTGTAGGGAAATGGATCGCCTCAACAATTTTGAATTCTCAACCCTCATTTGCGTGAGCCACCTGAGGGGCCTGTGGTCAGTCTAAATCAGGAAATGCATGCCAAACAGGTATGGCCTCAACTTCATCAGTGCCCATCCACAGCAAAAGCTTCTCTTTCTATAGCACTGTCCCTCTGCTCCCTGGGGAGTAACCTCTTGAAAATGAAGGCCACAGGTTGGTCCAGGCCCTCTTCATTGAGCTGCGATAGTACTGCCATGTTTGGAGGCATCTGTCAGATCGATAAACTTTTGGGAGAAGTCAGAGGTCATAATCACAGGAGCTATCCATATGGCTCGCTTCAGGGAGACAAATACAGTTTGGCATGCCTCTGTCCAAATCAGATTTCTGACTGCTTCCTTGAACTCAGCTCAGTCAAGGGGGTAACACGGGTGCCATATCCCTTGCCAAACCTCCTATAGTACCCAGTGAGGACCAAGAATGCTCTGATATCAGTCTGGGGTTTGGGGGGCTGCAAGGCTATGATGGTTTCTATCTTGGCCTGAAGGGGTTGCACCTTTCCCCTGCCTATCAGATGTCCCAACTACACCATAGACCCCTGCCCTATCTACCACTTACTGGGCTTAAAAGTCAGGACTGCCTGTTTCAGGGCTGGAAGCAATTCCAACAGGTGTAAGAGGTGGCCGTCCTTGCAGCTACTGAAGCTATGTTATGTTATGTTAAAGATTACTTATAAAGCGCACATACACTGATTGGTTTCTTGGCGCTGACTTAAGCTGGAGCCGCATGTATTTTAGTTGTTTGCAGAATCTAGCTTAAAGCTTGGGTGAATAGCCAAGTCTTAAGAAACCTTCTGAATCTAGGGAATTCAGAGAAGGTTCTGATGTCCAAAGGAAGAGTATTCCAGAAGCTGGGGGCCAGTACTTCAAACCTGCAGCCACCTATTTGTTTCCGTTTATAGGAGGGAATAGTTAGGAAGTTCTTGCGGGTGGAGCACAAGCTCTGTTCAGGTATACATTTCTGAATGAGTCTAGATATGAATTTTGGGCTAGCACCATGCAAGGCCTTAAAAATAAGGCAACCAATTTTAAATGCACATCTTTGTGGGATTGGAAGCCAGTGTAACTTTTTCATAGTGGGGGAGATATTTTCCCATCTGGGTTGCTGGGATATCAGCCTGGCTGCCTGGTTCTGTACCATCTGCAGTCTTTCAGTGAGATACAGCAGGATGCCCAAGTATAGAGAATTGGCATAATCCAGGTGTGATATCACCATGGCTAGGACCACCTGGATTAAGGCTTCCTGAGTAAGTAATCTCCTAATCTTCCTTATCTTCCTCAGCTGAAAGAAAGAAGTTGAAGGTACTGCTCCTATCCAATTTCATAGTGAGATCACTATTGATGATCACTCCCAGACTTTTGGCTGAGGAAGAAGGATTAGGGGGGAGCCTAGTTCACTTGGCCAAAACTGTGCGTTCCAAGGGTTCAAGGGCTGCCTATCAGAATCACTTCAGTTTTATCTGGATTTAGTTTTAGCTGGTTATATTCATCCAGTCATGGATGCGTAGCATCATTGCCTGGAATTCAGATATCGAGTCAGGTGAATTATCGATTGAGAACACCAGTTGCAGATCATTTGCATAATTATACGTGCACACCTTCCTGTTTTTTAGGGGGGAAGAAGGCAAAGAATAAATAAGTGAGGGGACAACAAGAAGCCCTGAGGTACTCCACATGTTGTGATTTTTGGTGCAGAAAACTGAGAAAGATGCACTGACTGGGTAAGCCTCTCAAGAATTGATTCAATCCAGCTGGACGCCAACCCCTTTAGCCCGGCAGCCTTGACACAGTCGATCAGGATGCCATGATTGACCGTGTCAAATGCCGTGGACATATGATGTTGTGGGGATTCTGCTCATGCACAGAACTATGCACAGGAAACCAGGACCTCAGTGAATTGTGGTGTACCAAAAAACTCAACTCAGTGCCCAGAACCCCTATCCGACTAGCACCAGTGTCTCATTAGCTCTCCGTCCTACAGCAAAGCTACCAATGACTAGACAAACCAGAACATTCAACTTAGGGTACTCTCAGGAATGGTGGGAATCAAGAACACTCTTTCGTTTTTATTCTCATATCAGGCCAAAACATGAGTAATCAGAGACACAGCAAAGTTTAAAATGTTTATTTTTAACTACGTGCTCTAAGATGCAGTATTTTGGCTAACATAAGCAGGCATATGATTAGAAATAATACAATCAGCATTGTTACAATTCCATAAAACACAAAGGGAGAATCATGTTACAATGATAGTGGAAACAGGTTGAATAGCACCTTCTGAACCACCCTCCCCTGCTGGGAACTAGGTTTTATAATAATAGAAGGTCTCTTAGGCTTAAATGGGGAACCCCATACCTCAAAGATCAGCAGAGGTGAATCACATCACAGGATCAGCAAAGCTCTCTGTCACTGGAAAGATTTTTCCCCAAGTGTCCAAAGCATGCATGCAGTGCAATATTAAAGGCACTAGAATTTCAGTTGGGTGCAGCTGTGTGTGTGTTGTGTCTAGAGCATGGACCAATCGACCTGAATAAAAGCATACATTGTTATGGTGACCTTGAAGACTTCTGCACACAGTGTACAGACTAAGGTTGCGGTGTAAGTCTAGGGATGTGAAAAACAGATCATTCTCATGCGAGGAAAATCAAGCAGTTTAACTTACAACAACAGTTACATGTAGTGCTGTGTGCAAAATGGTGTTTAAACGTCTAATACACTCATGCTAACATAGCAATGTGTGCAAGCAAAGCCCTGTCTTCACTACACCCTCCCCTGATTGGACTACGTACAAGAAGGGAAGCAATTTAGGAACGCAGAGTTCAAGTTCGAGTGAGACAGAACCAAGTTCAAAATAAGCCAAACTGGATAATTGGAAGTGATAAGTTCGAAACAGTAAGGAAATAAATAATGAAAAAACAAGAAGGGGCGGTATACTGCCCTTTATGGAGGTGGAGAAAAAAAATAGTAAATAATGTATCAAGTACAGTAAGCGTTGAAGATGGACTAATGCCAATTCAAGTCATCAAAGTATAGGCACAGTATGTTGCAACAGCCTCCAAAAGGAAGTCATTGTTATCATCAGCAAACGATTCAGCCATCCAATTTAATAAATTGAATAAACATACATGTTCTTGGATAGCTGGAGCCTCAATCACCATCAGAGGACAACTCACAATCATAATCCGGAGCAGGAGACACCATATTGCAGAGACACAAATCCAGAGCCCATTGAAAACAGCACACCAGGCAATGGAAAACAGGTTGCACGCATGCAAGGTACGAAAACCGGAAGGATAATCCATATGCTACACTCAAAGTGAACAGAGGTAGCGTTCCATAATATTCAAGCATTTTGTTGCGCAGCTGGACCAGCCACAGCAGGCTATCTTGTGACACAGACTGTGCAGCCATTTTTGAGCAAGCAAATCAACAGCAGCACACCGGTAGCCAAGGTGAGAATTAATGGTAATCCACCAAAGATGCTGGAAAAAATAGAATTAAAAAATGCCGGTATCACACCAAATATAGTTTTGAATGAGGTCACAAGGCCGGAAACACAATTTTTCAAAAATGCGCCAAGACAGTTGACGAGGCATTGAATATAGTGTGAATAAAAGCGCCGAAATTAAATGGGAGATCAGTATTTAAAAGCGCTTGCACCTCGGTGCAGGTGTTTGCAACGTAAGTGACAAATGTTTAGTGGGAAGAAGTAAGGGCGACTTCTTTCTGGGACAATAAAGACTTTATTCTGCTCATTTTGTTGAACTCTGCTTTCAAGGTCGGAATGGAAGGCCAGATGGACACATCGAGTCTCCCATGCGGGGGTGGAAAAAGCACATTTTTACAGCAAACTACACGTTGGGAGACGGTCACACCACAGCAAGCTTCATTATTCAAAAGTAAATAGTTACCGTTAGCTAGCAGCGTGAAAGTTGGTGTTATAGCTGGCACTTGATTACCTTGTAAAAAGCAGGTTAAATTTGGGGCGTGCATGTTACATGAGCCGTGCAATTGTATGTTCTTGCAAACCAGTAAGTGATCAGGTGTAGAAGTGCACTCCTCGCCCTTTAAATAAACTTTGTTACCCTCTCTCAAGCACCTATATGTGAATGCCAGAGACCAAACTTCATGGAGATAGGTGCTTCCCAACGGTTCATATCTACCTATGGCATAGTGTTTTAAACATGAACTGAATTTAAACAAGGGGAAAGGCAGTGTTATTAACCCATGAATGAGCTATACAGCTGAATTAGATTCGGCAACTGAAAATTATAACGGTTTCAATTTTTCAATATGCAAAAGCGAATATGTTGAGTCCTTCACAGACATTAGCTGTTGTTTAATAGTCAGATTAAACTGTAAAAACAGTGATGAGGTATTTATGTAGTCCCAAGGCACTTTCTCAGACTTTAAGGTTTGTAAAGTCCACGTAAATTGCATTATAGAACGTAATTGATTTTGACCATGATTTAAAACAGCGGCACTCCGACTGTCCCCTGAGCTGATGACCTTTCGGAGAAAGCTAAAAACATGGCTTTTTGTAAATTAACACAGGGATTAGTTTCAGGAGTTATCAAGACAGCGCCAGGACACCGTACGGTAACAGTGCGCTTTACAAGTGTTAAAAATAAATAAATAAATAAATACAATATCCATAACAGATGACACAATATTATCTAAGGTATAAATTCTGTAAGAAAGAGTATTAATGCTATTGTCAACAACAGCAAGCACTTTTTCTAAATTAGCTTGATCAATTACTGTTAATCTAGAAGCAGTTTCAATTTGGGACAGTTTCCAAACTTCGTTTTAAATAGCATATATCCATCTTTTGGACCTGCCTCCTACAGGGCCATTAAAAAAGCCATTCAATTCAACATTGTCAGTCAGTTCGGACAAATGAAGTTTATCTGACGCTAAAGTGGAATGTTTAAGCCAGCTCTGGCACAATTTGCCTACTGAATAGGTAGTAACAGAATGGGCGTTTTCAAAACGGGGGTCCACCCTAACCTGTGTATAGCCTGTGGCCAGACCCAGAAAACGATGTTAGCATAAATCTGACCTTTTCTGGCATAATAACCAACCTTGAGGATCCAAGCTGGAAATATTAAAGGAGGAATTTGGTATTAGGGACCGCCATACATATAGGGACCTATCGGTGTGATTTTACCATGTAGGGTATTCCCCCAAATCAGGAATGGAAGGGGCAATAAGGGCCAGATGTAAGTAGCCCTTTACCGGTCGGAAACGGCCGAAAATACCGATTTTCGGCCGTTTTTGACCGGTAAAGGGCTATGGAGATGAAGGGGCCAAAAAATTTTACATTTTCTGTAATTTTACCGAATCGGTAATTTTACCGAATCGGTAAAATTACAGAATCGGTAAATTTACCGATTCTGTACATTTTACCGATTCAGTAAATTTACCATTCGGTAAAAATACCGAAAATGTATTTTGTGATGTAGGTAGCACTTCTAACAGTGCTACCGGGCCTTTAGAATTCGGTATTTACCATGCAATACAATTGCATGGTAAATTATGAATTCTTGTGTACATGCACATCTGTGCTTGTACACCTGTGCCATGTGGCACACAGACATGCCCTAAGGGCATATATGTGTGCCACATAGCGCAAAAGCCAGTTACAGGGGTGCAACAGGGTGTCAAAGTGAGACCCTGTCCCCCTTTGCAATTTGGTATTTTTAACGATTCGGTAAATACCGAATCGGTATTTGCTATTGAATCCTATGGGCTTCAAGGCCCATAGGATTCAATAGCAAATACCGATTCGGTATTCACCGAATCGGTAAATACCGAATCTTACCGTTTCGGTAAAAAATACCAAATTTTTACCTACATCTCATTTACAGATTCATAGTTACCGAATCGGTAAAATTCGGTATTTATGAATCGGTAAATGAGATTTACCTACATCTGGCCCTTAATTCTTTAGATGTAGCCAATCCAAAGCAAGTAGCTTGTGAAATCGTAGAGTTAAAAAACAACATGTGGTTAGGGATCACATATGCACGATGCAAAGCTTCAATGCCTTGCACTTGCCAGCTTTTAGAACCCCAAACAGATTTAAGATCAATTGTATCTTTCCACAGCTCATATCCCCCTATAGCAAATTGATCGATAAAGGACTTCGAACACAGTAATTTAGTGTGGGTGAGTCTAATTTTGGAAGAGGACATTGCTGTCATTTTAAAATAAAAGGCATCAGGATTGGAATGATTAAAATCAGTAAAATAGTTTTCGATTTGCCTTCAATGGGGGCTGAGCAATGTTCCTGTTGGACCTGGCCCTTTTTGGCAGGTTCACCGCGAAACTTTTTTGCTTTTTCCTAGCCTGTTTCTGTGACCTGGTGTTGGTGATTTTAGGCCTCTGCTCACTTTTTCACTGTGGTACAGTGTAAAGTGCGTGAGCTCTCTGTGTGTGTGTGGTGAGAGTGACCTGCCCTCCCATAGGAATGCATGGGGAATATGTATGCCCATGGTAGTTCCTGATGTGTGGGGAGTGCAGTGTCAAGTTTGGTATGTGCGAACTTGTGAGATTGAATGCTGCGCAATGATATATGCGGCATAATTGTGTCTAGTGTGGAAGTGCCACTTCTAGAAGTTGGCATGTTTGTGTAATTTGTGTCTGGCGTGTGATTGGCTGGAGCTGGCTGGTGAGCCTGGCTCCAAGAGTCTGAGTGGGTCTGCCCCGGTGGTGAATGGAGTGTTTAGCATGCTGATGTGAGGGGAGGGGTGCACCTGGGCCTGAATAAGGCTGGGTTTTCCCTCCACAATGCTGGCTCCACCCCCTGTGGTGCGTCTGATGTCCCGAGCCTGGCCAGTGAAAGGAGTTCCCTATAACCAGTTGTAGCTGGTTCTCACATTGCCTGCACCCTGCTAGACAAAGGATTTTACTGTATAAAAAGGGGCTGTGTCCCCTTACCAAATGTTCTTGTTTCTGACTTGAATACTGCCAGGGGCGTGCTGCTGCTTGGGCCCAGGGGAAGGCTTGCCTCCCTGGGCCCTGCCCAGCCCCTGGATACCTGATGGACCTGGATGCCTGGAGGATCTTTTCTTTCTTAGGGTCCTCTTTTGCTTTACTTTGCCCCCAGGACCTTTTTCTTTGAACCCTGTGCATTTGCTTAGGACTGCTGGGACCCTCCTTGCTAATGGGGTCATTTCTGAGGGGCCTGGCGCTGTCTGAGCCCCCAGCGCCTTGAGAGCGCTTTTATTTTACTTACTGGGCAGAGCGCTGTTGTTTTCACTTGGAGGGAAGCGCTCCTGCCCCCTTGGATGCTTATTTGCATATTTTTTATGGACGGGTGCCACTCTCTTCCGCTTCCCCCTGCCTGGGGGAAGCCGTGGCGTGGTTGCCGGTCTCCCGTAGGGAGAGGGAGACCGGAGATGCTGGCTGCCCCCCCCGCCGCGACGAGAGGAGGAGTGTTGTGGCCCGCGGTGTCCGGTAAAGTCTGGACCGACGCACACGCGCTGAGAGAAAAGGAGGCAGCGTGGAGCTGCTGCCCCGCCGCACGTCGGAGAGCCCGCGAGGAGCCCCGCCAGAGCAGCCGGTGAGGGACACAGGCTGGGGCGGGCTCCGTAGGCTACTGCTGGTGCGGGGGGACGGGCGCAGTGTGGAGTACCTTTAGGGCGGCCCCGGATGGCAGCGGGCCGCCCCACCGTTGCAGGAAAAATGTTCCCAGAGCCTTCGTGGCTCCCAGCCCGCATTAGTGTTTCTTGAGCCCTGAGATGCTCTTGGGGGCATAGGTTACTTTGAGTCCCCCGAGAGGGGCTCCAACGACGGGGCTTTATTTGTTTTAGGAGCCTGAGAGGCTCAAGTGCATGTGTGTATTTCCAGAGCCTGAGAGCTCCAACGTTGGGGCATCGGTGATTCTTGCAGAAGCCAGTGCGCTCCCCGTGGCCATTGATTTTGAAAGGCCCGTGTTTCCCCCATGGGATACCTTAGTGTTTGGTGGACATCTTTATTTACAGAGCCCCGTGTGGCTACAACCTGCGCATATGTGTTTTCAGAGCCTGTGTGGCTCCAACAGTTGGCGCAGTTCTGTTCTAGGGTCAGTGAGGGCCCTGTCGCAGTTATGTTGTCTCCCAACTTCCCAGCAATTAGTGGGCAGCTGCACCATTTAGGCGTAATGGAGAGAGTCCCTGTGTGGGACAGAGATGGCACAGAGGTGCCAGGCCTTCTACAGCTGCGCACACTTAGTGCCAGCAGCAACGTTTAGGCCCTGTTACTGTCATCAGCTGCAAAGCAAGTAGTGGGCAGCTGCAACGTTTAGGTTTGCGCCGGTGGCGCACCCCTGACTGGCGCTGCATTGGCAGCGCGCCCTGACATTCTGGACTCAGGGCTTTGGAGTTCCCTTCTTGAGATGGTCAGTTGGCCAGGGGACTGGTATGTGGGTAGGGCGCAAGGTCCTAAGGTGATTTTTGCGCAATGTGATTTTACTATGTTTATAATGGTAATTGCCTAATGTGATTTTTGCGCAATGTGATGTTACTGTGATTATGAGGTCTTTTTACCTATGTAGGTTTATGCTAGTGAGATGGTTTCACTATGTGAGTTACGCCCCTAAAAATGATTTATTCTTAGGAGGCAGAGTCTAATGTGTTTAGACTAGTAAGGAGATTGCCTACTGTATTTTTACCGGTTAGGCCCAAATGTGAGTTATGCGTAATGTGCTATGCCATTATGCCTGTGACACCTCTGAATGTGTTTTATGCATTACGTGTCTTACCTACACCTCTGAATGTTTTTATGCATCATGTGTTTTCCTGTGCTGCACCTCTGAATGTGTTTCGATGCGTCATGTGCCTTGTTCTTACACCGCTGAATGTATGTTTATACATCATGTGTCTTTCCTACACCTCTGAATGTTCTATGCATCATGTGTGAAACTTCTGATTGTTATATGTTTGAATGTGCTATTTCTAACAGTATTTCTAGTTCTAAAAGTGTTGATTCTGACAGTGGCCCATGTGGCCCTGTCCTGTAAATAATCCCTTGTGAATATTGCCTGTGCCAGTTGGCACAATATATATTGTGTGATTACTATTTGATGTGTTTTGACAATACAAAAGTTATTTTTATATAACCATGTGTGGAGTTTCTTTTGTGGTGTGCCTAGGATGTTGTTGCTGTTGTGTGCGTGCGCAAATGCTTTACACATTGCCTCCGGGATAAGCCGGTCTGCTCGTGCCAAGCTACCAAGGGGGTTAGCAGGGGTTATCTTGGTGTGTGACTCCCTTGCCCTGACTAGAATGGTGGTTTCTGCCTGGCTTTGGCGTAATCCTTAGCCAACCAGAAATCTCAGTTCTAACAGTTCCCATTGTGTATTATTAACCACATTTCTAAATGTGTTAGCTTTATGCAGGAAATGATTGCCATTGGTAGCAGAATAAGTATGCTTAATTAGCCGAGTCTAAGTGCAAATCTTGAGCATCAAAAGCAGCATAATATTTAAAAAAAACGCCTCTATGGCTTGGACATCCTAATCATCAGAGCGTATGTTTTGTTTCACAAAATCCCCCATAGAAAAACAAAGTACATTGGGGACATTAATAACCTCTGTAGGGCCATGAATTTGAAATGTTACAGCTTCCCATACAATTCCATCTAATACAGGACGAGCTGTGATGTTGACAAAAGTTTGGCCCCTCTTCATGATGTGGGACGAGGAGTTGGTTGCCAAAGTTCCATCAATTAACATGAATAAAAAAAATGAAAAAGTACCAGCCAAATGTAAGTCCAAGGGGGTATCAAATAATGTATTTTATACCAAACAGCAAAAATAGAAATTTTCGATGGAGAACTTGATGTTGTAGAGTTAGTGCCAAATGAAAAACGTGACAGGTCAACTGCACTTGTTTGCACACCAGTCAACGGCACATCTTTGGGACAGGTATACTCAGTATCTTCATTGGGGTCACCAGCCGGTGGATTCAATAATGGATTAGTAACTGTATGCATCTCAATGGCAATGTCAGGACTGTTGGTATTTTCCAAGGCCAAAACAGAATTTCTCAGCATTGCTGGACAAGAGACCGCTGGAGTCATACTAAGAAGAATCGGCCACTCATTGTAATTTGACATTGTCAATGGAGATGAACCTGTTATCCTTGCGACCAGGAAGTGGAGGTAAAATGACTGTTCTTGTACCCTGCACGCCAAGCACTGGAACAGGTGCACGATAAGAGGGGCCGATCTCCCTCTTGTTCTCCACCTTCTCATGGACCAGGTCACCGACTCGGGCTAACCAGCCAACTACCTGAATCTGAAGTGCAGCATCAGTTGTGGAAGGCAAGTGTGCCTTTGCAAGACTGTCTCAGGTCTCTTGTAGGTTCTGTAATACGGCAGAATGATCATCTACGTCAAAGGGTGCGGCAGACGCCGCCATGTCTAGACCCTCAAAGTCCGGGAGAAAACTTTTTATGCCAATGAGCCTCTCGTATGGGGTTCGCCCACCCAAAGACCTTATAGGGAAATTATTAAGTGCACGTTGAACGGTATGCAGATGGGCCAGCCAGTTTCTGCCGTACCTAAAACCCTAGCTGTCAAGGATTGCTTTAAGTCACGGTTCATCCGCTCCACAACTGAATTGCCCTCAGACCAGTATGGAGACGAAAATGTGACCTGCACCCCCAAATACCTCATGGCATCCTTGTACACCTTAGAGACGAATGCCGGACCCTGGTCCGAATGGATGGTGCCATATGCAAAAATTCCCATAAAGACACGCAAATCCCCAATGACAGTTGGAGCATCAGCGCTGCGTTGTGGCCAGACCCATAAAAAGTGTGTGCATGAATCCACTGCAACTAAGATGTACTTATACGCAGTATATCAGGAGAGAGGACCACAGTGATCTAAATAAACACACTCAAGTGGTTTATTAGATATATACAGCTGTGTTTCTGGTGGACGTGCAGCAGTCGAAGGTTTAATCTGCTGGCAAAAGTCAAAAGTAAGGACATAATCATGCGTCTGTTTGTACAATCCGCCCCAAAAGTAACGCTGCTGTAAGATAGAGACAGTCGCTGAAATGCCGGCATGTGCCGAAGCCATGACCTTGTGAGTGGCTGTTATCAAGGGGAGCCTGCAGTCCGCGTTTGGAATCAATCTGTCACCAATGCCATTAATTCTCACATAGGGAACTTTATCAGGACTTAAACGATAATCGTATTTAGAAGGGAAACCTCTAGGGTAATAACCTCCCTTCTCTGTTGCACCAATGGCTGCCAAGATGTCATCATCAATCTTACTTTTGGAATGTGTAACTGCAGCTACTCATAAGTTACCACTGCTGTCTTTGCTGCTTCGTCAGCAAGACTGTTACCAACAGTGTGTACTTCTACGCTCTTGAAGTTCTGTGACTCGACCCCAAAGCATATTGTGTTTGATTGTGCTACCTTTGGAATCTCAATATTCATTCTGAGTCCAAAAGAATAAATTGTCATTGAAAGACTGAACACAGTAGTATGAGTCACTTATAATAAGTGTAGTCACACGAGGATCAGCAAACTCCAGTGCAAGCACCAGAGCATTTAGCTCTGCCAACTGGGTGGTACAGTCCCCTAATATCTGTGTGTGCATGACATCGGACTTGAATTCGCCATTCACCATGGTACCCATCACTATTGCGCAGGCCGCTGACTAAGCATGCTTAGATTCCATAGCCGGTTGCGCCGAACCATCAGTATAAATTATACAATGGTAATCTTCAAGTGGGCGCAAGGACAAAGGAGCAGGATGCACAAATTCATACTGTAAATACTCCTACGTCTGCAATGAGGGGTCAAAAATAAATGTGACATCCAGACACGTCAGTGAAGTGGCCCATTGCATCCAACGAGGATGCAAAGCTTTTGAATAGGTACACTGGCTTTCGTCACTGCCTCAAGGGCAGGATACGGTGTAATAACCAACATGCGTTTCCCCTGAGACAGCGCTCTCTCTTTTAGAACCACCATCTGCACTGCAGTCAAAACTTTTTCGGCAGTAGAAAAATGCATTTCAGCAGAATTGTACAAGTGTGACTTGTAAGCAATAGGGACCGTGTCTCCTTCATTAAATGTCACGTACGTGAAACCCACTGCACCTGGCACAATTCTTATTAACAGGTTTGTGTGGTTGCCATGTATCAGGAAGTATTTAGATTCAAGAAGATCAGACTGCAAAGATTGCAGTATAGCTGAATGATCTGGCAGCCAGAAAGATTTGGTAAAATTAGGTTGTATCAAGGCATACAGCGGCTTGATACACTGGGCATAATCGGGAATGTAAGTACGCCCAAAATTTAAAAAACCCAGTAAAGATTGTATTTTTTTCAGAGTTGTTGGAGCGCGCAACTGTACTTACATCTCCAGGAAGTGAGGTGCTAAACCTCGACCGTCGTTGTTGAGCTCATAGCCCAGGAACAACACTGTGTACTCTGCAATATGTGATTTCGCAAAGTTAAATTTGTAACCGAAGTGCGCCAACTTAACAATGATGCGGTCAACACGACACAGATGCGGAAATAATTTGTTGTTTGTAAGATAAATATCATCAACATACGAGTACGCATAAGGGTCTATGCTCTCTAACAGAGAGACTACACATGCGGCAAAGACGCCTGGGCTGGTTTTGTTGCCCATGGCCAATCTTTTGAAGTATGAAAAACAAGAAGTACCAGGCTGTTCCTAAATAGAGTGAAGGTTGGATGTTGGTGACTACTTTATGTCGTGGATGAACGCGTGGGCATCCACTGTGTTGGATATAATGGCCTCACACACCCTTGCAGGTGTCATGCTTCATCATCGGCAATGCTCCTCGTTGGGTCGGCGGTGCAATACCCAACGGGCAACACCTCAAAGAGGGGCTCTTTGGCGGAGATCTTTTTCCAACTGCCGTATGGGTGAAGTGTGGGTGAGGGGCCAGTAGTGTGTAGACGTGATGAAGAAGTTAAAATTGGAGTACAGGGTACCAGGATCAGGTTTATTCTAGTGGTCCCTTATTCCAAATTAAAATTGGAGAAATAGAATAGGCTCGTAGGGAATTAATGTCCCCTAGTGCGAGACTAGACTACAGGGTGTATCAATCGGTCAACATGTTTCTCGCTGTTCATCCTCTGACAAGCGATTTCTCAGGACCAAGAAAAATAAACAAAAAGTTTTGTGATTTGTTCACTATCTACATGGTGCCCTTACCTAGTTAGAAGACTTTTTCTAATCAGTGTTAAGGGTCAAAAATAATACCTGTGTTGTGCTGCAATTGCCTAAAGTGGGAGACAAAAAGGGCATTTCACAACAGGTCACGTATTCCACAGTAATTCACATGTGACACCAAACAACCAAAACAGTGTGAAGCATGCCTGTATGGGTGTGTAATAGGCATGTATTAAAAACACGTGGACTAAACAGTGATGAGCAAGGTGAGTGGCATGCTCAAAGAGATTAGTCCCTCTAATTAAAAAACAATGCTTAGCAGCAGTATTCTCATGACAAATAGTGATCGTTGAGCACTCACCTATCTTGGTTGGGTGAGCCACAACAACAGCACCCGGCAGGTAAAGCTGCGGGTGTAACCTCTCAGTTTTCAGGCTAATGTAGATGGACAGAAATTAAATCTTACTAAAAACAGTATGCAGAGCATATAACACTTTGTGCCATGGTAAATTTCACTGACTGTCTGTGTTGACCAAATGCAAATGGGCTTCTCATTTGATATGAGAAACGTGTGGTGCCCCTTCTGGTATTATAAGCAGGGGTGTATTAACTAGGTGACTGGTCTTATCAAACAGGATCTTAGTCATTCCACTGTACCTTATTCACCATTCTCCTCCCTCATTCTCATTCTTACAGAAGTTCGTTATCAGAGATTCTGTTTTATGATTCTTAGTATGTGTAAATCCATAGTTGAAGAGGATTGTGTGGGGGGGGCCAGCCTGCGGTTTACGAAAGAAATGGTGAGCGGGCGCCCCCTTGGTTGTGAATTAAAGGTCGCCCCTGGGGGTGTGCCGGAACATCACGGCGCAAGGTGTAATAAGTGCCGCGTTTCTGGTCTGGTACGTCGTAGCTAGAGTCAGGGCAATTGGACTGACCAAAGGGCTCTAGCCCAGATATGTGTCTCGCTAGGTTATGGACCAAGTATTCTCAGTATGTTGGAGCTGTGGATAGATAGTTTTAAAGGGTGCTCCATGGAATGTCTTCATTTAGTCCTGAACT
Source organism: Lissotriton vulgaris (assembly GCF_964263255.1). Taxonomy (NCBI): domain Eukaryota; kingdom Metazoa; phylum Chordata; class Amphibia; order Caudata; family Salamandridae; genus Lissotriton; species Lissotriton vulgaris. The sequence continues at coordinate 394,416,307 of NC_141693.1, forward strand.
ATCTGTGCATAAGCGATGTATCCATCGCTGTTCCTTGTGGAAAAGGCTCTGTTTTGTTGACGCATTACTTGCTTCCAGTATCAACCTTCTCATTGAGTCTGCACTATGATGGGCTTCTGCAAAGTGTTTACTCATCTTTGTATTGGTCTTTTTGCAACGGAAGTTGCCGCGGTGTTCTGCCATGCGTACCTTGACTGGGCGAGTGGTCATGCCCACATAGTAAAGGCCGCAGGGGCACAGTATTAGGTAAATGCATTTTGCAGTGTTGCAATTGGTATGACTCCTTAATTCCCAGGAAATCTTTTGAAGTGTCTTTGTTTGCCGCCAGAAGTGAAGGCTGTCCATTGACTACTAAGAGACGACAGGTTATGGCTAAAAAAGCCATTGGATAAGTCAAGTGTGGTCTTTAACCTTTTTCTCACAAAACTATCCACCAGGGCCGAACTATGAGTATTCTGTACCGCGTTGGTCCGACAATGAGAGTTTAAATGCCGGTAATCCAATACTAGGCGATATGACCCATCAGGTTTGGTAACAGTGAAAAGAGGATTATACATAGGTGACACACATGTCTCAATTACACCTTGATATTCCAATTGTTCAAGGATTTCTACAGGAGCTTTCACTTCACGCTGCATGGGATATTGGGGTTGAGGCTGTGGCATAGACCGCAATGGAATCTCATGTCTGGGCGAAAGTTTGTCCCATCCACATTGAGTACTGTACAAAGCTGGTGCAAGCACCTGAGCCCACTCTTCTGCAAAATTCTGCACCTGATCCTTCGGCACAGTGTGTGCGAAATTAGGGAGCATTACCTCCTCCCCTCTCGGAGCGGCCAAAATGAAAGGTGGGGGCCAGTCCAACTCTGCTAACAAAATGTCATATGTAGGGTTCAGATTTTCCCAAAAAATCCCTTTTATTTTACATTGTATGTCACCTTCAATGAAAAGGACTATTTCATATAGTCTGTCAGGGGGAGCCACTCTAGTGTCATCTGTCTCAACGGTGATGAACGTTTCAGATGCTATCACCTTCAGATACAGACGCAGTGCTTGCCGCACTTCTGTAACCTTCGCAGCGCTGCCGAGCAGCGTTAGTGCCCTATCCGTGGCATACCGTGCGGTTAAAGCAGCAACTTCCTTTTACTGAAACTGAGGGTGTTGACGTTGAAAGTCGTCCTGCTTGCCTTTACCTTCTGTCTGGCGGGGCTGATCACATCCTTGTGGGGTATCCCGGCCTCTGCCACATTCTCCTTCACCGGTTTGTGAGACCGATGTTTCCTGTAAAGAACGCGGAGAACGTTTATCAGGAACCTGAAATCGATCAGGAGACTTAATTCTTGCACGGTCACGCAAATCACATGTGCGCTCAGTAGACACAGGTATTGGTGATGCTGCTTCCCCTGTTTTTTAGTTTTCTGATTTTGTTTAGGAAAAACTGGATGGCCATCTTTATTAGACTTAGCCGTCTGAATTTGCGGTTGAGCTGCTGTTTTAGCAAAAGGCTTAACACCCAAACTTTTTCGGCCAATGGTCTTATAAGCCTCTGCAATAATTTTTGGCAACTGCCAGGGTTTATGAGATTCGGGGACTTTGCACAAAGCATTAGAAACCTGAAAGTTTACTGCATCTCCCTTGACGTTAGCAAGGATGAGATCGGAAACTACGTCAAACACTCCGACAAGCCGTATTCCCAATTCAACAGCCGCCTCCGGACCGTGTTGATCTTGAAAACGCTTGATCACGGAGGGAGAACAGTCATAGACGTTGTGCCGAAGCACTTAGCATAGACTGCTGCAAATACTTTACCCCAGGATTCACAATTGGTCGTCTCAGGCCCTTAGTCTTTCCGCAAACTATTGGTCAGAATCCTGTGTTTTTCAACAGAAGTCGTATTAGGAAATTCTGCTTCCAGTTGGTCAAACTTCTCGGCAAGCCAAAAAGGCATTTCATCCTTATCTTGGGGGTGCTTGCCCATAACCGAATTAACGATGACAGGACTCATTTTTATCCCAGCTGGTCCAACTGGTTGTGCCGCAGCTCCAGGTGCCCCCACCGGGATGTTGTGGGAGACATATTGCACTAAAGCCCTATGTACCCCAACAATGGAGGCATGTAGTAACAGTAACTTAGCTAAAGTGACAGTTTGATAATTTGGGTGCGGTGTGAACCCAGCCAAGACTGGCCAAGTGGCCCAAAGAATACACAAGGGACCTAACCGAACCGACATTACAGAGTGGGGAAGGGTGCCTTTAAACCAAACTTGATGCTGCCAAGCAGAAAACGGAATCTCCTGTGTCCAATATGGTGCATAGGCAGCGGGCACCATCATCTGCATTCGCAGCAGGGAACGTAACCCAAGAGTAGAAAAACTCAAATTGGTATGCTGCATCAGCACTAACCACAAAGAGCACCGCCATACCATCAACGGTTACCCTGTACTGAATCAAGTGATTCTTTAGAGGTTCGCGACTATGCTGAGCTATGTCAAAATCACCCATAAGGACACAGTATGGAAAAAACTATTTATGAGAATTGGAGCACAAACTGGTAGTAATTCAAAGTACAAACCTTTTTAAAATCTTAAGCTTGAGTGAACCTATAATTTATCCATATAGGTAGGTTAATCCGTCACTGCTGTCAATCGGAAACAGTCAAGTCAAGTCAAGTCAGAGAATTTATATAGCGCACTACATACCCAGAGGGTCTCAAGGCGCTTAGAAAGGGGAGGAGGATTACTTGTCAAATATCCACGTTTTAAGTTGCTTTCTGAATGCTAGGTGGTTCTGGGTGAGGCGAAGGTAAGCGGGGAGTGAGTTCCATGTTTTAGCAGCCAGGTATGAGAACGATCTGCCTCCCATGGTGGTCTTATTGATGCGAGGTACAGTGGCGAGGGCATGGCTGGAGGAACGTAGTTGGCGGGAGGGGGTGTAGAAGGACAGTCGTGAGTTGAGGCATTCGGGTCCGATGTCGTAGAGTGATTAGTGTGCGTGGGTTAGCATTCGGAAAGTGATTCTCTTATTGACGGGTAGCCAGTGGAGGTCTTTCAGGTGACCAGAGATGTGTTCGTTGCGCGGGATGTCTAATATGATCCTGGCTGAGGCGTTTTGGATTCGTTGGAGTTTCTTCTGGAGTTTAGCGGTAGTACCTGCGTAGAGGGTGTTTCCGTAGTCCAGTCGGCTCGTGACCAGAGCATGGGTGACTGTTTTCCTTGTTTCGGTGGGGATCCAGCGGAATGTTTTCTTGAGCATGCGAAGAATGTTGAAGCAGGATGAGGATACGGCGTTGACTTGTCTGTTCATTGAGAGTGAAGAATCCAGGATGACGCCTAGGTTCCGTGCGTGGTCTGTCGGGATGGGTGCTTTTCCAAGGGCTTCCGGCCACCAAGAGTCGTCCCATGCAGAGGGGGATGTACCTAAGATGAGGACTTCTGTTTTGTCTGAGTTCAGTTTCAGACGGCTTTGTTTCATCCATTCGGCAACTTCTTTCATTCCTTCGTGTAGGTTGGTTTTGGCGGTGCTGGGGTCATTGGTGAGAGAAAGGATTAGTTGAGTGTCATCCGCGTAAGAGATGATGTTGAGGTTGTGTTGGCGGGCTATGGCCGCGAGGGGGCTCATGTATACGTTGAAGAGGGTGGGGCTGAGTGAGGATCCTTGTGGTACGCCACAGATGACTTCAGTGGCCTCGGACTTGAATGGTGGGAGGCGGACTCTCTGGGTTCTTCCGGTGAGGAACGAGGTGATCCATTCAAGTGCCTTTCCTTGGATTCCGATGTTATTGAGGCGTTGTAAAAGGGTGTTGTGGCAGACTGTGTCGAATGCTGCAGAGAGGTCGAGGAGGATGAGGGCGACTGTGTCTCCATTGTCCAGTAGAGTTCGAATGTCGTCTGTTGCTGCGATGAGGGTGGTCTCAGTGCTGTGTTTTGCTCGGAAGCCAGATTGTGAGGAGTCGAGGGATTTGTTGGCTTCGAGGAAAGCGGCGAGCTGGTTGTTGACAGCTTTCTCGATGACTTCGGCCGGGAATGGAAGGAGCGAAATGGGGCGGTAATTTTTGAGTTCGGTGGGGTCCGCTGTGGGTTTTTTCAGAAGGGCGGTGAGTTCAGCGTGTTTCCAGTCTTCCGGGAAGGTGGCGGTGTTGAAGGAGCAGTTGATGACGTCTCGGAGGTGCGGTGCTATGACGGAGTCTGCTTTGTTGAAGATGTGATGAGGACATGGGTCTGTGGGGGATCCTGAGTGGATGGAGTTCATCAGGCGGATGGTGTCCTCAGTGGAGATTGGGTTCCAGTCGTTAAGGGTGTTCACGGGGGGAGAATGTTCAGCAAATGGTTGGATGGGTTGGTCTCCGGGAAGGTTGTCGAAGCTGTTGTGGATGTCTGCAATCTTGTTGTGGAAGAATGAGGCTAGGGAGTCGCAGAGGGCTTGAGAGGGGGTGATGTCGTTGGAGTTGGCCGAGGGATTGGAAAATTCCTTGACGATGTTGAAGAGTTCCTTGCTGTTGTGGGCGTTGTTGTCTAGTCGATCCTTGAATGCTGTTTTCTTGGCCTTTCGGATTAGTTGGTGGTGAGTGCGGGTGGCGTTTTTGAAGGCGTCCTTGGTGAGGGTGTTGTGGACTATTATAAGCACTACTCAAGTGTCTCGAATATAAGACCAAACGTAAGCGGCGCCATGTTGCGGGGATTCTGCTCATGCACAGAACCATGCCAAAGCCACACTAGAATTTCAGTTGGGTGCAGCTGTGTGCGTGTTGTGTCTTTAGCCTGGACTGATCAACGTGAAAAACAGTATACATTGTTATGGTGACCTTGAAGACTTCTGCAACAGTGTACAGACTAAGATTGCAGTGTAAGTCTAGGGATTTGAAAAACAGACCGTTATCATGCGAGGAAAATCAAGAGGTTTAACTTACAACTACAGTTACATGTAGTGTTGTGTGCAAAAGCTGCAAAGTGGCAAAATGGCGTTTAAACTTCTAATACGCTTATGCTAACATAGCAACGTGTGTAAGCAGAGCCCTATTTTTACTACTATGGCAGATAGCTACGTCATCCAGGTAGACAGCTGAAGGCTTCCAAACCAGGAAAGGTCTGGTTCACCAGCCCCTGAAAGGTGGCAAGAGCTTTCTTTAATCCAAAGGACATCACCCTCAATTGATAGTGGCCCTCCGGAGTGGAGAAAGCTGATATCTCTTTGGCATGATCTGCCAGTACCCTGATTAAGATCAAAGGTACTTGAGTACCAGGCAGCCCCTAACCATCAATCAGCTCATCCGTGCTAGGAATGGGATGAGCATCAGTCTTGGTCACAGAATTTAGCCCTCTACAAACCACATAGAACCTCAGTTCAGGTGTGATGCCTGGTTTGGCCGCCTTTGGTACCTGAACCACAAGACTGGACCAGGGGCTACTGGAGGGTTATATCATCCCCAACTCCAGCATTTTAGAGACTTCGCTCTTGATGCTGGTACTCACCTTATCCGGCAACCTGTAAGATTTATTCTTGACAGGGAGGTTGTCCACTGTGTCCAAATCATGTGTATACAGGTGGGTAATCCCAGGACTAAGGGATAAGAGAGACTAATACTGCTCCAATACTAGGCAAAAGTCCCTCTGCTGTTCAGAGTTGTAATGGGGGAAAGGATTACTCCTTCCACAGACCCATCCGTCTAAGAGATCAGGGAGAGATGCACTCTCTTCTTCCTCTGTCTATCTGCCACCAACAGCATGGTGAGTTCAGACTTCTTAAAGTGTGGTTTGAGGCGATTGATGTGAAGCAACATGTGGGTTTTAAGGTCCACCACGGAGGTGGCCTTACCTTTCTTCTCAGTTACCTCATAATGCCCAGTCCAACAGTCCTGAAGGACACTGGGCTCCACAGGTTCCATGACCCACACTTTCAGCCCAGGATGTAATTCCACAGTGGTATAATTGTGTCCAAACCACTCTCTCATCACAGCCTGACTGGTTTCTAAGTTGGCAGAAGCTTGCTTCCACAACTTATCCATTTGGTTTAGGAAGGCCAGTATGTAGCTCACTACATCCTGGGAAGCTTTCCTGGGAGCTTGCTCCCAGCCCTCCTTCTTGAAATTGATAGGTTCTCTGGCAGGATGCCGACACAAAAGCTCAAAGGGGATGAAACCCATTTTCTTCTGCGGTACCTCCTTGTAGGAAAACAAAAGGCAGGTGAAGAGGATACCCCATTTTCTCCTCAGGACCTCAGGCTTATGACCATACCATCAAGCCCATTGGTTTCGGGTGGTAATGGTTGTAGAACTTGTATGTTACCCCACACTCTTTCCACATGGACTCCATATGCAGACATGAAGTTTGTGTCCCTGTCAGACACAACTTCCTTGAGGAAACCCACTCAGGTAAAAATCCCAATCAGGGTGTTAATATTAAAAATGTCTATGTGAATATGAAAAGTGATACATTCATGTATGAGAATGAAATTGCATCTTTTATAACAAATTCATCCATTTTGAACTTCACATCAACCCCAACTCACACATACGTTGTCAGGCAGGCTCTGAGACCTAGGGTAGAGGTCACTGATTGATAGGTCACAGGTGGGGTGGCACGTAGCTGGCGGACAAATGCACAAACATGAAATCCCTGATCAATCCCACAGATAAGTGCTGCGACACCACAATGGTCCAGGGAGATTGGCCCCAATAACACACCCATGGCCGGAGGGGTATGTGCTCTCCCAAAAACATCATAAAGTCAGATGCCACATGAGTTAGGAATATATTGTTAGTCAGACCACAGCACAATCAGTGATCACGTGCTCCCCATGACATCTGGACACATTACCCACTGGCCACATTATATCCATGTGCTGTTGAAGCCCACCTGTACTTTCCATTACACAATTAATGTATTTCTCCAAAGGAAGCAACTACATTCCTTACTTAGATGGACCTCCGGAAATAATTTATGGTATAGCATGAACTGTACCGCATACTGACTGTAAATTAAGACAGTCCTCAGACCTAAATGTTCTATCGGCCGGTCTGTTTAATTAATCAAACTGTTGGTACCTCCAACGCAACTGCAGCTAAAGCAAGGAGACCCCACCCAGAAGGATTCACATTTGTGCACCAAGGAAGGTGAACAAACTCTGCAGTACATTGAAAGTTCTGCCAAATCTGCGGAGCAGACGTCCGAGCTGAAGCAGCTATTACAGAGGGTAAGAGACTACATCAGAAACTAATTTAAAGCACTTGGCGTATGGCAACTAGGGAGAAGCATGAAGAAATAACCTGAGCACCCTGACACTGACAGAGTCCTACATATTACCTATTTTATATGTCATAGCTGAAATTGATCCTGCGGAAGTCACCTTTTTTCAATAGTTAGCACAGTAGGAAAGCTGAATATTAATTGTATAATCCTTAATGGCTCCCAGGATATTATTTTTGTGATAGAGCTATTCTGATTTGGCGGAGTTGGCACCTCAATCTCATATTCTTTAGTCTAAAAGGGTTTCTCAGTGCCACTGTTTCTTAACACCGCCGGTATCTGAAAGGAGTGATAGGTGTTGATCGCTTGGAGAGCTGGAATGAGCCGTATTTACAAAGATACGGCACATCTCTCCATTTTCCCTAGCGCTGGCGCTAAATTAAGCTTCCGAGCGGCAATGCACGCACCCCTGCACCATAGTGCAAGGGTGCATGCATTGAGGGAACAACTGTTTATGTGCAGGGAGGTGTTCCTTCCTGCACATAAACAATTCATCATGGCGATTTGAAACTTCTATGTGTGCTACATTCCGCAGCACACATAGAAGTTGCAAATCTAGAGTTTTGTAATGATAATTTATGTGCAAGAAGGGACACCTTCCTGCACATAAACAATCATTCATTGTGTTTTGCTGTTTCTATGTGTGATACAAAATGCAGCACACATATAAATAGAAAAAAGAAGGAGAAATAAAGCATTTCTCCTTGTTTCGCCAGGTTTTCCTTGGGCTTTATTTCAGCGCTGCCTCCTACTTATGCCACTCGTGTAAATAGGGGGCAGCATCAAAATCAATGGGGGTTGCTGTGGAATGCCCACCACAACACCCATTGCCCACCCCTTTCATGCTAAGTATTGGTGAAAGGGTGCCTTATTTACAAGGTGGCTTAACGCCAACTTATAAATAAAGTGAAGCTCCTATCAACAGATGAACATCGTTAAAAGTGACGTTTCTGTGGCGATAGGAGCTTGTAAATATTCTTCTGTATTTTGTGAAAAGTTGATACTGTGCAGATACTGTTCCATTTCATTGTTTCCACCTATGTTGCAACCCTTCATACGCTTTGTCATCTGTGTTTTTGAAATGTTAGTTTTGAATTGTTTGATGCATCTGTAGATAACGCTGAGCTCATAGTATGTAAAACTGTAAGAGTGTAGCAGATACGTTTGTCCTCACGATAAGATCAGACAAAGACTCCAGTAGCATATTTGCCCACCAAATCACTAGAGTTATCATGGATTCCCCATTAAAACACATGGAAGCCAGGTTCCCCTTGCAGGCAAATAAACGTAATGCATTTTGCCAAGAATACCACGCACACAAGAAGGCACACATATTTCCCTGGCCTAAGGAGGGAACTTTTGACACTAACACCATTGAACATACGAGGAAACACATGCAAACTAAATAAACAGGTCAAAAGAGAGACAGGAGAGAGGCATTAGTAGAGTTATGGGCCATCTTAAAAGAGGCCCAGATCAATAACCCTCCATCACCAATAAGGAACAAGGCATCAGAGCCTCCCCCATCATATGTACAAAGAGGTGCTTACACCATTTCCCCCTGCCTTGCTTTTCCAATCCACCAATAGTATAAGCAGACAGGGCTTTGATGAAAAGACAGATAGTTAAGCTCAAGCATGAGAAACTAACAGGCCAGCACACCCAGACAATCCCAGCGCAAATCAAGACCCTTGAAAAAGTGCCCGGAAGATCGACCCCCCGTCTATCACGTCCACCACATAGAACCTCAGCAGCATGGAGAACACACACTGCCACAGGTTCAAAAGAATATACACGAGTGACAGGGAGATTTGTGACAATTCTAGATAGTGACACAGCAAGTGGGAGTGAGGAAGGGAGCCTCAGTCCCCCGAAAACTGATGTTGAGGGTGAGGCTACAGGATTTGCTGAGTTAACCAAGGGGAGGAACAGGAGCTTATGCTTGAAAAGGAAAAGACACACAACCACATATACCTCGTACTGTCAATCATGGACCGACGCGAAGAAGAACCCATAGTCAAGCTATCGCGAACAATATATCATACAGCTTCCTAATAGACATGGGGTGACCAGGTCATGACTAAGGGAAAGGAGAGTCCCTTTCTTGGAAAACACTGCAGTTATGCAGAGGGTTTTGGGTATGATGACAAGGGTCCCCTTCACGAAACCTCTCGAACTGGATATAGGAGGTAGTCATGAAAGAGGACAGCTATTATATTTTCCCTCATCCCCGACCAATCCTTTAAATGAGGCGTGATGGGCAAACTAAAAATGACCATCCAGTTCTCTGATGATGGGACTATGGCCTGCACCGCCCCTGGAGCCCCTTCGCTGCAACCCATGTCATTGAAATAACCCCACATCACAGGTAGACAAGCGAAGATATCACCTGTCAACCAGACTACCGTCACTGAGGCAGATATGAACAACATTAAAAAATTCACAAATCTTTGTGATGTTGTTAGGCAGTGGGTACATCGCATCCACCGTCTCCAACTTGAGGCTTCTAAAAGACTTCATAGCCAATAAAGTGTTAGAGGAGAAAAGAGCTATTATTGTGCTAAATACCCGTCCGCTGGGCCCCCTGGCACAAATCAGGAAACTGGGGTAAGGCACACGGGACCATGGTTGTAACAGCTGGAACACACTTGCCATTAGAAATGCTGAGCTCAGCCTATGTCACCACCACAGCACCCCCAGGTGGAAAATACGAGGCTACCTGGCACCATGCGGGGCAGTCGCCATACCTAAGGACTCCTTTCAGCTTTCAATTAATATTTTACCCGAACGCATAGCTGTAGAAAAGTGTGCTGCAGACACGGAGTCCAGAAACTCATTGCAAGAAAATGTCTCCATTTGGCGTCCCACAGGGACAATCCCTAAACAGGAGAAAGCCCAGAGGGGGACTGCTAAACCGGACCAACACAAATTGAAAAAGACCGCCCTTGAGGAGGCCGTATTTGCTGCACCTGTGCAAATGGCCCAGGGAACTCCACTGCAGAACTCCAGAGGGTTCCAACATAGCTATTGCGGTAGAGACCAAGGAGGTTCGTATCAATCGGACCCTAGGGAGTGTTACTATTGTCACAAGCTAGGCCGCCTTACAGACTGATGCCAGTTAAAGTCCTACCATGAGCAGAGATCAATGAGCCAAGGCACCCACTATAAAACACCCTGAATGTCTATTCACAAAACCAAGCCTAGGGGAATCAGAATGCACCCTATACTCATCATCAGGGAGATCCACCATCCGCTGCACCCTGCAGTAGGGATCAGGAAGATGGACCAACATATGGCAACAACATCCTCAGGCAGGGAATTCAGTACATCAGGGAATGGGCCACAGCCCTGGCAGGGAGGGATACCAGTATGGGGCGGTAGCTTCCTCAAGCAATCTCAGAACCACAACTCACATAGACTAGACAAGTAATAACAACACTGCCAACAAAAACCCTAGCAGATGCAACCAGTCTCCGTCCCTCCGGAAAGTAAAAAGGCAAAGCTACAGCAAAAAAGATCTATAGATTTTATTGAGGTCCGGGAACTTTGGGCCACTACATGTGTTCTGTTGATCTAGTATCCTCACTAGAGTTGGACATCATGGGTGCCTCCGGAAGCTAGGCCCCACTCAGCTGCTGATCCCCCAGGGCGAGGTTGGCTGGCCACACCCCAGGAGGAAGGTCAGGCTGACAAGAGGGTAGAGCGGCTCCCAGTGAAAGTATTTTAAAAGCAGATACCCAGATCCTGTGTCCAAAGTCAATCGGAACGGGTTTCAATGACCAAGTCAAAAGGTCCCCATTCTCTGGCATCCAGCCTTGGGCCAATGTTTCCTTTGTGGCATAAATTTCCAACAGCACCTCCTAAGAGCCTAAAGCTCCCCCAAAGGAGGCCCATTTTCACTTCTAAAACAAAGCTATCCTCAGTGTTGGGAGCCAGGATTCCCATGCGATGGTGATGGTAAAAACCCTAAAAACTTCACAATGCAAACACACAGAGTCAATAAGCTGCGAGGCATCCACATAATATTGAGCACAACCTGACGGAGGAGGACGTCGTATTGCAAGCTGCAGTAGGAACCAGGGGATGCTTTAACTTACTTTATCAAGAGTGCCCAAGTAGGAGGATCAATATATATCTCCCCTACAACAAGCAAATAATAATAGATAGACAGAACCGTCATTCCATGCTTAAAACCCTGGTTCCAGCACTTTTTGGACTATCATCCTTTCTTTGATGAAACTTGTATGCATAATTTTGAAATTCCTTTCAATTCACCGCCTTTTAACAAGAATGGCTCTGCCACAACAGATTCCTCCATTGAGAATTGTTTGTTAAACAGGATGCCCCTTTCATTACAATAGAACGTTACAGATATACCTACGCACACAATTACCACGGGATAAGACCTAAGAATATTACCTTATGATTAATTTTGCCCTGAAGAAGTCCCAAGAGGACGAAACGCGTCGGCTGTAGCTCCTGTATATACCTTTCACTTTCAACAGAACTAAACAAAAGAACTCTTAAAGAACACAAGTAATAGCTGATGTGATTATTTTTGTTAACTCTATCAAAGTTAACATCCTCTGCAAATATTGAAGTGGTGCACCTTGACCTTGTTTAAAAATAATGTTGAGCACAATGCATCCCGGAAAGGTTGAGCAAGTCCCCAGGTTTGTTGATTCATCATCACTCAGCAGAATGTTTTGAAATCTTTGATCAAAAGCCCTGAGTTCCATGTTTCTGAGGTCCCTGGACAAATAACAACTCAGCCAACTTTTTCCAAAGTTCGGTCTCCATGCCATGTCCTGATAAAACATAACTGTAGCTATCTTAGTCACCAGCTAGGGACGGTAGGCCCAAGTACTCTGAAAGGAAGCAGGGTGTGGTCTGAGGCAGTGGGGGGGCCTGAGAAGGGGACCCCCAAGCTCCACTGCAGTTCCAGAAGAAGGTAGGACACTGGATGTGCTCACCCCGTATCAAGCGTAGAAACTAAAAAACACTCCAGACCTTACATGCACCATCGGGAGAAAGCAGTTGACTCCAACCTTGGACACCACAAGGCAGCATATATTAGGGTAAGAAGGGGGGGGCACAGAGTAGCCTCTGACCCCTTCACTCAGATGCCAAAGGAGATGGTAGATCACATGAGTCTTAGGAAAATGCTCAAAATCAAGGAGAAAATAGCCCTAAGTTAGCCCAAAAAGAGGTCTTCAGAGAAAAGGTGGGCCAGGACACCTGGCACCTCAAGGGAGGGTATGTAGCATGCCATATGATAAGAATTAGAGACACACACGCACATGATTCTCAGTGTACGTTGCAATCAATAGCAGCACAATACTGTGACATGCCCTATTGTGTACTCCTGCGCACAAGTAAACCACAAAGACAACTCACAGCAACAGCATCTCAGTGCACACACCAAGCAAGGCACGTCCCTGGAAGAGGTAGTGATGTCCATAGAATTCCTAATAAAGCATGATTCTATTCATCCCTTTGCCCCTTAGACCACCCCACATATATCTTGCACTAAACAAGCACCTGTTTAGGAATAAAAAAAGGGGGCGGTGATGTCTCATAAAAGTGATTAAACTGCCTGGATAACCAACAATCTACTTATTCTCCCAAGACTATCAAAAAGATACCCGACTGGGGCCACTTTCTAGTGCCTCACAAGATGGCGACCAGTAGAGTGTGGAAGACACACCCCTAGGGAAAGAAAAATACAGGAACCCAGATTACGGCACACATGTACATTTTTTTGGTGTTAACAATTAACTAAGCTCGCATCCAAACAGGTCAACTGCCAAATCTTCAAGTGCACCAACACCCAGCTGCCACAGCAAACACCCCAGCCTGGACACGAAGTTTGCGTTTAATAACTTTGAGCTAACACCACACACGTTTTGTTTTGATAAATGAGGGTAATAACAACAGCTACTGAAGGACCACAGATGCCTAACAAGGGATCCATACCATGGCCTGCAATGCCCAATAACAAGTTAAGTATTGTAGCATTGTTATGTACCTTGTTTATATTATGGGTGCTACCACACCTATACACTGCTAAGGAACTGCAGAGTAAAATGGAGTCCATCCAAAAGTTATCACAGCGCTTGTGTACAGACCTCTCCCATATCACCTATAACTATACCAATCAGAACCCCAGCATCCCACACACACTACATAGCACCCTCTTGCACAACACATGGTACCAACACATGACCGTATTTGGCCCTCAAACATCCTCCAGGTCATGTTACATTTATTAGCTGATTCTGCATGCAGTAGGTGCTGACAGGCTTTACTTGTCCCAACAGTTAGTCCCCGAGAAAGCAAAATGCCTTACCCACCTATCTGCATGCAGGATAAGGGACAATGTCCAACCCAACAAGATAGAACCACACATGAAAGTAGTAAATTTGACCCGATACAACACCAACCCAGCTAAAATAAATTTCGTTGTGCGCCCTGCATCGCAAAATGCGATGCAGCGCTTACTACGAAATTTGTTTTATTCATTTAATTGTTTACTTACTTCCAATCATCCATATTCCAGTGTTTACTACCCCCACCCCGCATTTCTGCCCCACGGAACCCCCTCCACAGGCCGCTCCTGCATTCATGTATGAGAACAAAATCACATCTTTATTAACACATTCACCTGTTGTGAACTCCACATCAACCCTGACTTGTAAATTCATAGTCAAGCAGTCTCTGGGACCTAGGCCAGAGGTCACTGATTGAGAGATCACAGGTTGGGTGGCTTGTAGCCGGCACACAAATGCACGAACAGGAAATCCCAGATCAATACCACAGATAGGCACAGCGACACCACAATGGTCCAGGGAGATTGGCCCCAATAAAGCACACATGGCCGGAGGGGTATGCACTCTCCCAAAAATACCATAAAGTCAGATGCCACATGAGTTAGGAACATATAGCCATATATCTAATTAGAACACAGCACACACAGTGATCACATGCTCCCCATGCTGGACATTTGGGCATGCTACCCACTGGCTGCATTGTTTTCACACAAGGTTGAAGTATACCAGTACGGTTCTGTTCTGTGCCGGAAGCCGGGTCCCACGCCTGTTCCCAGCCGAATTTTGCCCCCTGAAGCCCCAGAAAAGCCACAGCCGGTTACCACCGTCCGCAATCTGGGTGTCATGATGGACAACAAACTCAGCATGGAAACTCAGGTTGCTAAAACAGTATCCACCTGCTCGGCCCTCTTGCGCTCTCTACGCAAGATCATGCCACTTCTTCCCTCACAGGCCCGGGCGTTAATCGTCAGGTGTACTATTCTTAGTCGCCTTGACTATTGCAATGCGTTGCTGCTCGAGGCCCCAGCTGTACTGCTAGACCGACTCCAAAGAGTTCAAACTGCCGCTGCCAAACTGGCCCTCGGCTGGACTAGGAGATCTTCGGCCACTGCGGCTTTGGCCGAGCTTCACTGGCTCCCTATGAAACAGCGAGTGGCTTTGAAATCACTCTGTCTTGTTTTTAAAGCACTGCATGGAGTCGGGCCTAGCTCCCTGCAATCCATGTTCACCTGGTACATCCCAACCAGAGCCCTCCGCTCCTCCACAGCCTGTCTTGTCACAGTACCAAGATTCAACAAGGTCAGGACTGGGGGGAGATCTTTTAGAGTTGCAGCCGCAAAACTTTGGAACAGCCTGCCCCTTGATATTCGCCAAACAACTGAACTTCTCCCTTTCAGGAAGCGGATCAAAACCTGGCTTTTCCCCAAATGTTAAACCCTGGTTACCCTACTGTTGTTCCCCCACTGCCTTCCACCTTAGGAGTTATTTCCAGCGCCAGGATACCTGCAAGGTGACAGCCGCGCTATACAAATGTTTTAAATAAATAAATAAATTAGACAATCAATGTATGGCTCCAAAGGCAGCAACTACATTCCTTACCTTACATGAACCTCCAGAAATACTATATTGCATACAATGAACTGTATAAATAAAGGATGCAGACCAACCGTAAATTGAGACAGTCCTCAGACCCTGTAACTGTTCTCCCGGACACTCTCAATATTTAAACAAACTGTTCCTGTTTTGCTAAAGGCTTCTTGTCTCTTATTTTTTCAAGGAGTTTTTGGCCAGATTTACAAGAAAGTGACACATCTATACAGATGCATGACTTTCCCTGCGCCACTCTGAGAAACCCTTGTGCCACCATGGATGCACCTTATTTACAATACAGCGCACCATGGTGCAAGGATTGACAGATGCGTCAGAAATTCTGGTGCATCTGTTGGTGCAAAAGTCACACATTGCTGGAGTTGTGTCGCAAGCACAACGCAACTCTAGCAATGCATGGGGAGGTGAATACTCATTGTGCTGTGTCACTCCTTATGCCTGCTCCACAAAGGCAAAAGGTTTTCACTCAGTGGCATCCTAGAAGTGGCGCAGTGTAACCTTGTAGATTTCACTGCATCACTTCTACAAGGCTTTTTTGTGTGGGAATGCCCACACTGCATATATTATACCTGACACCAGTATAATGTGACGCAGTGCTTTACAACATGACACATCTCCCTAGATGCATCACTTTCTGAATGGGACTCATTTTTATGCTGCCCCTGCATCACAAAAAGTGACCCAATGGTGGCGCAAAAATGACACAAGGGGCTTGCAAATCTACCCCTTCATTTTGAAGCAACAAGGGCTTTTGCCACCGCAGGTGCAGTGGTGGTCCTTTGAGGGATGGCCTCTGGGTAGTGGGTTGCATGATCCACCAGAAACTGGATAAACTATTGCCTGAAACAGTCTTGGGATCCATAGGCGCAACAATGTCGATGCCCGGCCTCTCAAACGGGGGGCTAAAGACAGGTAAGGGAGTAATGGAGCTTTCAGCATCTGTCCTGTCTGTCCACTGGCCTAGCAAGTAACACAGGTCCTACAGAATGCTTCTGAGGATGTCCTGATCTTAGGCCAAAAGAAGTGGGCGACAAGTCTTGTAACAGTCCAGGTTTCCTGCAAGGGGAATCTCATGAGCCAGCTCTAGTAGGAAGGCCCAGTAGCATTGGGGGCCACCAGGGCTCTTCTTGTTCCATACAGAGTAACTTTAGACTCACTGTAAAGAGGTTTGTCCTTCCAGTGTAAGTGATAGCAGAGACATCACATGCTGCTTATGCTTCGGCCTGTTTCTTCATACTCTCAAGGATTAGGTACTCCCTCTGTGCCCTACAGAACTCTCCCTTGGTGGGTCCTCCTTCTACATGACAAGCAGCAGGTGTAGGCAAGTCACCAAGGGATGCAATGGCCTCCTCAGTGGACTGAGGGGCAGCCACCACAGGTGCCCCATACATCTCTCTGGGGGTACATTTAGGGGATGGTTTCCCATGCCCTCTGCCTTTCCCTATTCTAGCAGATGGCTGGGCCATTGTTCCAGGCTTCAGCCCATTTTGATTTCCTTCACGGGCAGCCATGAACCTTGTTAGAGCACAGATCCAATCAGGTAACACTGACATCTTCACATAAGCCTTGATCTCCACTTCTTTCCAGATTCAGTGCTCAAGGTAATTACCCAGCAAACAGTCCACAGGCCACAGCCACCTTCAGAAGACCCCACCCCCAATCAAATGGATCCAGTTCTGGAAAATAAATATCAAGCATGTGCTCCTTCAAAATCAAGTTGTACAGCCCTGAATAATCATCAACGTTGCTGGCCCTCACCCAGCCCTTCAGTGCCTTGCTAGCATAATCCACGAAATCCACAAAGTCTGTGAAGAGATCCTGTGGCTGCCCCTGAACCTGAGCCTATTCCTCTAAGAGGTCAGGCAAACTTACTGACTAGTATGGCCTTCATTGCAGTGATCATGTCTGGTCTTCTACCTCTAGTGTAAGAAGTGTGTCCCAACCCACTGTGGGCATGTACCTCCACAAACTACTACCCCAGAACTCCTCTGGTACCTTGGGCACTCTCTGAACCGCTTTAAAGACTGCAAACCATTTGTTTATGTCATCCCCCATCACATAACTGGTCATCACATCCTTGGGAATCCTGACTCTGGATTCACTAGTGGACACTTCAGATATGCTGCCACCATTGCTATTTCTGGACTTCACTTGTAGTGCTTGGATATCCAGCTGCCTGAGGTTTAATTTATGTGTTAGTTTCCTCTCCTCCAGAACCAACTTCTTCTCCTCTAGAGCTTCTCAAATTTCAGATTGCCAAGTTTCTCTCTCTTCCTTCTCTAACTCCAATTTGGTAATCTCCAGCTTTAATTTCCTTTCTTCCCTCCTGTCTGCCAGCTCCTCTATGGACAGGTTCTTGGAGTAGACACTGCTCCTTACTCTAGGCGGCACATTGTTGGCACCCTCCACAGGCACTTCCAGAGGCACATCATTTTATTTTATTTTTTCAGAGTTTTATATAGCGCTGGTCTGACCGGTGGGTATCGGAGCGCTTTACAACAGTTATAGGACATGTAAAAACACAAATACAAAGATGGTGACAATCTTGGAGTACAAAAACTGAGAAGACACAGTGCCAGAATGGGGCTAGATGGCGCAGTGCCAGCAGAGTACGTAGTCAATAGTTTAGCGCTCCAGCAGCTCCTATCTGTTCCCTAGGGAACGATCGAGGAACAGGATTTTGAGCTGGCTTTTAAAACTTGTAAAGGAGGGGTTAGTTCTGATGTGGGGAGGAATAGAGTTCCATATTTTGGGCGCATTACCTGCAAATGATCTGGCCGCTGTTTTTTGTTTACAAGCTTTCAGTGGAATGAGTAGAAGGGTGTTTGAGCTTCTGAGGTTCCTGTTCTGACCTGCTTTTTTGAGTTTGGCAGCCAGATATTCAGGTTTGCCTGTGTGTAGGGCTTTGTGCGTAAGGCAAGCAGTTCTGAAATTAGCCGTCATTTCGACAGGGAGCCATTTGAGTTCTCTGAGTGCCGGTGAGATGTGCTCGTATTTCTTGAGTCCAGTGACCATTCTGGCAGCTGTGTTGAGGGTGGTTTTAAGGGGAGCAAGATGTGCTTTTGGAATTCCTGTGAGGGCTGCATTACCGTAGTCTAGTCTTGACAGCACCAGAGATTGAGTGGCTTGTTTGAGATCTTTGGGAGGGATGAAAGGTTTAATTTTGTTCAATAACTTTAGGTTGAGGAAGGCGCTCTTAGCTGAGTTCTTTATATGATTGGTCATGTCCAGTTTCGGGTCTAGCGCGATACCTAGTAATTTAACAGAGTTTGCCAGGGTGAGGTTTCCATTGAGAGCATCTATAGTCTTTAGCCAATCTACCATTTGGGGGTTCTCTGCTTTGTTTGATATGAGGAGTACTTCGGTTTTGTCAGGGTTCAGTTTTAGATGATTGCTAGTCAACCAAAGTTGCACTTCCTTCAGTGTGAGGTTTTCATTGAGAGCATCTACACAACCTGATTCATCATACTCCCGTTTTGCGAGCCCCTAATAGCGATTCATAGCGAATCGCTATTAAGGACTCGCAAAACGGGATTCATGTAGGAATATGCAAAAAAAATGCGATTCCTACTAATTCCTTATTTGCGATTAGCAAATTGCTAATCGCAAATAAGGAATAACTCCCCATTCATTCCTATGGGCCAAAAGGCCCATAGGAATGAATGGGGAGTATTCCTTATTTGCGATTAGCAATTAGCTAATCGCAAATAAGATAGCGATTGAAAGGGTGCCAGGGGTGTCCAAAGGACACCCTGTAGCACCCCTTAAATGCTAATATGAACAGGGGTTGCGCACACACATGTCCAAAGGACATGTGTGTGTGCAACATGCAACTCAGAAAAATGCTTTTAAATGCATTTTTCTGAGTTATCGCTATTTACCACGAGGTTTGACCTCGCGGTAAATAGCGGCCCGAAATTGTGATTTCGCAATTTTTAAATGGATGATGAATTGCATTCAAGGAATCTCAAATAGAGATTCCTTAAATGTAATCCATCGCTAATTTGCGAAAACGCAATTACCGATTTTTGCATTTGGGATGATGAATCCCAAATGCAAAAATCTCACTCGCAAAGGGCCAGATTCTCAGAATCTGGCCCTTTGCGAGCCGAATTCAGCTTCATGAATTAGGCTGATAGTCTTTAGCCAATCTACCATTTGGGGGTTCTCTGCTTTGTTTGATATGGGGAGTAGTTCAGTTTTGCCAGGGTTCAGTTTTAGATGATTGCTAGTCAACCAAAGTTGCACTTCCTTCAGTGTGCCATTGAGTCATTGAATGTCCTTCGCAGATGAGATTTCTAAGTAGATCTGCATATCATCAGCGTACAGATGGAAGGGTATGTTGGCTTCTTTGATTAGGGTAGTGAGGGGTTGCATGTAGATGTTCAATAGGAATCTATGTCAAAATATTGAATACACTAATATCGACATACACAATATTCGCAACAAAAATATCGATGGCAAAAATATCGGGATCCTATACCTAACAAGGTAAGTACAAAAAGATCGAAAAAATAATATAAAATGTCAAAAATATCGTTTTTTGTAAAATATCGTTTTGTTTTATTAAAATAAAATTGTAAAATTAACAAAATATTACTTATAAATGTAATAAATACATTTAACATTATATTATATTATTTAAAAATAATACATAATGTAATGCAAATTATTAATAATTAAGATATATTACATAGTATATTTTTCATTACAAAATAACTCTACATTAATTATTTTAATAACTTATAAATAAATAAATATATAATAAATTACAAATAAATTTATATACATAAAATAATAATATAAATTACAATTAATAACAAGATATAACTAATAAAAATAAATAAATACATTTTAGATAGCGTATGAGTAAAAATTACTATTCCCACTCCAGAGAGTGCAACAGTAGGGAAAGTGTTGGAAAGCGTAGGGGTAACAATTAATATTCCCACTCCAGAGAGTGCAACAGTAGGGAAAGTGTTGGAAAGCGTAGGGGTAACAATTACTATTCCCACTTCAGAGAGTGCAACAGTAGGGAAAGTGTTGGATTAGAGGTAAAAAATTACTGTTCCCACTCCAGAGAGTGCAACAGTAGGGAAAGTGTTGTATAGCGTAGGGGTAACAAT
Organism: Lissotriton vulgaris; assembly: GCF_964263255.1. NCBI lineage: Eukaryota > Metazoa > Chordata > Amphibia > Caudata > Salamandridae > Lissotriton > Lissotriton vulgaris. Next base: position 394,436,609 of record NC_141693.1, read on the forward strand.
AACTATTCCCACTCCAGAGAGTGCAACAGTTGGGGAAAGTGTTGGATAGCGTAGGGGTAAAAATTACTATTCCCACTCCAGAGAGTGCAACAGTAGGGAAAATGTTGGATAGCGTAGGGGTAACAATTACTATTCCCACTCCAGAGAGTGCAACAGTAGGAAAAGTGTTGGATAGCGTAGGGGTAACAATTACTATTCCCACTCCAGAGAGTGCAACAGTAGGGAAAGTGTTGGATAGCATAGGGGTAACAATTACTATTCCCACTCCAGCAAGTGCAACAGTAGGGCAAGTGTTGGATAGCGTAGGGGTAATAATTACTATTCCCACTCCAGAGAGTGCAACAGTAGGGAAAGTGTTGGATAGCGTAGGGGTAAAAATTACTATTCCAACTCCAGAGAGTGCAACAGTAGGGAAAGTATTGGATAGCGTAGGGGTAAAAATTACTATTCCAACTCCAGAGAGTGCAACAGTAGGGAAAGTGTTGGATAGCGTATGGGTAACAATTACTATTCCCACTCCAGAGAGTGCAAAAGTAGGGAAAGTGTTGGATTAAGATATAATACATAGTATATTTTTCATTACAAAATAACTCTACATTAATTATTTTAATAACTTATAAATAAATAAATATATAATAAATTACAAATACATTTTATACATAAAATAATAATATAAATTGCAATTAATAGCAACATATAACTAATAAAAATAAATAAATACATTTTAGATAGCGTATGAGTAAAAATTACTATTCCCACTCCAGAGAGTGCAACAGTAGGGAAAGTGTTGGAAAGCGTAGGGGTAACAATTACTATTCCCACTCCAGAGAGTGCAACAGTAGGGAAAGTGTTGGAAAGCGTAGGGGTAACAATTACTATTCCCACTTCAGAGAGTGCAACAGTAGGGGAAGTGTTGGATTAGAGGTAAAAATTACTGTTCCCACTCCAGAGAATGCAACAGTAGGGAAAGTGTTGTCTAGCGTAGGGGTAACAATTACTATTCCCACTCCAGAGAGTGCTACAGTAGGGAAAGTGTTAGATGGCGTAGGGGTAAAAATTACTATTCCCACTCCAGAAAGTGCAACAGTAGGGAAAGTGTTGGATAGCATAGGGGTAACAATTACTATTCCCACTCCAGAGAGTGCAACAGTTGGGAAAAGTGTTGGATAGCATATGGGTAAAAATTACTATTCCCACTCCAGAGAGTGCAACAGTAGGGAAAGTGTTGTATAGCGTAGGGGTAACAATAACTATTCCCACTCCAGAGAGTGCAACAGTTGGGGAAAGTGTTGGATAGCGAAGGGGTAAAAATTACTATTCCCACTCCAGAGAGTGCAACAGTAGGGAAAATGTTGGATAGCGTAGGGGTAACAATTACTATTCCCACTCCAGAGAGTGCAACAGTAGGGAAAGTGTTGGATAGCGTAGGGGTAACAATTACTATTCCCACTCCAGAGAGTGCAACAGTAGGGAAAGTGTTGGATAGAATAGGGGTAACAATTACTATTCCCACTCCAGCAAGTGCAACAGTAGGGCAAGTGTTGGATAGCGTAGGGGTAAAAATTACTATTCCAACTCCAGAGAGTGCAACAGTAGGGAAAGTGTTGGATAGCGTAGGGGTAAAAATTACTATTCCAACTCCAGAGAGTGCAATAGTAGGGAAAGTGTTGGATAGCGTAGGGGTAATAATTACTATTCCCATTCCAGAGAGTGCAACAGTAGGGAAAGTGTTGGATAGCGTAGGGGTAAAAATTACTATTCCAACTCCAGAGAGTGCAACAGTAGGGAAAGTATTGGATAGCGTAGGGGTAAAAATTACTATTCCAACTCCAGAGAGTGCAACAGTAGGGAAAGTGTTGGATAGCGTATGGGTAACAATTACTATTCCCACTCCAGAGAGTGCAAAAGTAGGGAAAGTGTTGGATAGCGTAGGGGTAACAATTACTATTCCAACTCCAGAGAGTGCAACAGTAGGGAAAGTGTTGGATAGCATAGGGGTAACAATTACTATTCCAACTCCAGAGAGTGCAACAGTAGGGAAAGTGTTGGATAGCGTAGGGGTAACAATTACTATTCCAACTCCAGAGAGTGCAACAGTAGGGAAAGTGTTGGATAGCGTAGGGGTAAAAATTACTATTCCAACTCCAAAGAGTGCAACAGTAGGGAAACTGTTGGATAGCGTAGAAGTTAAAATGAAATACTTACAAATAAATGTTAATTTTTTTATAAAAATATAAACTATTAAATAAATATAAACCATTTACAATACATATACATAATTATTGAAAAGATTATTATCAAAATATATTTAACTTAAAACAATTATTAAAATATACCATATTATAATATTTATTTACCAATTAATAATTAATTAACAATTATATAATTAACAAATCAATTATTTTAAACACATTATTACTTATTTACATTTAAATTACTTCCCACCATATTCCCCTATAAACCCACAACCAGCAACAGAACACATTTACCAATTAATGATTTTATTAGCATTCATTACGTATTAATTTAAATTAATTACCAATTAATTATAATTATTTTTAATTCCTACTAATTAATAATTCTTTCAACATAATTAAATTACTTCCCACCCTACTCCCCTATAAACCCACAACCCGCTACAGAACATATTTATCAATTAATAAATTAATTAAAATTATTTACCAATTAATTAAATGTAATTACCAATTATTTAAAATGTATTAATAATAACTACTAATTAATACTTAATTTTACATATTTAAATTACTTCCCACCCTATTCCCCTATAAACCCATAACCCACTACAGAACATAATTATCAATTAATTAAAATTATTTACCAATTAATTAAATGTAATTACCAATTATTTAAAATGTATTAATAATAACTACTAATTAATACTTAATTTTACATATTTAAATTACTTCCCACCCTATTCCCCTATAAACCCACAACCCGCTACGGTACTAAATAACAAAATTTAATTAAATTACATGAAAAAAATTGAAATACATAATAATTATAAAAAAATATACACACAAATGATTAAAAATCCGATATTAGTAACATCGAAATTATTTACATCGATATTACTGACATCGATATTTAAAACTTCGATACTACTAATATCGATATTAAGAGTGTCGATATTACTTACCTTCGATATTGTATCCCTTCGATATAAACTTCGATATAATTGTATATCGAAATTTAAATCTCGATATTTTGTCTATGTACCGTTGAATAGTTGAGGGGAGAGCACTGATCCTTGAGGGACTCCCCTGTTGATTGGGTGTAGATCAGATTCAAAGTTGTTGATTTTGATTCTCTGGGAGCAGTTGTGTAGGAAGGAGGAGAACCATTTGAGGACTATCTAATCGAGCCCCGCCCTCTCTTGCAGAGCTTTGATTAGGAGTTTGTGATCTACTGTATCAAATGCAGCCGATAGGTCGAGGAGAATGAGGAGGCAGCATTGATCAGAGTCCAGAGATTTGTGGATGTCGTCGATGATGTTGAGGATCGCCGTTTCTGTGCTGCAGCCTTTCCTGAAGCCAGATTGATGAAAGTCAAGAAAGTTGATACTCTCCATGTGTTGCTTTAGTTGTTGTAGTAGACATCTTTCTAGGATTTTGACTAGAAGAGGAAGGTTGGAGACGGGTCTAAAGTTGTTCAGATCTGATGTATCAAGGCTAGGTTTTTTCAGCAGAGGGGTGACTTGACCTACTTTGAGGCATTCTGGAACGATTCTGTTATTTAGGGAGCTGTTTATAATCTTGCACCAAAGTGGGGCTAGGGCGCATTTCAGTTTTTTGGTCATTTGCGATGGAAAATGGTCTAAAATGTGCCCGGAGGGATTGGCAATGAAGATCAAGTTGATTATCTCCGCTTCAGGGATGGGGTGGAAGAGTAACCAGGGTTTGGAGGAGGGTGTAGGAGCAGTGTTGGAGGATCTTGCCCTGCCGCTGTTGAGAAGGGGGGGCTGTCATGTAGCAGAGAGAGTTCAATCTTGGAAATCTTATAATTGAAGAAGTGGGCAGAGTTATCATAAAGATCTTTGGATGCCTGAACAGTTCTCGTGGCTGGTTTGGATGTTTGTTGTCTGATGATATTGAAGAGCTCCTTGGGTCTGTTCTATGCATTGTCCAGAGCGGAGCGGAAAAACATGGATTTTTTTTCTTTGATGTGGTTGTTGTACTTCTTCCTGACTGATCTGAGTTGATCGCGGTGGATAATGGTAGGATTATTCCTCCAGCGTTTTTCAACTGCTCTTAATTGTCTCCTTTCACCATTAATGTCTGGGTCAAACCATGATCTGGAAGGAATGGCTCTGCTTTTTTTTCTTTCAAGGGAGCTAATTGATCCAGCAGGCCCCCCCCCATGCTCGAATTGTAGAGCGAGGTGAGATCTGTTGTAGAGAGAAGCTTGTTGCCTCTGGGGAGTAGCGTACTAAGCCTCTCTTCCATGGCATCCTGAGGAATCTTGGTGAAATTTCTAGACCATTTGGGTGAGTTTTGTGAGGGGAGCCGGATAGCACTTTTTGGTTGATATGGTCTGACCAGTCCACCGGAAGAATGTAGTCAATCATGATTGCATTTCGCTGTGCGATGATGGCATCCAAGGTAGCTCCTTTGTAGTGAGTCTCCTCTGTGCAATGCTGGTATAGATTATTGTAACCTAGAAGATTATATAGGGTTTGAATTAGCGAGTTCCTCGATTCGTTCCATCGTAGGTTTAGATGACCCAAAATTAGGCTGTTGGCGTCTCCGAGTGCACAGTGTGAAATCAGGTCGCAGAATTGTTCCCCGAATGAGGTAGTGTTACCTGGAGGGTGGTAGATAAGGTGACAGATTATTGGATCGTTGGCCTTGGATTTGATGTTAACAGTAAGGCATTCAAAGAAGTTGAGTATACAAATGTCCATTTCCGTGATGACGATGTGGTCCTTGTAAATGATAGCTATACCTCCACCACGTTGATCTTTCCTATCTTTGTTTATGATAGTGAAACCAGGCGGCATGAGCATATCTAAGCAAGGTGGGGAGGACTCATTTAGCCAACTCTCCGTGATAAACGCAATGTCAATGTCTTGCGATAGGATGGCTTCTGCTAATTCAGTTGCATGTTTAGTGGCTGATCTGCAGTTGATGAGCAAGCAGTTGGTGGAGAGCCCAGATTTGTTGGGAGTTTTTCCTAGAGGGGCCCTAGGTAAGTAGGTGAGGAGGGGCGGGGGTCTGGGGGTTTTTGTGAGGGGGTAGTCTCTTCTGACGCCCATGATTACTTGTATTTTAGAGTTATGGGAGGATTTGGGAGGAGGGTTGTAACTGGAGGCTAGAGCTGCTGCATCTTCTTCAGACATTGCAGCCATGGGTCTGTTGAGTCTACGTGTCTGGGTCTTTTCAGACGGTACAGCTGTGATTCGAGTAAGTCTGTGTGACTGGGTCTTGACCTCTTTTCTTGGGAGACTTTTTTTCTGGGAAGCTGGGTCTGTGGTTTTTGTGTGTCTCAGTGTCAGCGTCTCTACGTAGGATCTAATGGGACGCTGTAGCTGGGTCTCATGGGTGGTTGAAGCCCCTATCCGGTGCTTTTGAAGGAAGGGGTCATCCGAGTAGGAGACCCAGGTTGGAGTTGCTGGGGTTTTTGGGATTTATCAAGATTGGCTAGGATTTCGTTTAGGTCCAGTACTATTATTTCTAGCTGGCTTTCTAAGAGGGTCAGCCGGTGCGCTATGTTTTCCGGGCCTGGGGGGATGGCGGTTGGGTTAGGACCTTCTTGAGGAGTAGGGGGTGGGCAGAGTAATGTTGTTTTTTACTGTTAGTGTCTACTGCTGTTTGTGTAGTTTTGCTGCCTCTTTTATTGGCCTTTGCTGAGGAGTGCCAAGGGTCATAACGAGAATTCAGCCTCGTGGTTTCTGCAGGGGTGGCATAGTGGGTGGTGGTCATCCTCCGTCGCAGTAATTTCCTACTCCTCTAAATGGACATCCCCTGTAATCTGGGTCTCTGCCCAGGCCGTCAAGGCTTTCTGCAGCTCCACATTCCTGGAGAAGCCTCTTGTGCAAACTTGAAAGTTCTTGCAAAAATCTCTCAGCAGAGGCACAGTGTAGACCTCCTACCTGCCCAGCTCGAAATCAATTCCTGCAGTTGCAGGTGCTGCTTCTCTGGAGTGAGACATACTTTAGCAGAAGAATTCAAAAGACAATCAGGGAGAATTTAAATAAAAATGAATTTGTCTTAGCATGAAGTTATTGTGAATGAGTTACTATATGGTATTGCACAAAAACAAGTCCTAGCCTCACTGATGATCACCAATGTTAGAACTGGGGTTCCTGCTTGGCAGATGTATGCACCCTGTCCAAGAAGGAACTACATTCTAATCAGGGTAAGCTAGATACACACTAAAAGGTAACCTGTGCTCACCCTCTGGTTACTTGAAACAAAACAGTCAGGCTTATCTAAAAAGGCAATGTGTAAAGTATTTGTGAAAAGCACATATACACTTTAACACAATGAAAACACTGCAAAAACACTCAATACAGTGTTAGGAAAATAGATCATATTTCTATGAGTAAAACAAGACCAAAACAACAACCACTCAATAAGTAGAGCCGGAGTTATGAATAAATCAAAAAGTAGTGCTTAGAAGCAAATAGCTCTTAGGGGTGACTTGAGTTTGTGCTGTACCAGGGTAAAGCCAAAGTTCAGTCCCACCGCAATGGAGGGTAGCCAGGCTATAGGACTGACGCAGGTCTCGCTGAAAAAGTACTGTGGACCGATCAAGCGTAGATGCGCCAGTTCCAATCTGCGCAGGCGACGAAAGCTTCGTCGACTAACCCCTTTACAGTGCAGGCATTGTGCTGTCATTGAGACACACTGACTGTTGTTGTCCAGCGCCTATTCCATCAAAGCAATGTTGTTGATCACCTCCTGCGTTGGTGTCAAAGTGCACAACATTGGTTCCGATCAGCTTAAAGCCATCACTGCGTCAATTTTTATGGTCCTGTACAGCAGAAGTCACCTTTCAAGGGCCCAGGATTAGATTAGCACCACTTGGCAGGGCAGGACTCACAGATGATATCATTGCAAATATATGAAACATGAAACAGCTACTCCTTTCTAATTTGGAATTACAACTTAAAAGTGGTATAAGGATTTCCCAATGTTAAGAGTGGGCCTCACAGTAATGAAAAATTAATGTAGTTATTTGTCACTACCAGGACATGTTTAAAAGTACACATCCCACCTTTTAGATGCACAGCATCCTGTCCTTAGGACTCCTAGGGCCTAATTTAGGGGCGCATTATGTATAATGAAAGGGGAATTTAAGACTTGGCAAGTGGTTTAAAATGCCAAATCGAAGTGGCAGTAAACTGCATGCACTGGCCTTGCACTGGCAGGCCTGACAAATGTTTGAAAGGCTACTTGTGTGGGTAGCAAAACCAAAACTGCAGGCTCACTAGCAGCATTTAGATTCCAGGCTCTGACTATATGGTATACCACTTTGCAAGGGACTTATAGGTAAACTAAGTATGCTAATTGGGTTTACACCAATGTCACTATATTTAGGTGAGAAGAACATACACTTTAGCACTGGTCAGCAGTGGTAAAGTGCTTAGAGTCCTAAAGCCTACATAAAGATACAGCAAAAAGAGGAGGTAAGCAGGCAAAAGATTTGGGGGAAGACCACCCTAAGGAAGACAGGTCTAACATCCTCATTATCAAGGATTGTTTATTGAGTGCGTGTATTCTACAAATGCATGTTACAGTGTATACATCTGTGTGAGTACTGTGCAAAGTATCCTGGAGCTACGTTCTCTGCAAAAGTCATCTTCATCATGGTTGGAATGTAGTTGTTCCAAAATATGGAACAATCTATTGCTGATCTGGAGTACACTGCAAACATATTTATGATGACTAAGGGCCTCATTTAGAGGTTGGTGGTATTGGGACAGCCGTCAAAAGTTGACAAATGCCTTGCCTTCTCCAGTCTTGTGTCTTCCACCTCATTTAGATGTGAGCAATTTCAAACAGTGGAGTTAGAAACAAATATGCCATCAAAACACTCTCAGGGCAGGTCAATTCTGCGGTGGACATGCTGTGAGAAAAGCCCTACTTGTCCAGGGAAGGCCTTTGGTTACTTGACCACGATGTTTTTCTCTGCGCATGACCATATTTTCATGGGTACAAAAACACATTTACTGCCCTCTAGTGCGTTGGAAAAAAATTCAAAGATTGTCAGGGATGTTAATTTTTTTTGTTTGTCACAAATTTGCTGTTGCTTTGGCAGTTTGTCTTTCGAAAAAAAAAATGTAATTAAAAAAAATACAGATTAGTCCGTCATGACAGCTGCATGGCAGACAAACTGACATTGCTCGATTTCGCAGAGAGTATTTCTGCCTTGCAGGTGGAAACATTTATGGAGTAGAATCCCATCTACACAGATGGTTATATATCCTGTGTTCCCTTGGGCATGCCCTAACGCACACAGATTAACTTTCATTCCCGCCCAGTAACTCTGAAGGAGCGCGCACGCTGCTCCAAACATGAAGTGAGGTACTTGCGGTATAGCCACAAGAATAGTTTAATGGGGCACAGAATGGGCTTTAAACCACAAGTTGTGCAGCCATGCACTAGAGGCGTTTTCAAAAGACGTTTCCCAGCGTGTCATCTGAGACATATTGTAATTCAGGATTGTTGCTTTGGATGGTCATTAGTAGACCGTGGGTGGCAGCCGGGGGGTAGATTGACGTGTCAGGCCTCAAAAGGAGGAGGGGTCCATACTTGGGAGAGGTGATAATAGAGTTGCCACCTTTCCAATGGAAAGTTGCCAACCATTTGTTGCTGTTGTTTTAAGAGTCTCAAAAAGGTCGAGATATGATACTAAATAGACTTTAAACAATCTCATATATATTGATTTGTAACATTACTTTTCTGCCTTCGTTTAATTTATTAGTCAGAGATTATTAACACAGCTCTAGCACACATTTAAAAGGGCTTTCTATTGATATTTTTTTATATGAGTTACGCATAGATAAGGGATACAAATATTAGCTTTATGTGATGTTGGTTATTTTTGTGCGGGCCCGGGCATTAACATTTTTGGTGGTCCGTGCAGAAAACCGACCAGGTGGCAGCTCTAGGGAGGAGAGGCACTGAGCACCAATTGTACAATAAAGTGCATTCGTGGCTTGGTGAAACAGGTTGCAGACCCTGTGAATACAAAAATGAGCTGGCAACTTCTACATAGAACAGGTTCCTTTCCAGCTCAAGATTCTGTGCGGGGAAATATTTCTCCAAACTGCCTTGTACAGCAGATGGCAGGGTTGGAGACCATTTTGTCAGGGGCATTAGAATTATGCATCAGGGGAGTGCCAAATTATGGGGATGGGGAAACTAAAGTGTGCCGGAACAAAATACTAAATATAGAGCATAATTCTGCACATTTTATAGTATTACTCCTTAATTTGTACTTTTTACTCATGGTAATACTGTCTGGGGAGAGATTTCCCCTCATTAGAATCAGTTTAACAATCAAATAGAAATAAGCAACTGAAAGTCGACCAGCTAACCATTTTTAGCAACTTTTAATCCGTTTGAGCTAGAAACTATTTTTATTGTGGAGATCTGAGGACTATGCAGCAGATGATAGATTGTGTGGCAACTGTGGGTAATCCATAATTATGCTGAAAAAAGCGGCAGCATTTCATCATTCCAGTGACCTCGCCCCTTGGTACATTATGCCCTTACCTGGTCTAAGGCTTTGCCTTCTATCTGAAGGAAGAAGAGGAGATAGAGAGCTCTGGTAAGGTTCTGCAATTGCTCACAAGTGTATTCCCTAGCTTTCACATTCTAAATGGTTTCTGCACTGGGCTGCTAATGCTGTGGGACCAAGTCAGTAAAATACACCAGCCATTAAATAAAACTAAAAAGGGTGGTGTAGTTGTTGCATGTAGATTGTAGAATTTCTTCAGGTTAAACAATTGAGAGTGTAAAATGCTTTATGTGTAACAATGTATGTAGGGGCAATAAAGTAATAATGGTGTTTTTAAATGTTATGCGGACCCTCGATCTTAAACAATAAAGCATGCAGGGTGCACCTGCAAACACAACCCCAGGCACATCTACTACCCAAAAATTACTGTGTAATGCATGTTGGCATGTGCACATATTGAGAGGAGAGAAGTGCAGATTGGAGGGACTTCGCATTTCTGCTGCCTTTCTGCTACCTGTCACAGTGCATCTGGGCCTATATTTTTCTGTGCCTATTATCTGTAACTATTAAGGTACTTGAAAGTTTGGAGTCATGGAAAGTGGAGGTGGGGATGGGGATGGGCCTGTCGGATGGCATTTCAAAAGAAGTTAAACTGCATATGGTTTAAATGCTAATATTTTGGAAAATGGAAGGGAATTAGAAAAAAATGGAGTGATATAATTTACCCACTGACTTGCAAGGAAGTGGAAGCAGCATTAATGCAGGGGGAGATGTGGCCTTGCAGCTATTGCTGATAACTTTGCAACTGGGGAACCAGGCTCAAATCCCACCTTTGGTTCAACAACCTGTGATTCTGTGCAAATCACCTTTAATCCAACTCTAAAAGCAGATGTCATTAGTTCTGATCCACAGTTGTGTGTGAGACACGCAACAACTGTCTGTTATTCGGTCTTTAAAGAATTCTATACATGTTTATTTATTTGATGTTAACAAAATATTTATTTATTTAAAACTGAGTGACTTAGAAAAACTATGAAAATGGATAGATGTGATAATTCAAATGTGAGCTGAGATCACTCTTTTTGAATCAACAAATTATCTTCTTGCTCCAACCTCTGCATTTCTGGTAAAATCAGAAATGATAGCTCCTTCATACCCTAACCTCCTCTTTTCTTAACTCTTACAGGTACTTATTTGCAAAGCAATGTCACCCCCAAAGCAGGAACTTAGCTGACAAAATAACTCCTTCCCACATTGTAGGACGACACTAGTTTGACCTGTCTTCTGAGAGATGCCTCTTAACAAAAGAATACTTCAAGCATCTCCACAATTGCCTTTTTTATCTGCCTTCCTCACATGTAGTGAAATAATAGTGCAAGCAGTGAATTTCTGTGGTTGCTTGTGGAAACGGTCTACCAGTGAGGAGTAATACTTGATTCACCTTTTTATGTTCTTAGGGCCTGATCTGTGCAGGTGATCAAGTCAACAGACCTGGGGACTCATTTCTGGGGTCCTTGTGGATCTGTCTTAGTGAAGTGTTAGAGACCCTTGAACAGATGCTCTGGTGCTCCCTAGCACAATAAACCAGGCTGTCAGCAGACTACCAAGCATGGGAGGCACCAAGCAGTGGGCAGAGACCAAGCATCTTGGATTTGGCTGACTGATTTATCTGCAATACAAAACATGCTCTGATGTGAAACTCATCGGCCATTTTGCCCCTGGTTGATCAGAGTAAATCTTACATCTTGCAAATAATACAAGTCATCACACATCTGTTGGTCTGTGCAATTTAGTTTTTTACATAATTATATTAGAACAACTGCCTCAAAATTAGATGTACCAAAATGTTGGTCAAGTTACACTGATTAACACTGAATTTCAAGCCGATTTTTAGAGTGCCAAATGCCACTGATTGTAGATGCAATGCTATGCTAGCTTGCTTAGGGAGTCACTGGATGTCTTAGGTCCACATAGCTTTGCCTGCAGTGCACAGAAAGGAAAACAATTTGAGGAAACATTGTTATATCTAATAATGGAGGGAAGGCCGCAGTTGAGGTAGTGACTCTGGTGACAGTTGAAGCCAAGCCACTTGTCAGTCTGCCACACTTCGGCAAAACAGTAACACATGCAACATGCAATTTCGGGATGAGTTATATTCTCCTATTGCTATGTATTTATTTTTTTGGCAACTTTATATAGCATGAGCTCGACCCAAGGAAGGCTTTACATGAGCAACATTTTACATTGCACAAGGTCAGATTTTTTTGGGCAGTGAAAGATTAAGGGACATATGTATCAAATTCGGTCATTGCGATTCTCAAATAGCGATTTTTAGATAATCTCTATTTGAGAATCGCAAAATGGGATGCAATAAATAATTCGCAAATATTTTGCCAATACTTTTCTTGCCATTCCTTAATTGTGACTAGCAAATTACGAATTGCAATTAAGGAATACCTTCCCATTCATTCCTATGGGCTAGGAGGCCCATAGGAATGAATTGGAAGACATTCTCAGTTTGCGATTCGGCATTTGAGAATTGCAAATTGAGAATGCAATTTCAAGGGTGCAAGGGTGTCCAAAGAACACCCTGTTGCACCCCTGAAATATGTATGTGTGCCTATGTGGCACACATACATGCCCGAAGGGCATGTATGTGTGGCAAATGGCACTTTGAAAGAATTATTTTCAAAGAATTCTCAAATTACCACCAACTGTCAGTTGGTGGTGATGTGCGATTTCTTATGCCAAATTCGCACAACTTAGGTGCTTCATACATTTAAATCGCAATTTGCGATTCCTTAAATATAATTGCAAAATAGAGAATCGCAGATTTTGCGATTCTCTAATTTGCGATACACTTTTGGGATGATACATCCCAAAAGGTCTTTTACCGTTTGCAAACGGGCTGATTCTGAGAATTGGCCCATTTGCGAACGGGAAAAGGGCTTGATACATGTGCCCCTAAGTGATTTGCCCAAAACCACAGGATGTCAAACAACTCTGAGACTTGAACCTGGTTTCTCCCTGGCTCTTTGACCACATCTCCTCCCATGAGTTATTTTTGCTTTGGGCGGTACTCTCATGCAGTCTTGTGTGCAGTCAACTGGAAATGGCCTTTAAACCACGGCTTCCAGCATGCGTTCCGTTTCACCGCAAGCTAAACAACGCTAGATTTAACTATGCATAAGCTTGAACTACGCATATGAGTGGTTAAGACAGTTGGTGTTCTAGCTCACTAAGTGAGCAGGGAGAGGTACTGGAGGGAGGACCTGCAGGAAGGAGGGTGACGCAGTAAGGTAAGTTGGGCTGGGGTTGTAGGTTTTAAGGGAGGATGCCAGTTTTAGGGCTCAGGGTGGGGGGCCGATGGGTTAGGTTTTAAGAGAGTGGGCCAGTTTTGGAGTTTAGGGTGGGGCCAGGGTAGGTTTTAAGGTAGGAGGCAGAGTTTTAGAGATCATGGCTTGGGGCAAAAGGCAGTTTTCAGGGCAGGGGGCAGTTTTTAGGGCTCCGGGCAGCAGGTGTTGGGGTAAGTTTTAAGGTAGAGCAGAGTTTTAGGGCTCAGGGCAGGGTGGAAGGGGCAGTTTTCAGGGCAGGTAGAGTTTTTAGGGGTCAGGGGGAGTTGGGATAGTTTAAAGTATTAGGGGTGGGATCATTTTTAGGGCTCAGGTTACACAGCAGGGTCAGGATTTTGGGACTCATTGCTGAGGGGCTGGGGTGTGAACTTTACCACACATCCCTTTACCAAACATGCCTTTACCACGAAATGCTTGGTAAAGGCATGCGTGGTAAAGGAATGGTTGTTTATATGCATTCATTGTTGGGGTTGTCTGGTAGAGGCCTCTGTCATACAACGCAGTCAACTTGTTGGACTGAGAATGCGTCTAGCTGACTCCTTCTAGCATTATGCAAGTTAAGTTAACATTTGCAGCACCATTTTGTATTCAGCCGCAATTTTCTACCATGATCGAAAATAAGCTCCTGTCTCATAATGTTTGCCTCAGCAGAAAAAGGAGCTTCGATTGTTTCTCTTCAGTATTATCCAAGGTTGAGCTCCACTGCCTTAATGAACAGATTGTTCTGGCTCTGAATACCTTTCCTCTCAAGTAAGCACTGCTCCCGCCCTATAGAGACAAGCACAAGCAAAGTAACCTCGAAACTAAGAATGTACCCGTTCTCATGATGTTAACTGGCCTTTCTGTACTCCCTTTGTTTGTTAGTGCTCAGGCTGGAAAATTACAGTCTGGGCGGGGTTTTAGAGGTGTTGGAAATGTATATTTTGTGTTACCGTGTGGACAGTCCCTCAGCAGCTATCTAAGGGGGCTGGTCAGACCGGACTCCGCTCGAGTTATTACTATTAAAAACACTTAGTTTGTATTCTCTACTGTCTGACAGACTCTTCATTTGTATGGAATGCTAAGAGGTGGTCGCGAGTGACCTGGGTGGCCCTAATTAGGTCACTTCCTTCAAACTGTACTTATTACATTTGAAAAACAGGCTGGGGAGCAGAGTTAAAATTCGGAAAGGAGCTATGGTTATTCACCTTTCCCAAGGAGCACCCAACACCTCACTCAGGTTGATAGAGAAGCAGGATCAGTGAAAGAATATCTGAACAAAAAATATTGTGTCGACAGAATAACGTGTCAAAATATCAAGGAACATAATATCGGGAAGGTAAGAACAAATTGGTAAGTATAGATTTACTACTTTTAATCTCACATCTATGTTCCATGAAGATGTATATATATATATATATATATCATCAAGATACATATATGTGGAACTATATATAGCAAAACTTTACTTACCTTTAGAAACTTACCTTTACAATATTTTTGTCCTTGATATTCTTGCCACAATATTTTGTCCCATGATATGTTTGCTTCCAATATTCTGTGTAAACACCAGAGAAGTGTGGTTTTGAGATGTCCTGTGCCAGAGCAATCGTGTTAATGAAAGACAGACAACAGCTGCAGCAGTAGTGGAATTGCTGAACTATTATGGTTGCTTGGCGTGATGTCAATTGAGTCGAAGATGAAGATATAAACATTGGTGTTTTTGGCAAAGCGATAGGTCCTCATGTTTTGGTCAGAAGTAATTTTTTTTTAGATTTAGCCCATATCATACTAATTTGCAGTATTCTTCTGTGCATTGGGTTGTTCTTCTTCCTCCAGGTCTTGCTGACTTGTAAGCAACAGCAGTTGTGGTATCCAAGAAAAGGCTAGAGAGAGAGTGCAGCAGTAGCATTCATGGTGTTGTACATTTTGCTCCTGATTTCTATTAGCTTACATTATTTATCTCAGTATAATAATAATGGAACACACAACGTTGGGGGGTAATTATACCGGAAAATATAGTAGTGCACCCTTAAAATAGTGAAGGAAAACAGGTAAGTAGAAATGGACAGGCTTGTAGGTTAAGTAGAGGGTACGGTATCATATAAGGGAAAGGGGAAAAACAACAGAACAGGGGAAGGCAAGGGAAGGTGTGAATGGTGTACCCCAGCAATTAGAAAGTAAAGTCCAAAACATAATAATAAAAAAGGACTAATATTACTATAATAATATCACACCATACATTATGTAATGCATCATATAAAGAAAATAATACAAATCAATCTCATATTACTAATGTAGTAAACTGACATTCATAACCCAAAATTATTGTAAATCAAAATTGGATTCCAAAATGAATCCCCCTGAGATTAATTGCTCAAAACTAATCTTAAAGTGATTGATGGCTCCGAAAACAACTATACTGAACCTTCTCTGATAGTGCATCTGATAGAGTTGACCCTGCTTGTTATGGCTGTGATTTGTTTGTGTTAATAACGCTAATATTGGCCTTCCTGTGCTCTTACTTATAATAGTGATATACCTCGGGTACAATATTTTCTGTTAGAGGGTTGTCACTAGGGGAGGTCCACCAACTATGGTAAATACGTCATCTCTAATTACACTCCAATTTTTTAGCACTGCAATGTTCATGATTAATAAAGGCAGAAAAATGTGAGATCTTTGCGTGCCACATAGTCCAGTAATTTCCGCCAAAGTGATCTGAATCTTGATCTCAATTTTTGTGTCTTCCATATTTTCATGTGTGGAGTGTGAAGACTCTGCAGTCGTAAATATACTACTAGTAAAATTTGTTTATGAATACCAAAGAAATCATAAACTTACACCAAAGCGTACATTTACCTTTGTGAATCAGACCCACAGTGTCACAATTTATCGGCTTAAATGTCTGGAAACACCCAGTTTTTGAAGCAGTCTGAATTATATTTTATTTGTTTCATTCCGTGGAAGCCTTGATAGTTTTCGACTTCCATGAGCAAAGAGTCAGTAAAGCTCTGTTTCTTGCATTTTTAAAAAGTAGGATTCCGTGGAAATTCACAGGGAATATGAAATTAAATATATATTCATAGTGAAATATTCATAGTCAAATCTCAGTTGGATGGAGACCTTCCTAGACCCTGATTTCATGTATGTCAACATACATTTACACAAGCTGAAGATCAAGTAGATACAGGTACTAAGTTAGGGGCATATTAGCAAGAACCTCGTTAAAATTATCACAGTTTTAGCGGCAGGAAACTGCAGCTAAAATGGCGATAATGGGCTTGCTAATATGCGTTCTAGAATTCCAATGGAAGCCCAGGTTAGATGGGCAGGATATCTAACCTGGCTTCTATAACACATTTTAACAAGCCCATGATCGCCGTATTAGCGGCAGCTTCTTGTTGCAAAACCGCGTTAATTTTAACGAGGTTCTTGCTAATATGCCCCTTAGTACTTTGACCTTGACATCATCATGCTTAATAATGTTGTTTTAGAAATGCCCAAGTGTTTTTTTTTGTTTCTCTCCCGATTCTGTTCTTTTTGCAGCATCCATGCATGCCAAGCGGAAGAGGAGAGCGCTAGTAGCTCATATTCAATGGACACATCAAAATGATTCACGTCAGTAAAAATGCATGATGTTTATTATGCAGGAGGAGGATGATGCATTAGCATTTCAGGGTTGAAAGAATATGAAGGCCATGTTTCGAATCAATTTCTGTTTCTTCGAACACTGAAAGTGCCCTAATGAAGTGAAATGCCTCCAGAGTATTAGTCCTTAAATAATATACATAGCCTTGTGATGTATTTGAGGGATAGCTTCTAGTTTTTTCTTCTGCTTTTGAGATTTGACTACAAGCTCGCTGAGGCAAAAAAAAAGCCAATATGGGACCCAATCATGACTGCTGCGCGAATAGCAAGGCCTCCTGGGAGCAAATTGCACCCACATTAATTAACAATCATGCTTTAATATTTATTATTTAGTGGGTGAGCTAGTTGTGCCTGACTCCTACTTGCAAACATTGTAGATGCATGTTTTGCCCTAGTCAAAGGAGTAAAAACAACACATATGTGATATTTGCTCACCCCTTTTGCTCCAGGTTTTACCTGCTGAAAATAAACCAGAAAACAACCACACCAAGGGTCGTATCACGATCCCATTCTTTGCACTGCGTGGACTCAGAAGGGGTTGGCGCATTTATTTTTTCCATCTACAGATATACATTAACTTGAAAACCTCCCTGTTGGTACAGGTGCTACTAACTGCCAAGCATGGAAACATGAAGAGGCAAGTTCTGCCCCGTGCTTGTGAGCTATACTGTCTGTAGCCCAAGCACAAACTCAGAGATATTTAGGGCCTGATTACAAGTCTGGCGGCAGTGGTCTGGCGGTCCACTGTTTTGCCGATTATTACCTACAAAGTCGTATCGGCAGTGGACCACCTGCTGGCAGTGGTGCAGGAGTAGCACAACAGATTATGCTGAGCAGGAACTGGCGCAATCCCGCCCAGCATATTTTGAGTTCTTGCACCGCAAGCTGCTGGTGCAAGAACAAAGAAGCCCTACATGGTCCCATGTCTCCCACACCATGGGGATACATTCAGGGGGGCACAACTTGTGCCCCCCTGTCTGTATTCCCCCCAGTTCCAACACGGCATGGACGTCACCATACACACTATGCTGGAACATTTTGGTCATTCCCATTGCAGAGCCGATTTTCAAGGCACTGCCATGGGATCAGTTTTGGAAAAGGGGGTGGTGATGGACAGAGTTTCTGAATGATGCAGAATACTCCTACCCAGTCAAGAGATCAGGGCTTTAATCCATCACCGTTTTTTTTAGCTCACTGCACCATCCCAGCTCAGAACCGGGCTATATGCAAATTAGTCTGTCCCTGTGCATCATGGGAACAGGGCAAACCCAACTACCAAGCCAATTCTTATACTGGGAAGGAAACAAGCTTCCGGGGACCGGTTTCTGGCATCACAGCCTTCGTCGGCCCGGCTTGCATGAATCCTGATGGTGCAATGAGCAAGGGACTCAAGTCTGAGTATACCCTCCCACACTTAGTGTGGATAAAATCGATTTTGGAAAAGGGGGTGGTGATGGACAGAGTTTCTGAATGGTGCAGAATACTCCTACCCAGTCAAGAGATCAGGGCTTTAATCCATCACTGTTTTTTAGCTCACTGAACCATCCCAGCTCAGAACCTGGCTATATGCAAATTAGTCTGTCCCTGTCCCAGTGCATCATGGGAACAGGGCAAACCAAACTACCAAGCCAATTCTTATACTGGGAAGGAAACAAGCTTCCGGGGACCGGTTTCTGGCATCACAGCCTTCGTCGGCCCGGCTTGCTTGAATCCTGATGGTGCAATGAGCAAGGGATTCACGTCTGAGTATACCCTCCCACACTAAGTGTGGATAAAATCGATTTTGGAAAAGGGGGTGGTGATGGACAGAGTTTCTGAATGATGCAGAATACTCCTACCCAGTCAAGAGATCAGGGCTTTAATCCATCACCGTTTTTTAGCTCACTGCACCATCCCAGCTCAGAACCTGGCTATATGCAAATTAGTCTGTCCCTGTCCCAGTGCATCATGGGAACAGGGCAAACCAAACTACCAAGCCAATTCTTATACTGGGAAGGAAACAAGCTTCCTGGGACTGCCATGGGATCAGCAAATGGACCACCGACCGTATTATGACTTGCACATTTTCAAACCGTAATATGGTCGGCAGTACTTGCACAGCTTTGGCGCAGCGGAGGCGGTATTGCGCAAGTGCTGATGTGCCAAAGTCGTAATCAGGCCCTTAGAGTTAATCTTTGAGCATTAGACGGTGAAAGGAAACACACAGAACCATTCTGCATGGCTGCTGGTTGCAGTAGTGAGTCTGGCTCAAATTCCTGTATTACAATATCCTACATGGAATTCTGTAATCCTTGCATTAAAACATCTCTAATTTCCTTATAATCAATGACTTCTGATACATCCACTTGCCAATTATGAAGAAATTACAGAACTTGATTGTCGAGTTCTGATATCACTATGTT
The DNA here is from genome assembly GCF_964263255.1 of Lissotriton vulgaris. NCBI lineage: Eukaryota > Metazoa > Chordata > Amphibia > Caudata > Salamandridae > Lissotriton > Lissotriton vulgaris. The sequence goes on from NC_141693.1 coordinate 394,455,699, forward strand.
TCCTGTCAGTGCCATCAGCCAAGGGAAAAGGCAAGTCAAATCACAGAGCATACAACAAAACGTGACTTTTCTTACTTCTGCTCTGTTTTTATAGCAGTACCATAAAAAGCAGAAAGGGGACATTCATGATAATATGTTTATTTTTTGCCCTCCGAAGGCAGAAGTTAGGAAAATTAGAAGCTTTCAGCATGTTTCTACGCATTTCAAGCTACTGCACCTTTTTCTTTTTTTAAAATGACTTGTATTAAGCCAATTCTAATATCTTTTTCCTACAAATATCTAACAGCTTCTTTGATGCGTTCAACCCCTTCCATGCTCCTGTTGGCCAACGGCCGATGAGAGCACTCCCTCCCTGGTGCTCCGTTGGCCGTCGCAGCCCTGCCCACCCATTAGATCGCCCACACCGTGGCGGAATTGCTGCCACGGTAAAGGCGTTAATTTTGTACTAGAGCTTCTATTTTTATTGATCATATTTGAAAATATGCTCTCTCTTTTCGGAGAAAGTGCTATGCACAAAGGTTTTAAGAGGTTTGTGGTAATGGTGATGGTGTGATCATATGTGGTAAGGATATAAACCACTCCCTGCTGTACATGATAAGGATACTGCTAATCACCTCGGAGTTCCATAACCTTATAGGAAAACTTGGCCTTTAGCCTCGTTCATCTATATTGTATGAAATTCCTCATCGACTTGCAATATACCTATAATTTAAGTCAAGGGTTACATCATCCCATATATGAGGCATGCTGGAAGTTTAATGGCCTTTTTTATATACAAATATAATAGTACTGAGTTTTTCATAGCATGTGCTGTAGCAGTTGTGTCATTTGAAGGGCTATAATGAACAGGTGTTTCTAACTTTATTTTTGGCTTAATATTTATTGGTGGATATTCAAGTATACAAATGTATATAAGATATGCCCTTCAATTGATAACTAAACATCTCCCAAATGTATAAAACAACTGTTAAAAATATATATGTCCTTTGGTAGATGTATCTGTTTACCTGGCACAAAGCAGAAAACCACTGAATTATAAATATTTAAGAATCTGAATTGACTAAACACCATGGTTAAGACTATGAGGATTTAGGTGAAATATACATTTCATCAACTTTTGGATTGGGTGCCCAGAATTCAGAAGTCCAAAAAGATCATAGTCTTTGAGGAAAATTGTTGTACAAATGCTGGTAACACAACATGATTGGAAATTACATAGAAGCCTTAACAAAGAAATATCTTTCCCAATAAACCACTACTGAGAAAACTGCCTCGTATTATGACAATGCAAAGATATATAAGTTAAAATAAATAATTTCAAGAGTAGTTAAAAGACACTTGCAGAGGCATTTGGTACTGCTTGTATGTCAACATATAAGCGAGACCAGTTGGCAGTGCCAATGCTTGTTCAGTCAGGGGTGTCAAAAGAGTAAAGCGTGGGGTTACGATGAACTGTTTGATTACAAGAAGAAACTGATCAAGCGCATTAGAGAATCCAAGTGTGTAAACATTTCACGAAAGAACCACAGTGCCCACACCTTTAGTTGTTTTTAAACTAACTCTTTTACTCAACATTGTAATTATTCATCCAGCGCCCATCAAACTGTTCATCTTACGACTCACAATCGATCTGTGGGTGAAGCTTTAAAGAAATACAAATACAGTTCAACTTCCTCGCAGGCATGCTGCATCTACTGCTCAGTAGCCAAACACACTAAGGGGCAATGCCGCCAGTCTTCTTGCTGCGCTGCCCTGCACCTATGTGAAAGGGCAGAATGCACTGTATTTAGGAAATACGGTGCAGTGCTGTCCTTTCCTCCTGTGCTGGTGCACAGTTTGCTGCCTAGCGCCAATGCACATACCCTTGCATTCTGCGTTCCATGCAGAATAGTTTTTGTGCAGGAAGCAACTCCTCCCTGCAAAAAAACAATCCAGAAAGGCGTTTTCCTCTTTCTATGTGTGCTACAGAATGCAGCATACACGGAAAGAGGAAACAAGCATTGGCATAGCCAATAGGTCTCGCCTTTGGGACCTGCTGCATAACTAAATACTTATAAGGTCCCAAAGGCAAGACCTATTGGCTATGCCAATGCTCGATTTAGAAAGCCTTAGAAGAACATCAGCAAAATGTGCTGAGCAGCAAGTTTGAAATATGGCCAGCAGAGTGCGCCCCGGCTTAGGGCGCTAAGAAAGAGATAATCAGAAGAGGCGCTGGGGAGAACTAGAGAGGGGACACAGCAATTGGGAAACACAGACCGCATTCACGTTGTGAGAGTGGATATTAAGAGGGTCCCTGACAGTGCCATTGGGAGGGGTTATTGAGTTATTGACTAGGCGGAGATATTGAGAAGTAGAATATTGAGAAAGGAGTACAAGATTTGTCGAACACATTAAGATGGAGAACGTTATGGGAGAACGAGAGACCCAGAGGCAAGCGAGAGAGGGCTATGTCAGATACGTCATAGATAGAACTGTGTGAGAGAAACAGAGGCAGGGAAAGTGAGAGGAGAGAAGGGGTGACAGGAAAAGAGAACGAAAGAGGGAGGTACATGAGAAGGGAAAAGACGAGAAGAGAAGGAGTTGTGAGGGAGATTGAGGGGGAAAGGGCAGTAGAGAGAGTGAGGTGGGGTGAGGGGAGGGGAGGAGAGAGAGATGAAAGGGGACCTAGAGAAACTGGTGCATCGGCGTGGAAGAGAGGAAGGAGTGGAGCTACAAGTGACGGAGGCTGTAGGAAGAGAGCCATGTCAGAGCGTGTGGAAATGAGACGGGGTGGAGGCGCTAGGGGGCGCACAGCGGAATGGCTGCCTGAACTGCAGCTCCACCAGGCGATCACCAACAATGTGATCTATCACCGCTGCAGCCCCACTAACCCACCTTTCAAGCATATCCACAGGTGGGGGAAGGCGAGGCGCATCAGCAGGTGCGGAAGTGTTCGACCTCCCACTGAGTACACAGTTTTTATCCGTGATGGTCGGGGAGAACCGCGGAGCGCCTGGCAAAATGGCGGACACCGACTCGCCGATCTCCGAAAGTAAGCGACGGAACTGGCAGGGGCTCAACGTGCTGAGACTGGAGAAGCGACCCATGGGTGAGATAAAGCGTACCAAACCCCCGTTTACATTGCGCGATGCTATTGATTCCGGGCTCCGACACCCGTTCCTGTTATTGCTCCGGGCTGCGCGCCTGACAACATGGCGGCGCCCGACGTGAAAACACCGCTGCAGACACCCTAGCGCTGCTGTAGGCGGAATTGACTAAGCTGAGCTGGCCGGCCGCCTTTGGATACGGAGCAGGGGTTCACCTCAGATGGGCCGATTTCGTGTGCATGTACCCCGCCGGATCGTCCCCAGCAGCTCGCCACTGCCACCTAACATGCCAGACCAGCAGGAAGGATAAAAGGGTTTCGCCCACGTGTGGTCGACTTTGGCCATAACGCAGATCACAAGAGCAGCCGTGATCTGACTCCCTACGGTACGGACACTCGCTCTCGCCCCAGACTGCGCGGACGGGGACGTTGCCAACTGCACCCCCCCCTCGACTACACGCTAAGGACACACAGCAACCATTTGGCCAGTCATAGGGCCGACACCACGTGCAACTAACCGTTGCCCTTGCGAGTACATCACGGCGACGGCGGCCAGAGTCACGAGGGCAACTGGGCCCGCCTGCAGAACGGCAATTTCTCCGACTGTCGTGATGGGGAAGCCTGATAAGCAACAACCTAAGCTATCCTTTGACAGCCAAAAAGCGAATAAACCTGCAGAGGAAATGGCGAATTCCGGAGGATCTCCTGAACTACCGCCCAGCAGCAACATGGAGAAGATACTACTCGCCATCCAATCGAATCTGCAAGACATGAACGGTAAACTGGACAACCTGACGTGCAGACTGGATGGCATTGCCGCACGGCAGGAGAAACATGGAGAACGTTTAGACGAGGCCGAAACGCGAATATCGGCCGTTGAAGATGAGGCGTGAACCTCCACCACCAAATGCGCGGGAATGGAACGTATCCTCGAAGTGATTAAAGCGAAGGAGGAGGATTTGGAAGCGCGCTCGAGGCGCAATAATGTGCGAATTACGGGCCTGCCGGAATCGACCAACACGGGGCGAATGGAACTCTACGTCGAGAACCTATGCAAAGACCTCTTTGGCGCAGAAGCCTTGTCGCCAATCTTCATAGTGGAGCGGGCCCATAGGTCATTAGCACCTCGACCACCTCCCGGGGCAGCGCCTAGACCGATCGTGGCGAGGATACTGAATTATCGGGACAGGGACGCGATCCTCCGGCTGGCGAGGGAAAAGAGCAAAATCACTCATCAAGGCAACCCCCTGGAATTCTACCCGGATCACACAATTGCAGTTCAACAGGCACGTAAAGAATATACCTCCGTAAAGGCTGCACTGCGAGACCTGAGCATCAGCTATTCGATGCTGTACCCTGCCAGACTTCGAGTGATATGGAAGGAAAAGGCGATTGTGCTGGCAACACCCAAAGCAGCCCAAGATTTTGTCAAGAAAGTGCGGCGAGAGACAAGGTCGAATCTGCAGAATGAACAACAGAGAGACTCAGACTGACATTGCTGACTGGCACCATCATCAACCGGCGGTGAGTTGGTCAGCGGATGTGTGTTAAGACTATTCTAAATGTAGCCACACTCAGCCATGCTGGGTGACTCGGCCTGAGGCAAGACTCCTGATGTAACGGCTGTGGCAGTTTTAATTGACTCTCAGTGCAATGGTGGGACTGGTGCCTATAAGGGTCGAGAGAGCTGGAGTATACTCCGGACAATGTTGCTCACCACAGCCCACGGCTGACCCCGCTTTCCCGCACTTTCCCCGTTTCCTATTCCTTAACATTTCCATGCCAGGCAAGGCGATTTCCCAGTAATCTGGGTGACTCTCCATGTCTTCCCCCGTACTCTGGCACTGAAAGCATCCTATAGGGGGATGGGGGGTAGAGTGAGCACATTCAAGTGCGGCACGCTAAATGGCACCACAGCAGAACGTAGACCTCACCTATACACACGCGCTCCTGTATACCCCCATTGCAGTAAGCACTTGAGACACAGCATTAGTTGTGTGGCACGGGGTTGAAGACTGGGCAACTCGGAACTTATTACTTTCACACACGAACAATGTTGACTGGCTCTAACTGAAATGCTTCTACAATCGTACTGATAAATGGGTAATGCTGCAGTGATTATTGGAGGATGAGGGGACAGTAGGTCCATAGACGCATGTATTGTGTATATATACAGCTATTCTAGTATCGCCTATACCCGACCATCGGGTGTAGAGTTGTGCTCCCGGGGGTCCTCCACAAGGGTAATACCCGCCACAAGTTCATAGAATGGGTACTGAGTTGATTGTTATGTGTTTGTGGGATTTGCATTTCAAGGGGCTAAGGCTTCGGCAGGTTGGGGTTGCTGGAGTGGGTGGGCTGGGGGGATGGGGGGTTCTGAATGTTTACAGAGACCAGAAACATTGAATTTGAACACTTTCCTAAGTTCTCTTTTGTGATTGGCTACCATTACTAGGAGTGTTACAACTGGTGTGATGAGGCAGACACCACATGTGCAGTTGGATTGTATGGGGATAGGACACTATACATTCTCAGATGACACCAGGTTCTAGGCACGAGGGCAGACTGAGCTTAAACGTCCTCACTTGGAACATACGGGGTTTTCACGGCCACAGAAAATCAGGCAAGTTTTTGCGAGCCTCACCAGGGGGAAAGTAGATATAGCATTCTTACAGGAATCACACCTAGCTCCCAACACACACGCACAATTGGGTGCAAGATGGGCGGAGTCGACGTACAGGGCTTCCTATTCCTCCTTTTCAAGAGGGGTACTTATTTTGATCAAGAAAGGGGTTAATTTTAAGACACAACAGGTGACGCAGGATCCCAATGGTAGATACGTGTTAGTGACAGGCACGTTAAGAGGCCAACACGTGACACTACTTAACGTTTATGGTCCGAACACTGATGCTCCGGAATTCTTTCGGGAAGTCTGGGGCCAATTGCAACCACAGGCCAACACACACATACTGTGCGGAGGGGACTGGAATGTGACTTTGCAAGATGGATTGGACCGCTCCTCTCATTCGTTAGAACAACATAAGCAGTCGAGGTTAGTGGTGGAACACATGATGAAAGACCTGGCATTGTCAGATCTTTGGAGGCTGCGCCACTCTGACACGCCAGGTGCCACCCATATAACAGCGTCACACAATAGCTGGTCCAGACTAGATTACTGGCTAGGCACAAGGGACGTAGCCCTGTGGGTTAGACAGATACAAGTACTTCCGCGCACATTGTCGGACCACAACCCTGTCATGTTGCAGATCAACATACCCCATTACACACCCCCTCCGTTCCCGTGGCGTTTCAATTCCCAGGCTCTGTCCGACCCAGTTTATGTTGACACCTTAACGAAAGCAATGAAGGAATATTTCGATATAAATTCACAGACAATGGATGACCCCTGTATTTTATGGGAGGCTTTCAAGGCCACGATGAGAGGTGTCTGCATGAGCACCACAATAGGGGTTCTTAAAGACATAAGGCCCCAGACACGCCGCCGTGAGACGCAAATAAGGGATATAGAACTAATGTATGAAACAACGCAAATTATCTCGCTGTTACCAAAATTGCGCAAATTGCACACTGAACATGCAGAGTTTGTGGCGGCGGAAATTAAGTACTTAGATCGCAAACACATAGCCAGAACCTTCGGAGAGGGAGGGAGGCCAGGGGGAACATTAGCGAGGAAAATATGTGAAGGAAAAGGGCAATCGGCAATACTCAGAGTCAAATCTAGGGAGGGTATATTGCAGACACACTCCACGGATATCCTGAAGAACTTTGTGGAGTCCTTTAGCTCGCTATATCAATCGCAACCCTCAGCGACGGCAGAGGAGATATATGATTACTTGCAAGATGTGGCTATTGGCTGGCTATCGGATGCACAAAGGGAACACTTGGCTATGCCCATTACGGTGGAAGAGGTGACAGATGTGATCAAATCGCTGCCTAATGGCAAAGTGCCTGGCCCTGACGGGTACACGTCTGAGTTTTATAAACAGTTCACGGACATTATCGCTCCCTATTTGGTGGACATGTTCGGCACTTCTTTTGAGAAATCGATACTTCCCCCTACTCTGCGGGAGGCGCTGGTCATTGCTCTCCTTAAACCGTCCAAAGATCCGGAGGACTGCGACTCCTACAGGCCCCTATCCCTCATTAACGTGGACTCGAAAATCCTTGCAAAACTCCTGGCGTTACGTTTGTCCGCTCTGATGACTCGTCTGGTCCTTCCAGACCAGTCGGGATTTATCCCCACAAGGTCCACTTCGCATAACACCAGATCCTTGTTTGCGCTTTCTCACTATCTCAAGCCCTCGGTTAAAGCGGTGGCAGTCATGCTTGATGCCGCTAAAGCATTCGACTCCATTGAATGGAGTTATATGATAGCCATCTTACACCGGATGGGTTTTCCTAAGCGATTTGTCCAATGGATCTCCTTGCTATATACACAACCATGCGCTAGAGTCAGGATCAATGGCTATATCTCTGCCCCATTTAACATTGGGCGTGGAATGCGGCAGGGCTGCCCCCTCTCGCCCCTTCTATTCGCGTTGGCGTTAGAGCCCCTCGCCTGCATAGTGAGACAACAGTATAAATCCTCAGCACTACAGTTTGTGGCCAGGCCGCTCCACATATCCCTCTACGCAGACGATATGCTGCTGTATGTCCGTGACCCTAGCACCCATCTAAATCCTCTGCTTAGAGAATACATCAGATTCGGGGGACACTCAGGGTTAACGATTAATTGGTCAAAATCTTCCATAATACCCCTAACGGACTACCACTCCCTTTGAGATCGATTACCCGCTGGAGTGGCAGTAGGATCCGATTCGTTATCTAGGGGTCATGTTTCATAGGGATCCAGAGGAAGTCATGCGCGCGAACTATGGTGTAGTGATATCTAAACTTGAAGATAGAGTCCGACGATGGGTACACTTACCTCTCTCTCTAGCTCATAGAATTGCGATAGTAAAAATGAACATTTTGCCTAAATTACTGTATCTTTTTAATAACATACCCATAACACCCTCGGGGGAGGTTTTCCGTCGCATTAAATCCTTAGTACTGACCCTGATATGGGCCGGTAAACAAGCCCACATTGATTTTCAAACATTAACACTTCCATATGCACAGGGCGGTTTCGGAGTACCTGATTTTTGTCCTCTATTATCTCTGTGCCCAGGCTCAATATGCGGCATATTGGTATCATGAGGTCCCGTACCTCACTCACGCGGCCATAGAGGAAGGGGACGCACACCCTGTCCCCGGTCAGCAATAATAACGCACACCAGACCACCTCTGCATGCAAAAGACATAAACACCATAGATACCACGATCAAGGCATGGCGTAAACTTGGACAGTTAGCTCACAAAACCCCGTTGTACGCGCCAGCGATGCCATTACAACATCATCAGGCTTTATCCGTCACTAGGGAACAGGTAGGAATGTCATTGCTGAGTAAAGCTGGAATCAACAAGCTGGGTGATGTGTTTAAGGAGAGTGCGTACGTAGGCCTTGACCAATTGACATATATACAGAACCAGACACCCATGTTTCGCTTCACGTACTATAGACTAACCAGAGCATTGAGGGAACACTACCCGACATTCCCTACAGAACCAGAGTGCTTGGCGTCACTACAGCTACTGATCACTACTCAGGACCTATCACATCTAGTGTCCAGATTATATGCAGCAACACAATCGGAGATAGCACGGCCCACACTTAAGGCTAAAGAGAGGTGGGATGCGGTATTGGAAACTCCATTAACGGATGATGAATGGCGTAACACATGCGCACTGACACAGATACTCACGCCTAATGGCAATCTGAGAATTATACACTTCAAATTTATACACCAGGCGTACTACACCCCAGCAAAACTTCTTAGATTTGGCTTACAGGAGGAAGACAGGTGCAAGAGGTGCAATAGGGAAGGTGCAAACTTTGTGCATCTGGCCTGGTCTTGCACAAAGATAGCGGAATATTGGGTAGATGTGACGTCCACACTTGCTGTCATGCTGGAGGAAGAGGTACAATGCACGCTTAAGATCTGTCTCCTGGGTATAGTGCCCCAATTTCGAGCGCTGAAACGCAAGTTCTGTGCTATTGCATTATTGTTAGCAAAAAGACAGGTGGCGCAATGTTGGCACAGCCGTAAGGTACCGAAAAAGTCAACGTGGCTTCATGACATGTCCACCTGTAGGGATAAACTGCAAACGTATGAGGAAAACCTGCCAGCGAAATCTAGGCCAAAGGACTTCTGGTGTTTCTTGACTAACTATCTTAACTCACTGCAGGACAGCGTGGTGGAATAACTCATATTACGTTTCACTCTGTAAGCGGTTGTATGTGGCGCACAAGCCTCGATCAGATGGTGGCTGAACCGTGGGAGAGAACCAGAACCCCTGCTGCACTAGCTGAATTGGATGTGTGTGATGTTAATGTAAGGTCTTAAGTTAAGTTATGTTACTGTATTTATCTATAAAATGATAAAATGTAAGACTCATGTCAAACTGCTAGCTGAGAGCCCTATGAAGGGAGCGGAGGGAGGCTCTCATTAAAGACTATACGTAATTCTCCATCACTGCCTTGTTATTTCCTTGGATGACCATTACAACGTGGCGAGCAGGCCCCAGGGTTGTAGGCTCATGCTGTGTAAACTGCATTGTGTTAATAAAGGTCTTACGCAAAAAAAAAAAAAAAAAATGAGACGGGGTCTGTGCTCTCTTGGTTGCGCGTATTACTGAGGTGTTTGGATGTCAGCAGGCCGAGGCTGTGTAAACACAAGTGTGCACAGCCTGGCCCTGCAAGTGACACTGGAAGACGTATCGTGTGCTAAATGACTCCAATGACCATAAAGCACTGGAGCGTGGTAATCTGAGCTATTGATACCTCAGGCTGTGATGTGACTAATCAACCTTGAAGTAGACGCTTAGAAGGTCCAAAATAGAATGGGAGACCAGAAAAAGATGAACCAGGATTAAATTCATAACACACCCCTGTAAGCCATTAACGCTGGTGTGAGGGAGTGGGGCCACAGCAAACGTTTTTTGCAGAGGCGACAGTGAAACAGTGAAGTTTGTCTGATTTGAATGTGTGAACGAACAATTATTTGTTGACCTATTCGTACTTAAAACTCAGTCACATTTCAAAAAGTACTTATCAAATTTTAAATGTTTGAACCGAACACTTAAAACAGATACAGGGTCGGATTGGGATCACAATTTGGCCCGGGCACTGACGAAAAAAGTGGCCCACATTCAAGGGGAGCCCACAATTAAGGGGCATGGCCCACATTCAAGGGGCGTGCCCTTTCATGAAACACCATTTGGTTACACACGTCAATGTCCTTGAATATTAGATGTAAATACATTAGGAATTTGGACAAGTATGGTAGTGCCCAAAATATGTTTGGCCCAGGGCCCCCAAAATCCTTAAGATGTTTGGCACAGAAATGAAATAAAGTGAGAGGATACTGTTCTTGCACAGGAGACACGGGGGGGTGGTGACGATGGCGCCATGCTGAGCAACTAAAAAAACAGCAAGGCCCTTTCTGTCACAAAATTATTTGAGTCCTTCAGGAAAGGAGCACCTAATAAGCAGCGAAGCCCCTGCTAATACTAACCTACTCAGCCCTCCCCAGACCTTCAGCTCAGGAGCACATGAACAGCAGTGATGCCCCTGCAATTAGTAAATTAATCAACCCTCCCCAGCCCTCCAGGCCTCAGGGCAATGTCCTGGCAGGGGAGCACAAAACACAGCTGCTGGGTCATCCATGGTAGCCAGGGGGAGGCTAAGGTGAAGATGGTGCAAGTTGCAAAGATCACCTGGCCCCCACAGCAAGACCCATTCTTCCTCGCCCACTATTCCCTCTGCCGTTTTTCTCTGGACCCCGACCCGCCATCTTGTCCATTCCCTCGTCTTGTACCCTTCTCCCTCATTTCCCCCTTGAGGATCCTCAAATGTTTCTTCCCTTTTCTGTTTTGCCTTTTCTCCATACCCTTGTATCCCTCCCACCCTCCCTTGGTGCTGTGACTGCATCCCCCCTCCAACCCCACATAATGGAACTCTACCTGAGAAAATCTACTATGTGTATATATATATATGTATATAGAGAACTCTAATCACTAGTATATGAAGTAGACCTTTGTACTATCTATCTACCATTCCTATGTGACTCTTAGAGTATATCCTTTTGTATCCTTGGGCGCCTTGAGGCCCATTGGGCTAAGTTTGCGCACGAGAAGATTCCTTTATTATTATTATTATTATCCCTTCCTTAGGTATTTAGAGAACTCTAATCACTAGTATATGAGTAGACCTTTGTACTCTCTACCATTCCTATATGACTCTTAGAGTATATCCATTTGTTTCTCTTCCTTGAGTGACTTTACTACTTGTACATTTACAATTTTTCTTTCTGTTTGTATCACTTCCTTGTGTGACTTTACATCTTGTACATTTGCAATTTTTTCTGCTTGTATCTTTTATGTAACGCATGTAATCCTAAGTCCTTATGTTTCACAACTGATTCTTATGTAAAGCGCTATGACACCTTCTGGTAAAGTTTGCGCTATATAAAATCGCATGAAATTAAAAACAAACAAAAAAACCTAACACTGTTTATGTGCTGCGTGGGCCCCAGGCGGGCCGAGGTGAAAATGGCTCAAAGGCCTGAGCAACACCTGGCCCCAGGGAGGCCGATTTTTGCAAACAATCACTCCCTCCCCAGCCACCCTCAGCCTGATTGCTTTCCTGGGCAGGGGGTGAAGGAGAGGCCACAGCGGATAATCACTGCACAGTGAAGCTGCATTCATTTCTCTGTCTCTGTCTCCGTGCCCTCTGTGGCCCGTTTTTTTTTCTCCCCTTTCCTAGTCCACAGAGATCACGGAGAAAGAGACAGAAAAAATAATGCAGCTTCACTGTGCGGCTGGGAAAGGGGAGAAAAAAAACGGCCCACAGAGGGCACGGAGATACCGGCCCTTCGGCCAATGCCCGAATGCCCGCATTGCCAATCCGCCCCTGAACAGATAGACTTATTTTGCTAACTCTACTGCCATTCTCGCGTGCATTATGTTTCCCTGTATGGGCGGAGGGATGATCATAGGGCACGCCTCGTGCTAACGCTTATGTGGATTTGCTCCGCACCGGTTAACGGTAAGTGGCCACGTGGACAGCGACACTAAAAGCTACAATGTCTGGGTTACAAGTTAGAACTCAAGATATTGGTACACGATTTATTGATGTACCGAGGATAAAAGGCGATTACGGCCTGCTTCCTTATGTCTCACGCAGGAAGTTTGCAGCAGGCACTCAAGCCACTGTGCAATGTCATTCTCTTGGCGTTCCGAGGTCGAGATCCCTCACACCGACTCCCCTGGCTCTTTGCACGTCACCTCCTCACGTGACCTCTGCTGTCAACAGGGTGCCAGGGGGCAGGGCCTCGTAGCACCCCACCTACTTGTGCTGTTTGCAGAAGGTGCGCCTTGTTACCAGGCACCTCTGGGAGCCAGGTAAGGTACCGGGCACCTGAGCGTTGTGGTCAGGTGAGTCCAGCGGGCGCAGTTGTCTTCGGTACTGGCATCGAATTCACACTCTGCCACATTCTCAGAACAGCAACCACCACCACAACACTCCCTGTGGGTGACTCCCAAGCATTTGTTAACAGAGTGAAGTGTACTCTTGTGGTGTCTCGGCTGCATGTGACCTGTTTGTACACTGTGAGTCACGGGTCAAAACCTCCAACAGTTCCTGGTGACAAGACTGTGACCAGAGAAATATGCGTATCTCTACAGAGTCCATTCCCACAGGGTCGGAGCCCAATTAGCTCGGTGAGATACTGCACCTGCTGCAGAGATCTCAGCATAATCTTCAAGTCACAGGATCAACTTCTGCCAATGCTGAATCAGCGTTCGCCTTTGTCTCAATTAAGGGAGTACCATTGAAACGAGTGAAAACTTTTCTGTAACAACCCTTGGTAATATTGATAGTACCAAAAGCCCACGTGATCGTAGCAACCCACGAACAAGTATAAAAATGCACAGTTCTCCAAAATTACAGTTTTGAATGAAGGACTGTTTTAAAACTGATCCCAATTGGAAACCGATTCCTAGTTTCCTACAGGTCTCTCTCCCTGATCGGGCATGTTTAGTAAATTGTTAGCGGTGTTTCTAACGTTCCCCTGGGGGATTTGCTGAGGATCTGTGCGATCAGTGAGTGAGCGCGCGCAGGGCAGTGCCCACCAGTAACATGGGTGCCTGTGAGTTGGCAAATCTAAACTTAGAATCTTTCCTTGATGAAGAGGCACACCCGAACTTAAAAGGACTTTCATGCTTTGATGCACACTAATGCCCCCACTATTCCTGTCAGCTTTCGCTCTCCTGCCATAGTTCCTATTAAAAAAGATTCCTACTCAGGAGTTGACTAGCCCATACTAAAGCAGGGTTCACACCGCAGCCCACTTCGACCACGCGAGTTTTCATGCAGTGACGTATGGACACCATGGACTCTAGAAAACAAGCGTGTGTATGCTCAAAGTAAAAAAAAAATGATGAGGAGAGGAGGCAGCGGACGGAGGGGAGAGAGGAGGGGGCCTGCACCTGTTTCCCTTGCGGGAGCGAGCAGGAACCATCTGATAATTACAAACAGATGGTTTTAAAGCTCGCTCCCACAAGGGAATCATCAAACATGCATGCATTGCCATTCAAAGCAATGCAACGTGTGCATGTTTTTGGCAAAAAAATGGAATCGATTTATAAAGGTCTTTTTCCTATGCAGCGCATGCGCGCTGTGTATGCAAGAACTAAACACGAGGAGAAAGAAAGATATTTCTCCTTGTTACCCCTGCTCTGGGGAGGCATAAGGTTTTGGCGGTGCCCCAGGTTTCTGTGATTAAGTTCATCCGAGGCAGCATCAAATTCCATGGGTGTTGCGTGGGAAAACCCACTGCAATGACTATGGAACGCTTCCCTGGCGGAGAGTAAGGCAATGCAGAGAATTGCGCTGCCTTGTCCTATTGCAAATCAATGAGGCCACGCAAGGTCATACAAAGTGGCTTCGCATGGCCATACATATATTGTTCAGAGGTTTGTGCTGCCATAGTGTCAGAAAACGTTACGCTCCGGTGGCGTATCCTTCTCATAAATGAGCCCCTTAATTGTCTGCAAACATAGTTGTGGGCTTGAAATGTGCCTCTGCGTGCGCATTATATTTCAGAGTTGACGTTAATGCTATGACGTTAATGCCATGGTGAAGAAAAGTCCAGCTGTTTATGCACTACAACGCGATCATAGTGGTTGCAGAGGTGGCATTCTTAAACTGAGAGACAGAGTGCCGATACAAAAACAAAATCTGCTTTTGCATGGCGCTGTACGTGATTAAAATAAAAAAGCAGGTTTCAGAGCAGCGTGAGCAGGACAAATGACAAATCAAGCAATGGTCAAACCAAAAAGGCTCTTGTAGATGGGACAAACACAGAATCGGGATGAAAGCCACCAAGAAAACCAATGTAACTTAAATTGACACAAAAACCATCTAATCCTGAGCAAGGATTGGCTCTGTGAAGCATTATATACAAGGTTGTCTGTGACAGATGGTTGTAGCTTTCCGCAGCAAAAGTGATTAAAAAAGCGTTAAAAGCAGAAGAATAATTTTGATATAAAGAGAGAGTAACAGTTAGGATCTGAAGTTGCAAAGTTCGTTGTCTTGTTTTCGGTAAACTTTCACAATATTTGAGAGCTTTGCAAAAAGTTGGAAAAGAAATGAAATTAGAGAAATCTTAAGCAGTAAAAGTAGGCTTGTACGAGCAAACTTAACAAAAGTCCCAATTTATGCGCCGGGACTCTCTTATACAGCAAAGCTGTGTGAACCCTCATCTACAGACCCCCCAGACCCCGACCACAGTTCAGCAACTCCATTGCCGACTTTGTCAGCACACACGCCCTCTCCTCCATGGACTACATCCTCCTCAGGGACCTGAACTGCTCGAGAACAAATATGACACAAAATCCACCACCCTGATCGGCAACCTAGCCAACCTCAGACTCAGACAACTTGTCACAACAACCACCCACTCCGCCGGTCACCTGCTTGACCCCATCTTCTCCCCAAGCCCCCACGTCTCCTTCAACCACACCACAGAACTCAACTGGATCGACCATCGCTGCATCCACTTCACCTTCAAGAAACCCACCACGCACCACCGCAACCAACAGATGCCTCGCCGCTGCTGGATCAAAGCCACTGAAGTCCAGCTAATCACCACCTTCGCCCAGAGCCCACCTGCCGACCCCACCGACCCCGACACCGCCGCCCGCAACCTCAGAGAGTGGATCAACGACTGCGCCAACACCCTCGCCCGATCAAGAAACCCTCCAACAGTCATGCCAACAAGAAAGCCAGCTGCTTCACTAAATACCCCCGGGCCTTAAAGCAAACCTGCCGAAAGCTGGAGAAGGTCTGACTCCGTGAACAAACACCGGACAGCCACGCAGCCCACAAGAACACCACCCGCAGACACCATCACCTCATCAGATCCGCCAAAAGGGCCTCCTTCAAAAAAACCCTAGACAACAACGCGCACAACAGCAAAGAGATCTTCAACATCGTGAAGGAACTCTCCAACTCCAGCTCCAACACCAATGATGTCCCACCCTCGCAAGACCTGTGCGACTCGCTTCCACCGCAAGGTCTCAGACATCCATGACAGCTTCAAAGCCACGACCGCCACGACAACAACTGAGACCTCCGCCCCCACGACCACCATCCGCACCAACCGCCTGCTCTCCTGGAGCAACATCAATGACAACAACACCATCAAGATCATGAACACCATCCACTCCGGATCTCCATCACACCCATGCCCACTCCACATCTTCAACAAAGCCAGCACATCCATTGGACCCCATCTCCGGAAAGTCATTAACACCTTCTTTGAGACAGCAACCTTCCCGGAGAGCTGGAAGCACGCCAAGATCAACACCTTACTCAAGAAACCCAAGGCGGACCCCAAGGACCTGAAGAACTTCCGGCCGATCTCCCTGCTCCTGTTCCCTGCAAAGGTCATGGAGAAGACTATCAACGAACAACTGACCTGCTGCCTCGAGGAGAACAACATCCTGGACCCTTCCCAGTCTGGGTTCCGCAGCTACCACAGCACCAAGACTGCCCTCATCGCCGCCACCGAGGACATCATGTCCCTGCTGGACAACGGAAAAATGGCGGACCTCATCCTCCTGGACCTGTCAGTCGCCTTCGACACAGTCTGCCACCACACACTACGAACATGCCTCTACAACGCTGTGATCCAATAGAAGGCCCTGGACTGGACCACCTCCTCCCTCTCTGGCAGAACACAGAGTATCCGCCTTCCCCCTTCCGCTCCGAAGCTACCAAGATCATCTGTGGCGTACCCCAGGGCTCATCCCTCAGCCCAACTCTGTTTACTATCTACATGGCACTGCTCGTCCACGTCACCAGTCGGCACGACCTCAGCATAATCTCCTACGCCAATGACACCCAGCTGATCCTCTACCTCACCAAGGACCCTCACATCACCAAAACCAACCTTCACGAAGGAATGAAGGCCGTCACTGAATGGATGCGGAACAGCCGACTAAAGCTGAACACAGACAAGATGGAGGTCCTCATCCTCGGATCCACCCCTTCGGCCTGGGACGACTCAGTGGTGGCCGACTGTACTGGGAAACGCTCCAACACCCACTGACCACGCATGCAACCTAGGGGTCATCCTCGACTCCACCCTCTCCATGACTAAGCAGGTCAACGCCATCTCCTCTTCCTGCTTCACCATCCTCTGCATGCTCCGCAGCATCTACAAGTGGATCCCCACTGAAACGAGAAGAACGGTCACCCAGGCCCTCGTCAGCAGCAGGTTGGACTACGGAAAGCCCTCTACGCAGGAGCCTCGGCCACACTCCTGAGACGGCTCCAACGCATCCAGAACACCTCTGCACGCCTGATCCTCGACATCCCTCGCCGCAGCCCCATCACACCCCACCTGAGAGACCTGCACTGGCTCCAGGTCAACAAGAGGATAACCTTCAAGCTTCTCACCCGCACACACAAGGCACTTCGTAACACCGAACCAGCATACCTCAACCGACGACTCAGATTCTACACCCCCACCAGCCAGCTCCGCTCCGCTGACCCCGCCCTCACCACAATCCCCCGCTTCCGAAGAGCGACCTCCAGCTGCAGATCGTTCTCCCACCTCGCCACCAAGACCTGGAACACCCTCCCCATCCACCTACGGCAGACCCAAAACCTGCTGACCTTCAGAAAACTCCTCAAGACCTGGGTCTTTGAGCAGTCGCAGCATTCCCCACCCCAGCGTCTTGAGACCCTCACGGGTGAATAGCGCTTTACAAATGATATGATTTATTGATTGATTGATTGATTGAAGATGGGAAAGTGCAACATTTTTGCAGGACTTTGCTAACTTTGCTCAAGTTACTTGCTAAAGTTGAAGTATTGGGGCTAAAGTTAGTGTGATGCGTTTAAGAAAGGGTCAGTCTAAGGGTAGTGCATAATTTGTAATAAATAAATTCTGCGTCCTAAAATGTTTCCTAGGAGCCATGTGCAAGTACTGCCAAACAGTGAATAACCTTCTTGCCCCTTTCTTCCACACTGCCACACTCTACACTTCCTGCCCCTATATTTTAGTCTTCTGGATTCTTTTTCATTTCTGATTTCTAACTTTGTCACTGTATTCCTTTTCTCGCTTCCTCCTTCTCGCCCCCTTCTTTTCTTTCTCTCTCTGGCTCTGAGTGAAAGTGCGTCAGGATAAAAAATATATCCAGGTCCCCAAAATGAGTGCTGCTGTCTGCCACATGCTCACATAATCTTTAACAAAAGAGTACCCACACTTCACGTTATTTAGTCAAATACCACTTAGAAAAAGAAATGAACCAATTTTATCATGTTCATCTCGGCAATTATTTATGCCTTTTATTCGTTTTTTTAGAACAGTTCTGTTTTTTAGAAAGAGAAGAAGGAGTTCTCCACAAACATAGCCACACGTTTTAGTGATGTAACTTGTGCAACAACATATGTACAAAAAATGAAAACATACAGTCAATACATTTCATTTCAAGGTATGACCTGTAATAAAGCAAACAGGTGGAAAAAGAAAATTGGTAAAGTGAAAAAGGATGTCAAACTTATTTTCAAATAGACATCAACAAATAAATGCAAATATTTCAAAATACTGAAATGCCATCAAATATTATAGTTATTCAGTATATGTATCAACAATCTTTTCAATCGATAAGGTTCAGTCCCCTTTGTCAACAATATTTACAACATTGTAGGATTTAATCCTTTATGCCAAACTTGTGGGAATTAGTCCTTTATGCCGACGCGTTTCGAGGGTGGGTTTCCTGTGCCCACACTCTCATCAGGGCTGAGTGAATCTTTTTCCAATCCTTATCCTCAGAGGTGTAGAGGTAAAGGTCACACTTGAAGCCTTAGAATGAAGCTGTGTGCATGCTTCTTTCCCGATGTATCTTGAAAGTTCAGTAGTATTTACTATTTTCCTTCCTAGTTAATTATGATTATGCGGGACCACTCGTGCCATGTATTTCGCGATTCTTCTCACGCGTTAGTTGGTGTCTCTCACCAATCTTATGGGGCAGTGCTCGTGCAGTGTTGTTATCACACTGGTGACTCAGATTGAGGATTGTAGCGAGAGGAGATGTAAGCGGAAAGAAAAGATTCGTGAAAATTGCACGAGCACTGCCCCATAAGATTGGTGAGAGACACCAACTAACGCGTGAGAAGAATCGCAAAATACATGGCACGAGTGGTCCCGTATAATCATAATTAACTAGGAAGGAAAATAGTAAATACTACTGAACTTTCAAGATACATCGGGAAAGAAGCATGCACACAGCTTCATTCTAAGGCTTCAAGTGTGACCTTTACCTCTACACCTCTGAGGATAAGGATTGGAAAAAGATTCACTCAGCCCTGATGAGATTGTGGGCACAGGAAACCCACACTCGAAACGCGTCGGCATAATGGACTAATTCCCACAAGTTTGGCATAAAGGATTAAATCCTACAATGTTGTAAATATTGTTGACAAAGGGGACTGAACCTTATCGATTGAAAAGATTGTTGATACATATACTGAATAACTATAATATTTGATGGCATTTCAGTATTTTGAAATATTTGCGTTCATTTGTTGATGTCTATTTGAAAATAAGTTTGACATCCTTTTTCACTTTACCAATTTTCTTTTTCCACCTGTTTGCTTTATTACACGTCATACCTTGAAATTAAATGTATTGACTGTATGTTTTCATTTTTTGTACATATGTTGTTGCACAAGTTACATCACTAAAACGTGTGGCTATGTTTGTGGAGAACTCCTTCTTCTCTTTCTAAAAAACAGAACTGTTCTAAAAAAACGAATAAAAGGCATAAATAATTGCCGAGATGAACATGATAAAATTGGTTCATTTCTTTTTCTAAGTGGTATTTGACTAAATAACGTGAAGTGTGGGTACTCTTTTGTTAAAGATTTATTGGGCCCAACCCCACTTCTGTCCACAGGGCCATACCCCCCAGTTCCTAAAAAAAAACATGCTCACATAAAGCACTGGATAATTATTTTGTTATGGTTAGGATTAGAAGAGAAGCAGATGGTGTTAAGGTGTAGTTTAGACTTACGGTAGGTTTATAAAACTATGAATGTGATGCATTTTCGTTTCAAAGGAATTCATTGCAGAAGTCCTTTTAATGTTAACTAAAAATCACAACCGAGATTTCTCTTTCGAGCTTTCTCTGTCCTGTAATGGTGATGCTTTAGAGAGCTTCTCTGGAAAGCTCTGTCTCTCTTAAGGTTTTCTTTGTAATGGCACGGAGGCAGGACGGCATGGTGTAGCGATGTTCCAAAGAGAATGAAATAGTTGAGGGGGGCGTGGAGGTATGAGCAGCACAATGGGGCCACAAAGGGGGCGGGAGGCAGTGTAGAAACAGTAAAAGCAATATGATTGGCTGGGAAGCGAGGATGCCGCACACAGTAGCCCCGGCTGCAGAGTAGAGGTATCACGCGCCGGAATGAGAAGCCTAAAGGTGATGTGAGGCAGTGGGCAGCAATCACTTCATACACACACGCAGACCCTTCCGTCTTGTGTTCTACCGAACAAGGCAGCGCTCATTAAGCGACGAAACATATCCTTTCACACACCGCCTTTGTCCGCTGGAATCCGACGCAACATACACGGCCTTGGCTCCGCATGAAAGGGTGACGCGTCCTTGGCACGAACGCGCCCTTCAGTTTCAGAAAGAGGAGCAGATATCTCTCAAAGACTCAATGAGAGCCTACAGGGATCGTTCACAGCAACATCTATGTTAGTCGCTCAAAGAAGCCAAGGCGGATTGTCGCCGCTCATAGTGCTGAAGATATGGCGCTCTGTCAGATGCCTGATAACCTTGAGAAGCGTGCTTCGGTCATCAGTGACTTGAATCTACGGAAGATTAGCACAATCTCGGTCGACTTTTAATAATAACTTCATGCATAACCTGGGAGTGATGGTAATGACAGACGTCTTCCTAAAATAAAATAAAAATCGCATGGTGGCTCACATTTGAGTTCTTTTCTAACACAGATCGACTTCAAAGGGCATTTAAATAGTCCATTGTATGCAACAGAAAGGAGCAGCGCATTGATTAAAAGAATAGCCGAGCAATCAAGCAATAAGGGATAATTGTCAGTTGTCAGATTAAAATAACATCAGTGGTTGGCAGCTAGACAAATGTTTCCTGGCACCAAGGGGCTGTCGATCTATTGAAATGCTTATTTTTCAGCTTTTCTGAAAGGCCTGACGAATACTCAGATAAAGAGAACAAATGTCAAAGAAGCCACCGAATGCAATTTTGGTTGGCCTGGGTGAAAGGGCCATTTCACATTGAAGTGGAAAAGTGTTTGCTTGGGCTCCAACTAGCATAGAACATCTTACATCTAAACGAGTAGGAACAAATGTATTCTTTTGCGCTTGATTTATAGTGTTATGTTGATTACCATGTTTTCCTTGTATACCTCTGGAAATATACACCTGGTTTAGCTTTTAAGAAGTACACCTGTAAACACTAGCCATACACTATGAACAATCTAGGGCCTGCGTTAGTGCGGGTGGTGCGACAGTGTTTTTTGGTGCACCCCCTCCATGACCTTTCCTCTGATTTCCTCACTACCACCCGGTGAAAGTGCCCCTCATCCAGTGCTTAATTTGAGCAGAAGGTTTCTGGTGCTCGGCACCAGCACTTAATTGTCAGCACTGGGGCCTGTGACAGTCTGCCACAAGGTGGCACTGTCTGGCTAATTTAAAGATGACCACAACAACAGTTATTTATTATCTCAATATACATAAAAAAATGAATATTACCTTCCATGTAAGCCATTCTCACAGCTTTGGAGGCCTGTATAGTCCTAAATGTAACATTTGTAGGAGTGTGAATGTTAGTACTTGTATTGTTACTGTCATTGGCAGCGCTGGCAGGGGAAACATGTGGTAAAAGGTACAGTGGCCTCGTGAAGAGAGCCCTGTCAATTATGTTTTTTGCAAATTACGTACTGCCCGCATCTCTCCATAGCCCCTTTCTCACATACATTTAATTTGTTTTAAAGTGCTGGCAAAGGCTGGCTTTACTAATCCACTCTGCTATCCACATAAAATACAGTTCTGTTCTTTGAAGCAGGCATAGTAACATTCTGTGTTACTTTTGGGCGAGTCAAAACTGCCACAAGACAATACTCCGATCTCCCTCTCTAGCAGAAACATTAATCACAAGAGTTATCATGTTATTTTTAATGCTGCCTGAAAAATGGACACTCAAGGAACTCTACACCGGGTGCTTTTAAATCATAACTTAATGCTAAGCTCAACCCCCCCTCCCCATGTCAGTGCCCCCTTCCAGGCCAGCGCACAGTGTAGTTGCACCTGTTGCACCACCCTAAAGCCGGCCCTGGGTTAATCTCTGCCATTATCAATCAGCCTGATTTGCATTAGACATTACAGATGTGATGTTTTGTGTCAGGGATAAATCGCTTTTCCGCATGGAAAAACCCTCTTCTCCATCCTGCCATCACGTTTGATGATGATCCTTTCCCTATTATCCCCTGCTATGTGTTCTTCTATGGGGGAAACTTTGACTGGGGAGGAAATGAGACTCCTGCACTGCTGTGTGCTGTAGGGTGCAGGAGAGTTGACGCTTACCTTTGAATAACCCATTTTAATCTGCCATTTTCACTACCCCTGTTACCCAGGTGGAGAGGGGCTCCTGGCTCGCCTGGCTGACACCTCGTGGTGGCCATTTTCAAACCTCCCAGTTGGGTCATTCCTAAGCACCATCTTGGGTCGGCAGTCTAGTTGTTGACTGACTAGCCTTTAACCCTATTTAATGGAAGCCATGACGCGGATGCGACGCTGACGTGCCACAGACGCATGTAGAGTGAGCGCCAAAGGTGTGGGAAAGGCAAGCCCGTCTGCACCCGTCCGCATCTGGACCGTGGCCAGAACCAGCCATGCTGCCCCTCTTCGACCAATATTTCTTTTGTCCAGAGATCAGCTTTTGTATATGAATGAAGAGGATTGTGCAGGTAGGGCCAAGTTGGACCTAGGGATGGTCAACCAGGAGTACTGTTGCGTTGCATGTCTCTTTATGCTAGTGACTGACAGAGGGAGGGCAAATGACAGTTCGGCCATACTAAAGCCCCCAACAAACGCCCCTAGGGCTACATACACCCATATTATAATGTTTGAGCTTGTAAAGCGCACTGTTACCCGGAGGTTTCCTGGCGCTGTGTAACGCTGGGGAACTCGTCCTGGCTTTCCCTGTGGGATGGTCCCTGCTGGGAGCCCCCAAGGTGGAGCCAAGCATCCCCGGCATTGGAGGGGCCGTTGTGGAGATTAGGCAAGCTATGCCCAGAGTTGCCAAGTGGGACCCCTGATTAGATTAGGCACCGAAGCGAGAATTATCGAGTCCGCTGACAGAAGTCCAAGACCCTGCCGCGTCGGGAATTGAACCCTGGTCCCGGCCGACTTCTGCTCCCGGGTCTGCCGCCTCTAACCAGTGAGCCACACCACTCCATATTAATGCCTGCTTGATTAATTGGGGGACTCAAGCTCGTCGGGGGCATTTTATCTTACTTCAATTCACTCACCTGTATTGACTGCCGGTGACTCGTGGACACCCGTGCACACCTCTGCTCTCCGCCGCCGCCGCTCCTGGACTCGCGGCCGCCGAGAGGGGAGAGCGAGCGAGCACAAACTACAATTCCTAGCGTCCCCTGCCTGCCTGACGGGGACGCTGCTTGCCATATCCTAATCCCGCACCCGGAGGTGCATAAATACGGGCTGCTCCTCCCGCGTCGCGGGACGCGCGCGGACGACGCCAAGCTGAGCCCGGGCAGAGGGCGGGCCATCTGTGGCCATCAGGGGCCAGCAGAGGTCCGGTCGGGCCACCCCTCCAAAACCTGCCACGGGGAAGAGAAAACAGACATGTCGGGGCGACCAGGAAGGTAAGGTTGCCAAGATTCCTCATATTTGACTTCTGCGGTGGGGGTTTGACCAAGGAAATAGCTCATGCGGAAAAAGAACTTGGCCTTGAACCTATTAATATTAACTCAGTTATAGACCCCGCACTCATCCCTGAACATATACAGTGCATACCTTTGGAACCTACTATTGTCACCTTAAACACCCCCCGTCCAGCAGCCCCGCTGCTTGCCCCTCTAAGTCCTCTACCTCCACATCCTCCCAGAAAGGTCGCAGCCCCATTGGCCCCCTCACTCATGACCATGCACAGACGAAAATCTCTTGCAAAGGGTGCCAAGAGGAAAAATGCCCATGGGAAATCTACTCACCAAGCTGCTACCCTAAGGGACCATGTTTGGGACATTGTGGAAGAACTGTTTACAAAAAGACTTGAACCTGCTCTGGAAGCAGTAGCAAAGGACATAGTGGACCCTTTAAACGAATGTGTAGCGGGTCTACTGGCTAAATGTAAGAAAATTGATACCCTTCTCAAACAATACTCAAGTCACAACGAGAAGTTGGTTAACCATCCATCTGGTAATATTAGCAATCCAGGTGGTAACACTGTAAACAATCATAGGGAAGTTTTATGTGAGAGTACCCAGGTTCATGAGGGCACTGTGGAGGGGCCAGGACACACTAGGTCTGGTTTACACATCAATAATCAAGTATCTAGTGGGACTCTTTATAGAGCAAAATGTTTGCATCTGCCCCCAGGGGCGGCTCTTTTGGTGGCTGTTTTTACAGGGATTTCACCAGTAAGGGCCTGTGAAGGGGAAACAAGTAATGACCTGATGACTTTGGCTAGGGAATACTGCGCAGAGTTCAGCAGTGGAGGTACAGACATTACACGTACTGTTATCGCGGCAAGGAGAGTGAGCTGGATAGGGCATCATCCTAAAACTATCGCAGGGGACTGCCTTGTGGTAAATTTTAACAATTATGACAGCGCACATATAAAACAACCGCAAAGGTGCACCACAAAGGACAAAAAATAAGTGCAAATGGTATTTAGCACAAGAAAGGATTATTTCTCAAAAAGATGTTGGTAATCTTCTGGTAATCTTTATTTTCAATTTTCAGTAAAACATACAGCCGACGCGTTTCGTCCCAAGCTGGGACTTCTTCAGGGCTGTCGGTAAAAACATATGCATTCCATCAATTTATATATACATAAGTAAACACATATTAGAACATCATGTTCAATTACAAACAGTTTAAAAACACTACAAGATAGACATGGAGCTTGTGCATACATAATTAAGAGTATAAGCCCACAAAAAATCTATAGACAGGGGCCTATATGTATATGAAGGGATATGTACAGGTATATATACATTATTTACAGTTGAAAGGAAAGATTCCTTGGGCTATTTACAGTTGGAAGGAAAGATTCCTTGGGCAGTTGGTGAACATGTACAAAAGACATAAAGTATCTGCTAAGCCAGTATTTGTACAAAAGATTTACAAGGCAAACAGAAGAACGAGAAAAAGAAAAGAGAAGGAAGGTAGGAGCACATCAAGAGAAAGACCAGGATTCCTACCTTCCTTCTCTTTTCTTTTTCTCGTTCTTCTGTTTGCCTTGTAAATCTTTTGAACATGTTCACCAACTGCCCAAGGAATCTTTCCTTCCAACTGTAAATAGCCCAAGGAATCTTTCCTTTCAACTGTAAATAATGTATATATACCTGTACATATCCCTTCATATACATATAGGCCCCTGTCTATAGATTTTTTGTGGGCTTATACTCTTAATTATGTATGCACAAGCTCCATGTCTATCTTGTAGTGTTTTTAAACTGTTTGTAATTGAACATGATGTTCTAATATGTGTTGACGTATGTATATATAAATTGATGGAATGCATATGTTTTTACCGACAGCCCTGAAGAAGTCCCAGCTTGGGACGAAACGCGTCGGCTGTATGTTTTACTGAAAATTGAAAATAAAGATTACCAGAAGATTACCAACATCTTTTTGAGAAATAATCCTTTCTTGTGCTAAATACCATTTGCACTTATTTTTTGTCCTTTGTGGTGCACCTTTGCGGTTGTTTTATTTGTACTTGGATTCCCTAGGGAATAGGCACAGTAACGATGGGTGCCAGCCAGTGTGCACACAATTCCCTTTAGTAACTCAAGGGCCACGTAACATTACGGGGAGAAAGGTAGTCAGGTGCTGACATTAGGAAGGGTCCATCGATTTATCTCTGTTTCTTATGACAGCGCACATAGGCTGTTCTGGGAGGCCTCTGACTTGACAAATGATGGCATCAGACCTCTCCCTCTGGGCTTTTGTTATACCCCGGGTAGGCCAATAAGATCTTTTGGAAAACCTCTGGTGACTCGTCGGGAGGGGCCTGTCTGTGTCACCTCACGTCCATCTTACCAGCAGCACATTAACATCGTACAACAAAGATCCAGTCAAGAGCTGTCTGGAAGGGTGGTTAGAGATTCTTCTAGCTCAGTTGGCCCCGTGTTACAGGATGGTTCCTACCCAGTAGCCATTAGTTTTACCAATCGTTTGTCCCCCTTGACTACAACGGAGACGAACAATTGACTGCTGGATAACTTAGCTGAGGATAGGGGGAGCCTAGCCTACAGAGGTCCCGATGTAAAATTCTCACCTGGAATGTGGCAGGAGTTAGTTCTAAAGCCTCTGATCCTATCTGGCAGGAGTTTGTCAAACAGTATGATATATTGGCCTTTCAAGAGAGCTGGGATATATCGTCCAGTTTTTTACTGGATGGTTACCTCAGCTTCTCTACCCCAGCAGTACCTGGAATAGCGGGAAGACCTAAAGGGGCTCTGCTCACCCTGTTTTCACTAAACCTGGTAGGGGTTTTCAAGAAAGTAGAAGAAAGTAGAAGAGACCCTACATCCATATTAGAGTCGAATTGCCGTCGACAATTGAGAAAAAGCGAACCATTGCAACTGGCATTCTTTCATTATATAGATGTTATGTACTTGAAAAATGAAAAAAGATAGTGGTCGCTTTTTGTAAACCACAAAGTGTATCTGAAACCTCACACATATTGCTATATAAATGTTATTCTTATGTTTTTGGTTCAGAATTTCACTTTGGACACACTACACAACTGTAAATATTTATTGTAAATCGTTAAAAATTGTTTCCACTGAAAATTTTATTTTCAATACAAACATTGAAGAACTGAATCAGTGTGTCTGTGTCTCTCTCTATCTGACATCTCACCCCAATCCCTGTATATATACGCAAACCTTTTGCCAATTCTTGAATCAGCATTGAAGTATTTTTCCCACTGGAGCCACTGTTTAACAGAAACCTGGCTTAAAGATAGCTCTAACCCTGATCTGTCGCTGGCGGTACCTAAAGGCTTTTGGATGACATGTGCTAATTGGAGTGGCAACAAGATAGGAGGTGGTGTGGCTATTAATATGAGGGATGGTTGGGAGATCTCCTGTAAATGACTCAAGCACATTGGGATCATTAAGGCTATGTCCTTCTGCGTCAGAATCTCACCCTCCTCGTCGGTGGCTGGGATTCTGACATACAGACCCCTGACACCCCAGCCTGCCACCTATCAGAGTTATGCAACATTGTTACTGATCTTTCTCTGAAGCACGCCAACTTCACTGTTCTGGGTGACTTCAATGTCCATATTGATAATGGAAAATGCCCTAAAGCGTCTCAGCTGGCAGAAGCCCTGGAAAGTCTAAATCTGTTGCAAAAGGTCACCGCCCCTACGCATATAGCGGGCCGCATGCTGGACCTTATTTTTTCCGAAGATCCTACTTAACCTTATGGTAGAGGCTCCACTACCACTGACCTGGAAAGATCATTTATTAGTACCATTCAGCTTGAAATTCGAATTCAAACCCATATGCTGTAGGTCCAAATCAATCACCGACAAAAGGAAATTGGAGGAAGGTCACCCTTGATACTATGGGACCTGTGCTTCAAAATGCACCCCTCCAGCTGAAGGGTGACCCAAGTGGGGATGTATCTAGCTTCAACAGCTGGGTGACCTTGGCCTAAGACAGTGTGGCCCACTTAGATCAGTGATTTCCTCTAGGAAAAAGCCCTCAGCTCTTTGGTTCTCCATGGAACAACGAGCGGAGAAAAGTCTATCCAAGAAATTGGAATGCTCATGGAGAAAGTCGTATGACCCCGCGGCTAAATGCTCCTACAGAGAGGCTTTAAAAAAATATCTACAGACTTAAGCGCAGTGCCATGAGGAACTACTTCTCCAACCAAGCAAAACAGGCTCACAACTAAGTTAAAGAGCTATTTAAAATCGTCCAATGCTTTAATAAACCCACAGCTTTAGACCGCACAGTTACCCCCTCTCCCACCCTCCGTGCTG
The DNA here is from genome assembly GCF_964263255.1 of Lissotriton vulgaris. Classification (NCBI taxonomy): domain Eukaryota; kingdom Metazoa; phylum Chordata; class Amphibia; order Caudata; family Salamandridae; genus Lissotriton; species Lissotriton vulgaris. The sequence goes on from NC_141693.1 coordinate 394,483,705, forward strand.
ACCTATTGGACTTTTTTCAGGAGAAAATTCAAATGATCTAGTCCGCCTTCTCCCCTACCTTGTCCCCCACTGTGCAAAAGCCATCCTCTGATCTGCAAGGCACCTAGTCTGAATTTCACCCACTGACACCTGATGTGTCTCTCAGAGAATTGTACAAATGTAAATCTGGAACACTGGAAGACCCTTGTCTGGCTCAGTTCTTTAAACTGTTTGCCCCCTACCTCAATGTTCCCCTGAAGCAGATCTGTAATTCTTCCCTAACAACTGGTATCTACCCAGCTGAATGGAAACAGGCCTATCTATTGCTGATCCTTAATAAACCGGATGCCGACCCAGCAGTACACAAGAACTTTAGGCTAATCTCCCTTCTACCTGTGCCAGCTAAAAATTCTGGAGAAGGATGTGCAGATACGGCTTTCTGAATTCCTTGAAACTAACAATCGGTTCCATGACTCTCAATCTGGTTTCAGAGCAGGATACAGCACAGAGACAGCACTTCTTGAAGTTGCCGAAACCATGCGAGAGGTGGTAGACCAGGGCAGCTCAGCATTGTTGGTGCTGCTGGATATGTCCGCAGCATTCAACACTGTAACCCACTCAATTCTCCTGAAGAGACTAAAATGTCTAGGAGTGCAGGTAACTACTTTGTTCTGGCTCCAATCGTTCATGGAAAACCGCTCACAACGACTGTTTCTACATCCTTTTGTTTCCTCCCAGAATCCTCTTGTCTGGGGGGGGGCTTCAGGGGTTGGCATCAAGCCCATTACTGTCTGTTGTATATCTTACTCCCCTTGAGACCTTGGTCGAGACATATGGAGTGAACACAGCACATGTTTTCAAAAACAAAATTAGGAAACAGAGAGGGTCGTAGTTTATGATTCCCAGATTACATTCTTCTGGTATTAAATACATTTGCAAAGTTAGTAAAGTAAATTTCAGCTGTCCACACATACAGCAGCTCTGGGAGACATTCGGACTAGTTCTCGGAAGAAACAGCAGACAAAAGTAAGCACTCCCCTCTCAATATGTCGCGCCAAATGCCGCTCCGAGTGAGTGACCTGAATTTCCCCTTGCATTATTTAGTCTGTGGATCCGAACACACATAAATGTTCCTCCTGGCGGGAGCAAGTTTATGTCCTGCTTGGCTGGAACAGGCCAAGAATTTACATGATTAAGGAATAGAAATTTTCCGCCTCGTGGCACCTCACCGAGGACAAGGGATCAGCCGAGTTTAGGAAGACGCCTGTGGATGCCTTCTCCCGCTTTGTCTATTTACATTCCGGAGAAGACTCTGCGATGGCTTTGAAATAATCTACAAAACGTCTCAGTCTACAGTTGCTTTGCCTAATTTAATTCACCATTACAGGACAAGGTACGAATATTATACATTTGTTAGGTGTGGCTTAACGGTGTAGCTGCTGAAAGACCTATTGTATACATAGGTCCTGATTTCAAGTTTAGGTGGTGTTTGTCACACCTGATAAATAATGTAACCACTTTGCACATTATTTATCAGTTGTGAGAAATGACACCTATTGTAAGTTAGTGGGGAACAACATGCATAATTAGTGCTTAAAGCATCAAAATCCACATGGTATGGTAAATACCGTATGCTATGCCCTTTATTCAATTTGGCAGGTGAGACCCGTTGAGAGTTACCTAAGATTGAAGTATTTGACACATCCATATTTAACGCATCTGATAATAGTAACTTGTCACACAATTCATCAAATTCAGGGGCATATTTACGAGGTCATTGCACCACAGGAGCATCACTTTTTCTCACGTTCCAGTGGTGCAATGCCCTGCTTCATATTTACAAAGTGGCATTAAGCCACTTAGCGTGGCTTAACACCACTTTGCAAATGTCATCCTCTTTCACGCAGGTATCTGCATGAAGGGGGCCTGCAATGGGTGTTGCTGTGGGCGTTCCACCGCAACACCCATTGCTTTTTGACGCTGCCCCAGATTTACAAGGATCTGTAAATCCTGAGGCAGCGCCAAAAACGAATGCCACTGAATAGCAGGTGCTAGATTGGCGCAACGAGGAGAAAAACTTTAATTTCTCCTCATTTTTGCCTTTTCAATGTGTGGTGCATTCTTCATCACACATAGAAAGAGCAAATCGCCTTTAACCCCTTCACTGCGGCAGCTATTCCGCCGCAGTGCTAAGGGGGGAGGGCGGCTGAGCGGCGGGCGCATGCTGGTGACGGAACCTCTCCGTCACCAGCGTCGGTTGCGCTGTGCTCATGACGGAGCGGTTCCGTCACGGCGCAGCCCGCTCAATAGATCCCTCATCGCAGGCGCGGAATCAGTGCCGCGCAGGCGTGCCGAGCGGGCCGTGACGGAACCGCTTCGTCATCAGCACAGCGCGACCGTGGCTGATGACGGAGCGGTTCCGTCATCAGCAGGGGAGGGGTTAAAGATAGTTTATGTGCAGGAAGGTATCCCTTTCTGCACATAAACAGTCATCCCTGCAACACAGACACCTGCTCTGCAGGGAATCATCCCGGCAATGCAGGCACTCTTGGACTATGGCGCAAGGTTGTCTGTGTTGGCGCAAGGAACCTTTTTAGTACGACATTTTAAATCCGGGGCATCCTTGCGTTTTTTAAATGACTGAGCTCCGTGCTGCTAAATTGCATGCAGCACCACGCTGTGCTGCTCCATTTCCTTGTAAATATCCTCCTCAGTTCTTTATCTACTATGTACATTCTATACAAAAAGCATTCTTTTTTTACTACTTTTCCTCCCAGTATTGACATAGGCAAGAGGGCCGGCTTTCATATGCTAAACAACAGACTTACTGGCTTTACAAATGCTTGTTTATATACATTACATCACACCACACTTCTGCTGTTTCTAAGCGCTGTATATATCAGATGCTTCTATTACCCGATTTAGAGGTTTTTGAATTCTATCTGAAACTCTATTAACCTAGTAAAAGCAATGTTTACGGCAAACTGCATTGTATCACAGTCCAAATGAATGTAATTCAGGTGGTTAAATCAAACTACATTTTGCCTTTTCTTAATAAGCCTCATGTGTTTTGAATTCATGAATATAGAGAGATCATTATCTGCAAAGGCCCAGCTTTCGGTTTTTCCAGGGTGGCTGTTTCAGCAAGTGTGTTATTGAGGTCTGCATGATCATTTTGCAACCAGCAACAATGGATTTATTCACGCCATTTCTTCCAATGAAGTATGGAACCCATGTTCTCACTGCTCAGTGACCTTATCACTCTTTGAACCATGACATTCTGCTACATGTAACAGCGCAATAATTTATTAATGCTTGTGTGGTGTCAACGTAGATTCACATTTATCGGTTTTCACTTGGTTAACCGCTTATCGGCGGCGGCAATACTGCCGTTGTGCAGCGGTTTAGTGGAGTGGGCGGGGCCACGTCGGCCAACGGATGTGCGCAGCACTACAGAGGTAGTGCTAGCAATGGCCATTGGCCGTCAAACGCAGTGAAGGGGATAAGTTCATATGTTTTTAATTTTGTAAACAATTTATTATTTACCTTTGGGCTGCTCTTGAAAACCAAGGGCCTATTTTTTTTTTTTTTGCTGCAGGGCAGCACAGCAGGCCTTCCTGCTGTGCTTCCCTACGGCAAAAGAAAAAGGCAGGAATGCGCCGTACCTATTAGCTACAGCGCACTCCTGTCCTTTTCTCCTGCGCCGGCTCACAATGGGCTGCTGTGACCCAATGCAGGCACTTTTGCACAATGGTGAAAGGATGCCTACGTTGCGCGGAAGGGAAACCTTCATGCATAAAGACGAGGAGAAATAAATATTTTTCTCCTCATTGTGCCTCCCAGCGTAAGTTTTTGGCGTTGCCTCAGACTTACGATTTCTGGTAAATCCAGGGCAGTGTCATAAAGCCATGGATGCCCCCAGCAACACCTAAGGAACGCCCCTTTCATGCAGTTTTCCGCGTGAAAGGGGTACATATTTAGAAGACCATGATAAGTCAAGTAACGTGGCTTTACATGGCCTTATAAATATATCAGTGGCACATTGAGCCACCGGATGTCAAAAAGTGATGTTCCGGAGGTGCAGAGGTGGAGAAGTGTGGCTCAAGTGGTTGGAGCGGCAGACCCTGATGCAGAAGTCTGGCCCGGACCAGGGTTCAATTCCCCGCCTCGGCGTGTCTTGGGCTCAAATTTCCCCGGACCTGACAATTCTCGCCTCGGTGCCTATTCCAATCATGGAGTCCCACTCTGTAACTCTGGGCAATAGCTTGCTTAATCTCCACTACGGCCCCTCGCAGCGGGATCCCTGACTTTCACCTTGGGGATGCCCAGTAATGGGTTATCTCGCAGGGGAATACCAGGACGGGTTCCCTAAGCAAGCGCTGGGACGCTTCCGGGCAGCCATGCGCTCTACAAATCAAATTTCATTTCATTTCATTCATTTCAATAGTGCCGGTAGGGCCTCACAAATTTGTCCCTAAGATCGTAGTTCTTTTCAGAAGGTAGACGATTTCTGTACAGCATGTTTTTGCCCCACCCCTTTCTGTAGAGTTCAGGATTAACACCAATTAATATGTACAACACTGTTTGACAGAGCAGGGGTAAATCGGTGTGGCAGTCTCTGCGGGTCAGGGATGGGGAGGGCGGCTGGTATGCCATTTAGGGGTTGCCAAGAGCTGCACCTGTGACCCCAGGGCCGTTCCTTGTGACCCCAAACACTGCTATTGCTACCTCTGGCATTAGGGCATCATAATCAGTAACATGAAGAGAAGGGAAACAGTGTTTTGAAGAGTAGAGTTTACTTTCCATGGCTTCCATTTGAACAAGGAATGGAACTCAAACTGGGGCTTTAGATTCTGTGAAAATAAATAGATTCAGCAGTGCAACGAGGACTTCTAGGAATGAATGAACGAGTAAACAGATATCTTTTAACACATTGCTTCTGTTTGGTTATCAATATTACATGAAAAGTTATGTGCCTGAACAAAACTTTCACCTCTGTTATTTGCACAAGTGATAATGTCTGAATGACATAAAAAAAATGAACCAACAAAAAGGACAAATTTAGTCCGAAAGCAAAGTTCTTTTTTAATTTATTGGGGCGGTTCACAAAAACAATAGGATCAGATTTTTAAGTCTCAGATTTAAATGTGTCTGAGTGTCAATCAATCATTCAAAGCTTTATTTTGGCAACAAAAGGCAGCCATAAAAGCACAATACAGAAATAACTCGAATATAATCATATAATTACAAACTTGCTAAAATGCATAACACAGCGCTATCATTGTGGCAGATGCATAATTCCGGAGCGCCTGCCGCCACTGGGCCCCAAAAGCCTCCATACACCGCATTCTCGCTCAATTCTCGCCCGTGGCAGTGCTGGAGTCCCAACTTACTTGGGTGGATCTGGCGGGCGAGTCTCCTTCCACTCCTGGACCTGCTGCCTTGCTATGCTCCTCACCGCTGAGGCCTCAATTGCCGCCATCTTCCTGGAGAAGGCCCTTGATTGTGCCCCCGACGGTGCAGGCCACGCAGCTCAAGCCAGACTTTGGAACGCTGCTGGGTGGATCGCCGCGGCGCCCTCGACTTCTGGCCCCCTGGAGTGGTGGCCTCCTCCTGTGCGGCACCGCCAAGGACGGCCTGACCTGCCTGGGAGCCCGCCCGACCCGGTGAATGACTGGCCTGGGTCTGGGTGCTCCTGGACTCCTGCGGCACTGGTGACTCCACTGAGGCATTCCTTCTAGTCCCTCAACCCCTGTTCTCTCTCTGCCCTTCTGCGTCTACCCTTGGCCTGACACACTGCCTCTGTCTCCTCCTGGCCGGCCCTGGAACGCCCTGTCTCCTCCTGACTGGCGCTGGGATGCCCCGTCTCCGTCTGGCTGGCCCTGAGACGCCCGGCACTGGAGGCCGCCATCAATCAATCAATCAATCAATCAATCAATCAAAGCATTTATATAGCGTACTACTCACCCAGAGGGTCTCAAGGCGCTAGGGGAGGGGGGTCTGCTACTGCTCGAACAGCCAGGTCTTGAGTAGCTTCCTGAAGGCGAGGTGGTCCTGGGTCAGGCGGAGGTGGGTCGGGAGGGAGTTCCAAGTCTTGGCGGCGAGGTAGGAGAAGGACCGTCCCCCTGTGGTGGCTCTTCGGATGCGGGGGACGGCGGCAAGGGCGTGGCCGGTCGATCGAAGCTGGCGTTTGGGAGCGTAGAAGTTGAGGCGACTGTTGAGGTATCATGGGCCTTGGTTGTGTAGGGCTTTGTGTGCATGGGTGAGGAGACGGAAGGTCTGCTGCACCTTATCAGACAAACGACGTCCAAATTCCGCAAGGACCAAGCGGACAGGAGCACTTTGTGGAACGCCGAGTTAGCCTGCTGCAGCCGCCTCTCCTCGCCGGACCCGCTTCGCGGCTCCCGCTTCGCGGTGTGCAGCGGTCAGTTACTACCTGCAAGGGCCTTGCTCTAAATAGACCGGCAGGGCTGTGAGCCTTAGCGGTGGACTCCAAGGACCAGGAGTCCCCGCGCGCCCGTATCCAGCTGGGCTGCTCTCCCTGCCGGCCCCGCCCTCACCTTCCTGTTAAAGCTGCGTTCTCCAGGTCACTCAGTGGAGTGCCTTATCAGACAAACGACGTCCAAATTCCGCAAGGACCAAGCGGACAGGAGCACTTTGTGGAACGCCGAGTTAGCCTGCTGCAGCCGCCCCTCCTCGCCGGACCCGCTTCGCGGTGTGCAGCGGTCAGTTACTACCTGCAAGGGCCTTGCTCTAAATAGACCGGCAGGGCTGCGAGCCTTAGCGGTGGACTCCAAGGACCAGGAGTCCCCGCGCGCCCGTATCCAGCTGGGCTGCTCTCCCTGCCGGCCCCGCCCTCACCTTCCTGTTAAAGCTGCGTTATCCAGGTCACTCAGTGGAGTGCCTAATCAGACAAACGACGTACAAATTCCGCAAGGACCAAGCGGACAGGAGCACTTTGTGGAACGCCGAGTTAGCCTGCTGCAGCCGCCCCTCCACGCCGGACCCGCTTCGCGGGTCCCGCTTCGCGGTGTGCAGCGGTCAGTTACTACCTGCAAGGGCCTTGCTCTAAATAGACCGGCAGGGCTGCGAGCCTTAGCGGTGGACTCCAAGGACCAGGAGTCCCCGCGCGCCCGTATCCAGCTGGGCTGCTCTCCCTGCCGGCCCGCCCTCTCAGCGACCAATTATACAGCTATTTACGGGCAGTGTCATTTCCGCAGCGCGGGAGCGCGCGGGAGGGCGCCGGGAGAAGCCCGGGACAAGGGCGGGACCGTCTGTAACCGTCAGGGACCGAAGGAGGCCGGGCAGGGCCCACTCCCTAACATTTTACTTTACGGAACTTCCAAGGTACAGTTTTATATGAGATAATATTTGTGGACTGCCGCTATTGTTGCCTCTGAACACTGTTGCCTAGCCACTACCTATAGTGCACCCTCCATTCTTCTCCTCGTTACCAGACGGGGGTCAGCAGGGTTTTGAGCCCTTACTGAATCGCCCAGGAACAAGGTCTAGTAGGGGGGGTAAACGCTACAGAATAGGATTAGATTTTGAATACATGGTTTTTAGTAGATGTTTTTGTTGAATGATCTTGCCTTACAGGTGGCTCATTTGAGACCATTTGGGATTGATTTTAGGCTATTTTCGAGATTAGCACACAATTGAATCCTAGCACTTTTTGTAATTGACCCAGGATCTGAGTTTATAGAATTTATAAACCGTACACGTTATATAACACTGTCTTATCTTTTGTCTTGCTAGATTTGTGGCCAGCCTTTATCACCCTATATCACCTACCAGTGTAGTTCTTGATCTTTGAATCTACTCTTACTCACTTGTAATCATGTCAAAAAAATCGGCCTCTGTCACCCCGGCACCACTTAAAACCCTAGACTCCTTCTTAGTACAAGTGGTTAAAAAAATAAATAACGACAGAAGGGAATCCTTAGGTTTGAGTCTATCACCAATTTTGCTTCCATTGAGCCCCGACCCCAGTGCACAAACTCCTGATTCTCCACTGCCTGACCCCACAATTCTCATACCTGACGCTAATTTAATAAATTTGGAAACAGATGACGGAAACTTTGATCTGTTAGCTGATCAGTCAACAAACGTTGTGTCTGACTCTGAGCAACAGCAAAATACTGCTGCAGAAATTCCCTCATCTTCTTCCCCTGTTACGCGTCCTGTGAGAAATTGTAGAAAAGCTCAAGCCAAACGGGGGGGGGGAAAACAGCCAGGAAAAAAAAAGATTACCTCACCCCTCAGACACAAAGGGAAAAATGTGGAGCGCGACGACGTTGATGAGCTCAGACAAATCATCGATGATGATCTATTTAACAGGATTTCAGACATGATAGACATCAAAATCAAAACCATTATCAAGCCACTTATCGGGAAAATAGACAAATTAACATCTGAAATAAAAAAGATGGGAGGGTTGCAAAGCAAGTTGGTTAATGACTTGGAGAATTTAGTCAACGAAGTTAGCAAACCTGTAGTTGCCGTGGAGGAAGACCTGGGTGTTGTTCCAGGCCCTATGGATATTCAACAACAGCCCATCTTGGAAGGCCAATTGCCACCACCTGCTCCCACCCATGATGTAACTAGAGAGCCTCCCACGTCACAACCTCTGGAACCAACCCCACTGCACTTAGGGGATGACTCCTCACAATTTATCTTGGAAGCCTCACCATTAGTTCTTGTATTGGCGAATGTCCCTGTTTTATCCCAGGAGCAAAAAGAATCCGCCCAAGGACTAAAGGACAAAGCTTTATATTGGCTTACCAATAATATGCGCATGGCAGACCAGGGAGCTGATCAGCTAGCTGGGGAAATTGTCATGGCTAGGAGGGTATCATGGATTGGGAATAAGACTAAGAAGTTTAATGGGGACTGTGTTATACTAAATTTTGCTAGCGCAGAAGTACTCCCTAACATTCTTGCTAACATCCTCCCACCGCAACGTAGAACTGGATCCATAATTCCCCTTACCCTGAAATTCTTTTACACTGAGACCCAGATGGCGACCTCTTCTAACATTTCCAGGCCTAGAAGGAATGCTAGAATTGCTCAGTGGGGTGGGGAAACTAGGCCCAGATTTCATAACAACTTGAGTAGCCGTGGGTTAGGGCAATATAACTTCCCGAATGGGCCAATGGCCAGAACACCAGGGCTACTTTGGCCCAATATAAATAGGTGGGGATCAAACACTCCTGGCTATGAAAATAGAGGCCAGGGCAATGGGTTTATGACTAGGCATGGGAATGAACATTTTCTTATGCGACCTAATACTCCCCAGCCTATGTGGAATCCAGCAGCCAACGGATGGGGCCAGGTGCCCACTCCCTTTGACTGGGGTTTGGGAATGGGAAACAGATATGGAGTTTTGTCGGGCCTAAACGACTGCGACTGACGCATAGAGGTTACAAACCAGGGGATAGATGTCATAGCCCAACAATTGGATCAGTCCTATCCCCAGTCAGCGCACGAAGGTCATAACATGATTTTGAATGATCACCCAATACCCATGTCTCACCTGCCCGACCACAGCCCGATTCTGGGTTGGGGTAGTGCGAACTTGCACAGTCCATTGGATGAAGGATTTAATGAATCAATCCAAACACCCCGTGAGCCCGAAGTGGCATCGGCTCCGTGCCTAGTACCTGAGATATTCATGGATTCCTGTAGGCTAATAAGCTGGAACATAGCGGGGCTAAATGGCAAGCGTCAGGATAAATCTTGGTCAAGCTTTGTCCTAGGCCACCACATTATAGCCCTTCAGGAAACGTGGGATACTTCTGACAACTTGTGGTGGGACGGGTTTATCAGTTTTACCAAACCTGCCGTTCATAGTCACACGGGGAGGGCCAAGGGGGGCCTTTTATTTCTGTTCTCTCTAGACTTAAAGGGTAGCTGTAGGCAGATAAACACTGACTCTCCTAATATTTTGTTGGTAGAAAGAATGATCAAAAACACTAGTAGGACTATTTTTATAAATTTCTATAATTCAGGGAACAGTGATTATAGAGGCCGTAATATTACTGACCTGGATAGTATTTTAAATTCGGTCAGTCAGAACAACACGCATGATACAGACTATATTTTATTAGGCGATTTTAACATCCATCCATGCAATCTAAATTGCAGGAGAAGTAGCCCTGATGGGGACGATGGGCCTGAGGGACCTCACTTTGAACATTCTACTGAGGGAGAGGAGCTGGAGGATTTTCTTGCCAACTTTGACCTCTACGAACCAGATGGTGGCATTAGACAGCCAACCTTCACTGGCACCCCTCATGGTACTATTATTGACTATATATTTATATCCTTAGGCACTCTTAGCCGGGTCAATACCTATCGTACCACACAATCACATTTTAGTGACCATAACCCAGTTGAGTTAGAAGTGGCTTGGGGAGGCAACATAGGACCATCACCTCTGAAAGTAACCGCCCACCCCCTAAGGACCACTGGCCAAGGAAGACGTATGAAATGGGCAAAGGTGGTTCCGGAAACATTTTATGCCAAAAACTTCTCAAAGATTAAGAGGCAGGTCGAGGTTTGTAAAAATCCTTGCGCACAGGGTCAGGAAATCGTAGAGGCTTTTGAGGCCATATGTGTGCAGGTGTCACAGGACCTCTTGGTTAAGACTAAAAACGTAATTCCAGGAAATAAGCGCTGGTTCGATTCAGCATGCTCAAAAGCACATAGATCATTATTGGTAGCCCTGAAAAGTATCCCCAGGGCAAAAGATGAGATTACCAGACTCAGGAAAACTTACAAATTAGCAATAAAAAAGCGAAAGGACACATTAAACAAGAAGCATGGGAGGACCTCCTTTCGGCGGCAGTCCTGAAGGATAGCAAAAAATTCTGGGAGATTATTAAACAGCCCTTTTTCTCAGATGATGACAATGATATCATGGACTGCGTTATTCCTGGTGAAAAATGGTTATCTCACTTTAAAAATGTTTATGGGGACACTGCTGATGTAACTACAGACGCCCCGTTGACAAGATCAGACACCTGCTCCATCATCTTTAACCGAGATGAGGTGGAGAAAGCCATTATGTCAACCACAAAGCACAAGGCACCTGGTCCTGACGGTGTGCCTGCCGACTTTTTTATGTATTCCCCAAAATTGTGGGCTGAAGTCTTGGCAAATGTGTTTAACGCAGTGAATGATAAACTTGTACCTGCATCATGGAACATCTCTACCATTGTCCCCATTTTTAAAAAAGGTCAGCGGGATGATCCAGGCTGTTATAGGCCTATATCCCTTCTGGATTCCTCGGTAAAAATTTTAGGCAGAGTTCTCCTATCTAGGCTGAGGGAGAAAGTTGAGGGCTGTGGTGGATTCTCCGAAATCCAATATGGATTTAGGGAAAAAAAGGGCACTATCGAACAGTGCATTAACTTACATCTGCTCATTTCCAAATATACTACAGCTAAGGAGGGGTCTTTGTATCTTGCATTCATGGACCTCTCCTCTGCATTTGACTTGGTCAATAGGACTAAGCTGTGGTCCATTCTGTTGGTGATAGGCATAGATGAGGCATTGGTCACCTTTATGGTGCGGGGGCGTGATTTTGATCACTATCTTATCACTCTAGATCTCAACCCCGTTCTGGTCGACTGAACCTTTGTTGCCTGTCATTGAGGAAAGAAAGTGCATCTCTTACCAGGTTAGTTCAATCAATAATGGACTCGGCTCGGAAAAACCACAGACTACTTCTAAGTTTAAAGATTTATTATAAAGTCAAGATTAACTGCAGATACAGGCATCTCAAAATGAGATTCACAAGATATACGGGCCCCACTACATACATGTGCTCCCTGAAAGCCCTCAGGCGAGCAAAGAATACAACAAGAACTAATTCTAAAATCAAAAGGGCTGCAAGCATAGACACATATTGTGATCTCTCCATCATTTACAGCAGGAGTGAAAGGTTCAGGTTAGGCTGTCCCTACCCTGCTCTGGATGGTATCCCTACTTAACAGAATCCCAACCTATCAAAAGGTGTCAGCGGTGAATGACTTCCTAGGAAGATCACCCACTCTTAGTCTCTTGGTGAAAACCTATGATCTCCAGTCATGACCCCTCTCTGCCTACCCATCCGCTCTCTAGAGGGTCCTCAGGCATCTGCTCTAACTCCACCCAGGGGTGCTGACCCTAATACAAACACAATAACATTTGAGACGCCCCTCGTGAGACGCCCCTCACGTGGTGTTGCTTCTGGCTTTTTCCATGATGATCTTCCTTTGGGCCTCGTGCGTTAGGGATGACCTTGCTTCTCAGACTCTTCTCCGGCCCGCCGATACCCCTCAAACATTCCTGAACCCTCCTCCATGTCTGTACCAATCTCTTGAACAAAACTCTATTCATTCGTTGCTTAATTGGATCCCCCCTTGCACCCGCAGACAGACATCTGCAGCTAGGATCCCAATTCTCATAAACTTCTAACAGAAGTTTGCAACTTATTTCTCGGCACAGTTCGAATTGTACCAACACGTGCAATTTCAGAAACCCTTTGAACATTTCAGGCCTACAACCTTTCTAGCAGAGCTAAACTAAAATATCATGTTAGCATCTTATTCTTATTTAATGAGAAAACACATCTATGTAATATAAATCTAACTGCTAAGCAAAATCATTATCATTTAGTGCAATCCACGTATATGTAAATGAATACCTTTCCCAAACCCTTTCAGCTCTGGCCATGGGCCTATTCCGTTCTGTGCCTTGCAGCATGACATTCTCCCATTAGCAGCTACATAACGTGGATTCAGGATTAATCACGTCTAATAAGGTTATACATTTTCCCACATTTCTGCATTAGTTCCACTTCTATATAAAATCTCTAGATTAACTACACATTTCGGAGTATAGGTGAATATATTTCCAGCACTCATAGCATTTCTCTTATGATTTGTGCGTACTACTTGTAAGTTTGGTATACTCATACATTTTGTTCAGTTTGCGCTCTCTCAGTTCCCCCCTTTGATGACCTCTCGGGGTCATCACTAACATTTAAACTGAACTAATTGCTAATGCTCCTCGTTTATGCGTTTCTAGAGCCCTCAGGCTCCTGTACTGATTGTCTTGTATTGCAGCTAATCTCTGTAGCTGTTCTCTCCTGGATCTCTCCAATCTCCTTGTTCTATACCACTGGTATGACCTCACCAATCCCCACAACATGATCACACAGATCACTATTATGATGATAGGCTTCAGCACATACCACACAATGCTCTTTCCTAGGTTGGCGAACCAACCTCCAACTTCGCCCATTCCATGGCCCACTTTTTCCCAAACATTTTCTTTAGTCAGGTCTTCGATCTCTTTGTGAATGTTAGTTATATTCATAATAACTTTCTCCAGGGGCTTTGAATTGTCTGGAATGTAGGTGCAACATTCCTGGACCTTCAAAGCTTTACAGACTCCGCCCTCTTTTGCTAGCAGGACGTCTAATGCAAGACGGTTTTGAAGCACCATGGCCCTTATCGATTGCATCTCACCTTCCACCAGCATTAAGGATCTAGCAGTGCTGGCAGACAACCTGTCTACGACCGTTGCCAGTCTCCTGATTTTGACATCATTCAGGATCAGTCCTAAAAGAGGAAATGCAGCTCCAAATACATCTCCAACCATTTCTGCATCTCCCAGGTCTCTTCTCCCCCTTGCTGAGGCTTTGCCCTCGATGATCTCTAAGTCTTGGGCATGGTATATTTTGGGGAAGACAATTGCCAGGTAACATGATCCATACCAGTTGTCAGGTAGTCTCACGTAGGCATTTCTCCCACATACAAAATATACATTGGGAATCACTTGCATTCCTTTCAAGAAATCCTTAGTGTAATATTCTAGTCTAAAAGCATGTTCACAACTGACTTCCCCTACGAATACATTTTCGTAGTACGTTTTACTTCTGTGAAGGCATAACTTCCCTCTCTGTGTGCGATCCAAAGCTATTGGACCACTACTACCCTTCCTCTTGTGTGCCTTTTCTTCCTCTGTCCAATCTGTTTTCCACTGTCCTGATTTCTTCAGAATCTTTTGCCTTCTGTATTGATCATCCACTTGCCCTATAAACTTCTTCTCGACTTCTGACACTTTGCATGTCAGGTTATTTCTGCGGGCATGTGAAGTATCTAAAGTATCCCAAGGAATGAAGAACTTGGCCAATCTGTCTTCACTCTTCCAGTAGTCCCACTTGTTCATCTGCTTGTAATTTGGGACTTCTGGTAACACTGAATCATAATTGGAGAAATAGTATTCAAAACTATCTCTCCCATAAAATATACTAAGCAATAAGCTACATGTAATGCCATATGTCAGCGGGAGGTGATGATATCTAATGCCTTCATCTACAGACGCCGGCAACTGCATGCAGACGTAGCAGTCCTTGACCTCCATGGCATCCACGTATTCATACAAAAGTTTAGCATAAGCATTTGACCTATAGTCGCCTTGGGACTCATCCATGTGTAACCTACGGGCTTCTGCTGCCAATAACGCTTTCTCCTGTATGTTTTCTACTTTCTTCCCAGCAACAGTGGGTTTTGGTGTCACTACAGATTTTTCATCGGTTATCTTTGCCTCACTCTCGTGTCCCATTACATATGATACTGTAACTACTAAAGCTATAAGAAATATCACTCCTACTATTAGTGTGCCTATTATACATTTGGCTCTACGATTCGGGCCACCGGCTTCCATTTCGTCAGACAGTGTAATTCTCTCCCTTTATTCCAACACAAAGTTCTTTGCCTCTTTGTTCCTTTACAGTCTCTCTTTAGCTCCTTCAGTCTTTAGAACCACTCTTTGGAAGCTGGCAAACTCCTTTTGCAAAGTCTCTTTAAGTTCTGGCACAGACAACCCTAGCCCTTCTCCGTCAACTTATAGGAAGGTCCCTAAGATTCTCTGCTTCCTAGGCGCTAGGTAATCTTCTTTTTTTTTCTTGCTTATTTACAAAGTCTTTAAGCATCTACGATGAGGCTCGGGCCTGCGGCTTGAACAGCATAATTCAATATTTCCAGACGAAGAAAGTGCTCCTCATGGCTTGTTATCTTTGTTCCAAAGTCGGGGAATTGCAATTCGGTGAAAAACATGTGCTTTAACCTGCATAGGCGGGGAGGGTTGGGGAGTTTGAATGTTAGCGACCCTTCTGCTTCCACTCCGGGCACTAACAGCTGTACTTCCACTGTGATGATGGGTTCAGAGCTGGTCACCAGCACCGCTCTGATCCTCCCTGTCGCTCGTTCCCAAGACATTTGTCGCCAGATATGTCCACTCAGGAGTGGCGTATCTTCTGTTATTTACAACAAGGGGTGGGTTCTGAGCTGGGATGGGGCAGTGAGATAAATAACGGTGATGGATCAAGCCCTGATCTTTGGACTGGGTAAGAGTGGTCTGCTCAATTCAGACACTCTGTTCATCACCACCCCCTTTTGTAAATCGATTTTGGCCACTATAGGTGTGGCAGGGTATACTCAGACATGAGTCCCTTTCTCACTGCTCCATCAGGATTCAAGCAAGCCGGGCCGAAGAGGCTGAAATGCCAGAAACCGGTCCCCGGTAGCTTGTCTCCTTTCTGGTAAAGAATTGGCTTGGTAGTTTAGTCTGCCCTGTTCCCATGATGCACTGGGCCAGGGACAGACTGATTTGCATATAGCCAGGTTCTGAGCTGGGATGGGGCAGTGAGATAAATAACGGTGATGGATCAAGCCCTGATCTTTGGACTGGGTAAGAGTGGTCTGCTCAATTCAGACACTCTGTTCATCACCACCCCCTTTTGTAAATCGATTTTGGCCACTATAGGTGTGGCAGGGTATACTCAGACATGAGTCCCTTTCTCACTGCTCCATCAGGATTCAAGCAAGCCGGGCCGAAGAGGCTGAAATGCCAGAAACCGGTCCCCGGTAGCTTGTCTCCTTTCTGGTAAAGAATTGGCTTGGTAGTTTAGTCTGCCCTGTTCCCATGATGCACTGGGCCAGGGACAGACTGATTTGCATATAGCCAGGTTCTGAGCTGGGATGGGGCAGTGAGATAAATAACGGTGATGGATCAAGCCCTGATCTTTGGACTGGGTAAGAGTGGTCTGCTCAATTCAGACACTCTGTTCATCACCACCCCCTTTTGTAAATCGATTTTGGCCACTATAGGTGTGGCAGGGTATACTCAGACATGAGTCCCTTTCTCACTGCTCCATCAGGATTCAAGCAAGCCGGGCCGAAGAGGCTGAAATGCCAGAAACCGGTCCCCGGTAGCTTGTCTCCTTTCTGGTAAAGAATTGGCTTGGTAGTTTAGTCTGCCCTGTTCCCATGATGCACTGGGCCAGGGACAGACTGATTTGCATATAGCCAGGTTCTGAGCTGGGATGGGGCAGTGAGATAAATAACGGTGATGGATCAAGCCCTGATCTTTGGACTGGGTAAGAGTGGTCTGCTCAATTCAGACACTCTGTTCATCACCACCCCCTTTTGTAAATCGATTTTGGCCACTATAGGTGTGGCAGGGTATACTCAGACATGAGTCCCTTTCTCACTGCTCCATCAGGATTCAAGCAAGCCGGGCCGAAGAGGCTGAAATGCCAGAAACCGGTCCCCGGTAGCTTGTCTCCTTTCTGGTAAAGAATTGGCTTGGTAGTTTAGTCTGCCCTGTTCCCATGATGCACTGGGCCAGGGACAGACTGATTTGCATATAGCCAGGTTCTGAGCTGGGATGGGGCAGTGAGATAAATAACGGTGATGGATCAAGCCCTGATCTTTGGACTGGGTAAGAGTGGTCTGCTCAATTCAGACACTCTGTTCATCACCACCCCCTTTTGTAAATCGATTTTGGCCACTATAGGTGTGGCAGGGTATACTCAGACATGAGTCCCTTTCTCACTGCTCCATCAGGATTCAAGCAAGCCGGGCCGAAGAGGCTGAAATGCCAGAAACCGGTCCCCGGTAGCTTGTCTCCTTTCTGGTAAAGAATTGGCTTGGTAGTTTAGTCTGCCCTGTTCCCATGATGCACTGGGCCAGGGACAGACTGATTTGCATATAGCCAGGTTCTGAGCTGGGATGGGGCAGTGAGATAAATAACGGTGATGGATCAAGCCCTGATCTTTGGACTGGGTAAGAGTGGTCTGCTCAATTCAGACACTCTGTTCATCACCACCCCCTTTTGTAAATCGAGTTTGGCCACTATAGGTGTGGCAGGGTATACTCAGACATGAGTCCCTTTCTCACTGCTCCATCAGGATTCAAGCAAGCCGGGCCGAAGAGGCTGAAATGCCAGAAACCGGTCCCCGGTAGCTTGTCTCCTTTCTGGTAAAGAATTGGCTTGGTAGTTTAGTCTGCCCTGTTCCCATGATGCACTGGGCCAGGGACAGACTGATTTGCATATAGCCAGGTTCTGAGCTGGGATGGGGCAGTGAGATAAATAACGGTGATGGATCAAGCCCTGATCTTTGGACTGGGTAAGAGTGGTCTGCTCAATTCAGACACTCTGTTCATCACCACCCCCTTTTGTAAATCGATTTTGGCCACTATAGGTGTGGCAGGGTATACTCAGACATGAGTCCCTTTCTCACTGCTCCATCAGGATTCAAGCAAGCCGGGCCGAAGAGGCTGAAATGCCAGAAACCGGTCCCCGGTAGCTTGTCTCCTTTCTGGTAAAGAATTGGCTTGGTAGTTTAGTCTGCCCTGTTCCCATGATGCACTGGGCCAGGGACAGACTGATTTGCATATAGCCAGGTTCTGAGCTGGGATGGGGCAGTGAGATAAATAACGGTGATGGATCAAGCCCTGATCTTTGGACTGGGTAAGAGTGGTCTGCTCAATTCAGACACTCTGTTCATCACCACCCCCTTTTGTAAATCGTATCTTCTGTTAGGCACACGTAATCTTCTTGACCTCTTAGATCTGGTGCTTCAGAGCCCTGAGCACCTTCTTCCGGGTCTGAGTCTTCAGATATCGGAGCAAGGGTTCTCTCTGGAGTTGACCTCAGGCTTGAATTCCTTCTTTGCGGCCAGCGGGCTTCTCCACGCCTTACCCTTCTGCTCCTCGACCTTCTGCTTTGCTCGCGCTCTCTTTCAGCTTGGTCTGGGTCTAATTCGTACTCCCAGCTACTTTCTCCTTCTGTAGCGTCGTCTATTTCACTGTTGTACTGACCGTCCTCAGCCTGGTCAGACACGTTCCCAGCTTCTTCTGGCACCTCTACAGCTTGGCTAGCCCCCTCTATGGCTTCTCTGTCCGCAGCTGGACTTACATCCGAGAGAGGAGCTGTGTCTTCCAGAGGTGCTGGAACCCTCCGCGTATGAGACGCGTGGATCCAGTTGGGCAGGCCTCCCACCTTCACGGCAGTGTTCGTGATCAGGATGATCTGGTAAGGCCCACGCCAACGAACATCTAGGCAGCTTCTTCTTACGTGCTTTTTCACAAGCACCCAGTCTCCAGGACACAGGTCATGGCACAAGTCCTGGCACGACGGGACCTCGGCAGCCTGCACCTGAAGGGACACAGAATGAATGGCATCAGACAGACCCTTACAATAGTCCAGGATCATATCATCTGTGATATTCAATAATGCAGCAGTTGGTACTGATGGCAATCTCATTGCCCTCCCCATTAACACCTCGTGCGGTGACAGTCCCGTTCTTCTGTCTGGGGTACTACGGATGCTCATAAGGACCAATGACAGAGCGTCAGGCCAATTTAGAGACGTTGATGAACACATTTTGGCAATTCGGCATTTGATGGTACTGTTTATCTGCTCTACAATTCCTGAGGCTTCTGGTCGGTAGCTACAATGCAATTTCTGGTCTATGTTCAGGGCCGCACAAATCATCTTCACAAGCTCGCTGTTGAAATGCGTTCCCCTATCTGATTCCAAAGAGGCCGGTACCCCGAATCGTGGTATGAGTTCCCTAAGCAATAACTTGGCTACTGTGACGGTGTCACACCTGCGTGTAGGGTATGCCTCGACCCATCTGGAAAATATGCAAACAACCACCAGGACATAACGGAGGCGGTTGCACCGTGGCATTTCAATGAAGTCTAACTGCATCCTATTGAATGGACCTCCTGACCTCCCTATGTGACTCAATGCAAAGGGTGTTCTTTTTCCTACGTTCAGCTGCTGACAGGTCACACAACACTGGCACACTGCTTCTGCTGCTACTCTGAACTTAGGGTTGTACCAGGTTTGTCTGAATACTCTCAGCATAGCGTCTCTCCCTAGGTGTACTGGGCCATGGATTTGTCTGGCCATTGGGCTCACCATCTCATTTGGTAACACTGCCCTTCCATCAGCTGAAACCCAGAAATGAGCTTCACCTATCACACATCCTGCAGTTTCCCATGATTGTTTTTCAAAATCTGGTGCATTTTCATGCATGCATTTTAACTCGTACCAAGTGTCTACAGTCTCCAATATCATAGCTAATTCAGTCCTGACATTTATTCCACCCACTTCCACCTCTGTGAAAGAGTACCCTTGTTCTGCGCAATACCTTGCGACTTCGTCGGCATATCTATTGCCTTGTGACACGAAGTCCATATTCCTGGTATGAGCGGTACATTTTACAACTGCAATACCTGCCGGACATTGCAAAGCTTCTAACAGTAGACGTACAAACTCTCCATTGCGAATGGGAGAGCCTGAAGAAGTCATGTAACCTCTTTGAGACCATAATTGCCCGTAATCATGAACTACCCCGTCACCGTATTGGCTGTCGGTGTATATGGTGACTCGAATTTGGTTGCTTGCCAGACAGGCACGCATCAATGCAATAATCTCAGCTACCTGAGCGGAGTGTACTCCTTCCAGGCATCCATCTTCCACAACTCCAGTAATTGTACAAACAGCGTAAGCTGCTCTTAACTGCCCAACTTCGTCTCTTACACATGAGCCATCGACAAAGAAAACTTCATCGGGGTCAGTCAGTGGCTCGTCCACGATGTCGGGTCTCGGTTTGGTGCATAGTTCAGTCACATCGAGGCAATCATGGTCTGTACATACATCATTATCTATGTCACCTGGGAGTGGCATTAAGGTAGCAGGGTTCAAAACAGAGCATCTCTTGAGGGTCACGTTCTCTGCAGCAAGAATGACTTCTTCATAGCGCGTGAGCCTGCTATTGGTCAGATGCTGTGTTTTGGTCCTGGTCATTAACAATTCAACAGAATGTGGCACATACACCTCTAACGGGTGCCCCATGACGATGTTCTCACAACGCTCAATACTGACACCTGTTGCAGCAACGGATTTGAGACATCCGGGCAACGCTGCGGCTACTGGGTCTAAGGTAGCCGAAAAATAGGCAACTGGTCTCCCGGCGTTCCCATGGATTTGGACCAACACAGACAAAGCACAACCCTCTCTTTCGCAACAGTAGAGCAAGAATATTTTATCGTAATCTGGCATTCCCAGAGCAGGAGCACGACACAGGTCCTCTCTCAGCTGCAGGAACGCCATCAAACAGTCTTTGTCCCATGGTACCGGATCACTCACCTCCTTGTGCGTCACTTTTTGCAAGGGTTTTGCTTTCAGTGAAAAGTTCGCTATCCACTGTCGGCAATACCCCACCATCCCTAGGAACATCCTGACTTCTCTCTGTGTTTTGGGCGCATTCATCTTCATGATCGCCTCTATTCTGTCTGGGGACACCTTCCGATTCCCTTTCTCAATTCTGTGCCCCAAGTACTGCACTTCTGTCAGGCAGTACTGCAATTTTCCCGGGGACACCTTATGCCCATTTACAGCTAGGTGATTTAATAAAGCAATGGAGTCCTCCCTGCAAGCTTCCTCAGTTTCTGACGCCACAAGCAGGTCGTCTATGTACTGGACCAGAACCGACTTCTGGGGCAGCACTAGACTTTCAAGATTTTTCTTCAAAAGCTGGTTAAAGATCGATGGGCTCTCTGTATACCCCTGTGGGATACGACACCATGTTAATACGCGACCTTCCAGCTTAAAAGCGAAAAGGAAATGGCTATCCTCGTCCAATGGGATCGAAAAGAAAGCCTGGCAGAGGTCTATCACGGTAAACCATTCAGCTTGGAACGGTATCTGAAACAATATCACTGATGGATTCGGTACCACTGGACAACATGAAACGACGATGTTATTAATCTTTCGGAGGTCCTGCACAATTCTGAATTTCCCATTTGGTTTCTGCAAACCCATAATCGGGGAGTTACATGGACTACCCACGATTTCTTTCAGTATTCCCTGCTTAATCATGGACTCTATCACGGGTTTGATACCTGCAATCGTTTCTGGAGTCAATTTATATTGGGGCGTTCTCGGAAACTCAGCATGTGGTTTCACTATGATTTTCACTGGGTCCACTCCCTTGACTAGTCCAATCTCTTCCCCAGTGAAATCCCACACTTCTGGGGCCACTGTCTCTCTTAGGTCCCATGGGAGCTCATCCACTGTCAAAGTGGGATACAGCTCCACACATATTCTAGAGTTTGCGACTTTGAAGTCTGCGTCATCATCATTTGTCAATACCTCCACTCCCTGTGGGGTGCAGTATATTGTACAATTTAACTTGCACAAAAGGTCTCTTCCCAACAGACATACAGGACTAGAATCGCAAACCACAAACTGATGTTCATCACTGTATTTCCCTATTTTCACTTGCACTGGCTCTGTCAATGGGCTGGTTATTCTCCTGTTTGCGACCCCCACCACTTGAATAGTCTCCCCTGACATTGGCAGGCCTGGGACTGCAGCTGATCTTATCGTAGATCGAGTGGCTCCTGTGTCTACTAGGAAGGTCGTGGGACACCCTGCCACTTCGGCCTCTAAATAGGGTCCCCTCTGATCCACATCTAAGGCTGCCCCGAGGGTACAGTCTTCTCTCTCCACTCTCTGTCCTGTTAGGGGATCAACGTAGTAACACTCCTCTCCTCCTACAAAAAGAGGCATTTGTCTATAGGTCTTTCCCGTTGTCCCTATTCTGGGTGGCTGAGGGAACTGGGCTTGTGGAGCTGGGGTCCCCCCTTTGACCACCTTTCCTTGGTATTGCGTTACCCCTCTTCCTGGAGTGCTTTGAACCTCTTCCTCCTCTACCTCCTGTTCTCCGATTTCCACGTTGTAGGGACACTCGCGTTTCCAATGCCCCACCTCGTTACACTGGTGGCACCGTGTCGTCTTTTTCAATGCGGCTATGTCTACCCTAGGTCTAAAGGTGGAGTTCTCCTCATTGCCCTTGTTCTGACTATACTGTTTCTTGCCCCCAGTTCCTGTTCCCTGTTGCTGTTGCTGCTGTCCACCCTTACCGGCTGACTGCATCTGCACCACCATCAGCTTTTCTTTTAGCTTCTTTGCTTTTGAGTCTATCTCATCACAACAGTACCTAGCATATCTCAGAATTTCATCCAGCGGTTTATTCTGCCAACAAATCAAGTGTTGCTGAATCATTAAACTAATATCCGGTCTTAAACCCAAAACAAATTTAGACACAAACTGCCCTATGTCTTTAGGATCCATTACGTCCAACCCGCTATACTGTTTAAACGCCTTCAGCAGTCTTTCATAATATTCATGCACTGTCTCTTTGGGTTCTTGTCTAGTTCGATCTATTTTGACCCAATCTATGTCCTGCATTGGCACCTTATCTTTCAGCCAAGTCATCACTCTCTCGAATTTTGCCATTACTATCTCGGACGGTCCATTAGTCCGTGCATCTCTCTCTGGTTCTGCTGTGGGCCACTCAGCACTAACCTTACATGCTGTCCACAAGTCTCCTGGTACCACAATGTCAAACAGAGTGTTCAGGTCTATCCATAGAACCTTGGATATTTTTACAAACCTCTCCACCTGCTTATACCACTCAACTGGATTCTCCCTCAATTTAGGGAAGGAATTGGTAAAGGCCGCTAAATCCCCCCTACTCCATGGCACATGTACATAATTCCCGTTTGCAACCTCACGCAAAGGGTATGCCTCTACTCTCTGCAGTCCTCCCTCCTGGGACATCCCAAGCATGCTTCTCCTAACGGTCCCCTTCTTGGACCACCTTTCTTCCCATTTATCCAGCGCCCTCCACGTCCTTATTCCAGTGATCAGTTCCCTTATGTGTGTTTTCAATCCTATAGTCCTTCTCTCATCTAGGTCCTGGTCTGAATAATGTAGCCTATGGTTACCCTGTAATGCTTTGGTCCTTGACAGGTCTACCATATATTTTCCCGCCAATTCGACTAATTTCTCATGTACTGCTCTCGCCTTTCGAGTGATGTCCTTTGCCATGAACAGTATTTCATCCTGCTCATACATCTCCATTCTCTCTAGAGGCAAGGTACCATCCACCATGTCATCCAGATCTGACTTTAAGCTGGCGACATCGAGTCTCTTGGCTTTTATCTCAGCTCGCAGTATGTCTTTATTAGGGTGTTCACTGGTCTCTCTTCCGTCCCAGCTCCGAGTCCTACGCTTAGGCTCCGGGGAGTTAAGGAGAAGCCTCCCTTGTTCCCATCTCTCTAAGTCCCATGCTCGACCATCCTGTCTTGGAAGATGGTGAAACACGGGCCTGTTTCCCCCAATCCCATTTTGTCCATTCTCTCTGGCCTCCCTTACTTCGTGGCAGGGTTCTCTGTTGTTCTCCACCCTGTCGTTATTCTCTCGTTGTCTAGTGTCACTCAGTATCTGGTAAGACCCTTCTCTGCTCCCCATATCCCCTGGACTGCGTTCATGTCCGTAATCACAGGGGTTATGGCGAGGCCTCTCGCAACTCCCGTTCTGTCCACCATTGCCAGACGCATAGTGGGTACACTTAAAGCTGTTTCTGTACTCTTGCGTTCTCCTGTCTCCTTCACTGTGTATTGGGCGGGACACCCCCCCACACTCAGGGCTCCTGTTTTCCAGGTCTGGTCTACCTCCACTCCTGGTATGATGGGTGTCTCCCCTACTGTCTTGACCCCTCCCGTCCCACTCCGGACTGCTTTCATCAGCCCCGCAGTGAGTCCGGGTCCTGCTATCCTGGCTTTCCCTTCCAGCTTCCGCAGCTATGATGCTCTTGTGAGCCTCTACTGCCTCATCCCATTTCTTCATGTACTCATTTAACTCCTGGAAGGATTTCCGTCCTGATCCCCTCAGGTCCATCGGCCATCTAGGGGCTCCCGGATCTCCTGTTGGATCTGCTGCTGTATGTACTGGGGTGCTCCAATCCCTTGGTCTTGGCAACTGACTTGGGGAATTGATCGTATCATTCCTTCTTGTCATTTCTGCTCTCTCTCTGTCTCTCCGTACCTGTTCCTCCCCTCGAGCTCTCTCCGGGTCATAAATCGATACTATAGGGCCTATAGTAACAGGTACTTGCAGGGCATCTGGTAGTGCGTAGGAAGTGGCACACTCTGTTTCTGGCACCCTCTGTACCACAAACCTTCCGACTACCTGCTGCACCGGACTAGGTTGGGACAGTTCCTTCTTTGCAGTGGAATCCCAATCTGTAATGGGAAGCGGTCCATGCTCCCCTATGCTAGGTCCCCCTTCTCTGTTGGGCTCATCATTTCCTGTCTCTTTGTTATACGGGGGTGGTCTATCTGTCAGTAACCTATTTATCAGGCTGTCCTCTGTCTCGCTCTCTTCATCTTCTTCAAATGGGTTTTTGTTTGCTGCTACCTCTATTACAGGGTACAGTTTGTTTACTTCAATGTTATGCACCCTCCATCTTTTAGCATCCGCATCCCATTTGGCATCCTGCACTGCTCTTACCGATCGTTTCACCCTTTCTTGTCGTCTATTCAGGTTCCTCTCGTGCGCTGCCCTAATCCATGCATTGAGAGCTTCAAACTGGGTTGGTCTAGGCAGGGGTCTCATTGAGGTCATAACTGCTTTTAGTCGGTGTAGCACCTCTAACCTGAACGTTCCGTACTTCGGAAACGTCAGTACCTCATTTCCTTCTGTAATCTTACTCCACTCTGAAATCCATAATATAGTGTGTAGCCCAACATTTGCCGCCATATAATAAGCCGGCGTACCCTCCGGCGGGGCTTCTTCCCCTTCATACGATCTCCGCCTCTCTCTTTTAAAAGCCGCTCTTAACCATTTAAAACATTTCATGATTAAACGTACAATTTCCAGCCTCGCTATTCTGTTTACTTCCTGATGAAAATCCACCAATCCTAGCGCGGCTTCGCTAGCTGGCCTATCACAGCGCGGTCTTGCTCCGGCTGGCTAATCCCAGCGCGGCACTTTCTGACGTCACTCGTCTCCGCTTCGCAGCAGCACCCCTCCTTTCTCAGCTCGTCTCCCGGTCATGCATGCGTCCCATTCATACACCGAAAAATTACTACTTCCGACCAAGCCGTCACTTCTCTTGACTGTACGTCCACAGTCTATCTGTAATTGTCACCACAGCTGACGAAATGTCTATCGTCTCTCTGATAGGTTGCTTACACACACCGTAACTTCCGACCAGCGTCCGTTACTCACGCACTCACTCTTACGTTCCCCCTATCTCGGTCCTTTGGGCGATCAATGGTACCTCATGACCCCCTTCACACTGGTTGACAATTACTCTGGATGTTCGATACACCCGAACCACTTAAGCTCTCCTTGAACTTAAGATTTGCACCGGTTGCGCTCGCTCACAACCTGTTCCATAGTCACTCTACAGGCATTCAACTCCGCCAGACATTACAACATAGATACAACACAAAAACACCGCAATCTAACACGCATGACCCTTTATACTCACTCTCGACCGATTCTGCTGCTTTTCTGTCTCACGTCATCCGGACCTTCTTCGGCGGGCGGTTCTTCCGATCATCGATCTCTAGGGGCCTTGGGGTAATCTAACCTGGCCTAGATCACCTTCCTCAAGAAGGCAACCATCCTCTTCTACCAACTGCGGGGGCGTGATTTTGATCACTATCTTATCACTCTAGATCTCAACCCCGTTCTGGTCGACTGAACCTTTGTTGCCTGTCATTGAGGAAAGAAAGTGCATCTCTTACCAGGTTAGTTCAATCAATAATGGACTCGGCTCGGAAAAACCACAGACTACTTCTAAGTTTAAAGATTTATTATAAAGTCAAGATTAACTGCAGATACAGGCATCTCAAAATGAGATTCACAAGATATACGGGCCCCACTACATACATGTGCTCCCTGAAAGCCCTCAGGCGAGCAAAGAATACAACAAGAACTAATTCTAAAATCAAAAGGGCTGCAAGCATAGACCCATATTGTGATCTCTCCGTCATTTACAGCAGGAGTGAAAGGTTCAGGTTAGGCTGTCCCTACCCTGCTCTGGATGGTATCCCTACTTAACAGAATCCCAACCTATCAAAAGGTGTCAGCGGTGAATGACTTCCTAGGAAGATCACCCACTCTTAGTCTCTTGGTGAAAACCTATGATCTCCAGTCATGACCCCTCTCTGCCTACCCATCCGCTCTCTAGAGGGTCCTCAGGCATCTGCTCTAACTCCACCCAGGGGTGCTGACCCTAATACAAACACAATAACATTTGAGACGCCCCTCGTGAGACGCCCCTCACGTGGTGTTGCTTCTGGCTTTTTCCATGATGATCTTCCTTTGGGCCTCGTGCGTTAGGGATGACCTTGCTTCTCAGACTCTTCTCCGGCCCGCCGATACCCCTCAAACATTCCTGAACCCTCCTCCATGTCTGTACCAATCTCTTGAACAAAACTCTATTCATTCGTTGCTTAATTGGATCCCCCCTTGCACCCGCAGACAGACATCTGCAGCTAGGATCCCAATTCTCATAAACTTCTAACAGAAGTTTGCAACTTATTTCTCGGCACAGTTCGAATTGTACCAACACGTGCAATTTCAGAAACCCTTTGAACATTTCAGGCCTACAACCTTTCTAGCAGAGCTAAACTAAAATATCATGTTAGCATCTTATTCTTATTTAATGAGAAAACACATCTATGTAATATAAATCTAACTGCTAAGCAAAATCATTATCATTTAGTGCAATCCACGTATATGTAAATGAATACCTTTCCCAAACCCTTTCAGCTCTGGCCATGGGCCTATTCCGTTCTGTGCCTTGCAGCATGACATTCTCCCATTAGCAGCTACATAACGTGGATTCAGGATTAATCACGTCTAATAAGGTTATACATTTTCCCACATTTCTGCATTAGTTCCACTTCTATATAAAATCTCTAGATTAACTACACATTTCGGAGTATAGGTGAATATATTTCCAGCACTCATAGCATTTCTCTTATGATTTGTGCGTACTACTTGTAAGTTTGGTATACTCATACATTTTGTTCAGTTTGCGCTCTCTCAATGGCATCCCTGCACCAAGAACTCTTCTCGAGTGTACGCGTGACTAATGAGGGCAGGTGTACTGCTCTCTTTAGATCTTTAAGGGGTGTGCGGCAGGGCCGCATCTTGGCCCCCCTACTCTTTACCATCTACATCAATGGCCTGGGTGTGCACCTAGAGGGGCAGGAAGCCGACGTCCCGCGTGTAGGAGCAACAAAGATCCCGGCACTCCTATACGCGGATGATGCCGTGCTGATCGCCCGCACGGGAGTTGGCCTCCAGTGCCTATTGAATGCTTTTGGTACGTTTATGGACCAACTAGACCTTAAAATAAACGTAGCCAAGTCACACACCATGGTGGTGGGCCTAGAGTGTCGTAGGAAGAGAAACAAAACATTCACTTGTAGGGGGGACCTGGTCTCTAGGGTATCCACATTTCCCTATCTAGACATATTGTTTGACCAGAGAGGGACCTGGGGACCACAGGTTAGAGCTAAGAGATTGGCCGTCACACGATCATCCTCCGCAATCTTGAGTTTTGCTGGTAGGCTAGGAGCCAGGCCTATGGAAGCTATTTTAAAAATCTACAATAGCAAATCTGTGGCCATTGCACTATATGGCGCCGCACTGTGGGGATATGCAAATGTGGAGCCTATACAGAGAGCAGAGAATGGATTTATCAGAGCTTTGCTCTCTGAACCCCAGTCCACCCCAACGTATTCCATACATAAAGAAGTCGGCCTTCAGTTCCTCTCAGATAAGATGAGCATGGCCCCTCTAATTCTTTGGTTAAAAATATGGATGAACGAAGAACTTCCATTAAACCACAAGATCCTGACCGATGTCTTGTCCCTCGATAAATCTAACAAAATTCCTTGGCTGGCCTATCTGGCCAAGGCTTTTGCTGATTTAGGCCGTCCGGAGCTTTTTACCTCCCCGGAGTCCATTAGAATTCAAGATCTCGACTCTGTCAAAAAGTCTTTTTTGGGAAGGAAGGAGATGTGCCGCGAAGAGAGTGAACTGGCAAAGCCGGCAGTGAGGGATCATTGCCTGCTGCTTAGTTCACCTTCACTTGCACCATATCTTGGTTTCGTTACACTTCCTTTCCATAGGTTTCTTTTAACCAAATTTAGATTTAATTTGCTGCATTATTATTTAGGCACTTTTAATAACTGGCAGAAACCAGAACTAGCCCCGCCCTGCAGCTGCGACCAGTTCTCAGTGCAAGATACAATGCACTTTGTTATGTTTTGTGGTTTATATTTAGAGCCTAGGAAAAAATTCTTGTTGCCAATTCTCAAGAAGGCCGGCTTCACACAGGTGAGACCAGCTTTGCTCTTCCTACAACTACTACCTAACCCCCACATTACTTTTTGCGTTGCTAAATTCCTGGTAGCCGCCTCAAGGGCGAAAGCTGTCTGCCAAGATTAATTATTAATGACAAACATATTTTTTAACTGTTTATTATAAATTTTACAATTGTTGCTAGATTTCTGTATCATGTGTATTATGATAAATGTTGTATGAAATGTATTTTATGGTTCATTTCTTTGTATGGTTTTTAAATAAGCTGAATAAAGACATTTTGACTGACTGCACCCAGCACAGTACTGGCCCATCAGACACTGGGCCATCCTGCTCCTTGTCTCCTCCGCTGCCATACCGGAGCTCCAGCCCTTCAAGCTTGTTCCTGCGGGGGTGCTGACAGGACTCACCAGCCCTCCTGCTGGACTGCTCTCCTTCCATTTTTGGTGGCTGCTGGGCCGGCGGCCCCCTTCTTGATCTGCCCGGCCCTGGTTCAGCTGCCTGGCCCTTGCCGTACCTTGCTGGCCCTCCCCCTGGTTGGCTTGGGGTGTGTGTTTGGTGGCTCACCAGAGCCTCTCCTATGGTGCCCCCCTGGGCCTTGAGACTCTGTGCTCTTCCTCACATGGGGCTCCTTTCGGTGGGGCCGCCGCTTCCCTCCTCTGGTTGGCTCTGGGGGGATTCCTAGATGTGATGGCCCTCCGCACTGTGCCACACATTAGCTGCCCCTCCTGCTTCACTCATTCACGATCCTGGCCGCCATCTACAGCTGTCCTTTGGAGCCTGCCGCTCACCTCTGGAACCTCCCCTGCAAAGTGCCCAGCCCTCGAACTTTGTCAATGTCCCAGCGGCGTGCTCATCGGTGGCCTGGTCTCCTGCGCCCAGCAGCGAAATTCTGCACAACTGACTCACCTGCCATACCTAGGGGCAATTTTGAGAACAAAGAAGGCTTGGGTCCTAAAACCTCCTGGACTTGACCACTATAAATACAAGAGAAAAGAGTGTGTCCAGAAGGACTAGTTTGTACACTTTCAAGAGAATAACCTAGACCATCAATACTAGGGTTCTTATTGCTTTATTTAGCTTATTTTAAATTATTTAGATTAGCGAAGCAAATATATATTTTTTCATGTCTTAGAAAAGAAATCATCCATTTACAGAATGCCAGATTTACAAAAACACATTCATACACAATGTTATATTCCACTTAAAAACGAAAAAATATAGCTAAGGTCCAATTAGACATTCACTCTAATACCATCTGTACGGATCGTGTTCAGTCCTCGTTGCATGGACAAATACTTTCCTTAAAGGGTCAATTAGCCTCAATTCTAAATCAGAGGATACAGGAAAGATGGGAGGCCAGTAAGATTGCACATTTCCAGTATGGGGAAGGTGCTGGGAAACTACTGGCATGGAAAGCCAAAACAGATCAGGTCCGTAATAACATCGACATGATTAAAGTAAACAATGTCCCTCTATCTGCAGATAGTGATATCAGAGAAGCCTTTAGAAATTACTTTCAGGACATCTATCATGAGAACAAGTTATTGGATCCTGATATAATTAAAGATAGGCTTGATAAAATTTCTCTCCCACGCCTTTCTGTTAATCAGAGAGAGATGTTAGATAGAGAAATCTCCGAAGGAGAAGTGATGACAGCCATTCAGAAGGCCAAGAAGGGGAAGGCATCTGGGCCAGATGGCCTGCCTGCTGAAATTGATAAAACTCTGGAACAAGAACTTGTCCCTTTTTTCGCAATTGTGTTTAATCAGATACTTTTGAATGGGGTGCCTCCTCCAGGGTCATGGAATAACGCTTCCATTACTGTAATATTAAAACCTGGAAAGCCATCATCAGCATGTGGTTCATACAGACCAATCTCGATTTTAAATGGAGATTATAATATTATATAGGTCTTGTGTCTCGCTTTTAAGATTCTGAGAGGTATTGGCCCGGAAATCCTATCCAGCTGTCTTTCCTTTTATGTTCCCACCCGCACCCTCCGTTCCCAGGGTTTGGCCCTTGCGGTGGTCCCCAGATTTAGGCTTAGTCGCATGGGTGGCCGCTCGTTTAGTGTAAAGGCCGCGTCAGCATGGAACTCCCTTCCTGTTGAAATTCGTCTGATGGAGGACCTCTTGACTTTCCGGAGGGCTTTAAAAACTTTCCTGTTTTAGCTGCTTTCATGTTTTTAGTTTCCTGTTGTGTTATGTTCTACCTTGTCTCTGCGCCGGGACGCCCCTTGGCTGGGGTATCTGTGCGCATAATAAATCAATATAACATAACATAACATAACATAAATTATTCTCCTCTATTCTTGCGGATAGATTAGCCTCAGTTGCTCCGACAATTTTACATCCAGATCAGAGGGGGTTCGTTAGGGAGCGACAGCTTTTTGAATTAACTTATGATTTATTGGGAGCAATAGATTTAGCTGTTTTGGAATCCCTTCCTTTGGCCACTCTAATGTTGGACGCCACCAAGGCCTTCGACAGGGTCAATTGGTTGTACCTGTTGGAGGCCTTGGCTAAGTGCAATGTGGGGAGGCGTTTTCGTCAGACGATTAGTCTTCTGTACCAGCACCCTACTGCCTGCGTTCTGGTCAATGGGATTTTATCTGTCCCTTTTAATATCACGAGGGGTACCCGGCAGGGCTGCCCTCTCTCCCCACTCTTTTTCGACCTATATGCCGAACCCTTTGCCCAGAGTTTGAGGGATAATGTCAACATCAAGGGTTTTGTATGTAGGGGT
Organism: Lissotriton vulgaris; assembly: GCF_964263255.1. Lineage (NCBI taxonomy): Eukaryota > Metazoa > Chordata > Amphibia > Caudata > Salamandridae > Lissotriton > Lissotriton vulgaris. The sequence continues at coordinate 394,514,980 of NC_141693.1, forward strand.
TGGGAGAGAAAGGTGGCCCTGTACGCGGACGACATCCTCATTTTCACGTCTGCACCTCATTTGGCCCTTCCGGCAATTTTTAAGTTGGCCTCAGAATTTGGGGAGGTGTCGGGCTATGAAATCAACACAATAAAGACTGAGATGATGACTTTGAATATCGACCAGAATTCCCTTAGTCCTGACGTACGACCGAGCAAGGGGATGAGGTATCTAGGACTGGATGTTGTTGGGGATATTGATCAGATTGCTTCTAATAACTTCTCGAGGGTGGCTAAGGAATGTCGCAGGTTGCTTCAAAATTGGGCTCATCTTCCATTATCTTTATTGGGTAGGGTGAATCTTATTAAGATGTCCATTTTACCCAAGATAACTTTTTTATTTAACATTATCCCTTTATATTTTGAATCCCTTCCTTGATTAAAAAATTACAGGCCGAAATTAACTCCTTCATCTGGAATAAACATCTTCCAAAAATTTCGTGGAAAAAAATCAGGAGACAAAGGGATAAGGGTGGGCTTGCTGCACCAGACTTGCAGATCTACGCCTGGGCTTTCCAGCTATCACATGCTAGGATGTTATTAAAGAATCCAACTGACCTACGAGTAGGTTATATATATTCTACATTGCTGATGGCAGAGGGGGTGAGCCAGTCATGCTTCCTTCTTAAATTTGGAGATCCCAAATTTTTCAAAAAAATCAAACTGAAGATATTACGGGGTATGGCAAGAATTTGGGCTCAGCTGACAAAAGCTATCAAAATAGGGTACTATGGTAGTAGAACGCCTTTGTGGGGTCTTCCCAACAGTCCGACCTGGTTGGGCGATATTCTTGCTCAACCATTAGAGATGCTGGCCTTCTGGTGTGGGGAGATTTATTTGCTGATGGTGTTCTTTTACCCTGGGAGTCCTTACAAAACACAATAGGTCCAAATTTTGCGAGACCTAAATACTTACAAATATCCAGCTGGTCTAGATCATACAGTGTTTTACCATTTCGAGGAACTACATTTCCATTGGGCTCACACAGTTACCTTATCACCCTTTTACTGGATAAGCCCCCCTTTAAAAAAGAAATTTCATCCTGGTACAACTAATTCTGGAAGAACTGGATGGTGAATTTCTGTTACCAGATCAGCTTTGGGCATCGCATCTGAGCAAATCCAACCTGCAAGATCTTTGCACTACGTCTTGTGACATGTTGTGGGATATCGTTAAGCCGGCATGGTTACGTAGAAACCACATTTTTACTATACACTGAGCTTACTACTCGCCCCTGAGACTTTCTAAATTTGACCAGGGGAATAGGGTGTCATGTGCAAGATGTGGCCTTATAGCCACAGCTGATACCCACATGTTCTTTGAGTGCCCCCAGTTATCTATATTTTGGGAATCTATAAGTAAGACTCTCTCAATTTCAGTTGGAACTAATATTGTTCTTGACCTTACTTCCGTATTTTTTGGTCTTATAGATGGGGTTCCCACTGTGGCAAGGAAGCTGATTTTCTATTCTATCCTACTCGCTAGAAGGGAGATTTGTAAGAAATGGAAAGACTCTTTACCTCCCTCAATTAATGACTGGTACACCTCGACCTTACAAGTTTCCAAGTTGGATCTGGCCAGAGCCGGGAACCCTGTGAAAAGATCTTTTTGGCATCTCCTGAGGTGGGATCATTGAGAGTCGGTTTTAAAATTTTTTTTTTTTTACCCCATGTCCAATGATTAAGCCATCATTCCCATTCTTGGGTAGAGCCGCATTTACATGCTATCCTAGCATTTTGGCTGCACCTCTGAGACCTTTATAGGTTTCTGTTTGGCGATAGCTGCGGGTCTAGGCGCTACTGCTGAGGGATGAGCACCCCGTCCCTTTCTTCTATCCCCACCAGTCGACAGCACTGAGGCAGCATGTTGCACTTACCAGCAGTTTGCACAATCAGAACCTAGGTGGCAAATGAGGACAAAAAAGAAGAAAAAGAAAAACGAAAAATTCAAAGACAAAAATGACAACTGAAACAAGCTTAGACAATCGTGTGAAATAACATTAACATTGAAAGTACAACACCAGTCCTAGTTTTTACATAAGGCACCAAGCGGATGTTAGATACTTAACTAGACGTTATGAAATATCTTGCCTAGGCCAAGAGACTGGGGGTTATGTCTTCAAACCAATGTTGCCTACACAAGAGGAAAAAATTATTACTACATTCCATAAGGAACAATTAATACACAATGCCCGAGCTCACAAGAGCCAACGCGTTTCGAATCCTACACAATTCACTGATTCTCCTCAGGACTTGGACAAGTTTGATATCTTAAAAGCAGCACAATGTGAGTCCGCACTATGTGTAGAGGAATAGTTGAAACCTCTTCTAAGTGCCTGACGGTTCAATTTGCCATGAGATGGAACGAAAAATCATTAGTTAGAAATCCCAGTTGCCACAGAGACTTTACAGAGTTGTACTGACGGCTTGACTGTAGTCAGTATTTGGTGCCTCACTTCCAGGGGAATCAATTTAACTCCATGAGGCTGCTCAGGCGACGCCCATCCTGATTCCACACTAATAGGGGTAAGGCCGACCAGAATGGCTCAGTCATCTCCCTCTGGACTAAAGCAACGAAACAGACATGAGCGCCAAGGTGGACCCCACCCACTGCCCCTGAGACGCCTTCTATCCTCTCAATAACACAAGACCACATCGAGAAATTCCTTGCAGACATACGCTAAGAAATAGGCTCCTTGAAGATGGATGTCAAGAGCGGCCTTGCCGAGCTATGCAGGGACATCACTGCCATGGGGCCATGGGGGACAAGGTGGATGACCTGGAGCACACTGTTGATTCCATGGTGGAGGATCAGGAGTCCCTATGGCGCATAGCCGCATAGTGAACGCTCTGGAGGAGCAGCATATGGAGCTCCAGGCCAAGCAGGAGGACTTAGAGAATCAGGGATGGCGCAACAACCTCTGCATCAGGGGCAGCCCCCGTGGGGCGGAGGGCAAGGAAATAATGTCCTTCACAAGGAACCCATTGCCGCACATCTGTGGGATCCCGGTGGAGCCCCCCTTATCTTGGACAGGTCGCACAGGGCTGGTGCCCCTGTGAGGTGCCAAAAGGACCCCCGGACATTCTCACCAGGGTCCACTACTTTCAGAACAAATAGGAGGTACTCCGAGCAGCAAGGGCCCAATCCAACCTGGTATTCCGTGGCCATGCCATTTAAATCTTCCAAGACCTCTCCCCCTAACCTTGAAGAAGAGGAGGGACTCCAGGCCCATCACAGAAAATGTACAATCCCAAAACACCAAATACCAATGGGCCCATCCCTTTGTTCTGTTCTTCACCTGGAACGGCAAACGTTCGCTCTCTCGCAGATGCCAAGTCCCTCCTGGATCTCCCAGGGGACCCAGAGGATGGGGACCCCCGCTCCTCCTCTTCAACACGCAAGGACTCCTGGCAATCTAAGTGGTGCACGGTCCATCAGTGGGGTGGCTATTACCCAGCTGGGGCCACTCAGACTTTGGAGAAGGCTAAAGGTGACATAATCGCGCATCTCCAAAAGATGAAATCTGAGGGGGCACTGGCCCCAGCAGGGGCTGTGACTCATTCATCTGGGCCCGACCTCCACTTCTGCCACTGCACGGCAGAGAGGTGTGGCTCACTGGTTAGAGGCGGCAGACCTGTAAGCAGAGAATGGCCCGGGACCAGGGTTCAATTCCCGATGCGGCAGGGTCGTGGACCAGGGGTCAACGGACTCGATAATTCTCGCCTCAGTGCCTACTCTAACCAGGGAACACACTCGGTAACTCTGGGCATTAAGCTTGCCTCATCTCTACAACGGACCCCCACAGACGCCGGGGATGCCTGGTTTCGCCAGGGAGATAGTGGTGTCTACCGCTTTGCCTTCATCACTGTATATATGTTTCATGTCTATTGATTTTGTATTTTCTCTTTTGTATTTTTTAATTCAAGACTATATAAATTTAAACACATAATTACTTATAAAAACCATATAGAAAAACCAGTAGAAAACAAAGAAAAAATAATCAATAATAATAAACAATAAAGCTTTATCAGAAATCTTTTGTTTTATTAGTTTCTGTACATAAGTGGACTTAATATACTGTTCATTCCAGGTTTTCATTTACAAAAATCCACAAACTAAATTATCTAATCATTGTCTGTCACTTGGCTATAGACCTTTCCCAACTCTGTCTCTTCCCTATGTATAGCAAGTGCAACTGTATTATATAGGGGTCCCCTTTTTCCAAATATTCACCAGGGAGATACCCAGAAAGGGACCATCTCACAGGGAAAACCAGGACGGGTTCCCCAGCGGTCTGCAGTGCCAGAACACTCGGTTAGAGTAACAGTGCGCTTTACAAGTACCCCACATTTACATTTACATTTACAGCCAGCTCCATGACCCCACATACTGCTTCTTTTTCAGCAAGGCTCAGGGCACAGAGCCCGTTCCACTGTTGCCTATCGTCTTGTGTTCCTCATTGGTTCTCCTTCCTCTACAGGCTTGATTACTTGACCATACTGGCCATCCGATCTACCTTTGGCCACCCCGCACCCATTGAGCTCTCTTCACTTGAGGCCCATTCCTGTTCCGGGGCTGGCACCGTTTCCCTGGCCCTTATGGAGTGGCTCACCCAGTTGGACCCTGTGGGCCCTCTTGCCCACTGGGGCCCGCATGTCTTTCCAGTGACATCAAGTGGGTCCTCCAGCCTCCCCTGCCACCTCTCGCACTCCGACAGGCTCCCCGTCTCTTGGTCCCAACCAATGACCCACACACCTGGTCACAAGCTACTCTCTCTAAATGTTCCTGGATGAAACTCCCCCCGCAAGCAGCGACAGCTATGGTGATACCTCCTACAGCATGACCCTGACTTCATCTTCCTGCAGGAAACCCGTCTTCTTCATCACATGCCGATTTTCAAATATCCCCATCAACACTGGGCATATACCACCACTAAAACCTTGGACGTTGCTATCTTATTCAAAAGGGACACCTACACGAAGGTCCTTAAACTTACCAGGACCCAGATGGGAGGTTTCTCACTGTAACAGTGGAGAGAGGCAGGGACGCCCTGATACTGCTCAACCTCTATACGCCCAACCTAGCCCAAGACGCCTTTGTACACTACACACTCTCTCAAACAGCTCAGTTCAGCGAGCTGTGACTTAGTTGTGGGGGGCGACTTTAACCTGGCCTGGGACATTCAGCAAGACAGAAGCTCCCCTCATGCCCAGGGTACTGGAGCAATGTCTGGAATGCTTAAGAAACACATTCGGGACATAGGCCTGGTAAATACCTGGCTCTACCTTCACCCGGACGTTAAAGACTTTTCCTTCTACTCGCATGTGCACCAATCCTACTCCCACATCGACCACCTATTTGATTTAATCTCCCTACTGCCTGCTCTCACCTCTGTGCACATAGCGGATGTAGCGATCGCCAATGCCGGAGTGGCAGGGAGAAAGAGACTCCGTGTTGAGCGTCCTTTAAGGAAATACTACATGTTCCAGAAGGCCATGCGGCGCTGGAGATTGGGACAAAGGGAGGACTCTATTTAAACTCCTCCCATAGAACGGTACGGTGCTTGTCAATTTGTTCCCGGGGTCTCCATTGAGTCCGATGGTGTGTCCCCGCCGGAGTTCGTTGCCTCTATGCTTATCGCCGACGAAGAGCCTGCGAGGTCAGAGTTCCTGTGTTCCAGCTTCGCCGATTAAGAGCCTGCGAGGTCAGAGTTCAGGTGTTTCAGTTTCGCCGACAAAGAGCCTGCGAGGTCAGAGTTCCTGTGTTCCAGCTTCGCCGACGAAGAGCCTGCGAGGTCAGAGTTCCTTTGGGTCCGTTAATACAAGCCGTATCCTGCATTGCAAGTATACCTGTGGAGTGCGGGCTTGCCTCCTACGCTTTCTCTTATTTTCTCTGGTAACCTTTTGTCCCATATGAACGGAGTGCGCATCCTGTTGGTTTTCATTTACACTGGGGTTAAGTAGTCTAACTACTATCAGTTCTAATTGGATCAAAACTTCTTAGTTGCCTGGAACTATTCTTTTCCACAAGGAGCATTGTGGTCACTACGAGACGTGTATATATACGCCTCGTACAAGAAGCCCAACAGAACCTGATATTGGCAAACGGAGGTGTGCGAAGACAGAGAAGTGGAGATAACTTCTCAGTATTTTTGGCAAGATCCCATAACCGTGTTACGTACATTATCTTGATTCATTCACGGCGCCAGGTGTGGAGGAGACGGTGAGTTTAGTGGCAGAGGGGAAGGGAATTCAGGCAATAGCAGCTTGTGGTACTTATCTTCTGCTGTCTGTCTTCTTCTCCCCCTGCAGTATATCAATACCGGTGACTTCGTGGGTAAACTTCGACCAGAGATTAAAAGGAGCATCAGACACCCCATTGCCATTCCACCTCACGGCGCCCTTCCGTACATGCTCAGATAGTGGTGATATTTCATTGTTGGGTATTGTGCTGAGGGGAGTTGGGAGGACTATCGTCTTATCGTCTCTGCTGGCCATCGGAATCAGGTTAGTGACGCATGCGTGTTCTTGCGCTGCTTTCAATCCCGACAGATTGACAAGCCCAAGAATACCGTCCAGCCTAGACGATGGATACGAACACCATCCTTACCTCCTTATTAGAGAGCTTTACAGAATTACAACAAGAAGTCCAGACCTCTCGCGCAGAGAACCAAGCCTTATATAAAGAGGTATCCGACTTGCGTAGAGAGATGTCAGATCTTGCTCTTAAGGATCCTGTTGTGAAACCATTGATTAGACCAGCAACTTTGCCCCCGCCTCCTTCTTTCTAACCAGGGGGATCTTTTGTGGCTCCGTCCACCTCTACCGAGGCCAATCCAACTGTACACATAATCCAAAACCATGGTATACCTCTTGCTCCTCCCGAAAGGTTTTATGGAGACCCTAAAAAATTTGAGACATTCCTGAATCAATGCCGTCTTAACTTCCTATGTAAGCCTATGGTCTTTCAGGATGAGGCTTCCAAAACAGCCTTTATGATGTCATATATGGGTGGGAATGCGTCCAGTTGGACCATCCCCTTACTGGAACGGAATGATCCTGTGCCATATGATGTCCCTAGACCGCGAGTTAATGACTCTACGACAAGGATCGCAAGACCTATTGTCCTACATTACCACGTTTAATCGCCTCATTGTAGAAACAGACTGGCCAGTTCAGAAAAGGATCTCTTTGTTTTATCAGGGCCTGAGGGGTGAACTGAAGGATGTGTTAGCACAGGTGGTGCAACTGCCTTCTACTTGTGAGGAACTCATTGATTTAACTGTCCAACTGGATCACCGGTTGTTGGAACGGAAAGGGGACAGAAACAGGGGAGACAATAGGTTTTCTTATCCCATGGCAAGACCCCGGCAGGGGGGTGAGGACAAAACCAAGGCTCTTGAAGGACCTGAACCCATGCAGATCGGAGGGATTCGTGGTCCTCTCACCATGGAAGAAAAGGACAGGAGGCGGAGACTCAAACTTTGTCTGTATTGTGGCAAAGGTGGACATTTTATTAAAGAGTGTAGAGCCAGGAATTACGTTCCAGGAAAGAATCCCCTACCCCGAGTACAGGCCACCATGAGCTCGAGTGAGCCGTCGGAAAACTGAAGGTCTCGGATCAGATAGAGACCTCTGATTTGAGACGCCCGCCTAACATGGTCTCCCCTTTTGTGGCAAACACCCTTCACCCTGTAGTCGCCCATATGAACGTAAGTGTGACTCTATGGATAACGACCCATGACCCTTTATGAGTAGATGCCCTGTTGGACTCAGGGGTCACGGGGAATTATATTGACCAAGACTTCGCATTCAGAATGGGTATCCCCTGTGAAAAGAAGCGGACGCCCGACACTGTTAAGGCAGTGGACGGAACGGTCCTTTCATCGGGCCCTGTAGTGTACCACACCCTTTCATTATTGATGGAATTCGGGTTGGACCACCATGAACACATCCAGTTCGATCTCATTGATTCCCCGCAATTCCGTCTTATCCTGGGTATGCCCTGGCTAACTTTACATGATCCTTTAGTGAGCTGGTCATCACGAACTGTCAGTATGACCTCTGAATATTGTAAGGAACATTGTCAGAACAATGAAACCTGTAACTCCGCACCCGAACCCTCACCCGCTACCTACTTAGCTAGTGCATGTACCGTTGACTTGTTTTGCTGTGCCACGGTCCTGCCAGTTGAGTACCGTGAGTTTCACGCCTTGTTCGACAAGAAAAAGGCCACCCAACTACCTCCTCATCGTGCATATGATTGCTGTGTAGATCTCGTCCCGGGTGCGGATATTCCTTGCAGCAGGGTGTATGCTTTGACGGAAAAAGAGACTCTGTATCTGAAGACCTACATAGATGAAAATTTGGCTACTGGGTTTATAAGACACTCCACCTCTCCTGCCTCTTCGCCCATGTTCTTTATACCAAAGAAGGACTGCGAAGAGTTAAGACCTTGTATTGACTATCGAGCCATAAACAGAGTGACAATTAAGAACCGATACCCTCTACCCCTGATCCCCGTTTTGATGGATCAATTGAAGGGAGCTCGATATTTCACCAAACTCGATCTCCGTGGAGCTTACCATCTTGTTCGTGTAAAGAAGGGGGACGAGTGTAAAACTGCATTTAGCACCAAATTCGGCCTCTACGAATATCGGGTGATGCCTTTTGGCCTCTGCAACGCCCCGGCCGCCTTCCAGTTTTTCATGGACAAGGTGTTAAGGGGGTGTTTGGAATCCTTTTGTGTGGTTTACATTGATGACATTCTGATTTATTCAGCATCTCTTTTGGAACACATCCCACATGTAAAGACCGTGTTGGGAAGGCTACAACAAAACTTGCTGTATGCCAAGTTAGAGAAAGGCCTCTTTCATGTCCAAGCGGTAGCCTTTCTGGGGTATGTCATTGATGCTCAAGGGTTCAGGATGGACATGAGTAAGGTCGACGCCATACTGACCTGGAAAACGCCACAGAATGTAAAGTCTGTGCAGAGCTTTCCTGGCTTTGCCAAATATTATCGGAGATTCGTTCAAGATTTCTCCAAGATCATTCATCCTATCACGTCCCTCTTGCGAAAGAACGTTCCTTTCATATGGGGAGAGGAGGCAGAGGGGTTATTCCAACTTCTTAAGGAGAGGTTCACCCAGGCACCCATTCTTAGACACCCAGACCCTCAGCTGCCATTCATTCTTGAAACAGACGCATCCCAGTATGCCCTCGGTGGAGTCTTGTCACAACGTCACCCTTCCACAGGGCAGCTCCATCCAGTGGCATATTATTCAAAGAAGCTCACGCCCTGTGAAGTCAATTATACCATCACGGACAAAGAGCTCCTTGCCATCAAAAGAGCATGTGAGGAGTGGAGACATTATCTCCTAGGGGCATTACATACAGTGGAAGTCATTACGGATCACCGTAATTTGTTGTTTCCGAAAACGGCAAAGGCCTTGACTCCCCGTCAACTGAGGTGGACGTTTTCTTTTCCGACTTCGACTTCGTGATCAAGTATAGACCCGGAACACGTAACAGAAAAGCAGATACACTCTCCAGGTTGGGGGATGAGGAGACAATAGCTCCCATTGAACCCCCTTCTATTCTTAAGGAGACAGAGCACTCGGAGACGTCTATTGCCTTGATCACCTCGAAGATTTCCTGGAGGACGTCAGAGTTGCCCTATCCGACCTCCTGGACATACCGTCCTGGGTCCAAGAAGAGCCAGCACACCGATGCGAAAAGGATCAGCTAGCGTACCATTACCATGCATTATACATACCCCGGACCGAGTTACAGCACCAGGTGTTGGAATGGGCCCACGATTCTGTATTGGGTGGACACATGGGCATTTACAAGACCACCGCTACCGTGGAACGATCGTTTTGGTGGCCTGGTGTCCGAGCTGACGTGAAGAAATACGTAAAAAATTGTGCGATTTGTGCCCAAGGAAAGTCCTGTCATACAAAACCATCGGGTCTGCTGCATCCGCTACCGATTCCTCCCAAGCCATGGCATACCTTGTCTATGGACTTTATTGTGGAGATGCCCCCTGTGATCATCAGACAGTCATTCTGGTGGTAGTTGACCATCTTACGAAAATGGGACATTTTATATCTTTACCTGGTCTGCCTTCCTCCTGGGAGTTGGCTCGAGTTTTCCTGCAACACATTGTGCGAGCGCATGGATTACCGAGTGTGTTAATAACGGATCGCGGGACACAATTCACTTCTCATTTTTGGAAGGCTCTCTGGACCATCCTCCAGATCGAGGCACGCCTGTCCTCCAGCTACCATCCACAAACGGATGGTAAAACGGAATGTTTGAATCAAACTCTTGAACAATATCTTCGCTGTTTTACATTGCAAAACACCATTGAATGGACCACCCTTTTGTGTTTGGCGGAATTTGCTTACAATAATGCTGTACATGCCACCTTGGGATGTTCTCCTTTCTTTTGACTTTATGGATTCCACCCAAACATGCTTCCCTTTGATTGGCCGGCTGAATCCCTGGTTCCTACCATTCATGAACACCATGCTCATCTTAGGGCAGACCTGATAGATGCTCGGAACTGTTTGGAAAAAGCCCAAGCAGCCCAGAAGCTCTTTGCTGATAGGAGAAGGTCCCTAGAACCTGAGTATAAGGTAGGGGATAAAGTCTGGCTTTCCACACGTAACCTGCACCTGAAAGGGATTAGTAAATTAAAGCCTAAGTTTGTTGGTCCCTATGGTATTTGTGAGGTGGTGAATTCCGTGGCCATGAAACTCTCCCTACCTGTGTCATGGTCCATACATCCTGTGTTTCACGTGTCACTCCTACGTCCTTGCCTTCCGGGCGTTCGATTACCGGAACGCCCTCGACCTGTAGAGGTTGAGGGTCAGGACGAATATGAGGTCTTGTCTATCCTGGATTCTCGCATGGTGCGTGGCAGGATTCAGTACCTGGTTGATTGGAAGGGGTATGGTCCCGAGGACCGGACCTAGGAACCTGTGGATAATCTTCATTGTCCTGACTTGGTTGCTCAATTTCATGAGAGAAACCCTGGTAAGCCGGGTCGACCGCCGGGACGGCTGTCCTCGAGAGGGGGTACTGTAGCGATCGCCAATGCCAGAGTGGCAGGGAGAAAGAGACTCCGTGTTGAGCGTCCTTTAAGGAAATATTACATGTCCCAGAAGGCCATGCGGTGCTGGAGATTGGGACAATGGGAGGACTCTATTTAAATTCCTCCCATAGAACGGTACAGTGCTTGTCAATTTGTTCCCGGGTTCTCCATCGAGTCGGATGGTGTGTTCCCGCCGGAGTTCGTTGCCTCTATGCTTATCGCCGACGAACAGCCTGCGAGGTCAGAGTTCCTGTGTTCCAGCATCGCCGACGAAGAGCCTGCGAGGTCAGAGTTCAGGTGTTTCAGTTTCGCCGATGACGAGCCTGCGGGGTCAGAGTTCCTGTGTTCCAGCTTTGCCGACGAAGAGCCTGCGAGGTCAGAGTTCCTTTGGGTCCGTTAATACAAGTCGTATCCTGCATTGCAAGTATACCTGAGGAGTGCGGGCTCGCCTCCTACGCTTTCTCTTATTTTTCTGGTAACCTTTTGTCCCATATGAACGGAGTGCGCATCCTGTTGGTTTTCATTTACATTGGGATTAAGTAGTCTAACTACTATCAGTTCTAATTGGATCAAAACTTCTTAGTTGTCTGGAACTATTCTTTTCCACAAGGAGCATTGTGGTCACTACGAGACGTGTATATATACGCCTCGTACAAGAAGCCCAACAGAACCTGATATTGGCAAACGGAGGTGTGCGAAGACAGAGAAGTGGAGATAACTTCTCAGTACTTTTGGCAAGATCCCCATAACCGTGTTACGTACATTATCTTGATTCATTTACGACGCCAGGTGTGGAGGAGTCGATGAGTTTAGTGGCAGAGGGGAAGGGAGTTCAGGCAATAGCAGCTTGTGGTACTTTACTTCTGCTCTCTGTCTTCTCCTCCCCCTGCAGTATATCAATACCGGTGACTTCGTGGGTAAACTTCAACCAGAGATTAAAAGGAGCATCAGACACCCCATTGCCATTCCACCTCACCGCGCCCTTCCGTACATGCTCAGATAGTGGTGATATTTCCATTGTTGGGTATTGTGCTGAGGGGAGTTGGGAGGATTATCGTCTTATCGTCTCTGCTGGCCATTGGAATCAGGTTAGTGGCGCGTGTTGTCCACATTGAGCTCAAATGGACTCCCTGCACGGCCCGACACTGCGTGACCCCGTGCTGGCGTCTTTACCCCCAGCTCCTGCACGACCCCGTTGACAGGCCGCGGTGCAGGATGCCATTATGGAGTATTTCCAGCTTAATACATTGCCCGAAGTCCCCCCATGCTTTATGGGATGGCTTCAAAGCCCCATACTCAGCACGCTGACCTCCATCTCCATAGCTAGGGTCTGAGATGCTTGCCACCTTGAACCCACCCTCACAGCAGACATTGTCACCAACAAACAACACCCCAATCTAACAGCTAACGCCAATTGGCTATCCTGAGGGGCCAACTTCGGACCCGAAGAGTCAACAAAGTGGAGCGCTCACTGCTTGTCCTTAAGCAAAAATACTGCGAGGGGGACGACAAGGTGGGCTCTCTCCTGGCATTCAGACTGCGTCACCAGGGCATGCGCTCCCACATCGCAAAGCTCCAGAAAGCAGATTCCGCCTGGCTGACCCAAGAAGCGGACAAGCTGGAAGCCCTCCATTACTATTACCGACCTCTCTATGCCTCTGGGGGAGAAGATCCTGCAGAGATTGACAACTGTCTCCAGAACTGTCTCTGGCCCCCTCTGGCCCCTTCCTACACCAGCGATCTGGAGGAGCACTTCTCGGTCGCCACACTCCGCAGGGCCTCCAGAAGCTCCCTAAAGTGAAATCCCCTGGTCCCAATGGCCTTCCACCGTCCTTTTATGCAACTTTCTTACCTCAGCTTCAAGGCCCTCTCCTCACATTTTTCAACTCCCTGAGCTCCTCCACCAGCCTCACACCCACCATGTCCAATTCTGAAATCATTCTGATTCCCAAGTACCCTACCCTGTGCTCCTCTTAATGCCCGATAGCCCTCCTAAAAACTGAAGCGAAGCTCTATGGTAGGATCCTGGCTATTCCAGGGAGAATCTTCTCCCTGGGTTAATAGAGCTGGATCAAGTGGGGTTTATAAAAGACAGACAATGCCCTGACAAGCTCCGTCACTTGGCCCACCTGGATGAAAAGGCACAGCGCCATTCCAACCCCGCTCTCCTCCTATCCTTAGATGCGGAGACGGGTGAGCTGGGCCTTCCTGAGGTCAGTGCTGCTGGAAATAGGGTTCACTGTTATAAAACAGGGGTAGACCCAATGTAGTCAAAGGACCTGGGTATTCAGCAGTATAGACAACAAATGGTCCTTGACATACTTTCGCTAATGAGAACAATCATAACATTTGGTATATATTCTTAACTCCACGAACACGACTCAATCTATGGTTTCACTGACATGAATGATGCTAGCCCACAGCCTCAAAAATCATTTACAAAAGGTACCAGTAAACAAATAAAACCAAAGAAGGGGGTTCAACTGGGTAACTAATTTAATATATCATGTATTGACGAATGAGAATCAATGTCTCTATATACATATATTTACACAGATCATAAGGCAAAATACATTTTTTCTAAAAAAGAGAACGTGCACAGAGAAAGATAAAGTGTGTGCTCAAGTGAATGATCAAGAAGATCAGAAAAAACAGTGTAGGTCATTTATATACAAAGAACATTGAGCCTGTCCTGGGTAATGCTTGTAAAAAATACTTCTTTTTTACTCGCTAAGTGCTATCTACAATTCCTTGGTCCTTAAATTGCACCGTTGGCAATAAGATTGCCAGGAAAAAGGGGGATGGAAGGTGGACTGGGGACAGGGATCAGTAGGTACAGGCTCCCAGAGGGGAATGTCGTCGACGTTTCGACCCAACCATGTAGTGGGTGGTTCAAGTCCTCAACAACGGGTCTTCATCAGGACGGAGTAACAGGGGAAAATCTCTCAGAGTGCACGTCAATTAAAAAACATTCTTTTGGCACCTGTAATGATAAATGAATAGTGGTGCTAAGTATCACTATATTGTTTTAATTGTGTCCACTAATGACCCATGTGAAAAAGCACTCACCCTCCTGTGGTGCCTTGACACGTCACAGTGCGACGATCTGTCCGCACTCGTAATATGTAAGTATCCAAAGGTATACTGTGAAACAGAGAGAAGAAGTAGCCATTAGTGCTACACAACTTTTTGTCACCTATGAGTGACTGCTGATCAGCGACAAAATTCATTAGTGCTGTATACTTGATCTCCCATACGGGTGGCTATTCAGCTTAGGGAGTTGCTTGTAAATACCAAAATTGGCTATATACATTTGCGCTAACTGTCAACCTAGTATCCAAAATCTCTTTCAAAAGGCAATAGTCCCATTGTATCTAATCAAAACATAAGCAAAATATAAAGTGACTGTTGGTTATAGTCTCGCAGTGGTCACTTACCCAATGCGTTAGTCACTGGCGGTCTAATTTCAAAAGTATATATATATTCTCAATCCAGCACGTCTGCTGCCAATGGCTGTAAAGGAGAAAAGACAAAATGTCTCTCCATTAGCGCGCTGTCCATGTAACTTGGCCAAAGATAAACTTCTTGCCATAGGGTATGTTTCACCATTCAAATCATAGCATACCTCATATATTTAAACAGAGCAGAGGTAACTGGTTTCCTGGCGCCGTTCCGTAGTGTGCAGCCTTTCGTCTCGCACCGCGTTATGGAATGCGGAAGCAGAGACGAGAGCAGCGAGGTGGTATTCGTAGCTAAGCAACCGGCGCGCCTACGTCATGGCGTCCCGCGCTGCTAGGCAACCAGCGCGCCTGCGTCATGGCGTCTTGCCCATTGCTAAGCGAACAGACAACCTTGTTTAAGTCTCTCAGGAGATTACGTATACCGGTACTGCGTTCTATTCCACGGCATTAATGATTGTATAACAAGAGGATTCGTGTGTTTACGTCAGTTGAACATGGAGGTGCTCATAGATAAAGTGCGATATTTTAATACAACGAGAGGAGGTTACTCTCAGGCGTTGAACCAATACAATTGGATTAATGCAATGTCCTAGGTCTGACCGAAGAATTGCCGGATGTAGCATAGAAATCCAGCTCCGGGTGTTGGTTCCCGTGTCAGTGTTGGTTAGATGAATCAGAAGGATAGAATACTGTGACAAACACGTCAAATACAGAAAAATGTAACCAATATGTCAATTCCATAATGCAAGACATTCAATATGTAAACATATCTGACAAATGTGATATATACATAATGCATAAATTTGAAATGTTGCATATATAAGATGCATAGATTTAACCCTTTCGATGCTGATGACGAGCTCAGCTCGTCATCACCCACGGGTGTCGTGTGCTGATGACGAGCTGAGCTCGTCATGAAAGCAGCAAAATGGCAATTTGCAGCACAGCGCAAAAATCCCTGCAGCAGCCATGTGGTTAAGACATTTTTAATGTACATATCGTCCAATCAAAGGATTCATAGGTGCAACTGTATGGTTAGTGATTACAACAAGGTTAATTAAGAGGATTCAGCCATTATATAATGTTGCCATCTGTCTTGTTGTTTCCTCATATTCATTGAGGCCCTTGTTCACAGTATCAAAAGTGTGCATCCATTTGCATTCCCGAACACTTAAACAGTTTGAAAAGTTACCTCCTCTTATATTCACAGTAACCTTCTCTAGCACCCACCATCTTAGACTTTCAGGTGTGTGATCGAATTTTATGAAATGTTCAACTAGCGGTGCCCCTTGGACTCTACAGCGGATCCTGCTGCAGTGCTGTAGGATTCTGGTTTTTACTTTTTGGACAGTTTGACCTATATACCAAAAATCACAGGGGCATGCAATTACATATATAACGCCTGCTGAGTTACAATTAGTGTGTTGTTTCATTACATGCGTGTAGTTATTATGAGTGCATGATTTTAGTTCTTCCGCTAGTTGGCATGCTTTACACGATCCACATCTCTGGTGGCCCAACACAGGTGGCGTGTTCCATAGAGTGGACTGAGCATCCCTGGATACACTGGGTAACAATGATTGGACTATATGGTCCCTCACACTTCTTCCCTTTTTAAAGGCAAACATAGGTGGGGTCATGATCCCTACATCCTCAGCCACAAGGTGCCAATGGGTATTTATAATCTTCTTAATTTCAGTGCTTTTTGTATTGAATGTGGTGACACATTTTAACCTTTCATCACTGTTACTGATTTTTATTTTTGGTTCTAACAGGTATTCTCGGTGACAGAACCAGGCTTTTTTTCGGGCCATTTTTAACAGTCGTTGTGGATAGCCTCTCTCAGACAGACGCTCCATTAGTGACATAGATTCATTAAAGAAATCCTCCTTCCTGGTACAGTTCCGGCGCAATCTCAGGAACTGACCATAGGGTAGATTGTCCCTGAGATTGCGTGGATGGTGGCTATTGTACCGAAGAAGGGTGTTCCTCTCACTGGCTTTTCTATAGAGGGTGGTGTGTAACAGTCCCTCATCCTCCACTATAGAAATGTCTAGGAAGTTGATTTTCTTTTTGCTGAATTCAAGGGTAAACTGTATATCCTTGGAGCGTTGGTTTAGCCATTCATGGAAATCTGTCAATGTTTTTTCATCGCCTTCCCAAATCCACGAATCCTCTTGTTATACAATCATTAATGCCGTGGAATAGAACGCAGTACCGGTATACGTAATCTCCTGAGAGACTTAAACAAGGTTGTCTGTTCGCTTAGCAATGGGCAAGACGCCATGACGCAGGCGCGCTGGTTGCCTAGCAGCGCGGGACGCCATGACGTAGGCGCGCCGGTTGCTTAGCTACGAATACCACCTCGCTGCTCTCGTCTCTGCTTCCGCATTCCATAACGCGGTGCGAGACGAAAGGCTGCACACTACGGAACGGCACCAGGAAACCAGTTACCTCTGCTCTGTTTAAATATATGAGGTATGCTATGATTTGAATGATGAAACATACCCTATGGCAAGAAGTTTATCTTTGGCCAAGTTACATGGACAGCGCGCTAATGGAGAGACATTTTGTCTTTTCTCCTTTACAGCCATTGGCAGCAGACGTGCTGGATTGAGAATATATATATACTTTTGAAATTAGACCGCCAGTGACTAACGCATTGGGTAAGTGACCACTGCGAGACTATAACCAACAGTCACTTTATATTTTGCTTATGTTTTGATTAGATACAATGGGACTATTGCCTTTTGAAAGAGATTTTGGATACTAGGTTGACAGTTAGCGCAAATGTATATAGCCAATTTTGGTATTTACAAGCAACTCCCTAAGCTGAATAGCCACCCGTATGGGAGATCAAGTATACAGCACTAATGAATTTTGTCGCTGATCAGCAGTCACTCATAGGTGACAAAAAGTTGTGTAGCACTAATGGCTACTTCTTCTCTCTGTTTCACAGTATACCTTTGGATACTTACATATTACGAGTGCGGACAGATCGTCGCACTGTGACGTGTCAAGGCACCACGGGAGGGTGAGTGCTTTTTCACATGGGTCATTAGTGGACACAATTAAAACAATATAGTGATACTTAGCCCCACTATTCATTTATCATTACAGGTGCCAAAAGAATGTTTTTAATTGACGTGCACTCTGAGAGATTTTCCCCTGTTACTCCGTCCTGATGAAGACCCGTTGTTGAGGACTTGAACCACCCACTACATGGTTGGGTCGAAACGTCGACGACATTCCCCTCTGGGAGCCTGTACCTACTGATCCCTGTCCCCAGTCCACCTTCCATCCCCCTTTTTCCTGGCAATCTTATTGCCAACGGTGCAATTTAAGGACCAAGGAATTGTAGATAGCACTTAGCGAGTAAAAAAGAAGTATTTTTTACAAGCATTACCCAGGACAGGCTCAATGTTCTTTGTATATAAATGACCTACACTGTTTTTTCTGATCTTCTTGATCATTCACTTGAGCACACACTTTATCTTTCTCTGTGCACGTTCTCTTTTTTAGAAAAAATGTATTTTGCCTTATGATCTGTGTAAATATATGTATATAGAGACATTGATTCTCATTCGTCAATACATGATATATTAAATTAGTTACCCAGTTGAACCCCCTTCTTTGGTTTTATTTGTTTACTGGTACCTTTTGTAAATGATTTTTGAGGCTGTGGGCTAGCATCATTCATGTCAGTGAAACCATAGATTGAGTCGTGTTCGTGGAGTTAAGAATATATACCAAATGTTATGATTGTTCTCATTAGCGAAAGTATGTCAAGGACCATTTGTTGTCTATACTGGAAATAGGGTTCAGCCAGTCATTATCAGTAAGATTATGGCCCCTTACACTGCGCCCACTTGCTCCATCTGCGTTAACGGCATGAACACAAACTCCTTCCCACTGTTCTGAGGCACCCACCAGGGCTGCCCGATGTTCCCCCTCCTCTTTGCCCAGGTGGTTGAGCCCCTGGCTATCCAACTCCGGCGCTCGGTTGACATCAGGGGTATCCCCTTTGCTGGCCAGGAGCACACTGCCTTGCTCAATGTTGATGACCTCCTTTTGGTTCTCATGGAGCCGTACACCTCACTTCCGGCGGTCGTACAGACCCAGCAAACTTACAAACGTGTCTCCGGATGCAAAATTAACCTAGCAAAGTTTTATGCACTCAGCCTTCATCTCCCACTGCTGAGTCGCCTGCACCTCCAGGTGCTTTCTCCCTTCCAATGAGCCCCACACTACATACGGCATCTTGGCATCAACATCACTGAATCCCTTTCCGCTTGGATGCAGGCATACTGGCTGCGCTTCCGGAAGGAGATTCGAGAAGACCTCTGAAGGTGGAGGCCACTCCATATATCCTGGCTGGGCCTCCTCAGCATGGTGAAGATGAATATTCTTTCCAGGCTTCTCTATTTATACCAATCACTCCCCACGCCCATCCACGCTGAAGAAATCACCAAACTGCAGGCTGACCTCCTCTCCTTCATCTGGAGGGGAAAACACCCTTGCATTTCTGCAGCAGTCCGAACACTCTCTCACAACCGAGGGAGCCGGCATGACCCAACCTCGTAGACTGCTGCTGGGCAGGGCACCTCCGCTTCATTTTTGAATGTGTGGTGAGGGAAAGTGAAAAACATTGGCTGTATATGGATAGAGTAATGGCCTATAAACCCCTATGGGACCTCGTCTGACTGCCCAATTCCTCCCATCCATGCAGTGCTTACGCCGCCAACCCCGACACGCACCGTGTTGGAGATCTGGGACAAATTGGCTATAAGGTACAGATTGACCACATTCCCATCGCTACGTACTCCCATAGCAAGCAATCCCGACTTTTCCCCTGCTGTTCCCTGGGAGGCCTTCCTGGGGTGGGTGTCAGGTGAATGCAGGATACTACACAACCTCTTCCATGGCCTGACTGTTAAGTCCTTCGAACAATACAAACAGGACTTCCACCTGTCTGAAACTGCTCGTCACCAATATTTACAGCTGTGCCACTGGGCTCTTCAACCCCACATGCCGAGGCTGCCACCTGCTCCTTCACATTCTTCAAACACCTTGTCCGAAACACCGTGGGCTCCAGGAGATTGATATCTAAACATATGCAGTTCTGCAACAATTGTGCATCCTTCCCCGCCACCCATATCAATGTAAGTGGTCACCGGACGGCACGCCCGACATGACCCAGAAACAGTGGGAGCAACTTTGGCATGACATTCTGCACATAAACAGAAGCCTTCCTCAGCAAGTGGTTGCCTACAAGGTCATGCTTCAATGGTATTGTTCTCCCACCCATCTACATGCCATGCGTCCCTCGGTTCTCGTCTCCTGCTGGTGCTGCGGGGCCCTGCAAGATTACTTCCACCACATACGGTGGGCATGCCCCACCCTGAAGAACTTCTGGAAGGAGATCCTGAGCCACATCAAGGGCACCCTTGGATATCCAATTCCAGACGACTATCACACAATCATACTAGGTGCCCGCCCTGTATCACTGACTGCAATGACCCACGCGGATTGGTACCTAGTGCGGCATATGACGGGTGCAGCTAAACAGCTTATATCATGCTCCTGGTGGTCTCCATTGGCCCCTCTCACAGCATCCTGATTCACATAGCTCTGGCACACCATTGCACTGGAGCAGATGACGCACAAGCTTGCACACACTGACAAGAAATTTCAGCGACTTTGGTCGCCCCTCCTCCGCTATCTGTCCCGCTTGGAATACTCTTGCTTCCAGTTTCCCTGGTTGCGAGCCCTCCACCTTTTTCGTGACTAGACGTGAAGCGTTCGCTCCATGCTCCACCACTGTG
This sequence comes from Lissotriton vulgaris, assembly GCF_964263255.1. Lineage (NCBI taxonomy): Eukaryota > Metazoa > Chordata > Amphibia > Caudata > Salamandridae > Lissotriton > Lissotriton vulgaris. The sequence goes on from NC_141693.1 coordinate 394,535,401, forward strand.
ATGGAGCACCGCCAGCAACCCCCTGCCTCACAAACTGCATCCTCTCTGCACGCCACAATGAACAACTTCATCTTAAGAAGACCTCGATGGGGACCACTGGCTCCCTCTCCCTCCCTCTTCTCCTTAGCGCTCCTCCCCCCTCCCCTCTCTCAGGGGCTTGCCCCTCTCCTTTTTTATTCTCCCTTTGTTTGGTGTCTATTTCGCCTGAGAGATCCCCAAAACCCAACACAGCTTTCGGACGGCCTATTTGCCCCTCCTAAGTTTCTCTTGCCTCTGTCCACCACTCCAGTGGACATGCCAATTCTGCATGTATGCACAGTTATGTCAATGGGTCTGTGGATTATATGATGTTACCTATTCCACGCAATGGCACCTAATTTGTTCGGTAAAACTCAATAAACAGATTTTGAGCACAAAAAAAAACATGATAGAGATCCTATAGGAATACTTTTCCTCCAAGTAAGGCAAGCCTATCTAGCAGTCTGGCCCAAAATGTACATTTAATTCAGTGTCCCTGTGAAATCAAAATTACTGGAATCTGAAATAGCATTGATTTTGATAATGGAGCACTTTGCAAAAGAACCAATATTAACACAGTGTGTAGGGGATTTTAGCTTTCATCACATCTCAGACCACTCTTTCTTAAAATAGGAATTGAAAACCTCTTGTAAAATTAACCAAGCTTTGGGGGGAGGACTGGTCACATGGACTGATTAACAATTTAATTGGATAAAATAGGCCTATGGGAAAGCCCAGGAGCCACCTCACAAACCCAAATCTAAATGTCATTAAAAGAACTCTGTCCCAAGAATTAGCAATGGCTCCATTACAAGTGGAGTCTGGAGCTTCACATAATCCCTGATGGTTGTCTTTAGAATCTCAGTTTCCTCTCTTTGTCAGTGTTTCATCGTTCTAAATGCCTTTTTGCCACAAACAAGGTCAAAGTTAGACTTAGCAGTGGGGTTAGAGAACAGCTTCTGCCTCTCTAGGTTAGTAATTTCCATCTTAAAATAGAAGCCAAGGTATTTTCAAACCTCGAATATGACCTCCGTATTAAAGCCAACATGTGGATTCGCACAGATTGTACACCAGAGCATGAGGTGGGACAATTTCATGCTGTCCTCTACATTTTCAAACTTTTGGTGCGTGATGAAAGTTGAGCAGGCTGGGGGTACTTCCAAGAGGTGGCACAAAATCCTGTTCTCTTTGTCCTGAAGGGAAGTGATATTTGAATAGCCCCACAGACCAACCCCATATGTGAGAATGGGGGGACATTTACTTCTATTAACCTACACCAAAGGGGCCACTCGTCTTCTGATGGTTGAAGCTAAGTTATAAATATAACCAGCCGCACTAACCAATCTCTGGTAGGCCTTGAGCTTATAGGTTCCCTAGTTCCCCCTAGCATCAAATTCAATGCCTAAGGAAGGAAATCCTGATTAGAGGTGACAGGATGTCACTGGAAATACACACCTTTAATCTTATGAGACTTGGAAGCAGCAGCCTTAGTAAATGTTTTATAACAGTAGTAACAAGACCCAAAGACTCCATGAAGCAAACAAATTCTTGAAACAGGATATGTAATCCATAAAAGGTTCTTCCAAGTACCACAGCGTCACCCGCATAAAGTAATGCATTTCCTACCAATCTGAGGGACATACATGGGGCTAGCAGACAGGGATTTTGCCAGGCGTGTATATATATATGAAGAGAATAGAATTGCAAATACAGGTTCAGGCATTGCCTAGCCATTCCCGAAACTCATACTGTACGTGCAACAGCATGTTCGTACCAGAAAGCGATCCAGTACGAGTCTCCCTACAGTCTTGACTGTGGATTCCAACAGGGAGATTGGCCGTTAGCAGATTGGTGACATTTTCGAAAATGGGTACAATGGTTGCAGTATGCCATGCCATGGAGACCAGTTTTGATAAAGGCATTAAAACAATTCCATAGCACAGGGGCCCAGAACACTGTTAGGGTTTTGCACAAATCCATAGGGACCCGGTCCGGTCCTGGGGCCTTATTAGCTGGAGATTTCATAAGGGCCCAGCTCTCTTCTAAGGTGAACTCCATTGTTAAAAGAAAAGCCATCCCTGTCTCAGTGATATTTGGGGGCATCCTGGAGCCATATCGAGTGCTAAAGTTATTGGCCCAGGCCTCTGGGCTAATGGTGGTAGTAGCACAGTTATTGTTAGCCCCATAGTGCCTATAGCACTTTGTTTACAGGCAAAGACCAGCCTCCCCCATGAGGGTGCAGGGACAGAATATCGAGTAAAGAAGATCGAATTGCACAAATATCGTGTCAAAAATATCGGTGGTCAGGAATATTGACAGACACATTCTCGTGGTCAGTAGGTAAGTAATATTGGTTTAAAAAATATCGAAGTGTTTAAATTCGTTTGCAAAAATATAGTTGTTAAAAATATTGATTTTTTTAATTAATGTTATGTATTTTAGTATATATGTTATAGTGAGTGATGTATGTTTTCTTGTATAAGAATTGCTTATATGCTTATTATATGTGTTAAAAATGTTGTAGTTATTAATTTTCTTTTATTTGACTTTTGCGTTTTTAGTTTTGTAGCAGGTTGTGGGTTTATAGGGGAATAGGGTGGGAAGTAATTTAAGTATATAAAATGTAATGATTATATTGTAGTAGTTATTTTTTAGGGTGGGAAGTTATTTAATTATATTATATTTAATGAATAATTTGTATTTAATATTATTTGTTTAATTGAGATGTTATAGTGCTAAATGTGTAAATTAATTTGTGAATAATTACTTAGTTGTTGATACATTTTAATTAATGAATTGGCGATTAATTATGGTAATTGTGTAATTAATTTTAGGTGTGTGTTGTGGTGTTTATAGGTGAAAACGGTGGGAAGGGTGACAAGTAATTTATTTTTAATTGATGAATTAATAATTAGTTTTGAATTGATTTTAATTAATTAATTAGTAAATAATTATGGTAATTGTGCAAATTATTTTAGGTGTGTGTTGTGGTGTTTATAGGTGTAAATGGTGAGAATAACCATGCCTTCAAATGTTTACGGAATCTAGTTTCACAGGGTTCTGTTCTTAGGTCGGCTGGTAGTGTGTTCCATGTTTTAGCTGCGAGATATCTAAAGGCGCGTTCACCAGTTCTTGCTTTAAATATTCTCGGCACAGTTACCAATGCCCTGGCTTTGGATCTTAGGTTCCGGCTTGGTGTGGATTGTGTTATAAGGGGTTGAAGATACCGCGGACCTTTTTCTCACAGGATTCGGTGGTAGTAGCACATTGCCTTGAACAAGATTCTCTTCTCCACCGGAAACCAGTGCAGTTCTGCCAGGGCTTTCTTTGTGGAGGTTCTTCTTGGAGGCTTAGCACCAGCAGGGGCTGCTGCGTTTTGCACTGACTGAAGTTTAGTCAGACTTTTTTTTTAGAAGAGCCAAGATATAGGACATTGCCATAGTCCAATTGGGAGGTTTCTAAGGCATGTACTATGGTTTTCCTAGCATTAGGTGGTAGCAGGTCGAGGAGCTTTCTCAGGATTTTCAGGGTCCCGAAGCATTTCCTTGTTTTTTTCCTAATTTGGCTGTCAAAGGCCAGTTTAAAGTCAAACCATACACCAAGGTTTTTCACTTCTGTTTTCGGGGTAGGAAGTTGGCCCAATGTCTCAGGCCACCAAGCTGATGACCAAATAAGGCCTTGCCCACAATCATCACCTCAGATTTGTTCCCATTGAGCTTCAGGCAATGATTGGACATCCATGATGTGTCAGTAGATGACACCATGGTCACAATATGATCTTCCACTCGCTCAGCCAGCGGATCCACTTACAGGTTAAATAATGTGGGGCTCAGAATTGATCCCTGTGGGACACCCTGAGACAGGGGGATACACTTAGATAGGTATGACTGTTGTGAGACTTGAAATCTTCGCGTGGAGAGAAAGGGTGTAATCCAGCGCAGTGCATTTCCCCTGACACCACATGACTCTAGTCTATGAAGGAGCAGACCACAGGAGACGGTATCAAAAAAGCAGCGCTGAGATCCAGCAGGATCATTAAAGCCGTCTGCCCTTCATCAGTACATTGTCTCGTTGTTTCTCTGGCCAGGAGTAGTGCTGACTCCATAGAGTGGGCAGCTCTAAAACTGGATTGTGAGGGGTGCAATATAACATTCTTATTGATATGTTCCATTAGCTGCTTATTTGTTACTGTCTCTGCCATCTTCACAACGATTGGTAGTAATCAGATGGGGCATAGATGTTCTAAAACTGCTTGATCTATTGACAGCTTTTTTTGTAAGTGGGCTACTATTGCTTGCTTCCATTTTAAGGGAATTTCTCCTGTCTGAAAGGAGCACGTGCTTAACTCCGAGACGTATGGCATAATGAGGTTACCTCCCTGCATTAACATCTCAGGGCGGGCAGGATCCAATGGAGAACCTGATTTAATTCCTTTCGCTATGATCTTTAGTTCTTCTAACTCCTGTATCTTATATTCATCTAGGGTCTCACCTACATATGTGGTGTCTGACCTACATGCTGTACTCGTCCCTTTCCGCGCTTCCGCTGCGAAAGTGTCGTATATTTTCGCCACTTTATCTGCGAAATATTGGGCCACTTTATTGCATCTCGCCATTAAGGAGATTGCTTCATTGTTTAAATGTTCACGTGATTTAAGACACTTCAATATGTAAAACATTTCTTTAGAGGATTTACTGGCACTTTCAATCTTTTCCATGTAAAACTCACACCTTATTTACTTAATAAGTGCAAGGTAATTTTTTAATTCTCTTTTATAGCTTTCTTTGGCCTCACTACAGTAGTCCTTACGCCCTGCTCATTCATGCTGCTTACACTCTTTTTTGGTTCTCATCAGCGCTTCATTAAACCAAGGTGCCGATGCTTTCTGTCTCCTGGAGCTCCTGGTGCTCCACAAGGCTATCTATGTTAATTATGGAAATGCATTTAAATAAAAATGTTGAAGTCTTTTTTTATTGGTATGGTGTTAAAGAGTAGGAAATAAAATAAATACATTTATGTTTAAAATAATTTTTGTTTGTTAATGTTTGCTCCTTTAAAAAAAATATTGTTTATAAATGTATTTATTAATTTATTTTATATATTTGTACATTTTTGTTATATGCATTTAATATTATAATAGGTGTTCTGTTTATATGTTTCATATATTTAATTTTATATTTTTTAAATATTGTTTATTTATTTTTAAGCTTATTTAATTTTTTTCAATTGGTTAAATGCTATTAGTAATTTTTGTTTCTCTGCTATCCAACACTTTCCCTTCTCTTGCACTCACTGGAGTGGGAATCATATTTTGTACCCCTCCTCTATCCAGCACTTTCCCTACTGTTGCACTCATTGGAGTCAAAATAGTAATTTTTACCCCTATGCTATCCGGCACTTTCCCTAGTGTTGCACACATTGGAGTGGGAATAATAATTTTTACCCATCTGCTATCCAGCACTTTCCCTACAGTTTTACACACTGAAGCGGGAATAGCAATTTTACCCCACCGCTATCCAATAGTTTCCCAACTGTTGCATACACTGGGATGGGAATAGTAATTTTTAGCCCTCTGCTATCCAAAACTTTCCCTGAAGTTGCACTCGATGGAGTGGGAATAGTAATTTTAATCCTCCGCTGTCCAGCACTTTCCCTACTGTTGAACTCACTGGAGTGGGAATATTAATTTTTACCCCTCCGCTATCCAGCACTTTCCCTACTGTTGCACTCACTGGAGTGGGAATAATAATTTTTACCCCTCCGCTAGCTACCACTTTCACTACTGTTGAGGTCACTGGAGTGGGAATAGCAATTTTTACCCCTAGCTATCCAGCACTTTCCCTACTGTTGCACTCACTGGAGTAGGAATAGTAATTTTTACCCCTCAGCTATCCAATACTTTCCCTACTGTTGCACTCTTTGGAGTGGGAATAGTAAATTTTACCCCTTTGCTATTCAGCTCTTTCCCTACTGTTGCACTCACTAGAGAGGGAATAGTTTCCACCCCTCCACTATCCAACACTTTCCCTACTGTTGCACTCTTTGGATGGGGATAGTAATGTTTACCTTCTGCTATCTAGCACTTTCCCTACTGTTGCACTCACTGGAGTGGGAATAGTAATTTTTACCCTTCCGCTATCCAATACTTTCCCTACTGTTGCACTCACTGGAGTGGGAATAGTAATTTTTACCCCTTCGCTATCCAGCACTTTCCCTACTGTTCCAATCACTGGAGTGGGAATAGTAATTTTTACCCCTCCGCTATCCAACATTTTCCCTACTGTTGCACTCACTGGAGTTGGAATAGTAATTCAACACTTTAGCAACAGTTGCAATCTCTGGAGTGGGAATAGTAATTTTTACCCTTCCACTAAACAACACTTTACCCACTGTTGTATTTACTGGAATTGGAATAGTAAATTTAATTATTCTGCTATCCAACATTTTCCCTACTCTTGTACTCATTGGGGTGGGAATAGTACTTTTTACCCCTCCGCTATCCGACACTTTCCCTTCTGTTGCCCTCATTGGAGTCAAAATAGTAATTTTTACCCCTAGGCTATCCAGCACTTTTCCTACTGTTGCACTCATTGGACTTGGAATAGTATTTTTTTACCTATCCGCTATCCAGCACTTTCCCTACTGTCGCACTCACTGGAGTGGGAATAGCAATTTTTACCCCACCGCTATCCAATACTTTTCCTACTGTTGCACACACTGGGGTGGGAATAGTAATTTGTACCCCTCCACTGTCCAAAACTATCCCTACTGTTGCACTCTTTGAACTGGGAATAGTAATTTATGCCCTTCCACTATCCAGCACTATCGCTACTGTTGCACTCCTTGGAGTGGGAATAGTAATGTTTACCCCTCCGCTATCAAACACTTTACCTACTGTTGAAATAGTAAATTTAATTATTCTGCTATCCAACATTTTACCTACTGTTGTATTTATGGTATTGCGAAATGTACGTTTTCATTTTTTAAATAATTTAATGTTTTAATTAATTATAGAATCTTTTTATCTTTTAAATTATTGATATATGTATATCTTTATTTTTATATAATTTAAAAGTTTAAAAACGTATTTTAATGCAAATATATGTATAAGTATAAATAATTATGTTTGTGTGTTTGTAATTTTAAATTAAGTTTATTTCATATTCGATGTATAAGTAAGTTTAAGTATAGGGAGTCAATATTTTTGCATTCTATATTTTTTCATCTATATTTTTGTCATCTATATTTTCACCAGGTGGGGGAAAGAGAAAGTCCTCAATCAAAAACAGCATTGTAGCATCTGTTGAAAGGGCAGCAGTCAGGTGTCTGCTTTTGAACCACAAAAGTCGGTTACCAATAGCTATCATAGGTACTATTCAGATATACCACACATTCTCAAGAGGGTCTCAAACTTAGCCCAATGCAAGCAAGTAGACAACTAACATGGCTCACACCTGTTCGATTGTCTTGAGGATGACTAAGCAGAGTTGAAACGCTGTTGACGCATGTGGCTAATGGAATTTGTATTTGGTTTCTTTCATCACAGTGACCTACGATGATTCAAATAATCAAGTCACTAAAAACTAAAAACCTTGTATTGTTCCTTTTCCATATTGTTTTAATACACACTGTATCATGTCCATATAGTTATCACTGTGTGAGCACATATGAGCACTGATCCAGTGTTCCTAATGAAAAACTGTCTCACCAACGCTACTTATCTCCACAATACTCACCATTAATCATGAATTACTAACTAAGGCCCATAAACTGACGAGACAACTTGTGAGCGACTGAATCATGTGACCTAATTAATCAGATCTATTTATAAATTATTTACAAATTTATATACAACTGCAGTTTATCATTTCTTTCCATGGATTTAAACATATGTCATTTAATTAAGTCACTTAAGGCGAATGGATCAACTGATGATAACTAGACCATGAATAAACAAGACCAGCTTGTCATTTCAAATCTAATTTTTATTAACTTTATTATTCAAGAAAGAGCATTTTTAAATCAAGAATCTTCTTTTTATTAGCAAAGTGAAAGCATCATTTTATTAAGGAAAAGATTTATTAGACTGACACTTCAAAGGCAAATCAATAAGCATGAATTAAAGCAAAATATAAGTTTCCATTCCTATATACTAACTCCCTGTCTAAAACTCACATCACCTAGAAAGAATAATCTTTAAAGACTACTGTCCTTACCTGCGCCAAAGAGTCCAACAGCACGTCACACCCTTCAGGAATCAGAAAACGAGAAGAGATTCCCTCCTCCCCGTGGGCCAGGTTTTATACCTTTCTGACTAGCTAATCTTCCCAAAAGTGTTCATTTTTCTTTGCCATCAGAGTTCCCATTGGCTGTCTTATGTGGGACCATATTGTGTCATCACCGATTTTAAACCAAGAACAGGCTCTTCTTTAGCCCTATTGTCTTTTGCCTTTGTGTCATTTTGCTTCCTCGAAAATGTAACATTTTACTCGAGCTACAGTTCATGACTTCCTTGCTTTGGCAATTTTGCCGCTTCCTGTCCTTGAGTCTTTCTCTCCAGGAGCACTTTTAGCAAAACTTATTAAACTGTATTTTTCTGACAAAATTGTCGACGTGGTAAAAGTTTCCACTTCTGTGCAAGGCTCCTTTCTGGACAGGATTAGAAAACGCCATCTTTTGCATGCCTAAGGCCTCTCTCGGAAACTAGTATTCAAACAAACACAAAACATTAATTAATTAGAGAATTGAGGCTATTCTATTACCCACCCTTTTGCTAATTATTAACCCGTTAATTTATGATACCTAGCTGAGCACACAGAGCAGCATTAATATCTACCTTCTTCTTTTAGACCACGAGGATTCTTCACGAGCTTTTGCCACAGAAAAGACATAACATAAGCACAAAAATAAGCACATGCCATTAATTAAACAGACACATTTAGTACTGACGAAGACAATAAACAAGATTAGTACATTATTTTTCACATACTTGCAATTGCAACATAGAGCATATAAGTTAGTCCCACATGTTTTCTTGAATGTATGCATTTTTAAAACTAAGTTGGTTAATGATTTCAACACATGCTTATTAATACAGTTACATTGGTTATGAAAGTTTAACTTTGCGAGTTTGAACAAAATTTCATTCATCATCTCGCTCCATCAGCATCAATTACTTTTAAGGAGAGAAAATATCACACACTTGCAAAGTTGTTTTCCATTTTGTTTATTCATTGAATGCTACAAAGTAAAATGTATCTCCCTGCTATTTTACCACATGGAATCTCTGTTTTAATTGTATAAAACCCCCTGAGCCATGTTGAAGCAGAGTTCATGGCGTGAGCCAGGAAGGCAAAGCCTGATCCTTGGTAGGCCTATGAAGAATGGCTCCTGAGGGTGGGGCCTCACAGAGCAGCAGAAAATGCCTACGAAAAAGAGCATTGCACCCAGGAAGAAGGAGGCAGGCGATTGGTCAACGGGGTTTGAACCCACCAATCAACCAAGGGATTTAGCTTGGGCAAAGGGGGATAAGGAAAGTGGCAAGGTCAAGAAGGCGATACCTTGACTGCCCGATGTTGGCCCACCTCCCCTACATTGAAGAGAGGGCATCGCAGCCACAAGTTGGGGGAAAGGGTAAGCGGAAACAGCACAAAATAGTCAGACAAGAAAGCAGACTAGCCTAGGTTGACGAGCCACGAAAACAGTGTCCATGGGATGCCTTTCAGCAGGGGCACTGGCGGAGCTGGTGATAGGCCAACTTGGGGTCAGCAGCAGGTGGTCACGGCACTTGCAGCCCGGGTCGGGCCTAACAGTACCCACTCAAATTACCGGTAGCAAGGGTAGCCTGGAGGCCGAAAGCGCTAGACACCAAAGGATGGGGCATCACACAGAGGGCTGTGCTGGAAGTGCCGTAAGGAGTGTAAAGAACAATGCATCAGAGTGTGATAATTTCATAGATGTGGTGCAGTGTTGAAACCATGAAGCATACGAGTGACCCTGGAAAATGTGATGTTTATGTTTCATGCTGTCAAACAAACTGCTGCCATTATGTACTAGCTAAGACTCTGACTCTGATTACTCGTGGCGGTAGCTATGGTTGTACGAATAAGGATAGGGCAAGGGGCGTCACTCGCACGTCTGGGAGGGGTTTATACCCATCTGTTAAAAAAAGCTGGGCTTTGAGCAGTTTTCTAAGATGGAGATGACTCGATGCCAGGCAGCACTGTAGAGGAAGTATGTTCCACTGTATGGTAAGCACAGAGAACCAGCTGTCACCCCTATGTTGGTAAATGAAACAAAAAACAATAACGAAGATCTTGTTCACTGACTACAGATTATGACCAGGAATATATTTTTGCACTTTTCTGTGAAAAGCTGTGGCAGTTTTTTGGGCAGGGAAAACACTAAAGTAAAACTGCTAATTCCAGCCATCAAGCTTTAGACTTCTACTGGAGTGAGCTGGTTTGACAAAACCTCATAGGATGACCCTGGAAAAAGATTTCCATGTTCCTTGTCTTTTGCTGCCGAATGCTTACACATTATAATTGTATTTTAGCCCTAAAACATAATAGCACCCTCAACATTTTTTTATGTAGAATAGTTTTGATTACCTTGCAGAGACGTTTTAAGGTATGGGCAAAATGGGCAATTAGGGCTTGTAAATATCAAGGACCCCCTGTAATTAGGTACAAGTCCTGGAACAGGGTAAAGCATACAATGGAAAACAACAATCCCAGGCAATATACGGTAAATGCAGTGTAAAAAGGAGAGTTCAAAGAAAGATTGTTAAAAAATCATATATTTTAATTATCTCAACAGATTATCTGTGTATTTAAAAACAATGGTCAACAACTTTCATTAATACATATAAAAATCAACAATTTGATATGGATAACGATGGTTTCTTCGACGCGCATTTCGACACAGTAGGTGTCTTCGTCAGGAAATTACCATCAAACAAAACAATCTAAAATCAAATAAAACAATATTTAGAACTCATATTTACAGTGCATTTTTTTTCTTTATACGTTTTTGTATATATCGCTGCTTTTATTGAGTTAAACATGACTGGAGAATACAAATCTTATGTAACAAATAATCAATAGCAAATCATATGATTTGAGTTGTATCATTTAACAGTGCCAATCTGGGTAAGCATATACTGAATTTACTTTAAGATGTTATGTACAAAACAATTTACAGGAGAGAGGAGAGAGAAGCTCTGTTGATTGATTGAAACACGCTATCATTCTATGGATATTTTCTACATAACATAGCTGTGCTTTATTGTTACCTAGGTGATAAACTCAGTTTTTAAACATAAAAAGCTAAAAATTAGATGAAATGAAAAATTCTGAATAACTATAATTTTACATTAAAGGAGAAGAAAGAAGAAAAGGAAAGGTGGTGGAGATAGCTACCTGGCATTATTATCACTTATTTGTATCTTATTATATGATATTGGGATGCTGAATGGGCAATTACCCAGGGCCCCCACCTTCCAAGTACCCACTGGGAAAGAGTACTATCTCTTTCTCTATATCACCTCTATCCATTTATACATCTCAAACATGGTCCTTCTCTTTGCCTTCCTCTCCCTATAACTCTTTCTCTGCCTAGCGTCATCGTAACAATTTTGACGGTACCCAGAAAGACATATTTTAATTATTTTTGCATCATGTGGGTTGAATTAGAAGAAAACATGCAATAAAAGTAAAAGTCGCTCAGAATCGGGACCCCCTAAAATATGTTGTGCTTCGGACCCCAAAATCCTTAAGGCGGCACTGTTTTACCTACTTGTATATAACTGTTCCTAAAGAAGTTATGGCACTGAAATGTGTGTTATGGAATTTTCTAAGCCGTATCTCTGTTGGTAGCTGCTTCTGCCTCCAGCAGTAAGACTTGACAACTCAAATTTGCTACTCCTGAAGAGCCAACTGGACTACCAATTTGACAATTGAATTGGAGTGCAAAATTATCCATCACCCAGAGATACTACCTGTAATCCAAGGCACTCGTTCAGGATGCTATGCGGTATCCACTGGCTGCTCGAGTCCCGATTAAAAGGCCCTAAACACTTGCATTTTAACTGAGGTGTTTTGAGGGTGACATACTACGGTTCAGTGTTTATGCTGTGGGTGGTGACAATCTCAGGTGGTCCTCGCCATACCTTGCATTGAGGGTACATCAGATTACATTATACCACTTAGAAACAGATTATGAGCCATTCTCCTTTTTTTTTCTAATCAATGGTTTAAAAAATCCGAAAACACATTCTCACAATTTATCTGGGCCTATTCGAAACCTAGAAGATCGGATAAATTGTTGACACTCCCCAAAGAACGTGGAGGGTCGGCACTTCCCAACCTGAGGCTATACTATTGGGCTACCGCTTTATTGCATTATACGGTGCTCTTGAGGGTATATCCTAGACGTGATTCACCGTGGTACCCCTCCCCATTTGAATTAATAATTGGGGTTCAAGCCTGGCTCTGTTTATGGCAACAGTTAAAGCTGGGGTACTATAAAAGGCCAGAATTAAGACTCTTATGGCCGTTTTTAAAATATGGGTACCCTTTTCACCACCTATTTGGATCACAAAGGCTTAATTTTTATACTCCACTTCAGGGCAATGGAAATGGAAATCTACCCAAACATTTTTCCGTCTCACATATGACTGATTGGTGGAGGGGTGGGATTAATAAAATCGTATGTTTTTACTCAGCATCAAGCTTTGTCTCCTTTGATGAATTTAAGACCTAGTTTAATCCCGCCCATAGAGATTTCTTTTTATTTTTTTCAAATAAGGTATTTTTTACAGAAGAAGGGGGGTGGGCCAGGGAAAATGGTTAAAAATGAATTAGTTGAGAAATTAACAAATGAAGCCCCCCCCCCCCGTATTGGGACTATATACAGCTCCCTAAATAGTTTAATGAAGGTTGATATGGAGAAATACTCTGAAAGATGACAAGCCAAGCTTGATATCACCAATAGTGTGTTTCAGCAAGCCTTATTAACGGCACAGATTGCTTTGATGTCAGCTAAATTACAGGTTCAGTTTTATAAAACTAGTTTTTTTATATTATACACCATACCGAATTACAAAATGGGGAGAAGGGAAAGGGGCACTGTGCCCACTCTGCACTCTCTATAATGCAAGACATAGTCCATATGTTTGCAACATATGCTTCACTTTCTATGGTCATTAACAAAATTGGGGAGTTTTTTTTTTAAAATAAGCTGTACCTGAAAGTAGTTATGACCCTTACTCTAATCCAGGCCCGGCCCGTACAGGGCTTTATACCGGGGCAGTGTCGTCAGGTGGGGGAGGGGCAGGGTGTGGGGGTTTAAAATGCGGGATATGGACCATTACAGGTAAGTAACGAAAAAAATTAATAAAACGAATTTCGTTGCCCGCGCTGCATCGCCAAATGTGATGCAGCGTAGGCAACGAAATTCGTTTTTTTTTTTTTTCGTTACTTACCTGTAATGGTCCATATTCCGCATTTTAAAACCCCCCACCCTGCCCCTCCCCTGCCTGACGTCACCGCCCCGGTATCATGCCCTGCACGGGCCAGGCCTGCGCTAATCCTTTAGGGTATACAAGAGGATGGTAATACTGATGAGGGTAGGGGGGGGTTAAGTGTTTCAATGGCTATATTTAGGCTATGTGTCTCTGCGCTATGACTGGAGTCAGAACTCCCCTCTTTTCAGGAGTGGTTGGCCAGCAGTTTTTTTGTCTATAACCTTGATAAACCTATTTATGCTCGGAACGGCCTTATGGAAAGGAAAAAAGGCTTAAAAATATGGAAACACCTGTTCAGCTGGGTGGAACAAAAGAAGGGATGAATTGCACACGCACTTTATAGATATGATTGAACAGAATAGTCGATTTTATCAGCTAATTGAATAACAATTTATGAAAAAGTGTATGTATTTATTCCTCTTTTTAGCTTTGTGTTTTAATTCTGTCATAGATTTGATTGCCAATGGATTCCTGTTCTTTCTATGCTTGTATATAGTTTCACTGTCTGGGGGAGGGTGGAGGGATGGTAAGAGTTTGGAAAGAAAAATTGTTATTTAAAAAATTCTCAATAAAAAGGTTCAAAAAACAGAGAGAACCAGGTTATAAGCACCGATAAGGGTGTTGTGGTGTTTATCGCTTCTGGTAAAACATGGTATCATTGGGATCAGAATTTACCCAGAGCAATAAATAGGATCTATTACAAGTTTTACCCTAACAATGTGAAATAACATGCAGAGTTTGATATTTTCAACAACAAAATACTAATGTACTGATATTTAGGCCTTTTTACATGTTTTTTAGGCAGATTTGATTTGCTGAGGAGGGAACTCGGGGCACATGGACTTTACTACACCTGGTAATTACCAGGTACAATAAACTCTGCACCTGTTGTATTAGGAACTAGATCCAAACAGAGGTTTTCATTGGTATTGCAAAAGAGCAAGTCACTCATAACCGAGGCCTGAAAGTGAAGATGACAAACCAGAGGCTCAACCAAGAAGAAACCACTAACAACAGAGGGGCATATTCTCAAGGAACTATTGCTGCATTATTGGCACTTCATCGCAGCCAAGGTTGCGATACAACTAACGCCCCATTCACAAGCTAGTGCTAACAGCCATTATCACCAGTTTACCTGCGATAGCAGCCGCAAAAAACATCACCACAGATGACCCCCGCAACTATCACTATTGAGATCCAGAGTAGGCGTTTCCGTGCAAAAAATGTGACAACACTACTCCGCAACATTCTCAGTGACCAGCCAGATCGGCGATAAGACCACAAAACAGGCGATAAGGCGCGTTAGCTGCATGAAATTAACAGCTGCACTGACCTGGTGTAAAGTCGGACGACAGCCTGCACCAGAAAAGGGAGCCCAGTCCACAGCCACACCTGAAGGGCAACAGATGCCATGGAGCCACTGATCATGCAGCCTGGACACCCCGGAAGGCCACCACACCCACCACAGCAGCATGACCACCCCCACCCCCCAGACCTCTCCCTCCCGGACCAACACTGAGGCAACACAGACAAAGACAGCGACCCCTCAGAAAACTCATGAACCTCACAGACCCAACACCAGAGAATGCCATTGCCTACTACAGGCTCAAAGGGAAACCCATCCTTAGCATCCTTACCACCATTGCCTACAGGCTGACGGTACCAACACAGTGGACAGCCAACATACCACCTTGGACAAAGCTGCTGGCCATGCTGCACGTGTGGGCCACTGGTACCCTCCAACCAACAACCCCCAGAGTCGGAGGAGTATCATAGCCAGTCCAATACAAGTTCCACACAATCGTTGTGGATTACATAATCAGCCTGGTACCTCACTATCTATACTTCCCCCCACACTGCGCAGGAACAGCTGGAGACCAAGCAAGGCGTCTCTGCCACAGCTGGCTTTCACACGTGTGAGCGGGCAATTGACTGCACACATGTCCTACTTGTGCACTCTGCCGACACTGCATACAATTACCGCATCAGAAAGCACATGTATCCCATCAATGTACAGGCAATAGTGGACCCCCCGGGAATCTCCCCCAACCTCGACGCCAACCACCCGGGCAGTGCGCATGATTTCTACTTCTTCCGACAGTCCATCATCAACCAGCGCTACCAGGATGGCACCCGCGGAAATGCACTGCTCGTTGGCAAATACCAAATGAACACACCACACACCTCAACACCACAACAATCATGCAACTCACAACACTGGGAATGCACATGTCACAAGCTCACATACAACATGCCAAAAAACATGCACACCCACAAGACATGAGAGCACAACTTACTGTAGGAACCTGGGCCAGCCATGTACATTAGCCATCAATGGCATGGCATCTCAGCCAAACAATAGCAGAATGTGGGAAGAGGTGGGGACCAGGCATGTGCAAAGGAGGCAAGTGAAAAATGATTAAGAATGTACACAATGCCAAGTGTGGAGTGGATGTGCTAGCCAGACTCAGTATGCAGACCACACACATATCCATGTCGACAAACATTGCTGGTTTTTGGAGTGTAGTGGACGCAACCATGTCACCCCAGCCAGTGGGGAAGGTCGCGAAAATGTACCCTGTTACGTCCCCCCCATAAACGTGAACGGATTGGGCTGTCCGGCGTATGCCAAGCCAGCGTAGGGGTGTGAATAAAAGGCATCAACTCTGGGCATGGCTCCAAGCCTGAGGCACTCATGCCTGGCAACCAGCTACGACCATCAGGGCCTTCGCGAGCAAGACCCGCAGTACTCCTTTCTTGTTGACGTACTCTACTAGTAGGTCACACATTTGGAATTGCGTCTTGATTACACTATGGTAGAGGACATTATTTATGGCAGATTTTATGTCACTGTACTCCCTTCGATGTGGTGCCACCAAGGCTGTGCATAGCATTACAACCACATATGTCTGTGGGCCCATGTGGACAACTGCACTCGGGCCACAATAAGCTCGAGTAGGTCACACATTTGGAACTGAGTCTTGATTACTAATTGGCAGAGTACATATCATTGCACGCTAGGAAAGGTGTAAGAGGAGTATGCGTTTCAGTCATGAGAAAAAGAGGATCATCGTTAAAGAGGTGATCGAACACTATCGACAACTGCCCTGTCACTAACTCTGTGCATGGAGAGCCCACCACACGTGGCTGTGGGCCACTGCTGACCGCTGCCTCCAGCCTACACTGCGGTCGAGTAGGACACACATTTGGATCGTAGTCTTGATAATGCAATGGCTGAGTTCATTACATTATACCAGCATCATCGCAGACTGCATCCCCTCTCAGCCCCGGTGCCACTAAGTCTGTTCCCCGGCATTCAGGGACACTCTCTGGTAGAACTTTGGTGGCATCTGAGTCTATGGACAGGGGGTTGTCTGCATCCTCATGTAGCTGGTACCGATGTGCTAGTAATGAAGAGGCTGTAGCATTCCACTCCTCAATTTGCCGCTTCCGGATGGCATCTGCCCTCTGCATCATGCTCTGGAGGACACCCTCCACTGTCTCCTGCATCCCTCTGTCACATTCACCTTGGACATCAATGAGGACCGGTTCAGTCCATGTGGCCCTACATCAGTGCACCGCAAGTCACCGTCCCATGGCGCTGTGCCTGTGCCGGCCGCAGTGCATCCTGGGCCACTAACACTGTGCAGTTCAAGTCAGGGACCCGGTCTTCTGAGATATTGGATGGCCTCTGAGACGATGGCCTTGGGGTCATCGACACCATGTGAATGTGGCCCTGCACTGTCTGCTGCCTCCGGCCTCAACTGCAGTCCACCAGGGCTCACACATCAAATCGAGTCCTGACGGGGCAGACGCCGTATCACCGCAGGAGGCACACCCCCAACACCGCCAGGACCACCTCCAACCGCCAACTGACAGAGTCGAAACAGTCATACTGGCAGACTAACTGAGTTGCTCACACCTGTCGTGAATGCCATCATCTGCCTGATACCCTGCTCAGCACTCCAGGTGCCACTAAGTCAGTGCACCACAAGTCATCGTCCATTTCTGTTTTGGTTATGTGCTGTGGCGAGCTCATGCAGCAGTGTCACATCAGGCAGTGTGGGAGACCTGGGACGACGATGAGGAAGATGATGCAGATGTAACACCCCCACTGCAGCTGCATCAGGAATATCCCGTAGGGACCCAATCCTAGACATTTTCTTCACATAAGCGCGCTCAGCTCTAGTGCCCCAACCTCAGTGCACTGCAACTGATTGACACGTCTGTTTGCTCATTGGGTGACCTCTGTACTGGCTCCAGCTACCACCATGATGTCCCGCTGTTGTCTCTGTAATACTGGAGTTTCTGTTTCTGTTTTAATGGTGTTCACTGTTGTATTTGTTGCCATCACCAACAACTCTGTGAGGGCTGGCTTACTCTCACCACACACACATCCAGCACAGGCGTCACTGTACACATGACCCTGCCAATAAAGGGGTCCGTCCGGGCGCATGTGCCCATAGCCAGTTCCACAAACTATATGAGTGTATCTGAGTGGTCATAATGTATGCATTAGAGCCCCGGGCTCTACCACATTGCATTGTGCTGTTTACAGTGGACGCAACCGTGCCCCCGCGGGCAACAGGTATGACCTTGGACATGTAGCTTTCTCGTCAGCCACTCAATATGCAAGAATATTGTACTAGGCCATCGTACGGAGGTCCAGCATGGGTGTGTGAATGGTAATTCCGGGGCTCTGGGAGTGGTTCAGTACAGGAAATGTGCAGATGCATGTGTCTCTGTTGCAGTGTGGGCTTCCTTTGTGGGGTGTAGGTGGTCCCTGATGGGACATAGACACCCCCTATGTGATGTAGTTTGGCTTCCATGAGCTCTGACCCCACCCGCACCTGTTCGGCCACCCCTTTTTTTGGCATTCTGACACCTGGCTTCTGAATGCGATGTGTGCCTCGGTGGAGTGTTGGAAGCCAGCCATGGGGACGGGCGCTTCCTGCTGTGTGGTCTTTGCCAGGGCTGGGGTCTCCTCTATGTGGATTGGCTGCCCTGATCCTGGGGTGGGTTGCCTAAGATGTCCATGAGCTGTTGTAGTGCGTTGGTATCGAAGGTGTGGTGGTCCTCTCCAGCATCACTGATGAGTTGTCTGGTCTGCTCTGCTGAAGGTGTTGTTTGTCCCTCTGCAATGTGAAGGGGAGATGCATGATGACATTGTGCTGACATGTATGTTGGCGCATTGTTCTTGTTGACATGCAGACTGTATGACACTGTACATTGTGACTGTTTAGGCAGTGCTGGAAATTTGATACAGGACAGTGGACATTTGGACTATGTGACGGATGTGAGGCTGTACACGTACATGGGAATCTCACAGTTTCCTGCTTTGTTAGATGTGATTGGCCTGTTTATGCGCATGAGCGGAGCCAGTTGTGTGCCCTGTTCTGCTGTGTCGGTGTTGCACTTTGTACCACATTGTAATGGGATGTGCTGCGATTGCTATGTGTGTGCGCTGCAGTGTGGCACGGGGTCAGGGACATGATCCTGGGTCATTGTGGGTGTGCAGTGTGCTACACATCGTTGTCCATGTTCGTCATTGTGCCCATCTCCCCCCGCCCCTGGTCCTTACTCACCCTGTTGATGTCCATACTGCCACCTTCTTGCACCATCTCAACATTGATGACTATGGCCTCCATTTCCTCTAGCTCCCCCTGTGGTGCAGGACTTCCTCCTCCTGTTGCTGTTGCTGCCTTCCTGTTGGCAGCGGGTTTGTTCTTGGTGTGACTTTTCACATCATGCCAGCGCCTCTTGAACTCCTTGACTGCATTCACGTTAGTCTCATTGTGAGTCAGTTGATGGTAGTGTACTGTCACCTCTGTGATGCTGATCTAGTTTTGCTGTGGACTGCACCCCATCTTCCTCTTTCTCTTCTCCTTGTCCTTCCCCGTGCCAGAGGTTCCTTGCTGGAGGTCTGCGGGGCTTGTGGGGTTCGCGTTGGCCTCTGCACTTGATCCGGGTGCATCCATGGTGCTACGCAGTTTGAATTGCCTTTGGTGTATTATTTTTGTTGCTTTTATAGTGTATCTTCCCGCCTGACGTGTGGGATTAGCAGGCCTGTCACCAGTTTTCACGGCTTTGTGTATCGCGATTGGCCTCATCACAACTTTTTTTGCATTGGTGTTTCTCATTTTAATGGCGTCGCATTGTCTTTATCGCGAACATTTGGCATGTTGTCTTGGGCCTATCGCATAGTACCTGTGTTCTGAATAGTGACTTAACAGGGCGTTGTTTTCCTGTGATAGACTGCGATATGAAAAGTTGCATTAAGCAATTTTGCTGTAATTATCACACGTTCTTGAGAATATCCCCGGGAGGAGAGAATTCATGTAGCCAACCTGTTCAAGGAGCAAGGAGAAGGCTTGTCCAGTGGTGACCAGCAATGAACTATCCCTTTTGATTTTATTGAAGTGTTGGTCAATTTAGAAATGTTCCCAATTTCCATAGAGACAAATCTACTTACAACCCCCAGATCTAAAATCCTAGCTGCAGATAAGTGAAAGGTCCCGAACGGACATTTTTAGACAGCTGGATGATACAGAGGTGACTTGGAGGTCACAGGTTGGAGTCCTGGTGAGCTGACCCAGTTTCACATTCTTCTTGGGTTGATAAAATTAGTTCATGTTGTGCAGAATTCACGTTTTGTGTTCTGTTTTTAGAAATTGACTACAGTATAGTAGCAAATGCTAAATAAATAAAAGCATAATAATATATGGAATATATGGAACAATATTTCTAAATCAAAAAAGTGCCTCTGATTTTTTTTGGCAACATTTCACTGCCACACAAAGAAAAGATCTTGCTAGGATTTTGGGAGACGATTCCTTTGCATAGCTGTCAAGAATGTATCTATCATGAGGGTGAACGAGACTGACCTTGTTTTACAGCAAACAGCACCGAGAAGGCTGGGACTTTCACATTTCTCTTTGTCAGTCTGGAATTTCAGCTGCCTCGTGATGTGCGCTTTTGTTAAGAACTTCGGGGCAGATTTACAAGCCCCTTATGCCACCAGTGCGTCACTTTTCATGAAACACTGGCGGCGCATTTCAATGACCCATGTTTGCAAGGACAGGAAAAGTCACCCTGCATGACTTTTCCTGTCCTTGTAAATACGACCCCTGTACACGCCAAACTTTGCGTGAAAGGGGCGTTCCATGGGTGTTGCTGTGGATGTTTCCACTCAACACCCATGGAAACAGACTCATTTTCAGTTTTATGAGGAATTGTAAACCTGGAAATGCATCAGAATGCTCCACCACCCTAGGGGTGGCTTAGCTAGGCACAACAAGGAGAAATGTTTTCATTTCTCCTTGTTTTTTTACTCTTTCAATGCGTGCTGCATTCTACAGCACGCATTGAAAGAGGAAAATGCCTTTAGTGATTGTTTCTCTGCATGAAGGGGCACCTTCCTGCAGAAAAACAATCTCCCCATGATGCAGGAATCCTTGCACCATGATGCAAGGGTGCCTGCGACGGCGTATAGCAGCTGTTTGTGCACCAGCGCAGGGGAGAGCACAGGAATGCAACATATTATTGTAAAAATGTCCCATTCCTGTGCTATGAAAGTGCTGCAGCGTAGCGCAGCAAAAGGGCTTGCGTTGCCGCGCTACGGCACTTTCTTGTAAATCTGCCCCTTCAACTGGCTCTAAGTGGCCCTAATGATATTTAGGTTATCGAATAACGAAGCTTTTACAAGCCTATGGAGGGGCCATTATGGGCAGCCTGGGATAGAGGATGCTTCCCCCTACTAGTTACCCCATGCACTGCTCTTGTTACCTTCAGGGCTCATGAAGGCAGTGGCAGAAGCAGAAAGCAAACAGTGATCTCAAGAGTCCTGTTTACCTTCTGTTGTTTTAACTCCCTATTCCTCGCCTAGCACGCCAGCTGCAAAATGGAGACAACAGAGTGGCTACGGGTTGGGACAAAGGGTCAAACTCGGGCTGGCATCAGAGATCAACGGATGCGTGATATGACTTCTGCCACCACTGCCATTCTGGTTCGTTGACGTCCACGCTTGATGGGACATGTAAAATAAAATGTTGCATTCGAAGGAAACACGGTGTTCTACGGATAATTGAGGTGCCTCATCTGTGAAGGTTGATTAGGCCGCTCTCACTTATGGGGAATTGTATCACGGCTCCCTCAAGCCTGCCGCACCTTTGAGTTATAGGGCCTTCCCGCCCATAAAAGGCACATAACGTTCACCCTTCACGAGTGAGGTGTCTCAGATTGCTACTTGTCAGGAAATGAGAGGTATTTTAGCGTTCTGCTTCTGTAACCCTGCTGTCCGCTGGAATGACGGCGAAATTACCTGAAAAAAGCAGGCTTGCCTTCTGTCTAGGGGGGCTGCAATGCCTTCCGCCCTTCAAGGTGTTCTGTCCCTTCCTGAGAGAAAGGGACACTTTGCAAGGTTATTACAAAATGATTGCCATTACCCTCACTTGGGGAAAGGCAGGTGACATTAATGAATTTGTTTTTATTGTTTAATTTTCCTATTTACAGAGTGTGAAAGGCAATTTCTACTGGAAGTTCCGTACTGAGGAATGCAAGTCGAGACCGTTATCGGTTGCTACATGATGGATGGTGAATAAAACCATAAACAATGACAACAAATGCACTCAAAACCTAGCACAATAAACTTGTAAGGGAGCGCGACCGTGACATTAATATTTTGAGTGCTCAGTTATTACAACAAGTCCAGGGGAAAGGAGCAAAGCTCGGAAGTGCACACAGTCACACAGCATGGACAGCATATGCTTGCAGAAATTGCAGTTGAATCCAGGACCTTAAGTGGGATGAAAAAAAATATGTGTGTGGAGGGTGAGGGTCTCTAACAGGGGCGTGGCCTATGTAATTAAGGGCATAGCTTAAATCCCTAAGCTAAATTTCTGTGTTTACCCCAGGGTGCCACCCAACTGGTATTTTGGTGCGTGACCGAGCTTTTTGTTATTGTATCCAGGTATAAAAGGCGACAACTGACATACACCTAAACCCACCCAGTACAATTGGCTTTGTCTGTGATTATTAGCTTCTTAAGATACATGAGTAACAACTGTGATTGTTTTGTCAATCATTTAAAAAAAATGTAATTATGAAATTATGAAACTCTGAATTAAACACTACTACAACCTGTGGAAGGGGTACTGGTCTTCAGATTGTCTCAATCACTTTTTTTTATGTTCACTCTATGTTAGACATGTACAACCTTTTTCTCTCTACTTCTCGTCCATCTGCATATCTACACATAATCTCTTTCCTCTTCAGCACCCTCTTTTCCCGCTCTTCTGAATGCATGCTCTCTTATCTCCTTCACTTCACAACCCTCTAAACCACACAACACCCACTTCCCTTTGAGTGCTGCCTACTCTTTTACTTTCACTTTGTTAATTTTCTGACTAGGCCTGGATGGAGTACTGCTACACGGAACTCTGCGATTTGACCAAAACACTCCACTGCACTACTTCGAGTTCTGCAAGCGGCAGAGTGCATTTGGTCATGCCGTTCACGTTGATTTTCGGTGCCAGGTGTTTGTTCCACACTGTAAAATCACCGCAGATGGCACCATGGGCAGCACAAGAGGGCACTGCTTCTTTTCTTGCCACTGGAGTAGATTTTCTATCCGAGTGGCAGCTTTCTCAACGTGAATGGAAGGTTTTTCAATGCGAGCAGTCTTGACCATCTGCTACTGTCCACTTGAAAAATCTGACCACCCGTCTTGAAATATCTCCCCGGGAGGTGGATTTTCCTCACTTGTGCTCGCCAACTTGACGCTGGCGAGCGCGAGAATGGAAAAACTCTGCTGCGAAGAGTTTTTCGGTACTCACGTGCTCCGTGGAGTGCAGCGTGTGGAAAGCTCTGCAAACTCTGCAAACACATTGAAGTTGGCCGCGCAGACCTAAATCTGACAACTATGTACATCCGTTTCACTTATGTGCTTTGCAGAGGTAACGGATTGCATAAAATGAGTTTTGAACACCTATTTGACTTGACAAGCACTGTGAGAAACTTGCACTGCCTCTAGAGTGCCCACTCGTGGCTTTTATAAATACATGGAGGCTAGTCAGTTCAAAAAATGCACTGTACAAGTGTAATATGTCACAGGAAAGAGAATACAAAAACACGACACCCTGGAAATAGCTATCACTCTTAGGGAATGCAAGATTAACCACAATATGAAATATACATAGGACCTAAATCTCTGACTTGGATTAATTTAAGGATTTTTACATTCGTTGTTCAGAAAAAGATCAGTGCGTTTATCATTACAGTAAAGGACATGATTTTTGGGGCCAATATGTACCCGTTGTACTTTTTTGATGAATACCAGGTTTGAGACCCAGAGGAACCCAGCACACTTAAAGCCCTGCTTGAAACGATGGTTGAACAGGTGTGACCATGCTTGCTAAAAAGAAGAAAGCCACTTTTACACTGACTTTTGCTTTTTTGTCATAAGGAAGATGTTTTAGTAAACGTTTTGTGGAAATAGACAAGAAATAAATATGAGTCATTTGCGAAACACTTTAGGGCAGATTTACAAGCTCTTCGCGCCTCTTTTACGTCGCCGTTGCGTCCGTTTTGTGGTGCAGCAGTGGCGCAAAAGATGCGCCATTGTGCAGGGTATTTACAATGTGACGCATCAGGGAGATGCGTTACGTTGTAAATCCCTGGGCCGGAGGTAGGCGTTGCTGCGCAGGGGGGGGGGGGGGGGGCGTTCCGGCGTAGGAACGCCTCCCAAAAGTGGCTGAGTGAAATCTACAAGATGCACCTCCAGCAATACGCCGCGTTTACGGCACAGATGTGTCCTGCATCTGTGCCGTGTTTGCCCCATGGTGCGCCGCATTGTAAATGCGGCGCATCCATGGTGGCGGAGCTGCGGCGCACAATAACTGGCACATCCCTGCTGATATGCACGGATGCGCGACTTATTGTAAATCTGCCCCTATGAATGGTTAGCCCTTCAGAAGCCACTAGTGCAGTCCCCGTCACGCCTCCCTCAAACCTCTATAAGAAGGATTTTTTTAGAAAACTGGTTGCAATTGCTGCATTTTACAGCACTTTGTGATAACGCATTTGCCAAAACTAAAGTGACTTTATGCTACCTTACAGGGGAGCACTGCTCTTATGAAACTCGAATCAAATGGCATTTTATAGCGCATCGATCCGAACCCTGCCGTATCTAGATAGGAGTTATACTTATTGGGGCGAGTGGGTGGAGGCACCCTCTCTCGATGCATCGCTGGGCTGCCAAGATATTCTTGATTTTTATGGTATATATGCAGATGTGCAGAGTGTCATTGCTATTATCATTGTTGAGAGGTGTCATGAATCGAGAGGCTAAGCTTGACTGGGTCATGATGCCCCTCCTCTCTCTCAACAATCGTAATAGACAGAATAATTAACTCTGCACTCGGCGTGTATAGTTTATACCACAATATTGTTTCAAGTGCGCTGGATATAAAAAAACGGCATTTAAACAGACTCACTTCACAATCTCAGCGCGAGCACACAGGCATGAATGCATGCACACACACACACACACCCACACACAATACACACACACACACGCACACACACACACACACACCCCAAAGTCAAAGTTGAAATGTGTAATTGCATGCTTAAGTTTATTAATATTGCATTATAAATAATGCAATTATAATGGCTAGATATATATGTACATTGATATAAAAGTGTATATATATACACACATATATATATTGTTCATATATATTTACACATTATAATTGTATTTTTTTAACATATGTTTGTAAATATTTTGTTCATATATAATAATTTATCATAATTTTATTAATTAAAATGTAATAATGAACATAATTAAAAATAAAACTTTTAAAACTTTGATAAAAAAAACATAACTTAATGCTTATTGATATATTTGCATACACGCACCCCCCCCCCCCCCCCCCCCCACACACACACACTATATAAGCTATTTATTACGATTGTTGGCTGTCGGTAGGGGCCATGACTCACAAGAGATGAAGTTTCGAGTGGATCATGATGCGTTTCCCCTCCCTCAACAATGCATGTATATGTATGGTTTCTGCCATGGTACTTTTTCATGTGTATTTCTTTTATCAAAATATATTTAGCCAAAGTAGTATGCATCGGTCTTAAAGTGTGCAGTAAGGAAAAATCACATTAAAGAGGCCTTGTGACTATTAAGAGAGTTTTTCTTCTGTGTAAAGTAATTGGTACATGCATGAAACAGTTGTATCTCTCATGCCGATTTTACTCTGTTGTGGTAATAAACTAGAACTTGACCTCTGCACAGTAGTGATAAATGTGTGAATACACATTTATTAGTATATCAGTATGAAATATTATGTGTTACTTAGCCATATTTATTTTCACTGCCATGGTATAAATACATTCTTCTAACTAAGCTAGTGAAAATAAATGTAGCCCAATAAAGATATTATTTTGAGCAAGTTCTTTAATAAACACATACTCCCTCGTTCATTACTACAGGGCAAATGTCTTTTGCCATATAACGCCTATTCTCCATCCTAAGTACCTTGAAATCGCATTCAAACCTATTTTTCGTAACTCCTTTTAACAAAACAATCAATCATTGCTAATCCTCAAATAACATTCTGTTGCTGTTGGAAGCTGAAATTCCCCTGACTGACAGAAAAATGACTAATTGCCACAGAAACCAAAATGAATTCATGTGAGGAGGAAATATTAGCCCTGCTTGATTTATCCTAATTATATACCAGTTTGATGAACCTGGATATGAGAACAAAAAGAAAGCAATGTGAGTGGAGAAAAAAAGCAGAGCGTGGTTCAGAGCCAACGAAAGACGTCACCCATTTTCACAGAGAAGGCTTCAGATTGTGAACAGTGAGTGAAACTAAAAGTAACATTTGAAAAAAATGGAGTTAGAAATACGGTTTTTATACATTTTTCCAGTTTTGGCTAAACCATGCCATTTTATTTTATTTTATTGGGCCGCTTGTTAGACTTCAACACTATTGGTCTTTTAGGTCTGGGAATGTTCAAATATTACAATTTAAGGTCAACTGATTTTGTGTTTTGTGTTGTAATTGGCACATCAGTAACCTTGTCACTATGCTGGGTAGAAAATAGGTGACCATACACATGGGTATCCACTATGTTCATCAGATTTTGTAAAACATTTTAGACACTCTGGGGCATATTCACAAGGAGCTATCGCCAAATTAATGGCACTTTATCGCATCCAAAGTTGTGATAAATTTACCCCACCATTCACAAGCAGGTGCTAAGAGCACCAGTTTTCCAGCGATAGCAGCTGCAAAAAACATCGCCACAGAGGACCCCCGCAACTATCGCTAATGAGATGCAGAGTAGGTGTTCCCGTGCCAAAACCCTACAGCACTCCTCAACATTCACAACTACCAGACAAATCGGCGAGAAGAACACAAAACACGCGATAAGGCGTGTTAGCAGCAGGAATTTTACACCTGCTATGACCTGGTGTAAAGTCGGACGGCAGCCTGCAGCACAATAGGGATCCCTGCCCAGGGCGTCATGGGAAGGGCAACAGATGCCATGGAGCAACTGAACATGCAGCACGGACACCCAAGAGGGCCTCAACACCCACCTGGCACCATCCCTCCGGACCACCACAGAGAGGCAGCGCAGATAAAGACAGCGGCCCCCCAGGAAACGCATCTGCCTCACAGGCTTTACTGTTAGCTAAAAGGTGGAAAACATGCTCATTTGTTCGATTTGTAGACAAGTAGTTAGTCGGGGTAAGCTTGGTCCCAACTATGGCACCGGAGGCCAGAGAGGTCATCTGAAAAAGCACCACACTATCATTTGGGATGCGCACCTAAGGAAGATCCAGGGAGCCAAAAGTACAACAAATCTAAATGTATCCATTGATATTGCATCTGATGATGATGATGAGGGGCTTATCATGCAGGGCGGGCGGGAGTGAAGAAGCGACAGACATTTTTTCTGGTACACCCAGTACCCCTGGCAGCAGCACTGCAGTGGTAGCGCCCACACCCCCTAACGCTGCAACATGTAAGAGGCACACTAAGAGTCTGGGAGAGACACCAATGCGAAAAAGTACATCAATGAGCCTAACTGGTTTGAAGAAATCTGCATCATCATCATCACGTAAAATGGTCCAGACCACCATTAGCAGAATGTTTTGGTCGGATGCGCCATTTGAGCGCAACCACCCAACGGCATGTCTGTATAACGCAAAGCTGGCTAAAATGTAAGCGCTGGACCTTCTCCCTTTTTCTTTCGTGGAAGGGGTGGGTTTTCTAGAATTTGTGGCAACAGTCTGCCCTAAATGGAAGGTTCCTATCCAGTCCTATTTTGCCAGAGTTGCTGTTCCAGTACTACATCAAGATGTGCTGGAGGTGATTGGCGCAGCTATTCAGACGAGTGCTGCTCACACTATCCACCTAGAAACAGACATATGGACCAGTTGCCAAGCCCTTGATTACATGTGCATCACTGCACACTGGGTCTCTTTTGCAGGGGTTAAAGACAAGTTAAAAGCAGGTGTTGACACGGACACAGTTTTTCAAGCTACTCGGAAACATGCAACAGTAGCCATGTTTGCCATGGAGAAAACTCATACTGCACCTAACTTTTGGAGGCGTTTGATAGGAAGGTCTGTGAATGGATGCATCCAAGAAATTGCATGATTGGTTATGTTTCCACGGATAATGGCAGTAATATAGTTAAGGCCATGCATCTAGGTGACTATTTCAGAGTGCCGAGTTTGGCGCACAATATTAACATTGTTGTGCAAGATTTCTTGAAAAAAAAAAACACCGTCAACAAGTTACTGACCACCTGCCGAAGAATCTGCACACATTTCAGCCATTCTTTTAAGGCCCGGAAGAAGCTGAGGAGCTTTCAACATGAACATAGACTGACAGTCAAAGGACTCATCCAGGAGGTGGCAACACGTTGGAACTCAACCTTTTACATGCTAGAGCGTCTGTCTGAGCAGTGGGGGGTAATCAATGAGTATGTCTATAAACTGGCTTCTACTATGAAAGCCATGAGGCTGGAGTTGGAGGAATGGAAGCTAGTTGCAAGCCTGACAGACATGCTTCGTCCTTTTGAGGTCTTCACGCGTGAAGTCAGCATGGAGGACTGTTCTTTGGACAAAGCTATCCCATTGTTGCGCATGCTAGAGCACCAACTGAAGGCGGTGTCTTCAATGTTGAAAAACAAGACGCGTATCAGTCGGCGGAGAGGTTATTAAGAGGTTATTAAGCCGCTTAGTTAAAAATGAAAGGTTTAAAAAATACATACAAAACAACATTACATTTGTGCCACTATTCTGGAACCACGGTACAAAAAGGCCGTGGCCAGCAAAGCATTCATTCCTTTTGATGAAGCAGATGTTTCAAAGTACAAACATTGGCTCTCGGTACGAAAAAAAGAGCAGCAGAAAATTGAAGGAGCCGGCAGAAGTACAACTGAATCAGCAGGCCATCCAGCGTCAAGTTCCACTTCTGAATCTGTGGCCGAAGGGAGTCACTTTCCCTCACAGCTTTAACGACACCAGCAACTGTATCATCATCCTCACCTGCACCAGGCCCAGCCATAATATTGTCAGAAGCGGATTGGCTAACTCATCAAGGGTTTGCCCGTTCCAGTGATGCAAAGGCCACAGATGGTACGCAAAGTGGAGCAATCCTGGAGAACCTTCAGTGATGGTGCAGGCCTATCTGGATGACACAACAGAAGTCTTCGTTAATCAGAACCCATTGCTGTATTGGTATAGGAAAAGGGATCTATGGCCACTGGTCACCAACCTGGCTCTAAATTATTTGTCTTGCCCACTTGTGTCTTCTGAACGTGTTTTCAGTACTGCTGGTGCCATTGTAACTTCAAAAAGGACCCGCCTCTCGCCCAAAAATGTGGAGAAGTTAACATTGATCAAGATGAATCAGCACTTCATACGACCAGATTACAAAATACGTGAATGCACGCAGGAAGAAGAGGACACTGACTTAGGTGACGGAAGTTATTCGCTGTTACCTGACCTAATCCCGTCTCAATTCATTGAGTTTGAGGACAAGCTATACTTCCCTGACACCGAGGCCTGAAAATGACTTCCTTTTTTTCGTCCTTATTCACTTTAATTCCTGTGTGTCTTTCTTTGTTTTGCAACTTTTACCACAACAAAACTCTAATCACCTAATCACAACAAGTCCATCAGCAGCACTGTCTTCATCTTATTTCCTTATTGATTTGAAGGTGCCGCAGTCTGCATTCCAGAGGTTCACAAGTTCACTACTCAATCATGCTCCTCTATCCTCCTCCTCCAGACTCCCCCTATCCATTTCCCTCAAGGCAGATGGCTGGATTACGCAAAATAAAGAAACTTTGTCTTCGTAGACGAGTCCCCTCAAGTGGGACTGGAATTGCTGACTACATGCTTGCTGATTGCTGACAGTTACTTCCAAAATTGACAGGAAAGGCTGCCCTGTGGTCCCTCACTTTCAGAAGAAGATGCGGACAAAAAGTGGAACAGGTAATGAATAATGAGAAGAAAATGGCATGCAGTGGACGGCAATGGCTGTCTGGCTCTTATGACAGCAATTGTTGTTTGTTTGTTGTGCATGAAATGAATCATATGTCTTCTGTTATTATTTAATCTTTTACACACTAAATGTAACTCAAGTCTACTCTGCTTTTTTTTACCTTGTTTACTTCAACTGCAGGGGCCACTATGTTGCATTTTCCAATATGCAAAATGTCCTTGGACTTACTGTTTGCCAATATACCATGATGATTGATTAAATAATAGATCTTTTTTCTTTACAGTCACTCACTGGGATGGATGGATCATCAGCGTCGGTTTACGGAAGAACTATGGCAATTCGTGAGTGGCAAACAGGTAAACCAGTCTACCACAACTACTACAGCAGAACTACATGTCTGTCTAGTCGTGGTATGGAGTGGTTGAGGCAGTGTAGTGTTGTTATGCCAGGCAGAGTACAGAGTACAGCAGTTCATGTAAAATTGGGGCTATGTGGCTTGCTGCATACAATTAGATATGCTTTGTCTGTCTGTGTCAAAGAGCCTAGGTATGCTACATCAGGTTGCTTCACTCAGTGGTGCCTGCCTTGACCGTCTGCATGGCCCTGCCGCAAGCATGGGCCAAAAATCTGTTACGCTCAAGAATATGCAAAATTTTCGGCAATTTCGCAAGATTCGCGGATTGCAAATTTGCCGCCGAAAAAAGAGCAAATTTCGTGAGCGGAATGGATTTTTGGCCCATGCTTGCGGCAGGGCCATGCAGATGGTCAAGGCAGGCACCACTGAGTGAAGCAAACTGGTGTAGCATACCTAGGCTCTTTGACACACAGACAAAGCAAATCTAGGGTTTAGGGTTCAGTGTGGTTTACTAGGGGTTTTGGGTTTAATTAATAGTAGTAGAAAGCTTTATTCGATTTTAAAACAGATTAAAATCATGAAAGCAACATCATAATATTCAATTTCATACACAATTGTTAAAATACATTTAAAAATATTCAGAACAAACAGCTGCAAAGGTGCACCACAAAGCATAAAACAATGAGTGTAAACGACGTTTTAGAAAAATAAGAAGATATTCCTCAGAGATGTTGGAGTTCTTCTGTGAATCTTTATTTTCAAACGGTAATAAAACACATACAGCCGACGCGTTTCGTCCCAAACTGGGACTTCTTCAGGGCTTTTAAATCAGTTGGACGTCGCATGTGTGGAAGAACATGTATGGAAGCGGGGTCCAAGGGTCACCTTCCCGGCTAATGTAATCCTGTTCTATAGTTGTTCTCTCGGAGGCTGATTATACAAAACGAATTCTTGGTAAAAGTGTGTTAGCGGTTAGCAGTGGAAGAAGTATCTTTGGAATATTTGGGTGGTCTGGAGAATCATGTCACCTCGCTCTCAAAAATTGCTCAGTCCGTATGCTGATGACACACCCGGAACACGACGTCGCCACAGGTGTGTCATCAGGTCGAGGGCTGTGGATGGGTGCCGGCCGGTTTATCAGGATCGGTCTGCTGGGATACAGTGCCCACTCCCTCTTCCACTGGACTAACAGGACCTCCAGTCCTACACCAGTTCCTTTTTTGACTCAGCATACGGACTGAGCAATACAAAACAGTAATACATGAATAGTAGTCTGTTCGGAAATACCATCACAGGGGCATCGGATAATTGTATTAGACCAGTCTTGTCTCTTTGGAAATGTAACTAAACAGAAGAATATGTTGAGCCTAAATCGTGTCAATAAGTATTTTTCATAGCTGGTCAGACAAAAAGTGAGATATGGTTGTATGCCCTGAGTACTTTGAATTGTTACAATGTGTCGACTTGATACTTTATGCATTTCTTGGGCTATACGTATTTCCCTTAAGTGTGACAAACAAAACGACCTCAAGGTCTTTCTTGAAATAGTAGTTAAAATGGAAGGTTCATTAAAATAAATAGAAAGATCCATATCTTTAAAAAAGTTATGTACAAAGGACAGCCATGGAATATCTGACCAGTTATCAAGGCCCAAACAATCTAATAATAGCCCTTGTGTTAGAGTACATTGCTCTGTGGACCAAACACGATGCCACAGTAAAATTGGCTGGATTGTAATATAATCAGCAATGTAATCCATGCCCAATTCGACATGACAAGCAAACGTTGGAGAGCATTTTGAAACGGCCAACAAATAGCGAATGAATATGTTCTCTACCCTCTGTAAAGTATCCACGGGTACATAGCCCCAATATACAGCTACACTTTGACACTTTGCATTGTATATTTGTATGAGTTCTGTTGGGGGGGGCTTCCCTATTTTGCGGGCAAAGCCAATAAGGGCAGAAGTGGCTCTCAAAAACAGGAGATGCCCGCTAAGAATACCGGTTTCCAAGAGGAGGAGTTATCAAATAGGATACCTAAATATGGATAGGCTTTGGTGCAATCCAGTTTGGCTTTATCAATGTATATCGATTTTTTACTGGTTTTCTTTTTACCAAAGTGCATGACAAAGGTTTTTTTGATATTAACCATTAGCCCTCAATGAGGTCATAAATTTGCAGTAGGAATTTAGCTGATTTTGAAGTTGTAATGGGGTACGTGCCATGATCACCGCGTTGTCCGCATAGAGTAACGCGGGAATGGGACGACGGGTGATTGCTGGCAGGTCCTGACTCCCCTCTAACATTGCTTTCTCGAGTCCGTTGGTATAAAGGTTGAAAAAAAAGGGAGCCAAGACACACCCCTGTCTGACTCCCTTAGTAACTGCGAAGGGGGGGGTAAGCTCACCATTTACCCCAAATCTCACCCTGGCCACAGCTTCCGAATACAACTGGCGTAGAAAGGATATTATCGGGGGATCCACATCCAGATCAGTTAAGATTGACCACAATCTTGTGTGAGAAACACAGTCAAAGGCTGCGGTCAAGTCAACATAGACTAGATGGAGATTACCTTTCTTGGCCTGGGTGTATTTCCCGATAAGTAGCGAGAGATTTAGCGCCTGCTCCACAGTACCCAGACCCTCCCCGAACCCGTATTGCAGGTCTGTCATGATGTTGTTGTCCTCAGACCAGGCCCGCAGTCTGTCTAAGATCAAACGGCCGGCAACTTTACCGAGAGAGTCCAGAATTGAGATGGGCCTGTAGCATGCAGGGTTGTTACGGTCGCCCTTCTTTTTTTTTTTTTGGTTGAAAACCTTTATTTTGTAGAAAGAAGATACAGTTACAAACCTACAACCACGGAGGCTGGTCAGTTACACAAATCAGTAATAGCACAATAATACACAGCTCATCAGCCGACAACCCGAGGGCCCGGAAGCGAAAAGTCGCGATAGTGTGAGAAGCATGTGGCATAAAGAGGATGAGTGAAAGGTTTCACATTTTGTATTTTTGTCAATAATAACAAAAACAGAACACAAAAAGAGTCGAGGCAGTACTATGCAATAGATTGGCTGTCCCATACGGCAGGGGGAGACGGGTGATGGATGTGCAACACTATGAAAGAGGAGAAATGCTGGAGAGGAGGGGGGGGCCGAGGGCAAAACGACACAACACAGACATCGGGAAGCTAAGAACCTGAAACGCACAGTCAAGGGAGGTGAAGCGGATCAGGAGCGTCAGTGAAAGGGGGGGTGCAAATCTCTCCACGGTACGAATTCCATGGACCCCAGATCCTACCCCATTTCTTGGGCCTGCCACGGGAGACATATACAATTTTTTCCCTGAACATGGACCAGTCCATGTTTTCTTTCCAAGTTAAGAGTGATGGTGGCCTCTGAGAACCCCACAATTGAGCTATTTCTCGTTTCGCGACCATGTTACCTAGTGTGACCCATTGAGTCTGAGCAACAGTGCAGTCATTCGGCTCCCAAATATTCAATAGGCAACGTCTGGCCTCAGGCAGTAACTCAACACCCGTCACCTCACCCATCACCGCGTGCACCCGATGCCAGAAAACCACCACTTCCGGACATTCCCACAGAATGTAAAGGAATGTAGCCAGCATACCACAACCACCCCTACACAACCCATCCACAGAGTAACCCATATGTACCAATCGTGGACCCGTGACATAGACACAGTGCAGTATCTTAAGTTGCACCAGTCTGAGACGTGCGAGAATCGCGACCTCTTTGGGGGAGGATATCGCCGCCAACCAGTCTTCATCGTCCAGTTCCATCCCATCGCTGGTCCAGGCACCCCGAAGTTGTACAAGAAGGTCCGAGCGGTTGTTAATTATTTTTTTGTAAATAAGAGAGATGGTGCTGTCGGGGACGTACTCATCTAGCACTCTATCCTCAAGTGGGGAGGACTCCGGTATCGTAGTTCCAGCCGGGAAAACCGATTCGAGTGCGTGTCGGACTTGGAGATAACAAAAGTATTCCCTGTCACTCAATTTATACTCCAGCTGGAGTTCATCAAAGGTCTTAACTCTGCCCTTGGCCCAGAGGTTGCCCACTTTACTAATACCAATAAGGTCCCATCTATCGAAACCCTTCGACGTCCATAGGCCACCCAGTTTCTCCGCAGCATATAAGGGAGTCAGTTTCGTCAGCTTATCCGTCCATCCCGTGGCCGCGGTCGCACTTCCCCATATTCGCACCGCGACCGCAGTGGGGCCCGTCAAGTGCTTCCTGTCGGCTCTAGAATAGAGCGCTCTATTGTAGACGCCTCCGGGCAGCTACCACCTGTCCATCTCGAATGCGGGATTCGGGACAGGACCGTACATAGCGTGGTTTACATCGCTCAACTGGGACGCCAAGTAGTAGCGTTTAATGTCAGGCAACGCAATACCACCGTCGTATCAGGGCAAAGTCAATTTTGCCAACGCGATGCGCGGTCGCCCACCCCACATCAACCTCCTCTGTAGGCCCTTGATCTCACAGAAACAGCTGGCCGGTACCAAATCAAGTGTGTTTTGGATGGCATACAAGAATCGGGGGAGAGACATCATTTTGAACAGGGCCGCTCTTCCCAAAGGGGATAGAGGCAAGCCACACCACGCCGCAACATCCGACCAAAGCCGGGAAAGCGGGGGTAGTAAATTTCACTCATAGCGGACTGTGGGGTCCAGTGAGATGTAGATCCCCAAATACTTAAAGCCGACTCTAGAAACGGGCATCGGGCAAACGCGGGGTAGAGAGGGCAAGTCTCCCGTGAGCGGGTAAATACAGGACTTGGCCCAGTTAATGACTAAACCAGAGTTCTTCCCAAAGGACCTCAAAACATCAAACAGGACACCCAGTGACTTACGGGGAGAGGTAAGATACAGCAATATGTCATCGGCATATAGCGATATTCGGTCCTCAAAGTCGGGGGACCATCGGATGCCCTTAAGCGAAGGTTCCCAGCGAAGCCATGCGGCCAGGGGTTCAAGGGCAAGCGCGAAGAGAAGTAGCGACAAGGGGCATCCCTGTCTCGTACCGTGTCCAAGAGCAAAGGGTTCAGAAGCCCTGCCATTAACCACCACCTGAGCCAGTGGCTGCTCATACAGATGCCTGATCCACCCAATGAATTTAGGGCCGAAACCAAACTTATCAAGGGCTGCCCACAAATATGGCCACTCCACCGTATCGAAGGCCATCGAGGCATCGAGTGAAACCAAGATGGCCGGCTCCTCAAGAGACCCCGCCATTGAGCGCGGTATTGCGGTGGGGGATGAAGCCGGATTGGTCTGGATGGATCAAGTCATTAATCACCGTTATCAGCCGATTCGCCAAACGTTTTGCCAGGATTTTGAGTTCTACGTTCAAAAGCGAAATCGGCCGGTACGATGAACAATGTTCACGAGGTTTGCCATCTTTGTGGATGACCACAATGGACGCTAGCCTCTGATCTCGGGGAAGAGATCCAAGATCTCGCGATGACGAGAACATCCGACGAAGATATGGTGCCATTTTATCAGGGCATAATTTGTACAATTCTACTGGTATACCATTCGGACCTGAGGCCTTCCCAGAACGAAGTGAGCGGATAGCGAGGGCTACTTCATCGGTAGAAAATTCCGCCTCCATAAGCTCCTTGTCCGAATCCAACAGGCTAGGCAGTGCGATATCTCGAAGCAACAAATGCGAGTCTTCTTCCGGCCTAACCGAGACTGGCACATAAACTGCCTGATAATGCTGGGCAAAAACCCGGACTATCTCAATCGGGTCCACCACTCGCGTACCATCCACCCTTTCAACAACAGGCACCACCCGATTCAATCTATCCCTTTTATCCAGCCAAGAAATCAACTTTCCCGCCTTATCACCAACATCATACAAACGCCCCTGCCGCTCGCGATTCATTACCTTGGCCGCGTCAGTGACCAGCGCCCTATATTCAGATTGCTTAAGGGCCAAAGAGTGTATCTTCTCAGGTGTGACTCCAGACTCCATCCGTTCCTCCAACTCAGTGATTTCATTCTTCAGGCCCACCACTACCGCATTTTTGCGCTTTCTCTCGCTGGCAATTAGGGATAGGGTTTGGCCACGAATCACAGTTTTATACGCCTCCCACAAAGAGACAGGGGAGGATACCGATCCCTCATTCTCAGCGAAGTAGTAATCCATACACTTAACCACCTCTGGCCTAATCTTGGGATTACGAAGGTGCCAGGGGTTGTTCGGAGCGATCCGGCCCTCGGCCCCCATCTGTATACCAATAGTAAGCCAAAGCGGAGAGTGGTCAGAGATCCCCCTGGCCAAATGCCTGATTTCCCTCACAGAGACCATCTGCACCGCTGGCACGAGGATATAATCAAGTCTTGCGAGACTCCTGTGAGTTCCCGAGTAGAAAGTATACTGGAGCTGTCCAGGGTGCAGTTGCCTCCAACAATCAACTAGACCAAACGTGTCCAAGAGACTCCCCAGCCATAGCTGTGACGCGGGCAGGGTTCTGGGGGCGGCTACGGTCTTCATCCCCACTGACTACAGAATTAAAATCGCCACCCACAACCAGCACGCCGTCAGGAAACCCAAGGATCACCTTACCCAAATCCACAAATGTGGTGGATTGTAGGCCAGGCGGAACATACACAGACAAAATGGAGATCGTCTTTCCTTCCCATTGACCCGTAATAGCCGCATAGCTGCCCCTGTCGTCCAGCACTACGTCATCTATCTCTAGAGGGAGGGAATTTCTAACCAGGACACCCGCCCCTCTCGAACCAGTGGTAAATCCAGAGTGGGCCACCAAACGGTAGCCCCGTCTATTCAGTGCATGGCACGTATTTCCTACTAAATGCGTCTCCTGGAGTAAAATCACATCTGGGGAACATCGTTTCAAATATTGCAAAACTATCCCCCGTTTTATCTTGTCACCAAGACCGTTAACGTTCCAGCTCAGCACCCTTAGCCCCCTACCCCCCATCCCAGCATTGAGCACTCTGCCTCCCCCGCCCCGGAACATAGGATAAAAGCCAGAACAAAGCGCAGCCTCGCGAACAACAAAAAGGAAAAGACCCCCCACCACCCCCAATGAACCCCTAAAAACACCCCCCCCACCCTGCACCCCTGCGGTAGACCAGAAAGCCACCCCAACTTGCAGTGTGCCTGTCGCCCCATTAAACTAACCTACAAGAAGAGAGAAAAAAGTCCCCAGAGGAGGAAGAGTCCTGATTCCCCCCACCCCCGGGTATCCACACTGTAGAACAGAACGAACACAAAGCCACTGCCATAAGTCCAGAAAAATTGGCTCGCCAGGCGCAGACTCACTACTCCTGTTCTTCCAAGCCACCCTCGGCACCTCTCGAACTCTCGTTGCGGTTTGCAGGCAATATGTCCAACCAGTCACTGGCCACCTCGGGGCGGTCAAAAAAGAATGCACGTTCCTCATATTCAATCCTCAGGCGGGCCGGAAAAAGCATGGCATATTTCAGTCCCATATCTCTGAGCCGCCTCTTCACCCCCGTAAAACCCATGCGTTGTTTTTGTACAGCCTGCGTGAAGTCCGGATAAAAACTGACCAATGCATTTCCAAACTTAGTGTGACCATTAGTACGTGAAGCTTGCAGGATAGCGTCCCTGTCCCGGAAATTAAAAATCCAGGCTATGATAGGCCTTGGAGCGGCCCCCAGCTTGGGCTTTCCACCGGGGACTCTGTGAGCACGCTCCACTGTGAAAAAGTTACTGAGGCCCTTAGGTATTAGATGTTTTAAGACAAGATCTTCCACCAGAAGGTCTGTAGACACATCCGCAGAGTTCTCCGGAACCCCTATGATGCGGACGTTATTGCGCCTGGCCCAGCTCTCAAAATCATCCAGCCGGCGGGCAAACAAATCATTGGAGGTCCGGAGATTGCGAACTTCAGCCTGGAGGTCCGAGACATCTGTGGTCAGGCTCGCAGTCTTAATATCCAGGGACTTGACCCGCTCATTGGTTTTCCCCAAGTCCGTCCTAATAAGATTGACTTCGATCGCCACCGTGTCAATCTTAGCAGAAAGGGTTTCATACTGTTGACCCATAGTTGTTCTAACACTTGTGATGGCGCCCATAACATCTTTCAATGTTGGCTCTTCAGTTGTAGAGGGACCATCACCGGTCCCCTCAAGGGCCTTGCTCGCTCCGCCTGGGGATCCTTTAGGGCGAGTATAGCACTCTATGGTCTGGGACTGGGGAACCCCACCACGATATGTACCCTTGGTATTCCGTTTCTCGGCGTCCGCCTTGCCCGCCATGATGAGCTATGAGCTCCGACGGAGTCGGTGAGATCTGGTCAAAATGGTCCCTTTCACGGCAAGCTCGCAAAGGCGAGAGGGCTAGGGTCCAAAGCAAGTGTAGGACCGGCAGCAAGATCAGGACAGCCCTGTAGAGTGGCCGTAGATCGCCGTCAACAATGACCAAAAGTGAAACCGAAAGTACCACAGGGGCTGTGGGCGTGTCACACCAGCCGTTGTTATTTGATTGCCACCTGGGTACCTCGGGGACTCAAGTCCGTGGATGGTCTACGATGTAGGCCGCAAACTTAAAGGTGCAATAAGTCCGGTCCCCGGCGGCCAAATTGATTTCCGAAAAAAGTTTATGGGATCAGCAGGGCATCAGAAAAAGGTACCCGTCGTCCGAATCAGGATTTGTGGCAGGATAGATGCGGGAGGCGAAGAGGGTCTCGGGAGCCCTGTGCTCATGTGTCCATCTTGGTAACGCGCGAAGCTCCTCCCCCCACGGTCGCCCTTCTTGAAGATGGGCAACAGTATAGAGCTTGACCAGGATTTTATAAGTCCCCCTTTTATGGCTGCTTCAATTACTCGGGTCAGCAGTGGCGTCCAAAGTTCCTGAGTATGAGTGTATATATCCAGGGGTACGCCATCCGGCCGGGGGCTTTACCAGACTTTGAGGATGTCAGAGCATTAATTACTTCTTCGTGGCTAAAGGATAGTTCGATGGGATAGGGTGATGTATATGTGATAGTTTCCTCTCCACATTCATTCGGATAAACACCTTCTGCTGAAAATATTTTTGAAAAGTGAGAGACCCACCCCTCTGCTGTAATTGCTACTTCGATGCTGGGTCTAGTATTCCCATTGTTCAGGAAGGGTGAGTTAACCACCTTCCAAAACATTACGCTATCCTTTCTGTTACAGCTCTCATGGAGCTTCTCCCACAGAGCTTTTTTCCTTTCTTTCCTACATTCTTTTTTGGCCGAATTATAGCACTTCCTCAGCTTCCTAATTTCTGGTTGGTCCCTCACAGATTTACATAGGGCCTTTTTTAAATTTGAAAGAGCCTTGCGGCAGTCAGTATTAAACCACCCCTTTTCATGTAGGGAGTGCTGTTTTTGTTTTCGTTGCAGCTCTTTGCTAATTACCTTGGTAATATTTATAAAACTGGTCAAAATCTGTTCAGCCTTGGTATCCAGATTTAAGCAGGTTTCTAACATGGGATAGGCTTCGGTAATGACCGCGGTTGTTGTGGCATCCGGATCTACTTTGGTCCATTTAACCGAGTAGCCATTTATTTTATCTATACTTATGGCCTTTTGGGTTAGTAATCCATGGTTACCAGTTATATTGCGTGCGGTTTGCAAAGAAATAGTAACACAGTTAGGGAAGTGGTCGCTACTAATGTCGTCTCCAGTTAACAAGCATTGGAAATGCAATAGGTCTCGCAGCATTAGAGTTAGTGCTTTTAGAATTGTTTATGGTTTTTTTTGTAAATCTTTATCAATGCTAAAGAATTACAAATAAAAAAAGCCATAAACAATTCTAAAAGCTGTAACTCAAATGCTCTGAGACCTATTGCACTGTGTGAGGGTGAGGGGTTGAGGGTGAGTGAGGGTGAGGGTGTGTGAGGGTGAGTGAGGGTGAGTGAGGGGTTGAGGGTGAGTGAGGGGTTGAGGGTGAGTGAGAGTGAGGGTGAGTGAGGGTGAGTGAGGGTGAAGGTGAGTGAGGGTGAGGGTGAGTGTGAGTTAGGGTGAGGGTTTGCGGGTGGGTGAGGGTGAGGGTGAGGGTTTGAGGGTGAGTGAGGATGAGTGAGTGTGAGTGAGGGGTTGAGGGTGAGTGAGGGTGAGTGAGGGTGAGTGAGGGTGAGTGAGGGTGAGTGAGGGTGAGTGAGAGTGAGGGTGAGTGAGGGGTTGAGGGTGAGGCGTTGAGGGTGAGTGAGTGAGGGTGAGGTGTTGAGGGTGAGGTATTGAGGGTGAGGGGTTGAGGGTGAGGTGTTGAGGGTGAGGGGTTGAGGATGAGGTGTTGAGGATGAGTGAGGTTGAGGGTGGTTGAGTGAGGATGAGTGAGGGTGAGTGACGTGTTGAGGGTGAGGTGTTGAGGGTGAGTGAGTGAGGGTGAGGGGTTGAGGGTGAGTGAGGGTGAGTGAGTGTGAGGTGTTGAGGGTGAGCGAGGATGAGTGAGAGTGAGGGTGTCGAGAGAGAGAGAGAGAGAGAGAGAGAGAGAGAAACAAAAAACACAAGTGAT
Organism: Lissotriton vulgaris; assembly: GCF_964263255.1. NCBI lineage: Eukaryota > Metazoa > Chordata > Amphibia > Caudata > Salamandridae > Lissotriton > Lissotriton vulgaris. The sequence goes on from NC_141693.1 coordinate 394,576,346, forward strand.
AAAAAAAGTAAGCCATGCACGAGTGATTAACGAATGCTGATATTTTTAAGCCCACAGCACATGTTACTTTGCCTAATGGGAGAATATAAAAAATTGACAGAGTGCGCAAACCACAGAGTTAATGGCCAATAAAAATAAATCCAAGAGCGAGCCATGCACGAGTGAATAAGTACTGCTGATATTTTTAAGCACACATCTAATGGTACTTTGCCCAGTGGTAGAATAAAAAACAAATTGACAGAGTGTGCAAACCACAGTGTCAATGGGCAATAAGAAAGCAGGAGCAAAACTCCGAACTGTACTCTATTACCTGTCAGCCTCCTAAACACAATGTTTTGTGCGCAAATGATTCTGGAGGGATGTATGGTAATTAGCATTTCCTGTTCACGGCTGGGGCAAAAATTCCTTTAGATGATCGATTCTTGCTCTACACATTTTCTTCTCATTTAATACCTTAAAAAAAAGAGAGAGAAGTCCACTGTGTCGTAGCCCATCACCCCCCAAAAAATGAACAGCAAACAATAACTACCAGATGGGAGAATTAATATATTCGTCCAGGCCACAAGCAGCAAGGAATCCAGGCGCCTGAGCTGAGTGTGCACCACGTATGTTCCTCGCTTGCATCACCCACCAGAAGGATTTCACAAGTGCTGCAAAACCAGTAGGCATAGAAACAAATGGAGAGGGAGGGGGTGGGCTGCCTACTGATGCGTGTGGCAAGAGATGGAGAGTGAGAGCAATTAGGGGGGAGGAGAAGTGAGGCCAGAGCGAGGCTGATGCCTTTGATGATGGAATGCGAGCTCCCAGAAGCTGTGCTAATGGAATTAACGTCTAGAGTAATGGTACATTAGTACAACTGTAACAAGCGCTATTTAAAATGGCATTCTTTTTAATAAGGCAGAGTTATGTACGTAGCACATACATAATGTTTAGCAACTATTCTGTCTGCATCAAGAACGGATGGTGAGGCAGACGTAACGTAGAGTTACTTGTGCATGTGCTTAAACTGGTGGTTTCTTTTATCCTCTGATTTGTCAAAAGTAACCTGAAGCAGCTGACAACTCCCTGCGGCGCTGTCGGAGGAAATGCAGTCGCATCACAGACCGGCTAACAGTCTGTGTACTTAGCAGGCAGTGTTGTGGGAGGAGTTGCAGAGGTGGGTGATGGTGCGGCGCTAGGCTAACTGTAGTGGCTAGAAGAAAAATATGCATGAAGGGCTGGGGAGGGCGGCCATCTGCACGCTGCGTCCCATCAAAGAGGAATGTACCATATAACATGGGCCGTACCAATGCAAGGGGGAGCTCCCGCGCTACCAGATCCGCACTTACATTGAGCTAATTAAGTTAACCCCATAGTAGTTAGTATCGTGGCCCCCAGTTCCTTTTCTTTCGACCATGTCCGCGCGGGAGTTGCAATTGCTGCCAACTTGCTATTATCCAGGTGTCCGCCTTAAAACCGGTCCTCGATCGTTGACTTTAAGACTGGAGAATTGCATTGTGGGAGCTGTAGTCTAGTCGCACTTCCATTAGACCGATTCCGCAGAATGCAATGCTCTTTAGTGGAAAATCCCCGGGCTAGACACGTAGCTCCCAGATCCTGTCTGGCAGTGTTTGGTACAGCAGAGCGCCTCGATGCCGTTTGGTGTAGGCGCTTGACAAGCACATTAAACTCTACATGGGAGTGGCTGTGCCAGATTATTTTGCACTGTTTGAGAGTTTGCCGAGGGGCATCTCCTGTGCCTTTATATGACAGCCCACTGATCCCACATTAGTAGAGGGCACACCAAGGTCTGACTTCAGTCCTTGCTAGGGCATTGGGAATGTGTGTTTTATACGTGTTTGCTGATTGGAAGAGAAGAACGCGCGCGCACAATGGGCACGTGACGATTTTTTGGTGGTTGGTGACAAGCGCGAGTGCCTAGAAGCGCTTTTAGCTGCATGTGGCGCTTTAAACAGAAAATACAAACTTTACAGGAAAAAAGGGTAGGACCAGGCAGGGGGGATTTATTATCACAAAGATTAGCCACTACCTAGGTTTACCCAATTCCCTCATCATCAACTTCATGCATGCAGATGATCCTAATTGCTGCTCCGATCGGAGGGGGTGGCCCACTGCTACGTTTGTTTGGTGGAGGCGAGGGACAGAAAATAAAAATGTTAAACAAGTGAAAGGATAACAGAAAATACAAACTTTACAGGAATAAAATATATGATGGTTGCAGAACTAAGCAGACAATCATTGAACAAACATGTCCAGGTCCTTGCCCTCGTGATTGGCTGACGCACCTGGGATACGGATGACCTCAAGTGACCCCTGTCTCCTTAGCGCATGTGTCAAGTGCTGCGTTCCCTCTGAAGCCCCCACGAGTCCCTTCTGTGATGGAACCTACAGCAGGACGGGGGCTGTCAGGGGTGGGGGCTCTGTCAGGACGGGGGGGCAGCAGTGCGGGAGTAGGAGGGACTGGAGAGCTCATCAGGGGTGGGGGCTCTGTCAGCACCGGGGCAGCAGAGCAGGCGGAGCAGGGAGAGCCTGTCAGGGATGGCGGGGGGAGGAGGGGTGGGGGCTCTCGCAGGACGCCAGCAGAGCATCGCCTGCTGCAGCAGTCAGGCTGCAGGCAGGGCTCAGGCAGCAGCAGAGGGTTTGCTGATTCAGGGAAGAAGCCGGGCTGCACCCGGACACACCAGCTCAGCTATATGCGGACCACGGAAGTCAGGGAACCGGCCGAGAAGTCGAAATATTTGGTGTTATTTTTATCGGAAGCAATGCAGTAAAAAACTAGCGGCAGGCAGGCAGGGGAGGAGAGGAGGAGGGGGGAGGAGAGTAGGGGAGGCACGGCCTAGCGGCCGTGCAATCAAGTAGTGAGGGGGCGGAGCTGGGGGAGGCTGTGAGAGAGAGTAGGCAAGGCTAGCGGCAGGCAGGCAGGGGAGGAGAGGAGGAGGGGGGAGGAGAGTAGGGGAGGCACGGCCTAGCGGCCGTGCAATCAAGTAGTGAGGGGGCGGAGCTGGGGGAGGCTGTGAGAGAGTAGGCAAGGCAGGCGGCTGGGGGCATGTGCACGCGCATTTAAGCTCAATGCGCATGCGCATTGAGCTTAAATTTCTCGTGCACTGCAAGGAATCGCCACGATTCCTTGCAGTGTGGATAAAGAGCGGATAAGTGCCAATACTCTCGCCTTGCTCGATGCGCATGCGCATCGACAGGCGAGACCTAAAAATGACAATACCTTGTCCTTCATTGAGTTGGAGGTCAGAATAAAATACATTATGCTATGACAGCCACTACTTTGAAAAGTGGAAGAAAAATCAATTGGCGGTTCAACTAATTCATTTGCGAATCCCAGTCCTAGGGAAAATAACTTTTTATTTAAAATGTTCCCAGCGCTAGAGTTTGCAAAATGTGTCAGAGTTCTCCCTCCCTCATCAATAATACCGCAGCTTGGATTTTTAAACTCTTTACATAGAGTGATATTAAAATCACCACCCAAGATCAATTTTGAGGTCGAAGAGGGACATTTATTTCGGTGCTCATCCAGAACAAGGATTAACCTTTTTAGAACTATCCAAAAGTCGGGTAATAACAGGTTGTTGTTAAAATTTACTAAAAAATATGTGTGCCCTTGGATCGCTGTGAGTTTAAGTATCTGATAATTCTCTTCAGTTGATATTTCCACGATTTCCTTAAATGGGAGGATATTGGATACATATATCGACAACCCTCCCTTAGGTCTACCACATGGAGAAGGACGTGCACTTGAGTTATACAGTCTATACCCCTGTAGGTGGATAGCAGATACCGACCAAGTTTCCTGGCAGCATATTATATTATAGTTTCTAATTTTTTCTAGCCAGTTAGGTTGATCAGCTTTAGGGTGCAAGCCTGGTATATTCCAGAATGTAATGGAAAGAGTCTGAGAACTAGATGATAGGGCATTGAGGGAAGGATGCAGCTGTTTCGAATGGGTATGAGTTTCTACAAGTCGGTCCTGCGACACCGGTGGAGAGTCTTTTGGAGAAATCCAAGTCCCTGCAGTCAAGATGCTATTATCCAAGGCATTATTTTGAAGGTCACTGGGGGACGAGGGTCTGCTGCAAAAGTCCACCAATAATGGTACATTATTATCTACAATCAGGTTATCTGGGGGGTGCGGATTAAAGTTATCCAAAGGAGTAGGAATATTTCTCAGTCATTCTATATTGTCTATTCCGACAGGATATTAAATCGATTCTGAGTGGGGATCAGGAATCGTCTAGTAGACAATTTGTGGTTAAAGTTGTAATCCTGTCTTAGAGAATTATTCCATAATGGGAGATAATGAATACCTGGAGGCTTAAAGTAATCATTTTGAAAGTGGAGTGGAAATCTATAGTAATCAGTCTGGGGTAAGGGTAGGGATCTGGGGCGGACATCCTGGAATCGAGATAGAGAACCAAAGTGATCATCTCGATTATTTAAGTGGGGCCCAAAGCAATCCACCTCACACCGGATTACTGGTCTAGTATACTCATCGTGATGATAAGATGGCAGCCTAAGATTATTAGGGGGGTTATCAGATTTCTAGGGTAAAAGTATGTCAGATCACGGGCTGTGATTGCATTGCTGTCCTCAAGGGGAAACCTGTCTAAGATGTATCTGACTGCCCTAGCATCTCTAAAGTTTATTATAATGATATCCCCTGTGATGTTCTTTATACTAGGACCTAGCCAGGGAAGACATCTGGCATGTAAAATTTCACCATTTATATTTGGAGGAAGTGGTCGATTCTTCCTAAGCCAAAATATGACTTTATTTTTTAATTGTGTGTGGTTCTCATTTTTGCCATCTTCCAGAGCCGGGACTCCAGTAAGGACAACCACTAGAGGGGCTGCTTCTGGGGGTAGAGCTACTTTAAATCTCTTCGAATAGGATGGCCTTAGTGAGTCTTCCCGTTCGTTAGTTGAGTGGGGATTTCCTGGGGGATTAGTTTTGGGTTTTTCCCGAGGGTTGGATTTTGCTCCCGCCTGTGCCACTTTGTCACTGTTTGATGTCTTTTGCCGGGATTTTTCAGTGGGTGTTGGTTTTAAGGGTTTCGAATTAAATTGATTTATAGTTTTAGTTTTGGCTATAGTCGCCATTTGATCAGTTACGTTTGAGAGTGTGACAGTGCTAATGCTAGCGGGCACTGATGATGGTGCCGGGGTTATCTTAATTCCTTCTTTAATTACATCAATTACCTGTTCTAGGTTCTCCAGCTGTTGGGCTATTTTTTGTAACCTTGCTACTAAAGGCAATATGAATCATCTAATTAGTTTTTCTATGTTTCCCATTAAATCAATACTAGAAGGATCAATCAAAGGGTCAGTCAGAGGGAGAGGTGAGTCAGTCACTGATACTGGTGGTGTAGGAAGATTTGTTGGTGAGCTCTTAGATTTGGGTGAGTCTATAGTACTGATCTTATTTGCCTGTGGTCTTCTCCCCCCCTTTCTCCTTCTTTTCGGTGGGGGGCCTTGTAGTCGTAAGTTTTTACGGGGTTTATTACATTTTTTAGCATGCTCTGTTAGTGGTGTCAGTATATCTACCAAAGTATCTGCTTCCCGCGTCATGTTACCTGAGGAGGCAGAAATATTTATGAGCAAGTCGTTGTTAGGATCGGGAGGGGAAGTAATATCTTGAAGGAGTAAAGGAACACTTTATCCAAGCGATATATCTAAACCCTCACTTTCTCCCTGCAAACTGGGAAGCGGAGACATGGCTTGCTGCAGCGAGCCCAGGGATGAGCGTTTGTTTTTAATTAGCTCAATGGAGCGACGTCTTTTTGCTCTTCATTTGGCAAGTGCAATCTCCCTGTCGGATGCTGCAGTAGCCCGGATAAGAAAGTTATCTAGTGTCCCTTGTTTTTCTCGTCCACATACTAGGGGTGTTACTATGGGGGCAGTTGTAGTCATTTTGCTAACTTAACACTGAGATTAATTCCCCGAAACAGTTAGTGTGTGTATGGTCACGGGCCTACGATTAAACACCCAAAACACTATGATTGGCACAGTTAAGTATGCTGTATTAAGGATAAGGAGCCGAAAATTCTGAACCCAGGTACATGTAATAAGAACTATCAGCCTGACCTTGCCATGGGTAACTGAACGAACAGAAGGGGGTGGCCCAGCCCGGCCTCTTCTGGCCTAGGAGGGCCCGCCCTTTGCCCGGGCTAAGTCCCGCGCGCGTCCCGCGATGCGCTGTCGTCACGTCAATTATATACTGAAAAGGAGGCGGGGCACGCCCAGGAAGAGGCACCAGCTCTCGATGTTACTGGGAATGCTGGTCCTCGCAGTCCCGGGCTCCCGCTGGTAATCCTATTATTCAGGGTCCTCTGCGGTGTATCTGCCTCCAAACAGCCACGATAGTGAGAACAGCTATGAGATGAACCACAGCATCTACAAAAAGGGAACACAAATGTGGGAATAGGTTGAACCACATGGAACAGACAAGATGTCTAGTGAGAACTGAACCAGACCAGGGGGAAACACGTCAGGACTTGAACATGACTGATTTTCCGTCCGGAAGGAAAAGGATTCGCAAGATCATTGAATTGGGACGAAGTACGGCTGTCTTCGCCCATTACGGTTTAATTAATAATTTGGTAGGGTTCCGGGAGTCTAGGGCTCAGGGCCCGATGCAGGCTCGTTCATAATGATGTTGCCAAGGTTTTAGGGGGGTTTGGTGTTTTTTCAGAATTGGCCGAATTTTTGGCCTTTTTTGGTGTTTTGCAGGCGCGTGTGTTGGATGAACTAGTCGTACACCTTCCAGTGGATCCATTTTGTTCTGCCTTGCTGAGATTCTTGGGAATCACTGGAAAAAGTGTCCTGGTAAGTTTCAAGAGGATTGAAGTAGTGGAAGTGCTGAAAACAGCAATTTTTTGTCAAGGCGCGATGTGCCATGTTTTGGGGATAGCAGTATTGCATGTTTTGGGGGGCTGCTTGGGGGGTTCTAGATTTTTGGGGGTGGGTTGAGGGATCTGGGAGCACTGCTGGGAAGGTCTAATATTGATTGCAAGTGGTTTGAAGAAAATCCATGGTGGAAAAGGGGGGTTTGGGCCAAGTTGCAGAGAGCGTTTTGGCACAATTGAAACTTAGGCCTAGCAGTATTGCATGTTTTTGGGGGGCTGATTGGGGGGTTCTAGATCTTTGGGGGTGAGTTGAGGGGTCTAGGGGCACTGCTGGGAAGGTCTAATTTTGATTGCAAGTGATTTGAAGAAAATCCATGGTGGAAACGTTTTTTTTGTTGCAGTTTTGCATGTTTTTGGGGGGCTGTTTGGGGGGGTTCTAGATTTTGGGAGTGGGTTGGGGGGTCTGAGAGCATTGCTGGGAAGGTATAATTTTGATTGCAAGTGGATTGAAGAAAATCCATGGTGAAAAAGGGAGGTTTGGGCCTAGTTGCAGAGAGCGTTTTGGCACAATTGAAACTTAGGCCTAGCAGTATTGCATGTTTATAGGGGGCTGCTTGTGGGGGGTTCTAGATCTTTGGGGGTGGGTTGAGGGGTTCTGGGGGCACTGCTGGGAAGGTCTAATTTTGATTGCAAGTGGTTTGAAGAAAATCCATGGTGGCAAAGGGGGGTTTGGGCCTAGTTGCAGACAGCGTTTTGGCACGATTTAAACTGAGGCCTAGCAGTATTGCATGTTTTTGGGGGGCTGCTTGGCGGGGTTCTAGATTTTTGGGTGTGGGTTGAGGGGTCTGGGAGCACTGCTTGGAAGGTCTAATTTTGATTGCAAGTGGTTTGAAGAAAATCCATGGTGGGAAAGGGGGGTTTGTGCCTAGTTGCAGACAGCGTTTTGGCACGATCTACAAATATCGCCCATAGTTACTAATTACCATCCTTGAAAAGGAGACTCAGAGTACGCACTTTCGAAATGATGATTATATGTAATACTGTCACCTCTGAAACTTAAAGTGTTATTTTTGCACTACACAGCGTACCTTATATTTTTTTCACCGTGGTGTTTTAATATCACTTCCTGTTTTCCATCAACAATTACAGGCCGGCTTTTAGCCTGTGCCATGGAACAAACGATTAACTCAGGCTTACCATTAGCGATCCGCAATTCCACATCAGGCAGGCAGTGGACAGTGTGTCTGGTCACCAAGATTGATCGACGGAGCGTTTTATGGAATGGAGGAGTACCGCAAATAAGAGGAATGGCTGGATGCATGCAACTTCACAAATTCAACAGGACAACTACAACATACAGTTACAGTATCCTCTTAACTTCTCCTTATCTTTTAAATGTTATTGTTGTGAACTTGAACTTCTACGAGTGTGACTCTGTGCATTTGTTTGCTCTCTGCTTCAAATTCATCCCTCCAGCTATTTGATGAGTTTCTTTGCTATTTTTAAAACTAATTAAATGTACTATAAGTGTTTATTCTCTCTAAGGGCAGAGAGGCAAGTGAGATTGCGTAATTAAATTATTACTGCAGCCCTGTACTGTCAAATTGTTTATTCATAGTTAGTAGTAAGTTGTAGTAAGTACTACTTTTCAGTAACCTAACCATCCATTTAGCAACAACTTCATGCATGCAATAGTGCACTTCCTTTAAGTCCCTTAAAAGATTTTTGGATATCTTCGAATCCAAAGATTTGTTTGTCCATGCTGTGTTTTTTTTCCTCTCTCCACAAAACTTTCCCAAAAACCCCCATTCCCATCCAATTTTCAAACCCTAACTCTCTTCCCCCGGACTGTGTGGTTTTTCATTGAGGTGTGACTAAATAACAACAATAAATTACACACACTTGCTGGGGAGGATAAGGTCAAAGCAACAGAAAAATCATTCTAATCAGAATTTCAAGTGCGCCATCGTGGATTGATCATCAACAACATCCTCCTCCTACACGGGAAGAATCGAATGCTTAATGCTTATGTTGCTTTGTCCTTTGCCTTAATACTATTTCTTATAGTAGCCATACTCCACGCAACTAGTACTTAGTTATCGTTTGAATACTTTAGCACTGCTAAGGCTACAATTTATTGCACTGTTCTCTACCGTACTATCTATCGTACTGTTTCTAATGCTACGCTCAGGCCACTCAATGTTTCATTTCCTTTTTTTTTCATATGCTGCTACTGCCAGTGTGTACCACTACTACTACCAGCACAACGATGATATTTCAACAATCCAGGATTCAAGTCAACTCGCCATTTGCCATGCAGCCAGCCCTGTGCCTAGCCCTATTCTCAAACACGAATCACAGGTAAGATAAGCATTTTGGGGAGGTAGAATATTGAGCTAGGACTCGGAGGAGAGGAGAGACTGACAGTGTCACAGTAGTACTAATAAAGTACTAGTAGGGCAATTGAATTCACTAACTCTGTTAGTGGCACTTTTGTACATGTTTGGACGTTTAGATAATTCATACTGGTAAGTTTGAAGAAAGCAAACATACAGTAACCCCTGCCCACCACTACACAAAATAATTTGAACATGTATACTATGTTTAAGTATGTAAAATAAATGAATATATTTCCCCTAACAAAAATAAACTAACCTAACTCACCCGCCCCCCTAACCACAACCAATGTCCAAATGTCCATAAAGTCCCTTTCCCCAACGCCCAATTCCCACCCCCACAACAGTCTTTAAAAAAGGGGCAAGAGAAAGTCACTTCCTCCGGCGGTATCCTCCTTTGGACAGGTCCCACACCTCTTTGCGGAGTTACCGGAGCTGGTGCTGTTGCTTCTCTGCCAATCGCTCCAGGTAGTCCACTTGCTTTCGGAGGCGGTGCAGACGTGGCATCCAAGCTCTGGGGGGTGCAGCTGTTTTTCTTGCTGCTGTGCGGCGGTGGCGAGAGGCTGTCGGCCACGGCACCATTTTGCTGGAGGCTGCTCGCTGGTGGACCCGGGGCACTGGAGGAGGATGCAGTAGTTGCCGTCTCCTCCTGCTCCCGAGCAAACAGCCGCCGATATTCAACGCAAATGACCTCCAGCTTACGTGCCCTGACCCGGGCAGCCATCTCCTTGCGATTGAGCTTTTTTGGAGCATCTATATGAAAGAAGAAAGAAAAATACTGTAGCCAATAGTCTTTAACATTAAGTCAAAATAATTCAACAGAAAGTTGTCTCACAGTAATACTAGCAACTTGCAAGCACAGTATAACATTTTTGGCATGTATCTTTCCGCAGTCTTTGTAGGCCTGTGACATTAGTGGGAGTTTCAGGAATTCTACTAGCAGCACTATGGACTCACTACTACATAGTCAGAGAGTCAGAGACTACACCAGTCTTCTTTTTTTTCTCTTGTTTTGCAAAAGAAATGACTTGTACGTGGACTTGTGGTAGCCGGCATAATGCCAGCTCAGTCAGCTTGCACCCAAGAAAAACAGACACATGCCATGATGACGCAGACTCGCATTACTTTAAGCAGTATATGCAGGTGGGGATAGGAAGCTCCTACTTTTCTATAGGGGTGGCACTGGCCATACTCGGTTATCTCAAGGGCTACTTCTCAATGTAATTTATATTTCGCACTGCCCCCCCCAGGCCTTGACTACTACAAAAGGAAAATGAAGATTAATCATTTCTGATCATATATCCTGCCGATGACATGATCTTTGCTTATATGATGGATGACATTAGGTGCTTTGTTTTGATAGATTGAGTGAATAACAGCAATAGTCCACCCATGACACAGCTGCAACAAAATTGTGAGTGTAGTACCCATAATTGCCGGAGGAAGGGACTTGACTTATAATGTCAACTATACAATACATACACAACATGTGCTGTGCTTGCAAAGAAAACTACTGTACTGTTAGTCAAGTCAGTATTTAAATTTTATGAACAATCACAACTTCTAGTATTTGGATTTCCTCAGCTTTGCTACTCTGGCACGGACATGCTGTTTAATGTAACACTGTTCATCCGCTGAGCGTCTGCTCTACTACATACACCTCTGCAATCTATGAGGAAGAAGAAGATACCATCCAGGCTTCCAAAGTAAAGGTCTATCATTCTTCTTAATGTCTCAACTTGTACCAAGTTTACTTTTTCTCAACAACCAACTAACACCCTTTTCATTTTATTTGGTAAACACCGTCTTGACTTGCATTTGAGGTTGATCCAAATGATATATTGCAATGCACACCACACATGCATTTTCTGATTTACCCACACAGGCAGTCATCTTTTCTTTCTCCTCCAACCATCCTTGCTTAAAGCAGCCATGCATCTGATTCCTTTCTATCAACCACCTCGGCCTGCATTCAAAAACACGTATCATTCTTTACAGTCATAAATGTTACGACTCGCTCGTCCTTCCTTTCACCCTTCTTTCCCTTTTCACTCTTCACATTCCTCAAGATCATCTGATATGACTTGCCTTCACAATAAAAGTTTCCCAGCTGCGTTGAAGTCAAATAGAGGGGGCCATTGCTTACCCGAGAACTACCGCCGCTAATGCTATTAGTAAGTCAAGGTTGAGTGTCTTCTCCGTGATTGGCAAAAATGTAGTTCTAAATTAGTAACTGTTGCTAACAGTACAGTGTACTTGTACTAGTGTACTGTCTACTATACAGTACATCATACACTCCTTTGCAAACCTCCTCTAAAATGTCAATAAGTAAGGAGTATAATAACTTACCACCGTCCGCCGCTGCTGAGCCATCCCCCTCAGCTCCACCTGGTGGCACTTGTGGCGCCGCCGCATCCGCCCCTGGAGTGGACCCCTCTACACTGCTGACCTTGGCACTGGTGGTGGGTAGTGCCGCATCCGATGTTGTGATGCCTAGAAAAAACATGTCATATTTTTAGATGCCATACACCACCCCCTATTTTGTCTCGTAATGGAAGAGAAAATGTTAATACATATACAATTTTTAATTATTGGGACTGAAGAAAAGTCACGGTTTTGGGGAGTGTGAGAAGTTGGCCTGGTATATAATGCTCACTAATTCTAGTGATCACTTTGTACCATGCCAAGCAACCCTTATGATGATGGTTGTAATTCAACCTTGTAGACCAGTTGGCAAACCCCATGCCAGTCTCATAGACAAGAGTATCTGAGTTAGGGGACCTGGATAGGCCAGAGTCCACCTGTCCTCCAAAAGTAAACCCACCCAAATTCTTGGGGGTGCTCCCACCACCTGGGGGACCACTGCTAACAGTTACAGGAGGTGTTGGAGCCTTACCTGGAGGTATATTCTCCTTATTGCCATTCTTGGGACAACAGCTATCTGTTTTGTAATGCCCCACCTGTTTACAGGTATGACAATAAGGCTTTTTCTGGGATGTAGAAGTGTCTTGGGACCCACCCCCATTCTTGGAGTTTTGGGGCCCTGGGGAAGTCTTTTCCTTACTTTTATCCCCACCCTTCTCTTGAGGCTTGGTAGTCTCTTTCTTTTGGTCACCACCCTGGTTCTTAGGCCTGATCCTGGTTCTGACCCATTTGTCTGCCCTCCTACCCAATTCTTGTGGGGAGGTCAGATCAGAGTCAACCAGGTGCTGATGTAGAAGCTGATTTTGACAATTACTTAAGATTTGCTCTCTCATAATTAAATTAGACAATCCTGTATAGTCAGTAACCTTACTTCCCAGCAACCAGCCCTCCAGAGCCTTAGTGGCACACTCAACAAATTCAGACCAGTCCTGAGTCTGTGTCTTCTGGGTATCTCTGAACATTAACCTGTACTGTTCAGTGGTTAAGCCTAACCCATCAATCAGAGCACTCTTCAGGACCATGTAGTTTCTAGAATCCCCATCACTAACTGTGAGGAGTCTGTCTCTGCCTCTACCTTCAAAGGAGAGCCACAAGATTGCTGCCCACTGCTCCTGAGGGATCTGCTGTACTCTGCAGGCTCTCTCCATTGCAGTAATCCATTTATGGATATCATCCCCAGCTTTGTAGGGGGGCACAATCTTACTCAGGTTTCTTGTATCAAAGGACCTGTCTTTATCCTTCTGGATATTGCTGCCACCAGTGGATCCTAATCCACTCTCTCTAGGCTGTCTTGCTCTAGCAAGTTTCTCTTGGGCCAGGGCAATTTCTAACTCTTGTCTCTGGACTCTCAATTCAGCCTCTCTAATTTGAGATTCTCTCAATTTGGCCTCATGTTCCCTTCTCTGAGGGCTAGTCATCCTCTTTCTAGAGTGACCATGAGAACCTCTAGAAGCATGGGAGTTGTCAGAGTCACCTGAGTGAGTCCTTCTCCTCCTAGGCTCCTGGTTAAGTCCACCTGGAGGTCTGAATGGGTTGTTACCTGATTCATTCCCAAGTAAGCTTAAGTTAGCCTGGTTCAGTCTACTGACCAGCACCTGACTATTTCTGTCATCATCTGACTCACTGCTTTCCACCTCCTCCTCTTCCTCTTCCTCCTCATCTACCTGAGGAGCTCCAGTGGTGGAGGCTTCCTCATCTACCAGGATGATAGGGGCAGGGGTGTCTACAGTGTCATCCTCTGAAGGATGGCCTCCTTCAGCATTCCCTGTGGGGTTTGCTTTAGAGGGCTTTAGAGTCTCAGACTGGTCTAAGAGCTCTCTTAGGTGGTCTGTAGTAGGGGAAGGCCCTGTCTTCAGACCCCTTAAGACACAAAGCTGTCTTAATTCCTTAAAGGAAAAAATAGCAAATTTGGATGGTGCCCTTGGAGGGTCACTCTCAACAGGAGTAAGTCCACTGGACCCCTCTGCTCCAGACATTGCTCTAGTGTGGGTGGATGTGTTGCAATCTACCTACACTGGTGTTTACCTACTAAACCTATCTAGTAGTTGTAGCTAGGGTGTGCTACTCCCTTTGCTCTACAACAACTAAGTTCAGTAGAACTTAAGTATACTAGTCTTGTTTTATATGTACCTAGCAGGTACCTGTATGATCTTTCAAGTGATAATCTCAAAGATTGTAATGGTAAAACAACAGCAAGCTCAGATCCCAATCCGCTGCTCACCAATGTGAGAAGTTGGCCTGGTATATAATGCTCACTAATTCTAGTGATCACTTTGTACCATGCCAAGCAACCCTTATGATGATGGTTGTAATTCAACCTTGTAGACCAGTTATCCTAGTGGTAACGTGGACAAAGCAGTCTTAGGCTAAACTCTGAAAGGCATGTGAAGCCAGCTGTTATACCATACACAACCCCCTTGAATACCAAATGAAAGGGACACCACACAGATATATATTGAAAATATATATTGATTTATTAACTATTAAAATCCCCTGGACTCTTTATGAGCACAGAAGCACAAGCGTTAAATCACAAGACAGTTTAAAATACACAAAAGTTGCACAATATGGATGAGCCCTAGGGGCCACCTAAACCATATACTAAGAAAGTGGTATAAGAGATACCAATAGGAAAGTGAAGAGGCCTAGGGCCTTGGGAATCGCTGGAGCTATTCGAGACTGGAAATAACTAAGTCGGGAAAGGCCCATGGGACTCGGGTGCAGTGTTCAAAGTGCACGCACTTTTCAATGTAAAGTCTATGGTGCGTAAAAAGTACACAAAGTTAGTTTAAGGGCACTTCCGCTGAACCTAGAGGAACAAAACTTAAGACACAGACCCTAGAGGTGTGTACCAGTGTAGGGACACCGGCTTTGCAATGTTACCTCACCCACAGGAAGTGGGTGCACAGGGTCGAAGTGGCGTCGGGTTCTGACACGCAGGTTCTTGGCGCTTGAAGCTGAAGATGCTGCAGGCGATGTGAAGGAGAAGTGTCCGGTGGATCCAAGGGTGGATCTGAAGTGGTGAAGACCTGAAAGCAGAGGGGACAATGTTCAAAGTCACTGACCAGTGACCACCGTGGAACCAGATTGGAACCAGGCAAAGTCGGGTGCAAACAGGTGATGAGGTGTTGCTTCTCTCTGCAGCCACGTGGACACGAAGAGGTCAAGGACGTCCAGGAGTCGATCACGAGCTGTCCCTCAAAGGCTCTAGCTGATGGCGGTGTCGGCAACTCAATTGAAGCAAACAAGCCTTGGCTAATGCAAGCCATGGGGAAAGTGAAAAAGGCTTATTACTCGGACCAGCAAAGTCAGAGTGGGTACTCCGTTCTACAGGAGCGAGGGCAGGTCTGGAGCAACCAGACCCACAGTGTAAATTGTAGGTTTCGTCGCCAAGATGGCCGCTGACCACGTGACAAGCGGCCGGGATGGCGAGTCGAGTGGCACAAAGCAAAAGGGCCCCACGCAGATCGTGGAGATGCTGGAGGGCTGATCTTTGGTGCAAATGCTGCTCGGTTGTGGGGCTTCTTAAACCCCAA
The DNA here is from genome assembly GCF_964263255.1 of Lissotriton vulgaris. Classification (NCBI taxonomy): domain Eukaryota; kingdom Metazoa; phylum Chordata; class Amphibia; order Caudata; family Salamandridae; genus Lissotriton; species Lissotriton vulgaris. The sequence goes on from NC_141693.1 coordinate 394,591,555, forward strand.
AGCACAGAGTCGAGGGTGCCTCGGGTGCTGCGCAGTCAGCGTCTCGGGGGTCTTTCAAGATGGCCGCTCCCACGTCTCTCGGTGCCTCCACGGGTCCCTTCTTTGCAGGGACTGTGGATCGGGCTCTGAGAGGTCTGGAAATCTGGTTCTTGTCGGGCTCTGGGCTCGGGCTCCGACGGGAGGCGGCGGCAAAGCAGACGTCGAGTTGCTGGTTGGTACCTGTGTTCACAGGGTGGTCACTCCTTGGCCACAAGGGAGATTCTTCTTCAGTCTTCTGTGCAGCAGAATGTCGAAGTCCAGTCTTCTTCTTAGTTTTAAGTTGATTTCGGGATGATCTGCTGTGCAATGGCACTGCTCCCCCTCTTATTCCAATCTGAGGGGTGGATCTCCTGCTAGGTCCCTCCCCTATGGGTGGGACCAGGAAGGGGGTGGTTACACCCCCTCTCCTTTGTCCAGCTCCTCGCCAGGACTGGGGCTGGAAAGCCCCAGAACCGGTTTGGGCTGGCTTATGCACATGGACACCTTGTGTGCCCCAGGCATGTCTCAATCTATTCAGCCCTGTCCTACCCAATACACAAAACCCTGTCTGGGGTGGTGCTCGCACCTCCCCAGGCAGGAAACCCTTTGTCCAGGCCCTCCTCGCTGGAAGGACTCCCAGCAGCAGGAGGTCAGACATGTGTCTGTGGTGGCAGCATCCATTTTGTGATGCTGAGGCTCTGGTTAACTTTAACCGGGGTTAAGGCTACACACATGTCGTGTCCCTCTAGAAGGGTGGAATGCTATCCCCATCGCCAGAACTGGCGAGGGGATAGTATTCCAATTCGTATGACACCTTACTCGACATGTTTTGATAAAGCCAAACCAAAGATAGCATATAACCGCGAGGATTATAATGCACTTAAGAGTATATGGTATGGCAATATCCCAGAACAGCTTAGGGATTGGTTCCCGACAGCTGCAGACAGGCTCAGCTCATGCTAGAGCACCATCTCACATGTAACCATGCACTCTGCCCCCAGGATTGCAGGGGCCTTCCATAGGAATGGCTTACAGGTTAACATGTGTCCAGTTTAAGGTTAGATATAGGGATACTATATCTAAGTAAGAGGTGATTACACCAACTTACCCCAGCTGAGTGATCAGCCAGTTGTGTCAAATCTGGAGGCCAGGCCAGGGGTGGCACAAGACGTGCTGCAGCCCCTGGTAGGCCTTGGATGCACCTATGCCCTGGGTACCTAGGGTACACTGTTACAGGGGCCTATAAGGTGAACCAGTTCCAATTATGTTATGCACCTAGGGTACATGGAGTCCATTTTAAGGAGAGAGCAATCAGCCTGGGGCCCTGAATAGCAGGATCCCAGGCCAACTAAGTCAAAAACCAGCTAAACACCAGGCAAAAAGTTTGGGGGTAACCATAGTCAGATATCCACCTTCCTACAGGGAGGGTGTTAACTTATGTGCTTAGCCATAACATGCAACACTTTTTGGCACAACTGATGAATGCTTGCTTTTTAACGTGCAACATTTTTCTAATTACAGACAGAACCAACTACTCTTCATCACCACCAGGAGGACTTTAAGTTCCAACAAGGTGAGGGCTCCCGAGTCCCGCACAGTTACTTCTGACAGAGGTATGTAGAAAGTTGAATTGCACCTATCATCAACAATGTCCTATTTCTCTTGTCCATACTTCTGTATGTGCAGAACAGTCCCTGAAACACTAGCGGTATGGTATGTGCTACTATCAAATCAAAAGCCAACTACTAGCTTATTCTTGGTTGACATTGACATTTTGTTGTTGGAAATTGTCAAAGCAATAACATTAAGAAGACTGGAATACACAGCAAGGGCAACCCAGAGGACTGCACTCAGTGCCTCTAGAGCTATTGCTGGATCAGAGTTTTGTTTAACACCGTTTGCCGACTGGGCAAGCTTATCTACCTACAAAGACCGACTCAATAATAGTAAATAGTAGTAGCACAGAGAGTGATGGTAGAGAGGCAGGATAAGAATGTAGAAACAGTCTACAAGAAGATCAAAGACTATTTTGTAAAAAATAGAATTAGGAAACAGTTTGGAATGAATAGGAGCTGTAAAAGTTAGGGAAGTATAATTATATTAACAGCAGAACAACTTACTGGGGCCAGCAGAAGAGGCTGCAGAGGACCGTTCCTGCCCACTTTCTTCCACCGGAGTCTGGGGTGTACTCTTCTTGCCCCTGGGAGGTGCTGAATGTGAACATGAAATAAAAACAAACATGGATGATTGTTTTTTTGAAATACTTGATTTCTTTGACCACAATCTAAAATTATCTTGGGGAAACAAATTACCAACAATTGCACTACATGTATTGACCTATCTGATCTGGTTAACTAGAAAGATACTAGTACAGTATTGCTGGATTTGCAGACCATCTACTTGGTAAATCACTAACTAACCCAACAACAAAAAGGTTCTACTATGACTGCCAGCACTCAGCAGCACGCGACGTGACAGACACAGTCCGTCATCATGATTGCAGACCACTAAAAAATGTCCTACTACTAAGAACAAGTCATAATATACTCAACCTATCAATCCACCACTATCTCTTCTTCTTAGTGTAGTGGCAGCAGGAGTACAAAGGAAGGACTAGACTTGAGTCTCTAGCCTCTCTAGCATTACGCAGTTCTGTAAAGTACTACACTCATACATATTCAGGCCAAATGAGCACAAAGTTGCAAACAAGTAAGCATAGTAGCAACGCCACTGAGGAGGCGAGCACCTGCAATCGCAGAAGCTATTTAAACATTATTTTACCTTCTATGTAATCGAATCGGCAGCATTCTTGCTCTTCGGGAAAAACATATATTAGCAATATAACACAGAGCAGAAGAAAACAAAGTAGTTATTAAATAGCTACTCACCAAGGCCAGGGATCTCCACGCCTAGCAGGTCGAGCAGATTCTGCTCCCGGTCGAGGATGTCAGCCCACCGGTGCGTCGCTTGGTCCTAGGTGCGCCGCCCCCTGACTCCCTACGCATTGCCCGGCACACCTTATCCCACAGCTGGCGACGCTCCCAGAGGCCATACCCTTGACCGGGCCTGCCCTCTGCTGCCACGGTCTTTGAGAGGTGGCGCAGAACATAAAACATAAGTGCGGCCACCTCCACCTCTTTGAAAACCTCCCTGGCCACCACATCCTCCCCCTCAATCGCCCGCTAGGGAGCCGGGTACGGTGTGCGGGACCCTTCCCCTTGCTCTTCCCGGCTCCCTTTGCCATGGTCCTGCACAGCTGAATAAAAAAAATAGGAAAGAATAGGGAAAAAGTAAAGAAAGGAAAAGAAAAAAGTAGCTATAAAGTAACCAAAAGTAGAAACAAAAACACAAAATATAGATGTAGAAAAAGAGAGGGATAGATAATGAGTAAAAAAGATCCCAAAAAAGTTCAAAGAAACAAAGGATTGCAAAGGTTAGGGGAGGATAGTAAATGCATGCCCAGAACCATAGCAATGAATGAAAAACAAGATGGCCACGCCCATTGAGGACCGCGCGGGTAAGTTCGAGCGATATTTCCCCCGCGAGCATGCAAAAACGCACGCAAACACATAATCGCTCCTCGCACACAACGCAAGCTTGCAAATAGCGCCCGGAAATGGAAATACGCAACGCGGACAAGATGGCCGCGCCCATGTACGACCGCATGAGTAACTTCATGATCGGTGCTCTGCAAGCGGCCTGTGAACATGCAAAAAGCCACGCGAACATGAAAAAAAAAGTCCGCAAATTAGCACGAATTCGCGGATTATGCGAAACATGAATCCGCGCCATTTCCAACAGCCGTAATTATTGATTTGGTTTTCACAATGGAATCGTACTTTCCTTTGAATAATAGCATTTGCATAAATTTTTCGGGATTTACGACAGAACACGCAACCATGAACTTGGATTGACACGCCTTACACGCTGCGAAATGGCAAAAAAATCAGCGAGTTTGCGAATTTTCCCCCGAACTCGCGGATTTTTGTGCCATTTGGACAAATATGCAAACATGTGTGCCTGTAACTTTGCCAGCGTGCCAAAAGGCCTGAGGTCCCTTGAGTGAGCTGGCCATTATAGTGGGAACGGGGTGGGAAGACGTTTCATACCGCTAGTGTGTGATGCACGGGGCCTAACGGGCGGGGCTTCTCTGCGAGTTCACATGCATCTTGTTTATAAAGGGTCAGAGACCGAGCAGAGCAGCAGATGAGGACAAAGCAGCCTCCTGGTCAAAGGAGCTACACGGGGATGGCGCTCGGGAAACTCATGGATGCAAAAATACGTTTGGCACAGGACCCCAGAATCCTTCAGATGTCCAAGATAGCTCTGCTGCGCGTTTTGGTACAAAGCCATTCTGATCCTGCTCAGTGGGTTCAGGCGCATGCAGCTGCTGCTGCTGGACAATGTCCCATCTCATACTAAACTGCCCCGTACAGGCATATGCTGGCGCTGGGCAGTAGGGTGCAGTGGCATGTGGGTGCTCCACGCCTGGTACATGCGCATACCGGTGCCATGGGGAACACGTGTTTATTGGTGCTGTGTAGCAAGTTATGACTTTACATTTTGACTGCCCCAGACGGTGGTACCACCTACACGGATCAGGAGCATCCAGGCACCAGACTTCATGGTACAAGAGCATAATGGTGCTGTGCGGTACGGGTATATATGTACTGGGGGCAGGGGGGCACTTAGCACAATGTGTGCTCACACCCAGAGGGCTCCCAGGCAATTGAGCATGAATGATTTTCATACTGAGAGGGCTCCGGGGCCGTTCAGCAGCATGGGGGCTCACACCCACTGGGACCCGGGGCAGTTCAGTAGCACGTGGGCTCACAACCCCTGGGCAGTTCAGCAGCGTAGGGGCTCACACCCACAGGGCTCCCAGGCAGTTTAGCAGCGCCACCCTCTGGTTCATCACTGCCACCCTCTGGTTCATCACTGCCATCCTCTGGTTCACCAGTGCCACCCTCTGGTTCACCAGTGTCACCCTCTGGTTTACCAATGTCACAATCTGGTTCATCGCTGCCACCCTCTGGTTCCTCACAGCACCCTCTGGTTCACCACTGCCACCCTCTGGTTCATCACTGCCACCCTCTGGTTTACCACTGCCACCCTCTGGTTGATCACAGCACCCTCTGGCTCACCACTGCCACCCTCTGGCACAAGACCGCTGTAATGAGCTAGCTGCCTTTTTTTCCAAGAAAATCTCGACCATATATTCATCTTTTAGTAATCCTACAGTCAATACCCCCTCCGTCCCTCCTAGGCCAGCTGACTCCTCGGCTCCCTGCAAACTGGACACAATTCCGCTTCTTGATGCCGCCAGCCTGGATAGATTAATCTCCAAAGTTTCTTCTGGCTCCCCCAATGACCCGGCACCCCCCCGGATCCTTGTCAAGGCACTGGACGTTATTCGTCCTGTGATCCTGGAAGCTTTAAACACCTCCATTGTGTCCAGGTCGGTCCCACTCGCTTGGAAGTGTGCCATGGTGAGGGCGCTTCTCAAGAAACCCTCCCTGGACCAGAACAACCTGTCCAACTACCGCCCCATTTCGTTGCTTCCCTGGTTGAGTAAACTGCTGGAGAGGCACACCAACAATATCTTAACAGACTATCTGGAGTCCAACTATCTGTTGCGTGCCTCCCAGACAGGTTTTCGCCCTCAACATGGCACAGAAACTGCCATGTTGGCGGTCACAGATGAAGCAAGAACGACTTTGGATCGGGGAGGAAAGGTGGCCATTATCCTGTTAGACCTTAGTGCCGCGTTCGACACGGTGAACCATGCCACGCTAGTATACCGACTGGCGGGCATGGGCGTGTCGGGCGCGGCTCTGGACTGGCTCACCTCCTTTTTGAGTGAGCGCTTTTTCCGGGTCTTTGAGGGTGAGACAGTCTCTCCTAAACATCCTCTCAGGTGTGGGGTCCCTCAGGGCTCCTCCCTGAGCCCGACCCTCTTTAACGCCTACATGGAACCTCTGGACAGGATAGTCCATCCCGTTGGTGTGCGTATAGTCACCTACGCGGATGATACGCAGCTGGTGGTCTCGTTAGACCACGCAGATGGATCATCCAACACCTTAGGCCCCTGTCTAGAGGCTGTTGCCAGTTGGATGCAAGCCTCCTGTCTCAAGCTTAACGGGGAGAAGACAGACATCATTCTCCTTGGAAATCCCTCCCCGTCTGCTCTTGCACCCGTCTGGCCACCATGTCTTGGCGCTCCTCCTGCGCCCAAGTCCCAGATAAAGAGCCTCGGTATCTGGCTTGACACTGCCCTTGATTTCTCCTTCCAGGCTACTAAGACTGCTGCCACTTGCTTCGGACTAATGAGGATGCTCCGGCGGGTACTCCCTTTGCTCCCTTTCCAGGTGAGGAGGATCATGGTCCAGGCCCTCATTCTCTCTCGCCTGGATTACGGGAACGCTCTCTACCTGGGAGCACCGGCTTCGGTCCTTCAGAGGCTCCAGGTCACACAAAACAGTGCGGCCCGCCTATTGTTCAATCTGTCCCGTCGGCAGTCGGCGAGGAAGGCTCTGAAGGACCTTCATTGGCTCCCAATGGCTGCCAGAGTGCAGTTCAAAGCTCTGTGCATCATGCACAAATCCTTCCACCGTGTAGGCCCAGCGATTCTGCACCCTCTGGTTAGGCCTTATGTTCCAACACGCCCCCTTCGGTCTGGTACCCTGCAGCTGGCCACCTCCTCTAAAATTAACAAAGCCCGTTGGGGTGGCCGCTCATTTTCCCATTCGGCGACCAGACTCTGGAATGCCCTCCCCTTTGCCATCCTGGGTAACAGCAACCTCTTCTCGTTCAGAAAGGCCCTAAAAACGCATTTGTTTGCTAAATCTCTCTGATCTGCCCTGAGCCTGCGCTAAAACCATTTTATCTTCAAGCGCTGCGAGGCCCCAGGGCGGTTATGCGCTATACAAATGCAATTTTTCATTTCATTTCATTTCATTTCATCACTGCCACCCTCTGGATCATCACAGCTCCCTCTGGTTCACCACTGTCACCCTCTGGTTTATCACTGCCACCCTCTGGTTCATCACAGCACCCTCTGGTTCACCACTGTCACCCTCTGGTTCATCACTGCCACCCTCTAGTTCATCACTGCCACCCTCTGGTTAACCACAGCCACCCCAGGATCATCACTGTCACCCTCTGGTTTAACACTTCCACCCTCTGTTTCATCACTGCCACCCTCTGGCTCATCAAAGCACCCTCTGGTTGACCCCTGCCACCCTCTGGTTCATCACTGCCAGCCTCTGGTTCATCAATGCCACCCTCTGGTTCACAACTGCCACCCTCTAGTTCACCTCTGCCATCCTCTGGTTCATCACTGCCATCCTCTGGTTCATCACAGCACCCTCTGGTTCACCACTTCCACCTTCTGGTTCATCACTGCCACCCTCTGGTTCTGCACAGCTCCCTCTGGTTCACCACTGCCACCATCTGGTTCATCACAGCACCCTCTGGTTCCCCACTGACACCCTCTGGTTCACCACTGCCACCCTCTGGATCATCACTGTCACCCTCTGGTTCATCACTGCCACCCTCTGGTTCATCCCTGCCACCCTCTGGTTTACCACTGCCACCCTCTGGTTCATCACTGCCACCCTCTGGTTCATCACAGCACCCTCTGGTTCACCCCTGCCACCCTCTGGTTCATCACTGCCACCCTCTGGTTCACCACTGCCACCCTCTGGCTCATCACAGAACCCTCTGGTTCACCACTGCCACCCTCTGGTTCACCACTGCCACCCTCTGGTTCACCCCTGCCACCATCAGGTTCATCACAGCACCCTCTGGTTCACCACTGCCACCCTCTGGTTCACCCCTGCCACCATCAGGTTCATCACAGCACCCGCTGGTTCACCACTGTCACCCTCTGGTAAACCACTGTCACCCTCTGGTTCATCACTGCCACCCTCTGGTTCATCACTGCCACCCTCTGGTTCACCACTGCCACCCTCTGGTTCACCACTGCCACCCTCTGTTTCACCCCTGCCACCCTCTGGTTCATCACTGCCACCCTCTGGTTCATCACTGCCACCCTTTGGTTCACCACGGCCACCCTCAGGTTCAACACTGCCACCCTCTGGTTCATCACAGCACCCTCTGGTTCACCACTGACACCCTCTGGTTGACCCCTGCCACCATCTGGCTCATCACTGCCACCCTCTGGTTCATCACTGCCACCCTCTGGTTCACCACTGCCATCCTCTGGTTCATCACTGCCACCCTCTGGTTCACCACTGCCACCCTCTGGTTCATCACTGTCACCCTCTGGTTCACCACTGCCACCCTCTGGTTCATCACAGCATCCTCTGGTTTACCACTGCCACTCTCTCGTTCACCACTGCCACCCTCTGGTTCATCACAGCACCCTCTGGTTCACAACTGCACCTTCTGGTTCATCACAGCACCCTCTGGTTCACCACTGCCACCCCCTGGTTAACCACTGCCACCCTCTGGTTGATCAAAGCACCCTCTGGTTCACAACTGCACCTTCTGGTTCATCACAGCACCCTCTGGTTCACCACTGTAGATTATGGGGAGAAAGCACACCTGCCCAGCCTCAACCGGGGGCTGGTTAATGTGTTACTGAATTTGAGCTTCATGTCCGGCACCTGCTTCCTTATCTGTAAGTGCTTCCTGTTGTGGTTTAATTTTTGTGACAGCTTGGAGCATTGTGCCATACTTGTAACTATTCTCTGACCCTGCTTCGAGGGTCAGAGCAGGGTCAGAGAATAGTTGCAAGTAGGCAACAACTCTGGAGGCGCCGCTCAGGAAGCACTTACAGGGTTACAGCAGGTGCCCAAGTTGAAGTTAATTTCTTTGTAACCATTTTGTAAATGGTTACAAAGAAATTAGCTTCAACTTGGGCACCTGCTGTAACCCTGTAAGTGCTTCATGTACTTCAGTTTTTGAAAATTCTTCCCGCACGCGATTTCGCGGATTTTTCTTCAATTTCGCAAGATTCGCGGACCGCGAAATTGCAGAAAATCTGCAAATTCCGCAAACGCAACGTATTTTACACCCATGCTTACTTATTACCCCGTATGCGACCACAGCTGCAGAGTAAGTTATCCCCCTCTCTTTATATGAATGATGTATAAAGAGATCGCTGTTCAACATGCTAATACTAAGACAATGTGTGTCTTCTTAGAATTTTAGGAGCTACTTGAGAGCCCAGTAGGGACCGTACGCAGTCCGTCCTTCCCCTTACAAGTAGTTGACATTGCCATCACCTCTTCGACCATTCACCACCAATATCCACACTGCCACTACATTGAATCCCTTTTTTAATTACTCCTAGGTGCTCTACCTAACCTTGTCCTGAATAAGACCCCAACGTGAGGAACTAATCACCCTCCACTATCTTGGGGTCGAAATGTAGACAATCTACTACATTTCCACAAGCTCATAGAATGGAATAACTTAAAAATATGTACCTATGAGTCATGTGTTTTTGGGAACAACTGACCTATATTAGGCTGGAAAGGTTTTCTTGTATATAATAATAAATGAGTTCATGTCACCATACCTTTACCCTGTCCTTCACCCACCGACTCACTACCATTTACCATACCCCTCTTTCTCTTCACACTAAGATCACTGTAAATATTGAATGCACTACCAATGTTTGGGGCAACCATGTTGCAAACCATTAATGCTTTGATTTAATATTGCATTTAATGCCCGCATAATCCATGGAAATTAAAAAAAATCAGTTTTTGGGGTCAGATTCAAGTCTTAATTGGTGAATGATATTTTTCATTATATGTTTCTTCATTATATGTGATTTAATAGAAGAACTACCACAACCATCTCTATAGCATACTGTCCCCATAAGCGTGAGCAGAGTGGGATGGGCCGGCATACGCCAGGCCAGCGTAGGGGTGTGAATAAAAAGCACGTAGCCTTGGGCTTTGTCCTCTTCCAGAAAGCCCAACGTCTCTGCCAGGGCAGCATCCCCCACCTTGAGGCCGACGCCGTCCTCGTTAGCTGAGTTGCCTGAGATCCTGTGCGCCTGCCGTACCCCGGCCCGCTGGACCACAAACCATTCAGGGCCGACCCTGCGCAGCCAGGCCACACTGATCAGCTGCCGACACTGGCATGTGTCAAGGAGGGCCCACCACGTGCCAGTGTAAGCTCCAAGCCAGAGGCCCGTGAGCCTTTCAGACCACAGCTTTCTCCCTGACATTGACCCACATTACCCCGTTCTCATTTACATATTCTACTGGTGACCTCTGCGGCCCAGTGATATGAGAGACTGTGTCCTGGCTCCTGAATGGTAGTGACCCCAAATCCGGAACAGCGGCCACAGCCCCGGACCCCCCGATCAGTGATGCATAGTTCCATATAGGAACCTTGCGACGCATGTTGCCACAAACCCTGTCCAATGCCATCCGGTGACACATGCTGCCACAAACCCTGTCCAACACCATCCGGCGAGCCATGCTGCTACAAACCCTGCCCAATGCCATCTGGCGAGCCGTCTGCCACAAACCCTGTCCAACGCCATCCGACGAGCCGTGCTGCCAAAAACCCTGGCCAACGCCATCCGGCGAGCCGTGCTGCCACAAACCCTGTCAATGCCATCCAGCGAGCCATGCTGCCACAAACCCTGTTCAATGCCAGCTGATGGCACATAGTTGAGGGACCTGGACTACCCTGCGGACCAGTAGGTATCACAAATGGTTGAGTCCACACCAGTGGTCGCACAGAGAGGAGTAAAAGGAGTAAAAGGAAGATGCGGATCAGTCTGGACGAAAGCCGGGTCACAGTCATGGAGGTGACCGAACAGGTGGTGCCACTGAACCTGAACTACGCAGGCTCGTGGGGCCACCAACCTATGCCAGCGACACTCGGTAAATGGCCCGTGCTGACCACTGCCTTCGGCCTACACTGCTCTTGGCCTAGGCTGTGTTCGAGTAGGTCACAAATTTGGAACTGAACATCGAATATGCAAAGGCAGATTACACATCATTGCATGCAAGGAGAGGCCTAAGAGGATGTTGCCTTGCATCTTGGTGGAGAGAAAAGGATCATCGTTACGGAGGTGTTCGTACACTACCGACAACTGCCCTGGTGTCACTAGCGATGTGCATCGCAAGCCAAAGACATGTTGCTGTGGGCCACTGCTGACCACTGCCTACGGCCTACACTGTGGTCCAGTAGATCACAGAGCCATGATTCAGCAATGGCGGAGTCCATATCAATGTACCGGCATTATCGCAGTCTGCATCCGCACTCAGCCCCGGTGCCACTAAGTCTGTTCCCCGACATTCATGGACACACTCTGGTCGAACAGTGGTGGCATCTGAGCCTATGGGCTAGGGGGCAATTTTCACCCCCATGTAGTGGATACAAAACAGGTGGTGGCAACGGGCTGTCGCATTCCACTCCTCCATCTGCTGCTTCCGGATCAAATCAAACCTTTTGGTGTCTTGCTCTGGAGGACACCTTCCACTGTCCCCCGAAACACTCCGAAACATACACCTCGGACAATGATGGTTACCTGCTCAGGTCCCATGGCCCATCTGACTGCACCACAAGTCATGGTCCCGTGCCTAGGTGCCTGTGCCGGCCGCAGTTCATCTGGGGCCCCTAACTCTGTGCTGGTCATGTCCAGGACCCCTTCTCTGGAGTCATAGGCTGGCTCCTGAGGTGTAGGCCTTGGGTTCATCAACGCCATGACCCTGTGGCCTTTAGCTGTACGCAGCCTCCAGGCCCAAATGCATCCCACCAGGGCTCACACACGCCCAGACAACCATCAGCTCAGGAGGCACTTGTCACCACCGCAAGGCCAATCTCCAAACACCATTTACCAGAGTTAAAGCGGTGGTCCAGACAGACTTCGGGGTTGCTCAGGCCTGTCGTGGATGCCATCATCAGCCTGTTTCCCTGCTCAGCACTCCAGGTGGCAGTGACTCAGTGCACTGCAGGCCATTGTCCATTGCTGATTGTGTTTTGTGCTGTGGAGCGGCTGCGCAAATATGTCACCTCAAACAGTGTGGGAGCCCTGAGACGTTGATGGTAAAGATGATGTAGGTCTGACACACCCCACTGCATCTGCATCAGGAATGTATCGAAGGAACACAATCCAAGACTTTTTCTGCACTTGTGCGCGCTCATCTCTAGTGTCCACAGCCCTGTGCACTGCAACTCATGGACACTTCTGTTTGCATGTTGGCTGTCCTCTGGACTTTATCCGGCTCACCCCATTTTGCTCAGCAGTTGACTCTGTATTGCATGTGTTTTCTGTTTCTGTTGCACTGGTGTCCAATGTCCAAGTGGTTGCCAACACCAGTTATTCCGTGCAGGTTGGCTTACATTCACCCCACACACATCCAGCACAGGCATCACTTTACATGTGGCCCTGCCAATAAAGGGGCTGGGCGCATGTGCCCGTAGCCAGTTCAACATGATTTCTGCGTGTGTCCCTGTGGTCTTGTAGTATGCATGTGGGCCCTGGACCCTACGAATTTACATTGTGCTGTGCCATCAGATGCAGACATGTGACTGGAGGCAGCGTGCTGGGGTTTGGACATGTAGCTTTGTCGTCACCCACTCAATTTGTGAGGGGAGTGACCAGGGCCGTCGTACGCAGAGCCAACATGGGTGTGTGACTGCTATTTGCATGCCCCAATTTTAATCAAAGTAATCTACTTAAACATTTTTATATGGTGCGTCATTCAACATTTTTTTCAAGTCAAAGAGTTGTAAATATTGGTTCCTTATAGCACCCAATTCAATGGTACTTAAATTGCTAACCACTGAAAACTTAAAAGTTTAGCTGGCCTTGTCCTGACATCAATTACATTTCAGTTCCGAACTGACATCAGCAGTAAAAGTTTCACTCACTGAGCCACCTTGTCAGAATTTGAGTAGATTTTGAAGCACTCGAGCTCATCCATAATTAGATCACCACATGAAGAAATGGGTCAGGGGAGAGAAGAAGGCTTGAATAGGAAGGGGCATAGGAATAGGGAGCACCACCCAATGATAAGAAGACAATTCTCCATAAATGCCAAATATTAGCTCAATGTTCCATCCAGAAAGTACAGGGCGTCCAGCTTCCGGGAAATGTCTGATGTGCAGTATAGCTGTACCCTGAGGGGACAAGAATGGTACCGAGAGGGAATCAGTTCCATCAGTGCTGGCCTTCGCCCTGAGAGATGGGGGTTATACAGCTCTCAACCATTAGCCAAACACTGACTGCCCCACCACTGAAAATTCCACTGCTACTTGCATGCAACAGGAACAGTTCTCTACTACTGCAAAGGGCCATTAAAGGTTTCCTTTTATTGACACTAAGCAAATGTTTGTTTATTTAGGTATTTCCTTCATGTTTTGTTCTAACCCCAGTTTATGCTAATTAGTTATGCCAAAGGGGCAGAAAGGCACAAAAAACGAGTGGGACAGAGGGCAGAAAGGCACACAATCAAGTGGAACAGAGGGCAGAAAGGCACAAAAAAGAGTGGAACAGGGGGCAGAAAGGCACAAAAAACGAGTGGGACAGAGGGCAGAAAGGCACAAAAACGAGTGGGACAGAGGGCAGAAGGGCACAAAAACGAGTGGAACAGGGGGCAGAAAGGTACAAAAAACGAGTGGGACAGAGTGCTTTGTAAAGGCTGTCTCCCAACTGCTGTGCAACTTCTTCTACTCTTAGAGCTGAGATTTAAATGCAAGTCTTATAGTCTGAATTCAGCAGCGAAATAGGACGGAATGTATGAAGCTCTGTGGTTATACTGTATAAGCAGCTACCTATGTTATGCTATCTATTAATGTAATAACTTCACTTTCACAATTGCTTTGCAACTTCTTCTACTCTTAGAGCTGATATTTTCATGAAAGTCTTATAGTCTGAATTCAGCACCTGAACGTAATAGGACGGAATGTATGAAGCTCTGTGGTTATACTGAATAATCAGCTACCTATGTTATGGCATCTATTAATGTAATAACTGCACTTTCACAATTGCTTTATTAACCTTCCTGCTTTCTCAAATTTGCTTGAAAATTCGCGATTTTTCTTCTTTTTTGCACGATCTCTATGCGCTAGTTAACGCGAGATTGTAGCACAGCTCCTGCCGCGGTGATGCTCTGCCCCCTGGGATATGGAGTCCCGTTGCAGAAGGGACCGTGTTGTCGGGGCGGCAGTCCACAAAACCGGCTGGGTCAGACTCTGCGGCGATGTCCAAATCAATAGAACAGCAGGAATGGCAGCAGAAAGTGAAAAGCAACTGGTCTGGGATACCGCGCCACAGGAGCCCAGCGCGATCTTTAACGCTAGTTAGCATGAGATTGTAGCACGGCTCCTGCCGCGGTGACTCTATGCCCCCTGGGATATGGAGTCCAGTTGCAGAAGGGACCGTGTTCCTGGGGTGGCAGTCCGCGAAACCGGCTGGGCCAGACTCTGTGCGGCGAGTGTCCAGATCAATAGAACAGCAGGGATGGCAGCAAAAAGTGAAAAGCAACTGGTCGGGCGTCCCGCGCCACGGGAGCCCTGCACGATCTTTAAGCGCTAGTAAGCGCAAGATTGCAGCACAGCTCCTGCTGCCGTGATGCTATGCCCCCTGAGATATGGAGTCCCGTTGCAGAAGGGACCGTGTTGCTGGGGTGGTAGTCCGCGAAACCGGCTGGGTCAGACTCCGTGCAGCGAGAGTCCAAATCAATAGAACAGCAGGAAAGCAGCAGAAAGTGAAAAGCAACTGGTCAGGTGTCACTAATCCTTGAATGGGTTCCGGAGTAGTGTGCAACTCACCAAAGAAGCGCTTCAACACCCCATCAGGGGTAACAAGCTTTATATAAATGCAAACCTTTTCCCTCTTCTATCCCTCTGCAATCCTTCTCAGTCCAAATAACTGATTAATATCCAGCATCCAATTTACTTTCATATTTCACTATACTAATTTACCACTAATCCTTATGGGTTCCGGAGTAGCGTGCTACTCGCCAAGAAAGTGCTTCAACACCCCATTAGGGGTAACAAGCGATATATAAATGCAAACCTTTTTTCCCTCTTCTATCCCTCCGCTATGCTTCTCAATTCAAATAACTGACTAACCTATCCACCACTCAAATTACTTTCGTATTTCACTATACCAACTCAACACTAATCCTTCATGGGCTCCGTAGCGTGCTACTCGCCGAAAAAGTGCTTTGACTCCTCGTCAGTGGTAGTAAGCGCTATATAAATGCATTACAAAACAATTACAATACAATGTCCTTCAATGGCAGCCATAATATTTCTGTTGCTGCTGTGGCCAGCCAATCAGATTACTTGGTCATCCAAATTGGCCAATGGGTAAAAAATGCCTCTCAGCCAAATAAAGTGGTTTCTTTTTTTAATTTACGCTACTGCAGGAGTGCTGCTGTAGCAACTGTCCAGATATGACTACTTTGACCTTTAATTTCTCAAAAACGGCAGACTAAATGTACACTCAATCAGAAAAAGTACACAGTTTGAGTATTGATCTAGCTTTCTGTCAATTTTAGTGTAATTCTCTTCTGACCTTTTTTTCTTTATTGCTTCCCGATATCCCTATGGAAAAATGCATGTGTTGTGGGACTCCCACCCCCCTTTTTCTCAGCCCTCGCTGCATGGATCACCCCAAAATGTTCCAGGGAGGAGCTGAGGTAGAGGAACTTTTATATTTGAAAGTTTTATAAAGATTGGTCAAACACCACCAAAATGAATTGCACAACAAAAAAAGCTCTTTGTATGGAATCTCTGACTGAACCATAACTACTAAGAAGAGACTGCCACTGTTTAATACACACATTGATACATATTGACTGAAAAACACATTTAAAGTGAAGGTGAAGTGCGATTCCACAATCAAACCTAAATCTCCATGAAATTCACCAGTAGTTGTAGTCGAACCTCTGCTGTGCACTGCTTGGATGGAGTTGGAGGCAGGAGCTAGCATGTAGTCAGCTTCTCCATTTAAAAGCCTGTGCCTCCAAACCTGTTAGGTATGGGCTTTGGCCATGATTGACGGGGTTGGGTGGGGGTCCTGGCCACAGACCATATCCTCCTGTGCCCAACCACCCATGGCTGCAACCACTTCTACTTCCAACCTGGCTGTGCACTGCCTTAGGCCTTGTACAGGGGGCTCTGGATGTAGGCCTTGCATCCAACCACCCATTACGCAAAGCTGTGTGTGCAAGACCTTTTGCCCTGTGCCACAGATATTGGATGCAGGGCCTCACCTTCATTCAGGCCCTGTGTCTAATCTCCTGGGTCTCTAAAGAGGTCCTGCAGCTCACCACAGGACTGGTGACTTAATGCTAATTTGCAAATGTATTGAAACTCTCAATTTTAAGTTCACAAACTTGTATTGATTTGCTCTCATGTGGTGTTTTCTGGTAGGGCTTTTTGTACCTGAATGTCTGGCTTGGGATTTCGTCATCCGTACTTAATCCCTTTATCCTTGAATCTTGTTGATGGTGCCTTGTTTTTAAATTCACTTTTGCAAATGAAATTCACTGAAATTATAAAGCACAGGAAAAATGGTGCGCTTTTTTATTAGAAAATGGCATCTACATGCCCTTGAATTGTTTTGAATTTGCTAGCTTACCACCTTTGTTTTTTTCTTTTGTTTGTGTTTAATTTTCCATGCCGCCAAGTATCTTTCCATCTATGTCTGGCAAAGAACTGGTCACCTGGTTCCTCTATTTCCGTGTTAATTTATTTTCCAGAATGAAAAGTTCACAGGTATTTCCAAATCCACAAATTTCAAAGTGATGGAAAAAATAACTCATGCCTTTCATAAGCAAATCACATTTCATGTAATAGCTCACATGTGAATGACAGAATTTATGAGTTCTAGCTTGCAAGTTTTAGGTCCTAGATAGATATACTAATTACCTCTTTCAAATCCATTGAACACTTATTCAAATGCAAATATATTTAAAACCTCCAAATGGATTTACTTCAAACCAACAAAAAACGATTTCTGGATGAAGTTCTGCGTTCATGCCAATTTGGGTGTTCAATGTTTATTTCCATAGCAGGGAGCAGCATTTTCCAAGGGGGCTAAGATGAAAATTACTCCTTTTTGACGATCCTTCAACTTTTTGTGCCTCAGTCTATATCTGTTGGAAACTTGAAATACTGAACTTTCACCAATGTTGCTAGCGTCATGAAAATGTTTGAGGATAATTGGCAAGTGACGCCAGAGTTGTTAAGAATCTAAAAGATACTTATCAAAGGAATGTTCAAAGAAACCTTAACTACTATGCTATCGCAAATTTTTCTGTAGATAAGAGCAATTAAGCTGAAAATGCACACGGACCAGGTTGCTCTATATGGTTTTTATATTTCCGAACCTAATTCCCAGACTTGGAGTTTGCTTCTAAATTAAAAAATGAAAAATTCCTGATGCTGAAGTAGTTTAGTGTTGGTGGTCATGAAATTTCTGCTTTAATTTTGATAGGTTCTACCATACATGTCATACCCTACATGGCAGTACCCAGTAAGGAAAAACGAGTGTGGAAATTTCTGCCCTTAAAGTGACTTTCATTAGCTAGCAGCCCCATAGTGGATAGCTAACTGGCTGAAGGTTTCTGGTGGTATAGGTAGCTTGACAGCTGCCTAGAAACCTGACAGCTCCCCTATCTCTAAGGGCTCAATTACGAGTTTGATGATGAGGCAGCGAGACCGCCACACAGCTAAACCTGCGTAAGGACCACCTACCCTATAATAACAATTTTTTGTCATTGGCTGGCATTTCGTCTGTCGTTCCCATGGTAGTACCCATAAAATAGGCACCACAATGGGAACGCCAATGGAAGATTCAGCAGGGCATGGACTGAAAAGTCCATGCTGTGCTGGATCTTCTGTGCATGCACACAGGGGAGCACACATTATGCCCCCCTGTGTGCATCCACAAGGTGTGAGGCATAAGGGGGCCCCCTTTCTTTCTCACCGCCACTGTTTTCATGTAGGAGAGACCTCCATGAAATCAGTGGCGGTGATGAAAGTCTTAATATGCTTAGCTGGACCATGGCGTTCCTGCCAGGCATATAGATGCCTCTCGATTGCCGCGTCACGGCCAGGGAACGGCGGTTCCCTGGTAAAGTCGCCGTCCCAATGGGGCACGACCACTTGGATCATAATGTGGCAGTCACAAGACCACCATCGCCGTGCCACCCCGAATCTGGCGGTCCTCAGACTGTCAGACTCATAATCGGGCTTTAAGTGAGGCAAGGGGAACTAAGGATTAGCAGAGCAGGGCCTTTTGCTCTACCAAACCTAAGTGAGGCTCACAATCATGATTCTTGTGCAGTCGTGCTTCCATCGTCTTTGCACGTGTGTGCCTTTACTGTACTCTGGAAAGGTCCAATATTACAAAAGTGTGACACTGACTACAGCTTGAACATGGGTTTTATTGCAAGTCTACTTTGTTTGTGGAATAAGATTTTCCTTATAGTGAAAGGATTCTAATGGAAGAGCATGAATGTCATTTACAGGTCACCAGAATTAGCAGCTGCTCCTTCTGGATAGCCTCTTGCAACCCTGGCACTGCAGGCCTTAGTCTCAGAGGCAGCAAAACCACCACCAAAAACAGAAGGTACAAACTTCTTGGTCGGTGGATTGTGTTGGTTAATGGCGCTCCTGGGAAATACACAGTGAGTATATACTAGTGAAATTTGAAATTTGAATTTTTTTTAAAATGTAAACTTTATTGTTTAGTTAATTAAAACGATAACAATTTGATGTATTTTGCACACGCATTATAAAAGTTTATAAATTATCATTTAAAAAGGATTAAAAAAAACATTTTGTAAGAGTAAGAATTAAGAGTCAATGTTTTTCCAGATTATTAACAATTGGGATCTTCGTATTGTTTAAGATATTTCTCAAATGCTTGCAAGAACTTCACCAGCTTGCAATGCATTCGAGGGGCAGTTATGTCCAAGCTTCCAATAATAGCAGATCTACATGTTCGTAGCTTCTTGATCCGCAAACTATGCTTTAAAAGGTATGACCGTTCCTTAGACAGCTTCTTACAATGGCAAATTATGTGTATTAGATCTTCTTTGGGGCTACCACACAATCGACATGTTACAGCTCAAAATTAAAATTAACAGCTACATGCTGCTTCCATGCTGGTTCCTCTGCTAATGTTGGAAATGTGCCAAATCTCAATAGCATCAGCTTTCTTTTAATAAAAATGGAATATGTTGTTTCCAGGTACACTGCTGGGTTTAATGTTTTATAGCCATTTATCACCGCCCAGGAGTGCGAGCGATGGGAAAAAATCTCTTTGCCCTGTACCAATGAATGGAGTTTGGCCACTTTATTTAATGCCTGTTTTAGTGCTGCAAATGACAGATTTTTGTCCCGAAGGGTTTTTGAATAAGTCACCTCCAAAGCATGCGTGAGGAATTGATTTGCTTTGGATTTTTTGGGGGATTTGAGCTCTTGCCATAGGTGTGTATTAAGGTTATTATTAGTTGCTTTTTGCTTGATCTGATACCATACCTTGATATATGAGTATAGTCTACTCAGAGTTTCATTTTTTATGCCAAATTCTAGTCGCATTTGGGCTGGCGACGCCATTCTGTGTAATCGTAAAACCTTCTTGTAAATTTTTGTTGTTAAGCTGTTAAGTAGGTCCATATCCTTTCCATGCATTGCCTCACTTGCATAGGACTGTGTTGGAAGAACTTTGTTGGCCATCACAATTATTAAAGGTTTAAGTGATGGTCCATCAAGTTTTTTTGTCAAAGTGCTTAGTCCGAATATCAAGGCACCCACTCTTTGTGTCAGGTATTTCTTCTGTTCTTTAAAATCAAGCTTATCATCCAGATAGAAACCCAAATACGTGTATGCTGAGACTCTCTCTTGTGGTTTTCCTTTTAGCCAAATATTACAATTAGATCCACAGCGATTGGTTATCAACATGGATTTGGTTTTTGAAACATTTAAAGCCAACTTATTTGCCAACAGGAATGTTGAGAGTTCAGTTACTAATCTGGTTAAACCCACTTTCGTTAGGCTCATGAGTACTATATCATCGGAGTAGGCCAAGTGGGTGAGCTGTAGGTTGCCTAGTTTAGGTGGATGAGCATTACAGTTGTTCAGTTTCCCGGTGAGGTCCGAGATGAAGAGATTAAATAGATGAGGGGCAAGGACACACCCCTGTTTTAGTCCAATTGATGTAAAAACTTTTCTCGACAGCCGTGTGCCATCCCCTATTTTTACTTGCGACCAAGTTCAGGAATAAAATAACAGCAAACCCCTTAAAATACTCTCCGGTATTGCCCATGCTCTCAATTTCGACCACAATAAATTGCGGTCCACACTGTCAAATGCGGCCTGAAGATCAATAAAGCACAGGTTCAGGTCCCGTTTGCTAGTAATACACTTCTCTGCGATCATAGTGATGGATAGGATATTTTCTATTGTACCTATCCCCTGCCTGAACCCTGTCTGATTAATGGGTATCAGCTCCTTTTCACTTGACCAAGTGACCAAATCATTTAAGAGAAGCGTTGCAAAATATTTTGCCTCAACGTCCTGCAATGCTATTAGGCGATAGTTGTTTGGGTTTGATCTTTCACCACCTTTATAGATTGGCGTAAATATGGATCCTTGCCAGCTTTTGGGTATTCTGTTCCAGGTTTGCACATCCAAAAACAGTTGCGCCAGACAGGGTCCCCAAAATTCCAGAGCATGTTTGTAGGCTGCTTGCGGGATACCATTCGGGCCTGGCGCCCCATTGGGTTTAGCTTTTTTGATCAGTTTAATGATCTCTTCTGCCGTATATTGTTTATTCTGAGGAACAGTGCTAGATACGTTACAAGGATTACTAGTCAAAGGTTGTCTCCCTTGTTCTTCTGCGGGGCACATTTTATTTTGACTGGTTAGACAAAGAGCGTTACTCTGAGTTTTTGTCGAGATATCTGTAAATTTTGTAGCAAGAAACGATGCCCACTCCGATTCCTGCACATTTGATATGAGGGCGTTACAGGGTCTTGTTAGCTGGTTTATGGTTTGCCAAAATATATTAGTATTCTGAAAGTTTGAACTGAAAATTAATTTGGACCAAAAACTCTCATTAGTTAACCTTTTATATTCCCAGACCTTATTTTTATATTCTTTTCTTTGTGTACGGAAGCTGACCCATTGACTAGTACCACGCTTGGCCAGCTTTATCTTCCTTTGAGTTTTCTGAAGTTGTCTACGCAGGTCTTGTAGCTCTTTCGGATGTTTTTTCTGTGGTCCGTCTATACCGGATTTCATAACTGGCAACTTAATTTTTTGTTTTAGTTTTAGCAGAAAATGGGACCATGCTTGAATCGCATCTGTTGATACATTCCCGATCTCACTCAATGTGTCCTTCATTATAGTGAACCACTCGTGATCATTGGTGTTGGACCAATTTATGCATTTCAGGTTAACAGAACTTAGCTGACCTTCTAACATGTATGACGGTTGCAATCTTTCCTTATTGAGGTTGATTATAGTGTACAATTATGATTGCGGTGCATAAGGGTGGGGAGAGCCACTCATCTCCCCAACGTGTGGATAACCACTGATAAACCAAAACAACAGTCCTTTGCACATGCATGTGCGAGGGACTGTTGTTTTGAACAATTCAGTGTATACTGTCCAATAAATTAAAAAAAATCCCATTTTGGAACCTGAAAACATTTATACAGATTGTTAGTTGGCTATCAATAAAAATACTATACTTCAATAAAATACATATGCATCATTACACAATTATGTTTGTATTACAGTCAATAATATTTTTTGCAATATAAGTACAGTATTTTAAACAACTTCTTGACATCTTTCATTATAGCAGATACTGAAAAATATGTTCCAATATTTGAAGCTAATAAAAAAAGTTATATTTATTGCCTTGGTATCACTAATTATGCTATAATGCAGGGGCCTAACCATTATTGTTTTGACATATATTTATGGTGCATCTCCTTGTGGTATAGCAATACATTTCCTCTCTGAGGGGCTTACTAATGTAGCCATTACATTGCGTTTTTGTGGTACAAATATTTGCATGGAGAGCCTCACACTACAGACCAGGGAGCATCGACTCCCTTGGATTGGGGACCCCTCCATTTGGCTTCCAGCATCTTCCTCCAGGAGTTTTGGACCATTATCATGAGGTATCACACCTTGGGACTGCTAATTTTTGCATTTCCTTT
Source organism: Lissotriton vulgaris (assembly GCF_964263255.1). Classification (NCBI taxonomy): domain Eukaryota; kingdom Metazoa; phylum Chordata; class Amphibia; order Caudata; family Salamandridae; genus Lissotriton; species Lissotriton vulgaris. Next base: position 394,613,766 of record NC_141693.1, read on the forward strand.
GAGTCTTTTACAAGGTCCTTTTTTGCTCATGATTCTCGGTCTTGGTTATATCTAGAGTTCTGATGATGATCCTATTAGCTCCTTTGAGGCCGCAACATTGACTGAAATCGCTGACCCTTACCTGTTGATTAGCCAAGAAAATTCCATGCTATTCTTGATTTTAGACATGGACTTTTGATCACTCTTGTCACATATGTTTATCACCGATGAGAGAGCACCAAGCATGTTGTTTTCACACATACTCACATCAAATAATCATTTGGTTGGGAGCATTGCTGCATTCATAACTCTAGGGTCCATTGTTTTGTTGTTGCAGTGTTTACCCAAGGTCTCTGACGACTCTCAGGTTCCTTTGTTATGTAGAAACAATTATTGTGATGTCTTCAGAGTACGATGTCATGTGGAGAGACTAGGGGATCAACAGGCAAATTATGCCACTTTCTGTGATGTCAAAGACAGTATGATGTCACTTTTGCCATTCTTGGCATTTTGGTGAATCATTGTCTATGTGGGAGAATGTATTTGACCGGACTAGTGAGGCATTGCCCCCACCCACTAACTTGCTAACTTGCGCTCTCCGTTTTAAATGAAATTTTCCATATTACTGTTTTTTCTTCCTCTCCCTTCTATAAATACATGTTATTTGCCACTTGTGCAGGATCTGCCATTCAAGTGGACTTGCCCCTGTATTGCACCACTTTGAAGAGGTGAAAATCTCCCAGGAAATGACTTCCCTTTAGGAGCAGCTCTTGCTCTCCATCAGTGCCCGAAGAGACCTCAGCTGCTTGACTGAGACCGGGCCATGGGCTGGTGCGTCACTATGCCTGGTGGTTCCTGGATGTTGCCGGAGAGCAGCCTGCAGGTGCTTTAAAGTGAGTGTACAGTTCATAGAGGTGGAAACAAAATCAAGCAAAGGCTACTTACCTCTTGCCGGCCATTCTGAGATCCATGACTTTGATGAATTGCCAAGAGGGGGTGGTGCCAAGCCAATATTATACTTGCCACTCCAATATGGTATTCTTTACTAGAGAATTCATAGGGTTTTTAGTTTTCTGTGAGACCATTTCCTGTGTCCTGCCTATATAAAAGAACAGGTTCTTCAGCTGCCTGCGTCACAACACAGTTAAAGTCCTTTTTTCGTAGCACTCATCATCTCCTCAGATAATGTGAAGTAGGGTGGCTCACTGGTTAGAGGCGGCAGACCCGAGAGCAGAGGACGGCCCGGGACCAGGGTTCGATTCCCGGCGCGGCAGGTTTCTGGACCAGGGTCAGCGGACTCGATAATTCTCTCGCCTCGGTGCCCACTCAGATCAGCGATCACACTCGGCAACTCTGGGCATTAGCTTGCTTCATCTTCACTAACGGCCCCACCAGACCGCCGGGGATGCCTGGTCTCACCCTGGAGATACCCATTAAGGGACGATCTCTCAGGGAAGCCAGGAAGGATTTCGCAGCGGTCGAAGCGCCTTGGGACCCTAAGGGTAAGTAGTGCGCTATATAAATGCCTATACATTTACATACATTTACATAATCTTTTTGCCCTTGACTTTTGTTTTTTTCCAGCTATTCTTGTTGTATATTTGTCAACTGTTGGATTAAGAACTTCCTTGATTAATTGCTTTATTTTGCTCCATGCAATCTTGTGCAGATTAGAGCCTCGCTAGTCTTCCCTGATCTACTCTTTTTTAGGCTTCCACATGTTCTTGTCTAGGAGATTTTTTGTGCCTCCAAGCTTTTTTCGTCCCACAGGAACTTTCACGTGCCACCTTTTCACTTGTTGAGTTTTCCGGGTAGCACAGTGGTTACTTGAATAGTTCGCCATTTCCTCAAACAATCAAAGTGAATTAAAGAAAATGAGCCATTCCATGGAGCCTTGATGCTTCATCCTTCTTATTTCGATTTCCTTGCTCTCTCTCTCTCTATTTCCCTTTCTAGCCTGCTCATTTCCGTCCTTCTATGACACCATCCCAACTCCCTTTTCTCTTCATGCTTGTTCACAAAATACTGGGCTTCTCCTTTTTGCGATTTTCATGTTTTCCCTTCATTTCTCACTAATTCCTTCTCTATTCTTTTGCACCTTTAACTGATTCACCCCTCTTTCCTTTCCTTCGTCTTTCCTTCTTTACTGTCTCCTTGTCTTTTGATTTCCTTTTCCTCTCCCGCGGCATCTCTCTGTCTCAATGCGTCTTCTGACTGGCTCCTTCCTCCTATCAGCCACAGGACTGTCTGTCCCACCGTTTGCCAGTCGCAGCAGAGACTAGGGTGGATAGTGGGGGGAGTAGGCATCTCAGGGTCCTGGCACAGAACCTGCACCTCTGGTTCGAGTGTGATGGCGAGGGTCTCTTGATAAGAACTACATTGCCCTGGCAAGCCTTCAATCATAGATCTCAAATAACCCTCATGTAAAGTCTCAGCTCATGTTAGGCAACCATAAATATTCATCCACTCTGGCCGATGCATTTAATGGAGCATTTCCTTTTCAGCAGACTGCCACAGCGGTGACACGTTGAATGCCAGCGTCCCCAGAGAGCATGGCTCTGAAAGCCTCTATTGGCCCAAACTGCAGCATCTCAGTAAAAGCACTAATGCCAGAACTATTGGCTTTGACGATATATTTTTCCTTCTATTGACAGTAGTGGCGGCGAGCTTTTATAACTCTGCACATTTCTCTTTCTAACACAGGGTGGCAAACTGGACTGGGCAAAGCAAGCTGTTTCCTCAAGGCATTTTATCTGGGATATGAGCTTTATTCAACACTTATGGCTGCCTTGGATGAGGCGCACTTGGCATGGGGCGCCCACTGAGAGATGATTAATTAGCTGAGGGAAGGCAGGCCTGACCCGTGAGCGCACATCTCTCGTGGGACTGCTCTCTGTTATGGCTGGTTAGGCCCAGTACATTGTTCAGGAGGAAAGACGGACTGGAGAGCGTAAAACAAACGATAGGCGCGTGGCAGCGCGCGGTGTACACGGTAATCTGTCATTCGGATATCCGCAGATAATTTGCATGGCCAGCAGAGAGGCTCTGCTAGTTATCCCATCTGATGCGCTCCTGTGGTTGAGAACAGATATTACTTAAGCAGCTTATTTCCTAAAATGGCCGCCTGGCTCCTTGTGGCAGCCCCCTTATTTGTATTCATTCAGGTAGGGATTGGATGCAAGCTAGCTCGCAAATCAGGCGACTTCAGAGGTTTCCAAAATAGTTATTTAGTGGCTTGGCTAGAATGATGTGCAAAGAAGCAGGAAACATTGCTTTAGCTGCCAAGAGGCTTTCTGTCAGGTGGGATAACAGCGGAGCAACATGGCGCTAATATAACAAGAAAAAATGTCCCAATTGTGATATCTATCATTGGATTGCAGTGGGCCACTCACTCGCACCTCTCAACCCGGTACCACTGGTCCTTCTACACGAATGATAACTGTGTCGCTGAGCCCTGTTTTAATGAACAGTAATTTACAGGTTATAACATCTACATCCATACTTAAAAGGGGAAACATGAAAAGGGCCACAGAAAGTGCTCCCTTGAACCAACAAGGCTGTGCCTGCTCTGATTTAGTTTTGTACCTGAGGCGAGAACTCGATGATGGAGCATGCCACTGAAGCAAAATCGAGGAGGGTGAGAGCCATTTTAAAACCAAAAGGGTTGCCTATGGGCTTTGGCAAGATAAAAGTCCCCACTGAGGCGAGGTCACTCCCCTTTCATAAAAGTATAAGGCACTGTGGAAGCTGAGTGCCCCACAAGCAAGGTTTTCTCACCCCCTTTTGACAGAGATTGACCCTATAGAGATATCTGCAGCAGGTGCTCACCCCACTGCTGTTGGCTTTTCAGCCAGCCAGGGATCATTGATTAAAAATTGCCTCTGGGTGCCCTAATCACTGGTTGTGATATATTTATCACCGAGCCCCCAGACAATTTTAAAAACATATTCTTGATGCTGTTACAGTATATTATGTACTCTACATCAAAATGACAGGATACATGTTTCAGCCTTGGTTATACGCAAACTGGCTCATTGGCTTTCGTCGGGACCAGTTGTAAAGAGCCCTAGAAGCTATTTGTTTTTTGAAGTAATAAGGATCAAGGTGCATATTTATCATTATTTCACACGGCACGGCAATCGACCTTGCTGCACTGCTCTGCATGAAAGGGCAGGAACGCAACCTATTTAACATAATACAGTGCATTCCTGAGCTTTCATTGTGATGGCGCACACCCAGGGTGCCTACCTTGGAGACTGGATTGGTTTTGTGCTGGAAGGGACACCTTCCTGCACAAAAACAATTCTCTAAGGCATTTTCAAATGAATTTTGCCTATGCAAGATCTCTAGGGTTTGTCAATGCTTGTATTACCATCCCTTTGGTGTATTCAGCAAAGAATGACTTTAGGACTATACGCTTAAGTGCTTTTCTATGACTTATGCATATTTTTACTGCTTGGAGATGAGGGGTGAGTAAATCAAAATAGAGCGGTAGGAGGTGATGGTGCTTTATGAGCAGGCGGGTTGTTTAAAACAATGACAGAGGGTGGGGGGTGGTGGGATAACACAACAAATGCATGTCAAAGGCAGAGCTGCATACCTTGGAACTGGGTAAACGGGTTCAAGTCTTGGGGGATTATATTTACAAGGATTTAATGCTGTCGAAACGTCAATTTTTTGACGTTACAACAGCTTTTCTATATTATCTTATTTACTAACAGCCACAGCCGGTAGTAGGTGTAACTGCAGGGCGGTGACGTCGGGAGGGGGAGAGGCAGGGTGGTGCACTGCATCACTAAATGCGATGCAATGCGCACAACGAAATTCATTTTATTTATTTATATGTGTACTTACCTGTTAAAGTCCGTAATCCATACATTACAACCCCCCACCCTGCCCCTCCCCCTCCCTAAGTCACCGCCCTGCAGTTACATCTACTACCGGCTGTGGCTGTTTACTAAGTGCTACTAACTGCAGTTACTAGCACTTTTCCAGCCTAAGCCTGAATTTTCAAGATCGCCACTTCTGTTAGCGGGACTTAGCGAAAATTAGATGCAATGTGGTAATTCCCTTCGCAAAAACTGCCACTAACCCCACTTCGCAATATTTACAATGAAATTTCCATCAGGCGCTAACTCCCCAAAACTGTCCCTTAGTCCAGTTAGAGGCAGTGTTTTAAGACCAGGAAATAGCTGGTCTTAGAATTGGTTCACACACTTGGGGCTTCATTTCAGAGGTTTTGGTGCGGACAGCGCTTCAAGGAATGTTGCTGCGCTGCCCTGCGACAAAACAAAAGGGCAAGAATGCACACTATCAATCAGAAAATGCATGTTTCTGGGCCTCATTCATGAAAAGTGTTGTATCGCTGCCACAAAACAGCGTTGCAACACTTTTCACTGCTCCCTTCTTGCGACACCATGGATGCACCGTATTCACTGTACAGCCCTCCATGGCGCAATTGATGACAGATACGTCTGGAAACCTGATGTGTCTGTCAGCGCTAAAGTCATGCATTGCTGCAGTTGTGTGAAAAGCCGATGCAACTCCAGCAATGCATGGGGCTAGCCTATATCTATGGCACTGTGTTACCCTTATGCCTACCATGAGGCTGGCGTAAGGTTATGACACAGTGGCATCCTAAAATTGTTACAGAGAAATCTGATGGATTTTACTACGCCACTCCTATGAGTCTTTGTTGCATGGGAACACCCACCCTGCATACATCATACCTGATGCAGGTATAATGTGGCACAGGACTTCACAAAGTCATGCATATTCCTAGATGTGTCACTTTGTAAATACGGCGCAATGTGGTGCAAAATTAATGCTTCATATACATCAAGAAAATGACCCACCTGAGGCTTTAAACTGCGCAAGGGGCATAAGGGGCTCATGAATGAGGCCTCCTGCATTTTTCCCCTACATTGACGCACAATGGCTATCATGTGCCAATGCAGGCGCCCTTGCACCATGGTGTTGCAGGGTTGATTAATGTTGTGCAGGAAGGGACACCTACCTGCACAAAACCTATTAAACCAATTTTCTCTATGTGGTGCACGTTGATGGCGGATTTGAACATTGTGAGAATTTCAGGGGTATTGTTGTAGCCTCATCTCTTCTCAAGACATCTGCAGGTGTGTCTGGACTAGTGGAGGGTGGGAGTGAACCAGTTGGCCTTCTTGGAGTGCTGTTTGCCTTTTTTTTTCTTGAGTTTGCTTTGTTCGCCCCAAGTTGGCACGGTATACCCAGATGTGGGTCCCTTGCTCACTTTGCGACTGGATTAAAGCTAGCCTGGCTGATGAGGGCTGTAAGCCCCAAACCGTTCCCAGGATGCTTGTTAGTGGCCCAGGTAAGACATGGCTTGCTGTTCGGTCTGACTGTTCCCATGAAGCACAGGGTCAAGACTGATTTGCATATACTTGTGTCTGAACTGGGGTGGCAAAGTGAGCTAAAGAACGATGATAGATTCAACCCAGATCTGTGACTGGGGGTGAGTGTCTGAAAAGTTTCAGCACTCCGTCCATCATCTCCTTGTTTTTCTTGAGGGGTGCCAGGGTATTGGCGCAGTTGGAGATCCATTGGTGGAGATTGTGCGCTGCGGTGTTGGTGACTGTAAGCGTTGGGTGAGTGGTGGTGCTGAGGGAGTTAATGGTCGGTCCAGGAGAGTTCGGTGGTGTGGCTGTAGTTGAAGATCCCGCTGGGAGAGAAGTAGGGCTTAAACCATGTCGGTTGGCGCATTGACTAGCTGCTTGAGTCCAATGTTGGTGTGGTTCCCCATTAGGTGGGTGGTGTCCTGGTCACTGGAGTTGTGCAGGTGGAAATTGAGATTTTCGAGTAGGATATAGTTAGTGGATGGGAGAGCCTGGGGTGCAATTAGGTCTACAATGGCATCTTTGAATGGGGGATCATGGACCGGGGACCTGTAGGTGAGGGTGCCACGGAGGGGGGTGTTGGGATTGGTCCGGATCTTGAAGTGGAGGTGTTCCATGTTTGCCATTGGATCATTAGAGTGCGTGGTCAGTCGGAGTGTGTTTTTGTAGATGATGGCAATGCCTCCTCCTGGACAGTCAGGGTGGTCTTGCAGGTGATTTTGTAGCCGTCGGGGAAGGCGATGGCAATGTCCAGTCCGAAGCAGAGGTTGGTCCAGGTTTCTGTATAAAAGGCGATGTCTGAATAGGTGGCGTCGAGGAGGCCCCAGATTTCTGTGGCATATTTGTAGAGCAACCGCACATTGAGGAGGATGTAGTTGAGCCGTCTGGTGCGCTGTTGGTTGGCTGGGCGGCAAGAGCCACTGGTGTGCTGATGTGGCAGGAGGTGCGTTTGCAGTTTCAGCAGGCGTAGGGTGCAAGGGTATTCTTCACTGATGCTAGATGGCAGGTGGCCTGGCATCCAGGGTTGAGGGCGAGGTGGATGCTGGCGTTTTAGCGGTGGAGTGTCTGAGAAGCAGGGTCCCTGGTGCTGGGCACGTTACAGGGGTGGAGGGACGCAAGCAGGCTTGCCTTTGGCTCACCAATGGCACGCCCTCTGCGCATGGCTGCACAGCGTCCACCATTAAGTAGTGCTGCACGGGGGCTGGTAAGCTGGAAGATGGGAAACATGGGAAAGGACACTGTAAGGGGTGGGGATGTAGGTGATTGCAGCAGCAACAATGGAGAGGATAGAGAAAAAGGAACTGCAAACTCAAACAAAGCAAAGATTATAAAAAAAGACAAAGCTAGAAAAGAAAATGGAGAAGATCAGAAAGATGAACAGGAACAGCAGAAAAGAGGGACAGGAGGGCAGTCAAGCTGCAGAGCAGTGATGCTCTACCACTGGACCACCAGGGATGTGGTGCATGCAGGATCCTGCGGGTGCAGGAGGGACCTGAACAACTGACCTCCGGGTCAGAGGAACCAGCAGCAGCAGATAGGGACAGCAGCAGAAGGTACAAGGCGGTGCAGCGCTGTGGGAAGAGGAAGTCCACTAAGGGTTAGTCCCCCATACACCCAAAAGCAAAATAACAGGGGGCAATGAAAGGCAGCACCACCCGGTTGCCTCTTCCTATCTCACAGTGAGGGCCAGACTTCATGTTCCCCAGCGAGTAAGGGTGGATCAAGCTGCATACCCTAGGGCCTGGGCCAGAACCAGCCCCTGTGCCCCTGGCACCCACTGCCACCAATGGCCGATCTCAGCTTTTTGAGTAACCCTGGGTGGTGAACTACGCACCGCTTGCGGAGTTTGTGGAGTTTTCTGCACTCCGCGGTACGCGGAGCTTGCAGAGTTCCGAAAAACACCGCTTCGGGTAGCGGAGCGACATTTTTTTTCCCTCGCTTGCGATCGTCAACATCAAGTTGGCGACTGCAAGCGATTGAAATCAACCTCCCGGTGAGATTTTTCCTCGTTCGCAATCGTCAATATCAAGTTGGCGAGTGCAAGCGTGGAAAATAAACATCCTGGCGAGATTTCTCAACGCGGGGAGGTCAGGTTTCTCATTGCGAGTGGTAGCGCATGCTCGTGACCGCTCGCAATGAGAAACTGCTTGTTCACGTTGAGAAAGCTGCCGCTCGAGTAAAAATCTACTTGAGTGGCAGAAAAGGGAAAGAAGGGACCGCTTGCACTCTGCAAGGTGCCGTTTGCAATGATTGCACAGTTTGGACAAGCACCTGCACTGTGCAATCACAGCAAACAGCATTTTTCCATGGAACTCCACCACTTGCGGAGTTTTTTTGCCACTTTGCGGAGTTCGCAGTAGCGCAACTCCACAAACTCCACCCATGCTCAGTTTTGAGCTAGATAGTGGAGTCCCCCACTTCTCTTGTGTGATGCCCTCTGTGCAGCGACGGCTCGTGGAGGGAGTTACGGTGGGGCAGGAGGGTGGGGAGGGGGAGGGGCAGGGTGGAGGTTGCTAAAAACCGGCATATGGATAATTGCAGGTAAGTAAACAATTTAATTAATAAAACGAATTTCGTAGTGCGCCTTGCATCGCAAAATGCAATGCAGTGCGAGCTACGAAATTCGTTTTATTAATTAAATTGTTTACTTACCTGCAATTATCCATATGCCGGTTTTTAGCAACCTCCACCCTGCCCCTCCCCCTCCCCACCCTCCTGCCCCACCGTAACTCCCTCCACGAGCCGTCGCTGCCTCTGTGAAGTAGATCAACCGCAGTGCAGGGATTGCTCAAGGCAAGGTGTGCGTCACCCAAAGGTGCTAGGCCTGGGCCCGATTCACCAATGTTACTCCCCCACTACGCGTCCCACCTTCTCCTCACCTGGACATTGACACCGAGCTTCAATGCTCTGCACTCTCTCCAGATCTATGACTCAGCGAGCAGGAGCCTCAGCCAGTCGGTTTTTCACAAGCTTGTGTACAGGAGTCACTGCCAAGTCTGCTGGGGAACCTCCTTATGCAGGTGATGCAACAGGTCCCCCTAAGGCGTGAAGTTGTAGTGCTCCCACCATACAAGTTTGGCGCAGCTCAGGGGCCTCACCCTCCGCAACATTTGGCCAGGACAACATCCTCTGGCCTCTGATGCAGAGAGGCGCAGCCCACCATTGGTAATCTTTTCCATGCACCACAGTGTAGTGGTGGCACCTGGTATGCGATGTAGACCTCCCTACATTGGTGCGCACAAGCGCCTCTACTGTCTCAGCTTCAAGTGGTGCCAGGTGGTCTTGTCACACAGGTCAGCAACGTGTCTCCATGCAACCTGCTAGATTTTACCACCAGGTAAGGACGATCGCCAATGCCTCAATGTCTATTGTCACGGCCCAGCAACTCCACAGCACCTCTGCCTCTCACTCAGGGTCACAGACACAGGCCCAACGAGGCCTCTGTGCCCAGAGGACTGTCCCCACTTTCAAGGTTTTGGCTGCCATGGTATTGCAAGGAGGGTGCTACGAAAACTGATGTATCACTGTTTTTTCCCAGCAATGCACCTCGTTTTATAACTGTAGCCCTGAATCTGCATTTCCTCTTTTACTAGGACTCTGTCTGGTCATCCTGGCTGTTGGAGATTTGGAGGATTGTTGATCTGTGATGCTCTTGGCCTGGGCTGCTCCATTCTGTATTCCATTAGTTTTTTTTCCTATTTTTCATTGGAGGTGAACTTATAGGTTATTTTTGCCTCTGGAGGCAAAAAATATCAAGTTTGGCTGACTAACGTGAGTTTTTTTGCTGCTAATGAGCCTTTTGTTACTTTTCTCTCGCTAACGTCAGAATTTTTATCGCCTTAATGCTAGTGTTAGCTGCAGTTTTCACTACTGCTTGCTGTTACTATCACCATGTAGCAACGTATTGTAAATACATTGCTAACATGGTGATAGGCTGCATTAAGAAAACTGCAGATAACTGTCTATGTTTAATGTAAATGGTGCTCATGCAAAGCACAACAATACCTTGGTGGACACGGATTGTGGTGGCTGAAGCAGGTGATCAGTGAAACAAGAAAGAGCAGAAAGTAGGGCTTGGTGGGTTAAAAGCAGCGGGGGTGTTGTCTGCTAACAAAAACGTGCTGCTGCTTAGGAGCATGAACTAAGCTACATTAATACTATGAAAATATGCACACTGTCTGTTTGTGCTGATGTTTGTGCTAGTAATTGTGCAAACTTTTATGGTCTGTGTCCCCAACACAAGTGCAAACCAAGGATCGGGTTGGTAAAAGATAGCAAGTACTTTAAAGTTAAAATATAAATGATGCATGGTGCACCAATCTAAAAGTGGAAGCTTTTTTGCAGACCTGAGACACTAGTAAATAGGAATAATGGGTGGAATAGAGTGTTTGCAGGTGCAGTGAGCATTATGCATGCATGTGGGACAGGAATGGACATAATACACATGGAAAAGTTCTTAAAAGAAAGTTGACCCGTTTCATTTTCAGGTGTTTCTTATTCGTGACCCCTCATTGGAACTGGAGAAGTAGGATTGAATTTTGGTGTCGACTCAACATCCGTTGATCCTGAGAAAATCACTTAATCCTCACACAAGCATGGTGATCCAATCTAAAAGCGCAACATCATGTGATCATGGGCATTTCACCTAAACCACAAACAAGTGTGGTGAACCAAGCTAAAAGTGGAAGCTTTTTTGCAGGCCTGAGCGACAAATAAACATGAATAATGGTTGGAATAGAGTGTTTGCAGCTGAATTACGCATGCCATACGGGAATGTACATAATACACACGGAAAAGTCATTAAAAGAAAGTTCACCCCTTTCATTTTAGGGCGGGTCTAGTTTGTGCCTCCTCATTGGAACTGGGGAAGCAGGGTTGAGTGTTGGCATTGGCTCAACCTCCTGTGATCCTAGGCAAATCACTATATCCTCACACAAGCGCTGTGAACCAATCTAAAAGTAGAAACTTTATTTCAGGCCTGAGCGACAATGAATCATGAATAAAGGGTAGAATAGAGTGTTTGCTGGTGAGGTGAGTCCAGTCCCTTCCCAAATGGAAGGGACTGGACGAGGCTTGGTCGGTAAACTCTGATCCACTCGCTGACATTGCAGAGTTTTTTGCACTCCGCAGAGTTCGTGGAGTTGATACAAACTATGCTCTGCGTAGAGTGGATTTTTTTTCCCTGCTCGCCAACTTACAGTTGGCGAGCGTGAGCAAGAAAAATCCAATGCTAGACTGCATCCCAGTGAGATTTCTCAACGCCCACGGTCGTGGATTGTCTCTACCGCTCATGTTGATAAACCTCCCGTTCACTTTGAGGATGCTGCTGCTCGAGTTGAACTTCTACTCGGGCAACAGACAGAATCTGCATCCTCTTGTGCTGCACATGATGCCATTCACGCTGATTTTCCAGGTTGGAACAAACACCCAGCGCTAAAAATTAGTGCGAATGGCACGAGGTAACGCACTCCACTGCTCACAGAGCTCTGCGTAGCTTGGTGGAGTTTTTTGTCACTTAAGGAGTTTCGTGTAGCATAACTACACAAACTCCACCCAGGCCTAGAATGGACATAATCCACATGGAAAAGTTATTGAAAAAAAGCTGACACACTTCATTTTCGGGTGGTTCTCATTCGTGCCTCCTTTTTGGAACTAGTGATGCAGGTTCGAGTCTCGGCGTGTCTGAACTTCCTGTATTCCTGGGAAAACCACTTAATCCTCACCAAAGCGCAGCAAACCAATCTAAAAGTAGAAGCTTTATTGTAGGCCCGACCAACAAGTAAACATGAATTATAGGTAGAATAGATTGTTTCCATGTGCAGTGAGCATTCCTCATGTGGGAAACGAAGAGACATAATACACATTGAAGAGTTATTAAAAGAAAGCTGGCACCTTTCTTTTTTGGGAAGTTCTCATTTGTCCCTCCTCCTTGGAACTGGAGACGCATGTTCAAGTCTTGGCATCAGCTCAACACCCTGGGTGAATCAGTTAATCTTCCGTGCATAATAGCAAAAAACAAAACAAAATGAAAGTGTCTGTGTGTAATATAAAAGGTGCCCATGTAACGCACTCCAATACCTTCGGAGATACGAGTGTGTGCATGGGAGGTGGCTGAAGCAGGAGGGGCGGATAAAAACTACAGACACCGGGCACGGGCAGTTAACATAACATGCATGTGTAAAGCGCACATTCAACTGTAGGCAACATGGTGGTGAATAACATTTGTTCATTGTTACCCAACGGTACTTATTTTAGTGGCCACAGATGGATAAAAGGCTGCATGGACAAGCTGGGATTTGAACCTGTGACCATGGGGTCAAACACAGGCCCTTGTAGTGGGCGTATTAGTCTACTGAACCACCAGACCCGGCAGGCCACTGAGCCACCAGACCCGGTTAAAAGGGGAGGGTTGGTAAAAACAGAGGCGGGATTGTGGGTTAACACACGGAAAGGAGAGAAGATGGAGTACTCAATAACAAATAAAATAAAAAGTACCTTCAGAATGCGTTGCCAGTGGAAGGACACTGGCCACTAGCCAATGACCAGAAGCTGTACTTGAGCCACACTACAAGCAAAGCAGAGCAGGAAGATGTGCAGAGGACGTGCTGAGTGCTGACCAGTCAGAAGCATGTAAATTAGAGCGACGTTGGAATCAACCAATTGTAAGTAAAGGTAAGTATTGGGTGAGCTGTAAGTCCCTTTTCAGATTTTTTGTTTTTTATTGCAAGAGATTTTGCATGCACAGCACAAGTGCTATGCAGGTGAAAACTAATAACAGGAAGAAATAAAGATTTTTTTTACTCGATACACATTACCTGTGGAGGCTAGCATTTTGAAGCTAGTCATGGGTGCATGAGGAAACAACTGTTCCTTTGGTGTGTGTTGAATTCGTTTTAAACATCATTTAGGGCATGGATGGCATTGGATTGAAATGCAGAATGTGTATTTTTTGGGTTATTTCAGTTTTTATGGGTGTGTGTTAAATAAATGCCTTTGTTGTGCGTGTGGTGTATTGTGTATCTGTGGATTTTTGTTTATGAATTTTATTGCATTAAAGCTGTGTTGTTTAGCATGCCCCCTTTGCCTGACTATTATAGGTCTGTTTCAGTTAATTGTTTTACAGGCCTCCTGCTTGTTGCTTGTGACTGTGTGTCCATGTGGCTGGTGGCCATTTTGTGGAGGTAGTTATATAAGTGTGCTGATTTTGCCATATAGGCCTGCATGTGTTTCCTTTGTTCCTTTTTGGCCTAGGCTTCTTGTTGCTGTGGGCCTGGCCATGTGGCTGACGGTTGTTTTGAAGCCAGGCAGTGTGATTTGTTGGCCTGTATTTTCTGTCTTTGCTTTCTCATTGTTGTTGTGGGCCTGGCCATGTAACTCATGGCCATTTTGAAGCCAGGCAGTGTGCTTTTGCCGTAGGCCTGCAAGCTTTTGGCCTAGTCTGCCCACAGTCCTTTCGTCCAGTAGGCTCAGAGGTAGTCATGGCTGCATAAAACAACTGTTTCTGTGTGTTCTGTTGAATTTAAACATCATTTAGGGCGTGGATGGCATTGGATTGAATTGCAAAATCTTTTTTTGGGCATGTCACTTTTTTGGTGTGTGTTAAATAAATGCCTTTGTTGTGTGTGGTGTGTTTGTGGTGTACCTTGCACACCTTATTTAGTCCTGTGAAGTTTCGTTTTTGCATTTTTTATTGCATTAAGCAGTGTTGTTTAGCATGGCTCCTTTGCCTGGCTATTATAGGCCTGTTTCAGTTCATTGTTTTCCAGGCCTCCTGCGTGTTGCTTGTGATTATGAGTGTCCATGTGGCTGGTGGCCATTTTGTGGTGGTAGTTATAACTTATAAGTGTGCTGCTTTTGCCATATAGGCCTGAATGTGTTTCCTTTGTTCCTTTTTGGCCTAGGCTTCTTGTTGTTGTGGGCCTGGCCATGTGGCTGGTGGCCATTTTGAAGCCAGGCAGTGTGCTTTTGCCATAGCCCTGAAAACGTGTGGCCTAGTGTGCCAACAGGCCTTTCATCCTGAATCTTTCCTATGTTCCTCTTGTCTTACTGCTGCCATCCATCCCCTTTGTCATCTGCAGCTCCCTGAATGACGTGATGAGATAATAATTGAATGCCAAACAAACAGGTTCCACGTCCATTATATTTGTATTTTTGTTGTTGTTGTTCTTCTTTCCTATCCTTCCTGAGTGTACACCGTATACCATGAAAGCCCATGTTGTCAAAGTCTCACAAATGGCTACATTGTTATTTTTTTTAGAACTTAAACTAAGTTAATAAATTTAATAATATATAACACTAACAAGTGTGACCACCACACACTAAGTTATATATTATATTTGTTTGTTTGTACTAGTAGTAATTTAACTACAACAACAAATGCAACATTTCACTGATGTTCTTCTCCTGGCTTCTTTGCTTTTAGGTGCACAAAAAGTCAGAGGAGGAGGTGTCATTATCTCATCACCCATTGTACTGCCAGACAGAAGTCCTGTTGTGCACAATGTCACATGATGTGTGGCCATAGACATCTCTGCAACTTGTGCAACAGCGTCCTGCTGACACCCGAAGAAGATGGCTCCTAAGAAAGGTCCTCCAGTACCAAGAAAATTGCCAGTGAGAAGAAGGAACAGAAAAAGGAAGTGGCACTTGCCAAGACTGGTGTGCCGCCCTCATTGTTTTTTAGGGAAAAAAAACTTACAGCAGCGGTGTCCGGCGGGGATCAAGCTGGGAGCCGCACCTCTTCATCAGCCAGCCCACCCCACCAACGTAGGCCCAAGCCCATGAGTGTTGCAGAGGTAGCCAGTCTACGAACGAGCGGTGATGTTGAAATGTCATTATTGCAAAGTAGTACCCAATCAACACAGGCGGAAACTTAGAATATAAGTGGGCAACAACAGCCGCAACAACAGCCGCAACAAAAGCCGCAACAACAGCTGCAACAATAGCCCACATTAGCAGTTGTTCCTCCTGAAGTAGGGGCAGTTCAGAAAATCGAGCTTCCTGCAGACGAAAAGTAGCAAGCCACTCTTCCAGAAGATCCATTGTCTACCAGATCCCAGCAAGGAAAAGGAGGGTTAGTCCATCAACTTCTTCTTCGAGCCCCGCTTCTGATGATCTAGATGCCACTTGGAATCCACCTGCTCAGTCTGAGAGTGATGCTCGCCACAAGACAAGGCTAGTGAAAAGGAAGTTTTCAGAAAGTCTTAGAGTTATGGAGGTAGATGTAGAAGAGAGGGATGATGATGATGACCAGACAGTCATCATGAACATCACTCCCGGCCCAGAAGAGACCAGCATAATTACCCTACCCAAAATTGCTGCGAGGGATGTAGCACGGATACCACCAAGACAGGTAACACCACCTCCAGCTTCTATATTTGCATTTGCTAAGGCCTGGCAGGGACCTACATCAAGCTCAACCACCACCTCAGTAGGTAGTGGTACTGTAAGTGCACAGAGTCAAATTCCACGCTCACCCTCCAGTCATCTGGCATTGAAAGTGGCACCTCCAGCAGCACCAGAAAGTTCCCCTCCCCAGTTTGGGACTTCTTTTCGGTTAGCAGTACGGAGGTGAACATTTCTATATACTTTATTTGTCGAGACGCTGTTAAGCGGGGAAAGCTTGGTACAAACTATGATACCTGAGGCCAAACAAGTCATCTAAAAAAACACCACATGATACAGTGGGTGATTCACCTATTTCGCTGACAAAAAAGTAAAACTGCACCCATTGCTGTTGGTGGGGATAAAGAAGTAGAAGAAGATATGATCGCAGTGGAAGGTGAACAAGAGGTATACATTTCTAGCCCTGTCCCCAGCAGTGTAGTGGTACCACCCACATCCTCAGCAAGATCTCAGTGGCACCGTAGTAAGAGTCAGGCTGAGACATCAAGTCAACTGAGTACTGTAATGAAAAAAAGTGTGTCGCTGAACCTTACTGGATTCAAGTAGACAGCTGCACCATAAAGGAAAATATTCCAGCCTACCATTGTCAGCATGCTTAGGTAGGAGGAGCAGTACGAACGCAACCACCCATCTGCACGTTTGTACAATGCGAAGCTGACTAAAATGTTAGCGCTGGACCTTCTCCCTTTTCCTTTTGTGGAAGGGGTGGGTTTCCTTGAATTTGCGTCAGCCATCTTCCCTAAACTAAAGGTTCCCAGCCGGTCCTATTCGCCAGTGTTGCTGTTCCAGCACTACATCACGATGTGCTGGAATTGCTTGGGCAAGCTTTGCAGCAGAGTGCTGTTCACAATATCCACCTGACGATAGACATGTGGACCAGTTTCCAAGCTGCTGATTACATGTGCATCTCTGCACACTGGATCTCTTTTGTGGGGGTTAGAGAAAATATATCTGAAGCAGGTGTTGTTGAAACTTCTGAGATTTTTAATGTTACTCGGAAACATGCAACTGTAGCCATGTTCGCCATGGAGAAATCTCATACTGCTGCAAACATTTTGCGAGAGTTAAACAGCAAGGTCTTTGAATGGCTGCACCCAAGAGGGCTTAACATTGGTTTTGTTGCCACAGATAATGGCAGTAATGTACTTAAGGCCATAGAGGATGGTGGCTATTTCAGGGTCCCGTGCTTGGCGCACTGCACTAACATTATTGTACAAGACTTTCTGAATAAAGAAGCCATAGTCAACAACTTACTGACCACCTGCCGAAGAATATGAACACATTTCAGCCATTCTTTTAAAGCCCGGAAGCAGCTGAGGAATATTCAACGTGAATATAGAATGCCGGTCAAAGCACTCATCCAGGAGGTGGCAACACGTTCAAACTTAATTTATTACATGCTTGTCTGTCTATTTTAGCAGTACAGACCAATCAATGAATATGTCATGCAAAGAGGGGATGCTACTGTGAAAGTCATGCCCCTTCAGATGGACCAATGGTGCCTAGTTAAATGGCTGACAGAGATACTTCTTCCTTTCGAGGTCTTCACAGGTGAAGTCAGCAAGGAGGACTGTACTAAGGGGCAAGCTATCCCATTGTTGCACATGCTAGAGCAACAGCTGAAGGAAGTGTCTGAAGTGTACATAGGTGTGGAGAAAAAAAAGAAGCACATGAGTTGGTGGAGAGCTTATCCCGTCACTTAGCTGAAAATACAAGGCAGCAAACTAAGATTTTGTCAGAACAACCTTATATTTGTGCCACAATTCTGGATCCACGGTACAAATCGGCACTGAACAGTAAGACATTAATTACTTTTTCAGAAGTGGACATTGCCCTGTACAAAAGTTGGATAGCTGAGGTAGCCACTCACTTTGAAAATGAATGGCTGGCAATTAAAGGCCCGTTACTCACACCCACATCAAGTACTGCAGCAGGGCATCCAGCATCAAGGTCCACTTCAGAGCCTGAGGGCAGTGCGTTTGGATCAGAGCAATCACCAACACTATCGACAACAACAGCAAGAACCGGATCATCCGCCCCAGTAAAATTGGCACAGAATTGGTATTTACGGTAGGGGCTTGCTAGGTCCAGTGCTGATGCAAAGGCAAAAGAGGCCAAACAAACTGTAACACCCCTGAACATTGAGCGGATGGTCCAGGCCTATATGGATGACCCAACAGAGGTCTACATTGATCAAAACCGATTGCGTTATTGGTATGGGAATAAGAACCAATGGCCAGTGCTGAGCAGGCTGGCGATAAACTATCTGGCTTGCCCTGTCGCAAAAGTGTCTGTTCTGAAGGTTTTTTCAGTGCTGCTGGTGCCATTGCAACAGTTAAAAGGACCAGTCTCGCCCAAAAACGTGGAGAGGTTAACCATGATCAAAATGAATCAGCACTTTATACCACCGAATTACACAATACATGAATCAACACAAGTAGATGAGGACATAAACTTAGATGACGGAAGTAAGTGTTAGATAATGATTACCTATTTCTGGTTGAACCCCCAGAGTTTGAGGATGAGCTATACTTCCCTGTCAACAAGGCTTGAACTTCTTACATTCTTCCTTCCTTATTAACCTTTATTTGTGTGTGTCTGTCTTCGAAACTTCGAATCACAACAAATCCATCACCACCTTCTTCTCATCTTTTTATTGCCATATTGCAGTTGCAGCTGTCTGCATTTAGGTCCACTCTTCCGAGTCCTGCTCCTCCATCCTCTTGACTCGCCCTAAATCCATTTCCCTCAAACCTGATTGAAGGATTGAAGGATTGCATCTGCCATCTTCGGTTATGCCTACTTGGCCATATATGGAGAATAACATTATTAATCCTAGTGAAAATAATGTTAGTCCTCCCATTGGACCAGCTACGGTTCCAATCCAATGGTCTTAACTGATAATGGTGGAGCGAAGCTGACACCTGATAATAAACTTACCATTCTGTCCCGGAACGTGGCAGGGTTTACTAATAAACTATCCTGCCCCGACTGGGGACTCTTTATAGATCAGTACGATGTCTGCCTATTACAGGAGACCTGGGCCAGGGAACATTTTTTAGGCTGGGCTTTTTGTCAGTTAACAATTTGGCCTCTATTGGTGGGAGGGGAAGACCATTTGGGGGTATGTCCATCCTTATTGGGTCGCACTTAGGATGCGCAGTGACGCAGTTGGATACCCCAACCCTAGATCTTCAATGTATTAAACTTTCCTATTTGTCCAAATTTACTGTGCTCCTTATTAATGTCTATACTACATTGTATACTACATTGGACATTCTAGATAATTTTATTTCTATGGTACAGGGGGAGAGCACTTTCATCGTCGCAGGGGATTTTAATTGCCATTACGAACCATTACCTGGCATCATAGAGTCTATCACTAGTGAGGAGGATTCGCTCTGGCCCATCCCAGACCTTCAAATACCTCCGACTAGGGCATGGTCACCACTGGCTCTTCAAATGAATTCCATCACTATGGCCCATTCCCTGAGAACCTGCAATGGCCGAGCCCAATCTGACCTGGAGGGTAATGCTACCTTTAACCGTCCTGGTCAGTCTTCCCGTATAGATAACATCATGGTAGAGGCAAGGTCTTGGAATAAGGTTATTGATTTTGTGGTTCTTCCCCATCACGATAGTGACCATAATGCTTTGTTTCCTTGATCTAAGCCTACCTGAGATGGGTTTAACTATGGGAGAAAGAGTGGATAACCGAGGGATTCCCCTTCTCTCAAATGACAGAAGAAGGCTTAAATGGCCAATGGTGATAAAGTCACCAGATGAATTGAGTTCTCTTTATCAAGCTGTCCATCAGGCATTCTATGAATTAAGTGTTCATATAGACCGGGGCAGGAAATGTTTTTTAATCAAATTTATAATGTACACGCAGGTTTAGTGTCTGCCCTTGCTGAACTGTAAAATCCATTAATGGTCAAACCCAGGAAGAATAGGAAGGCCTCTACTTGGTTCAATTCCAACTGTAAGAAAGCCAAGGGTGCACTCCTGGACTCAACTAAAACCCTGAATAGACCATTAATAAAATATATGAGGTTAGAGTACAAGAAAGTGTTAATCGAGGCCAAACAGAACTGGGAAAATAGCAAATGGGATGGCATAAAAAAAGCCCTGGGGAACAGGGATATAAGGGAATTCTGGACAATAGTATGATCTGGCAGAAGGGAAGGACAAGAGGCTGACGAGAAATGAGTTGAAGATTATCAGAATCTATACGCCCCTCCGGTAGATGCCAACCCCTATTAAGACCCCTCTGCACAGCTATTGTCGCTGAACACTGATGAGGCCTCAAAATGCTACCTCGATAAACCTCCTTTAGTTTATAATAACAATGAAAAATTAGATATCAAAATAACATTGTTAGAGGTCGAACTTGCTGTAAAAAGGCTCCCAGTAGGTAAGGCGCCTGGCCTCGATAAAATCCCTGGAGATCTTTATAAGGACCAACCAGAGATATGGGTACCATATCTCTGTTTGTTGTTCAATGATATACTTCAGGGGTCTAAATTACCTGATACCTGGGTGGGCGCAGAGATCATACCAGTGTTCAAGGAAGGATCCCCACTACTCCCGACAAACTACCATCCGATCAGCCTGATCACATATCATTCTTGATCGGCTCCAGATCTGGATGGAGGAACAGTTGATCCTGAGTCCCTATCAGGCTGGTTTTAGGGAAAAGACATCCACGGTTGACCAGTTACTAAGGCTCCAACTTTTGTATTGGAAAACTGTGAGAGTAGAGGGTGGCTGCCTCTACTTAATTTTTGTCGACCTTAAAACGGCCTTTGACCTGGTACCCCGTCAAACACTCTGGGCAGTATTGCAGGATATAGGGATGCCTGCATATCTTCTTAACGTCATTAGAAGACTTCCTTCGGAAAATTTTGCCCAAGTTAGGAGTGGTAAATGGGGAGGTTTAACATCCAAATTCCCAGTCAATAGAGGAGTAAGACAAGGGTGCGTGATGGCACCCACCCTATTTTGTCTTTTCATCAATGCACTGATTGCCCACCTTAAGGGGGGTCAAAGACATCGATGCCCCTAAACTAAATAACTAACAAGTGGTGGCATTAATGTTTGCTGACAATACTGTCCTATTGTCAAAATTGCCAATGGGAATCCAACGTGCTCTATACAGCGTTGCCAATTTTTGTCATAAAAGGGGGTTGGAGATCAACACCCAAAAGACTACGTTTACAGTCTGCAATCCACCAAAGAACAGATGTGCCAATCCCTCTTTGAATGGCATCGTTTTGGACAGGGTAAGCGTATTTGAATACCAGGGTGTCACCCTTACCGATAGAATGGATTGGGGCCCACAACTTGCTTAGGCTAAACTTAGACTTGCCCAGACCACTGGTGGTATTTTTAAACTCCATAGAGAATTCACCTCCAAGCCTGTTGCTTCCATTATAAAAATCTATAAAGCACAAGCACGGGGAGCAATTTTATATGGGGCAGAACTGTGGGGTCACCGTCCGGTAGAATGTATCAGCAAAACTGAAAACCTATTTTTAAGATTGCTACTGGCTCTCCCAACTAGCACCCCTCTTATTCCCCTGAGAATGGATCTGGGTATTAGACCAATAGAAGAAGAAGTGGCCCTAGGGCCCTTAACCTATTGGCGCAGACTTTGCGTATCCCCTGAGCTGATGGATTTTAGATCTGAAATTGAACAGTTAATGGGTCTCCCTGGGACTGAAAAATTGCCCTGGTTTGCTTTAATAAAAAATGAAAGTATGAGGCTGGGTCTACGATTCTGGCCTAATCCCGTAGTAGTGTGTTCCGAGTTGTCGCGCGCTGATTTGGTTAAATTATATCGCATGAATAGAATCACGGTTACCCTTGGTAATTCTGGGTTGGGTTCACTTATACTTCAGTTTTTTAATATAAAAGACAAATACTAAGTTGAGCCTTTCCTTGATGAGGTTTTACCTAGTACAGCAAGAAAACTCTAACTGCAATTCAGATATGGCACACTTCTGCTCAGGGTTTTATCCTATAAATGGTCTTCTAACAAGTCAATAGAATGCCTGGCCTGTGGGGGCAAGGAAGAGACTGAGTCCCATGTTTTTAGCTTCTGCCTAAAGTATAAATCTATACGGCAGCGTTGGCTTGTCCAACTTTGCAGAAACTTGGTGTTTAGATATCATAATGAGGCCCTCAGAATATTGAAGTGTAATACCTCTACCCCTCTTGTATTTTCTGTTTCGCGTTTTATCAATGCTATGTGGCGCAGGCGAAGATCCTTTCTATGAATGAAGAGGAGAGAAAAAAAAAAAATAATAATAATTTTTCTCCTTTTTTCTATAGATCTTTGACTCCTAGATACTGACCCAGAACTGTAAACCTGTGTCCTTTTTAATGTTTTTATATTTTTGTAACTCTTTTAATATTTCTGTATATTGAATGATAACTGGATTGTGTTCCTATATTTAGGAAGCTGTAAATACCATTAATGATAACGATTGTATGTATGTATCTTTTATGGTCTATGACCGAAATAAAGATTATTTGACTGACTGACTGGCTATGTTGCAGTAAATGTGCTTTGTCTGCCTCTGTCAAAAAGTGTACGCTAAATGTAGGATGGGTGGTCACGGGTGCCATGAGCCTGCTCCGTCCTTTTGTTGTTGTAGGTTAATGCTGCAAATAAAGTAGACATGATGTATCCAATGCCGCCTCTGAAAGTGTTCTTGTTGCACTGCACCGTAATTTATGCATTTTTTTTCTCCTTGATTTTTTAATATCCCTTTTGTTTTTCCATTTACAATTACAGGCTGACCCTTACCCTGTGCTATACTGTGAACAACTCACACTTACCAATCCGCATCAGCCAGGCAGGCAGTGGCGGCACCCAAGATGAACGGAGCGTCCATGGAAGGGAGGAAGACCAAGAGGAATGCCAAGATACAACTCCCCAATTTGACCAGGATAACATACAGTAACAGTATCAACATTCATCATTTTTTAAATAATTTGATACATTTTTTATCTTTGAACATTACAACTGTGTGTTGTTACTATTATTTATTTATTTATTTATTTATGAATCTTGTAGAGCGCACAGCTACCTCCATCGGAGGTGTCCCGGCGCTAAAAACTGTCAGCAGAAATAAAGGAGTACCTATCTAAAATGAGGAAAATAGCCATGTTTTCAAGCGGCTGCGAAACAGTGCTTCTGATGGGGCAAATCTGAGGTCTAAAGGGAGGCTGTTCCAATGTTTCGCAGCAAGGACAGCGAAGGCTCTGCCACCCATTCGTGTGCGGCGGAAGCGTGGCACAACCATAAGACGTAGGCTGTTGGAACGTAGGTCTCTCACTGAGTGAGATAATGTCAATCTCTTTCTCAGGTATTCTGGTCCGGTTCCGTTCAAAGCACGGAAAGCAAGAGTGAGTATTTTAAACTTGATACGACAGGCTATAGGAAGCCAATGGAGCTTTTTGCGAAACATTGAGATCGAATGTCGGAAAGGGATATTGCCAATCAGTCTTGCTGCCGCATTTTGAACCACTTGCAGGCGTTCAATTTGGTACAAAGGGGCCCCCGCATAAAGACTGTTGGCATAATCCAAATGGGAGGTAATTAAGGCCTGGGTAACTGTTCTGCGCGTGTCCATTGGCAGAAATGGAAATATTTTTCTCATCATTTTTAGTTTTCCATAGCAGGCAGCCGTGACTTTATTGATTTGAGGGCTGCAGGAGAGCGTGTCGTCAAACTGGAATCCCAAGTTACGGGCGGTGTGCACCGGGATTGGAGGGGGGTTGAGTACCGTAGGCCACCAAAGTGAGGGAGGTATTGACATTTTTTGATTAAAAAACAAGACCTCCGTCTTGTCAGTATTAAGACGAAGATGGTTCGAGGCCATCCAAGAACAGATTTCTCCCAAACAGTGGCGGAAGCTAGAGAGGCTGGAGTCAGAGTGATCTCTAAAGGAGAATATCAGCTGTGTATCATCAGCATAGGAAATCACTCTGACTCCGCATGCCTCCACTACCTTGGCCAACGGGGCAAGGTAGACATTAAAAGACAGAGGACTCAGTGCCGAGCTCTGCGGGACTCCACAGGCAAGAGGTTTGGACCCTGATTTAAAAGGTCTGAGGAGAACCCTCTGTGATCGACCCTGGAGAAAAGAAGTGATCCACGACAGTGCAGAACCGCCCAGTCCAATCTGCTCCAGTCGGTCTAAAAGTATTTGATGAGACACTGTATCGAAAGGCGCGGACAGGTCGAGGAGAACCAACATGGCCTCCTCGCCCTTATCCACACACTCTCGAACAGTCTCTGATACTTCTAGTAATGCTGTTTCCGTGCTAAAACCCGCACGGAAACCAGACTGGGAGTCATGGAGTAGGGAATTAGTCTGGAGATATTCTGCAAGTTGAAGTTGGACGGCCTTCTCCAAGACCTTCGCTGGTTTCGGGAGAAGGGAAATAGGCCGATAATTACAGAATTGTGTGGGGTCCGCATCTGATTTCTTTAGGATAGGCACGAGCAAGGCTTCTTTCCAAGCAGAGGGGAATTGGCCTAACTGTAAGGAGGCATTCCATAAGGAGGTAAGTGGCTCTAATAATAGGGTAGCTAAGTCACTCATGATCTTAGGGGGGACTGGGTCCAAAGGGGAGCCCGATTTGCACTGTATAAGAAGTTTAAGTGCAAGATCAGGAGTGAGGTCCTTGAATGCCACTAGGGCAGGAGCAGTGACGTGGCTGATTGAAGTCGGGGAACGGGGGTACTCAGACGCCACAGCTGGAGGGAAGGTGACTGCGATTTTCTCAATTTTTTCCTGAAAGAAGTCAGATAATCCATTGCAAAGAGACTGGCTGGCAACATTGTTGGGTGTCATTGCAGGAGGTTTGACAAAATCTTTAACAATTTTAAACAAAGTTTTTGCCGAATTGTCTGCATCTTTAATTTGCGAGGTAAAGAACTCTTTCATGGCAGATTTTTTGAGCTTGGTAAATTGCTTTAAGGCCGTTTTGTAGATAAGTTTCGCCTCTGTATCATATGTCAATCTCCAGCTGCGTTCTAATTTTTTGCAGCGGCTTTTTTCTTCGCGTAAGGCGCTGAAAACCAGGGAGCAGAGGGGCGAGATCTTGCAGAGGAAACCGGTAGAGATGGAGCAATACCATCAATCGCAGATAGTAGGGCAGCATTGAACTTAAAAACCTCAGCATCTATGTTGTCTATGTGAGGCTCCAGAGGGCAGCTGAATACCGGCTCTAGGGCCGTACACGTGATTTTGTGCCATTTTCTCCTGGAGTCTGTTCCCAGTACCACAGGAGTTGGTGTCTGAGGAAGTGGGATATCGACCGAAAGAAGGTAGTGGTCGGTCCAGGTAAGGGGAAGGGGGGGTGGGTGATGATACCTGGGAGATTAGAAAAAATTAGATCCAATGTATGGCCTGCCTCATGTGTCGGACCTTGAATTAATTGCGTCAGGCTCAGGCTCTGAAGAGAGTCGAGGAACCGAGTGGCTAGGGTACAGGTAGGGTCATCAGCATGTAAATTAAAATCACCTAATACTATAAAGTGCGGGTGCCTAAGAGACAGGTCAGTTATGATGTGAACCAACTGCGTTAAGGAAGAGGGGGAAGCTTTTGGAGGATTATAGACTAGAATGCCGGTTAGGTAAACTGACGCAGAGTCGGCAATCGAGAAATACAATGCTTCAATCAACCCAATGTTAGATAGTTTTTTAATAGTGATATTGAGGTGAGATTTGAACATGATGGCCAGTCCTCCCCCAGTTTTTCCTTCTCGGTTAATGCCCAGGAAGCGATAGTCCGGGGGGGGTGGCTAAATAGATATCCGGTTTAGAGGTATCCTTAGTCCAAGACTCCGTAAGGAATAGAATGTCCCAGTTGTAGGTGGTCAGATTCGACCAGATTTCGTTGGCGTGACGAGGGAGAGATCTACAGTTGATCAGCGCTGCTTTTAAAGGACGAGCATTTGGGGCTGGAGGTAGTGGCAAGGTGCGTTCGCACCAAAGAGGGAGAGCGAAGTTGCACTGAGGGCATTGGAAGGAATGGCCGTCTAAGTTTTCAGGGGAGCAGCGGTCAGCTATGTCACAAGAGCCCGATCCTATTTGTAGGAGCTGTTCTCTAGACCAGCTTACTCGGTTCTCGATAGTTGCCTGGGCAGGGGGACTGGCCCTCGGCCCGTGCCAGGCGCAGACGGGCTTGCCTTAGGTGCGCCCGCTGCGCCCGCCCGCTGCGCGGACGAGGGGAGTGGTTATTTTTATACATGACAGGAGGGTGGGAATCGTCCAGAAGCTGGACCGCTACCCTTCCTGCCTTCCCCAAGATGGCGGCGGTAATTTCCGCGACTACCGGCGTCAGATCCTCAATTCGGCTGCGCCGGTAGGATCAGGCAAACAATTTTGACCCTGTAGGTGAAGTAGATCTCACCTTCTGGGTCGTATTACAGCAGTTAGGGAATTTAAAATAGCTCCCAATAAAATATTTACAAATGTTAAAACAAGTCCAGAGGAAATGTCACACACTCCGTAATAATCTATAAGTGAGGGTAGAGAGAAGAGCGCCCCCGGCTTCCGCCTCAGGGGAAAGGTGCTAACAGAATTTGCACACAGGAACGAAAGACAAACCTTAAATAAGGCGGGAGGGCGGGAATCGTCCAGAAGCTGGACCGCTACCCTTCCTGCCTTCCCCAAGATGGCGGCGGTAATTTCCGCGACTACCGGCGTCAGCGCCTCAATTCGGCTGCGCCGGTAGGATCAGGCAAACAATTTCGACCCTGTAGGTGAAGTAGATCTCACCTTCTGGGTCGTATTACAGCAGTTAGGGAATTTAAAATAGCGCCCAATAAAATATTTACAAATGTTAAAACAAGTCCAGAGGAAATGTCACACACTCCGTAATAATCTATAAGTGAGGGTAGAGAGAAGAGCGCCCCCGACTTCCGCCTCAGGGGAAAGGTGCTAACAGAATTTGCACACAGGAACAAAAGACAAACCTTAAATAAGGCGGGAGGGCGGGAATCGTCCAGAAGCTGGACCGCTACCCTTCCTGCCTTCCCCAAGATGGCGGCGGTAATTTCCGCGACTACCGGCGTCAGCGCCTCAATTCGGCTGCGCCGGTAGGATCAGGCAAACAATTTCGACCCTGTAGGTGAAGTAGATCTCACCTTCTGGGTCGTATTACAGCAGTTAGGGAATTTAAAATAGCGCCCAATAAAATATTTACAAATGTTAAAACAAGTCCAGAGGAAATGTCACACACTCCGTAATAATCTATAAGTGAGGGTAGAGAGAAGAGCGCCCCCGGCTTCCGCCTCAGGGGAAAGGTGCTAACAGAATTTGCACACAGGAACGAAAGACAAACCTTAAATAAGGCGGGAGGGCGGGAATCGTCCAGAAGCTGGACCGCTACCCTTCCTGCCTTCCCCAAGATGGCGGCGGTAATTTCCGCGACTACCGGCGTCAGTGCCTCAATTCGGCTGCGCCGGTAGGATCAGGCAAACAATTTCGACCCTGTAGGTGAAGTAGATCTCACCTTCTGGGTCGTATTACAGCAGTTAGGGAATTTAAAATAGCGCCCAATAAAATATTTACAAATGTTAAAACAAGTCCAGAGGAAATGTCACACACTCCGTAATAATCTATAAGTGAGGGTAGAGAGAAGAGCGCCCCCGGCTTCCGCCTCAGGGGAAAGGTGCTAACAGAATTTTGTTTGCTCTCTGCTTATAATTCATCACTACAGCTATTTTTTAATTGTCTTTGCTATTTTCAAAAGTAAGCCCGATACAACAGAACAGAAACTATGCAATTTGGGTCTCTCTGAGGGCAGACAGGCAAGGCACATTGCATAATACACTGCTGCCCTGTACTGTCTAATTGTCTAGTAGTAGTTAGTAAGTACTACTTCTTATCATTAACCATCAAGTTATCATCATCATGCATGCATTTATTTTTTCTCCCTTAACAGATTTATGGATCTGGTCGTCTACTAATATTGTGTTTTGTTGTTTGACCATGCGTAATGTTTTTCTTTGTCAAACCTTTCCCCAAACCGCCTTCTTAATCATACATCAAACCCTAACGCTCTTCCCCCGGGCTGTGTGATTTATATTGAGATGTGACTAAATGAATTGTACACCAATAATTGATCACACGCATGCTAGGGCAGATGTGGTGAAAGCAGCACTAATTCAATTTCAAGGCAAGGCGGAGATCTTCTTCTGTTTGCCCACCCATGCCCAGTATATTTTGCAAGTCACTTTTTTTTCAAAGGAACCTAATCCATCATAATTAATTTCTGGCATCGATTGGATTAGTCAACATCCTCCTACACAGCACTGAAGGTTACACTTGTGTCGAGTGACTCCACACAACTACAGTTTATAACTTGTTTTACTAGGTTATCCCTGCCAACATTATGTTTTATTTACTTCTCTCTACTACTCCTCCCAGAGTCTCTCTCATACAACTGACTGTCTCATTCTCTTTTTTTGAAAGTGCTACTGCCAGACATCTACTACTACCACCACAACCATGGCATCTTCTCCATTCTCGTGGGAAACGAAAACATCATTGCCATGCAGCCATCACTGTGCCTAACTGAAACATCAATCACAGGTAAGATAAGAGACTGACAGTACTAGTAAGACAAGTCACTCAGAGAGGGGTACTGCATCTATCTGTTTGTGTGTTATAAAATCAGCAGATTATTCAAACATTGTGTGCAGCCCTGCAGCAGCAAGGAAACCATGTGATGTAAAACAGTAACCCTCCTGCAAAACATTACCAATGTATTGCTATGTTTAAGTATAAATATAATCTAATACCCTAACAAAAGTAAACTATGTAAAAAATCCCACAAAATCCGTCTCACCCCTCTCCCTAACCCTAATAAATGTCCAAAACGAGAAAGTCCAACCAATGTCCAAAATGTCCATCATCCCCTTTAGGATCGCATAAAAATAAATCCCAACCCAACGTCCAATTTACACCCACCAAAAATGGATTGAAAAAGGGGCAATCCAAACAGGGTCAAGTTACCGGCGGGCTCTTCGGATTTCCTTCTCCAGGATCTTTATCTTCTTCTTTACCTCCTCTAACTGGTCCTCTAGACGCCCATTTCTGAGTAGGATGCGGCGCCCATCTGCCCTACAGTTGCATCCACGGGGGTGCAGCAGTGCTGGATGTGGAAGTACAGCAGTGTGGGCTGCCTGACCATTGCGCCGTACCACTGGAGGGGCCTAGCTGGGGCCCAGGGATTGGAGGAGGCTGCAGCTGCCGCCACCTCCTCCTCCTCCTCCGCCAGAGCCACCAGCCGCCGGTATTCACGGCAGATGGCCTCCAGCTTCCGGCGCAGGGCCATGACTGCCAAATCCTTCCTGGATGGTTTTGCTTGGGAAAGAGTAGCTATATCAAGAAAGAAAAAAAACTATTAACCAATACTCTAAGCAAAATAGTAACACAAATTAATTCAACAAATAATGGCACAGTAGCACTAGCAAGCACAGTAAATAACATTTCTGGTATGTATCTACCCCCCCACTTCCTCGGCCTCTAACACTTGTGGGAGTTTTAGGCATTATACTAGCACTATGTATGTACTCGAGTTAAATATACAGTACACTAGTCTTCTTCTTCTCTCTTGTTTTACAAAATTAACGTAACCTTGTTGTAGCCGGCATACCAGCAGTCAGATTGTGCCCAAGACAAACATATACTCGAGTCATGATGCAGACTCACGTTAGTTTTATTTACTACTGTCTGCAGGTGGGGAAGCCATATTTTTCTATTACGGGTGGCACTATCCAATGGCCGTACTCTGTTACATCAAGGGCAACTGCTTAATTTCACTTTTACCCTGCCCTGACTACTACAAAAAGGCAGATGATATCTTATCCAATGATCATTGCTTATATATGGGACAACATGAGGTACTTTGTTTTGATTGATTGTGTAACCAGCCGATAGGACACCCATGGCAGTCTGGCTGACACAGTTAAAACAAAATTAACATTGGTAGGGAGTTGTCCTCTGAGTCGGAGGAAGGTGCTTGATGACTGCTAAGTATAGGCTGAAAATTTGTTCCGCTTGCGGAATTTGTGAATTTTTGGCAATTTCGCAATCCGTGAATCGCAAGAAATTGCCAAACAATTCGCGAGCTGGTGAATTTTTTTTGCTTGTTCGCGCTTCAAAAATACAATCTCGCGTGCGCGGCGTTGACTTACCGGGATTCTGAGTTTGCGGGGTTGTTTTCCTATCGGTTTGCGTGCGCTATGCCATTTTGGATCTGGCTGCGTGATCGCGCGAGACTTTTCAACAGTGAGTATGGAGTCATGGAGTCCAGCCATCTAATCACTAGACTTTAAGAAAGCAAATACGTCATAAGGGCCCGCGATCACATATCGCGAGAGTAAACAATAGCGTATACGTAGATGCGACGCGCAGCTGACATCCGGCGGGAGATTTGAACAGCTCGCTTTCTTGAAGTCTCAAAAATTGCAATTCTGCACAAGAGATCTATCGCTGGCAGAATAAACCTTCTGAAAATGATGATTTGGATCCGAATAACTCCTCAGATTGACATTTGGCTGCACTTTTTTGTGCAAGGAGTCCATTTTTAGGGGGTGGGAGGAAGGAAGTGCCCCAGAGTCTCCAACTTCCTGTTCCTGTCCAGCAGGCTCCTTCCAGTGCTTTGTCCATGTCCTGGTCACTTTTCATTTGGATCTGGAGCTGGAAGGATTACTCTTTGTGGCTGCTGCTAAATATTTGCATTTGAGGACTTTTTTGGGCCTGATTCACAGAATGAACTTAAGACTCAATCCTAAACTTACTACTGTTTTGATATTCACAGATTGCACTTACTACTTTTGGCATTCACAGAATGCACTTACTACTTTTGGTACTCACAGAATGAACTTACTCATTTTGGTATTCACAGAAGTTAGGACTCCTAACTTTAGGACTCCTAAATGCCTTCTGTGAATACCGAAAGTCCTAAAATTACGATTTTTCTCAATTTAGTAGTAGTGAAGTTAGGACTACTAACTTTAGGACGCCTAAATGCCTTCTGTGAATACCGAAAGTCTTAAAATTAGGATTTTTATCAATTTAGTAGTAGTAAAGTTAGGAGTCCACAGTATCCAGTAGGGCCAGGGTTAGTCATGGGTGCATGATACATCTGTTTCTGTGAGTTTTGTTGAACTTAAATATCATTTACTGGCCGGCATGGATGGCATGGAATTGAATAGGAATTAAGTATTTGAGGGAAGGGAAAAGTGCACAGCTTTATTTCTGCAATTGTTTTTTTTGTTTTGGGTGCTGCGTGGGTGGCGGCCAACGTCCCTGGGCGCCTGATTAATAGATCCACATTTGTGTCTTTAATGGGGCATTAAAGACATCCCTTTGGGCACACCTAGTTCTCCTCCATGGAAAAAAGAGGATTCCACACACTTTGTTCCTTTGTTTCTCTGTATATGTTTATTTTTCTTGTTATTCCACTTTTATTTAACGTACTTAATGTAAACATTCTGATCATGTTCAATTTTTCCTCATGTTCACATAAGCGACAACATTACATTTCTATCCAATGCATTTCGGGCGTAACCATGTCGCCCTTCATCAGGGAATCAACACTAAAAACAAAAATAATTATAAACATGAGTCTTAGTGTGTTATATTAATGGCGTGTTCAACTATGTCTCATTATTCGCTACACCAATGTGTATCCGGTTTACTACACCTCATTCACCTTATTTGCCCGTGCTACCTAGTCCAATACACTCTAAAGTCATGCCACTTACGTGTCGCTGTAATCAAACTAGAAACGAATCACTGTAATAAAAAATCCATATAACAAAATATCAATACGGTCTCTAAGGGAACCAGCTTGGGTTATCGCTTTTCTCAACGAATATCCTAATGATGAAACTGACCTGGTCCGTACTCTATCGGCGTCTTAACTCGTTCCTCACCATATTCAACACTCCTCCATTCCAATCGGTGGTTACGGTTACCAACAAGCCGCTCTCCTATACGCTACGCTGGTTCCCTTAGAGACCGTATTGATATTTTGTTATATGGATTTTTTATTACAGTGATTCGTTTCTAGTTTGATTACAGCGACAAGTAAGTGGCATGACTTTAGAGTGTATTGGACTAGGTAGCACGGGCAAATAAGGTGAATGAGGTGTAGTAAACCGGATACACATTGGTGTAGCGAATAATGAGACATAGTTGAACACGACATTAATATAACACACTAAGACTCATGTTTGTAATTATTTTTGTTTTTAGTGTTGATTCCCTGATGAAGGGCGACATGGTTACGCCCGAAATGCATTGGATAGAAATGCAATGTTGTCGCTGATGTGAACATGAGGAAAAATTGAACATGATCAGAATGTTTACATTAAGTACGTTAAATAAAAGTGGAATAACAAGAAAAATAAACATATACAGAGAAACAAAGGAACAAAGTGTGTGGAATCCTCTTTTTTCCATGGAGGAGAACGAGGTGTGCCCAAAGGGATGTCTTTAATGCCCCATTAAAGACACAAATGTGGATCTATTAATCAGGCGCCCAGGGACATTGGCCGCCACCCACGGAGCACCCAAAACAAAAAAAAACAATTGCAGAAATAAAGCTGTGCACTTATCCCTTCCCTCAAATACTTAATTCTGATTCAGTCCCCGGGGAATAATAGCACGCATATTGACAATGACCAACTACGAAGAAATAACAAAAAGTACAGAGGCTAGGGCAGAGACTTTTGCCTTTAAAGAAACAGAAGCAGATCGTATATACGCCTTAATAAGGGAATAACTCTTGCAGGAATCCTCCACCCGGAATAAGGAACAAAATGTTAGACAACTAATCTATTTAACTAAAAGACAAATCAATCAAAAGCTTCATGCAAGCACACTTATCAAATATCACCGAGCCCAGCGCATACCGAGAGGCCTAAGAATCTCCCTAAAACCTTCGCTTTGCAAAAATTCTAAGCAATTCCAGGACAAGTGGTTTGCAATTCTCAATAAATGTTCTCTGGATCTTATTTTACTAATAATAGAGGAACTATCAGGAATACTAGAAGACCTAACAAAAGAAATTGCGGAGGTTTAAATGGAATTATCTAATATGCTAACTGAGGAAGAACTATCGCAAACATTAAGAGATATAAAAGATCAAATGGAAAAACATACAAAGGACATTAATGAAAGAAAAATTAGAAAATTCAAAAGGGATACCCTTGACTATAAGTTAGGGAAAGTATACACGTGGGCCGACATCTACGCCCAAAAGAGAAGAAACCATCCATATACACCCAACACAGATACATCATCCTCAGGAAGCGATATATCATAGAGAACCCAAAGAACACAGCCAAGTTCAAAACAACGGGAACAAGCCCAAACAGGACCAAGAACTCAATCAGAAGGAAGGACATAAGAGGACGCACAAATGGAACAACCAACTACTAGCATTCCAACAACAGTCAATCCTTTTTTAGAACAAGGCCAAGCCCAAAAAGGCGACCCCGGAGAGGACAAAACAAAAGAAAAAGAAAAAGACAAAGAGAAGGAACACCCAAACACGAGGAGTACCACGATACCGAGGAAAGACAAGGACAAGAAAAAGACACAAACATAAACCAATTGGTAATCAACATTAGCGACTACCAACCGAACAAACACGAACTCAACCTTTTACAGAGAGGGACATCATTTGTACCGACAACCAATACAGATACATTGGAACTAGAAGTGAGTTTCTTTAAGCTCATGCGGAAATTAAGACTTCGCCATTTTTTTGATAACATACTACCTCAACCAGATAAAGAACCAGATGACCAACTGTGTGGATTACGAACTACCAGCACCTTTCAAGCACCAGTGAGCCACAAAACTCTGGATCTTTTTGAAAAAATGGGAAAACAGGATCTATCCCAACTGAAGTGTGATAAACGCATTAAAAGAAATATGACCCAAAAGGATTTGGATTGTTTGAGAAGATTGGCTACTAACACAAACTTAAGGTTCACCAAAGCAGATAAGGGAGGCGCCCTAGTAATTATGAACAATTCTATGTATGAGAAGAAGGTCTCGGAGCACATCTCTGACATAAACACCTATTTGCTATTAGATGGAAATCCCACAGCGGAATTCTCGAAAACACTAGGAAACATAATAAACAGAGCACATGAAATGGGCACCATCAATACCAAAACCAAGAACTTTTTAACAAAACCTAAGCCAAAAAGTCCGGTATTTTATATGATACCGAAGATCCATAAGAACCTGACGGATCCACCACTCCGGCCAATTGTTTCGACCCAAGGAAGTTTTCATGAACCCATTGGTCAACTTATTGACAAACATCTTCAACCCACAGTGAAAAAAATGAGAACGTATGTCAAAGACACTACGGATTTTTTGCTGAAACTGGACAAAATCATCATAAACCCGGAGGAACCAATCATCATGTGTACCCCAGACGTACGTTCTCTGTACACGTCAATACCCCACCACCTAGGAATGGAAGCCAAAGAGAAAGCTTTACTGAATACTGATTTGAAGCATGAACTAAAGGTATTCCTTATGGAACTCATGACATTCACTTTGTATCAGAGTTACTTCAGATACGGGGACCTATGGTATCAACAACTCACAGGAACAGCCATGGGAAATTCGGCGGCGCCGGTATACGCCAATATCTTTATGCAGGACTATGAAGAAACCAATTTGTTCTCGAGATCAATATAGAAAGAAAATCTAAAATTCATTGTACGCTACATTGATGATATTTTCATTATTTGGAAATCTTCAAAAGACCTATTGGAACAGGCTCTGTGTGAGTTTAACACAATAGACAGTCGCATACAACTTACTTGGGACATCTCAGAATCTACAGTAACCTTTTTGGATGTGAGAATAACTATCACAAACGAAGGATTTGAAACAAGCATGTACCGAAAAGAGACAGACAGAAACAATTTGTTGCACTTTGCTAGCTTTCACCAACCAAGTCTAAAGAAACATTTACCCTACTCACAGATGACTAGGGCCAAAAGAATCACATCGGACAGCACTAAAATAGACACCACATTGGAAGAAATGTCAATGAGATTTATGAATAGAGGTTATCCCAAAGACATTACAGATAACGCCAAAAAGAGAGTGGACGCCATAGACAGGAAAGACCTTTTGAAACCTACAAAAAAACATGAGCAAGCTCGAATAGTAGCGGTTTCAAAATATTCAACACAAAGTCACAATTTCAAAAAAATAATTATCAAACATTGGAAAATGATCAAGCTGGAACCGGATTTTCAAAAATCTTTTGATCAAATTCCTATTTTTGCTCACACTAGAGCCCAAAATCTGGGAGAAATCTTAAAACATCGACAACCTCCAACCAAAGAATATAAAGGCACAAAACCATGTCTAAGCTGTGGAAGTTGCAACAGCATCATCAGAGGTAATGTAATAAACCACCCAATGAAAGGTAAAGAGATCAAAGTGAGAGTCAATGCGACTTGCAATTCAAAAAATGTAATATACGCATTAAAATGTTCATGCGGAAAATTATACATTGGAAAGACAGAAAGAAGTATAAGAATAAGACTTACAGAACATAAGTCTAATATACAGATGAAAAATATCAAATCTTCAGTAGCTACCCATTTCATGGAAGCGCAGCACAACATCTCGCAACTAAAATACATGGTATTGGAGACTGTTGAAATAACAGAAGGAAGAGACAATACCAAATTCATGCTGCAGCGAGAGAACTTTTGGATACACAAACTGGGCACACAGAGCCCGAATGGGCTCAATGAACGAAGTGAACTATCTTGTTATCTATAATTACACTGGAAGCTTTTGCTGTTGTCTCCTTATGCTGGAAAGGAAACCTGCGAAGTTAATTGTACACTATTTATTATTTTGCATTATGTTAAATCATGAGTCCATCACCCATTCACTATGTAACCATTGTTCTCCTGTATGACATCACAAACACTATAGCACACTGATTTGATGGAAGAGGCTCTTAGTTCATAGTAAGAAGGGGGTTCGGTTCCCATGTTACCGGCCAGGACGGAATAGGTATTTTTTCAAACATTAAGCTGTGGTTTTTATTTTGTTATTTTAAGTTATCTTTCAGCATCCGAATATGTCTTGCTCTATGAGAGAAGTTAAATGCTTTGCCTGACACACGCTAGTAGTTTAAGCAAAGTATCTCGTCCAGTTCCGTGATCACATGACCGGAACGGTAGCGTATAGGAGAGCGGCTTGTTGGTAACCGTAACAACCGATCAGAATGGAGGAGTGTTGAATATGGTGAGGAACGAGTTAAGACGCCGATAGAGTACGGACCAGGTCAGTTTCATCATTAGGATATTCGTTGAGAAAAGCGATAACCCAAGCTGGTTCCCTTAGAGACCGTATTGATATTTTGTTATATGGATTTTTTATTACAGTGATTCGTTTCTAGTTTGATTACAGCGACACGTAAGTGGCATGACTTTAGAGTGTATTGGACTAGGTAGCACGGGCAAATAAGGTGAATGAGGTGTAGTAAACCGGATACACATTGGTGTAGCGAATAATGAGACATAGTTGAACACGACATTAATATAACACACTAAGACTCATGTTTGTAATTATTTTTGTTTTTAGTGTTGATTCCCTGATGAAGGGCGACATGGTTACGCCCGAAATGCATTGGATAGAATTGTAATGTTGTCGCTGATGTGAACATGAGGAAAAATTGAACATGATCAGAATGTTTACATTAAGTACGTTAAATAAAAGTGGAATAACAAGAAAAATAAACATATACAGAGAAACAAAGGAACAAAGTGTGCGGAATCCTCTTTTTTCCATGGAGGAGAACTAGGTGTGCCCAAAGGGATGTCTTTAATGCCCCATTAAAGACACAAATGTGGATCATGGAATTGAATAGCTCACTGTTATATGTGGAAGTTTTTTTAATTTAGGGGTGTGTGTTAAAGCCACACTAGCCAGTAGGCCCAGGGGTAGTCAGTGGTGCATGGATCAAGTCTTTCTGTGGGGTCTCTTGAATTTAAACATCACTTAGGGCATGGATGGCATTGGATTGAGGTGATTTTTGTGTGTATTTTGATTGTTTTTGTGTTGTTGGGGCCTGGTCCAGTGCTTTGCTATGTGGATGGGGGCTATTTTGAGGCCTGGTCCAGGGCCTGGCCATGTGGGTGGGGGTCTAGGGGCCATTTGGAATCCAGGTAGTGTGCTTTGTGCCGTAGGCCTGCACCCAGTCTGCCTTTCTTTCATCCATTAGCCCAGGGGTACTCAGTGGTGCAAGGATCAAGTCTTTCTGTGGGGTCTCTTGAATTTAAACATCATTTAGGACATGGGTGGCATTGAATTGAGGTGATTTTAGTGTGTATTTCAATTTTTTGGGTGTTGTTGGGGCCTGGCCATATGGATGGGGGCCATTTGAGGCCTGGTCCAGGGCCTGGCCATGTGGGTGGGGGTTTAGGGGCCATTCTGAATCCAAGCAGTGTGCTTTGTGCCATAGGCCTGCACCCAGTCTGCCTTGCTTTCATCCATTATGCCCCGGGGTAGTCAGTGGTGCATGGACCAAGTCTTTCTGTGGGGTCTCTTGATTTTAAACATCATTTAGGGCATGGATGGCATTGGATTGAGGTGATTTTTGAGTGTATTTCGATTTTTTTGGTGTTGTTGGGGCCTGGTCCAGGGCCTGGCCATGTGGGTGGGGGGGGGGGCATATTGAGGCCAGGCAGTTTTAGCAATAGGCGGGCAAGCTTGCCAGCCAGTAGGCCTAGGGTTATGAATGGGTGCATGAAACAACTCTCTTTGTGTGGTCTCTCTTCTATTAATTTAAACATCCATTTTTAATTAGAATTGTTATTTTTTTGGGGGTCTTTCCGTTTTTCGGTGTGTTGTATTAATTATAATAAATGCCTAGTTGCAATAGCATTAATTGAAGCACGACATGCAACATTTATTTAACTGATGTTCCTCTGGCTTTTTTTGCTTTTAGGTGCACAAAGACTGAGAACCAGAAATCATCCTCATCATCATCACTGGTTGTAGTGCCAGGAAGAAGTCCTGCTGCGGTGTGTGCACAACGTCTCGTGAGGTCACGTGTGGCCACAGACAACTCTGCAACTCATGCAACTGCGTCCTGCTGTTCTGACATCTGAAAAAGATGGGCACAAAGAAAGTTAGCCGTAGCTCCTCTACCAAGAAAGTTGCCAGTGCCACTGCCAGTAAGAAGGAGCAGAAGAAGCAAGTGGCGCCACTTACCAAGGAGACTGGTGCGCCGACCGCCACTTTTTTTGGGGAAAAAAACCTACGCCTGCAGCAGCGGTGTCCGCCGGGGGACCAAGCTGGGAGTAGCACCTCTGCTTCATTGGTCTCAGTGCCACCACGCCAAGTTAGGCCCAAGCCCATGAGTGCCGCAGAGGCAGCCACTTTAATTGCTCTTTCAACATCGACCAGTGATGTTGGCCGTGGACTCATCGCAAACTAGCATACAATCAACGCAGAGTGTAACTCATCTGACGAGTGTTCATCCCCACAGGTGCAACGACAACCACAGGTGCAACAAGGAGAGGCGCAAGGAGAGGAAATCGAGATTCATGCAGAGGTATCAGCCGAGCAAGCCAATCCTGATGATCCATTGTCTTCCAGATCCCCAGCCAGGAAAAGGAGGGCTAGTACAACTTCTTCTTCAAGCCCCCTTCATTCTGATGATTTAGATCTTGATTGGCACCCACCAATTCAGTCTGAGAGGGAGGCACACCATGAGGCGACAAAGCTAGGTAAAAGGAAGAATCCCGCAAGGCTTTCAGTTATGGGTGATGACGAAGAAGAAGTAGAAGTGGTATATTCTGCTGCTGATGAAGAGTCTGACGATGACGACCCAGTCATCACAGTCGTCACTCCAGCCCCAGCGGGCATGCAGCAGACAGACATTTTTACCCTATCCCGAAATGCTGCATGTGATGTGGACTGCGTGGCACTGGTGCCACCACCAACACAGGTAACTACTATACCAACACGACCTACAGCTTCCATATTTTCTCTTCAGAAGGGCCGGCAGGGACCTCCATCCAGCTCGACCTCCATTACCTCAAGTAGTGGTGCTGTAAGTGCACAACAGAGTCAAATTCCGCCACGCCCATCCTCCACTTCATCTGGCATTGAAAGTGGCACCTCCACCACCACCAGAAATCTCATCTCCCCAGTTTGGGACTACTTTAGTATTAGCAATAAGGCGGAAACCAAGTAATTTGTTTGATTTGTAAACAAGTAGTTAGTCGGGGTAAGCTTGGAATCAACTATGGTACCGGAGGCCAGAGAGATCATCTCCAAATATACCACAGCATCCAGTGGGAGGCGCACCTAAGCAACATCCGGAAAGCCAAAAGTACAAATCCAAATGTAGCCATTGATCTTGCATCTGATGACGAGGAGCTGATCGTGCAGGGGGGAGGTGAAGAAGCGAGAGACATTTTTTCTGGTACACACAGTACGCCTGGCAGCAGCACTGCACTGGTAGAGCCCACACCCTCTACCCCAGCAACATTAGGTGGCACAGTAAGAGTCTGGTAGAGGCACCAATGCGAAAAAGTACATCAATGAGCCTAACTGGGTTGAAGAAGTCTGGATCATCATCACATATGAAAACGGTCCAGACCACCATTAAAAGCATGTTTTGGTCGGAGGAGCCATTGGAAAGCAACCACCCAACGGCCCGTCTGTATAATGAAATGCTGTCTAAAATGTTAGACCTGGACCTTCTCCCTTTTTTTTCGTGGAAGGGGTGGGTTTTCTAGAATTTGTGGCAACAGTCTGCCCTAAATGGAAGGTTCCTAGCCAGTCCTATTTTGCCAGAGTTGCGGTTCCAGCAGAACATCAAGATGTGCTGGACGTGATTGGGGCAGCTTTGCAGAAGAGTGTTGTTCACACTGTCCACCTGACAAAAGATATGTGGACCAGTTGCCAAGCCGTTGATTACATGTGCATCACTGCACACTGGGTCTCTCTTGCGGGGGTTAGAGAGAAAATAGCTGCAGGTGTTGACAGTGTCACAATTTTTTAAGCTACTCGGAAACATGCAACAGTAGCCATGTTTGCCATGGAGAAATCTCATACTGCAGTAAACATTTTGGAGGAGTTTAACAGTAATGTCTTTGAATGGCTGCAGCCAAGAAGGCGCATGATTGGTTATGTTTCCACGGATAATGGCAGTAATATAGGTAAGGCCATGGCTGAAGATGGCTATTTCAGAGTGCTGTGTTTGGCGCACAGCATTAACATTACTGTTCGAAATTTCTTGCAAAAATAAAACACAGTCAGCAAGTTACTGACCACCTGCCGAAGAATTTGCACACATTTCAGCCATTCTTTTAAGGCCCGGAAGCAGCTGCGGATCATTCAACGTGACCGTAGAGTGCCAGTCAGAGGACTCATCCAGGAGGTGGCAACACATTGGAACTCAACCTTCTACATACTTGAGCGTCTGTTTGAGCAGTACTTGGTAATCAATGAGTATGTCTTTCACACACGGGGAGCTTCTATGAAAGACATGAGGCTAGAGCTGGAGGAATTGGACCTAGTTAAAAGCCTGGTAGACATGCCTCGTCCTTTTGAGGTTTTAACCCATGAAGTCAGCAGGGAGGACTGTACTTTGGACAAAGCTATCCCATTGTTGCGCATGCTGGAGCACCAACTGAAGGCGGTGTCTTCAACGTTCCGAGTTGATGCTGAAAAACAAGACGCATATCAGTTGGCGGAGAGCTTATTAAGCCGCCTAGTTGACAATGCAAGGCTTAAAGCAATACATTCAGAACAACATTACATTTGTGCCACTATTCTGGATCCACGGTACAAAAAGGCACTGACCAGCAATACATTCATTTCTTTTTCTGAAGTAGATGTTTCCAAGTACAAACATTGGCTATCTCTGTCAGCCACTCGGTTCGAAAAAGAGCGGCAGGAAAATGAAGGAACCACCACAAGTACTACTGAAGCAGCAAGCCATCCGGCATCAAGGTCCACTTCTGAGGCCGAAGGCAGTCACTTTCCCTCAGAGCCGTTACCAACACCAGCAACCGTATCATCATCACCTGCACCAGGCCCAGCCATAATATTGTGGGAAGCGGATTGGATAACTACGCAAAGTGGAGCACCCCTGGAGGACCTTGAGTGGATGGTGCAGGCCAATCTGGATGACCCAACACAGGTCTTCTTTGATCAGAACCCCTGGTGTATTGGTATGGGAAAAGGCCACAATGGCCACTGATCACCAAGCTGGCTATAAATTATTTGGCTTGCCCACTCACAAGCATGTCTTCTGAACGAGTTTTCAGTGCTGCTGGTGCCATTTTGACTTCAAAAAGGACCCGCCTCTCGCCCAAAAATGTGGAAAGGTTAACAATGATCAAGATGAATCAGCACTTCATACCACCAGATTACAAAATATGCGAATCCACCCAGGAAGAAGAGGACACCGACGTAGGTGACGGTAGTTCTTGTCTGTTAGCTGACCTACTCCCGGTTCAATTCACAGAGTTTGAGGACAAGCTTTACTTCCCTGACACCTAGGCTTGAAATACTTACTTTTTTCCGTCCTTATTCACTTTTATTTCTGTGTGTCTTTCTTTGTTTTGCAACTTTTAGAACAACAAAACTTTAACCACAACAAATCCATCAGCAGCACTGTCTTCGTCCTATTTCCAAGTTGAAGGTGCCGCTGTCTGCCTTCCTGAAGTTCTCAAGTTCACAACTCAGTCATGCTCCTCTATCCTCCTCCTCCAGACTCCCCCTATCCATTTCCCTCAAGGCAGATGGCCGGATTACGCAGAATCAAGAAACTGTTACTTCGTAGACTAGTCCCCTTAAAAGAAGTAGGACTGGAATGGCTGACTATGCTGACTGTTACTTCTGAAATTGACACGAGAGGCTGCCCTGTGGCCCTTCACTTAAGAATAAAATGCTGACAAAAAGTGGAACAGGTAATGAATGATGAGATCGCATGCAGTGGACAACACTGGCTCTCTGGCTCTGATGAAAGCAATTGCTGTTTGTTTGTTGTGAATGAAATGAATCCTATGTGTTCTGTTATTCTTTAATATTTTACACACTAAATGTAACTCAAGTCTACTCTGTTTACCTTGTTAATACAAATTGTACTTCTACTGCAGGGGCCACTATGTTGAATTTTTTAATATGGAAAATGTCCTTGGACTCACTGTGTGTAGACTGTGACTGCATGAACAACATTGAGTTTGCCAACACCATGATGATGATGAGTCATGATGACCAAAGTTACATAATATCTTCACAGTCACTCACTGGGATGGATGGATCATCATCGTCGATTTACGGAAGAACTATGGCCATTTTGTGAGTGGTAAACAGGTAAACAGGTCAACAACAACCACAGCAGAACTACATGTATGTCTAGTCGTGGTATCGAGTGGTCGAACCAGTGTAGTGTTATGCCAGAGTCCAGACAGCGGTTCATGTAAAATTGCGGCTATGTGGCTTGCTGTATAAAAATAGATCTGCTTTGTCTGTCTGTGTCAAAGAGGTATGCTACACGGAGGTTGGTTTACTCAGTGGTGCCTGCCTTGACCGTCTGCATAGCCCTGGCCTGCTGTGTGCTAACTATTATCCTGGAAACAGAGACTCAGAGTAGGCACTTTAGAAATGATGCATGTATGTAATACTGTCGCCTCTGAAAGTGTAAGTGTTATTTTTACACTACACACCGTACCTCATATTTTTCCTCCGGGGTGTTTTAATATCCCTTTCTGTTTTTCCATCGACAATTACAGGCCGGCACTTACCCTGTGCGATGGGAAAAACATTGCCTCGGGCTTACCATAGCAATCCGCAATTCCGCATCCGCCAGGCAGGCAGTGGACAGTGTGGTCACCAATAATGATCGACGGAGGGCCCGATGGAATGGAGGAATACCACAAATAAGAGGAATGGCTGGATGCATGCAACTTTACAATTTGACCAGGACAACTACAACATATAGTTACAGTATCCACTTCACTTGTCCTTTTCTTTTAAATAATGTTATTGTTGTGAACTTCTATGAGTGCCACTCTGTGTGTTTACTCTCTGCTTCAAATTCATCCCTACAGCTATTTGATAAGTTTTTTTGCTATTTTTAAAACTAATGTAATGTACTACTAAATGTTTATTCTCTCTGAGGGCAGATAGGCAAGTGAAATTGCGTAATTACTGCAGCCCTGTACTGTCTCATTGTTTTGTACTAGTTAGCAAGTTGTAGTAAGTACTACTTTTCAGTAACCTAACCATCCATTTAGCAAACAATTTCATGCATGCACTTCCTTTATTTCCCTTAAAAGGTTTATGGATATCTTCTTATCCAAAGATTTGTTTTTCTTCATTTATTGTTTGTCCATCCGTACTGTGTTTTTTTTCTCTCTCCAAAAAACTTTCCCCAAAAACCCCATTCCCATCCATTTTTCAAACACTAACCCTCTTCCCCCGGGCTGTGTGGTTTTCATTGAGGTGTGACTAAATGACACCAATAATTCTACACGCTAGCTGGGGAGGATAAGGTCAAAAGCAACAGAAAATCAATTGAAAGGCAGGTCAAGGAATCCGAGGATATATTCTTATTCTGCTTGACACACACCCATGAGTATTTGCAAATCAATTCAGAATTTCATGTCTGCCATCGAGTGGATTCATCATCAACAACATCCTCCTGCACGTGACTAAAGCTTACGCTGCTGTGTCCTTCAGTACTAGTTCTTGTAGTAGCCATAATCCACGCAACTACTAGTTAACTTTTGATTGAATACTTTAGCATTGCTTAGGCTACAATTTATGGCACTGTTCTTGTGTACTGTACTATCGTACTGTTCTATTGCTCCTCTCAGGCCACTCAATGTCTTATTTCCTTTTTTTTCATATGCTGCTACTGCCAGTGTATACCACTACTACTACCACCACAACGATGCCATTTCATCCATCCAGGATTCTATAGCCAACCTTAATCACCATTTGCCATGCAGCCAGCCATGTGCCTAGCCCTATTCTCAAACACGAATCACAGGTAAGATAAGCATTTTGGGGGAGGAAGAATAATGGAGTATGAGGAGAGGAGAGACTGACGGTAGTACTACTAAAGTAGTAGTGCAATTGAATTCACTAACTGTCAGTGGCACTTTTGTACAAATTTGGGCGATTACTTAGACAATTTGAATCAGCCAGCCAGTTTAGTTTCAGGAAAACAAACGTACAGTTAACCCCCGCTGCCTCCCCCACAAAACAGTAAAAATGCATGTGCTATGTTTAGGTGGAAAATAAATAATTATTTAGACCCTAACAAAAATAAACTATCCCACAAGACCCGACCCACCCTCTCCCTAACCCCAACCAATGTCCATGAAATAAATGTCCGCAAAAGTTCAAAAACCCCAATACCCAATCCCCACCCCCCAAAAGTCTTTAAAAAAGGGGCAAGGGACAGTCTCTACTTTGGCCGGCGGTGTTCTGTGGCCAGGTGATCCTGCAGCTCTCTCCGGAGGGCCTTGAGCAGGACTTTCTGCCTCTCCACCTCCTGCTCAAGGTAGGCT
This sequence comes from Lissotriton vulgaris, assembly GCF_964263255.1. Classification (NCBI taxonomy): domain Eukaryota; kingdom Metazoa; phylum Chordata; class Amphibia; order Caudata; family Salamandridae; genus Lissotriton; species Lissotriton vulgaris. The sequence goes on from NC_141693.1 coordinate 394,658,156, forward strand.
GCTCGCAGGGTTCGCCGGTGCACACGCGCCTTGCAGGTACTGTGGGGGGCAGCTGTTGGTTGGGCTGCCCGACGGTGGCGGGTGGCTGCCGGACCACGGCGCCGCACTGCTGGAGGATTGCGCTGGCTGGGTGACCCATGGGCAGTGGAGGAGGATAAAGCTGTTGTTGTACTTCACTCCTCCTCCTCCTGAGTCACCAGCCGCCGATATTCGGCGACAATTGCCTCCAGCGTCTGGCGCCTGGCCCGGATAGCCAACTCCTTCCTCGATGGTTTAGAAGGAGTATCTATATGAAAAAAGAAAAAAATACTGTAACCAATACTCTTTAAGATTAACGCAAAATAATTCAACAGAAAGTTATGTCACAGTAGCACTAGCAACTTGCAAGCACAGTACATAACATTTGTGGCATGTATCTATCTAACCTCCCACTTTGTCGGCCTCTGCTCTAACATTAGTGGGAGTTTCAGGAATTCTACTAGCACTATGGACTCACTACATTGAACTCAGACAGTACACCAGTCTTCTTCTTCTCTCTTTTTTAGCGAAATGCCCGCGCAGTCAGCTTGCACCCAAGAAAAACAGACGCAAGCCATGATGACACAGACTCGCGCTACTGTTACCAGTACATGCAGGTGGGGAAGCTCTTACTTTTCTATTACGGGTGGCACTGGCCATACTCTGTTACAACAAGGGCTACTGCTCAATTAATTTACCTTTCACCCTGCCCTGCCCCTGACTACTAAAAAAGGAAAATGAAAAAGATAATATGATCATCTATCCCTTCACATGATATTTGCTTATATAAGGGATGACTTTAGGTGCTTTGTTTTTATTGATTGAGTGAACACCGATAGGCCAAAAATGAATGACACAGTTGAACAAAAATTATTAACATAGGTAGTGAGTGGGCCCCATAATTGCCGGAGCATGGCACTTGTGACTTGACTTGATAATGTGAACTATTCAATATAGATACAAAATATATGCTGTGCTTGCAAACTACTGTTAGTCAAGGGAGTATTCTGAAAAATTACAACTTCTACTTTCCTCGGCTTTGCTACTCTGGCACGGTTGTGCGGTGTTACATGCTCTTCAAACTAACACTCTTCATCCAGTGACCGTCTACTCTGTCTACTCTACATACACCTATGCTATCTATGAGGAAGATACCATCCAGGCATCCATCCATTCAAAGTAAATGTCAATCATTCTTCTTAATCTCTCAACTGGACAAACCTTACTTTTTGTCACCGACAAACACCCTTTTTTATTTTATTTTGTAAACCACCACCCATGCATCAGTGCTTGACTTGCATGTGAATTTGACCCAATGGATATATTGCGCTCACATACAGTTTCTGTTTCATCCACCCAGGCAGTCCTCTTTTCTTTCTCCTTCTGCCCATCCTTGCTTCAACGGGCCATGCATCAGATTCCTACCAGCCACCTCTGCCTGCATTTAAAAACACATATCATTCTTTGCCAGTCATTAATTTAACTCGTTCGTCCTTCCTCCTTCCTTACACACTTCTTTCCCTTTTCGTTCATCCCATCCATCAAGTTCATCTCTGATCTGACTTGGCTTCTCGATAAAACTTTCACAGCTGAGTTGAAGTCAAATTTAGAGGAGGCCATTGGTTACTCGTCAACTCCTGCCGGTAATGCTATTGCTAATGCAAAGTCAAGGGTGACTGTCTTCTGCCTGGTTGACAAAAACTTAGTTCTAAATTTGTAAGACAGTAAAGTGTACTTGTACTGTACAACATACACCCCTGCAGCGAGCCTACTCTGCAATCTGAATCAGTAAGGAATATAATAGCTTACCACTGCCCGCCACTACAGAGGTATCCCCCACAGCAGTTCCTGCTGGCCCTGGTGGCACTGCATCCGCCCCTGGAGTGACCACCTCCGCGCTGGCCTCGGCACTGGTGGTTGTCTCCTGTGACAATGGTGTTCCGCCTAGAAAAAACATTTCATATTTTTAGATGCCATATACACCACTCCCTATTTTGTTTAGGAATGAAAAAAAAATTACTACATAAACAAATTTAATTATTTGTGACTCTCTAGTCTAAACTAAAAATTCCCCTTTCGGAAGGGGAGGGTGTTTTTATTTATGCTTAGCCATAACATGCTACACTTTTTCGCACAACTGATGAATGCTTGCTTTTTAACGCGCACCATTTTTCTCATAACAGATAGAAGATTCCCTTCTACGAACAAGAGCAATATGTTACTCATCATCATCACCACCAGTATTTTAAGTTCCAGCCAGGTGACGGGTCTCCCATAATTAATGTGTAAATCAGCCACTGTTCAGTTTTCATGAGTTCACCGTTTCTCTTCTATGAAGTTGATTTTAATAAATGTTTTTTATATAATGCACAATTGAAAATTAATATACAGAGTACACACAGAGCTAGTTGTTTTACTTTTAATAAAGCTTTAAAACCTACATAGACTCTGTGGTTTTTGGTCATGAGTGAGTGAGCGAAAGGGTTTGCAACGTTTGGAATAAATAGGTGCTGTAAAAGTTAGGGAAGTATAATTATTAATATTAACAGAAAAACTTACTGGGGCCAGCAGAAGAGCCCTCGTGGACCGATCCTGGCCTGCCTGCTCCTCCGGCGCCGCTACCTCTGTCCTCTTGCCCCTGGGAGGTGCTGAATGTACATGAAAGAAAGAAACAAACATGGATGGTTGTTGTCAACAAAATCAAACGATTTAAAAAAACCACAACAAATAATTTTGGGGAAATAAACAACAATTGCACTAAATGTATTGACCTATCTGATGTGGTCTACTAGGATATTAGTATTGCTGGATTCGCGGACCGTCAACTTGGAAAGTTATGTAACTCACTAAACCAACTACAAAAAGGTTCTACTAGGACTGGCAGCACTCAGCAGCACGCGAAGTGACAGACACAGTCCGTCATGTTTGCAGACCACTAAAAAATTTCCTACTAAATAACAAGTCATAATATACTCAACCTATCAATCCAACACCACTATCTCTTAGTGTCAGGAGTGCAAAGGAAGGACTGGACTTGAGTCTCTAGTCTCCAGCATTACGCAGTTCTGTAAAGTACACTCATACATAATCATTCAGGCCAAATGAGCACAAAATTGAAATCAAGTAAGCATAGTAGCACCGCCGGTGAGCAGGCGAGCACCTGCAATCACAGAAGCTTTTGAAACATAATTTACCTGCAGTGTAATCGGCAGCATTCTTGCTCTTTGGAAAAAACATATATTTGCAATATAACACAGAGCAGAAGAAAACAAAGTAGTTAATCAATAGCTACTAGTAATCACCAAGCCCAGGGATCTCGACGCCAAGCAGGTCGAGCAGGTCTTTTTCCCGGTCCAGTATGACGGACCACCGGTGCGTCACCTGGTTGTAGGTGCGCCGGACCCCTGACTCCGAATACATGGCCCGACATACCTTACCCCATAGCTGGCGACGATACCGTATGCCGTACCCGGTATGGGGTCAGTCGCCTGCTGCGATGGTCTTGGGGATGTGGCGCTGCACAAAGAAGGCAAGTGCGGCCACCTACACCGTCCTGAAGATCTCCCTGGGACTTACAGACGCCCCCTTAAACACCCACAAGGAGCCGGCTGCGGGGTGTGGGACTCTTCCCCTTCGAGTTCTTGCCGGCTCCCTTTGCCATGGTCCTGGGTTAAAGGAAAAATAAATAGGAAAGAATAGGGAAAAAGTAAATAAAAGAAAAGAGAGAGTTACAAAATGTAGTTATTAAAGTAATGAAAAGTAGAAAAACACACAAAATATAGCTGTACAAAAATAGAGATAGATAATGAGTAAAAAAAGATTTTTAAAAAGTTCAAACAAACAAAGGATTACAAAGATTGAAGCAGGATAGAAAAGGCATGCCCAGAACCATAGCAATGAATGTAAAACAAGATGGCCGTGCCCATTGCAACCGCTTGGGTAAATTCACCCAATATTTTCCTTGCGAGCACGCAAAAACGGACGCGAACACGCAACTGCGACCCGGAACAGGAAATGCATAACGCGAGCATGCAACGCGTGGCCCGAAACGGTTATGATGCAGCCAGTACTTCTAGGTTCTTCTAAGGTGAGGGGTGCCCCAAGAATTGGCTCAGAGATCTTCATTTATAATTTTCTATGAACTATGGGGCATATTATCAAAAGGGTTTATCTCCGCTTTTTTGGCTTTAAAAGCCAAGAAAGCGGAGATAAAATTATCTCCCTATTACCTAGCTGTCGCTAACACCAGTTAGCAGCAGCTAGTAGGAGATAGCGACCATCTTGGGCCCCACTTTGCATGTCAGTGATATTTATCACTAATGACATGCAAAGTGGGCGTGCCAAGATGTTAGCGACTGGAAACAGTCGCTAACATCGCTATCTCCTATTACCAACTTTTGGAGATATTCGCGCTAAGAGCGAATATCTCCAAAAGCTAACACCTGCCCTGAGCAGTTCTTAGCCATGTTATCCAATGGGAGGTGGATAACATGGCTAAGAGCATTAGCTCAGTAATGCATGAATATCACTGACTTTTCAGCGATATTCATGCATTGCGGCCGATTTTTATTGCATTTGCGATAAACCTTGGTAATACCAAGGTTTATCTGCGATAAAAATCGCCGCAGCTCTGCGATAATTTTTTCACGCTAACCAAGCAATAGCGATAATTATCGCTATTGCTTGGTAATATGCCCCTATATTCTTAGTTACCAAGGGGAGGGTGGTTCTTCCATCACTGTTCAGTTATCATCATGATTGATTTTCCCTTTTGTCTTCTATGGACTTGTAATTGTAACAATGTTTATTGTTTTAATCTTCATTTTGCTGTTGGTGCTGGCTCATATAATGCATTATAGAACAATGTACAGAGCTTGTTAGATGAAAATAAACCTTTTGAACTTACATAGACTCTGTGGTATTTGGTGTGGACTTAAACGAGTGAGTGAGCCAAAGGGTGTGAGAGGCTGGAGTGTAGTGTTATGTTCTGGGTTGTCTAATCATTGGGTATCTTCAGGGGGTTCGGGGAGCTAATGAGACACAATAGCTAGTCGGTCAGGGGATTGTGGGTGAGGAGTGGACGGTGTGAGGAGGCTCCAACCTTCTATCACCAATGTACTATTTTCTTGTGCATAGTTCTGTATGCGCAGAATCCCTACAACAGTAGTAGTATGTCCTATGTATCCTATCAAAAATAGTAAAATATCTGGTTGGGCATTTTGTTGGTGGGAATTGTCAAAAAGCCTCAAGATTAAGAAGACTAGAATTAGACAACCCAAAGGACTGGACTCAGTGGCTAGAGCGATTGGTGAATCTGAGTTTTATTTAAAACCTTTTACATAAAGAATGGCTGCCTGGGCAAGCTTAGCTACAGACAGACTAATAGTAGTAGTACTGAAAGTCATAGTAGAGGCAGTTAGAAGCAGGTAAACAATAATTTAGAAACAGATTGTCTAGATCAAAGAAGATTTTGTTAAAAATAGAATTAGGAAATCGAAATATTAGTTCGGAAAAAATAAGGTGCAGTAAAAGTTAGGGAAGTATAATCATTAATATTAACAACAGGAGGACTTACTGGGGCCAGCAGCAGAGCCCTTTGTAGAGTTGCATCCCTGGCCCTGGGAGGCATCTTGTCCAGCTCCCGCTGACTCCGACCCTGTCTTTTTGCCCCAGGGTGCTGGTCATGAAATATGTAAGAAAGAAAGAGACAAACATGGATGATTGGTGTGAAAGTACACAAAGAAAATATTTTAAACGCTCAAAAAAACATTTATGGAAACAACAATTGCAATAAAATTAACCTTCCTAATCTGGTCGACTAGTATTGCGGGATTCACTGTCAGTCAGTCTTGTTATTATTTATGAACACAAATCCAGTGTTCCAGTCTGAATCCAGAATACTAACTAAGCCTAAGTACCACCTGACCTAGCCCACCTATTCCAGGCGGGCTAATTATTCACAAAGTCTGCATTTTCATTTATTTTAGTCCTCAGAAATGCATAGATGGAGGACACATGCATACATTTTAGCATACCCCAAATTGTTGATTGGTTGCTGTTGATGCTTTGCTAGTGATAAGCCTACCATTACCAATCACTAAACAAACTACAAAAGGTTCTACTAAGGACTGGGTAAGCAGCACTAAGCAACATGTGACATGAAAGAGGATGCATCACGCAGTCCACTAAAAAATTACCTACTAATAAGTAACTAAACCTTTCAATCCACCACTATCTCTTCTTAGTGGCAGGAGGACAAAGGAAGGACTAGAGTCTTTCTAGCATTACCTAACTTAAGTTCTCTAAAGTAAACTCTTAAATAATCATGCCAAGTAAGCACAAAGTTGCAAACAAGTAAGATTAGTAGCGCCGAGCACCTGTGTCATAACAATCACAGAAGATTTTTAAACGTAATTTACTTGCAATGTAAAAACAGCAGCATTCTTGCTGTTCGGGAAAAAAATATATTTGCAATATATATCACAGAGCAGAAGAACACAAAGTTGTAATATGAAATAGCTATTCACCAAGCCCCGGGACCTCCACTCCTAGCAGGTCGAGCAGGTCCACTCCCAGTCCAGGATATCGGACCACCGGTGCATCAGCTGGTTAGGGGTTCGCCGGACCCCAGAGCAGTGAAACACTGCCCAGCGCACCTTTACCCACAGCTGCCAATGCTCCTAGAACCCGAACCCGGATCCAGGCCTGCTGCCTGCATCTAGGGTTAAGGGGAGGTGGCACTGTATACAAAAAACAAGTGCGGCAACCTCCACCTCACTAAATTAGACCCGTGCCTGCACCCCTTGTGGGGAAGGCGGTCACGGCTGCGGCTGCGAGCACGAGCAGCCTTGCCCTTGGACTTGCCCATGCTCACAACCTTGGTCATGGTTCTGGGACTTGGGCGGAAAAGAAAAGGGAGGGATTAGAAAAGTAAGTAAAAGAAATGAAAAAAGCAAGTTATAGAAATAGACTGAAGAAGTAGTAAAACATTCACAAAAAGTAGAAAAAAAGTCAAAATATAGATTCAGGAAAATAGAGAGATAGATAATAAATAAAAAAAGATTTTAAAAAAGTGCACAGAAACAAAGGATTGCAACGATAGAGGGAGGATAGAAAAGCAGGCCCAGAACCATAGCAATAGATTGAAAAACAAGATGGCTGAGTTCATTGCGACCGCATGGGCAAGTTTGTGAGCATGCACAAAGCGTTGCGAACACGTAATACACGTTCCCGAACAGGAAATACTCATTTCGAACTGGCAGCAGCACGCAATAAGCAACCCAGAACAGGAAATAAGCATTGTGAATGGGCGGGACAACTGAAAAACAAGATGGCCATGCCCATTAGTGACCGCATGAGTTATTTCCCAGCGAGCACGCAAAAACACATCGCGAACGGGCGGGACAAGCAATTGTGTGTGTTTGCGGAATTTCCACATGCTCGCTGAGATTTTCGACTGTTTAGCAGAACTTTGAGTAGCGCGACTACGTAAATGCCGCCGACCCTTATGGCTCAAATAGTTTTCCAGGCATAAGGGTGGTTTTTAGTGGTCTTTCTGTTGTATGTACCAAAACATTTCTTAGGATCGAACTATGTTTTTGTAAAACAGGCGTCTATTACCGGAGAGTGAACCTGGTTACATGCCATATTGAATGGCACACAGATCAGTTTGTTTTCTTGTCCCATCTCTTGATGTTGTTTCGAGCAAGGCATCTCTGTTCTGATGCCTTGCTCAGTTTTGTGTCTTCCTCACAATATTTTCTGGATAGTCCCAGGCCCTTACTTTTCTAGCAAGGTCTTCAGATTGTCATTTGGAATCTCTAATATTTTAACAATTCCTGCACAAGTGTAAGAACTAGCCATAGAGCAAATTTTCTTTTACGGTTCTAGGATAAAAACTGTCAAACTTTAACAGGTTATTCTTGTCTGTAGGAGTGTGGTATATGTTTCTACAGATAACACCTGATTCTGCAATGATATTGACATTCTGGAATGTGAGCACCTTGTTACTAACTGTATGGGTACATTTCAAGTATTGACCCTAGATGTTCAAACATGGGAAGATCGATGTGATGGAATTTAAAACCCTTCCCTTAAGAGGAGAATATCATTGATGTATGTTTTCCACATGTCTACACGAGGAGCGAAGGTACTCCCCATTATTGTACCTTGGGTCTGCTTATAAAACGTCCTTCAAATTTGAAAAAGTTCTCCATAAGTGCCAGCTTTCCACCTTCCAGAATAAAGTGTGGGATGTGTTGTATATCCATGCTTCTTGGAACAGAATGTCTTTCAGAACTTGCAGTGTATTTTCCAGTTTCAGGCTTGTATACAGGCTTTCTATGTTTAGGCCCACTAAAAAGTTCTCATCCGAAGGTGGCTCCTAATCTTGCAGTATCACTTTTCTCAATATGGGTCCACAAGTCCTTGCATGCAAATTGCTGTTTTAGGGAAAATAAAGAGGTTGTAATGAGGGTCTTTTGATAATCATACTGTTCATTCAAGTATTAATAATGCATATTGTTGAAGTGCCAAAAGACAATCATATTTATTGTTTGTGAAATACAACTAGTAAAACAAGTCTATTCATTCTTAATCCTTGTGACTCAGGATAAAACATGGGGGTTGTGCTATGAGGTTAATGAAAGTTTGTTTTATAAATCGAGACATGACAACACTTACAATCATGCATCCTCAATTCTTTAGTTTTAATACTGTGAGGGCCATTCCTCAATTTCTATACAAATCAACCCAACTGTATCAAATGAGGCTACTTCGTAGTCTATTTCAAGAAAATTAGTAGCAAGTCAGCTCATCTCAAGCCACTAGGGCCTCCAGTGCTTAATTTGTGCCAGTGGTTGCAGGAGTTGACCACTGATACTCACTTTTGATGTCCAGGACTTCTTTTTCATCAACACACTTTGACCCAGAGCAAGAGAAAGGGAGAAAAGAGAGAAACAAGAAGGAACAGAAAGATAGGGAAACAGTAACAAAACGAGACAGCAAGCATGCATAAGTCCCTGTAAGATTGAGATAAAGAAATGGGAAGTGTAGGGTGGTACAAAAAAGAGGTTTCTGGTGTTCAAAGCCAGAAAGACTTGATAGTCAGCAACTACAGAAATCAGCAGAACTGGCAGTGGACTTCTAGGAAAAACAATGGCTCCTTCACTTACTTTTTTACATATTAAACACCCGCCTGACCACTGAATTTCCATCTAATCCTGGGGGAAATCCATATTCTTCCGACAATGTATCCTGGACTTTTCTACACAGAAGGCTACAGCTCTAAAGGCTGATGGGGTAATTTAGAGGTGTGTTAAAGAAGAGCATCAGTGTAAAATGGCATTACGTCCTCTCGCCAGTGCTATGGTTCCCATACCACATTTAGCATTGGTGGAACCTCTGTGTTTTCTTGGATGATGTGCCTCCTGGGTCCTCTGTTAGACTCCCTTAATTTGGAAACCCATTGGCCACTCAGCCACCAGGTCACACTATTGGTCACATTGCCCTTTGTAGATCACAACGACCTGCCTGTACCAACCATAAAATCGCAGACAGTGTACTCAAACAATAACCTCATGCACTTTAGGGCTATTGTGTTTTTTTTTGTTTTAGGGAAAGAATACAATTTGGGCAGTTTGTTGCTTAAATACAAAAAAAAATACTTAGCGAGCGGGTAAGCATTTGGTGCTTACTCATCAGTTTAGTGCCTTCAACGAAGGTGCCATATTGGTGGCCGGACTGAAGGCACACAGATAACTGCCAAACTAGAGGAGAGCTCTAAATTTTGTAACCAGTCCTCAATGAGTGGAGTAGAGGTCAGACCCTCTGCTAAACTGCAGTGGACAAGTTGTCCAACAAGCTATAAATGGCCCTCTGTATCAACAAAATAGTGGACAGGATGCTTGCTTCATTTGCTGTTTTGCTTTGTAGTTTAGCACTGTTTAAAGCAGCACTAACAGGTATTTGGGGGTTTCATGGGATATTTACGAAATAAATAATTTTTGCTGACTTATGAAATCAGCATTTGCTGTTCAGAGCCATTAATTTTGCCTCGAGTCTAGCCTGATGTACACCTTAACCCTTCCCCACCCCCCATCAATTCCAGAAGTTATTATTTTCTTTACAGATTTTTATATAGCGCTAACTTGACCCGAAGGTATTGGGTAAGTGCATCCCACTTGGGTGAACATATTCTTCCCACCTGCCCTATTGTTTCCTGTAACTCCACAAACGTGGTAGCTTTTCCCTCACTGCACTTTCGACTTTTTCTGGACCATCCTCACAAAAGTCTATCCCCCACATGCATCAAGCATTTTTAGAGTCGCAAACTGTGCAATTCCTTAAAATCGGCCGTTTGCGATTCCAAAAATGCTTTTTCTGATGCATCATTATTTTGTGAGGAAAATCGCTAATTTTGCGACTTTCCAGAATGCGATTGCATTTAAGGAATCGCAAATTTGCGATTCCTTAAATGCAATGCATCATTCTGAAATCAAATTGCGAATACCAAGTTTGGAAGTGCAAATTACCACGAGGTTGAACCTCGTGGTAAATTGCGAAAAATGTTTAAAATGTTCTAATTTACATTTTAAACAATGTCATGTTACAGACACACAAGTCCTTAGGACATGTGTGTGTGAAATATCCATTTAAAAATAAATTTCAGGGGTGCAGGGGGGGGTCCTTTGGACCCCCCCCCCTGCACCCATGGAATGCATCAACATTTGCGAATTCAAAATTGCGAATTCGCAATTTCCATTGATTCCTATGGGCCTTTTGGCCCATAGGAATCAATGGGAATAGCGAATTCGCAATTTTGAATTCTCATAATATTTGCGATTCGGTAAAAATTGCGATTTTTACTGAATCGGAAATATTTAGCACTTTCTATGATGCATCCCGTTTTGCGAATCCATATTTGCGATTCGGTAAAAATCGCAAATTTGGAAACGCAAAATGGGAGTTTGATGCATGTGGGGGTTTGTCTTTCAATTCTTATAGAGGTCAGCGCCTGGCCTTTGTCTTTAAGGGGATTTTGGAGCCCCAAAGTCAAGTGGTGGGTGCTCCAAAAAATCTTGCAGTCTACAAACAAGAAAAACATCAAGGTAGTACATTACTGGCTTGGACTCTGTCAGATGCGGCTAAGGGGACCATGGTGCAGGCAGGGGTTAGTGGTCCTCAACCATGGTTGTTGGGGTCAGTTTGACTCACGTGTCCTGTATTCCATCCTACTACGGCTCTACAAGCTGTGCCGCATGTGTAAAGAAGGACTGTTTCATTGTAGGTTTAAAATGTTTATTGAACTTTAAGGATATTTTACACTTCATATTTCTTTGAATTGCATACAGATCTAATTCTTTTCTTTCTATGCAGCTAATGTGAATACCTTATTGACTGTGCGGAGGATAATAATTATTACCTCTTTTAATGACACATACTGAAGTACATTAAGTACATTCCCATATGAAACATTTGGAAGTCACCCGGTGCACTATGCAAAATCATTCCGCATATTAAACATCTTTGACAGGTTTACCTATTATTCTTTCATTTTCATTTGCAGAACGGTTCATTTATTACAGAATGGTGTAGTCAGTTCAAGGTAAGGGCCAGAGATGCCGACCTTGGAGCTGAGGAACCAAGTTTGAGTCTCTGCCTCGGCTCAGCATCCTGTGATTCTGGGCAAATCACTTACTCTCCCGGTGCTTACCAAAAACATATATAAATATATATATTCATGAATGTGTCCTTGTGTAATGTAAAGCTCTCCAATAACTTTGGGTTGAGTTCGCGCTATATTAACAGCAACAAAAAAAGGAAATTTAATGTAGCCACTTTCAAAGTAGGACATGCTTGTAGGGCAATTTGACTATGTCAGATGAGGGGGGGTTAAAAGGTAAGTGTATGGGACAGTTTTTTTGGCTGTTTTTGTTTGTGCCTGTTTGATGGTCTGGTGGGCTGGGTTTCATTTTACTGCTGATTTACTTGCTCTTACCACAAACATTGTCTACAGAAAGCACAAATGCATGCAATTCCCATATCTTGCAAAACACGTACACAGCTTGTCTTTATGAAAAGTGCCCCGATTTTCAAATGATGCCCCTTTTAATCAGTCAGGTTTTCAAATGGCGACCACTTTTATTTTGTGACCTGGGTCTATTTACTGTATACTGATGGTGTCCTGGTGTGAGTATAAAATATGAAACCAAATCACTCGTTGGGACTTCAAAAATGTGTATCATCTCATCAGTTTGCATAAAAAAAGAACAAAGGTGGCCTAAATTTAGACACAACCCTTGTATTGTGCAGTCGAATCTGGGCTAAAACAGCTAAAATGAAATCCTCCAGGCCTTCTTAGGGGTGTCTGGGCCTGGAAGATCATAAGGGTTTGTGGCTCAGCTACAATTCAGGCCGAATTGTGACAGTTGCAACTCTTACAGTCTACAGATCCTTCTGAACATTTTACACAACAAAATGCTCCCATTCCTCGGTTCCTGGTGCTGCCTTTGCCCCCTTTTAGGCCAGGAGTAACAAAGTCAATGCCAGTAGATCCCCAAATGATGATGATGTCCAGTACAATATTTGCAAAAAAGAAATTGGATCAAAGATAAGAGGCCCAGTGATAGGCATCCATAACTGTGTGCATGGGCCACTTCTGTAGCAACATTTAGGGGCATATTTAAAACAGAATGGAGAAGCGTGCCGTTAAGCAAACATTTTTAACCCCATGTTTCTCCATTCTAAAAATGCAGGGATGCGCTGTATTCACAAGAATGCGGCTGACCCCTCTGTTTCCCCGAGCGCTGGCGCTGAGTTCAGCTGCCTTGCGACAATGCAGGCACCTTTGCACCATAGTGCAAGGATGTCTGCGTTGGGGGAAATTATTGTTTAAGTGCAGGAAGGTCCTACTTCCTGCACATAAAATATCATTCAAGGCCTTTTGAAACTTCTATGTGTGCTACTTAATGCAGCATACTTAAAAGTTGCAAAAAGTTAAAAAAATATATTGTTTATGTGCAGGAAGGGTCACCTTCCTGCACAATCACAATCAATGGCAATATGATGTTTCTATGGGCTCCATTAGGATGGCGGGCGGATTGCCCCCCGCCAGGCTGGCGGTAGCCACCTCCAGCCTGGTGGGGGAAATCCACCTGCCATCCTTTCCTGTATTCCCCCCCCGCCATATTAGAATGGCGGGGAGGACCACGGCGAAGCAAAACACCGCGCCCCTTTTCCGCCCCGGTCGCATTGCGGCCGGGGCGGAAAATTATTAATATGGTGGCGGTGTCTATGAGACACCGCCAGCCATATTACAATGGCAAGTGCGCAATGCCTTTCCGCTGCGGCAATGCCGCCACGGAAAGGCAGGCGGTGTTCACTCTGGGGGCCCCCTGTGGGCCCCCAGAGTGAAGGCCAAAGGGGGGTGGCACACAGGGGGTACCTGTGGTACCCCCTTGCATTTGCATGATCAAAGCGGCAGGCACCGCGCGGTGCCTGCCGCTTTGATTACGTAAATGCTGCAGAGCATTTTTAGTATTGTGGCGGGCAGAGCAGAGAGCTCCACCCGCCACAATACTATAAATACAGGATGTGCCCGCTACTGTGGCGGGCACATCCTAATGGTGTGTGCGGGACCCCCGCCTAATGGGGCCCCATGTGTGGTGCACAAGGCAGCACACATGGAACCAGCAACAATGATGAGAAATAATGCATTTCTCCTCATTGCCCCATGGTAAGACCAGGTTTTCCTTCGTCTTAATTTTGGCGCGGCCTCATATTTACACCAGCCTTGTAAATAGGGGGCAGCGTCAAAAACAATGGATGTTGCGGTGGAATGCCCACCTCTGTGATTCCAAAGGATGGTGATGGTGCCATTTTGTCGGATCATGAGGTCATCACTTGAGGATGCATTCTGCATTCGGCCTGTAACAAAACGACAAAGAGTAATACTTAATAAACCACTAACCAAAGAGAAACAATGAGTTCTATATTAGCTGTATGGTGAATAAACTCTCTTGAACTTTACTATAACACATGGAAGCTGGAGGGGAATCAGTGAAACGGTGGGAGAAGTTGAGTTATGAAAACCAAAAGTCAAGGAAGCCCAAATAAAGTAAGTTACCTCCACATGGCCACTTAGACCTTTTGGTCTGTAACTAACAAATGTCTTGGTTCAGAATATTTCTCATTGGAGTTGAAGTTTATTATCACCTCCGTCATTTTTTAACTCAGACTTTTCAATTACCTGGAATTTCAGGTGAAAGAGGTTGTTAATATATACATGGAACTTTTTCACTACAGAGAGTCTCCCTTTCATGTGCCTTTTGTTACTTTCATGTTGATTGAATCTGATTACATGTTCATCTCTGTTTACCAATATTTGATTGTCCTCATTGGCATTTAAACAAATTGATGTAGTTTGCAATGTCACAAGTAAAATATCCACAAATTAAACAAGTCTTGGCTGAAGAGAGGTAAATAATATAATCCTGTTATAAGACCAATGAAGCTACCACAACAGTGGCAGGGTTGCATGTGTCTTTATAGCTGGTGGCCATTCTAATGCCTGGTCTTCTGCTGCAAACAATTTCTTTGTGATTCATGTGGCTTTTATTGGCAAAGACTGGTTCAGTGGAAAATAGTTGCCAATGTTTCAGAACACTCTGATTGTTTCAGAACACTCAGGTTGATCTTGGTGGTATGGGTAGAGAATTTGGATGGAAGCACAGTATGGTTTTGCTGTTACTTTTCTCTTGGTGGTAACTGCTTAAATATGTTTTTCTTGGGGGGCGTGGCTTGTGAGCAGCCAAGATGGCCGCTTTCATATAAGCTCCGTCGCATCGCCTGGAGGTCGTGTCTTTTAATACGTGACCGAGCCCGTATCTGCTTACAAGACTGCTGGATTCTGCAGGCAGAATGTGCCGAGAGTACTGAGAGCGGTTTTGGAGAGGCTGCTGCGTGTTTTGGACTTATTAATCTTTGTGACTGCTGTTTCCTCAGGAGCGCTCCTCAAAATGGCGGCACGAGCATCATGGCTGGAACGACGGCGCTTCTGGGATAAGTACTCCCTGTCGCCTGCTACTGACTTTACAATGTTCTTTTCAGTCAGCGTTTCTTTGTGTTTCTGCTTTTGCGCCTCGACATATAGCTACTACAGTGGAATATTCAGGTGGACCTTCTTCTGTTTGACGCTCTCTTCAAATAAAGAATGCATCAGCTGCATCTTTCTCCTGTTGTGGATACTGCTTTGCCATGCATCTCCTATTGTGCTTGAGGTTTGGTCATGCTTGTGTCTTCTCTGGCATTACCTTAGCACATTTTTAAGCTGTGAAATGCCCCATTATTTTATATTGTGGTCTTTTTTGCTGCCCTTCTAGGATACTAATTTTTGGGTGCAGGTGTGTGCGCTGTATGGAGTTTATTGTTGAAGGGCAATAATAGCTTTATATTTTACGCTCGGAGTTGCTCATACTGTTGTTTCTCAGGAGGCTGTCCTCTAACAGTGAAGTGTCTGGTGCTAAATCAGTGGATACAAATACAAGCTGAGGGCTTCTTCATTGTCTCTATTGCCTTTTCTCATGGCAGATAACATGGGTCTTTCTCCCAAAACCAAGGACTCTAAAGGTAATCTTAAAAGATCTAAACAAATTTGTCCTACTCTGGAGCTTGAACGGAAAGACTCTGGTTCTACATTAGATGCTATTCTCTCTCGCCTAAACGCTGTTCATGTTATAGCGCAGCGCACTAAAACTAATACTGATTTACTTCAAGTTGAATTTGCGGAAATCAGGAATGACTTCAAGAATGTAACACTTTGTGTCTCCAATGGGGAATCATCAATAAGTGTAGTGGAGGATTCCTCACATCAACAGGCTAAATCCATGCAGAAAATGGAGCGCTCTCTGGATGCTTTACGGAGAGATCTTACGGAGCAGGAGGACAGGAATCGTAGAAGCAATCTACGGAATCTTTGGTTTGCCAGAGGATGCAGAGAAAACAGCGCCATCAATGTTAGAGTTTCTGCTCAATTGGATCCATACAGTGTTGAATATTTCTTTTCAGAGAGACTTTGAAATAGAGCGTTTACACAGGGTTCCTACATTTTGACCGAAGTCTTTACCTCATCCTAGACCGGTGGTTTTCAAACCATTGAGACATCAGCATTTTGAGCAAATTTTGGCTCAGATGAGGAAAATTAAAGCGAATAATTGGGAAGGCCACAGAATTGCTATATCCCAGGATTTTGCTAGAGATACTGTCATCAGGCGGAAAGGCTTTCTCAATTTGCCAAGAAGACTTCTAGACATGAACATTCTGTTTCTTTTGCTGGTCCTTCATGATTTCGAATAACCTTTAGATGTCACACTCAGATTTTTTATGAACCTTCGGAGTTGTCTACGTTTTTGGATAATCAGACCGAATCCCAGATGGATTCTACTTCTTCTCCTGGCCCTTCTGGGTCTTGAGTATTTCTTGTGAGATGTCTGTAATTTTGCTCTTACCTGTTTTCAGTATCCCTGCGATAACGCTAGGGTTTCTGTTACTACTTTAGGAGATTTGTTTGATGATACTTGCATCTTTACGTATGTTCTAACCCTTTATTTGCAGGTTCTGCTCCCATGGTATAAGATGCGATTATTTTCATACCTTTACTTTCCTTTTTCTGTCTATGGCTCCAGTAATGATGTTCTTCACTACTGTTATCTTTGGTCTAACTTTCTACTCTCTTTGCCTATTGTCTCTTAAGAGTAGTATCTCTCATTTCTTGGTTTTTGGGTGTTGCTGGGGAACTATTGTCATTTCTTGTTCGAGGTTCTAGTTCCTTGCCACTTTTTCGTTTCATGTTTATATGGTACTTCTCCTTTTTCTCTTTTTCTATTAAATAGCTCAATATATATATATATGTGTTGTGTTAAAGTTTTGTTTGCTGTTTATATCAATTCTTGTTCTCTTGTTCCTGTATGATAGTGTGTCTGTGTATTTATGGTCTCTCATGTCATTTCCATGTTTGTTTTTATGTGAGTACTAGCTTCCATGTCCCGCGTTGCTGCGATCTCAGAAGAAAGGAAATTTAAGGAAACTTGTTATCCTAACATTAAATTTACATTGTGTAATTTTTATTGAAACGTATTCATTTTAATATGGAAAACACGAGTGCTTGTGGATACACTGTATTTTTTGTTTTTCCATCTGGTGCGTACACAAATAAATCAGAAGGTTTTCTGATGCGTGAGCTGGCCACATACAGTTGTCCATGTGAGAAGCACAGATTCTCCAAATCTAGTCCACACACTTGCTGCGATTGTCCTTGTGCTTTGTTGATGGTCATTGCAAAAGCGAGTCGCACCGGAAACTGTAAACGTTCAGTATTGGAAAGATTATGAGGGCCCTGGGGGCCCGATATTTAACACATTTTTCTTTTTTTTTTGCCAGAAACCTTCGCGGGAGTGTACTCAACAACTTTTAACATTTATTTATTTATTTTTTTGCCAGAAACCTTTGCGGGAGTGTACTCAACAACTTCCCAAAGTTTCATGCCGATCGGATGAATGGTGTAGTAATGCATAAAGGACAAACCAACATACTTTCGTTTTTAAATATATAGATAGTATTCAGTGATTTTCTAATTCATTCACAGTTCATTCAAGCTAATAGTTCATATTTCACTTTTAACTTGGTTGTTTCATTATTCTTATATTTTGAACCATATTCCAATGCTCCCATACCCTGTTATTAGATAGCCTATTGGTATTATGAACTGTTTATTCTTTGCTAGTTGCATTTCACTAATGAGATATATGAATTGTTGTATATGAATTCTCTTTTGATTTTGTGATTTGATATCTATTTATGTATGTTACCTTTATCATATATTGTTCTATAGTAATACATATATTGGATTTTGCTATGTTTTGTATAGGATGAATATTATATAATCTTTTCTTCTTAAATGCTGTTCATATTGATTGATAGCTCCTTGTTAGCTCAACTGTTTTCATCAATTTATAGAATGTATTTATATATTTATTTTGATTTGCCTCTCTCTGCTGCCTCTGTTTCTTATTCTCTATTGCTTTCTGCTTATGTGGGTGATTGGGATTTTTGTTGACCTCCTTGGTTGCTCCTTCATGTTCTTCCCTCGTATGCATTTTGTCTATTATAGACTTCCCCTGGTGGGATTTATTTTCTCTTTCATCTGGTATCTTGCTTTCTTTTTTCTCTTCGCGTTTTTTTTTCTTTGACTCTTTACTTTTTCCTTCTTTTCTATAGTCTCCTGCTGGTATCGATTTTTTGTGTCTTCATTGGGTCTGTTTTGTCTTTGCTTAGCAGATGCTAATGTTATGGGTTTATTTTCTCTTGCACCAAGTAGTATTTGGTATTTTGGTTCTTCACTAATATGCCAGGTTTGAACGTTTTATCACTCAATTTGCGTGGTTTGAATCATCCTGTGAAGAGGGTGAAAATATTGGATTATTGTAAAAGCCTTTTTAGTGATTTAGTATTGCTACAGGAAACCAAAATATATTATAAAGAAGCTTTATTGTTGTGGAAGGAGTGGGTTCTTGATGTTGTGTGTTCTGAGGCTTCTGGTAAGAAGATTGAAGTGGTGACTAAGATTTCCAAAAATTCTGGATTGACTATTGTTACTGCGGAACATGACTCTGAGGATAGGTGGTTGCTGACTCATGTATCCAATGGTTCTCTCGATATTTATGTCATGAATATTTTTGCACCTAACAGTGATGATCCATTTTTTTGTGTTTTATTACTAAAAAGCTTTCAGAAGTTTCTCAAAATGGTAATTTGATTGTTGGAGGGGACTTTAATCTCCCAATGGACCCCATCTTGGACAGACACTCTGCTTTTAAGTTTCGTCTCCCTAGGGCTCACGAAAAGATGACTAACATGTGTTCTTCCTCTAATCTTACTGATGTGTGGAGATTGCATAATCCCACTGGTAGCGACTTCACCTTTTTTTCTTCTCCTCACTCTAGGTTTTCTCGTATTCATTATCTTCTAGTTTACTCAGTACTTCTAAAATACTCTTCAAATCCTGTCATTCATCCTATCCTTGTCTCTGATCATGCAGCGGTTTCCTTTACGCTCCTCAATTTTTCAGACAATAGGGAACCACGCACTGGGCGTCTGAATACAGAGATCTTGTATGATCAAGCTCAAGTTGACTTACTTAACGAGGATATTGCACATTTTTTCTTTGAGAATGAGTCCTCGGTTAGCTCTCCTGTGGTTTTATGGGGCACTTTTAAGTGTACGGTCAGGGGACAGATCATTGAAAAAATGGCAAAAAGGAATTCCGATATTGAGAAGGAACTTGCTGCTTTAGCGGATAATATTAAGCAGAAAGAATCCCTATATAGGAATTCTAATGATAAGGCGCTTTTACAAGATATCAAGAATCTAAAATATTCTTACAACTCTATTGTGACTAAGAGTGCTCACATTGGTGTCCAGGCGCAGAAGTCCAAACAGCTGCTCCTAAAGAATTGATCATGGAAGGTATTGGCTGCTACGTTAAAGTTCCAAGATTCTAATATTAGATCTGCACAAATATCTTGTATAAATGACAGTTCTGGAGCTAGGAAATTTCAAACTAAAGAGATTCTTGAAGTCTTTCGTGAGTATTACAGTAAATTATACACTCCTCATAATCAATCCTATCTTGATCAATGCCAACAATTTTTTAATTCAATTCCTGCTCAGGCTGTTTCTGATGCTGATGGGGTAAAGTTGGGGGGACCGATTGATTCAGAGGAAATTATCCATGCTATCAAGACCACTCGCTCAGGGAAAGCTCCGGGTCCAGATGGGTTTCCCATTCTTTTTTTTCCCCTTCGCTATGGGGGTTATTTTCCCGCTGTGCTGGGGGGGAGGAGGGCGCACACAGCGCCCACATGCTCATGACGAGCTGAGCTTGTCATGAGGCATGGCGCTCCTGTGCTCATGACGAGCTCAGCTCGTCATGACCACACCCGTTCCCGTGAAACGCTCAGAACAGCAGGGGAATTATCCCCGCATGCGAGCGTTCCACGGCTCATGATGAGCTGAGCTCGTCATGAGCATGGAAGGAGTTATAAGACCTTTCTCCCATCTTTCGTATCTCGTCTCAAGGATGTTTTTGATGACTTTGTTTCGTCAGGCTCGGTCTCCGGTTCTGCGGCTGAGGCTACTTTTGTGGTAATCCCTAAATAGGGTAAAGATAACTTGGATCCTAAATATTTTCGCCCCATATCTCTTCTAAATAGGGAAGCGAAAATTTTCGCCAAGATCCTGGCCAAACGTCTAGAACCATATATTCCTTCGCTTATTCACCCATCGCAGACTGGCTTTGTTAAGGGTAGGTTGGCTAGGGATAATATCCAAACATTTTGTCATATCCTACGGAAAGCAAAGCTATCTAGCCTTCCTGCGGTGGCCCTTGCCCTCGATGCCAAAAACAAGCTTTTGACAAGGTTTCCTGGCTTTTTTAACATGCAGTGCTTCGATCTCACAATCTTGGAGATTCCTTTGTCAATATGGTGATGTCTTTGTACGCTTATCCTAGGGCAAATATCAGGGTTAATGGAGATACCTCTTCATTTTTTAATCTGTGTCAGGCTACTAGACAAGGCCGTCCGTTATCGACTCTTTTGTTTTTGTTATCTATTGACCCTCTTCTTCGTTCATTTTAATCTTAATCAAGATATTAAAGGGTTTCAATTTGGTTCAACCTGTATCAAAACAGCTGTCTATGCAGATGATGTGCTCATTGTTTCTGATGACATAGTTAATGCAATTCCTGCTATTTCTGAGACTATTAATGTATTGTCGAGTGTTTCAGGATATACTCTCAATAAAGATAAAACGGAGATGTTCCCCTCAACGCGTATTGTTTTCGTGCGCACATGGGGAATGCTGGCTTTAAATGACAATCAAAACATATTAAATATTTGGGGATTTGGTTTTACCATACTTTAACAGACACAGTCTTGTATAATAAAGCTCAAATTTTAATTAAGGTTCGTCAACTACTGGATATTTGGTCACCTAAATACATTTCCTGGTGGGGACGTCTTCAAACTTTAAAAATGATGATCACGCCCATAATTAATTTTGTGTCCTCAATGCTTCCTGTTAAGTTGTCTTTGTCTTTTTTTCATGAAATTGATTCCCTCACTTCAAAATTCCTCTGGAGTGCTAAGAGAGCCAGAATAGCCTATAAACATTTGAGGAAACCTTATGATATGGGAGGTTGAAATTTTCCTGACTGGGATCAATACCAAGTGGCTTTTTTAGCCTCCCAAGGGGCTCTTTGGTTCTCTACAGATCCTCGACATACTCCGCCGTGGGTGTTTATTGAGCGAGAATTATCTTCTCCTCTACCTACCTCTTCTTTTTTAACTGCGTCCACATTATCTATTCCTTATTCTCGTGCTATTATTTTAGATACTGTTGCTGCCGTGAAAGCAATTGATAAGAAAGTAGCTAAGCCAATCCATAAGTCTAGATGGTCTTCTTTGTGGCACAATCCTAAAATTAAGATTGATATTGATTTGACATTGGTGGCCTATTTTTATCAAGTGATGCACCTGACTCTTTAGTATGGTTCCTTTACAGTCTTATTTTTGCAACAAGCTAATTGCATTGTTATGTAGGAGCTATATTTGACAGTATTTACACTGAGGGTTGTATTGCTCTTTTGTCAGTGTATTGCTTTTTATTGTATCTTAACTATGTATATATCCTTTTTAAATTAATAAAGATATTAGAACTAAAAAAATATATGTTTTTCTTGCAAATGTGGGCTTTGTTTCACATTTGAGTAGGGAATCCTCTCTCTTTGAACGTTTGGCATACAATAGTCTTATAGTTTGTATAATGAGAGTTTCAGATGTGGAAGATACATTTTTCAAACTCAGCAGTTGAGAGAGGGTAAGATAGAAACTGTCTCAGTGTAGAAATCTATTTTTAGCAGTATGTTTTGTGCTCAGAGTAGGTTTTAGGAAAAGTCCATGCCACATGATCAGTACATTCAAGAATGGCAGATGAGAGTGTTAAATGTATATTGAGAACTCAATCTGATAGTGCGTGCCTTATAGCTGATCAACCATATCAGTTAAAGCTGCTACTGTTCAGCAGCGGCCCGTGCAGGTAAGACCGGTGGGGCTCGAGTGGGGGGGGAGGATTTTGACAGAAAATGAGGGAAAATTATTTATTTATTTAATTTTCCCTCATGGTCATCTGTCGAATCCCCCCCAACCCGGCCACACAGCCTCACAGCTCTTACCTGCACGGGACGCTCCTGCTTCTGTTACCTACCACAGTATTGGGATGTAATTGTTGTATCTAC
This sequence comes from Lissotriton vulgaris, assembly GCF_964263255.1. NCBI lineage: Eukaryota > Metazoa > Chordata > Amphibia > Caudata > Salamandridae > Lissotriton > Lissotriton vulgaris. The sequence continues at coordinate 394,680,525 of NC_141693.1, forward strand.
TGGAAATAACATTCTTCACTATGACAACACCCTATGACATGGTACCTTCCATGCAATAAGACTCAAGCCGCATCTCACTGATTATGATCAACAAGGCCACACGGGTCTGGGGTTGCTTCTTTCCTATATAGAAAGAGTCAGCCCTCTGCTGCTCTGTTCCTACTGGTTCAGGACCAAGTCTGATTTGCACATGGCTGGTCTCTGTCTGAAGTGGCATGGTGGCCACAGAACCATGGACTGGAATGTGACCCCAAGAAATTACCAGAGTCTGAGATCAATTCACACATTCCACTCATAAGTGTTATCTTTTTTCAAGTGGGAAATCCTAAGTGTGAGGAATGTACTTAGACGATGGTTTCTCTGTGCCATAGGGCATAAACTGCCTAGACTGGGATTATTTATGTTCACTGGAATGTTACCAGTAATTATAAACGGCAGATATTATTTCAAGCAAGCCACCCATTGCAAGAGTTGCTTCCACATTCCACAATTAGCCCTTTGCCCTGTATTCCCCACTGCGAGCAGATACTTGTACCAGTCTTAAGGTCTTGGAATATCAGTTAATTTCAGACTAGCCCTTCCTTATATGAATGTGATGCAACTACTGTGTGTGGGAGCCATCTTCTTTCTTCTATGATCTCCCCTATACTCTTTCCATGGCTCACATCTTAGCCATCTTTTCATCTTCTCTTGTGCCCTTTGTTAATCCCCTACTCTCCTTGTGTCCCTGCTATCTTTGATATGAGCACCTTTGTATGTTTTTGCTTAGTATGGGCGGAAAATTCATTCCGCTCGCGGAATTTGCGAATTTTTGGCAATTTTGCGAATCGCGCGAAATTGCCCAAAAATCCGCAATTCACAAGATGGTGGATTTTTTTTTCTTGTTCGCGCTTTAAAAATACAATCTCGCGTATGCGGCATTGACTTACCATGATTCTGCGTTCACTGATGAGTTTTCCTCTCTGTTCACATGCGCTGCTAGATTTTGGTAGCTGGCCGAGCGACGCCACGATCGTGAACACGTCATTGCGACACAAAACAGGAAATTGCGAATGCGAACACGTCATTGCGACCCGAAACAGGAAATTGTGAACACGTCATTGCGACCCGAAACAGGAAAAAGGCATCGCGAGCAGGCTGGTTAAGTGGAAACAACACGTTCGTGATCGTTGCGACCGTATACGCAAGTTCTCGTTGCCGAACTGGTAAAAAAATCTTGCGAACTTACAATAAAAAAATTTCGCAAGCTTGCAGAATTTGGCAGACTTTTTGCGAATCGCGATTACGAATTTGCACGTATTCGCGTATCGTGAATTCGCAAATTCCACCCATGCTTAGTTTTTGCCACTATAAACGTGCTACTTTTTATTCTTCTTGGGGTTGGAGGTGGAGCACACATGCTTGGACCATCTCCATTACTCTGGCAGAGGCCACATAAGACATCACTGTTACCTTGTCTCTGTAGGATTCTATGCATTGTTCGAGATTTGTCATCATGCATTCAGTACTCAGGTGCTGTGATTTAGCCCTCCGTGAGAAGACACAGATCCTTGGGCATTTATACTGCCCCCAGGATTATGTGGTCAGGATTGTCAAATTTTGCAGAAATAAAACTGAAATGTTGGCCCTAAACTTTGTGGGTTTTTTTTTGCAGTAGGCAGAAAATATGTCTTTCACAAAAATGCTGCTTTGTACTGCCGGTGACTCTGCCAAGTAACAGTCTGTGTCCTTGCAGGGTTTGCAGTGGCACCAAACCTCAGAACAGGAGCGTGTCTGGTAAGTCAGAGTGCAGGCTTCAGTTTGAAGATTCTGCCCCCTCTAAAAACAGTCAAATTGCTTGCCCTTCCCCACTGCCTGCTGCCTACACAGGGAAGCAGGGAGTTTTGGGGTTGGGGTGGTTGTGATAGGAGTTATAGGAAGATAGCTAGAAGAGTCTGTGGAGACAGATGAGTTGCAGGTGCAGGGAAGACACAGGATACACAGGGCCAGACTGGGGAATCAACAAGCAACCCTGTTAAAAGTGATCAAACCAGCCCTGAACCTTTGTCTTCTTGTGCGAGTTCTCTCTTTCCATCAATCAATTCGCTCCCTCTCTTTCTCTCTTCTCCGTAGCTGATCGATTTCTACCTTCCACTCCCTCTCTCTCTTTATCTTTTGCTTGGAAGTCTATCTGTACCTGCTGCAGTTAACCTCGAGGAGCTGGGGAAAGTGACAGAGGCACTAGGAAGAGTTGCCCTGGGCTATCAAAAGCGGCCTCCAGAGGCCCAGTTCCACAGGGGAAATGCCCAGTTCAATAAAAGCCCTGTCTATCCCTGGAGATACAGCTAGACTCGAATAGTCATGAATCAGCAGGGGGGTGGAGGGGCAGAGGAGACATGGCAGGGGGGGTAACAAGAGACAAAGGGCAGCCTGGAAGGAGAGCTCGTGGAGACATGGAGAGATGGAGGGAAGCAACCCTCAGGCCTTTAGCAATGTTGGGGGCCCCTGTGCATTTGCAAGTGGTAGAAGTAGTCATCACCTCAGCTACATGCTGTCTTGTTACTCACTCTCATTTTATTGGCCCAGCAGTAGTGCAGGACCAATAAACGGAGCTATCAGTCTATTTTATTAATTAAAATTGTTGTAGGCACGTTTGGAAAAATGTGTTTTTATATCCTTGAACTGTGAGAGAATGCCTCCCTGCAGCACCCTGCTTGGATCCCTGCATAACCACATGCTGTCAGTGCGCCATGCGTATACAGCAGCATTTCTTGCCTCATTCCTACCGCTCGAGAGAGAGATAGGTAGTCGCATCTCATGATTATCTGACTGGCTTTTCTTTGGCCTTACACAGGCTACACGCAGGAGTCTGCTGGGTCTTTAATTCTTGCATCTTATCGTCGGCTTTGAAGAAGATCCACACATTTACTGGCTGCTGTTCCAAGCTGCTTTTCAATATCAAGTTTCCATAGCAACATTTTAAATGTCAAAATAGATAGAGAGCAGATATTATGTTTTATAACGTCCTGGGGCAGCTGCCAGCGCATATATGCTTTTTTAAATCACATTTTATGATCACAGGGATATTGCTATTTTCCTGTTCCTGAATATGGCGTAAGGGTGTGCTACTAACATTCCTTTAAGTGGAAGAAAGCTTAAATACACTCAGACCCACATGCTCTACTTAAAGAAGACCCCTGAGAAAGTCTGTTTATTAATCAAATTGTATATTTTATGTTTTTGTAGTTGGCTGTAAATGTTTTTTACCTGTCGAATTGCATGGGACATCCCTAGCAGTCTTAATTCGTATAAATGCTTACTAGCCTCATGTCATGAGAGTGACCTGGACGTAGTGTCTGACGTAGGCATGTTGGGACTTGTATTTGACCTGTTATCCGTTATAAGTACAGATTTACTTTAAGTAAAATTTTGTAGGCCATATTTATCAAAGGTTGCATCACTCTTCCACCACTCAACTGCATGGAAAAGCGACGCAACACTTGAGGTGCGATTTATCAAGCCACGCAAGGCTAACTTGCATGGCCCTGCGTGGCTGGGTAAATCCAGAGTAACGCAATGCAGCGCAAATCACTGCGCTGCGTTACTTTGCCCCAGGGAGGCATTCCATGGGTGTTGTGTGGGTGTTCCCACTCAAAACCTGTGATTTTCTACATATTCCCAGATTTACCATAAGTGGTAGACCTGGGAATGCACCAAAACTGCTACTCCCCTACAAGTAATGCGTAAAGAGGAGAAATGTTTATTTCTCCTAATTTTTCCTCTTTCTAAGTGTGGTGCATTCTGCGGCACACATAGAAAGACGAAATGCCTTAGGGGATTCTTTTTGTGCAGAAAGGTTCCTCTTCCTACATAAAAACAATCCTGCTAACAATGCACGCACCCTTGCACCATGGTACAAGGGGGCCTGCGTTGCAGCTAGGCAGCACATTGTGTGCCCGATCTGGGAAAAGGGAGGAATACACTGCACGGTGTTAAGTACGGCCCATTCCTGCCCTTTCCTTATCACACAGTGCAACGCAGCAAAGTGACTTGCTGCGCTGTATGATATAATGGTAAATATGGCCCTAAATAAGACTCTGAGGCCTGTGACACTATTGGAGTAGCTTCACGGTATATAAATATTCATCATTCATGCATTCAATAATGTTGTTGGCTGAAAAACTAGGACTCGCTCAAAGCTACAGCAATTTAAAGCTATAAAATGCACTGATATAGTTGTGGTATAGGATATAAAGTAAAGAATCAAGGACCCCCTGCTACTCATGTAGATTTCTAGGGCAGCCTCCTTTAGCCCTTTCCGCCTCGGTGAGTCGTGGTGCCGTAATGCGGTTCTGTGCTCGCAGAGACGGGTGTCGGGCCCCCGGCGAGCTTCTCGACCTGCACACGCTTGGGGATTCTGAGGTTGTCACGAGACGCGGGGACTCACCGTCCGGTGACCCCACCTGCCCCTCCTGGTGGTTCAAGCCTCGCAGCTGTTTGTATCCGAAGAGCTCGCATCTTGCCCGGCGACCACACAGAAATCGCAGTTCCACTCAGAGCAACTCTGGTGAGTGCCGCTGCACAGCACTGATCCCTGGTTTCTGGATAGGGGATTATTGTTTATCGATCCCATGACCTGTGCTGCACGCTGCTCACTGCCGGGATGGAGAACGGCGTCTGCACGCAGCGGATGAATGCATTCTGATTTCAGGCTGCCGGAACAAGGAATTGGTGCAGGAGCCTCTCTTTTGGCCCCGTGAGTGATGATCGATCAATCAATCAATCAATCAATCATGACATTTGTATAGCGCGCTACTCACCCGGAAGGGTCTCCAGGCGCTGGGGGAGAGGGGTCCGTTACTGCTCGAACAGCCAGGTCTTGAGTTGCTTCCTGAAGGAGAGATGGTCCTGGGTTAGCGGAAGGTGGATGGGGAGAGAGTTCCATGTCTTGGCTGCCAGGTAGGAGAAGGATCTTCCACCGGCTGTGGCTCTGTGGATGCGTGGAACGGCAGCGAGGGCGAGGCTGGTCGACCGTAGCTGTCGGGTGGGCGTGTAGAAGGTCAGGCGGTTGTTGAGGTATTTGGGGACCAGGTCGTGGAGAGCCTTGTGTGTGTGGGTGAGGAGTCTGAACGTGATCCTCTTGCTGACGGGGAGCCAGTGCAGGTCTCTCAAGTGGCCGGAGATGTGGCTGTGTCAGGGATGTCCAGGACGATGCGCGTGGAGGCGTTCTGGATGCGTTGGAGTCTTTTCTGAAGTTTGGCTGTGGTCCCGGCGTAGAGGGTGTTCCCGTAGTCCAGTTGGCTGGTGACGAGTGCCAGGGTGACCGTTTTCCTAGTTTAGGTGGGGATCCATCGGAAGATCTTACGGAGCATGCGCAGGGTGTTGAAGCACGATGATGAGACGGCGTTGACTTGTCTGGTCATCAAGAGGGAGGAGTCCAGGATGAAGCCCAGGTTACGTGCGTGGCCCTTTGGCTTGGGAGTGGTGCCCAGGGCAGGGGGCCACCAGGAGTCGTCCCAGGCAGAGGGCAATGATCCCAGGATGAGGACTTCCATCTTGTCTGAGTTCAGTTTCAGGCGGCTGTTCTTCATCCATTTTGCGAGGTCTTTCATCCCTTCGTGTAGGTTGGTTCTGGCGGTGGCTGGGTCGTTGGTGAGGGAGAGAATCAGTTGGGTGTCGTCGGCGTAGGAGATGATGTTGAGGTTGTGTTGGCGAGCGATGGCAGCGAGGGGGCTCATGTAGACGTTGAAGAGGGTGGGGCTGAGCGATGATCCCTGTGGTACGCCGCAGATGACTTCGGTGGCCTCGGATTTGAACGGGGGGAGGGGGACTCTCTGGGTTCTTCCAGCGAGGAACGAGATGATCCACTCCAGTGCCTTCTCTCGGATTCCGATGTTGCTGAGGCGTTGCACTAGGGTGCGATGGCAGACAGTGTCGAACGCTGTGGAGAGGTCCAGGAGGATGAGGGCCGCAGTTTCCCCGTTGTCGAGGAGGGATCTGATGTCGTCAGTGGCTGCGATGAGGGCGGTCTCGGTGCTGTGGTTGGCTCGGAAGCCAGATTAAGAGTGGTCGAGGGATCCGTTCGTCTCGAGGAAGGCGGCAAGCTGTCTGTTGACGGTCTTTTCAATGACTTTGGCAGGAAAAGGGAGGAGCGAGATGGGGTGGAAGTTCTTGAGGTCAGTGGGGTCCGCTGTTGGTTTCTTCAGGAGGGCGCTGAGCTCGGCGTGCTTCCAGCATTCCGGGAAGATGGCGGTGTTGAAGGAGGCGTTGATGATGTCCCGGAGTTGGGGTGCGATGATGGAGTCGGCCTTGTTGAAGACGTGGTGGGGGCAAGGGTTGGTTGGGGATCCGGAGTGGATGGTGTTCATCGTGCGGGTGGTGTCTTCGGTGCTGACCGGGGTCCATGTGCAGAGGGTGGCGGTAGGTGGTGAGGGTTCGGCGGTTGGGTGCGTGGTTGTTGCGCCGAAGCTGTTGTGTATTTTGGCGATCTTGCGGTGCAAGAACGAGGTGAGTGAGTCGCAGAGATCTTCGAGGGAGTGATGTCGTTGTTTCCGGCGCTGGGGTTGGAGAGCTCTTTGACGATGCTGAAGAGTTCCTTGCTGTTGTGGGCGTTGTTGTCCAGTCGTTCTTTGAATGCTGTCTTCTTGGCGGTGCGGATCAGCTGGTGGTGTTGCTGGAACGCTTGGGCTCCAATCGTATATTGGCGCTTATCATCCCTATCTGAGCTGCTCCAACCACGGTGCCCCACAGAGGATGCCCACAATACTGGTGACTTTCTAGACAGTCAGCGCAGTTTTTTTCCAGTCGCTTTGGAGGGCGCTCAGCAGACGTGAGTCCGTGCTGCTTTCCTCTGCCAGCACTCTTACTAGAAATGGATTTTGTTTCTATGTTTGTCCTGGTGTGTGGCAGGTTATCATCACCCAACATGGCTGACCTCCCTTCTGCAAATTGTTTCTGCTGGAGCAGTCCATCTGCATACAACATGGCTGGCCACCTTTCTGCTAATTGTTTTTGTTGGAGCAGTTCTTCATCGTCTTCCTCTCAATGAGACAGGGGAGCATGCTGGCCTGAAAGCTGAGAGAGTACCTCTTATGGATTTTTGATTTTGGACTCAAAAAGGTGAGCACACCACTGGTTAACCAAGAAAGGTCCTCACTCGAAAGTTGCAATAAACAACGAAACAGGACTACAACATAGAGGTACACTTAACAGATAGTGAAAGTGGACTACTTTTTGAAGAAAACACCTAATGGAAAGCAAAACAGGACCATATCACAGGAACAGGACAATATAGGATTCTGAGCGGCCATCTTGAACTGGTACTGATTACTGAATACCAAATTTTACTACCGTCCTTGGAAGGGTCTGGCATCCGGAGAGAAAAGAAAAACAAATTTAAAAAAACCAATAAATAAATAAATAATCTAATAATCTATAAAAACCTTGAACCTGCAGGCCATCATGCCTTCGCCATTATTTACCCATCCCAGCTCTCAAAAAATGCAGCAAAGAAATTCAAGCATAGGCTAATGGTAACCCACCCTTGGACTCTTATTTCTGACCCGAACTTCTGCATCAGCAAAGGCATACTATCCAACAACCTCATCTTCCACACAAAGAAACGAGAAACATCTTTCACTCATTGCTCCGTATCTCCAATGTAAAAAAAAACCAGCATGCCATCAAACTGTCAGTTGCAGCTTCAGCTTTTTGCCCAGCGAATGCCACCATCACCATTTACAATAATGGTAATATCCTGATACAAGCCTCCAATGCTAATCTAGATACCATAGACAGGATCTTCCCTATTCTCAAGACAGCAGTAAATAGCAAGAATAGCACTCTGCCCGCATCTCACCATCTTCAGATTCTAGATGCCACCCCAATTCCACAGCAAAACCCCTTAACAAAGTGCTTCAAACGGACATCTCTTTACACCCCAATGAGCCCTACCTCCCAACCCCTGCAGCCATAACCACACTCAAATCCCCTAGCCCAGGAGGACCTGGGTCACATGCAGCTACCAACCATCTCACTACAGACACACCCATTGATTACTACCCCCCTATAACAACAATCGCTTCCACACCTGGATCCCCCAGCCTAGAAGGGACAGGGTTAATCCTAGCTACTGATCGCTGCATGGATGATTCTTCACGGTTATCTCCTTCGACCATGGATAAAGCCTCCAACCCGGACTCCACCCACGTAATGTCTCTTTCCTCACCATCATCTAATCTAGACTACATAGATCCCCCGGTCCTACGGTCGACCTCGACATCAGATCTGACACTAACACCGTGAATATTCACTCCACCAACCCGAGCACAACACATAACTGCCAGTCCACACACTGATTTGAACCTCATTACAAATATCCCTCTGCATACCACTCTGATCCCTAATGATGATATCCCCATGAAACCCGAGAACTTGTTCATGCATACAGACCCTTCCGGCAGATCACCCCCATAAATGTTCCTACTCCTAAACATACTAATAACCTTCCCAAGTCCGTTTGGCTAGCGCATTTCAACGAGCTAACCTTAGCCCTAGCCCGTCTCAAGGCTGAGATGCACAACATATCAAACATCACCAATGAACTTCTAAATGAGCACAGAGTCACCAATGTCATAGTGAACCAAATCTGTCTCCAATCTAGTAGATACTTCCCCAAGAACTCTCACCACGAGAAAACTAGTCAGAGTAACCAAATCAATCCACAAATTAGTAGTCTCAACCCCAAGATCATAAACCCTGACAATAGCACACAGACTAACTTACCTCCCCCTCTTGGCCTAGGAGAGCAATGGCTGAACTATCAGACAATGGCATAGACGACCTCCTCTTACCTTGTGATATAGCAACAGATAGCAGTACGCCACAATGTGGCACTATCCAATCCATTCTAACCAACCCTTTCAGAGAACCTACCGACAAGAGGTTCATAAATAGAGATAATCTCACAAATATCAACATAGATCAGACTACCTTAACACAATCTACTAACAAGTTGAAATGTGCACTCTTTAATTGCAAATCGTCTAGCAAACACGCTCCTGACATATTCAATCTCATCCTAGAGAATGATTTAGTCTTTAGACCTTATCTTCCTTACTGAAACATGGCTAAATAGATCCTCCACTCCCTTCCTTGATCTATTGGTTCCTCCTAGCCACGACCTAATCCGCCTAGACAGGAAAGTGGTGCCTGGAGGAGGATTAGCCTGCATCTATCGTAACACAATCTCAGTCAAGCAAGCAGACTCTAACCACCTGCGAAAATTTCTGCATGAATATCTCTGATGATAAGTGCCTAGCTAGCAAGCTTCATTTATTCTACCACCTCCCGGGGGATGATCTGACTTTCATTGAGGAGTTAATGGAAGCTATTTCCTCAAACGTCAATTCACAAATGCCACACATTTTCCTGGGTGACTTTAATCGTCACTGGAACAATGCAAACAATCATGGTGTAGGAAGTCTTAAAGCGTTTCTGACAGACCAGGATTTATCCCAATTCTGTGAAAGTCCAGCGCACAACACGGGAGAGACACTAGTCCTCATCATAGCAAAATCAAGCATCATTTCATTAGAATCTATCACCCCATGTGACTGGACCGACCATCACAACATCTTCTTCTTCATCAATATTAAAGTAATGTCAAAAAGGAGTCAACCACCAAAAACTAAACAGTGGAAAAGGAACTTGCAGAATATTGACCCAATCACCCTGGTAAATCGACGCAACTCCGCCCTGACCCCAGTAACGGGCATGGAGGATGTCCATGACCTCACACCTTTTACAATTCCACAATGCTTGATATCTTGGACTCCACAGCACGCCTCGAAGAAAAAAAAAATTCCACCAAAATTTCCAAACATTGGTTCAATGATGAACACGGAGCGACACATGTTAAGAGTGGCTGAGCATCTATGGAAATCTGCAACCACCGATGTTCACATACTTCACCTTAGATCGCTAACAAACTCATACAATAGGAAGATTCTAAAGACCAAAGCAGACTTTTTTAGAAAGCAGCTGAACCAAGCAATCAACCGTCCAAAAAAGCTCTTCGAAATTGTCACGCAACAAACTAGCAACACAGCTAATTCTACGGATCTAAACGATCTGGCTACACCTTCGTGCAATGATCTTGCCAACTTCTTTCATGAAAAGATAAAGGTCATCGAGCTCAACATCCAATCTAAGGTGGCCCTCCCACAACCTCCGGCCAAGGATGCTAACGGTCACTGAAAATTCAAGGTCCTCATCAGTTCTCCACGGGAAATCTCGAAAAACAATGCCTTATGGAACACCTTCGCGCCAATCTCTGAACAAAAAATCTATAATATGACGAGATCAGCCAACGCGTTTCACTCCCTACCAGGGAGTTTCTTCAGGGCTTTACCCGTGCGTGCGCAGAAGGTGCTTGGTCTTATTTGATCTTTTGCTGCTTTCGGGAACATCCGAATAGCTACTGATATAGCTGTGCGTTAATCACCAGTGGTTTATGGGAGCTGGCTCTCTAATTTCGCTCGGCTCCTACAAACACAATAACACGGTGTTGAAATTAATCAAGAAGCATTTGTAGAAAATGAGTAGGTTTAATGTCCAGCACAGCATCAGCAAGTACACAGATCAAAATCCAAGGTACAACTGACTCATTACACTAAACCTTCTAGAATACAGGTGAGGTTGGAATCAAAACATAACAAGCAGGGAAGACATCAGAAGAACAGGGTGATGTCATACAAGCATAAATAAATAATTAATAGGCAGAGGAAAGATAGGATGTAACACATCCCCCTTTTCCATAACAAAGATACACTAAACATAGTCTCTTTATTTCAAAGGCCTATTTGTGACCCGCACATCACGTTTGATCCTTGAGGCGATGGTGTCTTGATTACTCTGCCCTGAAATATCAGAACACGGTAAATTCTTAGCACAGGCACCATAAGCAGCCTGGTTACATTTTGCAATTCTTTTAGTGTTCCATAACTTACCATCCTGAGTAATAACAGAATTAGAGAACACTTTTTAAACTTGTATAGGTCTGCCAAACTTAGAAGAACCTTTAGTCATTAAACCAGGTTTTTTAATTCGCACCCAATCCCCTACAACAAAATCATGCATTTTGACATTCCATTTTTTGTTGTACCAACACATGGTCTTGTTCTGTTTCTCTTCGACTCTTTTAGCCGTATCATGTACACATTCCCTAGTTGATAATTTATCTTGACATTTATCCATAAGCCACCATGGACAAATTTTGGAGGCTGGATCTCTACCCTTCAATAATTTGAAAGGACTAATTCCAGTCGTGGAATGAGGCGTAATTCGATAAACCCACAACTTCTCTCTCAACTCACTCAACCATTCTCCACGTGTATTAATGACATCAGCAATGTAAGATTTCAACACCCTATTGAACCTTTCTACTTGACCGTTTTCATGCGGTTCATACAAAGATGTACATTTGTGCACAATACCATGTCCCTTCAAAAAGTTTTCCATCTCTAATGATTTCAACTGGACACCATTGTCCGTTACAAGAATAGAAGGGCAGCCCTCACGAGCAAAAATCTCCTTGAAAAACAAAATAACAGCATTAGTGGTGGCAGAGGGAACAAACTTCACCTCTGGCCACTTTGAATGGAAATCAATTAACACCAATGCAAAACGTGAATTCTCTGGTAAGTTCTTGAAAGGTCCCGCAATGTCGAAGGCTAATTTTTTCCAAGGCACCTCTGGCCATTTTGTCACCTTTAAAGGTGGAACGTTAGTTCGGAGCATCTTTTCACTAGATATACACTCGGTACATTCCCTTACTGTTCTGTCAATGTACGCATCCATTCCTGGCCACCAAAAAAAGGTCCTAATCAATCTCTTCATGGACGATATACCTGGGTGTGTCTTGTGAGCCAATTTAAGAATCATGTCATGTATACCCTGCGGTGGAACACATTTCCCAGACTTAAACAAAAAATCATTCTCCATTTCTAACTCATCTGCAACCTTAGCAAAAGGCAATAACTCCTCCATAATCACATTCTTCTTGGGCCAACCCTCCATCACAAATTTTTTGAGGGTGCTCCACTTATCGTCTTCACTAATGCAATTATTCCACTTCTCCTCAGTGATCTCTTGAAACTGATCACCCAATACATCAGTAATAGATACAGAAAAATCAACCTCTCTAATGACATCAACATCATCTTGTTTACATGGAAGTCGAGAAAGAAAATCCGCTGTAACATTTTTTTTACCTGGGACATATTCCGTACTGAAATTATACTCCTGTAACTTGGATGACAATCTTGCAATTCTGGCAGTCGAATTCAGTCCACCACCAGTAGATAGAATATTAACTAACGGCTTATGATCCGTTCGCAGAACGAATCTACAGCCCCAGACATACAAACGAAAATGTTCAACAGCCCACACACATGCAAGAAGCTCCCTCTCGATCACTGCATACCTCCTTTCACAGTCATTTAGTGTGCGAGAAGCAAAAGCTACGTTCCACTCCTCTTTTCCTTCTCTCTGTGACAGAACACCCCCTAGGCCATATAGACTCGCATCTACAGTTATAACACATTCTTTCTTCATCCTGAAAGGTTTCAACGTGGGGGCATTGACAATATCCCTTTTTATTAACTCAAAAGCCTCCTGTTGTTCCTTAGACCAGACATACGTCACATTCTGTCTCAACAAACTTCGCAGAGGTTCCATTTTGGTAGCAAAACCTTGCACAAATTTGCTATAGTATTCACACATTCCTGTGAAAGACAGTAATTGATCTCTATTAACCGGTGATGGTGCTTTGAGTATGGCATCAACATTATTTTTCTTGGGAATAATTCCATCTCCAGATAAGGTATGTCCTAGATATTCAACCGAACGTTGGAACAGTTTACATTTGTGGGCTTTTAAGGTAAGACCATGATCTTCTAACCTTTTGCAAACTTCATAGAGATGTCCTACATGGTCATTTTCATTCCTTGAAAAAATCAGAATGTCGTCCTGAAAGCACTTAACATACTCATCTAAATCTCTGAAAATCAAAAACATGACTCTTTGAAAAACTGACGCGGCTGACGCCAGGCCAAAAGGCATTCTAGTGTAATGATATAAACCAAACAGTGTAATAAATGCTGTCAGTTTCTTAGATTCCTCTTTAAGTTCAATCTGATGGTACGCTGAACGCAAATCTAACGTTGAAAATATTTTTGCACCTTCAAACATTGATACTACCTCGTTGATATTGGGTAAAGGGTGACAGTCTATAACAATATTAGCATTTAGCGCCCTGAGGTCTACACACACTCTTAATTTTTGATCAGGCTTGCGGACTAAAACTATGGGGGAAACCCATTCCGCTGACTCAATAGTTTCAATTATTCCCTCATCTGACAATTCTTTTAACATGTCTTTTAGTTCTTGTCTCACACTAATAGGTACACCCCTTATTTTTTGTTTCACTGGTATAGCATTGTCTTTCAAAACAATCTTGTGTGAGAAACTCTTTAACTTCCCCAATTTGTCACAAAAAACATTTTTAAAAGAGTTGACAAGTTTTTGTTCTTCACCATCAATCTTAAAATTATCTTCTACTGTGGCTACTTGGTTATAAAGTGCATCATCACATAACATAACTGGTTCCTTAGCTCTGGGATTTAGTATAATACCTAGCTTATATTGGTCACGCCAACCTAGGACATTAACACCTTTTTTTGCAATGTAAAGCTTTATGTCAGCAGATCTGTGTTTAAAATGTATGGACACCTCAAAATAGCCTTCAACTTCAATATGATGTCCTTCAAAACTAACCGCCATAATGTCTGGTTGTTCCAACTTACTAATACAAAGATGATCACTTAACTTTTCAAACAAATACTGTTCTGTCATAATTGTCCATGGTGATCCTGAGTCTACCATTAAGGATAACTTAACTTGACATATAATAAAATCAGCATTTGGTGATTTTTTAATATGCGCCGGAACAATATCAATTATAGAGACAACAAAACCCTTGTCTATCATGTCTGTTCCCTGTAATGAATCTTGTGAATTGCTATTGTGAGTGGTTTCATTACAAGTGAGAACAGAAACTGCTCCCTTAGAGGGTGTGGTATTTCGTTTGACATCTTTACAAACACTGGTGAAATGTCCCATTCTACCACAATTTCTACATTCCTTATTGAGAGCAGGACATCCAGGGAAGGAAGCTAAATGTGATCTATTTCCACATCTATAGCACACAGACGTACTACCAAACGTTCCCTGAAAATTTCTATTGAAACCTCCTCTGTAATTTTGTTGAAACCGTGAAGGTTGAGGACGTTGATAGGTTTGTTGCATATGATTATCGTTCCTGAGTTTAACATTACATATTTCCTCTTCTGTGGCTTTCTTATTAGCATTATCTTTAACAACCTCCATCCATTTTTCAGATTGTTCTAAAGCTTTAGCTTCTGAAATGGCCTCAGCTAACGTGGGATTACCCAACACCCACAATCTCTCCTGTATTTTTTTATTTTTAACATGCACTATGATTTGATCTCTGATCATTTCATCTGTTAACATCCCAAAATTGCAGTGTATAGATAATGATCTCAAACCTGTAAGGAAATCATCAAAGTTTTCATCAGACTTTTGTTCTCTTGTATAAAATTTAAATCGATTAAGGGCAATACTGGTGACAGGTTTAAATCTTTTCTCTATACGTAATAAGGCTTCGTTATATACATTTAGATTGTCACCACTACCATCGTTCTGTACTGTAACTTGAGGTAAGGACCTAAAGATAACCTGACCTTCTGATCCTAAACAATGAAGGAAAATACTTTTCTTCCTTTCTGCTCCCATGCGTTCCCCATCAATTGCCTTCATATATGTAATGAACTCCTCCTTCCATCTTACCCATGGCATAGGAGGATCACCCTTAGTTTGTAGAAATTTCGCTGGGGGGTCGAACTGCATACTTAAATGTAATAGATAATAAAAACAATAAGTAAAAGCTAAGCTAAAGTACTTCAATTAATAATACCAAAAGGAATGAACAAATAGAAATATACTGTAAGAAAACGATATATGAAAAATCCTGTTCCTATATAATAAGCTAAAATAAGTTAAAATGTGAATGAAATAGCAGTTAGTAATCTTGCCGTGTGAAAATTTGTGTCCAAAAGAATCGAAATAGCAGTAAATTTTGCCTCGTAGTCGGAGCTCCGTGTATTGTTGGTTTCCGTAGCCTAGGCAACACAAAATGGCCGCCGACGTTATGACGCGCTGTGCATATGCGTGATGACGCGCTGTTATGAAGATGCCGGAAGAAGATGAGACAACTCGCGTATGCAGGCGTGCGAGGTAATGTCTTGGCAACCAGTTGCGCAAAAGCAATGACGTGCCGTATCCTTGGCAACCGATCACAACAAGGCTCGAGGAGAGCAGCTGCTTGCGAGCGATGGCAGCGCTGCTCGTGTACAGATTGAACAATGCAGATGGCGATGTCCGTTTAAAAATAGACGAAAGGTACAAAATTAACTAATTCGAAGTGGGAAAGTCACAGGAAAACGAGGTTTGAAGGAGTGCGAGGAGTATAGTTTAAAACAGGCACGATGTGTAAAAAAACGTTGTTTTTTTTCTTCAGAAAGAAAAGATGAACACAGGAAAAGTAAATATAGGTGTAATCCAGGATAATCCAAAGTTATAATAAAAGAATACAGCCGCAGGTGCTATTAAAGCACATATAATCAATTTTGTAAATTAGAAACTGCCGCTGGTGCAATCAGAGCACATTTAGAAGAAAGTTTTTTTTTTTTTTTTTAAATAGACACTCCGTACCTGTGCTGGTGAGATGACAGGAGTGTAGAATGGTTTTTTCCCTCGTCGCCAAAATATGTTGAAATTAATCAGGAAGCATTTGTAGAAAATGAGTAGGTTTAATGTCCAGCACAGCATCAGCAAGTACACAGATCAAAATCCAAGGTACAACTGACTCATTACACTAAACCTTCTAGAATACAGGTGAGGTTGGAATCAAAACATAACAAGCAGGGAAGACATCAGAAGAACAGGGTGATGTCATACAAGCATAAATAAATAATTAATAGGCAGAGGAAAGATAGGATGTAACACACACGGGTTTTAGCGCGTCTTGTAAGACACGCTAAAGACCAAGCACCTTCTGCGCACGCACGGGTAAAGCCCTGAAGAAACTCCCTGGTAGGGAGTGAAACGCGTTGGCTGATCTCGTTGTATACTATTTGGTGATCTGTATTTTAAGAATGGATAAAGATTAATAAAGAACTTTTCTACTTACCGTTTTTTGGACTTCTATTTGGTGCGCCCCCATAAACATTGAACAAACCATCTAATTTATCTGGAAAGCACAGCAACACCAAACAGCAGCTGGCGTTGGGGTTGGCAGCACAAAAAAACATATACAAAAAATAGGACTTACTTTGGAACTGGATTTTAGGTGTGGCACCACAGGGTCCGCTGCTGTTTTCTTGTATTAATAAAAAATCTATAATACTCTTCTGGGAATCAATCCTTCCAATCACTTCGCTGACCCCCTTCCTCCTGCCCTCTTCAAAATGATAAAAACACCCACCCTACCATTATGGGCAAAAACTGTAAACGCCTCCCTGAGGCAAGGCACCATACCAGATTGCCTTAAAATCGGGCAGGTTACGCCTATTCTAAAGACATCCGACGCCATCCCATCTGATCTCAACAATTACCTCCCTATATCTAACATCCCCGAAACTGCTAGAGAAATGTGTACAAATACAATTATGCAAACATATTGAGAATTACAACCTCCTAGACACTCACCGATCTGGCTTCCGCCAAGGGCACAGCACAGGATCTGCTCTCACACACATATTGGATGACATTTTATTAATGCTTGACTGCAACAAATCCTGCCTAATGATACTGCTTGATTTATCCTCCGCCTTCGACAATGTTAAACATGACAACCTACTATCACTATTAGAAATAAGGATAGGCCTCTCAGGCACAGTGTTACACTGGTTCTCCTCCTTCCTTAATAACAGGTTTCAATGAATCAAGATGAAGAATGCTCTCTCTCAACCATCCGGGGTCGACATTGGCGTTCCCCGGGGATTAGCCCTCTCACCTAATCATTTCAACCTACTAATCGAACCCCTGTCTAATGCATTGCAATCAGCGAATATCCTTTATCACTTGTATGTGGATGACACCCAACTGTATTTGAAAATCTCCACTCCTGAAGACTTCATCTCCCTCAACGTTATTCTTCTAAACACGTAAAGCTGCCTCATGAACAACCACCTCATGCCTAATACAAAAAAACTGAATTCATTCTCATCTCCCCACCCAACCACACACCAAAGATGGAGCAATGGTTGAAACACCTAACAGTCATGGACTGTGCACCACTCATCATTGACTCAGAGAAATCCATGGGAGTCACAATCGACAAACACCTGAATATGCAGTCGCACATCTCTAAGGCCTCCAAGGGAGCCAATCACCAGATGAGCTTACTAAGAAAACTTAAACCCTTCCTCCCTCAGACCGACTTAAAAATGGCAGTGCAAGCCTTAGTGCTATCAAAATTAGACTATGGAAGCAGCACTCTCTGTGGCCTCCCAAGATACAAGGTGGCTCCGCTGAGGGCCTCACTTAACGCTGCAGCAATACTGGTATCAGGATCTAAAAGAAATAGCTGCATTTCCCCGACTTTGAAAACACTGAATTGGCTATCATATGAGGCAAGACTACAACTAAAGGTTGCTTGCATGACCCATAAAGCACTTTATAACAACACACCCAGTTATCTAGCCCTAAAGCTTGAACGATCCGGAGGTTGCAGACAACTGAGAAGCACTAGCTCTTTACTTCTGAAACCACAATCCTTTCATAAAAAGAGAACTGGTTCCAGAGCCTTTTCAGGGTACGCTCCTAAGATTTGGAACTCCTTATCCCCAGAGGTTGGGGAATCTCCTCCTTTACCACCTTCAAAAAGGAGGTAAAAATACTCCTAATGAACAAATTTACATCCTAAGATGTCACAATCCTCTTATATCTGGGTATTGCTTGTCATTATATGGTTGTTTATTTTCACAATATTGACCTAAGGCGTAATGACTGATAAAATTGTAATGTATGATCATCATGTGCTTTCCATCAGTCACCTATGTTATCTTATGCCTATGTTATCTCATACCTCTTACTTCTTGAGTAATGTTGTTTATCAAATGCATGTAGACTACCTTATTTCCTATGTCTTTAACTATATACTGTAAAGCACTCTGATACCCTTGTCGGTCATGTTCGTGCTATATAAAACTTTATAAATAAATAAAATAAATATAGGTCTATATAATATCTAAAACCTAGCAGAACACACACATGATATTAAGGACTCAGTCTATACATCAAATCATTTAAAAAATATAATTTATTTAATACATATATTAAATAAAGGATTTTTTTTAATGATTTGATGTATAGACTGAGTCTTCAATATCATGTATATGTTCTGCTAGGTCTTAGATAATATATAGACCTAGAGTTGCCTAAGGGTGTTTTCTCAAAAGTGGTATAGGATGTGACATCAGCCACTCTTTGATAGCATTACAGAAAGGTACATCATGCCCTTTTTATTAATATTTTGTTGTGAAATTTCACGGTAATACACTATGAATTAATTTAGCTGCACAATATTGTCCTAAAACTAGCAAACATTGAAGTCATACATACATTTAAACAATCATTAATCAGTCCGGATAAATCACAAAATTTACTGAAGCTGCACGCAGTTGTATAGGCAAAGCAACTTATAGCTAAGCCTCAATCACTACCACTATTTGGGGCATATTATCAAGGAAGGCGTTAAAATTATCGCCGGTTTAGCGGCATAAAACTGCCACTAAAGCGGCGATAATGGGCTTGTTAATATGCCCTGGAGAATTCCAATAGAAGCCCATGTTCACACCAGAACATGGATTTCTATTGGAATTCACAAGGGCATATTATCAAGCTCATTATCTCCGCTTTGTCGGCCGCTCAACCGGCGATCATTTCTATCGCCGTTCTTGATAATATGCCCCATTCTGCTTGACTCACTGACATAGGGGATAGGATTTTACCGCTGACCCATCCTGTGTAAGATATAGTCTGCCACAATCTATATTGAGGGAAGAAACAACAAGCCCCTAACCCATGAGTTGTTGCAAGTGTCAATAACATATTGACTCGCATTCCCCTGCCTTGGACTCATTGTACTAACATTCAGAGCTCCACCATTTCACCAGCACAGCGCTCTTGATGAAGCAGATACCGGCACCAATAAAGGGAGAGGGTGACAATCTTCCAAGAATAGTCAGTTTCCATCCTTCTCCTGGTCAAGGGAGCATCACAATAACTATGAAAACATTGAGAGAAACAGAAAAGCACCTCTCAACGTAGGATCAGACTTTCAACTACAATGAGTGAATTGCATCTAAACATAAATGGAATATAATTTCCTTTAATAAAATTTGGGAGTAGTAGGCACTGCAAGAGGTAGACTGGTCCCTCCAGTGATCCTTTTCTTTTACAGCGCTAATACTTAAAGTACAGTCCGCGGGTGGCCCGGCAGACCATTCATTGAAGCCTGCTTATCATCTTCTGTGACCCCTTTTAAATCGGGAAATAAAACTGCTCCACTTCGTTATTGGATAATTCTGTAAACCCAGAAACATTGTTATGTGAGCCTGGGCTTGGTTTCTATAGTTGGTTCAGCTCGTTTTCTGAGCAGCTTTGTCTTGCTCATTGAACAAGCAGAGATGACTATAGAAACAAAGCCTAGAACCAGAAGGGCAACAATGATGTTGCAAAGGCACTTTTGTGCTATTTTGGTTATGGGTTTTGTTTCTAGGCCCTACAACAACTCACCCAGGCCCTCCGCACCATCCAGCACTGAGACTCTGTGCAATACTATGGGCCGCAGGGTCATACGCATTGTATGCTTCCACTGCAAGTTCCCCTAATCAGCGCGGCCAGCTCACCAGGTTGTGCTGTGCATCACTCTTGGCTGTTCAACTGCACTAAAGAGCACCACGGGGCCCATTTCTGCCAATCAGTCCCGCCGTCACACGTGGAGCCCAGCTCCCACCTCCGATTACTGGATGCTGCTGCCCCTTGTCGCAAGCCCCATCGGAGCATCCATCCATAAACATTTATAAAGCGCTCGGCTACCACCAACGGCGCTGCGCTGCACTTGGCACTGCAGCCACCACTAACTCTCCAGGCAGTACGGCCAGGGAAATAGGGCAAGGCTGCATCTCTCTTAGCTGTTCCAGGCTGGGGGAGGTATCAAGAAAAATCTTCGAGCCCTCTCCAGCCTTTTTTATTTTTATTTAAGAAGTTTTATATAGCGCTAGCCTGACCGGAAGGTATTGGAGCGCTTCACAACAATTACAGAGCAGTGCTAAAGAAATCAAAACAATACAACAAAGCGAGACATTCAGGATACAAATCATAGTAGAGAGAATGATGATGAGTTCCATTACAGGGCCTTGACAATCCACATCCGAGAGAGGAGCAATGTCACTTTAAACACTCCAAACTAGTCCTATCTATTAGATAGGGAGCAGTCTAGGAAAAGGGTTTTGAGCTGACTTTTGAATATACGGAAGGAAGGAATAGTTCTGATGTGGGGGGGAATAGAGTTCCATATTTTGGGCGCATTCCCGGCAAAGGACCTGTCCGCGTTTTTTTGTTTTCGAGATTTTAGCTGGATAAGAAGTAGGGTATTGGAGCTTCTGATTTTCCTGTTCTGACCTGCTTTTTTGAGTTTGGACGCCAGATATTCGGGTTTGCCTGTGTGAAGGCTTTTTGGGTGAGGCAGGCTGTTCTAAAGCTCACCCGCATTTCTATTGGTAGCCACTTGAGTTCTTTTAGTGCCGGAGAGATGTGGTCAAATTTCTTTATTCCAGTCACCATTCTGGCAGCCGTGTTGAAGGTTGTTTTCAGAGGAGCACAATGAGTTTTGGCTATTCCAGAGAGGATTGCGTTTCCATAGTCCAGTCTTGACAGCACCAATGCTTGGGTGGCTTGTGCGAGGTCTTTGGATGTAATGAAAGGTTTTATTTGGTTTGGTAGCTTCAGGTTAAGGAAAGCGCTCTTCGCTGAGATCTTAATGTGTTAGGTCAAGTCTAGTTTGAAGTCTAACGTGATGCCTAATGATTTAACGGGATCAGCCAGGGTGAGGTTCCCATTGAACGCATCAATATCTTTTAACCACTCAACCATTTGTAGGTTCTCTTCTTTGTTCGAGATGAGGATTAGTTCGGTTTTGCCCGGGTTCAGCTTTAAGTGGTTGCTTGACAGCCAACGTTGCACTTCCTTTAGTGTTTCATTGAGTCTATGAATGTCTTTAGAAGAGGAGATTTACAAGTAGATTTGGGTATCATCAGTTTAGAGGTGGAAGGGGATGTTAGCTTTTCTGAGTAGAGTGGTGAGGTATTCGAGGTAAATGTTGAAGAGTTGAGGGGAGAGCACTGATCCTTGGGGCACTCCCCTCTTGACTGGGTGAAGGTCGGATTCACAGCTTCTGATTTTGATTGTTTGGGAGCGGTTGTGCAAGAATGAGGAGAACCAGTTGAGGACCACGTCGTCTAGTCAGGCCCTTTCTTCGAGAGCTTTGAGGACAAGATTGTGATCAACTGTGTCGAATGCCGCCGATAGGTCTAGGGGAATGTGTGGGCAACATTGGCCTGAGTCCAGTGATTTGTGTATGTCATCAATTATGTTGAAGATTGCGGTTTCCGTGCTGCACCCTTTCCTGAATCCCGACTGATGTGAGTCGAGCAGGTTGGTATTACCCAAGTGGTATTGTCCAAGTGCTGAGTTAGTTTTTGGAGTACACATCTTTCTAGGATTTTGGAAAGAAGAGGAAGGTTAGAGACGGGTCTGAAGTTGTTTAAGTCATTTATGTCCAGGCCTGTTTTTTTTAGCAGTGGGGTGACTTCTCCCACTTTCAGACAATCTGGGAAGATTCCGTTTTTTAGGGAGCTGTTAATAATCCTGCACCATAGTAGGGCTAGGGAGAGTTTCAATTTTTGGGTGAGTTAAGCAGGAAGGGGGTCTAGGGTGTGAGATGAAGGTTTAGAGGTGGAGATAAGTTTGACTATCTCTTCTTCTAGAATGGGCTGAAAGAGTGACCAGGGTTTAGTGATGGGAGGGGGAGCTCTACCAAGCACCCCACCCAGCTGCTATGGGGAGGGGAGGAGCAGTTTGTGACCAAAGAGTGCTCGATCTTGGAGATCTTATCATTGAAGAAGTTGGCGAACTTGTAGCATCGTTCTTTGGAGGCCTGCCCCAGGGAAGTATCTGGTTTTGAGGTTTGCTGTCTGATAATACTGAAGAGCTCCTTGGGTCTGTTTTTTGCGCTATCCAGTGCAGAGCGGAAATACATAGATTTTTTGTTCTTGATATGATTGTTGTATTTCTTCTGGATAGTTCTGAGTTTGTCGCGATGGAAGGTAGTGGGCAAGCTCCTCCAGCGTCTTTCTGCGGCTCTTAGTTGTCTCCTTTCTTCATTAGTGTCAGAGTCGAACCAAGATCTGGACGGAATGGCTCAATTTTTTCTTAGTTTCAAGGGTGCTAGTTAGTCAAGAAGGATTGCCATATTCTTGTTATAGAGCGAGGTGAGGTCAGTTCTGTAGAGATCTTTGTCGCTGGGTAGGATCAACTTTAGCCTATCTGCCATGAAGTCCGGGGGATCTGGGTGAGATTTCTGGACCATTTGGGGGGGTCTTGAACAGGAGGCAGGGATAGAACTCTTTGGTTGATATGGAATAAGATCATGTGATGATCCGACCAATCTACTGGGAGGATGTTGTCAATCGTAATTGCGCCCAGGTGGGCAATGAGGGCATCCAAGGTCGCTCCTTTGTTGTCAGAACAGTGCTGGGAAATGTTATTTTCACAAAGGAGACTATTGAGAGATTGAATTAGTGTGTTGTTGGCCTTGTTCCAGCATAAGTTGAGATCACCCAGGATTATGTAGTTAGTGTCTTTGTGTGCACAGTGGGCAATCAAGTCGGATAGGTGTTCATCAAAAATGGGGGTGTTGCCAGGTGGGTGATAGAGAAGGTGACCAACTAAAGGGCTGTTATGCTTAGTCCTGATGGTGACAGATAGACATTCAAAGGAGCTATATTTGCATGAGTCCATTACAGCGATGTCAATGTCATCTTTATGAATGTTGGCTACACCTCCCAGCGTTGATCTTTTTTAGAGCCTTCTACTCCGCTGTACGTCACGGGACCAAGCTTTGATCTCTGCACTACTCCCGCTCTGCTACTCACACAGCAAACAATGCTGGTGCACGCGCCTTCCCAAATCTCATTGGTGCCGCCTCCGCAGTTCCTTGGTGTTGCGTGGAGGATGAAGGGCCACATTCAGTAGGCTACAGGTTTTGCCAAGCTTGGGGCTGCAGGGCAGCTGCCAATTTGATTATATTGGTGCACTTTGCAGTGGTTTTGAAAGCTTCCATCTTAGTGGGTGAGAAGGACTGGACCTGCATGTGTTGGACCCCAGAGTGCCTGCAAGGTCTTGTTGGCGGGCCTCCTGATAAGAACCTCAAGGATATAAGGCTCAAACAACCTTGAACACAGCACCTGGAATATACTATCTGTGAGTGCCCCTGCCACATGGTGCCATTCCAGTCTTGGACCCTTGGAAGTGGGCCTGAGAGTGGTTTGCCAGCCCATCGGTGGGTCCAGCAGAACTGACACATCTCCTCTGCTGTGAGGTGCAACCCTGAGCAGAAGCAATGCTTTGCCTCTGCTGCAAGGTTTCTCCCAGTGAAAGGACTCTGCATGGCCTTTGCAGGCCATATAGGAACCGCTGCTGTTTGATGCCACCCCAACACAGATTGTTGCATCGCAAATCTCTCAACAGAGCCTTGGCAATGACATGGGTTCTCACAATGCAGCCTTGCAGCTGCTTACAACCAATGCATTGCTTTGGCTGCATGCCGCATCTATGATGCCAGACTTTGTACTGTAAGCTCTCATCAACAGGATTTCTGATGATGACACAGGATCTTGCATCGCAACATCCTCGTAAACTATGCATTGCTTAAGTTGCAAGACGCATCCTCAGCGCAGGACGTCGCAACGCTCCGCAACCATGATTTAAGGTACTCTTCTTCAGCAGGCCAAACGGGGTCCCTATAGCAGGCCTGAGCTCCCTCGCCATCGGCCTGAACTTATGGCTTTGTCCTGGTCCAGTACAACCAGATATTGATTGAAGTTATATCATTTTGGTCTTGTTTTATTTATTAAATTTACTATTTTTTCCAATCTGGTGTGGGATTTTTTGTGTGGTATGTTTTCACTGTTACTGTTTGTAGTGTTGGACAAATATTTCACACATTGCCTGTAAATTAAGCCTGACTTCTCTGTGCCAAGCTACCAGAGAGTTGAGCCCAGATTAATTAAGGGTTTGCTTGTGACTTCACATTGGCAAGGACTGTGGTTACTGCTTGAGTAAGGTTTCCCCCACCGCACCAGTAACCCAATTTCTTACCATCAACGATATTTATACGTTTTGTCTGTAATTGTTACGTGTCTGTTGATTGCATTATTATGTATTATACTGTGAAATTACTAATTTTGTGTTTATGTTTTACATTGACTGCATACTGGCAATACCATTAAAATTTGAAATTAAATTATTAATGTGTATGCACTGTCAATTTGGCACACTCGTTTAGGGTAAAATGTATTACTATTGCAATATTATTATGGTGTTTTATTGATCATATTTTCGAAATGTAAGCAGAAATATCCAAATGTGCTCTATACCTAACTGCTACTGTCACATATTTGTAGATTGCAATAAATGCATATTGCTGCCTCTTGGTTTTATTTTGTTAGCATAATGATAATCTTCATCGAAGATAAAAAATAAACTATAAATAATTTGCTGCCACATTGCTGCGCCCCAAAGTACAGAAATATTGTTTCACAAAAACCAAATGGCTGCTGTTCCAGCAGCAAATGCGAAGGAAAGATCCATTTGAAACATCCTCTTGAGCCCAAGACTCTAGCTGTATTTCACTTGCATAAGAGACAATGCCCTTCTAAGCATAGCAGCTTGTTCTAGGGCAAAATTACGAGGACACAGTGAGCTGATGCCCCTGGTACATGTTGTGTGTCTGAGTATATTGGATGGTCCAAACCTGAGGTTAAAGTTAAGATTACTATGTAATGGTGGGCATCTGGGCATGCAGTTTCTTAATGATTGTGCTACTTTCGGCATCTATCCAAGACTGATGGGAATCTTGACTACATGCTCAGATTTGCACCATCACACAGGAATCCATCCTCAGTTTGGACCATCACTCCACCAATAAATACTCAGAACAACAATCCTCACAGGCATTCTAGGTTTTACACAACAACATGATTGAATCAGTGCTTAATTTGACCCGGTGGTTTCTGGTGCTTAGCACCGCACTTAATTGGTTTCTGGTGCTCAGCATCATCACTTAATTGTCAACGCTTTCCTTATGAGTGTCTGCTACATGGTGGCACTGTTCATCTAATTTAGAGATGAGCAGGACAATGATTGTTTATGAATACAATATACATTAACAAATTACTAATACCTGCCTCCCCAGCCATTCCTTTAGCTTTGGGGACCTGGAATAATCTGAACTGTTGCACGTGCAGGTAAGAGAGATGGTTAATACTTGTTTTAACAGGGATGACGGGGGCAACGGGTGGTGCAAGCTGCAGTGGCCTCCTGGTCAGGGTACTTATTATTTTACAAAATAAGCACTGGCTTGAATGAGTGATGGTGTACAATCGAACATGAATTTAGTTCAAGTTCAAGTTCAGTAATTTGTATAGCGCACTACTCAACCAGACGGTCTCAAGGCGCTTGGGGGAGGGAGGGTGCATTATTTATCGAATAGCCAGGTTTTAAGCTGCTTTCTGAAGGAGAGGTGGTTCTGTGTAAGGCGGAGTTGAGTGGGGAGAGAGTTCCAGGTTTTGGCTGCTAATTAGGAGAAGGATCTTCCTCCCATGGTGACTCTATTGATGTGCGGAATTGCGGCCAGGGCTTGATTGGATGAACGTAGTTGGCGGGTGGGTGTGTAGAAGGACAGTCGTTTGTTGAGGCATTCGGGTCCTAGGTCATAGAGGGCCTTGTGTGTGTGGTTGAGGAGACGGAACGTTATTCTCTTGTTGACGGGAAGCCAGTGGAGATCTTTCAGGTGACCGGAAATGTGAGCTTGACGGGGGATGTCCAGTATGAGTCTGGCTGAGGCGTTTTGGATGCGTTGGAGTTTTTTCTGTAGTTTGGCTGTGGTTCCGGCATAAAGGGTGTTTCCATAATCTAGTCGGCTAGTGACTAGTGCGTGGGTGACTGTCTTTCTTGTTTCGGTGGGGATCCAGCGGAAGATTTTTTTGAGCATGCGTAGGATGTTGAAGCAAGATGATGAAACGGAGTGCTCAGGAAAGTTAATTTGTTTTGTAGACCTACTGGATAGGTTGTGTGGGGTGTTGGTGACCACACCCTTCCTTAGGAGCACCGATAGATATTTGGAAACTTACACTACTCCCTTACTTGCAGAGCGCCCTCTTGACCTGGGTTACCGATTGTCTGGAGTCTAGGATGACGCCCAGGTTCCGTGCGTGATCTGTAAGTATGGGTGCTGTGCCCGGTGCTGGTGGCCACCATGAGTCGTCCCATGCAGAGGGGGACGATCCTAAGATGAGGACTTCCGTTTTGTCCAAGTTTAGTTTTAAACGGCTGTTCCTCATCCATTTGGATACTTCTTTCATTCCTTCGTGTAGATTGGTTTTGGAGGTGTTGGGGTCTTTGGCGAGGGAGAGGATTAGTTGGCTGTCGTCAGCGTAGGAGATGATGTTGAGGTTGTGTTGTCGCGCGATGGTTGCGAGGGGACTCATGTACACGTTGAAGAGGGTGGGACTGAGTGATGATCCTTGTGGTACGCCGTAGATGACTTCCGTTGCCTTTGATTTGAATGGGCGGAGTCGGACTCTCTGGGTTCTTCCTGCGAGGAACGAGATGATCCGGTCTAATGCTTTTCCTTGAATTCCGACGTTGCTAAGGCGTTGTATGAGGGTGTTATGACAGACTGTGTCGAAGGCGAAGGAGAGGTCAAGTAGGATGAGGGCGACTGTTTCTCCGTTGTCCAGTAGCGTTCGGATGTCGTCTGTAGCAGCGATGAGGGCAGTTTCGGTGCTGTGTTTGGCTCGAAAGCCAGACTGTGAGGGGTCGAGTGAATTGTTGGATTCAAGGAAGGCGGCGAGCTAACTATTCACGGCTTTCTCGATGGCTTTGGCAGGGAAGGGGAGGAGAGAGATGGGGCGGTAGTTCTTTAGTTCGGAGGGATCCGCTGTGGGTTTCTTCAGAAGGGCGCTGAGTTCGGCATGTTTCCAGCTTTCTGGGAAGGTGGCGGAGTTGAAGGAGCAGTTGATGACATTGCCGAGATGGGGTGCGATGATGGAGTCTGCTTTGTTGAAGATGTGGTGGGGCATGGGTCAGTTGGTGAACCTGAGTAGATGGAGTTCATCAGGCGGATGGTGTCTTCAGTAGTAATTGGGGTCCAGGTGCAAAGGTTGTGAAAGTACAGTTTTGGTTCGGAGGTGGTTGGAGTGGATTGTTCTTCGGACACGTTTTCAAAGCTGTTGTGAATGTCGGCGATTTTGTTGTGGAAAAAGAGGATAAAGAGTTGCAGAGGTCTTGGGAGGAAGTGATATCGTTGGTGCCGGCGGTGGGGTTGGTAAATTCTTTGAGGATGTTGAATAGTTCCTTGCTGTTGTGGGCGTTGTTGTCGAGTCAATCCTTGAATGCTTATTTCTTGGTGGATCGGATCAATTGGTGGTGTTTGCAGATGGTGTCCTGGAAGGTGGTCAGGTTGTCAGTGTTTGGGTTTTTTCTCCAGGATTTCTCGAGGGTACGACATAGCTTCTTGGATTTTTTAAGGTCATTGTTGAACCAGGGGGCCTTTTTGTTATCTTGTTTGATCTGGTGGTTTTTCAAGGGTGCTAATTCGTCCGCGCTGTGGGTGATCCATTGTGTGAGTTTGGTGGCAGCTTGGTTTGGGTCCGATGGTATGGCGGGGGGGTGTTGGTTAAGCGATGTTAAGAGTTGGTCGGTGGAGATTTTGTTCCAGTTTCTTCGAGGAATAGGTTGTGGTGGGATGTGGGTCGTGGTCTTTTTGTAGCTGAAGTGAACGCAGCTGTGGTCCGTCCAATGGAGAGCTGTGGTGTGATCGAAGGAGATGTGTTTGCTGGAGGTGAAGATAGGGTCGAGCGTGTGTCCGGCTAAGTGGGTGGGGGTGTCAACAAGTTGTTTGAGTCCGAGATTGGCCAGGTTGTCAAGAAGGGTAGTGGTGTTGCTATTGTTATTCTTTTCCAGGTGGAAGTTAAGGTCTCCCAGGAGAATGTAGTTCTCGGAGGTGAGGGCATGTGGGCTGATGAAGTCAGTGATGTCCTCGATGAATTGTGTGCGGGATCCTGGTGGTCTGTAGGTGAGGGTGCCTCTAAGTGTGGTCCTGGGGTCGGTGTGGATCTGGAAGTGAAGGTGTTCGGCGGTCGCGAGGTTATCGTCGGAGCTAGTCGTTATTCGGATGTTGTTCTTATGGACGATGGCGATGCCTCCTCCTGTTTGGTTGGTGCGGTCTTTTCGGATGATCTTGTAAGTGTCCGGGATTGCAATGGCGTTGTCGGGTGCTGATGAGGCGTTCATCCAAGTTTCTGTGAGGAATGCGACGTCCGGCGATGTGGTGTCGAGTAGGTCCCAGAGTTCAGTGGCGTGTTTGTGGACCGAGCGGGTGTTCAGCAGAATGCACTTCAGGTGGTTAGAATCGGAGCTGTGTTTGGAGGAGGAGGAATTAGTGTGGTTCCTGATGCAGGCGAACTTGCAGGATTGGCAGGCAAATGGTCCGTGGGTGTGTCCCGGGGTAGCAACGCAGCATTGTGGGGTGCGTCCGGGGTTAAGGGCATGGAGAGTAGCGGCGTCATACGTTAAGCGAGTGGAGAGGGTATTGCGGGGACCAGGGGGGCTGGCGCTGGGCGCGGTCCAGGCGCGGACGGGCTTAGACAGGCTTACCTTTGGCGCACCGTCGGCGCGCATGGGGCGCAATCGCAGCGCGTGAACGCTGCGCGTAGAAGCATCTGTCATATGTGGATAGTGGGTGGGGGGGGGCGAGGGAGGGTCAGCTGGGAGGCAGGAGCGAGGCTGAGAGGACCGGGCTCCGAGTCACAATAACAACAAGATGGCAGCAAATTGAAACCGGGAACAGGAAGGGGCACACAGAGTAATTGAGGATCTGTAAACACTCTCTGAAGAAAGCGCTACAAATTTAAATGCTAAAAAGCGAGCAATGCTTAATTAGGATCAAGGCTATGAAACTAAACAATGAGCCTGCGCATATGATTCAGCAATTAATATGAAGCACTCGATTAAGCTTCTACCAGTATAGCGCTATGGCAAGCAAGCTTCTACCAGTATAGCGCTATGGCAAGCAGCAGCTAGCGGACACGATTGCAAAGAGCAAAGCAATGAATGCAGCCAACGATACCACTGAGGAGCAGGGAGCGTGGGGAGCGACGGCTTCTGGAAGCGCCAGGACGGTCACAGCGCTTCAGAGGGCGGGGGTCAGGCTATGCAATCAGTGGGAGGGAGGGTCAGCTGGGAGGCGGGAGCGAGGCTGAGAGGACGGGGCTCCGAGTCACAATAACAACAATATGGCAGCAAATTGAAACCTGGAACAGGAAGGGGCACACAGAGTAATTGAGGATCTGTAAACACTCTCTGAAGAAAGCACTACAAATTTAAATGCAAGGAGGCGAGCAATGCTTAATTAGGATCAAGGCTATGAAACTAAACAATGAGCCTGCGCATATGATTCAACAATTAATATGAAGCACTCGATTAAGCTTCTACCAGTATAGCGCTATGGCAAGCAAGCTTCTACCAGTATAGCGCTATGGCAAGCAGCAGCTAGCGGATACGATTGCAAAGAGCAAAGCAATGAATGCAGCCAACGATACCACTGAGGAGCAGGGAGTGTGGGGAGCGACCGCTTCGGGAAGCGCCAGGACGGTCACAGCGCTTCAGAGGGCGAG
Source organism: Lissotriton vulgaris (assembly GCF_964263255.1). Classification (NCBI taxonomy): domain Eukaryota; kingdom Metazoa; phylum Chordata; class Amphibia; order Caudata; family Salamandridae; genus Lissotriton; species Lissotriton vulgaris. The sequence continues at coordinate 394,710,668 of NC_141693.1, forward strand.
GGTCAGGCTATGCAATCAGTGGGAGGGAAGGTCAGCTGGGAGGCGGGAGCGAGGCTGAGAGGACGGGGCTCCGAGTCACAATAACAACAAGATGGCAGCAAATTGAAACCGGGAACAGGAAGGGGCACACAGAGTAATTGAGGATCTGTAAACACTCTCTGAAGAAAGCGCTACAAATTTAAATGCAAAAAAGTGAGCAATGCTTAATTAGGATCAAGGCTATGAAACTAAACAATGAGCCTGCTCATATGATTCAACAATTAATATGAAGCACTCGATTAAGCTTCTACCAGTATAGCGCTGTGGCATGCAAGCTTCTACCAGTATAGCGCTATGGCAAGCAGCAGCTAGCAGGCACGATTGCAAAGAGCAAAGCAATGAATGCAGCCAACGATACCACTGAGGAGCAGGGAGCGTGGGGAGCGACCGCTTCGGGAAGCGCCAGGACGGTCACAGCGCTTCAGAGGGCGGGGGTCAGGCTATGCAATCAGTGGGAGGGAGGGTCAGCTGGGAGGCGGGAGCGAGGCTGAGAGGACGGGGCTCCGAGTCAAAATAACAACAAGATGGCAGCAAATTGAAACCGGGAACAGGAAGGGGCACACAGAGTAATTGAGGATCTGTAAACACTCTCTGAAGAAAGCGCTACAAATTTAAATGCAAAAAAGCGAGCAATGCTTAATTAGGATCAAGGCTATGAAACTAAACAGTGAGCCTGCGCATATGATTCAACAATTATTATGAAGCACTCGATTAAGCTTCTACCAGTATAGCGCTATGGCATGCAAGCTTCTACTAGTATAGCGCTATGGCAAGCAGCAGCTAGCAGGCACGATTGCAAAGAGCAAAGCAATGAATGCAGCCAACGATACCACTGAGGAGCAGGGAGCGTGGGGAGCGACCGCTTCTGGAAGGGCCAGGACGGCTCTTCCAGATTTATTGAGTGATGATTAGAATTATTAGAATTAGAATTATTGAGTGATGGTGTACATCTGAATATCCACCAAGGGCTACTGGTTGATGGTGGGCATCAGGGCATGCAGTTTCTTAATGATGGTGCTACTTTCGGCATCTATCTAAGACTTCTCAGTGGTGATGGGAATCTTGAATACATGCTCAGATTTGCACCATCACATAGGAATCCTCAATCCACCCTCCGTTTTGCAGCACCACTCAACCAATAATACTCAGAACATTGGGGCATATTATCAAGAACAGGCGATACATTATCGCCGCTTTTATCGGCAGGAAACTGCTGATAAAGCGGCGATAATGGCCTTGATAATATGCTCTATGAATTCCAATCGAAGCCCATGTTAGATGTGAACACATCTAACATGGGCTTCGATTGGAATTCATAGAGCATATTATCAAGCCCATTATCGCCGCTTTATCGGCAGTTTCCTGCCGATAAAAGCGGCGATAATGTATCGCCTGTCCTTGATAATATGCCTCATCATTCCTCACCAGCATTGCTTTACTACGCTGTCTTTGTTTTGCCCTTCAACATGCTCGAATTAGTGATGGTGTAAAATCGAACATGATTTTAGTAATTATTGAGTGATGGTGTATATCTAAATATCCACCAAAGACTACTGTGTGATGTGGTCAATCTGACTGTGCATTTTAGATTAAAGAGTGATTAAACAAAATTGAAAATGCTCACTGCATATTTTTAAAAAGCATATAGGGTCAATGAATGATAGTGGAAATCCATCTGAACATGCACATAGGAATAATTGATATGGTGAACATGTGAGCATGTAATAAGGATTACTGAGTGACAGGGCAAATATGAACACACACCAGGAAATATTGAGTGCTTGTACAAATCTGTGCACTCATTTATTATTAACGAATGATGGTGCAAATCTGAATGTTCCTCAGGATGTTCGAGTAATAACATAAATGCATTCAGGATTATTGCTTCATTGTACAAATTTGAAAATGCATTCTAGGTTAAGTTATTGTGCAAATATGAACATGCATTCATGATTAATGATTTATTGTGCAAATCTAAACATGCGGCAGCGATTAGCGATTGGTAGTGCAAATCTAAGCATGTACTAAGGACTATTGAATAATGCAGTATATCAAACAACATCAATAAAAAATATTTAACACGTGATCTGTTTCTGTTGCAAAACTATCCACACACACGACTTCATGAATATTGCCCCGTTCTCAATTAATGCTGTTATGTGCAATTCTTTAAACTCAAATCAAACGGAAGGCCTTTTAGCTTTCCAAATGCTAGTTAAGCAATTCGGGCATGCGAAGGGGTGTTGAATGACAAACCAGTACTGATGGATGTCATGTGACTAAGACCTCCTGGCAGCTTTGATTACTTTGTTTTCTTTTGGTGATAGCTTTTTCTTTGCAGGCATTTCATTTATTGTATTTTACTGAGCAAACGGGGAAATATGATGAGTACTAGGTTTTGTCTTGTTTACCATTGTGTTAAAAGTGAATAAAAAACGTGACGTTTGTTAATGTTCCACACAGATTTTGGATAGAGTGCACCTCTTCAGGGTACACAGGGATTTGGACCCAGGGCCATTGTGGACCCTTACCCTTCCATAGCTGCCAATGTTTCATATTGGTTATTTGTGACATGTTCATAATTGTACTTATGACTGACATTCAATGACTACGAGTGACACTTTCTCACGAGCAAAATCCAACCATGAAGGAAAACCTATAAATATCAGAAATTACTCCTATTTGAGCAATGAGAAACTCTAAGAAGATCATAAAGCTGGTGCAAGCACCAGAAATGGAAGTGCACTAACCACACAGGAGGGCCTCGTCGTGATTAAGAGATTCCAAATTGCGGGTATGATTTAACCGGTTTATTGAAGGAAATGAGCTTGTGAAGAAGTGCACCACAGCTGCAGACCCCAACTAACCAACAGCCAACGTTCTTGACTACTGAGCACAACTAGCACAGAACTGTGAGCAGAGCTGTAACTTGCAGGCTCTGAATAATGGCGTGGCTCTGACTAAATAAAATAAAATTAGGAGATAAATAATTTGCCACAATTGTGAGTGACAGAGCGAGCGCCACCACGGTACGGGTTAGCTCAGTCACGACAACTCTGGTCATACTGTGCACTGTACATGCAGCTGATGTCTTTGATAACAGTTTTTACGTTTTTATGTCACTGTGTAGATTAGGATTACAATTTATGAACCGTAAGTAACAAAAGGATCTCTGTGACAAAAGCAGTACCCCCTGACCTAACAACATAAAATACTGTTCCGTGACATGCAGAATATCAATCAATCAATCACAACATTTGTATAGTGTGCTACTCACCCGTAAGGGTCTCCAGGCGCGGGGGGGTGGGGGTAGGTGCTGCAACTGCTCGAACAGCCAGGTGTTGAGCAGCCTCCTGAAGGTTAGAAGGTCTTCGGTCTGCGGTAGGAGGATGGGGAGGGTGTTCCAGGACTTGACGGCGAGGTGGGAGAATGATCTGCCACCGGTGGTCATTCTCCTGGTGTGGGGGACGGTCGCAAGGCTGAGGTCGGCGGAGCTGGCGGTTAGGGGTGTAGAAGGTGAGCTGTTTGTTGAGGTATGCCGGACCGGTGTTGTGGAGGGCTTTGTGTGCGTGGGTGAGGAGCTTGAAGGAGATCCTCTTGTTGATGGGGAGCCAGTGCAGGTCTCTCAGGTGGGGTGTGATGTGGCTGTGGCGTGGGATGTCGAGGATCAGGCGGGCAGAGGTGTTCTGTATGCGTTGCAGTTGTTTCAGTAGTTTGGCTGGGGCTCCCGCGTAAAGGGCGTTTCCGTTGTCCAGTCTGCTGCGGACGAGGGCCTGGGTGACTGTTCTTCTAGTGTCAGTGGGGATCCACTTGCAGATCTTTCGGAGCATGTAGACGGTGTTGAAGCAGGAGGATGAGATGGCGTTGACTTGCTTGGTCATGGAGAGTATGAGGTTGAGGATGAATCCCAGGTTGCGTGCGTGGTCGGCGGATGTTGGAGCAGCACCCATGGTGGTCGGCCACCAGAAGTCGTCCCAGGCTGAAGGTGAGGAGCTGAGGATGAGGACCTCCATTTTGTCTGAGTTCAGCTTCAGGTGGCTGTACCTTCATGGAGGTTGGTTTTGGTGGTGACAGGGTCCTTGGTGAGTGAGAGGATCAGTTGTGTGTCGGCGTAGGAGAGGATGTTGAGGTTGTGCAGTCTGACGATGTGGGCGAGTGGGGCCATGTATATGTGTCGGGCTGAGGGAGGATCCTTGGGGTACACCGCAGATGATCTTGGTGGCTTCGGAACTGAAGGGAGGGAGGTGGACACTCTGTGTTCTGCCGGAGAGGAAGGAGGTGTCCAGTCCAGGGCTTTGCCTCGAATTCCTGCGTCGTGGAGGCGGGTGCGTAGGGTGTGGTGGCAGACAGTGTCGAAGGTGGCTGACAGGTCCAGGAGGATGAGGGCCGCGGTCTCGCCGTTGTCCAGTCGGGCCCTGATGTCATCGGCGGCGGCGATGAGGGCAGTCTCTGTGCTGTGGTTGCTGTGGAAACCGGACTGTTAGTGGTCCAGGATGTTGTTTTTCTCGAGGTAGTGGGTTAGCAGTTTGTTGACTGTTTTCTCAATGACCTTCGCCCGGAACGGGAGCAGGGAGATGGGCCGGAAGTACTTGAGGTCCTTGGGGTCTGCTTTGGGCTTCTTGAACAGGTCGTAGATCTCGGCATGCTTCCAGCTCTCCGGGAAGGTTGCGGTTTCAAATGAGATGTTGATGGCTTTGCGGAGGTGGGGTGCGATGGTGGTGCTGGCTTTGTTGAAGATGTGGTGGGGGCACGGGTCTGATGGAGAGCCGGAGTGGATGGTGCTCATGGTTTTGACGGTGTGGTCGTTGTTTATGTTGTTCCAGCTGACGAGGGGGTCGCCGCGGGCAGTGGCTGATGGCTCTGGGGTATCGCGGGCTATGTTGGGTGCCTGGTTGTTGAAGCTGTCGTGGATGTCTGTGATTTTGTGGTGGAAGAAGGAGGCCAGGGAGTTGCACAGGTCTTGTGAAGGAGGGATGTCGTTGGTGCTGGCTTTAGGGTTGGAGAGCTCCCTCACAATGTTGAAGAGATCTTTGCTGTTGTGTGCGTTGCTGTCGAGGTGGTCCTTGAAGGAGGTTTTTTTGGCGGATCTGATGAGGTGATGATGCTGGTGTATGGCATTCTTGTGGGCTGTTTGGTTCTCTGGTGTTTGTTTGTGGCGCCATTTCCTTTCTAGCTTTCGGCAGTTTTGTTTGGAGGTCTGGAGATCCGTGGTGAACCAGCCGGCAGTCTTGTTCTTGTGGCTGTTAGAGGGATTCTTGATTGGGGTGAGGGTGTTAGCGCAGTCTTCGATCCAGTGTCTGAGGCTGCAGGCTGCGGCACCTGGGTTGGTGGGGTCTGTGGGTGTGTTCCGGGCGAGGGCGGTGTGTGGCTGGTCTTTAGTACTTTTGCTCCAGCAGCGGTGGGGGATAAGTTGGGTGCGGTGGTGCATGGTAGGCTTCTTGAAGGAGAAGTGGACGCAGCGGTGATCAGTCCAGTGGAGTTCGGTGGTGTGGCTGAAGGAAATGTGGGGCTTGCGGAAAAAATGGGATCAAGCGTGTGTCCGGCAGAGTGGGTGGGGGTTGTGACAAGCTGTTTGAGTCCGAGGTTGGTCAGGTTGTCGAGCAGGGGGATGGAGTTGGTGTCGTTGTTTTTCTCGAGGTGGAAGTTTTACCCCCGAGGAGGATGTAGTCCGTGGACGCTAGAGCTTGCGTGCTGATGAAGTCGGCAATGGAGTCACTGAACAGCGCTCGGGGTCCAGGGGACCTGTATATCAGAGTTCCTCTGAGGATGGTGTTGGGATCAGTGTTGATCTGGAAGTGCAGGTGTTCGGCGATGCTGAGGGTGTCGTCAGAGTTGGTTGAGATCTTGGGGGTGGTCTTATAGACGATGGCGATTCCACCTCCTACTTCGTTAGTGCGGTCCCTGCGGGTGATCTTGTAGCCGTCCGGGATGGCTATGGCAATGTCGGGAGCCTAGGACTTATTCATTCAGGTCCCCGTCAGGAAAGCGATGTCCGGGGAGGATGTGTTGAGCAGGTCCCAGAGTTCGATGGCGTGTTTGCGGGCAGAGCGGGTGTTTAGGAATACTCATCTGAGATAGTTGCGTCCTGTCCTGGTGGGAGGATTGGCCGGTCTGTTGCTGGTGAAGCTGCAGTTCCGGCAGGAGAAAGGTCCTTGGGTGCGTTTCTGGGTATCCTGGAAGCAGGAGTGAGTTTGACCAGTGATGAGTGCGTGGAGGGTGCTGGCATCGTAGCGGAGTCTGGTGTCGTGGTGGTGTTCGTGGGGACCGTGCAGCAGTCGTCATAAAATGGGGAGGGGGGCGGGAGCAGGAAGGGGGCAGTGCGGGCTGGATCGGTGGGCAGGGCCGCAGGGGCAGCAGCGGCGGGAAAGAGCGGGCAACACAGAGGTGCCTGGAGGAAGGGGCACAAGTACACAACACGCACAAAATATGGGGCACAGTACAGGAAAAGAAAAATAAAATACAGGAAATACAAGGGAAGGAATAAAGCAGCGTGAACACAGTATGGGGTGCAGGAGAGGAGGGGAGAAATTACGGGGGCGCAGGAGGCAGGAGCAGTTACCGCTGAGCGGACTGCTGGCTCGAACCTAGGAGCTGGGAGGCAGTAGTAACGCGCGGCGTACAGGCGAGGCTTCTGGGGAGAGTGCTGGCCTTGAGCCAGTCAGCAGCAGACATGTTAACCCTCTGTGTTACTGGTAAGTTGCATGAGACAATGCTGATCTCTCTGCAAGAGGAACATTATTATTCACCACGTTAACTTTCACTTACTCACGGAGTATTGGGTAAATAATTCCTGCTGCTCAGCCTGGTCGCTGCAGCTGGAGTGTGTGGGTGTCACTCACTGCAGACAGGTGATCAGACAGGTGATCTGACTGAAAGTGTTGTGATGTGCTGGAGACAAGAGAAGACTGGCTCTTCTGCAACTGTAGATTGTAGCGTGGGTGAGAAGTCCTTGCATGTTGTGCTTTCAGAGCTCTGCCCTATGCCTCAAGAAACATGGCGCCCACTCTCGGTCTCCCCATGGTCATCAGCCTCCCACAACAAACTCCGGCAGCAATGAGCACTAGCAGGACGTGACGTCAGTCCCCATGGTGCCAGACTGCATCACACAACCTGATGTCTCGGTAGTAGCAATTGGGCACTACTTCGATGTGCTGTCAGGTCTGAGGGCCACACTGCAGGCCAATTAATCTCCAAGGTGAAGGAAACATTGTAGCAGCCTGCCAGCAGCAGCTTCTACTAGCTCAGCCAGATGAGCCCTAAACCTGCGGGAGCAGCACATGCACGCCATAGCGTGCTTCCAGCCAATCAAGTGTTTAAGTACAGTAGGCAACGTTAATGGCTTGACAGCTGAGGCGCTATGCCTATACCTTGTGACAATGCATTTTGGTGCAGTGATGCTGAGCACGACAGTGAAATGCTGTTAGATTTGGGGGTCTCTAGTTGGCACAGGTAGGTACTTGTGACAAATAAGGATCCCTGCCTCTAGTCAGGATAAGGGGATTAAACTCCTAAAATAACCCCTGCTCACCCCCTTTGGTACCTTGGCACAAGCAGACAGGCTTATCCCAGAGGCAGTGTGTAAAGCATTTGTGACCACATACAGTAACCCAGTGAAAACACTACAGATGGACACCACAACAAGGTTTTATATCAAAAATAAGTATACTTTATATAGATTTACCACAAGACCATAAACAACAAAAATACACAATACTGTTACTTTAAGATGGTAGTTTTAGCTTAGTTCCGTTCATTCTTAAGATGCGACACTCGGCACCCTTACAATGCATTGCTTTTCCACGACAAACAATGTTGCAGCGACGGAAAAGTGGCATAGTTCAGGTGCAAAGAAATAAAGACGTGAAGATCTTCCAGATGCTGCACACTTCTCCGGGGATGCGAGAAGTTCTCGGTTTGATGCTTGGACTGCAGAGGCAACACCCTTGTTTAGAAGTACAACGGTAACAGCTTCAGCTGTGACACTCTTCTCCCACGTTTGCGTGAAGCTTCCGCACGATGCGACAACTACAGCAGCAACATCCTTGTTCAGAAATGCGAAGGCAGCAGCTCTGACTGCGATGCGCTTCTCGGGGAATGCGAGGCGCTTTCCTCGATGCGGTGCAATGCGACAGTTCCAGCATTGACACCCTTGTTCAGGAGTGCGACGGCAGCAACAGCGATGGCGACACGCTTCTTCCTCATTGCGAGACTCTTCTCTCGATGCGGTGCAGTGCGACAACTCCAGCAGCGACACCCTTGTTCAGAAGTGCGACGGCGACACGCTTTGTTTTTGTTGAGTCGTGCTTCCAGCTCCTTGCGACACGCAGTCCCTCGGAAGGCCCAAAACAGCAGCAGGCACTTCCACAAGGACCCTGGGAAGCAGGGGGTTGAAGCCTGTTGTCCCTGAGACTTCAGCAGGAGGCAATCTCTTTTCCAAGCCCTTGGAAATCCTTCACAAGTTGAAAGCAAAGTACACAAAGTTCATTTCTCCTTCCTTTGGCAGAAAGGCAACCACTGCAGGCCAATCCCCCAAGCAGCACTTCTGCCTTGGAATAGTCTCTCGTCAGTTTCTTCAGGTTCCTCTCCTCAGTAAAGGTTTCTTCTTGTAGTCCAAAAGTGATATATTTTCATGGGATCAGGGTCCCAATATTTATATCCCAAAATCCTTTGTTCTCTGAGGGGAGAGGGGCCTTTGCCCAGTCCAAGCCAGTTCTGAAGCACTCTGTTTATCAGACTTCTCCTTTCTTTTCACAGTGCAGGGCAGAAACATCAGACCCCCCACAGGAGGTGGAGCCAGCATTGTGGAAGGCAAGTACAGCCCTGGAGCACTTTGTTGACAGGACTCCTTCTCTTCTTTCAGTGTGCAGGGCAGAGACATCAGCCACTCCCCAGGAGGTGGAGCCAGCATTGTGGAAGGCAGGCACAGCCCTATTCAAGGTTCAGCGGCAACTCCTCCCTCCCATCTAGATGCAGATCTCTCTATTCACCACTGAGCTGACTCATCCTGTCTCTTGGAAATACCCCAGCCCTGTCAGTCAAAAACTCCAGACAAGGAATACACAACCTAGCAGAGGCAGGCTTGAAAGGTTAGTCAAGAAAATACCTACTTTCTAAAAGTGGTATTTTCAAACACATAATGTTAAAACCAACTTCACTAAAATATGTATTTTATCATTCTGAGTCCAGGCATACTAAACTCGAATTTCTACCATGTTCTCTGAGTCAGTTAGGATTATAAGAAGGTAATAATCTAACTGCTCATTCTGGCCTATGGGGAACATGTAGCCTTGCAATAGTGAAAAACGAAAATGGCTGTAATTCACTATTAGGACATGCCACACACATCAGGGCTTGTCCTACCTTATACTTACAATTGACCCTTCCCATGGGCCTACCATAGGGGTGTCTGATATGAAGAAAAGGGAAGGTTTAGAGACTGGCAAGTGGGTGCACTTGCCCAGTCAGCATGACAATAGCAGACTGCACACAGGTTCTGCAATGGCAGACCTTAGTCACATTTTACAAGGCTGCTTCTGTGGGTGGCACAACCAGTGCTGCAAGCCCACCAGCAACATTTGGATTTACACGCCCAGGGCACACTCAGTTCACTGTACTAGGGTCTGACAAGTAAACCAATTTGCCATACATGGAACCACTAATTAATACATCAATTTATAATAGGGAGCACTTGCACTGTGGGACTGGACAGCAGTGGCACACTGCCCAAAGCATCTAACACCAGCAAAAATACATGAGGCAACAGCAAAAAATGGAAGGGAGACCCACGTCAATGGTGCCAGGTCTAACAAATGCGTTAGTCTAACGTGTGGTACTTGGCAGGATGCCTTCCATGATCTCTGGATTCTTTGACCAGGGGGCTAGAGGGGTAGGTCATGAGTTCACGGTTCAGGCTTCTAGTGCCTCATCTCATGAATGCGGGGCAGGGGACGGCCGAGGCCGAAAGGAGACTGCACTAGCTGCGTGTCACTTCCAGTCCCAGTGTTGCGATGGCAATGGGCTAAATATGCCCACATCAAACCCCACTGCATTTGCATGCACCATTTAGGAATGTAGACACTAATCCAGTGCACATCACTGCACAACTGAATGCACCTGAGATTCCTCTCCCAGCTGCAGAAGTTGCTGGGTTTGATGAGGTCCTTAGAACCTTGAGGGTTATTCGTCAGTCTTTACAAAGCATCTCCAAGAGCACAGGGGATAAGCATTCGCAGCAGTCCGCCCCAGCCAAAAGTGCTGGTAGGCAACCAGAGTCATCACCATCTGGTGGAAATAGAAGATCCCCAGTCCAAGCAACTCTGTTACTGTGGGCCTCAGTCACAGGAGAGCACTATGGCAACAAGGTGGAGCCTACCACTGCATGCATTTGCACATAGGATTTTATTGTCTCTGTGTGAAGTTCTGCAGTATTAAGAACTTATTACTAGAAGAATAGCCCCCTTCATGGAAAAAAATACAGCCTTCCTAAGAGGAAGCCTAATAACCTGAAGTGTTATTCATGTCCTACAAACAGAAGCTCACATAAATGCTGAGTCCTACATACAACTATTTGCGTAAAAGTGTGCACTGCAAATATGTTTCGTCTCCTAGCAGCAGCTTGTCATTTTCTCTCCCTTACTGTTACCCAGAGACAGGCTCTGTCTTTCATGCTGATTTATCAAAATCACCAAATACCTGTCATATCTATTTAAGGTCAGAAAAATTATATCATATAAAGAAACCATTTCCGTTAAACCCAATGCTAATCTGGTGTGAGACTGATTTATGGCAGTTCTTCACTGGACTAAAACCCCTACCATTTACAGGATTGAAATGGAATGAGAGGAGTTTGTGAATGTGCACAAACATACATGTCTGTGGGCATTCCCAACTTCCAAGGCTAACAATTCAATGGAAAGCTCATTTTCACACCCCTTGAGTGGTATGTATCTATGCAGAGACCTCCTTACTCATAACGAATACCTAAATGGGGTTTACTCCTGGCACACATTACTTTGTGAATTCCTGGCAGATGTATCAAAGGAAAAATCGGTCGTAGACTTACAGGGCCTTATTTATGAAGGCCTGTTACACTTTTACTCTCCTGTTGCATCACATTTTGCGATGCTGTGGCGGCGTAAATAATGTGCCATGTGGCGCCATATTTACAAAGTGACGCATCTAAACAGATGTGCCACTTTGTAAAGGCCTGGTCTATATTATACCTGCGTTAGGTATAATGTATGCAGGGTGGGCATTCCCCCATAATAAAGGGTCATAGAAGTGGCGCAGTGAAATCTATGAGATTTCACTGGGACACTTCTAGGATGCTACTGTGTCAATATCTTACACCTCACAGCAGGCGTAAGACTGACGCAGACCCTTACATATGGGGCTGTCCATGTGAAAGGACACATTGCTGGAGTTCCGTCTGTTTTCAGACTCACCCCAGCAATGCGTCACTTTTGCACCTAAAGATACGTCAGAAACACTGACGTATCTGTAATTTCTTGCGACATGTAGCACCGTACATTAAATACGACGCATCCATCGTGTCGCATGGAGGGTGCAGTGAAAACTGTTGCATCGCTATTTTGTCGCAGCAATGCAACAGTTTTCACAATTGAGGCCCACAATGTTCACCTGGAAAGTTTCAGGAGCTTAATGTTCAAAAGTCAAATATGCAAGTTATGCTAATATGAATGTTTCAGTAGTAAACGCACCTAAAGTGCCTTACTACAGAGGATGGTATCCGATCTCCATTGACCAGACTTACCTGCATTTTGTTTCAATAATATCTTGACGTATCTTGGTCTAGAGGCCACGTACTCACTTCAGTCTTGTGACATCCATGCTACACATCAGAAATCAAATTCAATTTTAAACTTCGATTTAGTGTACAGACAGCACAAATATGCTTTCTGAAAAGGTTGAACATTTCTGCTTTATGAACTATTACATACCTGACTAGTCCCGGCAGCCTAGAAACCTTCTGTGTGTACTGTGCTGATCATTCACCTGAACCAGTTGCTGTGGCCAGGACTCTGGTCACCACCAGCAATAAAAATCTCAACTAGAAAGGTAATGGTGGCTTTAGCAAAGAACGAGAAGAGAAAGGGAAAGGTTGGGCATCTGTCACACAAACACAGGCAGGATGACGTGAGATGATGTATGTGAATTTATGGACAAACGAAAACTGAGAATTTCACATAAAGAGGTGCTGACAAGTGTGAGAGGGAGCAGCATGTGCACTTTGCACACATAGGTTCATAGATTCCCACCAATCACTGTTGTGTTACCCCTGAAAAGAATATGTCCCACCAGCGGACAATCGGAATGATGCTTGATCCTCATTTTTATCAAATTGTTACAATTTTTTTTGTATCCTACAAACATAAAGCATTTAAAAGTATCCACAAATTCATCATTATAGCACAATTGCAAGACATGAATTTCATAACAACGACAAAACACTCAAACGATAAACTATTACAAAAAAATCTATATTTAAATGTGAGTCGAAAATAAGAGGTTGGCATAACTTTTTCCTTTGCATTAAAAAATCCTGCTTAGCTGCAATAACATTTTCCAGCTTTCTCCTGCTTTTGTTCACATGTGAGTGCGCACCTTATTTTTTCCCCAATCTGTCCAAGAGCGAGCATCAAGAGAAAGACCATCCCAGCAGCTCCTTAAATAAGCATTTGCAATGCAATAGGTCTCGCATTTACGAGACTTTGAGCTACTGGTACTATAAATGACAATAGCTTAAATTCTCGTAAATGCGAGACCTATTGAATTGCAAATATTGTTTGTTTCGAAGCGCCCCATGCCGCATTTGCACTTAATAGAGGCAATGCCCCATTCTTTAGACGAGCTGCGTCTAAAGAAAGGGGCTTGGCCTCCATTAAGTGTGAGCGCGGCATGGGGCGCTTGGAAAAAACCCACCCAAAAATATTTGTAAGCAATTGGTGTTGCATTTGTGAGAGTTTAAGCTATTGTCATTTACAATGCCAGTAGCTCCAACTCTCCTAATTGCGAGACCTATGGCATTCCAAAAAACCAGCCGCCATTGTCCCGGCTGCTTGAAAAGAGAAAGCGCGCATGTTGCGCTGCATGTTGCTGCAAAGCACGTTGTGCCTGCAGTAAGACAAAACTCACTAAAGAAATAGTGCTTACAGACTAAATAACACAGACGATGTTACAACAGAAGTAAAAGGGCCAGTCCTCATGGGAGGTTACAAATGAAGACAAGGTTGGTACTAAGGAGTGACTAACCAGCCGGTTAAAAATCAGAAGCCAGCATTTACAAAGGACAAAGACACAAGCCAATGAAAATTATGGGCGGAGCTTCAAGTGCATACTCTAATACAGCATGCTTCGCAAAGCAGCACATGCGCTGCCCAGGCTCGACATTAAAAAAAAATCCAGAAAACACACAATTAGATGCACGCAAGGAAGCTTGCAGTTGGTAGGCGCAGGTCAGCAAGAGAAGGGACCCCAGTGTTGAAAAATCATAGCTGATAAGACCAGCTTACCTGCCTCACACCTACACTAATGGGGTTATGAGATGGGTCACTCAAGGAGGCCACATTTGCAATTCCTGCCGCCTGCTCACTTGCTGGAGTTAAGTGCTTTTGTTTCAATATGCTAATGCACCTAACTCATTTGAAAGCTCTTTGACCTCCTGCTCCTCTCACTATTGCAGTCGCTTATTAGCATGTCAACAGGCTACAGGGAGACGCCCATCATGCTTGCAAATAAAAGACATCTTACTTGCTTGCCAACTTTACTTTAAACAAATGCGTCAACGCATGTCTTTTGTTTATTGCATTTTGTTTTTAGATGTACCAAACCCGGTTTATCTCCACTTCCATTTAGCACATCACTTTGACAATATCTGAACTACCGCCAATTCGTGTAAGAGATACAGGTTAAAGCTTTACAAGAGGTAAACTTTATTTTAAAAGTTGTCCTCGCGTGTTTTTTTCTGTAGCATTCTCAAAAGCTAGAGCACAATTCAGAACACTATTAAAAAGTGGGTCTGGGCAAAATTTAAAAGTAATTTAAGTAATTTCAGAAAATTCGCATTACGTTTGTTAAGCAAAATTCCTGAAATTATATCACGCCACATCACGTAATTAAATTACGGTATGATCGCATCAAAATTATTGCATGGATATAAGATGCATGACCAGAACGCGAGCGGCTGTTGCTAGCTGTACTCGTGTTTTAGCTCTTTTTTTTTTTACTGCGAAGTGCGTCATCATGTCTAAAATAAACGTGAGAACGCATTTCATGCAAAAATAAGCTGACATGTATGAGGCCATCCAAGACACAAATGCTGCAGTCTCGAGACATCCATTTTTAGGAATGTAATGTTCCCCGAGACCCATGAAATAGATTCATTGATTGAATGTCCACGTGCAAGGGGATTAGATGCCTGAGCAATCAATAAATGTAAGAACATTGGTTTAGTAAAGGTTAGGGACCGATTTAACCCAGGCTCTAACGCAGTCTGGAAGATGCTAATCGTACGGATTATCAAACATGATGGTTCGCTTTTACTTTACTAGTGTCAGATTGCGAATATGTAACCAGCGCTTCAATGGAAGATCTGTAGATTTGTATCCAGTGCCTATCCACAACCCACCTGTTGCAAATGGGAAGGGCTGGCTTTAGCGCTAGTGGCGCCCATTGCGACAATGTTTGTCGGCGCCCCCCAATAACTACCTCCGGTACGGATTCCCTCACTACCACCCTTTAACAGCACCCCTCAAGTCTCCATACCTACTCTCTCTCAGATACGTTTGATTTGTTTTATAGTGCCCTTGTCACTCATACTAGTGCTGGGTGTCAGAGCACTTTACATCACACACACTACACAGAGACAATCATAGATGTGTAGATTAGTGTATAGGAAAGATTACATAAAACAGAGGACTACAACAAGGTACAGGAGCCACTTCATCCATACTGGTAGACAGTATAGTTTAATAGTGCTTGGTCTGGAGATGCATAAACTCTAATTTTGAAACCTAATACCATGGCTGGGGGTTCTTTATAATATTTAGAACTGATTTCTATCCAAATGAACCCTTTTCCCAACATTAGGATAATGAAAGACAGGATAAAATCATAGCACTCTAATACCTTACAGTATTTATGCAGCTCTGTGGTGACAGTTAATAGCTCACTGTACTATGTTAGGATTATAATTTATAAACTGCAAGTCACAAAATGATCGCTCCAGAAAAAAACAGTAACTCACTGACCTATTTGTATTATATGTGCTTTGTGATCTCAATGGTCCAAGTTCTTTTCAACAGGCATATTAACCCTCTACCCTACCTTACCACGGGTCAAAACCTCCACTAGACAAACCTCCGATCTCTCCCTAAGAAGAACATTAAAATCACCGGAGTTATTGTGACATTTATATTGTTGCCTGTAAATTTCTGGAGGCCAGGAAGAATGCGGCAGCAGGTGCTTTTAAAACCACACAATACTTCCAAATACTACGCCCCACCCGAATTCAGCACCTGGTGCGGTTGCACAAGTCACGTCCTGAAATTGGGTTAAGTCCATGCAGTATTTTTTAACTTTTGGGATCACTCTGTTTAGGACTTTTTTTACTGTGGTTGAGCCTCACTTTATGTGTCTCACTCATGGCAATCTCATCGTAAACAGACAGGTCATGTTTACCTCCAGTGACTGCCCTTTAAGGTAAGGCCTCTGTGATACAGCAAGGGTAAGAGGCACTTGGATAGTTACACGTAAACACTTACGCGTAGGGTTTTGTGGGCGAGACTACTGTTGTGTGCAGCCTGGTAATTGCACACAGGTATCCTGGTGCAGACAGGACTCTACATAATTAGATACTGCCTGAGGTAGGCCTTATAATGTTAGTGTACGCTAATAGGGAAAGTCAGTGTGATTTACTGTTTTGCCTGTAGTAACACTTTATTACACACATAGCGAGAACACTGACTTAGAGGGCAGTTTAACTTCCCTTTGGCCTACAGAGACCAGTGACATATTGCATTGGGGTGAGACCTGTGCTGGAAAATCAGGTCTGTAAGTTCCACAAATATATCTGAACCACTTAGTGGTCACCAAGATTTGTCATATTTCTCTGGCTCATCTCAGGATCAGAGCCCTGGCCTTTTGTCACTCTGCTATGCAAGGTTAAGCAAATTTTTCTTCAGGAGCGGTAACAAAACCCTGCCACACAAAGGGAGCTATTCTCAGGGCTTCACACAGCTCCTGAGGAGGAAAGGGATGGGGCAATATTATCTCCACCAATCAATCATCCGTCACACTGTACAAGGAATGGGCATGCCCAAGCCAACTGAACAAAGGAGGGAGCCCAGACCTCAGAAGCCAACACAAGAGAGGGCTCCCCTTTGAAAATCTAGTGAGAAAGGCCCTGGCAGTGATGTCAGTGAGGGGTGGAGCTGAGGCCCCAGAGGAGATGTGGCGAGTAAGAAGTGAATGTTGCCATTTTGAACTGTCCCAGCATGCTGTGCAGGAGTTTTGGGACAGTGTGGAGAGGTGATGTGGCACCCTGGGATTAGCCAGGGGTGCCTGGCTTCTGGAACTTTCCACTCCCCTTTAAAATCTCTTGCACAAGGAGGATACTCTCTCTGGCCTGGTGATTTTTCTGCACTTCCCTGCTGGACTCTGGGGTCGCAATGGATAACTGGAAGGAAGACCCTCTAATGTCGAGAAAGAACAAAGGACTCTGCCCAGTTGACCACAGGAACAGTGGGTCTTTCCAAGGGCCAATGGGGCTGGCTTCCTTATACCCACTCAGGATCAGCACGGGAAAGCCTTGGACTTCTGTGCCCAGAAACCAAGACCACGAGAAAGGCAGGTTCAGGGAGCCTGGAGAACCAGTTTCCTGATAATTGTATTGCTTTGGCAGCCAGAAGGTCCGCTGCAACTGTCTCTGCTGGCTCAAGATCACCCTGAGATGCCCCAACAAATAGAGGAAGTGGGGTGCGCAGGTGTGCCAGGTACCCCAAGAAAACAACAAAGCAAATCACAGCGCAAGGCTGCTTAAAACTGCACGGCTCTCCTGAAAGCAGCGTGATAGCCAATAATAAGATATTAACTGCTCCATAATAATAATAATAATAATAATAATAATAATAATAATAATAAAGGAGTTTGTAGAGCGCATGGCGACGCCATCTCGGCGTGTCCCCGCGCTGTGGAGAGAGAGGCATAGCCGTGACAGAGAGAATAGATCTATAGGGCGTACAGGTAGGTCTTTAAAAGTTTTCTGAAATTAGTTTCAGTGTCTGCTAGTCTGATGTTCGCTGGAAGGGAATTCCATTTGTTAGCCGCTAGCACTCTGAAAGAGAGGCCACCCATTCTGGCTTTTTTTACACAAGGAATTTTAAGTAGGCCAGTTCCCCTAGAGCGACGTGTTCTGCTAGGCTCATAGGTGAGGGCTAGGTCTGCCAGATAAAGAGGGGCTTTGTGCGATGTAATCCTATAGCATATTAAGAGCGCTTTGAATAGGATCCTTTTTTTTATAGGTAGCCAATGTAGAGCAGCCAGAGTTGGTTTGGATGCTGCTCTTTTGGGTAATGCCCTGTGGGGTTCTTCGGTTCTTCCTCTTGGCCCCAAGATGGCAAGGGCACCACCAAATAAGTCAAGAAGGTGTGAGAGACTGCAGGAGCATAGCAGCCCATCCCAATAGGTTTTGTAAAGTTGCTCACACTATGTTTGCATAGTCCTTAAGACTAGGACCCTTTTATAATTTCCTGAATGTTTCCAAAGCACTCCCTAGGTTCGTGCTCCTTCTCGACTGCTGGGAGTCTGATTCACTTCCCCAAGAGAGTCAAGCGCTACAATCAGGTGCTTGGTTCCCAGTAAGGACAATTGTGGACATATTACATGTGCAAACCACACAGCTGATAAATAAATTTCCTTCAACACCTCTAAAAAGCGTTCCAAAGACTAGTGTTGTTCTCCTTCCATGTCTTTCCCTTTTTCTCCTGGGGTCTGCTTCTGTTTAAGCACCTGCTGGTTGGGGATAGAGTGTGATAAAAAGGCAGGAGCTTTTTTGGCTGAGCACACTGACAATTTGTCAGACCGCCAAAGGCAGATCATCTCAGATGTAAAACCCTTCTAGCCAATGGTTAATTCCGTCTGTAAGATACAAAAATTGGAGACAAAACATCTAGAATGCGGTTTTCTATTAGAAATAATTAGCCAATGATTGTTGACCATATGTGCAATATGGATCTGTCAGATTCAGATACCTGTACAAGGGCTACAGCAGAAGCTTCAGGAGTAAACTTTACCTTTTCAGTGGTTACTTCTGCTTTTCCAGAAGCAGCATTGGTACCTTTGGAGAAACTTTCAGGAGACAATTAGCAGCTTCAGGCCTTTATGGCATATTTGGACATGGTGACAACAAGTTCCCACAGACCGTGCAAAAATATAATTAATTTTGTTATGTAGTTGAACGGCGTGGGCTACCACTCTATTCCTGAAACAGTGTCCATGGCAGAAGACCCTAGACAATTTAGTATACTCTTTAGTAAGGGTGGGCTTAGGGCTTCGCTCCGTCCACGGACTGTGCGTAGTGTTGACTACTCCGCGATTCGCAAAGTAAGCGAAGTAGGCAACACTATGCACACGCCATGGCGGAGTGAAGTAGCCTGCCACCCACCTCCCTCCCACCCTCTTGTAAATGCCCTGGCAACGATTTAAAACAATGTTAAATAAATTAAAACGGCTTACCTTACATGCGGCGTCCCGGGGCTCCCTCTTCCTAGTTTCACGCCACGTCTTCCTCACAAATGCGCATGGAAGACGTGGTGAGAAACTAGGAAGAGGGAGCCCCGGGACGCCACATGTGAGGTAAGTCGTTTTAATTTATTTAACATTGTTTTAAATCGTTGCCAGGGCATTTACAAGAGAGCAGGAGGGAGGCAGGCGGCGCATAGTGGGGCTATGCGAAGTGTGTGGGTGGGCGTAGCTTCCTCCTCACTTCATGGAGCTTTGCGTAGCCCCACTACGCACACTACGCCCACCCCTACTCTTTAGTAAAACCGGGACCACCCAATAAGCTCCTACTGGAATATCAGATCACAAGCAAAGCACATATGATACAGTTACATTCGACACGGTCGATCACACCATCTTGATCGACCGTGTCGCCAACGCCGGTATCCAAGGAGTGGCCCTTGACTGGCTTAAATCCTTCTTACACCAGCGCTCACAGTCCGTCCATCTTTCCACCTTCTCTGCGCCCTATTCTCCCCTTCACTGTGGTGTCCCACAAGGCTCGGCACTATCCCCTCTTCTTTTTAATTTATATCTCCAACCACTGCTTGTCACTCTCCGCAACTTCCCGGTCACAATTTACAATTATGCTGATGATCTGCAGTTAATTTTCCCTGTCGACTCCCTCCCCTCCTCCTGCACTAACTTCCAGTCCACTATGCTAACCATAGCTGAGTGGATGTACCATAGTCACTTAAAACTAAACCCCACCAAAACTGAGCTCGTCTTGGTGGGTGGCCCCAATCACCCATGGAACGCTTCCTTTTGGCCTACATCTCTGGGGACGGCACCAACTCCCGTGAGCTCTGTCAAAAGCCTGGGGGTGACCATCTCCCAAGATCTCTCTATGAGACCCCACATCAACGCGGTAACTTCTGCCTGCTTCTTCCATCTCAGGCGTATTCGCAAGATCAATAGGTTTCTGAACAAAGAAGCCCTGACCCAAGTAGTCATTGCCCTCATCACCTCCAGGCTTGACTACGCCAACATCTTGTACGCAGGAATTCCCGCATGTCACCTTCATCGACTTCAGTTGGTGCAGAACCAAGCTGCCCGCTTGATCTTCTGCCAGCCCAGACACCAACACGTCACCCCCCTACTCCGCAGTTTACATTGGCTCCCTGTCTCAAAACGGTGTATTTTTAAACTGGCATGTACCACCTTTAAGGCCCTAGAAGACGCAGCCCCTAAGTTCATTTCATCAGCTTTGTCCCGTCATATTCCTGCCAGAGCTCTGCGCTCTGCATCTTTGAACCTTCTCGAGGTCCCCAGATTTAAAAGAAAAAGGCACGGAGGCCTGAGCTTCTCTGTTTTGGCTCCCTCTACTTGGAACTCCCTACCCCTATCTCTCCGTCTTTGTTCTAAGTACGATAGCTTCCGTACTCTTCTAAAAACTCTGCTCTTTCAAGCTGCATACGATTAATCCCCCCCCTGGATCTCCGCTATCTTTATCAAGAGCGCCAAGAAACCGACGGTGATAGTGCGCTGTATAAATATTTTTAATAGAATAGAATAGAATACATTAGTCATTTCCAAAATGCAATAAAACGCCAAATGGAGAGATTATGATACAATATAAGGGGTCCCCGTAAAAATTAATACATATACATACAATTGTTACTAAATCAAAAACACAATTCAAAAATCAATAATGCGCACTGTTATTTAACACCTTGGGTGCTATGGGTTTTCCCGCTGGGTGCTGAAGCTCCTGGTTTCCCATTGTTCATGACAAAGCCAGCTCGTCATAAGCACAGCGCAGGTAACACCCATGACGAGCTGGCTTTGTCATCAGCACTGAAGGGGTTAATCACAATGAGCTTGTCTTTCAAAATGCATTGTAAGCAATAATAACAATGTCATCACAGTGCCCCAGAGTAAAAGGAGGGAAGGTGAAACCGGAGTGTTAGTGTAAGGGAGGAAATGTGCAAAGTGGGTGAAGTGCAACAACAATATATTCACAATTTGCAGTTCAAAAATACAACTGGCTTCAGGTCCCTGAGCCAATACGTTAGGATAACTAATATCCGAGCATTCAGTATGACACCATGCATCTGACGCTGATAATTAATTTTCAATATTCTGGTGGGGTCTGCTAGTGTCGAAAAGTAGCCGTCGACGTTTCGACCCCAAGACTACAGACGTAGGTGAGAATCACACCTTACATAGGGGTCTTCTTCAGGACAAAAAGGACACAGGGGTACACTGGTATATCATGTTGAGTGGGTAAATAATTACCCACGTCAGTGGGTGACGCTGTACGTATCAAAGGCGTGGATCTATCATTCCGACTCACTCAGACGCGCAAACGGTCGTCAAATATCTTAAACTCACAATTATGAGGTTTTCTTTCAGGACACTTGGCGGGGGGTAAACTATGGTTGAAAAATCGACCTTAGCGTGACCTAATCACTTGTAAAGTCCCCGTCACTATCTCCACCTGTATGTCGGAGGGAGCTGAACTCTAAAATTCTCATGAAATTATCCTCAGGAGAATGCCGTATGCGTCGTTGATCTCACTCCTTCGTGTCAGCACTTCCTGACAAATGCGCATGGAAGACGTGGCGAGAAACTAGGAAGAGGGAGCCCCGGGACGCAACATGTGAGGTAAGTCGTTTTAATTTATTTAGCATTGTTTTAAATCGTTGCCAGGGCATTTACAAGGGAGCAGGAGGGAGGCGGGCGGCGCATAGTGGGGCTACACGAAGTGTGTGGGTGGGCGTAGCTTCCTCCCCACTTCGTGGAGCTTCGCGTAGCACCGTAGTGTGTGGGTGGGCGTAGCTTCCTCCCCACTTCATGGAGCTTCACGTAGCCCCACTACGCACACTACCCCCACCCCTACTCTTTAGTAAAACCGGGACCACCCAATAAGCTCTTACTGGAATATCAGATCACAAGCAATGCACATATGAGACAGTTACATTAGTCATTTCCAAAATGCAATAAAACGCCAGATGGAGAGATTAAGCAGCCACAATTGCATTTTGTCAAGGGATTTTTATTTTTAATTTTTATTTATTTTAAAGGTTTTATATAGTGCAGGTTAGACCCCCAAAGGTTACACAGTTATAAGAGCATGGCATTATTGTTGCATGTAAGGTTGAGATAAACAATAAGCACATATACGTAAGGGGAAAAGCAGGCAAGTGGAGAGAATCAGGGGAGGGGGGTAGGAGCAGGGGAAGTAGACAGTGAATGAAGGAGGGAAAGAGGAGGGCAGTGTGAGAGACACAGCAAGGAAAGAGGGGGGGCTAAGGGGGCACGAACCGGTAGACGAGTCAACGCTGTGTCAAAAGTCCAGTAAGCTGTGATCCTAAGGGAAGTGGTATCATTTCCCCATCTCAGCTGCAAGAGGCTCCCTTAACGCAGTGGACTCTCTCAGAGGGGTCTCTGAGACTCCAAGGCCTACAAACTGGATCCCTCCCCAAAAAGGGGAGAGGGAGTGCTTTGGCAAGGGGTGCCATACCCTACCTCTGCTGTCAGTGGCTCCCTTTGCGCTGTGGACTATCTCAGCCGGTTCGCTGAGACTCCAGAATATAAATATTGGATCTTTCCCCAACAAGGGATGAAGGAGTGCTTAGTCAAAGGGCAACAAAGGGCAGGGTGCTAGGCGGAGTAGCAGGCAAGGGAAGAGATTCAAGGGAGCGGGAATAGGAGCAAGGGAAGTAGACAAAGAAAGAAAGAGTACTCAATGGGAACAAACAGCATCAGTTTAGGGAACAGACGGTTTTCTCTCTGTGGCCATGAGTTTGCCCCATCTAAAAGTAAAAACCTAGCACAGGACATTACAGAAGTTTTGCCATCCAGGACAAGAGGCACACAGTTTGTAATTCTTCTATTTCTAGTGGTGGTAGAGGAAGCCCAAAATGAGGAGTTAGTCACCGGGAAATTGAAAAATGGGTGCCAGTCCAAAGTCATTATTTAAAAGTTCCGAAAAATGGAGACCCCGCAAAGGCAATTTGGAGCATACCACAGTGTCAAGACCAGCCATAAGAGACTTCTGTCTATCGTCTCCTGCACCTGAAATGCTTTGTTGTCCTTTGCAATGGCCCTCAATACTTGTCTACCAGTCCTCTGTAGTACAGATGCGTGATAGTCCTGGGGGAGCCTTGTTACCTGTGCAGCTCCGATGGATGGGAAGGTGCAAGAGGAGTTGATACAATGCCAGTGGTTCATTCGCACTCTAAACAGTTCCCCAATGCGCAGCTCTTTCACTGTTAACAGCACTCGGCCGCTGTTAATGCAGCCAGGTGTCACGGCTGCCCAGAGATCACTTAATGACCACGGCCGCCTCTGCCTGGCTAGTGCTCATCAGGCTGCCCCAGGAGCTGCCGCGGCTCTCCCGGCACTGTGCAGCAGAATCGGGCACCTCCACCCCACCCGAGACCAGCTTTACAATTGCGACGCAGCGCATGAGAAACTATCACAGAGCCGCCCAGCCGCAAAACCTCAGTGTCTTGCAGCCTGCGCCCAGCCGTTCCCCAGCATCGGAGATGGCTTGAGGTGATCGCGGCACTCTTCCAGCTCGGTCTCTGGTGTTCAGCCACCATCTTGCATTACGGGGCTCCGTGCGATCCCAGCCACAAATTAGGTGACAATGCTAATCACGCAGAACGTGTGCTACGGCATCCATTAAAGAGGGCTGCACTTGATTTTTGCTCCCGACAGCCTCATATGCTCCTGTCTGGGCCATCCAACACTCGTTCCCCAGCGATCGCCTCCGCAGCCCAAAACTGCAGCTCCGGTGCACAGCAGATGGGTCCCAGCAGTCCTCGACACGCCGCCTCATGGTCAGTGCCTATTCACCTCATCTGACGGCATACAGCTCGCACCGCAACACCGCTATTCCTCGACTCCGATGGCGGCCACCATCTTACTTGGTGTCCGTGATCGCCAAACATGGGCGCTAAAAACAGGATCCTCCGACATCCACAGGAGTCCGCAAGAGGGCAGCGGGCATCCCCAAGTGCTCCGGTGTCCGAAACTGGTGACAGTGGGCACAGAGCTGCAGTTTAGCAAAGGATAGTTACAGATTGTGTTGCTCGGTCGGCAAAGCTGCCCTAGCAAGCAGCCATCTTGCCAGGTCATTGGCTGTGAACATCCCCATACCTACAATTGAATAGATTAATTTTATACAAAAAATCAGGGACAAATGCAAAAAGAACAAATGATGGACAGAATGCAGAACAATGTCAAACATTCACCCCATTACAGAGATCTGGGCCTAAATCCATCTTTTTTTGCCCCCTGCCATTCCAATTTGAACCCAGACATATGCAAATCAGTCTTGACCCTTCTCCCTATAGGAACAATCCAGCCCGAACTGCCAGTCCAGGTCCTCCCTGGTCTGGAAACAAGCATCCTAGGCTCTGTTTCAGGGTTTCACCCCTCATCAACCAGGCTAGCCTGATTCCAGTGGCAAGGAGAGCACCGGACCCATGTCTGGGCATACCCCTCCCACTCATGGTGACAAATGCAAAAAGAGCAATTGATGGAGAGAATCCAGAACAATTACATTCACTCCAGTACAGAGATCTGGGCCTAAATCCTTATTTTTTTTGCTCCCCGTGCCATTCCAGTCTAAACACAGCCATATGCAAATCAGGCATGACCCACCGAACTGCCCGGTCAGGCCCTTCCTGGTCTTGAATCAAGCATCCTAGGACTGGTTTCAGGAGTTCACCCCTCATCAGCCAGGCTAGCTTCACTTCAGTGGCATCTTTGTGACTGGGAGTGAATGTTTGCATTGTTCAGCATTTCGTCCATTATTTGCTCCTTTTGCTTTTGTCGCCCTAAGTGGGAAGGGCATGCCCAAACGTGTGTCCCGTGCTCACTGCGCCACTGCATTAAAGCTAGACTGGCTGATGAGGGGTGATGCCTCGAAACCAGTTCCAGGATGCTTCTTTCCAGTCCAGGAAGGACCTACCTTTGCAGTTTGGGCTGGACTGTTCCCATAAGACTGTTCCCATAAGGAACAGTGTTGAGACTGATTTGCATATGGCTGGGTCCAAACTGAGGTGGTGTATTTAGCAAAAGAATAATAGATTAAACCCATATCTTTGTGACTGGGGGTGAATGTTTGCCTTGTACAGAATTCCATTAATCATTTGTTTCTTTTGCATTTGTTGCCCTAAGGGGGAGGGTATGCCCAGACGTGGGTCCCGTGCTCACTGCGCCACTGGATTCAAGCTAGGCTGGCTGATGAGGAGTGCTGCCCCAAAACCAGTCCTAGGATGCTTGTTTCCGGTCCAGAGAGAACCTGGCTTGGCAGTTCGTGCTGGACTATTACCATAATTAACATTGTTAAGACTGATTTGCATATGGCTGGGACCAAACTGGGGTGGCGTGCTGAGCAAAAAGAACAATGGATTAAACCCTGATCATTGTGTCTGGGGGTGAATGTTTGCATTGTTCAGCATTCCGTCCATCATTTGTTCCTTTTGCAAATCAGAGACAAGCAGAAAGAAAAGGATCTGAGGCGCCCTATTATGTGACCCTCCCTGAAGTTCCAATCTCTGGCTGGTACTGGAGGACACATGAAGTTTGGGAAACTGCAAAAAACTCACACAGTCTATGAAAAAGACTGACATTTGAAAACAGTGCTTTGGTTTGATCATGTGGCAGGAAGATGCTAGTGCACAAGTGAGCAAGAGGAGGATTTTGATTGGTGGATGGGTAGGGAAATCAACTAGCTGTCCTGATGCTCCAGGTGCTGTGGGGCGTGCTAACCCTTTTCATGGTATGATCTATGAATTGTGCTTGGACAGAGAGCAGCATTTTATAAAGAGAAAAACACCATTGCGCTCATGTTTGGGTAGATATATAATTATACACTGAAACCATTGCAGATCTTGAAATAGATCAGTTGCAGCAACAACATGTGAAAGACATTTTCATTAGAGCTTTCAAGTCTGTTTTCTTGCTATATAATTTAATGAAGATTTTGTTTCCCAAGTGTAGCATCAAAGGAATATTTAATTTGAGCCGTAAACACTGCAGACTACATTTGGTCCTCTGCTTACACACCAGCCTCTTCCTGATTAGCATTAGTCATAAACATGCTGTCGCCTGCAGTGGTGTCTTTTTAAGCGTCTCTGCCACTGTATCCCAGAGCAAAGAGAATAATAACATAAAGCAGGAGTGAATATGCAGATATGTGCGCAAACATAATTTTCTTGCTTTGAAAATTTGTTAACTTTATCATTTAGGCCCTTTCAAATTTCCAGCGAATGCAGAAATAGTCAAAGTAAAAAGATTTCGTGATTTTGCTTTTCATTAATGGAGAAATTGATTAGTTCATTTCTGTATTTATTTGATTGTTTTCAATAGAGCCATGCTATGTACTTATGACAACTTCAGAGCGCTTGTGTATTTAGTTATGTAGTAACAGAAAGAATCAGTCAGGCGTGGCTTAAATGTAAATCACTTGAATGAAAACGATCAGAGGGAATAAGTTTGTGCAGGCGGAAAAAGCAACATTCTGAGGCATGTTCATCACGGCTCTTGGAGTGTGTGACATATTCTCAGGGCCGCCCGGAAACCAGATTCAGCCCCGGCAAAAATGTTCCAACCGCCTCCAAGGTGTAGGAGACCAGGGTAAAATTGGGCTGTCGGGACAATGTTTGGTCACAGCAGCCCATCCACCCTGCTCTTAGTTCTATTATAGGCGCAAGACCGCACCCACACCACATCAGAATAGGCATGCATGAATAAATACACAACACAACTTTTTTGTTTGGACCCGGCGCGCGGGACATGACGCGCCCTGAAAGGGGACTCCCCCTGGAGTCCTGCAGAAGAGAGTGGAGGGTGGGGAAGTGCCCAAATGCTACTTAGGGGTAGCCGCCGCCCTCTGAGGTGATTTCTGAGGGGGCCGAGGGCAGCCACAGAAATCAGCTGCAAGCCGCAACCTACAAGGAAAATATCAAATCAATGGAATTGGCGGCCCGGTCCTGCACATGCTGAATCGGGTTCCTCACCTTTGTCTATTTTCTCTCCTATTTCTGTTAACCAGATATGTTTGTATGTTGCATTTTTGCTCTATCGTGCTTACACATACCGTCGCCGACATACCCAGGTTGGAGTTCACTTCAATGCTTGTCTTTGGGTGTAGAACTAAAGCAAAAGAAATCGTTCTCCATCTCACCCAGGCTTATGGACCTCCTCTCAAGTAACTCGCAGTGGGTGTCATCTTGATCTGTCAAGCTCACATCTGTGGGAGGTCCCTTGGAATCAAATGCAGGAACCTAAGATTTCAGGGACACTTCGGTTCCCAGTATTCATTGGATGAATAAGTCAGCAGAGGACCCCAGTCCACTTCATATGCGTTTCCTCTATCTTCTGCGGCTAGTGATAGCTTTTCCATAGCCAGAAAGTTCCACTCCCTGTAAATCTATTCATGTCAGATAGGTATCTTCTTGGTCCCCCATCTCACCACGACCACAGTGAACACTGTACTTATCGCTGTACCTACCTGCTCGCCTCTAAGTGTTCCCAGTGACCTTTCGACTTTATTTGGCACACCACGTATTACTACTCCTGGGTCCTTAGTAATTTTCACCGGATGGATTTCATCAATAGCTTTCAGCACTTCTCCCAATAATTGATCAATTTACTACATCCTCGCATGATGAGGGTCAGAGTTACAGCTTCAGTGGATGTCCCCCAACAGTTCTGACCCTTAGTTTTATCTCATCCATATAACGTAGCCGGGTTAGGTACCAAAGCAGCACAAGCTAACATAATGTTTCTCTTCCTTTAGTGCACACCATAGTATTGTGTATTCGCTTATACATGTGTTCCCATTCCTTGCTTATGGTCCTTTTCCTATCATATCTGGATGACTGATTTTGTTGCCTGATGATTATTGACCAAGAGATTATATATGGCAGAGAGTAGGTGCTTATCATGGTCCCACCATCATTGATTTTTCAGTTCGTGAGGTGCCTTCATTTCTATCTGTTGTACCCAGTTGGGTGTCTTTCTGTGTGAAAGGTGATGGAAATGATGTAAATCCACTTGCATTGCAATCTTTTCCCAGGTGTGTTCTACCTTCGTGGCTGTGCTTGTGGCCAAAGGGTGTTGTACTCAGCTCAGACATTGCCTTTGGCCCCTGGAAAGGCCCATTTTGGGCTCCACCCAGACTTCGCTCTCTCAAATTCATGCATGTATTGTAGCCTCTCCACACTTCCACCTCTGCAGCCTAGAAATAAACATTTTACTGTTGTAGCTGGTTCAGTCAAGGGCCATGGGAAGACTCACAAATGGCATTGGCCTCATCTCTTTTATATTTCTCTGCCGCTAGGTCTGTAGGGCGGCAGGCGCTTTTGTCTGGCCCCAGGTCCCTCTTTTCACTTGACCTGCGCTACAGGGCCCTTTGCTGAACCCATGACGAGCACCACTTGCCCTGGCACTGTCTGCATGACCACCGGGGACCAGCAGGCTCTATACCCAGTCCGCATAATGGGCCTATACCCAGACTGTGTAGTCAGGAGGATCTACACTCAGGTCAGGTAGTGGGCTGCAATGTCCAGCACATTCCTAACCCTCTGCCCACTCATTTGAGGGTCGTGGGGACTGCCGGCTTCATCAGCTTTCTGGGAGACAGCTGCTTCCGCTTTTCACTCAGGCCACTTCCTCAGTGGGTCCGACTCCAGCCGCCAATCAGCACCATTTGTGTTGGCACATGGTCCGCTGCTCAGCATCTTTCTGCCAGCTTGTGATTGTGGCCCACTAGACTGCGATCACTATGCAGCAGACTTTAGTCCTCAGATCCTCCGAGGGAGTCCACTTTTTGCCAAAACTCTGCGCATCCTCTTCTGTGGTGAGGTACCTGCCTATTGAGGTAGATGCAGAATGTTCTGTGTCACGTCCTCCATTTTTCTCATCCAGGCCATGCCACTCAGGTATCTTCTAACCAGTGGTCTTGCTTCCAGCACCCTGGTACTGCCAAGTATTTTAAATTATGCATTTATTACCATCAGCTACAGTTTAGGGCTAACCAAATCCACAACAGAGGACTGAGCAGATAACAGTCACACAACATTCTGCTTGGTTTCAGCCTGCTATATGCTATACTTTGAAAGAAGTGTGTGATGGGAGGGAATCCTATTTGGAAATGTCCAAAATGAAAACCTGGTGAGTCTAGGGTGTTTATCTGCTGAGGTCTTTCACATGGCAATGAATAGATCTAATGCCAACAATTCTATGTCCTGCAAGACTCTTGATAATAATATTAATTCATATTTGTAAAGTGTGAACATATCACCCAATAAGGGTTTCAAGGCGCTGGGGGCCATCGGGGGGATTAAGTGAGCTATTGCCCAGGGTCACATGATGCTGAGCTGAGCTGAGCTGAGCTACTGTATCAGCTGAGAATGAGAATTATTATTGACAAGCTTGTCTGGCTATGTTCTGGGCTAGGACAAAACCTTCACCCAGAAAGGCGATTGTAGTATTATTACCATGTCAAATCTTGATCTCCACGGCATTGAAGTCACATAAATGGTTGACAGGAAGACAGGATTGCAGCTTGTTTGTGAAAACATTTTACAACATTTCTCCGCAAATGTAACTATCAGTATTTGCTCTAAAGTGGTTCAGCTACTCAATCTCTTGTAAGGATTTACATGGACACATTCTCACTGGGGCAGTTTTGAGGCAAGATTAAACATTATATACCATTGACCAACCGGGTGACTAGCAGAATGAGAGCGCAAAAGCACTCCTAATGGACACACCAAATATTTACTCAAAGCAGAAAGTAAGGATAATCAAACACTCCTCTAATACAAGGAATTCGTCCAACTCAAACAGTATCTGCAATAAACGACAAAAAATGCTAATGGCAGTTAATAAAGAATGTATGAATTATATTCTGGCATTTTAAACCTTATATGTTCCCATTTTACTAAGAGCCAGATGAAGAAGCCAAAATACCGGTCGGTAACGGCCGATTTCGGCCGATACCGACCGGTATTAAGTATTTGGCCTGTAGGGGCCCTATTTTACCAATTCAGTAAATTTACCGAATCGGTAAAATACTGAATCGGTATTTTTACCGATTCGGTAACTTGCAGATGTAGGTGGGACTCTTCTGAGTCCCACAGGCCTTACCGAATCGGTATTTTACCACCCAATCCAATTGGGTGGTAAAATACCGATTCCAGGTGTGCATGCACATGTGTGCATGCACACCTATGCTATGTGACAGACAGACATGCCCTTAGGGCATGTCTGTGTGCCACATGCCACATGTGCCTGATTCGCTGTGCTAGAGGGTGTCAAAGTGACACCCCCTGCACCCTTGCAACATTCGGTATTTACCGAATCGGTAAATACCGATTCGGTAATGCCCATTGACTCCTATGGGCTTCAATGCCCATAGGAATCAATGGGCATTACCGAATCGGTATTTACCGATTCGGTAAATACCGATTCTTACAGAATCGGTAATTCAATTACCGAGTCTACCTAAATCTCCCCCCTTCTATTTTACCGATTCATAAATACCGAATCGGTAAAATTCAGTATTTATGAATCGGTAAAATATACTTACCTACATCTGGCCCTTACTGCAATGACATGGGTGTTTTGCGAAAATTAAAGCCTTCAAGGTTTCACACATTATCGCACCATGATAATCAAGTGAGTTGGCAGGCGAGGTATATTGAAGCTCTGTGTAAGGCGTACACTATTAAGGCTGACCTGGAACCTGGTTCACTTCTACTAGCTACTGTAAAGCCATTTTGTCGCAAAAAGTTTCTATTTGATGGGATATTGATGGATGTAAATAATCAACAAGAAAAATTGGGGTGGTTCAAAATGAATAACACAGGCTACAATTAAAGAGGAAATTAGTCCCTCCCGAAGCATATGAAAGCATCTCCCTCTTTCTTTAAAAAATACACAGCCCTCCCCCATGTGCTTCTGCTTACAAAAGTAAGGTCATTTTGAAATAAGTTTACCATTGAGATTTCGGTTTGATCTCCCGGACGTTTCTGATGGTGACTTCTTAAAATGGTTACAATCTTTGAAACTGACTGCAAAGTTAGAGGATCATGCACTGGTCTTGTCATGGAATCCTATGCAAAGACTCTGCCACCCAACTTTTGTGGTCTTTTGAATAATTGACTGTTATTCACTGAAGAACACTATTTTGACCAGCACCTAAAAATATCATACTTTGACCAGTTCCCCTTGAACAACTACCTTGTCTAGGAATGATACTTTAAGAACCTGTCAGAAGTCTGGCGCAGGATTATGTGGAGCAACATCAAATTCTGAACACTGACTGGTATGGCTTGCCCTGAAACACAGAAATGAAAAGGTCCTGGTGAATGTGTGGGATGGCATCTGCCCAAGTAGATCCCTATGTTCAGATCATGCTTGACCTGTTGATAGCCTTCGAAATTGATGTCCATTGATCATTATGTTAAAGATGATGCCACATAATGTAAGGTGGGTAGAAATGGATTTATTAAGGAGCACAGCAAACGAGGTCCTCGTGCCAGCTGACCTAGACTCCAACTGGCGTTAGCAGAACACTCAGCAAAGAATACAAAATACATACAAGCATTCTTAAACTATAGACACAGAAAAGGTATAACATATTTACAACATACCTTCCTCCTTTAGAGAAAAGAAACAAAAGATCATACAAAAAGTTATTCAGTAAAAACTTGAAGTAATATTAAAAGAAAAAATATAATTAACAGCAATATTCATTCAAATACGCTGGTGGTCTGCGACACCTCTGAATCCTAGATTCAATAGACACAGGAACAGTATAACTGTCTTGTACCTGGACAGAATCAGAAGTATTACCGCCACCAACCCTTTGTCTACTCAATGAATTCAAGAAAGAATTGGGTTCTTTGGGAGTGGTATACATGCAGCCATTATTCTCGCTGTTAGAAGAAAATGAAAGAGTGACATCAGTGGAAACACTAGAATTCTTTTAATATAAAGCCACACAACAAAGGTTCCACTTTTCAACATTAGTTAAGACAATGTAATGAGGAAAAACTTCTTTAACACAAAATGGACCTTTGAACTAGACAACCCTTTAGAAATTCTTCCGGATTTAATCTTTACAAGATCTCCTTTTGAGATATGCTTCGAATAAGTACTATAGCTATTGTGAGTTTTTGAGTGTTATGATGGTTAAGACCACCCTGAGATACCCACCCTTTAATCCAACAAGGAGTACGTTTGGTACCAGGAGTTCTTCCACGCATTATCTCAAAAGGTGATTTTTCACTACACCATGTACAGTAGTACGATAAGCCCATACAATATCAGAAACAATATTTTGATGAAGTTGCCCATAGAGCAAGACATTTGAATTATACCCTTGATAAGTCTGTTGATTCTCTCACACAAACCATTACTTTGTGGGTTGTAAAGAGATGTGCAGTGATGTTTGACACCAGAACTTGATAAAAAGGAACACATGTTATGAGAGACTAAATGTGTGCCGTTATCCATGACAAGTATGCTGGGATAACCTTCTTCTTTGAAAAGAGTTTTCAAAAAAGATATAGTGGATTCCGTGGTAATGTCTTTCACAAAACTGACAGTAAGCCATTTTGAAAACAAATCAATACATATAATTGCAAAGCGTTGATTTAGTGGAAGTTCTTCCATAGACCCAATAAAATCGAGCTAAATGCTATGCCAAGGCTTGTAAGGGTGAATGAGATGCCCAGAAGATTACCCCAAAGCAATTTTGAGCGTTTTTTCACGATGAGCTGTTCACTATCCAGGATGACACTTCAGCATCTAAACCCGTTTGCCTTTATTCTGCGTTGAGTCAAAGTTTGACCGAGGTGCCCTTCATGAGCAATATTAATTATTTTATGTCTCAAACTAGTGGGAGGAACAAATTTATCACCTTGCATTAATAAATTGTCACCACAAA
This sequence comes from Lissotriton vulgaris, assembly GCF_964263255.1. Lineage (NCBI taxonomy): Eukaryota > Metazoa > Chordata > Amphibia > Caudata > Salamandridae > Lissotriton > Lissotriton vulgaris. The sequence continues at coordinate 394,743,426 of NC_141693.1, forward strand.
AAGATAATTCATCTAACATTTTCAAAAAAGGACGAGCAGAAATGTGGACACAACTCTCCCTTTTTGGGCTCAATTTGATGAGAAGAAGGACTTCTTTAAGTACATGATCATTAGCCATGCCTTCAGACCATTCTTGTAAAGGTGCACTCTTTAACCTCAAGAACATCACGAATAGAAGCAACGGATTCTTTATCATCTCCCATGATGAAAGATTTATCTTCAAGATCCTCCCACTTGACTGATAGTTTTGAAAGTCAATCCGCTTGGACATTTCACCACCCCTGAACATGTGAGATCTCAAACTGGTAGTCCTGAAGTTTTGAAGATAATCTGGCCAACCTTGGAGAAGTTTTGGTAGCACCACCAGGAGAAAGAATACAAACCAACAGTTTGTGATCCATTTTTCATAAAATAACGTGTCCCCCAAAGATAGGTGCAGAAGTACTGAGCTCTCCAAGTTGCAGCAAGTGCTTCCTTTTCCATAACAGAATAATTTTGTTCTGACAAGGTAAGCGTGCATGATGCAAAGGCAATTGTTCTTTCTCCATCATTGTATTTTTGCAACAAAACAGCACCCCAACCAGTGACACTAGCATCAACCATAAGGATTGGAGTGTGTTTACTGTCAAAATGAGTTAAAACATTGGCCTCGCAAATTTCCCTTTTTATACATTCACAGCAAGAATTTTGAACACTGCCCCACAAAAATGTCACCCCTTTTTTCAACAATAGTCGCAATTGAGCAGTTTTGTCTGAGAAATTCCTGATACATTTTTAATAGTATTCTATCAATCCCATGAAAGATCTGAGTTGATCTTTGTCTGATGGGCATGGGGCTGGGAGAATAGATCCTAGTAGATTTTTCCTGGGTTTAATTCCTTAAATAGATATTTCATGACTTAGATACTCTATTTTTTCAACTAAGAAAGAACCTTTGTCCTTACGAAGATTCAGACCGGCATCTTAGATTCTGGTGAGAACATTCTCTAATACAGCATTGTGATCATCAACAGAATCTCCAAAAACAAGAATGTCATCCTGAAAATAGACTGCTTTCTTGATACCAGTGAAAGTTTCAGTGACCATTCTCTGGAAGACGTGTTAATTTAAAAGTGACCTCTGTGGTAATAAAAGCAGTGAGATGCTTTGATGCCTGTGAAGTTTGATCTGGTGATATGCACTTTTGAGATCTAATTTGGAAAAGTACCTAACCCCTTGTAAAGTGGAAAATAGCTTGTTTATATTAGGAAGTGGGAAGGTGTCTGCCACCACACATTTGTTCAGTGACCTTAAATCGACGCAGAACCTCAATTTTCCATCCGCTTTCTTGGTGATCACAACTGGAGAAACCCAAGACGAGGCTTCAACTGGTTCTATAACACCGCTCTGTAGCATTTCATTAAGTAAAGACTTAACTTCATCACTCACTGAAATAGGAATCCGTCTAAGTTTTTATTGAGTAGGCACAGAATTTTCTTTTAAACAAATAAAATGTGAATACCCTTTTAGTTCGCCTAACTCATCTTTAAAAACCCTGCTGAACTTTTCTAAAATTTCTCCTATAGTTTGATCATCTACCACCATGACCTGTGAGGGTGCCCTGCGATTAATGATTATGTGAAGATCATATTGATGGACCCAACCCAGAATTGGGGCCAATCAACAGAGACATAGATTTTACCAAACGTTGTTCTTTTTTTGAAAATGATATCAGATTCAAAATACCCTAAAATATCTATTGTCTCCCCCTGATAACCAGTTGGATTGATGTCACTCTCTAAAAGTGGTTTGTTGCCCCACAGTCCATGTAAAAGGGATTGAGGAATGATGGTCCACCTAGAACCTGTGTCAACCATGAGAGAGACTTCACAATTATTATTCATGAATTTTGCTTTTGGTCTGTTCAATCTCTTATCGTTTTCTACAACAGCACTAACATCATCAATTGCTAAAATACGATCCTTTTTTTTTCCGAATTACACAAACAGAATCCTGAACCACTGCCACTTTTGAGTGGTTTTTGGTTTTGCACATTTTTGAAAAATGCCCAAGTCTACAACATTTCAAACACTCTTTGTTTGATGCAAAATAAAATCTCGAATCAGCTGTATGTTCATTGCTGCCACATCTTGAGCGCACTTTGTTGGTTGGTTTTGAATTGAAACATTTTTGTTTCCGAACTTAGTTTTATTTTTCACTACAACCACCGAATCATCTTCCTCTGAATCTTCTTCTCCTTGCAAACCTTTCTCTGAAACCTCTGACACCCCTCGTTGGGTGCCTGATTTCTTTTGTAATTCTTTCATGCAGTTTTCTGACTCCTCAATGACCTACGCTAGGTCAATTGCTACCTTCAAAGTTGGATTTTTAGCAGATTAAAGTTGCTCTTGAATGTTTTTATTGTTGCACTGTACTATTAATTGGTCTCGGATTAGTTCATCACACATGCCACCAAATTTGCACTTTACTGAAAGATCCCTTAAGCGTGCAACAAAGTCATCAAAGGATTCTTCGTTACGTTGGTGCTGTGTGTAAAATTTATAGCAATTCAAAACCAAATGTTCTTCCTTTGAAACGTGTGTCTCTAAAGTGCAAATAGACTCTTTGTATTCATCAGGTAGAGGCTGGCCATTTGCCTGTAGCGCTGGGGGAAGAAGTCTAAAAATACATTGACCTTCTTTCCTGAGTGTACTCATCAATAGAGCTTTCTTACCCTTTCCTGAAAATTCTTGACCATCAAGTATGTCTAGATAGTTGTCAAAGATGATGATCCAGTCTTTCCAAGAGATAGGTGGTGTGCCAGGTTCATTTAGGGACGGTGTGGGAAGAGTAACTGTAATTTGTGAGACATGACTCAGGGTGTCACTAGAATTTTATCAACAACCTGACCAAATGTCTATATTACTAATGGATGTAGCTAAAAAAAGGAAAGGATGATTAAAATCAGTACAATGAATGCTGAAGAATAATTTAAAGCAATGCTATACCAAAATAAAAGAGCAAATGAAACGAAACAACATAAACATGCACAGTGAAGATAAGGTAAGAGTACTCCCTAAAAACAGATATGATTTATAAACCACAGGAAAGTCAAATAGGTGTGTGCATCACCGTCGAAGTGGCTAAAATGGTGTGCAAGAAGACAGTGTCTTTATACTACAGGTGTGTGCATAACAGGGAAAATGCTGGATGAGCACCATAGCTTAAAGATTTAAGCTTGCAAGGCTGTGATGATTTAGTGTTGCTAGGCAATGACGTGTCAACAAGTGCGTCATACACGTTTGTGCTGCCTAGCAACAGTCTTGTAATTAAACAGTCATGCGCCAATAGGGACTCACGGTTGATTTCGATTATGTCAGCTCACCCCTCCTTCAAATTTTCAGCATAGCGCTGCTTTATTGGGTGGACTTTTCACAGCTTTAGGCGGACGTCTTCAGAGATTAGTTGAAGGGTTCAATATTGTGACTCTCGTAGGCTGTGCTTCGCTGGGCTGGAAATAAGGAAGAATTCTTATTCTTGAAAGGTCAGCTTGGGTCACAATCGTCGCCAAAATTGTTGAAGATGATGCCACATGATGTAAGGTGAGTAGAAATTGATTTATTAAGGAGCACAGCAAACAAGGTCCTCACGCCAGCTGACCTAGATTCCAACTGGCGTTAGCAGAACACTCAGCAAAGAATACAGAATACATACAAGCATTCTTAAACAATAGACAAAGAAAAGGTATAACATATTTACAACACAGTACATGCTTCTTAAGATCAGAAGTCAAAGTCTAAGATCATGCTACAGGTTGTTGTTTTACTTTTTAAATCGAAGTTAAGGTAAACCAGTTCATATCATCATCCGTGCTCCATAGTTGTGAAGTGCTCAGGAACGACCACTCATATTTATTTTCTTTATCTGGTACTTGTAAGAAATAATTAGTTTGGGGCCGTATTATGGAATGTGGTGCATTTTCCATGTTAGATCCTAGCACACCCTTCAAAAGGTGCGCCAGCCGCTAACAAGGAGAGTGCATCGCATTATACTGAATGCGCTGCACCCAGGGCAGCCGCAAAGCTGTGCTGCCCTGGCAGCAGCGCGTTCAAGTGAAATACAGAGCGGCTTTGAAGCAGCCGTCTGTGTTTGATTGTGCAGGTAGCAACTCACCTGCACTTTTAAGGGGTATTAGAGATCTCCTTGCAGGTGGTTGCAGTGAGTGACTGCACCCCCTTGCACTGGGATGTCTGGGGGGTCCATACAACCCCTTTCCCCCCTCAAGAGGGCTTGTATCAGGGGGTGAATTGCCCGTGCACCACCGTTTGGGTGGCACACTGTCAATGCGCCTCCTGACAGCTTCTTTGCCTCCGCGGTCAAGTCTATAATACGGTGCAGGCGCAGAGGTAAAGGATTTCCTCATTTACATGTTGGCAATGCACCCATGCAAATCAGGGAACACCCTCTGGTTATAACACTGGCGCTATATGTGCACCAGCCCTATCTGTATTACAGAAAGGGCAGCACAAGCATCTGCGACCCTTTCTGTAATATCAAAGGCAGCACAAGCATCTGCGACCCTTTCTGTAATATCAAAGTGCCCCAGGGGTACGCAAAGTGGGTCTTAACGGCCACAGCGCCCCCAGGGCCCTTCTGTAATACAGCCCTTGGAGTGCAAAATACCAATCCTTATGCTGAAAACACACTAATGTATTTTTGTGTTATAGAACATGAGATGACAATAATGCTATTGCATCAAGTCTGTGAATAATCTCTGACTGGGTAGGAAGCAGCAGCTTGCTTCTGAATACAAATACAAAAGACTTTATCTTATTGGGCTTCAAACGCATACTAATCTTTTTCAAACCTCTGAATTCAAACAGCAACTCCTAAGTCTTTCTGCCATCTTTAAAGGCACAATTAGAAACAGTTTTATTTTGCAACTTACAGCTAGATTCATCATATTCCCGTTTTGCGAGTCCTTAATAGCAATTATTAAGGAATCGCTATTAAGGACTTGCAAAACAGGCTTCATGTAGGAATCGCTAAATAAATTGCAATTCCTACACATTCCTTATTTGCCCATAGGAATGAATGGGGAGTTATTCCTTATTTGCGATTAGCAATTAATCGCAAATAAGGATGCGATTTCAAGGGTGCCAGGGTGTCCAAAGGACACCGTGTAGCACCCCTGAAATGTAATCTACATTGGTGTTGCGCACACACATGTCCAAAGGACATGTGTGTGTGTAAAATGCAACTTAGAAAAATGCATTTAAATGCATTTTTCTAAGTTTTCGCTATTTACCACGAGGTTCTACCTCGCGGTAAATAGCGGCCCAAAATTGCGATCTCGCAATTTTGAAATGGTTCATGAATTGCATTTAAGGAATCTCAAATAGAGATTCCTTAAATGCAATTCCTCGCAAATGTGCGAATTCTTTATTAGCGAATTTTGCATTTGGGATGATGAATCCCAAATGCAACAATTGCACTCGCAAAGGGCCAGATTCTCAGAATCTGGCCCTTTGCGAGCGCAATTAAGCTTGATGAATCTGGCCATTAGTGCTTCAATTAGATATTGGCAGACATTCTGCCCTATTTAGAGATCCAATCATCTATGGTGGAGATCTCTCTTCTGTAAAGGGCGCCATCACCATAGTGGCTTCCTTTATAGCACTGAATGTATGTCAAGTAGGGGCCACGTTCAAAGCACTCACCTAGCAAACATTTTTGTTTAGAGACAATAAGCTATGAAAGTGGGAGTTTTATTTTCTCTAAACAAAAAAAAGTGTGGTCATTAATGCCAGGGAGTTTTCTTGCTGCACTTGGAAGTCCTTATGCATTTTGCCTGCCTGTTTTGGGCTGAGAAAATGAGTGACAGTCATCCAAATGTCACTGTGACCTCTCTCACCTCTCGGTGGCCATCTGCCAGGTAAAAACTTTGGGTCCTATTTACGAACAGATGCAAACCTTAAGTGAGATTTACGAAGTCTTGCATTGCCACTTTGCGTGGCCCTGAGTGGCTCCATAAAGCTGAAGTAAAGCAACAAAGCGCAAATTGCTGTGTAGCCTTACTCTGCACAAGGGGGGGGGGGGGGGGGGGTTCCATGGGTGTTGCATGGGCCTGGGGTTTGATGCATTCCCAAATTTATCAGAACTGGTAAACCTGGGAATGCTCCAAAAAGATATACCTTCCCAGGAGAGGCGTAACCAGGAGACATATCCTTATTTCTCCACACTACTTCCTCTTTCTACGTAGAAAGAGGAATATGGCTCTCATGATTGTTTTTGTGTAAACAGCTGTCACTTCCTGCAAAAAAATCATCCTGCATGCAACGAAGGCACCCTTGCACCATTATGCAAAGGTCCCTGCATTAGGGCTAGGCTGCCAAAAGGGCACCAGCGCAGGATAAAAAAGGCAGGAGTGTGCTGTATTGCCTTAAATACGACGCATTCCCCCCCTTTCCCAGTCACGCAGCGCAGTACAGCGCAGTGCAGCGCAGCAAGGTGACTTGCTGCGCTGCACGGCGTGACAAGTTCTAAAATGTAACCCTTGATGTAAATCTGGTTCTTCCTTCCATTCGAAATACAGTAGAGAAACTGAGAGTTCGGTGGTGCGGGAGCACTCCGATTATTGGTAGGATTCTTGCTCCCCAAAACTCTAAATAAAGCACACAGTCTTTCGGACTGTTTCAGCAAAATAGCCAAGGCGTTCAGGTTTAGGCTATCTCAAATGAACAGAATACATTTCCGATTAGATAACATTTGCAAGGTTGAGTTGGGAATTCGAAGCTCGACTATGAAAGCACTCCTTTTGCTCGCATACCTACGTCTTAAATAAAGTGACTGTCTGCACATTCAAAATATGGTATTTTTGGTTTATGGAAATATGCTCATATTTATGATCTTGAAAGCTTATTACATCATTTAACGGTCAATGTCAAAATATATTTTAAAATATTTTCTAAATGTGCAAAATTAGTTTAAGATTTCTTTTCAACACACACGACTTCAGGATATTTCTATGCCATCCAGACTTCCCAGGGAACAATCCTTTACGAAGCAATTTGCTTTGAAACTTAAATTCCAATATCCATGTAGCGAGGCCCTGGCTAAAACCACACTGTAATTTAATTGTCTAGCAAAGGATACCATGAACCACAAAGAAGCTGTACATGAAGATTAAAAATGGTGCTGCCTCTCTCGTTTAACAGTGTCCTTTTGAGAATCATAGTTCACTGTAAATTAAATGGCACACAGCTCGTACTCCCCTTGGGCCCATCATAAATCCAGTCAGCAGGGCCCATCATAAGCCCAGTCAGCATCAGCACTCAGTTGTGTTGGGTTGAACAGTGGCTTGTGGGTGATGCTCACACAATGAAGTTCAAGCTGTTGAAATGGGAGCTTCACTACCATGGTGCTTGATGGTGAGTGTATTGAGTGTTTTGAGGAGTGTATAAAGGGCTTGCTTCTCTGGGTAGGGTGAAGCCTCTGAGTATTGTTGGATGAAGTGCTGAACTGAAGTGAAGGTCTTGATGTCATATTTCTTCTTGTTGGATCTGCGAACATTGTAGTACAGAATGAAGGAGGATGTCTGTAACACTGAGAACTGGAAGTGCCAGATGGGAAGATCGAATGAGTTGGATATAATTAAGTTGCATAGTAAAAATGTCCGGAAAAACCTATAGATGAGTCCCCCACCTGTCTTCTATGTGTTGGATGGTGTGGCCTGTGTCCATAGACGCCTCGGATGTGTGTGGAAGATGGTGTGAACTCTGTCTTTATGATGAATTGTGCATCTAGGTTGTATTCTCTGATGGTTTCAGCTATGTTTGGAACATGGACACCTGCAGATAGTGCTTTGATGAGCATATGTTTGATTGCTTTCACTATTAGTGGAGTGTGTTTGCTAGTGAGTGGTATGTAGATGAGGTTTTATGTGTTGATTGCGTGGGAATGGAGCTTGTTTTGTCTGTGTTTGTATGGTCTCGGTGAAGTGTGTGTGTGTTTGGCACATGGTGATGATGGCATACCTGGGGGGGAGGGGCCGAGGTTCAGACCTTTGTCGTACCTGGCCTGAACAGGTGAAAATGTGCTCTATATTAGCACTTTACTCGAAACACTCACATGGGATATGGTTGGAAACGAGTCTGGGGAGCGAAGACTGGCTGGCGAGTGGGGAGGTGGTGGCAGTGGGTGGCAGAAGAAGATTGCTGGGGTAAATTGTGGTGCTGTTGGGTTGCTAGATTTATTTTGAATTTCCTAGTGGACAGAGAGAGCCTTGAGAGCAGAGACTTCAGTAACACCAGTCAATGATGTATGGTCCTAGTAACGACGTATGATTTCAAACTACCTTCAGGCCCTAATTAACCTTACAGGCACCCTATGGTTTCTAAACCCTTGCCCTGGACTGCATCCTTTCATTTTCACCCTCTTACTTCTAACCATCAAGCAGGCCTGATAACTCTCACTGTCACTCTGATTTCTAAACACCTGTCAGGAACTGGTTAAGATTATTCTCACTCTCACCACCTATCAGGACATGGCCATGATTATGCTCGCTGTCACTCTCTTATTTCTTACTAGTTATAAGGCAGTGCTTAATTTGAGGCTGTGTCTGCCGGTGGAGGTCTGATGACTCTCAATTTGGGATACCAGCTCTCATTGTTCTTCCTCTGACAATTCCATAGAGCAACAGAGGGAAAAATACACAAAGGGGAAAGAAAGAGAAAGATGCTAAAGACGTCATTAAGGGAGGCAGCACAGAACCTGCAAAAGTGAGATAAATAGACAGTGAGTGTGTCTGGTAGTGATATAAAGAGGCATTATGTGGATTCATGACCACACAGCCTTGGTATTCCGCACCCCAACATTGATTATCTCTACATCCATTTCCACTTCCAGTTTTAAAGTCGAGCCTATAGTCAGCGCACAAGCGCTGCTCTGGTGAAGATCTGCGGTAGTTCAGTATGTGAGGGAAGCCCTGCCCACTGCCCCGCCCATATTTTTCATTGGCTTGTGTCTTTGTCCTTGTAAATGCTGCCTTCAGATTCATTTATAGGTGTGTTAGCCCCTCCTTATTAAGGCCATGTCGTCATTTGTATCCTCCCATGGCTACAGGCCCCTTTACTTCAAGTGTTACACAGTACGTGCTATTTTCTTTAATGAGGTTCTCTGATTGCCTTCTCTACTCCCCCATCCCTCCCGTTGTCCATGGCTTTTTACCCCATCCCACCACCCGCACTCCCATTGTCTGTGTCTTCTTGTCCCCTTCTCCCCCTGCCCGCACTCCTGTTGTCCATGCCTACCCCCACCCTCCCTCCTCTTGTCCGCAATTACTACTGTTTGCAATGCAATTGGTCTCGCGTAAATGCGAGTCCTATTGCATTGCAAAGGCTTGTTTTCTATGGTTGTGTTAAGTTTGAGGTGTTATCCATGCTACATGAAAATTGATATCTGCCAGACCTAGAAAGACAAAGGGCGGTAAAGTTGGTTGTGGGGCATTTTTCAGGTTCGTAGAGTTAAACACTTTTAATATCATATAGTGGGGATATCACGTGGCATTCGTCCTCCACACTTTGATCACTCCCCGCCCCCTCCACAAACACACTTTACAAGTGAATGGTGTTTACTGCGTAGCTTTTATTACTTGTCAAATAACACCATCTTTATTTGTTGATAAAACCTTCAGCATTGACCATTTTTTTAAATCAACCAACCACCATTATTGAACATAATGCGCCACAGGTTACCATGTATTTACAATTCGGCATCCCTTGAGGCATGTTGTACCGTCAGGACACAACCCAACCCCTTCTCCATTATATCCATTTGAGGTAACAATCCGTCATCTACCCTTTAGACGCGGCCAACAGAGCACTGCTTAGCACCTTCCTGGCACAAAAGGCTCTCCCCATCTTGCTTCCTCCAAGCACCATCTACTAGGGTAGGGCTGGAGAGTCCAGGACCAGCAGCAGGACGGCCCCCTCTCCCGCCAGCCCAGAGCCCCCAATGACTGCCTCCCTGCGGCAGGGTCATCAAGTTTCCGCCCAAAAAAGAGTCCCAGGCCTTTTTCTCTTGTCCGGGACCCCGCCAATTCTACTATTAAACTTTGGGATGGGTGGGTGGGTCTGCAACTGCTCCAACTGCGCCTTTCCGGCAACCCCCAGAGGCAAGAGGACAAAGAGGGCTGCTCCCTCGAGACCCGCATTTTTATTACCTTTTGAGGAGGGATCGCAGACGAGCCTCCCTGTCATCTTGCATTACCTTGAGACCCTCCCCATGACATACTTCAGGGAAACAAAACCGTTCCCTCTGGCCCGAATTCCCACTAACGGCCCCCTCCCCTAGGCGCGGGGGTGCCTCTCATAGTAGGGACATCACATGCCCATTCATCCTCCACACTTTGAACACTCCAGCCCCCACAAAGACACTTTACAAGTGAATGGTGTTCACTGCGTAGCTTTTATTACTTGTCAAATAACACCATCTTTATTTGTTGATAAAACCTTCAACATTGACCATTTTATTAAATCAACCAACCACACATTATTGAACATAATGAGGCGCTTTGTACATATGCGCCACAGGTTACTATGTATTTACAATTCGGCATCTCTTGAGGCGTGTTGTACCAGCAGTACACAACCAAACCCCTTCTCCATTATATCCATTTGAGGTAACAATCGTCGTCTACCCTTTAGACGTGGCCAACAGAGCACTGCTTAGCATTTTCCTGGCACAAAAACCTCTCCCCATCTTGCTTCCTCCAATCACCAGCTACCAGGGTAGGGCGGGAGAGTCCAAGACCACCAACAGGACGGCCCCCAATACCGCCAGCCCAGAGCCCCCAGTGACTGCCTCCCTGCAGCAGGGTCATCAAGTTTTCACCCAAAAAAGAGTCCCCGGCCTTTTTCTCTGGTCCGGGACCACCCCACAGGGCAAGGAGCCAACTGGTGCTCTTGCACTCCCCCCAACAACTACTTCTTCGCTAAGGCCCTGCTACATTTTCTAGATGTAACGCAATGGCCCCCAGAATGGTTTGGACGAACACCTCCAACCCTGCCCTGGACAGATGTTACCCTTCTGCCCGATACCAATCCGAATTTTAGGCCTGCAGCAGGCTATGCATAATGAAACGTATCTGTGACCCTCTCAACAATTTTGCTATCTCATGATTCATCTTTCTCACTGACGTGTTCACTGCTACTGATCCCTATCCAAATATGATTGACTCCCATGGCCCTTTGTGTCCTCTCTTTCCCAGATTCGCTGAACCATTGCCCTGCTCTGTATATGACCGAATCTCCGCACCAGCATACTTGCGTCCACTGACTTGCCACCACTGCATATGAGACCCAAAAGAAATAGAAAGAGAAAGAGGTGCATAAATAGAAAACCGCCGAAGTCCAGACCCCTACCTCCACCAGCTGCGGTCTTACATAACGCTCAAAACACGAATATCTCCATCTGCCAACCTTCTTGATTGCTTCCTACAAGAGTCCCAATTTAGCTGCTGTAGTGGCCGCCCCAATATGAAATTAATGTGATGTGAAATGAGCAGGCTCCTCACCCAACAGTTCCAGCACACGCTTACATAATCGCGTGAACTGAAATCTTGTCAGAGGTGTTCCATCTGAATGTAAGAGAAGCCTATCATCTCCGCACACAGGTCTCTTCTGCAACATTTTCTCCATCAGCACCACCGGGCAATTAAAATGCCCCCTGAACACCTCTTAGCTGTACTCACACACCTTTCCCCAGAGCATCCGTTTTTGACCTCACTCTCACCGGAAGTGATTCAGCAGCCACCACTACATCTCCCATGGTAATACCCCCTTGTCTGTCCACCTTAGAGCTTGGTCCAAGCTCTGATATCCGGAATGCTCCGAAAAAGGCTAAAGAATATGCTAATCTCAGCAATTGCACCTAATAAGGCGACATACACACCTGCGTTAACACTCCCAAGATATTCACCAACCCACTGGAGTCTATAAGTCTCCTGTTGTCCTTCGCCCTAGATGCCAGCCGTTCCCAACCTTTTATCACCTGTCTAACTCTTAGGTCTTTGGTGGGGTCTGCTACCCCTTTTATTCCTGAAAAGAAGGCAATTGCAGACAACTGCCTGCTAACCAGAGCCAGCGACCTGCCATTCTCTCTCTGGCGAACACTGAACAAAAGCACCCCTTGCGGTGTAAATTCCTCTGCACCCCTTTCTCCCTGCAGAACTGCTAAGTATACCTGCCATGCCATCTCATACATACTGTTAGTCTAGGGTGCAAAAGAAGCTGCTATGAGGTCGTAAGCAACGGGGTACCAAGCTTCCACAGGCTTTCCGGGAAGGGCCTCATCTGAATGTCCGCTTGTGGCCATCGCGCTCTGAATTCTGTCAACTTTAAACAAGACAGGGCGTTAGCTACTGTGTTGTCCACACCTGGTACATGCTTGGCAGTAAAATACACATTACGCCTGAGGCAACCCCGCACCAACTCTGTTAGCAAACGTAGTACCCACTGGCATTTTGCACTTTGGCTGTTCACCGCCAGAACCACCGACATACTGTCTGACCAAAACACAATTAGTTTGTTTTCTAGCAACGAGCCCCATACCTGAAGTGCCACAACTATGGGAAATAACTTTAGGAATGTGATATTGCAGACCAACCCCGTCCTAGCACTGCTCCAAAACCAACAATGCCCGCTGCATCTGTGTAAAGCTCTAGCTCACCGTCGCCTGTGCCGGTTGTTGCCATATCACCAATCCATTGAAATGCTCCAAGAAAATCTCTCCACGTGACCAAATCTTCCTTTACTTCCACCGGTAGCCTAGTGTGGTGGTGCTTCGCCCTTAAACCTGACATTGCCCTGGCTATATTCCTCGAGAAGACCCTGCCCATGGGTATCACCCTCAATGCAAAATTGAGTTGCCCCACCAACACCGCCAATTGGTGCAAGGTAACCTTGCATGCCCTTAAACACCCCTCCAAAGAAATTTGAAAAGCTCTTATTTTGTCTTGAGGAAGTCTGCACACTTCTTCTACGGTGTCTATATCAATACCCAAAAAAGCTATGTTGGTGGTCGTTGGGCCCTCCGTCTTCTCATCCGCCAGGGGCACCCCCAATGCCTCTGCAATACGCGGAAACCCACCAACGTCTCCTGACGAGCTGCCGAGCTAGGTGGCCCCAGGAACAGAAAATCATCCAAATAATGCACCACCTCTTGCATTCCTACCACATCCCGTACTGTCTATTCCAGAAAATGACTAAATGTTTCGAATACTGCACATGCAACGGAGCACCCCATAGGCATGCATAGGTCCATAAAGAAACTGCCACCAAACGTGAAACCTAGCAACCAAGTGTCATCCGGGTGCACCGGCAAGAGGCGAAAAGCGGACTCAATATCTGACTTGGCCATCAGCGCGCCCCTGTCTAGCCTCTGTAATTTTTGTATCACGTGTCAAAAGTGGTGTGGCACACTGTACACAATTCCGGATCTAGCCCTTCATTGAATGACAAGCCCGGTGGACTGGATAAATTATGTATAAAGTGGTATTTTCCCACTTCTTTCTTTGGTACCAGGCCCAGTGGTGAACAGACTAAGTCCTGCCTCGGCAACTGTTGAAAAGGCCCCGCCACCCTCCCCAGCGCTATCTCCTTCAAAAAATTTTCCCTGGTCGCCCCTGGATTTCTTAGCACAGAGAGCTGATTGGGCGGGGGAACTGCAGTGGGCAGGGCACTAGACGGGATATGAAAGCCAGATTTAAACCCTTGATACAGAAATTGAGCTTCTGCCCGCCTCACATATCTGGCAAGCAGGGGGGCCAGCAAATGCATGCGTATAGGGGTAGGCAAACTCTTAAGATGATTGGGCAGGGAGTCCCTTGCGTTAAGTATTGGCAGGGATGAGCTGCTCCTTGGGCATTCCCACTTGTTTGTAATCTCTGGGAACAAATGTGTTTGAACTTACATGCTGCTCCTCTATTACATTCATTCTTGTTGAACTGCCAACACACTTGATTCTTATCCCCAGCTCCCCTGTCTCCCCAAAAGGAATGCGTGGGCTTGCTGACTGGCGCGGCAGAATAAAACTCCTCATGCCATTTATTAATCTCCTGCTGATCCCATGCTATTTCCGGTCTCACCTCTTTTATCTGCCTGAATTTTGTGTCATATTGCTGCCAGGCCGTCCCCTGAAATTCAGAAGCTGCCCCATGAATCAATGACATGTAACTTATCAACTGGGCCGCCAAAGTAGGAAACCGCTCAACCATAATTGCTGCATATATGGCAAAACCAGTCACCCAATTCTTTAACGACCATTCCACCCAAAACGTCTTCTGTTTCAATTCCCCATCTTTACCAGCTCTGCTTTTCCCAGGGACCACATCCGCATTGATCAGATCGAAAACGTCCACATATTCCCCTTTAAAGATCTTATCCCTAGTTTCCACTGGCACGTGCCTAGTTATACTTGCTGATGGTGACACTGCCAATGATGCAGAACCATAAAGCACTGGGCTGTGTGAAAGGGGGTCTGAGCCGACACCATCCTTGCCGGCGAACCCAACGGCGTCATTGCCACTAGCCTAACCCCTGAAGCCCCTGTATTACCCACTGGTTTTTGAGCCATTATCGCCACCACCACAGGCGATTGTAGTACTCCTCCTGACTGGACCCACACTTGAGCCACCCCACCCCCTTGTTGCGTGACTACTGGCACTGGGGCCTGTAAGGTATCTGTTGGAACCTGCGCAGTAGCTCTTGACGCAGTCCCCACCTCCCCCTGCCTAGCCAGATTTGATTGGCTACTAGCAACGACCGCTGGCATTGTGGCTGGTGCCACACTCTGTGTGAGCACCCCCATAGGGGACAACCAGCTCTCCCCCGGGCATGTCTGTGCGACAACGCTAGCCACCGGCATATTGTCCCTGCATACCAGAGGCTGGCCCACCACCATCGCCTCACCTGTAAAGTTTGTTCGCAATTCCGTGACCTGCATGACCTTCTCCTAATTCATGTCTTTAAACGGTTTGGCATCCGCCTCATGCGTTTTAGCCGGGAGGACTCTTGCTGCAAGCTCGTTCCGGCATCCTGAGACAGAGCCTTCAGTGCCAAATCGATGCCTCCTTTCTTCGCGACCTCCCATAATGCTGCCAAGGATCCAAAATACTCCGCTGACGCCGGGGGCGTTCTTTCCCCCCCGTGTCCGCTTCGTTGGCATCCTGCCTACTAAGGAAATAAAGGAGAATTAAAGACTAACCAAGCCCTTCGCGCCCCTTTGACAGGCCTTGCTCCAGCGCCCGTCCATCCCTACATACATGCCACACCTCCTTTAGTCGAGCAATAGAGATACTTACTGCTCTAGTGTCACCTTACCCATGTCTCATGCACGTACATGTCATACCTCCCTGGGTCGAGCACTAGAGATACTTACCGCTCTAGTGTCACCTTATGCCATGCCTGCTGCACATATAATTTGAGAAATTGCACTCCCTGTGGGATGCTCAGCATACCTACTGGCTGAATACCCCGGGGCTATCATGCATCCCCCAAGCCATTAACATTCCCTGCCATGCATCTCAAATCACCCCATCTCTGGTAAGCACTCGGTCTCTCACCAAACCTCTAGCCCGAGAGGCCATGCTAGCATGCTTGCATGTCGTCGTGCAGATAGACCATGCCCATGTCAATATGTACATAATCTTTATCAGGCCCCATTTACATCATTTATTTCAACAATGTGCCAAGGATCGCACAAAATAACGCGCTAACTGTAATTTATGACAAATGTACTGGTCCCGTCGATAAAAACCTCGCTCACTCCCTCGCAGGTGCTCAGCTACTTATAACAATGATTTTCGCCTCCTGCAAATCCTTCTATCTAATAATCGCAGAGCCGCTCATGCCCCATGCTTTAACGCGCGATGTCGCCCTCTTCAACATGCCCACCATTTTTGAGGCCTCTGTGCCAACCATTGCTATTTGAGACCTCGTATGCCCAACAACCATCTCCTATCCCCGCGGTTCTCCTCCGTATTTGTGTATCTAAATGAGGCCCGCTCATTTTTACAATTTGCCGTTCCTGGCGCTACAGCGCCAACCATTGATATTTAATGCTTTGGCGCCAACTATTATTATGTAAGGTCTCGTGTGACCATCAACCTTCTCTCACCCCCTGGGTCCTCCTCCGTACCTGTGTAATAAATGCCCTGTGTGCCCAGCCTCCGTTTAGCACACACTCGGACCTACTCCCCCTTGCATAACAGATGACTTGCCATCAGTGTCCCACAGGCTTTCCCCCTCACTCTACTAGCACTTCAAAACCACCTCCATTAGAGTGCCAAATGCTCCCAGCACCCGCGATTCTTCTCTGCATTTCGCACAAAGGATATTACCCTTATCGCACCGCAGGCTTCCCCATGCAATCTCACCTTCTGTTTATATTTGGCAACACCCACTCTGCAGCATCCCTAACCTGCTACGCCGTGAGGCCCCTCACCTTAAGAATGAGGTCGACAGACCAGTCTTCCCCTGGGGTGTTCGCGCGATAACAGGACAGGTAGGCTAGGATAGGCTGGGGGGTGGGCTTAGGGGTGGGGAGTTAAGGAGGGTACATAAGGGGACAGGGAAGGAAGTCCTTCCTCTTCCTGTCCCCGGTGCCGCAGGGAACAGCTAGTTTGTCCGCCCTCCCACCCTACAAATTTTCAGGAGTGGGGCAGTGGCAGTAATATTGGTTTGCTATTAGTTATTCGGCGTGCCAGTTTAGGACGGGTTGACACTGGGAGACTGTTTGCAGAACTTGGGAGGGGTGGGGAGTCCATGACGGGCAGAATCACCCTTATGGGGAGAGGGTTACAGGTGCAGGATGGGGGGTGTGGTAGATGGAGGTGAGATGACGGGAGATGCTGGAGGAGGATGAAGGTGAAAGGGGAAAGTGAATGGTATGCGTGAAGAGGTTGTGGCGTGAATTGGAGTGAGTAGTGGAGTATGTGAATGGATGATGTTTGGAGGTCATGATGTTGGGGGGATTGTTAACTGTTATTGATGTTATGTTGAAATTTGGTTGTCATACCTGTCCTAATAAATGTCCTTGTACGCTAAGGCATGCGTGGAGTGGTTATTTGAGCAATCACCACCAGCGCCGCCGGGCCCTACAGCACAATCCACGCCAACTGCAACTGCTCCAGCTGTGCCTTTCCGGCAACCCCCTGAGGCAAGAGGACAAAGAGGGCTTCTCCCTCGAGACCCTCATTTTTATTACCTTAAGGGAGGGATTGCAGACGGGCCTCCCTGTTGTCTCGCATTACCTAGCGACCCTCCCCATCAATAACTTCAGGGAAACGGAACCGTTCCCTCCGGCCGAAATCCCACGGCCCTAGGCGCGGGGGGGGGTGCCTCTCATTGCATATGTGCGTTTTAGATTCAAAATTTAAATGAGTGGCTTTTGTTAGTTTTTTTCTGCCAAGAGAGGAGAGGGACACGAGCATTAAATATTCAAATTATATGTCAATAGAGCTCAAATAGGAGCCCTCACATACATGACTAGTACTTCTTTTATGCTCTCTAAGCTAAGGCTATACCTCACACAGTAAAACACAAGGGGGGCATATGTGGGGAATGTTTAGTGACCTGGCATTGTTACAGTCCCTATAACTACTGAAAAAACAAAAAGGAACAATGGGTCAAAAGGAAAGCAGCTCTCAAGACACCTGTATGTGTATTTTAGAAGAACACAATCCCAGAATCCAAGGTATTCTTGGTGAAAAATAGTTCCCATCAGATACCCGTCCTGTACCGCCCTACATCACTTGGGATCCTTCACCAGAAGGAAGTGGAATGAACCACTTAGGATTAGGTGGATTGTGACCTAATCACAATGTGAAGGAGTGTAGGGTATATGGATAGACTCTTATAATGGTATCAGGGGGTATAAAGAAATCAAAAGGCAGTGCATTAAGTGCTCGCTGTGGCTAGTGAAAGTGAGGAAGTTAATATTGGGTTGAGGGAGTGGAGAAAGAATTTATTATGTTCCTACCCTCACCCAAGGTTAAAAAAACAGTGCAAGTAGTAATAACAAATAACTACTGAAATCTTATATTGGTCGACATGTTTCTGCAGTATTAGGTTCAAAAGATACCAGTCTGCTTCATCAGGACCTAGCTGTTAAAGAAGTGCTACTGCTTATCTTGAAGTGTATGGTGTGTATAAAAGATCATATCACCTAAAAGACACCGATGGAAAAACCAGTCAGTCAACAGTAGACGAACATACATGTAAATACAAAGAACATACAGTTGGTGGCGAAAGCTGCGAATGCACAGAGATAATCTCGTGATATTTAATTGTATGCCAAACATTTTAAGGTCATGGGTTGTATCAATAATCAACTCGTTCAACCAGGTACATGTATCCTGGGTTTAAGCAAAGTTTTGAACACTCACCCATGTTCTGGGGAATGGACTCTCCACCTCACCCGGCAACAGCTCAGGTACAAATGGAGCACCGCTCTAATGGATGTGAACAGAAAAAGGAAATGAAAGAGGAAGAGCTCGCTAGAACTCAGTCTGTAAAACACCTTCCCTCTGCCACTGAGAGTTTGTAACCAGAAATCAAAAAACATTTTCTAATGTTTGTAGTACCCTGTATGTATATTTTCTAATGTTTGTGGTACCCTGTGTGTATTCAATCATGAACCAAAAGGAGATCTCGTGGATACTCTTTATATAGTTATATAGTTAATCTAGCAAAGCTAGTTGTAGTACACTAGGCTCTGTTAGAGTCAGCACTCTTACGATCTCAAACAAAAGGTAACAATCATTGTGGACTCGTATCAATGCCTGTCCTTCATCTAGATCAATTGATAGGGACCTCTCGTTTTTAGTAGTGAATCAAAAAAGTCCGAGCATGGTCTCAGAAGGCTCACACTTTCATCTAGATAAACTCCCGTTTTTAAATGATCAGCAAAAAGTCCGAGCGTGATCTCAGAAATGCTCACACCCTCCAGCATTTCAGCCGCCATCACCGCTTACCTGTCCGTCGGTACTCCGCGCCTTCCTCTAGGCTGACTGTGGGAGGTACCGACTGGACAGGAAGCGGGATATTTAAAGTGACTCTGGTAGGTCAAGGGAGCTGTACGCGTACAATGTGAGCCCGCGCGTCACTGAGCGCGTCGCAGCGCTCATGATCCAAGGGAAATGTAGTTCCTGGATAGACACAAAGTAAAAGTGTAGTCCGGAAATGTATTCCGGCGATTACGCGGGGCAAATTGTCTCCTTCTTGTACATTTACAGCATGCCCGCAGACCCGCAAAACCACTACTATTGATATCGGTACAGAACATCCTTGGGAACAGCGGAGGTTTACGAACTGTAATAGTTCTAACCTCATTTATTTAATCAGCTGTCCCTGTGAAAAAAAGTATGTGGGCATGACCACTAGAAAGGTGAAGACACGAATATCAGAGCACAAGAGCTCAATACGCTGTGGGAAACAAGCGACCCGCATGACAAAACATTTCTTGGAGGCACATCATGCACCAGCAGATTTACAATGGACCGTGCTGGAACAGCCCATGATCCCTAAACATATCACTGATGTCAGCACATTTCTACATCGTAGAGAGCAGAGATGGGTGTACAAACTCCAAACGGACATCACGGGTTTAAATGAAGATATCCCGTGGATGTCCCTGTAAGTTTTGCTACACAGAATCTTACTCCTATATTTACTGTACATGGTGCAACGTACTATAGGTGTACCCTCCGTTCCTACTATTTCTCCACCATGGGATGGGATTATACTGTGAACATCCACTCAATTCTATCAATTCTCTAAAGGGCTTTTGTGAACTAAAAATTGAAGGTTCCTATAAGTCACGTTGCATGGAATACTAGTACCATGTCCACTAAACTCACGGTTCTAATAAAACATTGTGCACACAACCAAGGTTATCAATGTTAAATGGGCTATACATCTGTTATCTACTTTCTCTCCTTAAGAGGTAGGCTCATAATGATAAAATGATTTGCTAACTAAGAAGGCAGAATTACTTTGTAGCCACAAAAGCCCATCACTTTGTCATATTTATTGCGTATTCCAAATCAGACGCATTAATATGCAAATAGGGCGGTTAAATAAATATATACTATCACTCTGCCACATATTGCAGTTTCTGAATGTTTGTTTAAACTAAACCCATCGTGTGTTTCCTTAAATGTACAAGAAGGAGACAATTTGCCCCGTTGTAATCGCCGGAATACATTTCCGGACTACACTTTTACTTTGTGTCTATCCAGGAACTACATTTCCCTTGGATCATGAGCGCTGCGACGCGCTCAGTGACGCGCGGGCTCACGTTGTACGCGTACAGCTCCCTTGACCTACCAGAGTCACTTTAAATATCCCGCTTCCTGTCCAGTCGGTACCTCCCACAGTCAGCCTAGAGGAAGGCGCGGAGTACCGACGGACAGGTAAGCGGTGATGGCGGCTGAAATGCGGGAGGGTGTGAGCATTTCTGAGATCACGCTCGGACTTTTTGCTGATCATTTAAAAACGGGAGTTTATCTAGATGAAAGTGTGAGCCTTCTGAGACCATGCTCGGACTTTTTTGATTCACTACTAAAAACGAGAGGTCCCTATCAATTGATCTAGATGAAGGACAGGCATTGATACGAGTCCACAATGATTGTTACCTTTTGTTTGAGATCGTAAGAGTGCTGACTCTAACAGAGCCTAGTGTACTACAACTAGCTTTGCTAGATTAACTATATAACTATATAAAGAGTATCCACGAGATCTCCTTTTGGCTCATGATTGAATACACACAGGGTACCACAAACATTAGAAAATATACATACAGGGTACTACAAACATTAGAAAATGTTTTTTGATTTCTGGTTACAAACCCTCAGTGGCAGAGGGAAGGTGTTTTACAGACTGAGTTCTAGCGAGCTCTTCCTCTTTCATTTCCTTTTTCTGTTCACATCCATTAGAGCGGTGCTCCATTTGTACCTGAGCTGTTGCCGGGTGAGGTGGAGAGTCCATTCCCCAGAACATGGGTGAGTGTTCAAAACTTTGCTTAAACCCAGGATACATGTACCTGGTTGAACGAGTTGATTATTGATACAACCCATGACCTTAAAATGTTTGGCATACAATTAAATATCACGAGATTATCTCTGTGCATTCGCAGCTTTCGCCACCAACTGTATGTTCTTTGTATTTACATGTATGTTCGTCTACTGTTGACTGACTGGTTTTTCCATCGGTGTCTTTTAGGTGATATGATCTTTTATACACACCATACACTTCAAGATAAGCAGTAGCACTTCTTTAACAGCTAGGTCCTGATGAAGCAGACTGGTATCTTTTGAACCTAATACTGCAGAAACATGTCGACCAATATAAGATTTCAGTAGTTATTTGTTATTACTACTTGCACTGTTTTTTTAACCTTGGGTGAGGGTAGGAACATAATAAATTCTTTCTCCACTCCCTCAACCCAATATTAACTTCCTCACTTTCACTAGCCACAGCGAGCACTTAATGCACTGCCTTTTGATTTCTTTATACCCCCTGATACCATTATAAGAGTCTATCCATATACCCTACACTCCTTCACATTGTGATTAGGTCACAATCCACCTAATCCTAAGTGGTTCATTCCACTTCCTTCTGGTGAAGGATCCCAAGTGATGTAGGGCGGTACAGGACGGGTATCTGATGGGAACTATTTTTCACCAAGAATACCTTGGATTCTGGGATTGTGTTCTTCTAAAATACACATACAGGTGTCTTGAGAGCTGCTTTCCTTTTGACCCATTGTTACTTTTTGTTTTTTCTATACCTCACACAGCGCATGCTCCGAGAATGATTGCAGACGTGATTGGATCACATGGAGGGGAGGGGAAAGGGGCAGGGAGTTGCTGAGACAGCGTTGAGTGCTTAAGAGGTGAGGTTCGCACTAGGCAGGGGAAGTGTTGTACACTAACCAAGGTTTGCGACTCTGATCCGACTCTGATGGAAAGGTGACTGGTAAAAATAGTGAGCCGCGCTCCCAATAGAAGGAACTGCATTTGATAAAGTCCCTGTAGCCAACACACCACTGAAAAGGACAGACACTGTGTTGACTATATATAATCGTTGTTCACTAAATTGTGGGTTTTGCCCTATACACTGTTTTTCTTCATTTTCAGATGCATGCGGTTCTGCTGTGAAGAATCAGGATGCAGAATGTGATTAATATAATAAAGGTCAGAGCTCTGGATGTAGCAGAATACCTGACACCTGTGCTGAGGGTGAGACCTCTGTTCGGGGGTGGGGAGATTTGACAGGCCATCATCTCAACCTAATTCTCAGTTGTTTGGTATTTAGTTCATCCAGCCGTTACCAGGCACGCTGAATATCTTGCTAATGATTAAATTTGGTAGGTCAAACCTGCTGGAATTCAACAGGAGAAAAGTGCACATTATTTAATGTTAACATGCAGATTTTGGTACTGTAAGCAACAAAATCAGACTGTATTTAGTGGAAACCTTTGTTTTATTATCAGTTTCCCTTAGAACGAGACTCTTCAGAACTTTGCTAATAATACCGTTAGATTACCTCTAAAAAAGAATAAATCTTTGTCACTATGATGACCTGCACGACTCCATCAATTCAAGCCATATACTGGCTGTAAGCAGCTTTTGGATTTACTGATTAGAATGGACATATTACCTTTGGCTGAGTCCAGAATGTTCAGTTGCTTGTTTTACTTCTCTAATTAAACAGCAGTTCAGATGGCACTTGCCTTTCTATATTTCTTTTAATAATAATATAAGATTCAATTAAAATGTTTTAGCCGGTCTTGAGCACCGTTGGATTTTCACAATGTAGTCCAACCAACATTGTTATTTTTTTTGTTTAAACAATGGACCAACGCTACTCAGAAAATGTCAGTTTAGTCAGATAACACGAGTTTAAATTAAATTGCAGATGTTCCGGTACAAAAGTTGGCCGAAATTATATTCTTCTAATAGTTGCTTCTTCTGCTGAAGCAATGCTTCAATTCATGAGTTGGAATGCAGTATATGTTCGGAATACATCTCATACACTATCTAAGCACATTTTTGTAGCACTGAACTCTTTGCATAGTCCTATAAGACTTGGATTGGATATTTTATATAAAGAATGCTGACTACCTGTTGTCTCAACAAGACAACTAATTTCTCAGTTGATGAATTTAGGCAGACTTTCACCGCAGTGTACTCAAATCCATTAAGCATTCCTTGACAGTTTGGGTCAAGGAGTTTTCAGATGGGTGGGTATGGTGTGGTTGTTGAAGAGTATTGATGACCTAATTTGAGTAAGACATTTTAGTTGGTAATGCACTTTCGCTTGCGATACTTTTGTGTTCTATCATGGACTTGGAACCCATCCTTTGCCTACAGTTCATTTACATTGTTCTCACTCTTCTTTGCTGCCTTCTAGTTGGGCAGGGCTTGACAAGCGTCAATTCCTTTTTTTTCGGTGGTGCATAGACCAAGCACAGATTAATTAGGTTGAATTAATCTCCTTCCGCTGGCAATTCGTTGCTCGTACTGTGTTTCAGGTACTATTTCTTCAATTATTCTTTTTTTTAAAATGCAATGTGATGCAGTCAACACAGTGCTTTTATGGTTTAAATCTTTTAGTGATTTTCAGAACAAATAGCAAAGGTGAGAACATGACCCTCGGCTCTCAAAGTTAACTTAATACAGACATCAAGTGTCACAGCGTTATTGCACCAGTAAATGCATGGAGCGGGTCTGTCATAGCAAATAGTCAATAGTGCAAAAAAGGGCAATGAATCGAAAAAAAAGGAAAAGGGCTGAAACCCAACAGTCCCACCCTCCGCCCCCCGTCCACCATACCAGATACATCAACAAGGGAAATGGGGAAGTGTGAAACACATTAAGGTTCATTGTGGTCTGTGAGTCTTATGCGAAGAGCGCACTTGTTA
Source organism: Lissotriton vulgaris (assembly GCF_964263255.1). Lineage (NCBI taxonomy): Eukaryota > Metazoa > Chordata > Amphibia > Caudata > Salamandridae > Lissotriton > Lissotriton vulgaris. Next base: position 394,767,390 of record NC_141693.1, read on the forward strand.
ATATCATTTATTTTGTTATGTTATGTTATGTTATGTTAATATCATTTATTTTGCGCACAGATGCTCCAGCTAAGGAGCGTCCTGGCGCATGACTTGTGGTATTTGTGTGTCAGCTAGGCGCAGTACAAAACAGAAAGGGAGGTCTCCTCTAAGATCCAATCCAGGGACGAGGAGTTAGGGGAACAGAAGAAAACAGGGTAGTCCCTCTTACTTACTCAAGAAAAGGAGATAGCACTTGCTTGTATAATGCCACTATAACTCACGAGATCTTAACAATTGAAGCCACTCATAACAGTTGTTACAAATTAAAAAACAGCAATTCAGATAAAATGTATCAATGATTTATTAAAAAAATGTTTTACAATGTCAAACATCAGATAACTGTGCCACAGTAGAAAATTAAAAAAGAGTGTCAGCATCATGCGAAAATGATGTACATCTCTCAAGTATTCACAATACAAAATTTAAAAACAGCAATAGAGTTTAAAAACCAAGTTGTCGACGCAGCGTTTCGGTTCCTAAGTTGACACCTTCATCAGGACAGGGTTCTATGCAATAAAGAAACAACGAATTAACACAGCATTTTCCTTTTCTATTCACAAACTTAATACATAAAACAACCCATTGCTATTTTTTTACAGCTTATCCAGTACTTAACAAACATCATCTGTTATTGTAGCAAAGGGGCACTTTTCTCACAAATCTGTTTCATTTCTAATGAGAGGTAGTTATTCTTGGGACATATTTAGAACAGCAGTCAAAAGACAATGTGGCACAAACAACAGTGGCTGCTAGATCTCATGAGCTACGTGGAAAGTTCTCATGGTAGGTACTCCATGATACATTAGATATCTAATGGAAATGCAAGAATGAAAGTAATTTTGGGCTATTCTTGCTGCCATGATAATTATGCAGCCTGGGGTATTCTATGGACTTACTTTTTTTAAAAAAACGGACTCGTGTTGTCTGTGAGCCGTGTCTTCCTCTAGTTCAATTTGAGGGAGGCAATTCTTAGTTCATAGCAGAACACCGCATGAAATTCAAATGAATTATGACAATTGTAAAGGGGTCTCCTTCTATCTGAAATCACATAAGACCTTCCATTAGAAAATCAGATGCACATTTAAGTTTGATGGCAATATATGTGCATAACCCATTTTATAAAAAATTACCTTGATAGTTTAAAGGAGTTTTCGTTCAATGGAGGAAAAAGGAGCCACCGGTATATAGGACTGTTTTTTTCCCAAAAAATTCCTTTAGAGAATTGAAGAAACAGGGAATTCGAATTAGGTCCCTGGTGATATAATTGTACAAAGATTTGCCAATTCCACAATCATTGCTCCATCTAATTATAAAACTCACCCCTTTCAATGAGGGACCAGCGCGAAATGCAGCACGTGACTGGATGTCGTCAGGCTATTTTCGTTTTGGAGGGTTTAGTTCCTTATCAGTATTTTTTTTTTTTTTTTTTCCGCATTCACCACCCTGAAAACATATGCAATAATGAAGCGTTTGTCAATTAACCGCTAAGCTCGTGTCTGTAATTCATTAACAGAGTCCATGATCGAGTATCATTTTTTATGTCATTACCCAAACTAGGTTGTCTAGCTGCATAAAATTAAATTGCACGAAATGGGTGCACTACATCCTCCTGCTAAATAGAAGCTATTCGTACTCTGTCGGGCCATCTCTCAGAACGGTACCTTCCCCTCCATAAATGCAGCGGGAACTAAGCTACGATATCTAATTTCTCTTAACAGGGGTTCACGCTTACCTTGCGTCCGAGATTCGGCCTCCCTGCTCCTTTTTTCACTCCAGTATCATCGGGTTGTAGCTACCTATGCGTACAACTTTGTTTATTTAAGAGGTTTAATTTCGCGCCATAATCCGAAAACCTCGCGAGATCTTGAATATTTCTTACGTGTCATAGAGTGCGACAACGTTTAAAGGACTACCGGAGTAGTTCTTTGTTTAAATGTGATCTGAGAGATGGCCCGACAGAGTACGAATAGCTTCTATTTAGCAGGAGGATGTAGTGCACCCATTTCGTGCAATTTAAATTTATGCAGCTAGACAACCCACACTGTTGAGGAATTGGGTGAAGGAATTACTGAGACGTGCCGAATAAGGGACTCATTTTAATTCAACAAAAACCCCAAATTTAAATGACTCACAGTGTATTTCTTATGTATGCGACTACGCACGCATGAACATCGTCACTTTAAAGAACCCCGATTTATTGATTTTAATACCGGCATGTTTTAACATTATAGTTTGGGTAATGACATAAAAAATGATACTCGATCATGGACTCTGTTAATGAATTACAGACACGAGCTTAGCGGTTAATTGACAAACGCTTCATTATTGCATATGTTTTCAGGGTGGTGAATGCGGAAAAAAACCCCCCAAAAAATACTGATAAGGAACTAAACCCTCCAAAACGAAAATAGCCTGACGACATCCAGTCACGTGCTGCATTTCGCGCTGGTCCCTCATTGAAAGGGGTGAGTTTTATAATTAGATGGAGCAATGATTGTGGAATTGGCAAATCTTTGTACAATTATATCACCAGGGACCTAATTCGAATTCCCTGTTTCTTCAATTCTCTAAAGGAATTTTTTGGGAAAAAAACAGTCCTATATACCGGTGGCTCCTTTTTCCTCCATTGAACGAAAACTCCTTTAAACTATCAAGGTAATTTTTTATAAAATGGGTTATGCACATATATTGCCATCAAACTTAAATGTGCATCCGATTTTCTAATGGAAGGTCTTATGTGATTTCAGATAGAAGGAGACCCCTTTACAATTGACATAATTCATTTGAATTTCATGCGGTGTTCTGCTATGAACTAAGAATTGCCTCCCTCAAATTGAACTAGAGGAAGACACGGCTCACAGACAACACGAGTCCGTTTTTTTAAAAAAGTAAGTCCATAGAATACCCCAGGCTGCATAATTATCATGGCAGCAAGAATAGCCCAAAATTACTTTCATTCTTGCATTTCCATTAGATATCTAATGTATCATGGAGTACCTACCATGAGAACTTTCCACGTAGCTCATGAGATCTAGCAGCCACTGTTGTTTGTGCCACATTGTCTTTTGACTGCTGTTCTAAATATGTCCCAAGAATAACTACCTCTCATTAGAAATGAAACAGATTTGTGAGAAAAGTGCCCCTTTGCTACAATAACAGATGATGTTTGTTAAGTACTGGATAAGCTGTAAAAAAATAGCAATGGGTTGTTTTATGTATTAAGTTTGTGAATAGAAAAGGAAAATGCTGTGTTAATTCGTTGTTTCTTTATTGCATAGAACCCTGTCCTGATGAAGGTGTCAACTTAGGAACCGAAACGCTGCGTCGACAACTTGGTTTTTAAACTCTATTGCTGTTTTTAAATTTTGTATTGTGAATACTTGAGAGATGTACATCATTTTCGCATGATGCTGACACTCTTTTTTAATTTTCTACTGTGGCACAGTTATCTGATGTTTGACATTGTAAAAATTTTTTTTAATAAATCATTGATACATTTTATCTGAATTGCTGTTTTTTAATTTGTAACAACTGTTATGAGTGGCTTCAATTGTTAAGATCTCGTGAGTTATAGTGGCATTATACAAGCAAGTGCTATCCCCTTTTCTTGAGTAAGTAAGAGGGACTACCCAGCTAGGCGCAGTAGTCATAGGTATCAAGGGCAAGTCAGCTCCCTAAATTCTGTTATAAGCAGCATTAGAAAGGGGCACCATAGCTCAGGGAACTTGGACCTCCTACCCGCTAGAGTGAGAGTCAGTTTTACCATCCCCAGCACCATCCAGAGTCTCTGTAGCCATACGGAGTGAGGTGGAGGTTGGGGAGATCGACTGTGTGCCAGTATATTCTGAGTGGCTGCCCCCAGGGGGATGGCGAGCAATCGCCCCCTTCGGGACTTGTCTGGATACATTAATGGGATGGGTAGGCCTAAGAGAATGCAGGCTGGGAAGCGTGGTAGTTGTGTGTCCAATTGAGAGTCTATCTCATCTATGATTTGGGACCAGTATGGTTGGATGCGGTCACAGGTCAACAAGAGATGTTCCAGTGTACCCACCGCCCAGCAGCCCCTCCAGCACAAGGCACTTAGGCGGGGGTCGAAGTGATGGAGAAGTTCCGTCTTGTAGTACTAGTAGGTTACCACCTTTGTCAGTGACTCTGTGAGGCCTGTGTGGTATGCTGAATGCCGGGCCCTGTAATAAATGCAGTCCCATTCTTTGTGAGTAAGCGTGCAGCCCAATTCCCTCTCCCATCGTGCCCGCCCTGGGTTATACGTGTGTATGGTGGTGAGCAATAAATGCTTGTAGAGGTCTGAAATTAGTTTTTTGTCGGTAGAGCGGGTGACGAGACATTTTTCGTACGTGGTCAATAGTCGCTGGGCACCAGGCCTAACTTGTGGGTGGAGAGCCCAGTGTCTGAGCTGCAAGTAGGACAGTCACTCCGTCTCTGGAATACCGTAATCCGTCTGGATTGCGGAAATGGGATAATACCTTCAAGGTCAAAAAGTTGACACAGCGCCCTACAGGGGGTGGGGCGCCAGTGTGCGAAGGCCTAGGTGACTGTGCCCGGGTGAAACTCTGGGTTGTTAAATAGCAGCATGAGTGGGGAGGGGAACGTCGGAAGCTTGTGAGCAGTGGCAGTGCGATCCCAAGCTTCCATCGTGGTGTTCGTGAGGTAAGAGGCATATAGGTTAGGCGGCCTATGTGCTTTAGGGAGGAACGGGATACCCTGCAGGGGCACACTGGCTACTGCTTGGTCCTGGAACAACCAGTGCTTCCCGGATTTGAGACGGCTCCATTCTACTACGTGACAAACTGTGCAGCATAAAAATATAGCTGCAAGTCCGGGACTCCCCACCACCCTGTTCCGGCGGTAGAATTGCTATGGTGAGCTTGAATCTGGGTTTGCATCCCAGCCATACGAAGCGTGCTAAATCTGATTGGGATTGCTGGATCCAGCCCCTTGGTGGACGCAGGGAGAGCATCTGAAAGAGGTATAGGATCTGGGGGAGTATGGTCATTTAGTAGCCGCTATCCTACCGAGCCAAGACAGTGTGTGATGTTTCCATTGGTCTAATTCTTTACGGATATGAGTGCAGAGCCTCTCATAGTTGGTAGTGACAGTGGTAGGGATGGTAGCACCCAGATGCACTCCCAAGTATGGTATGGTAGAAGTGGACCATCATATCGAATGTTCTTCTCGGATGTGGTCTAGTGTTTGCAGTGTGAGGGAGATGTCTAGGGTGGTTGATTTGTCCATGTTAACCTCAAACCCTGACGCCCGCGCGAGCCATGGAGTTTAATAAAGAGAGCCCTCAGCGCTTGGATTGGGTTAGAGAGGGAAAGTAGGATAACGTCTGCATATAGGCTGATGGTATGAGTATCCCTGCCGAATTTGATCCCAGATATGAGGGGTTGCTGCCTAATTCGCTGTGCCAATGGTTCCATGTAGAGTGCGAAGAGGAGGGGGGAAGAGGACACCCCTGCCTCGTGCCTCTGCCTATGGAGAATCAGGACGTCGTCTGGCCGTTCACTCGAACCGTTGCATTAGGTGAGCGATAACAGTTCAATATGTGCGTGCGTAGTTAGTCCCCAAAGCTGAGTTTCATCAGGATTTGCTCTATGTAGGGCCAATGCACCCAATCGAAGGCTTTTTCTGCGTCTATGGCCAGTAGCATATATTCCCCAGAGGTACGAGAGGCCTTTTCAATGAGGTGTAATACCCTATTAGTGTTATCGCTAGTCTATCTTTGTGGTACAAACCCCACTTGGTCTGGTTCTACTAGCTGAGGCATGTAAGGCGCTAGGTGGGTCGCTAAAATGCTTGTGTACAGTGTTATATCAATGTTTAGGAGGGAAATTAGTCTGTAGGCAGAGTGTCTTGCCTTTTCCAGGTTTTGGGATGACCACTATAGACGTCTCCAACATTTCCCTGGGGATAGCTCCAGTTTGAGCAAAGGTGTTAAAGAGGTCTCGTAGTAGAGGGGCAATTTGACCACAAAAAGTTTTATAAAAGGTTGCTGAGTAGCCATCCGGTGGCATAGATTTCCCGAGCCGAAGGCGGGAGATTGCTGCCATAACTTCCTCCGTCCCGATATCCCTGCCCAGGGAGTCTGCCAGCCCTGATGAGAGCGCGAGTATCTGTGCGGCCTCTAGGTAGTCTAGGCTGTGGGAAGCATCAAGAGAGTAACTTGTGTATAAGTCTTCGTAAAAGTCACTGAAAACTTCGACTATGGCTGCGTCCTCTGACGTGAGTGCACCCCCTGGATCCCGAGAGGCTTGTACTCCCTGAAGCTGCCACGCTTCACGTAACTTATGTTCCAGGAGGCGGCCACACCTGTCACTCCCGGTGTAATAGGAGTGGCGAAGACGAAGGGCCGAATATTTGGCCTTGTCCTGGTCCAGCGCTGCGAGTTGTTTCCTTTCCACGCATAGCTGGTGCCAGGCCCTAGCAGCACCCGTGCCCTGATGCATCTGTTCTAACTCCGCCACCTGCTTGGTCAGTTCACCCTGCACTCCACATTATCGGCCGTAGATATAGCAATGAATTCCCCTCGTAACATCTCCTTAAGGGCAGACAATTGCGTCGCTAGTGACGTATCAGGATTGACATTCAGGACCAGGAAATTTGCAATGGCCGTCTTGATCTGAGTGACCGTGGATGTCCGGTGTAGTAGGGCATCGCGCAAACGCAAATGTCTCAGTGGTTGTCGAGCGTGTGGGAATTGGAAGGTGGCTAGGACTGGGGAGTGATCTGAGAGGGATGCAGTGAGAATCTCAGTGTCTGTTGCAAGGGCTTGTAGTGGGGTGAAGCTGAGGAAGTAGTCTAATCTAGCATACGTTTTGTGTGCACGTTAGCGCGGCTATGAGGATGAAAGTGGCGCCACATGTCCGTAAGACCAAGCTCCTGCAGGCGATCCAAGCCAGCCTGGGAAAGGGCCCCGACCTGTGTTGTGCACTGGCAAGAAAGGTCAGTGACATTGTCGAACACCATGTTTAAGTCTCCCCCTAACAGCAATCGTCATTCAGAGGTAGCTGTCGCCTCTGTGAGTGCTTTGTGGAAACATTTCCCTTGTCCTTGGTTGGGAGCATAAATCAAACCCACAATGAAGGAGGTCCATGCCACCAGAAACTGATAAGTGAGTAATCAGTCCTTAATCTCGGCTGCTGTTTGGAGGACCTTACCCTGAAAGGAGCGGGAGACTAGGATAGCGACCCTGGCCTTCTTAGTGGAGTTAGTGGAGAATAGCTGTGTGGGGAATGCACAGGACTTCATTCTGTGGTGATCCTTGGGAAGGAGGTGGGTCTCTTGCAGAAGGCAGATATCAGCGGACGACTGTTCTAGATAGTGGAGAACTGCCCTACGTTTAATTTTCGCCACTGCAGACAACTGTTGTGTGCTTGCCGCATCTAACTGCGACCACCAGATATGCGGGGAGTACAGGCAGTCGACTCTGAGGCAGTGGGATGCCAGCTGGGGCCACTCACTCTGGCCGGGTAGTGATTCCTTTTCCTAGGACAAGCAAAGTTTGTGCCGTGCAGTCCACTGGTGCCGTCCATGCCATGCTCTTCCAGTGGAATCGCACCAGCAAACCGTCAAATGGCTGGCTTGTATCTTAAAGCTCCCCGCTCCTAGGTCAGCCGGGGAGACTCACCTTTGTGACAACCCTACACCGAAGAGGCCACAGTGAGATCACCCCGACCTACATCGCTAAAGTTCAGGGGCTGGCGCGGGGTCTAGAGCCTTGGTTTCCCCCGGGTCCCGGGCGTGAGTCTGCCAGAGGCGGCGGAGTCCTCGGTCTCTCAAGGCCAGCGGAATGTACAGCCCAGCACCCCCACAGACCACCAAGGTCACCGGCAGCACTGCTCCTGTCTTAAGCGCAGGTTTACTACATGTCCAGACAGGACCCCAGTGTCGACACCAGGGACCACCGCAATTCCCACCCTTTCATTTTTGACCTCCATAACAGTAGTTTCCTTCTGTTTTCTCGAGGGTTACATTGGTTTGTCCCTTTTCTTTATTCACTACCACAAGTCTTTTAGTCCTTTCTTCATTAAAACTACAATCTCGGGGACGCCTAAGCTAGCAGTCCCGTTTCTATTTTTCCTACGTGACCAGGTGCAAACGTTTATTCATTCGTAGATGAGGTATTTATACCTTCGGCCGTTTCCGGTAAACTTGATTATTTTCCCGCCCCTCTGGTTCCGCGGCGGACTTGCACGTCGTTTCATCGGGACGCTGAGAGCATTATCCTGCTTTTAGTTTGATTTTAAAGGTAAGAGTCCTTCGAGATGGTCTCTGATCCTGAGACTCTCAGACTACGGTTAATACTTAGATATTTCTCGATTTACGAGTCCCTCTGCTTAACATGCTCTCCATCGACCCAATAAGAATATATACTTCATGCCTTCTCCTTTATTCCCTCTCTTTAGCTACCCTGCTCAGACGAGGCCTTTATAAAAGATCGGTGTAGGGCAATTAAGAAGCATAGTATATCCATAACATGCTGCTGTAAAGATACAGCTCTACTTTTAAAAGTAGACTTTGTAAAGTTAGGGCTTCTCCTTGTTTATTTAATTTCAGACTCAATCGGTCCTGAACTCGTCGTTTTTTATATATTCTTACAGGATCCTATACATAATACATATCGGTGCCTGTGGACACTTTTTTTCAGCTGAACAAATAGAAGCCTTGCTGCTACTCATAAATCAGGTATGTGGTTGGCTGACTTTAGATTAGTTTGGTATTTGGTCGTTGGGAAGCTTATTATTTTCTTCTTCCTCCTTTTGCCACAGAGTCTTGACAAAGAGTCATTTTAGAAATTCTATACGTTCATTATAATCGCATTTGCCACAACCTAATTGATATCATTATGTGCTACGAGATAAACAAAGGATTTCTCTTATCCTGAGTCATATCCTTTTTTCATCTTCCAGCCATATATTCTCCTTTTTTTGTATGGAACAAAGATATGACTCATGAGACCATCATAGAAACATTTTTCAGCTTGTCTTAAAACGCATATAAATTTATAAAACTGACCGGCAAATAATTTAAAATAGGTTAATTATTTTGGAAATAATCTTGATAAGTGCCACATCGATTTGGCTGCCATTCTACGTTCCATATGTCCCTTTTATTATGTATCCATGTGATATCCATTATTTAGGGATTCATCATTGCCTGTATAATTCACAGGCTGTACTTCAAAGGGTTTGCAGATTGAAATCTGATATTTTATATATTCTAGGAGGATCACTGAAAAAATATCGAGGGTCAAAATATCGACTGGCAAAAATATCGTGGACAAAATATCGACAGTCAAAATATCGAGTTTGTATCTACAAACAGGTAAGTACAAAAATATCGAGTACAAAATATCGTTTACAATAATATAGTTATAAAAAATATCGACTTTGTTAAAAACAGTGTTTAATTAAATTAATATTAAAATGTAATTACTAAAATATACTTAAAAATACTTAAATTAAATTATAATAATTAAATAATAAATAAACTTAATAAAAATAATTTTTTACAATCATATTTGGAAAAACATATATATATAATAACATACTATAATTAAATAGGATACTATTATATTAGCGTACAATACCAGAAGTGTAAAAAATACTATTCCCACTCCAAAGAGTAACGACGGTCACATTATCGACTTGCAAAAATATCGTTTAAAAACTGAAAACTGACCCTGAACCCTAAAAATACCCCTTTACCCAAAAACCCAAAACTGACCCTGAACCCTAAAAATACCCCTTTACCCAAAAACTGAAAACTGACCCTGAACCCTAAAAATGCCCCTTTACCCTAAAACTGAAAACTGACCCTGAACCCTAAAAATACCCCTTTACCCAAAAACCCAAAACTGACCCTGAACCCTAAAAATACCCCTTTACCCAAAAACTGAAAACTGACCCTGAACCCTAAAAATACCCCTTTACCCTAAAACTGAAAACTGACCCTGAACCCTAAAAATGCCCCTTTACCCAAAAACTGAAAACTGACCCTGAACCCTAAAAATACCCCTTTACCCTAAAACTGAAAACTGACCCAAAACCCTAAAAATGCCCCTTTACCCAAAAACTGGAAACTGACCCTGAACCCTAAAAATGCTCCTTTACCCAAAATGTATCAATATTATTTAATTACCAATTAATTATTAATTAACAATAACAATAAAGTTAATATATTAGCACATTAGCTGTAATTATTTTAATAAGTAATATTATTTTTTCCCAATGAATTACTTAAAAATAACACAAAATTATATATATTAAAAATGTACTCTAATTAATGTAATTAACTAATTACAATTAATTAATTACCAATTAACTACTAATACAAAATATGTACAAAATTATATTAATTAATTAACTAATTAATATTAATTAATTATCAATTAATTATTAATTAAAAATATTAACAAACATATATTAATTAATTAATTATTATTAAATTACTTCCCACCCTATTCCCCTATAAACCCACAACCCGCTACAGAATTACATTACGCAATTATTATAAAAACAAAATTCATTTAATAAAATATTTTATAACATTAATACACACTTTTCACACATATTATTACATAAAAATACACTATAAAATATTATATATTATTAAAAATTCGATATTTTTGCTATCTATATTTTATACAGTCGATATTACTTCACTTACCTGAAAAACGATATTTTTGTAGTCGATATTATGTCCAGTCGATATTTTGTCCAGTCTATATTTAAAACTCGATATTATGTCCAGTCGATATTTTGGAGTCGATATTTTGTCTGTACACCATTCTAGGAATACACCTGTTGTGGCCATTAATTTTTCGAATTCCCGAGATCTACTTGCTTGTTTCCTGTACACAAGTTCTGTTACTCCTCTTAAAACAGTGAGTTTGATACAATGTATATGAATATAGTTAATGAATGAGCTGAATGGTCGCTCCCCAGTGTCTCTGACGACACCTGGTATCGTTGTGCTGCGCTTTGTATTAAAACTGCCAGTTATTATTGCCTGCAGTCTGCCTTGCTTGCCGCTTTTGCTCTGTATGCATTTTGTTAAATTACCATTGTAACTTTTCTGTGCTTGCGCATTATCCCCAAGCGCTCGGCTGTGCTCACCCCTCCGCTGCCATTTTGTTTGTTGTTGTCGTCCTAGTAAGCCCGCCCCGCCTCCCAGCTGAGCCGCCCTCCCACAGACTACATACAGCGCTCCATTACCTCGAAGCGCTGTGACTCTCTTCGCTCTCGAGCTGAATAGTCGCTCCCCAGTGTCTCTGACGACACCTGGTATCGTTGTGCTGCGCTTTGTATTAAAACTGCCCGTTATTATTGCCTGCAGTCTGCCTTGCTTGCCGCTTTTGCTCTGTATGCATTTTGTTAAATTACCATTGTAACTTTTCTGTGTTTGCGCGTTATCCCCAAGCGCTCGGCTGTGCTCACCCCTCCGCTGCCATTTTGTTTGTTGTTGTCGTCCTAGTAAGCCCGCCCCGCCTCCCAGCTGAGCCGCCCTCCCACAGACTACATACAGCGCTCCATTACCTCGAAGCGCTGTGACTCTCTTCGCTCTCGAGTGGAATGGTCGCTCCCCAGTGTCTCTGACGACACCTGGTATCGTTGTGCTGCGCTTTGTATTAAAACTGCCCGTTATTATTGCCTGCAGTCTGCCTTGCTTGCCGCTTTTGCTCTGTATGCATTTTGTTAAATTACCATTGTAACTTTTCTGTGTTTGCGCGTTATCCCCAAGCGCTCGGCTGTGCTCACCCCTCCGCTGCCATTTTGTTTGTTGTTGTCGTCCTAGTAAGCCCGCCCCGCCTCCCAGCTGAGCCGCCCTCCCACAGACTACATACAGCGCTCCATTACCTCGAAGCGCTGTGACTCTCTTCGCTCTCGAGCTGAATGGTCGCTCCCCAGTGTCTCTGACGACACCTGGTATCGTTGTGCTGCGCTTTGTATTAAAACTGCCCATTATTATTGCCTGCAGTCTGCCTTGCTTGCCGCTTTTGCTCTGTATGCATTTTGTTAAATTACCATTGTAACTTTTCTGTGTTTGCGCGTTATCCCCAAGCGCTCGGCTGTGCTCACCCCTCCACTGCCATTTTGTTTGTTGTTGTCGTCCTAGTAAGCCCGCCCCGCCTCCCAGCTGAGCCGCCGTCCCACAGACTACATATAGCGCTCCATTACCTCGAAGCGCTGTGACTCTCTTCGCTCTCGAGCTGAATGGTCGCTCCCCAGTGTCTCTGACGACACCTGGTATCGTTGTGCTGCGCTTTGTATTAAAACTGCCCTTATTATTGCCTGCAGTCTGCCTTGCTTGCCGCTTTTGCTCTGTATGCATTTTGTTAAATTACCATTGTAACTTTTCTGTGTTTGCGCATTATCCCCAAGCGCTCGGCTGTGCTCACCCCTCCGCTGCCATTTTGTTTGTTGTTGTCGTCCTAGTAAGCCCGCCCCGCCTCCCCGCTGAGCCGCCCTCCCACAGACTACATACAGCGCTCCATTACCTCGAAGCGCTGTGACTCTCTTCGCTCTCGAGTGGAATGGTCGCTCCCCAGTGTCTCTGACGACACCTGGTATCGTTGTGCTGCGCTTTGTATTAAAACTGCCCGTTATTATTGCCTGCAGTCTGCCTTGCTTGCCGCTTTTGCTCTGTATGCATTTTGTTAAATTACCATTGTAACTTTTCTGTGTTTGCGCGTTATCCCCAAGCGCTCGGCTGTGCTCACCCCTCCGCTGCCATTTTGTTTGTTGTTGTCGTCCTAGTAAGCCCGCCCCGCCTCCCAGCTGAGCCGCCCTCGCCCCTCCCCCTCCACTATCCATATATGACAGTTGTTCCCGCGCGCAGCGTTTACGCGCAGCGTTCCCGCCCCAGTAGCGCCGAAGGTGCGCCAAAGGTAAGCCCGTCTACGCCCGTCCACGCCAGGACCGCGCCCAGCGCCATACCCCCTGGCCCTTGCACCCCCACCCCTCCCGCATCACTTACGATGCCACCACCCTCCTAGCCCTTAACCCCGGCCGCTCCCCCAACTGCATCCAAGCTGCTCCTGGACAAACCCACGAACCTTTCTCATGCAACTCCTGCAAATTCTACGGCACCGTCTACAACTCCGCTACGATCACACCACAGATATCCGACCCCAACAACCTACAATGCATCTTGCTCAACACCCGATCGGTCCACAGGCACGCCATTGACCTATGGAATCTACTAGACACCATCTCTCCGGACGTCGCCTTCCTAACAGAAACATGGATGAACGCCTCTTCTGCCCCAGACATCACCATCGCCATCCCAGAAGATTATAAGATCATACGCAAGGACCGTACCGGCCACACAGGAGGAGGAATCGCTATCGTCCATAAGAAATCCATCCACATCTCAACCAGCTCAGACGTCAATCTCGCCAACTCTGAACACCTCCACTTCCAGATCCACATCGACCCCAAGACCACACTCAGAGGCACCCTCCTTTACAGGCCACCAGGACCCCGCGCTCAATTTAGTGAGGACATCACGGACTTCATCACTCCACACGCGCTCCCCTCCAAAGATTACATCCTTCTGGGAGACCTCAACTTTCACCTTGAAAAGCACAACGACCGCAACTCCACCACCCTTCTGGACAACCTCGCCAACCTCGGACTTAAACAACTTGTCACTTCCCCCACCCACATCGCAGGTCACACACTCGACCCTATCTTCACCTCCAGCAATCATGTCTCCTTCAGCCACACCACGAATCTCCTTTGGACTGACCACAGCTGCGTTCACTTTACCTACAACAAGCCCAAACCCAACAACCACCCCCAACCAACTCTGCAAAGAAACTGGAACAAAATCACCATCGACCAGATCTCCTCATCGCTTCTTCTTAACCCCCCAGCCCCCTCCTCAAACCCCGATCAAGCCGCCTCCAACCTCACCCTATGGCTATCCAACAGCGCCGACATCCTAGCACCACTGAAAAAACGACAAAACAAACTCGGCAGCAAGAAGGCCTTCTGGTTCAACGATGATCTTAAGAAATCCAAGAAACTCTGCCGCTCCCTTGAGTAGGCCTGGAAAAAAGATCCAACCACCAGCATCAAGGAAGCCTTCAAAAACGCCACCCGCATACACCACCAACTGATCCGAAATGCCAAGAAAGCCGCTTTCAAGGACCGACTAGATAACAACGCCCACAACAGCAAGGAACTATTCAACATCGTCAAGGAATTTACCAATCCCGCGGCCAACTCCAACGACATCACCCCCTCCCAAGCCCTCTGCGACTCCCTAGCCTCATTCTTCCACAACAAAATCGCAGACATCCACAACAGCTTCGACAACCAACCCGAAGACCAACTCACCCATCCCCCTGCAGGACCCCCACCTCCCTTGAACACCCTCAATGATTGGAAACCAATCTCCACCGAAGACACCATCCATCTGATGAACTCTATCCACTCAGGATCCCCCACAGACCCATGCCCTCACCACATCTTTAACAAAGCAGCCACCATCATAGCATCGCACCTCCGAGACGTCATCAACTGCTCCCTCGACTCCGCAACCTTCCCGGAAAGCTGGAAACATGCCGAACTCAGCGCCCTCCTGAAGAAACCCACAGCTGACCCCACCGAACTCAAAAACTACCGCCCCATCTCGCTCCTTCCATTCCCGGCCAAAGTCATCGAGAAAGCAGTCAACAACCAGCTCGCCGCCTTCCTTGAAACAAACAAATCCCTCGACTCCTCACAATCCGGCTTCCGAGCCAAGCACAGCACTGAAACCGCCCTCATCGCAGCAACAGGCGACATTCGAACTCTCCTGGACAATGGAGACACAGTCGCCCTCATCCTCTTTGACCTCTCCGCAGCCTTCGACACAGTCTGCCATAGCACCCTTCTACAGCGCCTCAGAAACATCGGAATACAAGGAAAAGCACTGGAATGGATCACCTCGTTCCTCACCGGAAGAACCCAGAGAGTCCGCCTCCCACCATTCATCTCAGAGGCCACTGAAGTCATCTGCGGCGTACCCCAAGGATCCTCACTCAGTCCCACCCTCTTCAACGTATACATGAGCCCCCTCGCGGCCATCGCACGCCAACACAACCTCAACATCATCTCCTACGCGGATGACACTCAACTGATCCTTTCACTCACCAACGACCCTAGCACCGCCAAAACTAACCTACACAAAGGAATGAAAGAAGTAGCCGAATGGATGAAACACAGCCGTCTGAAACTGAACTCAGATAAAACAGAAGTCCTTATCTTAGGTACCTCCCCCTCTGCCTGGGACGACTCTTGGTGGCCAGAAGCCCTTGGAAAAGCACCCATCCCGACGGACCACGCACGGAACCTGGGCGTCATCCTGGATTCCTCACTTTCAATGAACAGACAAGTCAACGCCGTCTCTTCATCCTGCTTCAACATTCTTCGCATGCTCAAAAAAACATTTTGTTGGATCCCCACCGAAACTCGGAAAACGGTCACCCACGCTCTGGTCACGAGCCGACTGGACTACGGAAACACCCTCTACGCCGGTACTACCGCTAAACTCCAGAAAAAACTCCAACGAATCCAGAACGCTTCAGCCAGGCTCATATTAGACATCCCGCGCAAAGAACATATCTCTGGTCACCTGAAAAACCTCCACTGGCTCCGCGTCAATAAGAGGATCACTTTCCGGCTCCTAACCCACGCACACAAAGCACTCTACGAAATCGGACCAGAATGCCTCAACACACGACTGTCCTTCTACACCCCCTCACGCCAGCTACGATCATCCAACCAGGCCCTTGCCACTGTACCTCGCATCAACAAAACCACCATGGGAGGTAGATCCTTTTCCTACCTAGCAGCTAAAACCTGGAACTCACTTCCCACTCACCTCCGCCTTACTCAGAACCACCTAGCATTCAGAAAGCAACTTAAAACGTGGATATTTGACCAGTAATTCCCCACCCCTCTTCAAGCGCCTTGAGACCCTCTGGGTATGTAGCGCGCTATATAAATTTTTTGACTTGACTTGACTTGACATAGAAAGAAATTATGAAATGATCATTGTTATGAACTGATTGAATTATCAAATATTTAATTTCAACATTTTTATGCTACAGCAATTTTTGCTTGTGTGTTGATTATCACTGTGTCAAGCATTGTATTTCCTCAGTTGTTCCTTAGCTTAGTTTTGAGTACTGCACAATCTTGGTTCTGATGACTTTATCAGTTTTGTCGTGGTAACAAGATAAGAGATGAAATAATTTGACAGCGAAAATGTCGATTTTTATTAAATGTGTGTTCATTTTTATATAAAAAATACTTTTAAAATGTGCTCTTCATGTCCTGAATTAGCATTTGGAATATATTATAATATATTGTCTTTTCTATATGTGTGTTTCAGATATCACTGTATCACTTTGTGGCTCCTGAAGAAGGCGTTGTTTACGCCGAAACGTGTGTCGAGTTTCACTCGCCACAGTGTTGTCTCTCTCGGATACCAATGATATTATTCTGTAGGTTGTATTTTGCATGATGAAATAAATGTATGAATTATATGTTTTTTAATTATATTTTTACTATCATACGGTGGTGGTTATGCCATTTACTTGTATGATTATTATCTGTGTTCATTAAAATCATGATTAATTTTTTTTATTTCTCTATGTATGAATTTTTTTCGCTGTCACTTTATATTACTTGTCTGCCCTATTGTTAACTGCCTAGGGTTTTTGTTCACACATTATTATCCCTGCCCTAGGCGTTCATTGACACCAGTGTTCAGGGGGTCCTTGTTTTTTTCAATCCGTGGCCTGTTCCACTGCCATGTGTGACGTATGGGGTGGTTGCTCTCCTCCTGTGGCTGCAGGGGTGGCCCTGTCCATATGGGGAGGTGGTGTTACTGGTGCAGGTGTGTGTGACGGTCCAGGTCGTGGGGCAGGATGGCTATCTCCCTCGGTGTCCTCTGGGTTCTCCTCAATTTGGAGTGCCTCGCTGTCTGTGCTCTGTTGTTCTGCAGCACCTGTGATGTAAATGGGTGCATGATTAATTAGGTGAATCTTGCACATGGGATGTTGCAACATGCATGCAGGTCTGCATTCCCTGACTGGCTTTAGGGACATGTTTCACTTGACAGGTCTTGCAGTGTGTGGCTATCAGGGAACTATTATCACACTACAGGTCCCACAATGCAATATGGCGTTTCTGATGTGCATGGCCTGCATTACTGGGGTTATCAAATGGCTAGCTCTGGGGGCATGGGCATTGTTAGGAGACGGGGTCGTAGTTGCATGGCTCTTACCTTGGGATTGTTGGGTGAGTCGGGAGGTATCCAGCCGAGTGACCCCCACGCAGGCTGCAGGGTTGATGGTGTCCTCAACCAGGTCTTCAAGTGGTGTGTTGGACGCAACTGTGGGGTCTCCTCCTCCCGTGGCATGTTGCTCCCCCAGCCTCTCTGCTATGCGCTCTTTGGCACGGCCTCTGAGGTCGTACCACCTCTTCTTCAGCTCATCAATTGAGCGCTGGGTCACTCCTACATAGTTTACCTTCGCCCTGATGCGCTGCCAAATACGCCTCTTGTCTGCTTCAGGCACCTTCCTGGATTGCTTCCCAAACAGCCTATCATGGTCCCTGCTGACTCCCTCAATAAGGAACTACAGCTCCTGTTCTGAAAATTAAATTTTTCTTTTCTGCCACTTGCACTGCTTCCTGCTGCATCCTGGGACATTCTGGAGTTGGATGTGTGTCCTGTTGTGGGGCTGCAGGGTGTGCCTGATAGAGCTCAGTGCTGTGCCTATTCCTCTCTCAAGCTCTGTGTTCAGAATGAGTGAGGGAACTGCCTACTTTCTGGTTGTGATGTCATCATTGTGCTTGAAATGCGACTTCCCGTTTTTGCGATCTCGCTATTTGCGATTTCGGTAATTGCAAAATAGCAATTTCAACATGGGAAACAGGTGATTCTGTGATTTTTGAAGGATTTAGCGAAATTCGCATTCGGTGATTGCGGCCGACTGTGAATCGCATTTTTGGATCGCTTTTATTGGTGCATCCCATTCTGCGATTTCTAATTTGCAATTCGGTATTTTTCGCAAATTAGAATTTGCAGAGTCAGGGCTTGATGCATCTGGGGGATGGTGCCTAGGTACAATATGCAGTAAGATATAATAAGACAGCACCATATCCATGGACTGTAATTACCATACTGGTGCAACCTGAGACCAGTAGTACTGTGGCATCAAAACACGTGGGTAATGGACATAAGCACTTCCTTGTGGCAACTCAACTTACCTGTGACCAAGGCTATATCAGCTGAAACGCGTAAGAACAGAAGTTTGCTGCACTTCCATAGAGAAAATAAATGTTTGGTTTTCTCTTCCGAAATCTGTCTCTGCATCTGTCTTTGGAATAATTAACAGGATCTCCTTGCCTGCTCACAGGTAGCTGCCCTGCAAGGTTGGTGGCCCCCTAAATGGATGCTTGACGTTTGGACACGAGGAGTATCTAGGGGGCATGACCTGCTTGTCACAGACCAGCCATAATGGATTTTTCGGTGTATTTCTGGTTATGTGACGAGAAACGGGAGAAGAGAGAGGTTAATGCCTCTCTTGGAAAATTTTGGATGCCATTTTCATGACAAAATGCTCCATAGACAAATTGTGGTATAGTACCCTATATCCATTTGGTGCAACTAAATATACACATTCATATACATTTCGTTTAGGATAATGTAGATTTCTAGTTGGAAAAACATAAGGTTCACATGTGTAGACAAGATTCAATATTGATGTCTTCTTTTTCCTCAATCTAGAAAAAACAAAAGAGGAAAGAATATGTTGATTCGTCTTGGGCACCTGATTAGTCTATAGAGTTCATAATAGTACTTCGAGGACCCAATTAATATCATGATGATTAAACATCGTGTTTGCTATTATTTATTTTAGGCTGGTGCAAATTTAAAAGAAAAAAGGGGGTGTGAAGATGTGCGGAAAGGGTAGATTAAAAGGGATATTTTCATCAGGTGAGAATTCAGCTATCCTACTCTTCATACTGTTATGCTTATTTTTAAAGATGGGAATGTAGCTCATCATCCATATTCAAACCATCAGGGAAATGGGTGCCTGCCAATAGGATCAGTCTTGATTCTAATTTGCGTAATGCCCCCAATCTGTCTCCACCTCTGATGCTACTTTTAATGGTTGCAATCCCTATGTAGCTTGCTTGTGATGCATCACTCTGGTGGAATCGGCTAAAATGTCTTCCTGTGCTATATGAGAAGTCCTGATTAGTAACTGCACGCAAGTGCTCAAGAATACGTTTCTTTACAGGTGCTGTAGTTGACCCAATGTACCATAAGTTGCACGGGCAACGAATTAGGTACACAACGTACTCTGTAGTACATGTAATTAAGGGGTTAATCTTCCATTTCACTTTTGTTTTAGGTAGGAGGATCTCATTACAGTTTTGACTGTACTTGCACACCTTGCAATTCCCACATTTCCTGAATCCCTTTGTAGTTTTTAACCAGTCAGTCTCCTTGGGGGCTAGATGACTTTGTACTAGGCAATCTTTTAGGGATTGGCCACGTTGATATGAAATGCTGCCAACGACATTTCTCAGTATGGGATCTTGCCTCAGTATATCCCACCTATTTTTTAGTATTTGTCGTATTTGGTTAGACTGGCTGCAGTATTTTGTTATAAATCTCACTTTTGGGGTTTCAGGTTTAGTTGTCAAAATAGTGGTTTTTGGTGTTAGGGTCTTTCTCTCTTGATATCTTATCAACTCTGGTTTCTGCTTTCCTGAGTGATTTATTGGAGTACCCCCTGACTATGAATCTTTCTTTCATATCCTCCTTAGTTTTTTGGAAGTGTGATTCAGTTGAACAGTTGCGTTTCGCTCTCAGGAATTCACTGAAAGGGATTCCCCACCGGAAACTAGGGGGGTGAGCGCTGGAGGAATGGAGTAAAGAGTTCCCTGCTGTCTCTTCGTGTCCAAAAATATATATATATGTGTATATATATATATATATATATATATATATATATATATATATATATATATATATATATATATATATATATATATATATATATATATAGAGAGAGAGAGAGAGATGCAGAGCCAGATTTCGGAAGAGAAAACCAAACATTTATATTCTCTATGGAAGTGCAGCAAACTTCTGTCGTACACGTTTCTGCTTATATTGTTAAAATGGAATATGTGATGTCATCAGCAGTGCATTGCACGTGCAAGTTATAGTGAGTCCAACTAACTATAACGTGGGAATTTCAATGGTTTTATGTCAGTAAAATTTCCAGCTAACTATAACTGGTGTGAAACCTATGTTTTTTTCAGTGAAAAAAAAATAAATAAATAAAAAAAAAAAAAAAATATATATATATATATATATATATATATATATATATATATATGTATGTATCACAAAATCGTCATTTTCTTTTTCCTTGTTTTGTCATGGTTTTGAATTACCAATATAGAAGTAGCTCTGCAAGGGATAATCTTCAACGAAAAGTATTTCTTCTGTAATCAAGGGACAAAAACAGTACAAATTTGAGGGTAAGAAAGAAAAGATGACCCAAAAGTTTCTGTCCTCTTTATTCCTGGAAATATTTTTTTAAAGCTCAGATGCAGTTGAATCTGCACAGTTCTTTCTCCCCACCTGGGTGTGTGGCCTAGGTGTCCATGTTGCTGTGGGTTTTGCTCGTTGTTTGTTGCTTTTTTACCTGCCCCATCTGATGCAGCTTCTACAAAGGTCTCTGCTAGGAGGTAGGTTTGCTGTTTTTGATGGTCGAATGTAAAGTGTATTTAAGGGCGCCAAATGCATCACAGTATGTTTATTTTCAAGCTTTTGGAGTCTTTATGGACTTTATTCAGCATGTGGACACTATAGAGTACACTAGTATGCTTTCAGCTCCACGGCCTATCCCAGGGGATGTTTCTAGAATAAAGCTTAAGAGTCTTTCAGCGAATGAACATTATTGAGAAAATCCAGTTGATCGAGGATTTTGGCATGAGGAGCCAGGACATCATGATCTCCTGCACAAGCATATCTCTCTCTCTTTCTTGATATCTCCCTCTCTCTCTCTCAATCACTCTCTCTTTCTTTATCTCTCTATGCTGCACCCAAGTCGTCATACCTAGAGCATGTTTACTCTCAGGTGATTTCAAAATTTCCCACATTCACAGCTAATGGAATGAAGAGACCTGCTGGAAGGGGGCAGGATGGTCTTGTATATGTTGGTCTGGTTAGATGTGTGTCACAACCTTGTTGAAAACAAAATGAATAATCTTATCTTTTTCAGATGTTCTCCTGGGGTAAAGCTCTCCGGTCCTGAGCGTAAGGTCGATGCATATGTTGGTGCCATTTAATGAGGCCTTAGATTTTTCAGCAATCCTGTAAATATGAACACCAGATGATTAGCCCATGCTTTCCAGCAGGTTCTGCATCAGTGGATGTACGGCTGACATTTTTAGGTTAGGCGAACAACCTATTGTGGGTATTGCCAATAATTTACATGGGCCTTACGCGTAAACCTGCCAGTTGTTTACCATTTCTTTTTTGCTCGCTTCTTATTCAATGTTTTCTTTTTCTCTGCTTGTCCATCTTCTGTTTTTCTCTTTCCTGAACATTGTCTTTTTACCATATCTTTGATTGGTTAACTTGTATCCTCCCAGTGCTCACTTTCAGGGAACTTTTGGGTTTTTTAGTTAAGCATTTGGGAGGCGATTTGTTCTCCAGGTTGCTACTTCTGTGCTTTCCACACCAAATACACACCCCACTGCTCTCACCAGAATGCTGCTAAGTGTTGTGTATCTCTCTCGACTGTGCCATGTTGATCGCTCCCTCATATACATCTCTCCCACTAATCTCTCACCCTTGTTTCCTTTTTCACTTGCGTTCTTTTCTCCATTGTTTCCTCTCTGCTCACTGTGTTGCTGCCTCCTCGTATATTGCTTCTCTCCATTTCCCACCTGCTCCTCCACTGCATCCCACCCATGTAGACCCCTTTTTTCTAATTTTGTTCTTTCCCATAAAATCTTAAATTTGTATTTATTCAAATGGGGTGCACTGTCTTAGATCGAAAAACATATAACCAAAGGAAATGGCGCCCACATCATTCCATTGTCTCACATGCATTGTGATGCATGTGTATAAATGTAGCCAGGCATATGTGTGCTGGCGGCATGACTCAACCCCCAGTAGCTGTCACGTCATTGCACCTTTTTTCTTTTTTAGATCGAGCCTGGGCAACGAATGAGGCATGCTGTATTCAGGTCCAGACTTGAAGATCCGCCCACTCTCTGCCCATATTTTTCATTGGCTTGTGTCATTGTCCACTTTAAACTATGGCTTTTCATTGGTCAATAGGCTTAGTAGTCCCTCCTTAGTACCGCCTCGTCTTATTTTGGAACATCCCATGAGGACATACCCTGTTACATGTGTTGTTACTTGGAAGGCTTTAATTACAGCCTCTGAGCACTATTTTCTCAAATAGCTTTGTCCTGCTGTCGCAGGGATTCCGTGCTCATACAGAACTGTGCATAGAGACTTGGAACCTCAGTGAATTAGGGTGTGCCAAAACTCACCTTAGTACCCAAAATCCCCTACCAGACTAGCTACAGTGTCTCATTGGTTATCACAAAACTCCCAATGCTTAGACAAACCAGAACATGGACTTAGTACACCTCAGGTAACGTGGAACTCATGAACACTCTTTCTTTATACAATCATTTCAATCCAGAACAAGGAGTAAAAGGACACGTGCATATTTGAAATGTTTATTCACTAATGCAGTGTTCTCAAACGCAGTATCTTAGCTAATACAAGCAAACATATTATAAGAAACAAAGTAATCATCATAGTCACTAGTCCATAGAACACAAACGGTGAAAGCATGGTATTATGCTAAAACGAATAGGGATTAACAAAACCTAATTCTCACTCTCCCTAGCTAGTATATTATATTATATCTAAGAAGGTCTCTTTGGGTTTTAGCAGGGCGGCCCATTACCTCAAGATCCTAGTGGTAAAGGATCACATCATCTTCCACCAGCTCTCTGCATGCAAAGCACCATCAAGTGTGTTTGTATGCTCTTGTGCAAAGCAATATAAAACGCGCCTAAAGCCAGAACTTGGCCGCAGCTGCATTGTATGTTATGTCTAGGAACGTGCGAAGATCAGACCTCACAACAACCACTGTGTTGAGATATTCTTGAAGGTTTCTACACTCACTGTACAGACACAGCTCGCCAAGCAAGGCTGATATCAAAGTAACAACATATTATTCTCGCATGAATCAAAACATTCTACTAGGCTCAAAGCTAAAGAAACAGCTCTGTGTCGTGTGCAGAAGCAGCAGAAAGGTAAAATGGCGTTTAAACTCTTAAAAAGCTCATGCTAACTTAACACAGCATACAGGCAATATATATCTATATGACACCCTCCCTTGATCCGAGCACGGATAAGATAAGATAAGATAAGATAAGATAAGGGACTCAATTTTGAAATGCAGAGTTCAATAAAGTATTTAGTTCAAATTCGAGTAGGTGAGGAAAAATAATTTAGCCCGCCCAAAAATCCAAAATCTCACCAGCATGACAATGTAATGTCCTCTGTTATTAAAGCCAATAGGTCTGATATAAAAAATTGTCCATCATAATTTTGAAAACATTTTGAGAGAGCAAAGAAAAAAAAAACGTAATGATATCAAAGGCCTCAATAGGAGTCAGCCTAAAACTGAGTATGCAAAATAAGCAGCAACAGCTTCCAAAAGGAAGTCACTGTCATCATCCGAAAATAACTCATCCAATTCAATAGTGAGAAAGAACATACATGCTCTTCAATTACCGGAGCCTCTAGTACCATCAGAGGACAACTCGGTGGGTTTTCAATGAAGCTGTGTGCCAAGAAATCTTGCGCTGCTGTGAATATATTCCAACGACCCAGTACTCCATGCATCGCTGCATAGGCCATAATCCCTCCGTCAGAACAAAGCAATTCATGAGTAACTAAGGGACTCATGAGATGATTAAAATCCACTTCAGGAGACACCAAATTGCAGAACACAAATCCAGGACCCAGTCGAAATCGCAGGTCAGGCAATGAAAGACAGGCTGGACACAGGTGAAATAGGAAAATCGAAACGATAATCCATATGCTGCACTTAAGGTGGCGAGTGGCAGCGCACCATAGTATTCAAGCTTCCTGTTGCGAAACAGTGCTAACTGCGACAGCTCGTCTGCGAACACAGGACGGGCATCCATTTTGAATAAAACAAAATAGCACCAAAAAGCCAGCAGCCAGCGCCAGTAAAACGGAAAATCCACCAAATAGGCTGGAAAAGATCGAATTGAAGAAAGCAGGAATGACTCCAAATATCTTTTGGAAAGAAGTCACTAGACCACTGCTCACTACTTTAAAAAAAATGAGCCAGCCACGAAGTGGAGGACGCGTTAAAGATTGTATGAATCAGCTCCCCGAAATGTAAAGGCAGGTCATTGTTTAATAAAGCATGCACTTCTGTGCGGGTGTTAGCTACGTGAAGGACAAATGTTTCACGAGCAGATGCCAGGGCAACTTCTTTTTGTGACAATAAGGCTCTTATTCTACTCATCTTATTGAACTCTGCCTTCAAGGTCGGAATCCTCGGCCAGATGGAAACATCCAAGTTCCCATGCGTGGGTGGATACAACACATTTTTACAGCGAACCGCACACTCACTGACTGTTACAACATAAGCTATGCCTTTCAATAATCCACAGCAATCTTCATTATTTAAAAGCAAATAACTACCGTTCGCTAATAAAGTGAACGTGGGGACAATCGCGGGCACGGGTGTACCTTTTAAAACACATGCTAAATTAGGCCGTTCCTGATTACAAGAGCCATGCAATTGTATGTGCCTACACATTAATGAGTGATCCAGTGTTTCCCTGCACTCCTCCCCTTTCAGATAAACTTCTTTTCCGTCCCTAAGGCATCTGTAAGTGAAAGGGAGTGACCAGGCTTCATGTAAATAGGAGCTGCCTAGAGGCTCATACCTACCAATGGCAAAATATTTCATGCAATTTGTAAACTGGAAAAGCGCAAATGGTAAAGTTATTAACCCGTGGATAAGCCACGTAGCAGCAGTGGCCTCTGCCACTGAAAAGGGCAAAGACTCCAATCGTTCAATGTGTAACATGGAAAAAGAAGCATCTCTCATTGAGAGCAAACGTTGTTTTTCAGTCAAATTAAAAGGGGCAAATAGAGATGAGACATTAATGTAATTCCAAGGCACTTTTCAGTTTTTCAGTGTCTGCAGGGTCCATGCAAACAGCATAATAGAACGCAATTGATTTTGACCATGGTACAAAACAGACACTTCATCCTGTACAATTTCAACAACAGATGACACAATATTATCCAACGTGTAAATGCGGGAGGAAAGTGTGTTAATACTGTTATCCACTACTGCAAGCACTTTCTCCAAATTAGCTTGATCAATAGCCCTAAGGCGAGTAGCCACTTCAATCTGTGATGTTTTCCATAGTTCATTATAAACGGCATAGATCCATCTTTTAGACCTACCTCTAGCCGGGCCCTTTATGAAGTCATTCAAGTCAACCTCGTCAGTCAGTTTAGACAAATGCAGTTTGACTGACGCCAATGTAGAGTTTTTGAGCCAATTCTGACACAATTTGCCTACTGAATAAGTGGTTACAGAATGGTCACTCTCAAAACGGGGATCTACTCTGACTTGTGTAAAACCCTCAGCCAGACCCAAAAAACGATGTTGGCACGAATCTGCACTTCTGTGCCACATCAACCAACCCTTGGGATCCAAACTGGATATGTTAAAGGATGAATTTAGCAATAGGGTCTGCAACTCTCTAATCGAAAATTTTGTTGAATTTTCCCAACCCGAATATTCTTCCAAATCAGGGAAGGAAGGAGCATTTAATGTTTTAGAAGTAGCCAATCCAAAGCATGTTGTCTGTGAGATGGTAGAATTAAAAAACAACATACGATTTGGGATGAGACATGCACGGTGCAAAGCCTCTGTGCCCTGTACCTGCCAATTTTTAGAACCCAAACTGATTTATGGTCAATTATTTCCTTCCACAACTCGTAGCCTCCAACAGCTAGCTCATCTAGTAAGGACTTCGAGAACAATAACTTATCCGTATCTGTAATTCCAACTTTGGACATGGAATTTTCTGTCATTCTAAAATAAAATGAAGCGGGATTGGACTCATTAACATCAGTAAAATAGGTGTACTTTTTCAAAAATGTACTAGAGCTTCCTTTTAAAGAAGCTGGGCAATGCTCCCACTGTGTATAATTTACAGTACTCCTCCTGGAATTAGTTTTATGTAGGTAGTGATTGCCAAAATGTTGGAAGCAAAACAAATCACCATAATTATCAGATTCTAAATATAAATCTTCAGCATCAAAGGCAGCATAATATTTCAAATCAGCAAACAAAGCCTCTATGGCCTGAACATCCCAATCATCAGAACGTATGTTTTGTTGAACCACATCCCCCATATTAACTCTAAGCACATTAGGAGCATTAATAACTTCAGTCGGGCCATGGAATTGAAATTTAACTGCAGCCCAGACTATCCCATCCAAGACAGGCCACGCGGTGATGTTAACAAAGGCCAAGTCTCTCTTCAATCTGTGGGCAGAATATGATGAGGAGTGGGGAGCCAATGTTCCATTTAGATGTCGAATGCATGTTCTCTCCTCGACATAATGTCCATTGATGAATCGGAAAAAATAAAACACAAAACCAATTGACATAAAAAGGTAGAGCGAAAAAAGCCCCAGCCAAATATAAGTCCAAGGGGGAATCAAGAAATGTTTTTAAACAAAGTCGCATAGGCCCTTAGCCTTGTGGGCTTCCCTGAAGTTTGTGAAATAGTGTCAAATGAAAATCTGGATTCTGTGGCTAAACGAGTTTACAAATCAGGCATCGATAAGTCAGTTGGGTAGGTGTAGTCTGTTTCATCAAGATGAGTACCAGGCCAAGCACTCAGTAAAGGACTAGAAACTGCAGGCATCTCAAGGGCCACCTCCGGCGCATGATCCGAAGCAGTGGCCAATACAGAATTTCTCACCATCGAAGGACATGAGACTGCCGGTGTCATGCTAAGAAGAATCGGCCACTCTGTGTATCTTGACATTGTCAATGGAGATATACTTGTTTTCTTTATGACCTGGAAGTGGTGGTAAAATGAATGTTCTTGTGCCCTTCACACCAAGCACAGGAACCGGAGCACGGTATGAGGGACCAAATTCCTTCTTGTTATCGATCTTCTCCCGAACCAGTTCTCCAAATTGGGGTAGCCAGCCAACTACCGGGATCTGCAACGCATCATCCGAAGTGGAGGGCAAATGTTCCTTTGCAAGACTGTCTCTCGTCTCTTCTAGAGTCTGTAAAACATTGCAATGTTCATCTACGTCAAAGGTGGCAGCCGAACCAACCGAGTCTAGACGGTCAAGCTCCGGGACATACATCTTGATACCAAAGAGCATTTCGTATGGGGTCCGCCCACCCAGAGGCCTTCTAGGGAGATTATTAAGAGCACGCTGCACGCCATTAAGATGGGCCAGCCAGTTTCTGCCAGTGCCTATAACTTGAGCTGTCAGTGATTGCTTTAAATCACGGTTCATTCGTTCCACAACACTATTACCCTCAGGTCGGTATGGAGACGAAAACTTGACTTGGACCCCCATCGAAGCCATGGCATCGCTAAACGCCTTAGAGGCGAAAGCAGGACCCTGATCCGAATGGAAGGTACCACAGGCAAAAATCCCTACAAAGACACGCAAATCCCATATGACAGTCCATGAATCAGCGCTGCGATGAGGCCACACCCATACAAAGCGTGTGCATGAATCAACTGCTATTAAGATGTACTTATACACAGTATCAGAAGAAAAAGGACAGCAGTGATCTAAATAAACACAACCTAATGATTTATTAGAAATTAACAACTGTGTTTGGGGCGAATGCGTAGCAGTTGAAGGCTTAATCTGCTGGCAAATGTCACATTGAAGCACATAGTCACGCGTCTGTTTGTACAGTCCCCGCCACCAAAAACGTTGTTGTAATTGAGACACAGTGGCTGAAAAGCCCGCATGGGCAGACGCAACACCTTCATGGGACGCTGTGATCAGTGCATTTCTGAGATCCAATTTGGGAATCAATCTCTCCCCAACTTCAGGAATTTTCACATAAGGAACCTTATCAGGACTTAAGTGGTATGTGTACTTCGAAGGGAACCCCGTAGGATATTTACCTCCCTTCTCAGTGGCAGCAACAGCCGCCAAGATATCATCATCAATCTTACTTTTGGACCGTGTGACTGCTGCAACTAAATATGTCGATACTGCTGATTTCGCTGCTTCATCAGCAAGCGAGTTGCCAAGAGGGTGGACTCCCACGCGCTGGTGACCGAGAGTATGAATTAAAAACACGAGTGGCAACTGCTCTTTAAGCTCAGCCACTCGGACCCAGATCATTTTATGTTTTATTTTGCTACCCTTGGAATCACGAAAATCATTCTGAATCCAAAAGAACAAGTTCTTATTGTAAGACTGGACACAGTAGTACGAATCACTTATGATAAGTGTTGTCACACTAGGATCAGCGTACTCCAATGCAAGCATCAGAGCACAAAGCTCTGCTAATTGTGCGGTGCAGTCCCCTAGAGTCTGCGTGTGCACGACTCTGGACTTGAACTCATCGTTCACCATGGCACCTACCACAATGGCGCACGCGGAAACGTAGGCGTGTTTAGAACCATGCGCAACCTGCGCCGAACCATCAGTGTATATGATGCAATGGAAATCCTCCAAAGGTGCAGGATGAACAAACTCATATTGCAAAAACTCCAGCGACCGTAAGGAGGCATCAAAAATGAACGTGACATCCGGAGACGTCAATGATGCTGCCCATTGTATCCATCGAGGGTACAAAGCTTTAGAATTAGGTACACTGGCTTTCGTAACTGCCTCCAAAGCAGGACACGGGGTAACCACCAACATGCGTTTTCCCTGTGACAGACCGCGTTCCTTCAGAATCGCCATCTGTACAGCCGTCAAAACTTTCTCCACAGTGGAAAATCGCATTTCAGCTGAAGTGTACAAGTGTGACTTGTAGGCGATAGGTACTGTGTCTCCTTCGTTAAAAGTAAGGTATGTGAAATCCACCGTCCCAGGGATGATTCTTATCACCAGGTTGGTGTGATTATCACGAGTCAATAAGTATTTAGAAGCGAGCAGATCAGCCTGCAAAAATTGCAGTATAGCCGAGTGCTCAGGCAGCCAGTTTGATTTTGTAAAATTTGGTTGTATCAAAGCATACAAGGGCTTGATACGCTGGACATATTCAGGTATGTATGTCCTCCCGAAATTCAAAAATCCCAGCAAAGACTGTAATTTCTTCAGAGTTGTCAGAGCGCGCAATTGAGCGCATTTCTCCAAGAAGTAAGGAGCTAATCCTTGACCTTCATTGTTGAGCTCGTAGCTCAAGAACAACACTGTGTACTCTGCAATGTGCGATTATGCAAAGTTGAATTTGTAACCGAAGTCCGCAAAGCCACAAATTAAGCGGTCAACTCGACACAGATGCTCCCACAGTTCATCATCCGTGAAATAAATGTCATCCACATACGAACAAGCATCTGGGTCAACTCTCTCTAAGAGAGAGACTATGCGGGCAGCAAACACTCCAGGACTATTTTGTAGCCCATCGGTAAACATTTGAAATGTTTTTGGACACCGCCACAAGTAATGGAGGTCCATTAGGAACTCAGACCATCCAAATGGTGGGCATAACAACTGTTGGAAATGTCAAGCGTGGTTTTAAACCGCTGCGCAAGAGACTATCCACTAAAGCAGAGCCGTGAGTATTCTGTACTGCACAGGTACGGCAATGCGAGTTTAAATGCCGGTAATCCAATACCAAACAAAATGAACCGTCAGGCTTGGTCACAGTAAAAAAGAGGGTTATTCATTGGTGACACACAAGTTACAATCACACCTTGATATTCCAATTGTTCAAGGATTTCCACAAAGGAAGCCATCGCTCCGCGCTTTATGGGATATTGAGGTTGAGGCTGAGGCATAGACCGCAAAGGAATATCGTGGTGTGGGGAAAATGTATCCCATCCACAGTGTGTACGGTACAGAGCCGGCGCAAGGGCTTTAGCCCACTCTTCTGCAAAATTCAGCGCATGCTCCTTCGAGACAGTGTGCGCGAAACTAGGGAGGATTACCTCCTCCCCTCTTGGAGCTGCAAGCACAAAAGGTGGGGGCCAGTCAGCCTCCGCTAACAAAATGTCATAGGTAGTCGTAAGATTCTCCCAAAATACCCCCTCCACGGTACGTTGAATGTCACCTTCAATGAATAAGACAATTTCATAGAATCTGTCAGGGGGAGCTACTCTAGTGTCAGCTGTCTCTACAACAACATAACGGTCAGTCGCTGTCACCTTCAGTAGTGTACGCAGGGCCTCTCGCACTATGGTAATCTCTGCCGCGCTGTCCAGCAAGGTCAGAGCCCATGTCAGATTCCAAAGCTGGTTTCTCACTATCTGTGGCATATCTGTGTGCTGTTAAAGCAGCGACTTTCTTTTTCTGAAACTGGGGTCTCTTCGGTGTAGAATCGTCCTGCTTGCTTTTACCGTCTTTCGGGCGGGGCTGGTCACGTCCTTGCTGACCACCCCGACCCCTGCCGCCTCCTCCACCACCGGTCAAAAAGGCCGATGACTCCTGAAAAGAACGAGGAGAGCGTTAGTCAGAAACCTGAAAACGATCAGGTGATTTTATCATCGCGCGATCGCGCAAGTCATAAACACGTTCTGTGGGCGCAGGCAATGGAGACGCAGGACGAGACTCCTGTTTCTGTTGTTGTTGCTTTCTTTTTTTTTGTTTTTTAGGCCAATTTTGTTTTGTGGTCTTGGGCTGCTCGTCAGTTTCTGACTTCTGCCCTTGGGGTCGTTTTTTCTCTTTAGTAGAAAAAGGCTTGAGACCCCTACTATTGCGTCCCACGGTTTTATAATCTGCCCTAATGATCCTCGCCAACTGCCGGGGTTTTTCGGCATCGGGAATCGCCTGCAAAGCATTGGCAACCTGAAAGTTCACCGCATCCCCCTTGACATTCGCAAGTATGAGATCGGAAACCACATCAAAGGTGACACAGAGGCGCATACCCAATTCAAACGCAGCCTCAGGTCCGTGCTCATCCTGAACACGTTTAAGGACCGTCGGCAGGACAGTCATAGACGGAGTACCGTAACACCTCGTGTAGACCGCCGCAAATGTCTTACCCCAGGTCTCACAGTCACCGATTTCAGGGGTCAAGTCTTTCGGTAAGCTGATTGTCAGAATCCTGTGTTTTTCACCAGGAGACGTGTTAGGAAATACTGCTTTCAGCTGTTCAAACTTATCGGCAAGCCAGAAAGGAAAATCATCCTTTTCTTGGGGGCACTTGCCCATCACCGCGTTGACCATAACGGGACTGAGCTTCATTCCGCCCTGTCCGGCAGGAAGCGCCGCACCACCCGGGGCCCCGCCCGGGAGATTACGGGTAATGTATTGCACCAACAACCGAATAACGCTAATGGCGACTACATGTAGTCGTCTTAACTCAACCACGGAACATTCCCCGTGTTGAGGGTGAGGTGTAAATCCAGCCAAAACAGGCCAATTTGTGCCCGGAATGGACAAAGGACCTAACCTCGGAGCTGCTAAAATATGGGGTAGGGCGCCATCAAATCACACACGATGCTGCCAAGTATCTATAGGAATCTCCTGTGCCCTATATGGTGCATATTCCAGTGGCACAGCCGTGGGAGTGTACGTGTCGAACACACAAGGATCTGCGTTCACAGCCTGGAAGGTCACCCATGAGTAGAAAATCTCATACGGGTAAGCCACCTCTGCACTCACCACCATTATCACTGCCATGCCATCCACAGGAACATTATAATTCTGCAAATGATTGCGCACCCCAATGCGGCTATGTTGCGCAATGTTCACCGCGGCCATAGTGACACAGACAGAAAGAGTTACAAAGTAAACTTCGTAACACAACTGGGTAGTAATTCAAGGAAACCGTTTCTGAAAGATTCAAGCTTGAAAGGACCTATGCAAACATAGGCAGGTTTGTCTGACACTACCGTTAACCGGAAACAATAGTGAAGGGGTTAAGGACCGAACGATGTACTACTCAAGTATCATGCAATAAGACCACCAACGGTTGGGCGCCATGTCGCAGGGATTCCGTGCTCATACAGAACTGTGCATAGAGACTTGGAACCTCAGTGAATTAGGGTGTGCCAAAACTCAGCTTAGTACCCAAAATCCCCTACCAGACTAGCTACAGTGTCTCATTGGTTATCACAAAACTCCCAATGCTTAGACAAACCAGAACATGGACTTAGTACACCTCAGGTAACGTGGAACACATGAACACTCTTTCGTTATACAATCATTTCAATCCAGAACAAGGAGTAAAAGAGGACACGTGCATATTTGAAATGTTTATTCACTAATGCAGTGTTTTCAAACGCAGTATCTCAGCTAATACAAGCAAACATATTATAAGAAACAAAGTAATCAGCATAGTCACTAGTCCATAGAACACAAACGGTGAAAGCATGGTATTATGCTAAAACTAATAGGGTTTAACAAAACCTAATTCTCACCCTCCCTAGCTAGTATATTATATTATATCTAAGAAGGTCTCTTTGGGTTTTAGCAGGGTGGCCCCATACCTCAAGATTCTAGTGGTAAGGGATCACATCATCTTCCACCAGCTCTCTGCATGCGAAGCACCATCAAGTGTGTTTGTATGCTCTTGTGCAAAGCAATATAAAACTTGCCTAAAGCCAGAACCTGGCCGCAGCTGCATGTATGTTATGTCTAGGAACGTGCGAAGATCAGACCTCACAACAATCACTCTGTTGAGATATCCTTGAAGGTTTCTGCACTCACTGTACAGACACAGCTCGCCAAGCAAGGCTGATATCAGAGCAACAACATATTATTCTCGCATGAATCGAAACATTCTACTAGGCTCAACGCTAAAGCAACAGCTATGTGTCATGTGCAGAAGCAGCAGAAAGGTAAAATGGCATTTAAACTCTTAAAAAGCTCATGCTAACTTAACACAGCATACAGGCAATATATACCTATATGACACTGCCTGCTGTGGCAGGCTGGACATACCCTCTCCTACCGCTTTAAAAAAAATCTTTATATTTGCAATAGGTTTCGCATTTGCAAGAGTTTAAGTTATTGGCATTGTAAATTACATCAAAACACACAAGATTATGGACGGAATGTTGCACAACAGCAAAACATTCACCCCCAGTCACAGATCTGAGTTTAATCCATCGTTATTTTGCTCATCAAGCCACCCCAGTTCAGACATGGCCGTATGCAAATCAGTCTTGACCCTGTGCCTCATGGGAACAGTCCAGCCCGAACTGCCAAGCCATGTTTTCCCTGGACCGGAAACAAGCATCCTAGGACCGGTTTCTGGCTATCAGCCGTCTTCAGCCAGGATAGCTTGACTCCAGTGGCTTAGTGAGCACGGGACCCACGTCTTGGCATACCCTTCCCACATAGGGTGAACAGCAAATCCCACAAGATGATGGGCGGAATGTTGCACAATGGCAAAACATTCACCCCCAGTCACAGATCTGGGTTTAATCCATCGTTATTTTGCTCACCAAGCCACCCCAGTTCAGACATGGCCATATGCAAATCAGTCTTGACCCTGTCCCTCATGGGAACAGTCCAGCCCGAACTGCCAAGCCATGTTTTCCCTGGACCGGAAACAAGCATCCTAGGTGTAGTTCTGAGGATTTGGGACCCTGCCATGATATGGTACTGAAGCCCAACACTCATGTTAAAAATATGATCATATCATGACGAATTTGGTATCGGCAGACCGGTAATGATTGGGACGTTATGCCTGTGCATTTGCGTCACGATTGAGTGACGGAATCACCCTTAAATCACAGTTTCCGTCTTGAACCCTTTGGGTTCCATTTTGTGAGCGGCATCCATCTTGTGGTTGCCCTTACATAGTCAATTGACTAAGGCCAAATTCGAGCTGAAAGGACACGTCCACCTTTCCTGACTCCTCCGTGACCTGGGCGAGCTGACTCCACTGCCTCAAGCTGAACCTGTTCGGGCAGTCCTCATCCCAGTGGCCGAGCAAGATTAGCATCAAGGCACAACATGCCATAATCCATTTGCCGCATACAAACCACGCTTTATCATACACACACCTGTCCCTGTTTCTTCTTTATGGCTAGTTTTACAAGGAGGAGGTGCCCGATTTTATTAGGGCTTCATCGATATCTGATGGAAGTTCTGGGCCTGACCAGGTAATCTATCACGAACTGGACAACGAAAATATGGGCTTGCCATCATGACTTTGCTTTTTCTTTATTGTGAAAATATGTTTATGGCCGCATTGTAAAACAAAGAATTCTTGCCCGAAGTGTAATGTTATGTATAAAAAGAGAAGGCTGGCTCTGTAAAAACGAACAGTCTCCTGAGAATATACACACCGTGCTGTTGTACTTCTAGGACGCTTGTTACTTGGTTGCAGCCAATAAAACTCAATCCCTGACATCACCTAGAAGACTCTGTGTTTCTGTGGTGCAAAACAGGAAGAACTCAAGAGGTCTTTGGGTGTTCCCCTGGCACCGCCTGGTCCCTAAAAACCCGGTACCTCAGTTTGTCGCCCAACTCGGGGCGGTATCAAGCGGTATCGGTCCAAGCCAGATGTTCGTGAGGAGCTTCGTGTGAAAATTCCGGAGGACGGCCAGCCACTTCAGCGACCCCTGTATGTCGACGTGGTTCCGAAGGTCTTTGCTACGAGGTTCCCCGCGTCCCGACGGCTGCAATGGACTGCTGCCCTGACTATTGCCCTGTTTTGGACCCATTGATGCTTGGTAGAGCAAAACGGTAGACAAGTCTTCTAGTGACGTCATCGATCTTCAATACTTCAGTTAAGTATAAGTGGAGCTTCTCCCAGTCCTTAGTTTGAGTCTTAGTTTTGGTATCCTTGAGTTACGTTTTGTTTGGTACTTGCAAGCGCCAAAACCAAGGGACTCGTGTATTCACGAGTAAATTGTATTCGATAATCCTTTGAAGTTTTAAGCTAGACTAGAGAGCGAAGATGCCTGGTTGTAGCAGACTTGGAAACTTGTTTTGTCTTGGTTGTAGGAGGGATTCCCGATCGGAGGACTCGTGCCCGGTTCCTCCAATTGGAACTCCAACATATGAGCTCTATGTGAAGCACGGCGTAGGCCCTATTGCATATAATGAAGTGTGGATCCGATACACCAGACGGCCAGGACGCCGGCCCAGGAGTACCGACGGAGAGAGCGGTGCTTCATCTTCCCCTGAGCCGCTGCCAGGTGGGGTGAGGCCAGCCTACCTTACAGATCTAGTGATCAACACAGACTGTAAGGGCACCCGGAGCAATCAGGTGACCATATGCACTTGCTATTTGTCTTCCTGGTGTCATTTTTCACTTCACTCATTCCACATGGTGCAGTAGTTTTATTCATATTTCTGGTCCTGATGAATGCAAGGACGCAGTAGTCCCTTATTTGCAGAAACTAGTCGACCACGTCTACCTAAGGCGGTCCACATAATCAGACAGCCCTAGGTTATATTTTTAATATTGATATGTTAGGCACACAGAGAATAAAGTTTGTTTTGTGCTCTTTCTGAACCAATTTTAACACACCCCTTTCTTGGTTTCTTCACTTCCACACACTTTCTAACACTGCACACCCCAGTCCCATTTTTTGGCCACTCATAACATCGAGAGGCATACCACACTGTCATTGCCGGTATTTGTTGAGGAACCCCCTTACCACCGGGTTGACCTCTGAATGTGGCACCGATCTTCTCAGACGGGTGGTACGGATAAAATCCCAAATGATGAAGGGCGGATCCGTTTGGTGACTGATGGGTATTTTCCTCATCCTGTTGAGAGCCCTCTGTGACGCATCTCTTTAGAGGTCAGGGATGGGTTGGCTTTTCTTTTCCTCTGGGCACATTTCTTGAGACCCTCTGGTACCATTGTTGTTTACATGGAAATTAGCAGTAGACAAATGCTATCCAGTTTTGCCAAATAGAGGACAGGGATCAGAAGAGACACATGAGAAGGATCCTTTAATGTCTCATCTACTGAGTTCTCCACCTCCATATGCACAAAGTGCTACTGCACCCCCGCAGCGCTTTGTCATACCACGCCCCACCGCACGAACACCAGTTCTTCCCCAAGCACCAGCTCCTCTTCAGCTGGTTTCTACTCCTCCGGCGCAGCCCTCTCAAGGGCCGCCGCCTTTGCTACATGCTCAATCTACTTCTTCTACGACTTCACCTACTGATCCAACTGTTTATCCTAATACTCCTCTCGTTACTGCCCCGACTTCTACTCTACATCAGCCTGTCTTTTCTGACGTTTCTACCCTTCCGTCAGTTTCTCCTTCCCTTCGACAGAGGGTAACAAACACTGTCACTGGTCTTTTCTCACCTTTCTTTGGGTCGCCTAATACGACCCCTAAAGCAGAACGAAGACAGTTGCGGAGTCGACTGCCTGACTATCAAGAGAGGGAAGTACTGAACGAGTTAGCGCGTAAATGGGTTACCAATATTGTAAAATACGACGTTCAGTCCGTCATGGAAGTTTTTCGTCAGTGGGAAGAATCTACTCAGAGATATGTTTTTGAACAAATGTGTGTACTACTCTGTGAAGATTTGGAGGGAAATGACCCAGAGTATTACATGCCCGAACTATTCCGTGTACGGTTCAAATTCGCGGAAGGCATGATTGTGGGTGCTGATGTCGAACAAGCAATTGACATGTTATTGCCTTATAGGAGTAAGGGAAGCAATTCTCGATCACTATCTGAGCATGACATGCCAGGTAGGAAGAAGGCGCGACAGTATCCCATGAGAGAGGTTCCTCCAGTTTGGAGGGAAGGTGATGCCAATGCAAATCCGGCAATTCCGCCGCATTTCCAGCGTGTATGGGTACATGTCCCTTGGAAAAGATCAGAGGTTTTGACTCTAAAACAGGCTTTGCCTGATCCCCGCAAAAATCCTGCAGGGTAGTATAAGGAGTTATCACAAACTGCCAGCTCCTGTGTAATGAATTTAGCAGACGTAGACATGTTGTTTGGGAATGTTGTTCCACAACCTTTATGGGGAAAGATCCGTCATGCAGATCATGATCAAGAGTTAGGTGACACATGGGTTAATATTGCCGCAGCTGATGCTAGACAAGTTGGTGGCTCTAAGCCTGAGCCTTTGGTAGCAGAACTTCCTGGTAGAATTATTGCATACATGAAGACTTTAATGCCCGAATTGCGTGTGAATTGGGACAAGTTGTCTGCGTGCAAACAGAAAAAATATGAGAATGTGTCTGACTTTTTCACGCGGTTTGAGGAAACATTAGTCGATCATAGTGGTCAGGACATGGCTACTGAGGGTGGCCAAAGACTGTTTGTAGATAAATTTGTACATAATTTGCTTCCCGAACTGTGTAATAAGTTGAAGGATTCAGAAAGCGCTTGGGCTGTTTCCACGTCTGCGCAGATTTTAGCTACAGCCCAGTACTACGAAAATAGGCGCAAAGATGAGC
Source organism: Lissotriton vulgaris (assembly GCF_964263255.1). Classification (NCBI taxonomy): domain Eukaryota; kingdom Metazoa; phylum Chordata; class Amphibia; order Caudata; family Salamandridae; genus Lissotriton; species Lissotriton vulgaris. Next base: position 394,805,131 of record NC_141693.1, read on the forward strand.
TAGAGAAAGCAGACAAAAAGACTAAAGAATTGAAAACTAAAGTCCTTCTGCAGCAAGCTTATCCACCTCGTAATAATAGCCAGCACGATTATCAGCAACCACAGCAGTATTCGAGGGACTTACAAAGAAACGAGTCTTCTCAACGGCGTTGACCGTTCGGTCCGAATCAGTGTGCGTATTGTAAGGAAGAGAGTCATTTCAAGAATAGCTGTCCCGCTTTGTTACGGCGTTTGAATGGTGTTTCTGGTGCGAGAGGTAGAAGTGTTCAGCAGGCCCCTAGAGGTAGGGGTCATGGAAATGTCCCCCAGAATGCTCCTTCTTTTCCGCCTCAGAAATTGATGAATAGCTTTGACCAACAGAATAAGGCGTTGCCCAGGACAGCACAGTACTATGCTGATGATTACTATGCAGAAGATGAGTATATTGAAGGTAATGATTGCTAGGACAGCCATGGACAAAGAGAGGGAGTTGTTTCAGTTCCAGTAGATCAGAAATTACCTTATGTTGAGGTGACTACATCAGGTGTGTCAGAGCCTTTTCTGCTGGAGACTGGTGCTACAAAAAGTTCTATGATGCACTCAAAACTTCCTGGCGCACCTTTGTCTGGCAAAATGAATGTCCCAGTAGGTTTTTCTGGTGCCCCGGTTAGGAACCCGATTTCTAGTCCTATGTCCCTTTTTATTGGGCCATATGAATTAGAAGCACCCCTCATTCTTACAACAGGTTGTGGCGAAAATTTGTTAGGATTATATCTTTTAAAAAGACTATACGCAACTTTGTACTGTTCTCCCTCGGGAGTGCAACTTACCCTAGGCAAGAAAGTGGTTTCTCCAATATATTTTTCAAGGGAAAATATTCCAACAGAATTGTCTTCTCTTCCGGATATACTTTGGGCCACTGGCTCTAATGATGTGGGTCTTTTGGAAATAGCGCCACATGTTATAACATTGAAAGCCAATGTTAGGTTGCCACGTATTCCCCAATACAAGATCTCTAGCGAAGGTGAAAAGGCGTTGTTAGCGATCATTTACGATCTGATTGAGAGAGATGTCATTGAAGAGACGACAAGGAACATTTGCAACAGTCCTGTTCTGCCGGTTTTAAAGCGTACTGATCCTTCTCAACCGCCTGTCTATAGGTTTGTGATTGATCTTAGAGAAGTGAATAAGATTGTTGTACCACAGTTTTCGGTTGTACCTGATATCACTGCCTTATTTACTATGGTTCCAGCTTCAGCCACTTGGTTCACAGTGATTGACTTGAAGAACGCTTTCTTCAGCATCCCTATTGCCGAGGAAAGCAGAGATATTTTTGGCTTCAATTTAGGAGGCCGAAGTTTCCGCTTCAAACGCGCTCCTCAGGGCTACTGCGAAAGTCCATCTATATTCAGTCAAGCTCTGAAATCACAGCTTGACATGATTGTTCTAGCTGATGGCGCGACTCTTATTCAGTACGGCGATGACTTACTGGTCGCTGCAGACAATGAGGAAATTTGCAAAGAAGCTTCCTTGTCGTTGTTGCGTCATTTATGTGACATGAAGCACAAAGTCTCTCTTTCAAAACTGCAATTTTGTCGACAAGAAGTGACCTACTTAGGTCACATCTTATCGAAGGAGGGAAGGAAGCTGACCCCAGAAAGAATACAGGCAATTGCAAACTTGAATGTCCCAAGGACACAGAGAGAAGTCCGTGCTTTCTTGGGCATTACATCATATTGCAGACAATGGATACCGAATTTCTCCTTGTTGGCCAAACCGTTGGTGGCCTTAACTTGCAAGGACACACCGAAACCCATTCCGTGGTCTGAAGATTGTCAGAAAAGCTTTCACGAATTGCGTGATGCACTATGTTCGGCTCCTGTGTTGGGTACCCCCGACTACAGTAAGCCTTTTACGTTGTATGTCCACGAGAGGGAAGGTTGTGCATTATCAGTTCTGACACAGTCTTTTGGGGACAAACAGCGTCCATGCGCGTACTTTTCAGCGACTTTAGACCCGGTAGCTAAGGCATTGCCGAGTTGCTTGAGAGCCACTGCTGCAGCAGCTGTCTGTATTCGACAGTCTGCTGGGATAGTAATGAATAATACACTGATCGTTATGGTCCCACATGCAGTAGACATTTTGCTGAACAGAACGAGGACACAGCACTTATCTAGTGCTTGATTGTCAAGTTATGAGCTGACACTGTTAGCGAGTCACATACACATAAAAAGGTGTGATACACTCAACCCAGCCACGTTATTGCCCATTCCAGTAAAGACAACATGACTGCTGTTTTAGGACAGAGGAAGAGACAAAAGGGAGAGTGGACTTACAGGACACTCCTCTTCCTGAGTGTAACGATGCTTTGTGGGTTGATGGTTCATGTTTCAAGTTGCCGAATGGCGATACGACTGCAGCATATGCTGTGACAACATTGCGCACGATTGTTGAAGCTGCATGTATCCCGCACAACTCTGCGCAAGCAGCAGAATTGATTGCACTCACAAGAGCATGTGTGTTGGCAAAAGGAAAGCGAGTGAATGTGTACACGGACAGCCAATATGCCTTTGGCGTGGCTCACTGTTTTGGACGATTGTGTCGTGAACATGGGTTCCTGACGTCGCACGGTACAAAAATCAAACATGGTCAGTTAGTAGATGAGCTTCTCGAGTCACTGACTTTGCCACTACAAATCGCAATTGTGAAATGCAGTGCACACAAAAAGATTCAAGACGATGTTGGTCGTGGGAATGCATTTGCGGATGAAGTTGCAAAAGAAACTGCAAGGGATGTATTGAGTCGAATGTATGTTGCAGGTCCCGCGAGATGGATTGGTGATGTTGGTATGTGTGAAGACACGATTGAGAGTGTGAAGTCCATCCAATCCGGAGCCACAGAGAAAGAGGTGAATGAATGGAGAGAAAGCAAGGGTAGATTGGATGCGAATGGTTGTTGGGTTGAACTGTCAGAGCATCAGAGATGGCTGCTACCCGATGCGTATGTACTTGCAGTGGTGACAATGGCTCATGGAATGGCGCACATCAGTGTGAAAGGGATCTGTAAGTTGTTGGCTCCAGTATGGCAGAATAGTGGAATACCTAAATGTGCAGAGAATGTGGTCAAGAACTGTATGGTGTGTCTGAAGTACAATCCTGGTAGGGGAACCCCAACTCCAGCTGGTCATTTTGCACCTCCAACGTATCCATTCGAGGTTTTGCAGCTAGATTTCATCCACATGGAAAGATGCAACAATCTGAAATACGTACTCGTTGTTGTTTGTGCCTTTTCCAGGTGGGTAGAGGCGTACCCCCTTAAGGACAATACTGCCTTATCCACAGCAAAAGCCCTTGTCAAGGAATTCTTCCCCAGGTTCGGAATGCCTAGAATGGTCTGGAGTGATAATGGAAGTGAATTCGTGGGACGAGTGATGAAGAGAGTGTGTGAAGGGCTTGGCATACAACAGAAGTTCCACGCTGCAAATCATCCCCAATCAGCTGGACTAGTAGAATGCTATAATGGCACTCTAAAATTGAAACTGGACAAGATCCAAGCAAGCACCGGTCTTAAATGGCCTGACGCCCTGCCTTTGGCACTCCTATCGACTAGAATGACTGTCCACTCGAGAATGGGACTTAGTCCTCATGAAATCGTGTTCGGCCGCCCGGCCAACATATGGGGAGTGCTGAGGCCCACCAGGTTCAGTGAGATAGAGCATCCTGTACTGCTTGACTATTTGCACGAATTGACAACTAAATTGCGTGTTTTACACCAACAGGTTCACAGTTCTTCCCCGCCAGCGTCTGATGATCCAGGCCACACGATTGAACCTGGCACCTGGGTCCTGGTGCGAAATTTCCAGCGAACGAAGAACGAGCAGCCTCGCTGGTCGGGACCCTTTCAAGTATTGCTGGCTACCCGCTCTGCAGTACGTGTCCACGGCAAAAAACACTGGGTGCACGGCACCCACTGCAAGAGGGTCCCGTTGCCCCTTCCATATGACCGGTGGGTCCAGGAGGGAATTGGTGACTCTGAGACCGAGACTGTGCCTCGCTTCTTACCCTTCAGTGATGCTCGTTTGAAAGGAACTTCTTCAGAAAAGGAGAGCGATGACATTCTGCAAGGATCTGTGCCACCGTCAATGCAGTTGGACACTACTGAACCTGAACTCCTATTTTTAAACCACACAGCTCCTGGTCGAAACCGCTATAACTTGAGGCCAAGACCTATGACTATGGACTAATAAAAACATTTTTCTTTTTGATTGCGCAGCTCTCTCATCTAGGTTACTTGCTCATTTTTGATGTTCGAACCGCCATCCGGTTCTGCTGCTAGGGTCGCGGTTGCCACAGTCTCTGGTGTGCAGCTGGAGAAGGTTAGGTCGACAGTTGTGGTTGGTCTAAGGGAGTTACCCTGGACTGAACAGAAGCACTCTTTAGCAGAATCAACCTCCCACCGCAGGCAGCGAATTAGAGGATGGAGTTTCCGAAGATGGAGAGACCTGCTAGATCAGCGAACTTTGAATAGACAATATGCACTATAATGGCAAGAAAACAATTTTTAATAATATGTATTTTAATGTTGTGTAGCATAATGATGTTTTTGGTGGGCTATACTTTATTCACCTTTCGAGTTTCATTTGCGTACACTACTCAGCCCACACCTCCTCCTACTGTTTCCCCACACTCCTTTCACCCTCTACCTGAACACGAGTCTGCCAGAAGGTTAGAATTCGTAAACAATTCATTCGTCCAGCTCCTACACCAGCACCAGTCTGTAATGAACACAACAAAATGTTGGGTATGTGGACTCATGCCACACACGACAGATAAGGGTATCCCATATTTTGCCCTGCCATTTAGCTACTATGGTTCTCTGTGGGCATTTCAAACAATGTTCCTGTTTACCCTCGAACCCTATGTCCCAAGGAAAAATTCAAGCAACAAGGCGCTAGTGGCAGGAATCAGAATCATGAGCAGAGAGATTGACACATATAGGACGATTCCCAGACATGAATTAGAGCCTTACAGTAGGTGGAACATAACTAGATACGGGATTTCCCTAACTGAGAGCCAGAAAGCAAAGAAATCCTCCCCAATCTGGATAGTACCCCATCAAGGTCACCTGTGTCTGCAGGGAAATGGCAACAACCCTGGAGCCCAGTTAGGGAAGAGTGTCTGTGCTGAAACTTATGTTTTCCCGTCTCAGACTTCCCCTTCATTCTTAGCGGCTAAGGGTACACACTTCGTCTGCCACGATAGAGCATACACATGGCTGCCCCCTGACTTTTCGGGCACATGTTTCATCTCGTTCCTGTTGCCACCCACCTACACGGCCGAGGCAGATTACCACCGGACAAGGACAGTTAGGGGTGTTGTTGGACTTGGCCCTTAGGGCAGGTTCACCCCTAGACTTTTTGCCTTATGTGTGACCCTGTGTCAGTGATTTTTGGGTCTCTGCGCACTTTCCCCTGAGTCCCAGAGTGAAAGTGCGTGCGTGTAGTATGGCTGGCCTGCCCTCCCATAGGAATGCATGGGGAATGTGTGTGTCCCTGGTAGTTCCTGATGCGTGGGGAGTGCAGGCTCAAGTTTAGTATGTGTAAACTCGTGAGAGTGAATGCTGCGAGATGGTGTCTGCGGCATGTATGTGTCTAGAAGGGAAGTATTACTTCCGGACATTGAGATATGTGTGCAGTAAGGGTGCTGGAGCGTGATTGGCTGGAGCTGGCTGGCATGCCAGGCTCCAGGAAGTCTGGATGGGTCTGCCCGGTGGTGAGTGGGAGATTAGCATGAGTGATGTGTGGGAGGAGTGTATCTGTGTCCTGGATGGGCTGGGTTTCCCCCACACAATGCTGGCTCCACCCCCCTGTGGTGTGTCTAACGACCCTAGCCTCCCCAGTGAATGAAATGGGTGGTTGAGCCATCAAGAGTGCTCCAGAACCAGCTGCGACTGGTTTCTCCCCCACCCTGCACCCTTAGACAAAGGATTTACAGTATAAGAAGGGGCTGTGTCCCCACTGAAGTTGTTCTGCTTTTGGATCCTGCCAGAGGGGGCTATTGCTGCTGCTGGGGCCAGGAGGACCCCCACTTGGGGTGTCTCCCTGCCTGGAGACCCAGTGTGCTGGCTCTGGCCCAGCCTTGCCCCCCTGCCTGCCTCCAGCCCCTGCTGGAGCCTTGTCCTGTCCTCCAGTGCTGGGGAGCACTGAGGACTCCTTGCCTGCAGCCTGAGAGTGCTGCTCTCTGCCCTTCAGCGCTGGGGAGCGCTGGAATCGCCTGCCTAGCGCTTGAAAGCGCTTGATTTTGCCCCTAGCGCTGTGAGCGCTGTATTTTGGCCTGGAGGCGCTTGGGAGCGCCTGCCCTTCGTTACTAGCGCTGCTAGCGCTTGGTGTGCACAGCCGGTGCCCACCCGGCATCTGACTGCCCCATGTGGCGAGTTAGTGGCGCGGGTGCCACCCCGCTCATTGCTGCCCGCGGCGACCCGGAAGCACTGGGCCGGCTGACCAATTGCAGAGCGGCCAGAGACAGGCAACCCGGAAGTCCCGCCCCTCGCAGCAGAGAAACTGCCTGCCGGGTCCCCGAGGCTCCCCGAGTGGAGAGGAGAGCCCCGGGACGAGAGAAGAGGAGCCCCGCCGCCCAGGAAGAGTCCTGGACCTTCGAGGCCCCGGAGGAGAAGTGTGGAGAGAGCCCCCGAGGAGCGGGAGCTCTCGTGCAGGAGCCGCCGCCCGGGAGTGAGGAGCCCAGCAGCCGGTGAGTGAAAGCCGGCCAGGGAGAGAGGCGCGAGGTCGCGCACCCTCTCCCCCCCTGCCTCTACTCGAGCAGCCCCGCGTGACAGCGGGCCGCTCCACCAGGGTGTACAGTTGTTTCCCGAGTCCCCCAGAGGTCGGGACTCCCACAGAAGCGCCCCACGTGGTCGAGGGTTCCCCGTGAGGGGCCCGACGCCCACATCATTGTTGAAGAGCCCAGAGAGGCTCCTGGGGGCCATTTGTTCTTTGAGCCAGAGAGGCTCTGAGGGTGCCATTCCCCCGTGAGGGTCCCCAACAGCACAGTGAGGCTGCACCTTTTTGGTTTTGAGCCCTGAGAGGCTCGAGGTGGCAGATTGCTTTGTGAGCCCAGAGAGGCTCATTGCCCATTTGTTCTGAGAGTCCAGTGAGGCACCACAGTGGTGGTTCTTGAGCCCAGAGAGGCTCCAACGTTGCCCAAACTTTCCCTGCACCAGTTGCCCAGCACTTTGTGGGCAACTGCCACGTTTAGGCCTTGACATTGGGACACAGGGACTGTCACAGGTGGTGACTGATTTAAGTTTTGCGCAATGTTATTGCTACACCTCTGAATGTTAATGCATCATGTGTTTTGTTTTTGACATCCCTACAGGTATTGTGATGTGTAGGTGGTTGTTTTCTCCCTAGTACAGGTGGTGCTAGTGAGGTCCTGTTACCAGTGATTACTGGTTGTATGCTCTAGGTTTATATTGTGTGCTACACTGATTTTACTTTCTAAAGTGCTATTACTGAAGGTATTGCTTCTAAAGTGCTATTACTGAAGGTATTGCTTCTAAAGTGCTATTACTGAAGGTATTGCTTCTAAAGTGCTATTACTGAAGGTATTGCTTCTAAAGTGCTATTACTGAAAGTATTGCTTCTAAAAGTGCTGATACCCTTGACAGTGGTCCAAGTGGCCCTGTCCTGTACAAATATCCCTTGTAAATTCCGCCCGTGCCTGTTGGCACAGTGTAACAAAATGTGTGTTTTATCTGATGTATATTTATTATAATACAAAGGCTATTTTCATATAACCTTGTGTGGAGTTTTCCTTTGTGGTGGGCCTTTGGTTGTTGTTGCTGGGGTGCGTGCGCAAATACTTAACTTACATCGCCTCCAAGTTTAGCCTTGACTGCTCGCGCCACGTTACCTAGAGGGCGAGTGGGGGTTGCCTTGGTGTGTGACTCCCTTGCCCTGACCTTGGGAATGGTGATCCCTGACTGACCTCGACGTGAGTCTTGGCCAGCCAGGATCCCGTTTCCAACAGGTGTCGTGAGTAAAGACGACACTGCGGAACAGGAGTTTGGGGATTTCGCAAAAGGTTTTCTGCCATTTTGGGGGCCTATGGTGAACAGCAGGAACATTCGCCAACTAACAAGGGTAGTTGAATCCGCCGTGATTGCAACGGATGGTGCCCTTGGTAACTTGACTGCGGAGCTCCAGTCGGACCACCTTATGACTCTTCAGAACAGGGTTGCCCTAGATGTCATACTCGCAGACCGTGGCGGGGTATGTAAAGTGATCCAATCCAGTTGCTGCATTTTCATCCCTGACAATGCTCCAACAGTATACCAGGCCATCTCCAAACTGCACAAGATCTCTGAGTCCATCCATGTGGACAAAGGAGACTGGTCCCTGCTGGGGTGGTTCTGGGAACTGATATCCGCCTGGGGATGGCAAATTCTGATACTCATTGGTATGGTCTTAGCCATCCTGTTTTTGTTCTGCCTGTGTGTGCAGTGCGCTCCTGCAATATGTGGCCTCTGTGCTACGTCATGTATAAGGAAGCCTGCATCAAGAGATGAACTAAGCAACAGGATGATGCTACAGCAGCATCTCCATGACTTCATGAATACAGATTTGGACTCAGATTAGCATGAGTTATTGCCTATATAAGGGCAAAAGGAGGTCTGTAGTTCTGAGGATTTGGGACCCTGCCATGATATGGTACCGAAGCCCAACACTCATGTTAAAAATATGATCATATCATGACGAATTTGGTATCGGCAGACCGGTAATGATTGGGACGTTATGCCTGTGCATTTGCGTCACGAATGAGTGACGGAATCACCCTTAAATCACAGTTTCCATCTTGAACCCTTTGGGTTCCATTTTGTGAGCGGCATCCATCTTGTGGTTGCCCTTACATAGTCAATTGACTAAGGCCAAATTCGAGCTGAAAGGACACGTCCACCTTTCCTGACTCCTCCGTGACCTGGGCGACCTGACTCCATTGCCTCAAGCCGAACCTGTTCGGGCAGTCCTCATCCCAGTGGCCGAGCAAGATTAGCATCAAGGCACAACATGCCATAAACTATTTGCCGCATACAAACCACACTTTATCATACACACACCTGTCCCTGTTTCTTCTTTATGGCTAGTTTTACAAGGAGGAGGTGCCCGATTTTATTAGGGCTTCATCGATATCTGATGGAAGTTCTGGGCCTGACCAGGTAATCTATCACGAACTGGACAACGAAAATATGGGCTTGCCATCATGACTTTGCTTTTTCTTTATTGTGAAAATATGTTTATGGCCGCATTGTAAAACAAAGAATTCTTGCCCGAAGTGTAATATTATGTATAAAAAGAGAAGCCTGGCTCTGTAAAAACGAACAGTCTCCTGAGAATATACGCACCGTGCTGTTGTACTTCTAGGACGCTTGTTACTTGGTTGCAGCCAATAAAACTCGATCCCTGACATCACCTAGAAGACTCTGTGTTTCTGTGGTCCAAAACAGGAAGAACTCAAGAGGTCTTTGGGTGTTCCCCTGGCACCGCCGGGTCCCTAAAAACCCGGTACCTCATAGGACCTGTTTCTGGCTATCAGCCGTCTTCAGCCAGGATAGCTTGACTCCAGTGGCTAAGTGAGCAAGGGACCCACGTCTGGGCATACCCTTCCCATATAGGGTGACAGCAAAACACACAAGATGATGGACGGAATGTTGCACAATGGCAAAACATTCACCCCAAGTCACAGATCTGGGTTTAATCCATCGTTATTTTGCTCACCAAGCCACCCCAGTTCAGACAAGGCCATATGCAAATCAGTCTTGACCCTGTGCCTTATGTGAACAGTCCAGCCCGAACTACCAAGCCATGTTTTCCCTGGACCGGAAACAAGCATCCAAGGACTGGTTTCTGGCTACCAGCCGTCTTCAGCCTGGATAGCTTGACTCCAGTGGCTTAGTTAGCACGGGACGGGACCCACGTCTGGGCATACCCTTCCCACATAGGGTGAACAGCAAAACACACAAGATGATGAATGGAATGTTGCACAATGGCAAAACATTCACCCCCAGTCACAGATCTGGGTTTAATCCATCGGTATTTTGATCACTAAGCCACCCCAGTTCAGACATGGCCATATGCAAATTAGTCTTGAACCTGTGCCTCATGTGAACAGTCCAGCCAGAACTATCAAGCCATGTTTTCTCTGGATCGGAAACAAGCATCCTAAGACCGGTTTCTGGCTATAAGCCGTCTTCAGCCATGATAGCTTGACTCCAGTGGCTTAGGGAGCACGGGACCCACATCTGGGCATACCCTTCCCACATAGGGTGAATAGCAAAACACACAAGATGATGAACGGAATGTTGCACAATGGCAAAACATTCACCCCCAGTCACAGATCTGGGTTTAATCCATCGTTATTTTGCTCACCAAGCCACCCCAGTTCAGTTATGGCCATATGCAAATCAGTCTTGACCCTGTGCCTCATGGGAACAGTCCAGCCCGAACTGCCAAGCTATGTTTTCCCTGGAAGGAAACAAGCATCCTAGGACCGGTTTACGGCTATCAGCCGTCTTCAGCCAGGATAGCTTGACTCAAGTGGCTTAGTGAGCACGGGACCCACGTCTGGGTATACCCTTCCCACATAGGGTGAACAGCAAAACACACAAGATGATGGACAGAATATTGCACAATGGCAAAACATTCACCCCCTGTCACAGATCTGGGTTTAATCCATCGTTATTTTGCTCACCAAGCCACCCCAGTTCAGACATGGCCATATGCAAATCAGTCTTGACCCTGTGCCTCAAGGGAACAGTCCAGCCCGAACTGCCAAGCCATGTTTTCCCTGGACCGGAAACAAGCATCCTAGGACCGGTTTCGGGCTATCAGCCGTCATCAGCCAGAATAGCTTGACTCCAGTGGTGTGGAGAGCATGGGACTCACGTCTGAGCATACCCATCCCACTTGGGGTGACAAATGCAAAAACAACAGTTGATGGACAGAATGCAGAACAATGTCATACATTCACCCCAGTACAGTGATCTGGTCCTAAATCCATCGTTTTTTTGCACTCCACACCACCCCAGTTCAGACATGGCCATATGCAAATCAGCCTTGACCCTGTGCCTCATGGGAACAGTCCAGCCCTTACTGCCAAGCCATGTCTTTCCTGGACCGAAATCAAGCATCCTAGGACTGGTTTCTGGCTATCAGCCGTCATCAGCCAGGGTAGCTTGACTCCAGTGGTGTGGAGAGCATGGGACTCATGTCTGAGCATACCCATCCCACTCGGGCTGACAAATGCAAAAACAACAGTTGATGGACAGAATGCAGAACAATGTCATACATTCACCCCAGTACAGTGATCTGGGCCTAAATCCATCGTTTTTTTTACACTCCACACCACCCCAGTTCAGACATGGCCATATACAAATCAGCCTTGACCCTGTGCCTCATGGGAACAGTCCAACCCTGAATTGCCAAGTCATGTCTTTCCTGGACCGGAATCAAGCATCCTAGGACTGGTTTCTGGCTATCAGCCATCATCAGCCAGCATAGCTTGACTCCAGTGGTGTGAAGAGCATGGGACTCACGTCTGAGCATACCCATCCCACTCGGGGTGACAAATGCAAAAACAACAGTTGATGGGCAGAATGCAGAACAATGTCATACATTCACCCCAGTACAGTTATCTGGGCCTAAATCCATCTTTTTTTGCACTCCACACCACCCCAGTTCAGACATGGCCATATGCAAATCAGCCTTGAGCCTGTGCCTCATGGGAACAGTCCAGCCTACTGGGGTGAATGTATGACATTGTTCTGCATTCTGTCCATCAACTGTTGTTTTTGCATTGTAAATTACATGCCTTTTATTTATTGTTCTGTTTTAAAAACAACACATATATGAAAGGCCTTGGCAAATGGCAATAGCTCCAAGCTCTCCTAAATGCGAGACCTATTGCATTGCAAATGCTTGTTTCAGTTGTGTTTACTAATGTCAGCAGTGATGTCTTGCAAGGAGGCTGACAGAAGGCTGCATGGAACTTTTTATTTCTAATTTCCTGGCCATTGTATCTATAACTATGATTTTATGAAATATAAAAATATTTAGTGATGGGCATCTCATTATTTTTTTTGTCTATATATTTGTATTCTGTTGCTTTTAAAAGGACTTTTCCTCACCGTATTTGCATTCAAAGTGGCTCATTTTAAATGTTAATTTTCAAAACTGGCCTAACACACATCTTGGACTTAACTAAAGTTTTCTACTGTTGCCTAGGCTTCTTTAAGAAAACCTATAACACTGGCATTCGGCGTCCACCTTGCACTTATAGAAACAGATGTTTACCAAGATGGCTTCCTTGGACCCGGGGACATTCAGCGCGTTCTAGCGCTGACCACATATTTTCAAGCCTGTTTAAAGCAGAGGTCAATGCTTTACCTCGCAGAGGTCTTCGGAGACGCTATGCCGGATTTTTGGTTAACAGGGCATAATCTGTCCTGAGAGAAGTGATCAATTCCTTTAATTTTCTTTCTCTAAGTGAGCGGGTTAAAATATGGCGCAATACCTCAGAACAGCAGGGCATGAGCGAGCCGATTGTAACTGAGTTTTAAGTGTCAGTCCGAATGGAAAATGCGTTATGATGGATCGCGCAATTCAATATCCACGAGCTTTATTATAAGAGCAGGCCGAAATTGACTTGATTTTTCACGCGCTGGGTCATGAAAACCACTTTGAGGCGCAGTGATCCGAAATGATATCGTGTGGCCGCAGGAGGTGCGGTTGGATGCGGCATACCGTGCTTTTGATGCTGCCTCTCACTCATGTCATAAAATGCTTCCCTGATCAAAAGGGATAACTATTATCTCTCGATCAGTAAAAGGGAAAGGGTAATTGTGCAAGTGTTCTGTAATGTTTAAAAAATAATTCTATATTGCTTTTGAGTCCTGTTTACTGTGGGCCAAACATTTATGAGTGAGCGATGTAGTAATACAGAAGAACTTTTTTTTACGCACTCTTACATGCCTTTGTGAATCCGCCCTGAAAAATCCTAACTGCATATTAGCATAATTGCTAAGAGAACACAATCCTTTCTAATTGTATATGAATATCCCCACTTACAGTCGCGCAAAGCAAAATGAAGGTGCCCCTCTACAGCATGTGTTGAAGGCCCTCTGAGATCCAGTGGCGGCCGGTGCAGGGCAGCGCAGTGGGGGGGGGGGGGGGGGGGGGGTGGAGTGGGCAGGTCACGTCAGGACAGGAAGCCGACAGATGATGGCATATGTATTATTTATTTATTTAACTATACCTATTCCGTTGTCGGTTGACTTTGCCCCTCCCACCGCCCAGCCCTCCTCCTGTGCCAGCCGCCTCTGCTTACGTCACGAATATTAATGGTCCTGAGTCTGAATGGGGCCCTCTAAAAGGTGGGGCCAATCTGCACCACAGGGGCCTGCGTTGGGCCCCTGTTTTATTAACCTTTTGTTATGTTCTGGAGCCAATTCACACAGGCATGTGTGAACATGTAAAGGAGACCTGCATGTTAAGTACTTTTTATACTTGAAAATCTATTTGTGAATAGGCTCCAAAATGTACCAATTCTGTACAAAATATTTTTAATTTCTATGTTTATATTTAGCATGGATGATATGCAATCTTATGGCAAAAAAGAGCAATTATCATTTTACTGAGGATCCATGAATATTTTCTATCAAACATTCAACGGAATCTATATTTCTAAAAATATAATGGGGGTCTATTCTATTTATAATGGTATTTTGAAGTAGATAGGCTAGTACTCCATTAGTCCTAGGTTACGTACTCTTACATCTTTGTGAATTGACCCTAAACATCAAACATGGGAACACACATAGAATATTCATATACAGTTAGTACCACTAGAAAGGACTGTGGCCTGTTTAGACTTTTACTAATAGTTTGACGCTTTGGGGCTATTCAGAAAGATGTAAGAGTATTTAAAAAAGTACTGTTATTGTACTACTTCCTGCACTTATAAGAACTTCTATGAGTTGGCCCCACTTGTTTTATTTAGCCTGTTTTAGAATACTTTAAAGGCTTTCTTATGACCCCTCCAAAGACAAGTTAGCACTTCTTACACCTGTAAGAAATGCTAAGGCTAATGGGGTACCAAAAGGGTGCAAGGAGCACGCGCACGCACAGTCTCACCCTCGTTTGCTGTTCAATGAGGTGGATCTAACTGTTTCAGTAGGTTTAAAAGTGTGGCTCTTTCAGAGTCAGATTTAATCCCTAGCGCTTGGAGTGGGGTGTCTTTTACCCATTTTTGATATTTTGTGATATGCACAACTAGATGAGGAGAGTATGTTGTGGAAAAGGATAAGTGTCATTTGGCTACAGAGAAAACAAACAACATTGCATCCGGTTCATCTAGACCAGTAATCTTCTATGTTTGGGCCCTGCTCCCACGAGGGATTGCTGGGATGGGGGCACGAGTACACACTGATGCAGCGACCGTCCATGCATGCTGAAAGCAGCTCTTTACCACCTTAAGAATCTGCTCTGAGACATAAACAAAGGCAGAGCCAAGCCCGTTAATTGCATCCCGCGATTGTTATTTTGTTTAATGTGAAAAGTTCATTTGCACCTGCTGCTAGACTGAGTAAGCAATTACGGGGAACTAAGATTTCCTGCTTCTCTGCTTTACAGAGTTCACCAAGAAAAGACATATTTAAGCTTTCCACTTTGTGAAAATGTAGGCAAAATAGATAAACGAGGAAAGAGTGATTGATGCGGGAACAAAAGAGAGAGCTGATGTATTGACTTCATCTAATAATATGCAAAGTATTGTGCAGATGTGCAGAAACTGGGCAGTATAATAAATATTTATTATGAGCAGTATTATTACTGATTAATGATCATTGTGTAATATAAACCAGTAATCATTAATCATGCAGGTTAAGTGCTTAATACCAATCCGACCCAGATCAATAGAATTCATTACATTAATGTCCGAAGAATGAAGCCCTGCAAGAATTCAGTAGTTCAGTGGATTATGCGCCTAGTGCAAGTATTCATAACTATGAGATACAGATCACATGCTGATGATTGCAGCAATCACATAACCCACTTAAGTAATTCTCAGGATTGAAACTTGTGACCTGTATAACAGGAAAAAAAACTCTATCTATCTATCTATCTATCTATCTATCTATCTATCTATCTATCTATCTATCTATCTATCTATCTATCTATCTATCTATCTATCTATCTATCTATCTATCTATCTATCTATCTATCTATCTATCTATCTATCTATCTACCCATCCGTGCGCCCGCCTGTCCGTCCGTCTATCTATCTATCTATCTATCTATCTATCTATCTATCTATCTATCTATCTATCTATCTATCTATCTATCTATCTATCTATCTATCTATCTATCTATCTATCTATCTATCTATCTATCTATCTGTCTGTCTGTCTGTCTGTCTGTCTGTCTGTCTGTCTGTCTGTCTGTCTGTCTGTCTGTCTGTCTGTCCGTCCGTCCCCCCGTCCGTCCGTCTATCTATCTATCTATCTATCTATCTATCTATCTATCTATCTATCTATCTATCTATCTATCTATCTATCTATCTATCTATCTATCTATCTATCTATCTATCTATCTATCTATCTATCTATCTATCTATCTATCTATCTATCTATTTGCCCGTCCATCCCCCCGCCCGCCTGTCCGTCTGTCTGTCTGTCTATCTATCTATCTATCTATCTATCTATCTATCTATCTATCTATCTATCTATCTATCTATCTATCTATCTATCTATCTATCTATCTATCTATCTATCTATCTATCTATCTATCTATCTATCTATCTATCTATCTATCTATCTATCTATCTATCTATCTATTTGTCCGTCCGTCCCCCCGCCCACCTGTCCGTCCGTCTATCTATCCATCTATCCATCTATCTATCTATCTATCTATCTATCTATCTATCTATCTATCTATCTATCTATCTATCTATCTATCTATCTATCTATCTATCTATCTATCTATCTATAAATATATATATTAGAGTACCATGTTAACCAAAAAAACAGACATTTTCCGTTATAATTTACTGAGTTTGCTATAATTTGCAACCCACCATGCATTGCTTATAACCTCTCTTATTAGATCACTTATGACATGTTCAAGGACATTATTGATAACATCACTGATGACATCTCCAATACGTGGGGCCAGGTCCTGTGCCCAACTCACTTTATAAATAAATAGGCATCCAGCCCCTGCTGTGGACGACTTGTGGGGCTAGGCACAAACCCCCTCCTGGGTGACGAGCCCCCACCATGCATGGCCTGTCTTGTTTTTTTAGGTCTTGCCGTAGCCAAGAACTTTTGATTTTCTAAAATAATAAGTTATAATATACTTCTTTAAAGTTGTTTTCACCCCCCTCTCTTCATCCATTGGGCTGTTGCGTCATTCACATTATGCTTCTCCCCACGACAGCAGATAGCATGGGGCAATGGGTTACACTTTGTCAGCTGCTGGTTAACTTCACTTTGAGGTACTGCATTTTGCTCTTTCATAATGATCAAATGTGCACACAAAGTAGTTCTCTTTAGAGGCATTGTTCTTTATTTACCTTATAATTACTTTAGTGTTGCCTTTGTGTTTAGAGCCCGAGGGGAAAGCAGAACTTTTCTACCAGATGTGACCACAGGCCACACTATTATAGATGTGAATTTGTAAGCAGACAATTGTTCAAAACGTGTACTCTCAGGAGCTCTCAGGTGATTCTGGATCCTCTAGAAGTGCCAGCACAATACTGTTCAAACCACAAAAATTCCATAAAAAGAAAACTTACAATTGAGCCTTCTCGGGTATCGCCCTGAGGATATGGAACTCCTTACCGCCTGAAGTCATGTTGAATCCCTCTTTTACCTTTTAAAAAAAGGAAGTTAAAATGATACTGATGAAATATTTGCAGTAGAACTGGAGCTTCGAAGGCTTTATAGGACATACTAGTTGGTTTGAGACTGTGAAGACTGTTTTGCTGTTCTGTTAGTCCTCTGTTACCTCCTCTTATTCAATTTGCAACTGATATACTGTAAAGCACGCTGATACCCCCTGTGGTCTTGTTTGCAACTTAGACTGAATCCCTCTATTGCCATTTCAAGGAAGCAAAAACGATACTGATGAAGAAACGTTTGCCTTAGATCCCTAGCTTCCAATGCTCCCTAGAGCTCTCAGTTCAACGAGACAGTTAAGATTGTATTTTGTTTGGTTGATCTGTTTGTATAGCATTGTTCACTTTTGTGACTTGTAAATTGTAAAGCGCATTGATATCCCCAGTGGTCATGTTCGCGCTATGGAAAACCTTTTCAAATTAAAAAAAAAATTCTGGACTCAATTTTGACCAATGGTTCCTAAATAAAGATTGGCCAGGAAGAAAATCAGCCTTCATCATGTTTAGTTTGCAGTGCTTGTCTGTCTTGACAGTGCAGCTGTTGCCAGACAATTATGTGATCATCACTAGATGGTGGCTGTGGCCCCGCCCACATGTTGGGACCCCGGAGTACATGTTTTTATTGGGAAGAGGTTGTGTGCTTCCATAAAAAAGTGCTTGCCCTCCATGCAGCTGGGATCATTTTGTTTATTCATCCAGTTGCCTAAACCTGAACTTTCAGGGGCACACATGACATTGAAATGCTATTAAAGTCTTAGATAACTAGATCATTTATGTTGATTTTCTCTCGCTGCAGCAGAGATAGGAGGCGGGCTGTCATAAACCTGCATAATTTTTTTAGGTTTGGCTTGACCGTGCAAATGTCAACTGACTTTCGAACCTACATCAGTATCATTCTACAATTCTTTACTTCAACACAAATACATACCTATTCCCATGATATTTACTTGCAATTCTTCACATTAAAGTTCCAAATTCCTCTAAAGCCAGACCTATCAGCATTGCCAATGCTTGTTTAATTTAATCCCTTATTTATTTGTTTCTTTAATTCTTCTTCTTCCTTCTTACTTTGTTTCCTTCTTGCTTTTTCTTCTCTTGTTGTCTTTTCATTTTCTTCCTTTATTTCACTCTTTCTTGCTTTTGTGCTTGCTTTTTCCCCCATTTCCTCCTTTCTTCCCTTTCTTTTACTTTCTTTCACTCTTTTCATCTTTCCAACTTTCCTACTTTCTTACATCTTTCCTTCTTTCTTTCCATCTTTTCTTCTTTTTTTACCCTCCTTACTTCCCTTCTGTCTTCCCTTCCTTCATTTGTTGTTCCTTTTTTAGTTCCATCTTTCTTAACTTCTTTCTTGCTTTCTTTCCTTCTTACGATTAATCTTTTCTTCTTACTTTACTTCTTGCATTCTATTCCTCTTTCTTTCTTTCTTTTGTTCTTTCTTTCTTTCTTTCTTTCTTTCTTGCCTTCTTTCCTTCTTTCCTTCCTGTCTTTCCCCTTTCTTTCCTTCCTTCCTTCTTTCCTCCCCTTTTCCTTCTTTTCTTCCTTCCTTTCTCCCCTCCTTTTCTTTTTAAATCTTTCTTTCTTTCTTTCTTTCTTTCTTTCTTTCTTTCTTTCTTTCTTTCTTTCTTTCTTTCTTTCTTTCTTTCTGTCTTTCTTTCTTTCTATCTTCTTTCTTTTCTTTCCTTTTCTTTTCTTTTCTCTTCTCTTTTTTTCTTTCTTTCTTTATTTACCTTTCCTTTATCTTTCTTTCTTTCTTTCTTTCTTTCTTTCTTTCTTTCTTTCTTTCTTGCAGTGGACAGGGCAGCTGACTCAGGAGTGTGGGGCTCACGGTTCGATTCCCAGCACCGGAGGTGGATCAGGTCAATAGCTCACTTAACACCTTCGAATCTCATGACGAGCTCAGCTCGCCATGAGCCACAGTGCTGGTTTGCCTATGATGAGCTGAGCTCCTCATGACCTTTAGAACGCTTGCATGCAGGGCTAATTCCCCTGCTGTGCGAACCTTCTAAAGAATGGGTGTGGTCATGACGAGCTCAGCTCGTCATGAGCACACGACCACCGTGGCTCAGGACGAGCTGACCTCGTCATGAGCACAGGGGCGCTGTGCGCGCCCCCGCCCCCCAGCAGAGCAGGGAAATGTGCCCTGCTGTGAAGGGGTTAATGTCTCCAAAGGCCCCCAGAGCCTTGAGATCCTTACGGGTGATTAGTTTGTGCTTTACAAATACAGGGTTCTTTCTTCGTTTTTTTGTTTGTTTATTTGTTTATTTGTTTCTTCCTTTCTTTGCAGTCATCACACTCTGCAGAGGAATGTTCTATAAAGATCAGCGACCCACCTGGGGTGCCGTAATGTGAGGAGTTTGAGGAGTGCTGGGGAAGTTTGCTGAGTCCATGGGACCAGAGCTTGTAACCAGAAACCTGCCCTAGCTTGAACGTTGTAGCATGTGGTGTCCGAAGGGATTTGGGGAATGTTTGCTGAGTCAGTGGGACCTGAGCCGGAAACCTGCACTGCCTCCAACCTCCAGATTGGGAGGACGACAGTGCCTGACATCGCCATCTCAGTCCGAGGTTGCCGGCTCTCTCTCCCAGTATCCACACCACAAGGTACTCTGTTGTTGGTAACATCATGACTGAACCCCAGGGGTCTCATTGGGCCTTAAGTGCACCCACAGCAGGCTGCCTGGAGCAACTGTGACTCGCACATACACCTGGAGGGAACCCCTGTGCACTCCCACCACCTGTCTTTGATCAGCCTGCTGTCCTTGCTGACCTCCCCTTCTTGGCCAGCTTGCTGCCCTTGTCCCGTCTACCTACCCTTCATGCTCCGTGTGAGTGCTCCTGCCCCTCCCAACCTCCATCCATGATCCGTTGAGCTGTCCCTGCCTATGCCAGCCTGCCATGAATGATATATTTACTGCCCCTGCCACTTCCCTTCTGCACTCCATGGTCAGCTTGCTGTACCTGTCCATGTCAGTCTTCCCTCTGTGGTCAGCTCCTGTCTGACCAGTGCTTAATGTGTGCCGGTGTGTGCTGGTGCTCAGCACTGGCACTTTTTTCTTGACAAAAGCAGATATTTAAGACATGGTGGCACTTTCTATCTATGTTTAAACAGCATGCAAAAAAATGGTAAGAAGTGGGAACAAACAGAATCTAAACTCTGACCGAGAAAATGTATATACTGTATATAACTATACACAACATCATTTATTCGACTTCAATAACAAGCAAAAACGAAATCTCCTAGTTTACAGATGTGTATCATCAAACAAATGGGACATTATCAACATAAAGCAACTTATAATTTCACACTTCATTCACAGACGTATAATCAATATAAAACACATATAAATCAGTTTTGTCTATCTTCCAGATAATTTAACAAGGGGTATGGCTGCAATTCCTATTAATCAGTAGCAGTCCATACAGGAGGAAGTCCAATCAGAATACACACACGAGGGAATAGTCGGCCCACAAGAGCATAGTTGTGTGTACTAAAGTCTGGAAGTAATTTAGAAACTATTGTATTTAATAGGACTCTCCCAAATGCAGAAAGTTGACACATTTTGGCACATCCATTCAGGCCTCTTCAGTGCATAGAAAGATGAAAACAAACCTGTAAAATAATACAATGTACATTTAACATCCACGCAGGGTGCCAACATTTAGAAACCAGGCATCCTGGTGTCACATCTATTAAGTAGACTTAATGTGATTACTTACATACTACAAACAATGACCTTAGACACTCCTGTTCCGTGGACACTTCTTTGATATTAGGATCAGAGACATGCCGACTCAGATGACTCCTGCACTCACACCCATTTCAGGTATCGCTAATTTCTGTTATCATCACAGTGAATTGGATGTCCATTAGACAACATATTGTTTGAATTGTTTGTGGTGTAAGTTATCACATTGAGTCTTTTGTGGTAATTACAGGTAATTACTCCAGAGAGAATTACACCAGTTATGCACACCACTTCTTAAAACAATGCATTTCAATAGAGACCATGCCACGGAATCCTGTAATGGCTGACACATGTTGTGCAGCTGTGTGCCAGACAATCAAGAGAGGGGATCACCCACCCACATGCCCCTTAGGGGGAAAGTGTGCTCATCCTGTCATCTTATATTTTTTTAATTTGTTTTCAGGAAGCATGGATCATGACCCTGAGTCCTGTAATGGCTGCCACAATACATTGTTCAGGTTGTGGTCAGCTGATCTTGATTGACTAGTCCCCTTTAAAGTGGCCAAATGTGAGCAGATCTGGACACCAACAGTCCACATATACACCAACAGTCCACAAACACCTATTCTTTTAACCACTCCATGACATCCCTAAGTACCGTTTTAAAGGCACATTTCTCAAAAAAAGGTTGAACAAATTTGCACACAATAACAACCAGCATTCTTTCTCAGTAAAGCTTTAACCTTCTGTCAAATTTGATGTCATTTCGTTCTGCCATTTTTTCTTTATCGCTTCCCAAAATTTCATGTGGGGATTAACATGGGAAATCAGTGTTTTTGGATTGCCTTTTTTCCTTACTTGACCTATCACCCTTTCACTTTCCAGAAAGGAGGAGAAGTTGATGAGTTTTTTTTGAAGTGTTTCATGAAGATTTATCAAACGTTGCCAAAGTTATTGGCAAAACCAAAAACGTTCTTCCTATGGAAATGCTGATTTAACTATGAAAACACAGTGGCGACCACCACAGTGTTATATCTATTACATAGATTAAAGTGATGTTATAGCTAGATTGAAACTAGGCAAGAACTAATGGTAAAAACTCAAATATGCCAGTTATACTTTAATCAACTTAATTATAACTTGCAACCTGTCATGTACTGCTTATGACCTCACCTATTACTTGGGGACTGTGGTACTTAATTCTAATTTAAACAATACTATTCTTTAAATCTAATGATTGATGCCCTCAATAATGTCATTTAACATGTTATGAGTGATGTAATATATGAGGTCATATGCAGTGCATGATGGGGGCAAAAGTTATAGTTTTTTTAATACATCTATAATTTGAATATTTTAGTGTTTCCTTGAT
Organism: Lissotriton vulgaris; assembly: GCF_964263255.1. NCBI lineage: Eukaryota > Metazoa > Chordata > Amphibia > Caudata > Salamandridae > Lissotriton > Lissotriton vulgaris. Next base: position 394,827,107 of record NC_141693.1, read on the forward strand.
TTTGTGTATGCCAGTTCTTGTCTCATTTCATCTAATTATAATGCCTCTTCAACCTTTGGCTTTGTCAGTGAATTTCAGTTTTTTTTAATTAGATTCTAAATTGACCTAGTGCCCAACCCTCCATGAGTGCCCAGCTGCCACTTGTGTAGGACCTCAGGCCTTTTACAACAATGTTGGCTGCAGGACCTGACTCACAGCTAGGCCCTGAGCCTAACCTGTTGCTGGTACCGAGCCCTTGTTGAGTCCAGCCTGTGCACAGTCAAGGTTGGCCTAACCACCAGTCAGCAGGCAGCTAACACCCACTTCACACAGTCTATGGCCATACACAGCAGGGGTGTGCCACTGGCATGCGCCCAATCCTCCAGGAGTGTCCCTGAGTGGTCATCCAAGCACCACTTTCTGCAAAGTGCATAGCACGGCAGGTCCATAGGGCTTGGACTCAAGGCCAGGCCCAGGGATGACGCCTATGTAGGCAGCAGATCCCCACTGTGCATACATGTTTCTACCAAAATATTTACTATTTTAAAATAACTGACATGTTAAGCAACTGAGAAGATGGATAGCATGAGTGAGCAGATGTAGAAAGGAGATGCTCTACTTAGGCAGAAGTCTCCCTCTTTATCTAATTTTTTGCCCCTTTAAAAAATGCATTATACCTCAAATTATTAAAAACCCGTTCATCACATTTTTAACCTGCTGGTTTCATAACATCATTACCATCTCACTGTTCATTTTCTTCAGCTTACTCCTCAAGAAAAGCTTTAAATTAAAACTAGTCCTATTCCAACAAAATGGTTTTCAGGAGTGCTTCAGTATTAGAACTCTGTGGTGAAGTTGCAGTTTATGCTGATTTTGGAAGTACATGTTTCACTCTGCATGTCAGAATGTTTTACTGACATAGATGGCAATATATTTGAGAAATCCTTGAAAATGAGCACTGATTTTAACTTTCTAGAGCACTAACCACAATTTCTATGACCAAAAGAAACTCCTTATTTATTTATTTACTGAAGTATCCTCTGTTGGAACCTTTCAGTCTACAGCTTTTATTCCTTCAAGATTGGGTTCAGGTATGCAATACTATTATCATCAATACAGAATGTTAGTGCAATGTTTGTTCATTAGATCTCTATTTTGAAGCTGCAGTGGAACACTAGAGGAGAAACTGACAAGGTCCTGGAAGTACATGCTTTTAAAGACTTTGGGGCTGATTTATATTCTGGTGGACAGAGTAATCCTCATCATCATGATGGTGTACTTCACTCCCCTCATGGCGTGGCCACAACACCCATCATATTTAGAGATTTCCACTGCCCCTGCAGAAATCTCTTGCATTTCCAGAGACTGCAGTCATTGCAATTCCTGCAAACGAACGGTCAGTTTGATAGACTGCTCCCTCAACATGATGGAGCCAGGCAGCGCACTAACCATTTTTTAACATTTTCATTAAGAAAATCCCAAAGCAGGATCTTCTTTAGGAAAAAAAAAATGACCCCTCTCATTGAAGCTTTCTTCCATCGCGTGAGGGTAATTTGAAAGTTTTCTCTGTCCCTTACTAATATGTTTTTAATAGCGGTGATGTTAGGCTTGCCACTCGCTTATTCTCATTCCTTATAGGTTTCTGGATCTACTTTATTGGGAACCCCCTGCAGAGTGAGAGGGGTGCTGTTCACGCTTGGTTTAAGATGCACTTAATATCTAGGATTCAACTCGATGGGTGGGAGCGCTGATCCAAGCATTCTTCCCTGCTGGTAAGAAAGCCAAACAGCAGCCATGTGTTTGGGGCATGGTATCTATGTCCACCTAAGTAAAAATTGCTGCCAGGTCATGTGACCTCGAGAAGTCTCACAAGAACTCACAAGACTGAGCTAATTAAGAAGATGAACATACCAAAGAGTCAGGCCAGGAAAGCCAGCACTGAGATCGCGTTAATCTATTAAAGAAGGAGTTAACCCTTTAGATTCAAGGAGGGAAAGGGATTACAAGTGAGGCAACACATGATGGAAACCATTTATAAGTTGCATATTACAGGTCACAAAGATGATGCATTTAGCCTCCTTGTAAGTCCTAACAATGGGCACTGAAAACTGCATGTATCTGCTCATTAGAAAGCAGATGGGCGGACACATGGGAAAACCTCTAACAGTTCTTATTCCATAGGGCTGGTGGAGGTGTATGTAAGCAGCGGAGACTGAGTTGTCTTCACTGCCAACGCACTGAAGGTTGGCCCAACTCTAACTGAGGTGGGCAGACATTCAGGTTGGCTGAAAGGATGTTCATTCTCCATTGCAATGGACTACCCCTTCAGCCAACATGTAAATCTGTCTCTTTGTTCTCAGATGGCTGAGGAAGATATTGTCAAATTATAGAAATGTGTTCTCGTTTTAGCTCCAGGAGCATCTTCCATAGACTCTATGAGAAAATCATAAGAGAATTTTTATTTCCTCAAATATGGGTCATCGAATCACAGCAGAGGATCAGCATTTTTCGAAATGTAAAATCATATTAGAACACACTCCAATTCTTAAAATGAGTTTGGTACCATCAACAAAGCAATTTATATTGTGATTTAAAAAATAAAAAATATATATTGTAATGTAAATAAATATATGCATATGTGCGTATATATATGTATGTCCACACTAGCCTCTTCTTCAAAGAAGGACTCACTCTCAGAAGGTAAACCAATGGTTTATTCAAGTAGGTTACGCGTTTCGACAGATGAGCTGTCTTGATTATACAGTGTACCACGAAGTGAGGAGGCATTACATAGATGCGGACATCAATGACGGACTCCAAATTAACAAGTGGTTGAGGTTACCACGGCGGCCATTTCTTTGTATAAAAAAACATAATATACATTTATGATCCCGAATGTCAGTCTGTTTCGGTTAACCGTTGTATGGAATATGTATTGCTGTGATGTTGTAGCACCGGCGACATTACGTGTGTATAGACATACACTGTGTTGTTGCGTATATATGTTTTAGTGCCATGCGGAGCCACTGCTACAAGGTCACTTACGATATAATACATGCCATAGAGGGTTATATTTAGCAGCGTATAAGTTTGAAAGCCATTACGTGATGTATAAACCAAATGGTTAATATTTTCTGTATAATCAATCTACGGACAACATATTTGCGGCCAAAATACAATAAATGATCAGAACGTGTGTTAAAGGAACCGTAGTGGTTGATCATACATATTCAATGCAGCATAACATTAAACCTATGCATAGTTAAGCGAAAGTTAGAGCCCACTAGCCGTCTAGAAAATGTCAACACTAATAAACATCCTTAAAAAATGAACAAATCGTAAAAATAGAATAAGATTGATCTTATCTGAGATGGACCCACAGAACGGGAAAGAAAAGGGTAGGGAGGCCGGAATGGATGAGACAATCTGCAGACGGAGCGACCCTTCCTTTCCTCCTGTGCAACAAGAAAGAAGAAAAGTGATGTTAAAACCTTAATTGGACATACTATTCGTGCTCACAGTAGGTACTAATGAGTTAAAAAATTGTACTTAGTCAGCATGCTATACATAATGTAAAAGAAATTCAGAACATGGGGAAAAACAGGTAGGAACAAGTGTCAATCATTATGTAAGTGTGAGCTCAATTCTTCGTCCAGGTTATGGCCTTTGGGGTACTTGGTTTTGAGTTTGGTTATCCACTTGGATTCACGTTTCCGAAGTAGTAAGGTTCTATTACCACCTTTTGGGCCAGTGTGAACTTGCTCTAACACAAAGTAACTCAGCAGAGAGCTGTTGGACAAGTGGAATAGGTCAACATGTCTGGCAATGGGATAGTGATTATCTTTTGTAATTATGGCACTTTCTTCTTTACCATAAATGTGGTGCTGTCTACATACCATATTTTACACGAACATACCAGCACATATACGCAGTAGGTCGTGCTGCAAGTCAGAATTGATTGATGGTTTTGGGCAGTCTGTGACCGGGTATCTCAACAGATTTGGTCATATAGCTATTGAGGCAAGCTTTGCAATGGCCGCAAGGGTAAAAGCCTTTGAGGTTTTGTTCACTCATAGAGGACAAAGACGTTATATCATTGTGGATAAGAATATCCATGAGGCTGCGGCCTTTTCTGTAAGTTATTCTAGGTCTACGCTGGAAGTATGGCCAATAATGGGGACACTGGTAAGTATATCCCATTTATCAGCTAGTATTTTTTGTATCTTGATGGAATTGTAAGTAAGGATAACTCTGTTTACTCCAACTTGAGTGGTAGTGTTCTCATTGTTTATTTCAGTTTCAGGGTTTAGAGTTTGGTCAAGATCAATTTGGTTGACTCTGTTTATGGACTTGCAAAGGACCCACTTAGGATTGCCCCTATCAAGAAATCTCTTGATCATAGTTTCTTGTTCCAGTTGGAATGCCAAAGTGGTGCTGCAATTCCTTCTCGCTCCCAACAGTTCCCCATAGGGGATACTCCATTTAAGGGTATCTGAGTGGCTGCTTAGAGAGTGAAGGAGGGTATTGCCTGCTGTAGTTTTTCTGAACAAGCTGTTTTGGAGGGTATTATCCTGTGGTGTAATGAGTAGGTCAAGGAATTCAATGGAGTGCCTACTCATGTTACTTGTGAGAGTGATATTACAGTTGTTAATATTGAGTTTCTCTATAAACTTGGTGGCCATTTCCTCAGTGTCAATCCAGATTATAAAAAGATCATCTATATAGCGAAGCCAAATCTTGACTTTGCCAAAAGATGAAGAAAGTGCCCCAATATTTCTTATGTCCTCCTCCCATTTACCCAGGAAAAGGTTGGCAAAACGTGTGGCAAAACATGTGCCCATTGCAGTACCAAGTGTCTGGTAATAGATTGTGCTAATAAACATGAAGATATTATTGACGAGGCATAAGAACATCATCTCCAAGAGCATTTTAATGTGTTCTAAATACTCCATGGGTCTTCTTTTTAGGTAATGGTGACATGCTTCAATGCCCTGCGTGTGATCTATAATTGTGTCAAAGGAGTTTACATCTAGGGTTATCAACAGGTCTATGGATTCCCATCTGATACCCTCAAGTTTCGTTAGGAAATCCTTGGTGTCTTTAACATGAGATGGAAGCGCTGTAACATATTTCCGAAGGAAATGGTCAACGTACTTGGAAACATTTTCTAAAGCACTCCCTATGGACGATACAATAGGTCTACCTGGGGGTGTAGTGGGGTTCTTATGGATTTTGGGTAAAAGGTACTACAACATCAACGAATTGGGGTAATCTCGTTTTAACAAACAGTATTCCTCCCTTGTGATATAGCATTTTTGTTCCCACTCTTTTAATTTGTCCCAGGTATCAAAAATGCTAGCATTATAGGTGTCCATGTTAAATTTTATATAGAATTTATGGTCGCTCAATTGTCTCATTGCTTCCATGATATACATGTCTCTCTCCCAAAGGACGACATTCCCCCCTTTATCTGCTGGGCATATGACGATGCTTGTGACAGCTGCCAATGATTTCAATAATTCATTTTGATTGATAGATAGGTTAAACTGGAAATTCTTGTCGGTTTGGTGTTTCAGTTTAAGAAAGGCTTGTGTGACAACGTCTTGTAAGGTGTCTATGTTGTCATGGGGGAGGTTGGGGTAGAATACAGATCGGGGTTTGAATTTAGTGGAGGGAGTGAAGTCAGAAGCGTCGACTCCCCTGCTTGGTCAATATTTGCCCCCGGTGGCCCAAATCCCAGGGGCAATCTTGGTATTGTGATGGGGGACCCCCGGGGACCACAACCCCGGGGCTTTTTAAACATATTTGCGGGGGGGCTCACAGACCCCCAGCTCTGGGGACCGCTACTCCTGGGACTTCTTAGTTCAATGGGTGGGGGATCAAATACCCCCCCAAGCCCCAGGGACTGCTACCCCCTGGGCTTTTCTAAAAAGTTTGAGGGGAGCTCACGCCCCCCCCGCAGCCCCGGAGACCGCCACCCCCCTGGGCTTGCATTTTTTTTAAACCTAAGCTGCGTGGGGGGCTGGAGGCAACCCACATGCCCAGGGGACTGCCACCTCCCCGTAAGTATGCTAATGAGATGTCCATTACGGACCCCCCAGACCCATGAACCACCACCTCCCCAGGACTTTGCTAATGTGGGGAGGGAGGCCGCGTGGCCCCCCTCCTGGAGCTCTGTGGGTACATCCACCCCCAGGGCCTGGTCCTGCAGTGTCCCAGTGTGCCCACCACCAGGACACTGCACTTTGCTATGGCAGGGCGGGAGCCTCGCTGCTCCTCTTAGCAGCTCCCTTTGTGAAGAGCAATGCCGGCTCCCGCAGGAGGCAGGAAGCCAGCGGGACCGTGGGGGAATTGGGGACCCCCCCATGGTCCCCAACAGAGAGGGCCAGCCCGGGGGATGGGGTCCCTGGGGCTATTAGTGGCCAGGAAGGGGGGGCACACAGTCCCCGTCCCCAATTATGATTAATTTATAAAAAAGAAAGGCCAGCCCGGGGCCATTGGTTCCCCGGACCATAAATGGCCTGAGGAGGGGGGGGGGGCAGGCAGCCGCCCTCCAAGAATAAATTAAAATATATGAAATTGGCCATGCCCCGGGGGATGGGGTCCCCGGGGACAATTATGGCCTCAGGAGGGTGGCCACGTGGCCCCCTTCCAAATGTGTTAAAAAAATAAAGGGGAGAGGTCCTGGGAGATGGGGTCCCTGGGCCAAAAAATTAGGAAAAGAAGGGGGGCCACACAGCCCACCTTCTTAAAAAGAAAAAGAAATATTAAGACCACCAGCACTTTGCAAACGTGCCCCCTGGCACGTTTGGAGATGGGGGAACTAATTTCCCTTGAATACTTGGGGTCCCTGGGGGATAACTAGCCCACCAGGAACCTCCAGTATGCGCCAGGGAGCTGTGTTGCAGAGAGGTGTTCTGAGTCCATGCCCTTTTTTACACCTCTCTGCAACGCAGCTCTGTGGCGCTTTATGGAGGTACCTGGTGGACTATTTGCACCCCAGGGGGTAGGCAGACAAAATATCTAAATTTAAATATCGATATACAATAATATCGAAGTTTAAATTTCGATGGTATAGAATATCGATGTCCAAAATATCGACAGACAGAATATCGTTTTTATGTTATGTATGTTACTAATATCGAAATGTACTAATATCGAAATTATCTTTAGTGTTATGTATTTTATTATGTTGTTTATATGTTTGTTAAATATGTTATTAAATGTATGTTTGAAAATTAGTAATTTAGTTTACATTTTGCGTTTTAGTATCAGAGCGGGTTGTGGGTTTATAGGGGAATACGGTGGGAAGTAATTTAATAATAATTAATTCATTAATATATTTATTTGAATATTTTTAAATAATAATTAATTGATAAAATAATTAATATTAATTAGTTAATTAAATTAATTAGAGTTAATGTGCTAATATATGTAATTAATTGTTATTGTTAATCAATATTTAATTGGTAATTAATTAATATTAATTAGTTAATTACATTAAATAGAGTTATTGTGCAAATATATTGCATTTTTTGTTATTGGTAATTAATAATATATTGGTAATTAATTATTATTAATTAGTTAATTACAATAATTAGAGTTAATGTGCTAATAAAAGTAATTTTTTGTTATTGTTAATTAATAAATAATTAGTAATAAAAGATTAATAATTATTTAATTAAATTAGTTAGAGTTGATGTGCTAATATATTTAATTTTTTGTTATTGTTAATTAATAATTAATTGGTAATTAATAATTATTAAGTGATTAAATGATATGTTTTTTTATGTGTAGTGGGTTGTGTGTTTATAGGGTAATAGGGTGTCATATAATTAAATGTAAATAATTAAAGAGATTGTATTCCTTTATTGGTATTTATTGTTAATTAATTGGTAATTAATGTGTTAATTAGTTCAAGAAAAATTACATCAATTTAATAATATTAATTGTTATTAATTGATTAATTGATATTTATATTAATTGTGTTTTTTGTATGTGTACTGTGTTGTGTGTTAAAGGGGGAGTAGTGTGTGAAGTAATTTTTACCCCCATGCTATCCAATGTTTTCCCTACTGTTGCACCCTCTGGAGTGGGAATAGTAATTTTAACCCCTACGCTATCCAATGCTTTCCCTACTGTTGCACCCTCTGGAGTGGGAATAGTAAATTAAACCGCTACGCTATCGAACGCTTTCCCTACTGTTGCACCCTGTGTAGTGGGAATAGTAATTTTAACCCCTACGCTATCCAACGCTTTCCCTACTGTTGCACCCTCTGGAGTGGAATTAGTAATTTAAACCCCTACGCTATCCAACGCTTTCCCTACTGTTGCACCCTCTGGAGTGGGAATAGTAATTTTAACCCCTACGCTATCCAACGTTTTCCCTACTGTTGCACCCTCTGGAGTTGGAATAGTAATTTTTACCCCTACGCTATCCAACACTTTCCCTACTGTTGCACCCTCTGGAGGGGGAATAGTAATTTAAACCCCTACGCTATCCAACGCTTTCCTTACTGTTGCACCCTTTGGAGTGGGAATAGTAATTTAAACCCCTACGCTATCCAACGCTTTCCCTACTGTTGCACCGTCTGGAGTGGGAATAGTAATTTAAACCCCTACGCTATCCAACGCTTTCCCTACTGTTGCACCCTCTGGAGTGGGAATAGTAATTTTAACCCCTACGCTATCCAACGCTTTCCCTACTGTTGCACCCTTTGTAGTGGGAATAGTAATTTAAACCCCTACGCTATCCAACGCTTTTCCTACTGTTGCAATATGTGGAGTAAGTATATATATTAATTTATATGTAGACTTTTTAATTTATTTTAAATGTAGATGTATTACTTATTATTGTTTAAATATGTTTTAATGTTTTTATTTAATATTTGTAAAATTATATGTATTTTTAAATTATTTTTACATTATTATTAATACATTAAAAAAACGATATTTTTAATTTCAATATTTTTGTACTACGATATTTGTTTTCCGATATTTTTGTACTTACCTTTATAAAGATATAACTCCGATATTTTTTATTTCGATATTTTTGTGTCGATATTTTTGTATGTAGATATTTTGTCTGTCGATATTATGTCAGACATTCACCCCAGGGACCCTCAGGATTCAAGGGGAGTTAATCCCCCAATTTAAAATGCCCACAGGTCGTGTTTGCACACATGTCATCTCAGGCCCCTCCCCCGTCCCTTCACCAGTGTGCAAATGCACCCTGTGCTGCGTTTTAAGAGGTAGTTTAATCCCCCTGCCCTATTATATACTAGGGGCTTTCAGAGGAGGTCATGCTAATCACAGGGGGAACTCAACAAATAGTGTTCCCTAGTGTATGTAGGTGTTTTCACTGTATTCTAAGGCCTCATTAGGATCGCAGACGGACTTGCGTCTGTCCGCGACCCCAGAGGATGAGGGAACGTCCGCATGGGCTGAGGCGTTCCCTCATGTGCGATTAGGATGTGACCGCCACCCTGGCGGTCACATCCTGGATATTTAACATTGCGGCGGGTGCTGCTTCAAGCAGCACCCGCCGCAATGTTAAAAGTGCATGTTGAGCATTTACATGCACAAAGCGGCAGGCACCGTGCGGTGCCTGCCGCTTTGTGCAAGTAAATGCTGGGGGGTACCATAGGTACCCCCCATGTGCACCCCCCACCCGCCAACACCCTGGCGGCCCGCAACGGGCCCCCAAAATCAAAAGTACACAAGCTTTTCCACGTCGGAAAAACCGCAGCGGAAAAGCATGTTTACAAATGCTTCCTAATTTGGCTGGCGGTGTCTGATAGACACTGCCAGCCAAATGAGAGCTTTTCCGCCGCGGTTGTAATCTGACCGCGGCGGAAAAGCAGCGGACAGTAACCAAGACCCACCAGCCATCGTAATGCGGCGGTGGGTCTTTGGTGAGTCCGCAGAGGATTTTCCGCCTCCTCCGGGCCGGAGGTGGCTTCCCCCGGCCCGGAGGAGGCGGAAAATCCTCCATCATAATGAGGCCCTTAGTGTCTTTTAGGACTGGTTAGTCAGACTCAGTTACCACCAGTACCGTCTGAAAAAGTTGAGGGTACAGGATGATTTTGCAACAAGGCTTCTTTCGGCTCCTCTGTTTGTTCTTTCCGCACATTTTACTTCTTCCTGCACTTTTCTTCGTCTTTGAGGACTTCCGTTGCTTCTTTATGCATTTCTTTTTTTTCTTTCTGTGTGTTTTTACGTCTTTCTTCACATGTCCTACCTCTGCAGGTATAGTTATAAACTAGCAACTAAAAAACCTTTGAAATTCACTTAAAAACATAGGTTTCAGTCACGTTAAAGTTAGAAATTATCATTTAAAAAACCTTTGAAATTCACTGAAAAAAACATAGGTTTCAGTGGTGTTGTAGTTAGCTGGACGTTTCACTCGTACAAAAGCATTGAAATTCCCCCAGTACAGTTAGTTCAGCTAACTATAACTTTTGCGCCCTTAATGCTCTGCTGATGATGTCACATGTTACATCACTCATGACATCACTGATGATATCTCAAATGACCTCACTGATGACATCACTGATGACATCATCCAGTGAATATGTGTTTTTCTGAAAATTAAATATGATTTATATATGTATATCTCAAGTAGATAGTGTTAGGAGTGGGATGTAAGGTCTACAGGGATAATGGGTGGAGAAGTGTATTAATACTCGGATAACAACTATGATACTTTAGTAATAATTCTGTATTAAAATATTTAAATTATAAATATTATTTATTTATTTTTGCAAATAATTTTGAAAATATGCAAAAAAAGTTTTAGGAGCATCGTGCAAGAGATATAGGGGTAAAGGGTACAGATAACAACTATGATACCTGTGTTTTAAATCTAAATTTACATTTTCGAAGTATAAATATTATTAAAATAATTATACCTATACCTATGTAGAAAATGTTCAGAAGCTATAGGTCTAATAGGTAGGAAGGTGCATTACAACTCAGATATAAACTATGATACCTTAATTTTGATATTATTATTTTATAAATCTAAATAGAATTTGAACATTTTATGCAAATTATTAAAAAAATATGTAGACAAATATTTTTGGAGTTGAATGTAAGGGAAATAGTGGTAACAGGTAGAGAAATCTGTTGATACTCAGGAAACAACTATAAATTCACAGCATTATTCTATATTACGATTATAAAAGAACAAATATTATTAAAAAAAAATCTGTAAATATTTTCAAAATTATGATAAAAATGTTTTAGGAGCAGGATATAGGGGTAATGGGTGGTGAAGTGTTCTAATACTTAGGGATCTAATTTGAGACTTCAGTATTAAAAAGTTAGCATTTGTTTAGGAAATTATTCAAAAATATTTAGAAATAGTTATATGAGTTGGATGTAAGGTATTTCAGGCCACTGAGTAGGGAAGTATATTAATACTCAGGCATCCTTTATGATAGCTGAGTGTTAATACATTGAAAGAATAAAAGTATTTTAATATCAAATATGTTTCAAATTATTAACATTTTTATGATAGAAACATTTACAAAAATTATAAAAACATGAACATGACTTTACTGAGTGAAAGATATCAAATAAAAACATTTAATACAGTGTTTAAACCATGCCTAATAAAAGAACAACAACATTATTCAATATATAAAATGTTCAATTCTTAAGTTATAATTTTCTAAAAAAATGTATTAAATGAGCAAAATATACTTATTTTGAAAATATAAAACACTACTATATAGAAGAAAATCTATTTAAAGAAATTTTTTACAACATTTTCCAAAATTTGCTATTATTTTCAATGGGCAAAATTTTCTGCGGAGCGTCACCGCCAAGGCGTCAAGGAGAAGCTGCGGTAAAGTATGAACAATCAAATTAACTTTTTGCAACATTTTGGTCATGCAATTTATTACAAGGAGGGATGTAGAGAGGTACAAAGATGTTAAAAGTAAAAAATATTTATATATTTTGTCTTTTTTTTACTAGTTTTACATCCCCATACAGGTGTTTTCGTATGTGCACGTTGGAATGTGTTTTGTTTTAACATAGGTTTAAAAAGGCAAAAAAATATGTTTACTTTTTTTTCAAACTTATTTGAATAAATAGCACAAAAAAATGTTTGTCGTCATGTTTTCTAACCGTATGCAAAGCTTGAAGAAGAAGACAATTTTTCAGAATAAAAAATACTGAATTTTTTGGTTGCTTTTTAGTTTTTCCATTTAATTCATATTGGCATTATTTTCTTCTTTTAATAAAAAAAATAGTTTATCAGGTAACGTAGATATTGGATTGAGTCATTTTTGGAGTTTAAAGAATACAAAGTGACAAAAGATAGTTTTCCTTATATGTTTTAGCTTTCTGGGTTTTTGCTTTGATGCACACTTTCCGGATTGTTGGATTACTTGTGACTCTTGGTGAGAGGTTTCTAAAAATATTACCAAGAGTCCAAACAAGAGGGCAAATACAGGTAGGAGCTGAAAGAGTTTTTAAATTTGAAAGACAATTTAAAAAAATGCGAAATAAATTAGCTTGTACAATCAAAACAGGAGAATAATTTTAGAAAGTATTAGTTGTGGTTGGTAGTGTAAAATGTAGACAATATTGCCCAGGTAGACTGAAGCTCCCATCAATGGAAACTGATGAAATTTTCCAATAGCCTTTCGAACATCTGTTTACTTATTTTAGATATTCGAGGATTCACACTAGCTGACAATGATTGCAATATGCTCATTTCCTGTAAACGTTGTTTTTTTTAAAAAATTTGCAGGAAGTGATAGATGTTGGAGTAACTTTTTCCAATGGCATTTTTGGTTTTTGCACCTGCCTCCAAGCAGGCTGAGTAACAGTTACACTATTCAAAAAGAAACCTTGGTGTCCTTTTGTGATCCGACCAGCTTAGATGGGCAATCCGTGTGTCTTCAAAGTAATTTAGAAGAGGAGCCAATTTTTCCTCATTTTGGAAAATATATTCTGATTGTATAATTAAATGTGTAGAACAGTCCTCACACTCAGGAGGTACAAAACGCAATGGAGCTAGTTTTTTCAGTTCAATTGTAGTTTACTATTTGTCATATAATCCTCAGCTAAGGATGTTTTCTGAATTTTTCACCGACATGTCTGGGGAAAGTGAAACAAAATCCTTGGATTAGTTTGTTAAGATAAAGGTTTGTAATTGTATTAATCGTTTGTAATTTGAAGGCAATTATGATTTTCCTAGGACTTTTATTTGCTGTTTAAAATTTTACTACTGATAAAAATTCAGTGTAAGTTGACAATTGTTTATTAGTCTGTAATCTGTAAACTGGGATTGTAGTGTTGTAAATGTTTGCAGGAATAATATACATTTTGGTGAATGAATGTGGAGTTGATTTAAAAATTCGATCCATCATCCAAATTTCGATATTCTCGGTTACTCTGTTATGCACTGTACTAAAGATTAGTGTTCATTTTAGGTGGTTGACCAAAAATAAAGGGAGATACCCTGATTGTACGAAAAAGGGACGGGGTAGCAATGTAACCAAAATCACAAGATGTCCCTTTTCATGGAACTACATTATGGTTAAAACCTCCGTGTCTAAGAGCTTGTCAGAATGTGTTATATATTATTTATACCATCCAACAATTTTTTAAGATAAAATGTAACAGAACCTTATTTATCAGCTGTGAGGTTATAAATAACCCTGGGCGAAGCACTTCGCTACGCTCGCGTAGTTTGCGAAGTTTGCGCAACTTCGCACTACGCGAGCTGCACGTAGCACAGTGCGAACACGCGTAGTGCAGCGTAGCGTAGTGCAGCAGTCATTTTTTGCTTGTTCGCGGTCCTCAACACCATGTTCGCGACCGCGAGCAAGCAAAATGACATCCCGGTGAGATTCTCAATGCGGGGAGGTCAGGTTTATCATTGCGATGAGAAACTACCAGTTCACGTTGAGAAAGCTGCAGCTCGAGTAAAAATCTACTCGAGCAGCAGAAAACTACAGCTCGCACTGTGCAAGATGCCGTTTTCAATGATTGCACAGTGCCGGATGCTTGTTCGCACTGTGCAATCATTGAAAACGCATTTTGCACAGTGCGAACATGCTACTACGCAGCTCGCGTAGTGCTATGTGAAGTTTGCGTAGTGTGAAGTGCACTTCGCGTAGCGCTACTTCGCGAACTACGCCCACCCTTAGTTATAAAAAGGAACAAGTTAACAACTTCCATTATACAAAACATGTATTTATTATTGTAAAAACAAAATTGGGAGATGCGAAGAATGGCAGTTCAATGACAATTCAATTTCTCAATAGGTTAAAAACATCTTCTCACAGAGACATTGTGATGCAAATACATAACAAATGTACAATGAATAAAAGCTTATTACTAAAAAATGTTGACCCAGCGTTTCAGGGAACAATTATTCCTTCACCTTCTTCAGGGCAAAGTTTTTCAGATACATCTAGATAGCAGAAAACATTTATTAAAAACCGTGAATTTTTGTATTCATTTCAACACAGCAGTACCTCAGTTCTAGAAAACATTAATTAGGAACATATTTAAAAAAAACAAGCGTGGTCCAAATTTAAAAATGAATTTAAAAATAGAAAGCGGAAAAAAACACACGATCCATAAAGTCAAAGGGGGTATAATATCCACTAGAGCCACCTATTTCAGTTGTTACAAGACCCAATATGTAAATCGTCTTGAAGCTTTCAATGGTTTCATAACCCTTTGTCAGCAGGAAAAACTCAGCCGACAAGGTATATGTGGAGATGTATTTATCTACAAAGAATATTAAAACATTAAGATTTATTTGAGGCTTACCGAATATCTGGCCTATTATGCATACACCATCCTTAGCCATGACTTACCTATGATTTAAAGCAAACCTCCAGCTAATATGATTGAGCAGCCGGCGGTCCAAATAAAAGCTGTTATAGATGAGGGCACTGATCTCTATATATGAAGAGGTGAATTAAAATATTTATCCTAATGTTTATTTCCTTACTAGGTTATTTTCAATTTTACCTTGAACCAGAAAGAGGCTTACCATTTAGAATCCAGAGACTATGTATAACATCCGATATTCCATTTTCTGCGGTTATCAACAGTCACTCTGCATTTTCATCCTTTCAGCCAAACGGTGTGGTGAAGGTAAGACTGTACTTTTGAGTAGCACTATAAGATGGCTGCCCCAGTAAACATGAGGTGTATTCCTTATGAGGAAACTCATTCAGATAAAAATGTAATTATATCTAGAATGTTAAATATATATCTAGTGTTAATATTTGAAGACCTATAGATCTAGTATTACATTTGTACAAATAATTAATATGGAGCTCCTTTCCCGCCGTTCATGAATACATTTTATAACTAATTTCAATCAGGCAGAAGTTTTAGGAGGTGGCAGTACAGTTGTGGTGAGTGCTGTGGCGGGACTCCGCCCTTCACGTAACCTCTCAGGAAAGCCGGGTCCTATAAAATGAGGCGCGCATTGCAATAATGCATATCCCAACCCGGAAGTATCGAAAGAGCAGGGAGGCCGCTTGTTCGTTCCACGGTGAGTGCTTAGCCTCAATATGCTGTTAGTCTTAGAACCGTCTTTAATGGCCTTCTGAATTGTTTTAAGGTTGTTACCTAAGTGCTTGCTTTTTAGTCAAAATACGGGCATCAGCCTATTGTGTTTAGTTTATTAGGGAAACACGGATAGTCTTGCCCATTGTCTGATACATGTACAAAATATAAAAGGCAATGGAGGCTGACGTAACATTCTGTGTTACAGGTTTAATTTTATTTGCGTAGCGATCTAAGCAAGCCTGACGCTAATCTTTGAAAACTGGTTAACATGTCTAAAACTATGTTTGAAGTCAGGACCGTACTTAAGAAAAGCACAAAAGGATATCAGTACGGGCATTTTAAGACATACCGTTAAATATAGGGATTTATGGTAATCCTTTCCGCAATATTTTAACTAACTTTTACCTTTGACAACCAATTGCGGGGCGATAACCTTTGATTAAGAAGTTTTATGGTAATTCTCTTCTGGCCTCGTACATTGTTATACGAAATGGAGACAGCAGGAATTTACGAGTTATACCCAGAATAACAGAGAGGGGTAGATTAGTAGTACCCTACCTTCTGCAATACAGTTCAAAATAACTATGGGTTTTTTATGTTACAGAAATCCACTAAACAATACTGTACTAATCAAAAGTACAGTATGACCTTCACCAAACTGTTTGGATGAAAGGTAAAAATTACGACAAATATGATATCACAGGTTACAAAAGTATTGATTAATAATCAGTTCCATTACAGTTCCGGTTCTGCTTTATATCACAGCGCAGGAAATGTTGAGAAATGCAGAGTGAGAGGTGCTAGCCAAAGAAAATAGCATAGCAGATTTTATACATGTTCTCTAGGTTCTAAATGGTAAGCCTCTTTCTGGTTCAAGATGAAATTGAAAGTAACCTAGTAAAGAGATAAACATTAGGATAAATGTTTTAATTTACCTCTTCCTATCTAGAGATCAGTGCCCTCATCCATAACAGCTTTTATTTGGACCGCCGGCTGCTCTATCATAGTAGTTGGAGGTTTGCTTTAAATCAAAGGTATTTCATGGCTAAGAATGGTGTATGCATAATAGGCCAGATATTCAGTATGCTTCAAATACATTGTAATGTTTTAGTATACTTTTTAGATAAATAAATCTCCACATATACCTTGTCAGCTTAGTTTTTCCTTCTGACTAAGGGTTATCAAGCCATTGAAAGCTTCAAGACGATTTACATATTGGGTCTTGTAAGAACTGAATTAGGTGGGATTAGTGAATATTATACCCCCTTTGACTTTATGGATCATGTGTTGTTTTCTACCTTGTATTTTGAAATGTATTTTTAAATTTGCACTAGGCTCGTTTTAAAAAAAAATATGTTCCTAATTAGGGGCCGATTCCAATCTCGGTCGGAAGGGCACCGAATCGGGTTCGGCATTAGTGGATCCAATTCGGAGGCTGAATTTCCGTCCGGTTCATAGACGGGTCCGGTCGTTGAAGTACGATGCAAACAAGCATGAAATTTCCGTCTGAATCGTTTCCAGGTCCGAACCGCTTCGTACGTCTCGGCCGTAAGCTAACCGTGGTGCGCAATGGAGGCAAATTCCGACCGAGCCAGGACGATGCTCGATTCCGACAGCCGGATCGAGTTGGAGCGTCCGTCTTTCAATCGCTCCTGGAGTTGGGCTTTGGGGGTCCGCATCGGACCCCCTGTTACGTGCAGCCTTACGACTCGGACACAGGGGGAGACCCATGGGTCTCCCCAACACAGGCATGTACGGTGCGGATGGCACCAATGCGTATCCACTGTAGGGGGCACACTTGTCCGCAATGTATCCATTCAGTCAATGGAAGCTCATTTATACGTCGTACGATTGGCTCCCAATGACTTCTAGGGGAGTCCAACCGAACAGAGCCCGACAGCATACGACCGCATCGTACTTGCTCGGACGGACTGCAGGAGTCCGGCTCGGTCAGAAAACACCCCGGATCCGGCTCGGTTAGAGTGCTTTCTAGAATTGCGGTACTGCTGTGTTGAAATTAATACAAATTCATGGTTTTTAATAAATGTTTTCTGCTACCTATATGTATCCGAAAACTTTGTCCTGAAGAAGGTGAAGGAATAATTGTTCTCTGAAACGCTGCGTCAACATTTTTTCATAATTAGCTTTTATTTGTAATACATTTTTTATGTATTTGCATCACTATAACTTTGTGAAAAGATGTTTTTAACCTATTGAGAAATTGAATTGTCATTAAACTGTCATTCTTCACATCTCCCAATTTTGTTTTAACAATAATAAATAATTTTTTGTATATTGGAAGTTGTTAACTTGTTCATGTTAATAACCTCACAGCAGATAAATAAGGTTCTGTTACATTTTATTATAAAAAAATTGTTGGATGGCATAAATAATATATAACACATGATCAATATTCTGACAAGCTCGGAGGTTTTACCCATAATATAGTTCAGTGAGAAGGGACATCTTGTGATTTTGCTTACATTTTAGGTGGTTCTCATTATCATAAAGTAAAAAAGATTCATTTGTAAAAGATACAGTAAGTTCGGGGCAGTCTTAACTCAGAGTAGGTTTGAGGAGTTACTCTTTTGGGATTATTCACCTTTTTTTTGTTATTGAACCATTCTCCTTAAATTCGGGGTCCTTGGCATACTACTGGAAATGTGCATAGGCATGTATGTTCTGGGGTAGATCCCTAAAAACTGAGCCACAGAGTTCATTGAAGGTGGCTACCCCCATCACTGTCCAGCACCTGCCCTAACTAGACTGCAATTCATCAATTTGTATTAAAAATGCGAACATTCTCACTGTTCAGGAAATATTTCCATATTTTTTTGTCTATTTTTTTTAAAAAAGGACTCAATATGAAGAATAAAGCTATCCCATTGGATAAGGGAGCAATTTCCTCCTGTCATCCTTTGCAAGTCCGCAGTCCAGAAGTAGACTCTACTAAGGGGCTAATTCCGATGTTGAACGGACTCAGGTCTGTCCGACATCGGTCAGGAGCAGTAACCCACGACTTGCTGTCGTGGGTTACGGCCCTGCTAATAAGATGCAACTAACTGCCTTTTCGTGCCAGACAGACCAGCACGAAAAGGCAGTGAAAATCTGCCATTGTACTCCCTCGGCCATAAAGAGGCGACCGGGTGATTACTGATGGATTTCCGGATGGCAGACAGGCTCTCCGAGCACGTCGTAGGCGATTCTGAAATCTGAGTCGGATTGCATTCCGACCCGAATCGGAATCGGCCCCTAAATGGCTGGCTACAACTGAGAATTTTCTCTTGTGACTGCCATTACAGGATGCAGGGCATTATTCCCAAGTCACCAGTAAAAAGGCCATATATGAGAGCAGGGAGCACTCCATGACACAGAGATCAGAATGGGTGGACCCTGTATAAGCCCTCTCTCCCAAAAATGGAAAATGCAAAACAGTGTTCTTCAGTATGCCAATGCAGTTCGAATATTTCCTGGGACTGCTGACTCAATGATCTAAATTGGCATAGTTGTCAAGGCTGAAGACTGCAAACGCTATTTTGGATGTGTCAAGTCCACAGCTTTCAAAAGAATACTACAGACCTCCTGCACATTTTATGGCCACATTTAATTTTTAAATCTATCTTTATGTACTTTTTAATATCCTCCTAGGTGTGTCATTTCACGAAATTCAATTTTAAATGTTTAATGTGTGCCTAGTATGCAGCTTCTCTGGTGAGCCCATCACCCTGGTGCTTTGCAATGAGGAGCATACCTCCTTTATGGTCTACAGTTATCCACTGACTATTTTACATTTCCAGACCATTCTTAGATTCTAATTGACTGCTCGCTCGGGTAATTGCTCCACATGGAAATGACATTTTCTTGACAAGAATTGAAAGAAGTACAGTTTTATGAAAAACAGGAGACCAGAGAGGGTGTTTTTTAAAGTAACTGCTCCATTTCACCCTGCCATGGCACTGTTGGGAGAGCCAGATCTGCAGGGACCATCGGTTGTAGCTGAACAGGAGGAGGAGAAAGACATGCAATGCCTTGGCAAAGATGCTGACAAAAACAAGCAGTCTGACATGGAGAAATGATTTACCCATCCATAAGGGGAGATGAAGATCAAGGCGTAGTAACATGCATATTCTGCAAAATTAAGCCAAGCATGGTACAAGAGATCAGTCCTCTTTCAGCACCTGAACCTGGCAAAGATTCCTAAAGTCTATGGATGAGAAGAAGTTCACCAGGTGGCAGAGAAAGAGAGCATGTGTGTAGGTGGATGAGGGCACACCATTGCTGAGCAAGCCTGAAGAGATGTTGCAGAAACAGCAACATGAAACATATCCCTACAAGAGAGTGTTCCCTCTCTCTTGCATGATGGATTGCTAGTTGCAAACCTGCAGTGGGAGCATGTCATCAATGTTTTCCCTTCTGATTTCATATGTGATGACATACACAATACAAGTGGGGTGCCATAAAGTATGGCTTGCGGCACAAACCACAACTGGTGAACTTTAGTGGGTTCTTGTGTGTGAGCCAGAATAGTGAGTTCATTTCTAAGGTAGTGTTTTTTATTGAAGATAATCTACAATGAGTGATGAAGCAGGACTATTTACCCAAAGGCAGGCTGTAGGGGCTGATGAGTAGTGAAGCACACGGCTACTCAGTGACTGGAGATTACTGAGGGCTCATTTTATTGTGAACTGAGGGCATGCTGGTAGAGAGTCAGATGCTGTGTGAGGGTTTGAAAAGTGTCTTTTGTTTGTGTTAGTGAATGGTGTCCAAAGAGCTCTGAGGGCCACCAATGGATGGACGATATTTGGAGGTCGGCAGAGAGGGACTGAGGACCTTCAATGATATTCTTCATGGCTAGGTTAATGCCTCTAAGAGCCTGTAGAGAACATCTCATGGACTCAGGTGGCAGGTAGAGAGGGGTGTGGGGTATGTGGGAGTGGGCTGAGGGTCTGTGTTTTTAGCAGAGAATGTGTGATGATCAGCTTAGGGTTCCTTGACTACTGCCTTTGGAGATATGAAGGAACCAGAGCAAGACACGAGAAGTTGCCGTACCCATTCCGGTGGAGTCGGGGTCATCAGGGTCACTGCCTTAGCCTGTCTCCCGCCGCCACTCTCTTTGCCATCCCGAGAGCGGCCGCCGAGCGGAGAGCGGGACTACACTACCCAGCACCCCTTGCGGCAGGAAGCCGCACAGCACAACAGCGCGCCAGGAGGCGCATAAATTTCAGCGCTTCTTCCGGCAGAGCGGGGGAACCAGAGCAAGACACGAGATGTTGCCGTACCCATTCCGGTGCAGTCGGGGACATCAGGGTCACTGCCTTAGCCTGCCTCCCCCCCCCCGCTCTCTTTGCCATCCCGAGCGCGGCCGCCGAGCGGAGAGCGGGACTACCCTACCCAGCACCCCTTGCGGCAGGAAGCCGCACAGCACAACAGCGCGCCAGGAGGCGCATAAATTTCAGCGCATCTCCCGGCAGAGCGGGGAAACCAGAGCAAGACACGAGAAGTTGCCGAACCCATTCGGGTGGAGTCGGGGTCATCAGGGTCACTGCCTTAGCCTGCCTCCCGCCGCCGCTCTCTTTGCCATCCCGAGAGCGGCCGCCGAGCGCAGAGCGGGACTACACTACCCATCACCCCTTGTGGCCGGAAGCCGCACAGCACAACAGCGCACCAGGAGGCGCATAAATTTCAGCGCGTCTCCCGGCAGAGCGGGGGAACCAGAGCAAGACACGAGAAGTTGCCGTACCCATTCCGGTGCAGTCAGGGTCATCAGGGTCACTGCCTTAGCCTGCCTCTCGCCGCCGCTCTCTTTGCCATCCCGAGAGCGGCCGCCAAGCGGAGACAGGACTACACTACCCAGCACCCCTTGCGGCAGGAAGCCACACAGCACAACAGCACGCCAGGAGGCGCATAAATTTCAGCGCGTCTCCCGGCAGAGCGGGGGAACCAGAGCAAGACACGAGAAGTTGCCGTACCCATTCTGGTGGAGTCGGGGTCATCAGGATCCCTGCCTTAACCTGCCTCCCGCCGCCGCTCTCGGGATGGCCATCCCGAGAGCGGCCGCCGAGCGGAGAGCGGGACTACACTACCCAGCACCCCTTGCGGCAGGAAGCCGCACAGCACAACAGCGCATACATTTCTGCGCGTCTCCCCGCGTCGCTGGGGGCGTGCGGGCAGCGTCGGGCAAAGCCCGGGCAAAGGGCGGGCCGTCTGTGGCGGTCAGGGAATGACAAGGGATGGGATGGGCCACCCCCCTGAGAATCTTCAACTAAAATGGGTAAGCGCAAGCTACAAACGTCTGCTAATGCAGGCGCTGTAAAATCTAAAGTCCCACGTAACTCTACCAACCCTACAAATATACTGTCTTACCTTACCTCTGCTCTGGGCAAACTAAATAAAGAAATTGCAACCACTGAACGTGAGCTGGGACTTGAAACCTCTATTTTAGAGCCACCTGTATCACCTTTAATTGAAAAACAGTCTATTCCTTTGGAGCCTGTGATTTGTATTGATAAAGTGATTGACATTTTACCTCCGCAAACCACATTTAGTCGTGAGGATGAAGTGGTCGTAAATGTTCCCATTGTTAAAAGCCCTACTGGGGAGGCCACAAATGCAGGTTCGAAACACGTAAAGAGGCAGACTAAAAAACCTAAAATGCCTACCCCACCTAATACGAAACAAGGATACTCAATATCTAGACATTTTGAAACCTTTATGAGAGACATGGTTGAGGATATACTCACTGAAAAACTGAAAACAATATTGACCCAGATCTGCAGTTACATTACTGAAACGCTAAGGGAGTGTGTATTAGAAATCCTTAAAAAATGTGAACGTATAAACACATTCCTGGCTCTAAAAGATCCTCCTCTCACTACTGTCAATACCAACTTGACTAAAAAACCTCATATTCAGCATACTGTGTTAAAGGGGAATTCAGATGATTGTATACCATCGACTCATCTGAACCCAGCCTCCTCACCTATATTACACAGTGGGATAACATCTGTAGTCCAGGCCAAGGGTCTTGAGGAGCAGGGGATGGTTATTGTTCCTGATAGTTCACAATCTCACCAAGGGATCCTTATAGCTGAGAGAGAGCATACTAAGAACAGGGATGTGGAATATAAACATACTATTCATCTAGCCCCAGAGGCCACTCCATATGTGGCTATTTTAGTAAATATACCCCCTCTTAAACTAGGTGAGGTAGAGACACAGGAAACCCTGTTAAGAAATATCAAGGTCTGGTGCAATGAAAACTGCACGGGTGGCAAAAATGTCTCTGCCAGTATAAATATTAGAGACGGGTGAGTTGGGTATGAAACACCAAAAAAAACCTTAAGGGAGATTGTCTCATTTTGAACTTTAATAGACCCTATGAGGCATCCCGGTTATTCTGGGATGCAACGGACATGCTCATACAAGAGGGAGAGATACGAGCACTACCACTAGGGTTTTTTTTACCCTCGGCCAGAATTACATAGGAAGAGTACACAGGAGAATGGGCGAATAGCTACAGTAAGAAATCCAGTTAACCAGCCAGCACCCTTAAATAGTTGGGCCACCAAAAAATCTGGACTACTTCCAAAATTATGTAATTTCAACACTACTGTGATTAATGGGGGTATCGATACGTCAAATAGATTTACACCTTTATCCCATTTGGGTGATCTTGATTGACTGACACAAGAATGTTCACCAAACCTGCCTAAACGTCTCATAGTACATCAGGAAAGAAGGGAGCTTCCTGTAAAGCTCATGAGCTGGAATATTACAGGATTACACTCTAAGAGGGATGATAAGGTATGGATCGAATTTCTGAGGCAGTATGATATAGTGGCGCTGCAAGAAACATGGGATAGGGAGTGTAACTTTTGGGTGAATGGGTTTACCTCATACTTTGTAGCTGCCCGCTCATCCAAATCAGGAAGAGACAAAGGAGGACTGATGTTTTTAATATCGGTTAACATACTAGGTATAGTGAAAGAGCTCAACACTACCTCCCCTAACATCTTAGCTATAGAAGTCTTAATGACAAATAACAACAAAGTTGTATATATTAACTTCTATAACGCAATACAGGGAGAGTATCCAAATGAGCATATCCATCCACTAAAAAAATATTTATCCTTATATAAAGAAGCTCAAACCACTTTTTTCTATGTCATCTTAATGGGTGATTTTAATGTTCATCTATGTGACTGAAACTGCCAGTATTTAGATTTAGATTACCCAGCGTATTCAGCTTATCAGCATTTCAAACACAATGTAAAGGGAGCTGCCCTGGAGGATCTACTCGCAGAGGTAGATCTGTTCGAACCTGGGTTCGCTGATGTAAAGGATCGGGTTCCCACATATAACGCAAGGGAAAGCGAAACTATTATTGATTATATGTTTTTATGTCCTGGATTGTTAAGTTATGTTTTATTTTATAATGCCATTCAATCCACATTTAGTGATCATAACCCAGTGGTGCTAGAAATGGATAATACTACACTTTCTTTTAATAAAACAGAGATCCTTAAAGTAAATACTGAGGTTGTAACCAAGGATCAGGGGAGGAGATTAAAATGGAATAAAATCATACCTGAGGAGTTCCTATCTACAATTAAATCTAAGGTTGGGAATGAAATTAACACCTGTAGATACCCACTCAGATTCGGGGGGATCTTATAACATCTTTTGAGACAATCTGTCACCAGGTCTCATTAGAACTTACGGTGAAGCGACAACAGAAACCCAACCTGGTGCATAGATGGTTTGACCATAACTGCACAAAAATTCATAGTCAGCTCCTGCATGCTCTAAATAAGAAGCCTAGAGACAAGACAGAGGTCTCCTCCTTAAGGAGAATATACAAAACTATAGTACAAACTCGTGAAAATGGAATTAAAAAAAGAGGCTTGGGACTCACTATATGATAAAGCTACCTTAAGGAATAGTTCCAAATTTTGGACCATCGTAAATTCTCCCTTGTTTAATGGGGTAGAAAATGCCCCGTTAGAAGTTAACATTACAGAACGGGAATGGCTAAACCATTTTGAGAATATTTACGAAAGTAATTTGGAACTTGACAATTACGAGATCCATTCTAAAGAACTAGTGGGGTCTGTACAGAGCTTTACTATTAAGGAAGTACAGTTAGCAATAGCTGAAACATCTGGGCAGAAAGCACCAGGCCCAGATGGGGTACCGCCTGATATGTATAAAGCCAACCCTGACCTTTGGTCAATAATACTCACTAATGTTTTTAATCTAGCAGCAAGCTCTACCCCGGCTACTCTCCCTAAGACCTGGTCCCGTTCTATCATAATACCAGTATTTAAAAAGGGACAAAGGGAGGACCCAAGATGTTATCCGCCGATTTCTTTAATTGATTAATCAATCAAAATATTGGGAAAAGTAATACTAGCCAAGATAAGTGCGTGGGCTACAGACAAAGCTATCTTATGTGACGCCCAATATGGGTTTAGAGGGGGAAGAGGCACAGAAGATCAATGCCTTAATCTGCATCTTATAATCAACAAATATACAGTAGCGTCAAAAGGTTCAATCTTTTTGGCATTTATGGACCTATCCACAGCCTTTGACTTAGTTAATAGGTCAAAGCTGTGGAAGATGCTCCTGGAGCTGGGATTAGACCAGGCTTTGGTGAACTTTCTTGCTGAGTTACATAGGGACCTTTCGGCATCAATTAGAATGACGCAAGAGGGGAAATGCACTGCTGAGTTTAAATCCGGCAGAGGGGTGTGTCAAGGATGCATATTGGCCCCAATGTTGTTCACACTTTACATAAACTCCCTGGAAGAGGTTCTAGCGACTGTAACATCTGATATTCCGCATATGGGAGGAACGTCCATCCCTGTACTCCTATACGCGGACGATACAGTATTGTTGAAGAGAACACCTAATGCCCTACAACGACTGCTTGGCTCATTTGGGGAGTTTATGGAAAGGTTGGACCTGGTGGTCAATACAGAAAAATCCCATGTTATGTCATTAGGGAACAGAAGAAAGTATTTTGAAAGAGTCTCCTGTAATGACTCTATAATAACTAAGGTTAGAGTTTTCACCTATCTAGGAGTTGTGTTTGATGATGTAGGTACCTGGGCTCCCCAATTATTAAATAAAGCAGCTGGCGTAAGAAGATCAACATCTAACATTCTGGGCTTTACAAAGAGACTGGGAGGCAAACCGGGGGGGGGGGGCAATCCTGTCTATTTACAAAGCTAAAAGTGTGGCCATTGCTAGGTTTGGGGCCGCAATATGGGGCTATAAGGATACAACCCTCATACAGAGGGAGGAAAACAAATTTCTGAGAGCCCTTTTGGGTCTTCCCACTCAACCACCAGTTATGCAGTACACCTTGAGCTAGGGATGGGTTATATCTCAGATTATTTGAATATGGCACCTATCCTGCAATGGATAAGAACATGGATAAACCCCAACCTAACTTTGAACCGCAAGATTATTAAGGACTGTATGGCCCTTGACAAAGTGGCAGAAATAAAATGGTTGTTTTACATCAAATCCATATCTAGTTATCTGGGACATCCAAAGATTTACTCCAACCCAGAAAGTTTAATTAAAGCCGATATCAACTGAGTAAAAACCAATTTTATAAAATCTAGGGAACTGGATCGTGAAGCAACAGAACTTTGTAAACCTACTGTGAGGGCTCATTATTTGTTGATACTGACAATGTCTATCCAACCATATTTGACAATTGTCACCAAAGCCTTTCATCGATGGTTGCTCACCAAATTCCGTTTTAATCAATCGCATGTGTTACTGGGAAATTATAGGGAGTGAAGTGAACCAGAGGATGCTGCTCCCTGTAAATGTGATTATCATTCATACCAGGACACAATGCATTTTGTGTTTTTTTGTCCCTTTTGTACGGAAGGAAGGAAAAAGTTTATTACTCCATTGCTGAAAAACAGGGGTTTCATACAAGTAAAATCTGCTTTATTTTACTTACAGTTAATGGAATCTTTCGTTGTTATGTTTGGGGTAGCAAACTTCCTGGTAGCCTCCATTCGTAACAAAAAGATGAGGCAATTAGGGGAAACATCTTCTGATTAAATGCAATTTTATCAATTGAAGAAATTTTAAAGAATTAACTGAGTATATACATGAATGTGAACCTCCGGTTACTAAAATATTGTCCCATAGATAGTGTGTACATTTTGTAAGATATTCTGGAAATGTATGCATTTGACAAACTCTGTGTGTTATGTACATATGATTTGTATATTATGTAAATAATTGTATTTATTCTTTGTACTTTTGATTTTAATATGTGATTGAATAGCATACTGTTATGATTTTAAATAATCGAATAAAGTGGTTTTTGACTTGACATATGAAGGACAGCTAAGGCTTTTGCCATGTTTGGAAAGAGTCTCTTGTGACCAGCTATATTTCTCTGGGGTCCTCTGAGTGTCAGCCGAGGTTTACAAATGGTGGTCTGAAAGCAGGTTGAAGATGCGTATGAAGAGGCTGAGGACTGGTACAGGGGGTAGGACAGACTCGGCTCTGGGTGAGTGGCTCTTGAGCATTGACAGTGTGGTCTCACTTAAGTGTGTGTGTGAGGAAAGCTTGAATGACCAATGATTGTATGGTACCTGCTCAATGAACGAGAGGAGCTTGTATTGCTACTAGAGGATACACTGTGCCCTAAGGGGGAAGTGGCTGCACTCACCAATTCATATCATATTTTTTATGTTTCTTAGAGGTGAGTCACATGCAAACCTCACTTATCAAAGTTCACTTTTAAACATTTTAGCAGGTTCTGTTAGTCAACTAATGCTCCTTCTGCAGGGAGGGAGGAAAGGAAAGGAACGGAGGGAAGGCAAGGGGCAAGGCAAGACAAAGCAAGGAAAGGAAAGGAAAGGAAAGGAAAGGAAAGGAAAGGAAAGGAAAGGAAAGGAAAGGAAAGGAAAGGAAAGGAAAAGGAAAAGGAAAAGGAAAAGGAAAAGGAAAAGGAAAAGGGAAGGGAAGGGAAGGGAAGGGAAGGGAAGGGAAGGGAAGGGAAAGGAAATAGAAAAGGAAAAAGGAAAAGGAAAAGAAAAAGGAAAGGAAAGGAAACGAAATGAAACGAAACGAAAGGAAAGGAAAGGAAAGGAAAGGAAAGGAAAGGGAGGAAGTCTTTACTTTGAATTCTCGGACCCTCCACACAGGGCCGGCCCAAGGCATGTGCAAACTGTGCACTTGCACAGGGCCGCCAAACCCCAGGGGCCGCCACGAGGATCGGATCTGAGTATCACTGGCGGCCCCCTGGCAGGATTTGGCGGCCTCCGACCGGGCAATGCGTGAGCGTTTTTGTTTTCACTGCAGCCGCGTAGCTGGTGGGGAGGGAGGGGGGGGGGGTGACAGAAGAGATAGCCCCTTCGGGTTTCTCTATCTATCGGCAACAAGGAAAGTTAAAATGAAAAGGAAGCCAGGGCTCGAGTCATACTGACCTGTGCAATTCGTCGTCGACCGTTCCCGTCCCCAGTCTGTGATATTCTATCGACAATTGTACCGGCATTTTCAAGGTGTTTAAATACCCCGGCTTAATATCGTACACCTGTTAGCGCTTGCTCTCGCGCCAAAAAATGACGTCAGAGCAAGCGAGGCATATCGGAAGATGACAGTAAAACTGATATCATAATGAAGAGAGAACTACAAAACGGACTAGTCAAAAAGAAATACGTAAATGCACTGATCTAAAATAATGTTGGAATAATTAAACATCGAATGAGCAATTTAAACCAGTATCTTCAATTAAATACATTTCGATCCTATGTCAAATAACCAATACAAACTTGCGCATCCTGCCTGCACTAGTGTTTTATCAATTTATTGACATTATTACCAGTATTTTCAAAATGTTAACACATGCTGGGTCAATATCGTAGACCTATTTTGGCTAGCTCTTACGTCTGAGAATGACATCATGGTAAGCGTGGCATGTTGGGAGATGCAGTGTCATATTTCTATCGTGATGCGGAGAGAGCTCTAAAAACGGACTAACTCAAAGGAAATCCGTAAAAGGCACTGCGCTACGGTAATGTAAAAATAATTAAACGTGGAGGATGCTGAAACAAATGGTATCTTCAATACAATGTTTTTCGATCCTATGTCGAACAACCAATGCATATTAGGGTATCTACTTAAACTAATAATGTGCATGGCGCAGCTGTTCTTCAAAAATTGCGGTCGCAACGTCCCGGTCCCGACTCCCACGTTTTAATTTGCTGCCAGCATTTAAATTTGCTACTGTCCGCCCGTCCGTCCGTCCCAGCCTCCAGGCCCGTCAATCAGAATTGTAGCGCGCGAGCGCTACCAATGACGGCCCTGGGGCGACATTAAATCATGTATTATTTTTTCTGGCCCTGCCCCCGCGTCGCGATGAGTAGGACGTAGCAGTTAGCGTCAGGCGCTTCACCTCTACGCGCTCTCACGCTCATTTTGGCCTGGGGCAGTCAGCGCTGTTCTGCTCTCTAGGTCAACCACCCCTGGCTGCCTTGTATAGAGACAGACTTTGGAGTGCATCATTCACGAGTGAGGTAAGAGAGCTTTCAGTGGGTAGCATAGATACCAACAGGGCTTTAAGTGGGATATAAAAAATGGGGGGGGTGGTGTTTCTCAAAAGCGGGTGGCCGATTTAATTAAGGGCGTGGTTTTAAGACACACTAAAAAGCTTGTATTTTGCTGTTCTGTAATTGCATTCGGATATGTGATCAGCCCTGTATGTGATACATCATGCTCACTCTGTCTAGGATTTGATGAGATTTAAAAATAATGTAGGAGAACTTGGTGTGGTTTCCCTGCCCACTCAAGGAGGCAACAATAACATGCATGGTGCCAGGCGTGTGCTCCACTGCTCTCGCCTTCTGCTTCTTGTTGGAAGGGCCTCTCAACATATAAGAAGGGAAGGGTGAGGGGGGACAGGACTAGACTCGGCTACACCATTTTAGCAAAATAATGGGGAGAGGAAACAACCTTGTAGGCCCCTTATAAGAGAGGATGTGGAGAGAGGATGTGGCGCAATGGCCAGAGGGAGCTGCCAACGTTGGCACTGGGGAACCAGGTTCGAGTCTCAGCAGCGGCTAACATCCAGTGATTATGGGCAAATCACTTAATTTCCCCGTGCCTACCAAAAATTGCGTTCTTGTGTAATATAACTGGTGCTCATGTAATACCTTCAGGTCTTGTTCGCGCTATATAAAACGGAAAAAAAAAACTCTCTGATTTTATCACAGAACACTTGACCAGTGGACGACATAACTGTTTTAAAGTTTTGTGAAACGAAGCAGCAGCACGCCAATATTTGACAACAGGCACTGACAAAACAGTTACTGCAACTATAAAAAGTTGAACACTTAATTAAAAATAAAATTGGGTTAAACCACAGAGCATGCAAGCAGTTTACAAAGGGTAGTAAGCGTATGTTGCATAGGGGTGGTGACTGCTGCCCAAAATGCCACCTTTAGAAAGTCTTTGGGACATCCTTTTTTATGTTTTCATATATGCTGCCAACAGTGCTTTAAAAAGAAAAATAAGTGCAGGTACCCTATATACAACAGTACCTGTTTACTTCTGAAAAGGGTTGGTTCTTTCCCATTAAAGTGTATGAAGTGCAGGTACTCTCCCTCTCCAAATAAAGAAGTGTAGGTACTCAGAACCCGACATTGCAGTCTCATTTAAAGCACTAGCCGTCAAGATGGTCCAGTGAGTTGGGCGTTTCCGTCTGCCCTCTGCAATGATCGCCAGGGCACGAGTTTTAATCCTTGAAACGTCTAGTCAGCGTTCCATCTTCCTAAAGTGAGTAAACTGAGCACTATTAAGTCAAATGACAGAAACATCACTGACCGTTTTGCAGAAACACCCCATTGAGACCCCAAAATCAGAGCATATTTATTGGCACCATTTTTTTGCTACTTTTGTGATAGGGATTCAGATAAATTCTGGTTTCACCAGGACAAGCAAGACACAAAGTGAAGTCACAGTTGTTACTGTTTTCTAAAAAGCATGTGTAAAGAAAAAAACATTTTCTGCATTTTTCAAATGTGCACGATTTAGGACTACATCTGAAGGAAAATCAGTCTGCTCCATATTTTATATATATTATATATTAAAGTTTCTTTGCTCGTTCTTTTAAATGAAGAATTGCTCATGGACCATGGCTTGTCTGTTAAAATCTCAATGATCGCATAAATTGATTTATAAGCAAAAAAAGTGAGTTGATATGGTCAGCAATGGTTCCACAATCGTTTCCCTGATACAAAGATCTCTCTGTAATGTGGACTCAGACAATCATTTTGGGGACAATTTCATATTTGAAAAGTGCCAACATTGTGCAAAATGAATTGGACACTGGTATCTGCACCTTAAATTTATGTAACTTGACCCAGTCACGTATAGGTATTGAAATGGCATAAGCGAGACATGAAGCAATATGTAAAATCAAGTTATTTGATTGGGGAGTATTATCACTCTTTTTGTGGTTGGGGGGAGTTGTGCTGGATCCCTGGGGGGCTATTAGTGCACTGGAAATCATAACCATATTTAGACTTGGCTCCGCCCCGTCCGGACCCCCTCTTCCGGGGCCCCCACCTACGCTTCCTGCACAGGGCCACCATGAGCCTAGAGCCGGCCCTGCTCCACACATTTTTTGCCATCCCCATTATGTAGGGGATACACCTTTGCATTAGGCTCTATCAGTAAATACTTAAAACATGCAGGCTAGCACTGCAAAGCTCTTCATAAATATACTTGACCCTGGGTGATGGGACTTCGGTTGAAGTTGTATGCGAGATGGAACGTTACCCTTTTCACCTCTGTGTCCATTTACAGTCGACATTGCAGGTCTTTGGAAAACCTCTTTCCTAGGTTGTAATATTTATGTATCTTTGCAAGGAATGCATCTGCCTGACTGCTGTGAACAAGTAATCATTTGAGTGCAACATTCATTTCAGTTAGGCAGAGTGGTTTTTCTTTCAGTTGTATCTCTCTCTGTTTTTTTATTTAATTTGAAATGGGGACAAATGATGCGGCAGCCAGGCTTAGAGGCATCTTTCGCGCTCCTTTCTCATCTTACGCTGTGAAGCACAGCTCCAGGCCTAGCACAGCACACCGGATCGACGTATTCCTCTAATGACCTTTATTTTAACCCAGCGCGCCCCATAGATCTTCATTTTGTGGCAGTTCCTCTATGCGTTTTCCTGTTCCACTCTTATATTCATTGTCTGCTCTGGGTTATTTGTCACAGTTATCAGCAAAACGCGAAGACATTTGTCTTATTATTATCACTGATGTATTATACACGTTTCCCATAATGCTCTCCAATGTGGCATAATGAGTCATTGCTACACAAATAAACACTATACAACCACAGCGAAAAAAAAGAGCAGATTAGATAATCAGGGGGGGGGGGGAGCTGGGAAATCGCAGGAGCTATGAGATATCTGGCTACTTTTGTTGGAAGGAGAACTGAAGATCTGTGTGGGGACCATGGCGTTTCTGATCTAACTTCACCCTCTTATGAAGTGTTTCATACATTTTCATTGTCTACTTGTTCCGTTATGGGGGCCGATATATGTACAAGCAGGTCACAGATATTGGTCGAAAATTGCACAAAAACTTTTTTGCGATTTTCATCATTTTGTGTTGCGTCATAGGTACTAATATGTTTTAGCACAACATTTACATTCGCCAAGAATCATAAAACTAGTTGCCTAAGAATTATCAATTTAGAAGTTTACCAACAACTAGCGATAATTATCGCTATGTTGGTTTAGCGGCGATATTTTTATCGCCGAGCTGCGGCGATTTTTATCGTTTAGGAGCCTTGCTATTATCAAGGTTTATCTCCTAAGCGATAAAAATCGGCCGAAATGCATGAATATCGCTGTAAAGTCAGCAATATTCATGCATTACCGAGCTAATGCTTTTAGCCATGTTATCCACCTACCATTGGATAACATGGCTAAGAACTGCTCAGGGCAGGTGTTAGCTTTTAGAGATATTCACGCTTAGCGCGAATATCTCCAAAAGTTGGTAATAGGAGATAGCGATGTTAGCGACTGTTTCCAGTCGCTAACATCTTGGCACGCCCACTTTGCATGTCATTAGTGATAAATATCACTGACATGCAAAGTGGGGCCCAAGATGGTCGCTATCTCCTACTAGCTGTGGCTAACTGGTGTTAGCGACAACTAGGTAATAGGGAGATAAATTTATCTCCGCTTTCTTGGCTTTTAAAGCCAAAAAAGCGGGGATAAACCCCCTTGATAATATGCCCCATGATTCGCAAAGGAAAAGCTCCCTCCAAGAGATTTCATCCCCTTTTCAAATCTGATGTCACCCCCAGTGCGAGTTGATGATCAGTTGTTTGGGCCCTTTTGAATCGCACTGAGGACAGAGCATCCCTTTGATATCCAATCCTAATTGGCATTTGGAATCTGTTGCAGAATATTTTTGCGTGACGGAAATACATTTTCAGCTCATAAGAGTGCTGTTTGTTAATCATAAAATAATATTTTGCAGTCGCAAACCCTGTCATTTTGCAAATTGCAGGATTAGCGACAGCAAAACTATTTTTCCAATCAAGCCCTTAATTCACAATCATTATATAACTTACTGTCATTACGCTCAGGTCACGCCATTTACATTCCCTTAAAGTGAAAATAGAGACACCTTATGGACGTACTGGAATGTGTGCCAAAGTAATTGTTAATGTTTGAGTCCAGGGGTAGGCAAAAGTACACAGACGAAAAATGATGACAAAGAATGATCACTCGGACTCTGCTAATCAGCACCCTAAAAATAGTATAGTTTTCGTTCATCCTAAATGTCACAGAAGAGAAACACAGCTGAAGACATACAAGCCAAAACCAGAGTTAAAAGCTGAGCACACTTCGTGCTAGAAATCCCCAAACCTTTTCCTGAGCTCTCTTTGGAGGACTTTTTGAGCTGATTATCACACAGCAGATCCTACTTCGACCTAAAACACGTATTCTCCAGAAGTAAACAAAAGCCTTGGTGACTAATATAGCCTTACATACCTTAAAAAGCCAAGGTTTTTCATTTTTGAATAAGAAACTTTTGGATAAAGCTATGAATTAAAATTGCTTGGTAATAATTCAGTCTGTTGCTCTTTGTTTTGCTTTTTTGTATGGTACTTATTACTATGAGCTGGTGATTGATTATATGCTGTGAAATTACTTGTCTAATTAACTAAGTTTTGAATTTATGCATTTCTTAATTGAGGTCTAGGACCCTTGTTTTTCTCATATCGCATAATACCCAGATCCCCGACCAGATTGGGTCAACCCCATTTTTCTAAATGGAAGTGCAGGGGTAGCAGAAGTGCTAAAGTGTGAATGCACTTTCACCAGTGCAGTGCTTATGCTGTAGTGTCTGTGCGGTGTGAGCAGCACTCTGAAAATGCAGCGAGTTCTTTCCAGTATGAACAGTGAGTGTAATATCAGGACTCTAGTGTTTGTGCAGGGTGTGCTGAGCACCACAACTGCCCTCATCTGAGCATAGAGGGCCTTATTTATGAGAAGTATCGCATCGCTGCGACAAAGCTGAGATGCAACACTTCCCAGTTAGTCCTCCTTGCGACACCATAGATGCGCTGTATTTACAGTACGGTGCATCATTTCGTTAAGGAGTCACATATACGTCAGTATTACTGACCTATCTGTAGGAGCAAAAGTGACACAATACTGGGGTGAGTTTGAAACCAGACGCAACTCCAGCAATCGGTCCTTTCACATGGGGCAAGCCCCATGTGAAAGGGCCTGCTTCACCCTTACGCTTGCCATGAGGCAGGCCTAAGGTTTTGACGCAATGGCATCCTTGAACTGGCGCACTGAAATCCTATAGATTTTAATTCGCCACTTCTACGAGGCTTTGATGCGGGGGAACGCCCAGCCTGCAGACATTATACCTGATGCAGGTATTATGTAGCGCAGGGGTTTATGAAGTGACGAATCTTCCTAGATGTCTCACTTTGTAAATATGACGCAACGTGGTGCATTATTTCTGCCGCGTCACAAAAAGTGATGCAACGGCGGCAGAAATGTGACACAGGGCTTCATACATACGGCCCTGTGTGAATAGAGTTAGGTGCAGTACTGTGAGCCCACTGTTAACAGTGCCAGCTCTACTATAAGCATATCCACTCTGGTGGTGTCCAAACACGACTTGAGGAGTCCCTAGCCTTTTCATTGCGGAAGCCTCCACCATCGTAATAAGAGTTATGCAGGGCTAAACAAACCTAGGGTAGGGTATCTGAGCACTACATGATTCAACAGGAAGAGATGCCTCATAATCAGATGTTCTTGAGCTTCCTAAAATTAGATCTGTAATCAGTTCCTATAAATGCCAATGAGTAGAAGCCTCCTTTCTTTTAGCTCCTGACACTCCAATAGAAGTTTCTGTACGAAGTATCTTCTAGTCATAATGGAACCTTTAATTGGATACAGGCATGCAGATAGTCTTCGTAAGGTGGGCGAAACGTGGTTACTAATGAGGTGTTAGCCATTTCTCTTGGATTAGTACATTTAGGCACCCGAAGTTTCTGGACGGTCCTTTATAACGACCTCAGGAGAAGAAAGTTGCTGTGATCAAGGTCAGAGGTCAAGGTTAAATGCTCAGCCAGAAGGAGCCGGTGGTGCCCTTGGCTCTTCATATAGTAACAGGACGGTGTGGGCCTGCTTGTCCAAAGACACGGTAGAATCTAAAGTCATCCTAAATATCTTCACAAATGTGTTGAGTTAAGCCCTTGTTAGGAATGGAGGGTAATTTACACAAGTGATCAGCACCATCAAATTTTTTTTTTTTTGTGGGAATATTACAGCCCCTTGAAGTTATGCTCGAAAATCTCACCCTGCTGCAGGCAGGCACAATACTGGGAAAAATCATGCGCAAATCGACACAGTAAACCTAATTTTTATATGTGATTTCCCAAAAACTTTGGGCCAGATTTACAAGCCCCTTGCGCCTGATTTACGCCGCCATTGCATCAATTTTGTGACGCAGCGGCGGCGCACATCCTGTGCCATGGTGCGGGGTACTTACAACGTGATGCATCTGGGAGATGCGTCATGATGTTGTAAAGCCCTGCGCCACATGTAGGCGTTCCTGCACAGGGGGGTTGTTCCGGCGCAGGAACGCCTCCTAAAAGTGACTGACTGAAATCCACAAGATTTCATTCAGTCACTTGTATGCCTGCCTGAAGCGGACTTAAGGATTGACGCAGCATTAACTAGAGAGGGCCCCCAGAGCATTGCTGGCGCTGCGTCACGCTTGCGATGCAACTCCAGCAATGCGCCAATTTTACGGCACAGATGCGTCACGCATCTGTGCCGTTTTTGCCCCATGGTGTGCCGCATTGTAAATGCGGCGCATCCATGATGGCGGAGCTATGGCGCACAATAACTGGCGCATCCCTGCTGATTTGCAGGGATAAGTCAGTTATTGTAAATATGCCCCATTGAGTCCTCATTGTTTGAATTCTCGGCACCCCGCAATGGTGACAGAAATAACACATTCTGGCACTCCCAATGAGGACCAGCTCGTGATTCAAAGTCCAATACGCTGCCGTTTTCTTTAGAGGAAATGGGCATAGATCTGCATTGCCTTCATTTGAACTTACAAAGTTTGCATTCTATTTACCATATGAGCAGTGCAGCACAAGTCCACCTTAGGATCATTAATAAGTTTCAAAACCACTTGGATGTTGTATTTGTAGTTGTGAAAATCAACATCCATAGATAATATTAGCTGGTCTCATATCTCGACGTATATTAATCTGAAATGTAGCACGTGACCACCAGGCACCAGAACGATCAACCATTTAGAGAAAAAATGATTTATTAAATGTGTTATGTTTATTGTTCAAAACAAAACAATGGTCATCAGTATGCGCACATAATTAAAAGTTAAAGAAAGAAAAGTTAGAGCAAGAAGAAACAAGTATTGCAAAACTAATAGGTCTCTGTACTAAAATGCTGAGCTGTTTATTAGCTTTGACAATTTTTCTTTCAATTGCATGTATGCAAATATGTCAAGATGCGTCACATGGCTCACAAAGTCCTCAGAAAACCGATTCCAAGTTGGCTGGCGGTGCACAAGCATGCATTTTTAATTTATTGGCCTAGCACGATAGAATGTTAATTTAAAATGAAAAAAGAAAAAAGCAGAAATAAGTCACATGAAGTACAAAAAGAAGCAAGGGACCAGCCAGCTGTCCACCACTTTCCAGCTGTTGAGGCCTGCAAAAAGATAAAATATATATAGTTCAACTCAGGATGTAGAGCTGCACAGGGAGAAGAGAGGGTAGCATCCAGCACCAGGGGAGGGTGTGATGAAAGAGCAAGCAGCCCGCAGGCCCTTTGCAGTTGTCGGGCTATAGTGAAATATTAAAAGGAAACAAAAAAGAAAAATACATGGGGAGGTAATGGAAAAAGGGGATTGGGACAGAACCGGAGTGGGTGGGAGAGAGTGAAAAGAAAGACCGAGGGGGAGGAAAGAGGGAAAAGCAAGGAAACACATTGAGTCCAATAGACTGCTTAAAGCAAAACAAACATGCATTGATAAAGGTTTGCTCTCAGCGGTGTTTTTAATATGGCAATTTTAAATGCATTATAAATGTAATAAAATGCCTGAGAATGCATGCGTTTTTTAATTGATGGTGCTACATCAGTTTAAGGTGTGGTGTGTTATGGTGCTTGCACCATTTTGCAAAAACATATTGGGCCTCATTTATGAAGGCCTTGCGCCAACGGTGCGTCACTTTTCCCATTTTAAAAGTGACGCACCGGTGGCGCAAGGCCTTCATATATAAGGCCCATTGTATTCAATACACACTCCATGCATATTAAATCAGGCTTCTGGTCAGCCTTCTTCCACTATTGGCTTGAGCCATTGTTAAGTACACCTTAGATCATCCTACAGTAACATTTTATTTTACATCTATCTATCAGTTTAGATGTGCCCCCTTTTTGCAGAATGCTTAGGAACTATTTTATATCCGATAAGCATACTGTGATATCACACATTTAATTCTTTATCTCATTCATGGATTGCATGTACAAAGCAATTTTTTGGTTTCCACTACAGCTTGTCTTTTTATTTGCTTTTATCACTGGTGCACTAGGAGACATGACTCTCTGCACAACCCAAAAATGTTAAAGACTAATCCTGTTTTTACATGGAGTGCCATGAGGTTTCTACCATCAACCAAGCTTGGACCAGGATAGCTCCAGTTTTACTATACAACCAACAAATGTCCTCAAAGGAGAATACAATTGCTGGAAAGCCGAAGTTGCACTGTTGACATGGAGATTGGAAGCTGCAGTGGCACTATACTACCAACAGAGGTCCTCTCAGGACAGTGCAATTGTAATGGAACGCTTTAACTGCACTATACTACCAACTGAGGTCCTCACAGAAGAGTACAATAGAGATGGGGATAGAGAGCAGCAGTTGCTCTATTCTACCAACAGTGTCTCATTGGAGATAGAAAGCTCTATGCACTAAACTATCAACAAAGGTCCTTAGACAAGAATACAATGGCATCATAGCGTTTTTGAGTGTATACACTTTGGAACAACAATTTGTGCAAAAGGAAACCCAACTTTGGATGTCTTGAAAAATGCATACAGCACTACTTAGCACTTAAGTCCAAATTGTTCTCAAATTATTGCAATAAACTAAATATTAAATTCTACAAAATTGCATTTGTCATGGACTGACTTCCACCGTTAAACTTTTAATTTCGTTTTAGGAGATAAGGTGTGCACCCAATGAAAAATGGTGACTGCAAACTAGTCTGGGATGACTCTACCATACCAGCACTTTTGCCCCTAATGATTACATATAACTGCAACACAAGTTCAGGGGCTGCAAAGTTTCTGCAGTTCCTCAAGTCATTACTAGACGCCCCTTTCAAGTCAGACAACATTGCTTGAAATCTCAACCACTAAGGTGAGAGGGTGTGGCTTAAACCTACAAATTTGCATGTACACGCTTGCTATTTTAATGCCTTGTGCTTGTTTTTCTAAATGATGAATACATATATCAAAGCTAGATTGATAGTGATGAGTCAACTTGCAATTTACAAAACATGTCTTGAACATGACAGAAATAGTTGAAAGCATTATACTATACATAGGGACTAGCAGTCACTGGGAAGTAGAAGTGCCTTAGAAGTTATTCTTTTTGGGAGCGTGTACAGCGGGGAAAATGCAGTCACTTATTGCAAAAGCATCTAATGTCTGTGTTGTGCTGGTCCTTTGACCTATCCTTGGTGCACTGTCCCGACAGAACACTTTGAGATTTCAAAGTGCTTGAGCAGGACAAACACGCGTATAGCGAAGAAAGCCATCGAATCAATAGTAGGGAAGTCAGATTGACACAATAGCTTTTCAATCATAACCAGCGTACTGATCCAAAGTCCACGGTATGTATATGTAATGTATTGGCTATAACGTCTTGCCAAGTAGAAGATAAAACATTAACAACCTATAATAAACATAACAATCATTCTAATTTTATATTTTGAAAGTCATTAACAGCCTGATTCATGTAGGTAAATTGCACTCGCAAAGGGCTAGATTCTCAGAATCTGGCCCTTAGCGAGTGCGATTTTTGCATTTGGTATTCATGATACCAAATGCAAAAATCGCTATGTAAGAATTCGCATATTTGCGTGGAATGGCATTTAAGGAATCTCTAATAGAGATTCCTCAAATGCTATTCATGACACACAACAAAATTGCGATTTTGGACTTTTGGGGCCGCTATTTACCGACAGGTCAGACCTGTCGGTAAATAGCAAAAACTCAGAAAAATGCTTTTAAAAGCATCATTCAAAGTTGCATGTAGCACACACACATGTCCTTTGGACATGTGTGTGCGCAACACCTGTCCAAAAGTGCATTTATGGGGTGCTACAGGGCGTCCTTTGGACACCCCTGGCACCCTTAAAATCGCTATCTCAGTTGCGAGTAGCAAATTGCTACTCGCAAATCCCCATTCATTCCAATGGGCCTCTTGGCCCATAGGAATGATTGGGGAGTATTTGCGAGTAGCAAATTGCTACTCGCAAATAAAGAACATGTAGGAATCGCTATTTAAGTAGCAATTCCTACATGAATGCCGTTTTGCGTGTCCTCAATAGCGATTCGCTATGATTCGCTATTAGGGACACGCAAAACGGCATGTACATGAATCAGGCTGTAAGCATTTTCCAAGATTTTGAGAAAGAACAATAAAATGTTGCGGTAGAGCTAGGGTGACTACCATTTGTTCTGAGCATATGCTTTAATGACAAATCCCCACACACAGACCTTGGACTGATTTCAAGTCAGAGGCAATTGAAATCATTTACCTGACAATTTAAAGAAAAATGTAACTCATTTTAGGGTGCCAAAGTGGCCGACAAGTGAAATAAAATCAGAAAAGAAGGGTTTTGGTTATCAGTGATGAGACAAAAGGATAACTGCACATAAAATAGCACAGGGCCCGATTCACAGAATGAACTTACTACTTTTGGTATTCACAGAATGAATTTACTCATTTCGGTATTCACAGAAGTTAGGACTACTAACTTTAGGACTCACAAATGCCTTCTGTGAATACCGAAAGTCCTAAAATTACGATTTTTCCCAATTTAGTAGTAGTAAAGTTAGGAGTTCCAAAGTCAAATTTGCATATAATTACAGTTTTAAGGCAGTCTTAAAGGCAGGGCTGCCATTTTTAATGACAGCAAGCAACATAATCGTGTACACTCTAGTGCAAGAAATCTACTGGTCCTTTAAACCTCCCTGTCCAATTATATACTAGGGACTTAGAGGTAGCTGGAATTCCCCCTTGCCTTATTTTAAACTAGAAAAATAACAACAAAGTTGCCAATACTGATATGTTCTTTTGACAACAACTAATTCAACTTGTTGCATAGACCTTAATCAGTGTCGCCCGAATCTATTTTCATCAGAAATTCTTTTTTATTCAATTTCATAAGAGGGAATACATGCACCTTTTCTTTAAATGTGAATCTCTTTTTTGGAACAACACATGTGAAAAACACATTATTTAACATGTGTACAATACAACAATCAATAATTGAAAAACCTATTGACAAAACACCTAAATCACAAATTCATTTGACAACATTCAGACATAGACTAGGACAACATAAAACAAATGACATAAAACAAATCGACATTCGTACAATAGACAGTGGTTTGATTGCATACATTTTTTGAAGAATATCACAATTTGATCGACAAACGGTGTACATTTTTTAACAAAACTGATTTCTGCACTGAAAGATATACTAAATTTAACTAATTGTATTGACCAGGCAGAA
The DNA here is from genome assembly GCF_964263255.1 of Lissotriton vulgaris. Lineage (NCBI taxonomy): Eukaryota > Metazoa > Chordata > Amphibia > Caudata > Salamandridae > Lissotriton > Lissotriton vulgaris. The sequence continues at coordinate 394,868,010 of NC_141693.1, forward strand.
ACCTCAAACTTAAATTTGTAGCCACACTTGTTTGGAAAGAAATGGTCGACGCGTTTCGACCCTACGTGTATCAGATGGGGTTTCTTTTCAGGACCACACACTAGTGATAGAAATTAGCCGATCTTACATCCAACTCAAATGAAGTCTTCTAATCCTAATTTTAATATCCAGCAGTCAACGTCTTGTGAAGTTTATGTACTGCGACAAGTTTGCAAGCAAGCCAGAGAGGGAAGCTGGACGGATGCTAAACTTTCAAAATAAGATTCCATAAACAATGGACATTGGGGAGAGCGTTCCGTAAACCTGGACATACGCACATGAAAGGTTTCATCAATCTAAAAAGCTTAATTTATATAAACTCTACAAGACGTTGACTTTCTCACTCCGACTTTGAAAAAGGGTTTTTTCAGAGGAAAACTTTTCTCTATGTGGTACAAACCTGAGATTCAATTGAATGCAGTGGAACTGACAAACAGGTACCTTTTGAGCTCTGTTCCCTTGAAGCTCTGGAGCAAAAATTTGGAAAAGGTCCTAACTTCTTTTGAGTACCCAAAACTCACAGGAATACTTTTCCATGGCCTTCAGAACATCAGGGAAAGCACTTAGAGATTCTCAGGGTGTCAGGCAAAAGGCAATATCAAACTCTAGTTCATGTCTAGTTGCCACTGGTCACTAGGATTCTTCCAGGAATATCCTCTTCAGCTGTTTTATGTTCCTCAAGTCATCCAGGTGATCAGCCTTATGATCCTTAGAGAAAATGTTGTGCTTGGATTTCAAAGAAAACGGGTCGAACCTCCTCGGACCAATCTCACAGGTCACAGATGGTTCAGTTGGCCTGATATCCTTTTGCAAAGGGTGCAGCGCTGTAGGGTACGCAAGTTTGTGAGTGAGGGACACCCTAAGACACTCCTGGTCCCTGTATGACCAATGGAGTAATTTTCCAAGGTCCTGACCTACCTACTTTTGCAGCAGTTGCTGTTTGTTTTAGTGCAAACAGGCCCAATATATTATGAGTCAGTGCATTTTTAAGTTGGCAAAGGCCTTTGACTAGAATAAACTTGGGCTTTAAAGGCTGGGGATGTGTAAGGTACTGAATTATGGTCATTGCTAGTGTCTGCCCACAGCTAATACCAAAATCCTATTTGAAGCAAATACGGTACCCACCGCAAACCAAGAAACAGAAGACTGGTAGGATAATAACAGGATCTTTCAGCATCCACTCAGGGGATACACAAGAATCATTCTGGCTTCATGCTCTCTCCCTTTGAGTTCCGTCAAAGGGTAACATGTGGCTCGACAGCCCTGTCAGGCAGGATTTGACACTGTGGAGTCAACAGAATGCCCACAGCTCCCACCCTGAACGTTTGATTGAGCTCACTGGAGTGATCTTTGTCATTACAGCCTACCATTCACATTGACCTATTGTGTAGTTCATTGGAGGAATGCTGGAGAGTTAATGCAATTTAGCGACCATGAACTCTAGGCAGCATAGAAAAGGTAAATTTTTAAAAGTTACTTTTTCTTAATATTTACTACAAATCCAACTTGAACATTGAATTGATTTTTTTAAATAACTATTAAAGATAGTTGTTTACTTATTTTTCTAGCTGATACCAATCCCGATATACAGTATTAGTATTTTAGCCTCTACTCTGATTTTCTACATAGAACAGCTAGGCCTGCCACACTGAAAGTAGCTTTTTGTGTCTTGTCATTGTATGGATATGTTAACCGGGGGTGGGCGGAACCTACAGAGTTTCACTCAATGAAATTCCACAGACTTCCATAAAAATTCAGAGACATTCAACAGTGTTTCCCCCAACAGGCATAAAATATGCAGGTCGCGCTGCTCACGCTGCAATTTAGTGGCAGTAGCGCGAGCAGCAATGAAAAATCAGTGCAAATGGCACCATGTGGCGTGCAAGAGCATGCAGCCCTTCAAGATGATTTTGCAGCCACTTGAATGGAAAAACTACTTGCGCAGCTGCAAAGTTACCTGTGAAGCAGCCCTCTAACTGCGATGACCACATTAGGAAATCACCCTGGATGATGCCATATCTTGCCTGTGCTGACATTTCTGCAGCCGTGTGGAAAAAAATTCCACCACGTAGAGTTTGGTGGAACTTAAACTGAACTCTGCATTACTCACGAAATTCAGCTGATTTTGCGGGTGGAATACAACATTCTATCCACCTCTACTGTTAACATTCATTTTCTGCATGTTCCACTTTTAAATGCTATGCACCGTACCTTGTGGTCTACAAGGCCTAAATAGGACTGACTTGCTAATGTTTAAAAGAGAAGTTTTTACTGATCGCCTTGCAGATTTAAACCACAGCAGTCAGGCTACAATGATAGGTCTGAATCCATGTTTTCCCTGTCACACTGGTGAATGACACAAGAAGTGCTGTTATCCACATTTAACTTTCCATGTCATGGGTGCAGTTTCTGCAACTTACACTGTGGCCGTACAGGAAGGGTTAAATATGCCACTCAGAGATTAGCAAAATTCCTATATGTATTAGGAGTCAGCACATACACTGGACATTGGACATCACAGCCCCAGCATGCAGAGTCTAAAAAAATTAGCGTTGCGTTGAAAAGCTTTATTCGAGTTGTACACTCATAAAAGCACAAACATATAAATTCATACACATTTTTTAAAACTTCGACATTTTGTTACAAAGATTTGTAATTGGAAATACATAATATATTAGCATAAAAATTGTTACCAATTAGGATAAAATAAGCTTTTTCATAATATGCGAAAACTAGATGCAGGTTGAGGTATAGAAATCTCCGCGTTACAGACCATTCCCAAAGTTTAAATAAAAGCTCATACCATGCATATTAGCCGCATTTTGTATTTAAAATTCATATATATCTCCCAGTTGATATCTGCAGGGGTAGTCAACCAAAGAAAAATGTAGAATTCAAAGCACATTAAGGGATAGAGCCCTCCTCCTTATGGACCATGCCCACCCCAAATATTTTGCTGTTCCAACTACGATGGACAATTCAGTGGAGGAACAAATGATTCTCAACCCCTCAACACCGCTACGGACACCAAGATTCCTACATACTGGAGCCAACCAGGATTTTCTTGGATTTACATAGGCCTCGCATACAAATAGAAAATGTGCAATACTTTCATTGGGGGCCCCACAAGACGGGCAGCACAAACCACTACCAGATCTCCAACTGGACGTCAAACACCTCAGGGGGAGAGAACCTGCCCTTAACTGGAAAAATAATTTCCTGTCTAATGGGACAGTTATACAGTACCAATACTTTTCTAGGGATGGTCTTTGTTTGATTTCCATAAATCTACCCCCCATGGATTCCGAGGTTGCGCTCCTCCAAAGTTTCTGGTCGATGTGGTCCCAATATATTTCTTTAATACTGGATTTGCTAGGGAATACTTCCCCGAGGGGGTTTTCCCATAGGTTGGAGAGCCCAAGCTCAGCAAGGACGTCCCTTAGCATTTTTAGCCATTTAATTTTGTGAAAAACATCTGATTTGGCTAGTGCTAGGAACCCCTCAGCGTAATGTCTTATTTCCATGGTTGTCCATAGCCGTCTCCAATAGAGGATAGGCCTCAGACGGGCTCGATCACTAAGCGATCTTCTGCCTAGATCAAAGCAAAGCGGTATTAATGGGGTACTTTGGGGAAGACTAGTTATCCCTCTCACAAACCTGTTCTCCGATCTTTGAAGGGTGGTAAGACTCTCAAAGCCCCAGACTTCAGCCCCATAAAGGGTTGCGCCCAAGGCTTTTGCGTCATAGACCATAAGAACAGGTTTTATAGGCCTGGTTTTGGATTTTACTTGCTCGACCCTGAGGGCTCCTGAAATTTGCTGGTGTTTCAACACCGCCTTCTCTATGTGTCTTGACCAACCTAATTTGCTTGATATCTCCACCCCAAGGTAAGTAAAAACATCTACCAACTCTAGTTTAATATTGTTCAAAAATACCTTGGGTTTGGGTTGGCACTTTTGCCCAAAAGCCATCAGCTTTGTTTTATTTACATTAACCTCTAAACCCCGTTCTTTGCAGAATGCATCAAATATGTTCAGGGCTCGCTGGAGACCCGACGGGGTCTTGGACACAATCAAGGTATCGTCAGCGAACATCAGAATTGGGACTCTGATGCCCGCTAACGAAGGTGCGTCAACCACTGCGTCCAATATCCTGTCAACAATGCCATTAATGAACAGGGAGAACAGCAGGGGTGCCATTGCGCATCCCTGCCGTACCCCCCGCTCAACAGGAAAATTGGTAGTGGATTCCCCATTCCTTCCCCACTGAACCTTGGCGTAGTTGCATTCGTGAAGACGCATTATCAACGTGAGCAAGTCAAGTGGGACCCCTATTTTAGACAGAACCTCCCACAGCGTGCACCTGGGCACCAGATCAAAGGCAGCCCTTAGATCTACAAATGCTACATAAAGGCTGCCTTTACCCAGGAGTACAGTCCCCCACCGTAGCATGGTGAAACGAAAAATTTGATCGACCGTACTAGTTGCACGTCTGAATCCTGCCTGAAAGGGGGATAAGGCATTGTTGTCATCTACCCAGGCCATAAGTTTGTCGACCAGCATCTTCCCCACTACTTTTTGCATAGTAGCCAGCAAACTTATTGGTCTATAATTTGCCGGGAGTGACCGGTCGCCTTTCTTAAAAATCGGTATTATTATTGCCCCCTTCCAAGTAGGTTGTGCAATCAAAGAGGGGCATTTTCTAACAGCCAGCATTTGCCTGTTCTTCAGTGAGTGGGTAACCATCTCTGTACTACTTGAGTTCCTGATCTTAACAAACTTGCCATGTCCCAAGACTTTTATGATTATGTGACTGATTTTGATTTCTCTGTTTCCGCTGTGAGTTAATGCAAGTGTATACATTAACTCACATACTGACTGCTAGACATGTTATTTGCTTTTTTCCTGAGTCTCCTACTCTTTCTTCGATCTCAATCTCTGATTACTGCCATTATCGTCCTTTTTAGATTATTTAAATATAGTATGTATAATGACATGATAGATATGATGTTGCAGTTACCAGAATTGCTGACACAAATGTCCCAAATAGCATGCAAAAAGAGATACATGAAAAGTCCGTATTTATTTTTACAGTTTACAAACTCCATGATTTTCATCCCTGTTGAAAGGAGCAGGACAGAGAATGAAAAGCTCCACTTCTCTCATCCATGAGTTATATTTGCAGCAGAGATAAACTTGCAGGAATCCGTCTAGGAAGGAAGATGGACAAGTCCCATTAACTTACATAGCCTAGGAAGCAGATTGATACAATGAGCTCTGTTGAGATTCAAGCGTGAATGCAGTTAAATCCTAAAAAGCACGTACGAGGGCTTAATTTTGAGACCCTGCTGGTTAATTATCTTACTGAAGACGGGTCTAAATATTATCGCTGTTTTACATCCTCCTGTGGGGGCTTCAACCATCTTGAGTTTGCTTGAAGACGTGAGCTACAGAGAATGCAAAAATTGAAGAAAGACTGTGAAGTGCAAGCATGGTCATCTTGTCGTCCTCTGCAGGCCCTTAGATTTATTCCAGCTTCACAGAGCATACAGGGAGGCCACATGAGTCTAGTTTGATTTGTAGATATCTTGGGTCTGTTTTCGAGATTTGTTTTATATAGCTAGTGGGTACCTGGTCATGGACTGCATAGTATTCTTGACCTTCTAGTCTAGTGATATTGTAGTTGGCCTCACCGGTCAATGCCTGCTCATTCTCTTTGGTTTAGGCATTCAGAAACTTCAAGTTGGTAATAGGAGATAGCGATGTTAGCGACTGTTTTCAGTCGCTAACATCTTGGCACGCCCACTTTGCATGTCATTAGTGATAAATATCACTGACATGCAAAGTGGGGCCCAAGATGGTCGCTATCTCCTACTAGCTGTCGCGAACTGGTGTTTCTAATGTGCTCTTTCACTAGCATTGATGTATTTACCCAGTGGTGCTGGAATTTGGGGCGCGGGATATGCTGCAGCACACCATCTAACTTTGTTATGCGAACATTGTTGTATTTTTATAGAAACACAGTCAAATATCTCCTATGCTTTCTTGATATGATAATAATAGCGAGCTCCCCCACTCTAAAAATCGATCCGGCACCACTGCATTTACCACGTACATTTGAAGCATGCGCTGGCCATGGGGCCTATAAGACCACCAAAGGCCATGGCATTGTCTGAATTAATTTATTAAAGGAGACATCCAGGGACTGATGCTATAACTGGTCTCAAAACCAAGCACTCATCATCAAACAAAGGAACATTCTGGAATGCCTGTTCTTTGTGGCTGTTATGGGTGCAGGACTAGGTAAAGAGAAATGTGTATTGACCGTAAATTATTCCATCAATATAGATGCGATTCCTTGCCTTTAAGGGCGTTCACTAAAAAGTAGGGCATGGGTGGGTCTGAGCCCTGCCCTAGGTGCCCAGGTCAGGGTGAAAGTATAAACCATTTTATTTTCGTTTGCCCATTGTATGCTGCCCCTAGAGCAAAATGGTTAAGTCCAGTATGCAGAAGCCTGGGAACACGCTCAGCAGTAAATGCTAGTAGAATACTAAAGACAGATCTGTCTCCTGTGATTGTAACTGGTGTAGCGAAATACTTAGGATGGGCTTGGATCTTAAGAGCAAGGTTCATTAAACTGACCTAGGCCCTAACCTATAAGTTTAGGCTCATTATTGTCTGTGTGAAACACCTATAGAGTCCATGCTACTACGGTTATTGAATCAAGGATTTATTGTAACTTTAAAAAAAAAATCTTCAAATGAAGTTTTGCATAATGATTTAATATGGTCGTAGATGTTTTAATATTGCCCCACACTTCTTTTAAACATCATGTGCATTTTTGTATTGTAATTTGTGATGCATGTCTTTTATGATGTAATAATCGAATAAAGACTTATTTGAATTGAAATGTGTATTATTCTATACCGGGTGCCCCCTTTAATATTCCAAAATGTCTGTGGGACCTAGTTTGATAGGGTCGGGCCAGTTAGTACCTGAAGTCCCCAATTCCCCGAGCGCCTTTAGAATGAGCAAGGACTATTTCCTGCGATTTCTTCCAAAGCACTTTTGTAAGTATAAGGAATTGTACGACTATCAATTGCACTCAACATCAGTGCAATTAAAAGAGGCCCGGAGAGCAGGTCATGATAAATATGGCAGAAGAGCGAACACACTACGGTGACATTTAGAGAGAGCTAAATATACGAGAAAAGAGGACTGAGGCTTCGCAGGCAAACAATACATCAAGTACATTTCGAGCAAGAGACATAAATTGTTTTTACACAGAGTGATTAAACTGCTCGAGGATGCAATCGAAGCAGGATGAGCACCAGCACTCGGAGACAAACTTAAATAAGTTCTCTTAGAACAATAAAATAACTCGGGTTTGACAGCCGAGAGAGCAGAGGAGCAGAGACAGTGAGCCCTGTGGGTACCATTGTGACTTTTTTTTTGTTCTTTGTAGCGACATTAAATTCCTAGAAAGAGATTGTACTGCAAAAATGCATTGCTGTGATACTGAATTCCAGTTTACTTTCCTATCTTATTAAAAGTCACTTTAACACGGCTCATATACAAAATGTGTAGTACAGCAAAAAACATAGGCATCGATTTACTATAGAGTTATTTGCATTTGTGTGATGTAATTTCAAGATGTTCATTTCCCATAGGTTGAATAAAGAGTTGCATGTCGATTCACCAAAATACCAGGATTACCAAAATATCATCACGGAATCCTTGCCGATTATGGGGTCACTAGGTTGAACTCTTGCTCTTCCCTTAGCCTATACACATCTTCTTATTTGCTGTTATGGTGCTTATGACAGAATAGGAAGCCGAACTGCATAAAGTAAATAGTGTTTTTAGGTCAATTCTAAGAGACAGAGTAAGCTGTCTGGTTGCAACCGAGCTTGCCAAGAACTTACCTGGGTTTACAGTCCGCCCATGGGTTTACTTTATTGTCACTCTTGCTTCTTATTCGATGCCTCTCATTGCCAATCGTGTGTTGTCCCTCCTCTGGAGCACAGCTTCTTTACCATCCTCTCGACAGGCTGACTAATGTGCTGCTCACTAGTGGGGTACTTTTTTGGGGGGTAAGCACAGAATCAGAGTGCAGGTGTTTTCCAGTTCTATCCCATTTTTGCTTCTCCTCCACCTCCCCTGCATGCTCAATGTTGTGCTCTCATGTGTGCTTCTCTGCAGCCCCCATGTGCTCCTCCACCACCACCACACTGTACTCCGTGTGGCAGTCTCCCTATTTTGCTCTCTCCTTCTCTGGCTTCATTTTTAATTTATCCTCCCCATCCAAACCACATTGATACCCCCAGACCTCCATTACCCTACCAACCCACAATTCCTTTTAAAACTTACATATATTTTTGGGAGGTCCAGGTAGTAAATTGCACCCCACAAAAGTGCTTTAAGCACACTTAAAATGTATTTTTCTATTGACCCATTTAAGTTACTCCTGCAATCTATTGGGCCGATTATGATGGCGGACGGACCTGAGTCCGTCCGCCACCATGGAGTAGGAGGGAACCTCTGCATGGCCTGCGGAGTTCCCTCCTGTGCAATTAGGATGTGACCGCCACCCTGGCGGCCACATCCTCTATTTTTACCATTGCGGCGGGTGCGGCTTCAAGCTGCATCCGCTGCAATGGTAAAAATGCATACATTGCATTTGTATGCAGAAAGCGGCAGGCACCGTGCGGAGCCTGCCGATTTCTGCATACAAATGCAGGGGGGTACCATAGGTACCTCCCATGTGCACCCCCCACCCCCTTCACCCAGGGGGACCGCAACGGGCCCCCGCAGTGAAGTTACACATGCTTTTCCACAGCGGAAAACCCGCAGCGGAAAAGCAATTGATACAGCCCATCCTAATATGGCTGACGGTGTCTGAGAGACACCGTCACCATATTAGAGGTTTTCCACTGCGGTTGTAAGCCAACCGTGGCGGAAAAGCTGCAGACGGAAACCAGGACCCACCAGCCATCCTAATGTGGCGGTGGGTCTTTGGTGGGTCCGCTGCGGTTTTTCCGCATCCTCCGGGCCGGCGGTGGCTTCCGCCGGCCCGGAGGATGCGGAAAAAACGCAATCGTAATAGGCCCCTACGATCGGTCAATAAAAAGATAAGCACTCAGCCAGAGTGCAGGTGGTTTCCAGTTCTTTTCCACTTCCTCTTCTCCCCCATGTCTCACGTGTGCTCCATGTTGCGCTCTCCTGTGTGCTTCTCCCCGCTCTCATGTGCTTCACCCCCACCAACCTGTGGTCCGTGTGGCTGTCTCCCTATTTTACCCTTTCTTTCCCTGGCTTCATTTGTAATGTATCCCCTCCACTCACTCCCCATTTATTCTCCTCAAACCACTCCTCCATTGCCATCCCACCCCAGAATTATTTTAAAAAACTTATATATACTTTATGGAGGTCCAGATATGAAATTGCCCTCAACGAAAGCACTTTAGCACACTTGAAATGTATTTCTTCAAGACTGATTGATGTTACTCCTGCTATCTTAGATCAGTCAATAAAAAGAGAAATAAAATGGTACCTGCTTTATTCTACAGGTGCCTGCATCTGTCTGGTGGCATATGTACTGGCCAGCAACATGATATGGCTGCCAACAGCAGCTGTCTCACCACACATTTTTTTTGTCCATCCTGAATGGCATTGGTAAAAGCATTGTGGGGCATATTTACAAGCCCTGTGTGCCGCCGGAATATCACTTTTTGTGACTTTCTGGTGGCTCACAGGGTTTAACCTTATCTACAAGGTCACATAAAACCACCCTGCGTGGCAGTTCATGGCCTTTTAGGTATGGAGTAAGGCAAAGCCGCACACGTCGCTGCCTTGCCTTTCTCAGCCTGTAAGAGGCGTTCCATGGGTGTTACTGTGGGTGTTCCCCTGTATCACCTATGGATTTTGATGCACATTTACAGCATCTCATAAACCTGGATTATAGGTTTGAAGCACACGCCATTCAAATCAGTTACAGGTTTTTACATACACATTCAGAATTGATAATACGTCTGTTGTCTCGTCTACAGGTGTTGTATTTTATTTCATCTACTTCTTTTAGCCTTACCCAACACCTGTGTCTTCGTTTCTGGGAGATATCCCTACGACTTCATCAGGGTTGGTCTTTTGTAGAGGTCCAGTAGTTAGACCTCCTGTCTGGATTATCGCATAGGTCAAGTATTCTTGTTCTTCTAGGTATATTTGAAAATCAGATCTTGAATAACCACTGGATGGAGTGATTTAGAATCAAGGAGAAGTATTATTTACAATGATGCTGCCAATATGTTTGTCTCAGTCATATAATGTGATTGTTGGCAGACTATAATGCTGCCAACTATGTCAAGGCTCAGATTACAGAGATCCCTGGTGCAGCAAGTGTACAGATCCGTGTGCTGCATCATTGGTGGGAATACTGTTCCTTGAGTCTAAATCACTCTATTATTATTATTATTATTATATTTATTTTTATAGAGCGCAACAGCTACCCTAAGGTTTCCCGGCGCTAAGAAAGAGGCTGAAACAGGTAACAAGGGGAAAGGGACAGTTGAGCAGATGAAGTTTAGTTATTGGTTAAACAACCATGTCTTCAGGTTCTTACGGAATTGCAAATAGCATTCATTTGTGCGGAGTTGGATTGGAAGGGAGTTCCATAACAAGGGGGCCAGATAGGAAAAAGAACGACCTCCTTGTCTAACTCGATTGATCCTGGGTACTCTATCCAGTGGCTATTCTACATCTGGGTAGTAGAGTAGTAAATATTTATTTGTTGATTACTTAAAATCATTACAATCAGCAAAGTACATGTCCAAAACAAAATCAGATAAAAAAATATGCAGATACAGTGTACATTCATATCCAAGCCAAAATCTACCGCTAAGCCCTGACATAGTTTGTTTGACTGCAGATAATCAGTTTGAAAAAATAAAGTGCATTGTGCCAGCAGCTATAATTCACAATATACAATACTTTAAAACAATAAGACGTACTACAAAAAATAAAAAAGTCGCAAAAGAATAACATTTAAGACAAATTTGACAATAAAGTACAATTAAGCTAATAAACTTTTAGCAGCAGAAATTAAGGTGCCTTGTGCTAGCAGCTAAAGTTGTCAATATACCAAATAAACTTTAGAATAAAGGGTGCATGAAAAACAACCAACCATAATAAAAAAGCATTAGAAACAACATTAGCAATAAAGTGCATTCATAGTAATAGACTTTAGCCGGACTTCAGAATGCCCACACTATCCCTAAAAACACTTGATAGCGATATAAAAAAAGCAACGGTAGATCTTTTAAACAGTCAAGACGAACCAGGAAATGAGTCCAAAGTTACACTGGTACATAGCAAATTTTTTAATAAGCTTAAAGGCTATTTTATTTCTAAAATACCCAATAAGAAAGACTCTGCAAAGGTTCCCGCAGACTCATGGTATGGGAATACCTGTAGGGTGGCTTACAAAGCATTAGCCTTGGCAATCAGATCAAAGAATAGGGATAGGATCCATCAAGCTCGGGTGGAGTATAAGCTGGCACAATACAAAGCTAAGAAAGAATGGGACGAAGACTACTGGCAAGAGCTGTATGTTGCCAGCCTAGATAGGAATATAGCTGGATTCTGGAACCTGCTGAAGTGGGGTAAGGGTAGAACTAGCCAACCACCTACCAACTATGTAGCGCCCGAGCAATGGGTTTTGCATTTTTTTTTAAAAATTCGCCATTGAACACAGAGACTGTGAATTATCACAGGTGCCCCTGCATATTCAAGTAGGTATTCCTGTATTGTATTTTACTAAACAGGAAATAGAAGCTGCCCTAAATAGTGTACAAAGTGGCAGAGCACCAGGGCTTGATTGTGTTCCTGCAGATCTGTTTTTGTATAATAAGGTACTTTGGGTACCATAAATACAGACTCTGGTTAATGCTATTGCAAAGGGCTCCCCAATCCCTGAGTCTTAGAAAGGGGTGGAGATCTTACCCATTTTTAAAAAAGGGGATAGATCAGATCCAGGCAATTATAGGCCCGTCAGTTTACAAAAGGTGACAGCCAGGCTGGTGTTCAGTCGTATTCAAGATTAAATCGAAGAGTTTAATATTCTTTCCTCCTTACAGGTGGGTTTCCACTCACACCAGGGTACAATAGACCAGGTTTTTAGATTTGTTTTAATTTATTGGCGAGTCGCGATCCTTAATAGCGGCAGATTATATTCCACTTTCGTAGACTTAAAGTCGTCTTTCGACTTGGTCCCTGGAGCCAGGCTGTGAGATGTTTTAGCCGAACAGGGTATGCCGTTGGACTTGTTGGCATTTCTGATTAAACTCCATGAAGCAAACTTTGCCCAAGTCCGTTGGGGCCAGCATGGCCAAGTGACTGATAGATTCCAGGTTGCACGAGGGGTACGGCAGGGGTGTGTATTGGCCCAACCCTATTTTCACTTTACATTGATAGGATGATGAAGTATTATGATAATCACCCTACTGATGCTCCGATTTTAAATGGAAGTAAAATACCCTTGTTAATGTTTGCCGACGACACCCTGCTACTATCAAAAACCCAGCAAGGTATGCAGATGGCTATAGCAAGGTTTGAGCTATTTTGTAAGGACTATGGTCTCATAATAAATGTAGATAAGACCAAGTTTATTGTCCTTCATAATCAGAAAATAGTAAAAGGTACAGTTACCATGAACAATGCTATACTTGAGCAGACAAATGTTTTTACTTACCTCGGTATTACACTAAGTCCAAAACTTAATTGGAACCCATACTTGGACATGCTGTTGCTTACACATGCTCAACTGTCTGGTGCACAGTGAAAAGAACACCGGTTCTCCCACACCAAGCCGATTGCCCCTATCTTGAAAATGTACAATGCAAAAATTACAGCTTCAGTATTGTATAGGGCAGAATTATGGGGTTTTAGTAATCTATCTGCACTCTCGACCTCGCAAAATAAATTAATGAGGGCTATTACGGCTTTACGGCAATCCACTCCTCTATTGCTGCTTTATTATGATCTGGGAAGCCAGCACCTAGAGGATGTGGCCCGTTTTAGACCTGTGGCCTACTGGAGGAGGTTCTGGGTTACCCCGGAGCTTACTGAGTATGCCTATGCGCTCCTGGAGGTCAGGGTCGCAGCCAGTGTGGGTAAAACTGGTTAAGACAACACTGTGTGATTTGGGGCTTAATATGTTGTGGCAAAACCCAACTAATGCTATATTTCTGTCCCGTAAGAACTAAAGGGGCTAAACTGGAATATGGTTATGATGAAACGTTTTTCGTCTTTGACAAATTCTTCCCTGTCAAGGGACTTTTTAGAGACTAAACATGTACCCGTTTATCAAAAATACTGGGACCTTATACCGGTTCCCTGTGATAGGAAATGGTACCACCACTTTAGGATAGGCACCCTTCCTATCAAATCATTTACAGGTAAATGGGGTACAGGTTCCAGTATGGAATGCCTGTTTTGCCCAGCACAGTTAGAATCTATTGCTCATGTTTTCTTCAAGTGCCCAGTTTATAAGAACCTAAAGCATTAATGGTTAAAGCCTGTCTGCCAGTCGATGGGGATCTATACCGGCTCTGAAGCCTTAAGGATCTTAAAAACGGATGGAAACAAACTAAGCATGATTGCGATCGCCAAATTCTTACACGGCATGTGGATGATTCGTGCCCATAGTTTAAGTAATTAATTAACGATAGAGATGTGTTTGTATTAATTGGTCTTACTTTGAACCTGGTATATAGATGGTGGTTGTTTTACTGATATTACTGCTTTTTATAATGAATTTTATACTCAAATATTGTATTTTTGGATGTCTAGAATAAGTAACATTGGAATTTTTTTTATGGGAATCTTGTATTTTGTAAGGAATGAATTCTAATGTTTTTATGGTTATTGTTTTAAAATGTAAATGTCTTTTATGATTATGTAATCGAATAAAGACTATTTGAATTGAGATATTGGTTGTGGTGGCAGAGATATCTGACAGTGTTAACTCAGATTAGTGCCACTGCCTTGCCCTATTTGTTGGTAGCTTGCACTCTGGACACCTTTCCCCCGCTGGACTTGCAAGACCTTGAGCTTTTGTTAGCCAAGACTAAGTCTGGTTCACCTTTGGATACCTGCCCACTGAAGGTCATCAAACTGTGTAGGGAGACCCTTTTACCACCGCTGCTAGAGATAACGAATCTAGCTATTAGAGATGGCGTTTTCCCTGCAGAGTGGAAGAAGGCGGTAGTGAAACCCCTGCTGAAAAAGGCCTCTTTGGATCCGGGGGTCCTAAAAAACTTCCGGCCTATTTCCCTGCTCCCTGCTCCTGCTAAGATGCTTGAAACACATCTTAACAAGCATCTTGCTGCCTTTGTCGAAAGTTCGGGATGCTTAGACTCCTCCCAGCATGGATTCAGAAAAGAATTTAGCACTGAGTCAGCCCTCACCATCGTGCTTGATAAGATCCGCACTTCAGTAGATGAGGGCCAGACCTCTCTCCTGGTCCTGCTAGATCTAACTGCGGCTTTCGACACCCTCTCCCCCTCAGTACTTACATCTCGGCTGAGGGAGGTGGGGGTGAAGAACGCAGCTCTGGATCACTTGACCTCCTTCCTCACGGGGAGGGAACAAAGAGTCAAGCTTGGGGAGTTTCTATCTCCATCCCATCCTTTGCTATGTGGGGTTCCTCAAGGGTCGGCACTTAGCCCGACCCTCTTTAATATCTATGTTACCCCACTAGCCAAATTAATAAGATCATTCGGGATGGAGGTAGTCTCGTACGCAGACGACACTCAAATCCTCGTCTCTCTTCCCCGTTCAGATGACCTAATCGCCTCCAAGTTTAGATCCTGCATGGAGGCGGTTGGTCAATGGATGATCCGGAACTCTCTGAAACTGAATGGGGAGAAGACAGAGGTGATGGTGTTTGGGGGGAAAGAAAACATCTGGTCAGCCAATTGGTGGCCTGACTCCCTTGGAACTTGCCCTTCCCCCACATCCTCTGCTAAAAATCTCGGGGTGTTAATAGATCCCGCCCTTGACTTAGGCAACCAGGTGAGCAGAACTGTTTCCACCTGTTGGGGCTTGATCCACACTCTGCGCAGGGTCAGGAAATATCTCTCTCTCCAGGCAAGAAAACAAATAGCTGTTGCTCTTATCGGCTCGCGTTTGGACTATTGTAATGCGCTGTATGCTGGACTTAATAAAGGTCAGCTGCAGCGCTTACAGGTAGTCCAAAACGCCATAGCTAGATTTGTCCTGGACTTACCCAGACGCTCTTCGGCCACTGCAGCCAGGAAAACACTGCACTGGCTGCCGATGGAATATCGAATCCGGTTCAAGGTCCTTTGTATGACCTATAGAGCCATTGCTAAAAAGAGTGACACTGGAATAGGATCCATCATCTTCCATTATGTCCCCCGAAGGAACTTGCGCTCCTCTGGTAAACTGCTTCTGACAGTCCCCCGTGTACGAAGAGCCAAGTGGGGAGGCAGAGCCTTCTCCACCCTTGCTCCTAAATGGTGGAACGAACTCCCTTTGGACCTGAGATCTCTCCCGTCCCTTCAGAACTTCCGCACTGCCTTAAAAACCCTTCTCTTCAAGCAAGCCTATGTCTAGGGTCCTAAGCTTTCTTGATCATTCTCTGATCTTCTGTTAGGCGCCTTGATACCTGCGGGTTATTGTTCTGCGCATTATAAATTATTTTTCAATTCAATTCAATTCAATTAGCTTTGTACATGTCATGACACTGTTACAATTCACTTTGATGTGGACATTATTTTGTTTGTCGGACTAGCATACACTTCTGGGGCTGATTAACTTTTGTTTACTATGCCTTTGCTATCATTGCATGGTTTCACTGTCCGCTTAACGGTATAGTGTGTGTATTGCGACACAATTTTGAGTATACTGGTTGTGTACTCACCAGGCTCTGGTATGTCTGCTAGGCCATGGACGCTCTCTGGTGGTAGGATGTCTTGCACCTTCTCCTCCCAGGACCTGAAGTAGACTGGTTTGGCAGGAGGGCCACCGCCAGTGCGCTGACTCAAGGCGTGTTCCTTCTGGATGAGCTTCTTGACCCTCCTGCGCACGTCATACCACCTGTTCTGGATGTCGGTCTTTGTGCGATACATTGGTGCTTGTTCGTTCACCTTGTCCATGATCCTGTCCCACATCTTGGTTTCCTGTGACATGGGGGTCCTTTATACCAATGTACCAAACAAATGTGGCTCCACTCTGAAGATCTCATCTACCAATATTTCTAACTCACTTTCTGTGAACTGTGGATTCTTCTAGGGGGCATGGTGATGGGTGGTGGCGAGGAGTGATGTGTGTGCTGCAAGTGATGGGGGGTGGGTGGGCGTCTGTTTTGGTAGGTGTATGTGTGAGAGCTTTTGGAGGGGTGCTGAAAGTGTGTAGGTTGTGTGATGGGTGAGTTATGTGTGTGTCTGTGGTTGGTGTCTCAAGTTGTTCTGTGCTGGCTGCTCTGGTGTGTTTGCAAAGGATCATGGTAGTGTAGTTTTGCCTTTTTATAGGTGGAGTTGTGGGTATCTCTTTGTGTTTTTTTGTGCATTTATTACCTTTGTCATGGCTTGACTGGTCCTTTTTTTGTGTTTTTGGCATTGTTTTTGGTGGGCACGTAGGAGACGTTCTTCTGACCAAGTCGGACTCTCATGTTGGCTTGTGCGGGTTGCTCTGTGTCTTTCACTCTGATTGTGTTCTGTGTTGCATGCAAGTCTATTGCCCTGGTCTCTCTCGCTTCAGGTACGTTTTCGGTCCAGGTCGATTGTGTGGCTTGGGCTCCATGCGATTCAGTCGGATTTAATGTGTTTGGCATCGTACAGTGGAGCTCGGGCGTTGCTGGTACGTATCGGTCGGGTTCATTCCGGGTTCGGTTAGGTCGGTGCGGCTCGTGCCCATTTTCTGGCCGGATGGCTGAATTTTGTACAGCTTGGACATACGGCTTGGTTTCCGTACGGCTCGGTTGTAAATCACAGGCTTTGCATCGTACTGCACGGGTCGTAGGGTGCCGGAAGGTGTCCGTCGTACTCCTTTCCGGATATGAGTCGGTCGGGCCGATTTCTGACCCAAATCGGAGTCGACCCCTCTGTGTATCTCTGCCTATTTGTCTATTCAGCATCTGGTTTTGGAGTTACAGGAGCTGGGGATGTGTATTCACACTGGACAGTCACAAGGGATTCACTGATATATTATTGGCACTACTAAGATCAACCTACAAAAGTATCGTCACACAAATATAGTTAACCAAAATAACGTCAACATATCCTTAATTAGAAAAATACACAAACATTGAGAAAAATTTATCGTCATAAAAAATCGATATCACTAATAGTACCTTTAAACAAAATTAATCCACGTTTTCCAAATAAGGACATAACTGGCAAAGCAATTGAACAGACGCTATAACAACTAATAAAATAAAACTACAAACAAAAATAACCAGTAAAAATCTTCTAGCAAATAAATAAACAATATAAAAGATACCACAACAACGAAACTCTGCCAGATTTCCACCAGAAACCAGCTGCTTTAAATACATACTTCACATATCAACTTTACAAAGTAAGTATACTCTCTAATTTAACACCTAAGTAAAATAAATTAAATGCAATATAAAATAATTAAGGTAATTAGGTCCTCATTTCGCTGTCAGTCGGAGTTGCCTCTGAGCAACACCGTTTCTATGTGAGAATTGACTGACCATAGGTCGGCGGTTCTGCTCACCTTATTTTGACATGGCCACACATGGCGCAGTCGCAAACTACCATTTCTCTATGGGAGTTTGTGTGGCAGGCAGAAACTGCCCACAGCAGAAGCTCCCACAGAGAAATTGAAGTTTGTGTAAACCCCCTAATGGTGCCTGCCACACAGTGCAGGGATATTTGGGAGGGCTTCTATGGTGCCCCTCAGGGCCACAACAAAAACACGGGGGGAAGAGGGACCTACTAGGGGCCCCCAAAGCTGCTTTCCGACAGCCTTTCCGTGTCGGAAAGGCCGACATGGAAAGGCTGTCGGAAACATCTTAATCCTGATGGCAGAAAGGCCGTCCTTAAGGGATTAAGAGAGTTTTCCGATTGGCTGACAGGCTCCTTGAGCCCGTCAGAGCCATGTCAATTTCACCAGCCGGTTTACACTCCAACCGCCGACATTGTAATTCGGCGGACGGAATGTAAAACTTTCATGTTGGTTGGAAATGCTTTGACCAGCGGTCTAAGGTTTTCCGACCGACATTGATATCAGGCCCTAAATGCTTTTGTTCTGTACATTTTCTCTGCTCTAAAGACTATCCCAAATTCAATCAAACCAACTTCACAAAAAAACAAAAAATAACCAACTGTGGGCCATATTACCAAGAACAGCGTTAAAATTATTGCCGCTTTAGCGGCAGGAAACTGCAGATAAAGCGGTGATAATGAGCTTGATAATGGGCTCTTGGGAATTCCCATAGAAGCCGAGGTTCTGGTGTGAACCTGGGCTTCTATGGGAATTCACAAGGCATATTATCAAGACCATTATCGCCGCTTGAGCAGCAGTTTCCTGCGGCTAAAGCGGCGATAATTTTAACACCGTTCTTGATAATATGCACCTAAATATCATAAGAATAAATAATGTAAACAAACACACAAATACAAAATCTAAATTAATCCCACCACACCCTTTTCCCCCTTAAACAACATAGTATTTCTAAACAAAATGCCTAAACATTTATTTTTATTTCAACAGGAAAAGCAACAAACTGAAAACAAGAAAGTAGAACAGAAACGTTTTCAAAAAACCCAAATTTCTATACATCCCATATATGTAAGTGTATTAATAAATGTGAAATAAGAACATTAATAAAATATAATATGTATTTAACATTTTCTACATATATATTTCATTGCAGTACAATTAAGAAAATGACAGAAATTGCAAAATCTATCTCTTCGCAAAAAGGCATATTTGTGTTATGCTATATGGGATACACATACAGCCAGTAGAGAACAACCTGTAACCACACCAATTGGAAATGTTCAAAATATTATTTAAATGCTTACTATGGGAGGGCAATAACTTGAGAAACAACTGTTGTAAGTGTTAAGGAACCTAACCACCCCCCTAAAATGACTGAAATATAATCAGAGATTTACTAGAAAATCTTAAAGAATCAGGAGCTCCCAAAAAAGACAACAGAAATTCTCAAAGACATTTTGTCTCATGTCTCAAAGTACGTAACTGGTCAGTTACCTGCCATACCAAGTTTAAAAACAAGACAATGTTAGACTATATCCAGATACTAAAGGCCTAGAATACCTACATCCATATCAAAATACATACTGTAGATTTAACCTATAACCGATATTAATTTACCAAAAAAAAACGACAACAACCTAACTTTTATACATTTTGAATGAAAAAAGAAATTATGTTAAAAAAACTATATATAACATTTCAATAATATTTGACATAATACAAACATTTTTTTAATTTAAAAAATAATAATAATACTTCTACAAAGATCATTGCAAAAAAACAACTAAAGCTAATATAATCCTGCCCAGATGAAAAATAAAACAGTGCATGTAACATAAAAACATCAAACTACAAAGAAATAAATAACATTTCCAAACCTTTTTTATAAAATGTTTAATTACTTACAGTTTTATATGCGCAGACCTTTATCCAAAAAGAATAAAATGACAGAAATCCTTCCAAATCCATTAGTAAAAATATAAGAACCCCCCCAAAAAATGGAAAAATACAGCTGTGCAAAAATAAATTGTCCAACATATTCCTCTGTAGCGTAGAACCATAAAAAAACAGACAAACAGATCTAAAAAAAGAAATGCTCCAGGAAACCCAAAATATAAAGGAAATGTTTAATAATAATTAGTTTATATTAAACTAATATACATTTCCTTTAAAAAAACAAAATGCATCCTCCGACCAACTCCAAATCAGGAACAAAAGCATCTTAAAAAAAGAAAAACACTTCCCTCCCGCACATACATGTACATTGTAATACTTTCCATTTGACTCAAAAACATCTACAACTACAAACACATGCTGAAATACCCATAACTAATAACCTACAACACTGCATATCATTAAAATACAACACACTAAAGCTATTATACATACTTCTAAAAACCCTATCCTACACAACATCACAAATAATACACTAAATACACTAATCAATACCCAACTACCTTTCCCCTACCTAAATTACTTTATAAATAAGTAAAAACAAACTTTTCCTTAATGGTTCCGAAGCTGCTCCCAACCGTGAAGTTCCTTCTGCAAAACTGACCAAACAACAATACTGATAAAATACAAAATATACACATAGGGTCTGATAAACGATGTGAGGCAGACTGCAACCGACTGACCGTCGGTTGCGATCCAGCTGAAATCTGCCCACCTTATTAACTCTGCATTCTGCCCACCTTATTACGATGTGGCAGGCGGATGCATTGGGCGGGTGAACCATTCGCTGCTGTTCTGATGGGGAGCAACTAAAGAACCAGAATCCCATAATGACGGCGGATCAGGCCTCGACTCCGCCATCAGGACTATGATGTCACTTTCTGACAGCCTTTCCATGTTGGCCCTTCTGACATGGAAAGGCTGTTGGAAAGTGCTTTTGGGGGCCTCTAGCAGGGTTACCATCCCTCTGCGTCCTCGACTATGGGGGCTGTGCCCCCCTTAAAAATACCTGCCCGTGCCGCAGGCTCCGCATGGTGCCTGGCACACAGTGCAGGGATGTTTTCAAACATCAATTTTTCAATGCCAGCTTGTGTGTGGGACTTTTTAACCTGCCTCACAAGTTTCCATTGAAAAATCTATGTTTGTGACGGTCAGAACCACCCAACATCATAACCAGTCCCTTAGTCGAAAGAAAATTGGCCACCTAATTAAACTGGAAAAAAGACACCAATCCATCATACGGACGGCTTTCCTAGCGAGATCGTAATCGACCCCTATATATTTTACAATTTGTGTACTATATTTTCAAATAATATTTTACATTTTTGGAAAAATTATTAATATACATTTTTGCTATAATTAATTTTTACATTGAGTTGGACGGGGAAATAGACTTTTTTCCAGTTTAATTAGGTGGCCAATTTTCTTTCGACTAAGGGACTGGTTAGGATTGGTGTCAGTACAACGCGTTGTGTTACAACGCATTCCGTTACAACGCAGATTTTACAACGCGGGATCCATTACAACGGATGTCAATACAATGCATGGCATTACATCGCAGATGCTATTACAACGCATGGCATTACATCGTAAGTATAGGTAAGTATACCTTTTTTTTAAAATGTTATTTAGTTTATTGTAATTAATTTTTTTTAAATAATTTATTTAAAAGACATTTAAAAATTGTCATTAATTTAATTTAATAAAATAATATCTATTTAATAAATGTAATTTTATTAAAAATTGTAATTAATTTAATTTAATAAAAAAAGTAATTAGTTTAATGTACATATTTTTTATAATGAAATTAAATTAAATTAAAAATATTAATTTATTTAATTTAATTAATTTAATTAAAAAATGTAATTAATGTAAAATAATAAATTTAATGTATTAAATATATTTTAAAATGTTAAATATAATTTAATTATCCCTAAACCCAAACCCTGCCCTAAAACCTAAAAACACCTCTGTACCCCAAAACCCAAACCCTGCCCTAAAACCTAAAAACACCCCTGTACCCCAAAACCCAAACCCTGCCCTAAAACCTAAAAACACCCCTGTACCCCAAAACCCAAACCCTGCCCTAAAACCTAAAAACACCCCTGTACCCCAAAACCCAAACCCTGCCCTAAAACCTAAAAACACCTCTGTACCCCAAAACCCAAACCCTACCCTAAAACCTAAAAACACCCCTGTACCCCAAAACCCAAACCCTACCCTAAAACCTAAAAACACCCCTGTACCCCAAAACCCAAACCCTACCCTAAAACCTAAAAACACCCCTGTACCCCAAACCCAAACCCTGCCCTAAAAACACCCCTGTACCCCAAAACCCAAACCCTGCCCTAAAACCTAAAAACACCCCTGTACCCCAAAACCCAAACCCTGCCCTAAAACCTAAAAACACCCCTGTACCCCAAAACCCAAACCCTACCCTAAAACCTAAAAACACCCCTGTACCCCAAAACCCAAACCCTACCCTAAAACCTAAAAACACCCCTGTACCCCAAAACCCAAACCCTGCCCTAAAACCTAAAAACACCCCTGTACCCCAAAACCCAAACCCTGCCCGAAAACCTAAAAACACCCCTGTACCCCAAAACCCAAACCCTACCCTAAAACCTAAAAACACCCCTGTACCCCAAAACCCAAACCCTGCCCTAAAACCTAAAAACACCCCTGTACCCCAAAACCCAAACCCTGCCCTAAAACCTAAAAACACCCCTGTACCCCAAAACCCAAACCCTACCCTAAAACCTAAAAACACCCCTGTACCCCAAAACCCAAACCCTACCCTAAAACCTAAAAACACCCCTGTACCCCAAAACCCAAACCATGCCCTAAAACCTAAAAACACCCCTGAACCCCAAAACCCAAACCCTGCCCTAAAACCTATAAATACCCAAACACCCCAAAACATATACCTCAGTACCCCAAAACATATACTCCTATACTCATAATTATTTAAAAAATCACTTAAATTAATATATTTAATTTATAATATTTAAAAACAAAAATAAATATTTTTTTTATTGTTAATAATAATTAAATCAATTAAATAATATTAAATAAAATAAAATAAAAATTAAATACTTACCAATACTTACGATGTAATAGTATGCGTTGTAATAGCATCTGCGATGTAATGCCATGCATTGTAATGACATCCGATGTAATGGATCCCGCGTTGTAAAATCTGCGTTGTAACGGAATGCTACGTAAAAGTTGCGTTGTAGGAGTAACATACCCCGTATGACTGATCCGGTGGGCTGTCCATGCGAATCGTGCTCCTGTAGTTCGAAAGAGAGAGTGTGAGGCATCCGTATGCTTACGGACTCGGTTCGCTCGGACTCCCATTGAACTCTAAGGGAGCCTTTATACTGGACGCATACACAGGCTCCCATAGCAAGAAGGGGAGGGTGGGGAAAAGCGTACACCTGGTGTCGGGCACCCCATGGTGCCCACAATACTGTGCATGCTTGGATCAGGGAGACCCATGGACACACCACTGTGTCAGATTCGGAGGGCCCCGAGTGAAGGGGACCTGCTACAGCCCCCCGAAGTATGATTCCGACAGCCGTTTCGTCTCGCTGAGATTGAATCAATGTGGCTGTCCGAATCGTGCATTGTACTCGCTCGGTCGGAATCTGGTTCCAATGCACTGCATGATTCGGTTACGAATTAGTCGAATAGACAGGATCAGGTTCATAAATGATTTGGTCGACGCATATGCATCGTGTTTGGTCATCCGGAACTGTGCGCAATTTAGTCTGGAAAAAGGGCTATGAATCGGATCTGGGAAAGCCTAATTCGATTCGGAGGCCTTCCTGATGACATCGTAATGGGGCCCACAGTCAATAATCTTATAATATTATTCAATACATATTATAATTTGCATTATTTATAACAGGTAAAAATTATTTTTCAAGGGTAAGACACATTTTACAAATAATACATTATATACAAAATGTAATAATGTAATGTAAACATAAATATTTATTTGAAAATGTATTTTTGTATTCTATTTTGAGGATTAAAAAAATAAATATTAAATAATGTAATAAAAATATAATATATCAGTTAATATATAGTAAAAATATTCCACATTCATTATAAAGCAGTACAATATGTTTAAATGTTTGTAAAATTTATATTAAATAATAATATATGTTCTCAAAATAATTTAATGTATATTAAAAAATGCTTCTTAACAACAGTGAAAAATATTATTTACAAAACATGTTAAAAAATATATGAATTTGTATGTAAACATGCTTTTTCTACAAAAACATTTTTCTCCAAAATATGTATGTCGATGTACAAATAAATAATGTAACTAAATATCTGAAAATTAAATTGTATTACATCAAAAATATTATTTAATACATGTTTTTAAGAAATATATTGTGAAAATTTAAAATATATGTTAATGTTGTTTAAAAAAACTATGTATGTACTATGTATTAAAAAATACAAAACTATTTTCTGTTTAAAATGTTAAAATCATTCTTTTTAAAATCTATACCCTAAATTCAAAAATATGTTCAATGTGTTATATGCCTTAACAATTTAAAAAAAAATGTAATCAAAAGATTTTCATCTTATAGAAATGTGCATTGAATACTTATGTGTGTTAAATAAACAATTTCTAAACAATTATATGTGTGTTTTAATTAAGGATGGTCCTGGACATTAACCACACATACAGTACTATTCCCACTCCAATAAAAGTTAGGTTTGGGAACGTGCTGGACACTAAACATAAATAATTTACCATTCCCACTCCAATATAACCGAAGCCAGGAAAGGTGCTGGACACTAAACATACATAATTTACTATTCCCCCTCCAATACAACTTAAGTCGGGGAAGGTGCTAGACACTAACATTAATAATTTACTATCCCCACTCCAATATTATGTAAGTCAGGGAAGGGGCTGGACACTAAACATACAGAATTTACTATTCCAACTCCAATACAACTTAAGTCTGGGAAGGTGCTGGACACTAAACATACATAATTTACTATTCCCTCTCAACTATGACCTCAGTATGGGAAGGTGCTAGACACTAAACACACATAATTTACTATGCCCACTCCAATATGACTGAAGTCAGGGAAGTTGCTGGACACTAAACATACATCGTCGGTTTCAATTCTGACTTGCTGATTATTTATCTGCCGGTCAGAATTAAAACCGGCCAGTAATTCTGGCTGGATTCCTTGAGCCCATTTGCCGGTCGGAACCAGCTCATAATCCCAGAGGCAGGCCTTTCCGCCACTGGGCTTACGATGCATGGTTTCCGTGCTTGCCTGCCCAACATGGAAACCATGCCAAAAAGAGTGTTTGGGGGCCCCTTGTTTGTGCGGCCTCCGGTTTGGACCGAGGGGGCACCTATGGTGCACCCCTGTTGATCCCTGCACCTCATGGCAGGCCCCTTGAGGTGCCTTCCATGGGGTGCAGGGATGAACAGCACCTCCCATTTCCCTATGGGAGCATGTATTACGACTGGTTTACAGCTGTAATGCATGCTCCCATAGGGAAATTTAGGAATGCAACGAACAGTGTTCGGTTACATCCTAATTAGGCGGTTGGGACCCCTGACCGAAGACTTTAAGTCCACCTGATATTGTAAGTAGGCCATATATTTTGTATTTAGCATTGTTTATAAAGCGCATCAATCATCCCAAGACACATCACGACTCTAAGACGGATTAGAGTACGTTGTGATTGAACATTAGTAGGGTCAGTGTCTTGGAAACAGGGCATTTTTTTCCTGAACAGTAGGTAGTCATGCATCAACAAAAAACAAATGAGAATCTTTTATTTCTTTTTTTAATACTTTTTATAATATACATTTTTTTTTATACAAAGTAATTTGAACGAAAAAAACACCCACATGCAAATAATGTATCTTTAAAATGTTATCACAAATTAATTTTGACTTCAAATGAAAAATAAACACAAATAATTTTCTAGAACTATTTCCATTTATTTTTGTCAATATTTCAAAGAAATCTAAAAAATCATTAAAAAAGTAGCATACCTTCCCAACAATATTCTCAAAAATCCCAAAATCCTGCACCTAAATTTCTAAAATTAAATGTTTGTAAAAAGAAAGTTTGGAAAAAATAATTAAACATTTTTAAACAATTTTACTCACTACCCACCCGTATCACCTATAACAACAACAGCCCACTCCTAAATAACTTCAAATATTTGAATCCTTTTTTATTTTAACATTTTTTATAACTTTTTTTTACATCACACATATCCACTGAAATCATAAATATTTAAAATATAATTCTCAAAAATGTTATATATTTTTAATTTACTCCTGACCCTTTTCCTCTATAAACCCAACATCCCACTCCTAAATCTTTTAAATTTAATTAACTTTATATAAAATTTAGAAAAATATTATTATATTTTTTTCCAATTTTTTTAATTCTTCCCCACCCTTATCCCTAAAAAGTATTATAAAACACACAAAAAAAAAACAATTCTACAATTTTAATGCATTAAAAATAAAAATTAACATAATAAATTATCTATTTTTCAAAATGTACAATTTAAACAAAGCATAACAAAAATTGTTATACCAAAATTTCAATATTATATACAACCATATTTTTAACATTGATATTTTTGACAATGATATTTAATACAATAACTCATTTTGATATTTTTGACTTCGACATTTCTTACCACAATATTTTCAAATCACGATATTTTAAACACAATATTTTTCTCACATGATTTTTATTTCGAAATTTAGGGGCCTATTATGATCTCAGGTGGATCGCTTCTGCTGGGCCGGCGGTGGCGATCCACCCGCCAAATGCCCCTGTGTCACCCCCGCCATATTAGGAAGGTGAGGGGCACTGAGGCGGACGGAAAGACCGTCCGCAGCGTTTCCGCCGGTTGGATTGCTGGTCGGGCGGAAAAGTCAGACAATATGGGGGGGGGGGGTGCCTTGCAGGCACTGCAATCCATATTATCATGTGCATTCTGAAAGGCCTTTCCATGGTGACAATGCCGTCATGGAAAGGCCTGCGGAAAATGCTTTTGGGGCCTGTAAGGGCCCCTGGGGGTGGTGTGGTGGGGGCTGCACTTGGGGGGTACCTATGGTACCCCCTTCATTGGCATTCACATGGTGGCCGGCACTGTGTGGTGCCTATCACGTTGTGCGTGCCAATGCACAACATGCATTTTTCACATTGCGGTGGATGCTTCTTACAGCGCCGCCTGCCGGAATATTAAATATGCAGTCACATCCTAATGGGCCTAGCGGGACCACCGCACCTCTGGCGGTCAGTCCCACTTACCGTTACGGTGGCGGGCGGAAAAATCATAATGGAGTCCTCAGTCTGAATACCGTCACAAGGGGTGACTCATAACCAAGCCAAATAGACCCTTTTCTGCATTTATAGTGGTAGGAGGAGTTTTCACTAGCACTTAAAAAGGCTGTGTCTGCTCTGCAAAATGCGGTCTCCACCTCCTGTAGTAAAGCTGGACCAGGGAGAACAGAACTGGCTTTCACTGAACTCAGAGACTTTCTGCCTAAAACTTCAAAGGGAAAAGTAGTATAAATATTGGAGCACTAACCACAGAATTTTTTAACTTGTTCGGACTAAGGAACCTGCCAAGAAGAAAAGCTCAAGGAGCTGTGAGGAGGAACTACCACTTTGCTGTTAGCTTTGCTGTGTTGGCCTCCAGTGGCTGATTCTGTCTTGATCAATGAAAAGACTGAAATGGACTGCCTACAACTTTTTTGCCTGAGTTTCTCCAAGGGCTTGAGCTAGAGCTTTCCCCGTGTTCATAAAGTCTCAAGAACAGCAAAGACTTCAGGATGATCTGTTTCCAACACTGGGAATTGTGTTTTTTGTGCTGAAACAGAAGAAAAAGCAACCTGGTGCCATCAACGCTGTCGCTGCTGGCTCTGTGACCTGTTGCACCTCAGAGACCACCGCCCCACATCACACGCAACCCTGGTCCCACCAACAAAACCAATCATCCTGTGTGCCTTTGCCTGTTTGTCTATTTACTATCTGGTTTTGGAGTGACAGGAGCTGGGGATGTATATTCACTCTAGACAGTCACAAGGGGGCTTGAGGTGTGTCCTGCCTTGCCTGGGTGAGTTATTGTAAGGCGGAATAGACCTGGTCTGCATTTAGAGTGGTGGGGGAGTTTCTCTAGCACCTGCATAGGCCGTGTCTTCTTTACAGAATGCTGTCTCCACACCTTGTGGTCAAACTGGACCAAGGAGGTCAGGACTGGTCTGGACTGGGCTCAGAGGCCCTTGTAACAAAGAGAAAAATGAGCAAATAGGATATAAATATTAGACCTAAAACCACAGAATTTGAGATCACTTCTGGAAACAAGAGGAACTTCTGCCAAGGAGAAGAGCTGAAGAGTTGTAATGACGAGTACTACCCCTTTGCTGTGCGTTGCTTTGCTGGGTTGGCCTGCAGTTTCTGCTTCTGCCAAGGAGAGGACAAAGACTTGAACTTTGCTGTGAACCTGCTTGTGAAGAATCTCCAAGTGCTTGTGTGTGCTTGCCTCAAGTTCTGAAGTCTTAGGGACACAAAGACTCCACCACCAGGTTTGTTGGACCCAACTGCTGGGAGTTCTGCGCTGCTAGGAGTTGCCTATTCCAGTTCTGGGTCTCTGAAGGTTGTTTCTTTTGCTGGGAGCTTGAAGAAATCAAGAACATCGATGCATCGCCCTTCCAGTGACCATTTTCTGATGCAGCACCGCTGAGTGGGAGAATGTCCATGCTCTGCTGCCGTGCAGCTGAAAAATGTATGCAGCGCCTGCCAGTGGCTTAAAAATCAACCGCACGCCGAGTCCTGTGCACCGATCACCGCACTGATTCCACCGCAGGACATGCTGTTTAGCTGAAAGAATCGATGCATCGTGGGACCGCAGCTGAAGACATTGATGCATCACCTGCTTGCTGCTGCCACATCGACCTCCAGTGCATCCCGGATTTCCACGCATTGCACCTGGGCGGCAAGTCTTCTGACACATCACCCGCAGACCAGAATCGTCTTAGAACTGACGCATCACTTCCCCCTGTGTCCGGATTTGACTCATCACTTCTTCTGCGTGCAGCAGAACTGTCATTTTGCCTCCCCAACGATTCATTGCTGTGTTTTCTGGCACTTACCTCCTCTGCAGCCTGTTTTGCCTTGTGAATTTTGACACATTTGAGGCACTTGGTGTAAAGGAAAGCCATGCATCCAGAGTTTTCTATAGACAGAATTGCTTGAAACATTTTAAAAGTCATATTTTGAACTGTGCATGTTGGATTTTGTCATTCTGGTCTTGTTTGGTTTCAATAAAGATACTTTCCTTTTCTAAACTGGTGTGGTGTCCATGTGTAGTGTTTTCACTGTGTTACAGTGTATCTGGGTGCAAACACTTTACACATTGCCTTTGGGATAAGCCTGTCTGCTCATGACAAGCTATCAAAGGGGTGAGCAGGGGTTATGTAAAGTGTGTAACTTATTTACCCTGACTAAAAGCAAGGGACCCTACTTGGGCAAGGTGCATACTTCTATCAACTAGAGGCCCCATTTCTTCAAATCACTCCATTCCCTTGCCTTCTCAATCAAATCCTTAATGTGAGCTCAGAATGCCATTTAATCCAATTCTTTTATTTATTGTGTCAAATCCATTTTGTAATTTTTTTGTATCACGCACTTCATCTTACTGATGCTAACTTTATACTTAGCTAATTCCACTAATTTAAATTGTCCCTTGTTGCATTTCCCCAAATTCGATTTTTAAAAGACCAAGATTAATGGTTCTCGCTTTAGGAGTCTCTTGAACTACAATTTTAGTCACAGGTTAATGCCTTTGAGTTTGAGAAACAGCAGGGTTATTTCTGCTAATACTCAGCAATAATGTCATTTAGATTTCAGATGGGGTACTCACTATTCTGCTAAGAACCACAGCTGTGAGCCGAGCTCCACATCCTCTACACCATAATGGGTACTCTACTAGGATCAGCACCAGTTCCTGGTGCCCTATCAGTATATGGAGGAGGTCTGGAATACAAATAATCATTCATGAAATGATTCTCCTCATCTGTATCATGGTGCTGTTTGTTTCCCTCTTTTGTGTTCTTTTTGTCATCAGTTGCTTTAAATATTTGAGGGAAAACTCTCAAACCCTCTATCATTTCCTCCCTCCAACATTTCTCCTGTTGATACCACTTGTTCTCTAACCACTGTCTAAATGAACCCTTCTCCTATATTTTCGTTCTTTCCTTCTCTGTGGCATTTCATTAAAATGTTTAAATGGCTCAAACGGTGTGGGTCTAGATAACAGCTTTCTTTAATTCTTTGTTTAACTAATGAAAACTAGCTTTCTGATGGAAAATCTTTTTCAGAAGTGATTTAGTCATGCCATACAAGAATCCAGGAACAAGTAAAAAAATCCAATATCCGTCATCATTTTGCATATGCAGGTGTTCCCTCAGCAGGTAATTTCAGACTTTCTGTAGAAGGTACAACAGAAATCTTAGCATTTTTTCTATAAAGCACCCATTATTTTAATTAAAATTGATCACAACATTCACACAAACCAAGCTAGCGAAAAGCTACAAATACAAGCACTGCTCTGTCAAAGGTCAACCTATCACAGTGTGACTTTGTCTTTGTATGGATGTCTCACAGATCTCAGTACAGCTCCTTGGCTGACTGACCAATCACAGCCCACTTCCCTGTGAATGAGAAAAACAATTGCAAAACCTTTCCCATTTAATAAATCTTGTCTGCTCAACCTAAATAAGAAGAACATCAGCAAGTTGCAAGAGCAACAAGAGAAACAACCTTCAGGGTACTGTTTTAAATAAAAATTCACACTATGCAGACATCTGTTCAGCAGTAATCCACCCTAGTTAATGCACTTACTCCCATGCACGAAGGAGGATAGTACATCAATATGTGTTTAGCATGTGACCCTAGAAAGGAAAACGCATTCATACAGAAGCCCCTCCCTGTGTGCATGCGGCACCTTGCACTAAATACTATCTTGTGCACACAAGTAAATCAGAATGTCTCAAGATCTTGGATTTCAGCTAATGCAATCACCAAACTATTAAATAGTAAAACACATGCTTTATAAAACATAATTTACCAACACTAAAAATACATCAGCACCACAGTGATCAAACCACCAATCGGGCCCAAAGTAGACATCACATAACCAAACACCTCAAATACAGCATGAGAATCCATCACATGAACTGGGAGCTTCAGCAAGACAATGCAAAACACCTCAACATTCACAACACTAAATATATTAAACTCCAAATTGTACAGAAACAACACATGTCAGACTAGTCAGCAAAATCTCAACACAGAGAACTCCACTGGAAATTCCACTGTCTCTCAGGACAGGACCTCAGGGTTAAAAGGAACCTAAATGAAGTCTCATGGCAAAAGGAGGTGCTCTATAACTTGCAACCATCCTCTGCTACCGAGATTTGTAGGATTAAAACTGCACTCCAAAATCCAGACACCCCAAAATTGATCTCATTCGGTCCTCCCACAGTATACAAGAGCAGCAAGAGTGTTAAACCTCAATTTCGTGAGGAAATGTGCCCCTGCATTAAGGCACCTCTCAAAATATCAATTAGCAGAGTAAAACAGTTCAGTAAGTGATGGTGCCAACTCAATGTCTAAGTTCTAAACCAATTAAAAGTTAAAATAGTTGTATTACAAAATTTCAAAAATGAATGGTACAGAGTCAAGGCCAAGAGGGCTCTTATATGCAAAATTATACAGAATATGTCAATTCAGAAAATTATTCTAAGTCCAAATGAGCTGCAAAATCAGAAAGAGCTTGAAAAGAATCCCAAGTAGAAATGGAAAGTCTTCAAAGGTCTCTACCTCACTCCCAAAATCAAGGGGTTCTTATGTTAAATTAGAGAAACTGCAAAATCATAGTGGTGCGAGCAAAAGTACCAATTCTTTAGTAAATCAGAGCTCAAGAAAAATACCTTAACACATAAGCACCATCCTAGTTTTATGGAAAAAAATTATTCAATACCCTCTATGCTAATGTCACCTGGGGATGTACAAACAAATATGATACATTGACAATAGGACTTGCAGCAAATGATTAGACTAGATATAACAGCAGAAGGTAGCAGAAGAACATTGACAAATGTTACAAGTCATAGAGAACATGGAAAAATTAATTGAAAGCAATGTAATCATAACACTAGAAATAACTATTGCACGTTAGCTTGACTATGTTATGTGAAGCCTGTGTGGAGAGAATGATTGCAAGGGGAGAAGCAGGAGTGAGTGACTGGGATGGCATCCATCTTGATAAAAATGTTGTATTTTATGGAAATGTGGCGTGACTTAAACACATTATTAAACACATTTCTACACATCCTAAAAAAAATATGTAAATTGCAATTATGGTAATTTAGTCGATATATGTGACATCAAGGGTAAAAACATATTAATATTCATTTTTGGTGCACCAAATAGAAACCCGAAAAAACTATTTAACACTGGTTGTGCATAAAGAAAAATTTTGAAGCCACACCAGTGATTCCTACAGCTCCCTTCTATGACACCATGAATTGCAGTGCACTGAAAGTCTGACAGCAGCTAATTGGACAGGTTCATTGGATTAAGACTCCGATTTTGCAGTCTGGGTAAAGGACTTTGCTATCAGCCTAAGCATGTTCGTAGCAGCCTCCCCTGTTCATTGTCATCCTCTTATCAGACTGGTAGAGGTTGAAGTTCTACCCTTTTGAGTCACAGATTCATGTTTTGAATATTTGTGTACCACTGGTTCTCCTGCATGGAAAGTGCCTATATTAGGTTGGTGCAGACTAGAAGAGCAGACTCTTATGTGTGAGTGGGGAGCTGGGTATTTTATTTGTCAGGCTTCAGCACCCCCACCCAAGCGGGGACGTTGGGCTGTATTCGAGCTGTTTAGGCAATGACAGCTCTCGGTCCCCATTGGGACTAGGAGATCATACTCTAAAGAATTTAAGATGATGGGGTAAAGATACCTTCAAGGGATTTTAATAGACACAGGAATTTTGAAATCAGTTAAAGGATGAGATCGTGTGGGCTTAGTGATTTGGACCCACTAATGCTGGTTATGCAACAACAAAAATGACATATATTCCCAACTGTTACTTGTGAGTAATCAGTCAGGAGAGAGAGCAAAAAGAAATTGAAAAACGGGTGTATATAAACAAAGAGTATTTAATCTTTTTTTCAAATCAAGTTAAAAAGTTGGGTACAAGATAAACAGCAAAGATGTAAAAGGGTAAAACCATTAATCCACACAGCCCTTGTTACATCAATTGCTCAAGCTTTTCTACCTAACACAAAATTAATTAAATATTCAATGATAGATAAAGCCACAGTCGACATTTCAGTCTCTATTCTTTCGTGTAGGAGACCATCCTCAGGACATGGATTTCATATCTTGAGTACCCTCAATCATGTAGGCGCTTGCATGATTGACACATGCGCCTACATGATTGAGGGTACTCAAGATATGAAACCCATGTCCTGAGGATGGTCTCCTACACGAAAGAATAGAGACCGAAACGTGGACTGTGGCTTTATCTACCATTGAATATTTAATTAATTTTGTGTTAGGTAGAAAAGCTTGAGCAATTGATGTAACAAGGGCTGTGTGGATTAATGGTTTTACCCTTTTACATCTTTGCTGTTTATCTTGTACCCAACTTTTTAACTTGATTTGAAAAAAAGATTAAATACTCTTTGTTTATATACACCCGTTTTTCAATCTCTTTTTGCTCTCTCTCCTGACTGATTACTCACAAGTAACAGTTTTGAATATATGTCATTTTTGGTGTTGCATAACCAGCATTAGTGGGTCCAAATCACTAAGCCCACACAATCTCATCCTTTAAGTGATTTCAAAATTCCTGTGTCTATTAAAATTCCTTGAAGGTATCTTTACCCCATCATACTCTTTGCCCAAACCCTCAAGGGTATACTGGGTCGCCCACTATCATTTCTCTAAAGAACTTAAGGCCTCATTTATGAAAAGTGATGCATCGCTGTGAGAAACAGCGATGCGTCACTTTTCATTGCACCCTCCTTGTAACACCAATGATGCGTCATATTTACAGTATGATGCATCATGTAGTAAGGAGTAACAGATACGTCAGTATTTCTGACGTATCTGTAGGTCCAAAAATGATGCATTGCTGGAGTGTGTCACAAAAGTGACGCAACTCCAGCAATGACGGGCAAAGTACCATGTTAAATATGCCTGCACCATTCTTACGCCTGCCCATGAGGCAGGCGTAAGATATTGAAACATTTGCATCCTAGAAGTGGCATAGTGAAATCTTATAGATTTCAGTGGGTCACTTCTACGACCCTTTCTTGTGTCAGAACGCCCCCCTGCATACATTTGCCTGAAGCAGGTATGATGTGACGCAGGGATTTACAAAGTGGTGTATCTACCTAGATCTGACACTTTGTAAATATGACGCAACATGGAGCATTTTGTACACCGCTGGTGCGTCACAAAAAGTGACGCACCGGCTACGCAAAAGTGATGCAAGGCCTCATAAATAAGCCCGTGAATTTCTAATAACATAAGTGCTGATCCCCAAACTTTTTCTTAGAACTTCACAACCCTCTTCCACCACTGTTGCAGAACACAGCCACCATTGTTACCACCAACTTTCATCAGGGGCGCTGCAAGTTTTGCCTGTATGGCTGAAGCACCCCCACCCAAACTGAGATGTTGGGGTCTGTTTGAGCGGGGTAGACAAATGGCTGGTCTCAGACCCCATTTGGACTAAGAGAGGATGCTCTGATGTACTTGGGGGCAGATTTACTACAAAGTAACGCAGCAAGGTGCAGCAAGTCATTTTGCTGCGCCGTGCTGCATTAGTTTGGAAAGCACAGAGATGCAACATATTTACAAGAATATGTCGCATTTCTGTGCTTCCCCTGCGCTGGCGCACAAACTGCAGTCATGCGCCGGTGCAGGTAACCTTGCACCATGGTGCGAGGATGCCTGTGTCGTGGGGAGATTGTTTTTGTGCAGGAAGGGACACTTTCTTGCACAAGAACAATCACAAGAGGCTTTTTCCTCTTTCAATGCGTGCTGTAGAATGCAGCACACATTTTTTATTTTATTTTTTATTATCCTCATTAGCCTTTTCGCCACACATATTCAAAAAGCGACACGATACCCTCCATGGGCTTTTTATCTCATATACAGGCTTTACAGAGCAAGGCTTGTGCAGTTCACCAACAGGTACCAAACCTCTCAATTCGTACTAGCTGAGGACTCCGAGGCCGTGACCCCCTGGCAGCCGCTACCTTGTCTGTGTATCCCTCTTAAGGGAGGGAAAACCGCCGGCGAGATAGGCCAAGACCTTAATCATTGGATCAATATTAACAGGCCTTATTCCCAGACCTCTTTCCCCCGCTTTAACCAAAGTGCTGTAAAAAAGATAACCAAAATCTGTGCTTTCTCCTT
Source organism: Lissotriton vulgaris (assembly GCF_964263255.1). NCBI lineage: Eukaryota > Metazoa > Chordata > Amphibia > Caudata > Salamandridae > Lissotriton > Lissotriton vulgaris. The sequence continues at coordinate 394,903,290 of NC_141693.1, forward strand.
TTCTGATCCATAGAGTCTAGTTTAGCAAAATATCTCATCGCTTTCACCCATTACGGAAGTGTTGGGGATATAGGCAACACCCATAATTTACAGATTTCTCTGTGGGCAAAAAGAACTCCATAAAACACCAACTTAACAATGTCATTAATGTTCTTGCTCTGCAAATCATATCTTCCAGTAATAATTAATTCAGGGCTTAACTCAATGTTCAGGTCAACCGCCTGTGACAAGCTTTTACTTATTGCCTCCAGAACTCCCTAATGTTTGGACAGTCCACAAACATATGCAAATCATCCACGTTGATACTTCTGCATTTAGGACATTCCACCGAGCCGCCAGCCTTAAATTTCGAGAGTCTACTGGAGTCTAATATGCTCTGTGGATAGTGAACAAAAGATTTTGCCTTAAATGTGCTGGCTTAACTATTTTATATAGCATAGTCATCGTTACTTGCCATTGACTTTCCGCAGCGATGTCCGGCAAGCAATCACCCCACAGAGCTTCTGGAAGCAGAAACAGGCCATCATCCGTCTCCAACATTGCCCAATACCATCGAGCAACTTCTTTCTTGTAAACTTGATTTGAAAAGAGTTTATCTTCGAAATCGTTCTGAAGGCCGACAACAACATCCGTTTTACTTGCCCAGCTTTGTATCTGTAAATACTTGAATTTTGAAAACCCTCTCCCCCAGATGGCTTCCCCTTGTCCCCATTCGATCAATTTTCCATCCGGAAATAGATTACCCCAACTCTCTAAACCTGCAGCTCTGAGCGGCGTAGCCAATGCATCCTGAGACCAGGGGGGTGAGCCTGGGGCATCCCAAATGGGAGTTCTATAACCATAATAAGAAATCTTAAGAGCTCTCCTGATTTTATACCAGAGCTCTGCCGCTTCCCGCAAGATTTTCAACCTTACTTTCTTGAAAAACTTAGGATCAGAAAATTTACACAAAAAACTGTCCTCATTGCAATTGCTTTTCTTAAGCATAGCCAAAAACATTCTCCCAATAGCTGTGGCCATCGGGACACCCAGTAATATCCTAAAGTTCTTTACTGAAAAGCCCATGAGTACAACAGTCTGGGGCCGCCAATCCACCTTTAGACCATCTTCTTCTGAGTTTCTTCCAGGACAGACGGGACCCTTTCGATGCCCAAATAAAAGAGCAAATCTCGCCTTGTAGCCTCTTAAACCAGTCCTTATTAAATGCCAGTGGGATTGTCTCAAACAAAAAAGTCATTTTTGGCAGGATCACCATCTTTACCAGGTTCGTACGGCCATACAAAGTAAGTGGTAAATGCCCCCAACCACGCAGTGTAGAGCCTCTTTCTTTTTTGATCTCCATAAAATTAATGTTTGTTAATTATGCGATGTTATGTGTAATCCTTACCCCCAAGTAACGCATCTCCTTTTTACATAAGATACCATGTGAATCTAAATTCCATGACATGATTTCAGTCTTGTTCTCGTTAATTTCGTAGCCGCACACATTGATAGAGTAAAAAATGAGGAGAAATGAAAATATTTCTCCTTATTGTGCCTCACTACCCCACCTCTAGGATGGCGTAGCATTCACACGCATCTCCAGATTTACGATTTCTCTTAAATCTGGAGATGTGTCTTGTTCTATGGGTGTTGCGTGGGAACACCCACAGCAACACCCATGGAACACCCCTTCAACTCAGAGTGCTGCCTGTGAAGGGGCCATACTTACCAGGAGAGAAAAAGTCATGCAGGGTGGCTTTTCCTCTCCTTGTAAATATAGAGGAGCCCCCTGCGCCACCAGTACGTCACAAAAAGTGACGTAGTGGTGGTGCAGGGGGCTTGTACATCTGCCCCTCGGTTTGTGACAACATAAGTGCTGATGCCCAAACTCTTTCTTAGAAGGTCACAACCAACATCCATCACTGTTGCAGAACACTTCCACAATTTTTACCACCAACTATAACCAGGGTGCAGACCAAATTATGACTGGCACAGCCCGAATACATTACTAAGGCAAACCACTTCCAATACATCCGTGGACCTGTTCTACCACTGATACAACCTCCCTGTCATTTACCCCGCTCTGCTTTCTTTTTCCTCTGCCAATGCTCTGCTGATTAAGTGATTATCCTCATTCCGCTCTACTCTGCTCTCGTTTTCCTTTGTCGTCCTTATCCGCTCTTTATCTATTTTTGATTTGCCCTCTCTTTGTTCTGTCTATGTTCCCTGGCTCCCTTTTATCTCTCATTCTACGCATGGGCTGCTTTCTTGCCCCAAATGTATCTCCAAGACATTTCTTCAACACTCACACACCTAATTTTCTCACCTCCGTCTTGATTCCCACCTCTGGCAATCTGCAGAACCGAACAAGAGCCTAACATGCATTTCAAGTAAGACAATGTGACACATTGTAATGTAATGTGCTACTTTTGGCTGGAAATGTAGCAGTGTTTGTTGACAAAAGACATCAACACAACAGCAAACACAAAGCAACACAGCGACACAATTAAACAGCAACAGCACACTGAACAACAAAACAGTCAAAACAGAACACAACCACCATATAAAACATCACATTTCAGTAATGAACAAAAAAAAATCAACGACATAAAAATGCAACAAATATCCACACACATTCTTTTGACATGCTCCCATCTCCAGAATTCGGTTTTACTAAATCAGAGATAAAAGCTGTTTGGAACAAGCACTGCTTTATTCACCGCGATAGATTGGAAATCGTGCCAGGCAAAAATGCTTTTGTGAGTCGGCCCCTTGTTCCTGATTTTAAGGAGTCTGCAGCAGAGACACGCACTTCGCACTTTTCCAAAACTCTGCCCTGGCTCCGGGCCACGAGCCTGCTCGGCGCTGATGTTTCTACATTTGACACGCTGCTTCGCTTGCCTCCTTGGATTATGCGTCCTGATGCGAAGCCCTATTTTGTGTTTGTAATTAGGAGTCACTTGGCACTCTCGATGCAGGGGTTTCTAACCCCAGTAAAGATGCCACGGGTTCAGCTGCGAACGCCTTTCCGCATTATTGCTTCCTCGAACAGACTGGTTATGTCTGTGGGCGCGCAGATAATTTCGCAACCCAGACCGTTGAATTGCCTTTGCGTTTGCTTTGCTTATTTACGGTTAGATGAAAGGCAGCACACCGGTGGCTTATTTTCATAATATTTAGCATTTTGATGTAATATAACTGCCTGCATTCATATTGCCTTGCCCTGGCTTCCCCGCCCGCACAGAGATGGAACCCAGAATGCATCTCTGTAATGAAGGTAATATAATTATCTAAGCAGCTTTGGAAAGGAAACTGTATTTACTGAGTCAAGGTTTAATAATGCAGAACTTCACCAACTGCTCCTTTGCTATTGTTTTATTCGTCTCGGTACGGCTGTTTCATTCCTTCTTTATTAGAACACGAAGAACAGAGATCTATTAGGGCGCCTGCTCCTTCTTATTACATTTTGTGGTAATGCCTCTGCAGAAGCGTATCGCACTCCAGTCCGCGGAGAACAGTGAACCCGCGTGGCCGCAAGCAGCTCTCTGCCTTCCAATTGGAAAGACTGACAAGAGTTGTGCACAGGAAGTCCTAACTCTGGATAGGATTCTATGTTAAGCCTCTGGTGTAGGAAACCCCACTCATGGATTCTAAAAAAGCAGAAGATTTTCCGTTACTACCCAGATTTAAATCTGCCCTTAGGTCAAGTCAGTACGTGTAGCTCTGCCTCTCTGCTACAACTGTATGTATCCGTTGTAATAACATCGGAATACACAGCTCTTCAATTATGTCACACACAGTCATTTAGTAGATCACTGTGGAAAGGTGCTTGATGGTCTTGCTCTGGATTTTTTTAGGCAAACCTGGTTCTATTAACTGGCATGGCACTCCTGTCAGCAAACCAATATTAAAACTTATTAAAAAAAAATATTACATTTTCTTAAGGATGCTAGCACTGGGATCCATGTATTAGGCAGAAGCTACTAGATCTCAAGTGTGGTGGTTGAGGCCATTTGACACTGATGGTCCAGGCCATCTTACTATGGTTTGACTATGGTTCGCTGTTGCAGGTTTGTGGTTTCTGAAATGATCCGAGGTGAGAGACTAGCGTGGCAAACAGGCAACAGTGCCTACCCTAGATCACTCTTCCCTAGATTACTCTTGAGGCAGACCAAGTCTTCTGAGGTGCGCTCAGAACCCAAAGATGCTCTAGATCTCGCTCCTCTCAGATAGTCTTTCCTCCTGCAGGGTGAGGCAGGATTCTTTCTTCTTTCAGGAGGCAGAAAGAATCCTCAGCACTTCAGGGCAAACACACAGCTCCTCTAGTGGGAAAGTGAAACTTAAGACAATGTCATCTCACCTCTGGGAGACTGGCTGACTGGGAGGCACTAGTTTTGGTTGCACAGCAGTCCTTTGAGATTTTTGATCTCTCTTTTCTGGTCATACAATGGGAACAAAGTAGAGTGGTTTGGGTACCACTTTCATACACATCTTCTAGACAGGGAACTTAGACCTACTGCCACAAATGCAGCGCCGGTTTGGGATGGTTCTCCTTTCAAGTGTTCTTCCCAGCATTTCATGAGATGCTGCCTTTGTGCCTGAGTGATGTTTCTCACAGCATGTAGCACTGGGGATGTCAGCATCCAGCAGCATCCAAAAAGAGGCACAAAAGGTGTGATGTTTCTACCCATGACAGGCACTGGCCCAACTGAAGGAGTAATCAGGGAAATAGAAAAAGGCTGGCTTCACCTAAAGGCATCTTCACCATTCACAAATGAGTTCTACAGTCTCACCCGTTGCCCTTATTATCTACCAAATGTCAGTTTTCAGGAAGAATTCTTGATAACCAAAAGGGCTTTCAAACTTCTTAAAGGCAGGCCTGCCTCCACTTTCCTCGCTCCAGTGTCTGGATTGCCTCCCTCAGGTACAGGAATGCATACAATACCTTTCCACTGTCTGGGAGCACAGTTCACAACCCCCATTATCAAAATGGATCCTGCTAACCTACATTACGTAAGTTCACTAACACACACAACTTAACCCCAAGCATGTGCTATACTCACTACACATGCACACACACTGAAAACACACACACAGGATGTCTGCGCTGGGACCAGATATACACTCAAAAACCGAAATTTACAAAGATGGGCTAGTAGGCCTCACACCCAGTAACACAAATAAAATGATCTGGGTACACTATTTAAATATAGGTATGCTGCCACCACCACTCTGTGCTACACCCATGACAAGGACAATGGAACTATGTCCTTAATGAGGGCATGCTTTGGTGCACCACTCCATGTTACAAGACAGGTGCAGGAATTCTTATAGTCAGGAACAAGCCTAGGCTTCTGTGCACATGCTTAGATTATAGTCATACCATGGCAAAATAAAAGTAAGGATACAAGATATACTTGCATTTGGGCAGTCAAGACTGGGTAATCTGCTTCTATACCAAGCAGGGACTTTCCTGGCCCAACAGCTGTTGTTTTGTCATGCATGAGGGCAGTGTAAATGTCTTGTCAGTACAGCACTTAAAAAATAATTCAGGGGCCTAATCTTTTTCCTAGGAGCCAGCCTTCAGTCCTGCTGAAAATCAGGGTTGCCAAAACATAGGTTGCCAGATATTGATACTCCTTTTGCTTTTTCTTTCTCACCACCATACACTTTGGGCCTAATTTATGAGTAGTTGCCATAGTGCAGCGCCGCAGGGCTTCCTGCTGAGCTGCACTATGACAAAAGAAAAGAGCAGTCATTCCTGTCCTTTCCCTTGCACTAGCACATAATGGGCCGACATGCACCAACGGAGGAACCTTTGCACCCTGGTGCATGGGTTACTGCATTGCGGGGATGATTATTTTTGTGCTGGAAGGGAAATCTTCCTGCTCAAAAACAATCACAGGAGGCTTTTTCCTCTTTCTATGAGTGCTGCAGAATGCAGCACACATAGAAAAAGGAAACAAAAACAGAACGAATAAAGATATTTCTCCTTGTTGTGCCTCCCTTACCGTTCCCCTGAGGAGGTGTACGTTTTTGAGACTGCTTTAGAGTTACGATTTCTCATGAATCTGAGGCAGCATCAAAAACACTCCCCAGCAACACCCATTGCATGCCTCTTTAATGCAGAAAACTGTTAAACAGATTAATATTTACAGGCAGCATTCAGCCCAAAAAAGTGGCTTAGTGGTGCTTGGTAAATATGGATAAGGCTCCTGCACCACCGGAGCGTCACAAAAGTGTCTAATTCCTGTCTCAATATCTCATTCTTGCAAGCTCTTTTCATCCCCCTTTTTCTGGTCTCACTCCAGACGTGGACAGCCTTGTAAACGATACTTTAACATATATCAAGAGAGGGCTTTGGGTTTTCTGTTGGCTTATTAGTGGACTATTTTCCTGTCTTTTTAATCACATGCTCCTACTTCACTGGTTTGTCTTCCTATTTTAGTGTTCTACACCTGGAACATTTATGTTTCACTCTACTTCTTAGTTGACTGTAATCTGCAACTGCTAAAGTCAGGGAACCATACTTTAGTATGTTTCTGCTTCTCCTTATCTCAATTTCTCTATTTATCACTCTTTCTCTTTCTTTTTCTTTTTCTCCTTCTCCTTCGCTTTCTCTCTCTTTTTCTCTTTCTCTCTCTCACTTTACCCTCTTTTTCCCAATCCCCACCTTTCCAGTCATCCTCTGTATTACCCCCACTCACTGCTTGGTATTGTTTGCTTCCCATTACCTTCCCCTCCCTCCACTTAGTCCAAGTACTGCTGTCGCTTTATATCTCTCTGATTCCAATACCTCTCTCACTCCCTCCTCCTTATCGACATGCTACCCATTTTCTTCCGTCCCCTTTGGTGCTATTGATTTTGCTTGTGATTGTAGAATTGCGTCATGAGCATTGGCAAAACCTGTAGAGGATGATGGCCATTTTGGAATGTTGTTTTGTATACTTCAAAGATGGTGATGGCTCTCCATTGCTCATGGCTTTGAAAAAGCTTGTGCTGTGATTTTACATTCATTGGTAAAGGCAATACTGCTGGCAAAAAGCACTGGCAACCCAAAAGCAACTGACTTTGCCAATTATTGTTTGTTTTCTTACCTTTCTCCTCCACCTTCTTTCTCCCTTTTAAATATTTAACTCTCTCTTGCCTGGCGTGAAGCCTGATGAAGAAAAATAAATTCTGGTCCCTAAAAAGAAGAACGAATGCCACTAATACTAATATTGACACAGAGGGGCCGATTTGCAAGGAACTAACGCCATCACAGCATCATTTGTTTGATGCAGTAGTGGTGCAGTCAGTTCTCCACACTGCTCCATATTTACAAACTGACACATTGGCCTCAATGCTTTAGCTTTTAGAGACCTGTGTCACATTATAACTCTGCCAGGTATAATGTATGCAGGGTAGTTGTTCCCATGTTGTAAGCCATGTAGAACTGATGCAGTGAAATTTACATCATTTTACTGTGTCACTCTACAACTTGAGTCCATCACAATCTCTACGCCTTCTCAAACCAGGTTTAAGGATTGATGCAGGGCTGTTAACATAGAACTCGCCTCTGTGTTCTGATTCATTGCTGGAATTGAGGAAGTCTTACAGCCAATTCAAGCAATGCATCACTTTAGCGCCAAAATATGAGTCAGAATTTCTGACGCATTTGTGAATCTTGGCGCCATGGAATACTGTATTGTAAATACAGTGCATCCATTGCGTCATTAGGGTATTTGCTGCAGGCACAAGAAATCTGACACATAGATGCCGATGTGTCAGTTCTTGTAAATATTCCTCTTAGTTCCATTTATAGAGATATGTCTTATTGTGAGCAAGGGCCAGTAAATGAGTAGATAAAGGCGTGGCATTAGGTATGAGTCACCTACTGGAAATTATTTTAAAATACTACTTATTTGTCAATAAACAGATCTGTAGTTATTCAAAATTCAACAAAGAGATTCTACCACTTTTCAATATCAGTCAGTCAATAACTTTATAAGATTCAAAAAAATCATAAAAGTTCACATAAAACATACATTCAAGAATAAAAGCTTCTCCACCAAGTTTAAAATATACAGGTCAAAAACAGATTGCGTCCTGATTGCATAACCCCTATTTATTACTTTTACATTGCATAACGTTTCCTTATTATAATTTTTTGGGGATAAAACTGAGCACAGAGCTACAGATAGAAACAGTTGATATTGACCATACGTAAATAAAACCCTACTTATAGGAGCAAGGACGAATTGTATTTAAAATCGGTTTAACAAAACGCACCCTGGGATCTTTGTATAATGTGCAAAATAGCATAATATGAATTGTACTTTGTTGTGCTAAGTTATCACACAGACACGGGGGGAGTCTCTCACACCACCCCGCCTGTTTCAGAAAAACCACAAGAAAGTGCAAAGTGCCTAGTTGAAATCAGGTCATTAAAAAACGTGAATGAGCTTGGCAGGTAAAAGACAAATACAATTGTTGCCAATTTGGGAGAAAACAGTCCAATCTTTCCGTAGCCCAATGTGATATTCTCAGATCAGATTGATATGCATCTTTTATAACCGTTTTCATATTCGATTGTATGGTCTCCAGTTTGTCATAAAAGTTTTCTAGTCCTATCCTATAAAAAGTTTGTTTGACATAACATTACCACCGGACTGCCATTGCATTATCTCGATTTATACAATCTCTTAAAATGCATTGTGAGAAAGAAAGTTCTTCTGTAATCCAAATTTTTCCCCTCAAAAACCGGGAGCCTTTAGTATGCTGTCTACAATATAGTCCATGCCCACCTCAGAATGGCAAAATGATATTGGGGAGCTATTAGGGATAAGTAAAAGTCTCTTTAGAAATGTATTCTCTAATGTTTGGATTTGTAGGCTCTTATGGTATCCCCAAACACCAGCCCTGTAAGTGGCCCCCGACAAACATTTGTATTTATACAAAGTTATCAACTCATCTACAGGATTATGGCCAAGTTGGCAGCAAAACGAAACAACCCCTAAGTGGCTCTACTTGTTTGTTGTACCCTGGATACTATAAGTTGATCTCAAAGCAAATTAAAGTTAAAAACATTCCCCAAATAGGATTTTTTTCACTTTATATATAACTTTTCCTTTGACTGTATATTTTGGTGTTTTCGTTAATTTTGGCCCACATACCATAATAAAAGATTTCTTGAAATTCACCTTTAAATCTAAAGACAACATGTACTCAATAAAAGTATCTAGAAACCCCTGAAGGCCATTGGCTGTCAGGGCCATCAGGACTGTGTCGTCAGCATAAGACAGAAGAGGTACCTGTTTGCCTTCTATTTTAGGAAAATCCAAATGTTGATTTAGCAAAAACTGTTCAAGGCCTTTGGTGTATATCAAAAACAGAAAAGGAGCCAATATGCAGCCTTGTCGTACTCCCTTTGTAGATGCAATGGGCTTGGTCTTTTATCCCCCTGACCGTTAGCAGATAACTACAGACGTGGAAGCATGTGGTCTATGTAAGAGGGTGAGGAGTGGTTCCTCAAAGCCCAGATCTTCCATTAATGACCACAGCTTCCCCCAACACACTGTGTCGAAGGTGCGGGATAAGTCCATGAAGGCCAATCGATGCCCCTCTGGCCTTCATGTGCTTACCCATGATCATGGACAAGCTGAGGCATTGCTCAGTTGTTTTCATTCCCTCCTTGAACCCATATTGGGTATATGAAATTAAGCCGGAAGTATTAGCCCATGACTCTAAACGTGCAAGGATTACCCTTCCCATCACCTTGCACGTGGCGTCAATAAGAGAGATCGGCCTATAGCATGTTGGGTCATTTCTGTTTCCCTTTTGAAAAATTGCCACCGCCACTGCTTTTTTCAATGATAGTGGGATTTGGCCCGCTATGACTGCTCTAAAACATTTAATATCAAGGAGCCCCTTATCACTGGATTCCTTTTAAAGAAGTCCAATGGTGCCCCGTCTGGTCCTGGAGATTCAGAATCAAGGCCCTTTCGCAGGGCCTCCTCCACTTCACCTAAAGACACAGATGCACTTAACTGCTAAGTGGATTCAGGATTAAAGCATATGTCTGTCTGGTAATCTTGGTGAATAATACCCTTTGGGTTACAAATCTTAGAATAATGAGACTCCCAGGCTGCCGCGTTATGCTAGTTTCCATGCTCCTAGTTTTGTTTGTGAAAAGTGGACGGTTTATCATCTCCCAGAAGCTCCTGGAATCCCTTAGGGCACTTGCTTTTTCCAAATCATCCCAGGCCTGGTGTCTCAGTCTGTCCTTTCTACATTCTATTGTCTTCTTATAGGACTGTCTGGCTTCTATTATCACAGCCCTATCTCAGGGAACTTCACTTAGTGCTTTCTTTAGAGCTTTATTTGCCACTGAACACTCAGTGTTAAACCATTTAAATTTGGGATAGCTTTGTTTTTTCACCTGATCTGAGCAGGTTTTTGGCCACGTCTTTGCAGATGGTTTCAAAACTCTGTATAATGGAGTCTGGGGGGGCTAGATAGGTTAGGCCGGTCATTACTTGGGTTACGTTTGTCCTGATGATGTTCTCCTCGAAATTGGTCAATCATACTCCACTTTAACCTTACCCTTTGATTACAATTATGTTTTATTGGGCAATCCACAGCCCTCCTTCTCTTCTGTGCTGTAACTTTTAAAGAGGCTATTAAAGGATTGTGGTCATTGGCCAGGTTGGGTTTGACCATGAAACTATCTATGAGGTGTGAATACCTACTAGAGATCAAATGAAGTGAATTGTACTGGTTCTGCCCCCCCCCCCCACTGAAATGTCGGAAGAGACACCTCCGTACTGTCAACCAAATTATTAACCAGACATAAATCCTTTACTACAATAATTGAATTTATTGTGTCAGCCTGGGGAGTATGTTTATGTGGGCTAGAGGTTGTTCATACAAATCTAGGAGCCCACATACTTTATTACCACTGTGCTGACATAAAGTGCAGTTAAAGTCTCCAACCCTGATAATACATAACAGGGAGAATATTAATGCTATTTTGTCAATTTCTTCTTTAAGTAAATTTATAACCCTGGGGAGTATGTTTAATGTGGGCTAGAGGTTGTTCATACAAATCTAGGAGCCCACATACTTTATTACCACTGTGCTGACATAAAGTGCAGTTAAAGTCTCCAACCCTGATAATACATAACGGGGAGAATATTAATGCCATTTTGTCAATTTCTTTTTTAAGTGAATTTATAACCCCATTGCATTGAGAGTCAAAAATGCTGTAGTACCAGTTAACTAATAATAAAGTTGATCAGATTAAGAAACACAATTAGCTGGAACCAAGGAGAATCAATTACTTTTTCTATTACAAGAACCTTGTACTGTACCGAGATCATGGTTACCAATCCACCCTTTGCCTTCCCAGACCAGGAAGGTTCTGCAAGGACATTTAAGGAAGAGTATCCATCTATATTGACATTCTTTCTACTCCACGTTTCCTGGGTACAGATAATATCAAATGATTTTACATACCGAACCCATACCTCATCTATTAACTTTGGGGTGATCCCTACAACGTTCCAGGAGAGCAAACGAAGTAGGCGGCTATTTTGATGTAAGTTTGACACTTGCACAGCGTTCCCCTCGGAACTGCTAAAATTCTGGTCGGGTAAAGAGATAGTTGAACCCGGACCTGCCGTACTTGGGATTGTGCTGTGTAGCTGAGGCAGAGAACATTTATCATACCCCACGAGCTGCTCTCAATAAAGGTTTCCTTGAATTCCCAGTTGTAACAGGGATGTTGACAAAGTCATTAAGCGAATCATGTAAATTCTCCTCCGGTGTGACCCTTTAGTGGATAGTCAATCTAATTCTGCTAAATCGCTTAATGGCGCAAAAAGATTTCTATGAAACCAGGGTTAAGGCTGAAGGTGCTGATTGATCATTGGGCGTCTCTCTTCTTCCATAGTGTAAATAACAAGTATGGGTGGTGGATAAAAAAAAACTGTGGTAATACAGAAATTGAGTGCTTGTTGACCGCTAGATTAGCCGTCATGTCTAATATTGATTTTATCAGGCCTGGGGATCTAAAGGTCAGCACTACACAATCCCCTGCCAAAATTAGTTACACCTACCCACCCAATCCTGCGGGCCATCTTAAATTCTGAGAATAAAAGTCTGTTATCAAACCCTGTTTTAATATTTACAAAGTGCAGTGCCCTATTTCTCAGAGAAGACCTGTGTTCTCTCTAGCCAGACGGCAACGGGGGAACATTGGCTAACACAATAATGTAAGGAGTAGTTTGTGGGGGGAGGTGCGGATTAATGTCAGTGCCACTTGTGATTAAATCATCTGTCTGCCGACTTGCAAAAGTACTTTGGCTTTGCTGTCTATTATCTGGTTTGGAATGTACCTTACCAGCCGACTCCATGTATAGAGAGTCAGTGGCCTGTCCATTTTTTCGGAGCAGACTCTGACTCTGGAATGAGGGCTCACTATCATACGAATAAGCTCTCCTTTGATCTAGCCCATCCTGTAACATGACGTTTGGTGGGGGAATCAAGGACGGCACATCCCCTCCTGCCGCCCCATTCATAGTCCTGATTGGCCTCTGCATGCGATCTCTTAGTGGTGGAAGTGCGCTATTAGTTTTCTCTTCTAAACAGTGTAGCCTATTCTCCATATCAGTCAACATTTGCAAGATGGGGTTTAAATGTACTGATATTAATGCTTCCAATTTAACCCAGAAAGGATTGGATTGGATTGGATTGGATGCGGATTTGTAAAGCGTGTGGTTACCCTGGAGCGTCCCAGCGCTGTAGAACCCAGACAACTGAAAACAGAAAGTGGAATTAAAGGCCCTGAGGGAACAGAAATGTTTTCAGGAGCTTACGAAAATGAAGAAGGTTAGGTTCAGCTCGGAGCTTAAGTGGTAAAGAATTCCACAAGGTTGCTGCATTGATGGAGAACCGCCGTCCACCTGATCGCGTCCTTTTTACTCTGTGGACTTTGGCTCGACACTCATGATCTGAGCGAAGGGGCCTATTAGCTTTATAGGGGAGCACTAAGTCCTTCAAAATAGGGGGACCCTTGCCTTGTAATGATTTGTGAGGAATACAAAGGGATTTAAACTTCATCCTTTCGCGGACAGGCAACCAGTGCAGCATTATAAGGGCTGGTTTTGCTGATGACCTTGCACGAGTACCTGTTAGCAGCCTGGCTGCAGAATTCTGTATGTATTGTAACATATTAATAGTCGCTTCAGGAGCACCCAGGTATAAGGCGTTGCTGAAGTCTAACCTTGAAAGGATAAATCCCTGAATCAGAAGTTTCTTTGAGGGGGAGGGAAGAAGGGGAGAACCTTACGAGCTGAACGAAGCAAGCCAAAACAAATACCCGCAGTTTTCTTAGCTTGAACTTTAAATGAGAGATCCCAATCAATCCACACTCCCAAACTTTTGTATTCACTTTTAGGAAGCGAGGGATCACCCAAACAGGCCGGCCAAATGGCATCAGGCAAGGATGTCATCTTATGCCCCAAGAGCATTAGCTCGGTTTTTGAGCCATTAAGTTTGACTGCGGACTTACTCATCCACATGTGTATTTCGGCAAGGCATGAATGAAGGGTTCCAGAACTTTGGTCACATTGGGCAAGTGAGACGACAAGTTGGGTGTCGACAACCTCCTCCAGTGGGGACATGTACACGTTGAATAAGGTGGGGCTCAGTGAGGAGTCCTGCGGTACACCACACTGGAGGGGGATCAGACTAGATTGTGCATTTCCTTCCCAGACTTGATAGGTCCGATTGTCAAGGAAGTAAGTTATAAATGCCAATGCCGTACCTGAGACTCCGATGTTAGATAGGCGCTGAATTAAGATACAGTGGTTGACGGTATCAAAGGCTGCACTCAGATCCAGGAGGATCACTGCCACGGATCCTCTTGAGTCCAGAATGCACCTCGCCTCTTCCATAGCTGCAATCAGGGCCGTTTCTGTTCCCTGACGAGGACGGAAGCCTGTCTGCGAGCTCCGAAGTAGCTCGTTAGATTCCAGAAAAGAGGATAGTTGCTGATTCACCATCTTCTCCGCAATCTTACTGAGTCCCGGTAACAGTGATATGGATCTAAAATTGGCCAGTTCTGTAGGATCCATCTGAGGTATTTTTAGTAGAGCTTTCACAATCGCGCCTTTCCAGCTGGGGGGGACAGTGCCTTGACCAAGAGAGGCATTAATTAAACTAGTGACAGGTGGTGATATGATGGTAGAGACCTGTTTAAGAATGTACATAGGTGCGGGATCACTCGGCGATCCACTTTTCATAGCTAATAGGCTTTTTTCCACATCTTCCACTGCAACTGGAGCAAAGGTATTCATCTGAGGACCATGTGCCTGAGGCCTAATACTCAGGTCTGGAGTATCCCCTGATTGCGGCAACGTTTTTAAAATGTTCTGAATTTTGGAAGCAAAGAACACAGCGAGCTGATTACATTTCACTCCCGAAATGTCCGGGGCCACAAGGGGGTCAAGAATCTTTAATAATTCCTTAATGACCTGGAAAGTTTCTCTCGATGAGTTGGAAGATGTCCTAATTCTCTCTTCAAAGACTTTATAGGCTCTTATCGCCACCCGGTAGGTTGTCTTACTGTGGTCTTTCCAGTCCTTCCTCCAGATACGCTCAAGTCTCTTACATTTTCTTCTTTGAGCTCTAAGTTCTGGGGTATACCAGGAAGATTTGGACCCTCTGCCCTTTTTCTCCCCTCCGCTGTTAGCACAGTCAATGCAGATACCTCCTCTACCTGAACTGTGCACAAGCTGACTTCTAAACTAGGTTCATTATCTATTTGTTCACACTCTCCACTCAGAGGTTTAGAAGAGGGATAATTCTGTTTTGATGATTTAGGTGCTGACTGCCCCCTTTTTAGGTCTCGCTGAGTCAGCACTTGCGCTGCTTTGCGAGAAATTTAGTGAGTGGCTTTTCAAAGTGCTGCCAAAGGCTTTTCTGACTGGGTGTGAGTGTTTGATTGATTCAGATGCTCCGTCCATCACCACCCCATTTTGTACCGCTTTTCCTGGCCTCAAGCTTGTGTGCACGTGGGCAGCTACCATGTGGGTTTCTGTCAAGGCTCATTAAGCCTTGCCTGCCTCTCACCGCGCTCTTCAGCTTTTGCCGACACGCACGCACCTTAATTAACTTTCGTGCATGTCTTGGTCCCCACTGTGTGCCTCACATCTTTTGGCTTCACTCTGCTATCTGGCTTTCCTCACGGCACCCCTCCACCCCTCTCCCACCACAGAGCGCGTCTTGCGGCCATGGTCCTTAACTTCGCCTCAGTTCCAGCCTGCAGTCGGGTGTGCTTCACTTCCTCATACTAAAACTATCTGGGGCCCTACCCTATTGACAGCACACCGGTTGCAAGCAATGACTCCCTTTGCAACCGGCAACGTCTGCTTCAGTTTTTGGAGATTGGGAGGTAATGCTCAAGTCCTCTGTGAATCTTCCAGGTGTTTCAGGGTTCCAAATGCCGCCACACAGCTACCCTTTCTGGATGACACACCTCTGCGTCCTACCACTATACCTGAGTCATCTGGGCACTGTAGATCCGGTCCACCCTGCCTCAGCTCACCAGGCACAGCACTTCATGAGGCCCCTTGCCAACGCATTGCTTGCACCGCATCTGTACCTGGTTGTCGAACGCTACTCGCGGAGGATCAGTGTGTACCCATGGCAACAGCACTTAATCTTGCCCCAGGGAGCCCTCACCGGAGTACTCAGTTTCTTTATGGGCTATGGGGTGCCTTTTGTTCACTGCCGGTTGCCTCACGTTAGCCCAGCAAGGCCCGGGCGCCTGGGTTTCATCTAAGAGCACCTCCGGTGTCCAACCGTCAAGCCTGGACACTCACCAACAGCCCCACCCAGCCTCAGCTCCTGTAGACGGCACACCAACCGTTCACACCGCTATGTGTGTTGCATGCTGTCCGGGCGAATGCACACATTCTGTGTGCCTAATTGATATTCAGCCACAGTTCATGCTAAAATTAAGCATGCCAAAAACCATACACATTTGGTATCTTTTATAACACTATCTATAACACTATTTAAAGGAACTTGAGGCTTCATGAGCTGTCACGGAATGGGAGGGTGCCTCTGATCAAACAATCGTCAAGGCTGCACACTCTCTGGTAAATACCTTCTCATGGCTCCGTATGAATGTGTCAAGGTGCTCGACAGCAAAGCTTATCAGTTGCACCTTCTGATTAACCACCAGCAAAACATCCTTAAAATAATTCTTCTGAATTGAATTGCTTTGTACATAGTGTGAATGTGTTCATTCATTTATCTGCATACCAGCACTGCAATCAGAAAAAAACCCATGAAATTTAGAACTTCAGTTACCACCACAACCCGACTTATTCCGTACCACAAAAAAACATATGCCAGCCTGGACTGAACCACTATATTAGCCAAACTATTCTCAGACAACTACTCCTTCATGAAAAAGGAGGTGGCCTGAACCAGGTATTACTAGAAATTCTTTACTCAAGGCACGGGCAACGCCACTACCTATGTGAATTGTTCACCTCTTACCTCTATGGTCGAAAATAATTTGCAAAGAAGGAATACTCTAGATCCTCACAATGCCCTGTCCCTGTTAGAGTTCCCCAGGGATCTATTTGTGGTCACTTTATGCTCTGCTGGTACATGGAGCCACTTTTAGGACTGGTCGGTTAACAAGACATTGATATCCACCATTGTGTAGATGACATCCGACTATACCTTAAAGTGTCACTACTTAAAGGGATCTTTAAACTAGATGCTACTTGATCATATGATCATATGAAATTCAATCCAACAAAAACTGAGTTTGTCCGCACAAAGGAATCAACCCTTGTATTCCTCATTTAGGTGTTAATCAGCCGATAATCCAACTCAACCCTCTCTGTCCTTCAAGAACCATATCAAGAAAATATAACGTTTTCAGCTTACAACCTAATATGTGTATTTGTAAAGTGAACACTCACCTCTGGGTCTCTTGCACTGAAAGAACAGATATTTTACTCTTACCCAGCTCAATGTTACTTATTTAATTGACCTCAGATGGATTAGCTTATTAATGGACCCACCAGAATTACAACTTTTGACTATGAGGTCAAACTCGAATTCCTTTACTAGATGCATTAATCCACTGAGCCAACAGCCTAGATCACTTCCTCCCTGCTGTGCATTTCTGGGCCACAGTAAGGACCTCCTCTTATCCCACAATGACAGAGGCAACATTACAATCAGTGGACTCCAATTGTTCATCATTAACACCCAACAAAACATTCCTCCAAGCAGTGACGTGAATAATCATTAAATACAGTTTGAGCAATTGTTCCCTAACTAACAATAACTGCATTGCTCCTTCACCCTGCCAGAATCTACTTCAAGGCAACCTACCTGAACAAACCTGATCTAAGAGAATCACTTTCGCCTTTGCACCGAATCACCTCAATGATTTCATCACTAAACTCATTGACAACAAAAAGCTCTCTACTGATAAGCAACTTTATATTGGAGTTTAACATTATGTACCATGTTTTACTGATATCTTGTGCTTACCTTATTTGCACATTGTTTCAATAAAGTTTTCTTGAACTAAAAAAAAAAAGAATTAAACGTTACACCCAGATAAGCAACTTACAGCCTGATTCATCAATCTCCCGTTTTGCGAGGCCCTAATAGCAAATTATAGCGATTCGCTATTAAGGGCTCGCAAAACGGGATTCATGTAGGATTAGCAAAATGTATTGCGATTCCTACTGATTCCTTATTTGCGATTAGCAAATTGCTAATCGCAAATAAGGAAAAACTCCCCATACATTCCTATGGGCCAAAAGGCCCATAGGAATGAATGGGGAGTATTCCTTATTTGCGATTAGCAATTTGCTAATCGCAAATAAGATTGCGATTTGAAGGGTGCCAGGGGTGTCCAAAGGACACCCTGTAGCACCCCTCAAATGCACATTTGAACAGGTGTTGCGCACACACATGTCCAGAGGACATGTGTGTGTGTAACATGCAAAAGAAAAAAATGCACTAAAGTGCTTTTTACTCTTTTTTTCGCAATTTACCACCAAGTCAGACTTGGTGGTAAATTGCGACCAAATATTGCGAATTCGCAATTTCCAATTGGTTGATGAATTGGATTTAAGGAATCTCTATTAGAGATTCCTTAAATCCAATTCCTCGCAAATATGCGATTTCGGTAATAGCGATTTTTGCATTTGGGATGATGAATCCCAAATGCAAAAATCGCACTCGCAAACGGCCAGATTCTCAGAATCTGGCCATTTGCGAGCGCAATTCATGTTGATGAATATGGCCGTTTATACTCTTTGTCTGCCCACTCAAAGGCCATATCACATTACCTTCTGCTGACCTGTGGACACACATTCAATCTGAATATTAAAGTGTGAATGTAGCATGAGTCTTTGACATTGCCGTTCCATAGTTACAATTCTCCCTTTACTGAGGTCAATGAAAGAAACTACCCCTAACTTTCCAGCTTCTAATCACTCTTATGTTGAGTCCCACACTGAACACCTGTCTTCATTGCTGTGCAACAACTACCTCAACTTCAACTGAAATAAAAGGAGACTACAGCCTATGATATGGGTTCATCGGCACCGATAAAAATCAGTCCTTCAATGTGTGTGGAGGATTACTCAAGGAGCTGGTGTCTAAGAATGTGAGTTATGTTCTACTTTGACAACTTCTACCGAACCAAGGACAATATTGAACTGAACACGGAGATCCTTGGCGCACTTAAAGTCCACCATTGAGTTTGCTCGGGTGTGACTTGTAGCCGGAATTGTTGATTTCTGGGTACTGAGCTTTTAGCTATGTTTCCCACTTCCTCCTCTTTTTCCACTCCCTTCTGCACTTCCCTTTTCTCTATCCCTCAATCTTTCTCTATCCCACTCCCACCTCCTCGCTATGTTCTCTCCTTTACCTCTACTACCTCTCTGTCCGCTCTCTAACTCTCACTTCCTTCTCTTTACTCCCTCAAGCACCCCCTCTCTTCTGTGGCTCTTTTCCTTTTCTCTAGTCTACTTCTCAGATACTCCTTTTCCCCCATCATCTATCTAACTTCAACTACTGCTTCCTGTCATCTCACTCCACTGCCCACGCTCTCTCAATGTCTCCTCTTCTGTATTTCTCTTGTCCTCATCACTACTACTCCCTTTATCGATATAATGTTCTTGGTTTCTGTTATATTCGTGGCAATTGCTTCACTGGTGGTTACTCTGTAGAGCAGCCTTACTTCTCAGTGCTATTGAAAACTGTTAAATAAATAACCAAAACAATGCAGAGAAAATGTTTGAGGTAAAATCTCGGCCCCAGCCGTATGCTTTTCAATGAGTAATGTACTGATGACCCTTGGACCTCCGTTTTAAGCCTCAGTGTTCACACAGGATATTGTCCAGTAATCTCGGACTGCCATAGGACCCCAAGAAAAGGCCTCGTGGGTGGTCTGACCGTAAATCCACGTTGGCTCATGGCAAATGACGGTTAATCGCTCATAATTTGAGATTATGAAGAAGCAAGGTCTGGTAAATGATTACGAATACCTGTAAAATCCTCTGTATTTGTTTTGAACATGGTGTTTCTTCCTGTGCTTGCTATTATTTGCTATTATTGTAGTTTAGGGTTTTAATTTATTACCCTCCAAAATATTTTGGGATAGCTTTATTCTTGCATTTGGTGGTTTGCATATATAATGGAGGGAAATTACGGCTTTTGCTTATTTTCTAGTCACTTTTACTGATCCTGGCATTAAAATAGTGGTCAGGCCGCTGAAATACCGGTCAGTTGGCAACCCTAGTGGCAGCCATGTCAGACATCCCCTTTAGGAAAAAGAAACTCCTCTTTTCTGATTTGCTTGGGCGCTCAGTCTCCATTACTCGGAAGCGCTCCTATCGCAGAACAATGCAGAAAGGCTTGTCATTCATTTATTCACCCAGGAAGTATGGTTTGAAGATAACATGAAGCAACGTCCTTAATGGATCACTGATCATGGTTGAAACAAGACATTGGCAACCACAAGTGTCCCCTGAGGAATTCACTGGTCTGTGAAGAGGGCAAAAGGCAGAGAAAGAATAATACCGCAGACTGGGAAATGAGAATAGAAGAAATATGAGAAAAATAGCGTTGGGAGAAAAGCCTGGGCGCTGCACTTTCTGTGATAAACAATCCAGAGGGAGGAAAGGAGTTCTTTTAGTTCTGAGCATGTGTGTGGCTACGTGGCTGAAAACCAATAAGGCTGACTGATTGCATCATTTCTCACGACGGAGCCACCGTATGAAATCCTTTTGTATGTTTCCTGAATGTGATTCATGCTTTATGTATTTTAAATGGTTTTAGGTTGAGCGCGGCCTTATAGTAAAGGATGGAGCTGCCAACCCCGGCCCCCTGAACCACTTCAGGGGACTTTAGTGATTTAGGTCCATTGCCCTCAGGCTGCCTCGGCAATCACAGCCATTCTCCGGGAAAGATTTAATGCAGATTAATGTCCCTGCGCATATGTGAGGTTGGCTTTTAAGAAGTTTAGATTGCGCTGAGCTTCGAAACCCCCTTACTCAGTGGTTTCTTAGGGCCACGTGGGAGGGGCATGCAGAATTTGCCACAATGTCATGTGGTAATTATGCATGAAAATACTGGATCATATATTGGGAGCTAAAAGTATCAAGAGAACTGTTGTCAATGACATACGTTTCTTGCGTAAGGGCCCCTCCACGTAGTCATACAACGTCTAAATTATATTTCTATTTATTTGAGGGGGTGGGAAGTTTGATGTGGCCAGACTCAGTTTTTTTTCTTTCTGCTACTAAGAGCATGAATATGATGAAAGTGAGACTGCAACCAACAGCCCGTCGGCAGCAGTCCCCCCGCCATTGTAATACTGATTACTGCCCGCCACATTAGAATGGCGTGCGGATGGTTGGCGGTCTGAGAGACTGGCCGCCATGGATCCGATGGGCTCAAGGCACCCATCGGTCCGTCGTAGGAATTGGGACCATACAAAAGTGGCGTTGCCTGCCAGGCACCTCTGCAGGGTTTACCCGCCATGAAAAGGCAGGCGGAAAGGGACATTGGGGGTCCATAGCGGCCTACCCTTCCTGCCTAAACCTCCAACTTGGCACCTGGGGGACACCTAAGGTGCCCCCCAACATGTCCCCACACCATGGGGCAGACACCACATGGAGCAGGGATATGCACTGGGTGCATATTTTACACTGTGGCGTGGGCTGCAGCCCGCAGCACCCACCACAATACAAAATAAACACTTTCCGACTGCTTTGAAGGTGGTCACGTTGTGATTCGGGGTGTGGGACTGCTGACAGCATGTCGGGTAGTCCCATTTCCCTCCGGATATGCAAGTGCTATTAAATGGGCACATACCCCTACTAAGCACAGTCAGTGCTCAGTGCTCAGACTGTGCATAGAAGTGACTCCCTCAATAGCTGCAAGCCCCATCGGGGGGCAAGCCCTTAAAACACATAGTCTGCACTCAGTGCACAGACTGTGTAGATTTCACTCCCTGCCAGGCACACAAGCCCCATTAGATGGACAAGCCCGTACTGTGCATAATCAGTGCTCAGTACAGAGCCTGTGGGTAGAGCCCACTCCATCTAGAGACCTTAGCTTGATTAGGTGAGTAAGTTTTTACTAGGCACAATCAATACTGAGTGCGCAAGCTGTATTTAGAGCCCACTCCCTCCAAGCATGCAAAAGCGCAATGAGTTGAGCATGCCCCGTCTAAGGACAATCACCACTGAGTGTGCAGACTGTGTGTAAGCCCACTCCATTCCGAGACCTAGGCACCATTGGGTGGACAAGCACCTACTACGCACAGTTTGCGCTCATTGCATAGACCGTGCAGAGGGTGTAAGCTCTCATGAGCCATAAGCACAATTAGATGGACAAGTCCCTACCATGCACAGTCAGTGCTCAGTGCAGAGACCGTTCATAGACCTCACTCCCACCAGACACAAGCCCCATTAGGTGGGCAACCTCCTACTATATGCAATATGCGTTCCTGGGGCAGACTGGGTGCAGAACTTATTCCCTGTAGAAACCCATGTCCCATTAGGAGGGCAAGTTCCGATTGCACAGTATGCAGGCTATGCCTAGAACCCACTCCATCCAGACACGCAAACCCCATTAGGTGGACAAGCCGTACTCCTCAAGTCAGCGATCGGTACACAGACGCAGCATGGAGTGCCCTCCCTCCAGACATACAAGTCCCATTAGGTGGGCAAGCTCCTACTATATACTGTTTGCGCTCAATGCGCAGAATGTGCGTAGAGCCGACTCTCTTTAAAGACCCGAGCCTCATTAGGAGGAGAAGCACCTAGTACGCACAGTTTGTGCTCAGTGAGTAGAGCCCACTCTCTCCAGAATTCAAGCCAAATTAGGTGGGAAGCCCTTACTATGCACAGTCTCATTATCATAGAGCCCACTTCTTCCAAGCAAACAAGCCCCCTCAGGTGGGCAAGCCCCTGCTATGCACAGCCTGGGCTCTCTATGCTGCTGTTTATGGAGAGCCCATTCCCCACCCATACTAAAGCCTCTATATGTAGTGAAGGACATACTATGTACAGGTAAATATGTTATTAATTATTTACTATACATTAAAAATAAACATAGAAATTTACTGAAAAAAGCAAAGGTTAATATGACATTATAGTTAGGGGGGGGAAATAGTTTTTTTCCCTCTATGTTAAAATAGACCCTAGCAATTCACTGAAACAAAGGTTGGAATGAGGATGAAGTTAGGTGAAAATGTCAGTTAAAAAATTACATTTTTAAACTGACTATTGCAAGTGACCTAAAATGAGCAAAGAGGGTGTTGGGGTGGTGTCTGATTGCTCGTTACCCTCTCCACAAATACTGCAAATCTGGTTGCCGGATGTCTGGTGGTGTCTGATTGCAGGTGACTTCTCCACAAATTCTGAACACCTAGTTCAGGGCGTCGGGTAGTGTTTGATTGCCTGTTGATCTCTACACAAATACTGCACACCTGGTTGCAGGGTGTCAGGTGATGTCTGGCTGTAGGTAACCTCTCCTCAAATATTGCACATCTGGTGCAAAGTATCAGACTGGTGTCTGATTGCCAGGTGACCTCGCCTCAAATACTGCACACCTAGGGCCGTATTACGTATTGGCATTGTTTGTGACCAGCACATCTTTGAAAAGGTGCACCGGGTGCAAACAATGCCAGTGTGCTCCATTATGGTGAATGTGCTGCCTTGGGGGCAGCCATGAACTTGCACTGCCCTGGTAGCAGCGCATTCATGTGAAAAAACTGAGCAGCTGCTCCGTATTTTCACAGTGCAGGCAGCAGACACCTGCACTTTCAAAGGTCCCCTTGCAGGTGGGTGCAGTCAGTGACAAGGGGGTGTCTGGGGGGGGTCCATGGACCCCCTTTACACCCTGCAGAGGCTGCTGTCATGAGGAGCACTGAAAGTGTGCCTCCTTTTAAATGGTGCACTGTCAGTGCGCCTCCTGAGGGCTTCTTTGACTCTGCGCCTGCGTCTGTAATATGGCGCGGGCGCAGAGTCAAAGGAATTTCCTCATTCGCATAGGACACACCCGTATGCAAATGAGGGAACCCCCTCAGTTGATAGCGCTGGCGCCAGTGCTATCTATATTATAGAAGTGGACGCACAAGTGACTGCGCCCCCTTCTATAATACCAAAGTGCCCCGGAGGGCGTGCAAAGCGGGCACAAATGCCTGTTGCGTCCCCGGGGCACCTTATGTAATACAGCCCCTGGTTTCAGGGTGTCAGGAGGTGTTTCATTGTCTTTTTATCTCCCCACAAATACTGCACATCCGGGTGCAGAGGGTCGGGCTGTGTCTGATTGCCAGGTAACCTCACCACAAATACTCCACACCTGTTTGCAGGGTGTCAGGGCGGTGTTTGATTGCAAGGCTGACTTTCAATAAATACACCACACCAGGTTGCAGCGTATCTAGTTGTTGTCTGATTGCCTGGTGACCTCTTCACAAATAATATACACCTTGTTAAGGGCTGGTTGGGGGATGCCTGATTGCCAGGTGACCACTCCACAATTCCTTCACAACTGGTTGGAGAGTGCAGGGAGGATCACTCTGTGATCACCTTATAAAATGTTTAAGAATAATGTATGATTCCTTCTTTCTAGACAAACCGAGGATTGAGTCAGCGAGTAGAGGGTGTAAAGAGGATCGTTTAAGGAAAGGGATTTGTGAAGATAATACATATTGTTAAGTCTAGCACGTACTGTTGTGTAGTTGCATTTGTATATGTGGATGGTGTACTATACAGCGGGGTAGCTGGTATTAATGCCCCGGTTACTTACCGGTAATCTTCATTACTCCGAGTCCATGTCTTCCTCGCCACTGTAATTACCCATGAGCCTCTGGCTCCACACAGAACTCCAAGTATAAAACAAAAAAAGGCTCTAGTCTCCTTCTCCCTCCTCCAAGATGGCCCCCACTGGCTCCAGCCAATCCCATAAAGGGATACAGAAATACCAACACGACCTGAAGAACCAAGCCGCAGACATGAAGCCACCAACAGGGCCGGGAGGGAAGGGAAACTATACTGTGGCGAGGAAGACATGGACTCGGAGTAATGAAGATTACCGGTAAGTACCCGGGGCATTACCTCCTCGTCCTGTCTTCCTCGCCACAGTAATTACCCATGAGCCGATACCAAAGCAATCAGCTTCATGCAAGGAAAACACTCCACAGAAATCATGCAGAGAAACATATTTAAATCACAAGAGGTACAAATATTCCACAGAAACATACACCTCAAGGAATTCCAGCCGACAGTACAGAAGAGGCGAAGGAAACAGAACCCCCAGCCCCAATCCGAAGGCGATAAAGGGACCCGAAAGAATGCGGGGATGACCAAGTGGCAGCCCGGCAAACATCCTCCACGGACACCCCCTTAAAAGCGGCCCACGATACAGAAACAGATCCGGTGGACCGACCCTGAACAGAAAGAGGGGGAAGATCAGAAACAGAACCATAAGCCAACAGTATGGCCTCCTTAAACCAACGACTGACAGTGGACAGGGAGGGCTTCAGGCCCCGACGAGACAAACCAAAATTGACAAACAAATTGTCAACCTTACAAAAGGAAGAAGTGCGTGATAAATAAATCAACAATGCACGACGTACATCCAACAGGTGGAGAAGGCAATCCACAGCCGAGGAAGGATCAGGACAAAGAATCGGAACAACCACTTCAGCAGAACGGTGAAAATAAGAATCCACCCCAGGAATAAATGTAGGATGAGGGCGCAAGACTACACGATCAGACAAAATGACCAAAAATGGAGCAGACCGCAGGAAGGCACCCAGCTCACCAATACGCCTGGCAGATGCAACAGCCACAAGAAACACCACTTTGAGTGTCAAGAACTTCATGCCCACCGACTCCAAAGGCTCGAAAGGAGCCAACTGCAAGGAACGCAATACCAGAGTAAGGTCCCAAGGAGGAGAACAGAAGATAGGACGGGGACGTGGCAAAGAAAGCGACTTAAAAAGCCGAGCCACCAAAGGAGAAATTTGAACCAAAGGCAGGACATGAAATGCCCGAATGGCGGCCCATTGAGCCCTGAGAGTGGAAATGGCCAAGCCCAAAAGGAAACCATCAAGTAAAAAATCCAGAATCCGAGCAGGGTCCAAAGAAGCCAACAACAGCCTGTGAAACACACATCAAGAGGCAAAGTTATCCCAACGCTCAGCGTAGGACTAAAGATTAGAAGGCCTCCGAGATTGCCGAATGACGCCAGCAACCGCAAAGAATAACCTGCACGCAACAGCGATCCCCTCTCAAGAGCCAGGCCCGCAGACCCAGGGAGCGGAACTCAGGTAGAGGCAGAAGAGGACCCAACAGAGGATAAGGCACGAACGGTAACGTCCAGCCTGGAGATACAGCCAATTCCAGCAATAGGGGATACCAAGGACGACGGCACCACCCCGGAGCAACCAGAAGGACAAACGACCCCTCCCTCTCGATCTCCCGCAATAACTTCGGAATCAGGGGAACGGGAGGAAAGGCATACAACAGGCCACTCGGTCAAAGGAACGACAGAGTGACCACACTCCAAGCATCCAGACAAGGCATAAACGTGTAAAAACAGGGGAATGCGGCAGAGGTCTGGGAAGCAAAGAGGTCTACAATCGGAGACCCAAACTTCCACCGCAACCATCTGAACATCAAGGGTGTCAGGGACAAAAACCCCATGGATGGAAACACACGGTTCAGACAATCCATCACAAAGCACTCCCAACCAGTCAGGAAAAGCTCAGACAGGGACGCCAGGCACACTTCCGCCCAACAACAAACCGACAGCCGAGGCAACTGAGGGAACGTGACAGTCTATCCGGACCGACACACGGTGACCCCGTGGAGATCCGAAAAGGTCAACAGACCCAACAGGAAGGACCCAGCCTCTCGTAGTCGGAAGAACAAGACAACACCGCCTGAGGCCAAACCCCCGATCCATAGAAACCCCCAGAGAAGCACCCTACCTCAGCAGGCCGGAATCAGCAGTGATAATCCGTGAGGGAACAACCAGAAACGGGCGGCCCCTGGACAGACGACATTCGGCCAACCACCACACCAGGACCATCCAAATCCCCGGGGACACAGGGAACAAAACACTCATATCCAGGGAACAGGGGTTCCAAATGCAACAAAAGTGCGGGACACCCACAGATATATGTGAAGGCGAGCCCATGGCACGGTCAACAAAGATGCAGACATCAGACCCCGAACCTGTAATCACAGGCTCACAGGATGAGAAGGCCTCGACAACAGGGACTGCACAGCAGACACCAGGGACAGAATCCGATCAGGGGTCAGGAATACCATCCCCAAACGAGACCCGAACAGAGCCCCAACGAAAGTCGACACCAGCGCCGGAACCAGGGAGGATATTGGAACAATCACCAGGAACCCGTGAGGCACCAGTCGAAGGCACACCTACCGGACATGCAACTCCGCCTCCGAAGAGAAGAAGCAGAGATCGAAATATCGGCGATAAAGGGAAAAACACCAATGCCCTGCCCTTGCAAATGGCCAATAAGAGGAGCCAGAACCATAGTAAAAATCCTGGGCGAAGGTACCCGGAACCGAAAGTGATGACCCAGGATGCAGAAACAGAGAAACCTCTCAGAATCTGGGTGAACAGGCACATGCAGATAAACATCGCTCAAGGCCATGGAGGCCAGGAAATCCCCATGAGATATCAGAGGGAGGAGCACCTGGAGGGAAACCAAAACGAATGTCGAACGACGAACAAGAGAATGCACCCATTACAAATCCATCACAAGTCTGAGATCCCATGTGCGTCTTGACACCAGAAAGAGGATGGAACAAACCCCCAACCCCAATTGATCGTCAGGCACGGGAACGACGGCCCCCTACAGAACAAGGGACTCGACAACTCCCAAAAGAGCCACTCGCATCAAAGCGTCTCCGGAACAAGGAGTGGACATGAAACCGTCTGGGGGAGCCAAGGAAAATCCAAGATGAACACTTCCCGACACCACCTGTAGCACCCACTGATCTGACACAGACCAGTGCCAAGATACCATGAAGAAAGTGACGCGACCCCTAACCGGACCCACACCAGTAGAGAACCAGTCAGGACTTGGAAGCGGGAGCGGAGGATGAGGAAGCACCCGAGAACTGGGAGCAACCAAAAGAAGGCGCACCCCGGACACGGCCCCTCCCACGAAAGGGCCAACCAGCACGACCCCACCCGGAAGCACCAAAAGCCCTCCGAGAACAAACGGAACGGAATCGACCAGCCCGTTCAGGAGCAAGGACTACACAGTCCTCCGCCGTCATCATCACCATCTCCAAAGATGAACCAAAGAGCCAAACCTCAGAAAAAGGGATCGTCATCAGGAGACACTGCAGCGCAGCAACCCCCTTCCAGGAGCGAAGCCACAACTGACGCCTCGCAGCGACAGAAGACCCCGCCGCAGAAGCCGCCACCTCCAAGTAATCAAAGAGACATCAGAAAGTAGGCGAACCTGCAGCTCCAACATAGCCAAAGTAGAAGAGAAATCGTCCCCCTGGCCCAACAATTCAGCCAAGGACTGAAAACCCTCAATCAAGGAAAGGAGCGCGCAAGAGGAATAGGCCGCAGCCCGGATATAAAACCAGCAGCTGCCAAAGTGCGACAAATCGCCCCATCCACAATACGAACCACAGGATCCGCAGGAGAGGAATCCTCGGAAACAACAGCCCCCTGAGAGGACATACAGGCCAACAATGAATCAACCCAACCGAGGACATGAAAAAATCAGCAAAGTCCAACAGAGGATAGCGTCTTCAAAAAAAGCGAAAAAGAGCCCATGCCCAAAAACTTTCAATACAGAAGAATGCAGAGGCAAAGAATCAGGCTCAGGACGCTGATACAGTGAAAAAGTCATCCCCCAGAGGCACGACCGACCCAGGAAAAACCCAGTACAAGGCGCAAAAGTGACGCATCACCTCCTTAAGGTCGGCACCCAGCACAAAGCGACCCTGGACATCATTGCCAGAGTCAACCTAAGGAGTGTCAACAATCCTCACCCATTAGATAGGAGGAACAGGCAATCAATCCTGCAAAGCAGGAACCACAGCAGAATTGCTCATATGCTGCAACCATCCCATGAAAGGAAAAGTCACACCAGAACCAGAATCCCCCAAGGGTGCAGGATCAGTAAAACACGAAGAACCACGCACCACGATGTCCCAATACATTTTAAGTCCAAGAGCCGCCAAGGCGGGAATTGAACCCTGGTCCCGGGCCAGACCTCTGCAGCAGGGTCTGCTGCTGTAACCATTGAGCCACGCTTCTCCACTGAGTGAAACAATGCACAGAAACCCCTTCACCGGTCAAAAAAGGCTGGATGTTGCCAAGCAACCAAAGGAAAACACCCATGGCACGCCCCCCAATTAGGACAAACATCGAGGAAGCCACGCGCGCCTCCCTAACGAGGTTCCAGACCCCCAACGGACACAATCCAGCAGCGCGCCTACCCCAGCCGTCCACAACCATCACGGCCAGTAGGTAAGCCCAAAAACAAGAAACCGGCAAAGATTTCAGCCGACTGCGTGAATCCCAGCATACAGGACGCGCGGTCGGCAAGGGGCACACCACAACATAACCTTCCGCTCAGCAGGAAGCGCAGGAGCGGCCCCAAGAAGCGAGCCCACCATGCGAACTCGCAGAATAAAAAGCACCACAAGTCCGCTGAAGCAGGACAAGGCGCCTGGCAATAGAAAAGGGGAACAAACACAATTTTAAACATCAACTATTAACATCACGAAGGAAATAAATATCGAAAACTAACTTCCCCCCATCCAAATACCCAAGGGCACAAGGGGTTGCACAAGCAAGACCCCAGCCCCAGTCACCTGACCAGCAGAGAACACAGCACTCGGAGTAGTGCAGAAAAAAAGAACAGGTCGTGTTGGTATTTCTGTATCCCTTTATGGGATTGGCTGGAGCCACTGGGGGCCATCTTGGAGGAGGGAGAGGGAGACTAGAGCCTTTTTTTGTTTTATACTTGGAGTTCTGTGTGGAGCCAGAGGCTCATGGGTAATTACTGTGGCGAGGAAGACAGGACGAGGAGGTAATGCAGCACACGAGGCATGTGCAGACAGAGTGCAGTCTATCTATGCAAGGCGTCCTTAATTCATCATTGTAGATAAGTGTCCATGGGAGGCAGCACTTCAGCTATTACCACTCCATCTCCCAAATCCAACTTCTTACTACTGGGTGCGTGCACTCTCTGTATCCTTGGTGTAAGATGAGGTAAAAGAGTTCAGGTCGAATGGCCAATGGCAGCCTGCTGCAGTGGTGCTGTGTGGCAGACGAGTAACCTAAATCAGACATCAAAAGACAGCTTTGGAGTGAAAAGGGCGGGAGGATAGTTTATACTAGTATGTTCTTCCTCTAAGAGGAAGTAAACATAAAAAGAGGCTTCGTTATATGAGTGCAGGAAACTGGGGAGGGACCTCAGCTCACCGAATTAAATGATGGGATCAGGAAGATGAGGTCGCAAAGACTCTTTGATGATCTGCTTGGCACACTCACCCTCCTGCTGGTAACGGGCCTCTGGAAACTGTGGCACCCCTTGCATAGGCAACCTCCAGGACTTGTGCTGCCACCTTTTCCTGGAAAACATGACCTGGCTCAATATCGCAAAATCATGGAGGACTTGATTTCAACAAGATAACTGAAATGCATTTTAAGATGGCATGGTAGCTCGTTTGGTTAGTGCATTACCTGCAGAGACGCGTGCTATCTGCACAGCACACTCTGTAATGCTGGTGTGTCGATTTTAACCATTTAATCCTCCAAGGTTGATAGGGCAAGTATTATTCGGTAACAGCAAAACCCTATAATTATGCTCTCCGGGAAACCTTTTAGAATATTATCAAGAGATTCTGTTTTATTGCCTTATTTAAACAGCTCAGAAGGCTGCTATGTTCAGGCAGTACACCACACAATCTCAAGAGCGAATTACACAATATCAGCCTGTTATGGTTGTTAAGATTTTACCACTGTGCAACCTGTTACTTGAAGTTTTACTAAAGTTAATATGTTTAGCTTATGTAAATGTTATTGCTGAAGCTCCACTGAGCCAATGTTTCTTATTGCTTTCATTAATAAAAGGTGCCTAGTAACTGAATACTTAAAGAATTAGTATTATGGTACTTGTAGTTTTGTTAAGCTGTCATAAATAGCGTATTTTAAATACCTCAGTGCAATGCTATGTTATGTTATTTTGTTATGTTCTGTTATGTTAGGCTACGTTATCGCATAGCACGCTTATTACCCGTGAGGATATCCAGGTGCCCTGTAGCAGGTGTGAGGCCAGACCTGGCGGGCCAATTTAAAAAGCCAGGTCTTCAGCTTCTTGTGAAAGTCAAAAAGAGAGGAGCAGACTCTGGTGTGTTGTGGGAGGTCGTGCCAGAGTTTAGGGGTCAGGTACGAGAAGGCGTGAACCTCTTCTCTGCTTCTGTATATGCATGGGGTGTGTGCTAGTGAGAGACCAGCAGAATGGAGGTGGTTTGAAGTTTAGTGGAAGTGACTGCGGGTGTTTAGGTAGGCAGGGCCTGTGCTGTGGAGTGCTTTGGAGGTGGGGTGAGGAGTCTTGCCCCGGTTACTTACCGGTAATCTTCATTGCTCCGAGTATAGTCTTCCTCGCCACATGAGTTACAAAGTGAGCTTCAGCTCCACGACAGAACCCTCCAAAGTAAAAAAAGCCTCCCACCCCCTCCCAACATGGCCGACCAGTCACAACTGACCTCTATAAGAGGCGGGCCGGCCCAACCAACAGCCTGAACTACCAAGCAAACAATGAAGCCGATAGCCAGACAGGGAGGGGGGGAGGGAACTCATGTGGCGAGGAAGACTATACTCGGAGTAATGAAGATTACCGGTAAGTAACCGGGGCATTACCTCCTCGTTAGTCTTCCTCGCCACATGACTTACAAAGTGAGCAAATACCCAAGCCAAAAAGGCTTCATTGACCACCATAAGAACAACACCACACGGTGATGCAGATAAACCAACACAAGGTTTATTCAGTACAATGCAAAGAAAACAGGGATTACAGCAAACCTGAATCCAGACCCAAAGAAAAAAAAAGGGCCAACAAGGAGCCGCAGCTCCTGCACTCAGAACGGCCCCAGCGAAGTCCCCAGGGACAGCACCCCCCAAGACAATGCGATAGTGTACCATGAACATGTGGGGGGACGACCACGTCGCCGCCCGACAAATCTCCTCAGTGGAGACACCCATGAAGGAGGCCCAGGACACAGAGACACTCTCGTGGACCGACCCTGGACCCCCGCCGGAACCACCGAACCCAGTGAAGCATAGGAAAGGACGAAAGCCTGATTAAGCCAGCGACTCAAGGAGGAAAGAGAGGGCTTGAGGCCCGAATGAACAGGACCGAAAGTCACAAACAGGCCATCACACCGGGAAAGGGAAGACGTGCGCTCAAGGTAAACTAAAACTGCACGCCGGACATCCAGCAAGGACAAGGGAGGATCCGTGTCGGGAGGGAACGTAGGCAAAGACACCTCCCGAGCCCGGTTCACCAGGGAAGGAACCTAGGGAAGGCAACGGGGGCCATGACGGAGAAGCAACCTGTCCGGCAAAACCCGCAAGAAGGTAGGGGAGCGGAGGAAGGACCTAAGCTCGCCCATACGCCCAGCAGACACCACCGCCACCAGGAAAAACCACCCCAAAGGTGAGAGACCGCAAAGCCACCGAGGCCAGGGGCTCAAAGGGAGGACCCTGAAGTGCTCGCAGAACGAGAGGAAGATCCCACGGGGGAGACAGGCAGAGCGTCCGAGGGCGACGGAGAAAACAAAACCCGGAGCAAGCGAGCCACCAGGCACTCCAGCCCGTCGAAATCTGGACTGCGGAACGCCCGCAAGGCCGCCCACCGGGCCCTCAGGGAAGAAGGGGCCAAGCCCAAGGAAAACCCCTTAGTCAGGAAATCCAAGACCCTCAAGGGATCCACGGAGGCGGGGTCAGCACCCAGCCGACCGCACCAACGCGAGAAAGAAGCCCAGTGCCGGGCATAGGAAGATAAGGTGGAAGACCTGCGGGAGCCATGCAGTGACCCCACAACCCCAGAAGAACAACCCCGAGCAAGCAGCGTCACCCGCTCAAGAGCCAGGCCTGCAGACGGAGCCGGCGCAACACCGACTCCGGTAGCGGGGGGCCTTTCAACGGAAAGGGCAGATCCGGGAACGGCCAGTAGGCCCGAGCCGCCAGCTCGTAAAAGAGAGGGTACCAGGGGCGGCGGACCCAGCCGGGAACCACCAGAAGTACCCTGGCTCTGTCCAAGCGAATCTTGCAGAGGACCCGGGGAATCAGTGGGAACGGGGGAAAAGCGTACCGCAGACCGGAAGGCCAAGTGAATGACAGAGCATCCACCCGCCACACCTCCGGACCCGGGAGGAGAGAGCAGAACTCGGGAAGGAGGGCAGAGTCCCCGTCCGCGAACAAATCCACCAGAGGCAGACTGAAGTGAGACACCAGGCGTTGAAACATCACCGGGGCCAGGGAGAGACAAGGCAAGGAAGGAAAAATCCGACACAGTCGAACCGCCTCCACATCGTCGGACCCCGGGAGATAGACAGCCCGAAGAGACAGGACTGACGCCCCCGCCCAAGACAACAACTCCTGATTCAGCAACCAAGGGAGCGAACCTTGCACCCCCCCAGAAGGGATATATAGCTCCACACAACCTGGGAGACAGGCCAGACCAAGACATGGCGACCCCTTAGAGAAGGAGCAAAATTGACGGCAGGCCAAGAGGACTGCCACAACTCCCGATAGAACGAGGAGCAGGATGCGGGCAGGCGAACTCGAGAGGCAAGGTCACACTATATGTCACAGGCTGTGTTACACCTCCACACACAGGCGCCGAACCGCTACCGATGGGCAAGAAAGCTGTGGCCAGCACAGTTTCCAGCCCGGGTCGGCGCACCACTCAGTACACAACCCGAAATTCCAGAGTACCCCTCTAGAACACCACATAGATACCCTACGTAGCATGGACACCCGATCAACACAGCAGAGTGCAGCCCAGCACCCCTGAGCTCAAGCTCAGCCTCCCACGTATGCCGAGGAGGCAACGGACGAGACCACCCAGGACGGGGAAACCAAGGAGGCAAGACCCCCGGGGAGGCGAGACCCCAAGTAGGTACCAACCAGGCCCGACCCAGCATAACTCCCGAGAGCAGACGAAATCATGCAGCTAGTAGGGAGGTACGGCCGCAGGCCTCACCAACCAGCCAACCCCACACCAAACGAAGCAGAGGGGAGGACCGGGCCCAGGCACACGACCCCCGAAGGAGGACAGGTCCGAGACGGGCACAGAAGGGGCCACGGTTCCCAGAGCAGGGAGCCGAGGGAGGGGATTCAACGGAAGCACCTGCAACTGATAGAAGAAACCACCAATCGCAGAACCGGAAAAAACCAACCGGCCCTCAGACCAACCCATGGGACATGGAAGGAAGGGGACCAGAAAAAGCAGCCACGCCGCCGAGAGCCAAACCGAACACCGAAGCGCGGAATGGCGGGATACAATTACACATAACCCAAAACAGGCCGAATACATCCCAGAAAACCTTCCCGAGCTGACAGAGGAAGGAGTAGATGTCCGAACCCCCCGAGAAGGGGGGACCCCGAGGAAGGGCCGCATGACAAGCCAGACCGAACGCCGGCCAGCCAGCCCAAAAAACCCAAGACCCGAGACAGACACGTCCCAAGCCGGGACGAAACGGCAGGGACAGCCCCCCCCCCCCCCCCCCCCGGGAACCCCCCGGAGGGAGATGGCCGAAAGCCAGGATCTAGTGGCGAAAAGGGAGCGGCCGTACCAGGACGAGACCGTGCAAGGCCGCAGGCCCCAACCCACGAAGGGGCGAGACGCCCTCACCCACAGGCGGACGAGGAGACACAAGGTTGGCCGAGTTACGGGCAGGATTCGAACCCTGGCCTGTGAGGGCTGTCCCCACCAAAGGTACAAGACATACCATTAAGCTATAACACCTTGGTCCCAGGGGAGCGGGCCCCAAACGAAAGGACAGGAGACAGCCAAACAGGCCACTCGCCGAAAACACAGTCAGAGAGCACACCCTCGCTGTCAGAGGACAAACCCAGACCATACTCCCTCAACGCCCAACACGACGGACGCAAGCAGAGGAATGGAGTCCGGAGACATGCGGAGAAAAACGCATCCAAGAGAACCCCGGGAACAACCACCGCCGCCGGAGGAGGGAAGCGCAAGCCAACCTAGACAAGCGAGAAACCCACCATCCACCCCCCCCCACCACCTCCGACGGAGCGGGGCCATTGAGAGGGAGTCGAGGCGAGGGGGCAGGGCAACCCGCCGCGCAAGGAGCCCCCAGAAGGGACAGCGCAGTAAAACAGGGAGACCCCGCAGACGGCGACAGAAGAGGGGTCAGAACCCCCGCCTCCCTGAGGAGACCAGAAGGCACAGCAACCCAGAAGAGCAAAACTCACTTGAGTCCGGCGCATCCTGACGGCTCAGGGCGAGCCTAGGACCGACTACACAGCCCACATCCCCACAGGAGGAAACACGGGCCCCCAGGGCGCCAGAAAGGGAACACAGAAAAAGGATCCGTTCCCACGCCTTTCCGCGCACTAATAGAACGCGCAAAGCTCTCTAGCAAGAGTCGTCAACACTCTGAGTCTATTCAATCTAGTTTGTGAAAAGGTAAATGAAAACCAATCAGCATCCCCATGTGAGGCCCGCACACACAACCACGGCACGGCCCCGTGCAAGTACGGCTGTAGAAGCACCACGCGCAAATCGAAAGCGCCACCGGAGCTCGCAGTCTCAAAAATTAAATGCCCTCTCCGAGGATCGAACACAGGACCCACCGAGTAAGAGACAGACGCGCTGCCTATTGCCCTAAGCAGGCCGCGTCCAAACAGCTGAGCCAGCAGGGGAATGCCGCGCATGACCGATGAAGGCATTCATCGGCCGCACCTGGTGGCAACCAAACCCCGCCCCCAAGAGGCAGGAGGCGCCCGGAGCCAACTCCAGCGCGGCAAACCGCCGCGGGCCGTAATGGAGCCAAAAAAATCCCGAAGGTAGGCGGCAGCGACCAGCGCCGCGTTACCGAGACCCAGGCCGGCAGGAGGGGAGCACCCGGACCCGGTCAGCAGAGCCCCCGAGGACCCGCAGACAATTGAGGTAGGACCGAGCCCGCCCCCGCCGCCGCGCCGCCTAAACAAAGAAGCAAAGGCCCCCAGTAAGTGCCGCCCTTACTCCGAGGCTCCCCACCCCGGCCGCCCCCCCCCCCTGTAAACCCCTGGTACGCTATAGCAGCACCTAACCGGCCCCACAGGACCGGGGGAAGGAAGAGGGGGGGGATTTTGAGTTTAAGGTACCAGGGACCGCTAAAGCAGGATCCTCAACCCCAAAACCCATGGGCCAGCTAACGCCGGCCCATCTTACCTGCACAGCGCCTCTGGAGAGAATCGCGCAGAACAAAAAAAACAGGCTGTTGGTTGGGCCGGCCCGCCTCTTATAGAGGTCAGGTGTGACTGGTCGGCCATGTTGGGAGGGGGTGGGAGGCTTTTTTTACTTTGGAGGGTTCTGTCGTGGAGCTGAAGCTCACTTTGTAACTCATGTGGCGAGGAAGACTAACGAGGAGGTAATAAGTGTATCGGGATCCAGTGGGGCTCCCTAAGGTGTGTTGTGATGTGGGCTCGTTGTGAAAGGGTGAGGATTTGCCTGGGTGCTGCGATTTCTACGGTCTGCTGTCTTCTTATGAACTGGCATGTTGCCCCTGCATACAGGGTGTTTTCATAGTCTAGTTAACTAGTCAATAGGGTTTGGGTGATCATTTTTCTGGTGTTGTCTGGTAGCCACTTGAAGGTTTTCTTCAGCAAACTTAGGGTATTGAAGAAGGATGAGACCACTGCTTTGACTCGGGCGGTCATGTCCAGTTGATTTTCTAAGATGATTTTTAGTATTCTCGCTTGTGAACAAGGTGCAGAGTGGGTCCAAAATGAGTGAGCAACAAGGTGGAGTCCCAGGGCAAGTCATCTTTCCCAAAGTTCAGGACTCTAGTCGTGTCTGAGCTCAGTTTGATTCAATCAGGGAGAAGAGAGG
Organism: Lissotriton vulgaris; assembly: GCF_964263255.1. Lineage (NCBI taxonomy): Eukaryota > Metazoa > Chordata > Amphibia > Caudata > Salamandridae > Lissotriton > Lissotriton vulgaris. The sequence continues at coordinate 394,939,954 of NC_141693.1, forward strand.
TGAAAGAAATGGAAAGGTAAGCCAGGGTGTGACCAATACAAACAAGTGCACACATTATATAAATACATTTGAATCTAGAATCACACTAACCGTGTATTATAATGGTGTAGTGTAAAAAGTGTGAACTGAGCAATGCAGAATTGGGGAAACACAGGTGCAATGTTGTTATTAAAAGAACATAAAGCAAAAAGTAATGGGCTGCATTAAGAAACAATTCATGTAATAATTGATTAACAACTGGAAAAAAATTCAAATGTATGTAATGGGTATTGAAATATATGATGTAGTCCATAGTTAGGTAGTAAGTTGACGTTTCACCCCCTAGGGTTCCATTGACCAGGGCCATCATCGAGACTAATTGCCAAAATACATTTGTCAAAAGAACGCTAAAGAGTTCGGCTAGAGCACACAATAGTCTAGAAGCAGAATAAAACATCACAGCCAAAGGTACAAACGAAACATGAGATGTGTAGAAGAAGGAAATTCAACATTTCAAAAAATCCTCTAGACAAGAAGGTCCGCTTAGCATAGCAATAAAAAAAAAAACTTACTAGGTAGCAAGTGTGTCTAAGTCCAAAACGAGGTCAAGAAAAGACAAACTCCATCACCAAGAACACAAGTGAGGAGATGAAACCCAAACATGATGAACCTCTATAAGGGCACAGAGAATCCAAGGCCAAAGTAAAGAAGGCTTACATGGGATCCGTGTACTTGTGTGGAAGTGTTGTTTCTGTTCCTGATCACGGTTTGCTTCACATGGTATGCTGGCACTTCCAATGAGACTTTTCTGCCTCTCTTTGCTGTGTGGAATGACTATATTGGAGTTCCCCTATAATAAAGGTCCTCTAGGCTGGCTACACTTATTGTAGACAGCCTCCTTTTCTTTTGGCTTCTGTAAACATGACTGCAGGCCTGCCAACTGTAAATTGTATCAGTTAAAATAACCAGTTTTGACACCTCCCTTTCAAAAATGTACAGCTCATCCCTTCATATGCCTTACTGCCCATAAGACAGGGTCCATAAGACAGGGTGCATGGTATTTAAAAGTAGGGAATGTAAAAGGTTAATGTCAGACGTGTTTACAGTGAAAAGGCCCTATATTTTATTAGAAATCTTTTAATATAGCAAGGCAGGTTGCTCCAAAGGAAAAAACTGGGTTACATTATTACCTTTAATTAGGTAATTTCAGTTTGCTAGAAATATAATTAAGGGACTCATTGTAATAGGTATTTCAAGTTCAATTTAATGGTAAAATCCAATTTCAAATGACTGTTAAGGAAAAACGTACTGTTAGTTACTTTTCCCTACCTAATGCCTCTTCAGGCCCCTTTGCAATTGTACCCCCACTCTGTAAGTCATTAATTAGCATTTGAATAGGTGAGAAATGCCTCCAAGGAGCAAGCAAAATTCTGACCTGAACAGACGGAGATGGCCCCACTGAACTCGATAGAGCATTCAAGCTTTGCTGAGAGAATCCTTGTTGCCATTAAAGTGTCATATCCTAGTTGAATGTCACATCAGCTTGACAGAGCTGCTTTTTTATATAACAATTGGGGTGCCCTTGAAAGAGGTATTTTCTATCACAAGCAAATGTTAGCCCGATATTTGGGCAGGGCCCTTCTTTTGTCACCCCCAACGAAGCAGGCCCCAATCACTGTGGTCTTCTTTTTGACATTATGGTGTCAAAACATATTTGAAAGGTCTGCTGGGTTTACATATAGCACATGGGGCACACTTCAAAAGAGGGAAAAGGATGCCAAAACAATTCTAGTGTATCCACTGTCTGGTTGCTGAAAAATCAGCTTTTGTTCTGCCAGCACTCTGTCTCTGGGCTTGCTGTGGGTACAAGACCTTCCTCAAATGGAATTATAGTTTTATTATTATGTTTTAAATTATTTTACTTATCATTTTCCATCATAAGAAGAAACAATGCTGCACAAATCAGAAATGGACATGTATGCTTACATCTTCCAAGTAACCAGGAAATACCAGAATTTGGCAGTGAATGCAGTAATCGAGTGAAAGCTGGAAGGAGAAATGAATCAATACTGAGGGTGCAAGTAGTGAAAACAGAGGATTACACATACTTATATGCATATAAACAGACAGTGGTCTACAGCACGAGAAGTGATAAGGTCCAACATGTTCAATGAACTGTGCAATCTGTGTCATCAGGTTCCAGTGTTAATAGGTAGTCTCAGATGGGTTGCCACATTTCATTAAGGCTGGAAGTTAGAGGTTGTAGGAGGCATACATTTTGCTGGTAGTATCTCAAAATGTCACATATTTTAGCCAGGCATTGGTAGGAGGACCCTGCTACTACCCCAATAAAAGGCTGTTCGTAGCTTCGCCAGCAGCAGCTCCATGACTGTGAAGCATCTCAGACCCCGAATCAACAGTTTAACATACTCCAACTGTGCCATCAATATGTCAGGGTCAACTGCACCATCAAACATAGTTGAAATCAAAGTATAAATCGCTTCCTAGAATGCCGGGATACCGGGGCAATTTTAAGTCAGATGTAGAAAATCGACATGGTCAGCAGCACCTTAGGACATTGATGTGATCTCATGTGATCCAACCTAGCTGGAGCTTTTAGCATAGTGTATGCTCGGTGTAGATACTTATAAATAAGTAATTTGTGTCTATGGTTGTTAGAGTTAAATTTAGTCTTCATGTAACAGTAGTCCTAGGTGTTATCAAGAATGGAATGCCGCGGATCATGCTCCTAAGCAGCCCTGGACTTCTCTGTACTAGCCGTGCTCAGTACCAAGCAGTTGTAGTAGAGTCGAGAAACCAATCAGCAATCTGCCACTACCTGTGGTTGAGATGACTAAAGACAGGGAGGGGTGGAGGCGCTAGGGGGCGCACAGCGGAATGGCTGTGTAATCCGCAGCTCCGCCGGACGACCGAAAACGTCATGGTCTGTACCTGCCTCAATGCCCGCTATTCCGCCAGCTGAACACATCCTAAGGTGTGTGAACACACCGAGAATGTGCGGGTAAAAGATGGAGTGAAACAACACAAGCAAAAGTGGTGAAAGCAGCGTGGATCTGTGAGCGGGGCTGCACAGCGGGCAAGATGGCGGAAGACGCAGCTGCCGATTCGAGTACTACCGGAGCGACACAGTGATTAGAGCAGAGAACAAGAACACTGTTGACGCTGGAGGGGCGAAAAACATAAAAAACTGCTGGGACAAGTTCAATAATTACAAAACCGCATATCGGTTCACAAGTGCCGAACTGCAATGTCCTCTAAGCACCCGGGTATACGTTGGGACAAAATGGCGGCACCCAAGTAGCCAGAGATTGGCAAGTGTAAATATCCATATTAACAGCCAACAACTGCGGGGAAAAGTAATTAATGCTGCGCATGCCTCACCTGGGCCTGAACTATGCATTGAGGGTAACGGCTTTGCTCAAGCAAGGGAGACATCGTAACCCAGCCGGTGTTGCTGATTCTGACGCTGAGATGGCAAAACGGCGCAAAACTGTATGCCGAGTCTGTCGATACAACCATGACTCCTAAGTGCTGGGGCTATCAATGCGCTATGGCTAAGAAGAGGGAAACGTGCACCAACTACTGAGGTTCGGAGGCGGGGTGTCACTGCGGCGTCGGACCAGGCGCTGCTTCGCACTACGGGGGATCCTCCTTAACTGCTGGGGCTGAATAAAGATCGCCATTAAACATACATTGGGAGACTAGGAGGTCCAGATGGGTGTTGCACACGGGGCCCCCGAGCTCAGTTGAACAGTGGTACGGCATGCAGCGCACACCTACTCACATGGCGCCGTGACTAGTCCACAGCAGAAGAAGCGCCTGACCCACTGCTATAAACGTGGCCTCCAGACACATATTCCAACCCAAGAGTCAAAACGGCGGCATCAGCCAGGACCACCAGGTTCTCAGTCCAAACTGCGAAGCCGACAATGCCGCTGTCAGTAACGATGGTGAAACCTGACAAACAGCAACAGAAGATATCCTTCGAAAGTCAAAAAGCACCCAAAACCTCGGAGCAAATGGCGGAAAGAGATGGACCAGCAGACCCAGTGCCCGGCAGCAACATGGAAAAGATATTGCTATCTATCCAGGCGAATCTGCAGGACATTAACGGCAAGCTGGATAACTTAGCATGCAGGATGGACGGCATGGCTGCAAAGCAGGAAAAACATGGCGAGAGGCTAGACACGGCCGAAACTCGCATTTCAGCTGTAGAGGATGAATCACGCATAACAACCACCAAATGCGCCGGCATGGAACGCGTCCTGGAGGTGATAAAAGTGAAGGAGGAGGAGTTGGAAGTGCGTTCAAGGCGCAATAATGTGCGCATCACAGGCCTTCCAGAGACGACAAACACCGGGCGAATGGAAGTATACGTAGAGAAGCTATGCAAGGACCTATTCGGAGAAGAAGCGTTCTCGCCAATCTTTATTGTGGAAATGGGCGCACAGGTCCCTTGCACCTCGTCCACCACCTGGAGCTACGCCTAGGCCAATAGTAGCGAGAATACTGAAATATCGCGACAGAGATACCATCTTGAGACTTGCACGCGAGAAAGGAACTGTCACCCACCAGGGAAATACTTTAGAATTTTACCCGGATCACACCACAGCAGTACAGCAAGCAAGGAAGGAATTCGCATCCGTGAAGGCCAAACTTAGGGATCTTAACATCAGTTATTCCATGCTGTACCCGGCCAGATTGCGTGTATCATGGGAAGACAAGGCAGTGCTGTTGTCGTCTCCTAAAGCGGCACATGAATTCGTAAAAAAAGTGTTGAAACAAAACAAAGCTAATGTTCGTGATGAACAACATCAGGACTCACAATAACGGTACTGGTAAGGACCCCTAAAGAAATGCGGTAAGATATCACATGCTTGATGTAAGGTTGGGTGGTGTCATGGTGAGAAACATTAACAGATGAAACGTGATGCCTCCCAAAACAGTATGGAAGACCATGTACTGCAACAAACATTGTATAGTTACTATGCCTACCAACTAAGCCTCCTATTACTTCGAGTACGGAGAATTGGTGCAGCTTTAAGTAATTGAACATGATGCTGACCCACAACATGATCTGAAATCTCACTTACATTTACAGTCACGACCAAAGGGTCATTGTCTCACTAATCCCAGACCTTCCGGAAAACCCTTATTGTGATGTGCTGCACTCTGGGGGTGGGTCGGCATACTTTATCCTTCCTGGTGATTGGCGCACAAAGACAGATCCTTGTCTATGGATTGTTGGGGATGTTGATCTACGCAGATTATGGCATCCGTACTGTCACGAACAACCTTATAATTACGCTACTGCATGTGTAAATGTTACATGTAACTGTACGTCTTACAACTCGTTGCCAGTTTGACACATGAGATAAAGTGCTTGTTGAAAAGCGCTACAGTGAGGAAATCCCTGAACTGCTGGCTTCTTTCCGGTGTGAATGTCATGATTTGCGGAGGCACTGATGTCACTGCTCACAGACTTTATTCAAGTTCTTGTTGGCGGTGGGTGGGGTAAGGGCAGCCAGACATACCACACGTGAGTGAATAGACCGATAAGTGAGTCGTCCGCATCCATTAAGTTGGGTGCTGAGTTGTGCCCCAAGCGGACCTCCACAAGGGTATCCCCCACATAGGTTCTGTTATGATGGGAAATGTTCTGAAGTTCTCTAGTTTGAAGGGTATGTATCAAAAGGGAATATGGATTCGGCAGGTTTGGGTTGCTGGAGTGGGTGGGGGGAGGGGTAGGGATATTGTTCATGTTGAGAGACCAAGAAATTTTAAAAATGTCAAGATCCTGTGTATTGTATGGCAAAGGGCTAATCGGCCACGCGTGACCGCACACATTGTAGTGAGTTTGGATTCTGATCCTGTTTGTTATTTGCTCCTGGCATGTTCTGTACCGCCTTCTCAATGATTCAGGAAAGTAGAAATACAGGCAGAACACATTTAAATTTCCTAACGTGGAATATCAGAGGATTTACACAACCAAAGAAAATAAGACAGGTGTTTGCCTATCTAAACAGATGGGATATAGATGTGGCTATACTGCAGGAAACACACATTGCGCCTAACACACATCAGCATATAGGCAAACGCTGGGCCGAGTCGTCTTACACTGCTACGTACTCCTCTTATTCGAGAGGAGTGATCACACTGATCCGGAATGGCGTGAACTTCACGGTGCATCGGGTGGTGAAGGATCCTAATGGGAGATATGTTATAGTGTCCGGTACATTACGTGGGCAACGAATAACGCTCCTTAACGTGTACGGTCCGAATGTGGATGCACCCGAATTTTTTCAAGAAGTGTGGGGGCATTTACAGACATTCACAAACACACACATCATATGTGGAGGAGACTGGAACGTGACTATGGTGGATGGTGTGGACCGTTCCCTACACTCCTCAGAGCAGCACAAGCAGGCAAGGGCGAAATTAGATCATATGCTCACGGACCTGTCGTTAACAGATATCTGGAGACACAGACATATTCATACACCGGGGGCCACTCACATTTCAGCGTTCCACAACAGTTGGTCACGTCTGGACTACTGGCTGGGCACGGATAGCATTACATTATGGACACGGGATCTGTGCGTCCTACCAAGAACACTGTCAGATCATAACCCTGTATTGCTAAAACTCACAATACCGAACAACACACCGCCCCGTTCCACTAGAGCATGGGTACTCACAAACTTTCTCTCAGGGGCCAAATTTACTGTGCGGTTCGTGTCCGAGGGCCGCACTGGTGGGGGAGGGGGCGGGGCTAGAGCAATAAAAAAAAACTGTGACCATGAGGTTGAACACAGGTCCCTGCAGCGGACGCCTTCGTCCACTGAGCTACCAGACCCGGTATATATATACCTCCCTCCATCCCTCTATCTCCCTCCTTGTCTTCCTCTGTCTCACTCACTCTGACTGTCTCACTCCCTCTTCCTCCCTCACCTTCGCTCTCCCTCCCTCCTTCTCCCTCCCTTTCCCTACCTCTCCTTCCCTCCCTCACCCTCCTTCCCTCACCCTCACTCCCCTTCCCCCTTTCCCTCCCCTTCCCTCACCCCCTTCCCTCTCTCTCTCCCTCCCTCCCCTTCCCTTCCCTTACTCCTCTTCCCTCCCCTCCCCTCCCCTCTCCCCCTCCCTTCACTCCCCTTCACTCCCCTCCCCTCCCTTCACTCCCCTCCCCTCCCTCCCCCTTCCCTCACTACCCCCTTCCCTCACTACCCCCTTCCCTCACTACCCCCTTCCCTCACTCCCCCTTCCCTCACTCCCTCCTTCCTTCCCTCACTCCCTCCTTCCTTCCCTCACTCCCTCCTTCCCTCACTCCCTCCTTCCCTCACTCCCCTCCCCTCACTCCCCTCACTCCTCTTCCCTCCCTCCCTCACTCCTTCCCTCCCTCCCTCACTCCCCTCACTCCTCTTCCCTCCCTCCCTCACTCCTTCCCTCCCTCCCTCACTCCCTCCCTCCCCTCACTCCCCCCTTCCCTCACGCCCCTCCCCTCCCCTCCCTCCCTCCCTTTCCCTCACTCTCTCCCTCCCCTCACTCCCCTTCCCTCACTCCCTTTTCCTCCCTCCCCTTCCCTCCCTCCCCTCACTCCCCTTCCCTCTCTCCCTCACCTCCTCCCTCCCCTTCCGTCACTTCCCCTCCCTCACTACCTTCCCTCACCCCCTCCCTCACTCCCCCTTCCCTCACTACCCCCCCTCCCTCACTCCCCTTCCCTCACTCCCCTTCCCTCACTTCGTCTCCCTAGCGCCAACTTGACCCAAGAGGGTATTAAAGCGCTTTACATTTAGGATCATTGCGTTAAAAGTTACATCAGTTACAAGAGCACAGTAAGGTACAGTATACATCATGTTCTTTAACTAACCAGCCTGAGAGGTCAATGAAGTAATTCAGAACAAGATCTCACTAATACACAGTTAATATTAAATAGTCGAGCTTCGCATTTAATGACAATATAAGCTATTTAAACAGAAAGCATGACACATTTTGGATAACTAGTGGCAATAGTCCTTGGGGGGAATTCTCTTTTTTTTTAAATGACACAGAAATGTTGACAGTACGTTTACTCCATTTTTAAGTTTTTATCATATTTGTTCATGAGATTTGTTACAAGACTTACTTTACATCGTTTGACGACTCAGCTTTGGTTCTTAGAATCAAACCAGAGCCCTGGCACGGTTATCTCCAAGGCAGTCTGTGCCCCCCACCACCCCTTAGAAATAAAGCATCTCCCACTCCCCTGATTGCGTACATCTCCAAACCCCACACGACACAAAAAAACTTCATAAATACTCAAAATAATTCTCACATACAATAGGCTGTAAAACACGCAAACTATTTGAGCACCAATAAAGCGATCCGAGGACCTGTGACGGGTATGCAAGCGCTATAGTAAAACGCTAAAAGTATCATCAAATGAGGTCGGAGCACAAAACATCACAAACAAGAACACCCACACAATATTCCGCTAGCAAAGGTAGTATCCATCCAGCTAACAACGGTCCTGGGGCGAGCATAAACGGTGTGACATTCACTATAATGCCGGGCTGAGTCATGTGTACGAATAACCTCTCCGTGACATCATGAACACAAGGATGAGCACGGGATCTCAATCATCAAACAGATGCATTCTGAACTTCAACACAACCAACTGGAGTGTCACACCTGAAAACAACAAGTTTGAGAAAAAATGCGCTGGACTAGAAGAAGGGGTGCTTCAAGGCGCTAGAATCCTTTTGTAACTCAAAGCCGTGCACACCCTGGGCAAAAAAAAGAGCTGAGCCCCATTATTAAAATAAATGACCCCCCCTCCTCCCCAATATACCTACAACAATGCTATACATATAGACTGGACGCCCTGCTCAAGGGGCGCCTCGCACACCTGTCTGTCACCGGGCTGAGAAAGCTTCCCCAGCGCGCGCAGACACACAGCCCCACCCGAGCACTTCACAGCCATTTGCATGTGAATGGGGCTTTTCACCTCCTCTTAGCGCCCCTGCAGCTCCACTCTGGCCTCCTGGGATGAATCGCCCGGCCCCACAGAGAAGCAGAGTGTCTGCAACCAGCAGTGTTCGCAGACACTCTTTGAAAAAGTTTTTTTTTAAAACACGGGGCGATGTCTCATGGTCCGCGGGCCGCCACGGAAGGCTTGCCGGGCCGCTATTGGCCCGCGGGCCGTACTATGAGTACCCGTGCACTAGAGGTTCAATTCCCGTGCCCTAACTGACACCATCAATACAGCGATTAAGGAATATTTTCAGATAAATGCACCAGTGGTCGAGGACCCAGGCCTGTTGTGGGAGGCCTTTAAGGCCTCGATAAGAGGCGTGTGCATAAGCGCTACAATAGGCATATTGAAGGGCATTAGACAGCAGATAAAGCGCTGCGAAACGCGCATGAAAGAGCTGGAAGTGGACTTTGAGTCCACTCAGGGTGTCACACTACTGGAGGAACTGCATCAAATGCACACAGAACATCAAACACTTGTCGAAGATGAAATAAAATACCTAGATCGGAAACATACTGCCAGATCTTTCGGTGAGGGGGGTAGACCTGGCGGCGTACTTGTGAACAGAATATGCGAGGGCAAGGGACACCTGGCTATACTGCGCATGAAGTCAGGGAATGGTACACTACAGACACAGGCCACAGACATTCTGAATAGTTTTGTTGACACGTATAAGACACTATACAAATCACAACCAATAGAGACGGCGGAGGAGATCCTCAGATATCTGGATGATGTGGCAATAGGTTGGCTGTCGGATGGCCAGAGAGAATATTTGGCACTGCCTATTACGGTAGAAGAGGTGACTGAAGTGATCAAATCACTTCCAAACGGGAAGGCACCTGGCCCGACGGGTACACAAATGAATTTTATAAACAATACGCAGATGTCCTTGCGCCCTACATGGTAGAAATGTACGGTGCGTCTTTCGAACAGGCAGAGTTACCCCCCACAATCCGAGAGGCTGTGACAATCGCCCTTTTAAAACCCTCCAAAGACCCGGAAGTGTGCAACTCTTAAAGACCGCTATCGCTTATCAATGCGGATTCCAAAATACTCGCGAAACTGCTGGCGGTCGGGCTGACTCCACTGATGACGAAACTGGTCCTCCCAGACCAAGCAGGATTTATCCCTACGAGGGCAACATCCCACAACACTAGGTCACTGTTTGCCCTTTCGCACTATCTTCAGCCTTCCATGAAAGCAGTGGCAGTCATTCTCGATGCCGCCAAGGCTTTCGACTCCATTGAATGGAGTTATCTGATTACCATTTTGAACAGAATGGGTTTCCCCAAACGCTTCGTACAATGGGTGTCATTGATATACACCAAACCGTGCGCCCGAGTTCGTGTGAATGGTTACGTATCTGACATGTTTAATATAGAGCGAGGTACAAGGCAGGGATGCCCTCTTTCGCCTTGCTTTTCGCGCTGGCACTCGAACCATTGGCCTGCCTGATAAGACAAAACTACAAATCATCGGCTCTGCGGTTCAATTCCAGACCGTTTCATATCTCGCTATATGCAGATGATATGTTGCTATACGTTTGCGATCCTAACACGCATCTAAATAGGCTGCTAAGAGAGTACATCAAATTTGGAGGTCACTCGGGATTGGCCATAAACTGGTCCAAATCCTCCATTATCCCTCTAACGGATGCGAAGACTCCCTTTGACACTGAGTATCCACTAGAATGGCAGCAAGATCCATACGATATCTGGGTGTGATGTACCATAGAGACCCTGAGGAGGTTATAAGATCGAACTATGGATCAGCAATCTCCAAATTGGAAGACAAGGTGCAACGTTGGATACAACTGCCATTATCTTTGGCAGATCGCATAGCGATCGTAAAAATGAATGTGTTACCTAAACTGTTGTACCTTTTTAATAACATCCCTATCACACCCCCTGGAGAGGTTTTCCGCCGCATAAAATCGCTTGTACTGAAGCTCATATGGGCAGGCAAACAGGCCCGCGTGGATCTTCAAACACTAACTCTTCCATATATTCGTGGAGGTTTCGGGGTGCCGGACTTCCTATTATATTATTTATGTGCTCAGGCGCGGATTTATGACGTTACAACGCATGCTTTTACAACGCATGCCTTTACAACGCAGTTTTTACAACGCATGCCTTTACAACGCATAGTGCTTTGGGGCGCTGGATAGTGAATAGTTTAATTTATTATTCCAACTCCAGTCCCTGTGGATAGTAGGGAAGGTGTTGGATAGTACATTAGACCTATTCCATATCCTAGAGCGCCCCCCAGCGCAATGCGTTGTAATGGTTTGCGTTGTAAAAGTTGCGTTGTAATGGTAGTACGTTGTAAAAGTTTCATTGTAAAGGTTGTTTACCCTCAGGCGCAATATGCTGTTTATTGGTACCATGAGATACCGTACCTCACTCATACTGCCATCGAGGAGGGAGACGCGGAACCAGTCCCATTGACAGCAATCCTGTCTCATGTCAGGCAGCCCCTTCATGCTCAAGACATCAACACTATAGACACCACAGTCAAAGCCTGGCGGAAACTGGGGCAACTGGCACATAAAACCCCGTTATACGCACCTGCAATGCCATTACATCACCATCAAGCGTTGTCAGTAACAGGTGAAAAAGTGGGCATGTCACTGTTACAACGAGCAGGCATAAATAGAATGGGGGACCTGTTTCATGAGGGCACATTTCTAGACATTGAGAACCTAACATATATCCAAAATAAGTCGCCCATGTTCCGCTTCACGTATTACAGATTGAAACGTGCGATGAAAGAACTTTATCCTACATTCCCCGACGAATCAGAAATTCTAGGCACACTACAGCTGATTATTACAACCCAAGACCTATCGCACCTAGTATCAAGGCTATACTCCACAGCACAGGCTGAAATATCACACACCACTGAAAAGGCTAAAGCACGATGGGACATGGTATTAGAAGATCCATTGACAGATAAAGAATGGCAGCAAACGTGCGCATTAACACAAATACTCACTCCAAATGGTAACCTCAGAATTATACATTATAAGTTTATACATCAGGCATACTACACACCTGTGCGTATGCTTAAATTTGGCCTACAGGACGAAGACAGGTGTAAGAGATGTGGAAGAGAGGGCGCAGATTTCACACACTTGGCCTGGTCCTGCCTTAAGGTACAAGAATTTTGGGCGGAAATCACCAACACGCTCTCTACTATGATAAAGGTAGAGGTAGAATGCACAATACGATCATGCCTGCTAGGAATCGTACCGCAACTTAAAGCCACCAAGCGCAAATTTTGTGTGATATCCCTACTACTGGTCAAACGACAGATTGCGCAATGCTGGCACAGTAGGAAAGTGCCAAAGACATCTAGATGGCTGGATGACATGTCCAGCTGTAGAGACAAGTTATTAACATATGAGGAAGAGCTCCCGGCGAAATCTAGGCCCAAGGACATTTGGGGTTACTTCACGAACTACATGAGTACACTGGAGATGGACACGGATGAATGATCTAACTATACTAGCTGCAATGTAAAGGCTGAGGTTGAGAGGGTAGTGGGCTGTACTGCCTAGTCAGAAAATACAAGACAGAAATTGAACAGATTGCAATGTTATAACAGCTTAATTGTAATGGTCTCTATTTCAGGTCCCTAAGTTATGGTTATCTGTTTATTGTTGGTCATCTACAAAATAATCATAAACTGTAAGACTTAATATGATGCATTACGCCGCCGGACCTAGCGTTGTCGGCCGAAGGGCCGTGTAAATCATTCATTGGTCAATTCTATCCATTGTTTTTTTTTTTTTTTTCTTTTTCTTCCATCTTCACCACCTCGAAGCCGGCCCCGGGGTTGTAGGCTCCTGGCCATGTATGATTATCAAAGGACAATAAAGGTCTTACAAAAAAAAAAAAGACAGGGAGGGGTGCTATTCAAGCGATGAAAGACAAAGTTATCCATGGGTACAGATACTCTCTGGGGGACAGTAGCTGTACAGGCGATCGCACTACCATTCACAAATAGATCTACCACAGTGTGCAATTGGTAAGCTAGCAGGGTACGCTGTACCAGCCTCTCCTGTGTCTGAGGGAGCCACAGGTTGTTGAGGAGGGGCAGGTTTGGGGAGTACAATAACCCACATCCCGGATAGCGTCACAGCCAAAACGAAGCCCTGCAGGTCGTGGAAAGGGTTTGAATATCAGTATGGTCACATGGGAGTCCCAGGGCAGGAGAGAGGACAAGGTGGAGGTCCTGTGCCTGGTTCCTTTACAGTTTCAGGTAGGGGATTCTGGCATCTGGATGGTACAAATGATAAGCGAAGTGGGATTGTGCTGCTAAATAGTATAAGTGAATGTCCGGAACTGTGAAGCCACCGCGTTTGTATGGAAATGTCAATGTCTCTCATCGAATTCGGGGGTGATGGCCCGCAAAACAAGATGCGTTGGTCAGTGCAATAAGGATATTTAAGAAGAAATATAGGAAGCGTGGGAGGGACACCATCTTGATTATAGCAGTTAGTCCCATGATGGACAATTATATTTTGATCCATTGCTCCACTTGTGAGGTAAGTTTGTCGATGGCAGGACCATAGCCTGCTGTCTGTGTAGAATGATGCTTAGATATTTGGGGGAATCCATGTCCCAGCACAGGGGCGTACTCCAGGTCACAGGGGACAGTGGCCTCAGTAAGCAGAAAAAGTTCTGACTTACCCCAGTTTATTGTTAGGCCAGAGAGATAACCACAGCATATAATCTCACTATGAGGGGCGGGGACAGATCACGTACAAACAGCAAAATTTCATCTGCATTCATAGATGCTAGGAATGGACCAATTTAAAGCCAGAGCCCTCTGTGTATGTGACGTTCCTGTAAATGCCTACCCAGTGGGTCCAAGGCTATAACAAAAAACAAAGATGAGAGGGGACATCCCTGGCTCATTCCTCTGGTCACCGGGAAGGCTTCAGTGAGTGTGCCATTCACGCTCAGACATGCCGCAGGGCCAGCATATAGGAACATGATGACGTTGCAGAAGCCATGGGCACCCCTGACTTGGCTAGTGTCACCTTCAGGAATGGCCACTCCACCTAATCAAATGCTTTGTTGGTGTCCAGAAGGGCAACCGCAGCCAAGAGGGTCAGAGATATCTGACTCAGCACGACAAAGATAGTGCAGATGTTGATCGCAGTGGAGCGTTGCGGGACAAGGCCAGTCTGCATGGGAGAGATTATCTGCTCCATCAGCAGGGAAAGATGTGTGGCAATGACCAATATTTTGTTATCGTGATTTAAGATGGACAATGGTCTGCAGGAGGCGCAGAGATGCACCGGCTTGCCATGTTTCAATAAGAGTGTGATGACGGCCTCTTGAAGAGTGGGGTAGAATGCCCTATTTGAGGTATTTATCGTATGCCTCTAGGGGGTGGGGAGACAATATGTGTTTATAAGCATTATAAAAATGTCAGGTAAGATCATCCAGACCAGGGGCCTAGGAGCCACTCAGGGCGTTGATTGACTCTGCTATTTCTTTGCATGTAATAGGGGCCGATATGTGTCCATCTGAGAGCCATACCATGGCTACTTCAGCCAAGTATTTGGCAATCGCCGAAAGGTTCCTGGTTGCAAGGCGATGGCATTGACCATTTTTGCAGGATTATCTCCAAACATTTTGCTTCTTCCTCCTATTTATCCTGACCTGTTTTTGTTGGCTTTAGGACTATGGGCACTTTACCACTGCTAATCAGAGCTAAAGTGCATATGCTCTCTGTGTAAATTGTGAATATGATTGGTTATCCATGACTGCCATATTTGATTTACTGGTAGGTCCCTAGTAAAGTGCACTGAGTGTGGCAGGGCCTGTTAATCCTGTTAATCAAAAGCTACTAGTGGGTTTGCAGCACTGATTGGCCACCCAGAGGAGTAGCGCTGTAAATGTGTCTCAGACCTGCCACTGCAGTCTCTGCGCGTGCAGCTTGTGACTGCCATGTTGACCTGGCAAGTGCACCAGCTTATCAGGACCCAACCTTTGCTTTTCTTATATGTAAGGCATCCCTAAGGTAGGCCCAAGGTACCTCTAGGGACAGGGTGCAGTGTATGGGAAAGGTTGGACATGTACTGGTGTGTTTTACATATCCTAATAGTGAAATACTGTGTATTTCGTTTTTCATAATTGAAAGGCTGTCTGTCCCCTAGGATACCACGCGGGCTGCACTGTCACATCTTACAAATGTAACTCTCCATTAGGACAAAATAGAGAAATGGAGTTTAGGTTCTTTGAACTCAGAATTTGCCAACACATCTTTTAGTAACAGTGTTTTTTAAATTGTGTGTTTGAAAATGGCACTTTTACAAAGTAGGCATTTTCTTTTTCACCCATTCTGTGTGCCTCTGCCTGTTTGGTATTCATTGTCTGGGTTTGGAGTGACAGGAGCTTGGGTTGTGTATTCACTCTAGACCATCCCCAAAGGGGTGTTGAGGTGTGCCCTGCCTTTCTTGGGTGACTCATAGGTGGGCTGGATAGACCTGTGCTGCATTAAAAGTATTGGAAGGAGTTTCACTAGCATCTGAATAGGTTGTGTCTCCTTTGCACTATGCTGTCTCCACCTCTTGTAGTGAAGCTCGGCCAGACAGGGCAGAACTAGTTTGGACTGAGCCCAATGACACTTGCCACATAGAGAACAAAGAGAAAATTGGGTATATACATTGGACCTTAAACCCCAGAGAATTAGATCACTTCTGGACTCAAGAGGAACCTCTTCCAAGGAGAAGAGCTAGAGAGCTGTAAGGAGGAGTACTTCCCCCTATGCTGTGTTTGCTTTGCTGGGTTGGCCTACATTTGCTACTTCTGCCAAGGAGAGGACAAAGACTGGAAATGTGCTGTGAAACTTCTTGAAGATGAATCTCCATGGGCTTGTGCCTCCTGTTCTGAAGTCTCAGGGCCACAAAGTCTTCACCTGCAACCCACTGACCATCACCTGGACTCCTCTGTGTACTCCTGTGTTCAAAAGGATGTCAATTCCAGTTCCTGGGCCCTGGGAATTGTGTGGTTAGTGCTGCAAAGCAAGAAAAACAACTCCGACGCCGTCAGTGCCTCACCCATGATGCCCCAACCTGCACCGAGGCCGGGGGCATCGCTCGTGAAGTGCATGACGCACTGCCCTGCCTGCACCACAGCTCCAACGCCCTTCGATGCTTACAGTTATCGGCCTTCCCGATGCCAGCACTCGCACCAATGCCATCACCACCAGCGCCTGAATCCTGTTATTGGGTAGGCGATAACAAGAAGGGTGACTTCACAAACCTTTCAACTTTGCATCGCCTCACCGGAACCAATGCCTCACCACCAACTCCACCTAACTCCCCCTGCCTGGATTCGATGCTCGCCTCCTCACGGACTTCGCACCTCGCCTCCCCTGTGGCAACCTGGGAACCAGCTTTGTCTTGGCACCGACGCCTCACCTGCACAACACTGTTATTCGTCCATAGACTTTATTTCCAATGTACTGTTGTTTGGGTGGTCGGCATGACTCAGTGCTCGGCCTGCTCAACTCACAGTCGGTGCCATACTTTGGATTTGTGCCTTTCACAATGTCATAATAGCTCCAGGTGGATCTATTTTGTTTCTACAGATCTATTTTTTAAGTAACCTTTTTAAAAGTGATATCTTGATACATGTATGTTGGATTATTGTTGTTTGGTCTTGTTTGGTTTAGATTATTTTTCTAAACTGGTGTGGTGCCCATTTGTGGTGTTTTTACTGTGTTACTGTGTGCTGGGGTACAAATACTTTACACATTGCCTTTGGGATAACCCTGTCTGCTCATGCCAAGCTACCATGCGGATGAGCAGGGATTATCTAAAGTGTGTAATCACCTTAGCCTGACTAGAAGCAAGGGTCCCTACTTGGATGAAACATTACTGGCATGCAAAGGGGATGCTCTTGTGAATTAGAATGCAGACCACCCCGTAATATGGATTGTAGTGGACAAAGTAAGAATTTGAGCCCCACACAGCCCCATAGTGGCAATTCTCTTTTGAAGGGAGATGTGTTTCTTGAAGAAATGCCCGTATGACACCATGTCGATTTACCACGAGAACCTGCTTCCCTTTTCCAAGGTTGTTTATGCCTCGGATATTCCACGTTAAGCATGGTAAATCGAGTCCCCGCCAACTTCCGGACTGCTTGTTCGCTTACTGTAAGGTGGCCTGGTGTAACGTGAGAAGTGCAGTGTTGCAGCAATGTAATGTGATATGGCGGCAGCGCAGCAATTAAATGAAAACTCAACATCACAATAATAACCCCACCACACACACCAGAAGAACAACTGGTGAATCCCAAAACAACACAAATAGTGGCAATGCTCCAGATACCGGTGCTCTGCTGTATACTGGCCCAACATATCTCCTAGGTATATTGAAATCGTAGGCAGAACAGGGTCCAAAACAGGTCATAATGTCAGTTCATAGTAGGGCCTTGTAGACAATAAATGAGACAGTCACGCATGTGGGTACTGCTGGTCTGTCAAGGAGGACGCATGAGGTGAGCGATCGCATGGCTTGCAGCATGGGGAGCCTCATCACTGCATTGCTTGCAGAATTGGGCCACAACTGCCGCAGAGGTGTTTAAGATGAGGTGCTGTCCATTCACCTCCACATGGAGGCGTACTGGTTACAGCATGCTGTACTTGAGACCCTGTTTCTTGAGGGTATTTTTGACAGCAGAGAATTTGCACCTTACTTACTGTACCACAAGAGTAATGTCTGAAAAAAGAGACAGCGTCGAGCCCTGGTAGTGGAGAGGGCCAAGTTCACGGGCAAGGTGCAGCGCTGTGTCCCTATCCCTGAAATTCAGGAGGCGAGCTATAATCCGGCATGGTGGTGCACCAGGGGCTGGAAGCGGGCCTTGTTACCTATGAGCTCTTTCTTCTCCAAAGGTATCAGTAAAGTCTTGTCTGCTGAAGAGCTCACTGAATAGGTTCTTGACAAATACATCTGGATGCCAAATGTTAGTGGACTCAGGGATCCCCATAATCTGAAGATTATTGCAGCATGATCACACTTCCAAGTCAGCATTTATGGCCATCGCAGACATTAGCATGTGCTCTGTCTTGTCCAGGCGCAGCAGAACATTAGTGGCATTATCCTCCATTTTGGGGGCCCTGCGTTCCACCCCATTAAGCCTCCCATGTGTCAGTCAATGCGTTTGACCATGGGACCCAGTCGACTAGTGAGAGTGTCAAAACAAGCATCTGTTGACTTGAATCCATCTCAGAGCTCAATAATGATGACGGAGGCACCATCCAATGGTGGAGCGGCAATGTTTCTGTGTGAGGCCTCCTTGGTGTCAGATAGGAAATGGTGTCACAATTCTATCCTCGCTAAGTCAAAGGAGAGCTTTTTTTGTTGGGGGTCAACGCACCCCATCATAAGCACCAGGCATACAGTCCAAATATATGGGAGAGCCCTTCTGTACCATGCCAGCAGAGCGGCACCCCAAATGGTGATGAGTGGCCCAGCCACAATCATAGGCCGCCACAGGAGCTAGTCTTGCTGTGGCATATAAATGGGAGGTCTAGCAGCCACAGTGGTGAGAAGGGGCCGTCAAGCAAGTCAGAGTGCAATCTGTATCATTGATGCGCAGGCCTCACGTTTGGCGTGGGCAGCTAGGTGCCACCCATCGGCAGGCATAGCAGTCGCTGGATGGGAAGAGGGTAATGGGCATGGGTAATGCGCCTGCACCTCAATGGTTAGGGGGGATGCAGGCATGCAGGAGAAGTCTCAGGCGTACAGCACTCGGCATAGCACAATTGGCTGATCAGGCCCATCTCCCCTGCGCCCCCGCCAGAACGGTTCAGGCACCAGAAGATCAGCGGGTTGCCCTTGTCTCACCGTATCCACAGCTGCTGCTTTCGTTAGGTCATATAGTGGTCACCGCCACATGATGAAGGAAAGTGGCAACCGATCGACAGATATAAATCGGGTCCAAACATGCCACAGCCACACCCTTAGCCACACTGATTGGCCACCCAGAGGAGTAGCGCTGTAAATGTGTCTCAGACCTGCCACTGCAGTCTCTGCGCGTGCAGCTTGTGACTGCCATGTTGACCTGGCAAGTGCACCAGCTTATCAGGACCCAACCTTTGCTTTTCTTATATGTAAGGCATCCCTAAGGTAGGCCCAAGGTACCTCTAGGGACAGGGTGCAGTGTATGGGAAAGGTTGGACATGTACTGGTGTGTTTTACATATCCTAATAGTGAAATACTGTGTATTTCGTTTTTCATAATTGAAAGGCTGTCTGTCCCCTAGGATACCACGCGGGCTGCACTGTCACATCTTACAAATGTAACTCTCCATTAGGACAAAATAGAGAAATGGAGTTTAGGTTCTTTGAACTCAGAATTTGCCAACACATCTTTTAGTAACAGTGTTTTTTAAATTGTGTGTTTGAAAATGGCACTTTTACAAAGTAGGCATTTTCTTTTTCACCCATTCTGTGTGCCTCTGCCTGTTTGGTATTCATTGTCTGGGTTTGGAGTGACAGGAGCTTGGGTTGTGTATTCACTCTAGACCATCCCCAAAGGGGTGTTGAGGTGTGCCCTGCCTTTCTTGGGTGACTCATGGGTGGGCTGGATAGACCTGTGCTGCATTAAAAGTATTGGAAGGAGTTTCACTAGCATCTGAATAGGTTGTGTCTCCTTTGCACTATGCTGTCTCCACCTCTTGTAGTGAAGCTCGGCCAGACAGGGCAGAACTAGTTTGGACTGAGCCCAATGACACTTGCCACATAGAGAACAAAGAGAAAATTGGGTATATACATTGGACCTTAAACCCCAGAGAATTAGATCACTTCTGGACTCAAGAGTAACCTCTTCCAAGGAGAAGAGCTAGAGAGCTGTAAGGAGGAGTACTTCCCCCTATGCTGTGTTTGCTTTGCTGGGTTGGCCTACATTTGCTACTTCTGCCAAGGAGAGGACAAAGACTGGAAATGTGCTGTGAAACTTCTTGAAGATGAATCTCCATGGGCTTGTGCCTCCTGTTCTGAAGTCTCAGGGCCACAAAGTCTTCACCTGCAACCCACTGACCATCACCTGGACTCCTCTGTGTACTCCTGTGTTCAAAAGGATGTCAATTCCAGTTCCTGGGCCCTGGGAATTGTGTGGTTAGTGCTGCAAAGCAAGAAAAACAACTCTGACGCCGTCAGTGCCTCACCCATGATGCCCCAACCTGCACCGAGGCCGGGGGCATCGCTCGTGAAGTGCATGACGCACTGCCCTGCCTGCACCACAGCTCCAACGCCCTTCGATGCTTACAGTTATCGGCCTTCCCGATGCCAGCACTCGCACCAATGCCATCACCACCAGCGCCTGAATCCTGTTATTGGGTAGGCGATAACGAGAAGGGTGACTTCACAAACCTTTCAACTTTGCATCGCCTCACCGGAACCGACGCCTCACCACCAACTCCACCTAACTCCCCCTGCCTGGATTCGATGCTCGCCTCCTCACGGACTTCGCACCTCGCCTCCCCTGTGGCAACCTGGGAACCAGCTTTGTCTTGGCACCGACGCCTCACCTCCACAACACTGTTATTCGTCCATAGACTTTATTTCCAATGTACTGTTGTTTGGGTGGTCGGCATGACTCAGTGCTCGGCCTGCTCAACTCACAGTCGGTGCCATACTTTGGATTTGTGCCTTTCACAATGTCATAATAGCTCCAGGTGGATCTATTTTGTTTCTACAGATCTATTTTTTAAGTAACCTTTTTAAAAGTGATATCTTGATACATGTATGTTGGATTATTGTTGTTTGGTCTTGTTTGGTTTAGATTATTTTTCTAAACTGGTGTGGTGCCCATTTGTGGTGTTTTTACTGTGTTACTGTGTGCTGGGGTACAAATACTTTACACATTGCCTTTGGGATAACGCTGTCTGCTCATGCCAAGCTACCATGCGGATGAGCAGGGATTATCTAAAGTGTGTAATCACCTTAGCCTCACTAGAAGCAAGGGTCCCTACTTGGATGAAACATTACTGGCATGCAAAGGGGATGCTCTTGTGAATTAGAATGCAGACCACCCCGTAATATGGATTGTAGTGGACAAAGTAAGAATTTGAGCCCCACACAGCCCCATAGTGGCAATTCTCTTTTGAAGGGAGATGTGTTTCTTGAAGAAATGCCCGTATGACACCATGTCGATTTACCACGAGAACCTGCTTCCCTTTTCCAAGGTTGTTTATGCCTCGGATATTCCACGTTAAGCATGGTAAATCGAGTCCCCGCCAACTTCCGGACTGCTTGTTCGCTTACTGTAAGGTGGCCTGGTGTAACGTGAGAAGTGCAGTGTTGCAGCAATGTAATGTGATATGGCGGCAGCGCAGCAATTAAATGAAAACTCAACATCACAATAATAACCCCACCACACACACCAGAAGAACAACTGGTGAATCCCAAAACAACACAAATAGTGGCAATGCTCCAGATACCGGTGCTCTGCTGTATACTGGCCCAACATATCTCCTAGGTATATTGAAATCGTAGGCAGAACAGGGTCCAAAACAGGTCATAATGTCAGTTCATAGTAGGGCCTTGTAGACAATAAATGAGACAGTCACGCATGTGGGTACTGCTGGTCTGTCAAGGAGGACGCATGAGGTGAGCGATCGCATGGCTTGCAGCATGGGGAGCCTCATCACTGCATTGCTTGCAGAATTGGGCCACAACTGCCGCAGAGGTGTTTAAGATGAGGTGCTGTCCATTCACCTCCACATGGAGGCGTACTGGTTACAGCATGCTGTACTTGAGACCCTGTTTCTTGAGGGTATTTTTGACAGCAGAGAATTTGCACCTTACTTACTGTACCACAAGAGTAATGTCTGAAAAAAGAGACAGCGTCGAGCCCTGGTAGTGGAGAGGGCCAAGTTCACGGGCAAGGTGCAGCGCCGTGTCCCTATCCCTGAAATTCAGGAGGCGAGCTATAATCCGGCATGGTGGTGCACCAGGGGCTGGAAGCGGGCCTTGTTACCTATGAGCTCTTTCTTCTCCAAAGGTATCAGTAAAGTCTTGTCTGCTGAAGAGCTCACTGAATAGGTTCTTGACAAATACATCTGGATGCCAAATGTTAGTGGACTCAGGGATCCCCATAATCTGAAGATTATTGCAGCATGATCACACTTCCAAGTCAGCATTTATGGCCATCGCAGACATTAGCATGTGCTCTGTCTTGTCCAGGCGCAGCAGAACATTAGTGGCATTATCCTCCATTTTGGGGGCCCTGCGTTCCACCCCATTAAGCCTCCCATGTGTCAGTCAATGCGTTTGACCATGGGACCCAGTCGACTAGTGAGAGTGTCAAAACAAGCATCTGTTGACTTGAATCCATCTCAGAGCTCAATAATGATGACGGAGGCACCATCCAATGGTGGAGCGGCAATGTTTCTGTGTGAGGCCTCCTTGGTGTCAGATAGGAAATGGTGTCACAATTCTATCCTCGCTAAGTCAAAGGAGAGCTTTTTTTGTTGGGGGTCAACGCACCCCATCATAAGCACCAGGCATACAGTCCAAATATATGGGAGAGCCCTTCTGTACCATGCCAGCAGAGCGGCACCCCAAATGGTGATGAGTGGCCCAGCCACAATCATAGGCCGCCACAGGAGCTAGTCTTGCTGTGGCATATAAATGGGAGGTCTAGCAGCCACAGTGGTGAGAAGGGGCCGTCAAGCAAGTCAGAGTGCAATCTGTATCATTGATGCGCAGGCCTCATGTTTGGCGTGGGCAGCTAGGTGCCACCCATCGGCAGGCATAGCAGTCGCTGGATGGGAAGAGGGTAATGGGCATGGGTAATGCGCCTGCACCTCAATGGTTAGGGGGGATGCAGGCATGCAGGAGAAGTCTCAGGCGTACAGCACCCGGCATAGCACAATTGGCTGATCAGGCCCATCTCCCCTGCGCCCCCGCCAGAACGGTTCAGGCACCAGAAGATCAGCGGGTTGCCCTTGTCTCACCGTATCCACAGCTGCTGCTTTCGTTAGGTCATATAGTGGTCACCGCCACATGATGAAGGAAAGTGGCAACCGATCGACAGATATAAATCGGGTCCAAACATGCCACAGCCACACCCTTAGGCTCGCCCGCTGCACCTATCACACAGTGCCCCCAAGGGCTGCATCAGGCAATCAGATGCGTTATGAGTCCACCTAGAGCATCGAAAAGCCCAGTAGGGCGGCAATGCTTGGATGGGGGCCCCCTTCATCAATATATGGGCTGGCAACATTGAACTCAGGTGCATGACCACCATTCTCATGCAGGAATGGGCGCTCGGCTGCGGAGCTTTAATGCTGTGTGGTTATCATTGTCCCCAGCTTGGCCAAGCCCCCTTAATTATAGTTTTAGATGTGCAAAGACAGTACACACTCCACATCCTCATCCCCAGCCTTCAGACCCCAGGTTTAGTGGGGTTGAAGACTTTCACTATCCTGAAAATGCCTAAAGTGGGTAGGGTTAGCCCCGAAACCCGTTGCCCCATTCGTTGAGGCATCCCAGGAGTAATTCTCATCCACTAGCTGATTCCAGGCATTAATGTGGCATCTTCAGGCACCCACTTCAGAACACTTCCTAGACCTCTGGAAGTGGACTGGACTTGCTGTCCGTGACCTGAGAATAGCCCTGAAGACTGCACATGCTCTACCTCTTGTAAGCAGGACAAAGGTTTGGACCCCACGGGTCATAAAGCTGACCTACTGTTAAAACTGCAGCGACATGACGAGCTATAAGTGGCCTTTTTCTGCAACTGCCCAGCTGACCACTGGGAACTGGACCTGGACTTGACTCTCCTGTTGGCCTCTTTCAGCCACTCTGTGAGTCTCTAAGTGACTCCCCTCAGGTTGTGGGGGTTTAGAAGGCTACTCTAAGAGCCCATGCACAAGTCTAGTCCTGAAAATATTTGGCAAGTAAATCGTACCACAAACATCATGTTAGGGTATGATAAGGTGTCTTCGAAATTGAAAGAAGCATATTTCTTTAACATGTTAATGCCTTCCCCTTAGTGGATCAGTTTATTTGTATAGACCAGTATTTCTTAAACATGGACGTTTTTAAACATGCACTAAAAAACATTCTTGCCCCCACCATGATCATAATGCTTTTAGTGAAGTAAGAGGCAGTTGGCATGTGCACCCTATATGTTGCCTAGATTATTATCATAGATGAGCAACACTGTAGGCCTTTAAATCGAACACAAGAGAGGCTTTTGTACAGCACATCGCCTAAAAACAGTTGTTTGAAGATACTCTGATATGTGATGGTACTCTGATATGTGGTAATGAACAAAAACGAGACTTGGTAATAAAGTATTTGCCTAGGATCACACAATTTGTTCTAGCAAGGAAGTTGGGTTTGACCCCAGATTCTTCAATTTCACACTGTGCAATTCAGCTACTATATGGGTATCTCTCCCTGACTTCAAAGGTTTATGTGTTGGCCTTCTGGCCTGGAAAATGAGATTAGAGGGAAAGTGTGGAAGTTTCACATAACACAAACATTGCCCAAGAGCATACAAGTGTTTCACAGGAGACAGAGACTATGTTACACACTTTTTACACAGGAAACTTTGCCTTGAATCATAGGACAAAGAGCTGAGGCTGGGATTCACACCTGGTTCCCCAAATTACAATAGTGGGTTTTACAACCACTAAGCCAGATGGCTGCCGGTGAAAGTGCAGTTCCTTTTGGGCTCAAGGTACTAGGAGGATCTTGAGCTGCACTAGAGCCAAGCTTCTTGCTCAAGCTAGCTCGAGCATTCAATGACTTGCTCACCTCTAAGTTACAGAGCTTCATGGAGACTTGCGGCGCATGGCTTCAGAGATATCTGTTTTACCAGCGTTTAATCTCTTAGGGCCATATGTAGGTGGCCAAATACCGGTTGGTAACGGCCGATTTCGGCTGTTACCAACCGGTATTTTGAGTTTCAGATGTAGATGGCCAAAATATTACCGATTCTGTAAAGTTACTGAATCAGTAAATTTACCGATTCTGTAATTTACCGAATCAGTAAATTTACAGAATCGGTAATATGGGATGTAGGTGGCACCGAAAACAGTGCCACAGGCCCTTAGGAATTCGTTATTTACCATGAAATACAATTGCATGGTAAATAACGAATTCCTGTGTACATGCACATCTGTGCATGTACACCTGTGCTATGTGGCACACATACATGCCCTATGTGTGTCACATGGCACACAAGCCAGAATCAGGGGTGCAATAAGGTGTCAAAGTGACACCCTGTCCCCCTTGACAAATCGGTAATTTTACCGAATCGGTATTTACCGAATCGGTAATTGACATTGATTCCTATGGGCCTCAAGGCCCATAGGAATCAATGGCAATTACCGAATCGGTAAATACCGATTCGGTAATTACCGAATCTTACCGATTCAGTAATTGTTAAAGAATAATTACCTACATGGCATTTACCGATTTGTAAATACCGAATCGGTAAAATTCGGTATTTACGATTCGGTAAATGCCATTTACCTGCATATGGCCCTAAGTCTTTATTTTATAGGACACTTCTCTGGGGTAGGACATTGAACATGGCGTACACCTAATCCAAAATATGGGGGCGATAAACCACTCGCCTCCTGCGGTTCCTACATCTATGTTTCCAACTCTAAATCTGCCCTGGAACTCTGTCTAGGGCCAAGGATGATGTGGATGTGTCATCGGGCAGGTGCCTCTAGATACAAACATGGGGCACATTTACTGTTATTTAATGCTATGCGGCACAGCAAGGGAACTTGCTGGGCTGCGTTATGTGAAAGCTAGAGAGCAGAAACACTCCTTATTTACAAAGATATGGACCATTTCTACTCTTTCCTAGCACTGGTGCACTATGTGCTACTTAGCGTCAATGCAGGCTCCCTTGCACCATAGTTAAAGGGTGTCTGCGTTGTGGGTTGGATTGTTTATGTTCGGGAAGAGACCTTCCTGCACAAAAAACAAACCTTAGAGGCATAGTCCTCGTTCTAAGTGTGCTGAAGAATGCAGCACACGTGGAAAGAGGAAATAATGAAGAGATATAAAGATATTTCTCGGGCATACTCTGATGGGTAGGCGTACCATTTTGGTGCACACTTACACGTCTTTGTAATTCTGAGTTTGCATTAAAATACATGGGTGGATGCATTTGAAACTTGCATGCTTAACCTATGCAAAGTAACTTAAGGCAGCGCTATTCACAGCACAGAGTTGTGTTACATTGGATTTACTGACCCATGCAAAACCATGGAAAGTAGCTTTGCTTGACTTACTAAATGCTAAAAAGGATTTTGCAAAGGGGCTGTGCCACAAAAGTGACGCAACCCTGACGCAAAATCAAAGTAAATCTTGGCCACAGCATATAGCATGGTTTCTGGCATGTTATGTTGTTATGTTTAGGCCGTAAGCGGCGGAGTGCGCTGCGAACTGCTGTTCGCGCTATTTTTCCTGCCACTCGGGTACTAATTCTACCCAAGCAGCAGATCATGCTCGCCAACGGTAAGTTGGCGAGTGTGAGGGGAAAAACTCTGATGCGCTATGCGGAGCGGAGTTTTCTGCACTCCGTGAGCTCCATGGAGTGTGGAGTGCAGAAACTCCACAAACTCTGCAAACTGAACGGAGTTCATCGCCCAGGCCTAGTTATGTTATGCTATGTTATGTTACTAGCACTTGTAGAGAGCACGTACACCAGTTGGTTTGTTGGCACTAAGGTAACAGTGTACAGTCGACAGCTCATGGTATTAGTTGTAGGCTTGTATATAGAGCCATGTTTTTAGTAGTTGTCTGGATTTTATGTAGTTGGGGGTTCTTCTGATCTTCAGAGGCAGAGAACAATAAGTGCAAATCTGGGTCCGCCTGTCCTCTTCTTTTTAAATTGAGGGATCAACAGATAATTCATCTGAATGGATCTAAGATTTCGATTAGGGGTGCATTTTTTAATTCGAGTTGTTATAAAAGCTGTGCTTTTCACATTGAGGGATTTAAAGATGATGCATCTGGGTTTTAAAATAGACCTTTGTTTTACCGGGTGCCAGTAGAGCTTTCTCATCGAAGGGGTGATAGGACATTGTATAGAATAGATTGAGGCATTTGGAAAGGCCAAGGTAGAGGGTGTTGGCAAAATCTATTTTTGAGATGGCCAGGACAATTATGGCTTGAATTAGTGCCTCTGCAATAAGACATTTCCCAATTTGATTCTATGACGTTGTAGAAAACAGGAGTAAATTACAGCTTCAAGCTGAAGTTTCAAGGGGAGTTCCTCATCTCTGTTTTATCTGAGTTTTGTTTTGAATGATTGCTGTTTATCCAGTTGCTAGCCATTATCAGACATATGGCCTTAAAATATCAATGGCTTCGCAGGCAGCAACCTAATGGCAGTTTATCAGCAACATCTTCATACATCACAAATTCAACCCCTCCGCTCCAGCAGTTTTACATAGGCAAGACATTAGCGGAGGTAAAGGCCCATGTGCTAGTCAGTGACACTCATTACACATTAGCGTGCATTTGGTTAAACTGTCTAACTCCGAGTTTGCCAATGTTAATATATGACTTAAACCCATAAAACCCGCCTGAAACTGAACTCCGACAAGACGGAGGTCCTCATCCTGGGCTCCTCACCCTCCGCCTGGGACGACTCCTGGTGGCCTCCCGCCCTGGGCACCGCACCCAAACCGACAGACCATGCACGAAACCTGGGCTTCATCCTGGACTCCTCCCTCTCCATGACCAGGCAAGTCAACAGCGTCTCCTCGGCGTGCTTCAACATCCTACGCATGCTACGGAAGATCTTCTGGTGGATCCCCACAGAGACCAGGAAGACCGTCACCCAGGCCCTCGTTACCAGCCGACTGGACTACAGCAACGCCCTCTACGCCGGGACCACCGCCAAGCTCCAGAAGAGACTCCAGCGGATCCAAAACGCCTCAGCCAGACTCATCCTCGACATCCCACGATCCAGCCACATCTCCGGACATCTGAGAGACCTTCACTGGCTCCCCGTCAACAAGAGAATCACCTTCCGCCTCCTCACCCACGCACACAAAGCCCTACACGACCAAGGCCCGAGCTACCTCAACAGCCGAGTCAACTTCTACGCTCCCAAACGCCACCTCCGATCAGCCAACCACGCCCTCGCCGCCGTCCCCCGCATCCGAAGAGCGACTACAGGAGGAAGGTCCTTCTCCTACCTGGCCGCCAAGACCTGGAACTCCCTCCCGTCCGACCTGCGCCTGACCCAAGACCACCTCTCCTTCAGGAAGAAGCTGAAGACCTGGCTGTTCAAGCAGTAGCGGCACCCCCCCCCCCCCCAGCGCCTTGAGACCCTACGGGTATGTAGCGCGCTTTATAAGTGTCACTGATTGATTGATTGATTGATATATCTGTTTGCCCACCTTAATTAAGTGAAAACTGTTTTGCCTCTGGACTCTTCCGTAGAACCAGAAAACAAAAAAGGGGTTGACTTGACTAGAGCATGCACACTTGCGCAATACTGTGTGTGCAAGTGTTAATGGTTCACGGCCAGAAATATCGTCATTGCTGATAATGTTCTAGTAATGACGCTGTGAACCAAGGTCCATGTTTTGCCTTATTTAGAGCTGATATTACCATCAGAGGTATTGTATTTTGTAAATAAATATTCAATACCCTCCTGTGGTAAAAACATCGGTTTTTAATTGCCTTTTAGTTGCCCAAAACATTTGCCCTATCTCTCTGGTGTCATGTGGATTTAAACTGACACAACTTCAGCAATGAGGAATGAACCCTTCCTGTGCCTTGACTTGAATCTACATTGTATATTCTAAACGCAGAATCCTGTCTGTGCTAAACTTAATCCAGTTTTGTTTTACCCATGTTTCTTTCTTTGCCAGTAGATAGAACAAAGTCTGTGTATTTCATGGTGATAGGTATCCATCACGCTGCATACAGTGCCAATGTACAGCTACCAAGAATATGACATACTGCAGGAAATACCAGAGCTTGATGGTGGTCAGAAACCCACTGCATTCCCAATGAATGATGTGGTAATTAGTTATGATAAAATCACATATGTTGCAACTTGCTTGAAGATAAAAACAGTCTTAGGGCCTTATACAGAGTTTGGTGAAGCCCTATCAAACTCATGGTTCCCCAGCTCTATTTAGAATCAGGGGAAGTGCTATGTGTACACCCATGCAGAGGTCTAATGCTATGACCTTGTGGCATGTCTGCCAAGGATCCATACAATGATAGTTGTCACACCCTTTTGAGGGCAGCACAGCCATCAGCCCTTTTCCCTGCAAACGTACCTCATTTTAAGTATGAAGGACATGAGCAGGGAAGATGTAAAATTGCTCACATACACAGGAAGAAAACTCCCTTGACCTGGCCCACTTTGCAGGGTCACTCCCAAACCTTTCGCCATTTTTCCCTCTATTTCTTGCTGGAATCATTTTTGTTGGCATTTGTATTTGCTCTCTCCTTTAATCATGGTTTAATTGGCTTTTACCCATTTGGAATATTTCATTTACTTGTAAATGCCTTGTAGAGTGGTATACCATATAAACAGGGCCTATAAATTAAATGCTACATGTAGGCCTGCATCACTTATTCAGCCACCAACTTAAGTAGCACTTCAAAATATGTCTCCCCTTTTTCTTCTTATAAGTAACTTCTACGTCATGCCCTAGATAGCCCATAGGGCAGGGTGCTATGTATTTAAAACGTTGGACATGTACTTTTAAGTTCTACTTGTCCTGGTAGTGAAAAACTCCTAAATTAGTTTTTCACTACTCTGAGGCCTACCCCTCTATTAGCATACCATTGGGGACTCCTTATTGCATTTAATAAGCTGTAATTTCCAATTGACAGCAGGTAGCTATGTCATGTTTGGTGTCTTTTAAGTTGTAATGAAAAGCTCTATTTACTGGTAAAGTCTGTTTATTACAATTTTTAAATTGGCACTTTTCGAAAGTTGGTATGTTCCTGCCTTAGCACTTTTGTGCATATAGCCTGTCTTAGGTCACATGACTGATTGTAACTGACTGTTAGACTATGGTAATTGCTCCCAGACAGTCACACAATAGACAGATTAGGTGTGCCTGAATGGGCCATCTTCTGGTAGGATGGGTGCTGAGCTGAGCACATCCCCACTTGCAACTGAATGGCCTGTGATCTGCTTTCACACAAACAACCTCGCCTTGGTACTACAGCCAGCTTGGAACCAGGGCTTGGGGGTCAGGATATTCCATGCACTTCAAAGCCACTGTCTAGAAGCTTCTTCTACCTTCCAGAAGGAGGGCACCAGGGGATAATTAGGGGACCTCAGACACTAACTCTTGAGTACATTTCTGGACCTGTGGAACTCCGAAGAAGGACTGGTGTGCTGCTGGAAGGACTGTCACTCTGCTGTACCGCAGCTCTGAAGGGGTGCTGCCTCACTGAATTTCTACCCTGTTGTCCCTCTTCTCTGCCACCTTCTGCCTGGGTACAAGGACTGCATCTTCATCTGTCACAGGAACTCCAGAGTGACTCACAAGGCTAGTTTGGGGGCCTCCTGTTCAAAGCTACAGGATACAAAAGGCTTCCTCCATCTTGAACCCATACCTGAAGCCAGCATGAGTGAGTCTTGACCCTCCAAATGGTGTCCCTCCAGTCCTGGACCATTGGAAGTGGTGCTAAATGTGCCCAGATAGCCAAAATCCAAAAGATGGGACTTACAAATATTTTCGCTATCTTCTGCTTTGAGAACCAGGAGTAGACCGGGACTATCCTGCTCCCCTATCCACCCAGTTTGCATCGTCAGTCAGATTGTCTTTGCGACTTCTCCTGCTATGTTCTTCTCCACAGCAGCACATCCTTTTCAGCGGTCCTTCATCAAAGGGGTATCCGGCCATGTGGAACTGTCTTCGGCTTCAGCCATCTACCTCGTCCCACTGGAGGTTTTCCAATTCAATTTCAGAGACGAAGTTTGAACGTAAAAATCATCACCACAGCTTCGACCCAAGGCTATCCGACAACCACACTGACTCCTTGGACATATCCTGCAGCATTGCCCCGTTAAACTTGGCCTCGCAGAACATTTTTATCAAAAACATTTCTATGTCTGAACGTAAGCGTTTACCGGGCCCAATCCAGTTTTTGTATATGAACTGTGCTCTATTGCGGTCAACCATATTTT
Organism: Lissotriton vulgaris; assembly: GCF_964263255.1. Lineage (NCBI taxonomy): Eukaryota > Metazoa > Chordata > Amphibia > Caudata > Salamandridae > Lissotriton > Lissotriton vulgaris. Next base: position 394,971,141 of record NC_141693.1, read on the forward strand.
TAGAATTTGACCGGTCTTTGGCGACTAAATGTCTGCGGTTGCCACTTTGATCTTTTAGGAGTTTGTTTTTACTAAACACTTGAAACATTCATATCTCCGGTTCTACTTTTTTGATGTCAGTCGTTTTCGTGTTAAATAATTTATAGAAATGCACTCTATGTTTCTAAAATGGGCTGGGATTTTTCTTTTGTTGTGTTTTCACTTTATCACTGTTTGTGTGCTACAAAAATATATTGCACCTTGCCTTTAAGTTAAGCCTGACTGCTTTTTGTTCCAAACTACCTAGGGTTAAGAACAGGTAAAATTAGGGACTTTTTTTGTGGTTCACCCTGCAAAGGCTCACACTGCAGTCACCAACAGCTCAATTTCTAACATTTGTAATATTTTCCTACTATTAGCACTGAAACTACCATTGTTTTAAAACAGATATATGCTTTACTTCTAATGTTTCCTTTGTGACTTTGAAACCATAGGACCAATCGTGACCCAGACCAGTGATTTATTTATAAAATAATAAGTGCTGGCGCCCAAAGCGAGGCTCAGACTCCCGCGGCCAGAGCTGTTCCATATTGAGGCACTGAATATCAAGACTGTGTAGTCTTGAATCTATATCATGCCTTTTTAATCCACTGTCAGGCACTCCCGGCCATTTATCTCACTCTTGCAGGTTTTTGCTTTCTTCCTTGGTGACAGGTTTTTCCTCTTCCTCCTTCTCCCACCTTTGTGTGTTTTTCACTCTCTTGCTTTCAGGAAATGTCTGATGAGGGAAAGTAAGTGCTGTGCTGGTCCACAAAAGTGAGTGCCAAGGGCCCCCACCAGCATCCAATGAATTAAATTAAGCACTGGGGACACTGCATATTACTAATTGCTCTCTGCTACAAGAGGAGCGGTGCACAAAGTCCCTGTATGTCCACTCAAGGGGAAGTGAACATGTGCAGCAAAAACAGTAGAGCTATGTAGATATAATTGTGGAAGATCCAAGGCAGACTTGAGAGGACATGCAAATGACCAAGGAGTAGGTAGGTACATTTAACGGGAGATGCAAAGTTCTGTGGGACTTGAAGAGTGGTCTTAAAGCAAGTAGGATACTCAGAGAATAGGGAATTTCAGCACTCCATGTCAGGGAATGAGTAAACTGAACCCTAACAATTCTAATAGAAATCAGGGATTTCGATAATTGTGAGGGAGATGGTAGGAAGGAGCGAGAAAAAAGTGACAAAATAACAGTAAAACATTGGTTTGGGTGGAAATGGGAGGATGTATTCTATTAAATTACTGTAGGGGTGGCCCAAAGTGTGTCACAGACAAGTCGGAGATGTAGTTGACTCTACACCACAATTAGATACTTTTTCGGTTAACCTTATTGAGACACCAGCTGATTAACCTATGTGCCTGCGCACTGCTAATCGAAAGGGATGTCCAACACAAAGTGGCCTCACAGGAGAAAGACAGCAAAAAGAGCACTTTGGGGCAGATTTACAAGCCCTTTGTGCCTCATTTACGCCGCCATTGCGTCACTTTTGTGACGCAACAGCGGCGCAAATCCTGCTCCATGGTGCGGGGTACTTACAACGTGACTCATCTGGGAGATGCGTCACGTTGTAATGCCCTGCGCCACATGTAGGCGTTCCTGTGCAGGGGGGGCGTTCCGGCGCAGGAACGCCTCCTAAAAGTGGCTGAGTGAAATCTACAAGATTTCACTCAGTCACTTTTAGGCCCATGCTGCGTCAAAACCCTGCGCCTGCCTGAAGCAGGCGTAAGGATTGACGCAGCATTAACTAGATAGGGCCCCCAGAGCATTGCTGAAGCTGCGTCGCTACTCCAGCAATGCGTCACTTTTACGGCACAGATGCGTGACGCATCTGTGCCGTTTTTGCACCATGGTGCGCCGCATTGTAAATGCGGCGAATCCATGATGGCGGAGTTGTGGCGCACAATAACTGGCGCATCCCTGCTGATTTGCAGGGGTGCGCCAGTTATTGTAAATATGCCCCTGAGATTTTTGACAGGTCCATCATAGAAATTTTACTGTGATCTTTATGATGGAACTCATTGTGAGACTCTGCATAACCTGGACGTATTTTTTTATATAGATTTCTTTTCTCCTTAATTCTTTTTTAGCATTGCAGTTTTTTTTGTGTGTTTCATTTACTCTTCATTTTTGAGCAGGGCAGCGTTAGCCATTTCGCACGGACATGGCAGAAAGACAGCAAACAGCAGTGGCATCAATCACCGTGAAAGACAGAGTTCTGCAATCCTGTCTTGGTCAGTCTGATGGATAAATCCCTTCATATAGCGAGATGTCAGGCTGGAAAACAGATAGGCAGCGATGGACCAGCAATAAAAATACACTGCTATGTGCTGACGCGGGTTCAGCAGAAACATTTCAGATGTAGTTGCTCTGTTATATCCATCAAAGAAGTATGTCTTGTTGAAGCGGAAAGAAACTGTGTTCAGAATATTTAAGAAGAAAATGTGGTTTACTGAATACAGGCGTATTATAGAAAGAGGGGACTGAGGGGTCATTATTCCTCACGCCCTGCTCTTTTTCGGCGCCTGCGCTCAAGCTGCAGCGTTTATTGAAATAATTTAAAGTTGGCACGCCCTATTTATTTATACTACTATAATAAAGGAAGAACTTTCAGCCTTTGAGGCGGGTAAACTCGGGAACCACAGCGCCAATCCACACACCCGATACACTGTTGGAATCGTCAGGGTGTGTAGAGGGTTATAGGCTATATAAATTAAAAAAAAAACGTTATTTCGAAAATGTACAGTAAAAAAAAAAATAGTCCCTCCAAAGTAGGGCCGGCCGCGACGTGCGTGCTCACGTCAGGAGCGCGTGGAGGAGAGGCGTCCAGGAGCCAGACGAGGAGCGGCGGACATGGCGCGGGGGAGGAGCGGTGACATGAGGAGCAGTGGACAGGCAAGCGGCAGTCAGGTGAAGCGGCGAGGAGCCGTATACTGAGGAGCGGTGGCTGAGGTAAGGGGACCCATGTCGGAGCAGGCGTGGGTTGGGGCAGGCGTGGGACGGCCCGGGCGGGGGCCGGGCTGCTGCAGGGGCAGGCGGGGGTCGGGGCAGGTTGGGGTCGGGGCAGGCGGAGGACGGGCCGGGCGGGGGCCGGGCTAATAGCTGTGGGACAGGACTCTCCAGGGCATAGAAGACAGGTCTTAAAAGAACATCTATCTGGTTTAAATCCCCTCGACCACCGTATGTTTATGCCTCCCGGAAGTGAAAGGGAAGCTTACAAATACTGGCGCCTATGCGTTTTTCTATACCCCAGACTGCTGCTCTCATGGAAGGTGTGGAGACGCACAAAATCCTGTTTCTGCGAATATGTTTAAATGCATGTTTGTACTTCTCCGAACTTTGTGCTAGTGGAATTTTGCACATGAACATTCTGTCATAAACTATATTTTCAATGGGGCGGGCGGGCGGGGGTCGGGAAGCCTGCTTGCTCCCGGACAAGGTCGGGACGGGCTGCTAGTTGATTATAAAGCAGCCAACATGGCTACCACCACTAGATGGTGTCAGATATTTTGGGTCAGAATTACAAGAAAGTGACACATCTGTATAGATGCGTCAATTTCCCTGCGCCTCCATACGAAACCCTTGTAATTTACAATACAGGGCGCTATGGCGCAAGGACTGACAGATGGGTCAGGAATTCTGACGCATCTGTTAGCCCAAAAGTGACACATTGCTGGAGTTGTTCATGAAAGTGACGCAACTCCAGCAATGCGCCACAACAGATAGGTGAGTCCTATTCAAAAACACCTGCGCCATTCCTTACGCCTGTTCACTGCGTCAGACCTACATAGCTTTATACCTGACACGGGTATAATGTAGGCCAGGGCTTAACAAGGTGACGCATCTCCCTAGAAGCGTCATGTTGTAAATTGGCCGCAACATGGCGCATTGTTTATGCTGCTGCATCACAAAAAGCAACTGGCACAAAAGTATCGTAAGGGGCTTGCATATCTGCCCAGCGTTTTCTTCTTTCTCTTTGCCAGCAGGATGCTTTTTTTTACCTTGAAACATCTGAGCTCTGATTGAGTTTGTTGACACAGGCCTATGAAAATATTCTGACTAGCTCAACTGTAAAAATGAGTTTTTGATGGCCGCGATATAAGGAGGGAATACGTGTAGACCTCACACCATATATTATACTGATTTCCAGAAATGGTATTGGCGTTGCTCCTTTTGTGCTCAAGCAAGAGTAGGAGAAACATTGATGACAATTATGGGTATTCTGCAATTGGAGGTGCAGTAATATTCCTGCCTTCTGGCACTCCCGGTAGTGCTTTTGCTACGCACAGGTGCAAAATCACCCCCATCGAATCAGGAGAGCATATCACTTGCAGCTGTTATGGCTTGCAGGCTTGCTTGTAAAATGCTATAGTGCTCCCTTCATACCATATGATGCATGAAATAGGCAAACAGTTCCTATCAAAAGAACTCATGGTGACATTCCATTGTGTCCTTTAAATGAAGGTGGATTGATGTAATAGTTTTATTGTACTAATTTTTGTAGACTTAAGATATGTATGAAATATACAGTAGTTGGAATATGGTTGAATGCTTGTGGATGCATGGCACATGAGATGTATTGCTATCACTTTTAATCTGTAAATTATAGTTATATGGGTATTTCTCCTTTTTAACATATATTTTAATGTATTTTCTGTGTATATTTTTTAGGCAAGTTAATGTAAATATAGTGCTCATCATTTATGTTCTGTTTTATATGCCTGGCAATATTGCACTTAGGTCTATTTAATGAAACTAATAAAAATTATTTAAACGAAAATAAAAAAATAAAAATAATTAGGAAACATTACAATGACTAACATACGCTTGCAAATCAGAAAACAGGAGTCCAATCCAGTCCAAGTCAGTTCCAGCATGCCTTACTTTTATTATGGACCGACTAGGGGCCTGTATGATAGACCACTAAATGCAATCTTCCTTTTTTGTCTACTGCACATTCTATAGTGACAATTTAAATTCCTCAAATCACCTACAGTTTATTATATGATCAAAATATGGCTTTGGATCATAATTCTGTTGGTTTTAAGTTTTCTGAATTTTTGTTTGATGTCTACATCTGGAAAACAGTTTTTGAAATACAGATGTATAATGACTTCTGAAGAAGACCATTGTGGCTTGAAACGCATTGCATTTGATCGTCTCAGTAGAGCATGCTTGTTTGCAGAACTTTACATTGTCACTGAAGAGTGCTGTAAGGGTCTTGCAAGTGCAACACTTTTTCTCTCTGCCTACCTTATAGGATGAATGCAGTCTAAGGGAGGCCTTTAAGACGTGGAGGAGGGAAAAGCACATAATGGGTTATGGGTTTTCATTCATGTTTTACACAGACAACACTCACATTCTCATCCCCTTTGGAGATGATCGTATGTCTCTGAACATAACTTTCTGAAAGCAGGAGCAAGTTGAATGATAAGGCATTTCCTTAAACTAAATGGTGGTAACAGCACTTGATGTTTAGTGGAGCATCCAGAATATGGGTTCCCCCATGAAGAATTTCAGAATTAGGCACTTCTTTCACTCTGAAGAAATCGATTAAAAACCTTGGAGTGATCATGGATGTTATTCTTTCTTTAACAAAATAAATTAATATAATTAAATGTTCATGTTTCTGGTACTTACGAATTTTGTGTAAATTACTCCCTCTTCTTCAAGAGGACTCTTCCTATGCAGTCATTTTGGCAATCATTCTGTCCCACATTGACTATTGCAACTCCCAAAGAACTCTATTCGTTTGTTTGTTTGTAAAAGCTTTTATTCGACACTTTGTCATAAAGCCAAACACACATATATACACATAACATAATCATCATTAAAAATGTGTTAGAATTAATAAAACATTACAGTCATTCGTAATGTGCAAGGTGCAAATAGGTGCAAGGTGCATAAGGTATAGGTCCAGGTCCATCATTACAGAAAGAATTTTGTAAGGTGATTCATTGCTCATATGTTAAGAGAAAAATATGCATACCGGGTTTCTTACAAGACCAGACCAAGTATTAAGAACAATTATATACAATTATAAATAATTAAAATGCCAGAAAATAAAAACAATTTTATCCTACATTAGCATTCCAAGTTTCTTTCTAATTATGCAAACACCATGGAGATACCTGCTCAAACCAAATGTTATTAGCTTACTGTTCGAAGATCTAAGTATACGCTCTGCCTCTTTGAATGATCGTGTGCCCAAGTTTTTACAAAGGGGTATAATCCATTTCTTGCGCAGTAGTACATATGACGGGCAGAAAAAGAGGATATGAGCCTCATCTTCTTTCAGTTTTGGGTCACATGATTTACAATATGGGTCTTTGTTTGCCCCTCCCCACCGGCAAGTATTTGCGTTTATCTGTAAGACCCCATATCTAAATTGGAGGTAAACAGATTTGGCCAGGGGTGGCTCAATTTCGTCCAAGAAATGTTCAAACGAGGGGTGATCCTTAAATTGCAAGAATTTGTGCGTTAGAGTACCAGTAGCACGTTCGTATACATTAATGTTCACATAATTCCAGTAGGCAGATTTTACTTGGTTCTTACAGATGTTTGGCGAGGTAATTGACATTGCTGGTGTTTCCCAGAAGTGTGATAGACCTATTTTTATGAACCAATGGGATACATGTCTCAGCCACTTAATTGAGTTAAAAGAATCCAGCTCCCTAACTTCCAATAAACCTGCTCTATAGTAAGCAAGTTCCGCAGTAGACCATAATCTCACCCAATAAAGCAGTGGCCTCAACCAACATAAAAATTCTGTACGTTTTAGACTGATGTCTAGATAGACCGGCACTAGAGGTGTTCTTACTGGCAGTCTTAGTAGACGTCTAAAAAACATATTTTCATCAACATCGAATGATTTTTTTGAGTAAGGCCCCCAAATCTCAGCCCCATACAAGGCGGCAGATTGTGCTTTAGCTTTGAACACTTCAATCGCTTCAATTCTATTCACTGAATTCAGGAAAATAAGAGCCTCAGAGCCAAGGTACTGCTGGCCCAGTTCCCATAAAGCAAAACTTCTGCACATCTTTAAAAACTTTGCTGGCTTCTAGTAGTCCAACACCTTATTTCTAAATTTCCCAGCTTCTGCCATAGTGCTTTTCATAAACAATGATCTTTATTTATACATTCGAGTCTTTCTCGCTATGTCCCTAATTGGTCTCTACAATCCTCAGAAATACAACTGCTGGCAATTCCGCATATAAAGAACTCCCAAATGGGCGTTGAGGACTTCTCTTAACTTGCATTAAGGTTGTGGAACTCCCTTCCCATCAATCTAAGAGTACAAGAGGAATATTAGAAATTCAGAAGGGTTTACAGACTTGGCAATTTGGCTACATTTCTGTAGTTGTAACATGTTAGTGTGCGGACGATCAGATTGGTTAGCAGTTCAAGCTTTACAAGTATCACACCATCATCATCATATCATAGGGATGAGCCTCTTGAGCTCCGATTTCCACGAAGAGTTCACAAACGGTGCTCAGTCATCCCCAGATTTCACAGCACAGCACTGAATTACATAAAAAATACATTGGCTGATCCATTCTTTGTTTAGACTTACAGGATTAGTGAAAAGAAAGTATTAGTGCTGGAATCTGTAAGTAATCCTTCTATCATGCGTGGGGAGGGTGGAATGTCTAATGATTCCAAGATTCAAGCAACATGTTGTCGCAAGGATCTCCACAAGCAAACCAAAGCCCAAATAGCAGAGTCCTATGTGACCCTTTAGTAGGATACGAAATGCTCAACACTTACTCTAACGAAATGTTAGGGGTAAGAGAATAGAACAACTTACATAACTGTCTACTTAAAGTAATAGGTAATATAAGCAAATGCCAAGTTTAATAAAAATAAAGTATTTGAATTTATTAGCCACAAAAAAGATGAAGAGGGAAATTAAAGAAGAGTCTTTGGAAAAATGACAACCCTTTACCTATTTTGGCTTCAATCTTGGTGATTCATTTCCGACTCCGCTTCTGTATCTCTCCTTCAACTCACAGAGCAATCACTCTGATCTGCTACTATCACCTCCAAGTTGCCCAAAATCTCCCTCCATTCAGTCTCACTTTCAATCCAATCAAGAAGAGGACCCCTTCATGCAGTACACTCCAGATGACTGTATGGCAGTTCATTCCATACTTGTATTCAACTTTCCATACTAGCATTCAATGTCATTGTAGAATGTTTATGTTTATGTGTTTTATAAAGCGCATAGCTGCCCACGGGCTTCCCAGTACTGAGGAGCGGACGGTACCAGGTGGAATGGAGGGTTATTCAGGGAACAACCATAACTCCAGTTTTTTCTTGAAACTTGTTTCATTCTTGAGCAGTCTCAGTTCTTTGGGCATGGTGTTCAAAAGCGTTAGTACTAGGTCTGTAAAATATCTTCCTCCCCATCTGGCTCTCTTTATCCTTGTGGCCATATTCAGAGAATCTTAGAGCTCTTTCGGGCGCATATGGGGTAATGAGTACTCTGAGAGGGACCGACCCTTGTAGTTCATGGCTCAATGCACTATACATAATGATTTAAACATGACCATGGCCTTGATCGGCAGCCAGTGAAGTATTCTCAGTGTACCATTCACTGATTCAGGTGATCCCAGATACAGGGAATTCACGTAATCTAGTCGTGAGATCACCAGAGACTATATAACTGTTCTCCGTGTTTGCTCAGAAATAAGACATAGGATTTTTCAGAGCGTGCGTTATATTCAAAAACAGGAAGCAGCCAATTTCCTCGCTTGTGTCTCCATGGAGAGATTGTGATCCATCCACAGTCCCAGGTTCTTTATGGAATTTTTATTGATGGGAGGACATCCCAATCCTTTTGGTTAGTCAATGGTGGTACGTGGGGGGGGATTATTTCCTAGAAACATGAGTTCCGGTTTGTTACCATTTAGTTTTAGTCTGCAACTAGTCATCCTTTTTGCAACTTTTCCCATACAAGGAACAACTTAGTAATAATTTGATTTGAGACCCTCTGAGATTGAAACTACCAGTTGTGTATCGTCCACATATGATGCGATTGACAGCCCAAGTTCCTGGACAATCTCGGCCAGAGGTTGCATGTAGAGATAAAATAGTGTAGGACTGAGAGCGGAGTCCTGTGGTACTCCGCATGCAATCTCTAGAGTATCTGAGTAGTGTCCACATTCCATTATCTGGAAAGATCTATCTTGCAGAAATTATACTATCCATCTTAGTGTGCTGACTTGTATCCCTGTTTTCTCCAGCCTGTGGATCAGTGTTTTATGATCCACTGTGTCAAAGACTGCACTAAGGTCGAGCAGCAGTATTTTAGCAGTACATCCCTGATCAAGGATTCCTCCTTGACCAACAGGAGGGCTGACTCAGTGCTGTGAAGTGGTCTGAACCCCATTTGCGTCTGGTGTAATACCTGGTTCTCCTCTAGGAATTGGGACAGCGCCTGGTTGACATGTTGTTGTGCAATTTTTTCTAGAATGGGTAGGAGTGAAATGAGATGATAGGTCCCTAGATCTGTTGGGTTTAAGTGAGTTTTTGGTAGTAACGGTTGAACTGTAGAGTGTTTCCATGCTTTTGGAACTCTCCCTTGAGTGAAAGATAGGTGTAGCAGCTCTGTGGCGGTGGTCAGTGTGGCATCTCCACCCTGTTGCGAAATGTGTGGGATACTGGATCTTGGAGGGAGCCTGACTTAATTTTAGCTAAAAGCATGCCTGTCATTTCCATACTTAGCACTGGAAGTGCGTTAGTGCGGGTACTGCAACTTAAGCTGTGGGGTCCATGGTTCTTTTGTGTAGGTCGGGGTTGTCTATGCCCCCTTGCATCGAGTTGTAGATGTTTACTACTTTTTTTTAAAAAAAAGACTTTAAGTTCATTATATCTCTCCTTTGATTAGGATTGCAGAGTGATTTCTTGGTCTATAGATGTAAGGGATCTGACCACCTTGAAGAGTTCTCTGGAAGAGTGGCTAGCAGAGGTTTTTTTTTCCTGGAAATATCTGGCTTGCGCTACTTTACTTTCATCATGGTAGAATCTATTTGCTATCTTATATTGGCCTTTGATGGTTGGGTCATATGCTTTCCGCCAGATCCTTTTGAGTTTTTTTGCATGTTTTTTTCAGAGAGGCAAGATGGTTATTTAACCATGTTGCTTTCAGTTGTCAGTAGTCAAAGTTTACTTTATTCGATTAAAATTTAAAACCATCAAAGCACAGATCACATTACATGCTACCTATACCACATTATAAATAAGACAAACACTGAATACAATTCATATGCCAATTACAAAAAATCAATTTGCCGCCCAACAATACGCGCTCCCATCAAAAAACGCCCTTGATGTTCATAAATATATTAAAAAGTTTGTCACACAGCAAAAACCTCCATTTAAAAAATCAATTTTACATAAAATACTTAAAAAAGGAGAAGAGAGACAGCACTATAATTGAAGTTTATTCCTTCGCCTGATTGCCCCTGAAATATAGCTAGCTACACCCCAACACACAACCATGGAACCATGCATTTGCAGATAGGCTAACGCTGGCCTAACTTGCTCAAAGTTAACCCCTTTTAACAGTGGTAAAATAAATTTCCTGCGTAGTGTTTCATAAAAATCACAGAAAAATACCATGTGATGGGTATTCTGCTCTGAGAAATTATCACAAGGGCAAGGGCCCAGGGACCCCTCCTTGGAGAAGCCTTTTGGGAATGACAATAGCCAGGGGAGCATATTATACTTGAACCTTATTAACACGAACAAGTGATGGGGTTTGTTTATGTAAGTCAGGTATGGCTGTATCTCCCTGCCTGAACTCAACATGACAAAACTCCTAACTGAGGGTTTGGCCAGTTCCACTTCATCCCTTATTAACATCGATCTATTCAGGAACTGGGACTTCAAAACTCTAATGGCCACCTCGCCAAGAGCTCTAGGGTTAAATAATAAGTCAGAACAACCCAGTGAGTCCATTTGTGTCTTAATATAACGGATCCACGGGATGTCAAGTCCTTTGTCTAAAGACACACAGTCATGAATGATCAACTGATTCAGATTAGGTGACGGCTGTGCCCAGATTATTAACCAACGTAGTAGTGGGGCAACCGCGATCTGATCTGAAATATAGGCGGCAGCTAAATCCTCATGAAGGTTGAAAATTGGAGTAGGGACTGGAAGCGATAACAACTTGCAAAAAAAATCATTTTCTGCTGTCTGTATATCATTAGTCTCTATATAGCCCCACACATCACTCCCGTATGTCACCTTTGGGAGGCACTTAGTGTTGCAAATCTTCATGAGGGCCGGGAGTGGTTTAGAGCCTATCCTTCTTGCAAATCCTAGTAATGCCCCGGTCGCCCTAGCAAGGGTGTTCTTTTTGTGTGCACGCTGCATAACCCATGATCTTCTTTCTTCAAGAAGGACGCCTAGATATGGAAAAGCCGGGACTTTCGTAAGTTCTAAACCCTTGCAATAAAATTTAGCCTTTTTAGCCCGTCCCTTACCGATTGACAAAGAATGCGACTTTTTGAGATTTGTTATTAAATCTAGAGAGTCCATAAAATCAATAAAACAATCTGAAAGAGATTGTAACCCTTGCGACGTCCTTGCTACCAAAACCGCATCCTCTGCGTACAATAATATAGGGATAATTTTTTAACCTGTTTTAGGGACATCCTTACAGGAGGAGATCAAAGCGTCTCCCAGTTTATTAATGTAAAGTGTAAACAACAGGGGTGCAAGATTGAACCCCTGTCGCACCTCTCGCTTGACTGGCGTTCTCATTATAGCGAACCGCAGCCGAGGTATTTTCATGGATGGCTGCCAGGAAGGAGATCAAAGCCGGTTCCAATCCGACACTGTGAAGGGAAGCCCAAAGTTTTTGCCTATTTACAAGGTCGAAAGCAGTGGACAAATCCATAAAAGCTAAATGGATGTCCCCCTGCTTAGCGACTGTGTACTTCCCTATAACTAGGTGTAAATTAAGGCATTGCCCCATCGTGCCCTTTCAATGCCTAAACCCATACTGCAGATCCGAGATGATGCTATTTTTGTCCAACCAATCTGTTAGGCGGGCAAGTACGGCCTTCCCCATTATTTTAGCTGCAGAGTCCAAGAGTGAGATCAGTCTGTAACAGGCCGAATCCTCTCTTGAGCCCTTTTTAAATATTGGGATTATAACAGTTTTAGCCCAAGACATTGGAAAGCCGACCTTAGTCGCAGCATTAAAAACAAGAGTCAAAATCCTAGCCCATACAGTGGGATCTGCCCATGTTGCTTTCCTCTGTGTACAGTTGGTCACTATCCTCTCTCTCTCTTGCTCTACTTTTCTTCTGCTTCATTAAGCCATTTGGCCCAAAGCATGTCTTGTCCTCTACGTCCCCTGTCAAAACTGGGATTTGCCCATCTAGGGACTTAATCAAGCTGTCTGGTATAGTTCTGGGCAACTTCCTGCCCAGCTTCGGGGCATTGTCCCTTATATATTGTATTTATATTTTGATCAGAATACACTAAATAAAAAAGTGGTCTGACCAGGGAACTGGCAGCAGAATGGCTGTTTTTAAATTTAGATTAGTTAGAAAGGACTGCATCTTTTTCATCTTGGAAAGCAAGATGGTGCCTAAGTAGAACGCAGTCCATGTTGCTCTCGCCCATGAAGTTCCCCAGAAAACTCAAAGGGCACAAAGAACTTTTATGCCGGAGCATGATCTCCGGACCGTACCTGTTTCTCAGCTCAGGTGCTGCGCACCGGGAGCCTTGCTGTGGATGAAGCGGAAAGCCCCGGATGCTGGCTAGCTGTACCTCAGATGCTGCATGGCTTCTGACATTGATCACGTGGCTCCAACGCTCCCTGCTACAGTGTTGCAGAGGAGCTCTAAAACAGCTCAGAATGCCCGGCCGTGGGTCACGGAAAACGGGCCCGATTACTGGATTGCCAGGGGTGCTTTCCTTCTTTCTCCTCCCAGGATGCTGGTAAGGGGTTGGGAAATTTAGAAGGGGCTGTGGACAAAGGAGGGCCCAAGACCAGCGTCCTGGAAAGTGGTACTAGTACCCGACCAGGGAAGACTGTTGCACATGGTGACACTAAAAGGGCTCATCCCCTAATTTCTACCTTGTTTTCTGGTAATAGCAAGGTGACAGCTGTGGACCAGAGGTTAAGCAAGGAGCATTCTCAGCCAGCAGGCAGGCTGAGGGAGGAGTAGAGGGAAAGGTGGGTGCTCCCTCCCCAGGAGATCAAATGGGCTTGGGGATTGTGAGTAATTCCAGCCCTTCTCAGAGTGAGACACCAATCCCAATTGATGGTTCCCTAACTAACCCCATAACTATTGTAGGGGTGCCCGTAGATACAGCCCCTATCACAGCGACCCCAGAAGACATTAGAGGAGATGGCCCCAATAAGGTGATCAATAATGGGGGCCAGGGCCAGGCAGGAGCAATAAGACGCAAGCAAGCATGGAGTACAAGGAAGTGCGATGCCCGACTCAAACCGCAGTTGCAGGTCATCAAATGGCTCTCAGTAAAGACATTACTGGGCTTTCCTTCAAGATGGTGCAAGATCTGTGGAGGGTGGCAAATGAGTTGCCTCCAATGTGTACAGCTAAATCTCAAGATGCCTGAGATACGTTTTTCTCATTGACAGATGAGTCAGACCTCTTGAATATTGGAGAGTCATCATCCTTCCTAACCGACAATCCAGTCTCAGAATATTTCCCAGTGATGTCCCAGAAAAACCTACTTACACAACCCAACATAAGCGGTGAGGGAGAGGATCTCGGGGAATAAGAAGATGGATAAGAAAAGGGGAGCAGGTGGAGAAGCCTCTAAAGGCAGCAGTGGGGATGACTCTTTGGGCAATCTTCACTTGGACTATTCCGCGTCTCGGCTGGAGTTCTCTTGGGCGAACCTGAAAGATCCTCTAAAGAAGGCATTATGGATACATCTGCCATACAGCTGCAATCTTCCTCCGTAGAGGGATCTCTTTCAATAAACCTTCAAACAATAAGGCAGGTTCAAGATTAGGCCAAGAGCTCAAGTCACAGGCGAGGCTTGCTACTAAAAAACTGCATGGGATAGTAAAAAAATCAATAAAACCTGCTCAAATATTGCCGGCAGATTGACCATGGTGGAGGAATGCACCATGCATCTGGAATCTGATGTTAAGACATTAAAACTTCAAGAAGCTTCACAGGCAGCAACAATGCTCAATGTCCTCTGGAAGCTTGAAGATTACGAAAATAGACAGAGGCGTAACGATGTGAGAGTCCTGGGGATACCCGTGGGAGTGAAAGGCCCTGATGTATGTGCTTATATCATGACTCTCCTCAAGGGTGCCATCCCTGAGAAAACCAATTGGGACTGGAGCATAAAGATCTAACGTGCCCACATGTTCCCCCTAATGACGAAGAAATCTTGATCCAATGATGCTGAAAGACCTAGGGCGAACTTGGGTTATTTTGGTAACTTTCTGTTGCGTCAAGTAATTTATGATCAAGCACATCCCAATGCTAAGAAGGTCTTTGAGGATATCTCGTTTTTTGTAAGACCTGACTTTGCCCATGCCTCGATAGAGAGGCGGTGGCTGATGCGACAGTTGTTCAACCCTTTCCAGCAGCTCAGAGTGGAAGTCTATCTCCTAAATCCTGCCTTCTTAAAAGTGATTTACAAAGGGCAAACACAAAGTTTCACTTTGGAAATTGGCCCTCAGGAGTACCTGAAAGAAATAGGTGGAGGAAAAGTAGATAAAATATAGTGTACTACAATATTTAGTGATCCCTGTTCCATGTCCCCGGGTTAAATGATTGGTGGTGTAACTGCCAGCTAGTTGGCAATCACTGTGGGGCTTTAAGGATTATCTAGTCTTTATATAATCTGAGTGGGATATTTAGTCTAAGGCTTTTCACTTCTCTTTTTCACTTAAGGGGGTTACGGGTTGGGAGCAATTGGAGATGTACTCCCGCATGAGCACCATCATTCAGGCTTTTTGCCTGATTGTTTATTTGGTGGGGGGGATGGAGGGGACAATGGGGGGGATTTGGTGAGGGTATGGAAAGAGCACTACACAGGAGGATAATTGGACATAAGAAAACACAAGAAGAGATAGTGATGATTTGGGCAGGAAGATATTATTGTATGGCTTTGGGCAAGTTGTTAACCATGAGATGTGTAAAAGGGAATTTAGGAAACTGGACCAATGAGTAAACTAAGAGTTGCCCCGGTGAACATCTGCAGCCTCAATGATAGGAAAATGAGAGCCAGGGTAACCTTGGAATTGCAAGCTTTAGAGGCGGATATAGTATGCCTCCATGAGACCCACACAGAGGGAATGTAGCATCTTTGTTGGACACACTGGGTTTTAAACTGGTTGCGGATACACGTCAAAACACGAGGACTTGTGGCCTGGCAGTTTTGGCTAAAAGGGATATAATTCAGTTTTTCTCACATATTCATACTGACAGTCTGGGAATATGGGTTATTCTGGAATTTCAGTCAAATGTTTGTACTTTTACAATATGTTCTTTCTATGGGCCAATTCTAGATGACATTGGGCTACACGATTGGTTAAATAATGAACTGGTGTCCTGGCTGGATCGTATTGTTCTATAAGGAGACCTAAATTTGTCTAATAGCTGGTCTTGCGATGAGCAATATAAGTACTATGGCAGGAAGCCCAGAGTATTCCGGTCTCTTAAAAGTATTTGTAAAGATCATACCCTGATGGATGTGTGGCAGAGCAGGAGGCCAGCCAAACATGGATTTACCTTTTTCTCTTCACCCTACCATCACATGTCTGTCTTGACTTTCTCTTTGTTTCACATGCTATAGTTCAAGACTGCAATATTGAAATCTTCCCCCGGGTCATGTCTGACCACACAATCCTCTAGTCTTGGTAATCAAAGAGGGTGTGCCCCATAGAAAATGCAGTCGATGGAGTTTTGATCAGGCATTATTGGTAAATGACGAATATTTAACCCACATGAGAAATTGAATAGCAATGTTACTTAGTAAAAATCTTGGTAGCACTTTCCTAGAAATAGTTTGGGATACATTAAAAGCTGGGATTCGGGGGGGAAACTCCCCAGTTCCCATTAACTAGGGTAAGGAAAGAAAAGAAAAGGATGCAAGAGTTACATGCCCTACCAGCCCTGGAAGAAGAGAAATTAATAACCGCTACACAACAGGGGCGATAGTCAAGAAAAGCAGATAGTGGTCATGATTGCTAAAGCAACTATAAATGATATTGCAATTAAAAAGACAGCAGCATAATTCTTAGTTGGTAGCGAGCAAGCTCATGAATATGGAGAATAAGTTGGGCGTACGCTAGCCATAAGGACTAGGCAAAAGATCAGCCAGAATCAAGTCAGGGAGATTAGGGATCCAGACATGGGCATGATTTCTGATCCAGCGGGTATAAGATCAGCATTTAAGATTCTAACTAAAATTGTATATGGGAAACCGGTACGGGGGATCAGGATGACATCTCTATTCATTTAGATCCAAGTGTAAGCATGAAATTTGATAAAGAAGATCAGTCAGGGTTGGAAGGGATCCCCCGTGGGAAGAGATTCTAACTGGTGTCTCCTCATTGGCGACCGGGAAGGCTGCTGGTAAAATCGGCATTCCAATAGGATTTTACAGAACATTTGCATCGGAACTTAGGGACTGCCTTGTGAGACTGTTTAAACATATTTTTGAAGGTAATAAACCTCCCTCTTCATGGTCTCAAGCAAAGATTGTAGTTTTCCCTAAAAAGAACAAATCTGAAAGGGAGCTTGGGTCCTATAGGCCGATCACACTTACTAATGGGGACACCAAAATATATTCTAAAGTCTTAGCCTCCCGTTTGTCCTCCATCATTAGTAAAATAGTAAGTGGACGGCAACATGGATTTATAACCAGGAAAAGTACTACAGACCACATTAGGTGGGTAATAACGCTGTTCGATGCCGCTCAGGTAGCAGTAGACCCTATGACCTTAATTTTGTTGGATGCAGAGAAAGCTTTCAATATGGTCTACTGGAGCTCCGTATGGAAAGTGCTCAAACAAGTAAACATAGGGCCCGAATTTAAGCATGCAGTTAAGGTGGTATACTATAAACCAGAGGCCAGGGTGTTTGTTGCTGATGAACTCTCAGAGTCATTCTCAATTCTAAGAGGGACATGGCAAGGTTGCCCCTGCTCCCCATTGCTGTACTCCCTTTATATTGACCCTTTTATCTACAGGCTACAGTCCAATGAAAAGATGTTCCCTATGAAATATAATGGGTTGAATACCAAAACGCTTGCTTACGCTGATGACATCACCGTAGTTACGCCCGAGCCTGCTACTGCAATCGTGGAAATCAAGAAAGAAGCAGGGGAATTTGGACGTATCTCGGGTTACTCTCTGAATAGGGATAAACTGTAATTCTGGTAAATAGTACACTATCTTGGCAGGATTCACAGGTGGCCACAAGTGCAACGTACTTGGAAGTTGCTATCATGCCTGATGTGGATTGTATTATCCGGGATAATTTTGAGCCTCTGATTGAAAAATCTAAGAAAAATCTGCAGGGGCTAAATAATTTGCATCTATCCCTGGCAGGACGATGCAACGTTAGTAAAATGATTTTTTTCCCTAAGATTCTCTTTTTTTATCCAGGCTAATCCATTAGGGATAGGGAATATATGGTTCAAAAAGCTAAATGAAATAATTTCCCAATACGTGTGGGCCTATTTCAAACCCAGATGTGCTATGAAATATTTGTTGCTCCCTAAAGATCATGGAGGGTGGGGACCCCCTAATCTAAAGTTACATTACTGGGCCACCGTTCTACAGATCTTGGACCTCTATTACAAGAGAATACTTTATGGCCAGTAGGTGCTGACTATTTTCCCTCCACATTTGAGTTAATGATTGGTGAAGGGCTGTAGGGGAACTTATGGAGGCAAATTGAACTAAGCTACTTCAAGTGTGTTAGTTTTAGGACCTTGCGGAATGCCTTTGAGATTTGGTCGACAGTTCATAAATTGATGGGTCTGGGTCGACTTAATTTTACACTCCTCCAAATGATAATCTAATTCTCCCAGGAATCTTTTAGGATCAATATATGTCACAATGGGTTAAAACTGGCTTAAACAAGGTGGGCCTTTTTTTCTGGTAGAGGGATAAAACAATTTCAAGAAATTAGAGAAGAATTTGGTCTTAGACATAAGGATTTCTTTAATTTTTTACAAGTAAGGGATTTTCTTTTTCACAAGGCCGGAGGGGCAATTGGATTTCAACAGTGTGATTTGGTGGATTCTTTGTTAGCTGAACGCAAGCCCTCAATAGGATTTATCTATTCTTTCCTCAACAAACACATGAAAGACAATATAGATAAGCATTCGCCGAGATGGCAAGAACAACTGACCATCGAAGATGCCCGCCCCGGGAATCCTTTTCTCTTGCTCAGACATCATTCATATCAGCTAAATTACACATTGAATATTATAAAACATGTTTTAATTTATATTATACCCCTTGTAGGATTATCAAATGGGGGGATGACAAAGGCAGTTGTTGCCCTAGATGTCAATTTAGGGGCGCTGACATTGTGCATATCTTTGACACTTGTTCGTCCTTATCTATCATTAAGACTAAGATAACTAAATTCTTGTCAAATAAATTGAATATTCAGGTAATTCTATCCCCTGCAGTGTTCCTCTTGGGAGTATCAGAATATGAGAGGCCGGCAAGAGGTAGAGAGTTGATCTTTATTGTTATGACGATTTTTTGTCTATGTATTGCCTCAGCCTGGCTAGACAGGAATCCACCAGTGTTCCAACAGTGGCTAGCCAGGGTGCTGGCTCTTTGTAATGTAGAGAAGGCAATTTACCTAAGAAAGGGGATTCGAAATAAAAGTAAGGGGCTGACGAGGTGGGGCCCTCTACGGGAAACATCCATTACAACTCAGTCATTACAACTCACTACCTTTACAAAGCAACTGTTACATTGCAACTGACTTTACATCGCATTACGTTACAACGTATTTCACTACAACGCATGTCATTACAACGCATACCATTACAACGCATGCCATTACAACACATCATAAGGTAAGTAATGGAGATTTTTTTTGTTTTAGGGTGGATATGGGTTTTGGGGTACATAGGAATAGTAATTTTTACCCCTACACTATCCAACACTTTCCCTACTTTTGCACTCACTGGAGTGGGAATAGTACTTTTTACCCCTACACTATTCAACACTCACCCTACTGTTGCACTCACTGGAGTGGGAATAGTAATTTTGACCCCTACACTATCCAAAACTTACCCTACTGTTACCCTAAAAGTTGCGTTGTAATGGTAGGCGTTGTAATGGAATGGGTTGTAATAGTAGTTTTAGAAAAATGTGTTGTAATGGCATGTGTTGTAAAAACAAAGGATGTAATGGTAGTTGCAATGTAACAACTGCATTGTAAAAGCATGCAATGTAACTGTTTGCATTGTAACGTCATGTATTCCCCACTATTAGTTTGGGTTGACAGCAGGAGTAGTTGAGGTTAGGCTCGATGCACTTTAATCCAGTGTTTACATAAGCACCTTGGCACTTTGTTTGTCTCTAATGGATTTGCTCATATTTTCTTCGTTTTTTTCTCTTTCTGTCCCTTTTGGTATCAGCTGTATGAATCTGATTGAATTTGCTATGATATAAGGTATGGCATCAGTGATTACATTTTCTGGGATCTAATAGTGTAGCGGGGAGGGTGTGGTGGGTAGGCGTTTTTTGGGGGTGGAAAATGATGATCTTATTGTGTTTTCTATTATGTATTAGGAGTTTGCAAATAATAATATAAAATATTTTTTTAAAAGGAAACCGTTTTTCATTGATGTGTGTTAAAATACCAAAACCCTAGATATTATTTATGCTAGAAAAAAAAGAAGAAAAGAGTGCATCAATTCTATACCCTTTTATGTGTGTGGCCGATTGAACATGTTGTCTGAGTTGCATGGCTTCCATGTTTTAGTGGCTGGGTGATTGTGATCGTCGGGGTGAATGTTAAGGTTGCCTAGTATAGTCACAGCATCTTTACTAGCAGTAATATCTGCTATAAGATTGGGGAAGGATTCCAGGAAGGCAATAAGGGGTCCCGGTGGACGATAAATAAGCATTCCTAAGAAGGTTTGGGTGTGGGATAGCCCAGTGCTGAATTGTATTGTATCATAATTAAGTAAGGATTTTAATGAAAAGCTACAACTATAGATTTCTTTATATATGATGGCTACTCCCTCGACCTTTTTAGTCCTATCCTGTTTTCTAATGGCAAATCCTGGAGGGAGGGCCATGACTAGGTCTGGTGTTAAGCAGTCTTTGAGCCAGGTCTTGGTCACAAACAAAACATCTAGGTGTTCCTCCTCAATTAGGAGCCTGATTTCCGTTTTGTGTCCCGGGATGGATCTACTGTTTATTAACCCCAATTTCCATATTTTTTCCCCTTCTGATTCTGTTGGGAGCCCTTTTATATGAGAGGCCACCTCACTCATCTTGATTTTACAATGGGTGCAAATGGTCTTTCTTCCTGCCAGGTTTTTTCACACTGAGGGTATGTGCACACTGTGGGGTGCTGGCCGGCCTCATCAGTGTCAGCTCCATTGCACTATAGTTTAAACCTCTTGGGGACTCATTTGAACCCATTGTCTCCTCTACAGTCAAGATTCATGTTTCCTCAGCATATTCTAAAAGCAAGGAAATAAACATGCACCAGCTTCACAATTCATAATTCTAACCACACTAACTCTAATTAATCCGTTCAGGGGGTTGAGTACTGGGCCACACTCCACCCAAGTTTAACTAGAGAAATCTCTCCTTTATCTTTGGTGCCCAGGTCCTCCTGCGGAGTCTAGTCCAGCTCTCTCCTCACTTCAACCAAGTGTAGGGGGTTTGCAGCCAATGCACCAGATTGTCAAAGACAAGATGGAATATTCATATGCCTACATGAAACCTGCACATGTTTACTCTGCAAAACAAGCAAAGTAAGACATCACTATGCAAATCATCAGCATTTACCTTCCAAAAGCTGTTAAAATCTAATGTTAGCCCCATGCAAATTTGCATTACTTTGTATTTGTTTTCTTAATACAAGCCTCAAGTGTGAGTACTAATGATGATTGAAACTTAAACACATAAAGCAGGTAAACAACGTTTTTTTTAGAAGAATGAAAAAATACCTTGATAAAGATACCAGAAATGTAAACTTACAGATGCTAACCTAGATGTTTATGAATTCCTGATTAGCAGTGGCAAGCACGCGAGTAAGGCTAAATATATCAGAGCCAGAAAAGCAGTACAACCTATAAACAACGTGGGCAAATAAAAATGCAGTAAATGTACTGCTGACTGTTTGATGTGTCTTTCCGTCTCCTGTGGAAAGCTTACATTGTAATACAGGAGGACTATTTTATATATATTCAGTGAAAAAGCAAAGGTTACAGGGATGTTATAGGTAGGAATTATAATTAAAAAAACCTTAGAAATTCACAAAAAAAACAAAGGTTTCAGAAACATTATAGTTAGGCTCAAGTTTCACTTGTACAAAACCAGTGAAATTCAGCAGTTATAATTAGCTGATCTGACTATAACTCGTGCCCCCACAATGCACTGCTTATTACTACACATATTACATCACTCATGACATGGCCAGTGACATCACTGAGGACATCTCAAATGACATCATACAAAAAATAATTAGGAAACAAAACAGAAAATCATGTCAAAAGGAAATAAAGGAATATCATTGGATATTAAGATTTACAACAAAAACTTTAAGAAGAACACGCACTTATATCGGTCTATCTTGAATAGCATTTAAGAGGAGTTCATAGTGAGCAGATTTACGCAATGTGCAATATGTCACAAGACAGTCAAGGGGTACAAATAACAAATATTTTTCCAGGACTACGTCCATGCTTTACCATCTAAAAACACACTAAACCAAGAAGGCAACACAAGGAAGAAGGAACCGGAACTTCAATACCAGCACCAACAACACTGGGGCAGACAGTCCCTTCAGAGATCCAATCTTCAACTTCCAGATTTGGCTCCACAGTTGTCCCGGATTGCATCAGACTGCATGAATTGTGAAGTTGTAGTGAATGATGCAGTGCAGTCCATACGACCCCTTTGCAATGCTGCAAAGAATCATAAACATAGATTTTTGGTTTTTTTGGCCCTTCATATTTTTTCTACATTAGCAGGCATTTTATTGTCTTACAAAATGGGTATCTAATATCTATGTATTGTTTATTTTATTATCTTCTAATTTATTGTAACTACTTACATATAACTTGTCATATGGACAAGTCAAACCATTCATTTGCAAATAAATATACAGATAACCTTTGCCAGTTTTTATTATTTACTTTTTCACTTTTTAAACATAAGTCAACTGCCTGTGTTTAAACATTCTAGTGAGTGCGTTGACAATATATGCAAACATACTCTGCTTTTACAGACCTCACTATGTTAAATTTTGTAATCTCTTCTTCAAAACTATCAACTGTAATATCTGTGTCCTGTTTTACAACTCCTTCTCCTAACAACTCTTCATTTTCCTTAGAATGCTGCTGAGGACCCAAGAAAAGAAACTGCACACCATCACAAACCTTTTCTACATCTGCCACATTACCATGCAAACGTGCTCTATTAATGTCTCCTAAATATAAAGCAGGAGTTTTCACATAGTATAGCCTCCTAACTAAAGTTCACATTGTTGAGTGGTGTACAGGGGCAGCGGCGGTCCCTCCGGTGCAACTAGGATGTGACCGCCACCCCGGCGGTCACATCCTGCTTCAAGCATCACCTGCCACAAGGTTAAAAAAGCATGTGTTACATTTACATGCACAAAGCGGCAGGCACCGCGCGGTGCCTGCCGCTTTGTGCATGTAAATGCAGGGGGGTACCGTAGGTACCCCCATGTGCACCACCCACCACCCACCCCCCCTTCACCCTGGAGGCCCACAACAGGCCCCCAAAGCAAAGACAGTATGCCTTTTCACGGCAGCAATGCCACCGTGGAAAGGCATAGGACCGTGGAAAGGCATAGGACCGCCGGCATCATAATATGGCTGGCGGTATCTCGCAGACACCGCCACCATATGTATGCACTTTTTCTGCCAGTCGCGAAGGCGAAGGCGACCGGTGAAAAAGCGGCGGACGGTCTTGCCATCCGCCGCGGACCCCCCGGCCATCCTAATGTGGCGGGGGTCTTTTCTGTGAGGATGGCGGACGGATTGCCTCCGCCGGGCCGGCGGTGGCTACCGCCGGCCTGGCGGAGGCAATCCGTCCGCCATCCTAATCAGCCCGTTTGTTTGATAAGCAAGCTAGTGAGTGTCCCTGCAAATTTGTAAGCTTTCTAATCTTGCAAGGATCCAATCCTTATAAAGTACTTATTTTGTGTTTTAAACTTCACCTTGGAAAGATATTAAGAAATGTCCTTAAAATATAAATGGATTACTGTTGAATACGACAAACACTACTACAATTCAATTTCTTTACAGGCACTTGACTCCGCCTTCCTTATACCTGTTCTCCAATAGGTTCCTGTGCATTTGTAGATACCATCCCCACTTTCGCTTTAGGAGTGTCATTCTTCATTTCATAACATTGTCTGCCATAATCAATAGCATGAATTAATCTATTATCCAGGAGAAAGCTTTCTTCATTAAAGAAAGACTCTGTACTAGTAGTATGTTTGCATTCACCACCAAAAACTGTACAAAAGTTACTTCTATTCACTAATCTTTTTTCTGGTTTTGTCTCCTCATGCACAACACCATTTTGTCACAAGTCTTCATTCTATTTATAATCACAATGAAAAGCTTCCTCTTCAAAGCACAGGTCTTATCAATTATTCTTTCAACTCATTCTTTCTATTTCAGTGCTTCTCTCCTTCCTCTATACTTTTTCATATCTCTCAGTAGAATTATAACAACTCTACTATGAATCATCTTGGCTCTGATTTCCTTAAACTGCTTCTTAAACTGCTTCTGTCTCTTGGTTAGGGTGTGTCCATCTTTGTTACATTCTTTCCTGTTCTTGTTATATATATTTTGTCAACTGTAATTCTTTCTCATAGTTTGAATTTTATTTTCATTATTTTGTAATCTTGGGAAATGCCTGCAGATATTTTTAAGATTTGAATTTGTTCTCTTACCAGTAGCACTTCTTTCTTTCACCACTCTTTCTTAATTTTGCCCCTTTTGTGTCTCAGTTCTGCATAGATAATGTAGTTGCTTCTGTTCCTACTTCCTCTGAGCTTTTGTAGGCATTTTGTCTGAGTAATAGAACAACAGTATTTATGTTATGCTGCAGTTTTAAATCTACAAATCAACTTACCTACATAACTACAAGCACTTACTTCAATGTACCAATCCCAAACCAAAACACAAAACTTAAAGTATTACCTACATTTTAATATTATAGTACTCTCTTCTACAACACAGCTGCACCATATCTCAGTTCTCACTTATTCACACTAAAAGACCACTATATCCCTTTTGTACTAACTTTTTTAATAAACATCAACCAAAGTGCAAAAGTACATACAGTGTATCAATACTGTAAATTATGAAAACACAACATAAGAGCTATTTCTGTGCCTCTCTACCACTATGTCACTGATAGATGTTGTATTTCAATACTTTTCTACCTAGATGTGTCAAATTTAAAATTTTAAATGAACACTGCATACAAAAATCTGCATATTAATCTGTATCACAGCACATAGCTCACTAATTCTTCCAAGTACATGCAAACAGTGTGTGACAGGTTAAATGTATAATGTATCACATTGTTCTCAAATAATACATATTCCTCACTAAAACTTGTAAATACATGTGTTTCTGCTTGAGTGCAACATTACTGCCTGGATGAGTGCATAGATAGTGCCTAGCTGATTCCCTCAGAATTTGGGTAGAGCCTACATGATTCCATATCTGCATAGTTAGTGCCAGTGTTCTCACATAACTATATTGCTACTATCTGGGTGAATGGATGAATGCATGGGTGTTTCCGGCGTAGTTCAATGAGTATATAATCTGTGCCTTTGTGATCAGAAGAGTGCATGTGGAGTACCTGGTTGAATGAATAAGTCTAGAAATCACACTTGATATATAATTGCATACGTGCCTCTCTAGGAGTATACATTGCTCTGTTACTCAGCATGCACATGCATCAGTAAGTTTCTAAAACTGAAAATAACAATTCTCACCTTTTGAAAGCACAAAACCTTTTCTTTATGGCATACATACATCATTTCACAAATATTTCTTGTGTCTGTAAAACATATATTCAGCATTTCTGAAAGAAATCTTACATGCCATGTGAAGCTAGCACACAAACTCTCAAAAGACATTCTGCACTATTAACCATTCCCAATTTTAATCAGAGCATGTTGAAAAAATGCACCACCCTCACTAAAAAAACATGAAACACTTAAAGAACACAGATCACCATGTAAACATATATGTGATTTCATAATATATATACACCTTTAGGCCATCTTTCCTAAAATATACGGTGTTCTGCATCTTTAGGTAAACTCAACAGACTCATCAGATATATAACTATCTGCAGCCAAAACAACCATTTCTCACCTTCTAAACATATGCAAACCGGTCGTATAAGTTAAAAATCGCATTGACAAACACTTCCTACTACATAGCTAACAAGTATTACTATTTTATCATTTATATACAGGCACAGCACATTTTCTTATGTTTTATTCATGACTGCACTATTTAATAATGTGACTTAATGTACTCCAGTTCCCAGAATGCAAATAATATAGATCTGTCTGTTCTGCACATGATGCTTAGCCATTTAAAATATTGTCATTTTTGAAGGCATTACTCATGGTAACTTACATCAGCACTAACATATTAAACACATGCCCTCAGCCAGATACACTTCATCTGATATATATTTTTCACATCACTGTGATACTCCTTTTAATCAAACTCCCATACACATCTTTAATTCTAATTTCTAATATGTTATAGCCAAGTCAAAAAGTGCTTTTCAAATGGCAACTAGGCCCCAATTAGCCAGTAGATGATTGTAAATAATTTTTGATGCATTGTTTGCAAACGGTCTGTACAACAACAAAGCTGCCTCTAGCTGGACTTCAAAGGTGAATTGTGACATCTTACATATTTACTGTGATGCATTGATCTGATGCATTGGCTATGGGATGAGCCCCGTTGCGGAAGAACAAACAGTGAATAATCAGGCTTCCCTTTTTTCCGGTCTTTCCATCACAATTTTCAACAGCAGATCTGCTGCACTTATAACTCAACAAAGATAAGATGGCACCACTTTTCTGGTATCATCTGTCTACAGCACAATGCTTATCCATTTTATAAGCATGCATAATGTCAATTCACAACAAGCTCTCAAGCACTTCCATCACCAAAACGTGCCATGCATTTCCAATCCACAGAGACTCAAAAACACAGACAGAACTGCTGAATGCTCATAGAGAAGCACTTTGCATTACATTTTGCAGCAGACATCATGACAAACTACCAATTTTCATTACAAAATCATGGTTTACCCCTATATCCACAAACATTCAAATGTTCTCGTTTGCACAAGCTAAAACTTGAAACCCATCAGCCACATAAACAAGACGTAATCTTATAATCATCTACAAGTCTTCATGGCTCTCCAATCTGTAGAAGCCCACAACCCACAATTCAGTTAAACTCTGTACATATCATTTGCTCCTCACCAAGGAAGTAATTCTTCAGGTCAGCCATAGACCAACTGGACCCTGTAACAGTTTTACTGAGAAAACTGCACATCTCACCAGCACAAACATTCATTATTCCTAGATCATTTAGCTGGGGATTTTAACTCACCCAGAGAATCATACACAAAGGAAGTCAAAGAAAATATGTTTTACTCCTAAAAACCAATATCATTGAACAGCACATCAAATAATCAGTCCATAGCAAAGGCAGCAGCCTTAGGTGAGACATCTCCTCCATGTCAATATTTAGGGCACTATGTAGGAAGCCATTTTGCATTTCTAATGGTGCGCATCGCTATTTCAGGTCATTAGGAAATGAAAAATTATGTTTTGGTATGTATGAAAGGCATTTTCAATGCTGCAAATTGCGATTTCCATTATGTAAAAATTGCATTTTTTTAATTAAAAAATTAAAATTCACAAATTGCTATTACCAAATAGTAATTTGCTAAAACCATGTGCAAAGGATTTCATTATTGCAATATGTTGCAGAATGGCCATTTATGAAATGCAAATACCATCAATGTGTTTCAGGTGGTATTCAGGTGCAAACCGTAAAAAGTCACCTGCAATGCTTCTGACTCTTTCAGAATGGCGGTTCGGTATGTCTTGGCAAGGAGGATGAAGATTTTGGCTTTTTGGCAGAGAAGAAGGGGACAGGGGAGGATATTTAGGATGAAGGTCACCCTGTATGAACAGACCGAGAAGGAGATGTATAAGAAGTATAGAATGGGTAGTGAGGTTGGTTTGGATTTAATCGCTCAGGTACATCCTCAGCTACAAAGGCCAACAGTCAGAAGCAATGCAGTTCCACCACATGTGCAGGTATTGTGTTGTCTACATCTTCTGGCAGTTACTAGGAAGTTATGGAAATGCAAGGGGGAGTGTCACAAAGTGCATTTTCTAGGTTTTGTTATAGGTTTTTGGAAATTATGGCTGGCAGAGTGAACCAATATGTTTTTTCCAAACATTTCCCAAGGTATACAATACACAAAACAAATGTTTTATGGGTAGCACAGTTTCCAAACGTCATTAATTGTATTGATGGTACACATATTGCCATAGGTCCCTATTGTAAATAAGATAGTCCTTAGAGACCAGATGATGCGTAGATATATTCATAAGATTTATTGATAAGTAGATGACATCAATATCCTTGGAAGATGGTAAGTCCAAGTATTGCCCCACCAGGAGCAGCCTCTTTCCTGCTCAGCCTGCACACTCCAACTGACACTCCACAGCTCACCAAGCACCCAACATTCCACGACATCATCATACATCCAACATTCTAGACATCTTCAGGCACACCAACACTCACGCTGGCTGAGCAGTAGGGAAGGAAACCATAGGTAAGGGAAATGCAGCAGTAGATTATAACACATCCCCCTCCCTAAGGAAACCAAACACATTAAGGAATAATAAAAGATGCATGAAAATACATTAAGCAAATGAATCAAGAACATAACAATAAATGAAAATGCAAGACAATTCAAATGCCAATGAAATCACACACCTCGAGTCACAATAAAAGGATTCCCAGAAAGAATTAAAGTTAGACAGTATAATAATCAATCCAACATAGCAAAAGTAAAACCAGAAAACCTCAAAACGACTCATAAGCAGATAAAGCCCAAAATTGTTTCAACCCAAAAATTAAATAAGTAAGAAGCAGAGAAAACACACAAGAAAGTGTAAACTGGAACACAGTCTAAACCCGGATTGCACTTAAAGAAAGTACAGGAAAAACCATCCGCCCACAAACCAAACAGTGAGCGTAAACGCAGAAAACTTCATGTGGAAGTACTTACACTACACAGACCAAACCACAAATAGCCAATAGGAAAACCATTCACCCACAACAAGCAGTGAGCGTACACGCAGAAAACTTCACATGGAAGTACTTACACTACGCACACCAAACCACAATAGCCAAAAGGAGAACCATTCAACCACAACAAGCAGTGAACGTACACGCAGAAAACTTCACGTGGAAGTACTAACTCTACGCAGACCCAATCACAATATCCAATAGGAAAACCATTCACCCACAACAAACAGTGAGTGTAAACGTAGAGAAGTTCATGTAAAAATGTCATCTCATATGCAGTCTAAAGCACAAAACATTCTTTCACCCAAACCAAAAGAGAAATGGAATGGTAAGCAAAAGTACTTGAATGACTTTTAAGTAAAACAGAAAATGTGAAACCATAACCACAAGTAAGTGGTTGATCACCCAAAGGAACACAGGAAATGTGAACCAATAACCTAGTACACCCCAAACTCAGGGCAACCCAAAACGGAACGCCAGTCCAAATATGCAAGCATTGATTAAAACAACCCATACTCTCCTCCTCCCTTCCTATATAAATACAAGAAAACATGCAGAGAGGACCCTCCTACAACTGTAAAGTGCCCCCAATACAATGTTGTGAAAACCCAGATGTAAATAGGACAAAGTAACAGAAACATAACAAACTAAAACAATAAACGTGGTCACCGTAGTCAACGATTGATGAGCGATTTCTCACCCGAAATCCATTGTAGGCTCTCACACGAAGTCCATGTGGTGCAAGCCAGATCCAGTGTTTGTAAATGCTCGCAACTGCACCACTAGTACCACAGTCCCAGTCATAACGGTGAGGTTCCAAAAGACATCCATCGTTTGTGATGACATTCATTGAGCGAGGGTGTCCTCACCCGAAATCTCCCATCATAAAATATTCAACAAAGGCACCAATCAGCCCACAGACAATGGTCAGCACCAACAAGGATGAAATGACGAGGAGTCGGATTGACATCGTGAATGAAAACCAAATGTCAAAAGACTCAAGGTTCATAGAACAGTAATCCTGAGAAAACGTTGTAAACCTCAACAAAACTAAAAGATTCTCCCCAAAGTACTAAGATGGCCCCCAGTGCGTCGTTGAGCGTCGTTCTCTAAGGGAAATAGGTCACGATCCTTCCCAAAGTGGTAAGATGGCCGCCACTGCGTCGTTTAACGTCGTTTTCCAAAGAAGATAGGTCACGTTTCCGTCTTCAGCGTGATGACACTTCGAAACACTTCAGTCATCCGACGTCACAAGAATCACCATCACCAAGACGCCGATGAAGAACGTCATCAGTAGGACGTTGGCAGGGAGACTAAGAAGAGCTCTGCTGACCAACTGTCACCAACAATACAAACAGTGAGTTGACCAACATCGCGAAATACATGGCCCATTTAGAATGTGAAAATGTACATCCACACAGCCAAAACACGCTGCGAGTGCACAGAACTCACCTATCCGGTGCGCAAAAATCGTAAAGAGACCCAGGTTAACTTCTGGCACTATGGCCTGCACACTCTGTCTCTGTCTCTGTCCTACTGTAAAGCTAAACAGTGCGCAGATACAGATTTCCACTCGAGCAGATAATTGCTATACCTCTAATAGTCCATAGCCGATGTCAGATGTCCGATGTACACTCGAGTATTACGTCAAATGGGCTGCCAATCCAATTTCACCCCGCAGTCATCACAAAGGTGTGAACCGTTTTGAGCAGAAGGATGTCCAAATAACCAGAAACAATAGGAAAGTCTGTAACAATACCAATACCCAAATTTCAGAGAATTACACACAGGCAGACCCTTAGTTCAGATGACAATTGAAAACCAAACAAACTTCAAACGCTCTGGTCTGCAGGCTGTCCTGTTGACTAAGGACACTGGTGGGGCTTACCAGAGCATAGTTCCTTGTAATCTTCTTCTTTGAAGGTGTAGTTCATAAGTTTCATTAATTAATCAAGTCCTTAGTTGTAGGTAATCCAGGGTAATCCAGGGTAATGTAGGGTAATCCTTCACCAACACGTAGTTCTTTTTACCTCGTCGCCAGTATTGTAAATAAGATAGTCCTTAGAGACCAGATGATGCGTAGATATATTCATAAGATTTATTGATAAGTAGATGACATCAATATCCTTGGAAGATGGTAAGTCCAAGTATTGCCCCACCAGGAGCAGCCTCTGTCCTGCTCAGCCTGCACACTCCAACTGACACTCCACAGCTCACCAAGCACCCAACATTCCACGACATCATCATACATCCAACATTCTAGACATCTTCAGGCATACCAACACTCACGCTGGCTGAGCAGTAGGGAAGGAAACCATAGGTAAGGGAAATGCAGCAGTAGATTATACCAGTCCCCCCTCTGCAATTGAATTGATTTATAGAAACAGGATGAGCACCTATTAACTCAATGTTCAGGTAGTGTGTGATGCCTCATGCATCATAACTGACCTTGTAGATTCCCAGGCAGCACACATGACTCCGTGATGCTCTGCCCCAGAGGAATAAATATGTAAAAGAAACAATTCATGGACGGAATGCTGGGTAATACAAACATTCACCCCCAGTCACAAGGATCTGGGTTTAATCCATCATTCTTTTGCTCACCCCACCACCCCAGTTCAGACTCAGCCATATGCAAATCAGTCTTGACTCTGTTCTTTGTGGGAACAGTTCGGCCCAAAGTGCCAAACCAGGTCCTTCCTGGACCGGAAACAAGCATCCTGGGACCGGTTTCAGGGCATCACCCTTCATCAGCCAGGCTAGCAGGATACCGGTCCTAGAATGCTTGTTTCCAATCCAGGGAGGACCTGGCCTGGCAGTTCGGGCTGGACTGTTCCCATTGGGTGCCAGGTCAAGACTGATTTGCATATGGCTGGGTCCAAACTGGAATGGCATGGTGAGCTAAAAAATAATGGGTTTTGGCCCAGATCTCTGTACTGGAGTGAATGTACGACATAATTCTGCATTTTGTCCATCAATTGTTCTTTTTGCATTTGTCACCCCCAGTGGGACGGGTATGCCCAGGCGTGGGTTCCGTGCTCTCCATGCCATTGAAGTCAATCTGTCTTGGCTGATGAGGCCTGAAAGCCTGAAACCGGTCCTAGGATGCTTGTATCCAGTCCAGGGAGGACCTAGCCTGGCAGTTCGGGCTGGACTGTTCTCATTGGGTGCAGGGTCTAGACTGATTTGCATATGTCTAGTCCAAACTGGAATGACATGGTGAGTAAAAAAAAAAAAGGATTTAGGCCCAGATCTCTGTACTGGGGTGAATGTATGACATTGTTCTGCATTCTGTCAATCAATTGTTCTTTTGGCATTTGTCACCCCTAGTGGCACGGGTATGCCCAGACGTTGGCCCAGTGCTCTCCATGCCACTGGAGTCAAGCTATCCTGGCTGATGAGGGCTGAAAGCCCAAAACCGGTCCTAGGATACTTGTTTCCAGTCCAGGGAGGACCTAGCCTGGCAGTTCAGGCTGGACTGTTCCCATTGGTTGCAGGGTCAAGACTGATTTGCATATGGCTGGGTCCAAACCGGAATGGCATGGTGAGCAAAAGAAACAATGGATTTAGAACCAGATCTCTGTACTGGGGTGAATGTATGACATTGTTCTGCATTCTGGCCACTAATTGTTCTTTTTGCAGGTGGAATAAATAATCGTCTTGCTCAGGGTGAATTTTGCAATGGTTTTTTACTTGGTGAGAGCATCTTCCATTCCTCCCTAGGAGGAAGACCCATCAGAATGCAGATGCATGAAGATCAATGCTCAGAATGCAGATGAACCTCACCTTCCTGTTTTTGTGGCTGTCAGGAGGCAATGCACAAAGTGTAACTGTCGCCCAAACCAGACGTGTATTGGAGACAGGCTGTAAAGCACAAAAGAGCTAAGAGCTGAGAAATGTCCACTTTCTAAAAGTGTCATTTTCTTAAACAGAAATGTTAATCCAACTTCACGAGTAAAGAGGATTTATCAAGACCATTCCAAACATATGATAAAGGAAACAGCTACTCCACTCTGATTAGGAATTACAGCTTAAAAGTGTATTAAGGAATTCCTAATGCTATCCTGCGAAGGGAGAAGGTCCCACAATAGTGAAAAATCAAATAGGCTGGTTGTCACTACCAGGACATGTAAAACATAAAAGTACATTTCCTACCTTTTACTTACATTACATTTGAGTTACCATGGGCCTTCCCCAGGGGTGACTTATATGTAATAAAAGGACAGTTTAAGTCTTGACAAGTAATTTTAAATGCTAAGATGAGGTGGCAGTAAACTACACACACGGGCCCTGCAATGGCAGCCCTGAGACAGGTTTGAAAGGCTACTTGTGTGGGTTGCACAATCAGTGCTGCAGGCCCACGAGTAGCATTTCATTGACAGGTCTTGGGTATTTGTATACCACTTTACAAGGGACTTACAGGTAAAATAATTATACCAAACAGGTGTAAGTCAATCATAACATGTTTAAGGGAGAGAGCAAATGCCCTTTAGCACTTGTTAGCAGTGGTAAAGTGCTCAGAGTCCTAAAAACAGCAAAGATGAGTACAGAAAATGGAGGGAGGAAGGAAAATAGTTAGGAGAAGACCGCCCTTGTGGCTGTTAGGTCTAACAACTGGCATATCCCTAATTGGCTTATTTAATTTACTTGTAAGTCCCTAGTCCATTGGAATTGCAATGAAAAATCCTCTCTCATGATAAAGTCAGATTTTAAATTACAATTTTTGAAATGTTACTTTTAGAAAGTTGGCATTTCCTGCCTTAGACATCTAGTGCATTTTAGTTCCTGTAGACCGCGTCTAGGGGTAGCTGACAGTTGGGCTTTTTTTTATTCCTCCCAGACAGTCACACAGAACAAAGACTGGAGGTATGCATGGATCAGCAGGATGTTACCGTCGAAGCTGAGCATAGCGATCTTACACTTGAATGAGATATGTCCTACCTCCACACAAATGGCTGATTACCCCTTGTAGTCAGTCTGGAGGCAGAGCAGGGAAGGCAGGAACCTGCGCACTTCAATGAGAATTTATCAAAGCTTCCCCCACCTTCTAGAAGACGGTCACCATGTATAAATATTGAACCTCAGACATCACCTCCTCAGTACACTTATCGGACTGTGGATATTCTCCCAGGAATAAGGACTGCTGTGAGGATGAAATGATTGCCACTCTGCTGGAATGTTGTTCTAAAAAAAAAAAAAAAGAACTGCTGCTACCTGGCACATCTTTGGCGCAGGCCCTTGTATCCCTCATCGAAGGCAGCCTCGACAACAATGCAGGGCTCCGCATGGCAACCTCACAGCTCCTCAGAACCAAAGCATCGCCCGACTGCTCGACATCACACTTCACATTGCAAGTCCTCCTCTGTGGGATCCTCAATGACAATGCAGGACCTCACACCACAGTCTTGACACAGCTAGAAGCTGATGCAGTGCTTTGGCTGCATGTCACATCTTCAACCCAGATACTCGCAACACTCCACAAACCAGGATTTAAGGTACTTTGTTCAGTCGGTCAAGCTGGGTCACTGTAGCCAGCCTGTGCTCCATCACAGTCAGCCTGAACTTGTGCCAGTTTCGCACGACCAGATATCCACAGTTTGTGCTTTGCGCTTTTTGCTTAATTTTTACAGAAATCTTTAAACTTGAATATCTCCTGTTCTACTGATTGGAGTTTTGTCCTTTTAGTCTTGTTTTTTTTTTTTTTTAAACATCCCTTTTTAAACTGGTGTTGGATCTTTTTTGTGTGGTGTCGTTTTTCATTTCATTACCGTTTGAAATGTTGCACATATACTTTATACATTGCCTCTAAGTTAATCCTGACTGCTCTGGGTCTGTGTGGAAAGTAAACCTATCCCACAACCGTGGTTGGCCTTTTCAAGTCGATTGGAGTTCTAATCAATAACACATGGAGTCTGTATATTCACTCCAACCACTCAGAAAGTTTAAGATTGAAGAGGAGGGATAGAAAATTATCTAGAGGCAAGAGCAGCATTACACACTCATATATTATGAACAGATTTCTACCAGCAATATTAGAAGGGGTGAATGTTTACTGATTTATATGTCACTGGGAACCTGATTTCTAGCTTGAACACCATACAAGTAAGTGAAAGGAAAGGAAAAGATAACTCAAATTAAGGTTCAAGTATGACCCAATCAGTGCTTGGCAATGTTTTTTGCAAAAGCCAAGAACGAAAACAATTTGGGAAGATGGAGCTGACCTAGTTATCCGAGTGCTGGAAATGGAAATAAGTTGGGGCTCAAGATGTGGTAACAGATAGGGGGAGGATCCAGAATAATAGTCTGACAGTCAATTTGTACATTTATATTTTTAAAACGGTGCTGTAAAGAAATTCACAATAAGAACTCCTGCAAAGCACACTATATTACATGCAACATACAGATTTATATTTTATGTAGGTGGGTGAATTACAGAATTTGAAATAGAGATCCTTTCGTGGCTTGCAGGTAATAAATTGCAGTCCTAATACAGCACAGTAAGCTATGAACCGGCATCAAGGATCTCTATTCAAACTGTAAAGAATGTGTTAATAAACTTGTTTTTTCTTGGTAGGTCGTAATTTTCTTTTTTAAGTTTAGAAAGCTTTATTGAAATTGATAAACATAGTAAAACATCATTACAAAGACATATGTCAATAAATGGAAAATAAGATGATATTAAAATAACATAGATGCAAATCATTCCTAAAAGAGGGAAATAAAAACTATAAAAATGATACAAAAATGCCTTTTAAAGTTTTCAAAAGGAAATGGTAAAAGAAAGAAAGAAAAAGAGGTGGGAAGAGGGAAGGGGAGGCATGACATGCATATTCAATGGTAAATACTCCTATAAAGAGTTAAAACTGGAAAAGTTTTGAAGATAACAGTGGGTACTTTAAAAAGGGAAAAGGGTAACTCAAGGTGTATATCTGGAAAGGAAAGCAGTTAAAGGTGACCATATCAAATCCTTTTTGAACAATAAAGGCACTAAGGTGGCATAGGAACGATCCAGCCTTTGGTAATGACATAGCGAGTTTCACCAGGCGTGATGCTAAATTTTTGATGTGTCCTTCCAGTTGGTTTTGATGATCTGAAAAGAAATGGCTAGATAGAGGTCTATAAAATTACGCACATAACATTGAACATCCCATAAAGGTGAGGAACCTCCCAAAATATATATGTACAATCTCAAAAGGGAAATTTCTGGTAGGGATGTTGTTTAGTTTTGACCATATACGAGACCATACGGATTTACCCATCGGGCAATTAAAAAACATATAGAAAAAGTCACTATTCTCACAAGAGCAAGACCAGCATTTTTCGGACTCTAGTAACCTGAATTTGTGCAACTCAGAAGGAGTGAAAAAAAGTCAGTTGTAGAAAAAATATAGAGTCTCTGTGGTGGTGGCAGAGCGTGAAGAGGTGTGTTTTGGGCCACATAGAATCCCAAGTCTGAAGTGAAAACTCCTTTGCTAGATCTTTCTCCCATAAGAGTTCTAATTTAGACTTAGATCTTTCTACAGAAGGACGGTAAAGTAATTTGCAAATGGTAACAGCTTTAAGGGTGATACAAAAGTCAAGTAGGGAGGGAGAGGCCTGAACAGGAGCAACCTCGAGGAAGAATATGAATCAGAGAGGCCTTCAGTAAGGGGTAGTGAAGAGAATATGTGTTGGTAATGTCAAACGAGTCACGAATATCTAAAAAATCCCTTGGGATCAAAAGTGATGATACCTTTATCAATCCACTCCTTCCAAAAAAGCGCTCTATTGTTGATCTTTAAGTGTTTGTTGTACCAGATTGGAGTTTGGGAGAACAAATCCTC
The DNA here is from genome assembly GCF_964263255.1 of Lissotriton vulgaris. Taxonomy (NCBI): domain Eukaryota; kingdom Metazoa; phylum Chordata; class Amphibia; order Caudata; family Salamandridae; genus Lissotriton; species Lissotriton vulgaris. The sequence goes on from NC_141693.1 coordinate 395,007,582, forward strand.
AGAATTTGAATTTGAATTTAAAATATTTGTATAGCGCAGCATTCACCATGCGGTTTCTTGGTGCTGTGGAGGCTACTTTAGCAATAAAAACAGAAAACTAATGAGGGAGTCAGGATTAAAATCAGTTTACATTAAGGAAGGCCTGGGTAAAAAGGAGGGTCTTCAGGTCTTTTTGGAAGGAAGAATAATGAGTGGCCAGTCGCAAGTGGTCGGGGAGGGAATTCCAAAAGGATGGTGCCGGAAAAGAAAAATTGGCTCCGCCCCATTTCTTGCGTCTGTACCGAGGTACCTGGAGGAGTGATTGGGTGGATGAGCGAAGCTCACGGGCAGGAATATACTCTTTAAGTAAAGAAGAGATAAAGGCAGGGGCATTCCCTTGGCGCGCCTGAAAAACCATGCATCCGGTTTTAAAGAGGGATCGCTCCCTCACAGGCAGCCAATGTAGGGCTTTCAATAGGGGCGTAGAGTGATGGAAACGGGGGAGGCCATACACCAGTCTGGCCGCCTGGTTTTGAACCAGCTGGAGTTTCCGCAGGCTATACGCTGGGATGCCGTTGTAGAGGGCGTTGGCGTAGTCCAGCCGGGAGATAACCAGAGCGGACATAATTAACTTAAGTGCGAGGGGAGAAAAAAAAAGAGAAACAGAGCGGATAGTTCGAAGAACAAGAAAACAAGAGGAAACCACAGAACTGATTTGTGAGTGGAGGTTGAGATGGTTGTTAAGTTTGATGCCCAGTGTTTTAACTGAGGAAGAAGGTGTAGGAGGTGAGATGGGAACAAAATAAGGCAAAATAAGGCAAAAGCTAGGACTTTGGAATGATTAAATATGAGGGTGGAAAAACATTTTGGGGTTGAGACAAGCGAGTAACTGTAAGAAATGAGAAGGGGAAGGGTTGCACGTGTTCTAATGAACTCAAAGCCGTTAAGGGAGGAAGAGAGGAGTCAGTTAAAAAGGGCCATATTTGTTTCAGCGTAAAGGCATAGTGATAAAGGTTGAGATTAGGAAAGTTGACTCCACCCAATTCTTTGGGTTGTTGAAGGCGAGAAAAAGAAATCCTAGCTGTGCGATTATTCCATAAATATTTTGTTAGAGAATGATTAATGGTACTAAAGAAGGAGAGCGGAAAAGAAACTGGGAGCATTGAGAGATAAAAATTAATAATAGGGAGAAGCTTCATTTTAACATTTTAATAGTGGCTAATCTCCCCCACCAGGATAAGAAAAGAGGGGACCAATCCTCAATGAGGACGGAGATTATTTCAAGTATTTCTGCATGGTTCATTTTAATAGTTTCCCTAATAGTATTGGCATAGAGAATGCCTAAACATTTGATATACCTTGGATTCCATTCAAAGCCTGAACCATGAAACATATGGGGAAAACAGAATTTGTTTAAAGGTAAAACTTCTGAATTTTCAATATTCAATTTGTAACCAGAAACTAGGGAGTATTCTTGTAATAAAGAGAAAACAGAAGGCAAAGAAGTGGATGGATAAGATGTAAAGTAAAATATAATCTACATAAGCAGTAAACCTAATGTCAATTTTCTGAAATTGGAAACCTGTGTAGAATGGCGAACGCCTGATTTTTTCCAGGAAGGGATCTAAAGCAAGACTTATAAGAAGTGGGGAAAGGGGACAGCCTTGCCTAGTGCCTCTACGGAGAGGAAAATATTTAGACTGACAGCCATTTACCCAAATAGAGGTAGAGGGAGCTGAATATAATAATTGAATATATTGGATAATAGGTGGACTAAAGCCATGCCATCTCAACGCACCAAACATAAAATCTCAGCTTACCCTATCAAATGCTTTCCCAGCATCCAATGTGATGGCAGCAACCGGTGAAGCCATTTTAGAAGCAAGGTGAATAATGTTGAGGAGAGTTCTTGAATTTTTGGTGATTGGTCTATCTTTGACAAGCCCAGTTTGATAAATATTGATGAGGTAAGGGATAATTTTGTTGATGCCGAGGGCGAGTATTTTAGCAAAGATTTTGCAGTCGGTGTTGATTAGAGAAATGGGCCTATAGTTGTTGCAAAAGGAGGGATCTTTGTCCTTTTTAGGGATTAAGCATAACAATGCCCAAGTAAAGGATCCCCTTGACTCACCTTTGCTAAGATAATGATCAGTGAGAATAAATGGGGTATTAAAAGTTTTTTAAAGTGAATGAAAAATCAATCAGTAAAGCCATCCGGGTCGGGTGTTTTATCTTTGGGTCAGAGATTAATAGCATTAATGATTTCATTTTCTAGGATAGGAACATCAAGGGATGTAAGGTCTGCAAGATCATCAGGGGGTTTAGGGATGGTTTGAGAAAAGAGTCAATTTGTGCAGAGGAAGGAGTAGACTCTGGAGTATAGAGGGAAGTGTAATATTGGACAAAACAATCAAGAGTTTTATCATCTGTGGTGTGCCGAACTCCTGAGCTTTCAGTGATAGCTACTATTTTGGATTTCTGTTTTTTGATTTTAAGGTAGTTGGCGAGAGATTTGCCTGTTTTATTCCATCTACCATACATTTTCGTGTTAAGTATAAGGAGATTATTACATGGGAAACCCCAGGAGTGTTTGTTATATTGCATTTTTGCTTTGATAAGAGAAGATAGGGTATCAGTGGAGTTCCTGGTGAAATTTTGATGTTCAAGAGCTTTGATTTGTTTGAGGAAGAGGGAAGAGTCCAGAAGAGCTGTCTTCTTCCTCCAAGATACAAAATCAATAATGAAGACTCTAGCGGTGGCCTTGAAGGCATCCCAAATAAAATGAAATGGAGAAGTAGAGGAAAGATTGTTGTGAAAGAATTCCTCTATAAAAAGCGTAAATTGCTCAGAAAACTGGGAGACTAGGAGAAAGAGTTATTAAAGCGCCAGCGACGAGATATAAGGGAAGGTGAAGTAAAATGACAGGGGTGTGATCTGAGATAAGAATCGAGCCAGTTTCTGAGTTAGTCACAAATTGCAGGGCATGTTGAGTGAGAAAAATGTAGTCAATACGGGAAAGGGATCTATGAACGGGGGGAAAAAAGAACATTCCAATGTATCAGGGTGGAAAGTTCTCCCTGTATCTATTAGACCTCTAAAAGTAATGGTTTTATTTAACGTTTTCTGCATCTTATTGGGGGCATATTTGGCTTGTGATTTCCGATCCAGAAAGGGATCCATGAGTTGATTACAATCTCCACCCACAATCAAATCATCTACAGCATGCGAAGAAAGAAGAGTGGAAAAATCATTCCAAAAATTTAAATCAATGCCATTTAGACCATAAATAGTACAAAACGAAAGTTGGGTATTGTTACCAATAGTATTTAAAAACAACCATCTACCATTATTATCATGAAACTCATTTTGCAACTGAACATTTAGAGTCTTGTGAAGCAAAATAACAACAACATTTTTGTTATTCACTGCCGGGGAGCAAAACACATCTCCTACCCACTGTTTACGCAGTGAAGACAAATCTTGTGTTTCTTGCAGCAATGCAATATGACATTTCAATCTCGCTAGATGAGATAAAACTTGCTGCTTTTTGGCTCACTGGTTAGAGGAGGCAGACCCAGAAGCAGAGGTCGACCCGGGACCAGGGTTCAATTCCCGAAGCGGCAGGGTTTGGGGCCCAAATGTCTACGGACCTGATAATTCTCGCTTCGGTGCCTACTTGAATCAGGGGTTCACGCTCTGCAACTCTGGGCAATAGCTTGCTCAATCTCCACTACGGCCCCGCGGCGGGATGCCTGGCTTTCACCTTGGGGGTGCCCAGCTGGGCTATCCCACAGGGAAAAACCAGGACGGGTTCCCAAAGCAAGCGCTGAGATACCCTTTGTGGTGATACGTGCGCTATATAAGAAACTACATTACCATTACCATTACAGGATTGTGAATGCTTTTAACATTCAATGAGATAACACGAAAACCAATCATCAATAAGATTTAAATAATGATAGGCATGAAAGTAAAAGCAAGTCAAGAGAAGGGAGAGGAAGAGGATATAAATACCATGAGAGGATGAAAAAAAGGAGATGAAGTAGGGCATAAGAAAGAGACAATTGTGTGATGTAGCCATAAGAGGAAAGGAATGAGTGAACAATATAGTACCATAAGCAGAAGTAGAAAAAAATGAAGATATAGAGGACAATAGAGCGGGAGGATAGTACAAGGGAAGAGGGAAAAGAGGAAAAGGGAAGGGGAAGAAGAGAGAAAGAAGAGGTGAACACAGATGCCCGGATAGAGATAGGAAAGAAGAGATGACAGAAAGCCAGATGACTTTAGCCATGTTGATAAAAAAACAATGCACAAAAATGAGGGAGGGGGGACAGCAAAAATCCAGACAGACATTCCACAAGGAGGAACACCGAGAGGAAAAAAATCTACTATACAATGACAAGAGATAGAAAAGGGAGAAAAAACTCCAACGACGAAATAATAGACAAATGAAACAAGGAGGAAGGGAACTTACCAGACATTAGGGAACAAAGCAACGGAGTGAGTCAAACATTATAAACCAATAGGTGATGTAGGCTTCAATCTTCAACAACAAATCAGCACAGGGGGGACCTAAAAAACATAAGTGAAAAACAAACAAGAGAACTATTAACGTTGATATACAACATACGCAAATCATAAGGAATAAGAAAGAGAACAATAAATGTTTGCTAAGTTCCATAAGTTCTCCTCTATGAGTATGAATGAACTTCCGAAGGTCAGCTGGGACATCAAAAGAAAATGTTCTGTCATTATAAGTCACTTTGAAAAAGCAGGGATGTATGAGGCCATACTGAGCGTTCATAGATTGCAAAGCTGGTCTAAGATCGAGGAATTCCTTGCGTCTGCTGGATGTTGGTTTAGATACATCCTGACTAAAAAAGACTTTATGACAAGACCAGAGCATCTTTTTGTGTTGTTTGGCAGCACTGAGGATTGTCATAAGGTCAGAATATAGCAGGAAGTGGGTGATGATACTTCTTGGTTGGGCGGGAGGGGATGCTCTCTGAGGCCCTAATTTGTGTGTTCCTTGGATATTAAAATCCCTTGATTGTGGGAGACCAACGATCTGCAAAACTTGAGTTTTCAAGAAGGAAATCATGTCCGAGCCTTCAGAACCGTCTGTAATTCCATACAATCGTAGGATATTGTGCCGGTTACATTTTTTCTAAGTCCTCTGTAGTCTTTTTAAGTTGGGTAACTTCTTTGGTGAGGCTGTCGACTCTGGCAATAACATCCTGCGTTTCTTATCCTCGATGTCAGAAAGTCTCAGATCAAGGCCGGACCATTTCTCCTCAATTCTTTGGAGAGTAGCAGTGGTATCTGACATAAAGGGGCAGTTCATCTATGATGTTCTCCTTCAACGTGAGGGGAAGAGGTGATTTGGATGGAGAGGAAGGATCTTTCTTAGGTCGTTTACTGTTGGTAGCTGCTGAGTCTTTACGTCCTCCAGAAGAAGCTCCTGCAGCCCCCTGAGGTTTGTTAGAATGCATATGATCCATGATGAGAAGGAGATTGAGACAGAGCCAAAAGTACAACTTGTGAAGGCGAGGAACAGACAGCAAAATCACAATAAATATAGTCAGTGAGAGACAAAAGCAAACAAGCACAGAGGCAACAGTCCAAATAAATGCTGTAAAAATAAGTACCTCTAGTTAGAGATAAAAGCCACTGCGTAACAGATACAAGAGAGTGGAGCAACCAGCAGGCATGCCACCAATCTGAAACACCAGTACGATACAATGACGACTAGTTGCAAACAGTATCTAGCAGGTCAAGATTGTATGCAATGGTGAAATACTGCAAAGAAGCAGGCAAACATGTCCTGTAGCAAGAGGCCTTACTGTGACCAATTCAAAGGTAGTCCAACAGCTGATAAAAAAGGGTGCGGGAAAAGAATAATACTGCCATTGTATCGAGGAGAAAAATTCCCAGTCATAAGCAAAGACACAAAATCTGTGGAGTATTAATTGGCTGGTCCTTGTCATAATAGTGATGAATGCTGGGGATAGAGCAAAAGCAGGAAGCTCAGTAGAAACACAGTGAAAAAAGCTGCATTTCGGCCGTTTGCTGTCCCGCTGCAGGAGTACACAAAATGGCGGCCGCTATAAATGAAGGCACTGTGACGCGTCAAGTAAAAAAGAGAAAAGAGGGTCTAACCGGCCATATTTTGGTCGGGAAACTTGCCTCAGCGGTTCAGCAGTTTCCGACGCATGGACACCCCTTTGTGAGTGGCAGCGCTGCGGGGAAGAGATACCTTCAAGATGAAGCGTAGCTCGGCACAACGGAGCTGCTCAGGTAGTGGCCATCTAGCCGCCGTCGCCGGGCGCGCTGGTAGGTCGTAATTTTAAGGTTGCTAAAAAACGTTTATTTAGCTGGCAATAAAGCCTTATTAGTGCAGACAACTCCAATCACTGTATTACATTTTACTTTCTGACTTTGTTTTCCTCCAATCATGCACTTTTACAATGTAATGCTTACCCATATGGATGGTCTGTGACTCCTTCATCTTGCAACCCTGACTGTCTTCTGTTCTTTTATGATTTCCTACACACCGCAATGATTTAATGTCTTTGTATAATGTGTGTGATGAAAAATTATCTGGCACCCTACATTGGATTGGGTAGTGCTAGCTGCAAAGCCTGGAATCCAGTATTGCGCATTATGCATTTGCTAGCTGAGTATGCACACAGATCTAGAATTGATGACCCCTAATTTTGCTGACATACACATTTTTCAAAATTTGACAGCGCAGCCACACTTCTAGTTCTTGAAACGCCCATATGAGGCCACATTACCAATTTCAATGATGTCACAGTGTGTGTGTATGTGTATGTGTGTGTGTGTGTGTGCGTGTGTATGTATGTATATATATATATATATATATTCACTGAAAAAACCATAGGTTTCAGGCCTTATATAGTTAGGAATTAGCATTTAAAAAACCTTGCAAATTCACTGAAAAAACATAGGTTTCAGGCCTTATATAGTTAGGAATTAGCATTTAAAAAACATTTGAAATTCACTGAAAAAAACATAGGTGTCAGGCCTTATATAGTTAGGAATTAGCATTTAAAAAACCTTTGAAATTCACTCAAAAAACTATGGGGCATATTATCAAGGGGGTTTATCTCTGCTTTTTTGGCTTTAAAAGCCAAGAAAGCGGAGATAAAATTATCTCCCTATTACCTAGCTGTCGCTAACACCAGTTAGCGACAGCTAGTAGGAGATAGCGACCATCTTGGGCCCCACTTTGCATGTCAGAGAAATTTATCACTAATGACATGCAAAGTGGGCGTGCCAAGATGTTAGCGACTGGAAACAGTCGCTAACATCGCTATCTCCTATTACCAACTTTTGGAGATATTCGCACTAAGCACGAATATCTCCAAAAGCTAACACCTGCCCTGAGCAGTTCTTAGCCATGTTATCCAATGGGAGGTGGATAACATGGCTAAGAGCATTAGCTCGGTAATACATGAATATCGCGGACTTTTCAGCGATATTCATGCATTGCGGCCGATTTTTATCACATTTGCGATAAACCTTGGTAATACCAAGGTTTATCTGCGCTAAAAATCGCCGCAGGTCGGCGATACATTTTTGTCTCTAACCAAGCAATAGCGATAATTATCGCTATTGCTTGGTAATATGCCCCTATAAGTTTTAGGGGTGTTATAGTTAGCTGGACATTTCACTCATACAAAACCATTGAAATTACTCCTATATAGTTAGTTGTACTAACTATATTTCGCGCACCCGCAATCCACTGCTGATGATGTCACATATTACATCATTCATGACATGGTCAGTGACATCACTGATGACATCTCAAATGAGAGAGGGAAGCCCCTCTGCACTGTGTGCAGACCCGCTGTGACGCCAATCGACGTAACAGCATTGGGAGCAGGTGATTGCATTGAAGGATGTAAGCGGCAAACTCAAGCGGCATTTTGCTCATCGCTACCCACCATGGATTTTATTGGTTCACTGGTTACAAGTACGGTGACTCACTGTAGGGAAACAAAGGCACCACAAAAACCAACAGGTCAGAGGTGTGGCCGCGCCCAGTGGGGCAGGACTTAATGGCTTTTAAAGTTTTGCCGGGAAACTGCTGTATCTTGCATCCACATTAGCCCAGAGCCCATGAGAAAGTGCCACTGGCACGGAACGCGTTGGGCTGGACTTATAATTTTTGCAAGGCATCATGTGGCATGTCTTTGCCTTCCTTCAATAAAGATGAGCAAGATTTACTTACTTGTGGTGTGGTTCTCTTACTGCAGGCAACTCTTGTTGGATATATATATATATATATATATATATATATATATATATATATATATATATATATATATATATATATATATATATATATATATATATATATGTATATATATATATATATATATATATATCGTAGAAAATCCTTTCCAAAGAGTCAGGTAAGGAAGGAGCCACTCCAGTTTTGAATGTTTCAGAAATTGTTTATTCGGCAGAGAAACAAGGTGCGTTTCGACCTCACACTGGGTCTTGGTCACATATTTATATATATTTATATATATATATACATTGTTGAATATTTTAAGTAAGAAAAGCAAGTGCCCTCCAGTAGGAGAGATTCCAACCTTTAACTTTGTTGTAGTCAATGCACCAACTACGGTTGTCTTGTTCACAAATCTTAACTTGTTTGTGCCGTCCGACTTTTAAATCAAACAATATTCAAACAGACATAGGCAAAGGACTCTGATACTATTCACTTTCTTCTATCAGTACCATTGTGGACTGTTGTTGATACCTCACAATATTGTTTATAATTACAATGAAGTAAGGAAATTGCACATAAGGGAACTGCATACGGAACTCCAAAAATACACTTTAATTCTATATGCCGTGACATGTCACCAAAGAATTATGCCTGTGAACTCAAAATCACATAATTGATAAGTATCTCATGATATCATACTGACTGGTGTTTCAAAATATACTGAGGAAAACATATTTAAGGCAGCATTGATTTATAGTGTTACTACACATTTTATTAATTTGTATGGGGTTGCCAACATAGTCTAGCCCAAATGGGCACAATTGAATAGTTCCATATCATATTTCACTTGTAGTAATAATATTCCCCGACATTGCCTATCAGCCAGCAAAATGGCGCTGACACAAGAAAGTAACTAATATGGTTAAGAAACATGTCCAAGACATATATTTGAGATTGACACAAACAGGCCGGGGTTGTTAACCTGAATGAATAACTGAGCATGCATCTGTATGATAATTGACCCAATTGATGTGCAGCCACTCCTTGACATCATGCTGTCCTTGTGTTTCAACTTTGACTAATGCCATACTGCTGTTTCTCAACATTTTAACATTTTCTTTTTTGTGTTTGACTTTAGGAGGAAAGGAATGGGTTCTTGAGCTTGATAACTGCACTGAGCCGGAAGGATTCAACTACCCTTTTCTTCATCTTCACAGTTTGGGGTGTTAGTGAATGTCACAGAAAAGACTGTGTCACTTTCCTTGCTATTTTGATTGACATGCCTTGCTTCCTTGCAATTGTACAGTATATCGTGGTCTACCATTTTCCATGTGCTGCATCAGGCACCTTGTTGCCTTTCACTCCATTTGCAAAGATGTGGCTTCATTGGGTCACCCTTATACCTGGGGTCACCCTTCATGGCAATAGGACACATGTCTGTCACTGCCCACCTCGGCAAGAGTCCTGTGCTATTGTTCTTACCAATGGGATCATTAGGCCTGCTCTGTCCTAGGATACCTGTCCTCCCTTTATTTGCAGGCATTATGCAAAAAGGACTTTATTTCCCATTTGTTTACCAATTTTATATATATTGTGTTACCTTCATCTGCAAACATCAAAGTCTCTGTTATTTTCTTTCCCTTCTTTCTTTAGAGCACTGGCCCTCCATGATGGTCTTGACATCACACACATGTCTCCAATGCCCAACACATCGGAGCATTGTGACTAGTGGGGCCATCCAACCCACTACCATTTTTTTGGACCTGGATGTGTGAAGGCTGTACTGGCCTTTCATACATGCACTATTCTGAATGTGACATATGACTCCAATGATTACTTGGTACCCCATGTTGGATTCTCCCCACATCACGGTTCCCGAGTATCCTATGAGCAGCTCCAGGAATATTCTTTTTTCCCAATATTGATGTGCCCTCATGTATAAACATTCTATTACATACCAGCACACTGTCATGGCATGAGAATAGTTTTGCACATACTATTATGACCCATAGGAATGAATGGCAATTACCGAATCGCTAATTTGCTAAATTGCTAAATACCGATTCGGTAAATACCGAATCTGACTGATTCGGTAATGTTTACCGTTTTTTTTGCGACATAGCATTTACCAATTCTAAAATACCGAATCGGTAAAATTCTGTATTTTAGAATCGGTAAATGTACTTTACCTACATCTGGCCCTATATCTTATCATATAACCGATTAAATCCTTGTGGTCTTAATTGGCCTTTGTCTGAGTACTTCCAGGAGTTTCATATCGTCATAATAATTGCTCTGCTTCTCTTTTAGTTCCATGTCAGATCTCTTTCTCCTCACTCCCTTCTTTGCTTTCACCCTGTGGCACACCTTAAAAGACACCATTACCACTATGCAAAAAGCACAATAATCACAAGAGCTTTAAGATAGAACCCACTACTCCACTTCCCAAACTTCGAAATCAATTTTCAAGTGCACTCTTTCCATTTCCAATTGCTATCCCTTCATCTACCACCTTCAACCCACTCAAATCTCTCTGCAAATCAGTAATATTCTCAATATGCTTCTGTAAATACTTGCTGTTATCTGGTATATGAGTACAACACTGCTGAACTTTCATCCATCAGCAGCCTACACCGTCCTTTGCAAGCAGGATGTCTAACGCAAGTCTATTCTTCAAAACCATGGAACTACTAGCAACCATTTCAGTACATACAAGCAATGAAGCTCCTGGCTTACTAGTAGACAGCTCATCAACTACATTAGACAACTTTCCAATCATAATATCATTCTGTATTACCCCTATATTTGGAATAATTGCACCAAATATATCTCCAACAATCTCTCCTGCACTAGCTCCTCTTTAGGGTCTAATTTTCTGTTCCCATTCAGGATGATCAAGATTCTCTACATGATATATCTTAGGGAAACTACACCTAGATAAAATCTCCATATCATTTTCTGGGCAATTTAAACTATGCATTCTTTCTACAAATAAAGTGAACCCAAGAAATCACAGGATCTTCTCCATCTAGGTATGATTCTCACTGTATTCTAGCTTCGAAAGTGTGGTCCTATTCGCTCTTCCTTACAAAGAGAGTGTTCATATCATTCTTCTCATTTTGTTTACATAGTTTCCCCGTATGTTGCCAATCTAAGGATAATGCTCCTGTACTTCCTGCCATTTGATAATCCACCTCCTTTTTTCACCAATTGGGTATTCTGGTTAATCCAGTGATATTAGCTAATTCTGCTCAGAACCTATCTTCCACTAAATCTTCAAACTTCTTTTCTGCATCTGTCAACAAACCAAATTATGTCAATGAGTATAAGCTGTGTCTAAGGTTTTGACAGGGACAAAGTATCTTCGAACAGTGTCACTTATTTGGGAATGTGCATGTTGTTTCAAATGGAGGCCTCTGAAAGAACTAAATCATAATTTGTATAATAATACTGAAAATGGCTCTGCCTATAGAAAAAACTCAGTATCAGACTATAAGAAACACCATATGTTCAAGGTATATGGTGGTATACGGATTTTAGACATCCAGGCAATTCTGCAGCTACAGGATCCAATGTAGCCGAAAAATATGCAACAGACCTCTTGGCACCCCCATGATTCTATGTTAACACTGAGAGAGGGCAGCCTTTCCTCTCACTACAGAAATGCAACAAAACAGTATTTGTCCCAGGGCACCAGATTCGACACATCCTTGTTTGTCAGCCTCTGTAAAGACTTAGCCAGTAGGGAAAAGCTGACTATCCACTTGTGACAGTAGCACACCATCCCCAAAAGCATCCTGACTTCTTTCTGAATTGTTGATGAATCTGACTTCCTAAATGCAGGACCTCTGTCAAACAGTACTACAACTTGTTTGGGGACACTTTGTGTCCAGTGTCAGCCAAATGGTTCAGTAAGACAATAGTATCAATCTTACAAGCTTCACAATCAGTAGGTTAGCAATATACTGGACCAACACTGAATTGCAAGTCATTATTCTTTTTGAAGATCTGGTTGAATATGGAAGGATTCTCCATGTATGATTGAGGAACTTAGCACCATGCTAAAACACGGCAGCTGAACTGGAAAGCGAAGAGGTACTCACTGTCATCATGCAACAGTATGGAGAAAAATGACTGACAAAGATCAAAGACGGTGAACCATTCTGCTTCACATGGAATTCGAAATAGTATCACAGCTGGATTTGGTACCACGAGACACCAAGGGATCACAATATCATTCATCTTTCTCAGGTCCTGCACGGTGCAGTACTTACCGCTTGGTTTCTGCATGGCCATAATGGGTGAATTACAGGGACTCCCCATTATTTCTTTCAAGATTCCCTGCTGGATCATGTTCTTAATCACTGGAGTAATATCAGCAACTGTTTCTGGTGTAAAATTGTACTGTGGGGTTCTTGGGTACTCAGTATTCAGCAATATTTGTTTCCGTACAAGATTGATTCCTTTAATTAGAACAAGCCCTTCCCTGAGAAATCTCACACTTTCACCCTTACAGCAATCATAAGATCTAAGTGCAACTTGTCAACTGTCATCACTGGGAACATTGTAGCAGCTAAATTCTGATTTGTGATCCTAAATGCAATATTCTCATCATTCATCTGAAGCTTATGCCCTTTGGTGTGCAGTAAATTATACAATTTAACTTGCACAACAAATGACTTCCCAAAAAACACACAGGGCTGGAGTCGCTTTCCACAAATTGATGATTTTTGGTGAAAGACTCTATTTTTACAGGGACCTCTTTGGTCAAAGGACTAGATATTTGCTTGTTTGCTACTCCTACAACTTGGATTCTTTTTATCTAGAGGGGTAGATGTGGAACCTCCACTGTTCTCACAGTAGATCAGGTAGCACCAGTGTCAATTAGGAATGTGACGGGCCATCTTCTTCAGCATCTACAAATGGACCCCACTGAGCCAAGTGGACAATATTCCTCCCCTCTCAGGCACCATCAGCAGCACTGATCTGAACTATAGCCTTCCAAAGGCTCAAACACACAAAACTGCTGAGTTACACTCGATTGTGCCCTTACTTCAGTGCTTTTGCTTAGATTTCTTGCTGCATCTGACAGTTAAATTTTTCTGATAATTTTTCTGATATGATTTGCACAACATATCTTTGATTCACTGATATGTTTTCATTCTGCTCGATCAAATTTCATTTTCATATTATGAACATGTTTTATGTACTGCAATGGTTCTTATGAGCACTTGTAATACTACAAAGTGGCAGCCTTACTTGAAGCACTTTCCATGGCATTTGAAGCAGTTTGTCCTTTGTTTATGTCCGATTTATTTGTGTACACCCCATGTTTGGGAACTGTATCATGTGAGCAAGAAAGCTAGCTGACCAAAAGGCGTCATAAAGGTGTTGGAGTAAACTTAATTTTATCCGGCGTCATATTCCGAGTGAGCGTCTTTATTGGTACTGCTTTAATTTCATGGATATTGCTGGTGTGCTCCGCCCGCATAATGCTCTACCCCTCATAGGTCCCGGGGATCCTGGAGGCGATACGGGTGTGTTGAATATATATATTTATTCACTGAAAAAACAAAGGTTACAGAGATGTTACAGTTTGCTTAAGAGTTCACTTGTACAAAACCAGTGAAATTCAAGAAGTTATAGTTACCTGAGCTAGCTATAGCTTACACCTCCTGCAATGCACTGCATATGACCTCAGATATTACAACACTCATGTCATGATCAAAGACATCCCTGATGACATCTCAAATGGACAAGGAGATGGAAAGCAAGATGGCAGCTCCTATGAGATCACAGTTTGAACAAGAAATAATTTACTTACCCCTGGGAGAATGCTTTTAGAAGCCATGCTGCACTTCAGAATTTGTTTATAAAACATCTACGGTCAGTCAGTAGTTGCTCCCAGGCCACACTAATACGTGAGAGTGTACTTGCTTTTGAGCAACTAGTGGTGACAGTATTGGATCATGCCGACTGCCGTGACTTTCACAGATGCTGTCCGGTGTTGAGGATGTGTCCTAAGGTGAGCGGCTCCAGTCAGAAGGGGAGAACCACTCCTCCACCAGCAGTGTCTGCTTACATTTTGGCGAATCCAGGAGCAGAGCCTGCGGTGGCCCGGCACCACTGCAGAGCGGGCAACGCCTTCTGCCAGCTTCCAAGACCGCTGGAGAGTGGAAATGGAAAGGTGGGGCGTGCCTAACCAACCTTTGGCCAGCTCTTCAGGACTTGAGCTCCAAAGAGACTCCTCCGGCATGACAGACGCCCCACGTCAGCAGGAGGTGGCTGGAGGAAATCAGACAGGAGGCAAGCTAACCCAGCCTCTTGAGGAGATGTCAATTTTAGAGACAAAGACACTCGTGGCTGTGGGAAAGGGCACAGACAGAGGACAAATCTTGCTGGATCCTCTGTCCTCTGTAGATAAGGAAAAATACTTTACTTGTCTGCCCCCAATCTGATTTGGCTTTTACGGATCCGATTCGTAGCCCTTTTTTCAGACCAAACAACCAAGTACGACGCAAAGATCACTTATGCGCTGACTGAATCGTTCCCAACCCTATCCCATCCGTACGACTCCTAGGCAGACGCTTTATACATTTTACATTTACATACAGCTCAATGGACTCTGTTTCCCAGCGAGCAAGTATGATGCACGATTCGGACAGCCTTCACGATTCGATATGTCCAGGTCAAAACAGCTGCAGGAATCAGACTTTTGGGGCCCATAGCAGGCCCCCCATCATCTGGAGCCCTCCAATTCATACCTGTGGGGGTACCCATGGGGCCCACTTCCCATGCATGCACAATGCGGTGGGCACTACGGGGTGCCCACCACAGGTTGTACGCTTTTCCTCACCCTCCTCATATGGGAGCCCGAGCGAACAGAGTCTGTAAGCATGCGATTGAATCGTACTCGCTCACTCGGAATCCAGGTGCACGATTCGCTCGTAAAGCCCTATGGATTACAAGCAAGATCGGAATCAGGCACAAAGTTGGATGCCCAGCTTTTCTCTAAAATTCTGGTGGCATGCTTGGGGAGGAACATAGCTCATCTTGTCACACCATGGCAACATAGATTCACACCAGGTAGGGGAACAACTGACCTTGTTAGTCATGCTATTTCTTTATTTGATATTGCAGAAGTAACCAGTAGCCGGATAGCTATGATCCTCCTTGATTCAGAGAAAACATTTGACCTAGTGGCATGGAGGTATCTATGGGGAATCTTGCATCAAAAGGGTTTTGGTCCTCGTTTGATTACTGCCATTAAGGCAATGTATGTGAACCCTTAAGCCAGACTTCAAACGATGGGTAAAGAATCTGCAAGAATAGAGGTGGCTAGAGGTACATGGTGGAGGTGTCTTTGCTCTCTAATTCATGTACATTAACCCATTCATGGAACACGTTTAGCTAGGTCAGGCAATAAAACTGGTCTGTATGAATGGGTATGATACGAAGGTACTGGCATGCGCGGATGATATCGCCATAGTAACTTTTGAACCTGAGAGTGCAATGATGGAGGTCAAAACTCTGGCCTTGGAATATGGACAGAATTCAGGGTATTTACTGAATAAGGAGAACACGCAGATTGTCTGCACAGAGAATATCCTCTGCTCATATACTCATAGAACAGATACTGTCACTTTTCTTGGGAGTAGGATGACCTCTATGATAGGTACCATAAGTCACATTCATTTTGACCCTCTGATTAGTAAGATCTGTACTGATTTAAGACACATGAATGGGCTACATCTCTTGATACTTCTTAAAATGGCAATGCTACAGAAGATACTTTATTTGTTTAAATCTATCCCCTTGGAGATCAAAGGCCCTATATTCAGAAAATTTAATTCCATCTTACTAAATTTTATGTGGCTGTTGGACTTGGCCCTTTTGGTGGATTCACCCCTAAATGTTTTGCCTCTCTCCCAGCCTTTTTCCTGTGTAGTGTTGGTGGTTTTAGGCCTCTGGGCACTTTATCACTGCTGTCCAGTATAAAGTGTGTGTGCTCTGGGTTACATTTAGTGAGATTCGCCTGCCCTCCGGTAGGAAGGTTGGGGGATTCCCTGCTGAATGTGGGTCAGTGGTAATTCCTGATAGGTGCAGTATGGTCAAGTCTGGTATGTATGACATGGTATTAATAAATGCTGCACAATGCTGTGTACAGATTTATTGTGGTTATTTTAGAAATGCCACTTTTAGAAGTTTCCATTTCTATGTGCTATGTGTCTGCCTGCCTGATATGAATTGCATGTCTGGCTTTTGAGTGACAGTGGCTGGTGAGTTGTGGGTGGGTCCAGGAGGGTCAGGATGAGTCAGCGCTAGGCTGAATGGGACATCTACATTTTGAATAGTGGAAGGAGAAGTCCCTGGTCCCTGAATAGGCCTGTGCCTGCCTATGTGAATGCTAGCTCTGCCCCCCTGTGGTGTGTCTGATGGCAGAGCCCCCAACTCAGAAAGGAGGGTGTGAGCACTGTACACAAAGTGCTCCACACTCCCAAGAACCAGCTAAGACTGGTTCCCCTAAGCCCTGTGCCAGGGCAGACATAAGAAATGTAAAATAAATAGGGGAGCTGTGACCCCATAAAGGGGTTGCTTTTGCTTTCGATGGGTCCCTCTGCCAGGAGGCACCGCCGTGGACCCAGCTGCTGTTTCCTGGGCTTCTCTGCGTGCTGGCCAGCCTGGCTGCTCTTTGCTGGGGTCTTCGTAGCATGAAGGACTCTTCATTCCTGCCTTGGTGAGGACTTTTGTGGCTTCTAGCACCTGTGAGCGCTTTTATTTAAAATTTGACGAAGCGGGGAGCGTGTGGGCTCTGCCCCACGGAGCTGCCACATACCTCTAAGGAATCCCGACGTGGGGATTCCCCCTCCTGAGTGCCTTATCGGGAGCCCACCCCTCATTGAGGTGAGAAGCGGGAGCCTACCCCACTTTATGGGAATTTAAAAAGAGAGCGGGTGTCCACCCTGCGTTTGGAAAACTTCGGCGGGTGCCCACCCCGCAGTTTGGGAGAGAGAGAGAGTGGATGCCTACCCCGCTCCCAGCATACTTAAAAAAAGTGGGTGCCCACCCCACAGTTTTGCGCATTGGAACCGGAGCCTACCCCGTATTGCCACCGCCGAGAATACTGAGAGCCCCCACGCTGCCTGCTGCGACCAGGAAGTAAGGGAAATTCAGCCTGGATGTGGGCAGGGCCGAATCTGGATGTGCTGCTGTTCGCTGGGCTCTCATGAGCAGTGAGAGCCCTGCACAGGAAGAAGCTGCAGTGGTACGGCGTGAGGGAAGTAACGGCCGATGAGGTAGCGGGGCTCCCATGCACTTAGGAGAGCCCCGCAGCATCAGTTGTTGGTAGAGAGAAAGGCCACGGAGATCATCGGTGACGAGAGGAGACCAGTGAGTGAGCCCAAGGCACGTTTCTTGTCAGTGCTAATTTCTTTTGGACATAGCTGCTGAGCGGACCTGCAGGAGAGCGAGCCGCTCCACCGTTGTGGGTGATCTTGTTCATGGAGCCCCAGAGCGGGGCCCCCGAGTGCCAGTGCCCGTTTCTCCCACAGCTACCCCGTTTGGCAGTGGGCAGCTGCAACATTGGCGCAATTTGTTGTGAATAGTCCGCATCCCAGTTTGGATTAAGGGCACAGGAGTGCCAGTGCCCACATTCTTGCCTGCACAGCTGCCCAGCAAGTAGCAGGCAGCTGCTATGTTTAGGCCAGTGCATTACACACTTTTTGGATGTTGCTGCATTTGCAGCCAGGCCCTGACGTTGCTGGACAATGGTCATTGGAGCCCTAGAGAAGGCTAGTTGGCCTTGGGTCAGTGTTAGGTGGGTAGGGCGCAGGGCCCTAAGGTGATTTAGGTGATAGATCGGCCTAATGTGATGCCTTCAAGGATTTATGCTGGTGGGGCCTATGGCGTAATGTCACGTGTTTATGCTATTGAGGTTTGGGCCTAATATGTTTTATGCCTAATGTGATAATGCTGAGGTCATTAATGTGGCAGTAGTGACTGGTTGTGTTTTATAGGTACTTACCTTTTCTAAAGGTTCTGACGGTGGCCCGATTTGCCCGGTCCTGTATATAATCCCCTGTGAGTGTAAATATGTGATTATGTTCCTAATGTGTTTCTGACAAATACAAAGGCTGCTTTTTTATATAACTTTGTGTGGAGTTCCTTTTGTGGTGTGCCTAGTGTGTTGCTGTTGTGTGTGTGTGTTGCACAAACGCTTTACACATTGCCTCCGGGATAAGCCTGACTGCTCGTGCCAAGCTACCGAGGGGGTAAGCAGGGGTTATCTTCGGCGTGTAACTTCCTTGCCCTGACTAGAGTGGTGGTTTCTGCCTGGCTTTGGCACAAGCCTTAGCCAACCAGAGTTCCTATTTCTAACAGTGGCAATACAAGAAGATTAGGCAATATCTAAAATTTTAACTCTCCCGCAGGAATGGGGTGGTCGGGCCGGTCCCCAATCTCTTGTTTTATTTTTGGTCAGCCCTCCTACAGCAGATGGCCTTACTGTTTTTATCAGGAAATATGAATAGGGAGGATCAGAAGCAAGTTCAGGCCCCCCTGCTAACTATGAGCTCGCTATCAGCAGAACAGCACAGAGAACTCTTCTTGGAAAAATAGAGGTAAGTTTCTATCTTAAGCATTTGGCTCAAGTGTTTAATTAATGCTTGGAGAATTTGGAGGAGGGTGTGCAAATTAATGAAGATTCAAAGCTAGAACAAGTATACACCTTTGTGGCGATCACGCCTATTTTTCATGATGTAATGGGAAGGCAGCAGGAACACTCTGGTCTTATTAGGATAAGTGATATGTGTTTGGCAGGGAAATTATGTTTTTTTAGGTCAGTCGCTGGACTTTGGAATAGCTGCCAGCTCTTATTTTAAATATCTACAGGCAAAGGAATGTTTTAACTGGCTTAGGGCAGGCATTTTTCCCCTGGATAAAATCCTCCTTTTAGAGGCGATAACACTGTCTGATTGTGGAATAAGGCATATTTATAAAATCCTACTGGATACTATGCCAGAGGTCCTTGTTGCAGGGACTCATACACAGAACTGTGCCCTGGAATATGGGAACTTGGAGTATAGGGGTTAAACCTTCCTCCTGCCTCAGTACCCAAAATCACCGGACCGAGTAGCTATAGTGTCACAATCACGAAGATGCAAATGATTAGACACCCCAGAACACAAGACTCCCTACTCTCTCAGGAATCTTGGTAATAAGACACATCCTTTTGCTCACTCACTCATACTTGTCCACAATAAGAATTGTCCGAGACACCAATATAGTTTCAAATGTTTATTTTAACTATTGTGCTCTATAACGCAACATGTGAGCCACTACCAGCAGTAAAATGAACAAACCTTACACAGTTAGCATTGTAGCAAGGCCAAATATCATAAATGGAGATGTGATTTTATAATGCGTTGGGCAGCCAATCTACTTGAACTAGGAGGTAATGGTCCCAGATGATTATTTAAAGTGTGCTGTATGCTGCTACTCTGACTTTTTCTTTTTAGCTCATTGGATCCCCAAGATTCATCTGAAGGAAATTGTGTTTCTGAAGACTGATTCAGACAACTTGAGCAATGCAACAGGGAAAATATTGCTTTCGCATTGGGGGAATTGAAACGCACGCGAGCATAAGTGGGTACATGCTCTCTGTTCCGGATCCTGAACAGTGACAGATTTTAAGACTTCCCCTACGACTTTCTGTTCAATCTTCCCAGAGAAAGCAAAACAACCAGAATATAAATCAAGCTGAATGTTCCTCTGAAATTTCAGGAAATAAAATGTTGTTTTGTGGTTTTCTTGTATGTTCAAAATATGTGAATCTGGAAGTCCACAGTTTCCTAAAAAAATCTATTTTAACTGCCAATTCTGCTATGAATTTTGTTTTTGGTGTACAAAGTCTACGATTAGTGCATGCAGTAAGTAGCACAGTTTTTAGAATATTACAAATTGTGTTTACTATTATTGAATGAGAGATGTGAGGTAAAAATAATCATTTTTTTAGTACAGTTGTTGGTGCTTTGTTTCTAGTTCATAAGTAGTTATATGACAAATAAACTTGAAAAATGAATACACCTTCCTGCACAAAAACTATCCTGACCATAATAAAGTCACTGTTGCACTATGGCGAGGCTGCTTGCATTGGCTCCAAGCAGAACTAAGAGCCTCATTTATGAGGTTTTGGCGCAGGGCAGAGCCACAAGGAATCTTGTGATACAGCCCATTCCTGTCCTTTTTCCCCTTCGCCGGTGCGCAATGGGCTGCCATACGCCAACGCAGGCACCCTTGCACCATGGGGCAAGGGTGCTTGAGTTGCAGGGATGATTGATTTTTTGGAGGAAGGGACACCTTCTTGCACAAAATCAATCAATTCAGGTGGAGCAGAATGCAGCACACTTAGAAAAAGGGAGGAGAAATGAAAACATTTCTCCTCCTTGCACCTCCCTAATGCCACCCCTGGGGTGGCGTTGGACTCTGACTCATTCCCATATTTACGATTTCTCATAAATCTGGGAAAGCTTCAGAATCCATGGGTGTTGCGTGGGAACCAGTGGCGGATCCTCCCCTTAGGCAGAGGAGCATCGCCCCACTGCTCAAAAGGAAAATTAAAATGATAATAACATATTGTTATTATCATGTTATTTTCCCTATTGCAGTCAGTGGTGTGGTGAGGAGGCTGGCTAGAGCAGGGGAGTAGTGGTGGGCACTACCTAAGTGCGCATGAACTGTTTGGCCGGCCATCTTTGTCCGACCAAACAGTTCATGCGCACTTGCATACTCTTACCAGGCTGCATTACAAAGCCTGCTGAGGAACATGCAAAGTCTCCCTCTTCCAATCTGAGCACCGATCCACGGTGCTCTGACCAATAACAATTCTGCATCGCAGTGATGTGATTGGCTCTGGGGAACCTGTGTGCGCGGGTGCTTCCTGCTGCTGGCCGGGACAAGAAGATGAAGAGTACAGAGGACAGAGGTGATGCGGCGGTCGGCCGTTAAAGGTAAGTCCTTTTCTTTAATTACATTGGTCTCCCACCCCTTCACCCCCACCCCACCAGCCCATATGGTAGCAGCCCCTACTGGTGAAAACACCCATAGCAACACCCAAGGAACGCCCTTTTACGCAGTGTTCTGTGTGAAAGGGACATATATTTGCAAGGCCATGAAAAGCCATGTAAATGGCATTTATGTTGGCTCGAATATATGTAGCGGCGCATTGCACCACCGGAACTTCAAATAAGTGTGCCAGTGCATGAAGAAGACAAAAATGCACCATTTCTTTGAATATGTGATACAGTTTTTCTCTCTTCATGTGACACAATGAAGCACAGCACCTTTGCATGTTGTGCTGCTGTGTACCACTTTTTATTAAATGTAGCCTACATTTCGGCCCTGCGTTTGTGACATATGACCTTTGGTCTCAACTGTTTCATAAGTTGGCATATATTATGGACTGTATTGCGAATTTAGTGCATGAGAGACTAAGTGAGCAAGTAAGTTTGTGTGGCAGCAGCAGAACAAACTACACAGCCAGAACTACTCACCTGCCCACCCTAGCACAATCACTTTATTTTTTCCCAGCCCATTCTCCACCCACTCAACTCTTTATTCCCATTCTCACCCAACCCCTAGTCATTCAGACATTCTTTCACTCACTCACTCACACACTCGCTCACTCACCAACTCACTCACTCACTCACTCACTCACTCACTCACTCACTCACTCACTCACTCACTCACTCACTCACTCACTCACTCACTCACTCACCCACTCACTTAATGACTCACTCACTCACTCAAACTCTCCCATTCAGTAATAACAAAGTCCAGTGCATATTGTCTGCATCCGTGAGTGCAGATTGGCAACAGAAGAGGTAGAAAGAACAAAGGTGGACTGGTCTAGAGGTAACTTTCGGGATTCCTGCTGATCTCCATCAGTACATTTCAAAGGCAGAATCAAGCAACTTGCAAATGATTGGGCATCTGCCCTCCAGCAATTGTAATGCACCGGACTTCTGGCAAATCTTGCAGTTTCCTTCAGGCCAGTCCACTACTGAGGCAGATACAGGAGAGAACTTGATAATGGAGGAGTGCTGACTAATTTGCCAAGATGAAAACACGAACATCCAAGGGACACAAGTAGAGGGGATGTTGTAAAATAAATCTTATTGCAGATAACTACGGAGAGACATAGTTGTCCAGGCCTCAGGAGGATGGCTAGTTAATGCTGAATGGAAGGCTAGTTACTATCATAATGCTAGGTGGAGGTTGAGGACTGTAAACAGAAAGGAGGGGCATTGATATGCTGTAGGATCAGATGGTATGTTCACCTACTGGAGATCAGAAGAGGGGTTCAGGCTAAAGTCATGCAAATTACAAAGAAATTGGTATTGCTGAATTGCATATGTTTGGCACTCATAGGACTGGACACAGAGACAGGATGGAGGGTGGGCTCCTACCAAAACAACCCAGGCAAGGGGCACTGGAAGGTTGTGAATTTCTCAGTGCCAGAAGGGAAGAGGGGATTCCTGTGGCCCAGTTGGTGAGGAGGAAACATATCACATGATGGGATCTTGAGTAGCTTCTAGAATCTGTTATGGTGTGGGATGCTATTTCAGTGCAAAGGGGGGTGCAAGACAGCAAACATCGTACTGATGATTAGAAAGGATACAGGGCGGGGGGCGTGACTTGAACGCCGAGGCAAAATGGCAGATCCAGCGTGAGCTCTACTCTTCAGCGTGATTCATAATCGTCTTAGAGCCTCTTCTGTGCCACTTTTTTAACCAGAGTGCTGGGAAACGATTTCGGAGTATGCAGTGAGTCTCTGGACCTCATTTGGACCGCATTCATGCCTTCAGTTCCACGCTACCGACTACGGTAATCTTTTTCTCAGCTGAGACGTGGGCGGCCGCCATTTTAGGTTGCCGCGCCCGCGTCTCCCCATCAGGCCGTTCATTTCATTTAATATTGCCTTCTAATGAACTTTTCAATCAAAAAACTCTTTATGGAGTTCTATTGGCAGAATGCTCCTGGGTGGCAATAGTTTTTGGACTTACATATGATTCCAGTGTGTGAAAGGCTTATTTCAATACACAGAGTTCTCCATTCGACTTGCTTTTCTTGTGCAACGATTTGAGTATGCACTGTTTCTAATTTCACTTCTCCTAGCATATCCCAGTTTCATGGCTACACTTCTCTTATTGGCCGCCATTATTGGTCGCTGAGCTCCTTATTCTTTTTTTTTTATATGCCATTGCTATTATACCATTGCTGCAATACTTACATTTACAATACATATTTCATGCAGCTCTTTCTGAATTAGATAAGGACTCAGCCTTGTGTTTATAGTACCAATGGCCTCCTCTCGAATGCCAATTTGCTACACTTGTGCTTGATTTTCCTTTCCATACTGTCAACTGAAGAAACCTTTATCATCGGTGTTTTTTCTGAGGAACTATACTTGTGCATTTTGAGCTTCTCTCTACTCATGTTCTCACTTCCAGTTCCATTCCCATTGGACTCTTTATTGAGTTTCCTACACAGTTTTCTTTTTCTGATGTCTCTTTTTTTATGTTACAATGGCCAACTTCACACACTCAAAATAACCCACTGTCTCCTATTCATTCCTCTCAGAACTCAGTTTTGGACTCTGTCTTAGATGAAGTTCGGGGTCTTCAACCGTTTATGTCTGCAACAAATGAAAAACTAAAACAAATTGAGGAGAGATGGATCGTTATGGAAGGCAAAGTATTAGAACTGGAATAACGTGTTAGCGACATGCAGGATATATCTACAAAGATTCCATTACTAGAGCAGGAAATTCATAAACTGAAAATTTACACAGAAGACTTTGAAAATCGAAATCGTAGAAACAACTTACGCCTATATGGCCTTCCGGAAAATGTTGAAGGCTCTAATATGGTACTGTTTCTTCAGAAATTCCTTCCTGAGATTCTAGGTCTTCCGTCTTCAACTACTCTCCTTAACATATAAAGAGCTCATCATTTGGGGCGCCTTAACACTAATCCTACTAAACCACGTGGATTCATCATGCTCTTTCTGGATTTTACTGAACTAATGACTATCGTGAAGGCTGCTAAACTCAAACGCCGTCTTATTTGGTCTGGTCATAATATCTTCATCTTGCAGGACATTTCCAATGCAACTAACGCACGTCGTAAGGAATTCTCGCCCTGCGTCCTCAGATGAGACATCTTAATATTCAATACAGAATACTCCATCCATGTCTTTGCAAGATTACCCATGATGGGCGTTCACGCTCCTTCGATGAAGCGGAAAAACTCAAACTTTTTCTTCACAACTTCTCTTCAAATTGAATGGATACTAACACCTGATTTTTTCTAGCTTTTCATGATTGCCTCTTTAAATTCATTTGTTTTGTTTTACTTACTTCTTTCTGACATGAATTGCTTTATTCTCTCTTTGTTTCTCCTTAGTTTGAGGTTCTCTTTTTACTGTCTCTTTTATTTTCATTTCTGAGATCCGCTTTGCCTTGCGTCACTATGTTCACTCTTCATTGTTTTAATTTCTTCTAACAGATCTGGTTGTTTTGCCTTGATCTGTTTGTTTGCTTCCTTCTTTTATTTCCTCTCTGTTTTCAATTCTGTTTCTCATTTCTTTTCTTTCCCTTTCTCCTTCTTTCTATCTCCTTTACTTTTCCTATCTTCTTGTTAATTTTTCTTGAGTTGTTCATTCTACTCAACTTGATGTTTGTGTATATTGGCAATGTGTGTTTTTTTGCAATGTTTTCTTTGTATGAATCTCATGTGTGGTGTTTTATTTTTTTTGTAGCTGTATTCCTGATGTGTATCAACTCCACCTGTGTCTTACCCTCCTAACCCTCCATTATGTGTAAGTTTGTCATGTGAAACGTTCGTGGTCTTGGAAACCCCGTCAAAAGACAAAAGCTACTATCTCATTTATCTAAGCTTGATTCTCAGGTTTCTTTTATACAAGAAACTCATTGTACTGATCCAGAATCACTTAAGTTGAAAAGGCATTATTTGTACAAATTTTGTCTACACAGAATGATGATGATGGACGATGGGTAATGGCAAAGGTTGTTATACACAACAAGACTCTAGTCTTGCTGAATATCTATGCCCCAGATCCTAAGTTTTGGAATGATACTAAAATTTTAATCTCTTCCATAGATTGTCCTAATATTGTTGTTGCTGGTGATTTTAACCAATGGATAGACCCTTTCTCTGATGGTTTTTTATTATCTGACATTATTTACATTAAAGAAGACACCACTTTTATTAATGCATTTTTTAACTTTAATAATCCACTGGACACCTCTGTTTCTAATAATTGGGATGCCTTCAAAGCCTCTTTTCGTGCCTTCACTATTTCATATGTCTCCAATAAAAAGAAGGCCATGCGGAAAACATATGCTGATCAATTACGCCATCTCAAATTACTACAACATACTTGTTTTAGTTCCAAATCACCTTCTACTCTCCATGAATTAATTAAGGCCAAGTCTGAACTCAACAAATTAGCAACAATTGAAGCTTGTAATATTCTTCTCAAAATTAAATCCAAATATCATGGTGGTGAAAATAAAGCGGGTAAAATGCTAGCCAAATATTTGAAAATTAAATCTGAACGTAAAAATATTGGTCTCACTTTAATGAGCCTCCTAAAACAATGGTGTCATCAGATGTAGATATCGCTGAGTTTTTTCATTAGTATTATAGCTCTCTTTATTCTGATGACACATTTCCCTCTAATCCAAATTTAGATACCTTTTTCTCGGGCCTCCTTTCCCTCCTTCTCTACCTGATGAATTTAATGCATTGGAAAGAGGGGTCACATCTCAGGAGATAATTAATGCTATTAAATCTTTAAAAAAAAATCCAAAGCCCCTGGCCCTGATGGTCTATCTGTTGAATTTTATGCTACTTTTACCTCTATTTTTGTTCCTCACCTTTTAGCACTTTTTAATTCCTTTATTGCGGATGCCAAAGCCTTTGGCTCTTTTATGGATGCCTTAATTATTATCATCCCCAAACCAGATAAAGACCATTCTCATTGTAAAAATGTTCGTCCTATACCTTTAATTAATTATGATTGTAAAATATTTGCCAAGATTCTTGCGTCAAGACTGGAAAACCATTATTCCCTTATTGGTTAAAACTCACCATGTCGTATTTGTGAAGGGTAGATTGGCATCAGATAATGCACGAATGTTCGCAAATATTATTTCATATGCTAAAAACTACAAATCTCCCCTTGCAGCATTATCATTGGATGCCGAAAAGGCATTTGATCGCATTAATTGGCAATTTATGTTTAAAACTCTTCAATAGTTCGGTTTTGGCCCTACCTTTATTTCTTATATTAAATTATTATATTCATGTCCTGGAGCTAGTATTTTTGTTAATAATGATTTTTCTAAAAAAAATGTCCTTATCCAGAGGTACAAGACAGGGTTGCCCGCTTTCACCTTTACTATTTGTCCTATGCCTTGAACCTTTCCTGGAGTGTATCCGTATTAAGTCACATATTTCTGGCTTTATTCAAAACTCCATTGAAACCAAAATATCTGCTTATGCAGATGATATCTTAATTTACATGTCGAACCCTACTGACTCCCTCCCGCCTTTTCTGGAAGAGTTCCAATTATACTCCAGCATTTCTGGTTATTAATGAAACCTCTCAAAGACAGAAGTTTTACCTTTAAATTCCATATGTTACCAGTTTATGTTTAATGATACAAATTTTTCTTGGTGTTCTACAAAAATCAAATACCTTGGTAATTGGTTTTCCACCTCGTTGCCAGCCACACTTAAATACACGTTTAATACGCTACTCACTAAAATTCAATCGCTTCTTGTCACTTGGTCTCCCCTATATCTTTCCTGGTGGGGTAGGTTGGATGACTGTACCTCCTGTTCTCTACACATTATCTATGTTACCTATTCGAATTCCCATTTCCTTTTTTTCTCAAATTAATTCCTATTGTATAAACTTTTTTGGGGATAAAAATCACCCGCGTATTGCTCTTATCAGGCTTATTCGCCCTAAATCTGAGGGTAGTGTTCATTTTCCTAATTTCGAGCATATCATTCGGCTTTTCTATTCAAGCAAGCCTTTGCTTTATCTCATGATTTTGCTGACATCCCTATTCCCAGATAGATTGTGTACTAAAAGACTTTTCTTCTCAAAATTTACTTTTTATGTCCAACAGCACTTTTCTGTCAAACTACCCTATTTTAAAATATTCCCAGAGTATATTATATAATACATTTTCTAATTGTTTCACTCCCTTCCAGTGCTTTTTATTCTCCACAATTTGGTATAACAAATATCTTAAATATAAAGGTAAATCATTCTACTACAAATTCTGGAAAGAGAAGGGTATTATGTTTGTTTACTAATTGGTTTATCAAAATGTTGTTATTCCTTTTTCTACTCTACAAGTTCAATACCATTTATCTGACTCATGTACTCAAGAATATATTATAATTTCCAATGCTTTACAATCACAATTAACTACTTTTGACTTCCAGCTGTTGCACCTTCTCTTACCCCATCATCTCATTTATATCTTTTATTTTTCACACACAGACCTAAAGCTGCTCTTATATATAAGTTACTGTTATCAAATGTTACTGAGAGACCAAAATCCCCTATTGAAATTGCATGGGAAACTGACTTGTCTGTTTCTTTTCCCGTTACAACTTGGGATAGATTGTGGTCAAAGTTATTTAAAGTTTTTGCTGCTGCTCGTATTACCCAATCTTTGTATTTCTTTTACAATAGGTCTGTTATAACTTCTGTTTGTATTTCTAAGTTTTCTCCCACCTCTTCTCCTCTATGTTGGTCCTGTTCTAATGATACTAACACATTGAAGCATCAACTTTATGACTGCTCTAATGTATTTACATTTTGGAAATCTGTTTGAATTATACGCATGAAAATTGTTAAGTGTGATCTTACATTAACATTACAAAATGTTTTTTTAGTTTCTTCCTCACCTGATGTTGGTGACTAATCTTCTGTTTCCTTGTTATTTGATATTTTTATTGCATTAGCTTTTAAAGTTATCTTATCATCCTGGAAAGATAATTCTAAACTATCTTCATTAACCTGGTGGAATTTTATTTGTGACAAGCATAGAATCGCTAATGTTTCCTCCATTTCGATCTCTCAAAAAATTAAATCTGATCTTCTTTGGATTCCCTTTTCATCATGTCTCTCTACTCATACTCCTGTATTAACTCTTTATTTTCTCTCTTTTTCTTTTATAATATTCTTGTACACATTTTTGGACCTTTCATACCCTTCTGTTTCTTCTTCTTTCTCTTCTATCTTTCCCCTCTCTTTCTCCTTCTTTCCTTTCTCTTATTTCCCTAATGTTATGCTTATATCAAACCATTATAATATTTCTTTAGTTATGTTTTATAATATACTGTTTATATTATGACTTTTTCAATTTATTGTCCATATTTCTTGTAATTGAAAATCCAATAAAAACTTCTTAAGCAAAAAAAAAAAAAAGAAAGGATACAGGGCAACGCGAGGGAGGCTTTGGCCTGTCAGGGAATGTGAATGGGGTTAATAGGTACTGGTAGATTGTATAATGTATAATAGCTGATCAACAGGTGGATGAAAAGCTTTTAGGAAGGAACAGTGAGGGGGTAAGATCTACTGGAAGACATATGGGTTATATGGGCTTCAAGGATGCCTGTTGGGATGGAAGGATCGAGACTTGGTAGGGACAAATTATATATAATTTCTTTATTCGGCTTTGCACTAAGGAAAACCATAAAAGCAATATTTGAAAATACAATTACATATTTAAACGAGTGAACATGTTATAAAATGTAATAAAATTCATACAAAGACAGATTGATATATTTTAAAATAGAGTGTCAAATTATTTCATTTCATCATCTGGGGCTAGGACCGGGATACATTTTACAGATTTTTCCTGTGCTTCATAACACATTTTAGGAAATTAAGGACAAGATAACAAACAAGTTCAGATTCTAGCATTTGGAGACGTAGCATTGCAGGACAACACTGTCTAAATCCCCAACGCCTTAGTAGTGGTAGTAGCCAGATTTTCCTGTTTGTATGATGGAATTTACAGAACAGTATTGTGTGTATGTTGGACTGTATAGATTCCTCATCACAGGGACAGGGAAGGGGAATTAGGTCCCATCTGTTACTCTCGGGAAATGCTACTAATCTATAAAGAAGATCCAATCTGAATCTTGTCATTAACATTCTCTCGTATGTACTAGTCTGTAATGTTAGGTACGGCTGGATAGAATGTGTAGCCTGAATCAGATTCGCATAAAGGACCGAGGGTTTTGTCGACTCAGAAGTCAACCTCAAGGACTCTAAATGTCTGAGGGACAGTTGTTTCAAGACTCCCTTTGGGAGGTCAATAATAGCTTCAGGTTGGAAATAGTACTTCTCGATACCAAGGTCTTTAAAGAAGTTTCTGATGGAGCGAAGCCACTTTACTTTTGAGGATTGATCAAGAGCCATTGTGTCTACCACGATTGCCTGTGTCAGCGCATTTTTGTCTGAGGTCCAAATGCGCCGCCATAGCATCAATGGTTGGATCTTTAGCAAATACTCTAGGTAAAGAATTCCGAGTTCCAAATGGGATGCGTAAATTGAAGTGCATCTCGGTGTAGCTAAAAGGAATCTGAGGAAGGTGTTTCCTGCCGCCTGAAGGGCGCTAACATCTACGTGTCCCCAGACTCCCGCTCCATACAAGGCAATAGCCTGACACTTGGCACTATACATTTTTAATACCTCCACTGGTGCCCTCCTCCCCAGTCTCTGGGAGAAGTTCATCAGGGCTGCTATGGATCTTTTAAACAGGTGGCACCTTGCCTCTACTGCTGGCCTCCAAGTCAGCCTTTCATCGATCATGATTCCAAAATACGGATACTGGGACAAATTACACACTTGGGTACTTAGATGTGATGTTAAGGACAGGGTACGTAGATGTGGGGTTACGGATAGTAAATGTATACTTATCTATATGTTCCTTCACAATATTGTGGCCTAAGGGGTGCCACAGTGAAGTGAAGAAGACGACATAACAACAGTGTCCACTCCAGTGGGCGGTGACGGGAGCCTGCATCACTACACTTTGTTGTCTCAACTCTGTGGCCTCAACTCTAAAGCTACCTTTTTATGATGCCCGGTGGAGCTACCTCGCGAACCATAGGGGAGATTAACTTTGGAATCCCTCCTTTGACTATCACCTACCTAGCCGAACTTCGGGCAACCGCTCCAGCGTCTCTCCCTTCCCCCTCTCTCTTCCCCCAACTCTCTCCCTTCTCCGCTCCTACTCTTTCCAGCTTCTGTCCTCTGCCATCACCTGCCCCGCCCCTTGTCTCCACCCTGTTTCTCAGTGAACCTCTTCCCTCGACACTTGAGACCAAACTATTTTGTCTGATGCCCGATGGAGCTACCTGGTTTAGCTATAGGGGAGATAGGCCATGGATTCCCTCCTTGGTCGTCACCTACCCAGTCGGTTTTCAGACAGACTTCCTTTCCTCTCTATGGTTGTCTCTTCCCTTATCCTCACTTTCTCACCTCCCCTACCCCCATTACTTTTCTCTCTCCTTTCTCTCCTCCCCTAATGCATTGCAGATTGTCTGATGTAATTTGTAATTGTCGATCTTTTTTTGGTATATTGTTGAACCACATTGTTGCACTTCCCTTTGTCTCTCCTGTTGTCTCCTCCCGCATCCTCCCTCTAGTTATGTCTCTCCTTCTCTCCTCTCTCAATGTATTGAGACTGAACTATTTTGTCTGATGCCCAATGGAGCTACCTTGTTTAGCTATAGGGAAGATGGGCCGTGGATTCCCTTCTTGGTCGTCACCTACCCAGTCGGTCATTAGACATACTTCTTTTCGTCTCTCCTTATTGCCTCTTCCCTTATCCTCACTTTCTCACCTCCCCTACCCCCCACTACTTTTCTCTCTCCTTTCTCTCCTCTCCTAATGTATTTCTGATTGTTTGATGTAATGTGTAATTGTTGATCTTTTTCTGTTATATTGTTGAACCACATTGTTCCACTTCCTTTCGTCACTCCTGTTCTCTCCTCCTGTATCCTCCCTCTATTTTATGTCTCTCCTTCTCTCAATGTATTGAGACTGAACTATTTTGTCTGATGCCCGATGGAGCTACCTGGTTTAGCTATAGGGGAGATGGGCCGTGGATTCCCTCCTTGGTGGTCACCTACCCAGTCGGTCTTTAGACATACTTCTTTTCGTCTCTCCTTATTGTCTCTTACCTTATCATCACTTTCTCACCTCCCCAACCCCCGACTACTTTTCTCCCTCCTTTCTCTCCCCTCCTAATTGTATTGCTTACTTCTTGATGGATTGTGTAATTTGTTGAACTTGTTCTGTTACATTGTTGATTCTCATGTAAAGTGCTCTGATACCATCGGGTCTAGCCAGCGCTATATAAAACCCTTTTTCATTTTTTTTAAAAATGACACTATGGGCCTCATTTATGAGAAATGACGCATCGCTGCGTGAAAGCAATGATGCGTCACTTCACAGTGTGCACTCCTTGCGACATACCTGATATACAAAGTAGCAATCTCCCAGTGGGAGTTGTCCCCCCGTGCACCGCGTTGTGTAATACCCGTAGGTATGATAAAGTTCAAACAAACACCAAGTTCATTCCAAATTGTTTTGTAATTGTAGTATTCAAGTTTTCATTACAAATCCATTTGTTTTTTCATGTGGTACAAGTATTCCTTAAACATCAGTAAGTACATCCACAGTTTTTCTTTCTACATCCCTATGCATTTCGGGCTTATCCACCCCTTCGTCAGGGGAATAGTCTGTAAGTAAAAATAAAAACGAACTGTATTCAGGGGTGATATCTCCTGTAAATTATTCAAGTTTAAACAGCAAATATCCAATGAAATTCAAGAGATCCCCGTGATTATTAAACATGCAAGATGTGCCAAGAATGACAGTCAAGAACTGTGCCAGTGATTCGATAATCGTCAGATTAAAAAAATCGCTGTGAACTGTATATGGTGCAACCAATATGAAAGAAGATCGAAACCACAGTGAAACGCAACAACGAAATACCGTTATATACCAGGTGTGATTTAAAGTAGTTAACATCGTGGTGACTGGCAATACCAATCTGGGAGTGCCAATAAAGTTAGAAACAGCGCCCTAGGCAGATACTCGCTAGACGCGTGATGTTAACTTGCTGAGTATCACTAATATTTGCTTGTGTGTACCGGTAGAGTTTAGACACCGCCCAAAGTAGATACTTACTAGAGACGTGATGTGAACGCGCTGTTAGTCACAGGTTCCTGCTCGCGTTTGCGTTTCGAGCCGACTGATACTCGTGTTACATGCAGCACGACTGGTGCATTCTAAAGACATAAACGACGGACTGAGAAACAGTCCGGAGTGCCGGGGCCATTACGAAACGGTGAAGAAGTACATAACAGTGAAGTATACGGGAGCCATATTGGAAAAGTAAAAACAAGGTTACAGGGATTAAAAACCACGAAAAGTGTGGGAGCCAAATGGTAAACTCACATAATAAACAAAAATAGAAGAACCCTGTGCGAGAAATGTCAATGCATTTCAAAAATTAAACTAAAATACAGTGTAAAAAAATACAAATATGTATACATTCTCATACTATCAGAAACATGTTAATAATGGATTAATCAAACAGTCGTGGGTTAATTAACTGTCTCAAGTTTGGAAACAATGTGAATCAAAGATAGCAAAGAAATTCCATGCGATCATTCAGCCCTGTGGGCTGCATCGTGCTCAAGTAGCGTATCCAGAAGTTCTCCCTTTGTAACAGTTTGTTCTTGGGATTCGTGCCCTCCTGGTTGACAACATTCTCCAGAATCATAAATTGTAGCTGGGCTATATTGTGTCTGCGTTCAAGGAAATGCATGGCCACAGATGATTTCGTATTGGCTGTTCTTATATTGCTCTTGTGTTCCAAGATTCTGGTTCTTATCTTCCTTTCCGTGTGCCCAACATAGCACAAG
The DNA here is from genome assembly GCF_964263255.1 of Lissotriton vulgaris. Classification (NCBI taxonomy): domain Eukaryota; kingdom Metazoa; phylum Chordata; class Amphibia; order Caudata; family Salamandridae; genus Lissotriton; species Lissotriton vulgaris. The sequence goes on from NC_141693.1 coordinate 395,040,879, forward strand.
CCACATGGGCATTTCAGTAAGTAGATCATGTTGCACGTCGCATTCCCCTTAAGTTTAATTTTGTGACCTTTCATCGGATGATGTAAGATGTTACCCTTGATAACATTGTTGCAGTTACTGCAGTTGTAACATGGTTGAAGACCTTTGTATCTAGAAGTTAGGCTTTCAGTCTTGGGGTTAGTTAACAGTTCTTTGATGTTAGGACCACGGGTGTAGCAAAAATGTTTTTTTCTTCGAATAGTCCTCTAAAGTCGGGTTCCTTGCTCAATAGTGACCAGTGCCTGAGAATGATGTTTCGGAATATTTGGAAACCACTGTCATGCGTTTTTGTTCCATTTTAGGTTTAGATTTAAGCAAAACTTCTCTCTTCATCAGCTCACACCTGGATCTGGCATTGTTCACAATTTCATCAGGGTATCCTCGAACTGAAACGGTGCGTGTCTTATCCTATTTGTGGGACATACCTGATACATCATATTTACGGTGCAAAAGTGACACATTGCTGGAGTGTGTCACAGACGCAACTCCAGCAAAGCGTCCTTTCACATGGGGCAAGCCCCATGTGAAAGGGCCTGCATCAGTCTTACGCCTGCTGTGAGGCAGGCGTAAGATTTAGACGCAACAGCATTCTAGAACTGACACAGTGAAATCTCATGGATTTCACTGCGTCACTTCTACAAGGCTTTTTGTGGGGGAAGGTCCACCCAGCATACATTATACCTGACGCAGGTATAATGTAGTGCAGGGGTTTACAAAGTGACGCATCTGCTTAGATGCGTCACTTTGTAAATAGTGCGCAACAGGAGGCATGTTTTACGCCACTAATGCGTCACAAAAATTGACGCATCGGAGGCGCAAAACTGACGCAAGGCCTCATAAATGAGGACCTTTATTTCGGTAAGACTATATTTAAAACTTGATGCTGTGACAGACCTCCCTCTAGGCATACAGATATTTTAGGAGTCACTATTCATTCAACAGTATGTTGCTGGGCAATATTGTATCACTTGATGGTATGAAATGAATCCGCCTTCCCCCTATAATCTGTGTTAAACCACGTTTACGCACTAACCACAAGATCTCCACACTAAATTGGAGCCCAACCTTTTTTGCAAGCTCATCCCTCTGTGGGGCGAGGAACGGGCGCTATAATGATACATGCCACTAGTGTGGGTTTTTATTAGGCGTGCAGCCTACATTATTTAGTGGCAGTCAGTACAAACTGTAATACGCCTGGGCCCTTATTTATGAGGCCTTGCGTCAGTTTTGCGCCGCCGGTGCGTCACTTTTTGTGACGCACCAGCGGCGTAAAATATGCGCCTTGTTGCGCCATATTTAACAAGTGACGCATCTAGGAAGATGCGTCACTTTTTAAACCCCTGTGCCACATTATACCTGCATCAGGTATAATGTATGCAGAGGGGGCGTTCCCCCGCAAAAAGCCTCGTAATAGTGACGCAGTGAAATCTATGAGATTTCACTGCGTCACTTTTAGGATGCTGTTGCGTCAAAATCTTGCGCCTGCCTCACAGCAGGCGTAAGACTGACGCAAGCCCTTTCACATGGGGCTTTCCCCATGTGAAAGGACGCATTGCTCGAGTTGCGTCACTTTTGTGACACACTCCAGCAATGCGTCACTTTTGCGCATACAGATACGTCAGAAATACTGACGTATCTGTAAGTCTATGCGACATGATGCGTCATACATTAAATATGGCGCATCATTGGTGTCGCAAGGAGTGTGCAGTTAAAAGTGACGCATCGCTGTTTTCACGCAGCGATGCGTCACTTTTCATAAATGAGGCCCCTGGTAGGGCATTTTCCTATCCGTTTCAACAGAGTGCTTTGGAAGGGCGAAAAGAGAGACCTAAAACTCTCTTTTGCTCGTCTTGCGCTTTAAACCATATACATGTACAGCTGTAAATATGTACACACATACATATAATGTCAAACAAACATTTTAAGTAAACGTACACACACACACACACGCACACATGCACACACACACAAACATCTTAACAATTGGCCCCTGCAAGTGGCTCACCAGTTTTATGTGGTGCCCAATATGTGCCCCACTATAATCACTTCTAGCCACACTACTGTACGCACGTGCCTTCTACCTCTTTAAAATACAAGAAAACCTAAAATGTCACACATCGCCGAATGTGTATTTGAAAACAAGATGCTTTTCTGTTTTGTACATTTCAAATATTACAAAATGAATGCAAACGTTCTTAAAATCGTGTATTGTCTCGATTATTTATATCCGAGTTATGAATACAGAATCAGTTTGGCACAAAGTTAAATTCTATGTTTCAGTTGTGAGCGTGTTCACATTGAAAAGATTCCTGAGGCACACGCTTAATAGTCTGTTCAGCTTTCGTGAAATCGAGCGCCATAAGGAGTTTTGAGGCAATCAACCAGGGAATTAAAGGGAAACTGCTCTAGTTAATGTAGAATGCGCAAAATAATGGGAATGTAGTAAGTGAACCAGTGATCTGGAGGAGATGTACTTTGCCAATGGGCCTATTTAGTACTTTCAGGTTGACGAGAGGAAGGTAAACACAGAACTGCAATCAAACTACCAAGGATCTCTACAAGCTGGGAATCAATGGATTCCACTTCTTTGGTAGGAATATTTTCGAGTAATGAAAAGTACAGTGGTAGAAAGATGGTGCTGTATGCATAAACTATAAGGATCCATGCCCACGGATGTATCTTTAGTTTTGTTTCTATTTGAGGGGTTCCATCCCTCAAACAAAAACTTTAAAGCCACTCAGGTATTGCTTGGGTTACCTTTTCCCTAAATCGCTCTCCTCACCCCTTTAGCCTCTTGCATTGCCCTGCCAGACAGAGGGCTCATCAATGGGGGCATCAATGTTGATTCACCAAAAAACCAGGGGTAGCAGAAGTAACATCTCATATTATTTTACTTTAAGGATATCACAGGAAGTGATATATATGATCTATGACCCCCAAATAATACCATGAAGTGATGTCACATAATCTTACTCCTGAATGACATCACAATAATTGACAGTGCTGAAGATCTATAATGACTGCATGAATAATATAATAATACAATTCAGACACATTTCAATTTTATAAACCTTCTTTGCTAGGTATGTTGGCTGCCATGATCTTTGAAGTAGTGGGGTGTAATACATGTCCTGAAGTGTAATGAACGAGTGAAGCAAATAAACCAATCATATCCTAGGTGGGTTTGGAGTTTTCTCCCACATAAAACATTCCATAAAATAAGGTCAAAGAGTGTATTAAAGCACGATTTTCATATACATTTGTTAAAACACTATAGGCTCTGAAAGGCCATTTATGAAATATTCAGGTGCTTTCATGATGTGCCAAGCCAATGAAACCTGTTGCTCCCCAAGAGTTTACCTAATTTTTGGCAAAGTGTGCTATGAGTACCCCTTATGTCAAAGAAAATTCCACCAATATGGTAAGGCTAGCATTTTGTCATGGCTGTCCGTCATATGCCATGGGTGCCCATTAAGCCAAACATTACAAACAACACACCAATGCGAGAATGTTACTACTACTGATGTTCATATGCCATGGGTGACCCTATGCCAAATATACCTATAGTATTCCAGGTGTCAGAATTGTGTCATGTTTTCCCTCTCCCAAGTTCACAGTGAAAGTAACCTCTCCCCTTAAGTGCAAGAGTTGTCATCCCTTATCACTTGAATTACTTTGAATGTGCTACCAACATTTTGGCATGGGTACCCACATTACATGAATTCCCTCAAGCATGCCAGCAGCAGCATTTTTCTATGGATGCCCCATATGCCAAGAATTCATTTTAGAATGGAAGTACCCATATTTTACAATGGTGTCCATTATGTTAAGAACTCGATCTAGTATGCCAGTACCAGTATTTTGTCACAGGTGCCTGTCGTGATAAGAAATACCTTCAGTGAGCTAGCTCCCGTAATTTGCAAAGGGTGCTGTAATAAGCCAAGAATTACCTTCACTGAGCTAGGGCCAACAGCAGACTTGCGGGCATAACACCACATTCTTAATACGTTCACTTACATTCATTAGCAGTCACTTATTCTCACTCAGTGGCATATTTGCAAAGAAGTGACAAAGCGCGGCATTAGCCTTCTTGGCTTAACGCCGCACTGTTCCACTTCTGAAACGCAGGGCTGTGTTTGTGCAAGGGTGCCTGCGTTAGGGCAATAATTGTTCATGTGCAGGAAGGTGTCCCTTCCTGCACATACACAATCTTAAATGGTGATTTGTAACTTCTACGTGGGCTGCCTTGTGCAACACACATAGAAGTTGCAACTCGTCATTTTTAAAATGATTTTTTATGTGCAGGAAGGGGCACCTTCCTGCATATAAACAATCATGCGTGGCATTTTGCTGTTTTCATGTGTGCTGCACAATCCAGCATATATAGAAACAGAAAAAACTAGGAGAACTAAAGCTTTTGTCCTCATTTCGCATTGTTAAGATCAGGTTGTTTTTGGTCTTAATTTTGGCGCTACCTCCTATTTATGCCACCCTTGTAGATAGCAGGCAGCATCAAAATCAATGGGTGTAGCGGCAGAAAGCTCAGGGCAACACTCATTCCCACTAAGCATAGTGTGAAAGGGTGCCTTATTTACAAGGCAGTGTTAAGCCACATTAAGTGGCATAAAACTGCCTTGTAAATAAGGCGAAGCTCGTATAGCTACAGGAACGTCTTTAAAAGTGATGCTACTGTGAGGATAGGGGCTTGTAAATATGCCCCTCAGTCTCTTCCATTCAATCTTACTCTCCCTCACTCATTGTCACTCATGTGCACTCATTCTCACCAATTTGTACTCTGACTCACTCATTCAAACTGATTAATTCACATTTCCTCACTTTTGCTCACATATACTCTCTCACTTACTAATACATTCTCACTCACTTACACTCACTCGCACTCACCCCTGCACTCAGGCATTCGCACATATTTTTACTCACTCATTGTCACCCGCAGTTATAATCAATTACACTCACTCTCAGTCATTCCTACTCTAACTCAACCTCCCTCTCACTCACCCACCCACTCTAACGGATCACTGAAATAATATCGAGAGACAGAATATCGACCATCAAGAATATCGTTGACAAAATATCGACTGACAAAATATCGAGTTTCTATCTACAAACAGGTAAGTACAAAAATATTGAGTTAAAAATATCGTTTACAAAAATATAGTTTTAAAAAATATCGATTTTACTAAAAACAATGTTAAATTAAATTAAAATTAAAAATTAATTACTAAAATATACTTAAAAATACTTAAATTAACTTATAATAATTAAATAATTAAAGAAAGATTTTTTTTAAATTCATATTTGTTAAAACATATATATATATATATATATATATAGTAACAAAATATAATTAAATAATAGCTAATATTATTAACGTACAATAACAAAAGTGTAAAAATTACTATTCCCACTCCAAAGAGTGCAAGCATAGGGTAAGCGTTGGATAGCGTAGGGGTTAAAAATACTATTCCCACTCCAGTGGGTGCAACAGTAGGGAAAGCGTTGGATAGCGTAGGGGTAAAAATTACTATTCCCACTCCAAAGAGTGCAACAGTAGGGAAAGCGTTGGATAGCGTAGGGGTTAAAATTACTATTCCCACTCCAGTGAGTGCAACAGTAGGGAAAGGGTTGGATAGCGTAGGGGTTTAAATTACTATTCCCACTCCAGTGGGTGCAACAATAGGGAAAACGTTGGATAGCGTAGAGGTAAAATGTACTATTCCCACTCCAGTGGGTGCAACAGTAGGGAAGGCGTTGGATAGCGTAGGGGTTAAAATTACTATTCCCACTCCAGTGAGTGCAACAAATGGGAAAGCGTTGGATAGTGTAGGGGTAAAAATTACTATTCCCACTTCAGTGGGTGCAACAGTGGGGAAAGCGTTGGATAGCGTAGGGGTTAAAATTACTATTCCCACTCCAGAGAATACAACATTAGGGAAAGTAAATATTTCATATATTATTCAAAAATCTAAAAATGACTATCTATTAATAATTAATTAAAAATAAATAAAAATGTTATCTAATATAATAATTAATATTTTAAAATTACTAATTAACAATAATTATTTCAATTAATCACCTATTAATACTAATTCATTAAGCATTAACAATTAATTAATTAAAAATTAAAAATTATTTTACAATTATTTCCAAATAAATACATTTTAATTATTTGTATTATTTAATTAATTATAATTAAATTACTTCCCACCCTATTCCCCTATGAACCCACAACCCGCAACAGAAATTAAATTAGTAAAATGTACATAATTACCAATTAATCAATTAATAAAAAATATTTTCCAATTACAATTAAATTAATTAACACATATAAATTAATTAAAAATTAATTACAAATTACTATCAATAAATAAATTTACATATTTAATGAATTATAATTAAATTACTTCCCACCCTATTCCCATATAAACCCACAACCCGCTACAGAATTAAATTACGCATTTATTAAAAAAACAAAATTCATTAAATAAAATTATTTATAACATAAATACACACTTTTCACACATATTATAACATAAAAATACAGTATAAAAAATTATATATTATTAAAAAATCGATGTTTTTAACTATCTATATTATATACTCCGCTATTTTAACTATCTATATTTTTAACAGTCGATATTACTTCACTTACCTTAAAAACAATATTTTTGTTATCTATATTCTGTCCTGTCGATATTTTGTCCAGTCTATATTAAAAACTCGATATTATGTCCAATCGATATTTTGGACTCAATATTATGTCTGTGCACCCACTCTAACACATCCTTACACTTATTCTTACTCATTAATTCTCACTTACCCAATTCCAGTTTACTTTTACTATCATCATTCACTCTCACACGCTATGACTCACTCAATAACTGTTAATGACTCTCACTCACTCCGTTTCAGCTTCACTCACACATGTTCATACATATAAACAGATACTCCCACACATATTTAAATTGTCTCTCCCACACAAACATGTTGTCACCCATACCCTTGCACACAACATGCATTTTAAAGCATTTTCTACTTACCACTGCTGCTAATGAAGGTCTTGTTTCAGCTCCTGGTGCTCCATTTGTTACTACATTATTATGAAATGATGCAATGATTACGCACTTGTATAGCGCACGACTACCCGTATGCATCTCGGCGTTTGTACGAATACCACCGAGGAACCCTTCCTGGCCTTTCCCTGTGAGGAGCCCACTCCTGGGCACCCCCAAGGTGAGGCCAGGCATCCTCAGCGTTGTTGGGGCCGTTGTAGAGATTAAGCAAGCTATTGCCCAGAGGTGCAGAGTGGGACTCATGATTAGAATAGGCACCGAAGCGAGAATGATCAGATCCGAGGAAATTGAGCCCGAGACCCGCCGAGGCGGGAATTGAACCCTGGTCCCGGCCAGACTACTGCATCAGGGTCTGCCGCTCTAACCATTGAGCCACACTTCTCTACTAGTGGATATCTATTAGTAAATCTATTAGTGTTATCTATTAGTGGATAGTAGAATAGAACTCACTATTAGCGCAATTCTAAATGGGCAGAAAACAAAGAGAACATTGCCTTATGACCATAGGAGCGAGAGACCACTGTATTCCTGGCAGTGATTTTGCCACCTTTGTGGCAGTATCAAGGGGTATGAGGGGCAAGGGACGCTATTGCAACCCCCTGTCATCCATAAATCACATCAATTAATGTGGGTAATTGGAATATGCACCATACCTCTGAAAGGAGGGAGGGCATTGCCAGAATAGTCAAATGCTCTCTGTTAGACCTGACATCCTTGGCCTAGCATCCCCCAAACTTTTTGCCTACTATCCTTGACTTTTGGCTTAATTAGTTTTTGCTGCCATTAGGATTCTCTGCACATTGCTCTTGTGAATCATTTGTCTCTTGATACATGATCGGTGCTGGCTGATTCTTTGATTCACTTGTTGGCTGGTTTTTCCAATATAGATTAATGGGCACGGACATAGTATCATATACACACTTATTTCTTCACATTGATAACAAAATTGGTCCTTGGCCTTGAGATGCCCTTTGAATGTTTTCATAAGTACAGGTTGCCAGAGTCACTTGCTCCTTCAATATCCATAATAAGTTTAAAACACTTGGGGGCAAGCACCATTCATTCACCCTTTATGACATTTTTTTTTTATGAGTGCAATGTGCCAGAAGTATGATATTAATCCACGTGCACTCTGGTTACATAAAAAATTTTTTTTTAACTGACTGCAATCTTTGGAACTTCACGTCCCAGAATGCACCAGCTCATTCCTGTGTATAAAACAAACAGGAAACAGCGGTGGCCATCTTTATTGAGAGAAAGAAGACCCCATCAGTATCGAGCAGTGGCTAAAGCAGCAGGTAACCATCCACCCTGCAACAGTAAGCGTTGATTTAGCGCCCCAACAATCTTAAACATACTGCTAAGGTCATGTTTTGTTTTCTATTAGGATGGTGATAGTGATACTCCTTTTTCCCTGAAAATAAGAAAATGAAGGAAGGTAGGCCCCCTTAATTGTTTTTACCCACTGTGTTACCCTGGTTGCACGCCACAAAGTTAATAATGCAAATCTCCCCAACGCCACAGATTCAACCTCAATGGTTACGCCGCCAAAATTGATCCCGCCGTAATTCGGCAGTACTCAAAGAATAAGGTACGCTTCCCCCCCCCCCTTCCACTCTCAATTTGTTTTTGTCATTAGCAAAATAAATAGACCAATAATGTAACTTACACACACTCAAAAAATCTCTTTAGGCATCCCTGTTTGGCCACAATATTTATCAAAAGGACCTTCAAAAGACCCCTCTCGAAGTCCTCCTCTGAACAATTTTGGTATGTAGCACAGAATGGTTTTTAGCTACTGAATGGAAATAAGGAGCCCACACGCTAGATTAAGTAAAATAATATTTTTGCATCTTGCAGATACAAGATACATACAGCCCTGATGACAGACCAGTGACTTTACGCCTGGTCTAGAAACGCGTCGGCAATGTTGTTTGGGAGTTAAAAACCATCATTGTTAAAAAACACTAGGACCGGCAGTATTCAAAAAACTCATAAGCTATTGAGTTGCTTATATTTTTCCTCCCAACTCTAGTTTCTCTCATTTGTCGTTTGCAATAATTGTTGTTTGTGATGAAACCATTATCATTTTTTTGTAATTTTGTTGTAAATGCTTGATGTCAAAATGTTTTCTAATGTGTAAATAATGTTTGTCTTTTAATGTTTGTAGAAAGTTTAATTAGCCTTGTAAATATTTGAATTCATTGTTTTTTTCTGCTATGAATTTTTTGAAAAAATTGAAAAAGGTATAAAATAAAAACACAAAGTAATGTGGTCTAGGGAAGCGACAATAAATTGGTTTCTTACCCTTCAAAATACGTATTGAGTAATTGTGGTGTGGGCACTGTGTGCTGCTTGTCACTTATATAGGGTCTAGCCCCACCACATAAAGGACCTAACCCCTGTTGTTCACAACTTTTACAAAGTTGGCATTTTCTTGCCCTGACCATTTGGTGCCTTCTGTCAATGCCCTGGGTCACATGGCCCTTCAGTTAGGCTTTTTTATATTCCTCCTAGACAATGAGACTACCTTGACCCTCCCCAGTGAAATCACAACTCCCAGCAGCCTCCGCTACTGGGAATCGGACTGCCTTATTTTTCCTGCCGTAGCTGCCTCCGGCCCCTTGTTAGAAGACACCCGCTCCCACATTGTGGGACTCCCTTGACCCTCATCAGTGAGACCACAACTCCCAGCAGCCTCTGCTACTAGGAGTTGGAATGTCTTAGTTTTCCGACGCTCCTATTGCTGGCCCCTACTTAGAGGGTGCCCCCTCCTGCATTGCGGGACTACCCTGACAGTCTCTAGTGAGACCACAACTCCCAGCAGTCTCCACTACTGGGAGTAGGACTGCCTTGTTTTTCCGGTCGTTCCTGCTGCCGGCCCCTACTTAGAGGACACCCGCTCCCACATTGCGGGACAATCTTGACCCTCCCCAGCGAGTTCACAACCCCCAGCTCTGCCTCTGCTACTAGGAGTAGGACTACCTTGTTTTTTTCTGCCGTTTCTGCTGAAAGCCCTTACTTAGAGGGCACCGCTCCTGAATCGTGGGATGTGCGCAGGCGGTGCCTAGGCAAAGACAGGCCCACCCGTAAACATCAAGCTGGGCCACCCTTCTTTCACCTGTCCCACTGCTAAGGTACAGTGCACCCTGTCCCTGAGCTGCCTGCTGTCCCTGCACTGCCTGCTGTCCCTGTCCCTGCACTGTCCCTGTGCTGCTGCTGTCCTTGCTCTGCTGCTGTTCCTGCACTGCCTGCTGTTCCTGCACTGCCTGCTGTCCCTGCACTGCTGCTGACCTTGTGCTGCTGCTGTTCATGCCTGTCTGCTGTCCCTGCACTGCCTGCTGTCCCTGCGTAGCCTACTATTTCTGCACTGCTGCGGTCCCTGCACTGCCTGCTGTCCCTGCTGCTGCCCCTGTCCCTATTCCTGCACTGCCTGCTATCCCTGCTCTGGCTGTTGTCCCTGCCTTGCTCCTGTCCCTGCGCTGCTGCTGTTTCTGCACTGCCTGCTGTCTCTGAGCTGCTGCCATTGAACCCTCGCACACATCCGCACACACATTCGACCTCATTTTTACCTCCAGTGAATGAATCAAATTCAGCCACATAACAGAACCGACCTGGATCGACAACACCATTGCACACTTCACTATCACCAGTTCCTAGCACACCTTTAGCAGGTGTCAGATCTCCTCCCACCACAGCTGGAGCCAGGTCACCGAAATGCAGTGGTCACAGGCCCTCACCGCCTCCCAACCCGAGGCCTCAACAGACCTAAACCGGGCTGTCCAGAACTTCACCCCCTGGATCACTGACAGCACCAACAGAGTTGCACTAATGAAACCCACTAAATCCAACAAGACTTACAGACATGCAAGCTGGTACACCCCAGAACTCAGCACCACCAAGTGCAACTACCACAAATTGGAGAAATGTTGACACTGCACCAAGAACCCCACCAACAGAGCAGCTCACAAAACTACCCTTAGGAACTATAATCAGCACTTCAAGGAAGCCAAGAAAGCAGCCATAATCACCTGCATCAACTGCACATCCAACCACACAAGGGAATTCTTCAAAATAGCCAAATAATTTGCCAACCCAACAGCCATGTGGGACACCATCAACCCTTCCCAAGAACTTTGCAACACCTTCTTACACTACTTGCACAGCAAAATTTCCAATATCTACAACAACTTCAACATCCAACCAACCACCCTCAACCCCAATAACCTCAAGCAGCCAGCGCACACCAGCCAAAATATTACCACCTGGTCACCACTCACCACCCCGACTACCTCAGCTATCATGTCTTACATCCACTCTGACCGCGACTCATCTTCAACCTAGCAATGAATCATATCAGCAAACAACTCACCAGCATCCTCAACTCCTCCATCTCCACAGCAATCTTCCCAGAAAAATGGAAACACGCAGACGTCAGAATGCTCCTAAAGAAAATCCTCCACCTATCTCAACGATCTCAAAAACTATTGTCTGATCTCCTTGCTCCCCTACCTGGCCAAAGTACTCAACAGTGCCATCAACCAGAAGTTTAACAAATTCCTGGAACTGAACCATCTACTGGATACCTCTCAATCAGGATTCCGTGTCAACCACATCACTGAGGCCATGCTGATTGCCGCCACATATGACATCAAAACACTGCTTGACCATGGAGAAACTGTGGCACTGATCCTTCTTGACCTCTCTGTGGCAATTGACACAGTCTTCCACAACACACTCATCAGCAGACTCTACAACATAGGCATACAGCAAGCCGCCCTCAAATGGATCGCCTCCTTCCTTGCAGGATGCACACAGAGCATCCAATGGCCTCCCTTCACCTCCGCATCCAAAGACATCAAATGCGGAGTACCACAAGTTTCATCTCTCAGCCCCACTCTGTTCAACATCCATATGACCCCCTTCGCAGACATCATCAGATCCCACAGACTCAACATAACCTTCTACACAGACAACACTCAACTGATCCTCTCGCTCACCGAGGACCCCTCCAGTGCCAAAACCAACTTCTACAATGCCCTGGACAGAATAGCCATATGGATGAGAGACAACTCTGACAAAACTGATGTACTAATCTTCATAAAGAACTTCAAATGGAACCAAAGCTTGTGGCCTGCAGAACTCAGAACGACACAAACACACCAACCGACCATGCTTGCAACCTCAGCATCATCCTTCAGAGCCAACTGACCATGAAGCGACAAGTGAACACAGTCACCTTCTCCTGCTTCCACACACTTCACATGCTCCACAAAATATTTGATGGATCCCAACAAACCTTGTCAACAGCTGCTTCAACTACAGCAACACCCTCTATGCGGGCATCTCCACCCAGCTCCTCAGAAGACTCAAGACCATAGAGAATACGGCAGCCAGACTCATCCAGGATCGCCCCAAATGAGCCCACATCGCCCCCCACCTGAGAGACCTCCACTTGCTCCCCTTCCACAAGAGATGCCAGTTCAAGATCCTCACGTGCGCCTACAAAACCCTCCATGTCCTATTGACTGATCTACACCACTATCTACTGTGTAATACATGAATAAAGGCGAAGTATACAATCACAAGGTGGTATTCAACCAAGTAGATGATGTTTTTATGTTAAAATGCAACCTGTTGTGAATAATAAAACCATTCATATAATCGTGGCATTACAGTTGAGTGCTGATGTATACAGTTTTACAAGGCAGTTCTGAATTAAGAATGTTTTTGAGAAAAGAAAATCACATTGTCACAATACATTGGATAGAGCGTAAGTCAATGCTGAGTGAAGATGCATACGCCCACTGAAAATAAACACATCGCAATCTTATTACTCAAGTTATTGAAATAACATTGTTTCCAATGGATAGAAGAGCCAAAGTATAAGGGAAGAAAAATGGCATCATGCAATCTGGTTAACTACGTGTGTAAAAATCATTCCTTGGCTATGCCGGCAGGCAGTCGTGACACCTGTATATACCCAAGAGTGTTCATTAGTTCCTCAGAACTGTAATCATAGTGGTTAGTGAATGCAAGTCAGGGTATTTTTATGAATGAGGATTCCTGGTAGGCTAGGTCATGTGCCAAAGCCAGGCAGAAACCCCCATTCTAGTCAGGGCGAGGGAGTTACACACTGAAGATAACCCCTGCTCAACCCCTTGGTATCTTGACATGAGCAGTTAGGATTATCCCAGAGGCAATGTGTAAAGCATCTGCGCAACACACACACACACAGCTGCAACATCCTAGGCACACTACAAAGGAGACTCCACACAAGGTTTGTAAAAATAGCCTTTGTATTATCCAAAACACATTAGAATACAATCACATTTATATACAATGTGTCCACTGGCACCAGGTATCAATTTACAGGGTATTATGTACAGGACAGCGCCACCCGGGCCACCATCAGAACGCTCACAGAAGAACAAGTAGTAAGTATAAAACACGCAGTAATAAATGTAAAACAGCCAGTAGCTACTGGTGAAACACTGTACTTGGCATTATATCCCGATAGGCATGGATCACATTAGATCAGGCATAATCATCAGTGTAAATACATTAGGCATAAAACCAGCAGTGCACCATAGTAACATTAACAGGGTGCATACATAACCTTTAGGGCCTTGTGCCCTGATGCCACCATACAAATGACCAGAAATGGCCCCCCAAACGTTGTAGCTGCTGTGAACTGGCAATACCACTGTCTAAACCAAACTGGCACTCACTGTGCCCTGGGAGCCCCCATTACCAGGACTCTCCTGGTGCTGCTCCCGGCACTGCAACTCTACAAAAAGAGCAGAGCACTCTCTGTGCTCTGAGGGCAGCCCCACCTCGGGATTCTTCAACCAAGGATTGCCCAAAACATTGCAGCAGCCCACAACTGTGGCGCCGCTTTGTAGCCAAAGAGACACTGGCACCACTGGTCACGCTAGAGCCCCACTCCGGGACTCTGGGATTCAAACATGCTCCCAAGCATTGCAGCTGCCTGCTTTTGTGTGGTGCTGCTGTGCAGTCATCAAACCCTGCCACGAGGCGTGCCCAATTTGAGCCTCCACTCACCGGGGCTGCCAGGAGACTCTGCTCCTCTCCGTGCAAGTCTTCAGGCACTGACAGTGTGCATTGGCCAGACCCGCCCCGGGACGTCTCGGGATTTCACCCGGGCCCTTCCTCCCAGGACCTGGGACTTCGACGTGGAGCCCGCAAGGCTCGGCTCCTTCCTGCTTCCGCTTCACCGCCACAACCACAACCAGGCAACCGGCCTGACTTCCGGTTTGGCCTTGTTGTCTTCTCTCTGGGCTGTGGCGGTGATTCTCAGCAGTGAAATGCGGGGTTGGCTCCCGCTTCAAAATATGGGCCAATGCGGGGTGGGCTCCCGCCAAATAAGCGGCATAAAGCAGAGTAGGGACCTGCCCTTCAAATGGGCATATAGCGGAGTCGGCTCCCATTAGAGGGCACAAATACGCGGGGTGGAAACCCACTCTTTAAAAATTAAGAAACGCGGGGTGGGCACCCACTCTGGTTTAAGCCTCGCCGGGGAAATCCCCCACGCCAGATTTCCCTCGGGCACTTAAAATATAGTGCACCAGAACTCCAGGGATAAAAAGATAGCATGCCTCTTCTCCTCGAACACAGTTCAAGGGCTCAGGCTGGGCAAGGATCAGCAGGCAGTAGGGCAGCTCAGCCAAAACTGGGCAGCAGTTCCTAAGAACAGCTTTAACTCAGCAAGGTGGCAATCCTCCTGACTCAACAGTCATTACTCACGCAAAAGTCTCTTCCTGGTCCAGTAGAAGGCAGAGGGGCAGAGCTGGGCACAGGCAGGCCAGCATGTAGGGACACCCAGGAGCCAGCAGCTGGGTCCCACAGCGGTTCCCCTCCAGTCCAAGACAGCACAAGCAAAACTACCTTCATGGGGTCACTGCCCCTATATTTATACTCCAGTTCTCTTTGTCTGCCCTGCTACTAGAAGGGGCAGAAGCTTCTGGAAGGGTCTTGGAGGTTCCAGTCCCAACTGGCTCCGGGAGGGTTGTGAATCACTTTGTTTAACAGGCTTCCCATCTCCTTTGTTAGCTGGGGCTTGGTCACCAGACACACAACAGGGGGGCCGAGCCAGCATTGTACAGGGCAGGCACAGACCTATTCAGGGACAGGGGACTTCTCCTCCCACTTCACCAATTGCAGATCTTCTATTCAGCCTAGTGCTGACTCACCCTGCCCTACATGGAGCCACACAGCACCTCACCAGCCCCAGTCACTTCTAGAACCAGACATGCAATACACATCAGGGAGGCAGACACATAGCACACAAGAATGCCAACTTCTAAAAGTGGCATTCCTAAAATAGTGATAATAAATCTGTGCACACCATTGCGCAGCATTTATTATTTCCATTGCAAACATACCAAACATAATATACTAATTTTGTTCCATTTAGGAGTTATCCCATAAGGGGGGTCCCCTTGTTAGCATATGAAGAGTAGAGAGCACACTCACTTTACACTGGACAGCAGTGCTAAAGTCCTCAGAGTCCTAACACCACCAACACCATGTCAGAAAAAGGGCTAGGAGGAGTTCAGTGATGACCCTTCAAAAAGGGCCAAGTCCAACAGTGCTTATCGAGTGTTAAGCTGGGAAAGCTGTCTGTTAGTTTCTCCCTGCTCATTCAGACCTTTATTTACTGTGTCCAGTGAATGCATCCACTTACACTCTCTGAGGTTCAACATATATCCTAGGTTACCACCCCTTGGTCCTAGGCACACCATTTCATGCTCTCAATTGAGTGTTTAAATATGTGAAAATGGTCGACTGATGGAGCACCCTGAACCTTACAACTTATCCTACTACAATGTTTTAGTATTAGTGTTTTTAATTTCTGTTGTGTCTGTCCAATGTTCAAAAGGTCACATGGGCACAGAATGGCATAAATCACGTTGGTGCTATTGCAGTTGGTATGATCTTTAAGTAACACGATTCATGTTCATGATGACAAAAATGTTTTGCTTCAATAGTGAAGTCACATGCCTTGCAGCGACCACAGCCGAAGTGTCCAACACTCTGTGGGAGGTTCCATAATGAACACCAAGTGGGTAGGGGGGAAGATCAAGGAAAGAGCAAATCACGTGATCCCAGACACTTTTGCCCTTTCTGAACTAGTGCATGGGTGGATCCTTCATGGCTACATCAACGGATATCAGTTCCAAGTGTTTGTGCAGAAAGTCGTGACACAGATCATTCTGTCCAGGGTTTTATTAGCCCTACTCTTATGTTACAGAAGTTTTTCTCTTGGGTTATAACATGCTCTCGTACTGGCCCATTCGAGTAGACTTTTAGAGTAACCCCGTTTGGCTAGTCTTTTTGTAGGTCTTCTGATTCCCTAAAATAATCTCTTTTCTGTGAGCAATTTCTCTGTATACTTAGGAATTGCCCATAGGGCAAATTGTCCCTAAGGTTTCTCGGGTGATGACTGGTATGGCGTAACAAGGTTTTACTTCCACTGCTCTTTCTGAAAAGTGTGTTGTATAGTTCTCCCTTAGACACTTTGATGGTGATATCTAGAAAAACAGTGTTTGTGGTGCTTGATTGAATTGTACATTTTTTATCTCATTGAACAAACAAGTGTGAGTGAGCATGAGCGGCAATGTCTCCTTGTGTGTTGGGGTACAGGCTGATGACTCAAGGCATGTCGGGGACCTGCAGTGAAGTACCACATGCATTGGGGACAGTCTTAGAGGCATGCTGGCTTTCCTACGGATAGTAGTGGCACTGCTTGATGTATTGGGAGCATTGATTGTGTCATTCTGCATATCTTTGTTGCAAAAGTGGCACACACTTAGCATCTGGTGTTTTTTTTAACTATGTTTGCTATGCTTTTCATAGTATGCCCAGGTGACATAGTGTAATGATTCTTGGAAAATTTATGTTATAGTAAGGATAAAGATTGCCCATACATGGCATATTATGGGCATTCCTAGAGACCCCCACATATTTGCAGCCTTTCCTTAACATACTGTGGACATCAATGGTGGCATTCTGGCAGTCCCTGTCATAATAGTAGTGCTTCCTTGACATATTATAACAGAATTTGACAAGATTCTAGCTATCCTGGGCACCATCCTACCCTTCCTTGATGTACTGTGATTATGTGTCCATTGCTTGATGGTAGTCCTGGCACTATAGTACCCGTCCTTAACGTGAGGCCCTTCTTGACATAATCCTAACTATCTGTGACATTACTGTGGTGTCAATTCATGCCATATGACGAACATCCATGAAATGTTATGATAGTGCTGACGTGGCACGAACACATAATCAGTGCATGCATGCAGTAAATACATTCCAGAGATTCGTGAAAATAGCACACTGATATTTGAAGGGCAAACAAGCATTGGTTAGAACTTGTGTGACAACATTGTATTTTTTCATGAAATCCGCAGAGTTATGAGCCTGTTTGTGTAAACTTAAAATGTTAAATTACATTGTGAAGTTTATGTTTATTCATAAATGTGCAAGCTTATGTCTCAGACAAAATGCATTTATGAAGTATATTTCAAGATTTTTTTTAAAGGGATAATTCATGCTGAGTTTAGGTCTCTTTCTGCTGTTTGTGGATCCTAGGTGCCAGATGCCTCTCTAATTGCTATGGCTGCTATTTCATGATGTATTTGGACGCATTTCATCATGTATATTGTTCTCTGATTCTACCCCGCTGCCAGAAGCCTGAGCATTGAAGATTGTTGTAAACTATCTGCTACCTAATCCTGTACGCTGTTTGGAATTCAGCGGAAGTAGTACTGAATGTCACTGTAGAATGTGTCTAGCACTGCTGTCTAAGGGTAATACTTGCGAGATTTATATAGCATTCGTTTTCCAACCTGCCTCTGCCAAGTGGAATCAGCTACATAACACATGAATGAGAATCTACTTACAAAAGAAATTATGGAACATTAAGCGAATAAAGAATAATCTTAAAATCATTTTGAAAATGTATTTCCCATGTGGCATTGCTTATTCAGATTATTTTAAGATTTTGATCTTCAGTCAATCCTTGAGGAAATTAAGCTGAGCAGCCACTGTTTTTCATCATTTTTTCAAAATTCTCTTTGGGATGTTGAGCCAGCACCTCTGGGAAGGTAGGGCCTTCATGGCACACTTAAAAAAATCTTGGATTATTTCCTTAGTCCCCATTCGGAATTTTGGATATTTAGCTAATTGATGCAAAATTGAGCATTAAATGCACAAATTGGCCTGCTTCTATTAAACAATTCTCAGTTTCCCTTCAAACTCTCTGAAAGTGGTTGATCCAAATTAAGACAGGCATGTATGTCTCACCACCTTCACAGCTCTCCAGCCTCCACTGATGCTGGCCCTTGTTGAAGGCAATTTGTATAGTATGAGAGAGTGCAACATCACTGCACCTCAATGGAGAGGACTACTTGCCCCTAAATAAATCCAAAGACTACCCTAATGTCGTGGACTCTCTTTTCTTATCCAGAAGGATTAGAACGTTTGAAACTACTGTGAATAACTTATTAATTACTAATGCTAGCTTGAGTGTGAATAAAGAATGTTAACAATCACTATTGACAGAGTCCCGTTTGGTATTCCCCCTGGGTGATTGACATCCACTTGTAACAATGGGTACATCCATGCTCCCCCCTCCGCTCCCCAACCCCACCACCCACCTCAGCTTATTTTTCCTCCCTACTTCACCAGATACAGTACAGAACACCAAATGGGGAGCAAGACAAGCATGATCTGCATAGCAATACCCCAACTACCCAGGAGAATGAAAATTGCTGGAAATTGTATTACCTGGGATTTCAAAGTTAAGGATGCACTGACTCTGATTGACAGAGAGATGCTGCTCAAATGGTGTGCTCTAGGAAAATAAGCTTGAGAGACCCTCCAGCTCCATGAAGCTTTGCACTTCAACAATACCTGGTTGGACCTGCTCGTGGCTTCCTGGAAACTGGGGCTGAGAACTGCTCGGCCACCAGTTCCATTAGTAAACCTCAGTGTAGCGGTACTGACTGAAACACTTGCTGTGTACAGGTACCTTTATGTGTGTAGTGTCCCTGAAGCAGAACAGCCCTGCAGTGTTGGTTCAGAACACCTAGACATGAGATGATTCAAGACTGAATATCATCCACCAAATGTGAGGGTGAGTGAGGTTACACTGGAGAAGTAACTAGGGGTGCCAGAAGCAGTATGCCCTAAGCCAAACTTTGAGCTTGACCCTCCCTGCCTCTGCAGATTACCAGCACCCGTTTGGCCTGAGTGCAAGCTGGACCCAGAGCTCTTTAAAGTAAACTGTGAAGACCCTTGGAGGCCCTTTATTCTCTGTGATCCCATATTCCAATTATATTGGAGGGATCCTAATCCTCTTCCTTAGCAAGATTTCTGCATTCGGTGTACCCGTAGATTCATTTGTAAAGGACAAACGATTCAAGAGATTTAGGGGCATATTCACAAGGAGCTATCGCCGAATTAACGGCACTTTAACACAGCCAAAGTTCTGATAAATTTACCTCCCCATTCACAAGCTGGTGTTAACAGCCCACAGCACAAGTTTACCCGCGATACTCGTGATAGCAGCCGCAAAAAACATTGCCACAGAGGACCCCCAGAACTATCACTAATAAAATGCAGAATAGGCGTTCCCGTGGAAAAATCCGCGTCAACACGACACCTCAACATTCTTAACGACCAGCCAGATCGGCGATAAGAACACAAAACACAGAATAAGGAGCGTTAGCAGTAGGAAATTTACACCTGCTCTGACCTGGTGTAAAGTCGGACCACAGCCTGCACCACAAAAGGAAGCACAGCCCAGAGCCACACCTGAAGACAAACAGATGCCAGGGAGCAACTGAACAAGCAGCACGGACACCCAAGAGGGCCACAACACCCACTGACACCACACCCAAGACCACCGCTCCCTGGCACCCCGGATCAAAGACATGCCACATCAGCTACACCTAAACAAGTACGAAATAATCCACCTGATGTGGCACAATCACAACTGGTGATACGTATGTGTCGTCACAGAAATGAGCATCACACATTCACTTTCAAAGCAACCAATGAAACTTTATTGAAATGAACACTGAAATGAAATGAAGACTAATGGCAGCTCCCCTCGGGACAATCCGTAAGTTACAGCCTGCAATACAAAAAACATGATGAGACGGTGTGTCCTGCGCACATCAAAGGACAGAGGGAGAGCGAAGGAGAGAGAGAGAAGAAGAGAGGGGGAGAGAGAGAAGAAGAGAGGGGGAGAGAGAGAGAGAAAAAGAGAGGGGAGAGAGAGAGAGAGAAGAGAGGGGGATAGAGAGAGAAGGAGAGGGGAGAGAGAGAGAGAAGAAGAGAGAGGGAGAGAGAGAGAAGAAGTGATGGGGAGAGAGAGACAGAGAAGAGAGGGGAGAGAGAGAGAGAGGGAGAGAGAGAGAGAGAAGAAGAGAGGGGGAGAGAGAGAGAGAAGAAGAGAGAGAGAGAGAGAGATGAAGAGAGGGGGAGGGGAGAGAGCGAGAAGAAGAGAGTGAGAGAGGGAGAGAGAGAGTGCCGCCCCTGCGCACCCAGGCCACACTGCTCACCTGCAGCCACCGGTGTGTCTCCAACCACTTGCCGGTATGTATAGCAGTACACCAGGTCACACATCAGAGTCAGAGCCATCATCTGAAACAGAGTCCAGATACATGACTGGCACAGTACACACACTTGCACAAGACAACATCGCCTGCACGCCCATGCACACCCAGGCAGAGGCACCCCAGCCCCTCCCACCGCCCATGCATACCCGGGCCTCACTGCTCACTTTCTGCCACCGGCATGTAGACAGGAGATCCCACCACATGTTGCTGCAAGCCACAAACCCGGGCCCCGAGGACAAGGCACCCTCCACACCATGCAGCCACGCTGCGTAGGCCACCAGGTCTCACGTCTGGTGCTGGGTCTTGATTACTCAATGGCATAGGACATATCAGGGTACCCGGTACCATCGCAGGCTACACACCCGCTCAGCCCAATGGGTGCCACTAACTCAGTGAACCCGAAAGTGAGGTCACGTGGCGCTAGGACCGCGCTGCCAGCTGGCTCGGCCTACACTGCCATCCAGCAGGGCACACAAACCCTTAGCAGTTCGGACCACCGGGACGGGGCATCATCATAGCCTGCACACCCGCTCAGCAGCTTAAGGTGCTCCCAAAGTCACAGTCCTGTGGCGGGGTGCCTGTACCAGCCGCAATGCATTGTGTGCCACAAACCCTGTTCAACCCGAGTCAGCGTCCCGTGGCGGGGTGCCTGTGCCGGCCGCAATGCACTGTGTGCCACAAACCCTGTTCAACCCTAGTCAGTGCCATGTGGTGGTAGGCCCGTACCAGCCTCAAGGCCTCGGGTTCGTCATTCAGTCACCACCGGCAGAGGAGTATGTGACGTCATCGGCCCCTTATATTTGCTGGGTAACATGGCCTGTGACCCCTGTGCCGGATCGGTGTGGTGTGCATGCAAACCTGCCCTCAGGGAGTGGCTGTGACAGGCTGAAAACTAGACCAGTGACATGCACACCACCAGCGAGTACACCTGAGACCGGTAGCAATGGGGCCCCCTCTGAGTGTTAGTGGAGTGGTCTGGCCTGCCGTACGCCGGAACAGCGCAGGGCTTGCAAAAATGACTTGTGGGCACTGGCCGTGGTTCAGTCTATGTCCGGACAAGGAAGTGGCTGATTCGTGTGTCCCTGTTGTGGTGTCCATGGGACCCGTTAGACAAATTGCTATGTAGCACCCTCTGACTGGCATGCCACAGGATGAACATCATTAACGCAAGGGAAACCACTGACCCTACATTCATCCCCACATACATACATGAATAATGAAAAACATGACATAGCAGTGTGTCACTGGATGTTTATTGCACATCCAGTGCAGTTCTGCAGCTGGAGCGGTACAGGGCAATGCCAAGCACACTACACAATATGGGCCCGTGGAGGGCCAGCCAGAGTCTGTCCTGGGATGACAAGTACTGCTGAAGAGGAAGGGTACAGTCCGCAGTTTGGTCGCCATGTCATTGGTTATCAAACAGGATGTGGCAGTCCATGTCGTTGTCCATGGTGAGTGCATCTGAGTGAATCAGGGATCAGTGGAAGGTCATGAGGCCATGTGTAGGACCAAGCAGAAACAGGCCAGGTGGCAGAAATGAATGCTGTTATGTCCTTCTAATCACAGGCACATCCATGTCCTCATCCCCGGATGAGTGCTCTGCCCCACCTGTGGGTGTTGCTCTACTGGCTGTGGCACTGTGTCCCACTGACACATCAGGGGCTGGACTGGTTTAGGCCTGCCACAGGTGGAGATAGAGACACACCAGGGGCGGAGATATGGATGGTGTGGGGACAGCAGCATTCATCATAGCCACGCATTTTGGCAGAAATGTCATGATGAGGATCTGCAGGGCATGGTAGATCCCAGTTACATTCCGCTGATAAGCAGCGGTTGATGCCATCCTTTCCGCCTCCATCCGCACCATGTCCTCCATGAGCCTCCGCATGTGTGTCAGCTCATGTCTGGTATCGCTGGAGCCACTTTGAGCCTGATCCCCCGACTCCAGTCATAGTGTCCATACTGATGACTGCCGACACCAGCTCCTCCATGTCATCCAGCTCGAGCTTTGGCCCTGGGCCCCCACCTCCAGTCTGCGTTGCTGCCTTCTGGTTGGCGGGGAGTTTCTCCTTGGTCCTCTGCTTGATGTGATTCCATCGCCTCTTGACCTTGTCCATTGTCCTCTTGTGCTCTCTGACGGCACTCACCTTCTCCACGATGTCCCGCCATATTCCATTTTTGGTGCCCAATGA
Source organism: Lissotriton vulgaris (assembly GCF_964263255.1). NCBI lineage: Eukaryota > Metazoa > Chordata > Amphibia > Caudata > Salamandridae > Lissotriton > Lissotriton vulgaris. The sequence goes on from NC_141693.1 coordinate 395,063,856, forward strand.
CACATTTGAGGTGACGAACAGTTGTTGATTGTGTTCCGTCACTTCTGTGACTACGATCCTGTTTGCCTATGGCCTGAACTTCGTCTTCCTCTTCTTCTTGTTCTTGCCCTTCCCTGTCTCCGAGGTCCAGGGCTGGTCGTCCGGGGGGCTTGTGGGCTTGCGCTCGTCCACTGCGCCTGCTCCGGCTGGCTCCATGGTGCTTGGGTGTTGGTCAGTTTGTGTTTGGATGTTTTTTCTACTTTTATGGTGATATTTCCCTCCTGCCAGGTGTGTGTTGCAGGCCTGGCACTGCTTATAGCTGATTTCCTCATCGCACTTTGGCTCATCGCAGGTTTTTTGGTGTTGTGGTTTGCGTTTTTGTCTCCATCGAGGTGGTTGTATCGCAGACATTGTCCGCGGTTTAGGCAAACTATGACATGCTACTGCTGCGTTGTAAATTCCATGTTGACACAGGGTTATTTTCAGCGATCGGCTGCGATGTTGAAAGTTGCGTTGCGCTACTCTTGCGGTAGTTATCACACGTTCCTCTGAATAACCCCAAAGTAGTTGTAAGGTTGATCATTAGGTTAGCTGATAACTCCTTCAGCTACCAGATTTGGGATTTTTCAATTGTGGCAAATACATTCGGTGAAAAAACAGGGTCAGGTTGGTCATTTATGCCATTGGATAATCCCCCAGGGGGGCACAGCCACGGGAGGCCATTTTTGAAGTGCAATAGCCTCTGCTTGTTTCTCCAAATACTCGGGGTTTATGACAACAAGCAGAGCAAGCAAAAATATATAGAGAAAAGGTTTGAGGGAGAGGAAAAAAAGAGAGATGTAAAGAAAGAGACAGGAAAGAAAAGGAGGGAGTGGGTGTTGGTTGGAACTTTTTCGTGGGGGCTGATTTGAAAATGTTTGCCATTGCTGCTTTAGGTTCACCGTCTGGCCCTTGTAAAAATTGACCATTGACAGACTCGTAATGCAGAGAGGACTCAAATGACAGAATAGAAATGACGATCTTAATTTAATGTGAAGTAAACTAAATAAGCTGAATGATATTCAAAAGATGGGATGTTCTGCATAATGGTGTAATAATATTGGCGAAAATCACTGGAAGAGAATTAAAAGATATAAAATTATAATTGGAATGAGGTGGAATTCCTTAAACCTGTCTGCACATCGGATCGTGAAAAAGATATACCGAAGTTAATTACCATACATTTAAAACTCGTCAATTTACTGTTCACCCAATATAAGTCAGCGTTTTGCTGTGCACTGTGTAACTCGGCTAGCTTAGCTTGGGCATATTTTCTTTCTCTGCGAGTTGGGAAGTGTGCCTCCTCTTGGCTTGTTCAAACCTACTTTTGCAACCATCGAAGTGTGTGTAAAAGGATTTATTTTAGCCATGTAGGCAGAGGGGGGCCTGCATATCATCACATCCAATTACTTGAGGATGCACCTGCCAAATCCTGCTGACATTCTAGCAGGAGCAATGCAATCTGTTATTGGCAGCACAGTCTGACACTGTAGGTGTCTATATGGATGATTGGAGGCATGCGAAAATAAGGCTGCAGCGCGCCACCCTCAGCTTTGAATAATGCATGCCGAAGAGACTGTTTCAGAGAATAATGAGAAATACAACTTTAATTCCACTGTATAGTTTATTGTAATTAATAAAGCAGACCCATTTAATAAGGTGCATTCATTATTAAAAGATCTCCATAGATTAATGGCATCTAATTTTATTTTTCCATCCTAGTTAAAATCGTTTTATATTTAATGCTTAGTAGGAAATACAGCGTAACTTCTAAAAGATTTCAAATGAGGAAAAGGAGCTCTAATGTTAATGCAAGACAGACCGGGATGTGAAAATAGGGCATTATGAAAATGCTCTACTATTCCTGGTTGGTCTCGAACAATGCGTGCAAACCCACTTACTGAGCCCCCAAATGTTCTTTACGTCAAGCTCTACTCTCACCCTATGTTTCTGTGATTGACAATGGCTTCCTCTCTAATGTGCAGCATCTACTTTGTGACATCCTCACCCATTATCCCTCAACCATCGTTCCTCATCCTTTAGCCCCATCCATCAGCCCTTATCCATCACCTAGTATCCTTCCTCCATCATTCCTCATACCTCATTCCCCATAAGACATTCACCATTCCTTAAGCCTCAACCACCTTCCTTTATCCCTTGTCAGTCATCCCTCATCTATCTTCCATTACCCACGATTTTCACAAACTTTTATTTACCACACAAACACTGAATGCCAAGCTTCACTTAGGCCAGTTATCCTATTGTCATCATTATAGCATCTTCCCAGCCAGAGTACCTGTAAATGACTACGCCACACATAGAACTTGGTATCAGATGTCTTTATTTGTCTGTGTGTGTGTATCGGCGTACTCCCAATTCGAAAGCAACATTCAATGCAATACACTCGATCCATTACATCATAGCTCTATGGAGTTCATCAAGAGGCAAAAGAGTTCCATCATTGGTAACTTGCAAGGCACTACATCTCCCCTTGGGGAGATATATATATATATATTCACTGAAAAAAACCATAGGTTTGACACATGTTATAGTTAGCTGGACATTTCACTCATATAAAACCAATGAAATTCCCCGTTATAGTTACTTCAGCTAACTATAACTTGTGCGCCCGCAATGCACTGCTGATGATGTCACACATCACATCACTCATTACATCATCTATTAAATGGGTTACGTAGTTTTGAGTAATATTTAAATATATACCTATCTGTGTCTGTCTATCAGTTTCTATTTTAGTGGCTAAATGTGTTGATAAGTAGCTTTATCACTGATACATTATATCTATATAGGTTATTGTTTCTTTATTATTACCAAAAGTATCTCAGTGTTAATATGCTACATTAGGAGATTTTACATATTCCATTCATGCAAGAGTCAGTGACATACTATTTCTATATGTTGTAGGCAGCATATGTGAGATACTAGATATTATCAGTGATATCAAGAGTAATGTCACTAACCATGTGATGAGTGATGTAATATGTAACATCATCAGCAGTGCATTGCGGGCGCGCACCCACCTATTTATTTCGTGAACGCTTTGCAATTTAAACCTAATGAATTTCTTCATAGACCAATGAAAGAACTTATAGTACGTTAAAGACACTGAACCTAGGCTTTTTTTTTTTTTACATATAAACCTTTTAATTAAATGGAGCCGAATTTCTTTTTAATCGTTCGTGCGTGACTGGATGTACACACCTTAATATTTTTTTTTTTAAATATAAAAGGTTTTATAATTTAACAATTGTATACTTAAATCGAGCTCTAAAAATATGTAAAATCCGTATGTGTTTGAATTCACTTCTTTTCAAGTTTTCAAACTTCGCTGAAGAACATCGCTACTTCCAAATCACGTTCGTAACTAGATAGTGTCACCGCGTACACGTCCTGAGAAGCGCATGTGAAGTCATGTGACTTGAAAACAACACTTCCAATTGGTTCTTAGTAGTTTCTATTCTGGAATTTACACGCAGCACTCCACCCACTTTCCTCACTATCTTTTCTACTCTCAAGAGACAACAACGTCGAACATCTTCCGGAAGACTTTGCTGAAATGGCTGCCGTTCCGCATTCATCTTCCGAATCTGAAGGAAATGAGCGACCACCTTTAAGAAGAAAAAAGGAATCTTTCATGTGGCAATTTTTCACTTATCCTGAAGATCAAAAGAAAGTGAATGCGCCAAAAGTAACCTGCACGATATGCAAATCGGAGCTCTCAAGGGGAAATCCAAATAGAAAATATTCCTTTTCCATACATACCATGCAGCGGCATGTTAAACAAAGGCACCCTGAGCAATATGCAAAAGCATCGACAAGAGCCCTGGCCACGCTATTACCATCAGAGGTGGCCAGCACATCTTCTGGTGGACGACCTGTATCTCCATCGAGTGCTGAGATGGACTTGAGACCATATCTTGCGAAGGTGCACATGAAATGCAACGAGTGTGGAGAAATTCTTTTGTACGGAGAGCAGAGCCTCATTCTTATTAAATTCAAAATTGAAAGTCATAAATGCCCCAAGAAAAGATAAATTTCTTCACTTCATTTTGATAGTATGACATACTAAAAAATGTCGTAGCAACTTTAAGAAATCAAAAGCATCATAACACTTGTTTCCAAAAAAAAAAAAAAAAAAAAAGTTCTTTTCAGAACTAACTCTTTCTACCAAAACGAGCTCCAAGAGCATATTATGAGATGTTTTTCGCCGCTTTCTTTTAGTGCGCGACCGGGTGCGCGCACCCACCTATCGCGTACAGGACCTGAGACTCGCATGTGAAGTCATGTGACTTCAAAATAACACTTCCAATTGGTTCTTAGTAGTTTCTATTCTGGAATTTACACGCAGCACTCCACCCACTTCCGTCACTTTCTTTTCTACTCTCAAGAGAGAACAACGTCGAACATCTTCCCGAAGACTTTGCTGAAATGGCCGCCGTTCCGCATTCATCTTCCGAATCTGAAGGAAATGAGCGACCACTTTTAAGAAGAAAAAAGGAATCTTTCATTTGGCAATTTTTCACTTATCCTGAAGATCAAAAGAAAGTGAATGCGCCAAAAGTAACCTGCACGATATGCAAATCGGAGCTCTTAAGAGGAAATCCAAGGAAAATATATTCCTTTTCCATACATACCATGAAGCGGCATGTCAAACAAAGGCACCCTATAGAGTTTGCAAAGGCATCGACAACAGCTCTGGCCACCCTATTACCATCAGAAGTGGCCAGCACATCTTCTGCAGGACGACCTGTATCTCCATCGAGTGCTGAGATGGACTTGAGACCATATCTTGCGAAGGTGCACATGAAATGCAACGATTGTGCAGAACTTCTTCTATACGGAGAGCAGAGCCTTATTCTAATTAAACTCAAAATTGAAAGTCATAAATGCTCTGAGAAAAGATACATTTCTTCACTTCATTTTGATAGTATGACATACTAAAAAATGTTGTTGTAACTTTAAGAAATCCAAAGCATCATAACACTTGTTTCCCAAAAAAAAAAAAAAAAGTTCTTTTCAGAACTAACTCTTTGTACCAAAATGAGCTCCAAGAGCATATTATGAGATGTTTTTCGCCGCTTTCTTTTAGTGCGCGACCGGGTGCGCGCACCAACCTATCGCGTACAGGACCTGAGACGCGCATGTGAAGTCATGTGACTTCAAAACAACACTTCCAATTGGTTCTTAGTAGTTTCTATTCTGGAATTTACACGCAGCACTCCACCCACTTCCCACACTTTCTTTTCTACTCTCAAGAGAGAACAACGTCGAAAATCTTCCAGAAGACTTTGCTGAAATGGCTGCCGTTCCACATTCATCTTCCGAATCTGATGGAAAGAAGCGACCACCTTTGAGAAGAAAAAAGGAGGCCACGCTATTACCATCAGAAGTGGCCAGCACATCTTCTGCAGGACGACCTGTATCTCCATCGAGTGCTGAGATGGACTTGAGACCATATCTTGCAAACGTGCACATGAAATGCAAGGACTGTGGAAAACTTCTTCTATACGGAGAGCAAAGCCTTATTCTAATTAAACTCAAAATTGAGAGTCATAAATGCTCCAAGAAAAGATACATTTCTTCACTTTATTTTGATAGTATGACATACTAAAAAATGTCGTGGCAACTTTAAGAAATCAAAAGCATCATAACACTTGTTTCCCAAAAAAAAAAAAAGTTCTTTTCAGAACTAACTCTTTGTACCAAAACGAGCTCCAAGAGCATATTATGAGATGTTTTTCGCCGCTTTCTTTTAGTGCGTGACCGGGTGCGCGCACCCACCTATCGTGTACAGGCATCGAGACGCGCAAGTGAAGTCATGTGACTTCAAAACAACACTTCCAATTGGTTCTTAGTAGTTTCTATTCTCCAATTTGCACGGAACACTCCACCCACTTCTCTGGAGAAAAAGTTTATCGAAAAACTTTTAAACCCTCCTCTTATCAAACATTCGACATTGTTCACATAGCAGTGTAGTAAATAACACTAGATGCACTCCGTCCCTTAATTACAAGGGACATATTGCTATGTGAAAACAACTTTTGTTTGCACGCGATAATGTGAAATACTGAGCCTGTTACAGAATTTTCTTTCACATATATGTTACCATTCTCCTTCAAGCACTAACACCGTAAAAAATACCACCGATAGCGGTGATATTTTTTACACCGAGAACGGGCGATTTGTATCGCTTAGAGCCCTTGCTATTATAAAGTTTTATTTCCTAAGTCTCTGATCTCCAACTGTGCAACGCGGCTCCCCTGTGTGTCGTAATGAGGTGCTAAGAGCACCACGCACACTCTACTGTGACTAAGCATCCATAAATTCCACGGACATCTCTACCCTGCTATCTGCAATTGTAAACATCAAAAGGAGCTACGCTGCGCCCCTTGGAGATGCCTCACTCTCACTCCTACAACGGCTTGGCAGTCGCCAAGATCCACAAGAAGAGCGTCTCGGATCCATTGAACTTCTGTGACGGTCTCAATGAAAATATGCACTGTAGAATATTCAAGTATGTAGTAGTACTCCTGCTACAGCATACAGAATGCATTCTGTTAGATATAAAGAAAGGAAACACACACGCCACAATCTTGCAACATTATATATCTACATAGAATAACAGAATAAAAACATAACACTGCAAAGGCCGAAATCTCTACTAAATGCAGATTTGTAACATAAAGAACACATTTATGTTAACTACTTCATACCCAGATATCCACCAGTTAATGTACACCACAGTATGCTGTTGCTCCATAACCTATGGTGTGCCACATTTAAAATGAGGTGCACCATGGCAGAAAGACAGCATACATGTGTAATATATCTGTGCAGATAAGCAATACTTTACTACAGTTGTACGGCAAATGTAATGCAGCTACAACAAGGCTCACCAGTGCACTTTGGGGCATATTATCAAGCAATAGCAAAAATTATCTCTATTGCTTGGTTACAGACTAAAAATTTACCGCACCGCTGCGGCAATTTTTACCGCAAATAAACCTTGGTATTGACAAGGTTTAACGGAAATGCAGTAAAAATCGTTGCAAGCATGAATATCGCAGAAAAGTCAGCATTATTCATGCAATACCGACCTAATGCTATTTGCCATGTTACCCACCTCCCATTGGATAAGAAGGCTAAGAACTGCTCAGGGCAGGTGTTACCTTTTAGAGATATTCCCACTTAGCGCACATATCTCCAAAAGCTAGTAATAGGAAATAGCAAGGTTAGAGACTATTTTCAGTTGCTGACATCTTGGCACGCCCACTTTGCATCTCATTAGATATAAATATAACTGACATGCAAAGTGGGGCCGAAAATGGTCGCTATCTCCTACTAGCTGTCGCTAACTGGTGTTAGCGGCAGCTAGGTAATAGAGAGATAATTTTATCTCTGCTTTCTTGGCTTTTAAAGCCAAAAAACACAGATAAACCCCCTTTAAAATATACCCCTATATTCAAATTGCTGCGTCAAGACCTACCCCTGCTTCAAGCACATGCACAGTTTTGAAACAGCATGGGCCTGAAAGTCACTGAGTAAAATCTCATAAATTACTGTCAGCCACTTTCAAGACGCATTACTTCAGAGGAACACTTCTTTATGATACAAAGCTTTAGAATGACACATATCTCCTCTTTATAGAGACCCCTCAGGTTTTTTTAACAGCTGTTAAATCCTTCCATACTCATCACAAAGCCGCTCCATCACGAGCATTGCCTCAGCTGTCCTCAGGACGGACAACATTTGTGATGAACTTGCCGCTGTGCTTGCGCAACACTAACATTGCGCTTCCGTGACACGTTCTATTCACTAAGCAGAAGCATGACGGAACCACTCTATCATGAACACACCTCAACCATGGCTCAGAAAGGAGTAGCTCTATCATGACCATACAAGTACCACTAAGCCTCCCAGCCCCCTATTCTTGAGGCAGAATTAGCACTGCAACACAGGATTTTAAGTCCTGCAAAGAACACCATGTAACATTTCATATCATATCCACCATTGTTTTCATATATCAGTATTGCTAAACTCACTCAGTGAAATGTCGCTCATTTTATTAAATCACTTTTAAAGCATGCCTTCTAACAATGCACCCAATCCTATTTGGAAGTGTTTAATATAAAAGATGACATTGCTTTAACGAGGATAGACAAAGAAATAACACAATGATGTAAAAGTTTCTTTATTATATATACTTACCTAAAAAAAAAAAAAAAAGTAACATTCTTTTTAAAACGTAGCACCTGTGGAAGAAAATTAAAAATAAGATTATAAAGTATATTTATTAAAAAAAACAATAGGAGACAATAAGAGAGATGCAGAGAAAACTCTCAGATATTATTAATTGAACTTACCTGATAAATATAATATCTGTGGAGGAGAGTAAAAAAAAATCTGTTATAATACATATTTCTGAATGCAATGTAACAAAAAAAGTGAAACAACATATTAAATGGTTTATTTTTGCTGTCCTCAGAATACATTGATTTTCACTATCAAGAGTGATTTCAATATTAATCATCATATAACAGCGGGGAAAAAAAAACACAATCAAAATGATTGTGTTTAAAAAACCCATACAAAATCTGCATACATATTATAAATACCTGAAAAAAACATGTCTTAAATGTTTTCCTCAAATTCGCAATTTCTTGAGTAAGCACACTACATCTTCCACAGTTACAAACTAATTAAAGTATACCACTTATTTTTCAAGATATCTCAACAAAGCCCCGTGCAGGTATCTCCTATAAAAAATCTATTTGAAAGACACAGTTTCTTCTCTCATACCTTTCCGCGTGGCCAAATTGTATAAGCTAACTCATTATCTTTTTAATACCTCTCCCAAAAACTTGCGTCCATATAAGTTTTACAATAATTTTCAAAAGTACTCATTTTCATCTCTTATAGTTTTCCACGTGGCCAAACACTATGAGTTAAGTAGTTTTTTTCTGAAATTATTTAATCTTAGTCTTATCTATTATTTTCTGAACCTTCACAATTAAAATTTGTAAGCATGTTTTATACCATCAAAGATTAAGTAAATTTGTACCTGATGTTATCACTATGCCAAACACAAATTTCATTTATAGATTTGTACACCCTCATTTACATGATATTTGTAAACTAGTAAGTTTCAGATCTTTACAGTATACATCTTCCTACAGCAAGTCATTCTACTGAAATTTGGGTTCCAAAAATAACAAATAAGAGTTAGTTAAGGCAAAAGGCAAACGTTTTTTAAAAGTCAATTGGGTAGCGTCCAGCCACTAGCACACTTCAAATAAGCTGAATAATGTCCTGATGTTGTAGAAGGTCCTTCATGAAAAATGATGGCTACAGTTACAAATGTTCTTCTAGAAATAGAAACTTGAGAAGCCACAAATTTTTTTATTAAAGTTGACAATTTACTCCCATCAGCTCTGCATCGTTGGGGGGCGTGGCTTGGACGCCGATCGGGATGGCGGCGTGAGCTCGCAGCTCCGCGCGGAATCCCGCTAATTCTCCTGTCTTTGGCACCCTGGGCGACCCGAGGTCGACGCTCCTGCCCTCTGAAGGGTGAGGGGACACCCGGGCACAGACGGAAAGTTGCTGGGGGACTGCTGGCCCCGAGGAGACCGAGTTGGGCGACGGCCGAGGTGTTGCCGAGAGTGAGAAGAAAATGGCGCCGATGAGGACGGGCAGCCCCGGACATCAACTTTGAGCCGAGTTGTCGCCGACTGGCGGGAGGCCCTGCAGCCGATAGATCGAGACATTGGGGACAGAGGCGCCAGTTCCTGAGGTCGGGGAACAGTGAATCGCCCCGCCCGGACCTTGTGGTCCCTCGCTGGCCGCCATCTCTATCTCCTTCCTTCCCCCCTCAGGCTTCCGAGGGGACCGGCGGAACAGTGCCCGCCACGCTGGCCATTGGTCCTGAGGGCATCGGTGGCGGCACTTGACCCTGCTCAGTGTCAGGTAGTTCGCGCCGGACTACGAGCGCGGAAGCTGGTCGGCTTGCTGGCCTGTGACGCAGTACCCTGAAATGGCGGCGACCGGAGGGCTGGTGGCCGAGGAGCGCGCTGAGGGGGACCTGGCGGCATCGTCCTAGATGGGCGAGACTCCCCCGCCGGAGTTGGATCAGGAGCAGCGGCTGCACCGACGTCTAGACGCCATACTCGATGCGATCACCTCGACCAAGGAGGCGCTGCACCAGGACATTGCACAAGTGGCCACGGGACTGGGGCTATTGCGAGCTGACCACGCGAAGCTGGCAGATAGGGTCAAGGACCATGATCAGCTGCTATTGGACCTGAAGCCGTCGGTGGTGACCGCAGAACACAGGATCACGGATGTATTAGCCCGGTTGGACTCGCTGGAACGACGGGCGGAGGATGCAGAAGGCCGCAACAGACGAAACAACGTGCGGGTCGTAGGCCTGCCGGAACGAATTGAGGGGGAGGATGCGGTGGCCTACATGGAGAACTGGTTTCGCACAGTGGTGGCACCGGAGGGGCTTACTCCTTTCTTTACTCTGGAGCGAGCCCACAGGGTGCCTGCTCGCCCACCAGGGCTTGGCCGCCCCCCCCGACCGATGGTGGTGCGGCTCCTCCATTATAAGGACCGGGATCTCCTCATCCAGCGGGCTAGGATGTCGGGCCCGTATGAGGTGGAAAACAGCAAGGTCACGATCTTCCCGGACTACACTCAGGCGGTCCAGAAGAACAGGGCATCGTTCCTAGCGGTGAAGAAGGAGCTCCGGGAGGAAGGCATCCAATACTCCTTGCTCTACCCGGCCAAGCTGCGGATCATACTGGACGAAATTACGCACTTTTTCCAGACTCCAGACGAAGTTTGGCAATGGCTGGAGTCGTATAGAGCGGGGACGGACAGGTCGCATAAAAGTAGGCGAGATCAGCCTAAGCAACCCCGGATCAGACAATCCCAGTGCATCAGGTCCCGCAACAGGCGCCAGCGGGAGAAACGGGAGGTTCAAATGGCTGCGGAAAAGAGAGATGCGCTCGCAGTGACGGCGGCCATCACGGGGTCGCAACAGAACAGTGACCGGGTGGAAACGGACTCGGGCGGAGAAGGCAGCAGAACGGGAGAAGACCTCTCAGAGGCGGAAAGCTCGAAGGGGCCGGTGGTGACCCCCCAGACCTCTGATGGAATATTTTGCGGTTGAGACTGTGTTGGGACTTGCTCGAGACCTAATGGTAGGGCGGTATCCTGTTGGAGATGAGTGGGTTGCCGGGGGGGGGGCTGAGCGCGCAGTAGGGGATGAGGGCGCGGGGTGCGGGCTCCGCTAGCTGGGGTCGGCGATAACTCACCCCCCTTGGGCCCTTAAGGCCTGCTGTGGTGGAGACCACAGGGTAGGAATATGGGTAGTTGGTTCGAGGTTTGGATTGGGGCTGACATTGGGTTTGTAGGCTCTGTCCTGGGGAGTGGGGTTTGGGGTGTTTTTTTGTTCAGGGTGTGTTCTGGGGGGGGCAACTGCTTTGGGAAGGATGTGAACTTTTGTTATTTGGATCGGACTGCTCGATGTTGGTATGGGGACATTACCTAACCTGAAATGCCTGACGTGGAATGTCCGGGGGCTGCGAACTATGGTTAAACGCCACAAAGTACACGCATACCTGGTGCGAAGAGGGGTACAGATTGCTATGCTGCAAGAAACCCATCTGACTAAAAAAGAGTGCGCTGCGTTGCAAAAAAGATGGCGGGGCCAGGTGTTGGGCACCACTTACTCAGCATATGCCAGGGGGGTGCTGATTTGGGTGAGGGCAGGGATACCGTTCCAGGTGCTGAATCAAGTGGTGGACCCTGATGGTAGGTTTGCGGCAGTGGAGGGGAGGCTGTATGGAAGGGATGTGGTTCTCTGCTGTGTGTATGCGCCAAATACTGATCAGGCTCGGTATTTTGATGGCCTCTCTGGGTCCTTGGCCTCTTTCCTGGCGGGCCCGATAGTGTTAGGGGGGGACTTCAACTCGATTACGGATGTGGCTCTGGATAGGTCCCATCCCCCCCTGGTAGACTCCCCGGTGCGCAAGTTGGCCATGCACAGGAAGGACCGGCAGGACAGATGGGGGTTGCTGGATGTATGGCGGGAGCAGCACAGAGACCCCAGGGATTATTCCTTTTACTCTGCTCTCCACGCTCTGCATGTGAGGATAGATTCGGTGCTCTGTAGTGGGTCCCTAGCCCCATTGATCTCTCATACGGAGTACTTGGCCAGAACCATTTCAGATCATAACCCCCTATTGGTACACATCCAGTGGCAGCGGGAGCGCTCGGCGATACCAACATGGCGGCTTCGGCCGGAGACGCTGGAGGACTCAGTATTCAATGACGCTGTCCAGCAAGGTATCGGCCGTTACTTTGATGAGAATGAGGGCACGGCCTCGAGTCGGTCCACTGAATGGGATGCAATGAAAGTGGTGGTGAGAGGGGTGTGTCTGGGTAGGTTTTCGAATGCTCGCACGACTGTGTTGAATGCACTTATGAAAGCGGAAGAGACTTTGAGAGATTTGGAGCGCCGCAGGCAGGCCAGCCCGGACTTACAGGCCCAGTTGTTGGAAGCGAAGGAAGTGGTCGCCACCGAGACAGAACGGTTGAGGTGTTACGACTACAGGCAGTACACCATTAGAGCGCATGCAGAACGGGACAAGGTGGGCACGCTCTTGGCCAGACTTGCTAACCCGGAACTTAGGGGTTGCCCGATCCTTAGCATTAGCAACGCACAGGGGGAGATGGTGTATTCCCAGGCAGCGGTGTTGGAGTGCTTTCGGGTGTACTATCAGGAATTGTATCAGAGTCAGTTGGGAGTGGAGGTCCAGGACATAGCGGAGTACCTAGGGGCGAGGCAGCTTCCGGTCCTAGATGAAGAGGACGCGAAGGAGTTGGGCGGCCCGATCACGCTCACTGAAATACGGGTGGCTATTAAACATATGGCTCGTAATAAAACGCCCGGGGTGGACGGGTTACCAATAGAATTTTATCAGCAGTATGTCGACAGTTTGGCCCCCAGGCTCCTGGTGGTGTAGACGGAAGCTTTTGAGACAGGAAGCTTGCCTGGGTCCATGCGTGAGGCCTTGATTGTACCGCTCCTGAAGCCTGGCAGGGATGCAACGGACGTGAGGTCCTATCGCCCGCTGTCCATGTTGACGGTGGATTACAAGATCCTGAGCCGGATATTAGCCACCAGACTGGCCCCACACATGACGGGCCTGGTGCACAGGGATCAGGCTGGGTTTATCCCCACGAGGAGCACGGCGCTGAATATTCGCCGCCTGGTGGGGATAATGGACGCCATCTTGGATGGGGACGGGGCCCAAGCGGTCCTGTCCGTGAACATCGAGAAGGCCTTTGACAGCTTGGAATGGACCTTCCTGGATGGAGTGCTGGAGAGGTTTGGCATGGGTGAGGGGTTCCGCCGGTGGACGAAGGTCTTATATGCCTCGGCGACGGCGCGGGTGCGTTTGGGTGGACTGGTGTCTGCAGCATACCCGGTGGGTAGGGGCACGAGACAGGGGTGCTCCCTTTCCCCCTTATTGTTTGCTCTGGCGATGGAACCCTTGGCGGTCCAAGCGAGGTCGGGCGACAAGTATGCGGGGATAGCCAGCGGCGGGCAGCAACATTACATATCGCTGTATGCGGACGTCCTACTTCTGTATCTCAATGACAAGGCGCGGGCCCTGGAAGGAGCGATGGACCTGTTGTCGGAGTTTGGCCGGCTGTCGGTACTTAAGGTCAACTGGGCGAAGACCTGTGTGTTCCCGCTGAGAGCGGAGTCGCCCAGCCCTGCTCATGACTTGGGGGTGCTCTGGGAGCCATCTTGCTTCACTTATCTGGGAGTCCGCATCTACCACGCGACCGCGGACCTATTGGAGGGCAACATCGGTCGGTGCGTTCGGGCACTGAGGTGCAGCATGGCCTTCTGGTCGACCCTCCCGCTGACGGTTCTGGGTAGGATAGCTCTTTTAAAAATGGTGGCGCTCCCCCGCTTCCTGTATTACTTCCGGACGTTGCCTATCTGGATTCCTCAGGGGATCTTTAGAGATCTGAGGACGATGATTATTGGTTTCCTATGGGGGCATGGCCGCCGTAGAGTGGCGCTGAGCACGCTGCTTCGCCCCAAGGTCGAGGGGGGCATGGCTGTACCCGACTTTGAGCTATATTATTTAGCGGCGCAATTGCAGGTCCTCACGCAGAACATGGCCAGGGTGTTTAGGGGGCCGGAGGCGGACCAAGAGCAGGGGATACAACGCCATGTGCTGTCCTACATCGTCATGCAGCAGAGACTTGAGTTGCGGGGCCTCACTATGGAGGAACGGACACTCAGGCTGTGCTGGCAGAGGAGCCTTAGGAGAGCAAAGGCGACGCGGCCTTATGCGCCGGAGATCCCGATCGGTATGCTGACGGCCTTGCCGCACGGGGGTGACTGGTCCCCATTGCTGGATTGGGAGGAGGCGGACCTGCAGGTGGTAGGAGACCTGTACATCGATGGGGCCCTGGTACCCTTTGAGGTGCTTCGGGAACAGTTCGGGCTGCCTGATGAGGGGTTTCTCCTGCACGCGGCGGTGGTGGCGGCTATACAGAGCACTGGAAAGGGGGGCTCATGAAACCGACCACGACTATGGCGTGCCAGTATGTGGTGATGGCAGCGGGCACGTTCAAGGCTGTGACATGCCTCCATAATAGGATGCTGAACGAGGGACTGGAACCGCTCCAGGGGCTCAAGGCTAAATGGGAGGAGAGTGTGGGCAGGCCCATTCCAGACATGGCGTGGAGTCACATCTTGCGGCGCACGTGGAAAGGCACGAGAAATGCGCGCTTCCAGCAAGTGCATTTCTATGTGCTCCATAGGGCCTACCTGACCCCCGAAAAAATACGGCGGTATTTCCAGATACAGGACGCTCGGTGCCCGCGGTGTTCGTCTCTAGGAGTGGACATGGATCATTTGCTCTGGGGGTGCTCGCATTTGGAGGCCTACTGGGCAGAGGTTTGGGACATCTTAAACAATGTAACCGACAGGGAGGTGGAATTTGATATGGCGGCGTGCTTGCTGCTCTGGTTCCCGCACACCAAACACACCAAGGTGACGAGCAAATTTATTGATCTGGGTCTGATACTGGCGCAAAGAGAAATAACATGGCATTGGAAGTCCAAGGGCGGGCCGTCACTGCGGAGATGGAAGAATGAATTGCTGCGGTGGTCTGAATGCGAGAGTGTGCTCCGGATGAAGCAGGCTGTCAAGCTTGGTAATGAGAAGGCTTTGGATGCAGCGCGTGCGTGGGAGTTGGTGGTGCAGGCTTTGCGTGATTCTTTGGTGGAGGATGAGGACTGAGGGAATAGGACCTGTGGACACTGCGGGGCAAACAAACACAGAGTTGTCATTGACACTGTAGTGGATCCATCCAACACATCAGCACGAAGCACACACCATTAGCAGTTGCCGGGGTGGGGACATAGGGGGGGTTGTTCAGTGGGAGTTTGGGGTGGGTCGGCAGCCGAGAAGCTGGTGGTCTGCAAGGGCGACTTTGAGTTAAGTAGGCCAGTTAGGCACCGCGCGGAGCAAAAAATGGTGGGGGGGGAGCGGCCAGGCATGATAGGCTCTACAGCGCTCGGGGTGGGCCCTGGAACGGACAGTAGCATTGATCACGCATGCGGAATGGCTGACGAAGGTATTGTTGAGGGTGGGGGGGTAAAATGCAGATACGTAAAACGATCTTTCGACCATGGTCCCTATGGGACGCTCACCGTGATGTTTTCCTACTAAGTAGAGTATTATGCCGCCCGGCCTCCGGGATGCAGGCTGAATGGCTGTGTATGATATACGCTTTACTGTTGATCGGGGGGGATGTCACGAGTGGACTGGTTGACTACTTGTATTCTGTGGTTTCTAACTCTGCAATAAAAACAAATAAAAAAAAATAAAAAAAATTCAGCTCTGCATCGTTGAAACATTAAAATTACATATTGTCCGTATCTATGGATAAATAAAGTTGATAACATTTCAGAGTTGCATTGAGAACAGACCATGTTCTGATGCGCATCTTTAACTAGTTTATTAAAAGGCACTTCTTTACAGTCTGGTAATGTCAAATATAAAAATCTTTCACTGGGTATCTCAGTACTACTTAAAAATGAGCAATTATCACACTTATGTTCCCATTTATAAGAAGTCAAGTCAAGTCAAAGATTTATATAGCGCGCTACATACCCGGAGGGTCTCAAGGCGCTTGAAGAAGGGTGGGGAATTACTTGTCGAATATCCAAGTTTTAAGTTGCTTTCTGAATGCTAGGTGGTTCTGAGTGAGACGAAGGTGGGTGGGGAGTGAGTTCCAGGTTTTAGCTGCGAGGTAGGAGAAGGATCTACCCCCCATGGTGGTTTTATTGATGCGAGGTACGGTAGCAAGCGCTTGGTTGGAGGAACGTAGTTGGCGAGAGGGGGTGTAGAAGGAAAGTCGTGTGTTGAGGCATTCGGGTCCAAGTTCGTAAAGTGCTTTGTGTGCGTGGGTTAGGAGGTGGAAAGTAATCTTCTTATTGACGGGGAGCCAGTGGAGGTTTTTCAGGTGATTAGAGATGTGGTCTTTACGTGGGATGTCTAGTATGAATCTGGCTGATGCGTTCTGGATGCGTTGGAGTTTTTTCTGGAGTTTTGCAGTGATACCTGCGTATAGGGTGTTTCCGTAGTCCAGGCGGCTGGTGACCAGTGCATGGGTGACCGTTTTTCTAGTTTCAGTGGGGATCCAGCGAAATGTTTTTTTGAGCATGCGAAGAATGTTGAAGCAAGATGATGAAACGGCGTTGACTTGTCTGTTCATAGAGAGTGAGGAGTCCAGGATGACGCCCAGGTTCCGTGCGTGGTCCGTCGGGATGGGTGCTTTACCAAGGGCCTCTGGCCACCAAGAGTCATCCCAGGCGGAGGGGGAGGTACCTAAGATAAGGACTTCTGTTTTGTCTGAGTTAAGTTTCAGACGGCTGTGCTTCATCCACTCGGCTACATCTTTCATTCCTTCATGAAGGTTGGTTTTCGCGGTGTTAGGGTCTTTGGTGAGTGATAGGATCAGTTGAGTGTCATCAGCGTAGGAGATGATGTTGAGGTTGTGTTGGCGTGCGATGGCCGCGAGGGGGCTCATGTATACGTTGAAGAGGGTGGGACTGAGTGAGGACCCTTGTGGTACGCCGCATATGACTTCAGTGGCCTCTGAGTGGAATGGTGGGAGGCGGACTCTCTGGGTTCTTCCGGTGAGGAACAAGGTGATCCATTCCAGTGCTATTCCTTGGATTCCGATGTTTCTGAGGCGCTGTAGAAGGGTGCTATGGCAGACTGTGTCGAAGGCTGCGGAGAGGTCGAGGAGGATGAGGGCGACTGTGTCTCCATTGTCCAGTAGAGTTCGAATGTCGTCTGTTGCTGCGATGAGTGCGGTCTCAGTGCAGTGTTTGGCTCGGAAGCCGGACTGTGAGGAGTCGAGGGATTTGTTGGTTTCGAGGAAGGCGGCGAGCTGGTTGTTAACAGCTTTCTAGATGACTTTGGCAGGGAATGGGAGGAGCGAGATGGGGCGGTAGTTTTTGAGTTTGGGTGGGTCAGCTGTGGGTTTTTTCAGAAGGGCGCTGAGTTTGGCGTGTTTCCAGCTTTCTGGGAAGGTGCCGGATTTGAGGGAGCAGTTGATGACGTCTCGGAGGTGTGGTGCTATGATGGAGTCTGCTTTGTTGAAGATGTGGTGAGGGCAAGGGTCTGAGGGGGATCCTGAATGGATGGAGTTCATCAGGCGAATGGTGTCCTCAGTGGAGATTGGGTTCCAGTCATTAAGGAAGTTCAAGGAGGGTGAAGGTCCTGCAGAAGGTTGGGTGGGTTGGTCTCCGGGTCGGTTGTCGAAGCTGTTGTGGATGTCTGCGATTTTGTTGTGGAAGAACGAAGCTAGGGAGTCGCAGAGGGCTTGAGAGGGGGTGATGTCGTTGGAGTTGGCTGAGGGGTTGGTAAATTCTTTGACGATGTTGAATAATTCCTTGCTGTTGTGGGCGTTGTTGTCTAGTCGGTCTTTGAATGCGGCTTTCTTGGCAGATCGGATAAGTTGGTGGTGTATGCGGGTGGCGTTTTTGAAGGCGTCTCTGGTGCTGGTGTTTGGGTCTTTTTTCCAGGCCTTCTCGAGGGAGCGACAGAGTTTCTTTGATTTCTTAAGATCATCGTTGAACCAGGAGGCGTTTTTGCTGCCTAGTTTGATTTGACGTTTTTTCAGCGGTGCTAGGATGTCGGCGCTGTTGGATAGCCATTTGGGTGAGGTTAATTGCTGCTTGGTCGGGGTTTGAGGAGTGGGCAGGGGGGTTTTGAAGAAGTGATGAGGACATCTGGTCGATGGTGATTTTGTTCCAGTTTCTTCGCAGAGTGGGTTGAGGATGGTTGTGAGTTGTGGTCTTATTGTAGGTGAAGTGTATGCAGCTGTGGTCCGTCCAATGGAGAATAGTGGTGTGACTGAAGGAGACATGTTTGCTGGAGGTGAAGATAGGGTCGAGTGTGTGACCTGCGATGTGGGTGGGCGTAGTGACAAGTTGTTTGAGTCCGAGGTTGGTGAGATTGTCCAGAAGGGAGGTGGCGTTGCTGTCATTGCTCTTTTCCAGGTGAAAGTTGAGGTCTCCCAGTAGAAGGTATTCCTCGGAGGGGTGGGCGTGTGGGGTGATAAAGTCAGTGATAATGTCGCTGAATTGTGCACGGGGACCTGGAGGTCGGTAGAGGAGTGTGCCTCTGAGTGTGGTCTTGGGGTCGGTGTGGATCTGGAAGTGAAGGTGTTCGGCGCTGGCAAGGTTGACATCTGAGCTGGTTGCGATGCGGATGGAGTTCTTATGGACGATAGCGATGCTTCCACCTGTTTGGTCGGTGCGGTCTTTACGGATGATCTTGTAGCCTTCCGGGATGGCAATGGTGATGTCTGGGGCTGATGAGGCGTTCATCCATGTTTCTGTTAGGAAGGCGACGTCGGGAGAAATGGTGTCTAGTAGGTTCCAGAGGTCGATGGCGTGTCTGTGGACTGAGCGGGTGTTGAGCAGGATGCATTTTAGGTATTTGGAGTCAGATATCTGTTGTGCGATTGTGGATGAGGAGTTTATCTTGGTGCCGTCGAACTTGCAGGAGTGGCATGTGAAGGGTCCATGGGTGTGTCCAGGAGCGGCTTGGGTGCAGTTGGGGAGTCGGCCGGGGTTAAGGGCTAGGAGGGTGGAAGCATCGTATGTAATGCGGGAGGGCTGGGCATTGCATGGACCAGGGGGTCTGGCGCTGGGCGCGGGCTTGGTGCGGACGGGCGTAGACGGGCTTACCTTTGGCGCAACTGGGGCACGACCGCTGCGCGTGAACGCTGCGCGCAAATACTCCTGTCATATATGGTGGTGAGGGGGGGAGGGGTGAGGGCGGGTCAGCTGGGAAGGCGGGAGCGGGGTGGAGACTAGGGCAGGGCGGCCAACAACAACAACAAGAAAATGACCGGCAGCCTTACAGGATCGATCAGCTGCACTGTAACTGCAGAAATCGAAGGTATCCTCAGTGACACACAGCGCAAAGCTGCAATGATTATGTGATGCCAGGCAGGCAGCAGTACGATTGGATAAATATGGTCAGGGCAAGCAGCGGAGCTGCGCTGAATAATTAAATGAAAGCAAAGCAATGATACACAGCACAGCGCGATGCAGTCAAGTCAATGCAGTGCCAAGCAGCAATGCAGTAGCAGCCAGAGCAAGCAGCGGAGCTGCTTAACGATACCCAACAGAGAGGCGAGGCGGGTCAGGGAGCAGCGTGGGGAGCGCCTGTGTCTGCAGGGAGCAGGACGGTCACAGCGCGTTAGGGTCAGAGTTGCGGAGGTAGTGCTTAGTGGGAGGGCGGGTCAGCTGGGAAGGCGGGAGCAGGGTGGAGACAAGGGCAGGGCGACCAACAACAACAACAAGAAAATGGCCGGCGGCCTTACAGGATCGATCAGCTGCACTGTAACTGCAGAAATCGAAGGTATCCTCAATGACACACAGCGCAAAGCGGCAATGATTATGTGATGCCAGGCAGGCAGCAGTACGATTGGATAAATATGGTCAGGGCAAGCAGCGGAGCGGCGCTGAATAATTAAATGAAAGCAAAGCAATGATACACAGCACAGCGCGATGCAGTAAAGTCAATGCAGTGCCAAGCAGCAATGCAGTAGCAGCCAGAGCAAGCAGCGGAGCTGCGTAACGATACCCAACAGAGAGGCGAGGCGGGTCAGGGAGCAGCGTGGGGAGCGGCCGTGTCTGCAGGGAGCAGGACGGTCACAGCGCGTTAGGATCAGAGTTGTGGAGGTAGTGCTTAGTGGGAGTGCGGGTCAGCTGGGAAGGCGGGAGAGGGGCGGAGACTAGGGCAGGGCGACCAACAACAACAACAAGAAAATGGCCGGCGGCCTTACAGGATCGATCAGCTGCACTGTAACTTCAGAAATCGAAGGTGTCCTCAGTGACACACAGCGCAAAGCGGCAATGATTATGTGATGCCAGGCAGGCAGCAGTACGATTGGATAAATATGGTCAGGGCAAGCAGTGGAGTGGCGCTGAATAATTAAATGAAAGCAAAGCAATGATACACAGCACAGCGCGATGCAGTCAAGTCAATGCAGCGCCAAGCAGCAATGCAGTAGCAGCCAGAGCAAGCAGCGGAGCTGCGTAACGATACCCAACAGAGAGGCGAGGCGGGTCAGGGAGCAGCGTGGGGAGCGGCCGTGTCTGCAGGGAGAAGGCCAAAAAGACTATCAATATCTACACCTTCATCTTCCAAAACTGTAAACATATACATGATAAATTCCTGACAATCTTGCTGAATATTCTTTGAAAATTGATTTACTCCTGCATATATGTCTAAAACATTCATTAGTTCTGAAACACTTGCTACTTCACTATCACCACTACTACACATTTCAAGTATAGAATTTAAAGAATAGCAAAATGTATGCTCCTGATTTTCTATAATCTGTTCCTTAACATTTTTCAAAAAGAAAACAACATTAACTACTACATTTGCATAGCAGTTGACACCACACCTATTTTCAAACTTAAATCCAACAATCTCTTCAATACTAACAGTTTTGCTACGGCTACCAACAACAGCTACATCTTTTTTTCGTCGTTTCTCAACTACTTCAGCACATTTGTCCTCATTTCTCCTTTTCTGACCAACTATACGCCTTTCAATTAAAGGATATTGAGGTAAACTTGGAGAATATTCTCTTCTTAACCTATTATACTCCTTCACACAATTTAAATCTGCAATAATCTTTGTCTCATCATAATCAATTAGATAAAGCCCACATAAAGTTCTAACTCGCGATAGAGCAACATACGCCATACCCTCTTTGAATACAGTGCTTCCAATATTTACCAAAGCACAATCTACACTTAAACCTTGAGATTTATGTATAGTCACCGCATATGCCAAACAAATTGGAAATTGCTCACGACGGACATATAAGTCTTTCACAAGCAAAAAACGAGTTGAACATCGACTAATTTGTTGAACTTCCTCAATCCCATCAAATTTTATCCTCAAAAATTCAATCTCATCTCTATTTGTATAATTGACAAAACCAACAACATTACCCATTGCTCCATTTACCAATCCTCTTTCTACATGTAAATTTTTCCTTAAGATTATCCGACAATTTAAACATACATACAGATTTTTCTCTAAACCAGCAGTTTTAGATATAGTTTTTTTAAGAGAATCCAATTTTAATTTCAACTTTTCAGACAAAACAATAGTACTACCTTCATGCTCTATTCTATCTTTAGCTTCCAGTTTCTTAATTTCTTGATTTTCTAAATTCAACATTTTCTCATTAAAAACTGAACATTCTTTCAGAGTTGGCATCAAGCATATCTCTGACTTATCTGCTACCTCTTTACCTTAAATTTTCTCAGGTACAGTATCTTCATTAGGAAACAGCTTGGAAAGTAATCGAGTTCGTAGAGTGTGTTTCACATCTTCAGTTAATTTTCCAATCCTAATATCTTGAAGAATACTTCCATATTTAGTATCCTTTGCCTGTCGCATATTTTGAACCAGTTCAGTATATTTGAAATGTGACCATATATTTACATTTCGAATACTGCCCAAGCACTTTCTGGTCTCCTCATGTGTAACAGTTTCAAATACAGGTTGTCCTTTCACAGGAGTTAGCTGCAGTAGATCTCCAAAAACTATGACATGTTTACCTCCAAATAACACATCATACTCTGTCTTAAGTGTCTGTTGCATTCTTAAATGCACAAAAGCAAACACTAAATTGGATACCATGCTTACTTCATCAATAATAAGAAGTTTCATTTTTTTAAGGACTCTAGAAGCTTCAAAACAAGCTTCTCCAGATAGCTTCTGATATTGTGATTTATTTTCATGTTCAACTGGCAGCATCAGTAAACGATGTAAAGTAACACCTTTAATATTATGTGCTGCCAATCCAGTTGGAGCAGTAACAACACATGACAGTGTTGACTGAGTTGTTTGCTGTACATATGTAGTAATTGCTTTAATTAAGAAACTTTTACCAGTCCCAGCTTCTCCACTTACATATAATCGAATAGGTTCAAATGACATACATGAGCAATCTTTTCTCTCATGACGAAATCCATGCTCAATGTGCTCTGTCACTTCATCATATATCTGTCTTTGCTCAACATTAAACTGCTTCTTTAATTCTTCTAAGTCGATTACTTCCTCTTGACCTTGCTGCATTGCTCTTTCCACCTCATCCATGGCAGTGGCTGCTTCATTTTGAATAATTGGTTGTCCCAGTGGATCTTGACTTAATGAAGCCAAACTTTGACTACCTTGTGAACTATCTCTAGCAATCTCTGCTGCAATTGTCGCTTCTTGCTCTATTTCATCATTCAACATTTGGAGATAATTACTAAAAACAGGACATTCAATACTACTTTTAGATGTGTTGAATGAATCTTCATAACTATCAAAGTCTCCAAATAGTTCCTCTTCTCTACGCCATGGTTTAAAGAGTTGCAAAAGAGCAAAATAGTAAAATTCTCTTTTATCAGGTGTTTCTCAACTCAGTTTCCGATGATTTATCAAGTGTCCTTTTCTTTGTTTTACCAGACATCCTTCATGTCCAATTACAGCATGTACACCTTTATCAATGCTCTCCGTAACATTTCTTTTAAAAGTATAATTTTGAAGTATTTCATACAGACAAATGTTTTCAAGCAGAGTACTTCTATTTGGATAGTATGTATCCAACATATTTGTTTTCAAAATGTCTGTACTGTTTGGTTCTTTCTGGGCTAAATACTCAATTTCTTGCACAGGTTTCAGAACACGGTTTCGTGTTTCTGCTAGGCCCAAACTCACCCAGAGAATAGTCCTTGATTTGGCATAAAGACTTGCTGATGATAATCTGTCACAACATTCATATGCTCCAATTTCTCGATGAGACAGCATCTTCAAACTGTACGTATACAATTTCTTGCTTAGGCTCATTTCATGAGAAATGTCTTCCCACATCTCCTTCAGTTCAGATTTCGTGATGTAAGACGTTACATATCGAGCCACAGCAATAGAGTTGTCTGCAACATATTGTATGTCCATGTTAGCATTCCACATGGACAAAATGACTGGGTTATAGTCATTAATATATTTGGATTCTTCTCCTCTTCTTAAATTGTACGTATTTTTAGGTGACCTCCTTCTGATATTATGTCGCAAACATGACATCAAATTGTTGACTCCTCCTTTTGAAAGTACAGGTCGTGCAAATCCAAAGCGACATTTGGTGTAAAATTTGCTCTTTGATTTGAATTTTCGCCGACAATATTTTCCACAGCAATGACTTTGAAAACGTAACACTTTTCATCTTAAGTCCTTATCAGTTGTACTATTAGGTATGTCACAAGTGGCATACTGTTCAATAAAAGACAGTACAGTCTCATCCGAGTCTATTCCAAATTTAGGAGCATCCTTGATCCATAGCAGCATATGAATATGAGGAGCACCTCTTGCTTGATATTCTTTTCTCCAAAAGAAATCCAGTACTTCACCAAGAGGCGGATTTTTCTTGTTTGTAATGAAAGACATCATAGCTTCAAATCTATGATTAAAATATCTGCAAACATTAACTGGATCTAATGAACACAGTTCTCCAGGTGTCTTGTAGTTTATGTTTTCTATGTTTGCATTCGCCTCCCGAAGAAATTCAATTAAATCTTCCCAAGCATACTCTGCACATCTTAGAGTTAAAAACCATGTTGGTGCTCCTAAGTTTGTGCTCCTAAGTTTCTAAGCATGCACTTCAAATCTCCATGACGACGGTACCAATACTCATTAGTACCCCGCTGACAAGCCATTAAATTAATTAGATGTGAATCCAAAACACTATCTTTCTGTTGCACTTTATCCATAAATTCCTTTGCTGAAATATTTTGCAGATGTACACCACTTTTTAAGATATGATTTACTGCATAAGACAGACCAGATAAGTCACTCTCAAACAGAAGATGAAACAAATATGGAATGCATTGGCGAAATCTTCTGCATATAATCTTGTTGTCCGGTACTCAGATGCAGGAATCTGCATAGGTCGATCATCATATCGTGTACCTTCACCTGTAGGAAATAACTGTGGAAAACAACGACCTTCCAAACTTTCTTCCCACACACTAATAGGATTTCCTTTCGCCTTTTTCATCTGAAATAATTCAATAGCATTCGCTATTGCTTCTTTGGAATGCAGTGGATGAACACTGTAATGTTCATAAATTTCTTCAGATCTGGATACATCAACTTTTTCAATTTGTCCACTAGACAAATCACTATCCTCTTCTTCACTTACATCTTCTTGTTCTACGTATACATCTTTGTAATACTTATTATTTTGCACTAAATACAACGTTGCCTTTTTCACTTTCCTAACATCCACTAAATCTTGCCAGATTTTCTTACTCTTTTGTAGGTACACCATTAACTAGAATAACTAGAGGTTCCTCTTCTACATTTTCAACACCAATTGTTTCCATATTTTTTTTAAATCAAGAGGCAAATACACAACTCTACCCTTTAATCCTCTTTGTAAATCTGAAGGATTTAATTTACCAGTCTTAGGCTCCATTCGAACAATAGCCTGAAAAGGATGTACACTTTGAATCAGAATCATCTCATAAGTATTTAAATCCAGCAATTCTGATGGAATATTTACCAACTCTAGATTATTATGAACAGCTCTAGCAGGCATTTTATTTTCATTTAATTTATTATAACAATATTTACAAACACGTTGCTCAAAACCCAAATCAAAATAGTTTTCCAACAACAAATAAGTTGCAAAATCTTTCCATTGACCATTACTTTCATCTTCACTTTTTAAATATAAATCAACTAACCTAGTTTGACTTTTGTAATGAATGCGTCGACATCAGACACAAGAAAAATTTGGTTTCTCACCTGCAATTACCTTAAACTTTATTATTTCCTGTTCAAAATTTTCAATATTTACATTTCCAACATTTTCTAACACATTTCCTTCTATAATTATATCAGTTTCTGCATTATCTTCATCTGGACTAAAATAACTTACCTCAATTTCTGCACAAATCTTCTTAACATCTAATTCACATCCATACAAAAGAGCACTATTTAACTGTTTAAGTTTAAGTGCTGACTTTTTGCATAGTACAACTTTCTCACTAATTTTCTCATTTTAGTATGATGCACTGCTAACATCCGGAAGTGATGAAAGACACTCTGGCTTATTTTTTTAGAAAGACAAGCCAGAGAATGGCCTTGCAGACCTATTTTCTCTCGCACTCTGCATTGATCTAATTCTTGCAACATTTTAATTTTTTTTTTTAGACTTTCTTTAGTGTACTTACGTAAGAAATTGCGAAAGAAATCAATTGAATCCTGTCGTAAACTACAAATGCTACTACAATTCCAACTGTAAACAGGAGCATTAGGACGTCCCTCTAAAGCTTCTCTAGCCATAACATCTTCTGCATTTCTAACCACAATTTTCTCTTTCTCAATAACACAACCATCCTTCACCTCATACGCTCGACCACTGGTGTCAACTGCATGCAACAGATCGTTACTTTGAAAGTAACTCTCTTCATTAAAAATGGCTCAGAAGTTGAAGTATGCATCCACTTCCCAGAAAACACTTTACAAAAATTACTCCTATTCATGTGTCTCTTCCATTTACTTTTACCTTTGAAAACTCGAATCGCCTTATTTAAAATATTTATTCTATTAAGTATTAAAATAAATAGTTTTCTTTTTGTCTCAAATGCGCGCTCAACGATACCCTCTATATATTGTTTCTTCTTAAAAAAAGCAGATCTTCTTTTAGAAACTTTCTCCTTTTGTAATAAATTCGAAACGACTCTGTTGTAAAACATACACTTCCTGATTTGGCTGAATTGATTACTCCGGGCTTTACTGTACACACTTCATCTCTCCTAATTCCAGAAACATTTTTATGTTTGATTCCATATCTCTTTTTAGATACTGATATCGTTTTCTCCTTCTGAACTTGAATATTTACATTTTTCCTTCCCAAAATTCTTTTTAAAAACTTTTTAGTTTGCTTACCAGGAGCACTCTTCTTTGTATCCGTCCTCTCCTTCTTTGAAAATAATTCTATACTTTTCTTCTTCAAACTGTAAGTCCGTTTGTAGAGTTTCTTTTTTTCAATTCTGGTCGGCATCTTAATTTAAAATTTTGATGAAATTGTGAATCTGTAAAACACAAAAATAACAAATATTATAGTTCACTACTAGCATATTCCGTACAAATTAAAACCACACATTCATTTTCTAATGAAATACAGATAATAACAGAAAATCTCTGAACAAAGTAGTAAATCCTGTAGTGAATGTTTCTTGTAAATGTATCACACTCCATATCTGTTTTAACTTTATAGACAACTTTTTAAAAAAATTTTTTAAAGCATACAAACAGTACACTTTTTTCAAGAACTATCGGTCATCATAAGTGTTTTAATCTTTTTTTCTATGATCTCTTTTACACTTCATGAGAACATATCTTATCACTCTCATGAAGCACTTCATCGACGAATATATCAAGAAAACTGTCATCACGAATGCTTTGCTATCAATTTTTTTTTATTTATTCATAAGTTCATAATTTAAAAGAACTTCCAACATTAGTTCAACAGGGACTTCTTCAAGTCCATTGTCCTCATCTTCTATCAGCTCTAAATAGGCTGAATCTAAGGATATGTCCATAAAATAATAATTTTCATCAGTTTCCTCTTGAACAACCGCGTCTAAAATCAGTTCATTAATGATGTCAAAATGAATTTCATTCTCTTCTGACCAATTCTCCATAGTTATTTTGATTACATTCTTCTTTATCCTTTTAAAAAAATATAGAGACTAAATTATGTCTTTTTCCATAAGTGTATAACTGAAAACTACCTTTACTAATTTTTAAACTACATATAATTTTATAATCTCTAACTTATTAACTCTATATATTGTAAGATACCACATTCCTCTTGTTTTGAAAAAGAAATTGGCAATATAACTCTAAACATTGACACTGAGCTTTTTTCCATTAAATAATTACTGTTGTTAAAAGACATTTCACTGTAAAATTTATTTTTAGATTTTCTAGATATTTTAAATATTTATTACCTGTACAATAATTTTTAGAGACCCATTTTTTTATTTCATCACTACAAAGTGCAATATAAATTTATGCACTCTGAAGAAAAGGATCACACTATACAAACCATTTAATTCACTTAACAGATTACTACTTCCCACAGAGACAGTTCCATTTATGTTACAACAGCATACTCACCATGTAAATGTCTTAGCATATGCAAAATGTCATACTAACCATGAACAACCACCTCATAATAAAGCTCTACATTAATATGTAAAAAAGTGCCTATACATAGTATATTCACATATATGCAGGAAACATGAGCATTACATTTAGATCCATATCATAATACCTCTCTGTAAATAAAGGTGAAACACTGCCAAACATAATACAACAAGATTTCAAAAATAATGAGCACTTCACAAGTATTAATTAAAAGAAACCTAAAAGAATTATACTCCAATGATTTCTAAATCTGAACTCCTTGCAAAAGAACACATGCACCAAGCTCATTAAAAGATAATTTGAACTGTCAATGGAGAACATCTCAAAAAACATATGTAGTATAAGCAGATAGAACCACATGTGAAAAATTTAAGATAAAATCATGTTCTAAACATTTCAAAAAATATTCTTTATTATTTTCATCACCACCCACAGAAATTGCCAAAGCAAAAAAAGGAACTCACCTGAAAAAAACAATATATACTCTCAAATTATCAATTCAAATGGCAGGTTGTTCCTTTCAGGCACCAAAAACTCTAAAAATGGAAATATTAGCATTTTATTAACTTATTACAAACTTATTTCCTACACAATATACAATCATTATAGCATTGAACAAGCATAACTAATAAGTTCCCCAAAATCCTCTCCATTAAAACTAAATACAAAATTTCTAATTTATAAAAGCATTGTGCCACAGATATGTCACTTTTCCCCATGTTAAAATTCATGCACCTACAACGGTAGGCTTTCATAACTAAAAGGCCAAGTCACAAAAAAACAAAAGCCTTATTTATGAAAACCTTGCGCCGCCAGTGCGTCACTTTTAGCATGGGAAAAGTGACGCACGGGTGGCGCAAGGCCGTCATAAATAAGGCCCCATGTCCATAGACAAAAACTACAGGGCCAGCATTATACACATGCAAGCAGTACACTTGCACAGAACCACAAAACCCCAAGGGCCACCATGTTAATATA
This sequence comes from Lissotriton vulgaris, assembly GCF_964263255.1. Classification (NCBI taxonomy): domain Eukaryota; kingdom Metazoa; phylum Chordata; class Amphibia; order Caudata; family Salamandridae; genus Lissotriton; species Lissotriton vulgaris. Next base: position 395,092,720 of record NC_141693.1, read on the forward strand.
TATCCTTAATATAATAAACCTCTGAGAATGGATACATATTTGCGTAGCAGCCCATAACAGAAATTTGGCGTCCTCTGACTCTGATCCACAACCAAACACCCTAAACCCGCCCCCCCCTCCCTCTTCACTAAACTCCGCACTCCACCCCACCTGGACCCCTATTACAAACCCCCTACCTACCCTCCCTGCCCAAGGCCACCATGAGCCTCGAACCGCCCCTGGTAAAGTTATAAGACACAGCATTACTAAAACTCAAAGAATAGGCAACAGGCAGATAAACTATATAGTACATAAAGACACATATTTTTTACATAATACTTTTGAAAAACATGTAGTATTTTTTTTAAATCTATCATGCAACTGGCCCTCTAGAACCGCTTTCAAAACGCCAACTATAAACCTTTACATTTCATTTTTAAACCATACACTTTCAATTACATTATTTATTTATTTACAATTCCTGTAATGTTACACACCTTTTCTGAAATACACCAGTCCCTGTTATTTATAAGGATTTATTTTCATTCTTCATCAGTGATACTTTCTTAACAAATAATGGAAAGGGGCGACCACTCGGTCCCCCCGAACGTATGGTGGAGTACCCCGATCCACCCGGGAGGCCATCTTGGGCGGGAGGCGAGTCTCGGCTGGTATGCCCGAAGCGGCGTAGCCGGGGCGCGCTTTTTCCCGCCCTGGAGTGGGTTGTCCTAGGCACTGAAGCCGCCAGCCACGCCCCCGGAGGCGGGCGGAGGCGGGTTTACGCCCGCCCAAAGACGGATAAAAGGAGCAACAAGCCAAGAAAGCATCCTCTTGTTCCTGTGCTCTGAAGCTGCACCTCCCCGCTGCACGTGAGCTCGAGACGGAACGAAGAGCCAATTTTGAGTGTTGTAATTTTGTTCTTGTTCTTACAGATATCTTCGTTGGAGAATGCCGGGCAAGAAGGTCGGAAAGCGGGTCAGTACCGATCAGATGCTCCGCATGCTCGTAAAGGACATAGCCGAGTTGAAAAAGCAGATGGCGGTAAAGAACGGGGCGGGAGGCCCGAAGCGAATCATCGGACCAGCATTGCCGGGAGTAGTCCCTAGCGGGAGAGGCAAGAGGTCCAAGAGGGGGGCACCTGGGGGGGAGGCCCCGGTTCCCGATACACCGATAGAGGAGCCAATCCCGGTTCCGAAGGAGGGGCATCCGATCCCCGTGGTGGTCACCCCCGTGAACGGGGAGGATATTCCTCCCGAGTTGGCTGCACAACTGGCAGCGTGGTTGGGAAAAGATAGCGAGGGCACCACGGCGGATGACGCCAGGGCAGTAATGAAGCAATTGCGAGAATCTAGAGAGGCTGCGAAGACACCATCTTCTGTTCCCCCACAGGTTCCGGTGGGCGAGACCGCAGCGGGCACGAGTTCGGCAGCGATTACAGCTCCTAGTTCAGGTAAGCGGCTACTGCCGATTGCGGGGGAGGGGTCTGTACCCTCACGAAGGGAGAAAGTGGCCCAGCATGTTCCACTTGAAGTTAAGGAAAAGATTTGGGCTGATAAGTATGTGAACATGTTTTCTTTGCTTACCGACCATTATGAGATTGAACATGTGAAGGGCCAAAAAGAGCTTCTGCATCCGAATGTTTGGCGCGCCAAAATGGCCGCCTTTAAGGTTGAGGAGAACATAGGTACTTGGGGCAGAGCGTTTGGCATATTCACCTCAATTATGGGGGAGCGAAGGCCTGAGTTGTTGCCCGAGTTGCCCATATATCAGACACGTATCATGGAGTATTCTCAATCATACGAGGGCAATCAGTGGTTTTGTTATGACAATGTATTTAGGAAGGCCAAAGAGCATGACCCAGCTCTGACCTGGGATTGTTATGACTCTATTTCTTGGCAAAAAATGGAGAATTCAGGCATGTTAAAGGTACCATTGTCGGGGGGTAACGGGGGTGAATCTTCCCGCCAATCCTCTGGAACGTCCTTTCGGACGGGGGCAGGTAACGAGCATCACTCGAAGTCGAGTGGCAACACGGGTAAAAAGGGGATTTTGTTGGAACTTTAACAGGGGAAAATGTACGAGGCCCCAGGGGTCATGCAAGTTTAGACACGACTGTGGGGGGTGTGGACAGTCCTCCCATCCCGAGACCATGTGCAGAGCCAAAACGGGTGATAACGGTGGTAGGGGAAACGCCAAACAGGTCTGAAATAGTCCGAGGGGCGCCTTTACCTACCCCGGTTGATACCATGGCTATGATTCCTTGGCTCAATGAATACCCGGATCATGTCTCCGCTGGGGTGTTGCGAGACGGGTTTTCGTATGGTTTCCGCATTCCAGTGGGGAATTTTCAGGGTAAAACAAGTTGTAAGAACCAACTGTCGGTACTGCAGCATACGGCGGTGGTACAGGTAAAGATTGGGAAAGAGGTGACTCGAGGGCGGGTTGCCAGTCCATTCGATTTACCACCGGTTGCTAACTTTGTTTGTTCCCCCTTAGGGGTGGTCCCCAAGAAGGACCCGGGTGAGTTTAGGCTAATACATAATTTGTCAGCCCCGCGAGGTCTTTCCGTGAATGATGCGATAGACCCGGAAGTGTGTTCGGTGCGGTACGCATCTTTCGATGAGGCCGTCGCCATGTTGAATCGCCTGGGGCCCGGGGCGCTGATGGCAAAATCAGACATCGAGTCAGCGTTCCGGTTGCTCCCGGTACACCCAGACGATCGGCGTCTCCTTGGTTTCATGTTTCAGGGTCGCTATTACATGGACAAATGTATGCCAATGGGATGCTCCATATCTTGTGCTTATTTTGAAAAGTTCAGTTGTTTTCTGCAATGGGTATTCACGAGAAAGACGGGTTTTCAGCATGTTATGCATTATCTCGATGACTTTCTGTTCCTGGGGGCAGCCGGGGATCCAGAATGTGGACAGGCTTTAAATGAATTTTGTGGCTTAATGAATCATTTTGGTGTGCCATTGGCACCAGGTAAGACTGTGGGTCCCTCGACTTAACTCGAGTTTCTGGGGATAGAGCTCGATTCGGAGGAGGGTTGCTTTCGGTTACCCAAAGAAAAGGTGGTAAAATTCAGGGCCTCCCTTGAAACATGTATTCGAGAGACTAAGGTAAACTTGCATCAATTGCAGCAAACGGTGGGCCAGTTGAATTTTGCCCTTAGAGTAATGCCAATGGCCCGCCCCTTTTCCCGCTCGATTGCACAAGCCATGGTCGGTCTTAAGGAAGGACACCACCGCACGAGGCTCTCGGCAGAGATTCGCCAGGACATGCGCATTTGGTTGGCATTTCTGGCGGATTTCAATGGTCGAATTGTCTGGAACAAGCCGGCGGTGTCCTCCGAGGAGCTGGGGCTGTGGACAGATTCGGCGGGGAGTGTGGGTTTTGGCGCCATATTAGGTACGCAATGGTCGGCTCAAAAATGGCCGTCATGGTGGCACGAGTGCGGGCTGACGAGTAACATTGCTTTTCTTGAACTCTTCCCTATTTTGGTGGCCCTGAAAACATGGCCTGAGGGGTTTCGGGATCACTCTGTGGTGTTCTGGTCTGATAACATGACCGTGGTTGAGTGTATCAATAGTCAGGCAGCACGTTGCAAATGGATTCTGAGACTGCTCAAAGAAATTGTGTTGTTGTGTATGCAGTTGAATGTGCTCTTTAGGGGAAGACATGTCCCGGGGGTACTGAACCAAGCGGCTGATGCGCTTTCTCGTTTCCGTATGCAGGCCTTCTGGGGTTTTCTGCCCACAGCGGACCCGGTAGCGGCACCCTTTCCCGAAGCTCTCTGGTCTCTCGGTGCCCCGAACTACAAAACCTCGTGGGAGAGAGTTTAGCACCCAGGACAAGGAAGGCATATGAAGGGGCGTTCCGTTCCTATTGGTCCTTTTTGGGTTCTGCTAGGGGGGAGCTTTAGGGCCAGGAAGAGCTTGTCGTAAAATTCTTGCTGTCTTTACATCAGGCAGGCAAATCAGTAGCTACGGCCCAGAGGCATCGGGCCGCCATTTCCTTTATGGCAAGGGCTCATGGGATCCAGGACCCGACAGCGTCCTTTGTGGTGCAGAAAGCGCTACGTGGGTGGCAACGCCTTGAGGGTCGCAGAGTAGATGAGAGGCACCCGATAGGCCTGGATAGGTTGGCCCTGTTATTATCCGTACTCCCTGCGACATGTTCATCCCAGTATGAAACAGTGTTATTCCGGGCCGCCTTTGCGTTAGCATTCCATGGGGCAATGCGGGTAAGCAAACTGGTGGCGAAGAACAAGCGGGATACGGTGGGGGGACTGTGCCGAGAGCACATTCAGGTAAAGAGGGAGACGATGACTGTCTCGTTTGTCAGGTCCAAGGCCGATCAGGGTGCGATAGGGGATTGTGTACTCATACATCGGCTTCCCAGATCTCCCATGTGCCCTGTTGTTTGCTTAGAGGAATATTTAGCGCAGAGGGCGTCATCATGGGGGGGGACCTTGTTGAGGCACGCTGATGCCACCCCACTGACGAGGTTTCAGTTCCAGCGGGTGCTTGCAATGGCGCTTTCGGCCGCGGGCTTGAACCCCGGCGAGTTTGGGACCCATTCCTTTCGGATAGGGGCTGCTACTGAGGCTACAGCCAGGGGTCTGAGTGTAGAAAAAGTGAAACGTTTGGGGCGTTGGTCCTCGAATTGTTACAAAAGGTATGTGCGGTTGCACATGTTGTGAAGCTGCTATCATGTACTCACGCTTCTTGTTTTTGTTTGGTTTACAGTTTCGCAAGCTTACGAGGCGGGGCGGACTGTGCAGTCGACCCGACACCTGGGAACCAGCGGTCAAACATCACCGGCTGCGGAAAAAGTGGTGTGGGTCGTGGGCCACTCATACGTGAGGCGTGCCGCGGACGTATTCAAAGCAGGTGACATGATTCACATGGCTGGGGAATACGGGTACAGGGTGACCTTCTACGGAAGGGGCGGGCTCTGTATTGACCAGTTTCAATCCTTTTTCGAGGGCTTGTTAGGGCGGACGAGGTCACCGCCATCTATAATCATAGTCCATCTTGGGGGCAACGATTTGGTGACCACTGGTAGACGACTTCTTCTCGAGGCGATACTTTCCACAGTAAGTTGGTTGGCGAGAAGGGTTCCAGGGTGCACAATTGCATGGTCCCATATGATTCCACGTAGAGTGTGGCGGGGGGCGAATTCGGTTTCTGCTTTAAATCATTCTGTGAAGAAAGTGAATAACAAATTGGGTAGATTGTTTCGTTCAAATGCACTGCATTGTATTCCTCATGGTTGTATCAAGGGGGACAGTATGTATTTGGGTGATGGGGTCCATTTGTCCCGGGTGGGGAATGAGTTACTCATAGGAGACCTCATAGCTTGGCTAAAGAGTTTGAAGCATGACCTTTAGGCAGGAGTTTTGTGGGGGGTCCGGATAGCCGGTCAACTATCCGGCCTGTGGCGGTAAGGTCATGATCGATGAGCAGTAATTGGAAGATCCCTATGGGGGGGGCGTCACCCATTACGGATGGGAGCGCCCGGGGGAGGTGGCCATTGGCCCCTCAACGGGGAGGCGGTCCCTTCTAAGGATGGGCCGCCAAAAGGAAAGGGAAGGCGGTCAAGGCCCCTTCCTGGATAGGAGGGGCTACGGGCCCCTCCTGGGAATTTCCCGGGGCCAGGACACCTGCGACGGCAGATGTGGTAAGTTGTGTGGGGTGGGGAGGGGGGTTTACGCTACCTTCTAGACACCTCACACGAGTCCTCGGACGACCATTAAATGGCGTCGAGTTCATTGGGGCCCCCATCAAGTCAAGGGAAATTGGTAGATGCACATGAGGTACAGCCTCTGTGCGGTCGCCCCTCGCAAGTGGGGGGGGTAATTCTGGTTTAGGGATCTGACATCGGTTAGGACCTTGCCGTTGGCCCTTAACGTTAGGATGTACAATTTCAAGTTAAAATGTTTTGTAGGATGTTAGTTCGGCTAGGAGAACCTTTGTATTAGAAATATGTTAAGGTTAGCCAAACATCGTAATGTGGAAATGAAATTGTACATAATATGAAACTGTTATTTTTAATGTTTTGATTTTGTTTCATATTTTAATAAATACGGCCGGGAGGGTCACTCCCTCCCGCCTTCCAAAAGTTCAGTACGGTTTCCGGTTTCCCATCCTTGGGGATTGTGTCGAGAGGGGGTGGCGGGTATCTCAGCCATATGGAAAGGGGCGACCACTCGGTCCCCCCGAACGTATGGTGGAGTACCCCGATCCCCCCGGGAGGCCATCTTGGGCGGGAGGCGAGTCTCGGCTGGTATGCCCGAAGCGGCGTAGCCGGGGCGCGCTTTTTCCCGCCCTGGAGTGGGTTGTCCTAGGCACTGAAGCCACCAGCCACGCCCCCGGAGGCGGGCAGAGGCGGGTTTACGCCCGCCCGAAGATGGATAAAAGGAGCAACAAGCCAAGAAAGCATCCTCTTGTTCCTGTGCTCTGAAGCTGCACCTCCCCGCTGCACGTGAGCTCGAGACGGAACGAAGAGCCAATTTTGACCCACCCACCAGCCCCTGAAGACAGCAAGTGGTTTTTGAAATAAAGTTTTGATGTGGTAACTCTATTTCTTACAGGTTGTTACGAGTGAAGTGTTACTTGAGTATGCAATAAAGTGACTGGTTCTTTTTCAGTATGTTTTTCGAATAAAGTATTTTGCACTAGTGTTGACCAGTAATCATACGTGAAGCGTTATGGTTGTTTTTTAATTTTAGTAATTCTAGTTAATTGTCGTATTTATTTTGGTCGGGCGGTAAGGTCATGATCGGTGAGCAGTAATTGGAAGATCCCTATGGGGGGGGCGTCACCCATTACCGATGGGAGCGCCCGGGGGAGGTGGCCATTGGCCCCTCAACTGGGAGGTGGTCCCTTCTAAGGATGGACCGCCGAAAGGAAAGGGAAGGCGGTCAAGGCCCCTTCCTGGATAGGAGGGGCTACGGGCCCCATCTGGGAATTTCCCGGGGCCAGGACACCTGCGACGGCAGATGTGGTAAGTTGTGTGGGGTGGGGAGGGGGGTTTACGCTACCTTCTAGACACCTCACACGAGTCCTCGGACGACCATTAAATGGCGTCGAGTTCATTGGGGCCCCCGTCAAGTCAAGGGAAATTGGTAGATGCACATAAGGTACAGCCTCTGTGCGGTCGCCCCTCGCAAGTGGGGGGGGGGTAATTCTGGTTTAGGGATCTGACACCGGTTACGACCTTGCCGTTGGCCCTTAACGTTAGGATGTACAATTTCAAGTTAAAATGTTTTGTAGGATGTTAGTTCGGCTAGGAGAACCTTTGTATTAGAAATATGTTAAGGTTAGCCAAACATCGTAATGTGGAAATGAAATTGTACATAATATGAAACTGTTATTTTTAATGTTTTGATTTTGTTTCATATTTTAATAAATACGGCCGGGAGGGTCACTCCCTCCCGCCTTCCAAAAGTTCAGTACGGTTTCCGGTTTCCCATCCTTGGGGATTGTGTCGAGAGGGGGTGGCGGGTATCTCAGCCATATGAAAATCACTGTAACGTTTCAAGCGACAAAGCTAACGCGGTAAAAATAACTCTCCATTTGCTTTCCTTTAAGAATGTAGATTATCTACCCCACGCATGCGATTCATGATATTTGCATTTGGCAGCGAATACCGACCTTGAATCGGAAGACATGAACAAGAGCTTCATTGTCACATTTAAAACTTAACGTAGCATCTGCTCACACACATATCTTTCACTTAGCTAACATTCACAGAAAACAGCATTGGTGTAAAAAAAAATTGACCTTCCTTTACAATTTGTTCAAATGACTCCCTTATTTTTTAACGCATCCTCCACTTCAAGACAGGCTATTTTTTTGATAACTACTAAGCAATATTTAAGTGACTAGACTGCTAGAAAATTTATCAAGTCATTCTGCTCCTCTTCACTGCATAGCCGGCGACCTATTTCTGTGGAGTTGCTATAGAACCGGCAGTGCTGCGCCGTTTCCTTTACCATCTTGGTAAATTCAAAATGGATGTCCCTCCTGCCTTCGCAAACGAGCCGGACCACTTAGAACTATTTCGACAGAGAATGCTTTTCTACTACGGCACGTTAGCACTCTCAACTTTGAATACTTCATATCGATTATCATTTCGATAATCGTATTTCACCTGTGTGCAGCCTGTATTTCATTGCCTGAGCTGTGATTTCACGTGGGCCCTGGACTTATGTCTCTGCAATTTGGTACCTCCTGAAGAGAATTACAATCACCTCATGAATCCGTTAATTGATCATGAACAGCTTTGTTACAACGGAGGGTTTATGGCCTTTGCAGCGATACAAGGAGTTCTGGGTCATTGGAATATATTCGCAGCGGCGCAAGATTTCCTAACAGAGAGCTACATCGAAAACCCATCAAGCTGTCCTCTGATGGTAAAAGACGCTCCGATAATGACAGATCATGAATGCTCCTTTCCTCTTCTCAATTGGATGGCTGACATGTTTTCAGATAATAACAGTGATTTCCTGTTAGAAGCACTTTCTGCCTACTTTGCCTACACAATGGACGGATAACTCTTTCCTAACAGAGAGCTACATCGAAAACCCACCGAGCTGTCCTCTGATGGTAAAAGAAGCTCCGATAATAACAGATCATGAATACTGCTTTACTCTTTTCCATTGGATAGCTGACATACTTTCAAATGATAACAGTGATTTCCTGTTAGAAGCAGAAGCTACCTACTTTGCCTACACAATGCTTCGATAACTCTTATGCAAGCCATTGACGTTCTCATTTCCTTTTGCCTCCCTATTCTCTTCACGTTCTTTTCCATATTTTCTTATGAAGAACAGACCTATTGGCTTTACTAACAGTGGACATTATGATTTCGTGCTGGTTAAATTTTGGTCTTTTATGTGGACTACATTTTTTTCTTCAGCTACTCGATTTTCAACTTTATTTTTTTACACTCTAATCTCAACAATTCTATTGCATATCTTATCTTATGTTATTTCAAACGTACTCGATGCAAAACTCGCTAATATATGCTACATGTGCCCTAATTAATGTGTAAATATTAAACAAGTTTTTTATAACTGTAAACACCATTTCGCCTCTGAACTGCTTATTTCCGCCTCACACGCCTCTGCTCCTTTAATTTTCTATAAAATTATTTTTTTTAAATACATAACAGAAAAATATGTTCTTTCAACAATATTTCCATTGTTTCTTGTGCTGTATTTCAAATGCAATACTGCAACCTTCAAAAGATATCTCAATACAGTAGTTCTCCTCAATAGTGATTTGCGCACAATCCAACAGATTACATACATGCACCTCTCACCATTTTGTCGCTTTTGGCGCCTTTTTTTCCCCTTACACAGTAACATAACAAAAACTTGATAGTGCTTCGCATGTACACAGCTGATTGATAAACTGATGATGTATAACCACTAGCATTTTCATATATAGTTCCTAAACTGAAAGGCCAGAGACCTTCTTCCATTTATTAAAATATATTATACTTCCTTATAAGAGTGTACAATTTTTTTTGCAAACTATATTCATTTTTCTTCAACTATAGCGTTTGTATTCCATGTACTACTGACAATACCAATTACTGTGTTTTTTGCAATTTCTGTACTCATATTACATAATGATTTGCCTTCAAAACAGTGCATTTCTGAATAAACATTTCAAATATTCACGTTCTCTCTTTTAATCCATAATCTCAACTGAAATGATTATATATTGAAAAACTATTCATGTGTTCCACGTAACCTCAGCTGTACTAACTGAGGACCTTATTTATGAAGACCTTGCGCCGCTGGTGCGTCATTTTTTAAAATGGGAAAAAGTGATGCACCGGTGGCGCAAGGCCTTCATAAATAAAGCCCTGAATGTTTTCTTTTCTCGACCTCACTTACTGATACTAGAACCTGCAAGCCTATAACGGCCCGTGAACTCTTTCTTAGTAGGTCGCGCACCGTACAGACAGTTGTACCTCTGTTGAAAAAAATGTGTTACTGTTACCAAGCACCGCCACAGTTCCGCTTGACTCAGAGTTAATCACTGCTCCCACGCTTCTACAGGCCAGACGCTATGTCGTATTTCTCTCCTTATCACCCTTTCATCTCCACAATAACAAACAGTTCTCCGCCAGCCACCAGAGAACAGAGTCAGATGCAGAGGCACCAACAAGTGAAATACGACATACCCTCTGCTCTGAGAAAGCAACCAAGCGGTAATTGTGAAAGAAAACATTCAGTAGCGCTTTAAAAATACCAATGCAATTATATAATTATTTTTTTGAAAACGTTCCAATTACTTTGATAGGACTATCTGTGTGTGCCTCCACAGCAAACTTCCTCAACCCGGACTGAAGGCAGACACAGACAGACACACAGACAATAAGATAACACAGGGCAACGGAGACGGAAAACAGAAGGTGCATGAAGATGCAGTCAAACAGCAGGACTGAGAGAGATATTTATATACTCCGTTTGCTACCTCAATGTACGAACACATTTACTGCACAAATCTGTGTAGAACCTAATGGTCAAAACTTTTCATTTTATTTCACTCGACCACCTCCCTTTCTCACCCCACCAGTGCAAACCGCGACCACAAACCGCACTTTAATTTTGTCGTCTAACAAAAACTGTGTGAATACCTTAATCATTACCACTTTAGCCCCCTTCCCCCTCCCTCTCGCCCCACCCCCATCAGTGCAGGCCACGGCCACCAACCAGCCTGAAATTTTGTCGACTGACAAAAAGTTTACGAATTCCATTAGCATTTTTTGACGACGGTATCACTAGTAATTTACCATTTCTCTCTCTTTCTGCATTATCTGTCTGTCTGCTAATATAATTTCTTCACTTCCTGAACAACTTCTCTCATTATATATAAACGCTTAAAAATTTCAAAAATAATTACTCTCTATATTAAAAATATTTTTTACTGCGTATTCAACATTTAAATGTTATGTTATTTATTTTTTTATATAGCGCACGGATGCCGCAGCTAAGAGGCGTCCCGGCGCTTGGAGATCAGAATAACACAACACGAGTAAGAAGGCTAGACAGGAAACAGACTAGACTGTGGAGAAGAGAAAGGTCTTCAAGGTCTTCCTAAAAAGAAACAGATCTGGGATTGAACGGAGTGGAGCTGGAAGCGAATTCCAAAGGGCAGCCGCCAGCACTGAAAACGAGCGACCACCCATTCTAGCCCTTTTAAAGCGGGGCACTATGGCAAGGTTCAGTCCAGCAGAGCGAAGAGATCTAGCAGGAGCATAGTGCAGAATAGTCTGTGAGAGGATCAGGGGAGAGGCTAGGTTAAGAATTTTAAAAGTTAAGCAGAGGGCTTTAAACTTAACTCTTTTCTCAATCGGAAGCCAATGAAGATTCCGGATGGTTTGGCGAGCTGAGACAAATTGAAGAAATTACTTTTAGAAATACAACACATTATGACAGCCAAAAATTAGTTATTACGAGGAAAATCAATCATTGTTTGTGATTAAACTATATTTTACGGTACATGACAAAACAAACTGTTACAGACTTACCTTTACCAATGCTTTGTACGATGTACAACAGTGACAGACACAAAACAGATATTCGTTTGACGGAACTGTCTATTAAGCTTCTATCACTGCAACCAAAATTCAATGGCACAGATATCCAGTCAATACACACTCATATAACTCTCTTCAGCCAATCACATTTCGTCACGCAAAATTGTAAAATCAAATTTACATTTCAATTGGTTGTCCTTCACAATATTTTCAATCTCACGTGAAAGTCACCCATCACCAACTGCCATCTCCGGCTGTTTCCATGGTAACACCTCATTCTGCACCTGGCTGAAGGCACAGGTCAAAAGTTCATGTCTCAACGTTCTACAGCAAACTAAGAAGACTGTTTTCCCTCCAGAAACACCTGCCAATCCACAGCTCTGTTACATGTCATTTTTTTCACACCCAATAGTACTTTTCGTTTAACATAAACATTAACATGCAACGTACTCTTCAATCTCCACTTATTACAATCAACCAATCATTTTTATTTTTTTAACCACACCCAGCCTCATCCTTTTTTTTATCCTGACTTTCAGCTTCTAACTACCATTCCACTTCCAGAACCGATCGGAGGACGACTACATATCCCTTGAAAATGAAGGTCTGGCTAATAGGACACAGTTATATTCACTGGAGTGAAAAATATGCAGCAAGCAGACGAATTTGCAACCTTGGTTTAACAAATGTACACATAACGTGGATTGGGCAAAGAGGATTGAAATGTCACCAATTGATTCCATTGGTGAAAACTTTTATGCATCTCCCAGAACCAGACCTTATAATTGTGCACTGTGGTGGGAACGATCTAGGCACAATCACTGGGGTAGGTCTGGAAATGCTTCTAAAAGACACCTTTCGACAATTGATGACACTTTTTCCTCGAACTGCCTTGGTATATTCCAATATATGCCAAAGACAGAAATGGAATTGGTCCAATCAACATTGTGCACAAATTGAGAAAGCAAGGAGACATGTAAATAAATCTGTTTCTGCTTTCCTCAGAGATTATAGCATGGGTTCTATTTACCACAACAACTTGCGTTACCACATGCAAGACGTCTATAGGAGAGACGGTGTTCATTTCACGAATGAGGGAAACAGAATCTTCCTCTGCAACATCAGGCTCTGCATCGGTACTTACTTATAAATACAGAAAGCACTCAATTAACACAAGGGCTCTTTTCAGAGCCACCTTATATCTAAGCACTCAAACTTCTGATTTATCTCCATTTTCACACTCTTGTAAATAGGTGTGCGCGACCGGGTGCGCGCACCACGCAACTTTAAAAAAAATATATATATTTTTTTCGCGTTTAAGGGCCTTACTGCACACCCCGAGAAAACCTACGCAGCAAGACTATCTCTACCTTCTCCCCTTTCCATGTTTCAACGCTTTGAAAAGAACAATATATTTACTCGCAGTGACAAAATGGCAGTCAACACTTCCTGATTTCCTTCTAATCGAACGTTAACAGACGTCACGCAGCAGAAAAAAATTCCGCTCACGGGTAGCCGCTTGGGTGCGCGCACCCGTGCGCACCTATAGATATATAATTGACTTTAACTTTAATTTTCTCAGCAACTACTGAACGGATTTACACCATTCCAAAAATGCATAATCTGCGAGCCGAACTCTACAGTTTTGCCAAATTTCTTATAAATCCATTCAGCCATTCGACCTGTAGCCGTGTCTAAACGTACTATGGAAAATAACATGGAGAAAACACGTTTTGGGACCCCCCTTTTATCTCAGCCCCCACTTGACCAATCCCCCCCAAACTTTCAGGGAAGGAGCACAGCAGACCGAGCCATCTTATTTGAGAAATTCACAAAGATTCATCCACCAGGGCCAAAGTTAATCCAAATAGAATGTTGAGGATTTCCTATGGAAACTAGGTGCTAACTATAACTACCTACTGGCGACCGGCAGTAGGTATATATATATATATATATATATATATATATATATATATATATATATATATATATATATATATATATATATATATATATACGAACAAAGTTTCTCCCAATCCAAAGAACAGCACAGGCTACTTTCTGGATGCTTCAAAGTGTTTTTATTAGAGGCACGAAATCAGCAGCTCCCTACCGACGCGTTTCGCCACTAAGGCTTAGTGGCGAAACGCGTCGGTAAGGAGCTGCTGATTTCGTGCCTCTAATAAAAACACTTCGAAGCATCCAGAAATTAGCCTGTGCTGTTCTTCGGATTGGGAGAAACTTTGTTCGTGTAAATTAAGGGTGTCTGGCACCCACACAGGCTCGCCGTGATATGAGACGAGGAACAGCCAGGAAAGGTTGTTTATATATATATATATATATATATATATATATATATATATATATATATATATATATATATATATATATATATTACCTACTGGCTATCGCCAGTAGGTATATATAGTTAGAATTTTTTCTCTATGGGACTTTTGAAAATTCTATGTCTAATAACTTTGGCGTTTGTGGACGGAATCGGCTGAAATTTTCAGGAAAATGGAACATTTTGTTTCTGAGCAGCCCCTGAAAATTTGGTGGGGTTTCGTCAAGGGGGGGCTGAGAAAAAAGGGGGGTCCCAAAACGCGTTTTTTGCATTGAGTTTTCCATAGGGCGGTTGGACTCACTTTTAGCTCGAACGGCTGAATGGATTTGCACGAAACTTGGCAAAATTGTAGGGACTGTTAGCCCGATGTGCCTTTGCTAGGTCTCAATATATGTGCTCCAGTAGTTTTTGAGAAATAACGTTCAAACCAAGATATATATCTGTAACAGCGCTCTGGGCAGCGATCCGGTCCGCTTACTTTTCGCTTATCGGAACTTTGCGCGCAGAAAGCTGATTGGCTCTCCGGTGTCTGTCAACATTCTAAACAGTCCGGAGCGGACGCCATCTTGTCTCTCGGTAGGATCGAGAGAGAAGAAGAGGTGGAAAACGAAGGGGAATTTAATGAAAGGGGGCAAGGTATCCCCCTCTTGACCCCCTAGGAATGTTGTTGGGGTTATTAAAGGGTCCCGTGGGGAAAATAAAAAAAAATGATTTTTCACGGTAGAAGCGCGGCCGCGAACTGGTAGCGAAACGGGAATTCGCCATTTTGTGCTTCGTTAATTAAATTACTAGTTATAAGTGGGTGCGGGAGACGTATCCTAATCCCCTATGTTTCCTGAGGGTGGCTGAGGAGGCTGATATATGTTGATACATCTCTTCCAGCGGCTGTGCGTGAGCTTTTTTTTTTTTTTTGCTGCGTGACAGTCCGGAGCGGCCGCCATCTTGTCTCTCGGTAGGATCGAGAGAGAAGAAAAGGTGAAAAACTAAGGGGGAATTTAATGAAAGGGGGCAAGGTATCCCCCTCTTGACCCCCTAGGAATGTTGTTGGGGTTATTAAAGGGTCCCGTGGGGAAAAAAAAAAAAAAATGATTTTTCACGGTAGAAGCGCTTCACGGGCCGCGAACTGGGCCGCAAACTGGTAGCGAAACGGGAATTCGCCATTTTGTGCTTCGTTAATTAAAGTACTAGGTATAAGGGGGTGCGGGAGACGTATCCTAATCCCCTATGTTTCCTGAGGGTGGCTGAGGAGGCTGATATATGTTGATACATCTCTTCCAGCGGCTGCGCCATCTTGCCTTTTTTCGAATGCCACAATTTTGTCGTGCACGGCAGCCATTTTAGATGCCAGGCTGGTCCCAGGCTATCACCTAACCCTGCGGATGTAGTTTATGGCCCCAGCTGTAGAGAATTCAGACATGCCAATCCTCCTGATTCAGGCGTGTGACTACTGATTTCAGTGCTAGTCTCCCGCCTCCCGATTTCTGCAAGCAAAAACCCGGGGGCATATTACGAACAACTAGCGATAATTTTTGTCTCTAACTTGTTTAGAGACAAAAATTATCGCCGCACATCGGCGATTTTTATCGCAGATAAACCTTGCTATTATCGCAGAAAAGTCAGCGATATTCATGTATTATCGACCTAATGCTCTTAGCCATGTTATCCACCTCCCATTGGATAACATGGCTAAGAACTGCTCAGGGCAGGTGTTAGATTTTGGAGATATTCGCGCTTAGCGCGAATATCTCCAAAAGTTGGTAATAGAAGGTAGCGATGTTAGGGACTGTTTCCAGTCGCTAACATCTTGGCACGCCACTTTGCATGTCATTAGTGATAAGTATCACTGACATGCAAAGCGGGGCCCAAGATGGTCGCTATCTCCTTTTAGCTGTCACTAACTGGTGTTAGCGACAGCTTGGTAATAGGGAAAAAATTTTATCTCCGCTTTCATGGCTTTTAAAGCCAAAAAAGCGGAGATAAACCCCCTTGATAATATGCCCCACGATTCCTTGGGGGTTTCAGCTGACAGGGCTTGGTATTGTGTTACATGGTAATTTTTCCATGAAACGTCAGAGGGTCGATGCAGGGGTTCTAGAAGAGGTGGTAAACCATTTAAGCCTCATGAACAAGCGCATGGTCTTTTAAAGATTTGTGAAGTACTCGGGCGGCGGTGTGTGTGTGCCCTCTTTCAGGAGCGGGCGGGGGGGCACTGCCAGCAACTTGCCAGGTCAGGTAGTGTTCAACACGTGCATCACCCTTTCTCTGCCTGCTATTGCGCTCCATGCTTCGGAAAGGTAAGAAAAAGAACGTGCATTTGAGTTTGAAATGTCCGATCCTGCAGCAGCACACTTCCAAAGCCCACACATGACAATAACCCGATTCAAGGCCCCATTCACCCGTTTTAAAAAAAAATAGATAACACTCCAAGAAAGTAAGGTTATAAAACTTTATTAACTACTAACTTTAACGAACGGAACAAAAACTAAAAACATTTAAACATTTCTCAACACAAAAAGCAACAATGGTTAGAAGCTGTCTTTTGTGCGAATAGTCCCAAGGCAGCACAACGTGCAGAGTTCTGGACGGCACCCAGGTGATGTCGCCTGGGTGCCGCACTGGTTTAGGGATCCTACAATGCTGCTCCGAAAATTGGCGTGGGGCGTCCCGGGTGGGGCGGGGGGAGGCCTCGTCAGTAGCGGTCTGTTGTGCGAATAGTCCCAAGGCAGCACAACGTGCAGAGTTCTGGACGGCACCCAGGTGATGTCGCCTGGGTGCCGCACTGGTTTAGGGATCCTACAATGCAGCACAGAAAAACAGCGTGGGGCGTCCCGGGTGGTGCGGGGGGAGGCCTCGTCAGTAGCGGTCTGTGTCCAGTGTCACATGGCTGACACAACATGTACGACAGGCACCCAGGTGATGTCCAGTAAACTGCCGCACTGGTTTTGGTATCCTACAATGCTGCTCCGAAAATTGGTGTGCGACGGCCCGGGGGGGGGGGGCGTGGGGGAGCCGGCGTGAACGGGCCTCCCCAGGTGGCGGCCATCTAGCTGAGTTGCGCTCGCTCTTGCGTACACAGCGTCTCGCTCACCATGTTGTTGAGTTGCTCCCACTCTTGCAGTGCAGCGATAGGCGGCTGCCACATGGCTCTTAAAATGGCGGACAGCTCCTCGGTTTTAGGCCTGGTCCACTGAAATGGCCCTGGGACACTTTGGAACTCGGACGCTTGCCTGCTAGGGCTTGAGCTCCATTCACGAAAAGCGTCCCCTCAGCCGTGAAGATTGTATAAAAGTCTTGGGGGGCCCCCGACTCCCGCAGGCTTCCGGTGGGGAGCGGCTGCCATGATTGCTCGCGGAATGACCACGACGGAGCCACGAGATGGTGGTGCTCTCATGCTGACGCCAGCTTCAGTCTGAATGATCCAGAAACAAGGTGGTGCTTTCATCGTTTGGGAAAAAAAAATGTTCTAAACCAATGAAAAGTGTTATTTTTAGGTCATATGACCAAGCCTTCCATCTTTAGGAAACCAAAAGTAAAATGAACCAATGAAAAGTTTTATAAACAAGTCACATGACCTGTTATGCGGCATAGGGCTACAAAAAGCTTAGAAAATCCGTTGGCACGTGAGGCGGCGTCAGTAGCGGACCGATGTGCGAATAGGCCGAAGGCAGCACAACGGGCCGAGATCCGGATGGTACCGAGGTGGTGTCCAGCAAATTGCCGCACTGGTGTGGCCATCCTACAATGCTGCGCCGAAAGACGGCGTGTCCAGCTGAGTTGCGGTCACTGTTGCGGTACAGTGACTCGAACGCGCCGAGATCCGGATGGCACCGAGGTGGTGTCCAGCTAATTGCCGCACTGGTGTGGCCATCCTACAATGCTGCGCCGAAAGACGGCGTGTCCAGCTGAATTGCGGTCACTGTTGCGGTACAGTGACTCGAACGCGCCGAGATCCGGATGGCACCGAGGTGGTGTCCAGCAAATTGCCGCACTGGTGTGGCCATCCTACAATGCTGCGCCAAAAGACGGCGTGTCCAGCTGAATTGCGGTCACTGTTGCGGTACAGTGACTCGAACGCGCCGAGATCCGGATGGCACCGAGGTGGTGTCCAGCAAATTGCCGCACTGGTGTGGCATCCTACAATGCTGCGCCGAAAGACGGCGTGTCCAGCTGAGTTGCGGTCACTGTTGCGGTACAGTGAGTCGAACGCGCCGAGATCTGGATGGCCCCGATGTTGTGTCCAGCAAGTTGCCGCACTGGTGTGGCCATCCTACAATGCTGCGCCGAAAGTCGGCGTGGGGTGCCCCGTTGGCTTATGAGGTGATGTCAGTAGTGGACCGATGTGTGAATAGGTCGGAACCAGCACAAGGCACCAAGATCCGAATGGCAAGTCCTGGATGTTGAGTGCCTCAGTTGAGATTTCTGAGCAGTGCTTGTAAGACTGTCTGAAGCTTATTTGCACCTGCTGCAGCTTCACTAGGTCCGGCGGAACTTTTTGCCTTTTCCTTTCTGCTTCTTTTCCTACAATGCGTTTCATCTGAAGACACGACCAGGTCCCTGAATGTGTGCAGGGGGACGCTATTGATTGAATGAACGCGCCGAGATCTGGATGGCACCGAGGTGGTGTCCAGCAAATTGCCGCACTGGTGTGGCCATCCTACAATGCTGCGCCGAAAGTCGGCGTGGGGTGCCCCGTTGGTTTATGAGGTGATGTCAGTAGTGGACCGATGTGTGAATAGGTCGGAACCAGCACAAGGCGCCCTGCACTGTTGAGCCTTTTTCAATGCCTGTTTTTTGTTGTTTCCCCTCCATCAAAAACAAAACAAAAATACAAGGCGCCAAGATCCGAATGGCAAGTCCTGGATGTTGAGTGCCTCAGTTGAGAGTTCTGAGCAGTGCTTGTAAGACTGTCTGAAGCTTATTTGCACCTGCTGCAGCTTCACTAGGTCCGGCGGAACTTTTTTCCTTTTCCTTTCTGCTTCTTTTCCTACAATGCGTTTCATCTGAAGACACGACCAGGTCCCTGAATGTGTGCAGGGGGACGCTATTGATTGAATGAAAATGGCGGCTTGACACAAAGCTGACTCAAGCGTTACTGTTGGTGCTATACAGACAAAAATTGGTTTTCAGTTTGTACATTCTTCAGGTTTTTTTTTTCCATCCAAGTCTGATTGAGAGTTTGTAGAAAAATGGCTTCAGATTTTCCACATACTACTCTTCAACATTCTTCCTAAATGTAACAATGTGAAACTCACTAGGAGAACGGCTGTTTCTGTTTCCTTTCAAAATGCTGCCACCAATATTTTCTGAATGGAAGACACCATCTTGTAGCATAAAGGGCCGAAAGGGGTTCTGGTCTGGCCGATGGTTGGTGGAGACATTTTGACTATATCTTGGACCTGCCCGGCCTCGCCCAAAATGGCGCCGGTATAAATGGGACTCGTAACTCCTTGCCCGCAAATGTATATCTAGAAAATGTTATTGTAAGTGGCCCTGTCGTATTTTAATTACAAAATGTACGTCCACCGATTCCGCAACTGTTAGACACCTTTGTTCTTGTCACCTAATGGCCCGCTCGTTACGTTCTTCTACAGTGTAAATGTCTCCTCATCATATACGATTTCAGTTTGCTCCGTGGCCGGCCCACGTGGTTATAGGCCCGTATTTGTATACTGACATTTTCACAATAAAGGTTTTTAAAACAAAACACGGTAGTAGTATTTTCATTTGTAAAGTTTTTACTTTTAGTGACTGTTTTCGAATCAGTAAAAGGCAAGTGAAATAAAGCAGTCCAATTACATGACGGATAAAAGGTATAATATGTAGGAACGCAGTAAAGATAAATGGTCAAGGGCAGTTGTGTTTTTCATGTCTGCAACATAAAGTGATCGATAAGAATCTGATAATCAGGCGTATCGGCGACTAAGACAGCAGGCCGAATCTCTTTCACTCAACGGCTCCGTCATGGAAGGAAGAAACGCCCTTTTTCTCGAAAAAGGAATATATTTTACTTGCAAGACAGTTGTAAATTTTCCGGGAAAGTACATTAGCCTGGAATATTATAACATATGTTTGAAAAAAAAATATTGTTCGAAAATAATAAAAAGCGTAATTTTTAGGTCATATGACCAAGCTTTTCATCATTAAATTAACAAAAGTAAAATGAACCAATGAAAAGTTTTATTAACAAGTCACATGACCTGTTATGCTTACGTTACGCGCTGCGCGCCGCGCCTCGGATCACTTCCGGGTGCGCTAACGCGGCGTGTCATAAAACGCATTACGCGACAACGTAGGTCAAGAATATAGTCTAAATGTCTCCACCAACCAGCGTTCAGAACACAACCCCTTTCAGCAGTCCAAAAAGTTCTGTTAAATGACAACAGAGGGGACAGGCAACAAGAACCATCAGTCAAAGAGGGGAGGGCAAGTTCTTCTCTTCCGGGTCATGTTGGGGCGCTACCGGAACTGATCGAATTGGTAGTCTACAGTGTTTCTGGATGTTTCAGACTAAAGCTGGCGTCAGCATGAGACCACTACCATCTCGTAGCTCCGTCGTGGCCATTCCACGAGCAATCATGGCAGCCGCTCCCCACCAGAAGCCTGCGGGAGTCGGAGGCCCCCAAGACTTTTGTAGAATCTTCACGGCTGAGGGGACGCTTTTCGAGAATGGGACCCAAGCCCTAGCAGACAAGCGTCCGAGTTCCAAGGTGTCCCAGGGCCATTTTAGTGGACCAGGCCCAAAACCGAAGAGCCGGCCGCCATTTTGAGAGTCCTGTGGCAGCCGCCTATCGCTGCACCGCAAGAGCGGGCGCATCTCAACTACATGGTGAGCGAGACGCTGTAGTCGCAAGAGCGGGCGGTAAACAGCTGAATGGCGGAAGAGGCACAGTGTAGCAAAAGCGGGCGGAATGGCAACTAAAACGATAAAGGGGCGCCCCACTACAGCTTGTCTTCAGGTCAAACGGATTGTGGGACAAGGTCCAGAATTGAAGAGTCATCAAAAGGCAAAAAGTTCCGCCGGACCCCGGGAGCCGGCCGCCTATGTCGGGGGCGATCTCAGGCTACACCAGTGCTATAAGACTTGGGGAGGGTGTCGGAGCCAAGCGTCTTCTCCGAGTCCATGGCCATCACACCGCCCCTCAGGGGCCTCCGTCAAGCTGTTTAGGAAGGTAACATATCACATTGTTTTCTAATGCAGTCAGGTCCACAAACGACACTCACTTACTTTGAGAATAGTGAAGCTGCAGTAGGTGGAAATAAGCTTCAGACAGTGTTACAAGCACTGCTCAGAACTCTTAACTATGGCACCCAACATCCAGAACTTATGCTATTTGAGAATGGTAGTGACATCGAAGCATCTCAGGGACCAAAACCATTAACGTACTTTCACGTATGAAAATCTTACTTGGGGAGGGGGCAGGAGCGAAGCGCCCCCTCCCAGTCAGCGCCACCACACCGTATGTTGAAAATCTGAAGCCATCGTTCTACAAAGTCAACCAAACTTGGATTGAAAAATCTAGAAAAATGTACAAACTGAAAACCAGTTTTGGTCTGCATAGCATCAGTAACAACGCTTGAGTCAGCTTTGTGTCAAGCCGCCATTTTGATTCAATAAAGCACAGGCATTGAAAAAGGCTGAAATTCAGAACTCTAAACTATGGCACCCAACATCCAGGAGCTTGCCATCCGGATCTTGGAGCCTTGTGCTGTTTTCGATCTATTCACACATCGGTCCACTACTGACATCATCTTATAAACCAACGTTATGTAAATAGTTTTTTAATAAAATGTTTTACCCTGTTTCTTTGCTGGTGTGTTGTCTATATTTTTAATATTTGCATAGGGTTTGTCGTTATTTTGTGCGGGATGGGTGATGGAGCCGAGCTTTCTTGCAGCCCTCATGGTGTGGAGCTCAGTTCATCTCACTATTTTCGTATTTCTCATGAAGGGTTGTTCCTAATATTTCTATTTTAGCGAGGTCAAAAAGAGATCCAATTAGTGGCCTACTGATTTTGCTCGATTACTTTTATTTTTTTACACGATTTTTCACTATCTGCAAAGACTAAACAGAGTATTGCGACTTTGTGCTTGTTTGTAAATAGAGAATGATCCAAAGAGAACCAATTCTAAAACAGTAAATGCTTGGACAACAATCAATCAAATGGAGAGACAAGGAGGCACGACGGATTACAACGGGGGTAAAGGCCTGCGTTAACTACCCTTCAGTATCTGCAAAGAGAGAGTACTACTAAGGCAAAAGAGGGGAGGGGGGGGGTGCAGCGTTCAAAGCACATCAGCGTGCATAAATACGAAAATGTTTTTATCTATCACGTACTTGACATTTTAAAGCTTTTCATATTTGCTATTAAAAAACCAATGAAATTCACAGAAAAAACCATAGGTTATAGTGGATATATAGTTAGGAATTTGCATTTACAAAACCTTGAAAATTCAATGAAAAAACCATAGGTTATAGGCCATATATAGTTAGGAATTCGCATTTACAAAACCTTATTTTACTCGCATAAAACCATTGAAATTCCATATATAGTTAGAAGCGCTAACTATATATTGCGCACCCGCAATCCACTGCTGATGATGTCACATATTACATCATTCATGACATGGTCAGTGACATCACTGATGACATCACTGATGACATCTCAAATGACATCACTGATGACAACTCAAATGACATCACTGATGACATCTCAAATGACATCACTGATGACATCACTGATGACAACTCAAATGACATCACTGATGACATCTCATTTGTCATCACTGATCACATCACTCATGTGATAATACAATGAACCTCTTCAGACTCTAATATAACCTTACATACACTCAGTATAAACAGACACTCACAGACTGTCACTCATCCATGGAGTTACTCACACACCTAGTCAGTCATGCAAAGAATCAATCACACCTCCATTTCCTCAACTATAAAGTTATACACATCTTACTTATTCAAACATATAATAACACATATTTATTCTCTTATATAATCCCTGATACAAGCTCACAGTGATCGATACAGCCACTCACACATTCATTGGCTCTTATGTTCAGTTATTTATATATCTCAACTCTCACATGTATTGTGTTTTAGATACGTACTTACTTGCACATGTAGCAATGAGAAATCCATTCACTCACCAACACACCCATGCACAGTCAACCGCCCATATAGCTGTTTCCACATGCACTCTTGAACTCATACTCCTAGTGAATCAACTGCTTACACATCTATGCACAGAGTCACGCACCTCCCAGCCACCCACACACACACTCAGCCTCCCATTCAAATACTTGGGCAACCAATCAATAACCCATATGGCCACTCTTATAGCTACTGATCAACACATGCAGCAGCTTACACAACAACAAACATACTGATGCACAAATTAAGACAGTTTAGTCACTAACCCATGCACTCAGTGAGACACATTTAATCACTCACTCATACAGTCAGTCATGCACCTACTAAATTCTTCATCCAGACACTTATACATCCACTCATTCTTCAATATGTGAAACATATTTAAACTTTACAGACACATACAATCACTGGATGTTGTGATCAGTGATGTCATCAGTGATGTCATTTGAGATGTCATCAGTGATGTCATCAGTGATGTCACTGACCATGTCATGAATGATGTAATATGTGACATCATCAGCAGTGGATTGCGGGTGCGCAATATATAGTTAGCGCTTCTAACTATATATGGAATTTCAATGGTTTTATGCGAGTAAAATAAGGTTTTGTAAATGCGAATTCCTAACTATATATGGCCTATAACCTATGGTTTTTTCATTGAATATATATATATATATATATATATATATATATATATATATATATATATATATATATATATATATATATATATATATATATATATATATATATATATATATATATATATATATATATATATATATATTTAAAGCTATTCACTTAGTCTCTTTGGTGCTGTAATTGTTTGACCTGAAAGTGATTTGTGAAGTTGAGCACTGCCACCATCATGATCCAAGATCTGCTGTGATGGTGAAAAGGCAGCAGCAGCCACTGGTGTTTCTGAATCCATCCCTCCTTCATCATGGAGAACTGGAACATAATGAATTAAATGCCGAAAGTGAGAAGAATCTATGGAAATAGACTTCCTTGGGCGCTGTGGAGTCAACATGTATCCTTTGGCCGAAACCACTTGAAAAGGTTCTGCATCAATGGAAGCACCCGGTTTTCTTTTCCACATGTGACGTGCGAGCACTCTGTCTTCTCTCTGGAAGATGATGTTTTCGCATGTCATCTTCGATCAGCATATGTTTTTATCTTTTGTTTCTCATATGAGTCTCTTCTCTTTCTCTCTGACTGGTCCACTGAGATTTCTTGGTTGTCATTGCTCTTCTGAACATCAATGTCATTGAAATTTGACCAGTGGTTGAGTGAGGCATTGAATGGTAAGCTGTCAATGTAGAGTTTAACACAGTTTGTAAATTGAGCTTCTCAAGGGTAGCATACTGCACAGCATTCTTAAGCCTGTTGCCAAATCTTTCAACCAGTCCATTGACCTTCAGCCACATAGGAGTGCTCTTTTGAAGCTTTATGTTCAGATGCTCTAAGAAGTCTTTGAAGTCCCGACTATGGAAAGTCGGGTCATTGTCAGACTTTAGTATGGCTGGAACACCCCAGGTCACAAAGATGCCATACAGTCTCTCAATGACTTGGTCTTGAGTGGTAGACCAGAGATACAAAATTAATGGAAATTGCCAGTGGTCATCGACAATCACCATAAGGTGATGTCCGAAGTCGAGTGTTGCAAAAAAAGTCATTGGCAATTTTCTTCAGGGCATGCTTCGGGAGTTCAGGCATATTTAGAGTGTGTTGAGTAGATCTTATAGAAAGATAGCTGCATAGATAGCCGACTTTTAATTCCTTCTCAACCCGCTCATCGAGATATGGAAACCAGACTCCAATATCCTTTGTGTGCCACTTCAATCATTTTCTGCCACAGACTCTCTGGGATCAAGATTGTGGACCATCGCATTATAACTCCCTCTTTAATTAGCGACAGTTCATCTTTGATATTTTTGATATTTACCCTCACTGTTGAGAGCTCGAGTGTGCTGGTTCCATGACTGATGTGCAATTATATCTTTCAAATTTAACATGTCATTAGCGTGGCTCACAGCAGTGATAATCTGAGCTAAAGAAATTACACCTAGTCTGCTTGATTTTACGATAAAGTTGATATAAGCTTCAGCTGACTTGGATGGAGTTACTTGAACTTTATAGGTCACTCTGGAAAAGTAGTCAGCAGGGTTCTGATCCTTTCCTATACAATGCACAGTGTTATAATTGTACTCTTGTAGCCGTAGTGTCCAACTTCTAATGCAAGAAGGCATCTTGGCCTTTGGATTGCCAAATATTGTTAGTAAAGCTTGATGATAATTTCCCAGGGTGAAAGGCTTTCTGTACAGAAATACATGGACGTGTTCACATGCCAAATATCATGGCAACACTTTCATTATCAGGTTGTGAGTAAGCATGTTCTGGTTGGGGCAAACACCACAATATGCCTTCAAGTATTCGGGTGGCCTTTGTGCTGTGCATGGATAGCACCTAACCCAACTGGGCTAGTATCAAGAACAACCTCTGTTTGAAGTTTGGATTGAAATAAAACATTTCAATAGAATTCTCAATGCTTGATTTTCTTAAAACTGTTCTCACATTCAAATGATGATTGAAATGAAACATTCCTTTTTGTCAACTATCTTAATGGAGCACTTACAGTGGCAATGTCTTTTATGTATCGAGAACAGTTTTGAGCATGCCAAGAAATGAGCGCACCATTGAAACATCTTGTGGGGGATAAGCATGTGACAGATTTTGTGCTTCAGCAGGATTAGGTGTCATACCCACATCAGAAAAGATATGGCAAAAGAACTGTTACCTTTTCTCATGGAACTCACATTTATCTGCATTCAAAGTCAAACCTGCATCAGCCAGTAAATGACATACTTGTGTGAGAGCTATCTCGTGCTCTTTGTGGGTATCTCCAAAATCTAATATGTCATCTTTATAATTGAACTCATTCATGACAGGCTCTATGATACGTCAAATGATGTCTTCAAAAAGTTCAGCAGCTGATGAGACACCACAGCTTATCCTTTTGTATCAAAACAGACCAACATGTGTAGAAAAGGTTGTAATATGCCTGAAGTTTTTTCCAGTTCCAATTGATGATAACCTTTATTCAAATAAGGGCAAGAGGAAACCTTTGCACCATTTTATTGTGTTATCATATCAGCAATGTGTGAACCTGGATATCCTTCTTGCTCAATTGCCTTATTCATCTTATGCATGCCAATGCATATGTGTACCTCTCCTTCACTGTCCTTTTTGGGCACTACAATGATGAGAGAAACCCATGGCGTTGTACGAGTAGAACACTCACTTATAGTAACATTTCAAGTTCTTTTTAAACAAAATCCTGTAAATTAAACAAAATTCACCTATGTTGTTGAACAACAGAATGGATGTCCTCAATAATATGCAACTTTACTTTTATAGTCTTAAACTTTCCAAAATCATGAAACAAGAAAGGGAACTGACTTACTATTTCATGGTGAGCATTCATGCTGTAGTTCAAGGACATCCGTTCAATTTCAGCAGCTGCACTGAAGCTGCGTAGACAGCACTTGACACTGTCTGTCCTTTGAAACCCATGGATGGGTGCTTGCACCTTTGTTCTCCTGTGTTTCATCATTGCTACAAATGAACCTTGACTTTTTAAAGGCCCATGTATACACTTTGGTTTTCAATGGCATAAGTTGTGGTATGGGATTCAATTTATTATATTTATCCTCAGGCTTAATGTCTATCACTGCACCACTGTTGTTGAAAGGTATTGAACAACCATTTACTTTCAGTGTCATTACTGGACAATGTTTGAATGACTTTGTTGCCTTGGTATGTCGACTTGTCTTCAACTGACATTTTTCTTCACATGCAGCCAGTAAAAACTGAGCACACATTTCTGAAATAAACAACAACATTGCACAACCATCTTCTTCACTTTTTCTATATACTGATATGGTGGAACTGTTTGATGATGATTTAGCTTGCAATCGACTTTGTTCAAGTTCGTTTTGTCGTAACTGACGTCTCTGCTTGGCCACATGGGTGGACACCGAACGTTGCTTCTGAAACGTTCTGATAGCCATTTTGCATTTGCACCATGACACACTTGTTTTTCCCTGTGTTTTGCACACTGTCATGAAGCCCTTACATATCTATTCAATGGCGGGACATTTGCTATTTTGTGAAAACAAAAATCCACATCTAAAAACATAACTTCGTTTTACGTGGACATCACCTTGTGTCTTTCAGCCCTTTGCTTTGGCTTGCTTTTCACACTCATGACTCATTTATTCAGGGTACCTCCAGCCTCCAGGTCAGCAGCTTTCCAACTGGCACTCTCTTCAGCTCTAGCAGCCATTAACACGCATTCCAGACCATTTTCTTTCAGCATTTACAGTCTGAACGAATCAGACAAACATCCACCGACTTATGACTCCATCATAAATTCATTGAATTATAGTGTTTGATGAGTGTGTCTCAAGTCTATCCATAAATTCATCAATGATTTCACCAACTTTCTGTTGTTCTGCGATCTCCGTCCATCATCTCCTTATGTTTGCTTTGTTCTCCCTAAGTTGGCAGGGTATGCCCAAACGTGGGTCCCTTGCTCACTTTGCCACTAGATTCAAGCTAGCCTGGCTGATGAAGGGTGTTACCCAGAAACCGGTCCCAGGATACTTGTTTCCGGTTCAGGGAAGACCTAGCTTGGCAGTTCAGGCTGGACTGTTCCCATGAGGCACAGGGTCAAGGCTGATTTGCATATAGCCGGGTCTGGGCTGAGGGGGCGAAGTGAGCTAATAAATGATGATGGATTCAACCCAGATCTGTGAATGGGGAAGAGTGTCTTAAAAATATCAGTGCTCCATCCATTATCTCCTTGTGTTTGCTTTGTTCACCCTAAGTTGGCAGGGTATGCTCAGACGAGGGTCCCTTGCTCACTTTGTCACTGGATTCAAGCTAGCGTGGCTTATGAAGGTTGTTATACAGAAACCCTTCCCAGGATGCTTGGTTCCGGTTCAGGTAAGACCTGGCTTGGCAGTTCAGGCTGGACTGTTCCCATGAGGCACAGGGTCAAGACTGATTTGCATATAGATGGGTCTGAGCTGAGGCAGCGAAGTGAGCTAAAGAATGATGATGGATTTCACCCAGATCTGTGACTTGGGGTGAGTGTCTAAAAAGTTTCAGCGCTCCATCCATTATCTCCCTGTGCTTGCTTTGTTTTCTATGGTTCCCAGATGCACATGATACATGAGTCACTCATTCCAACTGCTTGGGCTAGAACCAGATCCCAAACTTTAATCTGCTTAATGTTGTTGTTCAGTTTCTGCCACTAAACATCTGATGGCCTGTTCACTGCATGACCTTCAGTTTCTTCCACCACAAATATATACAACGTCTCCCACGATGACGGGGCTTTCCAGGCTAGCACTGCTGTGTTATAACACTAAATAATATCACTTTGCCTGCAATACTGTCTTTGCTATTGTGAATGCCTTTCAGCCACCCTCACTTATCTCATTCCTGTCTTTCACGCAAAGACTAAAGCATCTGGCAAGAGGCAGTGGAGGACATAGCATAATCCCTTCCTCCAGCGATACCCAACATGCTCCAGTCCTCCTGCACAGGCACTTCTTGAACTTCCATGAGCCTTATTCAATAGACAAGTGCCTTCTTTCTCAATTTTATCATTCTCTAGCATTAGCAGCTCTTTGTATCTCAAATACCTTACCATCCACCCCTAACTATTTTCTGTTGCCAGCAACATGTATCCTGCCAAACCCAAGCACTTGTCCAGCATTAATGTCAACACATATTACATTTCACTGTGCACATATCTCAGAGCCCACAATCTCAACGGTATCCTCAGTCATTACTTGATAACCACCCAGTCTCCTTTCTCATTCTGATGTTGTATAGAACAGCCCTCTTCATTTTATTAAAATATTTCTGGTGAACACAATTGTGTCATCCATTTGTAGCCCACATTGGCACAATGTTGCCTTTAATAGTGCTTCTTTGTTGTTATCCCCTATGCAGCCACCCACACTTCCCCATCGCAAATCATCTAACCCCTATTGGAAAAGGCTTTCTCTTCTCCATCCACACACAAGAGTTTCTAGGCCTGAAGCTATTACCCACTTCAGTCTCACAACACTGCCGGCCATGCACAAGTGCTCCACAAAACCAACTGGAGAGAACATTAGCCCACCACTCTATCCCCCAAGCCACCTAATCCTATATCAGATCATTTGCGCACAGATCATCATTGTTGTCAGGGGCAAGTATCCAGCCTGAATACTCTATTGATCCCATGAATTATCTCACTGCAGGTCATATAAGGAACGTATCAGCAGCTGCTTCTTTAGCTTGCCTCTTTCCTTGGTCCACTCAATAAACGGATTTGTGGTCCATGTATTATTAACCAATGACTTTCAAACCTTCCAGACCTGAGGTGGGCATAATTCCTTCTTTCAGCTATGCTTCTCTTATTGCATTGGCTAACAGGTTTTCCGGCAACCCCACATTCATCTGAGCTCATGTCACAGGCTCCCAACCCACAGTCATATCAATTCACCGAAGTGGCGCCCCACTCCATTCCATACACATACTTTTGTCTCAGATATACTGCTGTGATGACCTTAAGATCAGTGTGTCTGGTCTTTTGTTGCATTTTCTGTGCCCATGTCTCCAAAGTCCATATCACAAACCCATACGCTTCACTCATGCATCTCTACAGGCTAGTCCCAGCCAGCACCCTGTAGCCTATGCTCCTCTCAGTCCACGCCAATTCTTGTTTCATACAGCTTGGCACTGCTGTCACATGTAATGTACCATTTGTTTGTTTGTGTGTGTGTCTGGGAAGCTTGCGATACTACATTTGCATCTGTTTTTGTAGGCACACCTTTAGTGAGCCTGTTCTGATGTACCACTTCAGAGTGTGAGGTAAGCTTGCCCTGCTTCTACCTGTACTGTTTCTGTATGTGAGTGAGACCTCCATTGCTACCATGTGTAACAAAGTTATCTTTGTGAGAGCAAAGCTTGCACTATTACGCGGTTGCTCCTCTTGGTGTACGCTACCTGCACAGTACCTGCTTTGTGTGCAAAAGGAAAGGCTGCACAGCTGTAGTCACTTCTGTATTATACATTTGTTGAGTATGCTTGGCCTTTGGCTGCTTGTGATCTACATCCTCAGTGTGTGAAAATAACACATGATTCCTGTGGCTGTATGGTATCTCTCCTGAATGAGAAGCTTGAACTGTTGCTTGCTAAGTAAGCTGTGTCTGTGAATAAGGAAAGTAGGCACTGCAGCATTTCATAGCATACTTCGTCCATGTGAAAAACACCTGCACAAACACCTACACTGTGATACCAGTTTGTTGTGTGTAAGAGAATGAAGCTCAGCTGAAGTTCATGCTCAACCTATCTAGGACAGAATTAAACATTAACAAATTAATTGTGTTTAGTTAGCACGAATGAGTCAAAATAATGGGTCTGCACAGTATTTGACATAATGAAGCTTTTAAGGTTGACATAACTCAAATCCCTTTGCATGTGTTGTACTGTGCACAATTTAAAAGTGGTTTCTCATTTTTCTCTGTGCAGCTCGATTTAAAAAATGTGTCCTTCAGCGTTTTGTAATAAATATTCTTAATTCAGACAGTTTTACGATCCTGTCCTCACACAACCTAAATTGTATTCTTTTTCTTGTTCCTGAGGTTACTGAAGAAAGGAGCAGAGTGATTGTATCTTTACAAGGTCACTTTCTTTGGCTAATGAAAGTCGTATATGTAATTACAAATGAGCCTTGTTTTGTTTTTTACAAGTTTTTAGGGTAAACATCAATACTTATTATTAATGCAGGAAAGTGTTATTATTTTTTCCACGTGGTGGGATTTCTCTTTTACCATTAGATGTCTCACTGTTATAGTTGTTTCACACAACAGTGGTAGTACGATTTCTAGTTTAAAAAGGTATACAATACACTGTTTCTGAGAAGTTAGCCAAGTCTTTCTATTGCTCTGCTTGAAGGCAGACTCCATGTCAGTCTTTTTATTGATTCATTACTTGGATATTTCTCATGATTCTCCTTTCCATTTAAAACTGAGCAGTCCCTTTGACAATTTGCTCTTTGGTTTATTATTTGCCTTATGCTAGAGCGGATTTGTTTCTGGCTATTACCTAGAATAGTGCTCAGATGCTATTGTACGCGCTAATCCACATTTGTTTGCATTTTTAGTATTTTACATTGAACTACCTATCCATTTGCCTTTCTGCCTGCTGCAATGAGCCTTAATATTTTATGAAACCTCTACGGTTTGCACTCGAACTTTGTCTCGTGTGGAATTTCAAATGTGCATTTTCCCGTGTGTGAACTTTCCTATGTGATTTATCTGGGTTTCCTTGTAATTTTGTATTTGATGCCTAGGGCTTTCGCCTCTTGGGACGCACAAATAGCCTGATACATCCAATTGACCCATTTAATAGTAAAATCACCGACATCTGTCTGCACTGCGTAGGATAGCAAAAACTGCTGCCAATGTTGTACCCTTTGAAAGTGAAGAGAGAAAGCTGCCCTCCATCATTTCATGCATTGACTGTTCTGTGTGATCAAAGGTGTCACTACTTCTGCCCAGGCTCTACCTGCTCTGTGCTTTGGGGAGTCTTTCTTTGTAGATGTCTGTGCTGTACCTATTCTGTTTGTGAGGGAATGTTGCACTGGGCTAGAATGAAGTACGGAAGTTATGTGCTGTAAATGTGCCTTTAAATATAAATGAAGTGCTGGTACATTCGCAGACATACTCCTGGTGTGTATTATGCATTTTAAACTTAACATACAATAGATCACCTCAGTTAAAAAAAAATGATCCAGTCCCTCAAGGCCAAAGCAAAGCTTTGAGGAACATACCACCTGTTTAGTGTTCAAATTGTGTGTTTGGATATATTTTCCTTCGCCTTGAACCAAAACTCTAATAATGTTAGGTTCATGAAATGAGTACAACTGAATTGGCTAATATTAGCATCTCTACTTGAATGCCTAGAGACAACTTAAGATGTGGTGAGGACCTCTTCTGCCTGTCATTCATCTCCTCTTCTCCCCCTTCCACCACTCCTCTTCATCCTCCCCCTCCTCCTCACTTCCTAGTCCCTTCTCCTCCCCTCCTCCTTCTCCTCCTTCCACTTCTCCTTCTCCACTTCATCTGATCCTTTTGACCTACCCTGAATAAGTGATACCCATGTGTTTCCCAATTATTCACTGTAGTCCATATTTCACATCGCTCCGCCCTTAGAAAAAGAATTACTCTTGAATGACAGAACACCATGCTAAATGTAACTTAGAAAAAAAAGAGTTTTTGGTCTTTTGCTCATCTAATCTCGCTGTCCTGTTTTGGCTATAATATCTTGCCACTTGTAAATTCAAGTACATCTCATTCTGAGAAGTATAAGTGGCAAAATGTCTTTCAAGGGAATTTAATATCACAGTCTAAGAGGCTGATTACAATTCTTGCAGACCACAGGCTGCCAGACTTGACGGGCCGCGGATGTGGCGGTCTTCTGACCATCCTTTTATGAGACCAGCGGTTAGATAGCCATATCCCTGCCACAACTCACAGGGAACATACTGTTGCCTGGTGGTGTTACGGCGATGTAGAGGCATCTATATGTGTGATGGGGCCGCCGCGGTCCCCCAAGCATATTTGGAGTTTCCTCTCTGCCAGGGTTTTCATGGTGGTTTCTCCTCCATGAAAACTCTGGCAGTGGTGCCTCCTCATCCTGTGGATGCACACGGTGGGACACAAAAGTCTCACTTTACCTTTGTGAATCTGGCCCAAGTGTGTTTAAGTTTCATTACACATCCATACATAAGTCTCTTTGATATGACAACAGGAACTAGAAAGTGGTAAATTTGAGGAGAGATGGAATATTGATGGGGAGGTGCTGTTATGTTATCACAATCAATGCACACATCAGTATTACAGATTCCTAATTTTATATATATGTTCAGACTGGTGACATGGGCCTGGGCAGTGTCAGTGACATGGCCAAAGAGGGCATCATGGAGCAGTACTTGGGTCATACATTCCGGTTTACTGGGAACAGGACCCAAATGACTTTTTTGGGCCAGGGACCCTCTACATCTTTGCACATCCATGGCGGACCAGTCTATGCTGAGGAATCACTGGGAAGATATAGATATATGGCTTACCATTGGTTGCGTCCACGATGGTGTTGGTCATTATCAAGCAGTAGCAGCAGGACTTTGAGGGCCAGCTCCATGGAGATACTGGACATGTGAAGATGAGTATAGGTCAGTTTTTCCCTTGTATGCTTCCCTTTCCACAAGTTCAGGTGTGGAGGATTATGTTGGGTCGACATTTCACTATTTCTTGAATCTAAAATTATGGATTTTTTATTTGCATTATGGTCAACTTCATACATTCTTATAATGACTTTACTTTTTGTTCGCAGAAATGTAATTGTTAATCCTAAGAGAAGGACGCTTACCTCATGGGATTTTATTCACGACTCCGGAATTGATTGGACCTGTTGGCTTTTTAAACCATATTCGCGCGCTTTCCGCAGCTCACAAGCCGATGGAATCCGCTCCGATCAGGTTCTAAACAGATGAAGACTGATCAGTATGTAAGTTACCCTGTATCTGGATATTGCTAAAAACAGGTACACCATTGTGATATCTCCAACTCGGAGATTTTTCGACATCGACCTTGTCATTACCTTTTTCTTTGTTTTTTCATTTTCTGTCTTTTCTTTTTTTGTCATTCAGCTATTATTCCCAAAAAAATTCCACCATAACGATTGAATGGCGTGTTGGGTCCATTTGTTTTATACTATTGCCCGAGTACAGGGCTATCCCTGTTTAAGGGTGATTTCACGTGGGTGATACCTTCTCCCAAGACAGGGTAAGAACAGATAGAACAGTGGGGCATATTACCAACAACTAGCGATAATTTTTGTCTCTAACTTGTTTAGAGACAAAAATTATCGCCGCACATCGGCGATTTTTATCGCAGATAAACCTTGCTATTAACAAGGTTTATCGCAAATGCGATAAAAAACGGCCGAAATGCATGAATATCGCTGAAAAGTCAGCGATATTCATGCATTATCGAGCCAATGCTCTTAGCCATGTTATCCACCTCCCATTGGATAACATGGCTAAGAACTGCTCAGGGCAGGTGTTAGCTTTTGGAGATATTCCCGCTTAGCGCGAATATCTCCAAAAGTTGGTAATAGGAGATAGCGATGTTAGCGACTGTTTTCAGTCTCTAACATCTTGGCACGCCCACTTTGCATCTCATTAGTGATAAATATCACTGACATGCAAAGTGGGGCACAAGATGGTCGCTATCTCCTACTAGCTGTCGCTAACTGGTGTTAGCGACAGCTTGGTAATAGGGAGATAATTTTATCTCCGCTTTCTTGGCTTTTAAAGCCAAAAAAGCGGAGATAAACCCCCTTGATAATATGCCCCAGTGTTTTGTACAAGTTTAATAATACTCACGAGCGGCTGGAATGAAAGTAAGCATGTAATTCTTGTTGTACACAGTTGTGACACTCGGGTTTTAAGTATACTAAATAACAGCAATTAGACCACACAGAATGTAAATCAGTGGGTTTTAGGCATTAAAGTGTGCGCATGGGAAAGCTGTTTAGTATTTGCTAGTGCTGTTTCACCCATTGACATATGGAATAACTAGCGGGGTAACGTCAGGCTATCACTAGTGGTGTTGTTCTGATATTGTGCATTTTCTATAATAATGGTGGGCTGATATTTGTCCTATTGTGTTTTTCTCTCTGTTTTTCACATGGAGCGATTTAACAAAAATACAAAACAAAGGAGCAGCTATCTGCCCCTTTCATGAATAGTATAGGGCATTTCCCTTTTCACTTCCAGGGGGGGCGTAGCCCTGAAGAATGCCCTGCACCAAACACGATTTGGCATTCAAAGGACTTAAACATGTCGGCCCTAAGGTCTTGGGACCATAATATTCCAAACGACCCTACTTTCCTGTAATTTTAATATCCTTGTCAGACCCAAGAGTAAAGGGATACTGGGGTCTGCCAGAGGATTTTTAATCTTCATCCCCCTGGTTAGATTTATTTTTTAAGCGCTCCCTGAAATATTGGTTGAGCCCACCACGACTTATAGGGGTCGTGGTGTTCCGATGATGAAGCATGACACCACTAGGGTGTGTGAGGGAAAATAAAACAAAAAGACGATTTTCCTCTACCACTTTTTAAGTGGGTGCCACCATCTCCCTCTATGGATTATGGTTTTTATGACCTATACTTACGGTAGGACTAATAGTGGAGTGCGCCCGCTTGCCTGATTCGAGGATAACCTTTCACGGCACCCGCCGTGCGGGTGCCACTTACTGCCGGATACTCACGGGACCTTTGTGCAGTCTGCTGTTACTGCTGCTGGGGCATTACACGGAGTTCATCAAGCGCGGCCCCCACTCCACGGGCGTGCCACTGATTCCACCAGCACCGCTGCAGGACTGCGAGGCATTGGACACACCTGCAGCCTCTTCCCGCTGCGGCCACGCCCTCTTGCCTGACTCGAGGATAACCTTTCGCGGCACCCGCTTCGCGGCCACTCACTGCCGGATACTCACGGTACCTTTGTGCAGTCTGCTGTTACTGTTGCTGGGGCATTACACGGAGTTCATCAAGCACGGCCCCCGCTCCACCGGCGTGCTGCTGATTCCACCAGCACTGCTGCGGGACTGCAAGGCATTGGACACACCTGCAGCCTCTTCCCACAGCGGCCACGCCCTCTTGCCTGACTCGAGGATAACCTTTCGCGGCACCCGCTTTGCGGGTGCCACTCTCTGCCGGATACTCATGGGACCTTTGTGCAGTCTGCTGTTACTGCTGCTGGGGCATTACACGGAGTTCATCAAGCGCGGCCCCGGGTCCACGGGCGTGCCACTGATTCCACCAGCACTGCTGCGGGACTGCGAGGCATTGGACACACCTGCAGCCTCTTCCCGCAGCGGCCACGCCCATTTGCCTTGGGGGCTACAAAAGTAGCCCACGCACTCCGCGAACCGGGACAGAGCACGGGGCGAAGCCCGGGCAAAGGGCGGGCCGTTTGAGGCCGTTAGAGGACGGTAGAGACTGGGACTGGGCCACCCCCCTTGTTTTGACTCTATTGTATAATTGGCTCACCTTCCTGCAAAGATTGGACCAAACTCTGCATCAAGATGACCACAAGAGAAACACGGAGTAAAAGCAGCTTGGCAGCAGCGGGTGCTGCTAAAGGTACGCTGGAAAACTATTTTGCTAAGGCTGGCTCACAATTGATCGATGAAATCACGGTCCTAGAGAGGCGTATTTCACAGGAATTGGATTGGGCAAGGAGATCTTCCATGGACCCTCTGGCACATGCCAAGTCCCCTGCCAACAGAGCCGATCATACACCAAACATTGAAAACATTGAGCATAATAATGAGACATCGGGTGTTGTCAATTCTCCTGTGAACCCAGACACATTAAACTCGACCTCATTTAGTATTGCAAAGGACCTCAGGCAATATGTTGATATGAGCATGTTAAACTTGCCACTGATTCAACCACACTCCATCCCACCTACCCCTGTAGCCCTCGTTCCAGATGTAATCATTGACAAAGGCACAGCTAACAACCCATCACAGGGGGCAAGGGAAAAAGGAAACCAGAAGTCCAAAATAAAGGGAAAAGGAAGACAAAACTACCAAGCTAAATTCTATCCCCGAGGTTAATAGATCTGGCTCAATCAGTACAAATTACAGACCCACTGATGCAACCGAGATAATATCTCCTCAGGTAATGCTTGTAGAGGCAATAGAACACAACAACACGCACCTCCTCGATACCTCTAGTGAGGATATTACACTAGCAGACATAGGTGCTCTCATGAGATCCCTACTAAGCCCTCTAGAAGCACGGTTAATCAAGATGGAAGCTAGGCTAGTATCCATAGAAAAATCGACTGTCCAGTTAGCTGACTGTCTAAAAGCAGACAGTGGGGGTGGCAGAGGGGGCACAGAGACAAAGAATAAAAGGGATCTCTTAACAAACTCAAAAAAGACAATAGGGTAGTCCCTCTGGTGCAAAAGGCCAAATCAATCCCCCCCCAAGCACGACCAATCAACCCAAGGCCAAGGCAGACAATCCGAATCCACCCACAAACCAACAACTACTGCATCCCCCCCGACTAACCCCAACTATACCAAGGATAATACCCAAGCTTCAAATGAGTCACACAAATCACACAAATCAACACCACCAACAGTTGAGGCACCCGGGAACACCAAGAAGTTTAGAGCAGTGTACTTACCCCTGGAGGCGAGCCCCTCTACAGTGATTTTAGCAGGGGTTCCTGAGCTGAAAACCACCTTCAAGGAATCAACAGCTTCCCTGAAGAATAAGGTGTTTAGTTGGCTTTCCATGTATAGACCTTTACCGCAATGTATAACTAGTGAAGTCCTGATGGTCAGAAGGGTTCCATGGGTAGGCAGCTCAAAGAAAACCATCCATGGAGATTGTGTCCTGATTAATTTTAGAGATCCCTGGACCACCTCCTATATCTGTGGATGGCGCCCGGACGACCAAGGGAGCAACATCAAGTCACTACCCCTCTCCTTCTTCTATCCCCCATCGAACTACGAAAGGGATGAGGAGAGATGGGGTAGTTTCCCAGAGAGGGGGGCAGGTGGGACCGCAGTGGGAGAGCAAATTTTAACTACCCCAGAATTCAACAGCAAGCGATCTTCACACCGATTTTGGAGGAGCAGGGTTGGGAAACTTATCATGGTAGGGGAGGCGGCTGGGGTGGAAGAAACAGAGGAGAATATTGTCCTAGAGTCCACCACCCGACATATTTCCCCACATTCAATAGATATAGCGAACTAGAAATGGTGGATTGACAGGTAAGGCCCCATGGCAAGGAGTACCACCATTGCCATACAGAGGGTCTCGAGGGAACCACCACACCCTGTAGTTCTATAATTGAAGTAATGACAGAGACCAGTCAGAATGAAGAAATGAACCATAGCAGGGAGGAAAATAAAACCACTTTAAGCACCCCTATAGTAACAGGGAACCACGAGAAGCACAAGGACTTTTGACCACAGCAACGACGCTCACGGGTAATTTAAATGACCACGCTCCCTCTCCAACATCATCCGCAAACCCTAGGCCGCCCTTCCTGAAAATTATTTCATGGAATGTGGCAGGCCTGGGAAATAAATGGGATCAACTGGAATGGATATCCTTCATTGACTCTAAAGACATATGTCTTTTCCAAGAAACCTGGGTGAGGGAAGAATACTCTTCCCTTGGTTTTGCAACATTTTACATTCCTGCGAAATAGGGGGGTAGGGGACGTCCTTCTGGTGGCCTTGCAGTATGGGTGGCAACTCACTTGGGATGCCAGGCCACACGACTCCCGCTGAATACACAAGACATATTAGATGTGCAGCTCGATTGGACAAATTCCCGTAGACTCGTCTTGATAAATGTTTATTCTAGACCAGTAAACATAGCACGAGAATTGACTACCATTGAGGAACTCTCAGCTTTCCTTAATGAACTACCCACGGGGATCCCAATCCTGGTGGGAGGGGATTTTAACTCACACTTCGAGCCCCTTGCTGGCCTCCTGGATGGGTCCTCAGTAGAAGAGGATGCTAGATGGTTAGTTCCCCCAATGGTAGCTCCTCCCCCTAGAGCATGGACCCTACTTGCTATACAGATTACCGCCCTAACCCTCAAACATGGACTCAGGGCGTGCAACGGCCACATTAAATCTGACAACCCCAGCAAATATACTTTTAACAGATCGGGCAGGGAGTCAAGAATAGACTACGTCCTAGTCCAACTGTCCTCGTGGCAGTATATCATTGATTTTAGGGTGCTAGTCAGAACAGACAGTGACCATAACGCCCTAGAATTGGACTATGCCGTCCCTGGCAAGGAGGGTAGGAACCATGCTATGGTGGCGGTAAATCCAAATCCACGTCTCCTTCTCAAGAACAATAGAAAGAGAGTAAGGTGGGAAAAATTGGCTACCAGTAGGGAAAAACTATCCAGCCTTTACACAAGAATAATTCCAATACTAGAAAAAGTCGGTCTCCTCAGTGTGGAACCAAGCTCCCGGGAAACCCACAAACTACTGTACTTGTTAGGGCCTTGGTTATAGATCTCTTTTCCAAGGTTCATAGCAGAGGTGCTGGCTACCACCGCTCCACATGGTACAATGCCACATGTCGCAAGGCAAAGGGGGATCTTCTCTCTTCTATTAAAGAGGCCAAATGTAGATTAGAGATACAGACTAGAAGACGGGCATATGAGAAAATGGTCAATAGTGCTAAGATGGAGTGGGCCCAGAATAAATGGGAGGAACTTTCTAGTTCCTTAGCCGCTAGGGACTCCCGGAAGTTCTGGCATATCGTTAACACGGGGTCCGAAGACCTAGCACCAGCAATAGAACCCAATATCGCACCAAGCGTATGGCAGGAACACTTTAAGTCCCTCTACACAGAGGAAAATGGGGCCAAATCTTACCCATCCCCATCTGGCACAAATCAGTTAGAGGGGGCCTACCACTGGGCAAAGCGCCGGGGTTGGATGGTCTCCCAGACGACCTGTTTAAACAGAAGCCTGATGTATGGGCCCCCTACCTATTGGTAATATTCAATCCAGTTCTGAGGGGCATTGATGTGCCTTGCACTTGGCTGGAAGCAGAGGTTGTTCCAATATTTAAGAAGGGCTCGCCTCTGCTCCAAGCCAATTACAGGCCCATCAGCCTCATAGACGTGTCCCAGAAGCTCTTTGGGAGGCTTATATTAGATCGGTTCCAGAGCTGGCTGGAGGAATACGATAATCTGAGCCCATACCAGGCAGGTTTTAGAAGGGGGATATCTACATCTGACCAGATATTCTGTCTGAACCTCATTTATTTGAGGACTGCACTAATCGAGGGCGGCAGTCTGTACACTGTGTTTGTGGACTTGCGAGCCGCCTTCGACTTGGTGCCAAGATCAAAATTATGGAGTGTCTTGACAGATATGGGTGTTCCAGCAGAAATCCTATCCATCCGAAATAAATTGCATCAGAACAACTTTGCACGCGTCAGGTGTGGCAGGAATGGGGACCTTACAGACAGATTCCCCGTTGACAGAGGGGTGAGACAGGGCTGTGTGCTTGCACCCACCCTGTTCTGCCTCTTTGTGAATGGGGTAATCACCCACCTGTCCAGGATTATTGACATTTATGCCCCAAAACTGGATGGCAGCAGGGTGCCCGCCATTATGTTTGCGGATTACACCCTGCTGCTGTCGAAATCCCCCATGGGAATCCAAAGGGTACTGGATGGTTTTCTGGAATTCTGTACGGAAATGGGACTTGAGATCAATGCCTTAAAAACAAAATATATGATCTTAACACCTTAGCTGCTTTGGAACGTCCAGCTCCAGTGCTGAACGTTCCATTGCGCAGGTGCAGCTGGAACGTCCAACGGCCGACGGCAGCACTCCCGAGGTAGTGGTGCCATCGGCCGTTGGTATAGGCGCAGCACTTAAGAGGTTAAACCCCACTCCGTCAACACGCCCTACCCCCATGCTTGGCTCAGTCCGCTTAGAGAGGGTCTCCACGTTTGAGTACCTGGGGTTAACTCTAAACGAGAAAATGACCTGGGAAACACACAAGACTAAAGCCAACATGAAACTTGTGCAGCTAGTGGGTGGTATTTCAAGGATGGTGAAGAACTCTACATACCGCCCAGTGGGTCCAGTTATTCAAATTTATAAATCACAGGCCCGGGGGGCAGTCACATACGGGGGCGAACTGTGGGGTCACACCACTGCTCAAAAACTGATGTGTACAGAAAACAAACTTATCAGGCAGATGGTAGCTCTCCCCTCAAGTACGCCGCTGCTTCCTTTGAGACTCGATCTGGATAACAGGCCAATCGCAGACGAATTGGGACTCAAGCCATTAACCTTCTGGCGACGACTCTAGAGCAGCAACAAACTTATTAAATACAGGACTGAGCTTCAGGAGTTCTTAAATGTACCAAATGCAAGTCTTATCCCATGGCTAACCTATATAAAAAGGTCACATGAGACCCTTGGCTTATCAGAACTTTGGACTGATCCGATAAATGCAAGTATCAGGATTTCACGGAAAAGCTTATTACGATCTAAAGCTTACTGCTGCCGTGAATGAGACGCGGGT
The DNA here is from genome assembly GCF_964263255.1 of Lissotriton vulgaris. NCBI lineage: Eukaryota > Metazoa > Chordata > Amphibia > Caudata > Salamandridae > Lissotriton > Lissotriton vulgaris. The sequence goes on from NC_141693.1 coordinate 395,134,005, forward strand.
GGGCTCTTTGACAAACGTATTCATCCAAAACAAAGACTACTATTCTTTCGAATCTGTTTTGGATGGTATGACTCACGCGTTAACCAGGAAGCTCTTCCTGCAGTGGCGGTATGGTACTCTACCTCTAAGATCATTTACAAGTTCTTGGTCTTCGCCCCCGACCACTGAGCGCTGCCCGGCATGCGCGCATCCCCAAAGAAAATGACTCACATGTGGTATTTTTTTGCGAACCCTACCAATAAATCAGGAAATACTGGCTTATTCCCCTCCTTAAAAACATGGGTTTTAGAAATGTTCTACCTGCGTACAGAATCCTAAAGACTGATCTTTCCCCACAGATAGTGTTTGCAATGGCAAAGTATTTAACGGCAATGTGGCACGCACGTTCACGCTTCCTTAAGCTGGACGCGGACTTTTAATTCCGTTTTAAATCATTTTAGCTGGTAATTGGTTTTAGCTGTCATTTAGGACAAATCTGATTTATATCGTAAAGACCAATTTTTATAAATCATTGTTTTGATGTATTGTATAAATTTCATGTGATTGTGATGTGTGTATATCTTTTATGATCTTATTGGTCGAAATAAAGATTTCAAACAATAGTGGAGTACTTTAACGTGTATTGGTATCAAAAGTTAGAAGGGTGTACTCCTCCCTGTTTCCTCTTAGCCCTTTAAATATTGAGATCTATGGCTCTTTAATATTTAGTGTGAAGTGGAGGATTAACCACCACAGTTATGTTGGTGGTACGGCACACATTGATTGGACGGGTGGGGGAAATGGCACTTTGGCCTATCCTGCCACAGACTTAGTCAGGTTTTACTGGCAGCAGTACGGCGGCGGTTTTCAGCTATGGGAGTGCATGCATCGTAATAGGGCAGCCAGACCACCACTCAGAGGCGGTGATTTGGACGCCATTTTAACAGTGGGCGCGTTATTTCCATACTTGTAATCAGACCCAATGCCACTGCAAAATAAATGTTGCAAAAAATTCTAATATTTATATTTACATTCATCAAAAAAACTGAAATGGATAAATCAATTATGAAAATAGAATATATATGTATTATTTCAAATGTATAAATTATTATTTTCATGCATATGTTGTAGATGTATTTATTAATTAATATTATATTTTATTAATCACATTTGTATTGTGTTTATTATTGTAATGAGTTCTGTTTTTGGGAGTAATTATTCTAAAGTGTATTCATTTTAATGTAACAAAGAATATTTTTTATATTTCAGTTTAAAATGTGTTTCTTATGTTTTTTTTAAATGTTTCCATTTTTATATATGGATTATGAATGTTTTTATGTTGTGTCTCAAAGTTTGTAATGTGAATAAATATTATTAAACATATATTAAATATTATTGGTGATACATATATTATTTTTATGGTAATGTTAGTTAGTTATTAATTGGCTCACCACTCACTGGTGTTTTTGTGACACAACTAGTAGGTTGATGATCAGTCAACATACACACAATTTTTCTTGGTTCACACTATCTTGTGGACAATAAGCTTGAAGATACAGTCTGTAATGTTACACTGATTTGGGACGCGGGTTTGTGTCCTAAAAAGCCAAAATATTTATTTCTAAAAGAGTATTTCATCATGATTTTAAAATGCATTGTTTGCATTTATAGTGTTCCCCTGACGAAGGGTCTCCCGAAATGCATTGGGAACAGCAACACTGCACAAGAATCATGGAATTTGAGTTTAAGTTATATTGTACAACAAATGTGATATCATATGAATATTGATTATCAATGGTATTTAGGTGATCCATTCATTTGGCACAATTGGTTTATGGATTGTTTCAATGATGATTGAAATGTTAAGAACTATGACAGAAAAAACGCTTGTATAATTATTAACTTTGAATAAAAATTGAGGTTTAATTTAATTTAAAGCACAGTGCAAGAAAAGTGCACCTTGTTTGTGTGTGACAGGTTCTGTACACATTTATTGAATGTCAAATCCAAGCCAATGCAGGAAAGGGGGTGCATGCAGACAGGGGAAACACCATGTGCCCTCCTGCATGCATCCTATGGCCCTGAGGGAACAGGGGAACCTGTAGGGCCCCCAAAGTTTCCTGACTGTCACCCATTTCATGGCAGGTTCTCTGCCATGAAAAGGGTGGATGAAACTTGTAATATGCTTGGCGGTAGTGCATCGGCACCGCCAGCAAGCCTATTGCGGCCCACAGACTGACACACCACCACCAGGGATCGTGGATCCCTGGCGTTTGAGGCGGTCCTATTGCAGTCTGACCGTCATTACTCCTAATATGGACAGTTGGGGCACTGGTAAGCACCAACCCTGTGAGTTTGGCAGTCCTATGGACAAATGGACATTTGTTTGGGAAATTTTATATTTTATTATTTACGTACGTATTATGTGATTGTTCTTTGGAAATGCGTATTTAATGTGTTTTAATTATGTTACCTAATCAATTGAATTTGTTCTTTTTGCTTTTTCATTCCTAGGTGAGGTTTAGATTTTTATTAAAAGTAATGTATTTAATATTTTATTACATTATTCTTTTTTAAGATTGGAGTTAGGATAATTTTGTACTTTTTTGGGACTTTTGTAGATTAGTATTTATTTGATAATATGCTTTTGACTAGAATTTCTAAGTAACCTACTCCTTTGTTATTTATGAAGAGTTTTAGTATGTTGTACATTTTGATTGTTTGTTTGGTAATTTTAGGTGCAATATGGGTTATTAGAACAATGGTTCCTGTGGCATAACAATTTATACTTTATATGATATTCAACAGCTTAAATTAGCAATATTAATTTGTAACAGATAAGAGCCTGGCGAGGAAAGAAAGCACACATATGCTAATTTATAAGAAAAACTTCTTATATTTCAACTTATGAAGATATTCATATTTATAACAGCGACATATATACAAAAAATATATATACAACAAAGTGCAGTGTGTCCCCAGTGATTTTGTGAAAAAAACAAACAACAGTAAGTGATCTGTACAGTTTTTTGTTATGGGTATTTACAAAGGGAATGACCAAGCACTATAATACAACAGTTACTGTCAGTGACTATCTACAATCATAGATCACTGTGCTTAAAGGGTTCTTTCCCTATGGCGTCGACGGCGTTTCGACCTGCTTGATGGAGGTCTCGTCAGGACTAAACAGTGTGGGACATCTGAGGGAAAGGTGAAAGTGGTATTAATATGTGTAGTCGCAAAAATAATTATTTATATGTGGACAAGAGGGGACAAATGTTACCTCGTGGTGTCTCTACTAAACGTAACCCATGCGTGATGTAATAAATAAATTTGACTTACAGTATACCCAGCCGGACACTGTCAGGAAAAAGGTAGACAAAATGTTGGAAAAACACGTACTGTGGAGAAATGCTCCGACTTATGCATTGGTGATTTAAAACGCCACTTACCACTGTGGATATCGTGGTACTCGTGGTAATAGAGGCGATTGTCACTCTAGTCGCAGCGGAAACAGGATGATGCCTAGTAACAAGGAAGCTTACGATTAGAGTTGTACTCAATCGTAGGAAAGGTTGTTCTGAGGGCAGGATATCTAATATGTAACAAAGCTCTCAAACTCCTCTTCATTACCCCTCCAAATAAAAAAGATGTCATCTATATATCTATGCCAGCAATTAATGCTGGCATAGTAAGGGTTCCTATCACATAGAACAATGTCATTTTCTACCTTGTTCATGTAGATATTTGCCAGATTTGGAGCAAAAACTGCTCCCATGCTCGTGCCCCCACATTGCTCGTAATATTGCCCGTTGGAAACAAAATAATTTCTCTGGAGTGCTACTTTGTTTCCAACGGGCAATATTACGAGCAATGTGGGGGCACGAGCATGGGAGCAGTTTTTTGCTGGCATAGATATATAGATGACATCTTTTTTATTTGGAGGGGTAATGAAGAGGAGTTTGAGAGTTTTGTTACATATTAGAACACTATTCAAACACATCTGACCTTTACATCCACACTACAGAAAGAGACCATTCCATTCCTTGATTTAAATATCCGAGATGATGATAATAAACTATACACATCCCTTCATAGAAAACCGACCGAAAAAAATACATTACTGTCATATAGGAGTCAACATCCTAGGGCATTGAGAGATGGATTGCCCTTTGGACAATTCTTAAGGATTCATCGTAATTGTGCTCGACGAGATGACTATCTAAAAGAAGCAGAAATATTGAAAAACAAACTACTAAAAAGAGGTTACCCCAATAAAATAGTGAAACAATCACTTAAACGTGCCTGGTACTGCCCCCGAGAAGAACTTTTGATCACAAGACCGAAAGCAAAAATGGAAAAAATAGTGTGTGTTACCACTTTCGGAACTCATACCAACAAGATCCGGAAGATCATCATAAAAAACTGGGACATTATACAAAGCATTGATCCCCTAATTGAGGTACCTTTGTTTGCATACAAAAGAGGGAAAAACTTGAAAGATCACTTAGTTAGATCTTCCAATGAAAAGACCACTAAGACAGGGGGCACATTAGAAACATTGTGGAATCTCCCACCCATTTTGGGCCCTCATCCCTATGGCAATTGTGTGATCTGTCCATTGACAGAAAAAAACAATATCTTCAAATTTGGTAACTATGAACACACCCTTAAGTTTTTCTCGAATTGCAATACACGCAATGTCGTATACTGCATCTGGTGCCCTTGTGCTCTGCCCTATATTGGGCAGACGCAACAACCAGTGAAGGCGAGAATAGGGCAGCATCGTACTCGCATAAGAAAGGCAGTTCTGACAGCTCCATTGGTATGCCACTTTCAAGAGAAAAATCACTCTGCAGACCAGATGAAATGGCAAGTCATAGACATTGCTACAGTGCCTGAGAGAGGAGGTGACATCTCACAAATACTACAACGACGTGAGTGTCACTGGATTGATCGAGTCAATTCAATTAATGAGGGGCTAAATTCTGCAGATGAATGGAGAGGCTTTGTTTCCACTTTGACAAATTGATTACACTAAATTAAATTTCTCTAGCTGTATCTCAATACCAACAAGAGGTGTCGCATTTGCAATTGATTGTGTTTGAAATGTTTTAGTATTGTTCTTTATTGATCTAAGTATAGTACAGGAAAACAATTCGTAGAAGAATGTGTTACCTTTAAATCCATAAAGTATGCAGAATGAAAAAAGTTTTGTTAAATATTCCTCATTGATCTTAACTATGAATATTGATGTGACTAATGTTAGACATGGTAAAATATGTCTTTTCTGTACAATTATGTTTTCTGCTTAATTACGTAGAGTATTGATGTGTATACCAACTGGAATAATTGGAATTCAATACACCATGTGGTTTGAGTACGCAAGCAGTGAATTTTAATGTTGTACAAATAGCCATAATTGATGACCTATGTCGTGTGTTCACAGAGCGTATACACCCGCTCATCCACACGAACACAATCAGACTGAGGATTTTAATATCGTAATGCTGTACACTTAGCCAACATAGAACGTAAACACGACCTTGCCCTTGTTTACATAGCGGAGAACACCCGCCCTCTCACATTGAATGCGCGCGCACACATCACGTTATATACGTGATGACGCACAATACCCGGAACTTCACTGTTACCAAACAGACGACCGGGAAGTTGCGACCGTGCTGTTCCGCGTTCTACATACAGGTAGGCTCTTAGATATCCTGCCCTCAGAACAACCTTTCCTACGATTGAGTACAACTCTAATCATAAGCTTCCTTGTTACTAGGCATCATCCTGTTTCCGCTGCGACTAGAGTGACAATCGCCTCTATTACCACGAGTACCACGCTATCCACAGTGGTAAGTGGCGTTTTAAATCACCAATGCATAAGTCGGAGCATTTCTCCACAGTACGTGTTTTTCCAACATTTTGTCTACCTTTTTCCTGACAGTGCCCGGCTGGGTATACTGTAAGTCAAATTTATTTATTACATCACGCATGGGTTGCGTTTAGTAGAGACACCACGAGGTAACATTTGTCCCCTCTTGTCCACATATAAATAATTATTTTTACGACGACACCTATTAATACCCCTTTCACCTTTCCCTCAGATGTCCCACACTGTTTAGTCCTGACGAGACCTCCATCAAGCAGGTCGAAACGCCGTCGACGTCATAGGGAAAGAACCCTTTAAGCACAGTGATCTATGATTGTAGATAGTCACTGACAGTAACTGTTGTATTATAGTGCTTGGTCATTCCCTTTGTAAATACCCATAACAAAAAACTGTACAGATCACTTACTGTTGTTTGTTTTTTCACAAAATTACTGGGGACACACTGCACGTTGTTGTATATATATTTTTTGTATATATGTCGCTGTTATAAATATTAATATCTTCATAAGTTGAAATATAAGAAGTTTTTCTTATAAATTAGCATATGTGTGCTTTCTTTCCTCGCCAGGCCCTTATCTGTTACAAATTAATATTGCTAATTTAAGCTGTTGAATATCATATATTGTATAAATTGTTATGCCACAGGAACCATTGTTCTTTGGATATACACTTTGCCCTGGTTCCGCTGTGAGTAGGGTCCCCTTGTTTCCCCTTTTCGCAATATGGGTTATTGGCAGCTTTGCTCTTATTGTAATGCTTGTAGGTTGGGTTCTGCCAGTGTGGTTTGAAAGGCATTGTGGTATCCTTCCACTAAACTGCTTGTTTTGGCTTCCAGTGAATAGGTGCTCTCATAGACATTCTACCATGGCATTTGGAAATTGGGTTAGCATCTGTGTATGGAGTGATATAGTCTGCCAGCCCAAGGAATCTTCAAATAACCCATTAGGGGGGTTAATGTGTGTTATTTGTGTTAGTAGAAAGGGCTCTCTATTAGTACATTGTAGTGGTTAGTTACCCCTGGGACAGGGCGTAGGCTAGTGCTATCATTTCATTTTATTTCAAAGGCACATTGACTGTAGCATAACATTGTTAGAGGTGTCTCCATATGCTTTAATTGAAATGATAGTAACAGCTTTTTATGGCTTGTGGGGGTACATTTTTAAAATGGTTTGAATCATGGCTTGTTCAAAGTCTATGATAATTTTTTGTGGGTAGCAGTAATTAGTTGTATGTTTACTACGGTTTAAGAGTTCATCGTAAGTGCTACTTTGTTTGTTTGGTAGTATTAGGACATATTTAAAATTAATATGTGTGTTGTGATATTCACCATGTATGGTGAATATCTGAGTGAATGGTTTGGAACAAATTTTGAAGGTCCCATCCATCATCCAGGTTTGACAATGGCTTAGTTTTAGTATGCTATTTGCTGTAGGAAATATTAGAATGTGTCTATAATTGTTTATGGTGACATACTGAGGAGAGCTGTTCGTTATTTGTACATTTTAAGTGTTCAGGTATTTCTATACATTCTAGGGGCAGGAGGTGTATCGCAGGTTGCATTTTTAGCTCAGGCAATCAAACTGTTTTTTGTTGCTTTGTTTGTCCTCATATTATCTCTTATAAGCAAGCACCCTCCAGATCGCCACTGATCTAAGTGCTTGTGTCAGGGGTTTATTCTCAACCAATATTTATTCAGAGTTTCACCCAGTGCCTTACATCACCAGCTGACCATGAGGTTTAATCATTGGACTTCATACTCTTCATTAGTTTCCAATAAATTCCAAATTGACCACTGTTCAGCCTTCTTTTTATTTGGGTTCAGATTTTCATCTAGATCTCTAACTTATCGCACAGAGGTGTACCACTTTCTCCAGTTTGGAGCTGTAACCTGACACCACCTTTTGCCTATCTCCCTCCTTGCGAGGATGACTAACTAAAATATTACCTCCTTTTGAAGCTTAGAGAGGCCCATGAAACCAGATCCAGGCTGTAAGGTCTTACCTTTACTTCCACACCCATGATATCGGACATTGTCTCACCCACTTTTGTCCAAAATTCCTCCAGTGCTGGGCAGTTGGCAAACACATGAATGTCATCCGCTTTTCGAGCTCCACACCTTTTATAATTAGCCTCTCCACCACCTCTTATCCTAGTCAGTTTGTCAGGCAACCAGTAGATTCTGTGTAAGGTAAATAAGTGATTTCTTCTTACTGCAGGAGCCTTAATTGCAGAATAAATCATGCATAAGGATACTTGCCATCATTCCTCCAGCTCTTCACTTGGCAAATGCCCTTCCCACACCAAGTTCAGGGGACTCATGCTTTCTTCTGCTGCTAGAACCAGAAATTCATTCAATAGAGCAACATCTTTCTTTCTTGGTTTCAGATCCTGCAAGTCCTTCCTCATTGGGTTATCTCCACAGAGGGACCATTGCTGCTTCCTGAACCACGCAGATATTTGGTAGAACTTAAACCTGGAAATCCCGCTGTTGGTTAGATCTCTCCATGCTTCCCAGGAGCAGCATGTGCCCTTTTCCACCACCTCCCCCAGTGTGTTATTCCACAGCTTTTCAGGAGTATTGCCAAACAATCCAATAAACACTCTGGAGTTCCAGGAGAGTCCCATACTTGTGCCCAATCACTATGATAAGGGATACCTAACAGGGATCGACACTCATGCCACACTTTAACTGCAGCCTTTTAGAACTTTCAGGCAAACTTTCTTGAAGAATTTCGGAGCCCTGAATTTATACATGAATCCCACCTCTGAGTATTAGTCAGCATAGCACAGCACTTAAGACCCACAACAGTGCTATCAGAGCGGGTCAGGAGCATCCTGCTATTCTTCATTTGGTATGCCCAAGAATAAATTTGAAAATCATGGAGCCCCAACCCACCAGTTCCTTACTTTCTTCTTAGCTTCTTCCATGAAAGTCTTACCACCTTTCCAGCCCAAATAAAAGAAGTCATTCTTCCCTGTATTCTCAAGAGGGTTTTCTTCAAATCCTAGTAGTATATTATCAAATACTTAGGAGAACTTAGTTAAGATAGACATCTTAACCGGTTGAACTGACCATAAAAAATGAGAGGGAGATTATGCAATTTCTTTAGAATCTTTTCTACTTCCTTAAAAACTTTCTCTAACTTCACACTGGGGATCTCCTCTGGATCCTGTAAGATTTTTATCCCCAGTTATCTCAGTTCCCTTGAAAGTCTAATGCCACCATTATTCTGGTTCCATACCATCACCTCTGCTTTATCTTATAGCTTGACAGCCTCCCGAACACGTTCACCTCTGCCTTCAGATTCGGAAGAGCTTGACTTATGTCTGCAGTATACAAATCAGGTCATCAGCATATAAGGCTGTCTTCCTAGAGAAGGCTCCCATGACAGGGGACAGTCTTGTCTAGTACCTCTTCCAATCTTTACCACAGCTGTAAGGCTTCCATAAACCAGAGTTTGTGCTCTAGGTGCCTTATATACCTAGCCAATACCAAATGCCTTTAATGTGCCTTTCAGGTATTTCCAATTCACACGGTCAAAAACCTTAGCAGCATCAAGGACTACCATTGCTAGGGGGGGATCCCTGGGAAGAAGAAAGATCTATTGATCCTATCAGAGGGTGTGTGAGTTCCTTCATTAATTAGGAACCCGGGTGTCTTACATAAACGGGATGCCAATATGCTAGTAAAAAGTTACTAATTGCAATTCAGCAACAATATTAGCCAGTATGATTGACATTGCCCCGATCTTTACCTGGTTTCAAGATAAGCGGAATGACAGCTTCATTCAAGGACTCTGGCAAGGGAAAGTCTCTACCTAGCATTTCAATATAGAAGTCTAGCCAGAAGGGGATTACTACCTCAGAGAGCCTTATATAAACCTCATTTGGAATCGCATCTGGCCCGCTACTTTTCTCTTTTTAAGCTTTTTAACTGCTGTGAGGAATTAATTCCCCGGTATTTCCTGATTTAAATACTGCTGGTCCTCACCCCTCAGTTTTGGTAATCGTTTTCCCTAAGAGCCAGAGGTCTAACTCAGTCTCATCTATCTCAAGGCCTTCTAAGTATATAAGTCCTGCAAGAATTAAAAACATGGTTGCTCTCCGCTCTCTGCATCCTCAACCACTCCCTCCTCCTCATCTACATTTATTCTCCTTATATAGTTGCGAGACCTGTTCATCCCTGTTTTCAAGGCAAATAGTTTTCCACATTTCTCCTCCTGTTCATACTCTCTCAATTTGCTTACATCCCATTGTTGTTGCAGTTTATCCTCCAGCTTCAATTTAAACTGAAGTTGTAGGTCTCCAAGTTTTTCCTCTAGACATTTCTTGTATTTCCCTTGAAATGCCCTGACTGAAAATCAGCTTTGGACGTGAATAAGTTCTCTTCAGCATAGAGATTTTCTTAGACAGGCTTCAAAAGCATCCCGCACCACATAAATAGGGACTGAGGGTCGATTCCACCTGAAGAAGTTCCTCTATCGCATTCATAAATCCTGGTTGCAGAAGTAACTTTCTCTTTTGTCCATCTTCTTAATACAAGGCATGAGAGTAGTTTTAACTTTGAGCATACAACAGGATGGTCAGAAATATGGGAAGATTGATATTCAATATTGATAGCTGTTTCTGCTTCTGTAGCCACACATCACAAAGATTCAAATGGTCTAGCATTGATAACAAATAAGCCCTGATTCTTGGTGAATTATTTTGACTGCGGACTTATTTAAAATCACCTCCCAGAATCAATGGGGCCTCAAAGTCTAACAAGCTAGCGAACACATTGTTCAATGTTGTGACATCACCCACATTCAGGCCATAATAACTAGGTAAGGTGTATAGAGTCTGCCCAACATAACCCCCACAACTACTCAGCATCCTCCTTTATCCAGCATATACCTCCATAGCTATACCACAGAGTTTACTTTAATCATGATATCAACATTTTGTACAGTGTTACTGATCAGTAACTGCCGACCTTTGTTTTGTAAAGAGCTCCATACTGAAGGACTGGGTTATTTAAGACCCAGCGGTGCCAGGGGACAACACCTGAAACCTTCGTGGGTAACCTGTTCCGGCGTACAAATGACAGAGACACGGGACACTTCCTTCGGCGTCAAAGATTTGAGGTTTATTTACTGCAGGGAACACAGAAGTCACGTGAAGTACACAGCATGTAAGTTCGCGGGATCTGATTCAATTTGCTACTGTGGATCGCTCCTTTTTATACAGTTTTCTCCCATACGTTAACGTGATACACAAAGGTTTACAACTTGGTTCCCATCATTATCCCCAAGAGGGGTCGCTTTGATGTATTCAAGGTCCGGAACATAAGTACAGAAACATTCGGTGGTTCCCAACTGTAAAAACCCATCTTCCCACCATTAGTACATTCCAATCAGCAATAAACAGATCGAAGAAGGAACAAGGACAGGTGCAAAGGAAGACAGGAACAGTGGGGAGATCGAAAAAGGGTGTAAAAGGGGTGGTATCGGGAAACACGAGCTGCAAGCATCAAAGGGACGCGCCTAATGAGATGCACGGCTAAGACAATAGACCGGCACGGCAAGATGAGCCTCGAGCGGGGCCATCTGCCTTACAGTATCATCCCCCTCATCATAAAGACACTTTCAAAGGAAACGTGTCTTCCGCAGAAGTCTTGGAAATCCCAGGGTCGCGAAGCGGACAGCGTCCGTTCGCTGGCTACTTGAGGGCAAGAAACAAAATGGATGCCGTATCTAAGATGGAACCCGTGGGTACAGATAGATAAACCCACGAAACAGACGAACGGTTTAGGTTAGCACAGCGAAACTGCGTACACCCACTAAACTCGTCATTTGAGGTTCGTAGATACCAGACTCGACCATATTCGTGCGAGTCAAAAACACCACTTACGAATGTCACGGAACCTCAGACGCTCCTTTTGCCCTCATGTAGGCAAGCACTAGTCGGAATCATACTCGATATTCATCAGACCATCTAGATGTTGCTGCAACATAACTCTGTCCATCTGAGCTCCTTTGGTAACAGGTGACTGTCTCATACACGTTGTAGCACAGAGGCCACATAAGTCAGGACCACACTGCACACAAAGGCAACACGTGAACAGGAATGCTGCAACGACTCCGATGATCATCAGAATCTTCCAACCCCAGGTCGACATTAGGCCCCAAAACCACCCTAGTAGCGTCCAATCCCCTACGTCCACGTGTATGGACTCAGAGATCTTATGCAACTTTGAGATGGCTTGATAGACAGTCGGAGCATTATCTGGAATGAAAATACAGCAGCTCGAATGTATCACCTTACATACCCCACCTCGATCTGCTAAGACCACGTCTAAAACCATACGGTTTTGTAACGTCATAAGCCTATCCGCCTGAAGTTCTGTGGTGATATTACCAAGGGCACTGGCAGTGATATTAGCTGTCGATTCGACCACTCGAGTCACCTGTCTCAGGTTCCTACTATTGACCATAGGTCCCCAAAACGGAAGGAAACCCTTGAAAAAGTCTCCTGCCTCTTGACCGGCAGTGTCCTCTTCGCTAATCACGCCTCTCACAACTCTAGTCTTGTGATAGTCTGCATCAACAGTGAACGTCGGAGGCAACATATTTGCGATATAACATGAGCCCACAAAGTCAGGGGGCAACCATGTATACGCACGATCATGACAGACGAAGTATGTACCCTTGGCAGCCAGAAACACAGGGGAAGAGAGCATCGGTAGGATATAAGTCTCGGAGCAAGCACTCTCTCCGAGACGAGCTCTAGATCTTCGGCCACGACCTAGCAGACAGAAATTACCAATGTGGGGTACGATCCATATGGGAGGTGAACTTCTAAGCTGTATTTCACCCACGAGCGCACTATACTCAGCCTTACTCAGGTCCCTATAGGCTCGCACCTCTTCCTCTGGGATGAGCGACGGCTCATAGATATCCCTATCTAAATCATCGATCGTTATAGCCAAAGGTTTGTGATATGAACCAGGACCAAAGTGGGAAGAACGTGGCTCTCGATTGGGGTAGGAATCTAGTGCACTTCGAAACATTGTTTGAAATGCTCGAGCTGAACCCTGGGAACTATAAGGAAGGACCAGATATGGAATTCCCTTATCCGTGGTATGTGGCATTAACCCACACACCCAGCAATTGGTAGTGTTCACGACCAACTGATACTGATGAAGGAGTTGAATAAAGGAATTATTTCTGAATTCTGCACGTCTAGCTTGCTCGTGTTGGGGTAAGATGTGAAAGGAATGAGGGGACACAGTGGAGGTAATATTAGGTTCAGAAGTAGGAGTAGGTATGGCAGAAGGTAGGAAGTACTGCATCATATAATACACCCCACCCGCCAATAACGAAGAAACAATTAGAAACAGAAAGAGCACCTGAAACATAAAGCATTTCGTATGAGTAATCTGTTGTAGTTTGAATCTTTGTGCCTGAGCTTTTTCCAAGTCCATCAGCTTTGAAAACGCCATCCCCTAAGACCGTCCGCAACGTTTCTTGACGCACTTCATTCTGTGTAGCAGTAGTCAATCCCCAGGAGTTCCCAGGAATCGACGGCCTTTGACCTAGCGTCAAGACCTACTAACCAGAAGGAAGTACACGCGCGGTCCTACGGTACACCTGGATGCATGGTATCTTATTTCACAAATATGTACAAAGTCTCTCAGCTGTGGAGGCAAAAAGGCAGATATGGAAAAAACTCAATATTTACAAAATAATCACAACCATACGGGGGTTCAGACTGATCGTAGCAAATGGGATAATGCAGATGTCGGGGGACAAAACGAAAATTTATTAGTCTTTGGTGTTGGATCGCAAAAAGTATCGAGTGTTCCCAGGACGTGTCTGTTCATCAAACAATGGATCTTGAGTTTTGTGATGACAAGTGTTCAACAATGTCGTTCTGCTGCACTGAGGATTCTCCAGCAGGTTCAGCGTCGCTAAAAGGTGCAAAGGTCTGGAATTTCTCTGTTTCAGATGAAGCAATGCCTTTTCTTACCCACGAGTCCGCCGGTAAAGGTATAGGTACCTTTTTGGTATGGGTGGCATGCACCCAGTTCTTGCGACCTTCCAAACGGACAGCAGTTCTCGTGGCAAGGAGGACTTGAAAAGGGCCAGTGAAACGGGGTTCAAGATTCTTTTTGCGAGCGAAGTTTCGTGTAACCACCCAGTCTCCCGGTTGGAGCTGGTGGCCTGGACCCTCCGTTTGCGTCGGCAGTGCTTCGTAAACCTGTTGGTGAATTAACCTCAGTTTAGCAGTCAGATCATGAAGATAATCAATCAACATTGGGTACTCAAGATCAGAAAACACACTTGGTCTAGGGACCCCCCAAACGTTTGCAGGACGGCCGAACACTATTTCATAGGGACTAAGCCCTACTCGGGAGTGTACCGTCGCCCTTGTTGACAACAAAGCTAGAGGCAAAGCGTCAGGCCACGACAGACCAGTCGTAGCTTGAATCTTCGCTAGTTTGAGTTTAAGGGTGCCATTATACCCTTCAACCAAACCTGCTGACTGGGGATGATTGGCGCTATGGAATTTTTGAGTAATTCCAAGGCCCTTACACACACTCTTCATCACACTCCCTACAAACTCACTTCCGTTATCAGACCATACAATCCGTGGCATTCCATACCGAGGAAAGTATTCCTTCAGTAGGATTTTCGCAGTGGACAAAGCAGTGTTGTCCTTAAGAAGGTAGGCTTCGATCCATCGGGAGAATGCGCAAACCACAACTAAAACGTATTTCAGGTTATTACATCTCTCCATATGGATGAAGTCTAGCTGGATCACTTCAAAGGGATATGAAGGGGGAGCAAAATGGCCAGGAGGTGTAGGGGTTCCCTTTCCAGAATTGTACAACATACATATCATGCAATTCTTAACCAATCTCTCAGCGCATTTCGTAATACCATCATTCTTCCACACAGGGGACAACAGCTTACAAATACCTTTCACGCAAATATGTGCTAACCCATGTGCCATCGTCACAACCGCTAGCACATACACATCTGGCAACATCCACCTCTTATGCTCCGACAAATCAATCCAACAACCATTCGCATCCAGCTTTCCCGTACTCTCTTTCCACTTCGTCTTTTCAGTCTCAGTGGCCTCGTTCTGTATCGTTTTCACACTCTCGATGGTATCCTCACACATACCAGTCTCTGTAGGCCACCTAACCGAACTCGTCACATACATTCTAGTGCTAAGGTTCCGGGCAGTCTCCTTAGCAGTCTCATCCGCAAACGCATTACCACGACCAACATCATCCGTCACCTTACGATGCGCACTACATTTAACAATCGCCACCTGCTTAGGTAACGTAAGTGCATCCAAAAGATCATTCACAAGTTGTCCATGCTGGATCTTAGTACCATGCGACGTCATGAAACCTCTCTCTCGCCACAAACGTCCAAAGCTATGAGCGACGCCAAAAGCGTATTGGCTGTCGGTAAACACATTCACCCGTTTCCCTTTCGACAACACACACGCTCTAGTTAAAGCGATCAGCTCCGCAGCCTGGGCAGAGTTCTGATTCAATCTCGCGGCTTCCACAACAGTGTTCAAAGTTACCACAGCATACGCAGTCGTCACATCACCATTCGGCAATTTAAAACATGAACCATCCACATACAAGGTCCCATTGGGATCTTCCAAAGGAGTGTTTTTGAGGTCCACGCGACCTTTTGTTTCCTCCTCAGTCCTTAAGTAACAGTCGTGAGCTGCTACTTCATCTGATTCCATACTAATTGGCAATAGGGGCGCCGGGTTCAGGGCATTACAACATTTTATCTGAATATGACTTGCCAAAAGCGTCAACTCGTACCCAGACAACCTCGCACTCGTCAAGTGCTGAGTTTTCATACGATTTAAGAGAGTGTCAACTGCATGCGGAACCATCACCGTAAGCATATTATCCATGACCAATCCTGCTGATTGTCGGATGGACACCGCAGCTGCCGCTGTTGCTCTCAAACAACTCGGCAATGCTCTAGCTACCGGGTCCAAGGTCGAGGAAAAATATGCGCATGGACGCTGCTTATCACCAAAATGTTGCGTCAAAACACTCAACGCACAACCTTCTCTCTCGTGAACGTACAGTGTAAACGGCTTACTGTAGTCAGGGGTACCTAACACAGGAGCCGAACACAACGCATCACGCAGTTCAGAAAAACTTTTCTGACATTCTTCCGTCCATGGTAAAGGAGTTGGAACATCCTTGCACGTAAGAGCCACCAATGGTTTTGCTAGCAATGAAAAGTTTGGAATCCACTGCCTGCAGTATGACGTAATACCTAGAAAGGCACGCACATCTCTCTGAGTAGTTGGCACAGTCATTCGCGCAATCGCTGCAATTCTCTCTGGGGTCAACTTTCTTCCCTCCTTTGACAATAAGTGACCTAGATAGGTTACTTCTTGACAACAATATTGAAGTTTAGAGGGAGACACCTTGTGATGTAAATCACAGAGATGTTGCAACAACGACACCGTGGCAATTTTGCAAATGTCCTGAGTATCTGCAGCCACCAATAAGTTGTCGACATATTGGATCAAGGCTGCACCAGCCGGCAACACAAACGCATCAAGTTGGCCCTTCAAGGCTTGACTGTATATCGATGGACTTTCACAGTAGCCCTGAGGAGCACGTTTAAACCGGAAGCTGCGACCACCAAGAGAGAAACCGAAAAGGTCTCTGCTTTCCTCAGCAATCGGGATGCTGAAGAACGCATTCTTCAGATCGATCACCGAAAACCAAGATGCGGAAGCTGGAATCAGAGTCAGTAGCGCCGTGATGTCAGGCACAACAGGGAACTGAGGAATAACAATTTTATTTACCTCCCGTAAATCGATAACAAAACGATAAACAGGTGGTTTTGATGGATCTGTGCACTTCAAGATGGGCAATACAGGGCTATTGCACACGTTTCCCCGAGTCTCTTCGATAACATCTTTCTCGATCAAATCATAAATGATCGCTAACAGTGCTCGCTCACCATCAAGGGAGATACGATACTGAGGAATACGTGGCAATCGCACATTAGATTTCAAATGGACAACATAAGGGGAGATATCAAGCAGGCCCACGTCATTGGGACCTGTTGCCCACAAAGATGCAGGAAGAGAACTCAATTCCGGTGGAAGCTTATCGAGAGACAAATACATTGGAGAGACGACTCTCTCACCCAATGTAAGCTTTACTCCCGCAGGAGAACAGTACAAAGTCGCATACAAACGTTTTAGCAAATCCAGGCCCAAAAGATTTTCACCACACCCAGTGGTCAAAATCAACTGAGCTTTTAGCTCACGAGGCCCAATGGTAAGATACAAAGGGCACGAAACTGGATTGCTAACAGGGGCGCCAGAGAATCCAACGGAAACATTTGTTAAGCCAGACAAAGGTGCGCCAGGGAGTTTCGAATGCATTATGGAACTTTTCGCTGCACCAGTGTCCAACAGAAAAAGGCTCAACGACGCCCGAGGTGGCAACTGCGACGTAAGGCCCTCTCTGATCAACCGGAACTGATACTACTCCCTCTCCTTGTCTATGGCTATCCTAGTAATTGCCGTCGTCAGCATCCTGATCGACGTAATAATCATCCACATTGTACTGGGCAGATCGCCCTTGCGACGATCCACGCTGATCAAAACAAGTATTGGAGTCGGAAGTGTTAGTGGAACGATCGTTCTGCGCACCGCGACCTCTACCACGTGATGTCTGTTGAGAACCACCACGATGCCCTCTAGACGAATTACCACTATTACGCTCATTGAGAACTGGACAATCGAATTTTAAATGACCCTCCTGTCTACAATAGGCACACTGATTGTACCCTAACGATGATCTCTGCGAAGAGGAGTCATTTCGAGATTGCGACCTATTAGATTGCGGCTGCGATCGGTTACGTTGTTGCGAATCATTCTGACTCGAACGCGGAGGATACGCCTGTTGCAACAACACTTTAGTTTTAAGCTCTTTCGTTTTCTTGACAGCACGATCGTTTTCTTCTTTCTCCCTATTCTCATAATATTGAGCCGTAGCCAATATTTGAGCAGAAGTAGATACAGCCCACGCACTTTCAGAATTTCGTAATTTGTTACTTAAATCTGGTAACAAATTGGAAACAAACTTGTCCACAAACAACCTCTGACCACCTTCGGTACCCATGTCTTGACCACTGTGGTCGATGAAAGCCTCCTCAAATCTCGTAAAGAAATCAGAGACGCTCTCATCCTTCTTCTGTTTGCAAGCGGACAGTTTGTCCCAATTTACCTTCATAGCTGGCATAAGCGTTTTCATTAGGGTAATAATTCTCTGAGGCAAAGCCGTAAGGAGCTGTTCGGGTTTAGCCCCACCAATTTGTTGTGTATCTGCCGCCGTAAGGGCAGCCCAATCACCACCTAATTCGTTTGCATGATCTTCCTGACGAATCTTAGCCCATACCGGTTGCGGTACAACATTACCGAACAGCATATCGATATCAGCAAGATTCATTATCGTAGCATCTACGAGCTGCGATAATTCCTTATAATACCCTGCAGGATTTTTGCGAGGGTCAGGCAAAGATTGCTTCACCTGCAAAACTTCCGATCGTTTCCATGGGAGGTGTATCCATACTCTCTGGAAATGTGGCAGAATAGCAGGATTAGCAGCAGGATTACCTGGCATCCACACTGGTGGAACTTCGCGCATGGGATACTGACCAGGCGCGTCTAGTGGCCCCTCAATATCTTCCACGAACAATGCTCGAGGCATTATAGAGGGACGGAGAGATAACAATTGCTCAACAGCGCGTCGAACATTAGAATCCACTATCATTCCGCTCGAGAACTGAAGCTGCAGATTAGTCAAAGCGGTCAACACATCGTCAGATGCATCGGCCGATATTTGATCACGTAGAACCTTGCACATTTCTTCGAAAACGTATCTTTGTGTCGGTATATTGAATTGACAGAACGTATCAAGCACAGCACGTGGAGGATTTCTAAGAGGGTGTTTCATCCAACCCATTGCCATATTATACAGCGCAGCACGTTCCCTATTACCAGGAAGCTGACTACGTCTTTGAGGACCATCCGAACCAGCGGACTCAAGAATAGGTCCGAGAGAATTAAAGAAGTTAGCAGCAACAGAAGGGGTACGACGTCGAGTAGATGGAGAGGTATAACACAGAGGATTAACAAGAGAAGAACCAGGAACAGAAGAAACAACAGGAGTAAGCAGAACAGGAGCAGCAGCGGGAGCAGGAGTTTGAGGAAGTACAAGCGGTGGAGCAGTAGGAACAGAAGTAGGCAAAGGAGTAGGAACAGTCGGAAGAACGGGTACAGGTTGAGGAACAGGATGAGGAGGGAGTATAGGAGGAAGTACGGGAGGAACCACAGGAGCTGTGGTACCCTGCGCGTACGGAGGTGGTGACTTCATAAGATAGGACATTAAAGGGTCCTCAACTAATTCCTCCTTCTTATCCGACTCCGTTGGTAAAGCGGGATAACATTTATCTATAGACATATGCTGAAGTCTATCAAAAACTTCCTTTTCCTTTTCCTCATCTCGCTGAAACTGTTCTGCTTTCTTTACAATGGTAGCAACACCATCTCTGTGATTACGTTTTGTCTGTCTGATCTCTTTCTGTCTGGCTTCTTTGCGCCATAACCGAAAGGCATCAAACATGGCCAGCCTAGATTTCTTTTTAAACAATTTTGCCTCAAGGTTATCTAAAATCGAGGTCTCGAAACTACCATGAGGTGGCCAACTAAGGACACCATCCTTTCTGGTATAGCGAATCCAATATTTATTAAAGGTAATCGGGCCTAACCCGTGTTTGCTGTAGAGCTTGTAAGTGGGAGTTCCAACCGGAGGTATCGGACACGAGTCCTCCAGTCGGGAATCCGTACCACAACGTCTGAAACAACTGAACAAAGTACTACGACCAGGCATCTTGCACACTAGCCGAGTTTCACAAACTTCAAGGGTTACGGGATTTACCAAGTCCCTGCAAAGAACAAATACCCTCGGTTTTTGGCGGCTGCAGACGTCAAATATCACAACAAAGAACCAAGTACTAAGAACCACAAATGCAATGGAACCATGCAACAACTAAGAACCACAACTAAGGACTCTGGGAGCGACCCACAAATACTTAACTCAAAGATCGATGGCGTCACCAGGAAGGCCCGTCAATCGTCTCGCTGTACCAAGGTCTACGCCAGGCGCCAAAACAGGTCTACAGTCAGGGCAGCAGTCCGTCGCAGCCGTCAGGAGGTGGGAATCTTCGCGGGAAAAGTCGTCGGGCCACTTATTTCGACAACAGGATCGATGAAGCGGGGTGCACCTTCCCTCGTAGATTTCACACGAAGTTCCTCACGATCGTCGGGCTTGAACCGGTACCACTGATGCAGCCCCATGTTGGGCGCCAACTGAAGGACTGGGTTATTTAAGACCCAGCGGTGCCAGGGGACAACACCTGAAACCTTCGTGGGTAACCTGTTCCGGCGTACAAATGACAGAGACACGGGACACTTCCTTCGGCGTCAAAGATTCGAGGTTTATTTACTGCAGGGAACACAGAAGTCACGTGAAGTACACAGCATGTAAGTTCGCGGGATCTGATTCAATTTGCTACTGTGGATCGCTCCTTTTTATACAGTTTTCTCCCATACGTTAACGTGATACACAAAGGTTTACAACTTGGTTCCCATCATTATCCCCAAGAGGGGTCGCTTTGATGTATTCAAGGTCCGGAACATAAGTACAGAAACATTCGGTGGTTCCCAACTGTAAAAACCCATCTTCCCACCATTAGTACATTCCAATCAGCAATAAACAGATCGAAGAAGGAACAAGGACAGGTGCAAAGGAAGACAGGAACAGTGGGGAGATCGAAAAAGGGTGTAAAAGGGGTGGTATCGAGAAACACGAGCTGCAAGCATCAAAGGGACGCGCCTAATGAGATGCACGGCTAAGACAATAGACCGGCACGGCAAGATGAGCCTCGAGCGGGGCCATCTGCCTTACAGTATCATCCCCCTCATCATAAAGACACTTTCAAAGGAAACGTGTCTTCCGCAGAAGTCTTGGGAATCCCAGGGTCGCGAAGCGGACAGCGTCCGTTCGCTGGCTACTTGAGGGCAAGAAACAAAATGGATGCCGTATCTAAGATGGAACCCGTGGGTACAGATAGATAAACCCACGAAACAGACGAACGGTTTAGGTTAGCACAGCGAAACTGCGTACACCCACTAAACTCGTCATTTGCGGTTCGTAGATACCAGACTCGACCATATTTGTGCGAGTCAAAAACACCACTTACGAATGTCACGGAACCTCAATACTTTCAGACTGTAATAAATGAGTCTCCTTCAACATGATTACTTTAGAAGGGCTTTCTTTAAATATTGAAGGACTAGATGTTGTCTTCTTTTGACTCTTAAACCATTCACATTATAGCTAAAAATATCGAGTAGCTCACCACGCAATATCTCTTCCCTCATTATCCACTATCAAACACCTCCCAATAACCTGTGACTCAATCTAACCTATATGAGGATATTTTTGTTCTCTGTACCACATGTGCAGCACCCCAGGGAACCATCCGACTTCTTCCTCTTAGCATACAATGCCAGTTTGAGCCACCACTCATGATTCCAGGGCTGATAGTCCAGTGAAAACTAACTCATAAATTCTCATTAAGTAAGGTGCCTACTTATCCCTTACTGTGTTCCAGGCAATAAAACTATCCACGTCCTCAAGGGCAAGGACAAGAAAGTTATGCATTTTATTGGCCTACATAACTTTCAAAATTGCTGGGAAGTTTAACTGCACTTGTGCCTCATTTTCCTGAGGGGCTTCATTAGTTTACCCAACTCCCACCATCTATCCTTGGTGGTGCAGGAAATATGTGACCTGATTTTAAAGGTAAAGTCCTGGACTTGGAGAGATTTCTCCTTGAATGCTGCTACCAAAATGTTTTCCTTAGTTGTGTAAGACTGAAAGTTCATTACGATTTCCCTAGGCTTCTTCCACCCAGGATTCAGTTTGAAGGGATCTCGGTGCACTCTCTGAATCTCAGTTTCCAAATTCACATCGAAAACCACATGAGGGAAAGCTTTAGTCAGACGTTTACCATGAATGCCTTAACATCAGCCCCCTTCGCCCTTCCTTAACCTTCAGGATCCTAAAGTTATTTCTTCTCCAACCTCTCTAGTTTCTCTGCTAGATCCTTTTTCCTTTGTTTTAACCTTCTTTCCTCTCAGGTGTTATCACTCGCACTTAACCCCAGCTCCTGAACCTTACCTTCTAGGCCTTCTGTAGGTTGTGCAAGGATTGACATCTTCTCCTCTAGAATTCGACACCTGTCCTGTATCACTCTTTGATTAGCTTCTGATGTAGAGAATTGTTGTTTAATCTCGGTTTAGAGTTGATTTATCATACCCTGGACCTTCTCCAAACTTAACATGTCACTGCTTGATCTTCCTGGAGATTGATCTAGTGGTTGACAGTAATTGCGTCCCTCATACACCACTGCTCCCTACCTCGTAGCTTAACTTTAAGGTTGATCCTTCCAGTGGAGCAACTCTGTTTGCAGTAGAAATATCTGGGTGAATTACAAGACTATCCACATCCCTGGGATTATCCTCCTCCAACACATTGCTTTCAGTACTGCTCCTGGGGTTTCTATATTAATGGTGTTTACTTTAAAATAAGATCTCAGTGAGGGAGTAACTCCAGGACCTTTTGAGGCAGTCTTATTTCTTTTGAGGTATTCCAATTAGGGGGCCCTTGACTTTACGCTGAGTGGACTCTTATGGCAACTTCCCCTTACCTCTAATAGGGCCAATCTCTGAATCTTTTGATAGGAAAGAGGACGATCTAAGCTTTTATCTTTCCTCAAATCTAGCTCCTTCAGCATCCAATCTGCTGCATCCAGCTCTTTTTTGTACTACTATTGTGGCTTCCTCCCCTCCTTTAACTACCTTACCCTTCAAACAGATATTTGCGGGTCCCATGTGATCAGGGATTGCTATGTTATTTTGACATTCTCTCTTGCCCCGACTTGGTAGACTCAGCTGGGAAATAAGATAGCAACCCTTTTTTCCCTTAGTCTGCTGTTGCCGTGCAGCTTCTCTTACAGACCCTCCATTACACGCAGTATAGCCTCCGCCCCTTCCTAAGTCAATGTTGCTAGTGCTGTGTCTGACTCTTGCACCCCCCGGACTGCTTCTGCACTGGAGGAGGATGCACTGAGCCACTCTGCTACTGAGGAGCATGCTCGCAGCCGCGAACCAGTGGAGGCCGGAGCACCTGCACATTGACCTCTCCAAATCAGAAGGCACTTTGCCTTGCCACTGAAGCCCACACTTCTTACCGGTCCCTCATGATCCAACTCACTCTCCATCCCCCTGGAACTGTAGGTGAAAGAAAGAAAGAAAGAGAAATTGTGTTTTGTAAAGCGCGTTACTACCCGGAGGCCACGTAGTGCTGTGGGACAGTAGGTTTTTTGGAGATTGCTATCAGGCTTAATGGAAGAGAAGTGTTTTCAGGCTTTCCCTGAACTTTTGTAGGTCAGGTTCACCGCGCAGTGTGGGTGGCAGGGAATTCCAGACTAAGGCTGCATTCAATGAAAAGGAGCGTCCACCCCATCTGGCCCTTAGTTACTAATTGCCACCGTCATTCATCATCGCAATCTTGCCGCACTCTCCTGGAACCACTGGGTGGAGCTCCCGATCAACTGTGCTAGCTGGACACCATGTTCCTTCCTCGCAATCAAATGGTTTGAAGTGGGGATAGGTGGTAGTTGGCCTGTTATGTGTTTGGGAACTTTAGGTAGTATATATAGGATTGTTGTGGTGGGCTTCCGGGATCTACTCCTTGCCTCGCCTATATCCAGCAATACCTCCATTGCTTCTAGTTCTGTCCCTTATGCACGGTGGTTGTGGTTGCTCCCATTAATTACATCATCTTTTGTAGTGGCCCTCCCGTAACATGTATTAGAATAATATTTCGTACATTTCCAATTCAAATTTTCCATCAATGTGCTTTCTTGGTTGTAGGTGTAGCCCGTGTGACATAGTAATTGCTTTAATTCCTGGGATGTTATGTATCTTGCTTTATCTGTCCTTTTGTCAGAAAAGAATGTAATTGTATAAAGAATTGCAATTTTAAAATGTTTGTGTTTGTTATTGGCATATACCATTGTGCTAATACTTGTAATATTTATACTTACATATATGTTTTTCCTAGATGTGTCACACTTTTTCAGCTTTTCTATTTGGGTTGTGTTAATGTGAAGCAGGTGCTTTCTCTTCTTTTGCGTGGAAAAAAAGCATCAGTCTCATTTTAAATGTTTATTTTAATTGATTTTGTGGTGAGTTTCTATTTTATAATGATTTACATATACTTACTTTTTAATGTTTTTTCTTGTTTGTGTTTGGCCGGTAAGACTTTCTCTAAGTTGTAATATTTTCTTTTAGTGATGCATGGCTTGTACTTTCTCAAGCAAAATTGTGCATTTGCGGACAACATAAACGCTAGATATATAAGCTTGGTGCTAGTAAGCTTAGATTTTTGAGCCCATGATGGTGTTAATTTGTAAAATTAAGACTCTGGGTCCGCTGCATTATGTCCTGAAAATTATGCAAATGTCTGTGCAAATGTGTTTGAGCTACCCTTCTGTAGTGTAGGGCATTATTCTCACTGTGCGTAATGAAAATACTGCATGTGGAGTGCTTGCTTTATGCAAGAAATGGTGACCATAATAGCAAAAACAGAACATTTCATCATAATTAGTGATACCCTCATAGATCTCATTATCATTAAAAACCATTGAATGCTGCAGATCATCTAGCATTCAACCCCTTGCAGGCATGGCACATTTTTCTGTTGTGTGGGAGTTTTTATGAGTGGGCGGAGTTTAGATAGCCGGGGGCAGTCCTCCACACACGCCCACCATGACGCGTGACGGCTCCTGGCCATTATGAGCACACAAGGGGTTAATGCACTGAATCAATGTCTCAATCATTAGAGACAGAATAGGGGTGATGAAACCATGCAGAATTTTTTTAATACATATGGAATTTGAATCAGCTTACTGGAACCAAATATATCATAGTATACTTTATCCCAAACAAATCCGCCAGGAACCAGAACAGAAGAAATGTTCACCAGAAAAGGTCTCTTCTCACTTTGTGTGATGAAAAATTGAGTTTTTAAAAACAAGTTCACCAGTTCAACAGCAGCACATTCTGGGATACAGTGTCAACTGAGATACAAAACCAATCCAAAGGACAAGGATAAGTAACAACATTGAAATTCAAATGTATATTCAAGGCAGGATAAAATATGTATTTTTACAGCAAAATGTTGAATTTACACAATCAACTTCTAGGTGGTAGTATTAGTTGGTTGGATGAATCTGAAGAAAAGTCATCAAAGTCCATGAAGTAGCCAGAGGCTGTAAGATTTATTTTTGGCAGCTCTTTGGAGGATTGGCAGTAGACTGATGTGGTGGTTTGTTACTGTGGACACCTTCTTTGTATGTTTGTCCAATTGAAATCTGTGTTTCTGTGTATGATGTTTCCAAAGAGGTTGATGATGTGAAAAAAGTGATACTTCAGTGTTAGCTGTCCCCTGAAGGGGAGAAGAGAGGCTACTTCATTGATCAAAACTTCCATCTGGACTTCCTGTAAGGTAGTGAGAGGTGACAGGTATCTACCTAGGAGCCCTCATGGCCTACTATGTAGAACCGGTCACATAGTGTGATTTGACAAGATCTTTTGACATAAATCTCTTATTTTTGCTATCAACAACGGGAGGTGGAAATACAGTACTTGAACCTTCAACAGACAGGACAGTTAACGTTCGGTAAGATTCCTTCTTGTCCACAATCTTCTCCAGGACTAGTTCATCAATCTTGGGGATCCAACGATGAGTTCCTAGTGCTTCCTTCACTTCTCCAGTGGTGCAATGTTTCTACTGGATGTTTCTCTGAGATTCTCAAAACTTGTTCAGATCCTGTAAAACATCCAAATGTTTAATTATGTCAAAAGTTGTTTTTGCCGCTAATGTACTGGGACTGTCAAGGTCTGGTACCCACATCTTAATACTAAACAAGTTAGTGACCTTTAATGTTAATTGACATAATGGTGGATACTGCGGTAAAATTTCCCATCCGATTCATCCCCAAATCCAGGGCAGGGGCTACCTCATTCCCATTCTGGATCTGTTTAAGCAACCCCTGGCAAAACAGCTAATGAGGGTGTACTGTGTGTTCTGGTATGTGCTGCATCAAAGACTGTACCCCAAGTGGTGCCCCACTGGGGTCACCATCCCTATTTGATAAGCAAATTGTAAGAATTCTGTGTTCTTCCTGAGGTCATGTATGGGGAAACATTGCTTCAAGCTGATTTTTTTTGCGCAATCCAGAATGGTGTTTACTCCCATCTGATGGGAATCTTACCCATGATTGCATTTATTGTTTGTGGGTTAATTCCAGGTGTACAGCTGAGGAAAAACAAGGACCCCCTGAACAGTAAATAGTTCAATTCCTAGGACAGAGAACAAATAGTAGTGACAATAACTCCTAGGCAATGAAGATAAGGCAAGCAATATACATACTACGAGTAATATAGGAAGAACCAAAGGAAAACTAGGAAAATATGTTCAAAGTTGTTACTATTTCAATAATTCTTTATCATATTCTCTACACAAATAATATTCATAAAAAACACATTAAAATACATCATATAACATATCACTTTTAATCAATATATATGAAAAGGGTTAAAAAGGGTTAATATTTTTGTTAACTCGACGCGCGTTTCGGCGTACACAACGCCTTCTTCAGGAAAAGTCACACAGTTATCTGAAAATAATAATGAAAAAGAGAAAACATGCTCAGTTTTCCAAATCTTGTTATCCATAAATAAACTTGTATTCTAACATTTAACATATATTCTAACCATTAAATTCTCTTTTACATATAAAGCAAAAAACAATATCTATTCGAAAAAACAGGGATTCCTAGTAGAATCTTTATCACTTTTCTCCGTAGAAATCCTATCACTCTGTGAAACCTTTGATTTTAAAATTATTGAGACAACGTCGTGCATTTTGTGCACCGGATTTATATCAGTTCATCCTTTTCTTCATTGAGGCATTCCTTGTGAGAAATTTTTCATACCACATGAGGTACATAATAATTGGGGATAGATCTAAGGTATAGACTTTAACATTAATAGGATATCACAATGCCAGTCTTCCACATATATCGTTCTATGCCATGGAGAATTGGAATTATACACATAAAATGAACATCCAACCGGATTTTATTTGTACTTACTTTGAGGTTATTTTAATTGATTCATAATAATTGAAGTATTGGCCCAAGCAAGATCCATTTTACCACAAAATTAAACTTTTTAGAATGTACCCTCATTGAAGAAATACATTCAATACATAGGTTTAAATAGATAGAAGCCATCATAAATACTAAGTATGACCACATCTTGATACACAGTTGAGCAATAATGGTAATATTTTCAATTCAGTTAACTATCAGAACCAAGACTGATCAACAATGAAGTTGCAGATTTTTATCCTTAGGCTATACCCGCATTCGAGTATCACAGTTATCGGTTAATTATTATTATTTTTTATTTCTATTCCTTTTCTCTATATCCTTGAATGTGTCATTATTATCCTCTCTTTTTATACATCAATAAGACCTAAATGTCGCTATGAGCACTCAGATATAGCACCATAGAGAATAATGAACTCTAATGTTTTTCACATAAGAAGATTTCTGGATTACGAATAGGTCATGTTGTTACGAATAGATATTGTTTTTTGCTGTATATGTGAAAGAGAATTTAATGGTTGGAATGTATGTTAAATGTTAGAATACATGTTGATTTATGGATAACAAGATTTGGAAAACTGAGCATGTTTTCTCTTCATTATTATTTTCAGATAATTGTGTGACTTTTCCTGAAGAAGGCATTGTGTACTCTGAAACTCGCATCGAGTCACCAAAGATATTGCCACTTTTGAACCCTTTTTAAATATATAGATTAAATGTGATATGTTATATGATGTATTTTTAATGTGTTTTTTATTACTATAATTTGTGTAGAGAATATGATAAAGAATTATTAATATAGTAACAACTTTGAACACATTTTCCAAGTTTTCCTTTGGCTCTTCCTATAATACTTGTATTATGTATATTGCTTGCCTTATCTACATTGCATAGGAGTTATTGTCACTACTATTAATTCCAGGTGTAGTCAATTGTGGTTGTGCAGCTTAAGCTGACATTGCCGAATTTATTGTCATTGTTTGCATGACAAACTGTGTTAAACATCTATGGGCCAGATGTAGGAAGGCTATTACCGGTCGGTAACGGCCGAAATTAACGAATTTCGTCCGTTACCGACTGGTAATAGGCTTTTCTGATGTAGGGGCCAAAATTAACGATTCGGTAATTTACTGAATCAGTAATTTAAGGAATCAGTAAATTACTGATTTCTTAAATACCGATTCGGTAAATTACCAAATTCCTAATGTAGGGAGCACTTAAATGAGTGCTTACCCCATGTTAGGATTCGTTAATTACATTCCTATGGGCCTCCAGCCCCATAGGAATGAATGGCAATTACCGAATCGGTAGATACCGATTCAGTAAATACCGAATCTTAACAATTCGGTAATTTTTACCGAATGATTTGCTACATAGCATTTACCGATTCGAAAATACAGAATCGGTAAAATTCGGTATTTTCGAATCGGTAAATGCTATTTACCTACATCTGGCCCTATATGTTTTAACCAGAAATACACAGTGAAGTATTTCAATATTTATTGAAGCATAGTGATTCTTGAGTAAAATATTTGTGCTGCAATGAATAACAGAAGGAAACAGATTAACGTGATTATTATTACGAGAATGGTGAAAAAAAGGGAACAATTCAACCATTTTACAGATAATATAAAATGATATGCTTGCACACAAGTACTATATTAGAGTTTATTCCTACCTAGCGCGTGATTCCCTACCGTTTCTAGGGTGAGTGGATCTGTCAGCTCCCTGTCGGGTTGTCTAACTACCCATTACCTGTGGATACATTTTAGAAAGCTTCCAGTCTTCATGTAGAGTTGGACAGCATCCCTTACATTCAACTGAGCTGGAAATGCGGCATGGAGCAAATTCTTAATGACAGAAAAATGTTCCTCTGAATAAACAAATGCTTGCTGTCATAACAACATTCTCCATCTTACAATACTGATGCCCAAGTCAGGCCACTATTGTTTAATCTATTGTGATAGCTCTGTTGCCTTTCAGCCAAAAACAAATAACAAAATCTTGCATGCTCAGTTTAGCCATTGTACAGCATGTTCAAGGTGTTCTGATATAGTTCCTATGAAGTGGTATTGTAAGCAAGCAGAGTTTGAAGAATGTTATCCTGTCTGTGCACCCAAATGAATGTGTGTCCAATGTCATCATGTTTAAGGCAACTTAAGAACGTGAGCGTGTAAATATTGTGGGCCCGATTCACAAAGGTAAACATAGACGTTTGGTCTAAAGTTAGATCAAACGTCTACGTTTATGATTTTGGGAATTCACATAGGGCCTTTTGAAGTACTATCTTTACGTCAGCACTCAGACCAGATCTCTGTCCCGTGTGCAGACAAACAGATAGTACTTATAAATGCCCTTAGTGTATTCCCAAAGTTGTAAACTTAGATGTTTGGTCTAAGTTTAGACTAAATGTGTAGGGGTGGCTGGAATTTGTGTTGTCACGCTACACAAAGGGCTGCGAAACAGTAAAAAATCTCTGCGAGCACGCAGGGTTCCACAAACACGCAGAATTGCTTGCTGCGCCAGCTCACGACGCTTTTTTCCTGTTCCCGAACACTGTTTGCGTGTTCGGGTGGAAATATCTTGCAAACACACATTTTGGAAGCGCGAACAAGCCAAAAATACAGCAAAGTTGCGGGTTGCTGAATTTTTGGCAATTCCGCGTTCTCAACGGAACGCAAAATTACCCAATTTACCCAAATTCCGCCAGAGGAACGGTATTTACTGCCCAGGCCTATAAATGTTTAAGTTTATCTTTGTGGATCGGGCCTGGCGTTGCTTAACTGGGCCTAATACCGCCATGTGACAGTATTAAGTACATCTAAAGAGATAAACATTGGAGAGTGTTTTATTAATTATTTTCTAATTTCCAATTTAAATTTTAATTACAGGTAAGTTTAGTTTAAATATAAGTTTTACTTATATTGCAAGGTAGTTTTCGAGATATATATTTTAATTTTTTTCAGGGTTTGGTCGGAGAATCTGGCAGAGTATTCTCGTCTTGCAGCTTTAGTCATTTTTACAATGTTAGGTTGATAAAATGTGTCTGCCTTTTATATTGTTGATTTAATTGTTTGTGTGATTTTATTGGTTACTTTGGTTTATAGTTTAATTTTGTTGGTCAGTTTAGTTTATTTTGATTTTTTTATCAGTGTTTTTCTATGGTATAAGCTAATATATGTTTCATTTATAATATTTAATATGTAGTTCACTATTTTTAATACTATTTTCTTTATATATGCACATATATATTATTTAGACACGCATAAATGTTTGAAGATTATACAAATACTTCTTTTTATCATATTGTTATGTATTTCCTTTTTTGGGGGTAAAATATAAATCTTTTAGTGATGTAATCAAATTTTTGCATTATTAAAACGTTTATATATTGTTTATTGTAATACTTTATTTAATGTAAAAACAAGTTATTTTTTTATGTTTGATAGTGGAATTATTCTGGTGATATTATTGTGGCTGATATTGCATGAGGCAATATTTTTATTAACTTTTATGTTTTTTTTAAAGCAATGTTATTTTTGCTTCCGCATTTTGCATTTTTGATAGAAGTAAAAATCAATGACATTTGTGTCCTAAATATTTATCCTTTCATTAGTTAAGTATGGAAAGACACTATTTTCTGATATTTGTGTATATCGATATTGTGTGCATTGATATTATGTCTTTGATTAGTATCAGAAAATCATAGTCACAATATCATTTGACATACATAGATAGTCCTAAATATTGTTTACAATAATTGTGCCCCATATAAATCTACAGCCAGTGGAAAACTATCTTTGTAAGACAACAGTATATTTAGCTAACATAGTAATTTTTTATCTGATGTTTTCACATACAAACATTAGCCTTAATGCCAAACAAACATTAACATTGCCTTAAACACCCTGCCATATCTTGCCCCCCGTGATCTACGTTCTTTTAACAAGAATCTGCTGGTTTCCCACTCTTTCAAACGTAAAAAACACGGTGGTCTTAAATATACTACACTGGCTCCTCAATTCTGGAACACTCTTCCCCCTCACCTCTGCATGTTGGATTCCTATACTCACTTTAGGAAATCACTAAAAACCTGGCTTTTTTCCCTCTCCTATGATTGATTGACACTCACTTTCTGTTAAGTACGGCAACAACTCCTGCTGTCAGCACCAAGAAACAGTCTGGTGAACGTGCGCTCAAGAAATAACCTTCAACATAACGTAACATAACAGCCTTACCCTGATCACCCTGCAATCAATATCTATAGATGGAAGGTTTTTGAAAGCCTGCTTTGTTCATAAATAATGAATTCTACACACAAACAATCATTTCCAGGGAGAATTTGAAATAAGACAGTGTAGCTAATTCTTATCTAGAATTTAAAAAGATGTTAACACATTTTGTTTTAGAGGTTTCTCTTATCTACATTCACCTAATGTGTTTAAATGGAGATATCTCGCTTCTTCCATCAGCATTATTATTTTGCGGTCTACCATAGTTAGCTTCAAATCATGACTGTTATGAACCCCAATATACCCCTATTTAGACCTAGCTAGTTGCACGACCCTTTTCCTACATTTGTCCTGC
Organism: Lissotriton vulgaris; assembly: GCF_964263255.1. Taxonomy (NCBI): domain Eukaryota; kingdom Metazoa; phylum Chordata; class Amphibia; order Caudata; family Salamandridae; genus Lissotriton; species Lissotriton vulgaris. The sequence goes on from NC_141693.1 coordinate 395,165,838, forward strand.
ATAATTTTACATAACGGGTCTGGCGCTCACCTTTTACCTAGTTAGATGTCGCATAAATGTCATGTAGTTTTCTCCAAAAACTAGCCTCATTTCTTAGGCATGAGGATGCTCAGTATCACAGCAGGATTACCATCTTCTGCATTATAACTCTGTATAAGGGTCACCACTATATTCATCCTTGGCAGACATGCCCATAGTACACATTTTGGTAGAACCCCTGAGGGTACATTTTGGGTATATAAGAACTACATATTGGCTAGGCAAACCAGCGGAGAAACACTTCCATGCTGGCACGTTGACACGAGATCCTGAGGTTCCCACACGCAGACACTCCAGCATGCAGTGGCTGACATCCCTCGAGGGGTGTCCATCTCGAGACACAGACAGGGTCCTTCGTTCTCTCACATTAGGTAATGGGGTTGCTCCTATCCTAAGGGTATTCTTGGCTATAAACCTACATACATGCTAGGTATACTTAGGTACATCAAGTTAGGGTTTGCATCGTAGGAGTATGCCTTATCACTGTCATGCATCTATAGGCCTGCATATATTCATTGTTTTAGCAACATAATAGAATTCTACCTTTTCTTTACTCTGCTGGTGCTTATAATCTTATATATTTATATCTATCTCTATTGCAGCACACATATTTTATACTAGAATGACACTGGTTCCATAAATGAATATTGAAAATGTCCCCACCGTGTATTCTGTTTATATCACTGATAGAAAGAGAGTATGAGTGACTGAGCAAAAAGGACTATACAGTTTCCATGATCCCTGAGAGGTCAGGGTTGACATTTTCGATAGTTGCCTGGAACTATTCAATCCTTGGTAGAGGGGCTCATTGTTGCACTGTGAGCTAGCTGGTCTACAGACCAGCATATCTTCTGGGGTGTCTGGAATCAGTCTGGACACCAATCCCTCAGTTTACTGGTCTAAAATGCACAGATTCTATACAGTTTTGTAGGAACTACATGACATGACCCTTAGATCGAATGGACAAAATAGCCACCTTAGATGAATTAAATAACAATTGTAACAGCCTAGCAGAGGTGTACTTATCCCTGCACCACAACAATGGAACGCATATTGTCCCTTGGATAGAACGTAAAACAAGAGGCAAAAGTTCATTACAAGGACAAGAAGGAAAGTAAGGACTTCTCTTTCATTGTTCCTCTTTATCTATATTTCCCATATGATGTACTCTGAGCATGAAATTATCAAGAAAAGGAAACCACACGAACAAAAGGCCATGAATTAACTGAGAAGTGATATTAATACTTTGAAGCTATCTCTGACCATACCCATTAACTAAAGCTATACCCACCCCTAACCCTAACTCAGTTTCTAAACCTAACCTTAAGTCGGACCCAAAATTCTGCTCTACCTGTTACCATAAATCCAACCCTAATATTTATTCTGACAGTATACATGTAGTGGAATCTATTTCTTAGTATAAATATGTAGTGGATTCAATAAAATTGTAGATATTGATGTAGTGCTTTGAGTAAGTAAGTAAGTAAGTAAGTAAAGCTTTATTCGATTTTCATGTAAAATCATAAAAGCACAACAGATACATCAATTGAAATTCATAGACATAGTTAATACAAAAGATGCTTACTTATACACATTCGTTTAAAAACAGGTTTAAAAACAACCAGATAAAGAATTTAGTTAATATGAATTTAAAGTGCAATATCATCGAACATCAACCGTGGGCGTCGTGGAACCAGAAAGAGGAATATTTTGCCACATAGATTTACGGTACTTTATAACAGTTCTTAAAAAACATGAGACAACGAAGATCACATGATCATCTTCTAATCTTAACAATTTTAGAAAAGCTGGCCTGCAATTTCTTAAGCCCCATCGTTTTAATAAAGGCTTCAAATATATTTTTCTAGGGTTAGAATAGAATGTGCAAAAGAACATTATGTGCATATTAGATTGCACTGCGATATTATCGCATGGACAGATCAGCTTGGTGAATGACCAAATCCCAAGACGCAGGCGGGACAAAAGCATTCAGTGATACGGACTAGAGTCGACATTCAGGTAAGTTTGCAAGCCTTCATTGGGGGTAATTTCCTGGAAGTTTAAGATGGTATGTTTATGTTTTTCAAGATTCCATCTCGCAGTTTCCAGGTGGATGGTTCTTATTTTTTTGAGAGCTGATCTTGGAACACCCTCCATGGATCTTGGGTTATCAAAATATTCTGAATGACCTAATTCAGTAAATAGTGATCTTACATATGATAACCATCTAAAATTAGCAACCCCATCTAGGGCTAAGCAGTCTTCTAGAAGGTCCCTGTTGAATCTAGCTTCATGTGTTGTCCACACCTTGTGCCACAGGAGAATAGGGGACATCTTAATGATGTCGATAAGATGTTTAACTCCTGTCTCGATATGCGTCATAAATGAGGATGTGGTTTTAGGTATTCCCAGTAGGTAGCAGATGAATTGATTTTCGCAGCCCTGCAGGGATTGGTCCATCTCAATGCCCCATAAACCCGCACCGTAGGTAGCTGTAGAAGCGCATTTGGCCCGGTAAATCTGGATCAGCTCCTTAACCCCTTCCATGCTGGTGACGAACCCCAGCCGTCATGCACTATGGTGCTCGTGTGCTGATGACGGCTGGGGTTCGTCATGGCCCGCCCGTGTTCGGCCGGCGGCCGCACACGGGAAAAAAAGCAGCCGCATCGAAGGGGTTAATTGGTTTGCCACCGATTCTGTTAGAGAAAGCGCGCAAGGCGCCTATGGTGCGAATGAAAGCCAGTTTTCTTGCTGCGATCGCCGGCTTCCAGCGGCACCGCCTGTCGAACAGAACTCCTAGGTAGCATAACTTATCGACGGTAGCTATTTTTTGTTTGTCCAGAAATATGTTACAAGGGACCCTCTTGAGCTTTCTGGTGCATGGCATGGAATATGTTTTGGAGATATTTACTTTAAGGCCTCTTTCCTGCATATACCCCGCAAATTTGGTAACCGCCCTCTGTAGGCCTACTTGAGTCTGGGACATTATGGCCGCATCGTCAGCGTACAAGAGGATTGGTACTGGTAAACCTTTCACAGTGGGGTAATCATTCAAGAAAAGGGAAAGGTATTGACCAACTGAATTTATATAATATGTAAATAGGCATGGGGCCAAAATGCAGCCTTGTCTTACCCCTCTTGAAAGTGCTAATTTTCCAGTACATTCCCCCTGTTTGCCATATCTCACTCTTGCCCCACAATTATTGTACAGCTCTTTAATGAAGGTGATTATACGGGCGTCAATGCCCATATCGCCGAGCGTGGACCATAGTAACATGTGGTCCACGCAATCAAAAGCGGAGCTTAAATCAACAAAAGTTATAAAAAGTGCTCCGCCTCTTGCCCTGGTATACTTGGAAGTTAGGAGGGACAGGTTTAAACACTGTTCGGTTGTCCCTATACCTTTCCTAAATCCATATTGCAAGTGTGACACAACGTTATGGTCATCCTCCCATTCTTAAAGTCTTTTTAAAATGATCCTTCCTGCTACTTTCATTAGACCATCCAATAAGGATATTGGCCTGTAGCAGGTCGGGCCATCTCGGCTGCCCTTTTTAAACATAGGGACCACTATGGCGTCCGACCAGGTTTCAATAAACCCCTTTCGATTTCCCTTGTTCAGAACATTTGTAAGCAGGGGAGCCCAGAAATCCGGTTCAGCTTTATAGACGTCTACCGGAGTACAATCGAGCCCCGCTGCTTTACCTGGTGCGCTCTCCCTATTTGCGTCCTGGACTTCTCCTAATGTAAAAGTTAGGTCTATCGGTAAGATGAGGGGTATATATCACTACTATTTACTATGCTTTTATTTACAGTAGGGCTCGACCCTGAAGGTGAGATAGTGTCTGTTATCTTTTTATGCGTATACAATTGCCTGAAGTGGGTTAGCCATCTTTCACCAGTTATGGCGAGGTCTATTATGTTGCCACTATCATTCGGTTGGTATAGGGTTTTAACCAGCCTCCAGAACTTAGAGGTATTTTTCTGTGTGGAGGCGTCTCTCAGTGTTTCCCAAGCTTGCTTTTTTAAAGCTAGCCTTCTTTCTTTGATTGCGAGTTTGTATGATTTCCTGGCCTCGCGTATTATATGAGGGGATCTTGGTTTCAGGGCCAAGGCTTCTTTTAAGGCTTTTAGTGCTTTCGTGCACTTCCCATTGAACCACCCTTCGCTACTTGTTGGGTTGTTTTTAGTTACACGGGTCAGCAAATTTTTAATGCGTTGTTGAATGTTAGCAAAAGCTGTCATAACAATAGTGGGCTCCCCGTGTTCCTCCAAACAGACATTAACATCAACGGCACAATCAGAGATCAGCTTTGTTAGAAACACACTAGGTACAATCTTTTCCCATTTTACTACGTAGCCATTGGTTTTAGATAGATCGATCTTGTATGGGTACGTGGAAGAGATATCCTTGTTGTCATAACGCCCTTTTACGTTTACACCGATTATCAAGGGATAGTGGTCACTAAGTGCATCTTTTCCAACTTCCCACGAGGTTATAAACCCTGGGTTGGCATGAGTTATCAATATAAAGTCAATGGTCGAGTTACAACCTCTGCCAAAGAAGGTTGGTTCGAAAGGCACGGGCAATGGACAGTTCTGATTTGCAAAAGAGAAATCGAAATTAAAAACGATACCATTTAACAACGACCCAATCTTTGTGTGAGAAAAATGGGTTGGGTCATCCGCCCCAAAGCCTGCCAAACCACACAGGGCTGAATCAGTGTGTAAACAAATTGTGCAATTAAAATCCCCAACCCAGATTATTTTTGCCCCCTTAAAGAGGTCAGCAGTGCGAGTCAACTGACACAACATATTAGACATGGTGGGCTCCATTTCACTGTTAGACATGTTGTTGTAAAAGTTCACCAGTACAATTTTCTCATTCTGACCCCAGTTAAGCGATAGGATTTTGAAATAAGTGCTTGAGAAAAATTTGTGAATCTTGACCTCTGCCGTTGTTGAAACATAGACACAAAGCCCGCCCTTATTGTGACCCTGTACTGACAGCTTAGCCGAGGAATGAAAGGTTTGATACCCAAGCAAGTGTAGTTCTTCAGAACACCATGTTTCTTGAAAGCACAGGATATCATGCTTGTATATGACATCTAACCAGGCTTTGTTGGTGACTTTGCTGGCTAACCCCGCCACATTCCATGATAAGAGAGAATTGGAATGGGGTACCCTGCTAGTAACCACATGTAAACTACCTATACTCGCTAAAACATTTTGCATTCGCAGAGATGGTGTCTTTAAGGTGGCGAGGGGAGTCATAGGGGTAGGAATGGGACAATTATGGGGAATTGATTGGGGATGATGAGAGACGGAACTAGGCATCAAGACATCACCTAAAGAATTATTCCCCTCCCACATGTTGACCTGATGCACCTTTGGTGGACTTACTGAAAGATTATGGGTAGAGGTACACTGACGGCTCTGGTATCCCTCTGGCAGGCATCTTTTCTGTATTAATAGTCTCATGATGTCATTCATTCTCATCCAATCCGGAGAGAGGATGGAATAAATTGGTCAGCGGTATGTTCCAGGAGTCCTTGGGGTTGTAGGATTGAGGATTGTCCCAATAAGGGATAGGGTTTTGATAATTTGGCGGGGGGTAAGGTAACTGACGAGGTGGAAAGCAAAGATCGCTGGTAGTGTCATAAGAATTCAGGCCCCATGTCATCCGTATGGGATCTAGTCTATGGGGAGCGTGGGATCTATGCTTAGGTTGGAAATGAGTGGACATTGGTTGAAGAAAAGGAGGATTTTGTCCCATATGACGTCTTTGAGCTGGGAACAAAGGTGTTGTGGGTCCATGGGGGCCTTTTGAATGCCATTTGTTCATAGGATGGTAGGTTCTGTTCCGTGCTGGAAATTTGTTAGGTGGTGGTGGCCTCAACATAGCTTCAGGATAGAAGTAACTTAGGTTATGGGTTGTGATCCCCCCCTCGCCCTTCCCAGGATACCAATCGCTGATGTATGTGACCAGTCTGTGATCTTTAAAGTTGACTATGATCACATCACCTTCGATGTCCTTAGGTCTGGTACCTACCCAGTTACATCGCCTGGCCGAGACGATATCACCCTTTAGGTGTGGAGGGAGTGGTCTGTTATTCCGCAGCCAGTAGATAACCTTATTTTTTAAATTAGCCTGGTGTTCTGGGTTACCATCTGGCGGAGGCGGGACACCTGTGAGTACGATGACATAGTTTAGGCACTCTGGCGGTAAGTCAGCAATATTCCTTGGTCTTCTTTTAGAATTATAAGGTGTATTAACTGGAGGGTTTGTATTGTTAGGGCGACTATTTTGAGACCCTATGTTAAGTTGAGGCATATCTTTGCTTGTGGTGTTGTTGGCTGAGGCAGTTTTGATGTTAGTTTTGTCTTTGGGTTTACTATTCTGCGCGGGTTTAGGGATCTCAGCTATAGATGTTGAATTTGCTTTAGGGGTACCAGTCGAAGGCTTGGGGTGTTTGGGTTCTTTAGTAGACTGGGTTGTGTTACTAGGAGCATTTGGTTTAAGGCAAGATGTACCCTTCTGCTCTTGAAGGATTTTATCGACAATCTCCCCTAATCTTCTGATCCTTTCAGTGAGGAGGAGGATCAGGGCCTTTACGAGACAATCAATATCATTCAATAACCCTGCATAACTAGGAACAGAAATAGATTTGGAAATCGTGTCTTTCGTGGTATCTGCTGTCCCTTCCTTTTGGGGAGTGGTATGTGGGGTGTATGTAGAATTTGTGGAAGGAACAATTCTCTTTTTAGAAACATTCTTCCTTCTTCTCTTCCTCGGCGGGGAGCCAGAGGAACCCTTAGGGCGCTTGATGGAGACCTTAGTAGATGATTTTAAAGGCTTTCCATCAGGGATACTAAAAGGGTATTGATCAGACCCAAGTGGGGTAAATACAGGAGAAGGTATATTTTTATCGTAAAGAAGGGCTGGTTCAATTAGAGGAGTGATTAAGTCTATAGTCTGAGTGACTGGTGACTGAGAAAGAAAAGAGTCGGACATAATTATAGTATCCTTATGGTCAGGGGACTTAGTCTGAAAAATGAGGGGAATGTCTTCTGTGGAAGAAAGGGTATTAGCGTGTTCTTTAGGTGTGGTTAAATCTATTAGAGGGCCTGTAACTGTGTCCTGGGGCTGGAGGGGTCTTTGCTTTAACTTCTCGATAGAGAGACGTCGCCCGGCTCGTTTCTCTGCAAGTGTAAGCTCCCTGTAAACTTCGTTCTTAATTTTAGCGAAGAATTTATCCAGCGGGCCTAAAATGGGAGACCCTAACGTTCCTGGAGCAGGGTTTGCCTCAAAGATGGACATCTCGGTGGACGAGACGAACAGGAGGCGGGGGTAACAGTGACCTTTTATAGAGTAAAGCAAAGGGCAAACACTTCAGTGAATAAGACGAATCTATGTTAAAGATAAGTATATCACTATGAGAACTGCTATATCTCAACAGTCTAAATAGATAAAAACAGAGACAAAGAGAGTAAGCCCGGCCCGGCCTCTTTCGGCCCCTGACGGCCACAGACGGTCCCGCCCTTGTCCCGGGCTTCTCCCGGCGCCCTCCCGCGCGCTCCCGCGCAGCGGGATCTACGTCACCTTTAAATAGTTCACTGCTGTAGAGGCTAGCGGGTGGGCGAGGCCGGCAGGGAGAGCAGCCCAGCTGATCTCAAGGGCGCGCAGGGACTCCTGGTCCTTGGAGTCCCTGCTGGTGCTCGTAGCCCTGCCAGTTGCCGAGAGAGTGCCCCTGGTGGTCAGTAGCGATGGGTAGCAATCACCAGAGTCAGTGGGCGATGCGGGACCCGCGCAGCGGGTCCGGGGAGGTCCAGAAGTCCAAGTAAGTCCAGGTAACACGGAGCGCTGTGTCCACAAACAACGCGGGGGGAGAGAAAGCGCTCGCTCCCCGGTGCAGCCAACTTTTAATTCCAGGAGCGGGCGGGCGGGGCCGGCAGGGAGAGCAGCCCAGCTGATCTCAAGGGCGCGCAGGGACTCCTGGTCCTAGGAGTCCCTGCTGGTGCTCGCAGCCCTGCCGGTTGCCGAGAGAGTGCCCCTGGTGGTCAGTAGCGATGGGTAGCAATCGCCGGAGTCAGTGGGCGATGCGGGACCTGCGCAGCGGGTCCGGCGAGGTCCAGAAGTCCAAGTAAGTCCAGGTAACACGGAGTGCTGTGTCCACAAACAACGCGGAGGGGGAGAGAAAGCGCTCGCTCCCCGGTGCAGCCAACTTTTAATTCCAGGAGCGGGCGGGCGGGGCCGGCAGGGAGAGCAGCCCAGCTGATTTCAAGGGCGCGCAGGGACTCCTGGTCCTTGGAGTCCCTGCTGGTGCTCGCAGCCCTGTCGGTTGCCGAGAGAGTGCCCCTGGTGGTCAGTAGCGATGGGTAGCAATCGCCGGAGTCAGTGGGCGATGCGGGACCCGCGCAGCGGGTCCGGCGAGGTCCAGAAGTCCAAGTAAGTCCAGGTAATACGGAGCGCTGTGTCCTCAAACAACGCGGAGGGGGAGAGAAAGCGCTCGCTCCCCGGTGCAGCCAACTTTTAATTCCAGGAGCGGGCGGGCGGGCGGGGCCGGCAGGGAGAGCAGCCCAGCTGATCTCAAGGGCGCGCAGGGACTCCTGGTCCTTGGAGTCCCTGCTGGTGCTCGCAGCCCTGCCGGTTGCCGAGAGAGTGCCCCTGGTGGTCAGTAGCGATGGGTAGCAATCGCCAGAGTCAGTGGGCGATGCGGGACCTGCGCAGCGGGTCCGGCGAGGTCCAGAAGTCCAAGTAAGTCCAGGTAACACCGAGCACTGTGTCCACAAACAACGCGGAGCGGGAGAGAAAGCGCTCGCTCCCCGGTGCAGCCAACTTTTAATTCCAGGAGCGGGCGGGCGGGGCCGGCAGGGAGAGCAGCCCAGCTGATCTCAAGGGCGCGCATGGACTCCTGGTCCTTGGAGTCCCTGCTGGTGCTCGCAGCCCTGCCGGTTGCCGAGAGAGTGCCCCTGGTTGTCAGTAGCAATGGGTAGCAATCGCCAGAGTCAGTGGGCGATGCGGGACCCGCGCAGCCGGTCCGGCGAGGTCCAGAAGTCCAAGTAAGTCCAGGTAACACGGAGCGCTGTGTCCACAAACAACGCGGAGGGGGAGAGAAATATATATATGATAGATATGATATAATGGTATTTCAATGTAGTACATTCTAGGTGGGGTGGTGCACTGATGCGTTGAGATTGACTGAATGGCTCTCATCTTTCTTATTGATATGAGGTCAGGGCAATTCTCCATGTTAAATTATCTATTTGTATCTGAAACCTCAATGAAATCTTGATTAAACTGCTTCATTGAACAAAGTAGAACACCTCCATAAAAAAGGATATTCTTAATACTTGTGAACCAGAGACATTTTAAGAGTGAGAAAATATGCATTGTTACAAGGGTTGGTTCACAATTGTTTATACTTTGTTTTATTAGTTTTCATTGTGACTCCTTCTCCTTGTAAGTAAATAGAAGCCTTTCTGTTTCTCCTTTACTATAACCCAATTGCTTACTAATTCAACTAAAAAAGCACCTACCTATACCTCCCTCCTCTCTCTATAGTTACCCTTGACCTAAAGTCAGATTTACTGGTACCTCTATCATTCATGTTTTCAGCTTTACCTCTCTATGCAAGTTGCAAAGGTAGTCACAAATGGGTTTCGGATAATATACGTATGTCCAAGTCAGTGAGATGTCTACTGGTGCACTTTAGAAAGCATTTGCCCTAAAATTTGCTTCTAATAGGTGAAAAGGCTGGGTGCTTTCAATCTAGCCATGAAGGAGATGGTGAGGGAGATCCCTCTGACAGAAATGTCAGTAGCTGGCTCCAGATCGATTAAAAGCCTGTAGATGACTGATTCATATTTAGATGAGCTCTTCCATTGCCATAATGTTTTAAAGAGGAACAAGCCAATGTGTAATAGGCAGAGGGTGATGGCTAATATTACTTTTGCTGCCCTAGAACGTTCCACAATAAATTCGTGTCTGCTCTTGTCTGGCATTTTCAGTTCGGCACACAAGCCTTGAGAAGGACAGCTAAGTTGTATTGAATAGAGTTTCTTTACTGTAGCCAGTTTTCTATACAAAAAGGGTTTAATACAAGGAGATTCTCTCCAAATGTATAGCCTGTTTACCAGCATACTGCATCCTCTGCAACAGAGCGGGATTAGTAAGGGTTGAAATGTATGTAATTTGGACAGATGTAAACACTAATCATAGATTACTTTGTAATGCGCTTTCTTGCCCAATATGCAACAGTTGTTCTTGGTTATTTCTCGCCATATGTACATCGTTTAAGGTGTTTAGTGTAGTCTTAGTCAGTGTGCTGAGATAAGTATTTATAAGCCAATCCTGCCTCTGTTTCTAAAGACGGTACTAGAAAGTTGTACAAACTGCAGCCCATTACATTTGCACCAATGATTTGTCCATAGCTCTACATTCTAGCCAATGGGTACTGTAATTGAGCTGCTCTCTGATGCAAATATGGCAATACAACACAACCTTTCCCTCACAGATGCCTTTACCGTGCATGTCTTTACTTATTGTAACTATTCTAAGGTAAGTGAACATGCATTTATTTGAAATTTGCCACACCAGAAAAGGAACGTTTGAGATGCCATCAGTGATGCTGATGACCATGTCATAAATGATGTAATATTTGAGAACGTAACCAGTGCACTGCAGGCGCTTAAGTTATTGTTAGCTCAGGTAACTATAACCGCTGAATTTCTATGTTTTTTTGTGTGTAAAATCTGAGCCTAGCTATAACGTCCCTATAACCTTCGTTTTTTTCAGTGAATTTCTACTTTTTTTTAATGCTATTTCCTAACTATAATGTCACTGTAGCCTTTATTCTTTTTAGGAAATTTCACAATCTATTTAAATATACATTGTACTACAATTTTGCCTATAATTTCAATCCAGTAATATACTTTTTTTACAAGTTTATAAATACATTTTTTTCATATATTTATCCGTATTATACATTTTAAAAGTAATAATTACGAAAGCAAGGTAAGGTAATTTATGTAAACTTTCCATACATGCAATACACCATTTATGGATTTGTTGAACCACCGCGAATTTGAGAAGGGAGCCGGTAACAGTAATCTATGAGTGCTAGTTCCGTTGACAACATCACAGTAGATCCACAGATTTGATAAACTGTTAAAAACAAAATATAAATATAACATACAGGCCCACTAATTTTAAAACTTATACCGGAGAAATCATATCCATACATTTATATTTGGAAGCCCACCTGTGTTTTCGAACATGCTTATTTATTTTCTGAGATTGGCGACTCTGCAGATTTGCTGCAATGCCATTGCTAATCCATCACAATTCCAGAGGCACAGTCAAACCTCAACATCTCATTGGATACAGTAAGAGAGAGAAGGTGGTGCATCATCAGCAGCTGGAAACATCTATGGGACCCTTACTACTGAACCAGATGGTTACCATCCCGCTGTTTCACCAAAACTGGAAGACCTGGTGACTCGTTGTGGCAAATGCCATATGCTAGTTACACTAAAAATGCCATCTGTGGCCCAGCTTATAGATGAGGTCAACAAATATATGTGTTTTGTTACCTCACCATTCCACCTTTCATTCCACTTTAAACATAAGTAGATATCTGAAAAGCAAACAAAGAATTAATGTAACTTTACATGACATACTGATACATTACATACTGTAAACAATTAAGTAGCTCATAAGTGTTTATGTCAGTGAGTAAGAGGCTGTGCAAGTGTATGAATATGGGTGTCTAAATTGGTATATGAGTGGCTGTAGAGGTGGGTAACTGAGTGTGTGAGTGGTTAAGTGGCTATGTAAGGGAGTGCATCAGTGCCTCTGTGGGTTTGTTACTGGATGGGTACGTAGCTGTGTGGGTGTGTGACTGAGTGTGTTAGTGACTCTATGGGTGTCTAAATGAGTATTTAAGCTGCTGTATGACTGTGTGTGCAAGTTGCTCTGTTAGTGATGGATACAAAAGTGCTGTGTGACTGGATGTGTAAGTGCCTCTGTCGCTGTATGGCTGTGCGTGGGAGGGGCTACGTGGTTTTGTAAATAGGTAAATGAAAGGCTGTATGGGTTGGTGACTGATTGTAAAACTGGGTGTATGGGTGTGTAAGTCCACGTATAGCTGACTGTTTGATTGCTGGGTACAAGAATGACTGTGTAGGTGTGTGAGTGGGTGCGACAGTTTATACACACCAAAATGAGAAGGGAGTGAAGAATGTGGTGTAGTGATCCAGTGGTGGGATGTGTTGTGTGTGCTAATACTGCCTTCACTCACCCAGATGTGTGACGTGCTTCATTTGGGCCCAGATCTTTGGACTGGGGTGAATGTGTGACATTGATCCTCATTCTGTCCATCACCTGTTTTGTTTGCAATTACCGCCATAAGTGCGCTGGGGATGCTCAGATGTGGGTCCCAGGCACTCCACACCACTGGAGTCAAGCTAGCCGGGCTGATGAGAGGTGTTACCTCGAAACCGGTCCGGTCCTCGGATGCTTGATTCCGTTCTGGGAAGGACATGGCTTTTGTAGTTCGGACTGGACTGTTCCCATGGGGCACAGGGTCAGAGCTGATTTACATATCGCCATTGTCTAACCCAGGGTGGTGTGGAGTGCAAAAAAACGATGGATTTGGGCCCAGATCTTTGGACTGGGGTGAATGTGTGACATTGATCCACATTCTGTCCATCACCTGTTTTGTTTGCAATTACCACCATAAGTGCGCTGGGGATGCTCAGACGTGCGTCCTAGGCACTCCACACCACTGGAGTCAAGCTAGCCGGGCTGATGAGAGGTGTTACCTCGAAACCGGTCCGGTCCTCGGATGCTTGATTCCGTTCTGGGAAGGACATGGCTTTTGTAGTTCGGACTGGACTGTTCCCATGGGGCACAGGGTCAGAGCTGATTTGCATATCGCCATTGTCTAACCCAGGGTGGTGTGGAGTGCAAAAAAACGATGGATTTGGGCCCAGATCTTTGGACTGGGGTGAATGTGTGACATTGATCCACATTCTGTCCATCACCTGTTTTGTTTGCAATTACCGCCATAAGTGCGCTGGGGATGCTCAGACGTGGGTCCCAGGCACTCCACACCACTGGAGTCAAGCTAGCCGGGCTGATGAGAGGTGTTACCTCGAAACCGGTCCGGTCCTCGGATGCTTGATTCCGTTCTGGGAAGGACATGGCTTTTGTAGTTCGGACTGGACTGTTCCCATGGGGCACAGGGTCAGAGCTGATTTGCATATCGCCATTGTCTAACCCAGGGTGGTGTGGAGTGCAAAAAAACGATGGATTTGGGCCCAGATCTTTGGACTGGGGTGAATGTGTGACATTGATCCACATTCTGTCCATCACCTGTTTTGTTTGCAATTACCGCCATAAGTGCGCTGGGGATGCTCAGACGTGGGTCCCAGGCACTCCACACCACTGGAGTCAAGCTAGCCGGGCTGATGAGAGGTGTTACCTCGAAACCGGTCCGGTCCTCGGATGCTTGATTCCGTTCTGGGAAGGACATGGCTTTTGTAGTTCGGACTGGACTGTTCCCATGGGGCACAGGGTCAGAGCTGATTTGCATATCGCCATTGTCTAACCCAGGGTGGTGTGGAGTGCAAAAAAACTATGGATTTGGGCCCAGATCTTTGGACTGGGGTGAATGTGTGACATTGATCCACATTCTGTCCATCACCTGTTTTGTTTGCAATTACCGCCATAAGTGCGCTGGGGATGCTCAGACGTGGGTCCCAGGCACTCCACACCACTGGAGTCAAGCTAGCCGGGCTGATGAGAGGTGTTACCTCGAAACCGGTCCGGTCCTCGCATGCTTGATTCCGTTCTGGGAAGGACATGGCTTTTGTAGTTCGGACTGGACTGTTCCCATGGGGCACAGGGTCAGAGCTGATTTGCATATCGCCATTGTCTAACCCAGGGTGGTGTGGAGTGCAAAAAAACGATGGATTTGGGCCCAGATCTTTGGACTGGGGTGAATGTGTGACATTGATCCACATTCTGTCCATCACCTGTTTTGTTTGCAATTACCGCCATAAGTGCGCTGGGGATGCTCAGACGTGGGTCCCAGGCACTCCACACCACTGGAGTCAAGCTAGCCGGGCTGATGAGAGGTGTTACCTCGAAACCGGTCCGGTCCTCGGATGCTTGATTCCATTCTGGGAAGGACATGGCTTTTGTAGTTCGGACTGGACTGTTCCCATGGGGCACAGGGTCAGAGCTGATTTGCATATCGCCATTGTCTAACCCAGGGTGGTGTGGAGTGCAAAAAAACGATGGATTTGGGCCCAGATCTTTGGACTGGGGTGAATGTGTGACATTGATCCACATTCTGTCCATCACCTGTTTTGTTTGCAATTACCGCCATAAGTGCGCTGGGGATGCTCAGACGTGGGTCCCAGGCACTCCACACCACTGGAGTCAAGCTAGCCGGGCTGATGAGAGGTGTTACCTCGAAACCGGTCCGGTCCTCGGATGCTTGATTCCGTTCTGGGAAGGACATGGCTTTTGTAGTTCGGACTGGACTGTTCCCATGGGGCACAGGGTCAGAGCTGATTTGCATATCGCCATTGTCTAACCCAGGGTGGTGTGGAGTGCAAAAAAACGATGGATTTGGTCCCAGATCTTTGGACTGGGGTGAATGTGTGACATTCATCCACATTCTGTCCATCACCTGTTTTGTTTGCAAGTGCTTCATCATAGGGCTGCTTACAAAACACCCTGGTGCAGCCAACGCCTGGGGTGGAGCAATAGGGTAGGGGGAGACAAACACAACACAAAAGAGAGAAAGCAATGCTTTTAATTGTGACTGGGAATTCAGGAAGTGAAAGTGAAGTGTGATGTGAGTTTAAAACTAGCTTGGAGGTATCTCTATAGCTATACTTTATTCCTAGACCCTCCGGCCAGGAATAAAAAGGCGAAGGACAGTGGTGATAGGGAGATATATTGTGCTCCTTACACCCCTCATTACTGCCAGGTAGTCAACATGTTTCGGCCGTGTGTATTTGCCCAGTAGTCAGGGTTATGCCGGCCTTCTTCAGGACTCTACCGATCCCAGTGTATTATGTAGTGCTCTAACCTCCGTTCGAGGTTTGTGGGTTTCTGAAACCCTAATCCTCACATAAATGAGCATCTTCTAGAAAACTAGTGGATTTACTGCAAGCAAAAGGGGGGACAAGATACATTAGAGACAGGGGAAGTAGACAAAGTAATTCCCTCACAACTCTCAGTTGTGTGAGTGGACATCCATGCATGCAACTCACAGGCATGATTTTCACGATTACCAGTACCACCACTGTACAAGGTATGTCACCCTAAGAACAGGAAGTTCATTCCTCCTAGTCAGGTAAACCTTTCATAATTAACCAATCAGAACTGCTACCCTTACAGTAGGTAGGTGTAGCCTTCAGCGTCACTTGCGTACTGAAAATCATGTAGCCCATAACATACTGTTGAAGAGGGCTCGGTTTGTTCTTACTTACCGAGTTTACCCCTATGTGAGGTTTAAAATAGCGGCGGTTGTCACACTCTGCTTGAGGCAAAATGTGTGGGGGAAGGAAAACATTGTTGTCGTTATTGATCTTGGAATCACAATGACATGATGAAAGTTTACTCAGTATGTATCATAAACACCTCTTCTATGTGTTAGAATGTCATCTTCTAGTTACCCCTCACCCATATCAAGTATGTAAAGCACTACACCAGTGGTGGAAAATCCACTTAGGGAACTCTTGTGTATTGTGGAACAATGAGAGCTACCCTGTTGCATCTCTGCGTAGTGAGGCGGGTTGCAAACGTACTGTGTCCTTACTCAACATCATATAGGCAAAATAGTGCCAGTTTTAAGTACGTCCGATCCAACCAAAATGCCCCCGTAATTAACATGCTCATCCGAGTAAGCGGCAATAATTTACCCCATACTTGTTCCCCCTCTGCACACCCACTCTCTAGCTTCTAGTGGCATTACTCAGGTTGCGTCAGCAAGGTCCTTACGGCGGGGCTGTTAAATACTCGCTACTTAGGTGAGCCAGAGCAGAATTATACCAAAGTGCCATCTTCTCCATCTCCCCCTTCTCCTTACTACTCCAAGGGTGGTTCTCCTCCTAATCGGTGCTCGCCTGCTCCTGCCGTGTAGGTATGCGGGAGACCAGCGTTATCTTGCTACTTATGTCTGCGAGGCACTTCCAATGTCCAGGAGCAGTTATTCTCATGTGGGTGGCATGATGACGTCACGGCAGGTGTCTACGCAACCAGTTGGTTACTCAGGGCCCACCTCTGCAGTGCAGAGCAGCTTGTTGCGATTGAAAGCTAGTCGCCGTGTTTGTTGAAGAACGCTCACTTCGAACAATGGCTCTAGCTGACAATTGTATTGTTTATTTAGGGACCAATGATTTTGTTGCCCCCATCATTTGCACCAGGGTTTTGCCAACTAGTGAGTATCCAATGTTTTCGTGAGGTACCTCATCCTGAATATTAATAAATGAATACCAGCGCATATTACAGTCCCAGGTCCATTACTCAGGTATCCCCTTCTAAAACGGAGTGGGGGGCATATACCCGTAGTGACACAGGGAGGGTTATTTTCACGGTACCGAAAGGTGAGTATTCATGCCTTGTTAATACAGGTTGCCCCTACAGATGGAACCATTTATTACCGTATGTGGTGCCACTGAATTCCCTATACCCCTGGCCAACTCATAGTATGGATGTAGGTATTTCTGAGGGGGATAGGCAACCCCAGGCCCCTGAGATGAACAGTCAAGCAAGTGATATCTTTCTGTTCAGGGAGTGCCACAGTAGCTCATCATTAAGGCCTCCCAGGTGACTCTTTAGACGATACACCCACTTTTGCTCCCTCAGGAGGAGGGCCCTTGTCCTATCCCCAGTTAAAGAGTTCAAAGTTAGTTTCTCAATTATAATCCAAATTTGGTCGTCAGGAGTGTGCCGACTTTCTAGGTAGTGGGCCGTGAGTTTGGTATTGGACCTCAAGCACCTTATCATGATGCGATGTTCCATGATGTGTGTCATCACCTTATGGATTGTCATGCCCATATACTGCATGCGGCAAGGACAGGTATGGCAGTGCCTGAATGGGTGTGTGAAGGGCTATGTAAGTGGTTGTATAGGTGGGTAAATGGGTGTGCAAGTGCATTTCTGGGTGTGTGACTGAGTGTGTCAGTCACTGACTGGCTATATGAGTAGTGGGTGCATAGGTGCTTTTGTCGGACTGTAATTGGGTGTCTATGTATCTGCCGGACTGTAGGAGTTGGTGGAAATTTAATACTATTAAATTACATACTATAACCAAGCACCCACATCTAATTTCAAACACATTAATTCATACTGACTTTGTAAAATAATCACATTTTCAGTACTGCAATTCTGCTTCCTCCTTTGCTACTCACTATATTTATAGTTAATGTTCTCATTTAACCTCTCTTCTTATTGCATTTTACTGTTGTGTCTAGAAGCTCCACATTTTCCTTCAGCATATATACACTTTTTTTTAATATTCTGTTTAACAGTAGAATCAAATTAACGTACCTGGAAAATCGCTTTGCTGTTGTCCAACTATTATTTTAGTATCTGTTTTCCACTGCAAATCTAAATATGGGAGTCCTCCTCCACTCTCTGTGCAAAAGTACCAATAATGGCTACCCTTACCTCTTTGCTTTCACTCAAAATCCTGTACTTAGCAAATAACAAACTTCCTTTCATCTTTAATTTGTGTTATACCGCTTCTAAAATGTCACTACTTTAAACCCTTTCCAAGTTTCTTGTAAAAATGCCCAAATTGGCTTTTTTATTCCTGATCTGCAGATTCACCGCGGGAACCCTGTAATGGTAGTAACCATGTTTCCAATAGTCTCTGCCTATCAGTAGTTCAAAGGGTCACAAAACATTCTCTCAACAGCATACTAGCTTCACATTACCTGTAGCAGGGGTGGTTGACTGTGTGAAATTCCAAGCATATCCCAACTAACATAGCTTTTTTTTATTTGTCCAAAGCCAATCACAGAGGTTGTTACCTTTTGTGTAAAGTCACTACCTAATTTTAGTTCCCCGCACATCTCCACCATCCAATCAAATATGTATGTTTATATTTTACTTGCTGTTCTCCATTGTAACTACCTTTTATCTTCAAAACAGCCTCATTCTGCTGCAGCCATTTCCTGTGTACTACTCCTGCTTGCCTCCAAAATGGTCAGCGTCTAGATTGTGGGCCATAGTTGCTTGTTTTGGACCAGAGAGTGGGCTAGAAGAGCAGCATTGACAGGTACCTAGATTTACCAAATGTAAACATTACCTCAGTTGGCCAGAGAGGATTAAAATGGCATCACTTGTTGCCTTTGGTTGAAAGCAGTGCAGATTGCAAGCATCCAAACCTTATGATTGTGCACTATGGAGACAATGATCTTGGCACAATTACTGGGGTATGACTGGAAGTGGAAATCATAATGAAGGCTAAATGAATGTAACTTTACCACATACTTCCTTGGTGTTCTCCAACATGTGCCAAATACAGAAGTGACAGTGCTTAACCCAAATGTGTCCACAGATAGAGAAAACCAGGAAAGATGTTAATGACTGTCTTTCGGTATTCCTCCGAGATCAAAACATGGGCTCTATATACCATAACAACTTACGCTTCAACTTGAACGGAATGTACCAAAAGGACTGAGTCCATTTCACAGACACAGGCACAGGTTGTTGTTCCTCAACAACATACGGGACGACATACTATTCTATGTGTAATTAGCATCTACACACCGTAAAAACGGAGCAAACCATTTTCCCAAGCACTGGTTCTTTTTGTTTTCAAGTTCTTTTTTCAAATTTCTTACTCAG
Source organism: Lissotriton vulgaris (assembly GCF_964263255.1). NCBI lineage: Eukaryota > Metazoa > Chordata > Amphibia > Caudata > Salamandridae > Lissotriton > Lissotriton vulgaris. Next base: position 395,184,754 of record NC_141693.1, read on the forward strand.
ATCCATGGATGCGCTGTGGATCCTTGACCAAATAAAGGGCCTGTGTTGCAGGCAGATCCGTCCCCTGCCAAAAGCACACATTTAATACAAAACAACACATTTAATAGAAACATATCCTATTACAATTTATATAACTGTATCACTGCCGATGTGTGGGTGTGTGACTAGCTGTGTAAGTAACTGTGTGGGTGTGTGAAGGGCTATATAGGTGCGTCAGGGGGTATGTTAGTGGCTGCGTGTGTGTGTAACTGGAGGTGAGTGACTGTGTGGATGTTTGAGTAGCTTTTTAGTGCCAGTGTGAGTGTGGATTTTTGAGGGGTTTTATGGATCTGTCAATGGTTGTGTAAGTGGCTGTATGGGTGTGTGAGTGGTTGTGTAAGTGGTTTTGTGAGTCTGTGGATGGATGTGTGACTGGCTGTGTGGGTGCATAAGTGGTTGTATGGGTGTGTGAATTGTTTGTGTGGTGAGTGGGTGGGTGAGGTAAGTGGCTGTGTGGGTATCTGAGTGATTTGTGACTAGCTGTATGGGTGTATGCATGGATGTGTCAGTGGTTTTGCTGCATGGGTTTGTAAGTGGCTATGTCGGTCTGTGAGTGTGTGTGAAAGTGGCTGTATGGGTGTGCACAACTGTGTGAGTGGGTATGTGAGTGGGTGAGTGAGTGGGTGAGTAAGTGCCTGTTTTAGTCTGTGATTGGGTATGTGAATGGTTCTCTGTGCCTCTGAGTGGATGTGTGAGTGACTGTACGGGTGTGTGAGTGGGTATATGGATGTGTGAGCAGGTGTGAGCAGTTGTGTAGGGGTGTGTAAGAGTGTGTGAGGGGTTCTGTGAGTTAGTGTGTCTTTTTTAATTGGGTTCTGATTCCATGGATCCACAACAGATTCATAAGGAGAGGGCACACTGAGTGCCACCGTAAATGCACGGATCTTTGCTCATGCAAAATTAAACATTTGTATACAATTGCGTCCCCATGAGGGGCCCCTCCCAGACACCTCCATAATTCAAGTTGGGTCAGGATACCTCTATCCTGACCCCGTGTATACTAGTTATACTTTGATTCACCCCCCGGGAATCATGTCTTGATTGATAAAATCAATGCTGTTGGTGTGTGGATCCACAGATCCACTGCGGTGGATCCGCAGAAGATCTGCATCTCTAGATATATATATAAATCTTTTTTTCATAATAATTCCAAAACTACTAAACAGATTTACACCAAAATACAAAAAAACACCCTTTCCGTACCAAGTTCTAGCTTTTTGCCAAATATGATGTAATTCCATTCAGTGTTTGAGGGTGTAGATGTGTCTAAAATCCCTCTGGGAAATTGCTTGGGGAACACACATTTTTCTCAGTCCACGCTTGATAAATCAACCCGAAATGTTCCAGACAGTAGCTAAAGTTTCCAGGTGAAATTTTCAAAACTACTTTGCAAGCCACTTCCGCTGCTGTCTTGAAAGCTTTGGGGTGATTCATCAAGGGGGAGCCAAGAAAAAGGGGGTCCCAAAATGCAGTATGGCATTCCATTCTATCCCAATCCACTGTATATCACTCCATTGTATGCTATTCCATTGGACATCATTCTACTGTATGTTATTACACTCTACCCCATTCCACTGAACACCACTCTAAACTACACCACTCCTCTGTATGCTACTACACTATACACTATTATACTCTAAACCTTTTCACTGTACAATATTTCACTCTAAGCCACTCTACTGTGTGCACTTCATTCTACACTACTCCACTGTACAGCACCCCTCTGTATGCTACTCCACTATATGCGTTTCCACCACATACTGATTCACTCTACACTAATCCACATTATGGCACTCCACTGTATGCTTCTACACTCTATACCACTCCAGTGTATTCTCCTCCACTCCTTATAACTCCACTCCACAACTCCACAGAACTCTACTACACTCTATGCCACTCTACAAACTCTCCTCCACTCTATCCCCGCACACTCTATTGTCCATATTTGTACTTGACTCTATGCCAGTGCACACTATTGTACAACAATCTATTCTATTCTACTGTGGTTTCCAAAACTGTACAACACAGCACTCCACTCTACTGTATGAAACGTCACTCCAATTTATAACAGTTCCCCCAACTCTATGCTACGCCACTTCAACATACAACACTTCACTCTGCACTAATCCCCTATACCCTCTTCCACTCTTCTACACTCCATTGTATGGGATTCCACTGTATGCTACTTCACTTTATGGTAGTCCACTTTACTCCACTACAGATTACACCATTCCACCCTATGCCTTTTCACTGTAAAACAATCTCCTCCACTCTGCATTACTCACATTTATAAAGGTCTGTTCCACTTCATGGCACTCCATGACTCTCTACTCTGCTTTATTCCCATACAGTCCACTTTGCTGCTCTATTCTCCACTCTATGCCTGTACATTTCATTGTACAACACTCTATTCCACTATACAACCCCTTTCTATACCCTGTGACACAGCTCTCAACTCTACTGTATGAGACCCCACTCAAATTTAAAGCAGTTTACTACCTACACTACGCTACTCCACTCCACTCCATTCAACTCTACTCTACTACATACCAAAACACTCTATTATACTTTACCTTACACTATGTTATTCCACTCCAATCTTCTCTACTCCACTGTACGAGAGTTTACCTCACTCTGTGCTACTGTACAACACTCCATTGTATGCAGTTCCACTGTTTGACACACTTCAGTACTCTATGCAACTCCACTCTACTACACTGTATGACACTCTCCAACACTTTACTCCTGTCTATACCGCTACACTACCCTATACAACAATGTACTATACTGAATGCCATTGTACAACACCCTACTCCACTCTATACTGCTCTATGATACTCTAATTCCCAATATGTCACTGTACACAATTCTTTGTTTACCACTTTACCCCACTCTACTCTATGACACAGTACACCACTCTACCTCACTGTACGCCACTCCAATCGACTTCACTCTATATCATTATACTCTGTTACTCTGCATGCCAATCTACTGCATCACACTTTCCAACACTGTACTGTACTGTATACCACTCCATTATCCACAACTCAACTCAAATGTAGTCTACAACACTTTACAATACTGTACAACACACCATTATACTCTACAACATGACACTACTGCACTCCACCCTACTATAGTCTACAACACACTACTCCACCCTATGGCACTCTACTACACTCTATGCTATATCACTCCAGTGTACTCCACAATACACCATTCTGCTACACTTTATCCCATTCTGTACCATTGCAACATACTCTGACCTACACTGCTCCATTGTCTGACACACTACTCCACCTTATGCAACATTACTCTACTTCACCCTACTCCACTCTAAAACACTCTACTCTACTTTATGACAGTCTATGACAACCTACTCTACTGCATGACATGCCAGTCCACTGTACAAGTCCCTGATTCAGGCTATGGTTTTTGACTCGACTGTATGAGACACCATGCCACTACACTATATAACACTTTACTACACTGTACAATATGACAGTCCACTCTCTATACCACTGCACAACACTCCATTAGACTTTAGAACACTCTCCTCCACTATCTTGTATGACACTCCACATAACAACATTCCACTCAACAATACTGGACTCTGAGATTTCATGAAAGGTTAAATGTTAGTTATAGTTGGGAATATGTTTTTTCCTTGTCCAAGCCACATTTAACCTATACAAACTTTACAAATTCTAAAGTTATAGCTTACATTTTCAATGTAACCATTGCCTTGAATTTACTATAAGCAGTGGTCCTCATTACACACTCTTCTCAGCTCGCCAAGCAGACAACACTAACATAGGCCACTACCACATCACCTACCACACCCTCTATATCCTATGACATCCACCAGTCTCCCCTACTTGCCCCCTCAGAGCCCACCACATCCCAAGTGATCACTACAGTCAACCGCCTAGAACTCATAATTAACACCATACTGGAAGAAATCACCTCAATACACAAGGATTCCAACACCAACTCACCCTGTGAAAGTTCAATCATACCAAACAATGTGTCTACCAATACCATTCTCTGTCATCTCACGCTCCACCACCTGGGAAATGGGCACCTCACACTCCTCCCTCTGGGCGACTATCACCTTTAATCAACATTGTCTCAAACCCAGATGCTCCACATCTGAATTGTTACAATTGGAAGCGGAAATGATGATCAACTCATATACAAATACCCCCAGCCAACTCTCCCACCCCAAAATCCTGGTCCTCCTAGTCGTGAGAAAGTTCCCTCCCTTTAATCACCCTCCTAGGCCACCAGCCCAACTCACATCCATCCAAGCCACACTCTCTGAACCGAAATTGTCACCCACATTAGACTGCATGCTTCTAAACTGTCGGTCAGCAGCCAAGCATTCCACTGAAATAGCAGAAACCATCCTTCTTCATAAAATTGACTTATGCTTTCTGACTGAAACCTGGCTGAATGACCACTCTTCAGCCATTATTGACATACTCACCTCATCCCCAACTCACCCCATTTGGCGGGACCGCAAAGACCGGTGGTGGCCTAACTAACATACACAACAAGGACCTCCGCCTAAAACACATTCACACAATTGAATACTCAACTTTCAAATATCTAGGAGTCGATCTCCCCTTTAAAGACTCCAACCCCATCAAACTCAACAACATCTCTCACCCCCATGTGGAAAGCTGAAATTTCTTGAAGAGCTAAAAGACCTTATAACACTAGACTCTATGAAGGACACCACAAACATTGAACTAGAAGACCAAACTTGCACCTGAATAATGCCAAAGCTATAACAGTACAAGACCTATCCACCCTCCATGAATTTAAAGGCCTCACTCAACATTTATAAAAACAAATGCACAATAAAGGTTCTACCATCGATGCAATCATCTCCAACCACAATGGCATATCCCTCCACCCCATTGTTCCCCGCAACCGGACCAACCACCACCTAATTCTCTTCGACCTCAACCAGCCCAAGCGGTGCAACCAAACCCATTGTTCGAAATCAAATTGAACAATCAGAGCTAGAATCCCAAAGAGCTCCCAAATTCCTCCCTCCTGGATTCACCACTGGCAATGACCTACCCTTCCACTATAACACAAAAATACCTGAACTCCTTGACACCATCACCCCCTTAAAACTCAAAAAATCAAGAAGCATCCCCTCCAGATCCTGGTTTAAAAAAGAGCTTAACAAGGAGAGACGACAACTCAGACTGACTGAAAGAAACTGGAAAGGAGAACTCTCACTAGCACATCTATCTCTACTCTGAAGGGAACCTATTAAATGCAAAAAAAACACATCTACAGAGAAAAATTATCTTTTGTCCCAACCCAGCTGGACCAGTCCAGAAACATACCCAAGGACCTCTTCAATATAATCAAACACCAAACCTCCTTGAACCCTCAACATCTTTTTGATACCTCCTCCAAGTGCTGTGAAGAGTTTGATAAATTCTTCTCAGACAGTGATGTCACTGACCATGATATGAGTGATGTATTATATGAGGTGATAAGCAGTGTATTGTGGACGCGTGAGTTACAGTTAGCTCAGCTAACTAGCAGAAAGCTTTTTAGGGACATTATAAAAGAATAGTGTAGCATTATAACTTACACAATGAATCAGTGAGAGAGAAATGTTCTTTTTTAGATGTCCATTTGGAGATCAGGAGGGAAATCCTAGTTACGCAAGTAAATCATTAAAAAATAAAACAGCAAGTAACAGTGTGTTGAATGCCAGAACCCACCTAAATTAAAATGGATCATCTTGTATGGGGGAAACTCATAAGGGTCAAAAGAAAATGCAGTACCCCTGAAGACAATTTACAGGCAGAAGAGGTCATGACATCCAGATTTCTAGAGACGGCTTGTTCTACGTAAGTTTTCACCACATCAGTTTAACAAAAAATAAAACAGCAAGTAACAGTGTGTTGAATGCCAGAACCCACCTAAATTAAAATGGATCATCTTGTATGGGGGAAACTCATAAGGGTCAAAAGAAAATGCAGTCCCCCTGAAGACAATTTACAGGCAGAAGAGGTCATGACATCCAAATTTCTAGAGACGGCTTGTTCTACGTAAGTTTTCACCACATCAGTTTAACAAGTGAAAAGAGCAGGGACCAATTACTGTATGATTGTAGCAAAAGTGGGAAAGAATTACAGAACATTGTCAAGTTCAGCACTACCTATATTCAAAGGAAGTTTATGCCAGACAATGGAAACTTTTAATGTCCGATGCCTTGATTTTTCACTCAATCACTCCACACTCAGGCATTATATTGCAGAAATATAAATGTGTCAGGAATATTTTGTAAAACAGAGATGTGCAAAATGTTCCTGAAGGAAATTGGTTTGGAAAGTCTGAAAGGTTTTATGTTTGGGGACATTGAAAGCATGTAAGAAGGGCAAAATTGTGAGTAAATACGACACATGTTGACTAGGGTTTCAAAATTAACAAATGTCTGATATGTGGTTCTGAGTTTTGTTTATGTGTGTTAGAGTGTCCTTGTGGCTTCATATAAGTGGGAAGCACCATCTTTCTAAATAAGAAAATATTTTTAGAACATCATAGAGCCACAAAAAGTATGAGCCTGCATATCTGGTTGCATGGCACTATTCTGAAAATCATGGAGGTGATCCAGACGTATTACTTTCTTTGGTATTGTTAGGATCATGACCCAAAGGGAGGTAGAAACAGATAGATCCAACTGAGAAGGGCAGAGTCTATATATCTATTATTGACCTTGGAATAATATTTCTGGGTGGCTGAAACAGCGATGAGGAATTGTCAGCTCACAGTGGGGAAGGACGTTTGATTTGGTCATTAAACAAACTGATGTATTATTACAGCTAGATTGCATAGTATGCGTCAATAATTTTGGACTGCACTTGTTAGTAAGAGTAATCAGATACTTTGAACAAATTGTATAATTAATTTGATATGTGGAGGTGAAATAGAAGGCCAAGGTGTTATCCCATATAGGATCAGAAGGATGCAATCATGAAAGATCCTTAGGAATGGAATTAATAGCCATTAAAACCTGACACACCCCACCCATTGTAGACGAATACCCTAGAAATATGAAATACACAGTATGATATGGATGATAATATTAGGAACAATGTGATGAATACATTCAGGCACTAGCGGAGTTAGTGAAGACATACTTCCTTTTGATTATGTGGCCCACTTAGACCAAATTGAAATATGCAGGATTCATTTTCAATTATGTTAAATGCGGAAAACATGCTATAATATGCAATATTTGAAGAATTATCCTGTTTGAAGTGAATTTGATAACGTTCAAAGAGTCACTTCAAAGATTACTACAGAAAGGTGAAGCTGGTAAAACAGGTCATTAAAGCACTGGAAGCAGAATCCTTTTTGTGCCGGCGTCTCTTTTTTGAAAATAGGAGAGATGTTGTTATATCTATGTATCTATCTATCTATCTATCTATCTATCTATCTATCTATCTATCTATCTATCTATCTATCTATCTATCTATCTATCTATCTATCTATCTATCTATCTATCTATTAAACACATTTAAGATAATGTGCTAACATCTTATTTTATTACTTCTAGGTTTAAAATAAATATTTCAAATTATTTTACATTAACATATTTTTTACCTTTAAAAACAAATATTTAATAAACGTTTTTAATTTTATTATTCTTATTCTTCGATATTGGACACCCTCTGGCAGGGTAATAGAGATAATCAGTTAATCATAATAGAGATCTCTGCCTACATGTGAAAAGTTATGAGTAGTAACTTTACAGTCGAAACTCTTGGTGTAGGAGGCTCCACCAGCTGTTGGGCATATATAAATCTGCACTAGGAGAAACTTCATTTTTAGAAACATAAAACAATAGCCAAAAGTGTAAAGTTACTACACGGTGTAGTAATAAGTATACACAATTAAATCTGTACATCTACATTTATTTTCGTGAATGTATCCCAATATTGGTAAGGGGTTGTTATCTGATTGTATTTATTTATACCCCATGAATCTTTAATCCTCTCAGTTAGGCCTGTCATATTAGGCTTAGTAGTAGGAAAATAGCAGTTAGGTGTGCAGGGAGCTCAGAATTCATTTTTACCACTATGATCTAGGTACGTTGCATTATAAGTGCCAACTAGGAAATAGTTTAAGTCCTGACTTGCAAGTTTGGTGGAATAAGCTTTCTTACAATACATTCTATGGAGTGCAACCAATCTAGAAATTATGTGGTAGCACATTTAATAAAAATGTGGCATTAGCATAACTAATTCTATGTCAATGGAATGTTTTATCTGGTATTTCAAATATGATTATATGGGAATTTGTCATTACAAATCTTGCGTAGATAATTGAGAATAAGAGTGATAGATAAGTGATTTTTTTTTCGTGTACATGTTCAAATACAAGTCAAACAACAATATTTGTTGTATAGTCTATTTTCAGTATGTGAATCTAAAACTCAATAAAGAAAAAATGAGTCAGATGCGTAGATCTATTAGGTGGTAGGTTGGTATACAGACAAAAACTAGTGGTCTCTTGCACTTTACACACGTTAGCAGTACCAGATGGAATATATCACTCGATAACTACACAGAAAGTGATCGAAATCACAGGACGGAAGATGAGAACACACAATACCAGAACTGATTTACTTTTGAGTCTGTTCACAAATAGTAACCACGTTTGAATTTTTGTTATAATAACTTTTTATTGAGGCAAACTAATGGGCTGGTCAGACAAAGATTTTTTTAAAATCTAATTCAGTAACAATAGCGCCTGAATGTGTTTTAACAATATCATCAACCCCAACACTATTCAAATAAATAAACATGAAAATAAAACTTTAAACTACCACCCCCACAGAGGAAATAAAAATGTGGGGGAGGGGGTCTGATAGTGAAAAGAGGACATCAAGGCAAGAGGCCAATAAAATGCAACCAGTTGCAACTTAAAAGTAGGCCACAATAGTAAAGAACATTTCACAACTCCTCCCCCACCCAGTCTTCGAAAAGCTACGTTCATCTGCCCCAGAACCACAGCGAATCCAGGAGAGCACAACCCAACCTAATACAAGTTGGTGCCCACCGCTGGACTGCCCGTCCACAGTCAGAGTTCCCCATCTCCGAGTAAAGTGTGCAGGTTCACATACCAAGAGTTGTCTTCTTTGCCCTTCTAACTTACCTTCATTTCGGGGGGGGGGGGGGGGGTTCCCACAAAGATTCCTTTAGATTTAGGCCCAAATGTTCTCTTCCGATACCCTGCAGTGATTGCCTTGTGTACTGTATTCAGGGAAGTTGCTATTCAGGGAATTTACTTTTCTTTTAATATTGCTGCCTCCTACCTAGATCTCAGTGGTGGTATTCTTGCTTGGGGATGTATTTTAATGCTCTTGTATTCCTTCCTCATTATTGCTCGCTTTCAGTAGAGGACTCGCTCTTCTATAAAAGCGATCACTGTTAACCAGAAGAACTGAGCTCTGAAACTAAACGTAACACTTTAGCTTCCTAATTTGTATTAGCAGTCCCCACAGTGCCTCAGAAACTAGAAGGTCACCATGGCAACATTACTCACAGTATTAGTTCCTAACAGCCCATCTTCCTCACCTGTCTCTTGCCACAGCCTAGTGGTAGTCACAAACCGTGCAGGTGAGGCCTGTACCTCAACAGTAATGCCCCAAGACTGATCTCTCACATGGACCCACCTCTGCATTGGTCTCATACTCCCAGAAATCTGGCACCATCACGAAACTGGGGGTAGCCACCACTTTAAGTTTTAAAGAGAACTTTATTGAAAAGAAAGATTGACATAATGAAACTTACAAAATCATCAATATCAAGATAAAGCAATCAATTCAAAGAGGGGGAGTAGTACAATATAGGAAGAGAAAAAGGAAAGGAAGAAAGAGAGAAGAAAGGAAAAAGATAGAGAAAGAGAGGAAAAAAGGGAAAGATAGGGAAGGGAAATGAAAAAGAGCAGTTTATATATGAAAAGCATTATAGGCATAAAACAAGTAACGCTGCTGTACAAATCATCATATAATCAGAAGAAAATAGTCTGTTAATTAACAAGGAATAAAGTCATAATAAACATATCATGGGGTTTAGGAACTTCTTCACAGGAGGGGGTATGTAATGGGCGAGATTGAGCAGATATATCTAAAAAATTAGTAATTGGTAACCACAATAAATCACGTTTGATAGCAAGGTGAATGGGAGAAACATATGCTCTATCCAATCTGTGATTATAGCAAACACCATACCACCAAGCTTGAAAAGAGACATTTGATGCATTCTTCCAAGACTTAGTAATCTGTTGAAAGGCCACCGCTAGAAGAAGATCAATAATGGAAATATTCGAAGAAGGGTGGGAAGACAATATGTCAGAAAGGCTACCCAGAAAAATGTGGGCTAGTGAAAACAAAAATTGAGTGGAAAAAATAGAATTAATTTGATTCCATACTTTGGTCCAAAAAATGTGAATTAGAGGGCAAGGGAAAAGCATGTGTTTGAGGTCGGCATGAGTATTGGTACAGGACCAACATGTAGGAGGGATAGAAGGGTCAATAGCATGAAGTTTAGATGGAGTAATTAAAAGCCTGTTATATACAAAAAATAGTGTCTGAGTAGTATTAGCTGCTCTAGAAGACTTCCGTAATTTATTCCATAAGTTATGCCATACTGGGATAGTGAAAGAGACGTCAAGATCAGATTCCCAATCCTGTTCTGTTTTGGATTTGTCACGGAGAAGAGGAACACCCTGTAATTGCTTATAAATTTGTGAGGCAGAGGAAGAAGACAAGAGAAAAGGAATAGTAAGAGAAGAAGGTGCAGGAGGAGCGGGAGAAGTAGAAAACGAATCATAACAAGACTGAACGACAGAGCGTAATAAATTATACTTAGTAAGGAAAGAAAGAGGAAGAGAAAAACAAGATTGGAGAGATGAAAAAGGAAGGCAAAGGCCATCCTGAAAGAGTTGATGAATCCAATGAAGACCAAGAGAATGCCAGTCTTTCCAGAAAAATGTTGTTTTTGATTTTAATAAGAGGATTATACCAAATGGAATAATGTAAGAAACGAGCTCGGTCATCAAGACCAAGAACAATGAGAGGGAGAAAAAGTTTCCTAGAATTCTTAAGAATAGGGAGAGACATCTTCGGAGGAACATGTGATAAAGAAATAAACTCTTTAAAGAAGAATGGACGAAAAAAGGAGGATTCAAGAGCAACCCACAGTGGAAGCGAAGAGACATCATCAGTGGATTCTAATAAAAAAGGAGTTGAGTGGTAAAGAAAGAAAGAAGTATGATAAGAAGAAAAATCTGGAAACTTAACACCACCTAAGGATTTAGGACGTTTAAGTTTAGCAAAAGACATCCTCGCTTTTTTGTGTTGCCATAGGAATTTGGAAAGGATAGAGTACATGGACTTAAAGCAAGACTTTGGAATATTGATAGGAAGATTAGAGAGGAAAAATAAAATTATCGGAACCAACATCATTTTGATGGAGTCTAACCTACCCCACCAAGATAAAAATAGAGGATGCCATCTGGTCGTGGAGTCTGTTAAAGTGGTGAGCAGGATTTTAATGTTTAAAGCAACCGTATCTTTAATAGATGAGGTGAACCAAAGGCCCAGATATTTTATTTTAGAAGGACTCCAATGGAATGAGGAAAGTAGAAAATCAGCATGAAAACAATACTTATTAAGAGGAAGGATTTCACATTTATCAACGTTGAGATTATAACCTGAAACTGTAGTGTAGGAAGAAACCTCGGATAGAAAAGCTGGAATAGAAGTGAGAGGGTGAGAAATAAATAAAAGAATATCATCCGCGTAAGCAGAGAGTTTTAAATGGGTGTCACCATAGGGAAAACCGGTAATATCTTTGTTTAATCTAATTTTTGTTAAAAATGGTTCTAGGGGGCGTGTCCAAGATGGCGGCGTGATCGGACGCAGATCTCCGGAGCTCCCTGCCCGATCCCGCCAACACGCCGTGAATATCGCTCAAACATCTCCCGAAATCAGAGCGCAACATAGGGGGACAGTTGCCCAACTGCGGCGACCTTGAAGTGCAGCCGATACCCCAAGAATCGCAACAGTAGAGCCAGAAAAGAGACTGGTGCTCCGCGCCCTGTGGCGGCGACCACACCGAGAGGTGAACAGGTCCTGGGCAGCTACCCGGCGAACTACGAGTCTGTCCTGGGGTGCGGACGGCTCCGTGAACACAGCGGCACCCTAACAGACTCCGCCGCCGCTGCTGGACCTGCGGGGCTCGGGGGGAGCCACCCGCCCCGCTAACGACTCGCCCGGGAAACAGGACATCACTGGCCGGCCATTGCGAAACTCGAGGCCCCGGCTCCGGCCCTGCCGGCTGTGCGCTGGTACCCTCCCACGCAAGAATAACAGAGTGGCACAGCGCGGACCAAGCGAGCCTACCGGCGGGGTGGTCTGGTGTACACTCCCCCGCCAGCTCGACTATTGGAGCTAGCAGCAACCTCCGACCGGACGGCCCGGCCGGTGCCTGAAAGACCCAGCCGGCGGTCGCGAAAATCGAGGCCCCGGTTTCGGGCCTAGTCTCTGCACACCTCGAGCGCCCCGGCAGATAGGAGCGGCCCAAGCATCTGGGAGGGGCCCGGTGACGGCGGAGCCCACGACATTGCTCCCCCATGACCTCTGGAAGCCCCAAACAGTCCGGAACACGCTGGACAGGACAGACGCTGGAGAGGCCTAGTGGGCCGCGTTCCCGGAACTAGAGGGACCTGGAGAGCCGTGATCCCTGGGCGCGCCACATCCACATAAATGAGGAGAGTGGAGGAGGGTGCGGGAGAAAGCTCGGGGCCACGATCGAGCCCCCGGCGGAGGATTGGCTGTGGGGGCCGACACTGTCCTGTGAGAGAGACTGGTCTGGGCGCATTCCGTGGGGTGGTGGGGCCACATTCCTTGAGCCCTGATATATCACCCTGCGCAGTGACTGACGATCTGGGGGGGCGCCGTCTTCACTGCTCCCCCGATTGGAGGGTGAATAGCCTACTACACTTGCCCTGACCCCGAGTAGCACGAGGGGTGATCTACTGGACGCTTGTACACTCTCCACTCAGTTAACGCTACATCGCTGTCCCCCTACTTCGGTCCAGGATCCATAGACCTACCGCCTGCTGGGGCCCTACGCCCTCCCACACCATGGCAGGACAGAGGGGAAAGAAGGGGTCACAGACGCTCCCTGAACTACTGGCTAAATCACAGCCCAGACTTGGCAAAGACCTGCCGTCCCCGGGGACAGGGAAGACACTGCTTGCGGCCATGGATGACCAGGTGCCCATCACCAAATCGTTCTTGGAAACGCTATTCAACTCGCTCCGAGAAGACTTCAAATCCTTAAAGCAGGAAGTTGCAGGAGAAGTCAAAGAACTCCGACGTGACGTGGAGGACCTCGGTGAACGAGTGGTCGCTGTCGAGGAAGCTGACCAAACTAGCAGTGCCGAAATTGAACAGCTCCAGCAGGAGGTCCTGCGTCTCACCGACCAGCAGCTAGACCTCCAAGCCCACGCTGAGGACCTTGAAAACCGTTCCTGTCGCAACAACATACAGGTTCGGGGGGTCCCTCAGAAAGAGGAGGGGACTGATGTCACCGCATACCTGCAGGCCCTCTTCAGGAACATCTTGGGGGAGGCGGAGGACTTTAACATCCGCATAGATAGGGCACACAGGGTGGGATTGCTTTGTAGAGCTCCGGCCCCGCCACAAGACATCCTGGCTTTCCTCCCGGACTTTCCGTTGAAGGAGCGGATTCTCCGTGAAGCCCGGCGAGCCCAGCCCATTCAGTTTCAGGGTCATACCATTGCCCTTTACCAAGATCTCTCTTCCATCATTCTCCAAAAAAGGAAGGAATTCAAACCGGTGACAGACTTTTTACGGCAGAAAGAGGTCCCGTATTCATGGGGGCACCCATTTCGGATAATATTCAAGTGGAATGGACGACTACAGCAGCTGCGGTCACTCAAAGACACATGTGACCTCCTAGGTCTGGACCAAGTCGATACTGAACCTGTATTCAGAAACTCGCAAGGATCATCCAGGGGGGGCTGGCAAACTGTGCATTATAAACGGTCCCCATCTCACCGCCTTAAACCGGATGCCTCTGTCATCTCCCGGGAGCGTGAGACGGCGGTGGCGGAGGTGGCCAAAGAAACTTCTTCCCCAGAGTAATAGACGCTTCTACTAGGGAGACTCTGCATTGCACACGTTCTGCTCATAGGGTGGGTGGGTCGGGTGGGGAGGCCGGCGGGCCGCCGTCGGAGATGACCCCTTCAATATTTTCTACCACGATCCTGTGTGGAAAGACAGGATTAGGACTACACGTTTCAGGGGTTGGGACTGGGAGGAGGGAGGCTGAGTTGGGGGGGTAGTTGCAGAGCCGCAGCTCACAAAAATTTTCGCTTACATGTGCAAAGCTGCAAACTATGGTGGCTCTGGGTTGTTTTGGGGGGGCTTGTTGGGCTAGGGGGGGGGGGCTCGAGGGTGGGGACCAGTGTGCCAGACTAGATTTATCATTGGGCGGGGGGATACCTCACTGATGTGCCGATGCCAAGATGGGTCACCTGTCTACACACAGGGTCCGGGACTAGACCTACAAGGATACCGGGGAACACACGGCCTACTACATGCCACCACACGATACTGTAACGCGACGGAAGTCCACTCTGCGCTGCGCCACATGTCTCCTGCACCATGACGGACACTAATCTTAAGATCATAACACTTAACGTGAAGGGGCCAAACAACCCGATTAAGAGGAGGGCTGTTCTCTCCTACTTGGAGAACTCTGGAGCAGATATCTGCCTAATACAAGAGACTCATCTCCTGCAGAAAGATTGGCATAGGATGCGCTCCCGAGCCTTCCCACATCAATTTTTCTCCTCCCTCCCAACGAAAACCGCGGGGGTTGCAATTTTAATATCTAGATCTTTCTGGGGGAGGGTGGGCAACAAGGTGGGGGAGATCAAGGGCCGCCTCTTGGTGCATACATTTCAATTAGGTGATACGACCCTCACGATTGGCTCCCTCTATGCCCCAAACACAGGACAGGAGGCCTTCCTGAAATGCGCTATCTCGGAAGCACTTCAGACCCCGCATGCACCTCTACTCCTGGGCAGGGATCTCAATATTGTTATGGACACACACGCTGATCGATCGGGGTACCGCTATGGAGGGACTGGGGCTCTGTCATCCAGCGGCCGTGAATGGCTCTCAGATAGGGAATTAATAGACCTCTGGAGAACCCAACATCCGAACGCCTCGCAATTCACATTCTACTCACATGTGCATCACACCTATGCCAGACTCGACCACTTCATAGGCTCCTCGGATCTTATTAAGATTCTTGGGGAGGTCACCATAGTACAAGCGGCCATCTCTGACCATGATGCGGTGGAGCTCTCCCTCACACTTTGAGCCGCCCGTCGTCCCCGTGGCGCCTCCGCGAAACCCTGCTGCAACGGCCTGATGTCGCTAAACGAATCAGTGAGTGCAACACTAGCTACCTGACCACCAACGACACACCCGACATTTCTGTGACGGCCCTCTGGGGAGCCCTGAAGTCGGTTGTACGTGGTGAACTCATAGCCATTGCGGCGGCGGAGGCCAAATTATTATTATTATTATTAGGGGCATTTGTAGAGCGCCTGGTGTAGGCCTACAGGCGTGTCCCCACGCTATAAAAGTGGGGTAAGCAGTTAGACAGCTAGCGCAACCGACTAGCGTCTGAAAAGGTAGGTCTTAAGTTTAGTTCTAAACAGAGGTTCTGATACCTCCAGGCGTATCTCAGACGGAAGGTCATTCCAATGCTTTGGTGCCAGAAATCTGAACGATCTTCTCCCCATACGTGCTTTCCTGATTTTAGGAATTTTCAGGAGGCCTGTACAGGAGGAGCGCAGCGTCCTAGTGGGCTCATACCTGGTCACCAGGCTCTGTAGCGGGGCAGGGGCTTTGCCACCTAGAATCCGGTGACACGTAGCAAGGGCTTTGAATTCCACCCTGCTCCTCACAGGCAGCCAGTGCAGAGCCTGAAGTGCTGCCCTGGAGGAAGATCTTCTAGGAAGCCTCAAAGTAAGGCGAGCGGCGGAATTTTGCAGCACCTGTAGGCGATTGAGAGCCTTTCCCGTGGCCCCCAGATACAGCAAATTGCCGTAATCTAGGCGTGAGGTGACTAAGGCATGCACCAACGTCCGACGAGCGGAAGTGGGCAGGAAATCCAAGACCTTTCTCAGAGTTCTTAGGACTCCAAAGCATGTCCCCACCACACGACCAATCTGGGATTCGAAGGCAAGGTTGGTGTCCAACCACATCCCAAGATTCCTGGCTTCCTGGCAAGGAACCGGTGTCTCTCCAAGGCAAGGTGGCCACCACGCCGACGTCCACACAGATGGACATCCCCCCACCACGAGCACCTCGGTTTTGCTGCCATTAAGTTTTAGGCAGTTGGCGGACATCCAGGCTGCCAGTTCTTGCATGCAAGCTCTGAAATTGTCCGCCACCAAACCGGGCGCGCGCGAAAGGGAGATGACCAGCTGCGTGTCGTCGGCGTAGGACACCAGACGAAGTCCATAGCTTTCCACTATGGCCGCCAGCGGGGAGACATACAGATTGAACAGGGTCGGGCTCAGGGACGAGCCTTGCGGCACACCCTGTCCCAACCCAATCTCCCTAGAGTAACACTCTCCCTGGCGGACCTGGAAGCATCTGCCCGTCAGGAAAGATTGGATCCACCCAAGCGCAGCCCCTGATACTCCTCCATCATTCAGACACTGTAGCAAGATGGAATGAGCTACAGTGTTGAATGCTGCGCTTAGGTCCAAGAGGATCAGAGCCATAGTCTGGCCCTCATCCACTGCTTGCCGTAGAGATTCAACTGCCATCAGCAATGCTGACTCGGTTGAATGCCGCGAACGGAATCCAAACTGCGAGTCGTGAAGCAGAGAGGCTTCCTCTACAAAGCTCATTAGCTGAAGGTTAGCGATTTTCTCAGCAACCTTCGCCATATAAGGCAAAAGAGAAATAGGGCGAAGGTTGTCCAGCCTGTCATAGCTAATATTGGGCTTTTTTTGTAGCGTAAGGACTACCGCCTGCTTCCAGGCCTCAGGGACAGAGTGAGTCCCAAAAGAGATATTCAAAAGATGTCGAATGTACAGCTCTAAAGTGGGCAGACTGCCCATCAGCCGCCTAGGGGTGGTAGGATCTTTCGGGGAGCCTGATTTTATCGAGCCACAGATCTGAATGAGTTTTTCAGAGGGTGGTGTGACAAATGTGGTTAGCATGTAATGCCCCACCCTTATCCCACAATCCTCTGCTGTCTTAGAGGAAATGATGGTTTGACTAGGAAAGGCCGAGTAGATAGTAGCCACTTTATTAGCAAAGAACTCTGCTACTCGGTTGCAACTATCCACCGTGCAAAATTCCTCAGGGACTGCTGCGGGCTTTCCGACGGAGAGAGATTTATAAATTAAAAACAGTTCCTTCGAGGAATTTTCTGCCTCCTTAATCCTAGTATTGAAGTACAGCTTTTTAGCCTTTCTAATCAGTCTGTGATAGTTACGCCTGCTTACAAGATAATTCATCCTGGATTCAACGGCATAGTCCAATCTCCACTGTCTTTCTGCGCGCCTGCATGCGCTCTTAGCCATACGCACCTCATCTGTGTACCAAGATGCCGATTTCAGGGCACGTCCCTCTGATCTAGCCGGGGCAAGCGGGGCAACCTGATCTAAGGCAGCCGTGATGCATTTGTTCAAATTCTGATTGGCTGTCTCTACATCCTCGCCCCCCGGGGCACCTCCCCTTATGAGTGCCTCATTGAATCTATCTTGGGAGAAGTTAGCCCATCTTCGCCTAGGATGATGTAGTGCTACCTGTTCCGGCGTTCTAGTTCCCAGGATATAGATCGAAAAGGGCACCAGGAAGTGGTCGGACCAGAGAATGGGTACAGGTGTGACAACCTCCACTTGTTCCCAGTTCGCAAAGACTGGATCCAATAGATGACCCTGTGAGTGAGTGGGAAGTTTGCCTAACAGCTCAAATTGAAGCGCACTCATGGGTTTGAAAAGATCCCCAGCTAACTTATCCACGGGGTCATCCAGGTGCAGGTTAAGGTCACCCAACACCAGGAGCTTATCCGTGCGTAGGGCAAGCTCTGTGACGCCCTCGACTAGGCTATCAACAAACCCTGTGGCAGGGCCAGGGGGTCTGTAAATCAGAAGGCCCTTTACACAGAGCCCCCCATTGACCTGGATGGAAAACTCACCCGCCTCACTATTGTTGATAGCTGTCGGCTCAAAATAGCAGCGCAATCCCTGGCGGGCAACAATGGCAATTCCTCCACCTCTCCCCTTCGGCCAAAGACCGCAAAAGTAAGTGGAAACAGTTAACGGCGGCTCGAGCCCAATTAGCCAGTCTAGATACAGATAGGGCAGAATTCGCAGCTCTCCGTCTCCGACATACTTATTATGTCGGAGGTAATAGAATGGGCCGCTTACTGGCCAGCGCTCTAAAGGCCAAGACACAGCGGGCTAAGATCAATAATCTCGTGGGTAACGACGGAGCGGTGCTCACTGACGACGTCCAGATAGCCGAGGCGTTTTGCTCCTAATATGCTTCCCTATACGGGGAGGAAAAGACCTCTTCGGAGGACATCGAGGCCTATCTGGCCACGACGGCTATCACCGCGATCCCCAAGACTTCTGCGGAGGCTCTAGACGTCCCTATTCGCCAAGATGAGGTCCTGGCAGCCATATCCCGATTGCCCCCGCTCAAATCCCCGGGGCCAGATGGCTTCTCGGCGGGCTTCTACAAACTCTTTAATTGGCAACTGGCCCCAGTGCTTGCCCGCCTTTTTAATTCCTTTGAGGGAGTAGGAGCCATACCTCCGGACATATTGGCCGCGGAGGTGGTGGTGCTGCCAAAACCCGGGAAGAAACCCACGCACTGCTCTGCATTCCGTCCTATTCCACTGTTAAACTTGACTTGAAGCTCTTCACGGGCATCCTCGCCGCGCGTCTTGGCCCGTGCCTTCCTGGAATTTTGGAACCCGATCAGTCAGGCTTTGTCCCCAACCGACAATGTAGCGATAATACTAAGCGGGTGCTACACCTTATTGATAAATCGCATTTTCAGGCCTTGGACTCGGCGCTGCTCGCTATCAACGCAGAAAAATTACTTACAACATGTTCTCCGTCGCTTTGGCCTTAGCGACCACTTCTGCTCTCACATAGCGAGCTGTTACCATCACCCGCAGGCCAAGGTCCGCTTGGGAAGTTTGCACTTGCAACCGTTCGAAATCCAGCGAGGTACCAGACAGGAGTGTCCTCTTTCCCCCCTCCTTTTTGCGATGTATATAGAGCCGTTGGCGCAGAAGGTCCGGGACAATCCAAGGATTAAAGGCGTCGATTTCGGACGCGAACCCCATACTATCAGTCTATATGCGGACGACGTCATAGCCGCCCTGGACCAACCTGATTCCTCTATACCCGCCTTTATGGAGGAACTTGCCTCATTCGGAACCGTCTCCGGATTCCAAATCAATATTGATAAATCCTTAATCTTGCCCTTAGGCAAACATGCATTCTCGCGGGCCCCCGTCATAGGTCAGGGGAGCGGTCTTCAGCTAGCCACCCAAGTACCATACTTGGGGATTACTTTAACTCCCTCGACAGACCTCACGGTCTCCACTAATTATAACACTCCACAGATCCGGACGGACTTGGCGAGATGGTCTAAGCAGCCTCTTTCCCTGCTGGGGAGAGTGGCGGCAGTGAAAATGTCGATTCTGCCGCGGATTCTATATCTGTTCCAAACGATCCCAGTTATGCCCCCAGCAGGTAATCTGAAAACCCTACAGGACACCATGTTTGCCTTTCTCTGGGAAGGGAAGCGAGCACGAATCCACAAACTACTGGCATATAGGAGCATGGATGAAGGAGGTCTCGGTTAGGGGTGGGCGGCCAGCTACGCTCCGTGCACAGAGTGCGCGTAGTGCCGTCTCCTACGCATTTTGCGTAGCGGGCGTAGCCAGACGGCACTACGCGCGCTCCGCAGACGGTGCGTAGCCGGCCGCCACCCGCCTCCCTCCCGCCCTCCCTAAATACTTCAATAAAAGGATAGAAAGCTTTTTAAAACACTTACCTTGTCATGCGCGGGCGGCCGCGCATGCGCATTTCTCACGAGAAATGCGCATGCGCGGGAACCCGCGCATGCGCGGGAATCCGCGCATGCGCATTAGTATTCGAAATGGCGGCGCGAATCCAGGGACGGCGAGAGGGAGCCCCGGGGACGCGGCGGACAAGGTAAGCGTTTTTAAAAGCTTTCTATCCTTTTATTGCAGTATTTAGGGAGGGCGGGAGGGAGGCGGGCGGCGCGTAGTGGGGCTACGCGGAGTGCGCGGGTGGGCGTAGTTTTGTGCACACTTTGCGTAGCTCCGCGTAGCCCCACTCCGCACACTACGCCCAGGGTTAGTCTCGGAGTCCCAAACCTTCTACAATATTTCCAAGCATCTCAACTCCGGAACCTAGTAGAATGGTATAGACCCGAGTCAGAGAAGAGATGGCTCTTCCAGGACAGAGCCATGGCACGAACGCCACTTTGGAGAGTTCCATTCCTCGCTAGACAGCATAGGCCGAGGTACATGTTGCGGTCCCCTATCACACGTACGACTCTACAGGTATGGGATAGGATGGCACACAAGCACGGGTTGACCACTTTTCCCTCCCCATTCACTCCCATATTAGATAACCCTGATTTCCCTCCGGGTGATGGCGCAGGCACGTTCCCACAATGGCGAGACACGGCATGTCGAGCTGCAGGCGACCTTTTTGACTTGCAGGGATTTCTCCCATTCGCGGACATTAAACAGGGGTATAGCATAGAAAATCCTCATTTCTTCCAATACCTTCAACTTTGACACTGGCTCACTAATCCCGAAATCGCTGCATTGGTGAGCCGCCCCATGTGGGCCTTTGAAAAATGGCTGCTTACTAAAGATACGGATAAACACCTCATTTCTGAACTCTACAAAATGCTCACACCACCACACGCCCCGGTTAAAACACCAAGCCAGAAGCGCTGGGAGGCTGAATTGGGTAGGGCTTTGACATCCAAAGAATGGGGGTACGTCTATTACAGAACCTCACACACCACACGCAACACCAAAGCGAGGGAGAAAGCAGTAAAATTGGCTATGTACTGGCACCTCACCCCAGTCCGGCTACACAAGGGAAACCCGGCGCGCAGCGAGCTTTGCTGGAGGGGATGTGGGGATAAGGGCACTCTGACCCACATCCTTTGGGAAGGATGTATGACGTTATATCGCAAACTATTACAACGCACACCGTTACAACGCATTTTTTACAACGAATGCCTTTACAACACATGACATTACATAGCAGATGCTATTACAACGCATGCCATTACAACGTAAGTATAGCTAAGTATATTATTTTATTAAAAAATGTAATTAATTAAAATTAAATTAATTTAATACATTAAATTATTTTTAAATAATTATTTTGTACATATATATATATATATTTTAAAAAATAGATTAGGTATTTAAAAAACCCTAAAAATATCCCTGTACCCCAAAAAACAAACCCAGCCCTAAAACCTAAAAATACCCCTGTACCCCAAAACCCAAACCCAACCCTGAAACCTAAAAATACCCCTGTACCCCAAAACCCAAACCCATTCCTGAAACCTAAAAATACCCCTGTACCCCAAAACCCAAAACCAGCCCTGAACCCTAAAAATACCCCTGTACCCCAAAACCCAAACCCAGCCCTGAAACCTAAAAATACCCCTGTACACCAACACCCAAACCCAGCCCTGAACCCTAAAAATACCCCTGTACCCCAAAACCTAAACCCAGCCCTGAAACCTAAAAATACCCCTGTACCCCAAAACCCAAACACAACCCTGAAACCTAAAAATACCCCTGTACCCCAAAACCCAAACCCAGCCCTGAAATCTAAAAATACCCCTGTACCCCAAAACCCAAACACAACCCTGAAACCTAAAAATACCCCTGTACCCCAAAACCCAAACCCAGCCCTGAAATCTAAAAACACCCCTGTACCCCAAAACCCAAACCCAACCCTGAAACCTAAAAATACCCCTGTACCCCAAAACCCAAACCCAACCCTGAAACCTAAAAATCCCCCTGTACCCCAAAACCCAAACCCAGCCCTGAAACCTAAAAATACCCCTGTACCCCAAAACCCAAACCCAGCCCTGAAACCTAAAAATACCCCTGTACCCCAAAACCCAAACCCAACCCTGAAACCTAAAAATACCCCTGTACCCCAAAACCCAAACCCAACCCTGAAAGCTAAAAATACCCCTGTACCCCATAACCCAAACCCAGCCCTGAAACCTAAAAATACCCATGTACCCCAAAACCCCAACTATATATATTTAAAATAACTTTAATTAATTTAATGATATACTTACCTATACTTACGTTGTAAAGGCATGCGTTGTAAAAGCACCTGCTATGTAATATCATGCGTTGAAAAGGCATACATTGTAAAGGATCCTGCGTTGTAATGGTGTGCGTTGTAACGGTGTGCGTTGTAATAGTTGCGTTGTAACGGCTGCTTCCCCTTTGGGAATGCTCGGAACTCGGAGACTTCTGGAAAGTGGTCTTGGATGATATCGACTCCACCTTTGAGACTGAAGTCCCGAGATTCCCTGCATACGCTCTGTTCGGTCTGCCTAACGCACTAACATTCCCCTTAAAATCGCTGCGGGGTCGGCAGATGGGCATCGCCATGCAAGCGGCCACGCAGCACATATTATCACTGTGGGGATCCACAACTAAGCCTACACACACGGGATGGCTTCATAAGCTTTGGTTCACCCTTGGGATGGAGCGCATTCACGCCACACTCACTAACTCAACCGAAGCCTTTCCGAAGACGTGGCTTCCTTTACTGACCCTCCTGTCCAAGGAGTTCAATGAAATCACATGCCCTAAATACCTTCGGGTCTTACGTCTTACCAATGCCGCCGACGACTCTCGGTGACTTCCCGGTCGGCCACACTAAACCTCCATGGCACATTGATGGTCCCATTGGCACTTCAGAGCACACTGGTCGTGGTGGGGGGTTGGGGGGCTCTGGGGGGGGCGGGGAGTTCTTGGTTGGTGTTGTTCTTCTCATGTCATTTGATTGCTATAGAGCTCTTTCGCACTCACGATGTCGTACTGCTCCTCTGGCATATTTACCTTGCTTGTTCCTTCATGCTAGGGAAGACATGCTTGTCTGTCCCGTCCGCTATCTATGCCTCTTGCTTGTACCTCTTGCTGAGATGTCTCGATATATGCTTGCTGAAATCTTCAATAAAAATACCTTTGAAACTAAAAATGGTTCTAAAGCTAAAATATATAATAGAGGAGATAGAGGACAACCTTGACGGACACCACGAAAAAGAGGGGAAGAATAAGAAACAAGACCATTAGCAAAAATAAAAGGGAAAGGATATAATAGAGAAACATAGGAAATGAATTTAGAACCAAAACCAAACCAGGATAAAGTAGACAGCATGAATGACCAGTTGACCCTATCAAAAGCTCTCTCTGCATCCAAAGCGATAGCAGCTAAGGAATGAGAATAAGTAGGAGAGTTACTAAGCATGTTAAAGAAAAGTATTATCCGAAAGATGATGACCTATGATGAAACCACATTGTTCTCTACCAATGAGTTGGGGAAGAATTTTATCTAAACGGAAAGCTAAAGTTTTTGCGAAAATTTTGTAGTCTAAATTAATTAAAGAAATGGGCCTATAATTTTTACATAAAGTGTGATCTTTATTATCTTTGGGTAGAAGACAAATGAGAGCTACCTGAAAAGAGCCTTCAGTTTTTTGAGATGAGATAAAATACGAAAATAACTGATGAAGTTTAGGGACTAAAAAAGAAGAAAAATGAGAGTAAAATTCAATCGAGAATCCATCTGGACCTGGGGCTTTGCCTTTCTTTAGAACATGAATGGCCTCCAAAATGTCTTTGGGAAGAATGTCATTATCTAGAGTGGAGAAATCGACATTTGACACTGGAGGGGGAGGAATGGAAGAAAGGGAAGGATCAATGTCCGAAGGTAAAGGAGGGGATTCTGGGGTATAAAGAGTTTGGCAAAAATTTGTGAATACTTCCAAGATGTCTTCATCTTTGTGGATAATGGCATTTGAAGAAGAAACAATCGATTCAATTTTCGTGCGTTTTTTTTTTACTTTAAGGTAATTAGCCAGGACATTACCCGCTTTGTTTTGTGCGGAGTAGAATTTAGCACTAGACTTAAGTAAGACCAGATTAGCAGAGTTAGTTGATAGTGTATTGAAAGAAGTTCAAGGTAGATAAAGATTGATGTGCAAGACGACATTTTCTGGCAACATAGGAAATAATGAAGTCTCTAGAAGCAGCTTTAAAGGTGTCCCATATTAATTGAGGAGAGGTGTGAGGAGATTCATTTTCTGTAAAAAAGCATGGAGCAAAGTCAAGAAAGGCAGATGTAAACTGTGTGTCTAAAAGAAGGGAGTTATTAAATCTCCATCTACGAGTACCCGTAACAGGGGGAAGTAAATCGAGACCTAAGGAAACAGGAGCGTGGTCAGAAATTAGAATAGAACCAATATCTGAGTGAGTAATGTGTTGAGTCAAAGCTTTGGAAACGAATAAGTAATCAATTTGCGACTGGGTGGATTGAACGGGAGAGAAAAAAGTATACTCTTGTGTGGTAGGGTGGCAAAGCCTCCAAGAGTCAACAAGAGAACGTTGTGATATAGTATTTTTAAATTGGGTATGGACTTGAGATGGAGAAAAATGGGCATTGGACTTTCTATCTAGAAAAGGATCTATGATCATGTTGCAATCCCCACCAAGAATAAAATAATCATCAGTATGTTGCATGGATGAGGAAAGGATTTGAGGCCAAAATAACTTATCTTGTACAGTGGGAGCATATACATTGAAAATAGTTAAAGGTATTAATGTTAACCAATAATGAAACAATTACCCATCTTCCTTCAGTAAGGCGTTTATGACACAAAACTGCAACCCCACTGCTCTTGGCAGGTGAAGCAAAAACATGGCCTACCCAGTTACGGCGTAATTTAGAAATCTCAATTTCTTTTATATAAATTTCTTGTAATAAAATTATATCTGCTTTCAAATGAGCTAAACGAGAAAGAACACGTTGTCTCTTAATAGGAGACCCCAAACCTTTAACATTCCATGAAACTACATTAATAGACATCTAGAAATTCATAAAGAAAGTCAAACGATATGAAAACAATGCAACAGTAATATGCATATTATCAAAGAAATAACCAAAACAAGGAGAAGCAAGATAACCAAAGTAGGAATAAATATAGCGAAGAGCGAAGGAGAAAGCTGAAGCAGAAACGTACAATAGTGTAGGAAATAACTGCAAAAAAAATAAAATGATAGAAGATAAAAAAAGAGAAGTAGGCAGAAAATAGAGCACAACAGAAGAGGACAAAAATGGAGCAAAAGTCGATAAACAAATAATACAACAAAAGAGGGAAACGGACCGCCGAATAGGAAACTCCAAGACGGGATCATGAGGAGAACAACACTCAGGAGGGAACATATGAGGTACAAGGTGATGAGGGACCACAAAACCGCTTCCTAAGAAAGAAGGGAGGAAAAAGGAAGGAGTTAGGTAATAGGACACATCAAAAATGCATTAAACTTCGAATAACACAAATGCCACAAAATGGCGGAACGAATTACCACATAATACAAACATAGGAAAAGAAACAGAAACGAAATACAACAGAATTATCAAAAAAGAGGCAATGGTCCGTTAAGATTGAGGTATTTCCATGGAATTGCCACTGCAACTGTCCAAATTTTTTTGAAGTAAAGCAGGGTCTTCATACGTGGTCGTCTTATTATTATAAGTCACTCTGAAGAGGCAGGGGTGGAACAGGCCATAGCGGGCATTCAAACTACGCAGAACCGGCCTCATCTCCAACATCGTTTTCAACGATCTGCAGTGACCTAGGCGTAGTCCCGAGCAAAAAAGAGATTAGAACCGTTCCAGGTGAGTTTACCACATTGTTTCGCTGCATGAAGGACTTTGAGCAATTCTGTGTATTCGAGAAAATACAGGATAACACCTCTAGGTTTTGAAGAGGATGAAGCAGAATGAGAAGGCGGACCAAGATGATGGGCACGTTGAATATTCAATGGGGGATTGTCAGGAAGACCCAGAAGAGGCGGTAAGAAGGTCTGAAAAAAGGATATCGGGTTTGATCCTTCAAGATTTTCTGCCAGACCGTATATGCGTATATGCGTAGATTATTACGCCTATTGCGATTTTCCAATTGATCAATCTGCTGCTTGAGATGAGATATCTCTTTCGACATGATAGGGACTTGATTGGTAAGACCTTGAACTAGGTCTACACGACTCTCCAAATCTCCCCCTCGCTGTTCAGTAAGCGACAATGAAGAATCCAGGATTTGCAGGCGAATATTAGTTTCTTCCATATGTGGCTTAAGGGCACGGATTTCCTCAAGAAGGAGCTCCATAGGTATTGTGGAAGACGAGTTAGTAGGAGATGGCGGGTTAACTTTCACTCGCTTGCCTGAAGGAGCTGTTGATGTCGAGGGTACCTTAACAATTTGTTTCGAGCCTGAACGGGAACCAGAAGATGAAGTGGAACTTTTAGACACATTAGAGTCTGTAGCATTCTCTTCCATGGGCTCCCGTAGAACATCGAAAGGATTAAAGTCCTCTACGCCTGCAGGTTTAGCTTGAAGGGAACCTCCACGGTTGCCCCGAGACGATGCCATGAAGAGTTTTGGAAGTAGAAGTCCTTCAAGGAAATGGTGAAGAGACTTGCCCAAAATATGAGGCGATGAGCAATGAAAAGTCAGTCAGCAGAGAGCATGAAGAAACCAGCGGATTGAAGAAGGTCAAAAACGGTCAGTAATGAAAAAGAAAGTCAATGTCATCAAAAGAGCATTTTTTCCTGAACAAAAAGAACATTTCACGTAGTGTGAACGGGATTCAGCGGAAACGCCAGAAAAAAAAATGGTGGCCGCAACTTCACGCTGAAGAGCAGCAACAAAATGATGAAAACACAGTGATGTGGCTCACCATGAGCGATGTTTCTTGCTGCATTATAAGCAGCCTGGTTCCGACGTCCGAAAAGGGATAAATTCGGGTCCGGAGTGAGGAAAAAGAGTCCTGGGGTCGAACCAAAACCTCACGTCGCGGCGGAGCTCCCAAGAACCGCGGCCATCTTCGAAGGCTCCGAAGCCACGCCCCCGGTAGCCACCACTTTGAACACCTTACTGGGCCATCAGCACTCCCTGAAGCGTCAAACATCAAGTGACAGGTGCACACCTGTTTCCCTCAGATTGTGAAACTGGAGGTGGTCATTCTCCCAGCCATTCATTCCAGTCCCTGGAAATAAACAGCAGCACTGTAGCATGATAAATCTATGTGTCCTTGGCCACCTGGCAAGCTCTGTCAGTTCGTTTTCCCTCCTTTACTTACCATCATCGGTAAATGTATGCCTATTTCAATAGAATTGTGCTAGTAAAATGTGTTTTGGTGTGGCACATCTACCAAAGTCAAAAGGAATCCTGCACATCATAAGATATGTATCCTTTCTAACAGAGACCTATCCTGACACATGCCCAGCATGTACCTCAATATGGTCAATAGACCATAAAACACAACAAATAAGATGAACTTAAACTATTAATAATGGAGCTCAGTATGGGAACGCTTGTATCATAGAACTTTCTAGCCTACATGATAATTTTCTCCACTTCCACCTGGGGACTGATTTCTTTTCTTCATTGACCTGTCCCACTATGGTTGATAAAACTTGTAGGTAGCTTGTTGTAGACTCCCTGCCCTCAGACACAATGGGGCTAAGTATTTATAAAAGCACCAGTATGTTGGTGATCTTTTGTATGCACTGGCACTGCCATATTGTGATCTTTGCATCTGCCCTCAGATTAAACCTTGACAAGACATGCATGCCACTTGCAATACTGTTGATCAATCCGATAATATTGCCAGGTGAATCTTTGGTGTCAGAATCAGAATCAAGAAAATGTACTTAAGTAAAAAAAAACATATAGTGATCCCATCAAAAGAATTACATTTAATAGCATTATTAATATAGACAATAAAAGCTGATATAAGAAGTATAACACACAAAAAGGACAGCTCATCAAGAGGTGCAGGCTATTCGATATTTGACAGCTGTATATTAGAAGTTCTGTAATGCAAAATATTATACAAAGTTTATTTGCTTAAAACAAACATTTTGTAGTCCTTCACTGGAATTACGTATACTGCGAAGGATGCAAGTAAAAGAACCATGCAAATGACTATGATAAATTTAAAATATAAGAACTGGGGGAATTTTAAAAATTGCCTTGTGCTTTTATATTGCGAGTCATGCATACATACAGAAGTTGAGGTAGATCACTGCTATTAAGAGTCGTTCCGCACCTGTAATGCAATTGAATTGAAGGGACACCTTCCTGTACATAAACAAACCATGGCATTTTGCTTTTTCTGTGTGTGCTGCACAAGGCAGCACACATGGAAAAAACAAAAACGAGGAGAAATAATTAATTGCTCCTTATTTTGCCAATTTAAGACCAGGATTTTCCTGCTCTGAATTTTAGCGCTGCCTCCTGTGTACGCCACTCTTGTACATATGGGGACAGCACCAAATACGATGGGTGTTGGGGTGGAACACCCACCACCACACCCACTGCATGCCCCTTTCACTCTAAATATACCATGAAAGGGTGCCTTCTGTACAAGGTAGCGTTAAGCCACGTTAAGTGGCTTAACATTGCCTTGTGCATAAGACAAGGCTCCTTTCGCCACAGGATCGTCACAAAAAGTGAGGTTCCCGTGGCATTAGGGGCTTGTACATATGGCCCCATGTCTCTTGTAAAGACAAAGGAGTTGGCCTAAGGGTCCAGCCTTATTTGATTTACCACCAATACTTCATGAGAGAAGAGTAACTTTGGAAGTTGTTTGGATCTGTGCCAAGTGTGCTGTTTGTGTCAGAAATATTAATTTTCATTGATTGTCTGGTTGATTTAATATGCCTGGGAAACGGTTCAAACAGCTCTCCTGTGTTACGTAGGGGTTCTTGTAATGTCTACCTGTTTGAAAATCTCTGGTGATTGTAATCAACTGGGAGTTCAGTGGTGTTACTTGCAGTAACGGCTCCTGGAGGGAGTGGTGCGGGGGGTGGGGCGGGGGAGGGGCAGGGTGGGGGGTATTAAACTATGGCGTGGGCCGCACAGAGATAAGTAACTAAATAAATAAATTAAACAAATTATATTGCACATTGAAATGCTATTGGCGTTTCAGCATGCTCAATATAATTTGTTTTATTTATTTAGTTACTTATCCCTGTGCGGCCTACGCCATAGTTTACTATTACTACCCCACACCCTGCCCCTCTCCTACCTCGCCCCACCGCGCCAAACCACTCCCTCCAGGAGCCTCTACTTGTTACTTGTAATGGACCAATTTAATTCCAGGCTAATGAATACTTGTTTAATCCAGTACTTTTTTGCATCACATCTTGTAAGACAACTAATATCTCTGTAGTAGATCCTCTATTACCATGATTCCCAAATTATAGAAGAATTCTCTTTTTGTAAGTATGAATTTAGCAATGTCCTTAGTTGCCCAGGTGACTAAAGTGGCTTTTTTTTTTCACTTGAAAAGTGGAGGGTCGAAAATTAATTGAAACTAAAACATGCAATAAAGGCATAATTTTACTATATTGTTTCTATTTAAAATATCAGCCGGACTTCTAGACCTGCATTCCAGTTGAAATAGAATGGTTGAATTAGACTTAGTTTTAAGAGAAACAGATTGAGATTCCTCTGCGCCAATGATGCTCAGCTATGGCGAGTACTGTTGTACTTAATGTATAGCAAGAGACAGTGGGGCATATTCTCAATGAGTTATCGCAGAGTTAACGGCAATTTATTGCAGCCAAAGTGGCAATAAATTCATCACCCGATTCACAAGCTGGTGCTAAAAGCCCATATCACCAGTTAACCTGCGATAGCAGCCGCAAAAAACATCCCCACAGATGA
This sequence comes from Lissotriton vulgaris, assembly GCF_964263255.1. Taxonomy (NCBI): domain Eukaryota; kingdom Metazoa; phylum Chordata; class Amphibia; order Caudata; family Salamandridae; genus Lissotriton; species Lissotriton vulgaris. Next base: position 395,214,968 of record NC_141693.1, read on the forward strand.
CACCGGCAACTATTGCTAATGAGATGCAGAGTAGGCATTCCAGTGCAAAAAACAGTGACAACAACACTCAGCATCATTCTCAACGACCAGCCGCATTGGCGATAAGATCACAAAACATGTGATAAGGCGCGTTAGCAGCAGGAAATCAACACCAGCTCTGACCTGGTGCAAAGTCGGACGACAGCCTGCCCCACAAAAGGGAGCCAGCCCAGAGCCACACCTGAAGGGCAACAGATGCCATGGATCCAATGATCATGCAGCTGGGAGCCCCAACAGGGCCTCAACACCCAGCCACCTCCCCCAGGACCCCCCCGGTCACCCCCCAATCCGGGCAAAGACATGTCACATTAACGCCACGAAATCATGTACAAAAAATCTGAATAATGTCCCTCAATCACATGTAACTTGCATGTGTCATCACAAAAAGGAGCATCACACATTCACCTTCGAAGAACCACAAACAATTTATTAAGAACAACTCATATGAACATCAATGACAACTCATGGCGGCTCTCCTCTGGACAATCTGTAGGACACAGCCTGCACGACAAAAATCCAGATGAGATAGTGTGTCATGCGGCCATCAAAGGACAGAGAGAGAGTGAAGGAGAGAGAGAGATACAGAGAGAGGAAGATGGAAAGAGAGGAAGAGAGGAAGATGGAAAGAGAGGGAGAGAGATAGAGGAAGATGGAAAAAAGAGAGGGATAGGGGGAGAGAGTGCTGACACTGCACACCCAGGCCTCACTGCTCACCTGCTGCCAAAGGGTGTGTCTCAAACCACGTGCCAGTACGTAGTGCAGTTCACCAGGTCCCTCATCTTAAACAGATCCCTCATCTGAAACAGAATCCAGAAAGAAGAATGGCAAAGTACATACAATTGCACACATCATCGCCTGCCCGTCCCTGCGCACCCAGGCAGCTGCACCCCAGCCCTTCTTGCTGCCCATCGGTGTATGCCCGCCCCTGCGCACCAAGGCAGCTGCACTCCAGGCCCACTGCTGCCCAGTGGTGCATGCCGGCCCCTGCGCACGCAGGCAGCTGCACCCCCTGTCCCTCCTGCCGCCCAGCAGTGCATGCCCGCCCTTGTGCATCCAGGCCTCACTGCTCACTTTCCGCCACTGGCGTGTCACAATGAGGGCTCACCACGCACTGGGGCCCACGAACATGGCACCCTCCACATCATGCTGCCCCACTCTGCGGCCTGCAGGTCTCACATTTTAATCTGGGTCTTGATTTCACCATGGCAGAGGAAATACAAGTGCACCCGGCATCATCACAGGCTGCACACTCGCTCAGCCCTTAAGGTGCCATTAACTGTGTGATACGGGAGGCAACGCCTCGTGGCTGTAGGCCCGCGCTTCACGCTGGCTCTGGCCTACACTGCGGTCCAGCAGGATACACAAATGCTGAGCAGTCCGGACCACCAGGACGGGCATCATCGCAGGCTGCACACCCGCTGAGCACTTAGGGTGCCCCTACCTCAGTGCACCGAAAGTCAGTGTCCCGTGGCAGTGTGCCTGTGGCAGTCACAGTGTTTCCGGTGCCACCAAGTCTGTGCCTTGCAAGTCATGGATCCTCTCTGATTGAGTATCGTGGTTGGGACGACACCATGTCACCTCCGGCCCTGGGGAAAGTGATGTTAAAGGGCCTGAGGCCCTCATGCCTACATTAACACCACACGGATACACCCAGATAGAGAGTGGAAATGGCGTCCAGCAAGTCCGTCCAGCCCTTTTTATTGGCAGGGTCACATGTCCTGTGACATGTGTGCTGGATGGGTGTGGTGTGGGTGTAAACCAGTTGTGAGGGAGTGGCTGTGGCATGCTGACAACTAGACCAGCTGGGACATGTTGCGTTGCTGTCCCCCCCTCTGACATATGCCAGTCCAGCGCAAGGGTGTGAACAATGACCACGGGGCTCTGGGCGTGGTTCTGTCCGGGGCTGGACAAGGAATTAACTGATGCATGTGTCTCTTTTGTAGTGTTGTTGCTGCCCGAACCACATTTGGCAATGTGTTGCCCTGTGACCCAACTTCAACGACATGACCCACATGGACTTAAGAGGACTTCACTGGGGCTACATTCATCCATACTTCCACACTGGAAAGATCATAAATATGACACATCTGTGTGAATAAGAATCTTTAATGCACAGTGGAGTGTTGCATCTGGAGCAGTACAGGGCCATAAACACCCTACATTACAATGTTGGCCCGTGGAGGGCCAGCCAGAGTCATTCAGGGAATGACAAATCCAAAGCAAGTGGAAGAATTCAGTCCGCAGTCTGATTGCTGTGTCATTGGCGACCAAACAGGGTATGGCAGTCCATGACGAGGTACAAGGTGAGTGTCACAGAGTGCATCGGGGGACAGTGGAAGGTGATGATGAAGAGGGAAGAACCAAGCAGAAACAGGCCATATGGCGGAGAAGAATGCTACTGCGACCTTCTTACCATGAAGGCAGGTTCTTCTGCATCTTTATCTACTGCTGTTTCATGTGCCTCACATGATGCTGGCCTTTCTCCAGCACTGGGTGGCAGTGACACCTCAGGGGCCGGAGTTGGAATGTCTGCCACACTGTGTGGCAGTGACACCTCGATGGCCAGAGATGTGGATGTAGTAGTAGCAGCAGCATGCATCAGCACCAGGCCTTGTGGCAGGACTGCCATGAGGATGTTCCTGAGGTTATTGAGGATCCCAGACACCACTCACTGGTGTGCAGCCGTGGCACCCACTCTCTCCGCCTGCATCCGCTTCGTGGTCTCCATTAACCTCCTTATGTTTCCCAACTCCCGGGTGACATCGCTGGAGCCACTGTAACTGGTCAGTTGTTCTATTCTCTGAGTCAGGGCTCCAGCGTTGTCAGCCATGGTCTGTTGGAGAACACGGAGCGGTCTGTGGGTGTCCGTTAGGGACTGTGAGTGGTCCCTGATTGGACTTAGACACCCACATATGGCATCTAGTTGGGCTGCCATGCGGTCAAAGCCCACCCACACCTGTTCCGCCAGATTCTCCTGGCACCCCAACACACGGCGTAGGAAGGCCATGTGTTCTTTGTGGGGGTCCTGAGAGGCAGCTGTGGTGGTAGGTGATGCCTGTTGTGTGTTCTGTGCAGGGGGCGGGGTCTCATCGTAGCAGCTGGGCTACCCTGGTCCTGGAGCTGGGCTGCGGAGGCTCTCCACAACCTGTTGGAGGGCATCGGAGTCAAAGCTGTGGTGGTCCTCTTCGTCATCTGAGAAGAGAGGGTCGGGCTGCTCTACAGGAGGTGTCGGTTCTCCCTCTGCAGTGTGAAGGGGAGATGCAGTTTAACATTGTGTTCACATGTATGTTGTCGCATTGTACATGTTTTCATACAGACTGTGTACATTGCGGCTGCTTGGGAGGAGCAGCCTATTTGTGGGGGTCAGAGGACATTTCGACAACATCACGGATGTGTGTTGATACTTGTACATTGTCAACTCACATTTCCCTGCAATGTCAAATGTGATTGCCAGTGTCTACACACAAGCTGCACCAGTTGTGTCCTGTGTTCTGTTGTGGACCTGTTGCGGTTTGTAGCACAATGTTGTCAGTGTTACTGTGCTCTGCATGTTATGTGTGTGTGCTGCATTTTGGGGAGTCGTCGCTGCAGCTCTGATTTTGCTGCCCCTTTTCTATTTCATGCGATGTGCCTTTGACTTCTGTGCTTATGCAGTACTGAGATGTTGCATACTTGGGTACAGGGGTCTCTTGATGGGAGTTGGTGGCGGGGGCAGGATTTGTCCGCAGATGTGCTCAGCTCAATTGTACATGTGTGCCATTGTGCCCATCTCCCCTGGTCCCCCTTGTCCCTGGTCGTTACTCACCCTGGTGTTATTGTATCCGGTCATGTTGAGCAGTGTCTGGTCCCCCAACTCCTGCAACAGTCTCCCCACTGATGGCTGTGGACACCATTTCCTCCATCTCATCCAGCTCCTCCTGTGGCACTGGACTCCAGTCTGCATAGCTGCCTTCCGGTTGTTGGCCAGTTTCAGCTTGGTTTTGCGCTTGACATCATTCCAGCACCACTTGACCTCTTCCATTGTCCTCTTCAGCATGCCCACTGCATTCACCTTGTCCACGATGGACTGCCATAGTCCATGTTTGGTTGCCAAAGACACAGTGGAGGTGACGAATAGTTGTTGATGGTGTTCTACCTCCTATGTTATCAGGATCCTGTTTTCTTGCGGACTGAACTGCTTCTTCCTACTCTTTTTCTCCTTGGCCTTCTCTGATCCGAGGTCCCTGGCTGGTCCTCCATGAGGCTTGTGGGATTCTCGTTGTCCACCGTACTTGCTCCGGCAACATCCATTGTGCTTCGTTTTTGATTTTTCCCGCCTGACGTGTGTGAATTGCAGGCCTGTCGCTGTTTTTTTTTGTATTGCGATTGGCCCTATTGCAGATTTTTTTGCGTTTGTGTTTCGTATTTTTGCGGCATTGAGTTAGTTTTAACGTGGTCATTTGGCGCGTTATCGTGAGACTATTACATGGTGACACCGTGTTGTAAATACTTAGTTAACACGGCTTAATTTTCCCGCAATAGACTGCGATGTTGAAAGTTGCGTTGTTAATTTTGCGATTGTTATCAAACGTTCTTGAGAATATGCTTCAATGTTTTGTGTTCCTTTTCCTGATTTTCACTTTCGACGTAGTGTATGAAGAGCTGCAACTTGGGAGGCGAGAATAAGTATGAAATTGCAAGACTTCTTTTGGCATTATTGCCTATTGATGCTGACGAGAAAGACATTTAGAGCAGTGCGCAGGTTGACAACTGTTTTCTGATGTAGTCAAAGTAATACTATTTTGATCACTGATTCTGTTTTGTTTACGTGATTTTGATTCCGGTTAATTACTAATTGACGAACAAAGGATTCTTGAAGAATTATTCTCGTGAGAGATAGTACAGGTCTCTAGAAAAAGCATGGTCCCCTTGAGCCCCTCTGGCCCGTTAGGTTGTGTATTCTCAGTGATTGAATTTATTTTCTTCCAGACATTTTGGTTAGCATTTTATATGGGAAGGAGTTTTATTTGATCCATTGAATCTCGCACCTTTCGCTAATTTCTGATTGTGTTGCCTAAATTTCTTTTTCTTGTTGCGATTGTGTGATTTTTGGCAGATGACTGTGTGTTTTTTAAACGGTTTGTTTATGGTGTTGATTGAGGTATTTGGTTCTTGCATGTCCACTTTCTGTTTTTCAGCAAATTGTTGAGTTTGCAAGATTTGATTGATAGCAGGCTCAGTAGTCAAAAGAGGCGAGGACAGCACATTGTAGTTGAATTTCCTAATTAGGCCTTCTGGACATTATTTGTTGTTAGTAAAATATCCCTCGTTTGTACAACAGATTGTTGTTCATTATGCAGTGGTTTATGCAGCAAAGCTGTGGCTAGAGGGGGCTGTTCTGGACTTTCAAGAGATTTAACTTCTTGAACTACTGAGATCATAGTTTCAGGTAGCAAACTTAATATTTGTTTGATAGGTGCACCTGAGCAAATATGTTTACTTAGAAAAGCTATAGTAGCAGTCTTCTAATCTACTTGATGTATTTATTTATTAGGCTTTCGTCCATTGTTGCGATATATTGTTCAAGGGATACTAGCAATACAATTTGAATTTCAAATTTAGTTAATCAATATTCTAATGCTTTGACTATTGTATCTAAAGTATTGAAAAGGTGCTTCAATACCACCTGGGGATTTACTTACACTGATGGAGAGGGATATTGAGCTGTATGCTTAAGCTAGCAATTCAGCTACCTATTGTTAGCATTTTCTTTTTGAGGAAGTCAGAGTAAAGTTATCTTTCCAGATCTGGAGAGCCAATCGTAAGCAAAACCTTATTTATTTAGCTGAAAAATTGAAGCTTTGACACTTTAACCTTATCTTTTATCGGTTGTTGAGAGTTCACCTGCTTTCTAATGTAATTGTAGTTGAAGCTGTAAAAATATCTATTGCAGGTAGCGCCGGTTGTGGAGCCTCAGGTACTGGGGGACAGATGTACTAATATGTAGTGCTACACAACAAGATAACTTGCTGTGTTGTGCCACACAGAGAGGACAGGAATATGCCATATTTACTTACATAAACCGTATTCCTCCCCGCTGTCTGCGCTGGACACTTATTGCTGCCAACGCAGGCACCCTTGTGCCATGTTTTGTGGAGGAAAGGGCACCATCCTGCACAAAAAAACCCTCTGAGGCATTTTCCTCTTTCTACGTGTGCTGCAAAATGCAGCACATGTAGAAGGAGAAAAAAACAAGGAGAAATAAACATATTCTCCATGGTATGCCTCACCTAGAACTATATAGCATTTTGACCATTCCCTTGTTTACTAGTGTTAGTAAATCTAGGAATGTGACAAAAAACATGGGTGGATGCAGGGGAACACCCACACTCCACCCATGGACTACCTTCCCAGCGCAGAGTAATTCAAAGCAGCGGCTTGCGCTACCTTGTGTTACTCCATATTTACTATGCTACACAGAGTCATGCAAGGTGGCTCTGTGTGCCATAGTAAATCTGACTTAAGTGCTTGTGTCACCTTGCATGATGCAACAGCGACGCAAGACCTAGCAAATGTAGACCTCGATGTTTATCATATGACATTGGCTTATCATAACTTCTAGGGTTTGAATAAAAGTCCTGGTACCTGCTCTTAATATCATTGAGCTTGTTTTCCTTTTAACACCTTCAGCGCGGCGCGAATTTTCGCGCTGTGCTGAAGGTTCTAATGAGCCAACGGGCTCATGACGGAATGGTTCCGTCATGAGCACAGGCCAACCGACGCTCATGACGGAACCGTTCCGTCATGAGCATCAAAGGGGTTAAGAGTCCCTCCTTTATTCAATCCTACATTTTTAGAGTGCATTATGCCCAAGTAATTAAGTAGAGCTATATACTTGCCAAAAGTCCTCCAACTGTCCAGGTCTCATTGCAAAGTTAATAAATGAAGCTGGAATTGAGTTTTGAAGGCATAGACAAAGTTTTCCACACAGTCTACAGTAAATCTAGCTAACAGGTGGGACTAGCAAGCAGAAATTAGTCACTCAAAGGAATAATCTCTCCGGAAATTCAGTGGGAAAGGAATCTGTGATCTTTCCTGATCTGGCCTGGTGCTGTCTCACTCCATGATTACTGTTCTACTCCTCAGGCGTACAGAGGTCCACACCTGCAGATACCGGGACTAAGGAAGCGGCATTCAATGGCGAAGGCAAATCGGGGGTCAGGCATGGGCACACCAACTGGTGCCACTCAAGCAGCACCCCATGTGGCTCCTGCTGGTACAGGCTTTTCTCCTTATCCCCTTTCTCCCTTCTTGGTATTGGAAGATTTTAGCTACAGCATCGGCGATATCTACAGCCTCAACTGCAGTCCATAGCTCTTTGCCTGCACCTACTCCTTCTAATACTCCTGCCACTTTCGCTCTTTGCAAGTCTTGCTCCGCCCAACCTTTCACATGACGAATCCTCAATGTTGGCAGACATGTTGTCCAATGCCTTTTTTATGTCCGCAGACATGCCCCATAACATTTTCCTACCAGAAAAACACTGCTATTGTCTTCAATAGCCTTTTATGGACAAATACATTGATAAAATGCAAAACACAATTACAAATACTATTAATAACAATATCGTTCTGTAAGATTTATTTGATTTACATGTTGCTCTGCTAAAACATTCCAGGGCTCTATATACTTTTGAATTACCTTTCGTTGGAAGGTGGATTATTAGTCAGTGTATGTATGCACCTACCACTAGAAATAAGGCCACCAACACAATGTAACCCCTAGTCAAGGTCTCAATAGATTAGTCCCTTGCTCAACCCTTTTGTAGTTCCTTAGAGTGCAGTCGGTGCAAATCATTCAGAGCGCAGTCCTCTTGGTGCAGGCCAGGCTCCCTACAGGGCAGTCCTTCTTCTTCTTGTAGTTTCAGGCAGGGAAACTGAGTTGCTATGCAGCTCTCCCACATTTATCCAAAGTTTTGGGGTGACAAGTAGGGGGCATCCCTGACCAATGGGGTACAGAGTGCCACCCAAAAGCATGAGAGCTTCTTCCAAAGTGTGCCATATTCTTGCCCCACAAAGCATTGCACTTTAAAATGCAAGATGGAGAATCTTTCTGGACGCTTTCCTGGCTCTGGGGCACTGACAAGCAGCCTCCGCTGCTGCTGTGAGGTGAACGGCTGCTCACTTTCATCCTTGGCCGTGAGGGTAACGGCCCGATGATGACTATGACTCCCAGAGGCCCTTTCCCATCCGCGATGCTGACAACACGCCAGAAAGCGCTATACAAACACAGCGTCCCTCCTGCAGCGTGGGACCCTTTCCAGGCTCTGGGGCACCGACAAGCAGCCTCCGCCACTGCGTGAGGTGAACGGCTGGTCACTTTCATCCTTGGCTGTGAGTGAAATTGTCAGACAATGACTACAACTCCCAGAGGCCCTTGTCCATCCACGACGCTGACAACGCACCAGGAGGTGCGAGAAAAACACAGTGGCCCTCCTGCAGCGCAGGACACTTTCCTGGCTCTGGGGAACTGACAAGCAGCCTCAGCTACTACCGTGAGGTGAATGGCTGGTCACTTTCATCCTTGGCTGTGAGGGAAACGGCCCGACGATGACTACAACTCCCAGAGGCCCTTGCCAATGAGTAATGCTGACAACGCGCCAGGAGGCGCGATAAAAACACAGTGGCCCTCCCACAGCACGTGACGCTTTCCTGGATCTGGGGCACCGACAAGCAGCCTCCGCTTCTGCCGTGAGGTGAACGGCTGGTCACTTTTATTCTTGGCTGTGAGGGGAAAAGCCCGATGACGACTACAACTGCCAGAGGCCCTTGCCCACCCGCAACGCTGGCAAAGTGCCAGGAGGCGTGATAAAAACACAGCAGCCCACCAAGCACGGGACGTGCGCAGGCATGTCCGGGCCGTTCCTGGGCAAAGCCCAGGCCAAGGGCATGCCCGTCCATGCCCGTCAGTGGCAGGAAGAGGTAGGGAAAAGGCCACCCCCCATTTGGTTGCCGTTTCGGACGGGGAACCACATCTGAGAACTCATGGAGACAAAATAAACCCCAAATGTACTGTTCATACTGTTCATACTCTCCTGTTTGGGACTGATAGTAAAGACTCTGGTGATTTTATCTAGTAGTAATAGTTGGCCCATCCTTTAGGGTGAAAGGTTTTTCCTTTCGTTTTCTTTATTTTTTCTTCTTTCCTAGCCATGTTATATAGGAGATAGTCCATGTATGGTAGCAATACATTGTGGTAAATAGAAGGTATTGTCCACTGTTTGACAGAAGAGGCCATACTGTCTGCCCCTTATTAATAGCTATGGGTAAAAGGAAGCTACCAGATGGTAGAGAGGATGGTGGGGAGGCCAGAGGCGATAGTTTAAACCGGGGTAGAAAGGGCAAAAAGGCAAGGAAGCTTCAGCTGCACGCAGGCAATAACTGTGTCTTAGATCGGATAGACACCCTGATTGAGGAGTGTTAGGGCATTTTAGAGCTACAGCCCTCAGTACAACCTACTTGAGCCCCGACTCCCCCCAGGTCGTCCCCAGTTGCCAAACTAACCACTTCCACCATCCTGGCTATGTTTAATAAAACCCTTAAAAAGAATGTTGTCTATAAAACCGTTGGATGAGAAACAGCCAAAGGGGTTATAGGTAATATAGGACACACCATCACTGTGGTGCATTGTACTAATAGATTCCTCCCACTGGTAGACATTTCTGAAAACAAAAGCAGTGGAGACGAAGGGTTACAGGCAACTCAGGTGATACCAACCCCACTTGAGCAGGAAAGGGCTATGGGGACAGTCTAGGCAAAGGAACACCAAGGCTTACTCCAGCAAGTTACTTTGCTAAGACAAGAAATGGGCCTAATCAGAGGACAGATAGAGGGCTTAATATTGCTGGTAAAATCACTGACAACTATCCCAACGCAACCTGGGGATGCAAGGGAAAGTAGAGGCCCAGGTCACCCACAGGGTGCATTCTCATCTACTCAGGTAACACCTAGGGTTATACCAGCTATTGTTCCTCATGTAAACAAAAATTCATGTAGATGGGGCCTCATCCAACCTGGGAAGGCCCTGGCCAGCGAATGCGAGGCCATTATCAAAACCTTGACCCATTCCAAATTCTACCAACAGTCAAAATAAAACCTCTTAAACAGCAGATCGGACGAGGGCCCTGTATGGCATAATGAAAACAATGCACCACATCCTACCCAGCTAGAGGCCGAGCAGAGAAATATGCACCCAGCTCACTACTCTATGGAAATACCTAATACTCTAAAAATCTTTATGGTGAATGTACTAAAGTTAGATGTTAAAAGAAGATCCGAAAGTGAGGATTCCCTAATAAATAAATCCATCCATTGGATACAGCATGTGAGAGGATGCCGCTCGGTAATAAGGGAAGATATAGTAAAAGCCCGTAGATTGGTAGCATCTGCTAACCTCCTGGATTGTATTGAGCTCACGTTGACCAGGGCGGATCTAGCGAAAAATCTATTTGCCCTAGAATTTCGTACTAGGGCACCAGGACAGTCAGTCATCCAGCTTAGACGCTCTCCTAAGAGTGGTGTGAATGCCAGTTTACACAATCTCATTCAAACTAGGCTCCGGGGAGTATCCACCCTGGATAATATAGATTGACATGCGGCGATTGTGGCCAAGAGGCAGGAGGCACATCAATTAACCAAGGTGGCCCCCAGAGACTGCTTGTCAGTGAATGGATGTTTAGCATCAGAGCTGGATCTGAGTGTAAAAGAGGTTTCCCTGTCATCTGAACAGAAAGATGGATTAGAACAGGAGGTCAGCCCCAGCCCTCACGCCTTTAGTGGACATATGGCTGTTAGCACATTACCTGTAATGAAAACAGTATTTCATGGAACATTGCTGGATTAGGTTCTAAGATGGGATCCCCAATATGGTATGCTTTTATTGAGGTGTTTGAGATTTGCCTGTTTCAAGAGACTTGGGCAGAAGCCCCCCTCTACAGGTAGGTTATTTAAACTTTTATATCCCGGGCGTTAAAGGCTCTAAAGGGGGACCATCAGGGAGCCTAACAATGTGGGTAAAGCAAGATTTAGGGCTGAATATTCAAGTTCTGCCTACCCATAGTCAGGATACCCAGGCCGTTAGAATGTATAAGTCTTGCCTGCAATCTGTTACAACCTGCCTGGGGGTGCCGAGCTACCAGCCTACAGAGTTTTCACGCTTACCTGCTTTGGCTTTGGCGCACTTCGGTTTCCTCCCTGCCGCCGCTCGAGTCTCCCTCGCGGCCGCTGGGTGAAGGGAACTACACTTCCCAGCCTGCACTCTGACCCGGAACACCTTCCCTGGGGTCACCGCGCCCGGAGGCGCTTGAAATTCCTGCCGTCCTCCGCGTCGCGGGACGCGAGCGGGACGCCCGGACTAAGCCCGGACAAAGGGCGGACAGTCTAAGACAGTCCAAGACTGGCCACGACTGGACTGGACCAGGAGAATAACGTCCTCAGCACCGTGAGTCTATAGTCTCAGGGCTCACTTACAATTGTCGGTTCATACACGCAGGGGCTATTTTGTGGCTCTCACTTTGCCTTCTTGTCTAAGTATGTCAAAACATAAAACACCTATTACCCCTGTCAATACCATGGAGAACTATCTAGTTCACAGGGTGACAAAAATAATTAACGATCGGAGGTCCTCTTTAGGGCTTAATGACTCCCCTCCCTGTGCTCAAACAGAACCTATTCGTTTAATTGATCTGGACACAGAAGCAATGAATCCCAGTGATGCTGAATGTGTGGAAAATGTTGTTTGTTCAGCATTAAATGCTTCTATAAATGTTCCACAATCTGCTATAAATATTGAATTGCTAACGGGAGATGAAACACACTCACTCTGTAATGATTTAGTGTTAGTTGATGGCAGTATTACCCCGCCAACGCCAGTCCCTGCTCCAAGAGCAGCTAAGAGGTCTACTAAAGTTCCTTCTAAAAGACCAGGACTACGATCTAATAGTAAAAAACCATCAACTCCACCTAATACTAAACACAAGAATGTAATTGATGACATAAGGGAGGAAGAGAGTAGCACTATAGATTGGGATGATTTGTTATCGAACAAATTTATGGGCATGTTAGAATCTAGGATTGTACGAATAATTAAACCGCTTATATCCAAAATTGATCACTTGTCCGACAAAGTACATAAACTGGAGTCTCTTATAAAAACAACAAATGATAATATGGGGGATATTCCGAACCCGATCATAAGCAAAATAGACGAGCTTCAGGTGAATATGATCGAGAACATAAGAGCTACATCTGTACTAACGCAGTCTGGTGCAACTAGTGCTAAAACCGATCCTAACAACCCCACAGTTGTAGTTCCCCCTCCAACACAAGAGAATGTTTCTACATCTGACTCCCTTCCAGAATTAAATCCTGTAGAGCTGATAGTGGAAGCGTCACCTCTAGTTTTAGTACTTGCAAACGTCCCACTATTGAAAAAAGACCAGATTGAGACTCCAGATTCCCTCCTAAATAAATCATTGCAGTGGTTAGGCAATAATATTCAAGCAACTCCTTGGGGTAAAGAAAAGTTGTCTGATGATCTGTTAACTGCAAGAAGAGTAAAGTGGATAGGGTCCAAACCCAAAAAATTTGCCGGGGATTGTGTGGTACTAAACCTAAAGGGTCCAGATGTATTACCAGACATCCTACAAAATATTCTACCACCCCAACGCAGAACGGCGGAAATAGTGCCGCTAACGCTGGACTTCTTCTACAGTAGAAGAGGCCTGCTGGCAAAACCCAGTATCCTTAGAACTAAGTGGTCAGTGGTTGGATCTAGAAGGGCTAGGGGTGGCCCTAGTGGTGACTGGGGGTTAAATTTGGAAAACTGCTTTTCGGCTTTATCTGATTTAAACGAATGTGATTGACTCAAGAGCCCCGATCCAGTCTCTCATATTAGGCCGATGCAGCAACAGCATGTAGGTTTAGGAAATATTACATGTACCAATCTGGCCATTCAGAATATAGAGAATCAGAAATTATCACACTTGGTATGTAATATTCCCGACTCAAATGAGCCAAAGAAAGCAACCGATGTTTTTGTATGTGCTACCAAGGCGAAAGAGACCAGGATTATCCCAAGGGAGGGAATAACATCATTATTAGAACCGACAGTCAATGTAAGCGGTCAGAAAGAAGACCAGTTATTAGACCAGCATAAATCTAACACACTATCCCTTGTATCATGGAATATTGCAGGCATAGCAAGTAAGATAAACACTCTGGAATGGGCTGAATATATTAACCAGCACGATATTATTATGCTGCAAGAAACCTGGTCTCTAACCCCAACATTTAGAGTGGGTTATTTAAATTATCATATCCCGGCAATTAGAAACCGCCTCGGACGTCCCTCCGGAGGCTTGTTAATATGGATACGACAATCCTTGAATGTCATTATAACACAATTATCAATACCATCTAATGACATTATGGCCCTTACTGTCAGATGGGACAACGGCCAAGAGCTTAGCATCTTTAACGTTTACGCCAGGGGAGTGGCTAGGGGTCAATCTTCTAATACTTTAGTAGTTTTAGAACAGAACATCGAATTGTTACCACCACAAAATCAAATAGTAGTAGGTGGTGACTTCAATGTAACTTTTGAGCCGCTGGGCGAGGAGGACAGGATTTTGTCTGAGGAAGAGGATGCCAAGTGGGGAATTCCCCAGTTGGATTTGCCTGCCATTAAAAAATGGAGTAATGTGGCAATCCAGTTAAAAAGTCTCTGCTTAGCCAGAGGGTTGAGAGCGGCAAATGGGCGCTCGCCATCCGACCTAATAGGTAATAATACGTTTGATAATGGGCGATCATCTAGTAGAATTGATTACACACTTATAGATGTAAGATTTTGGAGTAAAATGCTAGATATGGTTGTAGAATCTAGACTAGAAAGCGACCATAACCCCTTGCGACTAACCTTTCTTTCCTATTACAAGTCCCCACCGCATTCTAAAGATAATGGAATGGTGACGCAGGATGTAGTATGTTCAAATAACCTGCGCCACCTTAAATGGAGAATGATGATAGAAGATAATGTAAAATTAGAGGCACTTAAAGTGTTAGTAGTAAATGAAGTAAACATTATCAAGTCCAAGCAAGGGATGCCTAGTTTCCAAGACTACATGATGGAGGCTCATGACAAACTCTTCCTTAAACTGCAAAGTTTTTTTATCAAAAGAGTAGACCCTAGCAAAGAGGGCAAAACCCAACAGAGGCAAGGTTGGTATGACAAAAGTTGCAGATTGGCACGACTTGATCTGAGCTTAGAGCTAAAAACAGGCAATGCAATAGCAATTAGGAGAGCAAGAGATGCATACAGACAAACCCAAAAAAGGGCCAAGAAACGATGGGATGAAGAAGGGTGGCAGGAATTGAAGGAAGCTTGCGCTGCCAAGGATTCCAAGCGCTTTTGGGCTATAGTAAAATGGGAGAGGGGAGGAATAGCTGCCCAACCACAAAATAATGTCCCAATAAATAAATGGACTGAATTTTTCAAACCGCAGTATGCCCGCAACCCGGTCCATGCTTCTGTTCAACCTCCGCCATCTATCTTCTTCAAAAATCAAATATTTGATGAGAACGAAGTAACTAAAGCATTGGATGGCATAGCAGGAGGAAAAGCGCCAGGCATGGATGGCATCCCGGCCGACGTATTCTTGTCGGACCGGAATGCGTGGTGTTCATATTTCAAAATGCTGGCTAATGCTGTGGCAATGGGGGGGGAAGTGCCCCACTCATGGAAGGGAGCAGAAATAATCCCCATATTTAAAAAAGGAGACAAATCACTAGCCCAAAATTATAGACCAATTAGTCTCATAGACACAGCGCAAAAACTGATGGGTCGTCTAGTCCAGAACAAGTTACAACAATGGATTGACGACAAAAATATACTATCCCCATACCAGGCAGGGTTTCGTCCACTGACTAGTAGTGTTGACCAAGTTCTCTATTTTTTAACCATCTACTGGAGAAATGTCACACTCAAAAAGGGGTCGTTGTACGCTGTCTTTGTAGACTTAAAAGCAGCCTTCGACCTAGTCCCCAGAGAAAAATTGTGGCAGACCCTGGCTGATGTAGGTCTAAGCCAGGAATTCATCACTCTCCTTGTTCGCCTCCACGACAATAACTTTGCCAAAATTAGATGGGGCAAGCAGGGGGAAGCCACAGATCCCTTCCCAGTAGAACGAGGAGTTAGACAAGGCTGTGTGCTAGCTCCAACACTATTTTCAATTTACATTAACGGAATTGTTGACCATCTAATGAAATCCCCAAGTGACGCCCCAATTATAGCAGGTCGCCACGTCCCAGTTCTGATGTTCGCGGACGATACGCTCCTACTTTCACGCACTCCGAGCGGTCTCCAGAAAGTGGTTGATGCCTTTGGGGAATTTTGTGATAGTAGAGGACTTGAATTGAATACCACTAAAACTAAATTCATGTGCCTAAACTATCAGTCCACTTTCAAAGGAGTAATCAAATATAAAGGTACCCCCCTAGAGAAAGTGGACGCTTTTACCTATTTAGGCATCACCCTACAAGGAAACATGAAGTGGAAATCGCATATTGATAATACTCTATTAAAGTTTAACCAGCTTGCTGGTGCAGTAGCACTGAAACATCGCAAATCATTAACAAAACCGGTTAAATCTGCACTTGAGATATATAATATGAAAGTATTAGGCGCCTGCTTATATGGGTCTGAACTGTGGGGGTTTTCAAATCTGAGAGAGCTGGGACGTGCAGAAAACAGGTTTTTGAGAGGGCTTGTTATGGTTCCACAAAGCACACCCATGCTTCCTCTGAAATTGGACCTTGGCAAGAAAAATATCGAGGATATAGCTAGACTACGGCCACTCCTATATTGGAGGCGCTTGATGGTGACCCCAGAGCTGAGTCATTATGCTGAAGCTCTGAAGGATGTCGTTGAGTTTGACCGTTTCCATTGTATCGAATGGCTAAAGGAACTCCAGGGGCTTCTTGTATTGTTAAAATTGGACCATTTATGGGGAAACTATGATGTGGCTAGCTTTCCTTCGAAAGCAAAATTGAAAGAACTGTACTGGGAAATGGTGTACGTAGTAATGTTTTGTAAAGGTTCCCAACCAGCATTGACAACTCGCTTTTGGGACATTAAAATGCATCCGTCCTGTGAAACATACTGGGACATTATAGAACGTCCATACGATAGGAAATTGTATTTCCAATTCCGCATTGGAACCTTACCAGTAAATGCATTTAAAAAACACTGGTCTCCCATGTGGGATGATCATTGCTATTTTTGTAAGGACCAAATTGAACATATTTCCCATTTGCTGTTTTGTTGTCCACTATATGCTACCCCTAGACGTAAATGGTTGAAGCCAGTGTGCCAAAATATCGGCACACGTAGTCAATCAATAGCCCTGAGAATACTTGAAACGGATTGTTCCACACTTTTTGTAGTTGCCGTAGCTAAATTTCTTGCCTGGGCATGGTCAATACGTACACGCACTTTAAAATCAAATGTGAATATGTTATGAAATAGTGTTGTTCCATCAAATTATCCTATTGCATTGCATGAATTGTTCTTTTTTAAATAGAAATTAATTGAATTTTAACTTTATAGTATTTAATATGTATAATATTCGGCTGTCAAAATGTTTAATATGTGTTTTAAAATTATTCTTAAATGTAGTATTTATTGTATTAGGGTTAGGAAGGATGCTTTTATGACAATTGTCGAATAAAGCTTTAAAAATTGAAATTGAATGTATAAGGATACTAGTGGGTTTACGCAAATATACAATACCTATGTGCGAGGCTCTAGGGGGAAAAGTCGGGAGTTTTAGCGGCTCTTGATGATCTTCTCTAGGGTAGCCAGATAGACACATATAATATTGTTGCGTGGGATTTTAATGGGACGTTTGAGCCACTGTTGAGTGAGGAGGGTAACATGTCTGATGAGGAAGATGTAAAGTGGGGATTCCAAAGCCGGAGTTTGACCCAATAAAAAGATGGTCAGATGCGGTGATTCGAATTATTTCTATATGCATGGAAAGGAAATTGCGAACTGTTAATGGCTGCACACTGTCTGACAAAACGGGGGCTAATACATTTGTCAATGGCCATAGTACCAGTAGGATAGACCACATACTGGTTAGCTTAGCACTTTGGCATACAGTGAAGGACATGAGGATTCAAGCTAGACTAGAAAGTGACCATAACCCATTATGAGTGGACTTGGACCTTTCACACCTTAAAGTCCCTCACGATATGCTAGATAGTTATATCACCACTGACATTGTTCCATCGAACGATCTGAGGTGAGTAAAATGGGCTAAGGTATAGGAATTACTGTTAATACTTGCTAGCATTAATAAAGAGTTAGATCAGGCCATTAGTGATTTACAGGCCAGTGTAATTAATCCAATAGATTTAAAGCGGTCCATTTGCATACATAATGAATTTTTTGTACTATTGTGTACGCATTTTAGTAAAAGGGGCAAATCAAAAAAGGTAGTAACTCCCAAAATACAGGAATGGTATAGCTTGGAAGTCAAAAAGGCTCGTGTAGACCTAGGCGTAGCTATAAAACAAGGGGTCTCAGCAGAGGTACGAGTTGCAAGGGCTACAAACCAGAGAGGTCAAACTAAGGCAATAAGGGAATGGGACAGTAAAAGGTGAGATGAGCTGAAGGAGGCTTGTGTTAGCAGGAACCCCAAGCAGTACTGGAGTGTACATAAATGGAATAGAGGAGGCCAGGCCTCCCAACCCCCAAAATCCTGTCTCACAAATGGAGTGAGTAAACCATTTCAAACCACAATATGCAGCAAGTGAGCACGAAATAGAGGGCAGTATTGTTAAGCTATTTTTTAAGGAGGCAGTCTTCAGAAAGGCAGATGTCGAGGTGGCCCTGAAATCAAGTATGGCTGAGAAGGCTCCTGGTTTAGATGGAATTCCGGGGATGTATTCATCTATGATAAAGTGAGATAGAGCAAGAACATTCATTTACTGTCAAAAGCTATTGCCCAGGGTTCCAGAATCCTGGAAATGGGCAGAGATTATTCCCGTTTTTAAGTAAGGGGACAAATCATGCCCAGGAAATTATAGGCCGATCAGCCTCATTGACTCTCTACAAAAGGTGATGGGCAGATTGGTGCTCAATAGAGTGCAAGATTGGATCGACAAATTCAGCATCCTATCGCCCTATCAACAGGGTTCAGTGCTCTTACCAGCACAATCGACCAAGTGTTTAGGTTCATTTTGCTGTGTTGGAAAACAGTAAACTTGCGGAACGGAATTTTGTACGCCGTCTTTGTTGACCTTAGGTCAGCATTTGACATTGTACCGCGAGACAAACTCTGGCAGTCGTTACAATAAATGGGGCTACCACTCGATTTGCTGACACTGATCATCAGGTTACATGAGGATAACAAGGCTAAGATCCGATGGGGTAAGCAGGGTGAAGTCACAGAATTTTTTCCAGTAGAGAAGGGAGTTCGACAAGGATGTGTACTGGTCCCAACCCTATTCTCCCTGTACATTAATGGGATAGTGAACTGTGTGAGGTTAACCCCCACAGACGCACTGATACTAGCAGGCGAAAAAGTCCCCATACTGTTTGCGGATGACACATTGAACCTTTCCAAAACACTGAGTGGGCTCCAGAGAGCACTAACAATTTTTGAAAACCTCTGTGCTAGCCGAGAATAGGATGTCAATGTGCCCAAAACAAAACTGATGGCCTTTAATCCACACAGGACCTTTAAGGGGGGTATCATGTTGAATAACGCCATGCTTGATCAGGTTAATGAGTTCACATATCTAGGGATCAACATTCAGGAGGGGTTAAATTGGTCACATCAGGTCGATATAGCATCCCTAAAACACCGTCAACTGACAGGGGTGCTACAAAAAGAATATAATACTTCTTTTAATAAGATAATTAGCCCTGCTATGGAGATTTATAATATGAAAGTCATCAGCTCTGCCTTATATGGTGCAGAACTCTAGGGGCATGAGAACTTTTCTAAACTTACTATCTCTGAAAATAAGTTCCTTAGAAATATACCCAGCTTGCCCCAGATTCCCCAGACACGACCATTATTGAACGACCTTGGGAGTAAGCCAATCGCGGAAATTGCAAACTACGTCCCCTCTTGTACTGACGTAGACTGTGGTCTACTCCAGAACTTGCAGAGTATGCGGCTGGCTTTCTAGATGTAATAAGGGTAGATACATTGCACCAAATAAAATGGCTAAGACCCCCTTTTCTAAATCGTTTTAAGACAACTTAGAGCATCGAATATGGGCATGAGTCCTCTGTGGGATGATCCCAAAAACACAATTTTTCCTGGAAATAAGGTCTTGAAGGCTGAATATTGGGAAATGGCCGAGATCAACATAGTGAGAAGTTGCGAGTCCTCTTCCCTTACAGGGCTTTTTCTGGAGTGGAAACCTACACTGGGGATAGAACAATATTGGGACGTTATTACAAAACCCTTTGAGCCTAAATTATATTTTCAGTTTAGGGTGGGTAGTCTGCCACTAAGAGTTTTTACTAGCAAATGGTCCACACCTAGAAATGATTTGTATCCGGTGTGCCGGATTGGAAAAGAATCATTGGCCCATGTATTGTTTGAATGCACTGGTTATAAAGCTCCATGTCGTGCCTGGTTGACTCCAATTTGCAAGCTCTTTGGAACAAGAAGGGCACATGAGGCGGAAAGAATCCTAACAAGTGATACTACTGAAGCGATTGTTACAGCTATGGCTACAAATTTGGGGTGGGTGTGGGCCACAAGAGCGAGGTCCCATGACGAGGCATCTATCCATTAGCACTTTTACCAGGCTGTAATGCATTTTTGTATAATCAATTGCTCCTTTTTTAATTGGTATTAATTGTAGTATGTATTGTAGTGTATTCACAAAAATGTTAGCATACTGATTTTTAACAAACAATTAGACTTGTACATAGAGTTTTAGGATTTTATATTTTCTCTAATCAGGGAGGTATGTATCGACTTTGATTAGAGTATATATGAATTGCTTGTAGATACTTTGTAAATGGACCTAAATATAAGTTTGTGCTATTATGACCTAATACGTCGAATAAAGCTTTTTTGGACTTGGAATCTTTCTCCTTGGGGTTAAGATCTGGCTAAGCCACCCTACTGATGAGGCTCATTTCACGTAAAACTCCCCTTCTAGGCCTTATGCAAATTCTATCCCTGGGGTTCATCTCAGGCTGGGGGGTACAGGAAGAGGAGATAGCCTTTGCTTGCATTCTTACCAGCCTGCTCCCTTTGAAGACCAGTTGGTTTACCTCCCCCACTTCCTGGCCTGTTCTCCGCAGCTGCAGATCCCCCCACCAGATATTCTTTATCTCTGTGCAGGTTACTTATCCCCTCTTCAGAACAATTTGTCTAAGCTTCTCAAGGCTAGCAAATCAGCTGCTAGAAGGCTGGATTTTGGCTCACAGAAAATTGTATTACAGTATTCCCATGTTAGCCGTGGGTAGCTAAAATGCTACTATGTGAAAAAACAGAACTTTTCATTTTTTCCCTCACCAGGGGATATCAAACATCTTTTAAAATGTCCCTGCTTATTTTAACATGGCCCACTACCCTGGGGGCACATAGAGTAGGCCTTAGGGTTGACTTCTCGATAAAAAATAAGGTGTTTAATACTTTGGAAGTACCTTCATATTCAAAGTTGCATTTGCATGGAAGTTCAATTTAAAAGCAGCTTGTAAAGCAATGTTGACTTTAACAATGACAGCAAGCAAAACAGCCGTACACACGTAGGGGCATTACTTATGTTGGGCTTCTAAACCTACATGCCCTACTATATAGTAGAGAGTTACAGGTAGGTTGTCAGTACCAAATGTAATTACACCTAATTACCATAAACCTTTTAGTCAGAGCACTGGCCTTGATCCTGTTTAGCAGAGTCAGTTACCACCAGTATCAGTCAAATTGGGACTGGCCAGGACATTAAAGGATGACTTTCCCACACCTCCCTGTCAATATGGAGGCATGCTAAGCCACCTTCAACAGCAGTAGCATGTGAACCTGACTCTGTGCCTGTTGTCTAAGCCTGTTTGATGCTCTTGTATCACTGCCAATATTCTGACTAGTGTCAGTGTTGAGGGCACCACTTTCCAGCACCTAACAGAGATGGGGGAGGGTCTCTGTGATCTGTGGGTCTTGTTTTTATGGGCCTGGTTGATTGTTCCTGAGGAGTTTAATTGATGTACTCCAGCACCAACTTTAATGTGTATTTATCTGTGCACTGGTAAATCACTGGTTGGGTCAAAGTAATTTATTTGGCAGTTATGTGTAATTGTTAGCTAATCTCTTTCTACTTACACAGAATAATAACATTTGAATGTGAGACATTATATTTCCTTATGCATTTCAACAGACAAATGCCTATGAACAAATGGTGTAACATTTTTCCTCCATGTTGAGTATGCCTCTGCCTGAGGAACTTTGTAAAAAAAGACTGGTGGGACACAGTGACGGGTGCCTGCAATTAAAACCAGGAGAGCAGAAGGGCGAGGGGGGGGGGGGGGATTGGAGGGGTGAAAAGAGATCGGTGAATAAAAAATTAAATAAATAAAAAACACTTAACTGCCGGTCTGCTCCACTCCCGCTGCCGGCCGCCTTGTTCTTCCCGATCCCGGTGTCCCGAAAGTCAGAAGGTGATGGTTCCCCAGGGCACAGTATCACCACCCAATCCAGACGCTGCTCTCTAGCATGAGAGCAGTGCCAGGATTAGTCTGAGTGGCCTCATTTGCCGCTCAGACAGTGCCTGGGAGCCTGTGGGGTTTCTCCAACTTGGCCGCACAATACAGCTGGGCTGGGTAAACATGAGTGTGCTTGTGTGTTTGGCCAGCTTAGGAGTCTGGCCAAATGCAAATGCGCACTTATAAGTGCAAAATGCCTTCTCTGGACCGGATTCAAGCTTCCTAGGACCGGTTTCTGGCATTAAAACCTTCTTCATTTGCAAGATTACAGCCTTCTTCAGCCAGGCTTGCTTTAATCCATTGGCAAAGTGAACAAGGGACTCACGTCTGAGCATACCCTGCCAACTTATGGCGAACAAAGCGGTACAAAAGGGGGTGGTGATGGACGGAGCATCTGAACCAATCAAACACTCACACTCAGGAAGCTTGTTTCTGGTCCAGGGAAGGCATGGCTTGGCAGTTCGGGCTGGACTGTTCCCATGAGGCACAGGGTCAGACTGATTTGCATATGGCCATGTCTGAACTGGGGTGGCAGAGTGGGCTAACGAATGGTAATGGATTAAATTCAGATCTGTCGACTGGGTGTTAGTGTTTGATTGGTTCATATGCTCCGTCCATCACCACCCCCCTTTTATACGTGACTTGCAGCATTATTTAGGTTTTGGCAGATAGAGTGTTTCACCACAAATGTCTTAAAGTATCCTGTTCGAAAAACTGATGGTTTAGGCACCATATTTAGATATCGGCAGAACATCATGTTTCGGTGGTGCCCCTTTTGGCTGTTCCAGGGAAAGGCTGCTAATCCAGAGTGTAAAAAAAATGTATCCCACTCCCTGAGATTCATAGATGCACTAGTAACAAGATTTATTGTTTTTTTTTAAAGCGTACTCCACCCATGTGTGTGCGCATGCAATCAGGTCATCTTTTAAAGATGCACCAACTCCAGTGGCTACATGAAAGTTCAGTCTAATACTTCACAACAGACGTCAAAGTCACACCTGTTATACCCTCAAAGACATTGTGGAGGCCAATTCAACACCAGAGCACTCAGTATATCAACCAAGGTGAGGGGCCCAGTAGAGGCCACCTAGTGAGGAAGAACTGCCCGCTCCTAATATCCCAGACTAAAAGGTTAGGTGCTCAAAGGGGGAGATCATCCGTTCCGGACTCAAGTTGTTCCAGGTAGGTGTCCCAGCAATCCAAAGGGTCCAAACCCCCACACTTTGTGCACATTCGCTTGTGTACCACTAGCTCAACAAGCACCCATTAGAGCATGTCTGCCTGCCAATGTTTCAAAAGGGTGCCGTCGTGGACTTCGAGGCCATAGTAATACACCTTTTCACTAAAAAAAGCGTAACATTTTGGAATCTTCACAGACCTTTGTTTTTCTTGGTGACACACCCCGAATCAAGCAAGCATCTAAGTTGTTCCATTGGAAACAAACTATTTGTCACCATTGACACTGCCTGTGACACCTTCTCCCAAAAGGGATGAATAAGGGTACAGAACCACACCATGTGAAGGAGGTAAGCCTCAGCAACCCAACACCTCGGGCATATGTTAGCAGCACTGAGGAATATCTTGCTGATCCTGTGTAGGGTGAGATATGCGCGATGTGGGAAGTTAATATATATACGTTAAAACCTTACATTTCATATCCTCTGTTTGACCGATAGTAAACATCTGTGTCACTGCTTGTCTGTGATATCATTCCTGAGTGCCAATTTCCACCAATCCCACAACTGCCCGTGGGCCGCAATGGGCCTGTTTGGGTGCAGGTGCATTATGGCCCTTCTTGGTGTTCCCTACAAATATAGCCCTTTACATTGCATGTATTTACAACACATTTGATTACAACGCAGTTGTTACAACAACCGTGATGTTACATTGCAGTACCATTACAAAGCAAGTTCTTACATCGACTTGCTGTAGGGGGCGTGCTGGATTTAGGAATAGTATAATTTACTTTTCCTTCTCCAGTGTGCGCAACAGTAGGGAAGGTGTTGGAATAGTAAATTACACTATTCCTAAATCCAGCGCGCCCCCTACAGGAAGTAAATGTAACGACTTGCGTTATAATGGTACTGCGATATAACAACGCAGTCATTGTAATGACCTCATTGTAATCGCATGCGTTGTAACACATGTGATGTGATGGCTGTTTCCCGTTCCCTATCGGTAAAGCTTCTTTGAGTGGCGACCTCGTGGGAGCATGATCTCGATCAGATCTCCAGGCCTTGTGCATCACGTCCGGCAGAGTTGAAAGTAGTAAGAACTGCTTCGGGCCTAGATGCTAAGACATCGAAGGCACAGAAACCCTCCTCAGCCACCACGTCTGCCCAAATTAGTATTCCCGCTGCTTCCCAATTCAAACCCTGATGCCAGTCCCCAAGCCTGCGTATTCATGTATGGCTCAGATCAGAAGACTGGGCGCATTGGGCGTTCGGAGGTGCCCATCACCGGTGAATCGTTTCCAAACTTATTATGCCACATGTAGCAGCACACTATCCATGTCCCAAGGAGATGTAGTGTCAAACAGCCTATGCAACAATGAGCTCCCTGTCAACTCATCCAAAATGACAGCACATTCCAACGATGGCTCTCCTGCAAGAGAGATTACGGCATGCAAGGGCACTCCGGGGACACAATAATACAAACACACTCTTTGGTTAGTAACTTGGACCGGAAGCCCCGAGCGACCTCCGTCCTTTTATTTATAGCCTTCTGGCCACGCCTGGCCAGAAGGTGCAACAATGTGTGTGTGTGTTTCCGGGTCTCCCTCAGGACCCGTGAAACACTAGAACGTTACATCCCTTCCCAACTTGGTATTTTGTCCTGAACCTTTGATACAGTCAACACGCAAAATCGGCCAGTCTTTGGCTTGGCTTGGGATTCGGCTGGAGGTTGTGATAACCTTGACCCCGGGTTGTTGAGGGGGTCTGCGGTCCCATCCCTGGAGATTGTGGTATGGTGACAGCGCCTCCAGGTGTATTGTGAATACCGGCATCCTCCGGCTGGCTAACAACTTCAGGGCTTAAACTGTCCTCAGACATCATGGTTTCAGGCATAGATGGTATGCGTTTGAACCATGACACATTTCTGGTTACCTCTTCCCCGCCTTTTTGTGCCATCACTGCAGTGCCTTTCGTTGTTTTGATGGTCCACGGTTCTGCTTCATACGGGGTACGGAATTTCCCACCAGGCCTCCGCGTTCGTATTAATACAGCATCTCACGGGACTAGTTCTCTTTCTCTTGCCCGCCTTCTTTGGCTGGCTGGTTTATTGGTCTTCCTCCGTCGCTCTTGAGTGGTCGCCGGCACATACGGTTCAGGCACCCAGTCATCAGCCATAGGCAATAAGTCTCGCCTAGGTCCTGCGAACATCAGCGACCACGGGGACCTTTGCGTGGTGCTATGTGGGGTGCTCCGGTATTTCCTCAGGAAGTGCTTGAGTGCTGTCTCCGGATCTGTCCCTTCGACAACGGCTATTCTCAATGTCTTGTTAACAGTTCTCATAAATCGTTCGGCTTCGCCATTAGCCTGAGGCCATTGCGGCGTAACTTGATGGTGTTTTACCCCAAGGTTCTGCAGAAAGTCCTTGAATTCACTACCTTGAAAAGGCGGTCCATTATCTGTTTTGACCACTTGGGGAATTCCAAACAGTGCAAATACCTTGCTGAGTATCGGCTGTACGTTGGCAAAACTGGTAGACTGTGCCACCTCGACTACTGGGTACTTCGTGTAACTGTCTATCACTACTACTGTCACTCTGCCATGTGGAAAACTGCCGAAGTCCATACTAAGCCAGGCCCATGTTGCCTGTTATGGCTGGATTTTCTGATTAGATGGGATCAGCCCCTAGGGGCCCCTCCAACTCAGCCAGAACGTAATCACATCCCTCCTCAGGACCAACTATCCAGGCACCTGGGTACCTACCTGAGGATGGGGAACTCGCAATATACAAGCTCATATTATTAAAAACACCACTAAATCTATAGGGATACTAAGAATACTCACTGATTACTAAGGATAACTTATAGTCTCGCGGCCACTCAGACCCAGACTAATCTACCCTGGGGCAGATATGACACACAATCCGGTGCGTCTACACACGTGGGTCTGCAGCCCCAGTGCTCTCCCTTATTTCCAAACGGTTCGCAATCCTGCAAACCTCCACGCCAGTCTCCCACCTGGCGCTCTCACTTATTCAAGCCACAATCTTGTGGGTATACACACTGGTCTCCTACCCAGTGTTCTCACTAACGCCGCATATCAACGACAACCACATTCCTATGAACACCTATATATATATATATTGGGAAGTCTCTTCACTAAGGGTCTGCTACTACAATAATATTATGGGATAGCCGAATTACTTAGTGTCAACAATTCCCTAGCTCAAGGGCTCCCTGTTCTCCCTATTCATTCAGACTTACCGGATCAGGGGCAGCATCTGTTCTGGCTATAACATCTGACTAGGAGGAAAAAGGTTACCTATGCTTTGGAACAGAAGACGCTGTTTACAGGATTATGGGAGGGTGTGGTCCCTTAGTTGCAGGTCTCCTCTCTCCCTCACTATTACTTACCTGATCAGGGGTAGCATCTGTTCAAACAGTAATACTACTAGGAAAGGGGATTACCCTCACTGTATGGGATACACACTATGTGATTGAGTTATTTCTTGATTTAAGCGCTCCTACTCCCTTCTGATCCATCAGTGGCTCAACGGCAACTGGCTAGAAGCCAGGTTAGCTTTATCATAAAAAAACTCATGCACACTAATTCACTAATTAATGGGGTCATTTATTGTATCAATAATAAAGCATACATATACAAAACTATGGGGTCTCTATAACTAGCAGTAACTTTAACACACCGCTGAAAGAGAAGGATTAAACATAACAGGAACACTCCGCTGAAAGGGAAAAGATTAGACATACAATAGAAGTGTAAGTGTAACTAATTCAGACTACCTCACCTATTAGAAGGAAGATTTCTCTCTCTCTGCCTCTGGTGGGATTAGGGCTCTCTCTGCCTCTGGTGGGATTAGGGCTCTCTCTGTCTCTCCCTCCTTCACCACATCACCACGCCTCTGGTTCAGTTGCTCCAGCTGACAGCCTTCTTTGATGCTCTCTGCACTGCTTTCTCTCTCCTCATCTTCAGCAATCGTCTGCCTTCTTTCTCCATTTAAGAACTGCACTCTATTCTGCAGCTCCAGCAGACATCCTCTCTCTCTCTCCAAGCTGTTCTGAGCTCCAAGCTGTTTTGAGCTCCAGGCTGAACTGCACACCACGCTGAACTGAACTCCAAACTGAACTGACCTCCAAACTGAACTGACCACTCCTCCTCTCCTGTAGCTCACTAATATGGAAGCTTGTCCTTTCATGGAAAGTTACGGCCAGTAACCTGCCGCCCACCAAATTCTTGTACCTCCCCGTACCAAGGACACGTTCCCAGCTGGCCAGCCTGAAGTTGTGTCTTCGGAGTGGAGAAAAATACATTCCTTCGATAAGGGCCAGCCTGAGCCGGTTCTCTCCAAGCGAACAACAGCCTTAACTATAAACTTTAACTTTACCCTGAAAAGCCTCTCAGCTCCCTCAAGATGGAGTCCCTCTAGCTCTAGGCCTGTAGGCCTGAAAGGGATGAAATGCCCCTTAGCTCTGCCAGAATACCTACATAAACCATACCAATGTGTCTAATATGTCAAAGCCAATAGGCAATAGACAGGTTAAAGTCAAGAATAAAGGATCTATCATCATATTAAAAAGCTATCCTCTTCTAGGTCTGGAAAAAAGGGCTTAAAAGAGCCAACACAGGCTAAGAATACCTATACTAGATGTGAGCAAGACTAAGGTCTATATCACTGCTAAATAAAGCCAAAAACTCTGCCATAACATTCCACCCTTAGATCCTTATCTTGCGAACATCAATAAACAACAACATCCATATAAACAAACATCAACACAATCTATCAACAAATCAAAAACAAAAAAAAAAACCTCCCTAAAAAGAATGACAACTTAAGGAAATTCCACCGGAAACTCAATTGTAGGGAATACAAACCTAACAACCAACTGAAAACAAATCAAAGCACCCTTGACGTGAATGCTGAAACATATCTGAGATTGGATCTGATAACAACAGAAACTAACCAAAGCATCCTCAAACTAAATGTGCCTCAACTTCTAGTGATAACTGGTGAAATCTAGTGATGTAGGGACTTATGTGTTGAATGAAAACAGCAAGGGGCCTACCTACTTCGGACAACTTAAGAACTAAATGTGTTTCAACTTCTAGTGAGAAAACAACAAAGGGCCTAAATGAGCCCTACCTACTATAGTCAACTTAAGCTAATGATGACTCATGAAATCTATTGGTGTAGGGACTTGTTTTTGGGATGAAAATAACAATGGGCCTAAATGAGGCCTACTGACATTTGTCAATTTAAAAAAAAAACATTTTGGTGAAATCTGAGAAGTAGACATGACAAACTGTTCTCAAGGTCTGGACAAACATTAATACATAATCATACTAAAAGACACACCACCCAGGACAATCTAAAGTCTAGGGTAACCACCCTTTGATCAATCAAGGTGAAAATGTAAGAACAGTAAAAAACAACCCCATTTCTACAAGATAGCTGGTGTATATATATAACACCTAATTTCTTCACACTGTGGAACACATGTGTGCACCACCATTCAAAAAAAAAGTCCTTCATTGGCAAAAACTGTTTTGAAGAAAACAGGAAAACTATAATAGGTGACATGTTTGTATTTTTTAAAAGTGGGGCCTGCTCGTAGTGATTGTCAAGAAAAATGCAGGCCAAGGAAAAAACAGTTCAATGTCAATTTTGTTGCTTCAGTGTAGGCCACCACCCTGCATCTTCGGTATCCGGACACTTCCTCCGATGCGGCCATTCACCACCCTTCCGGTCTGGTCTGGTCTGGTTCCATCTTCCAAAAATAATAAACTAACATAAAAACATGAAAGTAAAAAACTAAAACAATAAAGGAAGTGGGAGGGGGAGGGGCCCACGCACAACCACAACCCAGCAATCCTAGGGACAAGAAAACAAGTATCATTAATCTTGCATGACAAAATTTTCCATTTAAAAAGCACCCCGGGTGCCTTTCATTATTGAAAAGAAAATATCCTAATTGATTAAAAACATTCAAAATTTAACTTTTAATGAAATATAGCAGGGCCTAACATACCCTAATCCTCTCTAAGCCAGCCTTCTCCCTTCAGACGCGGGAGCCAGGCTACAGTGTGAAGTAATTTGAATCACTGCCAAATGATGATCTCACAGCAGGAGCAGGGCACTGCAAGCCTCCTATTTCCCTGATCAGAGAAGCCCGCCCAGGCCCACTGCAACTAACTAACTCCAAGGGCAAGAGTCTGCAAGAGTCCCTTATCAGCAGGCAATGAAGCTGCCTGTGTCAACAGCCAGGAAGAGCCAGTTCCCCCGCCCTTACATAAACAAGCCGTCCGCGGAATAAAATTGGATTATAGCCAATCATAACGAGACAGGGCCCTGTTCGGAGCCTGCAGCGGAAGAAAAAAAAAACTCGTCTTCACAAGCCAGCTGGTCAGCCAAGGTCGACAAACAAATTCCTTGTAAGCTCGTTCCCAGGCCTGATTGTACTAGCGAACGAAAGCTAGCATTTTAAAAAAAAAACAATTCTATTACAATGTACTGCTACTTAAAAGCTCCAGTTTCTAAAAAGACTTTTGTCTAACTAATTCAGCTAAAGGCAAGATATTTAAAATATGGGCACTTATTTAGAAAGGGGCAACTAAGTTTTGCACACAAAATTATACATTCTGCATTTGAAAAAACGAATTATCATGGACCATTGTCAGCTGTTGAAAGAGAAATAATTTTAAAACAACATAAAATGCAGATACATTTCAACATTTTGTTTAATTCAACCAGGGGCATCATATAATTGCGCATTACAATGTAATTTAACATGCAAGCTATTTAATCCAACCTAATAAAAGGGCCACATTCATACATTATTAAACAGCCTATTATTTTCTAACTGAGTTGGTGAACTTACCAAGGCTGGTTTTGCTGACACATTTATAAAAATTTACATTTGGGAAAATAATAATGTTACATTTTATATTATTTCAAAGGCACACGGTTGCCTTTCACTAATTAAAAGCACATGTTACCATGCACTGTCGGGCAAGATTGATTATTCTCAACCTGTGATCATTGCAACCAGCACATTCCTTTCTAGATGGAAAACCCTCAAAGAAATAATTAATGAAAACAGCCCGTAGCATGCATTCTAACGGGCCACCTCCTTAACATTTCACTCATTTTAAAAGAACACAGCTCTCTCCGTGCAAACCCTTACTGGTTGATTTATAACCTACAGTTCCAAGGCAAACCCACACAAATTTGTAGACGTAGTTCAAAAGGAATGTGAAATGAACAGAACCCTTCGCAAAGCACAAGATGGTACCTTTCCGTCAAGAAGCTGACAAAGCACGTAGGCAGACCAAGGAATCAAAAAAAAAGTCAAAATCAACCCATCAATATTTAAAATAATCCACTGACTTTTATAGTCAGGTCAGATAACCATGCGTGTTAACAGCATGTTAAAAATAAAGACTGCCATCTCAACTCAAGATATTAACCCTTTGGCAGCTGAAGCACAATCATTCCCCAATGTCCGCGGATACATGGGAAAGTCATGAGCACATCTCTTCACGTTTACAGATAACACGTACACATATTTTCAAAACGTTATCCCCAAGCACCCGAGAGAGATCCAGCTCTCTCCTGCCTAACGTAATGATAACATGCCCTGTCCAAACCATGACCACATGGCGCTATTCACAAGCCATATTTACAAGACAAGCTCTTCACAAACAACATATCCAAGGCGCAATGCACAAGAAACACAGCAGATCAACATGAGAACATGCACCTCACAAGCCACATTAACATGGCGCTATTCACAAGCCATATTTACAAGGAGCTATATGCAAAGAACTCCACAAATCATATAACAATGAACACATTTCACATTGCACAGCATAAGCAGATGCAGCAAGCAATTTAATGGGCAATTTAAAAGCATTTTTTACACACATTTATACAATTGGACCATCACAAAGATGTAACTGGCTTCCTCATGTAATGCCATCCTTCAACCCTGACAGTTTAAACACCAAGATGAAAACCATTCCTTCCACCCTGAATAAACCAAATGCCATGATGTAATGCAATCTCCTCACGCTGCAACTGTTCAAGCCCATAGGTCTAACAGGCTACATAAACTGCAACATTACGCCAGATGGAACCGGCGTTCAGGGCACTCCCTCAGAACACATGGGAAACAATCTAAGCACATGGCCAGGACACACAGGATAGGTAAGCAGTTCGTGACGCCAGATGTTATGGCTGGATTTTCTGATTAGATGGGATCAGCCCCTAGGGGCCCCTCCAACTCAGCCAGAACGTAATCACATCCCTCCTCAGGACCAACTATCCAGGCACCTGGGTACCTACCTGAGGATGGGGAACTCGCAATATACAAGCTCATATTATTAAAAACACCACTAAATCTATAGGGATACTAAGAATACTCACTGATTACTAAGGATAACTTATAGTCTCGCGGCCACTCAGACCCAGACTAATCTACCCTGGGGCAGATATGACACACAATCCGGTGCGTCTACACACGTGGGTCTGCAGCCCCAGTGCTCTCCCTTATTTGCAAATGGTTCGCAATCCTGCAAACCTCCACGCCAGTCTCCCACCTGGCGCTCTCACTTATTCAAGCCACAATCTTGTGGGTATACACACTGGTCTCCTACCCAGTGTTCTCACTAACGCCGCATATCAACGACGACCACATTCCTATGAACACCTATATATATATATATATTGGGAAGTCTCTCCACTAAGGGTCTGCTACTACAATAATATTATGGGATAGCCGAATTACTTAGTGTCAACAATTCCCTAGCTCAAGGGCTCCCTGTTCTCCCTATTCATTCAGACTTACCGGATCAGGGGCAGCATCTGTTCTGGCTATAACATCTGACTAGGAGGAAAAAGGTTACCTATGCTTTGGAACAGAAGACGCTGTTTACAGGATAATGGGAGGGTGTGGTCCCTTAGTTGCAGGTCTCCTCTCTCCCTCACTATTACTTACCTGATCAGGGGTAGCATCTGTTCAAACAGTAATACTACTAGGAAAGGGGATTACCCTCACTGTATGGGATACACACTATGTGATTGAGTTATTTCTTGATTTAAGCGCTCCTACTCCCTTCTGATCCATCAGTGGCTCAATGGCAACTGGCTAGAAGCCAGGTTAGCTTTATCATAAAAAAACTCATGCACACTAATTCACAAATAATGGGGTCATTTATTGTATCAATAATAAAGCATACATATACAAAACTATGGGGTCTCTATAACTAGCAGTAACTTTAACACACCGCTGAAAGAGAAGGATTAAACATAACAGGAACACTCCGCTGAAAGGGAAAAGATTAGACATACAATAGAAGTGTAAGTGTAACTAATTCAGACGACCTCACCTATTAGAAGGAAGATTTCTCTCTCTCTGCCTCTGGTGGGATTAGGGCTCTCTCTGCCTCTGGTGGGATTAGGGCTCTCTCTGTCTCTCCCTCCTTCACCACATCACCACGCCTCTGGTTCAGTTGCTCCAGCTGACAGCCTTCTTTGATGCTCTCTGCACTGCTTTCTCTCTCCTCATCTTCAGCAATCGTCTGCCTTCTTTCTCCATTTAAGAACTGCACTCTATTCTGCAGCTCCAGCAGACATCCTCTCTCTCTCTCCAAGCTGTTCTGAGCTCCAAGCTGTTTTGAGATCCAGGCTGAACTGCACACCACGCTGAACTGAACTCCAAACTGAACTGACCTCCAAACTGAACTGACCACTCCTCCTCTCCTGTAGCTCACTAATATGGAAGCTTGTCCTTTCATGGAAAGTTACGGCCAGTAACCTGCCGCCCACCAAATTCTTGTACCTCCCCGTACCAAGGACACGTTCCCAGCTGGCCAGCCTGAAGTTGTGTCTTCGGAGTGGAGAAAAATACATTCCTTCGATAAGGGCCAGCCTGAGCCGGTTCTCTCCAAGCGAACAACAGCCTTAACTATAAACTTTAACTTTACCCTGAAAAGCCTCTCAGCTCCCTCAAGATGGAGTCCCTCTAGCTCTAGGCCTGTAGGCCTGAAAGGGATGAAATGCCCCTTAGCTCTGCCAGAATACCTACATAAACCATACCAATGTGTCAAATATGTCAAAGCCAATAGGCAATAGACAGGTTAAAGTCAAGAATAAAGCATCTATCATCATATTAAACAGCTATCCTCTTCTAGGTCTGGAAAAAAGGGCTTAAAAGAGCCAACACAGGCTAAGAATACCTATACTAGATGTGAGCAAGACTAAGGTCTATATCACTGCTAAATAAAGCCAAAAACTCTGCCATAACATTGCCGGAGCTGGTTCTTCCGTGACAACGGGTGCCGGCGCATCCGGGGAGCCAGTGAGCTGGCATGCCCGGCAATTGCGTCCGACCCTTTCAACCTCTTCCTCCATGTTGGGAAACCACACTTTCTCCCTCATTCGGGCCTTCATCCTTCGTGTCCCTTGATGACCTTCATGGGCTAGCACAGTCGCCTGGTCTTGTAGGGTGGTGGGGATCACTACTCGCGATCCTCGAAGTATGAGGCCATTACTTGCTCTACTGAGTTCGTTGTGCACTTTCCAAAACTATGAAAGACGTGTGCGGTCTGTCTCATTCCAACCACTAACATTGCATAAAAAGTTCTCCCATGAGCTCGCTTCTATGGCTTCCTTGACTCTTGTTAGTACTGCGTCGCTGTCATACTGGGCCACGATTACCCCGGCCGCTAGCGCCTGAGGGCACGATAGTTGAGACACCATGTCCACAAATTCTTCAGTCAGCATTTCCTGGTCTATTGCCACATTGGTATCCATGGAGGGGTGTCTCGAGTGGAAATCTGCAGGGTTCTATGCCCCCGGTCTATAGACTAAGTCCATTTGATAGTGTTGGACCTGGATGGCCCATCTCTCAATCTGAGGCGGTGGATGTGGGGCTGTCCCTTTGAACAACGGCACCAGCGGTTGATGATCGGTGATCATCCGAAATGGATGTCCTGTTATTTACAAGTGCAAATGATTGCAGGCCCATTTCACTGCCAGCGCCTCTCTCTCAATTTGTGAATATCTGGCCTCCGTTGCTGTTAGAGCCTTGCTTGCGAATACTAGCGGAACCCACACTCCTGGTTCTGCTTCCTGTGTCAGGAGCGCGCCCAAACCCACCGGGCTGGCATCCACTAGTATTTCTGTTTGTCTAGCTGTATCAAAATACGCCATCGTTGTACTATCCAGTACCGCTGCTTTTACCTTGTCAAATGTGTCTGCCTCCATCTTCGACCATCACCAAGGATTCTCATTCTTTGTCAGATTCCTCAGTGGCTCCGCTATGGTGGCTAACTGAGGGATGAAACGGGCGCAATATTGCGGCATGCCCATGAAGCTTCTCACCTCCGACGCTGTCGTTGGGGCTGGAGCACACTTGATAGCCGACGACTTTTGTAGATCTATCCTGACTCACTCCGAGTCAAAGACGTATCCAAAGAATTCTATTGACTGTTTAAAGAATTGACACTTCTCTTTATGTAGCGTCTCTCCAAACTCTGCCAATCTCCGCAGCGTGGCCTTCAACCTCCGATGGTGTTCCTCGCTAGTCTTGGCATGTATGAGTATGTCATCACTGACGTTTAAAACTTCCGGTAGCCCCGACAGGATCTCCTTGATTACATTTAGAAAAATTTCATCAGCAGACGTTATACCAAAATTGAGTCTCTTGTACCTTCTCAAACCCAGGTGCGTTGAGAACGTCGTGATGTATCGACTTTCCTCCGCCAACTTCAACTGATGGTAGCCCGCATTTAGATCGAGCTTGGTGAACCACTGGGCTCCATTCAGGTCTGTTAAAATATCATCCACTGTTGGTGTGAGGTGTCTCTCCCTTTTTATTGCCTTGTTGGGCATCCTCATATCAATACATATCCGTATTTGGCCTGGCTGTCGGGGTTTCTCTGCAATCACCATAGGTGACACCCATGGCGTCGGCCCTGTTACCTTCTCTATTACGCCTTGCTCCTCCAACTTCCTCAGCTCCTGCTCAACTGCCGAACGAAGATGGAACAGGATTCTCCGATGCCTCAACGCTATGGGTTGTATCACCTTGTCAATGTGCAATTTGACTGGTGGCCTCTTGATAGTTCCTAGCCCTTGAAACAACGATGGAAACATCTGAAGGATTTCTTCTGTGTGTAGTGTTTTGACTGCATTCACAAACGCAATTAGCTTGAGATCTTCTGCTGTGTGACTTCCTACTAACAAGTCCGACTCCTTGTCAATCACGTGAAACGTGGTTGTCAGCACTTGTTCCTCTGCTCTTACTCGCACAGTCATTTTTCCTCACACCGGTAGCGGTGTCTTACTGCCATATGTTACAATCCTAGCCTTTGATGGTACCAGCTGTGGTCTCGGTTTCAGCGCCTTATAGTGCTGGATACCCATCACATTGATCGTGGCTCCCGTGTCTATGACTCCAGTGACTGTCGATCCGTCGATTTGAATCTGGCACTTCGGCTGTGGCCTTCTCCTTCTCTTGAGCTCATTCACAAACGAGACGTAGTAGCACTCCTCTTCGTCCTCTGTAGATGAGTCATCCAGCCGCTGCGGTTATCGGGGTTGTGTTCTGGTTCCTTTCGAGTGTTGTGCTCCTCCAGGGCAAGTTGTCTGATAGCTTTGGTTGGTGTCTTCTTTCCTGTGTTTCCGTGTCCTCGGAAACTCCCTCTCGCACCACCCCTGCAGACACTGGCAAAATGGTTTAGTCCTCCGCACTTGGCGCACGCCTTGCCACGTGCTGGGCAGCCATCTTGATTGTGTTCCTCATACCCACAGGAATCACATGGCGTGCGCCGCTGCGTTCTGGTCGGCCATCTTCCTCGTCCTCCTCAGCCGCTGTTCCTCACGGCATCTATCCTCTCTGTTTTTACAGTTACCTCTGTGCTCGCTGTGGGGTTTATCGCAGCCTCCATCGCTGTGGCTCGTGCATCGGAAAGTTTGTGCGACCTGGCTAAAATCAATATTTCATCCACTGTTATTCGGGGTTGTCTCAGTATCAGTGTCCTGAGATGCTTGTTCTTGCACCCTTGAATTAACTGCGCTGTCTTTTGGTCATCATCTGGACATGTGCTTATTAGTTCTCTCAATCGCGCATGGAAAGCGTCCATTGTTTCTCCTTTGTGCTGCCTTGACTGTCTGAACTTGAAGCGCTCATAATGGAGATTCAATTGTGGGTCGAAGTGAGCGTTTAGAGCTTGTACAGCAGCATCGTAATCTGTCGCTACTCCAGTGTTTGGCAGATAGGTGAACAATTTGCACAACTCATCCCCTCCAAAATGTAGAAGCAGAGATCGTTTCACATCATTGTCCTTCTCCCTCGTTGCCGTGAAATAGTTGTTCAATCGACTCAGCCACACCATCCATCTTGGTGCTGCTGTTTCAGGGTCAATCAACGCACTAAACGGCGGTATAGGGTGAATTTGTGAGTGTGGTGACTGCTGGACTACTGGTCCCGCTGCCTGCTGTCCTGCCGGCCCTGCCACCTGCACTGGGGCCACTGCTGCCGGGGCTACTAGCTGCTGTGCCCCTCCTGGTGCTGCATTGTCCACCATCGTTGCTGCCGCTTTTATATGCCTTTCTTCCACACCTCACTTGTGAACGCTACTTCTGGCTGATCTCTGCGCTCTCCGTTCGGGTATGTTGCTTCTACCCTCGACGTCTTTCTCACTGTGTCTCTATGCTGGCGCTTGTTTATTATTTTCTTCCATTCCTTTGCTTATGATAGAGTTAATTACAGATTTTCCATTTGCTGGTGCAAATGCTTGTTTATTACTGTGCCTCTTTGTCTCTCACGGCTTGCTGTCTGTTCTCTGTCCGGTGGGCACCTCCTTACTCCTTCGCGGGAGCTGTCGATGCACGCGGAGGCCTCCGCACGCGTCTCTGACGCTGGGGCTTGCCTCGCGCTCACTGCCATGGCGTACCACGTGGCTTTCCAGCTGGGCCTCTGCTACTTGGCCTGCTCCTCGCCACATCTCCTTCCGTCCTTGGCTCCGCTCACCGGTCCCTCACGCAGCTCTTCACATGCTGCTTACCGGGATGGCTGGCCTTGCAACGTCTTCGGGTGACGATCTCCTCCCGTTCCTGGCCCACGTACAGACCGGCGGCCACGCTTCACAGCGGCACCGGTAGGGCTGCTTTCCTCTCACTCTTCGGGTTCGTACGACAAATGAATCCCACCCTTGTCGCCAGTGTAGGGGAGTGAGAGATTACGGCACGCAAGGGCACACCAGGGACACAATAATACAAACACACTCTTTGGTTTGTAACTTGGACCGGAAGCCCCGAGCGACCTCCGTCCTTTTATTTATAGCCTTCTGGCCACGCCTGGCCAGAAGGTGCAACAATGTGTGTGTGTGTTTCCGGGTCTCCCCCAGGACCCGTGAAACACTAGAACGTTACACAATCCACTGCATCCGTCACTGCAGTTGCACTGCACCATAGTACAATTCTTAGTCTGCGGCTCCAAGGTCACCCACATCCAAAGGAGGCAAATCGTTTATGAAGAACAACTCATCACCGGCCATCACCCCAAATCAAATCTGTCAGCACCCTTCTTGGATCTAGGATGTAGGCCTTTCGGATAATTAAAAGGGAGGGCCGCAGAGAAATAGAGAAGTTGAGGCTGGACCGTAATTTTGGCAATGGCGACCCTGCCCGTCGAGGGGCAATCCAAGATATGCACTTGATGAAAAATAACAATTGCAAACGAGTTCGTGTGCAGAGCAGGCAAAGGATGACATTCAAAACAGCTGATGGGTAGATGTGAGAGGATTGAATTATAGATAGAATATGCCACGTTGATACTGCAATATGAAGTAGGAAAAAAAAGGCTTACGAAAAACTGAGTTTCTTTTTCTTATTAAACACCATCTGTCAGAGCATATGTTAAAACAACAGTACAAGACAAAACCTTAGGAATATTAAGCTAAGAAAGCAAGTTCTCTGCAGTGCTAATAGAAAAATAATCAGACTGGAAAAGTACAGTAGAGTGTAAACGATGACAGAAGTGAAAACATAAGAATAAAATAAAGCAGACAGAAAGGAATAAACTCATAACGAAGCATCAAAAGGTCTCTCAAAGTCCACAGGTACATGAGTGCATTGTTTCCACTACGTCAAGCAGGACGTTCTATGTCAGCCAAACTGGTCATTAAGGTCAGCTAAATTTCAACGTATAGAAAGCTGGATTCTGAGACAAAAAAAACACCAGTGGCATCGATCCGAGGAAAAACCTTTGTTGGGTGAAACAATCCAGTATTATATAAGGAACTAAATCAGTTCACCTGGTCCATCGTGCATACTACTGCAGCTTGACGGTTATAGACAGAAAATGATAGTTGACCGAGACAAAGGGAGCATCAAACAAGTCCTTTTGCAGCGCCATGGGGGCAGATGTACTAAACATATGGTTGAAAAAAGCAGTCAAAATTGCGTACTGACTTTTTTCAACCACTAAACTATTTTGCCATCCCATCAGTGCACGAAAAGGTTGGTTCACAAAATAAATAATCTGGGGGCATATTATCAAGGGGGTTTATCTCCGCTTGTTTGGCTTTAAAAGCCAAGAAAGCTGAGATAAAATTATCCCCCTATTACCTAGCTGTCGCTAACATCAGTTAGCGACAGCTAGTAGGAGATAGCGACCATCTTGGGCCCCACTTTGCATGTCAGTGATATTTATCACTAATGACATGCAAAGTGGGCGTGCCAAGATGTTAGCGACTGGAAACAGTCGCTAACATCGCTATCTCCTATTACCAACTTTTGGAGATTTCGCGCTAAGCGCGAATATCTCCAAAAGCTAACACCTCCCCCTGAGCAGTTCTTAGCCATGTTATCCAATGGTAGGTAGATAATATGGCTAAGAGCATTAGCTCGGTAATGCATGAATATCGCTGACTTTTAAGCGATATTCATGCATTTCGGCCGATTTTTATCGCTTAGGAGATAAACCTTGATAATAGCAAGGTTCCTAAGCGATAAAAATCGCCGCAGCTCGGCGATAAAAATATCCCTGCTAAATCAACATAGCGATAATTATCGCTAGTTGTTGGTAATATGCCCCTTGGATGTCTCAATTCGTAGTTGAACTACTCTTTTAAATATTCATAAGATAGGTCGCAAAGTGTGATTCATGTAGATTGGTGGCCTTCACAGAGATAGCGGCCTGCCAGGGTCAGCAGTGCACTATGTCTGAGTTTGCCTTTAAATATTTTTTTTTGATGCAGCCTGTTTTATCCTGGACCACTACCTACTCCCCATCAAAAAATATTGTTACTTTCACAAAGGGTAAGGGGACCCTAGGTAATTGCGATTCTCCTATTAACATGACCAGAGAATCTGGATTTCATTAAAGACACGGAGGCTGACATTATGCATTATCCTTTAATAAGCAACTCACACAGCCGCACTACATCATAAAGGATAAGTTCTAGAACAAACAGTGTACAAAGGATGTAACTAGGATATGATCTGCCTCTTTTAAAAGAATCGCAGCAGCAGGAAGGACTTCACAAACGGAGAGAATCAAGAAGAAACATCGAGGAAGGAACTCCAGAATCTCCAATATCTTGATGGAAAGCTCCTCAATGGAAATCCAGTCAAATAGAATTGCCTGAAAGAAAGAGATGATTAAGAATCAAGAGCCTATAGAGCTATAAAATCTCAAAAACAATTATAGCATGGTTATAATAAGAGATTAATAGCAATTGAAGCAGTAGATAATTTCATAAAGACATATCAAAGTTGTAAAAGGGAGGAGGGAGGGATAATGTCAGCCTCCGTGTCTTTAATGAAATCCAGATTCTCTGGTCATGTTAATAGGAGAATCGCAATTTCATAACAAGACCGGAGGCTACATTATGCATGTTCGTAGCCCCGAAGGACAACATCAGACATATGCTCGATAGGCTTGCAGTAATGACGAGCAAAGGTGTTAGCATTTGACCAGTCAGCAGCTTTCAAAATATCATCCAACTTACCACCTGACCAGAAGGATTTACTGGCCATAGCTCCTCTGATAGAGTGTGCTTGGAATTTAGAGAGGTCAATACCAGCAAGACTCATGGTAGACTTAACCCATCTAGCTATAGAAGTGGAAGAGACAGGTTTAAAAGGTTTCACAAAAGAAACAAAAAGTTGATTTGCATCGTTAGGACGTAGGAGAGACATTCTAGAATCATACTCTTTCATACAAGCAACAACACAAAGTTTAGGGAAGGTGTCAAAACGAGGATAAAAGATAAAATCTGACATGGTTTTCGTCCTTCTGATTAACTCAAATTTGACACCAGATATATCATAACATCTATTAGAAATGTCTAAGCTTTTGATGTCAGAAACTCTTCTACAGGAAACTAGGCACAAAAGAGTGGCGAGTTTGAAGGAGAGAAATTTTCTATTAAGGGAAGAGTTATCAGGCCAAGAACAAAAAAGGTCTAAAATACATTTAACATCCCAAAGGGTCTGATACTTAGGTTTAGGAGGTCTTCTCAATCTTATACCCTTGAGGACTCTACAAATAATAGGATTTTTACCTACCGATTTACCGTTGATGGGGGATTGGCCCGCGGAGATTGCGGATCTAAAGCAATTAATAGAGCGATAAGAAAGACCTCTGTCAAATTGTTCGACCAAAAAATTCACGATATTGACGACAGGAGTCTCCACGGGATCGAGATTCCTTTCCAGGCACCAATGAAACCATTTCTTCCAAATGTTGTTATACCTGAGGTGTGTTCCTGGTGCCCAAGATTCTCCGAGAAGAGAGAGAGCTGTTGACGAAAGTCCATACAATTCGTTAGATTGCCTGACACTTTCCAGGCAAGAAGGTTCAAATTCCCCTCGAGAATAAGACGATGATCTTCCCCGTCTGCGTTTGAGACCAGGCCTGGAGAGGCTGGGATCAGAAAGGGAAAGTCGCATGCTAGTTCCAGGGCTGTCGGGAACCAAGCTTGGGACGGCCAAAAGGGAGTAATTAGGATCAGAAGGCATTGTTCTAATCTGACTTTCTGGAGGACCCTCTGAATCATGGCGAAAGGGGGAAAGGCATAACCCAGGAAGTGAGACCATGGTTGGAGAAAGGCGTTCACAGCGAGAGCGCCCGGGTCCGGCATCCAACTGAAATAGTTGGGAAGTTGGAAGGTAAGCCTGCTGGCAAATAAGTCCACGTCTATAGGACCCCAAAAGTCGAAAAGGGAATTGAAGACGTTCACATCGAGTTTCCAGTCTGAAAAATCTACAAGGAATCTTGAATTCCAGTCTGCAGAAATGTTTGACTTCCCTGGAAGATATTCCGCCCTGAGGGAAATTTTGTGTTCTAGACAGAACATCCAAAGTTTCCTGGCAAGATTGGAGAGATCTGCAGATTTCGTTCCTCCAAGGCAATTGATATAGGCAACGGCAGAAATGTTGTCCATTTTCAGAACAACAGACCTTCCTTGGATGGAGTGTTTGAAGCTCATAAGAGCGTATAAGCCAGCTGTCAATTCCAGAAAGTTTATGTGTTGAGAAGATTCCGTCAGGGTCCAAACCCCACCGGTGTTCTGGTCTTCCAAGCGTGCACCCCAGCCATGAAGACTGGCGTCTGATTCTAGGACAAAATCTGGGGAAGAGCCAAAGATAGCTAAGGCGTCTAAGTTTTCGAGCCACCAAAAGAGCTCTGCTCTGGCATCTGGGTCTAGAGAGATACCATAGGCCTGAATTGAGGGCTTTTCTCTTTATTCGCTGAAGCGCGCGGTAATTCAGAGGACCAGGGAAAATGGCCTGAATGGAAGAAGAAAGAAGTCCGAGGAGTCTGGCTAGTTCGCGAAGTGTCAAAGACTCTTGTTTCAAGACGGACCTGATCTCTTTCCGGATCTTGGCAATCTTCTTGGTAGGAAGAAGGAGAAGACATTTGACAGTGTCCAGATTGAAGCCAAGGAAATCTATGGTCTTGCAGGGAGAGAGAATGGATTTCTCTTTGTTGATGATGAATCCTAGACTCTCTATTAAGTTCATTGAAGTATTCAGATCTCTTAGGAGGTCTGAATGAGATTGGGACATGATAAGGATATCGTCCAGGTAGATAATGAGACGGATACCCCTTTCCCTTAGAATTGTAACGATACACTTCATGATCTTGGTAAAACACCAAGGGGCAGAGGAGAGGCCGAAGGGAAGAGCTTGGAATTGGTAAAGACGTTGTTTCCAAGCGAATTGAAGGAAAGCTTGATGTTCCTTGTACATTGGGATGGTGAAGTAGGCATCCTTCAGGTCTAACTTGACCAACCAATCTCCTTCGAGAAGGAGATCTCTTAGAAGGTGGATACCTTCCATTTTGAAGTGACGATAGACCAGAAATTTGTTGACTTCTCGAAGATTTATTACCGGTCTCCACCCTTTGTCCTTTTTCTGAACAAGAAAAAGAGTGCTTATGAATCTTGCATTGGACCAGGGAACCTCCACTATAGCGCCCTTTTTGAGCATAGAAATAATTTCTTCCTCCACGATCTTTTCCTGATCTTGTGAAAGGACAAAGGGTTGGGGTAAGTGTGATTGGAAAGGGATCTGTAAAAAGTCTATCTTGAAGCCCAAGACGGTTTCTAGAACCCATGGATCTTGGGTGATTGAATTCCAAACATGATAGAATTGTTTTAGTCTGCCCCCTACAATGGGAGGGAAAGAAGAAAGAGGAGTAGTACTTACTTGTAGAGTTTGAGGTGTTGGGAGCACCGCGACCTCTGGAACCACGGTTTCTTGGACCCCTTCCTCTTTGGGGAAAGAAGGGTTGTCTAGGGGGATAGAAGCCTCTTCCAGATCCCCTGAAAGATGAATAGGGTCGTTGATTTCCTCGGCCGGAAGAGCGACCCCTTCTGCCGGCCTGACCAAAAAGGTTTGTGTTAAAGACTCGTCTCAGATTGTTTTGAGCCCTGTCGAGAGCAGTAAAGGTAGAGACGTATTTACCGATCTCTTTAATTATATCTTCTCCGAAAAGAAGGCCTTTAGGGTTTTGGGAGGGTTCTTTTTCTGCCATGTCCCCTAGTTTAGGGTTGATTTTGTTTAAAATGGACCTTCTTCTTTCAATATTTAAACTGGCGTTAGCATTGCCAAGGAGAACAATGGCTCTTTGGCTCCATCCTCGAACGAGGTCGACGTTCAAGGGGGTAGAGGAATTTGATAAGGTCTGGATCTAGGTTTGGGGTTTGACAGACCCTCTCCTCAATGGTAGGTCTGGGGGATTCAGACCTCATTGTATTTCTGGTATTTATATCCAATAGGTTTCTCAACCAACGTGTGACAAATTGGGAGACATGTTCTTGGGGGAACCATTTTGAGCTATTAGGGTGAGAGATGTTTAAGGGAGAGAACATTTCTTCTCCAATGGGGTTCAAAATAGTATTTTTAGAATTTGGTTCGGGATCAGGTTGAGAATTGAAGTCTTGCTGGACTTCGTCCAGGTCAAAGACAAATTCGTCGGAGGGGTCTTTTGAGGAGTTGTCGTCAAAGGAGGAGGAGGAGGAGTCAAAACCAAAGTTCTTTTTAGGATTAGCACTATTCCAAGGTGTGTCGCGAGGGACACCGTACACATTTGTGCCGCCATGGGCACCTGTCAAGGGAGTGTCCCGAGGGACATCAGGTTCAAGTGGGGCGCGGTGGCCCCCCATCCAAGTTGAGGTGCTAGGACCTCCCATACAAAGAGAGGCGCTTGGGCCAGTAGTGCTTTCACAATTTTTGGTCTTTCTGGGTCTCTTGCCGTGGATAAGGGGGGGGTCTTGGGAATCACACGGTCTTTTAGAGAGCATGACTTCTTTGAGAGAGGACATCATACAGGATTTAATCTCCTGTTGAAGGAATTTTTTTAAAGAATTAGCAATAGGTGCAGGTGAGCTTGCCATAGCATCCTCAGAATCCATGTCAGACATGGTGTAGAAAAATAAGGGGAAAATAAATGGTATTAGTGAGGTAAGTAAAAAGACCTTTTCTCTGTTAATAGTCCAACTCTCTTTCTCCTCCTTTTTTTTTTTTTTTTTTTATAAGTTCAAAATATAAAGGGTAGGTTTCTTTTTTTTTTTTTTTATGGGGTAGGGTAGGTAGATTATATAATTATATATAGGGAGCCTGGGGTGAGTTTTTGGTAATAATAGGACCAGTAGGGGATTAATAATAGGGTTCAAGATAACTTAATAATGTTGATAATTGGTTTGTCTAATTAATTGGGAAGAACAGTTAATGAGCGTAGCGTAGCAGGGTGTCTCCGACGGCTGAAGCAGAGCAACTGTCAGGATACGAGGAGCGCTCGAGCTCAGCCGTCGGAGAAGAGGAAAGAGGCTTAGGGAAGGGGGCACGCAACGCGAGCGTTGCTAATAGCTTTTCCTTCAATATGAGGCGAAGCGCGTTTGTAGAGGCGC
Organism: Lissotriton vulgaris; assembly: GCF_964263255.1. NCBI lineage: Eukaryota > Metazoa > Chordata > Amphibia > Caudata > Salamandridae > Lissotriton > Lissotriton vulgaris. Next base: position 395,259,385 of record NC_141693.1, read on the forward strand.
ATTTGTTGAAGCGATCGAGTGAAAGCGCAATTGAAGCGAAGCGCGTTTTGAAAAGCGCTGAGAGAGAGGGACGTTTAGGAAGGCGGAACGCGGTCGCGCGGGGAGATTAGAGAGGTAAGGACAACCGAAAATTGGAAGTCCAAGGGAGGGGGGTTGGAGTGGGATCGAACCAGCACCACCCACGAGGGAACATCGGGATCAAGGCAAAGGCGCATAAGGCATAGCAAAATAAGAATTAAGGCGTCACAGGACAAGAAATGGGCAAAAAGGCATAGTAAACAGCGTAAAAATATTAAGAAACGCTCAGGAAGTATAATGTACAGCAATGTAATCAAATCAGTCTAAGTAAGCAATGTAATCAAATCAGTCTAAGTAAGCAATGTAATCAAATCAGTCTAAGTAAGGAGAGATAAGGAGTAGTGACTTATCTGCTGGCGAGCCGCTTTTAAAAGAGGCAGATCATATCCTAGTTACATCCTTTGTACACTGTTTGTTCTAGAACTTATCCTTTATGATGTAGTGCGGCTGTGTGAGTTGCTTATTAAAGGATAATGCATAATGTAGCCTCCGGTCTTGTAATGAAATCCCTGCCCTTTCCCAGTGTCCTACCACAACAACATGGTAGTTGGACATTTTTCAATGATTTGCTACTGGATTTTGGTCGCAAACCATGGATATATCTCATGCCGAATTGATGTATGTAAGGGACACCTACAAAACGCCACTTTCAAAATGTCAATCCAATTTGGAGTTGCAAAGTATTTTCGGAATCTGTAAACATTTAGGAGTATCTAAAGTGCATTTCGTACATAGTAAAAAACGTTTTGCAGTTCCAAACAGCAAGTTGTACTTTTTGCAGGAGTAAACATGTTCATACATCTGGACTATGTTCTTGATAAGAGATTCATAGATACACTTGTTACTAACAGCAAAAATAGACCAGAGGTTAAGAACACCCTGGAAATGAAAATGTTGAAGGTTCAGCTAGCACATTTTGCTAGGTGTTGTCATGACTGGCGCAAACAATATTTGGGTTCTCGTTTAGAGACTGCAATTTGACATAAAAATAAGTTCACAGTTCTGTAATGTTGCTGTGTCCTACAATGACCACAGGACCCTGGAAGGTAAGGTTATTGGCCTTTATTATAATTATCTATATTCCCACAGAGAGCGCCGAGTGTGCAGCTTCTCTGCAAGGGCTCCGGCGCTCGAATCACGTCTTAAGCGCCATCCAAAATGGCCGCCGCTCACGCTACATCATCACGCAGCGTGAGCACTAGATCGCGATTCTACAAGTGCTTACTTTCAGGAAGTGCCAGGGATAACAGAACTTTAACAGCAATACAGGTGCTAGAATAGGGAACGCATTAAAAAGTCATTCCGCACAACTGTTAGCATGGGCTGGGACTTTCTTCCAGCAGCGCTGTGGAATTGCTCCAGCCATCAGTATGGCAACAGACAATCTCATAGAGTGTTCCACCAAGGTGACGGTGGCTTCTCCACCAGTCGTTCAATTACCCAAGGAGTGCCTTTATGGACCAGGAGCCGTGTAGTCTCTGGACGGACCTTCGTGCTCCCTGCTGTACTGCTGTCAATTTAAGGTATTCAGGTGGCATTTTCAATTAGCAGAAACGTATACCATATTAGGCCCCACAAAACGTACAGACAATGAAGTCTTAACCTTAAAGGTTTTATTTTAAGCAACCATAAGTAAGAAACAAAAAAAAAATCAAAATCAATTAGTTATTTTAAAGCTCAGTTAAAGTACAGAATCAATCAAGAACTCAGTAAAGTTCAGATTATCAAATACAGAGTGTATAAAGAGAAATACATCCAGTATAGATTATCATTAAAGATAGAGGAAAGCGGCTCTGTGCTACCACATGAATAAATCACACTCTTTATAGAGTTCTAAACGAGGGATTTCATACATTCACTACAGTAGTTCATGGTTTACAGGCTCTTGAACCAAACAGAATAGAGTAAAAGAGACGCATTTCAACTAAATACATTCAACATTATTCCGATAATTCTATTACATGACGTTTCTCACTCGCGAATGCCTACACATGGGACGGAAAAGGCTACATGATATGCAATTTTCCCTGGGAAAGCTAGTTTTAACCTTGAATGTGTATACGTTAATATGCAGAACAGTCTGTGAAAGTCTTCGTTTAAACATATTTAATTTTTATTCTAGTGAGACATAAAATTGCAAGTCTTTTCACGTGGTACAATGTCCCAGTTAAAGATGGGTCTGAAGCTTAGTTTGCCCACAGTTAGCTTGCGAAAGAATTTCATCACATCAAAGCATTAATTTAAGAAGCACCCATATCAATAGCACCAAAGTGATAAAAAGGCTTGAATGAATCTGATACACCAGCAATTACTCTATCCTTTACACCCTATTGTTTATTGCTTATCTGCGCCTTTGCAGAAGGGATCATCCACGTGCAAATATTCTGGCCTAGGGTTACGTTGGACCTAACGGATACCAAAGATCTGTATGTGGATGAAAAATCCTAATGGTTTATTTATGGTCATGATAAAGGGAAACATTCTAGTAAAGCCTTTAGCAAGATGGTTTGTCAATGTAATATGTACTTCTGTTCAGTACATTCATGAATACTGAGCTATAATGGTCAGTTTTGTATATTGACTGAGAGGCATTATTTTACAGATAAAGATTTAAAACATTGTTGATAATTGGGTTACTGGTTGGGGAGAGAGTGAATCCCTACTCAAGCAGCAACCACAATCTCTGTCAGGGTGAAACACAAGTAAACCCCAAATTAACATGTGCTTAACGCTCTGGTAGCTCAGCACAAAACCAGTCAGGCTTGATGTAGAGGCAATATGTAAAGTGTTTTTGCAGCACTTTAAACAGTAATCAAGTGAAAATACAACACAAGAAAAAATTATACACCAATTTGCAAAAATAAAGTAAAGTTTAACAACTTATTTGAGGTTAAAACAATGAAAATCCAATCAGTAGAACCGTAGATATGCAAATTTTAAAGATTGGCGTAAAAATAGCGCATAAAAGCACAAAGCACCATCTGTGGTTATCTGGTCACGCTGATTGAGACAAAGTCACAAGTTCAGGCCTACTACCATGGAGTGTGGGCTGGTTACAGAGACCATGCTAAGCCAGCTGAACAAGATTACAGTACATTGCGGTTGCCGAGCGTTGCAAGATCCCCCGTCGAGGATGGGTTGCAGGCAGCCGCTGCAGGTAAGAGTGGTGCGGCCGGCTGGTGGAGATTTTGAGAGACAACCACAAGGGGAAATAAATAAATAAATAATTTTCTCTCGTGGTCTTCTTGAAAAAAAACAGCCAGCCCCACCGCTCTTACCTGTAATGGCCGTGGCTAGTTGCAGGGCTGTCAATCGGGAGTCCTGTGTTGTCGTTGAGGATGCCTTTGATGTGGGAATTGTGCCGCAAATGCCTGTGTCAAAGATGCGTTGTGCAGTAGCGGTTCCAAGGAGACTGTGAGCTGCAACGTAAAGTCCTGTGTCTGGGATGTATCGGGCAGCAAAGGTTCCAAGTGGAGCTGCTAGGAGATGCTTCATGCCCATAGGACCACAGCTGCGCCGGCAGAGCACCTTCCACCCACTTTCAAGGAACCAGAACTTGGGTGGCACCACTTGGGGGACAAGACTCACAGCAGACTGAGTTCAGGTGCTGGGTTCAAGTGGGTTGAGTTCCCAGTATCTTCCGAGTAGGAGCTAGATGGATGGACTTTTATTTTAGAGGGAATTCTTTCCCCGAGTACCCCCTTTTAATGGAGGAGGACTAACTGCTGCATCGCAGTACATCACGTACTCTAAGGACCTGGACGTGGTCAGGCATGGAGAAATATTTCCCTTGCAACTAGAATATTGCTTCTTTATTATTTATTTCTCGAGATTACTGATCCAACACCTATGATTGCTATCCTTTGGACTACATGGGTATGCTCTAACATCGTGTGTTATATATTATAAATTAGAGGACCCTACCGTGGAATTGGCTTCTTCGGACTTTCGCCTGACAGGACTTTCTAAAATTATATGCTGAGTAGCGGACACGTGACATTTAAAAACTGTGAGCATAAGGGAGGAACTTGGAGGGACTCGGGTTATCACTTTTAAAGTCTACACTCCTCCCTCAGTTCTGCTAAAAAAGTTGGTTGGATATAATTGATGGAGACTCAAAACAATGTATTCTTTTCCTTCTGAATGTGTTAGTCATATTGTTTCTCTAACACTGAAATACCACATTACATCAGCGCCCTGATAAAGGACAGTACATGGGATTTCTGAAACGCGTGTTGGCACAATTGTGTTGTCTGATTTGTTTATTGTGTTGATAATTGTAATGTATTGTTATCATGTTAGTCTTTGTTAGACTGTGATTTTTTGGTATATGCTTCTTTTTTCTCTTTTTTTGATTGTTCTATTTGGAGACATGTATCTTAATTAAGGGGTTTGCTTCTCTTCTTCTTGGGGCTCCTTTGTCTAAAATGAATTTCTAGTTAAACAGGGTATTGGCTGAATTTATTGTATATTTATACATTCAAAAGTAATTTAAAGAAAATAACAAGTATATGTTTACCTTTTTGATTATAAAAACAAAAACATTTGAAGAACATAGTTATTCTCTCTGTGGGACAGTTTCTATTAACCAATATAGGATGTGAATATTTATAAGGGGTTAATGGTTGTATATTTTGTTATTCTTCCCTGGTTTCCCCTTTATATTTTCTCCACAGGGACCCTCTTGTGTATATTTGGTTCAAGAGGGTTGGAGCCTGTTCTTTCCTGAGGCTACAGATCAGGAGGCCAGCCAACTAACCTTTGAGTAACTCTGGTTGTCCTGGGTTCAAGATCCAGGTCCAGTCCTTCCATCAGGCAGCAGGGCAACAGGCAACAGGGCAAAAGAGTAGAAGTTGTTCTGGACTGGACTGTTCTATAATAGAGGTGACTTATATGTTTTAGAAAGGAAGGATTAGGCCTAGCAAAAAGTTTCAATTTGCCACATTGAGACATGTTTTCATGGCTACTTACGTGTATGGCACAACTCGAGCTGCTTGCCCACTAGTAGCAGTTAATTTACAGGTTCTGTTCACATGTAGTACTACATTACTAGGTAATTATAGGTAATTTAAATGTGCCAATTGGGTTAAAGCCAATTTTACCATATTTAACGAAGAGAGCTCACACAGTTTAGCACTGGTTAGCAGTGGTAAAGGGCACAGAGTCCTGAGGCCAACAAAAAAAGATCAGCAAAAAATGGAAGAGTCAGGCAAAATGCCTGGGGAAAGATCACCCTACCACTGTCAAGTCTAATAATTATCTGACTAAATAAATGTAAAATGTAAATATTTCACAAAACCTAAGAACTTTACAGCTTTCTTAGCCATCTAGTGGCCACCAGAGAAAAATGAATTTGTGCTTAAAAGAAGAAGAAAGGTTTTTCGAAACATGGAGTGTAGGAATCTTGTGTACCTTAGTGGCGACTGGCTCAGCACTTTGCCACAAAATAATTCAGTTGGGGAAAGGTGAATGCTTCTTAAGTCTAGCCTAGAAGTAGCACACTGCTCTGTAGACGTCAATGGATGCACAAGCCAAAGGGGTAATAGAAGTGTACCTTTCATAAATTACTAAGGCCCTCGTTTAGAGAACCTCAGCTTTTGTTTCCAATGTTGAGTGAATGTCAGCTGGCCTTTTCGCTATATACCAACTATCATCTCTATGGTTAGATCCTCTCCCATGAAAAATGAAGCATTATGATTAGTCCAGCAAGCCGTGCTAGCAAAGCGGACATATCAACACATAGGGGGTCATTACGATGGAGGATTTTCCGCATCCTCTGGGCCGGCGGAAGCCACCGCCGGCCCGGAGGATGCGGAAAATCCTCTGCGGACCCACCAGGACCCACCGCCACATTAGGATGGCTGGTGGGTCATGGTTTAGGTCCGCAGCTTTTCCGCCGCGGCTGGCTTACTACTGCAGCGGAAAAGCACTAAAATGGTGACGGTGTCTCTCAGACACCGTCAGCCAGATTAGGATGTGCTTTTGAACATGCTTTTCCGCGGCGGCTTTTCCGCCGTGGAAAAGCATGTGTAACTGCACTGCGGGGGCCCGTTGCGGGCCCCCTAGGTGTAGTGGGGGGTGGGGGGTGCACATGGGGGGTACCTATGGTACCCCCCTGCATTTGCGTGCGTAATGCAGCAGGCACCGCGCGGTGCCTGCCGCTTTGTGCACGCAAATGCTGTGCATGCTTTTTTAACATTGCTGCGGGTGCAGCTTGAAGCTCCACCCGCCGCAATGTTAAAATAGAGGATGTGACCGCCACCCAGGCGGTCACATCCTAATCTGCACAGAGGGAACGCCGCAGCCCATGCGGACGTTCCCTCATGCTCTGGGGTCACGGACGGACTCAAGTCCGTCCGCGATCGTAATGATCCCCTTAATTCATTAGAGTCAGATCTATGTTTAATACATACAAAACCAATGTCCCAGAAATCCTTGGTGTTTTGTTCCAATGGGAAGGGTACATTTGTGAATATTTCCTTTCTGGGTCTGGCCTGGATCAGAAATAAAGCCAGACAGATTTCTGGCAAAAACAATGATGTGTGACTACCATGAACTGTCACCCCTGTGTCCCCACAGCATGCTATTCTTTAATTACCCAATGGTTTTCCGATTTTTTTCTGATCGGAGCAATTTATAGTGGCTCTGCCACCGGAAGCCCACCATTTAAGGTGGAGTATGTGAGAAAAAATCAGATGGAACAGCTGACATGTTTGGGTTGGTGGGTTACAATCACTGACATCTAAATATAGGTCCTTCTGTACACACAACTAGGCCTAACCTGTGTTTGGCTGTGCATGTTTCCCAAGTGGATTGATGTCTATAAGTAGAATGAGAATATCATATTAGCAGATCCCTACAAAAACCAAGGCAAGAATACAACCCTCAGCACTTAGCGGAGTATACAATCTGAGAGCATTGTTTCTTCATGCTATAGTGCACAGGTACATAACTGTTGTGTTTAAGGTATGTTTCTTAGAACAATGAAGCAATATCTTTCTCCATTTTTCTGATATCAAAATATAATTACTTTGCATAGCTATGTTTGGTGTTATATGCAGTTTAAGAAAAGCACATTAGGTAAAATGCATGTTGGAGATAAGGGTACCAAAACTAAGAGGTTGAAGATAATCAAAATGCACTTAAAATGAAATTATATCATGGTTTATTTTATTAGATCATTGACAATGGAGTTCACAGTATGAAAAATAAATCAATATTTACAGTTAGTTTAGGATACCTTGAATTTTCAAGCATACAATAAACTAGAAGCACAGAGCAGTATCAGTCCTGCACTTCATGTGTAACATTTATTCACTGGTCAACAAAAACTGAATTTCCAGGGTTCTCAACATACAGCAGCATCAGCGGAGAGGAAGGCTAGGATTTTATGTTGTTGCCCCCTCATCCCCCTTCACCAAAGCCCAAAACAACCCTGTGGAGAAGTACTATTATTCCTTCCTGGAGGATTAGTTAATAAACTACCTCAGAAAGAAAGGGCACTGCTCTGACCTTGAAGACTAGGCAAAAGTCCAGATGCACTGAAATCTGTGTAGAGAATAATTAATGGAAAGGCATATGTTAGTTAAACATTGCAGTAATCACCCTTGACTACTACAAATTACTAATGATCTCTATCAACAGGGCACTCTCACATTCAAGACAATGAAAAACCAGGTACCACAGTGAAATCGAATAAATACCAAAGTATATTGGTCATGCATCCAAATACACAATACACTACAAAGAGTCAGAAAGACATGCCTGGTTGATCTGATTCAAGATCCATTTAAACCATATATGTTTCACATATGGTTCTCAATATAGTTGGTTTTATGGTCTAATCATTTAAGTAAGTTGTGAGGTAACATATACTCAGCTTTTAACTTTAAACAACTAGGTACCATTCAATAGCTCCCACTTTCCTTTCCCCATCTCGCCACCCTCAGGTACCAGTATACATTGGACCTTACATCTTCTCCATATGGAGTATTCGTCAGGACTATGATACCATTTCTGCCTCTCTCCTATCTAAGCTTAGTATAGTATTTGTATTACTCTGAGGTTTCGAGGGCAGATAGGTTCTCTAAGTTCTGAAGAATGATAGGCCACGTTCCCACAGTTAATAAATCTCGACTCCCCTGAAGTCTAGTGTGAAGAAGAACCTTTCCAACCCAAGAACGTTTCACAGCATTGGACCACCCTTCTGTGCATTCCAAGATTTCTGGAGCCTTACTCTGCCCAGAAGGGCTGGAATGGTCTTCTTGCAGCACACAGCATCAGTGACACATGATTACCTGTTCTGGCATACAATGGGTAAGATTGTTCATAGGCTATATCCTGAATAGTGTAAGCTGGAAACCTACACATGGCAACCCCAAACATGTTGTCTAATGCATCAAGGACTCCGATCAATGGAAATGTATTTACGGACAGTGGCAGAGCAAGTGTGTTGCTGTGCCCTCCCTTACACACCCTTGATAACATGCATCTATTGTTTGGGATGTCTCAGGCATGGAGGATGGCAAGTGTGTGGTACAAATAAATCAGCGTTGTGTCACTGCTTCCCTCAGTGGCATGAATCTAGCAGGTATGTGCGCCTTATTGTGTATTATCTACTCCCATTTTTTATCTGAAAGTGGTCTGTTTATCACAATCTTCCAGTTTTTCTATCCTGATGTTTTACCATCTCTTGCCATATTCAGGAATTTATAAATGCTGGTTATCCATTTCTTATCCCATTCTTTGCTGTAAAAATCCACCTTTCAGATCAGGCCAATGTCTGACTGAGGTGGGGTTTAATGGAAGCATGTAGGAGCCAGTGTCTAATCTGGTGGTAATTGTATCACTCCTATTACACTGTTCAAAAGAGTCGGTCAATATATTCAAACAATCTCACTCATGAAACAGTCTTACACCATCTAACACCCTAATTTCTTCAAGGGTTCAAATGCTTCTTTTTCCAATGCTGCAATGAAGTCTGGGTGTCTTAATAATGGGGCGAGTAGTGAGGGAAGGACATAAGCCCCTGGCCCGCAGCCACCCTATTCCATACCACTTGCATTGCTCTTGTAATCAACCAAGAGTAGATTCGCCGAGCCATGTGCTCTTTCTCCAGCCACAGCACCTTCCATACACCTGCAACCATTTGGTCCATGAAACACCAGTGTTTCTTGGATTCAGTTTCACCTCAGTACACCGCAAGTTAAATCTGAGTCATTTGGTGATATCATTGATGGTTAGGAATCCTAAGCCTTCAGCTTTTGATGTTGTATGCAATGTACATCTGGTGGTTCTTGGTGCCTTATCAGCCTATACCAACTAATTTATTGATTTTTGCAGTTTTGTAAGGACCAGTGCTGGGACTGGTAATGGAAGCGCAATAGCTTAGAAATGGTAAGAATCTGAGGCAGGGTCGTCATTTTCACTGCAGCTATTCTGCCACATGAGGAGAGGCCCCAGCATGCCAGAACTGCAGCTTGCGTCTTACTGCCTGCAGGAGGTGGTATAGTTTTATCTTGATAATCTGATCTAGTTTCAGATCAATCTGTATCCCCATTTACCAGATCAGTGGGAGCAATGATATTCAGAATCTGCGACTTGATTACATTAACCTGGAACTCGGAGACCCTTCCCCTCCCCCATCCATTTAATGCTTTCATCAGTGCTGGCACAGATTGAATTAGAGTAGTCACTACTACTACATTATCTGCACACACCATAAGGATATAGGCCGTAAAGTGCCTTTGAGCTACACTTGGCCCTGTAGAGCTTCAATAGAGCCCCCACTAGTCTTTTTCCCAGTCTAGAGGCAAAATTGAATATGGCTGCATTCACCTGGGTAAGATCGTTTTTCTTGCGGTGTGTTGAGGCCCACATCTCATTTTATCGTCTAATAATACTCCCAGATAATTTAACACACTCGACCTTGGAATCAGGGTAGGCCAAACCCTGAAAGTGTATGGCCTGCTGGAGCAGGCCCCTACTTGTATGATATAAGACTTACCCCCGTATGCATCAAGAACCCATTTTGCTATTCCTTAATAGCGAAAAATAAGGAATCGCTAATAAGGAATAGCAAAATGCTATGCACGAAGAAATCACTAAAAAAATAGCAATTTCCTAAAATTCCCTTAATTGCGACTCGCAAATTGCGAGTCGCAATTAAGGAATACCTCCCCATTCATTCCTATGGGCCTAGAGGCCCATAGAAATGAATGGGAAGACATTCTCAATTTGCGAATCGCAATTAATGAATCGAAAATTGAGAATGCCATTTCAAGGGTGCAGGGGTGTCCAAAGGACATCCTGTTGCACCCCTGAAATTGATCTGTGCACATATGTTGCGCACACACATGCCCTTAGGGCATGTGTGTGAGCAACATGAAACTTTGCAAAATGCACAAAAGTGCATTTTTCAAAGTTTTTGCAAATTACCATGAAGTTGAACTTCATGGTAATTTGCTACTCCTATTAGGGAAATCGCTAATTTTTTTTAATTTTGATGCATTGCATTTAAGGAATCTCAATTTGAGATTCCTTAAATGCTAGTAATCGCAATTTAGCGAATTCTTAATTTGCGATTTTTGCAGTTGGGATGATGCATCCCAAATGCAAAAATACCGGTCGCAAAGAGGCAGATTCTGAGAATCTGCCCCTTTGCGAGCGGATTTTACCTTCATGAATCTATGCCTTAGAGTTTGTTAACCATAAATTTGACAAAGGAGTTGATGAGCATTTGCAGGCCCCATTCAGTCCTGGCCATCAGGACGTCATCGTCTGTGTATAGCAGAACTGGAAGGCAACAATGTCCTGCCTGAGGGAAGTCTGCCTTGGTCTCCAGGAGGGTCATCTCCAAATTATTGATGTAAAGACCCAAGATGCAACCCTGACGGACCCCACTCCAGTCAGGGAACAGGTATGACAGCATTGGGTCAGCTAAATATCGCACAGCGGCCTTAGTGCCTTGATGTAGGTCTTGTAAGAAAAGAACTATATCCCTATCCACCCCGAGGGAGAGCAGAATCTGCCATAGTTTTCCTCTGTTCACGCAGTCGAACGCGGAAGAGAGATCCATGAAGGCCAGGAAGATGGTACCAGGACGGACAACCGTATACTTATTCATTATCATGAAGATATTCAAGCATTGGTCTATTGTAGAATGGCCGGTACGGAAACCATATTGAACATCTGACAAGTTGTTATTTTCTAGAGCTGAGATGGATATCCTGTCCAGCAGGATCTGTCCGACCACTGTGACCATCGTGTCCAGCAGGGAAATAGGCCTGTAGTAATGGGTACTATCCCTGTTCCCCTTTTAAAAATGTGAATGATAGTGGAAGTGGCCCAAGAGGCCGGGGGTGGACCTAACAGCTGCATTGATAACAGAGGTGAGCAAGGGTGCCCAAAACTCCATATCGGACAGGTATAGGTTGGGTGGATTCCGTCCGGTCCGGGGGCCTTATTGTGCGTCCTGCCGGCAATTCCCCGCTTCATTTCTTCCACTGTAACTGACAGGGCTGTATTTTCAGTACCCCTAGCCCCCGACACAAGCAATAAATTCTGGGCTGGACAGCCCCCGAACATTTCCTCAAAATGGCTGACCCAATCATTTTCTGTAAAATGGGCTTCCAGGGCATTTGCGAACTCTACTCCCAGAAAAGGGCTGTTGATAATACTCCTAAACTTGGCACTACTCTTGATGGTTGTAGCTTTCATGAGCTTACTCAAAGCTTCCTCATTCAGTGCCTCCTTCTGCTTACTGAGGGCTACTTTATATTGCTTTCCATGGGTTTTTACTAAAGCGTTATCTCAATGGGTGGCATGCAGTGCTTCCCTGAGCCTCTTAGCCATAAGCAAGCACTCTGTGTTAAACCATCTGTGTGTCCTATCTTGTTGGCTTTTAGGGGCGGGACCGTCAATAGCTCAGCAATAGAATGAGATATAGATTTGAAGGCATTGACAATGGCCTCGTCCGGCTGCAGATCTGCATCCCGACAAATCTGAATCTCGTTCCTGCACTTGGTCAGGAGGGTCTCATGAAAGGAACCAGGGATAATCTGCTGCACCCATTTAAGCTTTCTATCTCCATCTAAGGGCGGCAGTGCTCCTCCACCCTCACTCCTCCTCCTCAACCCCAATATAGGCAGCTCATTTTGAGACAAAGCGGGTTTTGATCGCACGGTTGCTAGCTATGATAGAAAAATCAAGAATCAGGTAAAAAAGAGGGGTGGAGACTAAAATAAAATTTCTGAAGGAAGAAGCTCGACCATGCCCTTTAAAGGTGGGGATTTAGTTCCTTTGGTCTGGGTCCAATATGCCCATGGCTGATTGCAGGTCAAGATCACAAACTAAGGAATTTAGTTGTCCCCCTAGCCACTATGTTCAAAATGCGTGTCAGCAAAACGCGCACATGGAGAGCCCCCAATTTGTCATAAAAGTGCCCAGGCATGTAATGTTACAAACCTCGGGGAGGGAAGAGGTGGCATTATAAAAATTCAAAAGCAGTAATCTGCTAGGCCCTCAGGGAAATAGCAAGGCCTGCAGGCAAAGATTGTCAGTGTTCAAGTCCATAATACCTCCTTTTAGCCTAAGCGAGACATAAGCAACAAGGCCCCCATTAGGTCGGCCTGCCCTCAAAGCAGTTGCAGGCACATTAAATGACTTTTACCCTTCAAGGAAAAAGGTGATGTCAATGGCCCAGGTCTCCTGCAAGCAAATGATAATAAACCTTTGTATGAAACAATGCCACTCCGGGACTGTGAACTTGCTGGCCAGACCGGCTATATTCCAGAAAATAAAGTTGCAAGAGTTGATGTCCTTGGAGTGGCTACTAGAATTGCATTGGGCCAGCTGATGCATGATGTCCAATCGTGGAAATGGGACCTTGGGGGACCTTGACTCTGGCCCGTCAAGTCAATTGCAGTTGTCAAGAAGCCTCATCGGGGCCAATCCATTAAAGAGCGGAACAGGTGAGGGAGCCTGAGGCCATTCCTGGAAGGCCAAGCAAGATGGTCTCCTGGGGTGCAGAGGACTTGAGCTTTGGAGCAGGGGTGGAGGTCTGTAGAAATAGCCCAGAGGAAGGCCATGATGGAGGAGACAAGGCCCATGCTGTTACGAAGGCAGGCTGCATGGAGAATTCTCTCTGCCAAGTGTGGCCGGTTAAAGTTGATTATTACACAATTACCACTGCTATGCCTTTTAGATCCTCCTATCCAAGCCACCCTCCTGACCGTGATTATATGCCTCTCCACTCTAAAGCCCAAAGTTGTATTACTGTTCAGCCAATGAAGGACTTTGTTTTTTAACTGATAGAATTAGGTTGTTTATTTGATGAAGATCTTTGCTATTCACGAGTGCCCAAAAGTACAAGAACATTGCAAAGAAGTTGAGAAAGACGGTGTAAAAGATTGAGTAACATCGTCATTAAGTTGTATGCCAACTACTCCAGTGCACTCGTACTGCACATCAGCTAGAGTGGTAAAAGTGAGTATGGCTGGAAGAAATGATGGGGCGCCCAGCCCTAATGGTATCCCACAAGCTATATATAAGCTCAATCTGAACATGTGGGCTAGCCCACTAACGGCATTGTTCAATGAGGTGGAGTCTACAGGAACAATCCCCAGTTACTGGAGGGGGTCAAGAAGAAACCCAATGTTTAGGGGGATGGCTCGAGCTAATCCGGCGAATTATAGATTCATTGCACCTTTTAACTCAGAAGCCAAATATTATGACTCACTAATCTTGGAAGACTAAACCGAATGGTCTAATACCAACAACCTAATTCCATTCCACCGGACAGGGTTTCCAGAAAGGTTATGTTACCACTAGCAACATGTTAGCAGTGACAACCATCACTGAGAAATGTAAATGCTTGAAGATAAAACTGCTTCTATGTTTTATAGATGTAACAGCTGCTTTTGATCAAATTGATAGAGCCCTCTTGTGGGAAAAACGAAAACGGTGGGGCCTCCAAGAAAAACACTACGTGCTATTGAATTATTATACTCCGATACATGGATCTAAATTAAGGTGGCAGTCCGTCTGTCCAGGTGAATACCTATAGCCATAGGTCTTAAACAAGGGTGTGTTCTTGCCCCATATTTATTTAACCTCCTCAACCTGACCAGGTAAATTAACACCCTCCGAGACTAGGTCCATTACCTCTCACACACCTACTGTATGCTGAGTCATACTAGAGTGGGTCTTCAAAGATCATTCGAAGAACTTGCAGACTTTGCCAAGGTCAATACATTAGAAATAAATGCAACCAAGACAAAAACAATGTCTATATTGAATAGATTTAGCCCCCCTCTCAAAATTCATCTGGGAGATGTAAGTATATTAGATGTCAACAACTAAAAAATACTTGGGGCTGTACTTTAATAAGAAATTTACTTTCCAAACACAGAAGCAGAATATGGTGAGAAAAAACAACACATTTACTTACACTTATTGTACTTTTACCCAGAAATTGGATTGCCCTTCCTTTCAGCTACTGCTAGCTGTCATCACTGCGAAAGTGCTTCCAACGCTGGCTTATGCAAGCACTGTAATGCATGGCAACAACGCTCTGATTTTGGATAATCTCCAGAACAGCTCACCAGCACAAATTGGTCTGGAATTTGGGCTAACACAACAGATTATAGCAAGAAGATACCACACTTTTAAAGCTTGGGATAAAATACAGATCAATCAAACTAGCCCTTTGGCCAGTGCTCTATGGCAGTCAATGAGAAATGATGCAGATTCTAACTACAGCAATTATTTGTTGTTGTCCCTGGAAAATACAAATACAACTGAGTTATGGGACTTAAATCTACCGCATCTGACCTTTTGATGTGCCATTAATAAAGAAGTCAAAATGCACTCTCTCATAGCCGACAAATAAAAAAATTCTGCTCTGTCACATGCTTGCATGGTAATACAAATGTGGACAACTTATCCAGCATATTTAAAGATGAAACAACTGGCTATCCGGCTTGGTGTGTTGCCTTCCCTGGCTGACAAACATGTATGGAGAAATAAAGGATCAAAACCATGCAGACTATGTGGCGCCCTAAAGGAAGAGATTATACACTTGGTCTGCTTATGTCCGGCTTTAAAGGGAGTCCACATTCTATTGCTTAAGCACATCTTCAATGATTGGGGGATTCGATCCTTTCGAATTACTATAATGAAGTGTTTAAATCCCACTGACCCCCAGATCAATTGTAAATTCTTGAAATGTTTGTCACTGCAGGACAACAGATCACTTTGAGCATAGCACAAACAGTGGACTAACCTGGGTGAAATTAGTGGGCCAAAGTAATCGACGACCAAATGAACTCCAGGACTGAGAGATCTATTTTTTTTAAGGATTTTGTTTTAAGAGGCTTCAGATATGTTAATGTATACCTGGGTTTGTAGCTTTTTGTATAAACAGAATATATCAATTATACTTGGACATACATAACAGCACTTTAAAACCTTTTAGTAGACTGAGAGGTGATAAATATTACAAAGCACTTCTATTTTAAATTTTAGCATTTTAAGTAATTATTAGTTTTAGTGTTGCTAGTTGCTGCATGTCAGGTAGTCTTTTTTCCACAATTAGAAAGTAATGCTTGAATGAATTACTCACGTATACTGACATTTTGTGTAGCATGTGGAAATATTGGGTTGTTTTTTTATTAACTTAAAACAATAAAGTATTCCCTTAGTATTGACAACTAAAGAAAGCATGAAAGCAATCATATGATTCCTCTTATTGCTATTAACCTGATGTAGTATCCAATTTGTGTTATCTGAGCAGCTTCTCCTGGGGATGAAGGCAAAATGGGCGAGGTTGACCAATCCAGGCACATCAGCAATTTAGCGTTCACCTTTAATAATGATTTTGCCCTGTAGGAGCTACATAACTATACATTTTTCCTGGATGACTATTATTAGTGTCAGCATGTCAGGGGCCATGGACCCAGGTTCTGAGAAGGAATTAAAAAGTCTATTCACCAGAAGGATGAGACTATGACAAAACACCTTGCAAAACCTGGATGGTTACCCATTGGGCCCAGTGACCCAGTGATAAGGTAACAGAATTGTAGAAGTAGAATTAAAAGACCTGTAAGTGAAATAAAGGAAAATGCTAGGAGAAGTAAGAAGTGACCATAGAGAGAGAAACTAAGAAAGGTATATGTAATTAAAAAAATAGAGACAACATTACGTAGGCATTATGAAGATATAAGCACAACAACATTCACTGAGCACTTAGGGCAAGAAAACAATTACTTAACACGAGGCATAAATGACAATCATGCACGTTTCAAAGTATCCATAGTATCACCTATTGTAGCACCACAGGGTCATCAAATGTTGTGGTCTTGTCTTTATATGTAACCTTGAAGAGACAAGGATGAAGAAGTCCAAACTTGGAGTTGATTAAATGTAGTTGAGGACGAAGATCGAGAAACTTTTTCCGATGGTCATTTTAGCTACAGCTTGAGAAAAGAAGGGACGATGACCTTCCCCCAAAAATTGTTTTTTGGTCTTAACAGCTGACAGGACTTGAAGAAGGTCAGTGTATTGCAGAAAAAGCATGATGACACAATGATGTTTCACAGAAATTTTCGGTCCAAGTCTGTGAACTCTTTGGATGTTGAGAGATGGAGTAGCAGGTAAGTCCAGGAGTTTAAGCAAGAAAGATTGAAAAAAGGCGGCTGGATTGGAGCCTTCAATATTTTCAGGGAGACCATAGAGTCTAAGATTGTTCCTGCAATTTCTGTTTTCCAAGTCCTCCGCCTGCTTTTTGAGGAGAGATAGTTCAGACTCCAAGGATAAAATGAGAGCGCAAGAAGATTGGAGAGACTCCATTCGCTGTTCTACAATGAGTACTCGTGAGTCCAAAGAAGACCATTTATCATTAAAAAAATATAGAGTTTTATTAGTTTCCTCTATGAAGGGTTTCAGAGCTTGGTTCTCGTCAAGAACAATATCCATGGCTGGCGGGGTGGATTTCCCTGGAGAAGAAGGGTCCTTTTTAGGTCTTTAGGTAGTGATTGCGGGTACTTTACTTAAGAACTGCATTTTTGGTATGGTGCCTGAAGAATTATCAAGCAGTGATTTTAGTCGAGGCAGTCAGCTTAAGATTCTTCAGCCTTCCCATAAAAAAGTACAGTGGAATTCAGTGATTGACACTTAACTCTTTAGACCAAAAATATCAAGTCCAAAGATGGCAAACAGAATGAGATTTAACACTTGCTGCAACCTTTAAAAGTTAGAAAATCTCCTTCAAGGGTAGGTGATATGAGAGCAGAAGTCAGATAAAACAGTAAGATGAAAGTTAGGTATTCACCTCATAGAGAAATCAAGTAGGTTATAAAATGGCGGCTGTGCTAAAAAATGACAAAAACGGCTTGAATACATGTCAGGAAAGCCAAAGGAACAGCAACATAGCCTCCAAAATAAGAAAGTCCTTGTGCACACATAAATTAAAAAGCTCAGAGGATAACTTAAGGAGCAGGGGCCGAGGCAAAAGGAAACATTGTGAGGCATAGTACACTCGTTAGGGGATAGACAAAATGGCGGCTGTCAAATCACAGGCCGAATCGCGCCTTCAAAAATATTGTAGAAACGTTATAAACAGCATAAAAAGTTGTTTATAGGCTCACCGCGATATGCAAGTATGGAATTCGGTGCCCATTTCGGTTGAAATAAGGACTTTGCTCCTGAATGAAGATCCTTAAGGTAAACAGCAAGACAAAGCTCTTCAGGTATGGAGCCATCTTGTTTGGGGCACAAGTGTTGTCTATTGAAATGTGTTAGTCGACATTCCAATGATCACTGGGCTCCCAATAGATCTGTTTAAAGGACAGCCCTGGCTTCAGACAATTGCTAGTCCACTACTTGTTCACAAACAGTTGCACCCCTAAAGATATTTCCCCTGTATTTGCACGCTGGAGAATTAGCATTTGTGACATCTGAGAAGCTGGGGCTTGATGAACAGCTTCCAAATATGTGTCCTTCTCTAAATACAAAAACTATTTTCAAAATGAATTTGGCATATTTGGGGTTTTGTTAAAAAAGATTTTTCCAGTCACACTGGGAGCAAATCGTGCACCCCAAGATAGGGATCAATGTCAAAGATAAAACAATTGCATTTAAAATGCCATATTTTGTGCAGTGTAAGTCAGTTGTAACCGTGCTTTGTAATGCTAAACCCAGCAACTCAGGGCCTCATTTACAAGGCCATTAAATTACCAGTGTGTCACATTTTTACAAGGCCACATAAAGTCACCCAGTGTGACTTTTCATGGCCTTGAATATATGGGCCCTTTTCACACATTATTCTGTGTGAAAAGTGCGTTCCATGGGTGTTGCTGTGGGTGTTCCCACACAACATCCATGGAATCTGACACATTTACAGTTTTAAAAAGTTTTGTAAAGCTGGGAATGCATCAGAATTCTATGCCATAGGGAGTGGTGCAACGAGAATAACAAAGAAAGAGGAAAATGCTACCAATTATTGTTTTTGTGCAGAAAGGTGTGCCTTCCTGCACAAAAACAATCATCCCTGTAATGCAAGCATACTTGAAGCATGACGCAAGGGTGCCTGCGCTGGCACATGGCAACCAAATGTGTGTCAGTGCAGGGGAAAGCACATGGATTCATCATATTGTTGTTAATACGATAAATCCCTGTGCTTTTAAAATGATGCAGCTCGACAGAGCAATATGGCTTGAGGCACTGCACTACTTCATTTGTTTGTAGATAAGACCCTAAGTGTTTGAATCTATAATGTGTGCTATACTGTTCTCAAATTAAATTTAAAAAAGATAACATGAGCATAGGTGCTATGATATAAGTAAATGGAGGGAGCTAGTTGCCAACATTTGGAAGAGTGCAGTCTGGTAAAACAATTTTTACTAACTACAGTTAGGAAACAGGTAAAACATAATTCTCATAGCAAAAAGATAATGAAGTAAAATAAAAATAATTAGTTATGGTGTATTCTCGATATTCTACCGTGATTCCTGGATCCCTAGCCCTTTCTGACCTCTCTACATCTACATTCTGGATTTTTTACTTCCTTGGCTCTGACCCGTACTCCATTCCTGGCTTTCCCATGTCCTATCTCAGTTCTGCCTTCCCCTCATTGGTAGTTCCCTGACTTCTTGAACCTGGCTCTCTCCCTGCACTTGTGCTCCTTGCCTGAGCTTCCAGCTATTTCAGTCCTGTGAGTGCACAGTGCAGTGCTTTGCAAATGACTTTGCAGCTATTTCTCCTTGCTCTCTGTGTGATCCTCTTCCTATGTTCCAGGCCTGCCTTTGCTTTCAGTTTTCATTGTTGTTTGATTCAATGTTTCTGTTCTCACATTTTCCCTGTTTGCCTTGAACCAAGATCATGTCTAAACACATCTAGGCCTGTGTTGTACATGCAGATTCCTTGTCTTGTATTCCTGTGTTCCTGCTCTGACAGCATATCCCCGTCCTGTCCTGTCTAACTATCCAAGCCGGCCTCTGCTAGGTTGTGTATTCCTTGTCTGGATTTTGAGTGACAGGGCTGGGGAATTGGAGACAGGATGAGTCAGCCCAGTGGTGAATAGAGAGATCTGCATCTAGATGAGAGGGAGGAGTTGCACCTGGGACCTAAATAGGGCTGTGCCTTCACTCCACAATGCTGGCTCCACCTTCTGTGGTGCGGCTGATGTGTCTGACCTGCACTGTGAAAGGAGAGAAGGAATCATGTCAACAGAGTGCTCCAGGGCTGTGCCTTTCCTCCACAATACTGGCTCCACCTCCTGTGGGGCGTCTGATGTTTCTACCCTGCACTGTGAAAGGAAAAAGTAGTCATGTAAACAGAGTGCTCCAGAACTAGTTTGGACAAAGCAAAGGCCCCTCTGCCCTCAGAGGACAAAGGATTTTTGGGTATAAATATTGGGACCCTGATCCCAAGAAGTTAGATCAATTTTGGACTACAAGAAGAAACCTTTTCTGAGGAGAGGATCCTGAAGAAACTAAGGAGAGACTATACCTAAGCTGAAGTGCTGCTTGGGGGATTGGCCTGCAGTGGTTGCCTGACTGCCAAAGAAAGGAGAGAGGATTTTGTGTGCACTTTATTCAACTTGTGAAGGATCTCTAAGGGCTTGAGAAAAGATCTTGCCTCCTGCGGAAGTCTCAGGGACAACAGCCTTCAACCCCCAGCTCTCCAGAGTTCTTTGGAAGTGCCTGCGGCTGGTTTGCCCTTCTGAGGGACTGTGTGTTGCAAGGAGCTGGAAGTGCGCCTCAAGAGGGAGAAGTGTGTTGCAGCCGCTGCCATTGCATCGTGGATGTTGCCGCTGTAGCTGACGCATTGCACCACATCTCAAGAAACGTCCGGCAACTGAGTAAGGATGTCGCCGCTGTTGCATTGCACTGCATCAAGAGAAGCGTCTCGCATGGTGAAAGAAGCATGTCGCCGTCACAGCCGCTGCATCTCTGAGTAAGGATGTTGCTGCTGTAGCTGTCGCATTGCATCGCATCAGAAGAAGCGCCTCGCATCCACAGAGAAGCTTGCCTCCGTCAGAGCTGTTGTCGCCGCATCACTGAACAAGGGTGTCGCCGCTGCAGTTGTCGCATCGAGCGGAAGCATCTCGCATCGTCGGAGAAGAGTGTTGCCGCCAAAGTCGCTGTCATCGCATCACTGAACAAGGGTGTCGCCGCTGTAGCTGACACATCGAGCCAAGACTTCTCGCAACATCGGAGAAGCGTGCCGCATCAGGAAGAACTTGACGTCTTTATTTCTTTGCACCGGATCTTTGCTGCATTTCCATCATTGCAACACTTTGATTGCCCTGTGTGTCGCATCTTAAGGCACATTGACTCAAAGTGTTGCATTTTAAGAACTAAAGAGAACTAAGCTAAACCTACCTTTTTATGTATAGTATTGTGGATTTTTGTTGTTTGTGGTCTTGTGATAAGTCTATATAAACAATTCTTATTTTTTATATAAAACCTGTGCGGTGTCAATCTGTAGTGTTTTCACTTGATTACTGTAAGTGTTCACAAATGCTTCACCAAGCTACCAATCACGGGTTAATTTAGGAGTGTACCCCCTTACCCTGACTAGAGGCAAGGGTCCCAATTTGTCACAAGTACCTACCTGTGCCAACTAGAGACCCCCAAACATAACATTTCCTTAGATACCCGCTGAGCACGGGCCAAAAACCCAGGTGCCCTCCGTTGCAAAACCAGGTCGTTTTGTGATTGGTAATTTAGGCAGGGCTGTGTCCTGGCCCCCTTCCTGTTTTCGCTCTATACCAACGCGCTGGAGCGGGCAATGCTGGAGGGCTCCCAGGACCTGCCCTGCATGAGAAAAAGACCAATACTCGCTCTACTTTATGCAGACAACGCCGTAATGATAGCTCAAACCCCCCTAGAACTTCAAAAAGCGGTTGATATATGTTACACCTACATGGCCGAGCTAGATCTAAAGGCCAATATTTAAAAAAACTCTTGTTATGACTGCAGGGGTTCGGAAGAAGAAAACACGTAGCATTTTTATAGAACAAGTTAAATTGGAAACCACTACTGCATATCCCTATCTCAGTATTTTAATAGATAACAAGTCTTCCTGGAAGCAGGCAATAGAGGCAAGGAAATTGTCGTTTATTTGGTTTACTACTGCCCTAGTTAATTTTGCCCACAGGCTTGGTAAAAGATCACCCATAGAAATGATACAGATATATCAGGCTAAATGTCTTGGTGTGGCGACATATGGAGCAGGAGTTTGGAGACATGGAAGAGTGTAGGCCCTCCAAAAGGTGGAGTATAGTTTTTTAAGGTTCCTTCTAGCGGTTCCACACAGCACCTCTACCTTTAGCTGCCACACGGAACTGGGCCTGCCATATGTTACAGATTTAGTCAAACTCCAACCGCTTCTTCTGTGGCAACGAATATGGTCCACGCCAAAACTTGCGTTCAATAGGGAACTTATAAGTGATTGCCTTGCTCTTGATAATGCACATAAAATAGCTTGGCTGGCATACATTAAAAACTTTTTGTCAGACCTGGGTTTATTAGGGTATTATCACAACCCGCTACAGATTACTGAAATTCCCAGGCATTTTTTTAAGAAACTATGCTTGGCACATATGGCGGACCAACGATTGGCCACGGAGTCCGCTCAAAGTTCAACCCAACATATCTTATTGGTTCAAACTACCTTGAATATCCAGCACTACTTGACCTTTAAATTGAATGGATTTGATAGTTTTGTCCTCATCCTCTTCAGAATGAACATATATTTCATTGACTGCTTACATTCCCTAAGGTCAATGACTGGTCAAATCCACTGCCTCCTTGCCCCTGTAATGGTGTTTTTCCTCAGTAGACATTTCATGTGGTTATGTTTTGTAAATTTTATCAGGAAGCAAGGACACAGTGGGTCATACCAATATTGAAAATGATAGGGCTGCGACAATGTCGCCCAGCTTTTTTGGCAATCCAATACCTGGCAATAGAGTGCTTTGCAAAGAGTGTGGCTAGATTTTTGAAACTCTGCATCAAACATAGACCAAATCTAGAATCAATGAACTGAAGGAATTGTATGTCATATAAACTAGGGTATCCTCTGTCGATCCTTTTCATTTAATTACTATGTTCGATTCAATCTCAAACTTGGACACTTTGTATATTTGCACGTTTGCGACATTAAATGGTCCCTTTAGCAATTGGTAAATTTTAATCATGTTTTACTCTTTTAAACGCATTTATTGCATCATCGATGTAAAATGTTTTTATACAGCTGTTTTTTATTATTGAACTTATATGGTTTTTTTACACTTTAAAAACCGAATAAAGTAGAATTGAATTGAATTGAATTGAATTGATTGGTAATTTTGATGTCTCCACAATACATTTTGGGCCCTTGCCTGGTGCGGGTACTTGACCCACCCACACAAGTGAGATACCATTTTTATCGGGAGACTTTGGAAAATGCGGGGTGGGTGGAAGTTTGTGGACCAACGCAGATTCCAGAACTTTCCATCACAGAAATATAAGGAAAATATATTTTCTATTTACAAAGTTTAAGGTTTGCAAGGGATTCTGGGTAACAGAACCTGGTGGGAGCCACACAAGCCACCCCTTCTTGGATTTGCCTGGGTGTCTAGTTTTAAAAAAATGTATAGGTTTGCTAGGTTTCCCTAGGTGCCGGCAGTGCTAGGGTTCAAAATCTACAGCTAGGCACTTTGCAGAAAGTGGTCAGTTTTCACAGTAAAAATGTGGTATCCACGTTATGTTTTGGGCCATTTCTTGTAGCGGGCACTAGGTCTACCCGCACAAATGAGGTACCATTTTTACCTGAAGGCTTTGAGAAATGTGGGGTGGGTGGATTTTTGTGGATCCCAGCAGATTCCAGAACTTTCCACCACAGAAATGTGAGGAAAATGTGTTTTTTTTACAAAGTTTGAGGTTTGCAGGGGATTCTGGGTAACAGAAACTGGTGAGAGCTAGACAAGTCACCACATCCTGGATTTCTCTTGGTGTCTACGTTTCACAAATATATACGTTTGCTGGGTTTCCCTAGGTTCCGGCAGTTCTAGGGTTCAAATCTAGAGCTAGGCACTTTGCAGAAAAAGGTCAGATTGCACTGTAAAAATGTGGTATGTCAACGTTGCATTTTGGGCTCTTTCTTGTCGCGGGCATTAAGCCTACCCACACAAGTGAGGTTTTTTTTTTATCGAAAGACTTTGGGGAATGCCTAGTGGGTGGAATTTTGTGGATCCACGCAGATTTCAGAACTTTGCATCACAGAAATGTGTGGCAAATGTGTTTTGTTTTACAAAGTTTGAGGTTTGCAAAGGTTTCTGGGTAACAGAACCCGGTGAGAGCCAGACAAGTCACCCCATCCTGGATTCCCCTGGGTGTCTAGTTTTAAAAAATATAAAGGTTTGATAAGTTTACCTAGGTGCCGACAGAGCTAGGGTTCAAAATCTACAGCTAGTCACTTTGCAAAAAAAGGGTCCATTTTCACAGTAAAACTATGGTGTGTCCCCATTGCATTTTGGGCCGTTTCCTGTCACTGGCACTAGGCCTACCCACATAAGTAATGTACCATCTTTATCCGAAGACTTTGGGGAATGCAGGGTGAGTGGAATTTTGTGGATCCATGCAGATTCTAGAATTTTCCATCACAGAAATGTGAGGAAAATGTTGTTTTCTTTTTTACAACGTTTGAGGTTTGCAAGGGATTCTGGGTAACAGAACCTGGTGAGAGCCAGGCAGGTCACCCCATTCTGAATTCCCCTGGGTGTCTGATTTTTCAAAAATGCATAGGTTTGCTAGGTTTTTCTAGATGTTGGCAGAGCTAGGGTTTAAAATCTACAGCTAAGCACTTTACAAGAAAAGTGTCAATTTTCATTGCAAAAATGTGGTATGTCTGCGTTGCGTTTTGGGCCATTTCCATTTGAGGACTCTAGAGCTACCTACACAAGTTTTGCCCATTATGAGTTACAAAGTCGTATCGGTGGTGGACTGCCTGCTGCACCCAGTTGTTCCCTGGCATGGCTCAGGAGCACCACAGTGCATTATGCTGAGCAAGGACTGGCGCAGTCCCGCTCAGCATATTTTGGGTTCTTGCACCACCAGCCTTTTCATGGCGGAACCCCGCCATGAAGAAGCCAGCGGTGCAAGAACAAGGTAGGGCCCCATAGGGCAAGCCATTCACCGTTCATGCCATGCTGGGACTTTTTGGTTGTTCCCATTGCGGTGCCTGTTTTCAAGGCACTGCCATGGGAACAGACAAAGGACCGCCGACCTTATTATGAGTTGCACATTTTCAAGTCATAAATACGGTTGGTGGTGTTTGGGCGGCTTTGGCGCATCGGGGGCAGCATAGCGCCGGCGCTGCTGCACCAAACTCGTACTCAGTCCCTAAGTTGTTACTTGGTCCATTTTATCAGGGGATAGAATGTGGTTAAAAAATTAATTGTACATCAATTGCTGCTACTCTTCTGCAGACACTGTTTTGTCTATGTAACAGGACATTCCTAACTGCTGTAATGTTTTATAAAACCAATTCTGCTTTACTGGTAATCTATTGATCATGTGAAGAATCAAGAGCATAATTATTTCAAATGATTTATAATTGTACTCCTGTTCGCCAATTTTGGTTTCAGAATTGAAAATGAATTAATGATGCTATAAATAATAGCGTTCCTTTGTTGCATTCCAATATCATTCTAGGCAGTGGGGCAGGAAATTATAAGAAGCTAGCAAGGAGAAGTAGATTAATATATATACTTATGGTGTTAGCTATACCGCAAGGTGCATCTAACTTGAAAGGTTCCAAAAAAGAGTGAAATGGTATATGTTACACCATTAGAATTAATTTAGCTAATTTGTCACCACTGAACTTGAGCCTATTAAGATGTAAGATTTAGACTCTTTTACACTTTTTCTGTCCAGACCTAAAACAGCAAGTTTCTAATCCATTGTAAATATGGAGGTCCACAAATCTTCTTCATTATACTCTGTTGCTTCACATGTTATGCATAGCTTCGGAAGGAAGTCTCTGTTATTTAACACCACATTCTACAATTTTGAAATTCATCGCTTTGACTACCTACAATTGATAACAAAACTCATTATGTTTGGCTCCCCAATACTCCTTCGCCTCAGCCCAGTAAGTATAAGCATTGGTAAATCATTTTGTAGGCCATACATAAATAAAAAAATATTGATGGTAACTATGAGTTATGGAAATGTTTTCCACAATCCACAATACAGTATTCAAAAATATGACTTTCAAATGGTAGAAATGTGGATGGTAAATGCAACACTTTCCTCTCAAAGTACCTTGGATGCATAACGCAATATAAACAAAAGGGGCGCAGGGAAGGCGATGCATCAGTTCTTTGCTAAGGGGGAGGCAATGCACCTGTTTCTTACTGGAGAGCAGGGGATGCGTCTGTTTCTTACTGGGTCGCGGTTACGCTGCGACAAGATGGTGCTTCGATGCGATGCGACAATCCACTGCGATGCGACAAGATGGCGTCTTTGATGCAATGCGACAACTTGGATATGATGCGTGCATGCCCAACAGCCTGTTTGGCTCCCCAATCCTCCTTCGCCTCAGCCCAGTAAGTATAAGCATTGGTAAATCATTTTGTAGGCCATACATAAATAAAAAAATATTGATGGTAACTATGAGTTATGGAAATGTTTTCCCCAGTTCCAAGTAACATCATTGACAACTTGAGCGTCATCTATTTGATGTTTGTTAGAAATGGGGGTCTCTAGTTGGCAATGGTTTACACCTTTGTCCAAATAGGGACCCTTGTTTTTAGTCAGAAAAAGGGGGCTACACTCCTAAAATAGCCCCTGCTCACCCCCTTGGTAGCTGGGCACTAGCAGACAGACTTGTCTCAGAGGCAGTGTGTAAAGCATTTGTGAACACATACAGTAATACCGTGAAAACACTACAAATGGACATTGCAGCAGTTTAGAAAAATAAGTAATCTTTATCTAGATTCAACACAAGACCAAACAACATGAATCCACAATACAGTATTCAAAAATATGACTTTCAAATGGTAGAAATGTGGATGGTAAATGCAACACTTTCCTCTCAAAGTACCTTGGATGCATAACGCAATATAAACAAAAGGGGCGCAGGGAAGGCGATGCATCAGTTCTTTGCTAAGGGGGAGGCAATGCACCTGTTTCTTACTGGAGAGCAGGGGATGCGTCTGTTTCTTACTGGGTCGCGGTTACGCTGCGACAAGATGGTGCTTCGATGCGATGCGACAATCCACTGCGATGCGACAAGATGGCGTCTTTGATGCAATGCGACAACTTGGATATGATGCGTGCATGCCCAACAGCCGTGCGGCGAAATTGGTAATTTCTAGAGCCGCGACAGGCCCTGCGATATGCTTCTCTGGTAATGCAACGGCAACCTCTGCAGCAGCGTCATGCTTCTCCAGCGATGCAACACACTTCTTCGGTGATGCATCGGCAAACAGCTGCTGCGGCGGCGCGCTTCTTTAGCAATGTAACAGCAACAGCTGCGGCAGCACGCTTCTTCCTCATTTAGGCGTGCTTCCAGCTTCCAGTGACACACCGTCTCTAGAGGGCCTAAAACAACAGCAGGCACCTCTCTACAGGTAGAGTTCCCAGCAAGGAAATTCAGGGGTGCAGGTGGTGAAGTCGTTGTGTCCCTGAGACTTCAGAACAGGAGGCAAGCTCAGCTTCAAGCCCTTGGAGATCTTACTCAAGATGATAAAGTACACACAAAGTTCGTTTTCTCCTTTCCTTGGCAATAAGTAACCACTGCAGGCCAACCCCAAACAGTAACCAGTGCATGTAGGCTCAGGCTAGTGAAAGCAAATCTCCTCCCCCTATTCTCTGTTCAACCCAGGTCCTTTTAAGCCCAGCCCTCTCTAGCCCCCTGTCACTCACAAACCAGACATGTAATACACAAACCTAGCAGAGGCATACTGGATGGTTAGGCAAGAAAATACCTACTTTCTAAAGGTAGTATTTTCAAACACAAAATGAAAAATCGCCCACAATAAAAGATGTATTTTAACATTCTGAGTTCAGGCATTCTAAACTCGTTTTCTAACTTGTTCCCTGGGTCACTTAGGATTGTAAGATGTTATAATCAAACTGCCCATTCTGGCCTATGGGAACAGGTAGCCCTGCAATAGTGAAAATCGAAATTGGCTGTAATTCAGTATCAGGACATGTGACACACACCATGTCCTACCTTTCACATACAATGCACCCTGTCCATAGGTGTACCATGGGCCTAACTTAGGGGTGACTAACATGTGGAAAAGGGAAGGTTTAGGAACTGGGACGTGAGTGCACTTGTCAAGGCGACATGTCAGTCCAGACTGCACACCGGCTCTGCAATGGGAGGCCTTAGCCATATTTTACAAGCTGCTTCTGTGGGGGCGGGGGGGGCACAATCAGTGCTGCAAGCACCCCAGCAGTATTTGATTTACAGGCCCTGGGCACTCATGGTGCACTGTACTGAGTTCTGTTTTATGTTACTCAGGGTTCCTCAGTGAAAAACATTCCCTTATTTCACTGCTACCCATTTATAGTTCTATATGTTATGCATAGCTCTCATTACGGCCCTCTTGTATGAATGCTAGATTCTAAATCTTGTAATACACTGTTATGATATATCAATGACATTTAACCAAAGTCATTACCCACTGTTGCAATGCCATAGAGAGGTTCCAGGCTGCTTTTGAAGAGCTCTCACAGATCCTGTCAGTGCAGCTCTGGGAGAGCAGAGATCACTTCAGGAGGAAAGGGAAGAAGAAGTGGGAAGAAGGCACAGAAGGTGGTGTGGGAGGGTAGCAGGAAGCCAGTTTTTGTGCGGTGGTACAGAAAAACCATGTTATGCATGGATCCCACATTACAACTCTGTCCCTGCATGTAAGTTGACAGCAGTAGCTGATGATTTGGGTGGGCCATACTTAACATTAAATTACAGATTGATAACAGTGAATAACAGGGTTGTTTTTCAACTTGGGGTTTTGACTGACATCATAGACAGCTTGAGTTTCATGCCTGTTGTCTCTTTGATGTGCAACTACTCACCCATGAGAGCCTCAAGGCGCTGGTGGGAGGTGGGGAGCAGATCCGTCTAAGTTCTGGGGCCATTCAAAGAGCCAGGTCTTGAGTTCCTTCCTGAACTGGGGTAGCGTGGGAGATAGTCTGAGGTGGAGGGGTAGGGTGTTCCAGGTCTTGGCAGCAAGGAAGGAGAAGGACTTTCCTCTGGTTATGGTCTTGCAGATCAGTGGGATGGTGGCCAGCACGAGCTGGGAGGAGCGGAGGTTTCTTTTGGGTGCTTGGAAGGAGAGGTGGCTGTTCAAGTAGGCTTATCCAGCATTGTGGATGGCCTTATAAGGGTGGGTGAGGAGTTTGATGGTTATTCTTCTGTCTGCCAGGGGCCAGTGTTGTTCGCAGAGCTGTTGAGTGATAAGGCTGCACCGGGGGAGGTCAAGGACAAGTCTGGCTGTGGCTTTCTGGACATTCTGGAGCTTGCAGAGGTTTTTCTGGGTAACACTGGTGTTGAGTGTGTTGCCGTAGTCAAGTCTGCTGCGGATGAGTGCGTGAGTGACAGTCTTTCTGAATTAGGTGGGGATCCATCTGAGGGTCTTTGACAGAAGGCGGAAGGTATTGAAACAGGCCGAGGATACTGAGTTGATCTGGCAGTCCATAGTGAATGATGCTTCTAAAATGATGCTGAGTTTTCATGTGTGGTCCATCAGAGTGGGGAGAGTGCCAAGTGTAGGGGGTGGACCCAAGGATGAGGACTTCTGTTTTGTCTGAGTGGAGCTTAAGGCAGCTGTTCTTCATCCAGGTGGCAAAGGCTTTCATCCCTTCTTGGCAGTTATTCCTGGTGACATTGGGTTCATTGGTGAGGGAGAGGATCAGCTGTGTGCCATCGGAGTAGGAGACGATGTTGAGTCCATTGTTCCTGACGAGGGTCGTGAGGGGGCCCATGTAGACTTTTGGTTGTTGGCAACTTTTAAATGACTTTGGCTGGGAAGAGGAGCAGGAAGATGGGCCTGAAGTTCTTAAGATCTGTTGGGTCCGCAGAGGGTTTCTTCAGGAGTGGGTTGATTTTGGCGTGTCTCCAGTCATCAGGGAAGGAGGCGGTCTTGAGGGAGCAATTGATGGTTTGGCGTTGCTTGGGTGCGATGGCGGCTCTGTAGAAGTAGTGATGCATGCAGGGGTCCAATGGTGCTCCAGAGTGGATAAAAAAAAAAAAAAAATCAAAAGAGACTTTATTTCGGTTAATATTTCAAACCATAAAAAGTACATCCATTAAAAACTTTTTTCATATTACACATCAAACATTATAAAAACAATATAC
The DNA here is from genome assembly GCF_964263255.1 of Lissotriton vulgaris. NCBI lineage: Eukaryota > Metazoa > Chordata > Amphibia > Caudata > Salamandridae > Lissotriton > Lissotriton vulgaris. The sequence continues at coordinate 395,289,319 of NC_141693.1, forward strand.
ACAGATATCAAAAATTCATCATGGTAGTTAAGAACCTAGGTCAAGGCAGGTTCTTATTCTTAGTGCAGTTTTTAGAAATGACAAGATGTGGAGTACACAGTCCTGGTGCAAAAGCTGCAAATAAATAAGGGCAGGTCTAATTTGTTTAAATTCCAGTGTTCTCAGCAAATCAACAAGAAAGTGGCGTCTCGGATAATCATAAAACCTACATAAAAATATAAAATGTAGCATGTCCTGAGGAGACCTCCCGTCGCAGCCACAGGGAGCTACATGTTTGCTAAAAATGTCTGATTTGGGTCTTATTAAAAGCTGCTGAAATATATTAAATCTGAACCTAGTCAGCAAAAATTTTTCATATGAACTAAAGGCGCATGCCAGGTATGGCTCCATTCCACCACACGACTTTAGCATAATAAACTTTCTGACACTCGGTTTCAGCATTTCCGTACTTTCTCTATCCGCTAATTTGTGCTTAAGAAAGGCTCCTTTAACCGCTGTTAAGTCCTCCTTCACGATGCCACTCGGATGTGAAAACAAATTAGCGCACCCCAGCATTTCAAAGCAAGATTTCAAATATTTTAGCCAGGGGAAGCGCATACAGTTATCCTGGGAAGTTACATCCCTTACAATCTGATGGGTGAGTGGTATCTCTTTGTTAAGCCACAATGAAACCCAGCAGATCAATGGCTTCAGTGCTAGGTTGTCACATAAAAACGGTGTCCCTAGCTCCTCATGCACGACAAGGTTCGGGGTACTAGCAGGGACACATAATAATCGTTTAAAGAAAGTGTTTTCAGTGACCTGTAGTTGAGTATTGGGCACATAGCCCCACAGTTCACTGCCGTAAGCCGCCGTGGCTACAGACTTGGCATTATATAACTTAATCATTGCGGCTATTGGTTTCTTTCCTATCTTTTTCGCTAGATTAAGTATGCTTCCATTAACCCTCAGCATGTCATTCTTCTTCTTCACCAGATGAGGGGCCCAACATAACTTCGAATCAAATAGCACACCCAGATAAGAAAAAGTCTCTGTTACCGGGATAGGACTATCATCAAGCTTAAATACATAAGTCTTTCTTGGGCGTTGGCCAACCTGCATTACGTAAGACTTGGAATTGTTAACCATAAGATCCCTGTCAGACATAAAGACATTAAAAGCAGTTAAAAGTGCCTGAAGCCCCTTCTCCGTACGTGAAATTAAAACCGCGTCATCCGCGTATAACAGCACGGGGATGCCCCTTCTACCTATTCTGGGGCAGTCAGCCTGTATAGATTGTAGTGCTGCATCCAGATCATTAATATAAAAATTAAAAAGAAAAGGGGCAAGAATACATCCCTGACGTACTCCTTTTTTTATCATAAACTTATCAGTGGTGGCCCCATTAGATGAATATCTAACATTAGCACTGGTTTGTTGGTGCATATCCTCCAGGAAATCAACAATCCCAGTGTCGACTCTCCTCGCCCTCATGAACTGCCACAGCCTCCCCCTGTTGACACAGTCGAAGGCTGATGACAGATCCATGAAGGCGAGGTGGATCGTGCCCTTCTGGGCTACCGTATATTTACTGAGAATAAGAAATAAATTAAGACACTGGGTTATCGTGGATCTGCCCTCACAAAATCCATATTGAGATATGGACATAACATTATTTGCAGTTGCCCAGCTAGTGATTCTCTTCAACAGAACTCTCCCGATAACTTTAACCTTGGAATCAATTAGGGAGATTGGCCGGTAGCACAATGGGCTACCCCTATCTCCCTTTTTGAATACCGGGACAATGGTTGACACCCCCCAGGACACTGGACATCCTACCACAATGGCAGCATTGAAAACCGCCAGTAAGATAGGAGCCCAAAAATGTGGTCTGGACTTAAATAAGTCAGGTGGGATGCCATCTGGGCCGGGCGCTTTGTTTGATGTTAAACCTTCTATAGCTTCCAGTACTTCGCTACACTCAAAACTGTGTACTCCATTAGGGTCACTGGGAAAGCTAGCATTAATAACAGGGTCGGCCGAAAAATACAGTGATTCAAAGTGCCGGAACCAGTCCTCTTTCAATATACAGCACTCCAACCCGTCCCCAGGTTGTTCTGACAGGAATGGTTTTTTAACTAACTACCAAAATGTCATGCTATTGTTTAGGGTCTCTGGGTCCAACAGTTCATTCCAGGCCTCCACACGCAAAGTCTCCTTGTGTGTTTTAATGGTGGACTTATATGCTTTGCGGCAGTGTCGGATATTTTCATGTATCCGCGGTACCTCTGCCAATGCTGCTTTCAAATTACGGGCTGGATACTTTTTATGGTCTTTAGGGAATTGTCCGTAGTGCGTGGGGTCCAACTGAGCAGGGTCTGTAGGGGGGAGTCATTTGAGGAGCTTGCTGGTGCGGTGAGGATGTCCTGGTTGTCGATGTTGTCATAGATTGTCTTGATCTTGTGGTGGAAGAAGGTGCCAAGTCTGTTGCAGAGGTATTGTGTAGGTTGGACATCAGTGCTTTTGCTGTTGGGTTTGGCGATGATGGTGAAGAGTTCTTTGCTGTTGTGTGCGTTAATGTTGACTCTATCTTGGAAGGCCTTCTTTCTTGTGTTTTTAATGAGTGGGTGTTGTGCATTGGCGGCTGCTTTGAAGGCGGTGGCAGCTTCCTGGGTTTTGTTGTTCCTCTATGTCTTTTCGAGTAGTCTGCAGGAGCGTCTGGATTCTTGGAGGGCAGGCATACACCAGCTTGCTTTCTTGATGTGTTTATCTGTGGCTTTCATGAGGGGGGCCATGGTGTCGCTACAGTTTGCGATCCATTGGTGAAGGTTGCGTGCTGCAGTGTTGGCATCAGAGGTTAATGGTGGTGAGGTTCTGTTGAAGAGGGTGGTGAGCTGGTCATCTGTGACCTTGTTCTAGCTTCTGCAGGGGAAACGGTGGGGGTGCTTGGGTGTGGTTGGTTTGTTGAAGGAGATGTAGATATCATGGTGGTCTGTCCATAAAAGTTCTGTGATGTGGCTGTATGAGATGCTGTTTCCTATGGCGAAGACGGGGTCAAGTGTGTGCCCTGCTGTGAGCGTTGGGCAGTGACTAGCCGTTTCAGTCCTACATTGGTGACGTACTCTAGGAAGGAGGAGGTGTTAAGAACGCTGTGGTTGTCCAGGTGGAAGTTGAGGTAACAGAGTAGGATGTAGTCTGTGGATGTGAGAGCCTGAGGTTTGATGAGGTTGATGATGGCATCGGTGAATGGGGCGATGGGGAAGGTGGTCTGTAGATAAGGGTGCCACAGAGGGTGGTTTCCGGTTTGGCCTGGATCTGGAAGTGTAGATGCTCCATCTGGGTTGTGGGGTCATCTGGGTGGGTGGGTGGGCAGGCGGCGGGTGCTTTCGTGGATGATGGTGATGCCTCCCCCTAGCCGGTTGGGGCGTTTTTTGCAGATTATCTGGTAGTCATCGGGAATGGCGGTGGCAATGTCTGGTGCTGAGCTGGCATTCGTCCAGGTTTCCGTAAGGAGGGCGACATCAGGTGAGGCGGTATCGAGGAAGTCTGAGATCTCTGTGGCGTGTTGGTAGAAGGATGGTACATTGTGAAGGATGCAGTTGAGTGGTTTTGGTGCGGTGAGGAGCTGGGGTATTGAGATGGGTGAAGGAGCTGTGGCAGTGAAAGCAGGAGAGAGGGTTGTGGGTGTTGCTCAGCGTCGAGAGCTGGCAATTGTTGTTTTGTCCGGAGTTGAGATTGTTGAGCCTGCTGGCGTCATAGCGGAGGCAGTTAAGTTGGCTATGGTTCCTGGCACTGGGTGCGGTTGGGGCGCAGACAGGCTTTCCTTTGACGCATCTCCAGCCGCCTTTAAGCTGGGTGAGGGGGGAGGTCGGTCAGCTGGAAAGCAGGAAGCTGGAAGCAGGGAGGGGAATGGTGCAAGTGAGGGGGAGGGGCAGCGGGGGGCAGCAGCGGCGGAAAGGCCAAAGGAGGCACGGGGAAAAAAGAAAAGGGGGCACAGAAAAAGGGAACAGTAAAAAAGATTACCCATCTGTAATTCTCTATAGTGATAATAAGCTTTAAACAGCTGTCATAATTCTACTTTGCATTTTTGTTGAAATATTTACTAATAAATGTTTCTGTGTTTTTTATTTAAGGGTATTGTAAGATAACACTTTCTTTTTGATTCTTTTCTTTTCTTTCCATTTCTTCTTCTTTTGTTTTTTGAATTTCCTTTTCCTTTGTCTCCCTGTTCTATTAAATAAAATGCCCATGTATACATCTCCCAGCTGTTTTAACTATAGACTATATTTTTTCAGTATTAATTTATGTATGTCGTGGGTTGACAGTAGTTTGTAAGTCTTTCACAACATTTTATTCTTTTACTTCATATAGTTCTGTTTTAATTATTTGTTAAGAACCACCTACATATGTTGCATGCTCAGGAGACTTACTGCACTGGCCCCAATAAGACTGCTTACATTGCCTTTGAACAGGTTGCTCCTGGAGGATGCTTCCAGTCTCAATGCTCTGGCCATGATATAACTGGTGCTTGCTGCCAGCTGATCAATAACAATAGGTTAGGAGTTTTTTTCTCTGAAGCCAAGCATGGGAGTCTGCATAACAGCCTGGCTGGTAATTTCATGCACTTCATCATGAGTGGGAATTTCCTCTTTCCTCTGTCCCTGAGGGTGAGAGATTTGTGGGTAGTGTGATGATGGAGAACAAAATCGGTGGGAGTATCTTAACAAATTTTGCACCTACATGCATAGCCCTAAGGAAGGTGCCCACATCAGAAAGTAACAGGTGTTCTGAATGCTGTCTCTGTTTGCACCTTTACGTATCCCTACTCTTCTCACTCATATCCCCCTTTCTGTGCAGACCCAGAAGACCAGGTTGTAGGGTCTCTGGTTGTTCTCTATGCCCATTTCCGACATTTTGGATCCAACTCTGGCAGGAGCCACTACAGTACCAGTAGGATCCCTGATTGTCTGAGGCTCATCTAGAGCTAATTCACATACCATGTGAGTATAAGAAAATAAGCCTGCAATCACCAGAGATTGTCACACTGTGGGCATTGTAGGATGCTGATTCCCATGGTACCAGGTACATGGAAAGATGCCATTGGATTTGCCCAGCTCCTTCAACCCTCAAAATCTCCAATTGTTTCATCCAGTCTGAGTGTCTGGTAAGTCTGGAACAAACCTCTATTAGGTTTACTAGGTTTAGCCAGAATGTCCGCTCAGCTTCTAATTTTAGGGAAGCTCTGAGCACCAGCATTTATTATTTATTTTAGTGTTTTATATAGCGCGAACTTGACCCCTGAGGGTATCAGAGCACTTTACACGGTTTACAGAGGTGAACAAACAAAAAGTCTAAAGTACAGAAAATATACAAAATTGTTGGTGAGGGGCAGGGGTGCTGGGAACATAGGGGAAAAAAGGGGACACAAGTGTATGATTACAGTTATAGTTAGAATCAGTAAAAACAAAAGCCCCACATTTTCTTGAATGGGTGAATTGGTGATCTGAGAAAGAAGAGATAGTCTTCGATTCGTCAGGCATAGTGTGGTGGTTGAGAGCAGACCTTAGATGAGGAATTTACCCATGAGGAAAGTTTTGGCCTACTTCTTGAAACGTGCTAGAGAAGGGGTTCTTCTGATAGCGGGTGGGAAAGAGTTCCAAATTCTTGGTGCTGCCCCGGAGAATGCCCTATAGTAGGTTCTTTTTTTCTAAAAACGAGCAGGTTGGAGCAAGAGGTTTCTAACTCTACCAGGAGCAGGACTCAGTTGCTTTACTTGTATAAGACTTAAAAATAGGCTCTAAGACTAAAGAATAAAGCATTTATCTGCTGTGACCTGTGGGTAGAAAGACAAGTGTGATGAAAACAGTCCCAAAATCATCTCAAGAAAGAGCTGCTTTGATTTCTACGGTGGGAACTTGCTGCCTGTTTTGAGGAGCCTGCCCAAAAACCGATTACTGCTGCTATTTAAAACCTTATGATAGACACACCACACTTCACCACATCTCACATCAATGTCTCTCTCAGAGGCTTACATCATCTGGGGCAGAACCAGCCATGCTATACCTGAGAATGAAACGAATTGAGGAGGGAGAGTTCCAGAGCCTTCAAGGGAATAAGGAGCTTTTGATAGAATTTCTGTAGAATGCTGTTTCTCATGTTGCCTCGTCCCATTTGTTTTTGTGACTGAGCATACCCAGATCCACTCACATTCTACCTCCTGCCAACCACCACTGTCAATTTGATTGCAGGGGTCATATCTGCTTCTACCCCTGCAGCCAGACTATCCACACATTGTTTTAAATATGACTGTACTGTTACTCTATCACCAAATAATTAGCTGTTTATGTTCTCTGAGACTGCAGACATCAAAGCCCCTTAACTGGACATGTCCATCTGGCTCTACTAGCCCCCTATTCTGGCACTGTTTTGTAAGCAAGCACCCGGCACCTGACTTTGACTACAGAGTCATACAAGATTGATTGGCATTGCTACACAGTGCCCTAACAACTTCTGAGACAAGATAATAGTACAGAACATTCTATAATGTGCAGACAATTCAGGCACGCAGCCCTTCAGCCATATATGTAATAGAAAGAGACAGGTGCACAGTGCACATTGAGATTAAGTTGCATACACTTAACTGGGACACTAGCTCATGGCTTACCAAAGTTTAGGACTGGTAAATAGAACTCCCTTTTCTTTTCACAAGTCACTGCACCCACTTGGAGTTCAGCTACTCTGTGAAGCAGAAAGGGGCAAAGCCAATACTCACAAACTGACAGGTGGAGGGCTAGCACTTGTGTGAATGTCCTGCCCTGTATTTCTAAGATGGAGGCGTGCAATGTTCTGTATTCTTTTTTCCCAGTCGTTTTTGGCCAGGCTCATGTGATTTTCTGTCATTTCCTTTGAGCATTAGTACACTATTTAAGAATGGCCTTTTCTTCTTTTCCCTACGTCGGAACACAGAAGCAGCATTTTCTGGCAGGTTCGATACCCTTTCAGCCTTGCATTTTTGTCCCAGATTTGCTTCCCTTGGAGAACTGGATCAATCTTCATGCTGGGTCCATCTGCAACTTCCCTCTTTGTTGCCTCTCAGGATCATCGGTCTTGAGGTTCAAACTTCTTGGAGATTTCTATGCCACTGGATTTTCTTTCAATGTGCAATCCTTCCTGTGCACACCTGCCTTCCACACAAAATTCACATTGTGGGGACGCATACTGACTTCAAGAAAGAATCGCTCTTACCTGGGACAAACAAAAACCAGGATATAAGAACGGACATCCACGACCAGCCCATTACAGCCAAAAGCTTACACTTTCCCAAATGGACAAATATACAAGTAATTCACACAATTGTATGATACTTGTACTGGCATGGGTTAAAAACCAACTGTGTGGACCTTTTTTAGAAAGTAAACCCTCTGCTTGAAAATTACTAGCGCCATACAACAACCTGTACAAGACTCGTGTGGGTAAACCCCACACTGAGTCTAAAGCCGAGGCAGATTGAGGACTATCCACTATTTCCTAGCGTTGAAACATACCCCAGACACCCAAGGATAGATATCTGTCAGGAACACCATTTTCCAATCAACTTACATCATGGCTGAAAGCTGAAAGAAGAACTAAAACTCTGATCATTTAGTGCTCTTGATGGGCTTCATAATTACAGCAGTGAAATGGCACAATGGGTAGCAAAGGGCAATTCGAACCCAGAATACATGTTCTATAGTTATTCTGTACAGCTCAATTCCAAATCTGTGGTGGACACAGGGGGAAGCCCACCAGTCTACTTGGCTTCCAATATGAGCTACCTCAAACCACAAGTAAAATATATCAAGATAGCCCGCAAAGCAATGTATACTCTCTCAAAATGTCCTTCATGGATAAGTCAACAGGAATAATGATGACACTGCTGGAAACCATAGGGATACCACCCTGCAGGGCCAGCCTTTCCACGACAGGCTGCACACCCAGATCCACGTCTAATTACCCATCACTGTGTTACCTACTCTTCATTTGGAAGATAATTTAATGTTAACACATTTCCACAAGAAATGTTTTTGCTCATCAAATGTAATGTAGAAATGTTCCGTTAATTTGCTTATGTACCCTTGATTAAGACAAAAATATATTCTCCCACTTGAAATATTTGCTGGCTGGAACCTAAAGAAGAAAAAATAAATCTTGTTTGGCTGTGACTCTTGGATGGATGCACGTTTTATTAAGGACTTCTGCAAACATGTAGACTGGTCACTGAAACACATTTGAAATAGAGAGTACACGTGGCTATTTCAAAATTACCACGGTTTCATTTGGCTGAAATCTAGCAGGTTGGAAAATATTTATCTTGGAGTCATAGCTCTAAGGAAAAGAATTCAAGAGTGATTGTTAAAGGAGTGAGAACAGGAGCCTTTTGGTCTGTTGTCATGGTTGGCGCTCATTCAATATTTATTTTTATCCAGACATTTCTATTTTTAAGGCTCTGTACCTGAAAGCTTTATTCTCATGTAGGAGGAGGGGTTTTGGTCCTTCAAACATCAGATTCTATTTATTTTCTTTTTGAATTTTTTACTTCCTTTGATACCAGCTGGAGTGTGATACTTCTTAGACTCTTGAAAATAAAGAAAAGGGTTTCAGCTTCAGGCCTTGGCTTCAGTAACCCGAGGGACCATTATTTTGAATGCGTCTGACAATCCTGAGAGTGGGTGCATAAGCATTACCTTCAGGCAAATAACTATTATTTGCACCAGAGACTATTTGTCACATCTCTACCATATTAATATTTGGGAATACTTTCGAAAAAAACACTGAAGAGGACAGGCAGTCAAAGGGTTACATTTCTAATAAATCCATTTACTGGAGAACCCTCCTAACACACACAGCAGTTTGTAAATACTCCCAACACTTGGGAGAATTGGGATGATTGACTTTGGTACAATTTACAACTCTTGCATATGAATGTGTTTTACAATGTTTTCCATTTATATATCGGGTGTACGCAGAGTTTCTGAAAAATGAAGATGTTTTGTAGCACACTTTTCTACAATGTGGGCTTTTCAAAATTAGAAAAAGTACTAACTACATGTTAGTGAAGGCATATTGCTTGCAAAACAGTCATACAAAAGAAACATGCATAACAACAGCATGCAATTATGCTTTCCTTCTTTCTAAATCTTACGTATTGCTATACAAAACAGTGCAAGTGATCATTGCCAGTCTTGAGCTCTGGGAACTGAACGAGTTCATTGAAGGCAAACAGGAGAAGAAACGAAACACTTGTGTGTTTTACATGTTGATTTTGGTGTGACCTTCCCAGTCCAATATCGAAGTTTATTTTTCTCTTGAAAATTGCTTTACATGTATAACAAGATTTAGGATTCATTTAGTTTGTGCTGTGGGTCAGCAGCTATACCCCTCACCAAACTCACTGTTGCATCACCCTGTTAAGTGAGGACCAACCACTTGAGACCAGTGGCGGCTCGGTCACCCCACTGCTATTGCAGCAGTGACAAAAAGAAAGAGAAAATGATAATAATAAGACGTTATTATCATTCTCTTTTTCTATGCGGGAGTAGTCGCTGGGCTGGCTTCCTGACGCCAGAGCAGGGAAGGAGTGGTTTGCAATCTTCTAAGTGCACAACAGTTTGGCCAGGCCTTTAGTGTCGTAATTGGCATGGCCGCGTTAGCGATTAGCTGAACCTACACGTTGTCCTCTTTAAACTTGACTATATATGAAAACGCCATTTTGAATGTTACGGCGGCCATCTTAGACCATAAGCGGCCTCGTGGCCGGCGTGCCCTTTAGTCCGTTGTCCGTTCCACTGACCACTTCAGTCTGCCCAGCAACAGGCTATTTTTAGTACTGGTCAAGCCGCACATGCGCAGTTCCAACTGACCAGTGAGCCTTTAGGAATGTGCGCCAAACTGACCAGCGGAGTTGTGCCCCCTCCAATGAGCTGGCAGTATTCCAAAACATGACCATATATGTCCTTAAAATGTGTTCTAACTTGTGCCGCCTATCTTTTATTGCCCCAAAACTGTATATAAATCGGGATCACACCGGTGTTCGGTGTGATACCTCTTGCATTACTGAAGGGTGCTGTTTGAGTGTACCACCACCCCATGGGGTCTTAATAAACTTGTTCTTTGCCTTTTACAGTTTCCGTGCCAACAGTTCTTGAATGTAAGTGGGTTATCTTCGGAGCATCTAGGCCTTGGGAACCCTGATTACTTCAAATTGGCGACCACGAAGGGACTCATCGGCGACTCGGATGCCCGAAGGACAGGTCGTGACGAAGGCTTGGAAACTCGCCATGGACGCGCGCTGCCACGAGTGACCCGAGTCTTGGCTGCCACGGTGTTTTTCCTTTCCTTCCGATCTGACCTTCCAGGTGGCGCCGGTCTCCGACTGAGTTTTCGAGTGTCTGCGTTGCTGAGAAAGTGCAGTTTGGCTGATTTGGCTTACAAGACCTTGGCAGTTGGAATCTGGACATTTGAGAATTTGGGTAAGATTTGTGTTCGGTAAGGTAGTCTTCGGACGCTTACTGAAGTTCTATGATTTGTGTTCGGTAAGGTAGTCTTCGGACGCTTACTGAAGTTCTATGATTTTGTGATCGGTAAGGTAGTCCTCGGACGCTTGCCGAAGTCCTACGATCTACGTTTTGATTTGAGTTAGCTAACATTGTGATTTTGTGATCTTTGAACTTATATGTGTAGTGCACTTCACATAGGCAGGCATGTAGAGATGTTTCTCTAACTTTGTTTTTTTCCTCTGAGCGGCACAGTTGTGTGAAGTACTGTAAGTGCCATTTTGTACGGTGTCACGCTTTCGTGATACTTTTTGAACATGCCTGTTTTCAGCACACTCCGAGGGATGTGCTGTCTTGGAGAGGGTACCACAATTAGGTTAGCGGAAGCACAGCCGGCTACCCCAGAGGGAACACCAAATCGTGAGATGTACATCAAACATGGCCTTCCCCCTATTATGTACAGTAAATTATGGCATAAGTACACAAAGGCCGATCCTGAATTGCAATGGCCTCTACATGGGTCGTTCGATTTATGTAAAGTACAGTTTGTAGAGCAATGTTTGTTTCAACGCAGGTCTAGACAAAACATGTTTGATTGTGTGCGAATGTGGGAGAAAGCGGTGCGCGAGCGAATGAAGCGTGAGGTTGCCTTGGCGGACAAAGAGCAGCGCAAGGCTGCTCGGGATAAGGCTTTACAGCTTGAGGAAAAAGAGGCTCAGGAGAAGAAAGAAAGGGAGGAACGGGAACGTAAATTACAGACGACTGGTCAATTTCCTATCCGCCGACCACTTTATCCTGTCCTTAATAATGAAATTGATGATTTTTCTTTGTTAGATCGGTCACATCCTCCGTACGTTTCGCCGACGGCTCCAGCTGTGGATTCAGAGGACGATGGACAGGATAAGTCGGACCAGAAGGGCGTATCCGCTCTCAGGTTTTCTGCGGAGAGGTCTGCTCATTTACGTAGTTGGGCTCGTAAAGTGAATAAGAAATGTGTGTCTCAGGATCAGTTGCTTGCGGAGAAGAGGGCGTGGTCGGATCTTGAATTAATGTATTTTCTGTCTAGTTTGGCGGATGAAGTTGTTGCCGCGTATCGTGAACTTTCAGACACGTTAGAACCTAAATCGTTGTCAGTGTATCGTGAGAATTTGGTTAAAGGTGTATTTGATCTTGCAGATGTTGACGACCTATTCAAGCAACTGATCCAGCTGCGAGACGAGACAACCGGATTGCGGGAGGAGCGGAAAAGGAGGCAAAAGGAGTCCGAATCGGAAAATAATGGGCAGATTGAGGAGTGTTCTCTCCGGGGTTCAGATAAGAGTTTTGCATTGCATGTTATGCCTATGCGTGAAGCTGCGCCTTTGTATGTTCCACCAAAAGGGGAAGGTACAGATGATGATAAATCGTCAAAGGATGCGAAAGGGTATTTTGTATATAACTGGGTATATACGCCTTGGAATAGAGCAGATGTTATGGCATTGAAAAACTCTTTACCTGATCTTCGAAAAAACCCGGCGGCATTTTATGAAGGGGTGGAAGGGGCTATTTCGTCTTGTGTGATGACTCTTGTGGATATAGATTTGTTCTTTGGGCTAATTCTACCACCTGATATGTGGAGGCAAATTCGTAAAAATAATGATGAAACAATATTGGGGGGCACATGGAAAGAAATAAATGCTGCAGATTTAGACAGGGAACCAGCTTGTAAGCCTTGTCAGTTAATTCTAGATCTTCCGGCAGCTATCTTGATTAAATTAAAGACGCTTGTTCCCTCTAAAAAGATTGATTGGACCATGCTAACGTCGTACAAACAGAAACCCGACGAAACGGTCTCAGATTTCTTTACACGCTTCGAGGAGGCATTTCATGATTACAGTGGTCAATCTTTGACGGACGATACGGGTCGGCATTTGTTTGTAGATAAGTATGTGGCTAATCTCCTACCGGAGATTGCAAAACGATTGAAGTCGAGTGAAAGTTCCTAGGCCACGGCGACCCCTGCGTCCTTGTTAACTATGGCTCAGTATTATGAGCGGCAGGAATTGGAGGCTAAAGAAAGTGTAGAGAAAAAGGCGAAGGAATTGAAAACGAAGGTGATGTTGGCGCAGGTTCGGGGAACACAGGGTAGAGGGAATGATAGAGGTAGACGGGGTGGAGGAAATACGTCGTATGGTCGTACGGACATAGCGGAGGATCAGTGTGCTTATTGTAAGGAGTTTGGGCATTGGGCCGAAGATTGTCCGGTACTTCGTGAGCAGCGTAGTCAGCGTGGTCGAGGAGGTGGAAGGTCGAGAGGAGGTTATACGGGAGCGAGAGGTGGCGGAAGTGATCGTGGAAAGGTTGAGGAGAGGGGCCGTGGCCAGGATGAACGAAATACGTTTGATAGGCGGAATCAATATCAGATTTCGGAGGGAGAGAATGTGGAACACCAGGATTATGTGCATGCATAGGACTGCGTAGGATGGGGTAAGGAATCAGTTGAAGTGCCGGTAGATCAGCAGGGTCCATATGTAACAGCGGGTATTCTGAGTTCTACTGATCAATTTCTTGTCGACACAGGAGCTACACGTAGCGCTTTGTCGAAAACTTGGTTCCGAGGGCTCCCCTGTCTGGCGAAATGATTACATGTGTAGGGTTTGATGGCACACCCTCCCCCAGCCCATTGTCCAAGCCCCTTGCACTATGTCTTGACAAATACTTTAGTTTTGGTCAATTTTTGTTATCACCCCATACCCCAGATAATATCCTGGGTATTGACTTGCTTAAATATTTTCGAGCAACAATACGTTGCGCTCCTGAGGGAGTGCGGGTTATCCTGAATGACAATTATCCTGACCCCGACAGGTTTTACGCCATCTCAGATATTTCAGCTTTGGCCTCTCTACCGCACACGTTATGGGCGACCTCAGATACGGATGTGGGAGAGATGCGTATTCCACCGATACATATTACTGTTAAGGAGGGGGCCCCTCTACCACGAGTACCACAATATAAGATCTCGAGAGAAGGTGAAATTGCATTGACACATATTGTTCAGGATTTGATTTCTGCAGGGGTTGTGGAGGAGGTCCCTTATAATGTTTGCAACAGTCCTATTCTCCCGATCCTTAAGAGAGATACTGACGGCAAAGTCTATCGTTTTATTATTGATTTGCGAGAGATCAACAAAATTGTCATTCCCCAATACCCGGTGGTGTCCGATATTACGACCTTGCTTACTTTGGTTCCACCAACGGCCACCAGGTTTAGCGTAATTGATTTAAAGAATGCGTTCTTTTCCATCCCTGTTCATCCTGATAGCAGATACCTGTTTGGCTTTACGCTAAATAATAAATCGTATAGATTTTGTCGTGTTCCCCAAGGTTATACTGAGAGCACTAGCATCTACAGCCAGGCTTTGAAAAGGCAGTTGGATTCCTTTAAATTGCAGTCTGGCGTTGCTCTCATCCAGTACGTGGATGACCTTCTGCTTGCTGCCGACTCTTATGCACAATGTGAACAGAGTACACTTGCGTTGCTTTCCTTTTTGGCACAGAACAATCATAAGGTTTCGAAGAAAAAGCTTCAATACTGTAGACCTCAGGTGACCTACCTCGGTCATCTGTTGTCTAAGGAGGGGCGTGCATTAACATCTGATCGAATTCAAGCGATTTTAGACACACCAGTCCCCCGCACGCAGAGAGACGTACGTGCTTTCATAGGGTTGACGTCCTTCTGTAGACAATGGATCATGGGGTTTTCACATATCATAAAACCCTTGCTAGCGTTACTGTCCAAAGCTACACCAATGCCCCTTGAGTGGACAGATGAATGTCAGAAGGCTTTAGAACAGTTGAGGCAGGCCCTTTGTTCCGCACCCGTGTTAGGCACACCAGACTACACAAAACTTTTCACATTGTACGTGCACGAGAATGATGGGTGTGCGTTGTCAGTGTTAGTGCAATTACACGGGGATAAGCAGAGACCATGTGCATACTTCTCTGCCATTCTGGATCCTGTAGCACGAGGGTTGCCTGGGTGTTTTCGGGCGGTAGCAGCAACAGCAGTGGCCATACGACAGAGTGAGGGAATAGTGTTATTGCACAAACTGTTGGTGTTAGTTCCTCACGCAGTAGATGCCCTGTTAAACCAAACAAAGACCCAATACCTTACGAGTGCACGGCTAACAGGATATGAGCTGACACTTTTGGCGCCACATATTACACTGAAAAGATGTGCTACTTTGAACCCTGCCACTTTATTGCCCTATCCGGCCGAGGAGGGTCAGGAAGAAAAACATCACGATTGTGTTTTCCTGACCGAGGAACAGACAAAGGGTCGTGTCGACTTACAGGATGTCCCACTTCCAGATGTGGATGGGGAACTGTGGGTTGATGGATCGTGTTTAAGGCTGCCAGATGGTACGACTTCCGCAGCCTATGCGATCACGACACTTAAGACAGTGGTAGAAACAGCTAGGATACCACAAAAGTCGGCTCAGGCAGCAGAGCTGATAGCCTTAACAAGAGCCTGCGAACTGAGTGCTGGTCTATGTGTGAACATATACACGGACAGCCGGTACGCCTTCGGAGTGGCACATGACTTCGGGCTACTCTGGAGAGAACGTCGGTTTTTGACATCTCACGGAGAGCGCATTATGCACGGAGAACTAGTGCGTGATCTCCTAAATGCGCTGCTAGGCCCAAAGAAAGTAGCGATAGTAAAATGCAGTGCCCACAAAAAGATCACGGATAAAGTGGGTCAAGGAAATGCCTTTGCAGACAGCATAGCAAGACAAACGGCTAAGTCCCGAACTAGCTCCTCCATGTACGTGATACAATCGCAGGCTGAGCGATGGAGTGATGCTAGAGCAGAAATATTGGATATTAAAAAATCAGCTACTGAATCTGAACTTGCGGCATGGGCAGCAGATGGGGTACTAGATGATGAGGGTTGTTGGAGAAGCAAAGACATGGAGAAGTGGAAATTGCCTGCGGCTTACTTGCAGGCGATGGTCCAGATGACACATGGACTGGCGCATGTCGGAGCTCTTGCAATCACTCGGCTCTTAACACGAGTTTGGGAACATCCCGAGATTGCTAATACTGCGAAGAGAGTAGTGCAGACCTGCCTGGTTTGTTTACAACACAATCCTGGAAAGGGGACCCATACTCCGAAAGGAGGGTTCGTTCCACCTTCTGCACCATTTGAGGTACTCCAAATGGATTACATCCAACTCGAGCGCTGCAACAACCTGAAGTACGTCCTAGTGGTGGTATGTGCCTTTAGCAAATGGGTTGAGGCCTTCCCCACGAAAGACAATACGGCTTTGACAACAGCTAAGGTGTTGCTTAAGGAATTCTTTCCTCGCTTTGGAGTTTGCAAATTTCTGTGGAGCGATAATGGGCCTCATTTTGTTGGAAAGATTGTGGAATATGTACTGAAGGGGTTAGGGATTCAGCAGAAGTTCCACGCTGTATTCCACCCTCAGTCGGCAGGTCTGGTTGAGTGGTACAATGCTACGTTGAAGCTTAAACTGGCCAAAATTGTGGCGTCTACATCGTTGAAGTGGCCAGACGCTTTGCCGCTAGCACTACTCTCTCTTAGATCAGTACCCCATTCACGAACTGGCCTTACGCCCTATGAGGTGGTGTTTGGGCGCCCCATGAACATCTGGGGGGTGCCTAAGCTGCGACTAATACATGATGTGCCTTGTGTTATGATGAACGACTATTTGGAACGATTAACAAATGATTTACTCTCTATTCATCAACAGGTTCGAGAAGCGCTCCCTGACAACTCTACTGGAGAGGGCCATGATCTCCGTCCTGGGGACCATGTCATGATTCGGTCGTTTGAGAGAGCAAGCAGTTTGGAGCCCAGGTGGAAGGGTCCCGAACAGGTCCTCCTTGCAACTCGAACCGCTGTACGAGTGACCAACAGGAAGCGGTGGGTGCATTCGACACACTGCCGCCGTGTTTCTCCGGATCTGGTGACTCCTGCTGTGCTGACCGACTACAAAGAGATCTTGGAGAAAGAAAAGAGCCCAGCTGTGACGTCGGCCGAAGTTGAGGGAGCCTTCCCGGACCACGCTGTTACCGGACGAGAGCACTACAACTTGCGTCCTCGATAAGAAGATTTTTTTTGCATTTTTATGACTGGTTGGTTACCGCTCCAGGTTTGTGAAATGGAAACCGGGAATTCCAAGGGGGGGGGATCAGTTCTGCCAGTGTAGCGACACCCGTCTTGGCCCGGAGAAGAAAACAACGGCTACCTCGGAGTTCAGCACCGCATTTTTCTTTTTTTAGGTATACACGCACGTGTATTTGAGACTCTGTGAACAATTTGTGCTGTTTGAGACTTTGCACGAACATTTCTGAACTATGGCATCAACGGCATCGCGAGATAAAAAAGTATTGGGTGCCTTTCTCTTTGTCCTGACTATTGTGGTGATAGCTGTCATAGCCTGGGTAGTTGAACTTGTGGTGCCTGTACGTGAACATTTGCTGCCGACTACCCCGGCTCCGTCTGAACATTTTCAATTTACATTACCCTTTCATGAAGAACGACATCGGCAAACGTATCTAAATAACAGTTTTATTCAGATTCTTCATCACACACATAACATGACCAATACCTCAAATTGCTGGGTGTGTGGGATGTTGCCAGGGCACCAGAAGAGAGGGGGCACCCCACTCATTCTACTCCCGTTTTCACATAATGGATCATGCAACGCCTGGTACACCCTCCTCTTTACCTTGAGATGGCCAACCAAAGGGGGGGTGCTTTTCCGTTTGAATAAAGTATGCTCCCATGACAAGGATGGGTTTCCACGGGCTGAGGGTACTCGATTTAAATGGGAGGAGTACAGGCCCGATAATGTGTCTGCCCCACGTGTGTACAGCAACCAGAGGAATATTAATGTATCCAACGCACATGTTATTAATGTCATTGCTACCAAAGCCGATTTATGTATCAGAAATAAGGGTTCGATTGCAGTGGGGAAAAGCGAATGTAATACTACTCTCACTTTTGATAGCCCGAATGGCATCTCATTTGTTGCATCACGAAATACGTATTTTATTTGTGGAACGAAGGGTTACCATCAGCTTCCATTGGGATGGTTGGGCACGTGCCACGTATCATTTGTGTTACCTCCTGTATTCATTGCCCCACCAATGTATCACAATGATTATACTTTATACCATGATTTCGTCATGAATAGGGTTAAGCGAACTGTTGTTCTGGATGACATCGACCAGACCGATACTGCTTTGCAACAGTATGTGGACTTTAATTTGGGACTATTCTCCTTTGTGGGGGCTGCACTGAACAGCCTGAAAATAAGACGACTGACACGTGTTGTTGAGGCTGTAGCGAATGACACTGCCATTGCCCTGGGAAACATCACTGAGGAACTACAGATTTCTAGAATTGTTACCCTCCAAAACAGGATGGTGTTGGACGTAGTTTTGGCTGATCGTGGGGGGGCATGTAGAATTATCGGAAGCAACTGCTGTGTATACATTCCGGACAATTCTCCATCTGTTTATGATGCCATAAACAAGCTTCACAAGATTGCAGCTGAGATACACCCGGACAATGGGACTTGGACACTTTCAGGATGGTTCTGGTCCATGCTTGCTACCTGGGGCTGGAAACTGTTGACGATTCTATGTACAATTGTGGGAGCAATGTTTTTTATATGCCTATGTATTCAATGTGGCCCAGCCTTATGTTCTATGTGCCTATCAGCTTGCATACCATCAAGACGAGCTCTTGCTCATGACAAAATGATGCTTCATAAAGAGGTAACACAAATCATGTTAATAGACATCGAGGACGAGCATCCTGATTATGTTCACTATGAGGTAGATTCAGCTAAACGCTAAAAGGGTCGTCTGTCGTAATTGGCATGGCCGCGTTAGCGATTAGCTGAACCTACACGTTGTCCTCTTTAAACTTGACTATATATGAAAACGCCATTTTGAATGTTACGGCGGCCATCTTAGACCATAAGCGGCCTCGTGGCCGGCGTGCCCTTTAGTCCGTTGTCCGTTCCACTGACCACTTCAGTCTGCCCAGCAACAGGCTATTTTTAGTACTGGTCAAGCCGCACATGCGCAGTTCCAACTGACCAGTGAGCCTTTAGGAATGTGCGCCAAACTGACCAGCGGAGTTGTGCCCCTCCAATGAGCTGGCAGTATTCCAAAACATGACCATATATGTCCTTAAAATGTGTTCTAACTTGTGCCGCCTATCTTTCATTGCCCCAAAACTGTATATAAATCGGGGTCACACCGGTGTTCGGTGTGATACCTCTTGCATTACCGAAGGGTGCTGTTTGAGTGTACCACCACCCCATGGGGTCTTAATAAACTTGTTCTTTGCCTTTTACAGTTTCCGTGCCAACAGTTCTTGAATGTAAGTGGGTTATCTTCGGAGCATGTAGGCCTTGGGAACCCTGATTACTTCATTAGGGCCGGCCAAACTGTCATGCGCACTTGGCATGTTGTTCATTGGGCTGTGTTGTTGCACAACCCCTGGAGAATATGCCAAGCCTCCCCAGGCACTGCCTGAGCGTCCAAACAGGATGCTCAGGCCACCCACCACTCTGCTTCTGCAGCGTCGTAATTGGATGGGAGAGCCTGGAATGCCTGAGTGCTTCCGGTGCTTCCAGCAGAGGAGGAGAGGCATGCGGTGGCAGGAGAGGCATGCAACGGGGAAAGCAAATTTTGTATCTTTGTTTGACTGACTGACTGAAATATTTATTAAGCGCACTTATGCCGAGGCGTCTTGGCGCTATAGACGGAAGATGAACTGGGTTGCCAGTTAGACCAGGCTTGGATCCCCCGGACCACTTTCGACTTGGTCACCAGCAGCACTTTGCATCAGATCGCCATTGAAATCGACGACGAAACCCGACACAAAAAGACACCTATGCACCCGGCTTTCCTGGGTGAGGTAACTCGAGTACTCTGGTGCTCCTATGGGTATTGACTCTAGAACTGCCTAGTTCTAAAGGGGTTTTCTCCAAGTCCTCTTCTAAGTGTCCTTTATCTTTAAAATTCCAACCGTGACTTTCCCCACAGAAGTTAATGGTGACTTGCAGCTGTGTTTAGACACTGCACGCGTCCCCCGTGGGTCTCCTGTGTCACTACCTTGAGTGGTTCCTGGTGGCCTCAGTGGTTCCTTAGATGCTCTAGGCCTTGTATCTATGTCAGTCGTGGCTCTTATACCACTTTCTTAATGTATGGTTTGGTACTCCCCTAGGGCTCAACGTACATTGTGCTAATTTACTGTGTGCTAAAAAAGTTTTATGATTGTACTTTTGCCTGTAGCCTCATAAAGAGACTAGAGGAATGTGTTTATAATAAAGTGGTGGTACCACTAGGATAGCTTTCTATATAGGTTGTCTTTAAACCTACCATCAATGAGGGTCGTTTGGACTGGTGCAAGGTGCCCACTAGAATAGTGGACAACATATGCCAGGCCAACTTCTCACAGGCGCAACCCACACCTAGGGACGTGGCGCCCTTAGTGGCATCTCGTACGGCAGCCGGCTAGGTTTTTTTGGAACGAGGCAGGGAGGAGGAGGCGGCAATGTAGAGGGTTAGGCATGGCCCCCGTGAGCGCAACGTCATCTAAGGGCGCTGGGTTGACCTCCCCTCCTCAGTGGATATAAAAGCGCTGGGAGATACACATTAATCCTTTTTGTCCTCTGAAAGCAGCTCCGGTGGCAGCAGACCAGCAACGAGTTACGAGTTACCCACCGTCGGAAGGTGGTAGTGAGGCATTAGGAGTAAGGATCTTTTAAATGCGACGGTGGAAAAAAGAAACAGTTAGTAATCTGGGTCGCTGCACACGGAGAAAAGGAGAGGGCCTCACAGCGTATGGAATGTGATCGTGAAGTCTGGCTCAGTAGGCTCAGTTTGGCTCAGTAGGGGTGGTGTTCTGAGTAATATAGTGTTTGGAAGGTCACAAGTTCGAATACGAGTAAGGGAAACTTGAACTCTTGCATTTCATGTTGGATGGTCTTAGGCAAAAGGCTGAGGCTCAATGTCTGGTGGGTCCAATCCTCTTTCGAAAGGATTGGTAACGATGTACAGTGGCTGAATTAAACAGCGGAGCCATGCAGCCAGTAAAGGGAGCAAGGGGAGACCAAAGTTGGGATCTGCACAGGCCCTTAGGGACAATGTGGGGTAATTAGGGGGCATGTGTGCTCTCTTGGGAACAGGTTGTCGGGTTTGGGCGAGGCACTGGGATTCTAAGGGGTCATGATGTGGCTGTTGCAAGTCATGGGACCTTTCCTGCATAGAGTAGACAGTGGGCGACGTTGGCCACAAAGCGGTATTGGTTTTGGGGCAGGATTGCAGTGCTGTGTGTCATGGGCGGCTCAGGGGCCTTGATGCGCTGTTGCGGTGTGGGCTGTATCCAGGGCTCTGATGGTTACTGTGGGGTGCCACATGGGACAATATGGTAGAGTCCAGGCCGGTGTTTGTGTTTTTCGCTGGGTTTTGGGGCAGGATTGCAGTGTTGTGTGCCATGGGCGGCTCCGGGGCCGGGACACACAGTTGCAGTGTGAGCAGCATGTCGAGGGCTCTGATGCTTACTGTGGTGGGCCACATGGGACCCTATGGTGGAGCCCAGGCCTGTGTGTTTTTTTCTACGCTAGAACAGGATGGATGAATAGAATCTGTTCGCTGAAATAGGATGGATGAATAGATTCCGCTGCTGCGGGTGGTCAGGAATGACTTATACAGGAAGGGTTGTACTGGATGGCCGTACGAGGCTTCCATTCAGACTCGAGATGGGGGGGTGGGTCTTTAGCACAGCACGAGGCGCTGTATGGTTTCCCACATATCCGGATGAGTAATTGTCAGCCCATTTGTTTGAGGCATTGGTTGGAGGGGCGCAGATTGCAGTTGTAACTCTCTGATTTATGATGCAAACGTAATTAAATCAGGTGGTCATTTAATATGCAGTGAAAGAACGCAGTTTTTGGCGGTCTGGTGCAGATAGCTTCGGCAGCCTGACCAGACAGGTTTTCATGCAGTTTTTCATAGGAGCCCAAGTCTGTGTTTGTGTTGGTGTTGAAACAGGATGGAAAGATGGGGTCGACCGCCGGAGTTGGTCGGGACGCTTTGAAGAACCGGGTTTTAGAACCCAGCGGCGCCAGGGGCACGCCCAATGTCTTTGGGTTCACCTGTCTTAGAATACAGAGACACAGGATACTTCTCGGTGACGTCGAAAATCAAATTTATTGGCTGCAAGTGCAACCAGGAAGAGAAGTCTATGAAGCACGACACAGGTGGTTCGCTAGAGACTGCACAACTTTCGCATTGTGAGACATCGTCTTTTATGCTAAAAATCACATTCCTGACTAGCATCAGTTATTTACAAACTATCCAATCACAAAGTGCCATTTCAGAAGGTATCGCATAACGACAAGCCCACTTTTCAGTTGTCCAGCCCATCATCAATTACAAGGGAAAACCCAACATTCTTGCTTGGACAGGCCGGACAAACCCATAATAAAAGACCACAAACCCAAACCATAAATAGGCCATAAAAGAAGGAACAGAAACAGATGAGAAGCAAGATAGAAGGGTGTGTGCGTGTACCATAAACTCAGCAATGTCCTGCTCTTTGATCTCTATCTGACCAGCTGCTGAACAAGGAACTGGCTCAACAAGGTTAGCTTCGGGCAATGGAGTCAGTTCACTCAGGTCACACAGAAGTCAGCTAAAGGAGTACGTGTCCCAAGGACTCGCTCTGCCGTAGTCATCGGCCTATGTGAGGGCAACCACAAAATGGCTGCCGTACACAAAATGAAACCGAAAGGTTTGGAACGAAATCCCTGAATACGCAATGTATCCATCACTCGATCATGACGAAAAACTTGTACATGCAGCACTCGTCATTTGCGGTTCGCTAATACCAAAATCGTCACTATACGACGACCTTTATTGAACAGGTTCAAAATCACGGAACCTCAGCTTACAAAGGAATGGTGTAGTGGATGGGCCTGCAAGGCATCCGTTCGGTCTCGAGATAAGGGGGGGGACCCTCACGCGGCACTGTAAGGTTTCCAACATGTCAGAATGAGTTATGTCGGCCCATTTGGTTGAGGCATTTTTTTGGAGGGGCGCACCGCGGGTTGTTGCCATAGATACTTTTGACCCAAACGGTAATACTTATGCGACGGTGAAGCGGTTGTGGTGTGTCGTATTGTAGCCAGTCTATGTGGTCTCTAGTGGCACATGGTACATGGGGCCACTTGGGGCGGCAAGACGGGTGGGCCGAGTTCCTGAGATTAAACCATCGGGGTCTGCATCTCCGGCGGTCGGGAGCAGTGGGGGTGAGACTGATGGCCGACAATACTGGCGGCCATGCCCAGAAATGTGGTGTTATAGTGGATGGAGTTCACAGTGCAGGAGGAAATTAAGGCTAGGTCTTTTATGAGGGTTGTGTTTGCAGATAAGCACGTGGCTTTGGAGGAGTCAGCATCAAAAACAGTGGCATACCGGACAGTGTAGAGAGTGAAGGGATTGGGCGGACTCCAAACACTGGTTTATTTAAAGAGATGGAAACCTCATAAACGTTAAGGATCAGTGGTGATGGAAAGAATGTAAGAGTAGGGCAGGTAAGCGGTGGGCCTTAAGGAAGGGCAATGGAGGTGATGTAGTGCTAGAGCAACACTGGGCAAGGGACAATGAGGAGGCAACAGCCTATGCCATGGCATGATGGGCCTGAATCGTTTAGCAAGGGGCGGAAATGGATATCAAGTTGTTAAAAAAAGCTGGCCTTGTCATCCCATGACTTGGCGTTTGCAAGCTCTAATTGTATCTATGGACAGTGCAGATGCTGAGATATTATTAGGGCTCACCTTTAGGTAGCACTCGGAGTGGACTAGGAGCCAGGGGTGAGCGTGGAACGTGATGACTCAGACCCATCAATATACATGCGGGTTCGAACAGGTGGTTGTGGATGTGAAATCATTTGAAAAAATTTACCAATTAGAAGCCCATCGCTTGCATTCTGGGACCTACAGTGGTGGGTGAAATATGGCTAGAGTTGTTTGGTTGGCACAGGGCATTACATTACGTGACGCTGGGGGCTACCTCAGACTGCTCCAGGTGCAAAACGCTGATAGCTTCTATGCAGCAAAGGATGATACCAGAGTGTTAGTTTGTTGTGACGTCCCTCACGCAAGCAGTAAGTTTCCTGTGAGTCAAGAGGGGATCGACGGGTGCACTGATCTTAGCACAACATATTTAATAGCATTTCGAGAGGCATACGATAGGGTATGGAGGAGACACAAGCATAGTTAGCTCGGGAGATAAAAATATAGTTAGGCAGGGATACAGCATCCAGGTTCAATGATAGGTGATGGGATCTCCAGCACATTGCCACTAATATAGACCCAGTATTTGCATAACGGTCAGGATGGGGCTTACAAGGACTGGTGTCGCTCAGCATGCCATGGTGCATGCTAGATCATAAGCAGGGGGGACAGTGATGCAAGTATAGTTAGCTTGGGAGATAAAAATAGGCATAGATGAAGTGAAGCGTCTCGGTTTAAGGGCACGTGTAGCGGATTCCTGCATCGGGTCGCTAATTAGCATTTCAATGAGCAGCATAAGGGGCAGGATCAGTCTAATGTAAACTGCTGGCTTTGGCAATATGGGAAGGCATAGAAACACATGGGATATGTAAATACACAGGGATAGTGTGACAGTGTTTGTTTGAGGGCTGCATGGTAGGGTCAAGATTAGTGAGCAGGCTGAAGGGAGCTAATAATCACTTCTAGTTCAAGTGAGTATATCACCCTGCAGGTTCTGTACAGCTGCCCTCTCGTTTTCAATAATAACCCAGGCACCAGGGAGCACTGTAGTACTAGGGCAAAAACAATGTCGTGCGAACTCCAGCTTTGGGATACAGGAGGGGGCTACAGGTAAAAGAGGTATGAAATGCCAAAGAAAAGCATACAGGATTGGGCTGCTGCTAGCGGGTTCTCCCCATGCAGAAGAAAGGGTAGGCCCAAGTCGCTGGCATGGGGACTTGGGTAGTAACCCTGTTTTCATAGACAAACAAGTAGTTTAAGAACTTCGGGCCAGGGTACATGGGATAAGAATTGGATATCACCTTCAAGCACATGAGGACAACAAGAACAGTCTGGCAGCTCTCAGCAGCCTACTGATTTATGGCGATAAGGTGGTGTCAATATTCATTAAAGGTGGCGCAATCTTATTGTTCCCTCCGGCCACGGCGCCCCCTCCACAGATCAAAGTCAACGCAGGGCAGTGGCCATTGCACTAGTCCTCAGAGATGCGTCCTTGTAAGGTCAAGACTAGACACTAGTTTTCGAGAAGCCAGAAGGAGCCGGGAGGCATCATCTATTTAGCAGGTATAGTTATTAAAAGCACATTGCAGGGAAGCAAGATAGCATCCTTTGGTAGAATGGTCTACAATAACAGAGTAGTGAGTTAAGCCTCCATGGTCAATTACCAGCAGTATCAGGAGTTTCGGCTGAGAAGCAGCTGGCCTGGTGTAAGCTGGGGCTGGTCTACAAACACGAATCAGAATGGCAACAGGCATTTTGAGGCTTATTCAGAGCTTAGGGAGGGGCGACGTTGGGACAGACAACCCATCCAATAGGTCACCTTCACAGTGCTGCCTGGTTGGGCTTTGTGCGTAGCTGGACAGCCATAGGTGGGATATCCGATGCCAAATTGGAGGCATGAGGGAGGGCACCTGATAAGGGCCTAGCTAGAGGAGAAGAGGACTGACCGGCTGGGGTAGTAGACTTGTCAGCTCTACCTGTGTTACCCAGGAGTTCCCTTGTAGGATAGGAGCGGCCGGGAGGTTGGCTACAACACAGGCATCCTGACAGATGGTATGTTCGGCAGCTCCTTGGAGCCGCTTGTAGGAGCCTAGTAGTTGTCATCAGCCGGTAAGTAGCTGGTGGGGCACCGGGCTGGTGGGAAAGGGGGCTGACCTGCTGGTAGCCATCGGATACTCTGGCCATACCGAGTTGGTAAGTGTTTTGGTGTTGCACCCTAGCAGTTAAGCAAGATATAAGTGGGGGGGGAGGGCGAGAGCGCCAGTAAGCTCCTCTCCCGGTCGTGGGGTCCCAGACAAGAAAAGGTTGTGGACTTCCTTTTTTGGCATGGACTGGCTGACCCTGGTAAGGGCTAGCATTCATTGGGGGGCTATAGGTTGGCGGGAGAGAGGACTGACCTGCTGGTGGTCCTGGACTCTCCTGCCCTACCCAGGATGGCTGTGTGTATGTTTAAGAAATGTTGGAGGGGGTATACCCCGGTCCGGGGGGGCCACGGAGTAAGCAGTGGCCTGGTGGTAGTGCCTCTCTCTGGGAGGAGGACTAACACGGAAAGTTACAACTGGAAAACAGTGCAAGTTGGAGCATGCTGGCGCATGCTGGCGCAACGAGCACAGGAACCATGATGAGGATGTATGGCCATGATTGGAATGTAAATAATATCGTTTGAATAATGTATTCCTTGGAATGGAAATAATCGAATGCTTTTGATAACATGCGTGTTGTGTGTATACCTATGCCTGAAAGAAATAATCAAGTACCTTAATCAAAGATAAATAAAGGATTACTCTGCTTTAAGATTTAATAAAAGGCTATGCAGGGATCAACAACAATCTGCTTCATGTATTTTATGTTGCAAAATGAGTTTTGGGGAGGGATAAAAGATGTTTGGTCTTAATGCAGGGGAGGCGACTCGCACGCTGTATGCACACTATGATCGGCGCCACCCGCACCTAGGGGCGTGGCACCCTTAGGGGCGTCTTGTGTGGGAGCCGACATGGTTTCTTCAAGGCAGGGAGGAGGAGGCGGCAAAGTAGAGGGTTAGGCGTGGCCCCCGTGAGCGCAACATCATTAAAGGGCGCAGGGTCTACCTCCCCTCCTCGGTGGGTATAAAAGCGTTGGGAAATACAGATTAATCCTCGTTGTCCTCTCCAAGCAGCTCCAGTAGTAGCAAACCAGCAACAATATACCCACCCACCCACCCATCCCTAGAAATAAGGAAAAGAATGGCAGGGTCCCAAGCAAGAAAAGGGTATGTACTTCCTTTTTTGGCATAGACTGGCTTACTCTGGACAGGGCAAGCATTCATTAGGGGGCTATGGGCTGGCAGGAGGGGGGACTGATCTGCTGGTGGTCCTGGACTCTCCTGCTCTACCCAGGATGCCTGTGTGTATGTTTATGTGTATGTTTAAGAAACATTGGAGGGGGTATATCCTGGTAGGTACACAGTCAAAATATCGAGTTTTAAATTTCGACCTACCAAAATATCGTGTTTGAAATTTCGAAGTTACAGAATATCGATGTCAAGAATATTGTTGGACAGAATATCGACCCTAAGGTAAGTAATATCGAAATTCTTTATATCGATGTAAGTAATATCGAAGTTAGTAATATCGATAGCATATATATCGATGTAACTAATTTCGATGACACTAATATCGATATTTGTATTTTTTTTGTTTTTTATTATGTATGTGTTATAAGTTTTAGTTAAGTATTTAAAATAAATTATATTATATGTGTATTGATTTTATATATTAATACATTTATTTATAAGTAAATGATGTGTTTTAGTACCGGAGTGGGTTGTGGGTTTATAGGGGAATAGGGTGGGAAGTAATTTAATTGCAATTAATAAAATATTTTTTTATGTATAATGTATTTTGTAATTAATTATTAATTGGCAATTCATTATTTTAATTGATAAATTAATTATATAATTGGTAATTAATGTTAATTTTAATTAAATGTTGTGCTTTAGTACCGGAGCGGGTTGTGGGTTTATAGGGGAATAGGGTGGGAAGTAATTGAATTGTAATTAATAAAATATTTATTTATGTATAATTTATTTTGTAATTAATTATTAATTGGCAACTAATAATTGTAATTGATAAATTAATTATTTAATTGGTAATTAATGCTAATTTTAATTAAATGTTATGTTTTAGTAACGGAGCGGGTTGTGGGTTTATAGGGGAATAGGGTGTGAAGTAATTTAATTGTAATTAATAAAATATTTTTTTATGTATAATTTATTTTGTAATTAATTATTAATTGGCAAATAATTATTTAATTGATAAATTAATTATTTAATTGGTAATTAATGTTAATTTTAATTAAATGTTATGTTTTAGTACCTGAGCGTGTTGTGGGTTTATAGGAGTATTGGGTGGAAAGTACTTTTATTGTAAATATTTAATTATTTATACATTTTTAGTTATGGATAATTAATGTATTAAATAATTATTAATTGGTAGTTAATTATTTTAATAGATAATTATTTTTTAAATTGTCAATTCATATTTGTAATTTGTAAATATTGTTTAATAACTAGAAACATTA
Source organism: Lissotriton vulgaris (assembly GCF_964263255.1). Taxonomy (NCBI): domain Eukaryota; kingdom Metazoa; phylum Chordata; class Amphibia; order Caudata; family Salamandridae; genus Lissotriton; species Lissotriton vulgaris. The sequence continues at coordinate 395,317,213 of NC_141693.1, forward strand.
ATTAATTTGTAAACTTTTTAAAAAAAAAGATTAATTAGTATAATGTATTTTAATTTTTAATATTGATTTAAATTTAAATAATATTTTATTGTTATGATAAATAATGTATTCTTTAATATTTATTATTTGGTGAGTAATATTTAATAATTATTATTTATTGGTGTTTGTTGTTAATTTATTGTCAATTAATTATTCAAATGTAATCGGTTTTATTAATTATTAATTGTTTTTTATTGATGTTGATGTATTTGAAAAATTATTATATATTATTTCAAATATAAACATTATTTAGAATTATGTTAAAATAAAAATCTATGTTATTAAACGCTTTCCCTACTGTTGCACCCTTTGGAGTTGGAATAGTAATTTTTCCCCCTACGCTACCCAAAGCTTTCGCTACTGTTGCACCCTTTGGAGTTGGAATAGTAATTTTTCCCCCTACGCTATCCAAAGCTTTCCCTACTGCTGCACTCTGTGGAGTGGGAATAGCAATTTTACCCTCTACACTATCCAAGGCATTCCCTACTGTTGCACTCATTGGAGTGGGAATAGTCATTTTTACCTACCCGCTATCCAACGCTTTCCCTACTGTTGCACCCACTGGAGTGGGAAAAGTAATTTTTACCCGTACCCTATCCTACGCTTTCCCTACTGTTGCACTCACTGGAGTGTGAATAGTAATTTTTACCCACCCGCTATCCAACGCTTTCCCTACTGTTGCACTCTCTGGAGTGGGAATAGTAATTTTAACCCCTACACTATCCAACACTTTTCCTACTGTTGCACCCACTGGAGTGGGAATAGTAATTTTTACCCATACGCTATCCAACGCTTTCCCTACTGTTGCACTCACTGGAGTGGGAATAGTAATTTTTACCCGTACGCTAAACAACGCTTTCCCTACTGTTGCACTCACTGGAGTGGGAATAGTAATTTTTACCCAACCGCTATCCAACGCTTTCCCTACTGTTGCAATCTCTGGAGTGGGAATAGTAATTTTACCCCCTACACTATCCAATGCTTTCCCTACTGTTGCACCCTTTGGAGTTGGAATAGTAATTTTTACCCTTACGCTATCCAACGCTTTCCCTAATGTTGCACTCATTGGAGTGGGAATAGTAATTTTTACCTATCTGCTATCCAACACTTTGCCTACTGTTGCACCCTATGGAGTTTGAATAGTAATTTTTAGCCTTACGCTATCCAATATAATTTATATTTATTTATGAATTTTATAATATTTGTATTATGTTACATAATGTTGTGCTTAATGAATTTTTTAAATATTTTAAGTATATTTCATTGTTTTTATGTATTAAATATAAATATTTATTAATATTTATGTTATTATTTTATGAGTGTTGATGTATTTGCAATTTATAGTATTTATTAATATTTTTTAATTAATTTAAAAAAAATATTATAATTAATTAAATATATATTACATATTGTATGTTTAATTTTTGATTAAATGTTTACATTCTAAAATATTTTTACATAAGTTTAAATTATATAAAAGTATTATTTACTTTATATTTCTTTTTTTAATAACAAAAAAACCTGATATATTTAATTACGATATTTTTAACATCGATATTTTAGTTTCGATATTTTTGTACTTACCATGTTGTAGATAGGGTGTCGATCTACTTGCCTTCGATATTCCAGCGTCGATATTTTGTCTGTCGATATCCTGTCTCTCGATATTCTGTCAGAGATTCAGCCTGGTCCGGGGGGCCAAGGCATAAGCAGTGCCCCGGTGGTAGTGCCTCTCTCTGGGAGGAGGACTAACATGGAAACTTACAACTGGAAAACAGTGCAAGTTGGGGCCTGCTGGTGTAACGAGCTCAGGGGCCATGACGAGGATGTATGGCCATGATTGGAATGTAAATAATATTGTTTGAATAATGTATTCCTTTGAATGGAAATAATCTAACGCTTTTGATAACCACCCTTTTGTGTTAATATATATGCCTGGAAGAAATGGTCACGTAAGTTAATCAAAGATGAATAAAGGATTACTCTGCTTTAAGATTTATGAAAAGACTACGCAGTGATCAACAACAATCTGCTTCATGTCTTTTAAGTCGCCATATGAGTTTGGGAGAAGGGATAAAAGATGTTTGGTCTTCAGCAGGAGGGGCGACTCGCACACTGTATGGACACTATAAGCTTAAACGGTGGCCCAAGGCAGGAAAACAAGCAATCCTGCCACCTTTCCCTCATGCTTATCTGGGCCTTTGTTTTTATTGCTTTTCAGAAATAAATCCGCACTTTGTGAGTTTGAGTAAAGCAAAATTAATTCAAAGTGGGTCACATTAACCTGGGGGCCTGCTTGTCATTTAGCTGTGATAAAAGTGCAACCAATGCAGCACTGATGGACGCTCCTAAATTAAATAGGGCCCTCCCAGGGATGCATACACCTATATATAGGGTGGGGAGGCCCTTTGAACCAGAGGTGGAGGCAAGGGTTCCCGCCTACTCTACAGGCACAAAACAATACATGATCCCCTTAGTGTTTAGTAAGAGGTGCATACAGACCGGTAAGGTTAATTTCTGTTAAAGCTGTCTATTGTTGGACTGCAATGCATCATCAGGCTCATGGTCAAACCCTTGAAGTTGACTATGGTTTTCAGAACCTGTGTTGGTTTTATATGAACACTGAAATGGATTATGGGAAAGGATGTTTTGTCCATAAATAATTGAGGGAAATAATGTTTTGTCCTTAAACATGGAGACCCCTCTCTATCCCCTCTCACATTCCTCACATCATCACACTCTCCTTTCATAGTCGAGCCTACCACCCTAATCCTTCAAACTCAAATCCTACGTTTCAATCCCTTTTCCAAGCTTGCAATTCAAATGCTTTTTACCGATACCTGGATCCGAATCAAACTTGGGGACGGAAAAGCGGATCAAAGATGGTACTGGCGGGTATCGATCTGAAAAAGGGTTGAGTTCTTACACCTTTTCTATTAAACATCTTTATTTCTGACCTCTCAGCTGAACTCGACTTTGGGTAATGCCTATGCTCCTAAAATTGGCGAGTTGTCTTTACCAGCATTTTTCTGCTCATGATATAGTTTTTTTTTTTATCCTCATTTTGCGCATGAATGTATAAGGAGTATGACGGGAACTTGTGACATCCAGTTATTATGCCTTCACTCTCCCCGCTTTACTGTTCCAGCAACAGAGAGTATCCCTTTGTAGGATCTGTCAGATTTAGTCCTCCTATATCCTTTACCATAATCAATAATTCTTTGTATCTGGGGGGGAGAGCTAGCCTTACTGGCTACTCGGCGGGAATGATTCCCGTCTGAATTATTGTCACCGCTTTAATCATTGGACATATTATGTTTCATCGGGTTCCTTCATTGCCTGGTGCATGGTGATTTTCCCAAATTTGCCAGAAATTAGATTTTTTGGTGGGCTTTCCATTCCTATCCATTTTGGGTGTTGTTATTATGGAGTTTAGCCAGTCCCCATGTAATGGTGGTACTGGTTTAACCCAGTTCAGGCATATCTCTCTTCTTGAAAAAAGTATTAATACAAATAATAGATTTTCCTGCTTTCTGGTTAACCTCTCCTCACTTAAATTAACCTTGGTGTTAATCCCAAAAATAATTAGAGTTGTTCTTACTTCTAGATGTTTTCCCAGTACCCAGCATATCGTCCTACCAACTTCCTGCCAGAAGGGGTCCAGGAGGGGACAGCCTTGGAACATATGCAGATCATCCGCCTTTTCTAGCCCACATTTGGGGCAGGACTTTACGCTGGCTCCTTTGAATTTTGACAATCTTTTGGGTGTCCCGTACGCCCTATGCAATGTAAATAAGTGATTTCTCTTCAGGCGTGCTGGTTTAATGATTGACCAGCATATTCCAAGTGACTTCTGCCATAAGTTTTGTAGGTCCGGCTCTATAATGTCTTTACTCCAAACTGACTCTGGGATTAAGAAATTCTCTACTCCTGCAGCGATTAGAGCCCAATGCCATCTTGATATTTCCTTCTTTATCGGTGAGGTCTTAGTCATTTCCTTCTCCAGGTCTGCATTCCCTGTTCTTTTATCCGTTAATGAGCTTGCCCAGCTTGTAAGTTGGTAGTATTTGAATTTTGACACTGATGCGTTAGTGATTTCTGTTAGGTATTCCCAAGGTTCTATTGAGTTCTCCTTCATCAGTTGGCCCCATTCATTGATTCCAGCCGTTTTAAGTGGTAATGCCAGGGCATCTTTTAGGCATTCTGGAGTACCAGAGGAATCCCAAATGAGGGCCATGGAACTGTAATAAGGAATATTCAAGGTGCTTCTAACTTGATACCAAAGTTTCGCTGCGTTATTTAGTGTCTTTAATCTTATTTTTTTGAAACATTTCGGGTGTCCGAATTTAAACAAAAAATAGTCTGTTTTGTTTGTCAATATTTGTAGAAATTGAGGATAAGACTCGTATTTTTTTACAAGGGGTCTCGCATTCTTGAACTGAAAGGCCCTGCAGTATTCAACACGATCTGGGCTGGCTATTCCCCCTTGTTCTATTTTCCTCCTTATTTTGTTCCAGGCAATCCTTGATCCTTTTGATGCCCATATCAAATTCGCTATTTCACCCTGGATCTTCTTCAGGTAGTCTCTCTTAAACTCCAGTGGTATAACATTAAAAAGGTAAGTAAATTTGGGAAGAATCGACATTTGTACCATGTTTGATCTTCCTATAAAGCTTAGTTGTCGCCTATCCCATACTTTGAGAAGTTTTTTGGTCTCAAGTGCAATCCTATTGAGGTTTAGCTGGGGGACTTTTCCTAGATCTTTGACCATCGTTATACCCAGATATTTTATTTTTTCTTTAGAGTATGGGGTATTCTGGTCTACATTCCAGCTCATAGATTCGTTTTTTGCTTCGTTGGTCAAGTATCCAGACACTTTGCCAAATTCCGCAATTGCCTTATTTATTGCTGGGGAGGAACTTTGGAAGTTGTCTGTAAAAGTCATTAGGTCGTCCGCATATAGCGCCACCTTTTTGTCCCACTCATGATATTTAAAGGGAGTTATTGAGCCATTGTTCCTGATACTGTGTTTGCTAGCGGTTCAATGTAAAGATTGAATAACAATGGGGACATTGGGCATCCTTGCCTCGTTCCTCTTTGTATCTCAATATTATTAGCGAGGCCCCCATTAATTAAGATCTTTGCTCTTGGTTTTTGTAAGTCTCAGCTACCAGATGACTAAAGCATTGTCCAAGATTATATTTAGTGATGACTTTGTTTAGAAAAGACCAGTTGACCCGATCAAATGCTTTAGCAGCATCGAAGGTAACTATAGTCAGGGGGATCTTTTCGCAAGTTGCTACATCAACCGCAGCAAAGAGCTCATGCGTGATCTCACATATTTGTCTTCCCTTATGAATCCCTTTTGGTCCGGGTGTACCAAATTTGGCATTATCTGGGCCAATCTCCTTGCTACAATTTGCAAAAATATTTTATAATCGCAGTTTAGCAGCGAGATGGGTCTGTAAGACTCATAGTTTGCAGGGTTTTTCCCTGGCTTTAAAATGATGCTGACAGTTGCGTCGTTCCATGAGTCTGGGATTTTACCCTTTTTATTATATATTGTGTTTAATAACCTCGTTGTCGGTGGGGCCAAGATTTCTCTCAAAGCTGAGTAAAGTTCGTTTGGTAGGGCATCAGGTCCGGCTGCTTTCCCTCTTTTCAGAGCTTTTAGTGTGGCTTTCACTTCTTCAATCGTTATTTCTGAGTTTAGCTCCTCTTTTTCTTCTTCCGACTGTTTAGGTAAAAGTAGGGGGTCTAGGTATTTTCCTATTTGTTCTTCTGATGAGATGGAATCTTCCTTGTATAGGTTGGAGAAGAAATTTTCGAATTCCTGCTTAATTACAGTTTCTTCGGAAGTTAGGCCGTTTTGATTGCTCTGTTGTATGCTGGCTATTTTGTTTCTGGCTTGGTCAGTTTTAGTTTTCCATGCCAACAATTTTCCGCATCCCTCATCATACTCATGATTGGCGAGTTTGCTAGCTTCCCACTTCATCTTCACTCTATTTTCTAGGTAGTCTGCCATTTTTTCTTTTAATACTTTCCTTTCCTTCTCCAATGTATCTTTTTTTCCTGTGTCATTTTCTGCATTTATCTGTACATCAATTGAGTTTGTTTTTCTCCATGTCTCTAATCTTATGTTTAACGAGTTTTGATCTGTGAGCTCCCAAGCTGATGAGTTTACCTCTGATAACTGCCTTGTATGCATCCCAAGTAATTTGGTCTGAAGTGCCTGCTCTATTATCTTCAAAAAAATTGGCTGAGGTTATACCCAGTTCTTCCCGTATCTTAGGGTCCAATGATAAAGTACGGTCAACTGTCCATCTGGGTTGTGATTTATTTATTGTAGTTTGCAAAGTTAGTTGTACTGCTGAGTGGTCAGACAGATGTTCTGGTAGATGGTCTATAGCTTTACTGTTACTGTGCAGGTTTTTACTTATCAGAAAATAGTCTATTCTGGACTTGTGGCCTAGTTTTTTATTATGGAGAGTAAAAGGACACACCTTGTTACCCTTCTCTTTCCACATGTCAATCAAGTCTAGGTCATTTTTGTAAATACCTAGCCATTCTCTCTTTTTGGTAGATTGGCTTGTCTTCCTGGAGGGGATCTATCCAATTTAGGATCCAGAATAATGTTGAAGTCACCTCCCAGTAGTATTGGAGCAGTTGTTGGTAATAATTCTGTGGATAGTCTTTGGAGGGGATTTGGATCATCAGTATTTGGTCTGTAATATCCTGCTATAATAAAGCTGTTATCATGTATTTTTACTTTGGCTAAGGCCCATCTGCCTTTGCTGTCCACTACTTTATGATCGACTTTTATATTAGGTGATTTTTTGAAAAGTATTGCGATGCCCTTGACATTGCAGTCTTGGTAAGTACATACGTAGGGGTCCACCCAGCTAAGGGTTTTTACTATTTGTTCCCATTCAGCTTTTAGGAGATGAGTCTCTTGGAGAATAATCACTTCTTTATCTACCTCCTTTAAGTAGTCAAGGATCCTTCTTCGCCTGCTTGGTGTTCTATTCTAAGTCCATTAACGTTCCAAGAGAGAATTTTGAATTCTTTTGATGTCGTCGTAATTTTTTTTTTCCTTTTGTGGGTTCTTTAGTTCGATTTCCATTTTCTTTTTGTCATCCGGGTGAACTCCTTCTATTTTAGCTGATGAGGATGTTTTTTAAAATTTTTCTCCCTATTTTGCTTTGGTGTCTTTTTTGTATTTTTTGAGACATTCGTTAGTACCCCCCCCCCCCCCGAGGAAGCCTCCTATCTTCTCTTTGGGCGGTATTGTTTGCCCTTTTGAGCTCCATGGTTCGCCTTAATTGCTAGTCTCCCTATCTTAGTTTAGTGTCGTGGTCCGCAGCTGCTCCTTTATTTGTTCTAAGAGGATCTCTATTTTGCTGGGTTCTTTAATGTTGTACATTTTATTTCGTCACATGATCCTCAGTGCGGCGGGAAATTTCATCTGGACCGTGGCTTCTAGGGATTTTAATTCTTGCATAAACTGTCCTAGCTCCCACTGTCTATCCTGGGTGGCTTTAAACATGTCAGAGAAAATCCTGAAGGACCAGTTGTCTTTATTTAGGGAGCTGCTCTTTAAACCTTCACTTAGAAGTCTTTCCTTTAGTGTGTATGTTTTGAAGGTTATTACAATTTTCCCTGGCGTCTTTCTGTCTTTGCTCTTCCTGAAAGGGTCTCGATGAACGCTCTGTATGTCATCGCTCAAGTTTGCCTCTTTGGTCCAGGGGAAGTATTCTTCAAGTAAAGATATGGTGAATTTCTTGATGTCAGGCCCTTCCAGATTCTCTGGTACGTTTAAAATCCTCAGGTTATTTTTTCTCGCTTGATTTTCTAGCGATTCTAGTTTTTCTTCAATGAATCTGTCAGAGTCCCTTAGTTTCCTGATCTCCTTTTGATTGGTGTCCACTTTTTTGCTAAGGGTCTCCACCACAGACTCAACTGCTGACACCCTTTCACCCAATGCATTCAGTTTGTGATCTAGGGTCTCACAAACTTCTTGAATCTTGGCTTGGTAAGACTCGGACACTGAACATTTTTCTCTCATCTCTCCCAGTACCTTCTCCATGAGATTTTCCATAAGTTTTCCCGTTTGTTCTAGGAAGGTGTGTGGGGGAGAACAGTCTGGGTTGCTTGTACTGGGCTTGTTTGTGGTTGATAGTATTTGATCTTCTGGTGCCTCTGATCTTTCTATTTGTGAGCCTATGTGGGTAGTCGTTTCTGTACTCATTCTCGGACTGTTGTCTCTTTGTTCTTCAGTTTGGGGCGGTATTTTTAAGAGGGAGCTACTTTCAGGTGTTTGTGTCGGCTGCTGAACTTTAAAGAAGGATCTCAGCGAGGGGGTAATTCTGATTTTTTGGTCTGGTAGGGTCCCTCCTTTATCAGATCTAGGCTTGGGCTGGCGATCACAGTTAGCAGAGCCTCTCCTTTTCCTTTTTGTTAATACCAGCAATATCACTTGTTTAGTTGGGGGGAGGAAACTTTGTTTAGGGAACTGCCTGTTCCTAAGGCAATAGCTCGATCTTATCCCAATCCCTTCTTCAAGCTCTAGTCTGGCTTGTGGGTCCGTTTTCTCCCCCTTTTCTCTTGTCTCTGTCAGTGAAATTTGCCCCGCTGATTCAGCCCCTCCTGTGCACCCCGCTCTTCCCACACCTTCTACACCCTCCTTTGCTCCTTCCGATCTTGATAATACCCCCTGACACCCTACAATCAAGTCCAAAGCAATGCCCCCTTGACCTCTTTTCTCCCCTCGTACCTTGCTCATGAGGTTTAAACTGAAGACAGTCCTCCTTTCTTTGTTTGCAGGGTGTGCTTGAGACCGACTCCTCGATTCTACACTCCCCTGTTCTTCTCCTCCGTACTGGAGCTTCGTGGTGCTAAATTCCTCCGTACTGGGCTCAAATTGCCTTTTCTCTGGTTGGTAAGCCTGGCCGATGTTGTAATTGACAGAGGGAGTCGTCTTCCCCTCTCGAGTGTCGGTTTCTCAATGTCTGTTGGCGCTGCTTTGTTTGCCCCGGAAATAATCTCGCTTCTGCCGACTCTGCTGGGGCCTCAGCTCTGTGCAGCCGCTGCTGCTGCCGCTCTTCCCCCGGAGGAGGAAGTCAATTCTGCTGTGTGCTCTCCGGCATTCCTTTCTCGCACCCGACGCCGCTGCCCAGAGACCAGGAAACACAACTGAGGTGCCGCTGGCGTAACAGCCCCTGGATCCTTGCGAGCCGAAGTCCCGCATCCCCTGGAGTCCCGCTCTATCGGAATCTGCCAGTCGACCAGTGTGGTTTGTCAATCCTCGCGGAAGTTCACCAGGCATGTAGACTTCTTCTTCTTTTTAGTGTTTTAGTATTTCCCTATATATCGTTATTGCATCTCAGCGGCTGAAGTGTTTATGAGGGATAGATTTCGGCGTAAGTCTGGAGACGACCATGGAGCTCCTGACCGGACCTTCTAGCCGGCCGCCATCTTCTTCACCCGTCAAAATCAATCGTCCAATATAGTTTTGCTTATTCAGACCAAAGTTGGCATGCAAAGGCTGATAAACTCTGGGTGAAGGAAATATGCAACTAGGAATCAATCTTATGAAGACAAAGAAAGTAATAATTACCAGAAAGAAGTCAAAAGCAGGCACTTGGTACTAATATATGCCAAATCTCTCACAGGACCGCAAGTATAAGTACCTAGGGGTAATTGCAGACTCCAGATGCTCTTTTCCTGCTTACAAAGCTGTAATAAAATCGAAGGCATCCTCATTGTTTTCAACTTTATTCACACTGCAAAAAAGTCTATGGGGCCAGTCAATGCGACCGTTGTTGAAAGTTTTGAATGCCAAACTCTTACCAATCTACTCTCAGTGATGCAAGTACTGTGTGATGAAAAAGCAGTTTGTAAATAAGCCCTGTAGATGGTGTCATGGACAAGGGGGGCTCTTCCAATATGTTATTTTTAACTATCTCCCCAGTCCACCGAGTTGAGTGCAGTGTGGGGCCATCCAGTCTATCGCAGCCTTGTCAGCTAGAAAGGAGAAGTGGTAGGTGCACTTTAAGTGCGCATGTCTGTTTGGCCAGCCATCTAGGCCGGCCAAACAGACATGCGCACTTAGCATTTTTCCACCTGACTATATTGCACAGCCAGGTGAGGAACCAGCGCAGGCTCTCAAGCCCTAACTAAGCAGCATTTCAGCCCGCTCAGGCCAATAACGATGCTGCTCTCATGAGAGAGCAGCGTTGGGAATGGGTGGGGACTGGAGCACAGAAGCATTGAGGCGACGGGACCAAAGAAGCACTGAGGTGGCGTTCGGCAGCAGCAGTGGCAGGTAAGTTACATTTTTTTTATTATTAGACCCCCCTACCAAGTGTTATTGGCAGTAGCCGCTACTGGTCATGAGGAACAAGAATCAATAGTGCATGTCACCTGCATTTGTCTTGCACTACTTGCCGAGTGGAGGCTCCTGCTGAGCCCCCGTTTTAATCACCCAGCTATGCGCAGTTGTATAGAAACTGGTATTGAGTGCTACATTGTGCTTAACACTTGCCTTAACATCCAGACAGTTACAATTTTGGCTATTGTGAAAAAAAGGCTTTTAAGCATAACATAGATATCATTCATTAAGCCCATCAAGTTACGGTGGATGGGAATATGTTCTTTCATTTGATTAATTGCCATTTTGCCATTGTTGCACCTTAATCAAAGAAAGTTTTTCTTTTTAGTGTAACAAGCACGTCTATGATTATTGTACCGGCGGTTTGGCACTTTAATGAAAGAGTAGTGGTTTGTAACTTTCCTGAGCACTTTAATGTATTTTGTAATGTATCATGTTTCAATCCTACACTGAATATTTGTGCCTATTGTTTTCCAAAGGAGTTAATTAACTATGCAATAAAAATATATTTGACACAAGACCCTACATCAGTATCAGATAATACTATCTGACCAAACTAACCCTCAACAACCAAAAAATCCTTCTCTGTAGAACATCTCAGACATTCCCAAATCCCCTATCCCACTCAAGGACGTATCCACTATGAAAATAATGCCAACACAAATAATTTAAATTCTCACCCATCTCTACCTCAGAGGTTTCCATGCAACAAAGACACCAACCACTCATTTCAGAAATACACAACAATATTTCTCACTCACCTATCATCAATTGCAGAATTGAGAGCCATAAAACCAGAACCTTATGTTCCACATCACCTCCGGTCATACCGCTTGCATGTTCCACATACACAAAAGAAAGCCACTCCACACAGTCCTTAAAATTTCACACCCCCTTCCCTACCACATAACAATGCTACTATTCAAAGACAGATACGAAGCACAGTTTCCTCACCACACACACACATAGATCATAGAAAATGCTTTCTAAGCCTGTTATATGAAGATAATGACATCCGAAAACAACTCAAATTCAGTCTTGTCATATATAGCATATCACCTATGCTGTTAAAGGAGAATGAATACTCTCTTGTAGCACAAAATCACGTCACCTCCAAAAAAGCTCCTTTAATCTGCGTACTAGTGAATGCTCATTCTATGTCCATAAACAAAAACGACATCTAAGATCTATTGACAGACAAAGAACCTGACTTACTCTTCAGAATTGAATCTTGGTTGAGGCAAGACATGGCTTTAGTATTCCATGATGCTGTTCCACCAAACCATCACACAGAATCACATAGGCAAAAGAGAAGGCAGCTTAGCCATCATATTCAAAATAACAAGAACTCTCACCAAAGCAGAGAATGTTTCTTATGAGGTTGTGAGGCCATCCTTGTCAGATCCAGCCCTACCCCAACCTTTACCTGTACCTCTCTACTTCTTTGCACATTATCAACCAGCAATGGAACATTCCCCTATGCGTATGGTGCGCATACCCTGCGTTTTTTTTTTTGCCCTTGGGGGTCCTTTTGGGACCCCCTGAGAAGGGCCAGAGGGTTGGGGGGTCTCTACCCTGTCCCCTTTTCGTGGTTTCCAATCTTGTTTTGGGCTGTCTTGTGCCACAGTTATCATGAAAAACAAGATGGTGGCCAGCACTTCCTGGTTTGGACAGTTTGGAATGTTGACAGTCGACTGCCAGCCAATCAGAAACTCGCTCGCGCACATAAGGGTACGCGCACGTACGCGTACGGGACGCGTACCGTTCGCGTACGGTGCGCGTACGGTGAGCGCATATAGATATATAATTTGATCAAATTCAATTTTCTCAACAACTACAGGAGGGATTTTCACCAAATATAGAAAAGGCACTACTGCATACCTGTCCCTAATATTTTGCCAAGTTTGGTGTAATTCCGTTCAGCCATTCGGGCTGTAGCCGTGTCTAAAGGTCCCATAGAAAATGCCATTGGGAAAATTTCAAATTCATTTTTCTCAAGAACTACTGGAGGGATTTTCACCAAACATAGCAAAGGCACATCTGCATACGGGGCCCTACCATTTTCCAAAGTTTGGTGTAATTCCATTTAGCTGTTCGGGCTGTAGCCGTGTCTAGAGGTCCCTATGGAAATTAACATGGGGAAACACATTTTGGGACCCCCCTTTCGGCCCCCGCTTGACGAATCCCCCCGACACTTTCAGGGAAGGAGCGGAGCAGAGCTGGCCAAAATTCTTGAAAATTACACACAGATTCCTCAATCGGCGCCAAAGTTATTCCAAATAGAATGTTGAGCGCATATAGATATATAATTTGCTCAAATTCCTTTTCTCAACAACTACTGGAGAGATTTTCACCAAATATAGAAAAGGCACTACTGCATACCTGTCCCAACCATTTTGACAAGTTTGGTGTAATTCCGTTCAGCCGTTCGGGCTGTAGCCATGTCTAAAGGTCCCATAGAAATTGCCATTTGAAAAATTTCAAATTCAATTTTCTCAAGAACTACTAGAGGGATTTACACCAAACATACAAAAGGCACTGCTGCATACCAGTCCCTACCATTTTGCCAAATCTGGTATAATTCCGTTCAGCCGTTCGAGCTGTAGCCTTGTCAGAATGTCCCTATGGAAATTAACATGGGGAAAATACGTTTTGGGACCCCCCTTTCGGCCCCCGCTTAACAAATCCCCCCGAAACTTAAAGGGAAGGAGCGGAGCGCAGCGAGGCAAATTTAAGAAAAATTACAGGCAGATCCCTCAATCGGCACCAAAGTTATTCCCAATAGAATGTTTGGAATTTCCTATGGTAACTAGAACCTAACTATATATACCTACTGGCGACCGCCAGTAGGTAATATATATATATATATATATATATATATATATATATATATATATATATATATATATATATATATATATATATATATATATATATATATATATATATATATATATATATATATTCACTGAAAAAACCATAGGTTATAGACCATATATAGTTAGGAATTAGCATTTACAAAACCTTGAAAATTCACTGAAAAAACCATAGGTTATAGACCATATATAGTTAGGAATTCGCATTTACAAAACCTTATTTTACTCACACAAAACCATTGAAATTCCATATATAGTTAGTTGCACTAACTATATATCGCGCACCCGCAATCCACTGCTGATGATGTCACATATTACATCATTCATGACATGGTCAGAGGTTTTTGTAGATAAAGGGGGACTGCAGACAAAATTACATCGGAAGGAGACTGCAGGTAACACCATCCTCCATGCCTCTAGTCAGCACCCCAACCATCTGATCCGTAGCATCCCTTATGGGGAGATGCTGAGGATCAGAAGAATTTGTAGCACCGATGAAGCCTGTCTTGTAGCACAGAAAGAAAGCAAGACAAGGTTCCTACAGAGGGGCTATTCTGAAAACATAGTGTCTAAGGCAATGGAAAGGGCAAACAAGACAGCATTAACTCCTAAAACATCAATAGGGGCGGATGCAACATTGACCAATGTGACTGTGGACCAACCGAGATTCATTCTTGGTTACAGTTGCCAGTACAGACAGCTTCAGAGGATGGTGAGGAAAAACTGGCACATAATCACAGGTGATCCTGTGATTGGGAAAACCGTGTCCACATGCCCGGCTATCACCTATAGCCGTGCTAGATCCATGAGTGACATGCTAGTCAGTAGCAGCCCTGAGGTACCATCAAGAGGCAACTGGCTAGGCAAAAGCAAAGGCTTCTTGAAATGCGCAGTATGTAAAGCGTGCACGATAGGGAAAAGTAAAACCACCTACTATTCCCCTTTTTGTGAAAGAGAACTCCCCATTAAGAAGAAAATAACCTGCAAGTCAGACTTTGTGATCTATGTCTTGGAATGTGTTTGTGGACTTTGCTACGTTGGTAGTACTAAACTACAAGTCCACAAACGCATACTGCAGCACATGAGGGCAGTTGTGAACAAGGACGATGCTTACCCAGTAGCAAGGCATGTAAATTTCTGCCATAAAGGCGATGTCAATTGCCTGAAATATTTTGCAATTGATATGGTGGAGCCGCTACGTAGAGGTGGCAATAGAGAGGCACGTCTGCGCGTACTGGAAACCAGGTACATTCTGGAATTAGACACTAAGGCTCCGAGTGGTTTGAACGCGACAGAAGATTTGTACACTTGTCTGCACACAGAGTCTTGAAATTGATAAGTGGTAATAAGTTGTTGGTCATCTGTTAAGGCTGTTTTAGATTATTTATTCATTATTTCCTGCCGGATTTTTTAACATGGTAAAATGTATCAAACACACTTTCTTTTGGGTAATCACACATTTCTTTCAATAGTGCTGGAGTCAACATGAATACCTAAGCAGTGTAGACGCAGTGGTCCAGATGAAATTTTAACCAATGCCCACTTGGGCAATATTAACTCAACCCCTTCCTTTGTAAATTTTGCACAAAAGCACTTTACTCATTTGCTAAATATTGCACAGGAATAGTTTGTACATATGACGTCCACTGTGATTGTTTGTACATAGCAATAATGTCAATTGGTATATTTGTAAATAGTATGTTTTTACATATTTATTGCGCAAATTTGCACATTTGTAAGGATTTTGTCTCGCTTAATAAGTGTGACAATTGGGGTTAACAGAACATTACAAAAAATAGAACAGTAAAATGATTGTAAATAACATTGGTTACTATGTCTGGTCCAGGCTGAAGTATTTTTTCTATTTCTATAGGCTTGGGACCATGTGACCGGACAGGCACTACAAATCACAGGGTGGAATCTGACCATGTCATGTGATCAAGGGCTCCAGGGCCCGAAACGCGTCATGGCAGTCATGAGGGTGCACAGATGTAAATAAAGACGCTTTGAAATATCCTCATTGGGTCCGTCTTCGTTATTTGGCGCATACTGAGTATCGAAGTTCCAGTCATATATATATATATATATATATATATATATATATATATTCACTGAAAAAACCATAGGTTATAGACCATATATAGTTAGGAATTAGCATTTACAAAACCTTGAAAATTCACTGAAAAAACCATAGGTTATAGACCATATATAGTTAGGAATTCGCATTTACAAAACCTTATTTTACTCACACAAAACCATTGAAATTCCATATATAGTTAGTTGCACTAACTATATATCGCGCACCCGCAATCCACTGCTGATGATGTCACATATTACATCATTCATGACATGGTCAGTGACATCACTGATGACATCACTGATGACATCTCAAATGACATCACTGATGACATCACTGATGACATCACTGATGACATCTCATTTGACATTACTGATCACATCATTGATGATATCATTCATGTGATAATACGATGAACCTCTTCAGACTCTAATATAACCTTAGATACAATCAGTGTAAACAGACACTCACAGACTGTCACTCATCCATGGAGTTACTCACACACCTAGTCAGTCATGCAAAGAATCAATCACACCTCCATTTCCTCAACTATACAGTTATACAAACTTTACTTATTCAAACATATACTAACACATATTTACTCTCTTATACAATCCCTGATACAAGTTCACAATGATCCATACAGCCACTCACACATTCACTGGCTCTTATGCACAGTTATTTATATATGTCAACTCTCACATGTACTGTGTTTTACATATGTACTTACTTTGACATGTAGCACTGAGATATCCATTCACTCACCAATACACTCATGCACACAGTCAACCGCCCATACAGCTGTTTCCACATGCACTTTTGAAACCATACATCTAGTGAATCAACTGCTCACACATCTATGCACAGAGTCATACACCTCCCAGCCACCCACACACACACTCAGTCTCCCATACAAATACTTGGGCAACCAATCAATAACCCATATAGTTACTCATATAGCTACTTATCAACACATGCAACAGTTTACAGAACAACAGACATAATGATGCACAAATTCAGACAGTTTAGTCACTAACCCATGCACTCAGTGAGACACATTTAATCACTCACTCATACAGTCAGTCATGCACCTACTAAATCCTTCATCCAGACACTTATACATCCACTCATTCTTCAATATGTAAGACATATTTTAACTTTACAGAAACATACAGTCACTGGATGTTGTCATCAGTGATGTCATCAGTGATGTCATTTGAGATGTCATCAGTGATGTCATCAGTGATGTCACTGACCATGTCATGAATGATGTAATATGTGACATCATCAGCAGTGGATTGCGGGTGCGCGATATATAGTTAGTGCAACTAACTATATATGGAATTTCAATGGTTTTGTGTGAGTAAAATAAGGTTTTGTAAATGCGAATTCCTAACTATATATGGTCTATAACCTATGGTTTTTTCAGTGAATTTTCAAGGTTTTGTAAATGCTAATTCCTAACTATATATGGTCTATAACCTATGGTTTTTTCAGTGAATTTTCAAGGTTTTGTAAATGCTAATTCCTAACTATATATGGTCTATAGCCTATGGTTTTTTCAGTGAATATATATATATACATACATATATAAACATATATCATCTGTATATCTATATAAATACAAACATAAATGCATGCATACATATACTTATATGCATTTTAGGGTTGTTAGGGCGTTTTCGCGTGTATTATGTTGCTTTTTTAGGGCTTTTGGGTCAATTAAGTAGGGTTCCCGGAGCCTAGGGCTGAGGGGCCAGTTCAGTTTCGTGCGTATTGGTGTTGGCAAGGTTTTGAGGGATTTTGGCGGTTTTTGGTCGAGATTTGGCCGTTTTATGGCTTTTTTTGTGTTTGCTGGGGGGCGCATATTCGGGTTGAAATTCGTCCCCGTTCCAGTGGATGGATTGGGCTGATTTTTGGTGAGATGTTAGGGAATCGCTGGAACTAGTGTCCAGCCAAGTTTGCAGCGGATCGGAGCAGTGGAAGTGTTTTAAACAGCAATTTTTGTGCGGAGTAGCGAATTGCCATGTTATTCAATGGGAGTTTTTGGTGCGCATGGAGAAGGTGAATTTGGGGTGTTCCAGTTGCGCTAGAGGGACGGGGCTTGGGTGAGCTGTAGGGAGAGTGGATCGGCAGGTGTGCCGAATTTTTGGGATTTGTTGGCCGAAGGGAAGGGTGTGCTTGGGCAAAGTCGATTTGGTGAAAACGGTGCGTTATTTACATGAAAGTTGAAAAAACACTAATAAAAGCAAAGCTAAAAAGCCACCTCATTACAAACAGAATGGCTTTAACTTAAACGAGGGCGAGATCTATTGCATTTTCAATGCTTGTTTACTTTGGTTCCATCAAGAAGGCAGTCAGATGTGTCACACATTTGCCATAAATTCTGAATGTTAGCACTCTAGTTGCACATTAGATCACTGTAGTAAAGCTACTGCTCACCAGGGACGTCTGCTGCTGGTATTCAAAGTGCATGTTTCAGTCTGCATGTCAGAATTTTTTTAATGAAATAGAAGAGGATTTGAGAAGTCACTCAAAATGATCCCTAATTTTTCTTTCTGAAGCACTAATCATACTTTCTATGGCAAAATTAACCCCCTCATGTTGTTCCTTTTTAAATTGAGTGTTTTCAGACTTACCACTTCATTCCAATCAAGATGGCTTCTGGTGTGCCATACTTTTGTCATAAGTAAGACTGTTAGCGCTCTAGTTGTTCTTTAGAACACTCTGGGACATTCTGTCATTGGGCTATACTTGGGGTACATCTGGGTGATAATTGGGCTACATTTAGGCTCTTTTGTCTCTGGTGGCCATCTTGGGAGACTATGTCAGAATTTTTTAATGAAATTGAAGAGGGTTTGAGAAGTCACTCAAAATGTGCCCTAATTTTTCTTTCTGCAGCACTAATCATAATTCATATGGCAAAATATACCCCCTCATTTTGTTCCTTTTTAAATTAAATGTTTTAAGAGTTACCACTTTATTCCAATCAAGATGGCTTCAGGTGTGCCATACCTTTGTAATAAGTAGGACTGTTAGCGCTCTAGTTGTTCTTTAGAACACTCTGGGACATTCTGTCATTGGGCTATACTTGGGCTACATCTGGGTGATATTTGGGCTACATTTGGGCTCTTTTGTCTCTGGTGGCCATTTTGGGAGACTGCATGTCAGAATTTTTTAATGAAATAGAAGAGGATTTGAAAAGTCACTCAAAATGTGCCCTAATTTTTCTTTCTGCAGCACTAATAATACCTTCTATTGCATAATATACCCCCTCATTTTGTTCCTTTTTAAATTAAATGTCTTAAGAGTTACCACTTTATTCCCATCACGATGGCTCCAGGTGTGCTATACCTTTGTAATAAGTAGGACTGTTAGCGCTCTAGTTGTTCTTTAGAACACTCTGGGACATTCTGTCATTGGGCTATACTTGGGCTACATCTGGGTGATATTTGGGCTACATTTGGGCTCTTTTGTCTCTGGTGGCCATTTTGGGAGACTGCATGTCAGAATGTTTTAATGAAATAGAAAAGGATTTGAAAAGTCACTCAAAATGTGCCCTAAGTTTTTCATTCTGCAGCACTAATCATACTTTCCATGGCAAAATATACCCCCTCATGTTGTTTCTTTTTAAATTAAATGTTTTAAGAGTTACCACTTTATTCCAATCAAGATGGCTTCAGGTGTGCCATACCTTTGTAATAAGTAGGACTGTTAGCGCTCTAGTTGTTCTTTAGAACACTCTGGGACATTCTGTCATTGGGCTATACTTGGGCTACATCTGGGTGATATTTGGGCTACATTTGGGCTCTTTTGTCTCTGGTGGCCATTTTGGGAGACTGCATGTCAGAATGTTTTAATGAAATAGAAAAGGATTTGAGAAGTCACTCAAAATGTGCCCTAATTTTTCATTCTGCAGCACTAATCATACTTTCTATGGCAAAATATACCCCCTCATGTTGTTTCTTTTTAAATTAAATGTTTTAAGAGTTACCACTTTATTCCAATCAAGATGGCTTCAGGTGTGCCATACCTTTGTAATAAGTAGGACTGTTAGCGCTCTAGTTGTTCTTTAGAACACTCTAGGAGGCTGCAGTAGAACACAAAGGAATCAACTGACAGTCTCTGTCCTTGTTGGATGTACATGTTTTACTGAGAATGTCAGACTTCATTTTCACATGACTGAGAAAGATAATGTGAATTTACAGAAAATATGCTTTCAGTTTAGCTTTTAGATCCCCTTCCAAACCACTGTGGGAAAATCACGAGATATTAGTTTTCTTTCAAACAATATTCATGATATCACAGCAGAAGGTTTTTACACATGGTAAAATCACCTTAGAACCCACCACAATTCCTAAAACGAGTATGGTACCATCAACAAATGATTTATAATGTAACTAAAGTCCTAAAACCCTCTATTAACTACAATGCTTTTTAATGAGGTGCTATCATGTATATTGGTCCCAAGATGGCTGCCAACACTTCTTGGATGAAGTGCTGACAGCCAATCAGATCAGATGTGTGGTTAGGCTCCGCCCAGATATATATCTTTTTTTGAACCTAAATTACTCAAAATCCACTGGAGCACATATATTGAGACCTAGCAAAGGCACATCGGGCTAACAGTCCCTACAATTTTGCCAAGTTTCGTGCAAATCCATTCAGCCGTTCGAGCTAAAAGTGAGGCCAACCGCCCTATGGAAATTAACATGGGAAAAACGCGTTTTGGGACCCCCCTTTTTTCTCGGCCCCCCCTTGATGAAACCCCCCCAAATTGTCAGGGGCTGCTCAGAAACAAAATGTTCCATTTTCCTGAAAATTACAGCCAATTCCGTCCACAAACGCCAAAGTTATTAGACATAGAATTTTCAAAAATCCCATAGAGAAAAAATCCTAACTATATATACCTACTGGCGACCGCCAGTAGGTAATATATATATATATATATATATATATATATATATATATATATATATATATATATATATATATATATATATATATATATATATATATATATATATATATATTTATCTATATATATCTATATATATTACCTACTGGCGGTCGCCAGTAGGTATATATAGTTAGGATTTTTTCCCTATGGGATTTTTGAAAATTCTATGTCTAATAACTTTGGCGCTTGTGGACGGAATCGGCTGAATTTTCAGGAAAATGGCACATTTTGTTTCTGAGCAACCCCTGAAAATTTGGGGGGTGTTCGTCAAGGGGGGGCCGAGAAAAAATGGGGGTCCCAAAACGCGTTTTTCCCATGTTAATTTCCATAGGGCAGTTGGCCTCACTTTTAGCCCGAACGGCTGAATGGATTTCCACGAAACTTGGCAAAATTGTAGGGACTGTTAGCCCGATGTGCCTTTGCTAGGTCTCAATATATGTGCTTCAGTGGATTTTGAGAAATTAACGTTCAAAAAAAGATATATATCTGTAACAGCGCTCCGGGCTGCGCTCCGGTTCGCGTACTTTTCGCGTAACGGAACTTTGCGATGCGAATCTGATTGGCTCTCCTGTGTCTGTCAACATTCTAAACAGTCCAGAGCGGCCGCCATCTTGTCTCTCGGTAGGATCGAGAGACAAGAGGAGGCCAAAACAAAGGAGGAAATTACCATAAGGGGGCATAGTAGATGCTCGTTGACCCCCTAGGTTTTATGTGGAGGTTTTAAAAGGGCCCAGCAGGGCAAAAAAAATTTTTTTTTTTTTTGCGTGGTGAGCGCCTAGTCCGCGAACCGGAAAGCGTTCTGGGCAGCGTACTATAAGGAAAAAAGAATGATAGACTTTTCAAATACTGTATGTTAATTGTTTGTTGTTTTTGTTGATTATTTTTTTTTCTTTATTTTTTAAGCATTTTTTTTTATTTTGATTATGTTTCATAATTTACTGTTCTTTTTTTAAAAAATTTTTTTGGGGTCGCTCCCGGTTCGCGTACCGGAGTGCGGACCGGGAAGCGAACTAAAAGAAATAGAGGTTGGCAGAGTTTCAAAAATTCTACCAATTTTTTTATAATGGGGAGGTAGTTCTGAAAAGAACTTTTGTTTTTGTTTTTGTTGTTTTAAATTTTTTTTATTATTTTTCTGAACATTTTTTTGATTTTTTTTGTATTTTCTGAACATTTTGATATTTTTTTGTTTTTTGGGGGGAGGGGGGAAACAAAAACGATTCATTGAAAAGGGCTCAACAGGAGCAACGAAAAAAAGAATAATTTATTGTTTGGGGCGTTTCGGGCAAACATGATTGTTAATAGCTTTCATAATTAGAGTAATGCTACTTTCTCTGTAGCAAATGATTTGGTTACAGCGCACGCACACTTGCTTCACTTCCCCAAAGTTCATTTGAATGTTTGGGACCATCTCCCTCGCCTCTGGTCCCGACACTTCTTGAACAACCGATCTTCTTGCCATCGCAGGGGGATTTTGTTGCTCATCACGTAGCTGGGCAGCACTATAGTTGTTTGGGTGCCACCTACTCATATGCCTATGCATAGTGTAATTGCCGTAGCTGTATTTCTTATCAGTCCCCCTTGACAGTCTATCATCGCATATACGGCAAAACACATAGCGTGCATTCACTTTTTTTGCCCCTCAGGAAATTAAAAAAATTGCCAAATGTAGTTCTCTTTTCGATTATACCTCCTGGGCTCCTCTGGCAAAAACTCTGGCTCTTCCTGCTCTTCCTCCTCTTCCTGATCTTCCTCTTCTTGTTGTATGATGACTCCAGCAGGTGGTCCTCTCTTACCATGAGGAGGTGAAGGTGGTGGGGGGGTGCACCAGCTGAAGCAACTACTGAAGCCATTGCTCAACTATGAAAAAGGGTCTTTCTCTCACCAAGATGAAAGTCAGAGTGAGGAAAGAAGGAGGGGTTTTCATCATTTGGGAAAAGTATAAGTTCTAAACCAATGAAAAGTGTTAATTTTAGATCACATGACCTAGTATTACATCATTAGGAAACCAAAAGTGAAATGAACCAATGAAAAGTGTTATTACCGAGTCACATGACCTGCTGTGTTTACGTTTCGCGCTTTGCTCCGCTTTCCGGTCCGCTTCCGGGTCCGCTAACTTGGCGCGTCAAATGACGTATTACGCGACAACGCAAAACGTCATTCTAACGTAACAGTTACGCTAAAGGAACGTTTACCGGTTCGCGGACCGAGTCGCGGCTTTAAATTGAGCTAACGGGAAGCTGACCGGTTCGCGGACTGGGAGCGAAACAAAACACATTTTTTTTTTAAATTGTATAAAAAACATGTAAAATATATTTTAAGATTTAAAGAAGAATACATTTTACAGCTACAGATATTAGCTTTTAAAAAACCATTGAAATTCACTTAAAAAACCATAGGTTATAGACCATATATAGTTAGGAATTAGCATTTACAAAACCTTGAAAATTCACTGAAAAAACCATAGGTTATAGACCATATATAGTTAGGAATTAGCATTTACAAAACCTTATTTTACTCACACAAAACCATTGAAATTCCATATATAGTTAGTTGCACTAACTATATATCGCGCACCCGCAATCCACTGCTGATGATGTCACATATTACATCATTCATGACATGGTCAGTGACATCACTGATGACATCACTGATGACATCTCAAATGACATCACTGATGACATCACTGATGACATCTCATTTGACATTACTGATCACATCACTGATGATATCATTCATGTGATAATACGATGAACCTCTTCAGACTCTAATATAACCTTAGATACAATCAGTGTAAACAGACACTCACAGACTGTCACTCATCCATGGAGTTACTCACACACCTAGTCAGTCATGCAAAGAATCAATCACACCTCCATTTCCTCAACTATACAGTTATACAAACTTTACTTATTCAAACATATACTAACACATATTTACTCTCTTATACAATCCCTGATACAAGTTCACAATGATCCATACAGCCACTCACACATTCACTGGCTCGTATGCACAGTTATTTATATATGTCAACTCTCACATGTACTGTGTTTTACATATGTACTTACTTTGACATGTAGCACTGAGATATCCATTCACTCACCAATACACTCATGCACACAGTCAACCGCCCATACAGCTGTTTCCACATGCACTTTTGAAACCATACATCTAGTGAATCAACTGCTCACACATCTATGCACAGAGTCATACACCTCCCAGCCACCCACACACACACTCAGTCTCCCATACAAATACTTGGGCAACCAATCAATAACCCATATAGTTACTCATATAGCTACTTATCAACACATGCAACAGTTTACAGAACAACAGACATAATGATGCACAAATTAAGACAGTTTAGTCACTAACCCATGCACTCAGTGAGACACATTTAATCACTCACTCATACAGTCAGTCATGCACCTACTAAATCCTTCATCCAGACACTTATACATCCATTCATTCTTCAATATGTAAGACATATTTTAACTTTACAGAAACATAAAGTCACTGGATGTTGTCATCAGTGATGTCATCAGTGATGTCATTTGAGATGTCATCAGTGATGTCACTTACCATGTCATGAATGATGTAATATGTGACATCATCAGCAGTGGATTGCGGGTGCGCGATATATAGTTAGTGCAACTAACTATATATGGAATTTCAATGGTTTTGTGTGAGTAAAATAAGGTTTTGTAAATGCTAATTCCTAACTATATATGGTCTATAACCTATGGTTTTTTCAGTGAATTTTCAAGGTTTTGTAAATGCTAATTCCTAACTATATATGGTCTATAACCTATGGTTTTTTAAGTGAATGTATATATATATATATATAAATATACGTTGAAAGTAAAAATGGTCAGGCGATTGAGTCGATGTCTCTCAAGTAATTTTGCCCGGCGTTAGGCGCCTCTAATACCATACAAGGGTTATCAAACAAAGAGGCAGGCGCTGGAGGCAGGAAGACAGGGAACAAGTTTTATTCCGACGGAGCAGAACACATCAGATCGGACAACAAGGTATCGTTTCGAGGTGCTCTAACAGCCTCTCTGAGGCCTGGCCTCTTATACACTGGTTTATGGCATGTGACCATTCTTTATTACAATAAAGACACTGTGAAGTATGGAAAAGACATCCCCAGAATCCCCGTTTCCGGCCCATTCTCACACGTAGCTACAGTAGAGGTCCTCACCCCACATACAATAGGAAAGGGCTATCACGCAGCTGGATGTTCCGCCGATTCTTTAGAATGTGTGCGCCTGATCGGATCTCAGGGGGTGGGGAGGCCATGATCAATAGTAGCTCCTTTGAAGAGGGGCGACCTCATACAGTAAGGGGCAATAAACTGTATCCTCCGGCTAGGTGATGGCCTGGGATCCGTGTAGACAATCGGGCTCGGAGGAAGGGGTCATCAAAGGAGAGATATTCATGAAAGGAATGGTTCCGCGTGGACAATTGATGTAGAGGAAGGGGTTTATCAATAGCGGGGTATTCATGAAAGGAAGGGAGGTGTTGGTCAGGCGCGGGGTGTAATTCCCAGGGACAGAGTCACATGGAAGGAGAGGGCTTATGACTTGTGCATGTGAGAGCGGGGGCAGCCAGGGTGTGTGGGGGGATGCTTGCAGGGTCAGGGAAGTGCGCTAACGATTCATCGTGAACAGGGAGATCATGGTATCTAAAATGGCTGCCGTGCATGCATATTTGTACGTGAGTCTGAGGAATGGACAAGATGGTGCAGATGATGTTCAGTTCGCAAACTAAAATTTAACAGTCCTCCCTTTTAACATGTCTCGCCAGCTTGTCAATTCAGATCTATCCCCATAAGACCACGTATTTCTATCTCATAGAGGGGACTCATGTGCTCAGTTCTGAAGTCCAAAGTCTTAGGGCACATGCAGTTAGAAATGAGTGAACACAAAGGTGGCAAACATTGAATTCCTAGGCAACACCCACACAGTACCACAACCGGTATCAATATAAATGTGAACAACCTCCATCCCCAATCCTTCAAAGTATCCCAAAACCAGCTTCCAAGCGACCATCCTTCTTGCTCCTGGTGAACCTCTGAGGAAAGTCTGTGGAGGTGTTCGATTGCTTTGTAGACTGAAGGCGAGTTATCTGGCACGTAGGTGCAACAGCTGGATCCGATGATGCGGCATGCTCCTCCACGGTCGGCTAGAACCACATCTAGAACAAGGCGGTTTTGGAGAGCCACCAGGCGGACTGCCTGAAGCTCAGCCGTGTTGTTAGCGAGGATGCCAGCCGTAATGTTAATGGTCGTTTCTACTGCCTGGGTCAGGTGTCGGATGGCGCGGCTGTTTGCCATCGGGCCCCACAGAGGAACAAGTCCCTTCACGGCATCCAGGAACGGCGCTCCGGTGGAGTCGGCTTGTCCAATGTCTCCGGCGCGCTTCTGCCGGTGATGGTTGGCTGGGGCCACATACGTGGGGGGGAGAATGAAGGCGATGTAGCAAGTACCCCCCCAACCTTTCGGGAGCCAAGTGTAAGCTTTGGTGCCGCAAACAAAGTACATATTTGGAGAGGCGACAAAGGAGGGGGATCAGTTGAGTCCAATGACCTGGTGATGTGGTAGGAACTGTGACCCACCAGCTGTGCTCCCAGGCCTTCGATGCACACAAGACCCGTGACATTGATAACAGACAGAGCCACAGTCAGAGTGGCAGCCGTTCGCTTCCGCAGGTAGGAGAAGGTGGGTCTAGCTGGATTATGGAGCACTTGCATTTCAACTCGTTCTTTGGCAGAGATGTCCATATGGAAGGCAGAACCAGAGGTCACAGGACAAAAGGGAGCAGACGTCCTTCCCGTTTTGTTCAGCCAGAACCCATAGTAGAAGTGTGACACTGTTTGACCAGAAGTGGCGTTGTCCTTGTGGCTTTCTTTCAAGAGGATCAACCAGGCAAGGCAGGAGCCGTGAACTGAGAAAGGAGAAGGGATGAAGGGGATGGAGTGTCCGGTGGCATGCGGGAGCAACCCGCAAATCCAGCAGTTGGTGGCGTTGGCAGCAAGGTTGTGCTGGTGCAACAGTTGCACGAAGGAATTGTTCCAGAACTCCTTACGCCTTTCTCGGAGCTGAGGCGAAAGGGAGATCAGGTGATGCTCTTTCATGGTGGTTGGCTGTGCAGTGGTCAGCAATATCTGATGAGCGGGTGTGCTTTCCTCCAAGATCCAGAAGGAAGTCATGAGGAGGAGGCAAAGGAGGAAGACAATGAAGAAGGCGATTGTCTTTGATTTGTGCATATTGTCAGTCTTTGGGTTCCTGTAGTGGGTATTTCCGGTTGCTTCCATCATCTTCTTATCTGGCGCTTCCATCATCTTCAAGGTGCTCGGTAGTGGGTAGAACCACAGACTTTGTTTAGCTTCTCTCCGGGTAACCCTTGGTTGTGTTTAGGTCACCGTTCTGAGATTAAACTTAGTCCGTGGACTACTTAGCCGAAGCTTCCTCCTTTCGACGCAGGAAATACCCTTCCCTGGATGGCAAAGTGGGGTCAGGGAATTTTGCAAGTTCGAGTGCCTCGGTATCAGGATAGCAGTTCAGTGATGGCCGATCCTTGTTCAGGAGCTCTTCTTGGTTGTCAATGTTTTCTGTTGTGGCCAGGGTCGAGGAGACCTTCTTGCAGTGGTGTGCGTGCAGCCAGTGCTGTTCCCCCGTCCGGGTGGTGATCAGTACTTGCCAGGGGCCCGTCCACCGGGGTTCCAGACTCTTTGCCCGTTGAAAATTCCGGACTAGTACATAATCCCCCGGTTGGATGTCGTGACCCGGACCCCTGGAAGCATCGGGGATGGCCTGCTGCACCTGCTGATGAATGACAGACAACGTTTTAGTTAATTTGTACAAGTAATCTGACAGCAGGACGTCGGGGACGTCGTGAATGGAGGTCGGTTTGGGGGCAGTCCAGAGGTTCATCGGTCGCCCAAATACAACCTCGTAGGGGGTTAAATGGTGCTTAGTGGGAGTGGAGCGCATCAATAGCAACGCCAGTGGGAGGGCATCTGGCCACTTAAGTCCTGTGGTGGCCACTATTTTTGACAGTTTTAGTTTCAATGTAGCGTTGTGTCGCTCAACTAAGCCAGCGGATTGGGGGTGGAAGACCGCATGAAACCTCTGTTTTACACCCAACCCCTTCAAGATTAGTTGGATAACTTCAGCTATGAAGTGGGGGCCGTTGTCGCTCCATAAAATTCGACAAAGGCCGTAGCGAGGGAAAAACTCTTTCAGTAGTACTTTGGCAGTAGTCATGGCAGTGTTATCACGGGTTGGATAGGCTTCTACCCATTTGCTGAAGGCACATACAATGACTAATACATATTTCAAGCTTTGGCATCTTTCTAGCTGGATGTAATCCATCTGGAGGACCTCAAAGGGGTGGTCGGGGATCCCAAACCCTCCCCGGGGTACTACAGTTCCTTTCCCGGGGTTGTGTTGCAGGCAGATAAGACATTGCTGGACCAGGCGTTTGGCTGCGTTGGGGATTTTGTCGTTGTGCCAGACTTTGGAAATGAGTTCGATCATAGGGGCAGATCCTATGTGTGCGGGGGAGTGCGCCATAGTCAGTATGGGAATCAGGTATGAGTCAGGCAGCAACCATTTGTTTGCATCTTTTGTCCGCCAGCAGCCTTCATCGTCCTTTAAACCCACCCGTGCCCACTCGGTCAGTTCGTGAGGGGTGCTGGCCGACTGGATGTCTCTAATCGTCTCCCTAGCGTCAGTCCATTTTTCTGCTTGTGACCTGGTCACATACATGCGTGTCATCGTCCTATTCTCAGCTGTGGTTCGTGCAGTGATGTCGGCCAGCGCGTTTCCTTGTCCAACTAAGTCCGTCACCTTCTTGTGTGACACTTGATCACTGCTAATCGTTTGGGGAGGAGAACTGCTTCAATCAGAGCGGAAACCAGATCTCCGTGGAGGATGGGCGTGCCGTGGGACATCAGGAATCCCCTTTCCCTCCACAAGAGCCCAAAATGATGAACCACCCCAAAGGCATACTGGCTGTCTGTGTAAATGTTTGCCGTGGTCCCTGCCGCTATGATACATGGCCGTGTGAGGGCAATTAGCTCTGCCGCCTGTGCGGATCGTTGTGTGGTGCGGGCTGTCTCAACTACTGTTCGGGCTGTCGTTACCGCATAGGCAGCTGAAGTGGTGCCGTCTGGGAGTTTGATGCAAGAGCCGTCTACCCATAGCTCTCCATCAGGGTCTGTAAAAGCAGTGTCTCGGAGGCCAACTCTACTCCTAGTCTGTTCGTCCGTGAGGGTCACACAGTCGTGTATGGGAGGCACGTCGGGGTCATTTTCAGGCAAGGGCAACAGTGTGGCAGGATTCAAAGTCGTGCATCTCTTCAGAGTGATGTGGGGTGCAAGTAGTGTCAATTCGTACCCCGTCAGTCGTGCACTAGTCAGGTGTTGAGTCTTGGTCTGGTTCAAAAGGGTGTCGACCGCATGGGGTACTAACACAGTGAGGGAGTTCGAAAGTACGATTCCCTCGCTCTGACGGATAGAGACAGCAGCGGCGGCTACTGCTCGAAGGCAGGCAGGCAAAGCTCTGGCTACGGGGTCAAGAGTGGCAGAGAAGTAGGCACAAGGGCGCTGCTTAGGGCCGATGGGCTGGGTTAGAACAGACAACGCGCATCCCTCCCTTTCGTGAGTGAAGAGGGAGAAGGGCTTGGAGTAATCCGGTGTTCCTAGGACAGGTGCTGAACAAAGGGCATCTCGCAACTCTTTAAAAGATGTTTGACATTCGGGAGTCCAAGGGAGCGGGAAGGGGACATCTTTGGCCAACAGGGAAAGTAGGGGTTTTATAATGAGGCTGAAATTTGGTAACCATTGTCTGCAGAAAGAGGTAAGACCCACCAAAGAACGGACTTGCTTCTGTGTTTTTGGGACGGGGGTGTCTAGGATGGTTTGGATTTGGTCGGGCGTAAGTTTCCTCCCTTCCTTGGACAGGAGATGGCCTAGGTATGTCACTTGAGACTGGCAGAACTGCAGTTTCTTTTTGAAGACTTTGTGGCCATTTTCCGCAAGAAAGTGCAAGAGTTTGATAGTGGCCGTGATGGCAAGTGGAGTGGTGTCGGACGCCAAAAGGATATCATCGACATATTGGATCAACACCACTCCATCTGGTAGCTGGACGGCGTCCAGCTGTCTTTTGAGGGCCTGGCTGTAAATGCTGGGACTTTCAGTGTAGCCCTGGGGAGCTCTACAAAATCGGTACGAACGTTTTTTTAAGGTGAAGCCGAAGAGATAGCGGCTGTCTGAGTGGATGGGGATAGAGAAAAATGCATTCTTAAGATCAATAACAGTGAAGGTGGTGGCAGTGGACGGGATGAGGGTCAGAATGGTGGTGATGTTTGAGACTACGGGGTACTGTGGCACAACCACTTTGTTGACCTCTCGTAGGTCGATGATGAAGCGGTACGCTTTCTCATCTCCCTCACCTTGCTTCTTAATAATGGGTAGGATAGGGCTGTTGCAGACATTGCTAACTACTTCCTCTACCACTCCTGCATCTACCAGGGACTGAATGATCGCTACCAGTGCCTTCTCGCCCTCGTGCGATATCCGATACTGTGGGAGTTTCGGGAGCATTGCGTCTTGTCGAACAGTTATGTGCACAGGGTCAATCATCATTCGCTCTACGTCTGAGTC
The DNA here is from genome assembly GCF_964263255.1 of Lissotriton vulgaris. Classification (NCBI taxonomy): domain Eukaryota; kingdom Metazoa; phylum Chordata; class Amphibia; order Caudata; family Salamandridae; genus Lissotriton; species Lissotriton vulgaris. The sequence continues at coordinate 395,347,224 of NC_141693.1, forward strand.
GTTTTTGGCCCATAGGTACGGAGGCAGGGTGTCGAGCAAGGACAGGTCAGCGTCAGTTATGGAGTACATATGTCGTGCGGGGCAGGATTTGGACATGCTCGGGTTGTCGTACAGGATGACTCGGACTCCATCTGGGGAACACCTAATGGTAGCTCGGAAATGCTTTAGTAAATCAATGCCCATAATGGCATCAGGGGAATTGGAGGAGAGCAAAAATGTTGTGTCAGTGGGGTTGTTTCCTAGGTCAAAGGAGATAGGTACATACAGGGGATTAGTGGAGGGCGTTCCATCGAAACCTATCGATGTAATGTGTGAGCCAGACAAAGGTGCCCTTGGGATCAGTCATTTTGATAACACACTACGTGTCGCCCCAGTGTCTACCAAGAATGGAAACTTTGTACCCAGGACCTTAACGGTGACGTAAGGACCTTGCTGGTCAACACAGAGCTCGACTGGATCCCTCCCTTGCCCCTCGCAGTCCTATGCAAAGTCAGGGGCGTTCTCACTGTCAGATAGTTGATACTGGTTCTGTCGGGGACGGTCAAACGTGTTCGATCTTCCTGGTCTGTCGCTGTTGGTGTCATTTGTGTACCCTCGCCCCTGCCCTCTAGTCCTGGGGCCATTCGTCATATCCCTCATCTCTTTATTTTTAATTAGTTCCAGAAGAACCGGACATTGAGACTTCCAATGCCCGAATCCTTTGCAAAATGCAAACTGATTATCCTCTATGTCCCTACGTCCAGAGTAGGGAGTAGATGTGCGGTCCTTTGGGGGTGGATTTCTAGGGGCGGTTCCGACCGCTACCCCTTGTATCTGGGCTATCATCACCCTTTCTTTCAAATCTTTCTTCTTTCACTCGGATGCCCTATCATTCTCATACTTTTGGTGTTCGTAGTACTGAGCCATCTGAAGGATAGCTGCGGGTTTGGAGGCCCCCCAACTACTCTCGCTCGTCTGTAACTTTTGGGAGACCTCTTGCGATAGACCCTTTACATAATTTTGCACAAATAGGTGTTGTCCGGTTGCGGTGGTCATGTCTTGGCCACTGTAGTCGGAGAACACCATCTCAAATCGGGAGAAGTATTCCGATACGTCTTCCTGGGGTTTCTGACGGCAAGCCGTGACTATCGACCAATCTACCTTTTTCTCTGGGATCAATGTCTTTAGCTTCTGAACTATTTTGTCCGGAAGTTCCAGTATGTCTTTTACCGGTTTCTTTCCGGGCTCTCGCCGTCTATCTAGCTCACTGAGTTGATTCCAGGTATGTCCGAACAGATCTGTGTGGTCGGCTTTCCGGATCTGCTTCCACACGTCAGCCGGCAGACATAACCCGAAAAACAAGTAAATGTCCGCTAGAGTCATTATCGTCGAACCCAAGGCTGTGCCCAGTTCGGTATAAAATGCTGTTGGGTTCTTTCTTAAATCGGGCAGGGTTTGCCTAAAGGTTAGGATATCTTGTTGATCCCATGGTTGATAAACCCAATTGTACACAACCCTCCCCTTTGCATCTGCGTGGTTGATATCGTTGTTTGTTCCCTGAACTCGTGGCGGAACCCAGTAAGGGGCCGCTTCTCTGATAGGCATCATAGTGTTGGCTACTTCTGATGAGGACCCAGCCGTTTCAGGGACTGTAATCTTAACCTCTGGTTTCTGTTCCGTGAGGTGGCGGAAGACTTCAAGCGTTTGCATGAAGAGGTCCGTCACATCGTGCTCAGTCCCATCTCCAACATCGACCTTTCTATATAAAGTTGTCAGTTTAGCAGGTCCCTTATTCTGATACCTATCCTCATATGCGTTCAGGGTGTGGTAGCTGAATCGTAAAATGAAATGCCGCCTGTGGCTACCGGCATGTGAATTGTGCATATCCATCGTATATTCTTCGCTCTCCTTCCGTTCTACCAGTGTCTTTGCTATCTTGTCAATCCCATCCCGCTCATCTTTGCTCAACCTATTTGGTCTGGCTGGTGGCTGCTTGCTAGTCTCGAGTTCATCTGATGTTGTTACTAATGTGGCCGGTGCGGAGGCCGCACTCAGAACTGGCAGGTGCTGTACTAGAGGCTGGCAGGGGGCATATGGAGGGGGCATGTAGATGATCGGAGGACCTAGCAGTAACTCGTCATTAGCCCGTTGTTTGGAGGGCAGCTCGGGGTACAGCGTATGGGGGGTCCTAACAGGGCATTGGCCTGCCGACCCTGATTCCTGCTTCTGTCTAGCTTCCTCTCTTTCTTTTATTTCTTCTTCTAGTTTCTTAGCGGCCAGGTGGGCTGCCTTTCGTAACTCTTTCCCTATTTTTGCTTCTTCTCTTTTCTTTAGTTGCTCTGCTTCTTTGCGCCACATGCCGACACTATCGAGCATGGTGGGCGTGGTCTTATTTTTCTGGAGAGCTGCTTCTAATGTTTTTATTTTATGATCATCAAAGAAACCTATCAGTGGCCACTGACTTTCGGGGTCCTTCTTTGTATATTTATGCCATAACTTACTATAAGCTATAGCGACTAGTCCATGCTTAGTGTACATGTCCTTATTAGGGGTGCCTTCCAGTGGAGCTGGATGGTTCATCTCTAATAAGTGGTCCGGGCTGTACCAACTACCAGTGGGGAGAAGACCGGCATGACAGATTACAACGGGGGACAAAGGTCTGCACTACCTATCCTTCATTGCTCGCAAAGACTAGACAGAATATTTCTATTCTCCGTTATTTGCAAGCAGAGAATATCTCAAAGGCACTATACTGCAAACAATCTATGTTCGGCAATCAATCAGTGGGGAGAAGAGATAGGCACGACGAGTTACAACGGGGGACAAAAGTCCGCGTTACCTACCCTTCACTGTCTGCAAAGGGAGACCGAATATTTCTATTCCTCCCAGTTTGTAGTCAGCGAATGTCTCAAGGAGCAACCGGGTATCTCAGGTATCGAATCTAACAAACCAGAGAACCAATGAGTCCAACAATCAATCAGTGGGGAGAAGAGATAGGCACGACGGGTTACAACGGGGGACAGGTCCGCGTTACCTACCCTTCACTATCTGTAAAGGGAGACAGAATATTTCTATTCCTCCCCGTTTGTAGATACCGAATATCTCAAAGAGCGACGAAACAAAATACTAGTATTTCAATTAGGCAAACAATCAATCAATTCGTAATTCATCGTATTTCACGACCTTACCCGGACCGCATGGACAGTTTCTCGTCTTCCGTTTCCAGCGCCCGATCATCCTCTATTTTCTGTTGTTACTGCGGCACTCCTGATGGTTCCCAGTCAGGACCGTAGATCACTCGAGAGAGGTCTGCTCGGAATCAGTGAAGTTCGGATGACCGGCTGCCAGACGAGGGTCTATCGGGCAGGTGCACTTCCGATCGTTGCAGTCGTTCACTCTGTCGTCGGGACCTCTCCCACTGGATCCACGTGTCGCTGATGGGCCCCACGTTTGGGACGCCAATTGTTGAAAGTAAAAATGGTCAGGCGATTGAGTCGATGTCTCTCAAGTAATTTTGCCCGGCGTTAAGCGCCTCTAATACCATACAAGGGTTATCAAACAAAGAGGCAGGCGCTGGAGGCAGGAAGACAGGGAACAAGTTTTATTCCGACGGAGCAGAACACATCAGATCGGACAACAAGGTATCGTTTCGAGGTGCTCTAACAGCCTCTCTGAGGCCTGGCCTCTTATACACTAGTTTATGGCATGTGACCATTCTTTATTACAATAAAGACACTGTGAAGTATGGAAAAGACATCCCCGGAATCCCATTCTCACACGTAGCTACAGTAGAGGTCCTCATCCCACATACAATAGGAGGGGGCTATCACGCAGCTGGATGTTCCGCCGATTCTTTAGAATGTGTGCGCCTAATCAGATCTCAGGGGGTGGGGAGGCCATGATCAATAGTAGCTCCTTTGAAGAGGGGCGACTTCATACAGTAGGGGGCAATAAACTGTATCCTCCGGCTAGGTGATGGCCTGGGATCCGTGTAGACAATCGGGCTCGGAGGAAGGGGTCATCAAAGGAGAGATATTCATGAAAGGAATGGTTCCGCATGGACAATTGATGTAGAGGAAGGGGTTTATCAATAGAGGGGTATTAATGAAATTAAGGGAGGTGTTGGTCAGGCGCGGGGTGTGATTCCCAGGGACAGAGTCACATGGAAGGAGAGGGCTTATGACTTGTGCATGTGAGAGCGGGGGCAGCCAGGGTGCGTGGGGGGATGCTTGCAGGGTCAGGGAAGTGCGCTAACGATCGATCGTGAACAGGGAGATCATGGTATCTAAAATAGCTGCCGTGCATGCATATTTGTACGTGAGTCTGAGGAATGGACAAGATGGCGCAGATGATGTTCAGTTCGCAAACTAAAATTCCACATATATTGATAGATTATTTTTTCAGCTACTTATATTACCTACTTATCTTTTCCTAGAAAAGTGTGTCCATGATTCTTATTGTGCATTCAATATTTTGGTTTGATCTGTCAAGTGGAGGCTGAGAAATGTGTGGGAGTCACGGGGTCAAAAAAGTGTGTTTCCCATGTTAATTTCTTTATGGATTTTGAACATGAACCGCTGGACCCCAAATACCATCAGTTCTTACCAGATGTGTGTAACAAGTAGTGCCAGTTGCCGTTAAAAAAACTCATGGAAAAACTACATTAAACATTTCTCTAAGATTAAATACATATAATGTACTGTTTGAGTATGATATAAACACGTTGTGTTAAAAAAATAAGCAAAAACCAAATTATACATTACAACCATGGATGAACATGCCTACTTTTTACAATGAACTCTTTTTGATTGCAAGGGAATGTGCGCGAATTCCAGTCTCAATCTTTACAGCATGCAGGTATTTTTTATGCATGACCCGTTTTACATGTGTACCATCTCTTTCTTTATAAACCTCCCTTTAATACTGTAGAAACAATGAGATATGTTGATTACTTTAAAATTCGTATTACTGCTGAGTCTCAGAAGGAAGGAAGGAATATGAGAGCTGGTTGACTGAGGCCCTAGACATAACGGCGCCGTGGACGATCAAAGCACTTGGCGCAAAAAATATGAGGAAACAGCCAAGCTAGAATATAAGAATAGTATAAAAGAGTACCATTGCATGGTAAGGAGGACTAAAAGAGAATTTCTGAATAAAAGAATTGAGGCAGTGGAGAGCTCAACCAAGGAGCTCTTCTCTATATACAAGGAGCTTACATCACTTGAGAGGACTCTAGCTCCGGATTTCTACTCCACAGAGACCTGTGAGGTGATTGCGGACTTTTTTGTTCAAAAGGTAGAAACCATATACAAGTCTTTTCCGATGGGAGCAGAAGTGCATCCCACAGAACAAACCAGGGAAGTGAGACTGAGGGGAAATTCCTGCCGTAACCAGTTCGTAGTCCCTGATAACCCTGCATTGATGAAGATAGTCCGCAGTATCCAGTCAGGTTCTCCTAAAGATGCGGCTCAACCAAAGATTTTTAAGAATCTGGTTGAACTCCTCATAAATCATATAAGTCATCTGGCAGAGCTGTCCTTCCAAGCCAGTTATGTGCCACAGGGCTGGAAAACAGCGCAGGTTATCCCAATTAAAAAAAAAACAACCTTAGTCTGGCCCATTTGCACAATTTCCGCCCCATTTCACTTTTACCCTTTTGCGCTAAAGTGGTGGAGAAAAATGTGAATGCACAGATGGTGAAATATATGGAAGAGGGCCAACTCCTTCATCCATCACAGTCAGGCTTTAGGGCGAACCACTCCACGGAATTGGCTCTGCTTTTCTCAACGGAACTGTTGCGCGGGAGAGTGGATGAAGGGCGGACGGCCGCACTGCAGCTATTGGATCTTAGCGCGGCATTCGACACCGTCTCGCATCCCCTACTCCTCTCCCGCCTCAGGGAGGCGGGAGAGTAGTAGGGCCGGCTCATGAGTGGCTGTGCTTGTTTCTCGCAGACAGAAGATTTCAAGTCCACTGCCCCCCCTTTAAATCGGAGGTACGATCATTAAGGCAAGGGGTTCCGCAGGGCTCCATTTTGAGCCCTACGCTATTCAATCTGTATATGGAACCCCTTGCTAAGATAGTGGAAGCCTATGGGGTGGAGATAGTGTCCTACGCTGATGACACCCAATTGGTGGTGACACTGTCCCAGCCCCCAGTGGAGGCTGCAGCGAACTTCTCTAGCTGTCTAGGGGAATTGGCAGGCTGCATGAACAACAACTGCTTGCGCCTCAATGTGAGTAAAACCGAGCTCCTAGTGATGGGGAAAGCATCCTCCATTTGGTCCTCTGCGTGGTGGCCACCTGAACTGGGGCCCACCCCTAACCCCTTGAAGCAGGTGAAAAACTTGGGGGTTAAATTAGTTGTCAACCTGTCCTTCGAACACCACACCAGAGGGGTTCCCGGCAAATGCTATGGCATCTTAAAAAAGCCTGCGCAAAACCCTGGACTTACTGGCAGGAAAACACTGATTCACACTCTCGTTGCTCCTCACTTAGACTATGGGAATTCATTGCATATGGGCCTGAGCAAAAAAGGACTGCACCGACAGCAATGCGTACAGAACCCGGCAGCCAGGATGACACTGAATCTCTCCAAGAAGTCTTCGGGGAGCAATGCTCTTGCTATGTTGCACTGGCTCTCCATCCGTGAGCGTATTGTGTTTAAAACAATGTGCATGGCCCATCGCATCGCGCAGGGAAAGGGGCCTATCTACCTTCAAAAATTATTGACCGTGCACCAGCCCAGGCGGCTTCTGAGGTCCCTAGGAAGTATGCTCTTCCAGGTTCCCTGTATCTACTGAGCACGGATGGGCAGTCGATCTTTCAGATATTTGGCCAGTAAACAATGGAATGCTCTACCAATTGAGTTCTGTATGGAACCATCTGAGATGAGGTTCTGTCAGAAATTGAAAACCTTCCTCTTCCCGAAATAGTGTGAGGCTCTCTGTCTGCCTCTATTCTTTACCTGACTGTCGAGGAGCTTGATTGGTTTCTGTCTTCACAGCGCAGAGACACACTGTTTCCTAGTGCAAACAGGGGCTTTAAAAAACTTTGTATTTATTATTATTATTATTATTATTATTATTATTATTATTATTATTATTATTATTATTATTATTACTATGTTATGCCATTGTATAAGACCGGGATCCGTATCAAGAACTACTACTGTACCCAACCGTGTACCATGCTGATAGCATACTAATCACACTAACAGGCATATCAACCCGGGCACCATGTTTCTTTCTTGCGAAGTAGGAATAATTACATTAATAGAATTTCCTTTGTGCCTTCTAATTAAGCCAATGAAATCTGCCGAATTTACTCGGTTTCCAGGAGTTACCTTCCATCTAAAGAACCCTTAAGCGAAGTAAGAAAGACTATCCTTGAGATTGTGAGAGCAGTAAAAAAAACACCCCCAAAGAATATTCTAAGGATCTAAAAAAATGGGACTTTATAAAAAAGACAAGCCTGGCAACTGTAGCTTTCAACCTCGATCTAGGATCTGCCAAGGCACGTAGGGAAGAAGCTCTGGGGATGCCTCGCAAAAGAGAAAATAGTTATTTGTTAATTACAGTAATTGAAGTGAATAGTGGTAATAATGGCTGATGGAGGAGTGCGTGAGATTAAAACATAAAGAATGTTGTGCAGTTTCCTTTAGAACTAATTGCAGAGAGCGACGTTTAGCAAGTTACCTGGAAAGCGCTGATAAGCACACTTGCATTTTCGAGTTTGAGCTTTCCCTGACCCGAACCAACTCTATAATAAATGCTGAGTGCAGAGAGTACTTTACAGTCAAAGGCCGGGTGTAATGTTCCTTAAACGAGGGGACATTTTCCTTAATTTGTACATGGAACCTGGTAATGCAAAAATAGAACGAGTTCCCTGATGCTGGAGGTTGTGGCACTGTCAAAACCAAAATTGACCAGAGGTGCACACAACAAAAATGCATTCACCCTCTGATACCCACAATGAAACACACACAAAATCAACAAAGTATGTAAGATAAATTAAAAGAATATATGTAGAAAAAGAAAACATGCTGCCATCTAAAGACAGCAGGCATATACTTGCAAATAAAAACTAAAAGGAGTAGCAGATGTCCATCTTGCAAAGGCACTGCACATAGTCTAACTATTATTTTAAATTTGAAGCATGACCATCACGTTTAGTTAGAACTAACTGGTTGGCCAACTAGGAATGGTAAAACGTTGATACTAATGGGCAATTGTCTTTATAATGGTCTCCATGGGCCTAATTCATGAGGCCCTACCAGCACCTTTGCAGTGCCATGTTACTTTTTTGACGTTCTGGTGGCGCAATGTCCCACAGCATAATTATACAGCCATGTAAAGCCACTTTACGCAGCTTTTCATGACCTTATAATATTTGCCCCTTTCACACAGAAAACTGCTTGAAAGGGGCTTTCCATGGGTTTTGCTGAGGGCGTTCCATGCAACATCCAATGCTTTTTGACACAAATTGTATCCCTTTACAGCACAAGAGAGCAAATCACTGATGTGGACTAAACCATTACTATCCAATTTGCTGTAATGAATGGAATAGAGTGCAAAATGATAACTCAACCAGAGTCCCTTGCTCACTTTGCCACTGGATTCAAGCAAGCCGGGCTGAAGACGGCTGGAATGCCAGAAACCGGTCCTCGGAAGCTTGTTTCCGGTCCAGGGAAGACATGGCTTGGCAGTTCGGGCTGGACTGTTCCCATGAGGCACAGGGTCAGACGGATTTGCATATACCCATGTCTGAACTGGGGTGGCAGAGTGGGCTAAAGAACGGTGATGGATTAAACCCAGATCTTTTGACTAGGTGTGAGTGTTTGATTGATTCAGATGCTCCGTCCATCACCACCCCCTTTTGTACCGTACTGTCAAGCTAGGCATAAAAATAATCCAGATTAGTGTAGTCTTGGGCATTCCATACTGCTCTCGAGCACCAGACTCTGAGGTCTAAAGTTACTGATGAAATGGATCCTTGCTGAAGCCAGAGAAAAAAAAAACATCTGACATAACTTTTCCCAGTGAAAGGATAACACCTCTAACCCTTACCAAAGGTTTGACACTGTAACAACCCAGTCCTACCGAAGTGAACATAAACTGGCAACCATCAGGAATACATTTATAAAATTACAAATATGTACAAAATTACAGTTGGCAAAACAATATTCAACCCCTCTCAATAGGGTCCAACCTAAAATTATCACAGTGTAGTTCTACTTGCAGGTTTGGTCAGAGAGGATAACCAGCCCAAAAACCTTGCCAACTATGGTGATCTGTAAGGTTACATGTAACCAAATAACTTTCTATGGTCTTTAACCTAATGTGATAACAATCCACTGTTAAAGGCTATTGTCTTTACCATATGGTTTTAACAGTAAATAAGCCATGCCTACTGCCTTTGTAATAATCTTTCATAATAAACATGATAGACCTATGGCATTGGGCATAACATTTCCCTGCACACCGTCTATAGCTGTTTTCATTGGCTTGTCACTATAACCAACTCAGGCCTACTTTACTGAGTGTAAACATTCTGACAAGGCAACCATCAGGCATGTAGTCATACAACTCTAAATGTATGCAAAATTATAATTCTATACTCATGTTATGTCAGAAGGGGTAACCAACACCAAATCTCATGCCTACTATGGTAACATGTGAGATTCCATGCAACTAAAACTATCAGTAGGCTTTAATTATGAGTAAAAACAATCACCCCAAAGTGCTTAATGAATTTTACAAATGCTTTTCACAATTTGGCAGACCTACTGCATTCCTCGTAACTTTTCATAATAAACAATCATGTATGTAGCCTTTATCAGTGGCTTGTTAACAGAAACTTTAGCCCACCGCAGTGAGCATACGCATTTCACAAGTATGATATACAGCCATAGAAGTACAAATGTATACAAAATTACCAGTTGGCAAAGGAAAAATCCAATATTTTCTAAGAGATCCTAACAAGGACCAGCCTAGTACATATATTCAATCCCCACAGTTTGTTTGCGTGAATCACCAACACCAAGCTCTTGACTACTATGTTGGGCAAGGGTTTGGTGATGGTTTTAGCACAGTATAATAACAATCCAGCCTTAAAAGTCTATTGTCTTTAATGCATTCCTTGCACAATGAGTAGTACAGACTTACCGGCTTTGCCATAACGTTTATATTAAATAGACTAATTCTATGAAATCTGAGATGACTTTTCCCAATGAAGTGATGCAGCCTTTATCTTTTAACATTGGCTTTACACTTTACCCAATATGGTCTATTCAAGTGCCCATAAACTGGCAAACATCATGCATACAGTTATAAAATTACAAATATGTAGAAAAATTACAAATATGTAGAAAAATACAGCTAACAAAAGAATATACAACCCCTCTCAATAGGGCATAACAGGAATCAACAGAATATAAACCCAGAGGGTTTGTCAGAGTGGGTGGGCAATGCCAAATCCCTTGCCTAATACAATAACCTGTGAGAATATATGTAACAAAATACTATTCTGAGCCTGTAATGCAATGTGATAGAAAGCAACATTTGAAAGTGTATTGGCTTTAACATATGTTTTTCAAAATAATAAGGTAGACCAATTGCCTTTTGTCATACTGTTTCATAATAAGAAGCCCAGACCTATTGCATCAAACATAACATTTCTTGTGCACCAAACAGGGATATTCCTTTTTACAATGTCCAACTCGACAAGGCAACCATCAGACACATTGAGGCTCCTTCACGATCCCTGGTCTGTCAACTAGTGGGTCCCCTTGAAGGTAACTCTACTTTTCCTTGGGCTTTAATGGTTGCTCCAGATGTGCCCTGACTCCCCACCAAGTGGTGAGTCCCTCAGACCTTGCTGGTCTGCACCAAAGCATTTCTTTGTTTCCTGCTTGGTTTTCTGTTGCCAAGGCTTGTTGCGTCGAATCCGGGCACCAACACAGCAGCACTCCACATCTTTTGTGAGACAGCTCAGATCAAGAACTTGGTTGTCGTTGACGCCTCCTGGTTCCCATGGCTGAAGAGTCAAGCTTCACCTTCTTCACCTGAAATCACCCGACATCAGTGGGCATTCGACTATTATGCCCCTGGTCACTGGCAAGTGACCAAGACTCTATCCTCTCTGTTTTCAGGTTCCTCTCATCTTTGATCCAGGCTTGGATCACACTGGACACTTTCCACTTGGACGCCAGCAGCACTTTGCAGCAGATCGCTATTGAAAACGATGACGAAACCCGACACCAAAAGACACGTATGCACCCGGCTTCCCTGGATGAGGTAACTCGAGTACTCCACTGCTCCCATGGGTGTTGGCTCTAGAACTCCCAAGTTCTAAAGGAGTTTGCTCCAAGTCCACTTCTAAGTGTCCTTAATCTTTAAAATTCCAACCAAGAAATTCCCCACAGAAGTTCATAGTGATTCGTAGCTGTGTTCACACACTGCACGTGTCTCAGTGGATCCCCTGTGTCACTACTTAGGTGGTTCCTGGTGGCCCCAGTGGTTCTAGAGGCTCTAGGCCTTGTGTACATGCAAGTCGTGGTTCTTATACCACTTTCTTAATATATCGTTTGGTACGCCCCTAGGGCTCAACATATATTGTGCTAATTTACTGTGTGATATTTAGTTTACTGAATGTACTTTTGCCTCTAGCCTCATAAAAAGACTAGAGGGATGTGTTTAGAATAACTACATATATTTTATATATATATACCTGGTGTGGTTCTCCTTTCATTTGGTCATTCACAAGATTATAGATTGGTAAAACAAGCTGCTTTACTTTCCTCCAAGACTTAGCCTGAAGGCTGCTCTCCACATCTACCACTAGGATAGCTTTCTATTAAGGTTGTCTTTAACCTACCATCAATAAAGGCCGTTTGGACTGATGCAAGGTGCCCACTAGAACAGTGGACAGCATATGCCAGGCCAATTTCTCACAGTATGTCTTCAAGCCCTTTTTTTAAGTTGACCACATAATGTCTAGCGACAGCTGCGCTATCAAGCCAGACCTAACCAAGGTCATGAAACTAAAGCTTCTTTAAACTGATGGCCATCAGTTGTGACTCACATACAGCTAGAGCCGGTTCAAAATCTTTTTAAAAACTAAAATAATAATATATAATTAAAAATTGACAAGCAAACTCTGAAAACTATCAGTTTTGGTTATTCACATTACTGTCTCCAGTCATCCAATTTATAAGTAGCTCGACTCTCAGAGGCTAAGACTGTTGATCTGTGATACATCCCATAAGGTACCATCCCTAAATTGTCTTTGAGCACCCTTTTTCATCTTCCACTTTAGAGAGGTAAACTCTGTCATTTAGGAATAACCATTATTCAGCACTCTGGAGCTTAATATACTGAGGTACATCCAGCACAGACAGGTGATTTAGCTCACATACCTTTCCATTTTGAGAACTTAAAGCTGCTGCTTTTGAAGTAACTCCAAGTAAGTAGGACTGCACTGCCTTCTTTCCCCATACACCCCTCACTTCCCTTAGTTTCTCATAGGTTAATTCATCCACTTTTTAAATATCCCTACACCAGCCCCCATTCTAAAGTAGCCTCGGATATACAAGAAGTAGAAACGCATCAACAATACACAGCAAAGGGAAGCAACACTATCAAGGACCACAAATTGCAAAGCTCTATGGCATTCTAATTTATGTTAAACAAGGGGCCCCTGAATATAAAGATGTCCACAAACCTGATATAGCTCACTGACAGTGGGATGCAGAAATACCTAGAAACAATCTAAGCAATCTAACAGCGGGGAAGGCAATTTTCTGTATGTATATAGAGAGAGAAGTTTCAGCGCATGCACACACTTTCTTTTTCAATGATAAAGTGTATGGTGGATATGTTAGAGGCTGAGTGGAGATTAAGGGTATATTTTCTTACGTTATATATTGGTTCAATTGTTTAAAAGCTGATTTTCTGTGATGTGAAAGTCATTATGGGAAACATTTGAAAAAGATTCATAACAAATAGCCTCCATACTCATCAACATACACCTCCCCCAGATCCTCCTCTCCTGAAAGAAAAAGATTCGAGGAGTCAGAGGAGGGTTAAAATGTTTATACTAGAGACTATTTATGCTCTGGAAAAGAACCCCCAACAGGATGGGTGAAAAAAAGGGGTGAACATTCAGCAAATTGTTATCTCTTCTGATTTGTTCTGATATGTAACTGACACCCCTTAGCATCAGATGAATAGAAATGAAAATATATTGGTTAAGAAATACTTCCTGCTATGTTGGCTCATATCTGTCAAAAAACAGGGGGGCATATTATCAAGGACAGGCGATACATTATCGCCGCTTTTATCGGCAGGAAACTGCCGATAAAGCGGCGATAATGGCCTTGATAATATGCTCTATGAATTCCAATCGAAGCCCATGTTAGATGTGTTCACATTTAACATGGGCTTCGATTGGAATTCATAGAGCATATTATCAAGCCCATTATCGCCGCTTTATCGGCAGTTTCCTGCCGATAAAAGCGGCGATAATGTATCGCCTGTCCTTGATAATATGCCCCAGGGTTTCTAGAGATGGTGGCTTCAGGAACCTCATCCCAAACTGTTTGATAACAGTTTAAAAGACATTCTCTTTGAACTTACCCAAGTTTTCTCATGAAATGGATATAGCACCAAGGGAATGGAAACATCCTGGCAAGATCGATATAGTTTATCTTGTACCCTACTTCATCATGAATAACTTGCTTAAAATACAATAGTCCACACTAGAAGGAAACTCGATAAGCGTTGATATAGCAAACAGGAACTCACTAATGAGCAAACCTCCTGCCCCTCCACCAGGTTAAAGAGACTCTGACTGAAGGAAACGCCGAATTTAATATCCTATGCAGTTACATGAATACACTTGTGACGTGCTACGTATAGCCTATATGTGACGAGTCATGAGTTTATTTTAATCAAGATATTCATGACGAAGGAATTTGACGATCAGTAAGCCAGCCGTACTATGTATTGAAATCTGTCTTCCTGTACTCTTTCAGAAAATAAGCAAGCGGGTTGGGACTCCTTTTTCTCAACCTGTTTGAGAAACAAGATAGAGAGATTTTGCGTCTGGTTTCCGGAGTAGGATGCATGGTGACTGGATGCTTGAAGAATTTATTTATGATTTTTATATAGTGCGGAATTTACCCGAAGGTGTCAGAGCGCTTCACAAAAGGAACAGTAATGATACCTGAGGAGAAGATTACAAGTGAACAAAGTACAACAGCAAACACTAAGTTACATAAGGCAAAAGTGACAAATGTGAGCAAACAAAATACAAGAGGTAGCAAACAGTACAATTATAGGAGGAAAATTGTGCACGTTACAAAGGTATACAAAGTATAAGTAGCGGTATAACGCTGCAATAAATGGTAGACACTCAAACACAAGAACAATCGTTACGTAGGCAATGGTGGCACCTGAGCAAGTATCTAAAGCAAACAAAATGTAAGAGGTAGCAAACAGTGTGTTACAAGAGAAAAGTGACGTTTGATGTTACAAAAGTACCAAACACAGGTAGAAGGATAATACTGCAATAAATGGCAGACACTAAAACACAAGAACAAACGTTATGTAGGCAATGGTGGCACTTGTGCAGGTATCTAAAGCAAACAGAATATAAGAGGTAGCAAACAGTGTGTTACAAGAGAAAAGTGACGTGTGCATGTTACAAAAGAGTACCAAACACAGGTAGAAGGATAATACTCCAATAAATGGCAGACACTCAAACACAAGAACAAACGTTATGTAGGCAATGGTGGCACTTGTGCAGGTATTTAAAGCAAACAGAATATAAGAGGTCGCAAACAGTGTGTTACAATAGAAAAGTGACGTGTGCATGTTACAAAAGAGTACCAAACACAGGTAGAAGGATAATGCTGCAATACTTAGCAGGCACTCAAACCACAAAAACACACTGGGAAGGCCCTTCCATAGTCATAGAGAATATCATTTTTTATAATGGAAGGTCTTCTTTCAGGTAATAGAGAGGGCGTGAATTACATTTGGAAGTGTCTTTGAAGGAGGAGAACCTTGAGGTCAGTTTTGAAGGCCTGGGTGGCCAGAGCTGAGGCGGAAGTGAGTTCCAGATTCTCACTGCTTCTCCTGAAAAGGATTGGGCCATCGATCTTTCCTTCTTGAAAGTGGGAGGTTCGAGCAGTACATTTTCCGCATTACGTGATAGTCTAGAGCCTCCAGAGAGGTTCAGTTTATTCGCCAGGTAGCGAGGAGAGGGGGAATGCAAGGCTTTGTGGGTGATACAGGCAGTCTTGTAGATAGATCTTGCCTCAATGGGAAGCCAGTGGAGGGTGGATAACATGGATGTGATGTGGTCGCTTCTTTTGGCCCCAAAAATGAAACAAGCTGCTGAATGGAGAAAAGATTTAAGGGGGGACAGATGGGATTTGGGGAGGCCAGTAATAAGAGAAATGAAGTAGTCAAGTCTGGAGAGGACCAGGGATTGGACCAGTGTTTTAAGGTCTTGCTCCGGGAAGAAGCAACAAATTCCCCAAAGAAGGCGCAGTTGGTGTCGAGCAGACTTTGCAATGGAATTGATGTGGGAGATTAAATTGAGTTTTTGTCAAGTATGACGCCAAGGGATTTTGCGATGTCGACAATGATGGATTATGGCCTGGGATCGGATCGAACAGCCAGGTGCAGGGGAGGAGATTATCGAAGGGCCTGTTCATGCGCAAGGGATGAAAGGGTATGTGGGCTCGGCACGGGAAGTGGCTCCGGGGGCAGGGTCGCGCTGAGGATGCTTTATGACTCTAGCATGTGTGCTTGGGGGCTGCCAGTGCGTGGGGGATGACTGTGAGGTCGGGAAGATGTGCAGGCGATCAGCAATGTTACGTAGTAGCCACAGTGTCTAAAATGGCTGCCGCTTACGCGCTCGTAAAAGGCCTAAGTGGGACAAGATGTTGCCGGTAATGTTCACATCGCATTCTAATATTTAACAGTCCTTCCTTTGAACATGCCTCGTCATCTTGTCAATCTATGTCAATTTCCATCATATTCTGTATTTCTTTCTCATACAATACTTTCATATCATCTAATTTAGTGTCAAAAGTCTTGGGGCAAATGCAGTTCATAAAAAGTGAGCACAAGGATGGTAGGCATTGTATCCCAAAACAGCAACCACATATAACGAACATTGGTACCAATAATATCATCAATAACTTCCAGCCCCAGTCTCTCAAAGTGTTCCAGAACCAACTTCCAAGTGTCCAGCCTCCTTGCTCTTGGTTGATCTCTGACGCCAGTCGGTGAAGGTGTTCGATTGCTTTGTAAACAGATGGTGAACTATCAGGGACAAAGGTGCAACAGCTGGCCCCAATGATGCGGCATGCTCCTCCACGATCCGCTAGTACGACATCCAAAACAAGGCGATTCTGCAGAGCCACTAGGCGGACCGCCTGAAGCTCGGCTGTGTTGTTCATGAGGATGCCTGCTGTTATGTTCAATGCTGTTTCAACTGCTTGGGTTAGATGTCGGATGGCTCGACTGTTTGCCATCGGACCCCACAGAGGGATGAGACCTTTTGTTACATCAATGAACTGTGCCACGGTGGAGTCTGCTTGCTCGGTATCTTTGGAGAGTTTTTCATGGTGATGGCCTGCTGATGCTATGTACATGGGAGGTAGAACAAAGGCGATGTAGCAAGTGCCCCCCCCAGCCTTTAGGGAGCTAAGTGTAGGCTTTCGTACCACAGACAAAGTACATGTTGGGTGATGCAACAAATGAAGGAGGGTCAACAGTGTTCAGAATCCTTTGTACAGGGCAGGAGCTGTGGCTCACGATTTTCGTACCAAGGCCCTTGATGCAAACAAGGCCTGAAACGTTCACCACAGACAAGGCCACAGTCAGAGTTGCAGCAGTTCGTTTTCGTTGGTATGAGAAACAGTGCCGGGCTGGATTGTTGAACACTTGCATTTCAATTCGTTCTTTTTCCGGAATGTTCATTTGAAAGGTTGCATTTGTTGTTGATGGGCAAAAGGGAGCAGAGGTTCTTCCAGTTTTGTTCAGCCAGAACTTGTTGTCGAACTGGGTGATTGTTCCATCGGATGTAGCATTCTCTTTGTAGCTCTCTTGGAGGAGCATTAGCCAAGCAATGCAGGACCCATGAACAGAGAAGGGTGAAGGGATGAAGGGGATAGAATGTTCAGTTGCATGAGGTAGCAGCCCACAGACCCAACAGTTCGTTGCATTGGCGGCAAGATTATGTTGATGCAGCAACTGTACAAAAGAATTGTTATAAAATTCCTTGCGTCATTCTCGGAGATGGGGTGATAGCGAAATCAAATAATGTTCTTTCTTGGTGGTGGGCCGCATGGTGGGTGATATCAATGTCTTGTAAGCGGGAGCACTTTCTTCCATCATCCAAACTGTGACCATCAGCAGGAGGCCGATGAGGGATGCAATGAAAAGTACAATTGTCTTTGTGCTATGCAGCTTGGCAGTCTTGGGGTCTTTACGGTGGGTTTTCGGTTGTCCGGGATCTTCCATCACCTTCAAGAGGCTCGGTGACTGGCAGGACCACATACTTTGTCTGGTGTTTCTCCTGGTAGCCTTTGTAGTGTTAGCTACCGCTCTGAGATTTTTGACTTAGTTAGTGGTCTGCTTGGCCGAAGCACTCTCCTTACGTTGCAAGATGTACCCTTTCCTGGATGGCACAGTGGGATTGGGAAATTCTGCCAATTCGAGTGTCTCTGTTTCTGGGTAGCAGCTTAGGGCAGGTCGGTCTTTTGTCAGGAGCTCTTTTTGGGTGTCAACGTTTTTGGTCGCTGTCAGGGTTAATGATATTCATCTGCAGTGGTGCGCGTGCAGCCAATTTCTTTTTCCCTCCACATGAGCGCAAAATGGTGTACCACCCCAAAGGCGTGCTGACTGTCGGTGCATATGTTGACTGTTGTTCCTGCTGCTAATATACATGCTCGTGTGAGGGCAATCAGTTCTGCTGCTTGTGCGGATCGTTGTGCAATTCGGGCCGTCTCAATAATGTTTCGGGCAGTGGTGACGGCATATGCGGCTGAGGTGGTACCATCGGGGAGTTTGATACATGAGCCATCTACCCATAGTTCTCCGTCAGGTTCTGGGAAGGCAGCGTCTCGGAGGTCTACTCTACTCTTGGTCTGTTCGTCGGTAAGTGTCACAAAGTCATGTAGGGGAGTTACATTAGGGTCGTTTGCAGGCAGGGGTAACAAAGTGGCTGGGTTCAGAGTAGTGCATCGCTTCAGAGTAATGTGTGATGCCAGTAGGGTCAGTTCATATCCAGTCAGTCGTGCACTAGTCAGGTGTTGGGTCTTTGTCTGGTTCAGAAGGTTTCAACAGCATGGGGTACTAACACTGTGAGGGGGTTGGAAAGCACAATTCCTTCACTCTGCTGTATCGAGACTGCTGCGGCTGCTACAGCCCGTAGGCAGGCTGGTAATGCTCTGGCCACGGGATCAAGGGTAGCTGAGAAATAAGCGCAAGGGTGCAGTTTAGGGTCAATTGATTGTGTCAGGACAGATAATGCACATCCCTCCCTTTCGTGAGTGAAAAGGGAGAATGGTTTGGAGTAGTTTGGGGTTCCTAGAACGGGTGCCGAACAAAGGGAGTCTCGCAATTCCTTAAAAGAGGTCTGACATTCGAGAGTCCAAGGGAGTGGAAAGTGAACATCTTTGGATAGGAGGGGAAGTAGGGGCTTGATGATGAGACTAAAGTTCGACAACCATTGTCGGCAGAACGAGGTGAGGCCTACCAGTGAGCGGACTTGCTTCTGGTTCTTAGGAATATCTAGGATAGTCTGGATTCTGTCTGGTGTCAATTTTCTTCCTTCCTTTGATAAGAGGTGTCCTAGGTAAGTCACTTAGGGTTTACAGAACTGTAGCTTCTTTCGGGATACTTTGTGACCGTTCTCTGCAAGGAAGTGTAGGAGTTGGATGGTGGCTGTGACTGCAAGCGGAGTGGTGTCGGCGGCTAAAAGAATATCATCTACATACTGTATCAACACTACTCCATCTGGTAACTGAACTGCGTCTAGCTGTCTTTTGAGCGCCTGGCTATAGATGCTCGGGCTTTCAGTGTACCCCTGGGGTGCTCTACAAAATCTATACAAGCAGGATCTTATGGTAAATCCAAAGAGGTAGCGGCTGTCTGGGTGAATGGGTATGGAGAAGAAGGCATTCTTTAGGTCAATGACAGTGAAGGTGGTAGCAGTGTCAGGATAGTGGTAATGTCAGAAACTACTGGGTACTGTGGCACGACTATTTTGTTGATCTCTCGTAGGTCAAAGATGAAGCGGTATGCTTTCTCATCTCCCTCTCCTTGTCTTTTAATGATTGGTAGGATCGGACTGTTACAGACATTACTCACTACTTCCTCTACTACTCCTGCATCCACCAATGACTGTATTATCTCAATTAGTGCTTTCTCACCCTCTGGTGATATCTTGTACTGGGTTACTTTCGGTAAAGTCGTGTCTTGTCGTACTGTCACATGCACTGGGTCGATCATCATTCGTCCTACGTCCGAGTCAGCTTTCGCCCATAAGTGCGACGGTAAAGTATCAAGTAGGGACACGTTAGCTTCAGTAATGGGATACATATGGTGTGAAGGGCAGGATCTGAGTAGGTTGGGGATTGTCATAAAGGATGTCTTGGACTCCGTCGGGCGAGCACCTGATAGTAGCTCGAAAATGCTTTAACAAGTCAAGACCCATAATAGCATCAGGGGTATTGGAGGAGAGAAGGAAGGTCGTGTCGGTGGTATTATTTTCAAGATCAAAAGGAATCGGTTTGGACAAAGGGTTGGTGGAGGGCGTACCATCAAATCCTATTGATGTCACATGTGAGCCAGACAAGGGTGCCCTTGGAATCAGTCACTTAGATAATGCACTACGTGTTTCTCCTGTGTCTACCAAAAATGGAGACTCCATGCCTAGGACATTTGCGATACCATAAGGGCCTTGCTGGTCAACATAGAGCTTGACTGGATCCCTCCCTTGCCCTTGGCAGTCCTATGCAAAATCGTATGCATTCTAGTAGTCAGTTTGCTGGTACTGATTCTGTCGGGGTCGGTCAAAAGTATTTGTTCTACCTGGCCTGTCGTCACTAACGTCGTTTGTGTACCCTCGCCCACGACTTCTAGTTCTCGGTCCGTTCACTAAGTCTCTTGTCTCTTTATTCCTATTTATCTCTAACAGGACCGGGCATTGCGATTTCCAATGTCGGTACTCTTTAGAAAATGCACATTGATTATCGCCTAGGTCTCTACGTCCAGCATAGGGTGCGGGTGCATTGTAACTGGGCGGTAGGGTTCTAGGAGTATTATGCTGGTAACCTCCCTTATATTGTTCCTTTCCTATATTTACATTCTGTAACTGAGCTATCATCACTCGTTCCTTTAGATCTTTCTTTTTGTTTTCAGAAGCTCTATCGCTTTCATTCTTTTGGTGTTCGTAATACTGGGCCATCTGGAGGGTGGCCGCGGGCTTTGAGGCAGCCCAACTGCTTTCACTTGTTTGAAGTTTCTGTGAAACTTCCGTTATGAGACCTTTTACATAATTTTGTACGAACAGGTGATGTCCGGTGGCAGTGATCTTGTCTTGTCCACTGTAATCGTAGAACTCCGTTTCGAACCGGGAGAAGTATTCGGAAACATCTTCCCGGGGTTTTTGGCGGCAGGCTGTTACTATAGACCAGTCTACCTTTTTCTCGGGTATTAGGTTTTCACTTTTGGCACAATTTTATCTGGGAGGTCTAGAATGGCTTTTAGAGGTTTCTGTCCAGGGTTTCGTTGCTTATCTAGGGCGTCGAGTTGTTCCCAGGTATGTCCGAGCAGGTCAGTGTGGTTGACTTTACGGATTTGCTTCCACACGTCAGCTGACAAACGTAGCCCAAAGAATAAATCGATGTCATGATCGTTGATCCCAAAGCTGTACTTTATTCTGTATAAAAAGCGGTGGGATTCTTCCGTAAGTCCGGCAAGGATTTGCGAAACATCAGGATATCTTGTCTATCCCAGGGTTTTTACACCCAAATGTACACTACTCTTCCTTTAGCATCTTAATGATTTATGTCATCATGTGTTCCCTGTCCTCTTGGGGGGACCCAGTAGGGGGCTGCTTCTTTTATGGGCATCATGTTATCTATTTTTTGTATTGGGGGTTCGACTACCATAGGGGATGCGCTTTTGACTGTTTGTCCCTGTTCCACGAGGTGGCGGAAGACTTCTAAAGTGTAGGAGAAAAGTTCTGCCACGTTGCATTCACTCTCGTCTCCTGTATCTACCTTTCTGTATAGTCATGAGTCGATTAGGCCCTATCTCTCGATACTTTTCTTCGTACGTTTGTGAGGGTGTGGTAACAAAAATGCACAACGAAATGTCGTTTGTGATTGCCAGCGTAGGAGTTATACGTGTCAGTTATGTATTCTTCTGTTTCTTTCCTATTAACTAGAGTTTTTACTATTTTCTCGATGCCGGCTCTTTCAGTTGTGCTCAAACGTGGAATTCTTGCCGGTTCTTTTTCTTTCGTTTCAATCTTTTCTGATGTGTCCTTCGCCATGAGGTTTTGCATGAGAGGCTCGGTCGGCGCGGAGGCCGTGGGTACCGAGGCCCTGGCGCAACCTTCAGTTAGGTTCTGGGGTTCTAGGTGCTGTACTAAGGGATGGGTAGGGGCATAAGAAGGAGGCATATAGATGATCGGGACCAAAAAGCAAATCATGATCTGTTCTTTGTTTTGATGGTAGCTCAGGGTAAAGCACTGAGGGTGTTCTAACAGGGCACTGGCCTGAGGTTTCAGATTCTTGTTCCTTTATAGCTTTTTCTCTTTCCTTTATTTCTTGTTCTAGCTTTTCACTAGCTAAGTGAGCTGCTTTTCCTAGCTCCTTTTCAGTCTTAGCTTTGTCTCTCTTTTTACGTTGTGTTTCTTCTTTGCGCCACATGCCGAGACTGTCAAGCATGGTTGGCGTTGTTTTATTTTTGCGAAGGGCTAACTCTAGCGCTTCTATTTTTTCAAGGTCAAAGGATCCCATCAGTGGCCACTGACTTCCCCGATCTTTCTTTGTGTGCTTATGCCATAGTTTACTATAAGCTATGGCGACTAGTCCATACTTCACATACATGTCTTTATTAGGGGTGCCCTCCAGTGGAGCTGGATGATCTACCTCTAATAAACGGTCCGGGTTGAACCAATTTCCAATCAGTGGGGAGAAGATAGGCATGACGTATAATCGGTCAAATAAAATCACAAACAATGTTGGACAAAGGTCTGCACTCCCTATCCTTCGCTATCTGCAAAGACTAGACAGAATATTCCTATTCTTCGTTATTTGCAAACAGAGAATATCTCAAGAGAACCAGATAGATTTCCTCGAGCAGCAACGAAGGCTAAACGATTCAGTCTAATAGAACCAATAATAAATATGTCGAGCAGCAACGAAGGCTAAACGACCCAATCAATAGAACCAATAATAAATATGTCGAGCAGCAACGAAGGCTAAATGACCCAATAAATAGAGCAATACTAGTATATTCCAACAATCACTCAATCAATAGCGTTGTGTTTCACGACCTCACCCGGACCGTATGGACTGTTTCTTGTCTTCCACTTCCAGCGCCCGATCATCCTCTATTCTCTGTTATTTCCACGGCACTCCTGCGGGTTCCCAGTCAGGACCGCAGATCACTCGAGAGAGGTCCAATCAGAATCAGTGGAGGTCGGATGATCGGCTGCCAGACGAGGGTCTTTCGGGCAGGAGCTCTTCCCGATCGTTGCAGTCGTTCACTCCGTCGTTAGGACTTCTCTCATTGGATCCACAAGTCGCTGATGGGCCCCACGTTTGGGACGCCAATTGTAGAAAAAGCAGATTTTCCCCAGATATCCTCTAGCACTGCCGGCGATCAAAGCTTTAATTCTGTCAGCAAGCTATCAAATAAAGAGGCGGGCGCTGGAAACTGGAAAGCAGGAAACGTATTTATTCTTCGAAGTAAAACACGTCAGATCGGACCAACAGGGTGTCGTCTCGAGGTGCTCTAACTGTACCTCTGTGACTTGACCTTTTATACACAGTTTTATTTCTTTATTGCCGCGTAACACATTCCTGACATTACTTTGATGCATTGTAAACCTTCTTTGGAATTCCCGCTTCAGGCCTGTTCCCACACATATCAACAGTACTGTACCCCACCCTGGTTTCAATAGGTGATTGCTATCGCGCAGCTGGGAATTCTGTCAGGAGCTGAAATATGCGCAATCGGTCGGATCTCATGGGGTTGTGGCATTGATTAATTCTGGCTTCTTTGATGGGAAGCGGAATCCTACCGTACGGGGGCAATAAAGTGTATTCGCAGGGGTTGATTATGGCCTGGGATTGGATCGAACAGCCAGGTGCAGGGGAGGAGATAATTGAAGGGCCTGTTCGTGTGCAAGGGATGAAAGGGTATGTGGGCTCGGCACGGGAAGTGGCTCCGGGGGCAGGGTCGCGCTGAGGATGCTTTATGACTCTAGCATGTGTGCTTGGGGGCTGCCAGCACGTGGGGGATGATTGTGTTGTCGGGAAGACGTGCAGGCGATCGACAATGTTACGAAGTGGCCACAGTGTCTAAAATGGCTGCCGCTTACGTGCTCGTAAAAGGCCTAAGTGGGACAAGATGGCGCCGGTAATGTTCACATCGTATTCTAATATTTAACACTATTTGCCATCAGAAAATCTTGATGAAAGACTGAAATATTCTCATCTCCTTGTTGAAAAATGGTTTATTTAGTTGCACAAATGCTACACAGTCAATCAATCACTCAATCATAACATTTGTAAAGCACACTTCTCACCCGTGAGGGTCTCAAGGTGCGGAGGGGAGGGGTGCTGCTACTGCTCGAATAGCCATGTCTTGAGTAGCCTCCTGAAGGTAAGTAGGTCCTGGGTCTTTCATAGGAGGATGGGGAGGGTGTTCCAGGTTTTGGAAGCGAGGTGGGAAAATGATCTGCCGCCGGTGGTCGCTCTTTGGATGCGGAGGACGGTGGCGAGGGCGAGGTTGGCGGAGCGGGGCTGGCGGTAAGGAGTGTAGAATGTGAGTCATCTGTTGAGGTATACTGGTCCGGTGTTGTGGAGTGCTTTGTGTGCGTGGGTGAGGAGCTTGAAGGTGATCCTCTTTTTGACGGGAAGCCAGTGCAGGTCTTTCAGGTGGGTGTGGTGTGATGTGGCTGTGGCGAGGGATGTCGGGGATCAAATGTGCTGAGCTGTACTGTATTCGTTGTAGTCGTTTCAGGAGTTTGGCTGAGGCTCCTGCGTAGAGGGCGTTTCCGTAGTCTAGTCTGCTGCTGACGAGGGCCTGGGTGTTTCTGTGGGGATCTACCTGTAGATCTTGCAGAGCATGCAGAGGGTGTTGGAGCAAGAGGACGAGATGCGTTGACTTGCTTGGTCATGGAGAGTGTTGAGTCGAGGATGAACCCTAGGTTGCAAGCTCGGTCGTGTACGGTGCGGTGGCAGACCGTGTCGAAGGCGGCTGACAGGTCCAGGAGAATGAGGGCTGCGGTTTCGCCATTGTCCAGTAGGGCCCTGATGTCATCAGTGGCAGCGATGAGGGCAGTTTTGGTGCTGTGGTTGCTGCGGAAACCGGACTGGGACGGGTCCAGGATGCTGTTCTCCTCGAGGTAGCAGGTCAGTAGTCTGTTGAGGGTCTTCTCGATGACCTTTGCCAGGAACGGAGCAGGGAGATGGGTCGGAAGTTCTTGAAAGCCTTTGAATCAGCCTTGGGATTTTTGAGTAAGGCTTTGATCTCGGAGAGGTTCCAGCTCTCCAGGAAGGATGCGGTCTCGAAGGAGATGTTGATGGCCTTACGGAGATAGGGTGCAATGGTATCACTGGCTTTGTTGAAGATGTTGTGTGGGCATGGGTCTGATGGAGAGCGGGAGTGGATGGTTTTCATGATTTGGATGGTGTCATCGTAGTTTATGTTGGTCAAGGGGAGCAGGGGATCGATGTGGATGGTGGCCGTGAAGTCGGATGTCCGTGAAGTCGGAGGTCTTGGTGGTTGTCGGGGAAGTCAGGGTGTTGAAGCTGTCATGGATGTCTGCGATCTTGCGATGGAAGAAGGTGGCGAGGGTGTCGCACAGGTATTATGAAGGTGGGATGTCTATGGTGTTGAATCTGGGGTTGAAGAAATCCTTCACAATGTGGAAGAGCTCTTAGCTTTTGTGCGTGTTGTTGTCTTGGCGGTCTTTGAAGGAGGCCCTTTTGGTGGATCTGATGAGGTGATGGTGTCTGGATGGCGTTCCGGTGGGCTGCGTAGCTGTCCAGTGTCTGTCTGCGGTGACATATCTTCTCTAGATTTGGGCAGGTTTGCTTGGAGGCCTGGAGGCCTGGAGGTCCGCAGTGAACCAGCTGGCTTTATGGTTGGTGTGTCTGTTGTAGGGTGGCTGAAGGAGACGTGGGGGCTTGCGAAGGAGATGGGGTCCAGCGGGTGGCCGGCAGAGTGGGTGGGTGTTGTGACAATCTGTCTGCGTCCGAGGTTGTCGAGGTTGTCAATCAAGGTGGTGGAGTTTATGTTGTTGTCGTTGTTCTCGAGGAGGAAGTAGTCTGTGGCCGGGGTCCTCAGGAAGCATACTGTGAAATATACAAACATATAAAACAGAGACTGAAGATGAGAACTGCAGGGCCCTCACAGTCTGTATGCCCTTAGAATAGAGATCTGTAGGGTCTTCACTTTAACAATATTTATTCTGCCATTACCATCACCCCACCATTTCTGGTCGACATCGCAATATTTAAATTCACAATATTTTAATTCCACGTCTACTCTTTAGAGATTTTCTGTGAAATATATTTTTCCACTATATGTTTATACACTCTCCTATCATGATCATAAGTACTAGGATTATGTACCACCCAAAAATGCATGCTTTTGATCAGTGGTCCTTCTTTATAGAATTTTACAAGTCCTTATATTGCCATTTTATACAGGCAAAAATAATGTTACATGGAATTGAATTAATTTTTTAATGAGCTCCACCTACAACTTAGGTCAATTCAATACATCACATTTAGCTTATAGCACATCCAAACCTTGACTTGACCACTCTTGGACAACTACATTTTTATAAAGTGTGCAAGGAGGACTCAGTGGGCTACAATAGTTTGACTTCCTTTGAGGATATTTTAGGGCCTTCACTGGTAAAAGAGACAGTGTCTATAACAATCAATTTTCGTTATCACTACTCAAGTGTTTAGAAATGAAGCATATTTAAAAGGTAGTCATTTATGTGTACAAGCAGGTATATATAAACAACTAAATGTTAAAATGAGCAAGGGGAAATACTTTTATATTGTTGTTGGTTGTGAGGGTTTTTAGTAGCTTTTGAAATAAAGGTTTGCCAGTTTGCTAGTATATTAGCAATGCAGTTTCTTGCTTTGGCCAAGAATTACCCTTAGACACACAAAAGATGGACAGAAAGCAGAACAAATCAAAACATTTACCCTCAATCAAGAGATCTAAGTTAAATCCATTGTTCTTTTGCTCACCATGCCACTACAGTTTAGACACAGCCATATGCAAGTCAGTCTTGACTAGAATTGGCCAGTAAGTTTTGGAGGGAGGGGGCGGACGGGACACACACACGCACACATACACATAACACTTGTAGCCATGCATTCACACATGTGCACACAGACTCATTCAAAACACTCTTTGCCAAACATTCATACATACACGCATGCACCAAACATCAATTTAAAATAAAAAACTGTTACCTGCAGCCCGCTCTGACTCAGAGGTTCCAGGAGGCTTTGGACTGCTGCCTTCCCACATTGGCTGACCTAAGTTCAGCCAATAAGGATAGGCAGCAGCCCCAACCTCATCATAGAGCGGGATGGGGTCAATGTGACTGCTGACCCTACCCCAATCTGTGATGAAGTGTCACTGATTGACCCCCGACCCTTGGCGCTTTAGGGCTTCAAACTGAAGCGCCCAGGTGTGAGGCAATCAGTGACGCTACCCTTCATGACTGAGGGGAAGGCCTCAGGGACCTTTGCTGAGCTGAGGACGTCACACCCGCAGGAGCTGTGAATTTCTCTGCCCAGCAAAGTTCAGCACAGGCAGCCAAGATCCTGTGCATTTAGCACATGTTTGGCTCCTGGCTGCCTGACCTGAAATGAACAGTGTCTCTCAGGCTGACCTTTGTTCAGCCTGACAGACACGGTTTGTGAGGGGCAAAAGATGGAGGGGCGTGGCCCCTCAGCTCCAATGGACCAGCCGCGGCTGGTCTTGACCCTGCCTCTCATGGGAACAGTCCAGCCCGAACTGCCAAGCTAGGTCTTCCCTGGTCCAGGAACAAGCATCCTTGGACAGGTCCCGGGCTCACTGTGCCACTGGATTCAAGCTAGCCAGGCTGATGAGAGGTGATTCCCCGAAACTGGTCCCAGGATGCTTGTTTCTGGTTCAGGGAGGACTGGCTTGGCAGTTCGGTTTGGACTGTTCCTGTGAGGAACAGGGTCAAGACTGATTTGCATATGGCTGAGTATAAACTGGGGTGACATATTGAGCAAAAGAACAATGGATTTAACCCAGGTCTCTTGACTGGAGATGAAGGTTTGATCTGTTCTGCATTCTGCCCATCATTTCTGTATCTTTCGCAAGAATAACTATATGTTTTAGACATAGTAAATCTGCAACTAATGCCTTCTTCGAGCCTAGGAACTTTTAATCTGATGCAGTTGACCAGCCCTAAATGAAATGCTATCTGTGACAATGCATTTATATCAGAGCCAAACCCTGTGAATGCACTGCAATAATCAAAGCAATTTGACTTATACTCACATAATATGTCATCCATTTGCCATCTAAAGCAGTTTTACTTATCACGAATGAATGGATTTGCCTTTAAAAGCAATTTAAAAAGCCGTTCCCTATGGGCTATATTGTTATTCATATTAAATAGAACTTCTGTAGGAAAAGTGATGTCTAGTCTGTGTTTGTTCTGAGTAAAGGGCTAACAGTTATGTACTTCAAAAAACAGTATATGCATGAGGACATTGATCTCAATATTCATATACATGTTGTGCTTAATGAAAGAGACTTCTAAATTATAGAAGTTACTTTCAACCATGCCCCTTGGACAATCTATGTGGTGTGAAAAGTTATTTAATATTGTGAACAGGGAACAACCAATATAAATTCATATGATTCTCCTCTTAAATCACACGCTGCTCTTAACGTAATTAGTTAAAGAATGCTCTTCTAAAGCACGCTATTATTATGTCTTAAGCATATCAAGAGGGTAGGAAAGCTGTTTGTTCAGATTTGTTTTATGTGCATGTACCAGTGGCATAAATAGGTGTGAATACTGTCTAAGAGAAGGAGGTATGTATTGCTAATGTAGTTGAGAAAGCTGTTTTGTAAACATATTAATGTAGGGGGCAACACCGCCGCTAATTAGATTAACGAAAAGGGACCTGATGAATAGCCAGTGACCTTCATGCATGGTTGATACTCAAAGGCATTTTAGCCAGGTCCATGAAACATAACCAGAAATTCTCTCTAGTGTGGAAATAAGGATAGAAATCAAATAGGGAAATTAGATTGTTATAGATGTCTGAAGCAAATGACAGTTCAGTTTATAATGTTCATGTTTACATGCTTGAGTCTCTCTTCAAATTACTTGTGGTTGAAATCAAGATTTAGGTCTCTCTGTACCGGACTATCTTCATTTTGCTATTATCTTTCTAGCTATCTGGCCCCCAGAACTGGAAACAGTACTTTAGGTAAAGTTGGAGCTACAGAGATGAAAAATAGAATCATAGTCCCCTTTTGATAAAAGGAATCCTGCTTCCATGCACCTGTCCAACTGAGTCTCTAGATTTTCTATTGAGTTTCCCGCTTTAACATTGTTTTATTTTTACACTCTACCCAGTATTCCAAAAGCTAGATTACTATTTCAAGTGCAACACAAATTTCCATAAAGCCTTGGCAAAGAAAACCACATACACCTGGAGGTGCGTTTAAGGAGTTTTGATAAATAGATTTTTGGTTAATTGCTAAATTCACTACATGTTAAACACTGAGGCCCAAATTCACACAGGCAAGCTTACACTTTTGTGTAAGTTTACTATATTTTTGGTATTCATGAACTACAAACTTATTTTATGACTGCTGAGTCTCCGCAGTCGGGCAAAGAACTCCGCACATAAAAAGATAGGGCAGCCCTGTCTTTTTATGAGTAAAGTCTTTGACACAAGTGCGGAGTCTCCTCCTTTTTAAAATTACTAATAATAAAATTAAACTCATAGCTTGTGAATACTAAAAAAATAGTAGTAGTAATAGTAAACTAACTCATAAGTGTAGGTTTACTTTTGTGAATCCGACCCATGGAGGCTTTGAGGGTATATTTCTGTTCCATCAGAGAATTCCACTTTGGACTACGCTCTTGTGGGTGTAAATTTTGCACTTTCAAACAGTGGTTCTGAAAATGGAGCTGGCCTACATGCCTAAAAGCTAATGTATTAATATCACTTCAGTGCTGTGTTGCCATCATATCATTATTTGAGCATTAACAAGGTTTCTAATACATACTGTATTGCTTGTTGTATTTTGTATTAATGGCTCTTCACATGTACCAAATTCCCTTGTATTTCTCATTAGGTATTAGTTCAAGTATGCTTTCTTTTTAATTAGAGAGGATTTGAATTCAATTAATTCCTAAGCAGCCCGTCTGTGTTTTTAATACTGATGGTGTTTTCTGTAGAACATTTTCTGGCTGAATAAACTCACTAAAGGTACATTGCTTCTTAGTTTCTGTTTTAGTCACTCTAGGAATACAGCCATATTTACCGAAGCTACTTGAGGATCAATGATAGATATTCAGACCAAAAAACCAGGATTAGAATTTTACTTTGCCCCATTCAGCAAATTATGTAATCAAGAGCAAATCACACTGCACCACTGTACTTCTCTCTACTTGTCCTCCATGACATAATTCAATTTGATGTGAGCTCTAAACTGGGAATGTTGATGCTTTTATTTATGCATTCCTTTTTTAAGTGAATTTTGATAGCTGATGGGAAGGTGATAAAAACCACCTTCCAAAACAGATACAGTGCCTGATATCAAGATTAGCAGAATGGGAGGCTTTCTCAAATTGGTAATTTCAGCACCCTATGAAACTCTCTGTTTCCCTCTCAATTTTACCCAAGGTGTACACCAATAGAGCCTCCAATGGCTTTGCTAGTGTAAAACAGTGACCTTGGTGGACATCTGCCGAAGAGCTTCAAGGTCACAGTGACAGTTGACGCGTTCGGGTGGCCAGTCCCCATGCGAGGTGGATACGCTCAGAGAAAATGTAACCTTCAATCACAGGAAGAATGGCTATATTGTTCTTGTACTGCAGAAACAACATACTCCTATGGAAAGTTTTTTTTGCGCCTCAAGAAAAAGTTTCTCAAGTAGATGCTTTAAACAAGTCTACCATTAAGGAGCTGGAAACAGTAAGCAGTAAAAATGTTCCTGGCGAATGGTAATATTACTTAACATAGTGTGCGCACATCGTGACACTCGCTCTCCCCACACCAGCACTTCATATCATCTATCACCGCCCGACTCTCTGATGCCCTATATAAGAACAGGCCCAAGGAGTCATCAAACCAATTATTGGTGTCCAAGTCATAGAATTTATTCACATAAAATCCACAATTCTCCACCATCTACTAGGGGAGCAACATTATCCTTCTTGGATATACGTATATATATTTATTTATATGATTCTACATATCATCACATTCTGTATCCTACTTGGATATACATAGGATTATACATTGCATCACATTCTCTCGTCAGTATCATGGTGAGGCAGTAATGAATTAATATTCACTTTACAGTTAATCATTGTATAAAGTTGACCATACACTTGACTTTAACGCTCAGCTGCGCACATTGCGCCGTCAGACCCCAACGTGTTACAGCCACAATTACAAATTACAAAGCGCAACGGCCCTCCGGGGTACCTGAACACAGCCAGCCTCCCCAAGATTCACCTCGGTGCATAAGTGACAGGTTAGGGCAGTAGAGTCGAGGACCACTGTCAGGCCAGTCCCTCCTCCCCACCAACCTCAGGCACACTGCAATTTTACCCCCTACTGGGGTACCCACAATCACTGAACAACCAATATTGTATCTGCCTCTTTGTTGTTAATGTCAGTGCTCCGCTGCTCTCCTTGCTGTCCTGCCGGGTGGGTGGGTGGTTGTCGACACTCCAGCAGCTAACTCCATGGTCCCAGGAGACAAAGAGGAGGAGACCCTGGACTTGTCTGCCTAAATAGCCCATTAGGATTCAGTTTCACTTTTGTCACTGGGTCCATCTTTGTCTCCCAAAGTCACTGCCCGATCCCCCACCTAACCAGACTCCAGAGAGCTCCGTCCTGCGGCGCAACTAAGGGTGCCCCTCCCCTAGTCGTGAGTGGCGCCTGATCATTCTCTTCAGAACTACCTGAAAACATACATCTTGTTGGAACTTTGCACTGTACAGTTCTTCAAACTGTGGAGCGCGCCCCCCTGGGGGGGGGGGGGCTGACACCACCTCAGGGGGGGCACACACTCCACCCTAACATCATATTGTTTCCCACTTTCCTAATCGATGGGGCACGACGTGACAATACGTTTGTCATTGTTAAAGAAAACAGTGAAAACAGTTTGCTTTTGGTTTCACAGCACAGGAGACTCCCTGCCTCTCACTGCAGCTGAAGCATTTCAGCTGTCGGAATGAACCGTCCTGGGACAGTTAGTTCTTCACAGAAAGGGGGCAAAGCTCCTTTAAATTACATAAGTATGGGCATGTCAACTCTTCAGAAATTGTAGAATGCACACCTAATTGCCTGTGTTATATAAACCTTTTTGATGCTCAAAGGCGTATGGCTGAGATACCCGCCACCCCCTCTCAACACAATCCCCAAAGGAGGGAAACCGGAAACAGTTCTTGAAGTTTTTTGGAAGTGGGAGGGAGTGACCCTCCCGGCCGTATTTATTAAAAACAAAAAATTATAAACATTTAAACATTAATGTACAATTTCATACCACATTGCGATGTTTGGCTAACCTTAACAGATTCTCTAATACAGAGGTTCTCCTAGCCGAACTAACATCCTACAAAACATTTACTTGAAATATTGAAATTGTACATCCTAACGTTTAAGGGCCAACGGCAAGGTCGTAACCGGTGTCAAGATCCCTAACCAGACATACCCCCCCCACTTGGAGGGGCGACAGCACTGAGGCGTACTCAAGTGCAACTACTACCAATTTCCCTTGACTTGACGGGGGCACTTATCAACTCGACGCCAGTTAAAGGTCGTTCGAAGACTCGTGTGAGGTATCTAGAAGGTATCGTAGACCTCCCCCCAACCCCACACCACTTACCGCATCTGCCGTCGTAGATGTCACTGGCCCCGGGAAATTCCCCAGGAGGGGGCTGTAACCCCTCCTACACAGGAAGGGGCCTTGACCGCCTTTCCTCTTCTTTCGGCGACCCATCCTTAGAAGGGACCGCCTCCCCGTTGAGGGGCCAGAGGCCACCTCCCCCGAGCGCTCCCATCCGTGTTGGGTGACGCCCACTCATAGGGATCTTCCAATTAGTGCTCACCGATCATGACCTTACCGCCCGACCAAAATAAATACGACAAATGCTAACTAAACGAAACTACATTGGCCACTATGACCGAAAAAGCCTGTTTATAAATGGACCTTACATCCGAAGTTCTTTAATCGCAAACTTGTCAAATTAGACCAATCTTTATTACACATTCAACATCAACACAACACTACAATAACCTGTAAACGAAATAGAATAATTGATCAAATTTATTAAAACAACTGGCTGTCCTCAGGGGCTGGTGGGTGGGTCAAAATTGGCTCTTCGTTCCGTCTCGAGCTCACGTGCAGCGAGGAGGTGCAGCTTCAGAGCACAGGAACAAGAGGATGTCTTCTGGTCTTGCGTCTCTTTTTATCCATCTTCAGGGCGGGCGTAAACCCGCCCCTGCCTGCCCCGAGGGCGTGGCCAGCCGCGTCAGTGTCTAGGCCAGCCCACTCTAGGGCGGGAAAAAGCGCGCCCCGGCTACGCCGCTTCGGGCATACCAGCCGAGACGCGCCTCCCGCCCAAAATGGCTTCCCGGGGGGATCGAGGCACTCTGCCATACGTTCGGGGGGACCGAGTGGTCGCCCCTTTCCATATGGCTGAGATACCCGCCACCCCCTCTCAACACAATCCCCAAAGGAGGGAAACCGGAAACAGTTCTTGAAGTTTTTTGGAAGTGGGAGGGAGTGACCCTCCCGGCCGTATTTATTAAAAACAAAAAATTATAAACATTTAAACATTAATGTACAATTTCATACCACATTGCGATGTTTGGCTAACCTTAACAGATTCTCTAATACAGAGGTTCTCCTAGCCGAACTAACATCCTACAAAACATTTACTTGAAATATTGAAATTGTACATCCTAACGTTTAAGGGCCAACGGCAAGGTCGTAACCGGTGTCAAGATCCCTAACCAGACATACCCCCCCCACTTGGAGGGGCGACAGCACTGAGGCGTACTCAAGTGCAACTACTACCAATTTCCCTTGACTTGACGGGGGCACTTATCAACTCGACGCCAGTTAAAGGTCGTTCGAAGACTCGTGTGAGGTATCTAGAAGGTATCGTAGACCTCCCCCCAACCCCACACCACTTACCGCATCTGCCGTCGCAGATGTCACTGGCCCCGGGAAATTCCCCAGGAGGGGGCTGTAACCCCTCCTACACAGGAAGGGGCCTTGACCGCCTTTCCTCTTCTTTCGGCGACCCATCCTTAGAAGGGACCGCCTCCCCGTTGAGGGGCCAGAGGCCACCTCCCCCGAGCGCTCCCATCCGTGTTGGGTGACGCCCACTCATAGGGATCTTCCAATTAGTGCTCACCGATCATGACCTTACCGCCACAGGCCGGATAGTTGACCGGCTATCCGGACCCCCCACACAACTCCTACCTAAAGGTCATGTTTCAACGATTTTAACCATGCTAAGAAGTCTCCTAAGAGTAACTCATTCCCCACCCAAGACAAATGCACACCATCCCCCAAATACATACTGTCATCATTAATACAGCTATGAGAAATAGAATGCAATGTCCTGGAACGGAACAACCTACTCACTTTATTGTTAAGCTTTCTAACAGAATGGTTCAAAGCAGGAATAGAGATAGCCCCCCGCCACACCTTTCGTGGAATCAAATGGGACCATGCAATCGTGCACCCCGGAACTCTCCTCGCCAACCAACTTACGGTGGAAAGCATTGCCTCCAGGAGTAGTCGTCTACCGATGGTGACCAAATCATTACCCCCAACATGCACTATAACTATAGACGGCGGTGACCTTGTCCGCCCTAACAAACCCTCGAAAAATGTTTGAAACTGGTCAATACAGAGACCGCCCCTTCCGTAGAAGGACATCCTGTACCCGTATTCCCCAGCTACGTGAATCATGTCACCTGCTTTGAATACGTCTGCGGCACGCCTCACGTATGAGTGGCCCACGACCCACACCTCCTTTTTCACAGCCGGTGATGTCAGACCGCTGGCCCGGTGTAGGGTCGACTGCATAGTCCGCCCCGCCTCGTAGGCTTGCGTAACTGAAAACCAAACAAAAACAAGAAGCGTGAGTACATTATTACAGCTTCACAACATGTGCAACCGCACGTATCTCTTGTAACAATTGGAGGACCAACGCCCCACTCGTTTCACTTGCTCAACATTAAGACCCCTGGCTGTAGCTTCCGTAGCAGCCCCTATCCGAAAGGAATGGGTCCCAAATTCGCCCGGGTTCAAGCCCGCAGCGGCAATTGACATCGCAAGCACCCGCTGAAACTGAAATTTCGTCAGTGGGGTGGCGTCAGCGTGTCTTAACAAAGTCCCCCCCCATGATGCCACCCTTCGTGCTAGGTAATCCTTTAAACACTTTACCGGACATATGGAGGACCCAGGAATCCTGCGTATGATGACGCAGTCACCCATCCCATCTTGATCAGTCTTGGATTTTACAAAGGAGACAGTCATTGTTTCTCCCCTGATCTGAACGTGTTCCTGGCACAAACCCCCTGCCACATCCAGTTTGTTCCTTGCAACTAGTTCGCTTACCCGCATTGCTCCGTGAAATGCTAGCGTAAAAGCGGCTCGGAACAGCACCGCCTCAAACTGGGATGAACATGTGGCCGGGAGTGTGGCCAACAACTGGGACAATCTATCCAAACCTATCGGGCGTCTTTCATCTACTCTGCGACCCTCAAGGCGTTGCCACCCACGCAGCGCTTTCTGTACAACGAAAGACGCTGTTGGGTCCTGGATAGCGTGTGCTCTGGCAACAAAGGAAATGGCAGCACGATGCCTCTGGGCCGTAGCCACCGATTTCCCAGCCCTACGTAAGGACATCAGGAAATTCACTACCCATTCCTCGTGACCCCAAAGTCGCTCTCTATCACTCCCCAAAAAGGCTAAATAGGCCCGAAACGCCCCTTCGTATGCCTTCCTCGTCCTTGGTGCTAGACTCTCTCCCACGAGGTGACGAAGTTCGGGGCACCGAGAGACCAGAGAGCTTCGGGAAAGGGTGCCAGCTCTGGGTCCGCTGAGGGGAGGAAACCCGAAAAAGCCTGCATTTGAAAACGAGACAGTGCGTCAGCCGCCTGATTCATCACCCCTGGAACATGTTTTGCTCTGAATAGCACGTTCAATTGCATACATAGTAAAACAATTTCCTTAAGCAGTCTTAAAATCAGTTTACAACGTGCTGCCTGACTATTGATGCACTCGACCACGGTCATATTGTCAGACCAAAATATGACAGAGTGATCTTTGAACCCATCGGGCCATGTTCTCAAGGCCACCAAGATGGGAAACAGTTCCAGGAAAGCAATATTACTCGTCAGACCATTCTCATGCCACCATGTCGGCCATCTTTGTGCCGACCATTTCGTGCCGAAGATGGCGCCAAAACCCATGCTTCCTGCTGAATCTGTCCACAGCCCCAGCTCTTCAGAAGACACGGCTGGTTCATTCCAGACGATTCTACCATTGAAGTCCGCCAGAAATGCTAACCAAATACGCATGTCCTGGCGGATCTCGGCCGATAGTCTCGTGCGATGATGGCACTCTTTAAGGCCGACCATCGCTTGGGCAATTGAACGGGAAAAGGGGCGGGCCATTGGTATTACCCTCAGGGCAAAATTCAACTGTCCCACCAACTGCTGTAATTGTTGCAGCGTAACTTTTGATGCATTTATACACACTTGCAGCGCAGCCCTGAACTTCAACACTTTCTCAGCTGGCAAACGGAAACACCCTTCAATGGAGTCCAACTCGATCCCAAGAAACTCGAGGCAAGTCGTAGGACCCACTGTTTTACCCGGTGCCAATGGCACACCAAACTGTTTCATTAACACACAAAATTCGGCCAAGGCCCGGCCACATTCAAGATCCCCGGCTGCCCCAAGAAACAGAAAATCATCAAGGTAGTGCATTACATCTTGGAAACCTGTTTTCTTTGTGAAGACCCATTGTAGAAAACTACTGAATTTCTCGAAATAAGCACAGGATATAGAGCACCCCATTGGCATACACCTATCCATGTAATAACAACCCTGAAACATGAATCCTAGGAGACGCTGGTCGTCTGGGTGTACCGGGAGCAATCGGAACGCTGACTCGATATCTGACTTCGCCATCAGCGCCCCGGGCCCCAGGCGATTTAAAATGGCTACGGCCTCATCGAAGGATGCGTACCGCACCGAACACACTTCTGGAACGATTGCATCATTTACGGAAAGACCTCGTGGAGCTGATAAATTATGAATCAGTCGGAACTCACCGGGGTCTTTCTTGGGGACTACCCCTAAGGGAGAACAAACAAAATTCTGGACCGGGGGTAAACTAAACGGGCCGGCGACCCGACCTCGAGTCACCTCTTTCCGGATCTTATCCTGTACTACGGTCGTATGCTGCAGGACGGAAAGTTGATTTTTACACTTTTCCACACCCTGAAAGTCCCCTACCGGGATGCAGAAACCATACGAAAACCCGTTCCGCAGCACCCCAGCAGAAGTACGATCCGGGTATTCACTGAGCCAGGGAATCATCGCCAGGGTATCAATTGGGGTAGGTAAAGGCGCCCCTCGGACTATATTAGACCTGTTTGGCACCTCCTCTCCCCCCGTTATCACCCGTTTTGGCTCTGCACGAGGACTCAGGATGGGACGACCCACAACCACTACATTCATGTTTGAATTTACACGATCCCTGGGGTCTAGTACATTTACCTCTGTTGTAATTAAAGCAGAAACCCCTTTTTCCGGTATTGCCGGCAGGTTTCGAGTAATCGTCGGCACCCGTACCTGATCGAAAGGGCGTCCCCGCATATTGCCGGGAGGATTCGCCAACATTACTTCCCACCAACGGCATTTTCAACATTCCTGACTCCTTCATTTTATCCCAAGTCAAGGAATCATAACAATCCCAGGTTAAACTTTTATTATGCTCCTTTTCCTTTCTGAACAGATTATCGTAACAGAACCAATGATTACCCTGGTGCGATGTCGAGTACCCCATGATTCGTGATTGATAGATTGGGAACTCGGAAAGCAACTCAGGTCTACGTTCCCCCAAGATTGATGTAAAAATTCCCCAAGCATTGCCCCAATTGCCGATATTCTCATTCACTTTAAAGGCGGCCATTTTTGCGCGCCAAACACTCGGATGCATGAGATCCTTCTGACTCTTTACATGCTCTACCTCATAATGATCAACAAGCAGTGAGAAAATGTTCACATACTCCCCCGCCCAAATCTTTTCCTTAATTGCCAAAGGAACATGTTGCCCCAACTTTTCTCTCCGAGAGGGTGTTGACTCATCCCTCGCGATCGGCAATGGCCGCTTACCTGCACCTGACGCTGCCTCTGTGGTCGCAATCGTCCCTGGTGTCTTGTCCCCTACTGCAGCCGGCACGGGCACCTTGGCTGCTTCCCGTTTCTCACGCAGTTGCTTTATCAGCGCCTGCGCATCGACAGCCGTGGCGCCCTCGTTACCTTTACCCAACCACGCTGCCAATTGTGCTGCCAGCTCGGGCGGCATATCATCCTCGGACACGGGGGTGACCACAACGGGAATTGGATTCCCCTCCTCCGGCACGGGAGTTGGAGCCTCGAGCGGGGCACTGGGACCCGGGATGTCTTCACCCGCTGCCCCCCTCCTGGGCCTCTTGTTTTTTCCTCCCGGGGCTGCTCCCGCCAAAGGACGTTTTGGACCCCCTTCCTCATTCTTGTCCACCCGCTTCTTTAGCTCGGACATCTCCTTCATGAGAACACGCAGCATCTGGTCAGTAGTCATGCGCTTTCCCACCTTCTTCGGCATTCTCCAACAAAGTAACTGTAAAACAAACAAGAACGATTAAAACGCTCAAAATTGGCTCTTCGTTCCGTCTCGAGCTCACGTGCAGCGAGGAGGTGCAGCTTCAGAGCACAGGAACAAGAGGATGTCTTCTGGTCTTGCGTCTCTTTTTATCCATCTTCAGGGCGGGCGTAAACCCGCCCCTGCCTGCCCCGAGGGCGTGGCCAGCCGCGTCAGTGTCTAGGCCAGCCCACTCTAGGGCGGGAAAAAGCGCGCCCCGGCTACGCCGCTTCGGGCATACCAGCCGAGACGCGCCTCCCGCCCAAAATGGCTTCCCGGGGGGATCGAGGCACTCTGCCATACGTTCGGGGGGACCGAGTGGTCGCCCCTTTCCATTGTAATTGTTGTGTAACACCTTGGAATCTCAGAAGAATTGATTGGTTAGTTTGCACCCCTATGTTAAAATTGCGATGAACATGAACATTTGGGAAATAAACAATTAAAGGAAATACAACACTGGGGATTCACTACTCTGATAAGATCCGATGCATTGAACACATCAGCTGGCTTTTCCTGCAGTTCCAATTATGCATCGATTTCATGAAGATAGTGTGGACATTTACTGAGTTGGCAACATTCAGACACATTGTACATGGTCAAAATTATCATTAGTTTAAATTTTAAAGCATTTTTGTTTTTGTGTCAATGATTATATTTTTTAAACAAAATATTTGGTGAGGAGAAATGTTTGCATGTTTCCCTGTTTTTATTTTTTATTGGTTTGAGAATGGGCACGTAATGAGGTATCGT
Organism: Lissotriton vulgaris; assembly: GCF_964263255.1. Classification (NCBI taxonomy): domain Eukaryota; kingdom Metazoa; phylum Chordata; class Amphibia; order Caudata; family Salamandridae; genus Lissotriton; species Lissotriton vulgaris. The sequence continues at coordinate 395,386,417 of NC_141693.1, forward strand.
ATTTTCTTTAGATCCATGTTTTTTTGTCACGTGGGCTGATTCAATTACTCTAGGGACCCTCACGGTCGTTTAATAGTACATTAGCAGTACTGTGTTTGGCAAGATAGGGCACGGATATGGTTCGAGGTACATTGCACATATAAGTTGTGAGTTAGAAACACGTTGTTGTAATGATATTGTCCCGTTCAACACAGAGATGTATCAGCACATTTTTGTTTTTAATGTCGGGTGATGGTTCACTGACACCGAGCATGTCGAGTAGCTTCAAGATGAAGTGAAAGGTTTTAGTTTATTTGCATCATGAAATGTTGTGTGTCTACGCTTCGGTTGTTTTTTTTACACTTTTTTCATTTTATTCACCTTTTTCATTTAATTTTTTTCATTTAGTATGTTCCATTCACTTTTTTCTCATCTACTTGGGGATGAATGCATGCTAACAAAGGATATCATTCCAAATAGGTACATTTATATACAGCAAATTTCTCAAATTAAACACTGGGGCTTCGTTGTAGTTCTTGTCTTTAATTTCTTCACATTCCAATCTCTAAGCGTTTCACCGTGGTTAATTCACCTGCGGCTTCATCAGGGCTGGAAACAATACAGAGTATTGCATTTGTAATTTATTTGTCACCTATGTATCACATTTGTCACAAGCCCACATTGCGACAACCGTAGTGCAAAGAAAAACTATTCAATTGTGCATTCATAAGCAAAGCTATATTGGGTGTTTACAATTCCTATGGTACGTACATAGATGCAATCTTATATCAAACATATTTCACCCTCCTGTACCTCAAAACCAAAACCTACCCCTGAACCCTAAAAATACCCCTGTATCCCAAAACCCAAACCTAGCCCTGAACCCTCAAAATACCCCTGTACCCCAAAACCCAAACCTACCCCGAACCCTAAAAATACCCCTGTACCCCAAAGCCCAAACCTAGCCCTGAACCATAAAAATAACCCTGTACCCCAAAACCCAAACCTACCCCTGAATACTAAAATACCCCTATACCCCAAAACCCAAACCTAGCCCTGAACCCTTAAAATATCCCTGTACCCCAAAACCCAAACCTACCCCTGAACCCTAAAAATACCCCTATACCCCAAAACCCAAACCTAGCCCTGAACCCTAAAAATACCACTGTACCCCAAAATCCATACCTATCCCTAAACCCTAAAACTAGTCCTGTGCCCCATAACCCAAAAATATATCTGAACCCTTAAAATACCCAAACACCCCAAAACATATACCTCAGTACCCCAAAACATATACCCCTATACCCATAATTACCCTATCCAAACATTTAAAAAAAAACATGCTTTTACCATTCATGCATTTACAACGAATTTCGTTGTAAATGTATGCGTGGTAAAAGCATATAAAATGTAATGCCATGCGTCATAATGGCATTGCGAAGTCATGATACTTTCGTAATGAAAGTATGCGGAGTGATGGTATGCGGAAAGAAAGTTGCGGAATAATGGGTGTTTACCCTCCCCCGGTAAGTACATTGGTGGCAAGGCGGCACAAAATCTCCAGCATCATACTCATATACTTTCACCACCGATTTGTAAAATGCACCGGTCTCTCTCATTGATGTATTCACAAAACAAGACCTAGACTGAACAGGCATCCAACATTAAATCAGTTAATGGTGTACCATCAAATGCAAACCTTTTGCAAATTACTCCTCTCTTTTAATTGCTGAGATAGGAGGTACATCCAAGTTATGCCATGAATTAAAAAACATATGCCCAAACCCTTGAAAACATAAAACCAGTTGTGAGACAACAAATAACACACACCTATGTGCCTAAATCAGGTAGATAGAAAAAAGTGTGTGTGAGCGAGGTGGCGCCTCACGAGCGAACCACCAACGGGAACCTGGCAGGTACTCACCAGGATTGCCCTGATCTCATCATTGGCACCATCAAGCTCAAAAGAAAGATAGGTGTCCACAAAACAAACAAAACAGTGTTTGTGAGGGAATAACAAACAAACACAATACGTGTCAAACAACAAATATGTAAAAGACCACAAGCAACACGGAACTTAGCTTTATTCTGTCACTTTCGTGTTGGTCGCGGGGTGTTAAAAAAGTGAGAAAGGCTAGCCATACTCCGAGTATGGCTAGATAGGTATTAGCCATTCTCACTTTTTAAACACCCCGCAACCAACACGAAAGTGACAGAATAAAGCTAAGTTCCGTGTTGCTAGTGGTCGTTTACATATTTGTTGTTTGACACGTATTGTGTTTGTTTGTTATTCCCACACACTGCAGTCCCTCACAAACACTGTTTTATTTGTTTTGTGGACACCTATCTTTCTTTTGAGCTTGATGGTGCCAGTGATGAGATCAGGGCAATCCTGGTGAGTACCTGCCAGGTTCCCGTTGGGGGTTCGCCCGTGAGTAGCCATCTCGCTCACACACACATTTTTGTATCTACCTGATTTAGGCACATAGGTGTGTGTTATTTGTAGTCTCACAACTGGTTTTATGTTTTCAAGGGTTTGGGCATATGTTTTTTAATTCATGGCATAACTTGGATGTACCTCCTACCTCAGCAATTAAAAGAGAGGAGTAATTTGCAAAAGGTTTGCATTTGATGGTACACCATTAACTGATTTAATGTTGGATGCCTGTTCGGTCTAGGTCTTGTTTTGTGAATACATAATTGAGTGGAGGGCGACCTATGACCGTTTTTCCCTCTAAGCTCCTTGTTGTTAACTACTCTCTCTCATTGATGGCCAGCACCGACATACACTTTTAGACACAGCTCCCACCACAAATTCTAGAGTTGCGAACTTTAGAGCTGGGGAGCTACGTTCGTATCTCGGCATCAGCTCAACATCCTGTGATTCCAGGCAAATCGCTTTGTCTCCCCGTGCCTACCACCACAAATGAATGTGTTCTTCTGTAATGTAAATTGTGCTCATGCCATGTTGTCGAGTTCACGCTATAGAATATTGCAAGGAAAAATAAAGTAGGAAAACTCGAGTTCACACACTACTGAACGTGCACTCTTAAGTGCACCAGCAGTGCACTGTGAATCGGAGCGTTTCACAGGCCTGTCACAGATAAGAAATGCTATCAAAACGAAATCCTACAAAATATTATACTACTGGCCGGCAGCAATTCATACCCGGACAACGTCGGGACGGGCTGCTAGTACATATATATATATACAAATACATATATATATACAAATATATATTCCAACATAAAGGTTGCCCATTGTAGCGGGGCTGCACCAAAGAACATCAGGGCTCCTCTTACGGCTCAGGCTGCGCCGTACATATTCCAACATAAAGGTTGCCCAAATCGAGGGAGCCTAAACAGGTGAGTGGTATCAGCCAAAAATGTATTTGTTCAAAGATAGCAGAATCCAAACAGCAGCGGTGCCCAACAGTAAATGAATAGTCCTGCCCGACGCGTTTCGTGCTGGTAAAGCACTTCATCATGGGCTGCGGGCATATGCATGAGTAGTGATCACAGATGCGGCTTCAATTAAACAAACATCACCCCGCCCTGGGTGGCGTGGCCACCACTGTGGCTTCTAGTAATTGTAGTTTCACTTGTGTTGCCCCAGAGGGTTGCTGTGCTCACACTCGATCTTTGCCGAAGTTAAATCCCAAGTGGGTTGTGGTATCAACCCTCCGCCGTCAGTACAGCTTTCTAACATCTTTGAAAAGGCGTCACCTGTCCCTGATGCAGCAGCGTCGAGTGGCGTTGTAGCGGGGCTGCACCGAAGAACAGCAGGGCTCCTCTCACGGCTTAGGCTGCGGCGTACATATTCCAACATAAAGGTTGCCCAGATCGAGGGAGCCCAAACAGGTGAGTGGTATCAGCCAAAAATGTATTTGTTCAAAGATAGCAGAATCCAAACAGCAGGGGGGCCAACAGTAAATCAATAGTCCTGCCCGACGCGTTTCGTGCTGGAAAAGCACTTCATCATGGGCTGCGGGCGTTTGCATGAGTAGTGATCACAGCTGCGGCTTCAATTAAACAAACATCACGCTACCCTGGTGGGCGTGGCCACCACTGTGGCCTTCTGGTAATTGTAGTTTCACTTGTGTTGCCCCAGTGGGTTGCTGTGCTCACACTCGATCTTTGCCGAAGTTAAATCCCAACTGGGTTGTGGTATCAACCCTCCGCCATCAGTCCAGCTGTCTCACATCTTTGAAAAGGCGTCACCTGTTCCTGATGCTGCAGCGTCGAGTGACGTTGTAGCGGAGCTGCACCGAAGAACAGCAGGGCTCCTCTCACGGCTCAGGCTGCGCCGTACATATTCCAACATAAAGGTTGCCAACATCGAGGGAGCCCAAACAGGTGAGTGGTATCAGCCAAAAATGTATTTGTTCAAAGATAGTGGAATCCAAACTGCAGGGGTGCCCAACAGTAAATGTATGGTCCTCCCCGACGCGTTTCATGCTGGAAAAGCACTTCATCATGGGCTGCGGGCGTCTGCATGAGTAGTGATCACATCTGCAGCTTCAATTAAACAAACATCACCCCGCCCTGGTGGGCGTGGCCACAACTGTGGCCTTTTGGTAATTGCAGTTTCACTTGTGTTGCCCCAGTGGGTTGCTGTGCTCACACTCGATCTTTGCCGAAGTTAAATCCCAAGTGGGTAGTGGTATCAATCCTCCGCTGTCAGTCCAGCTGTCTAACATCTTTGAAGAGGCTTCACCTGTCCCTGATGCTGCAGTGTCGAGTGGTGTTGTAGCGGGGCTGCACCGAAGAACAGGAGGGCTCCTCTCACGGCTCAGGCTGTGCCGTACATTTTCAACATAAAGGTTGCCCAGAGCAAGAGAGCCCAAACAGGTGCGTGGTATCAGCCAAAAATGTATTTGTTCAGAGATAGCAGAATGGAAAGGGGCGACCACTCGGTCCCCCCGAACGTATGGTGGAGTACCCCGATCCCCCCGGGAAACCATTTTGGGCGGGAGGCGAGTCTCGGCTGGTATGCCCGAAGCGGCGTAGCCGGGGCGCGCCTTTTTCCCGCCCAAGAGGGGGTTGTCCTAGACACCAACACCGCTAGCCACGCCCTGGAGGCGGATTGGAGGTGGGTACACGCCCGCCCAAAGAAGGATAAAAGGAGCGACAAGCCAAGGAAGCATCCTCTTGTTCCTGTGCTCTGAAGCTGCACCTCCCCGTTGCACGTGAGCTCAAGACGGAACGAAGAGCCATTTTTGGAGAATTAATCGTGTGTTTTCTTCTTTCAGTGAGTTCGGGGCTTTCTGCTTAGGACCTTTAAGGAATATACGTGGACGATGCCTAGCAAGAAGGTCGGAAAGAGGATCGGGACCGATCAGATGCTCCGTATGCTGATGAAAGACATGGCGGATATGAAAAAGCAGATGGCGGTAATGAATGGTGTTGGGGGCCTAAGAGAGTCATCGGACCAGCATTGCCGGGAGTAGTCCCTAGTGGGAGAGGCAGAAGGGCCAAGAAGGGAGCGTCGGGGGGGGGGAAGCCCCGCTGCCCGAAGTACCCCCTGCGCACCCGGTCACCCCGATCGAGGCCCCGACTCCGGTCCCAGACGTGGGCCAACCCATCCCTGTGGTAGTCACTCCGGTGAACGGGGAGGATATGTCTCCTGAGCTGGCTGCACAGTTGGCGGCATGGTTAGGCAAAGAAAACGAGGGGGCCATGGCTGTGGAAGCCAGGGCAATAATGAAGCAGTTGCGGCAATCGAAAGATGCTGCGAAGGCACCGTCTCCTTTTGTTTCCCCGCAGGCTCCCGTGGAACAACCAGTGTCGGGCGTTGGTTCGGCAGGAACTACGGTCACAGTGGCCGGTTCAGGTAAGCAGCCATTGCCGATTGCAGGGGAGGGATCGGTACCTTCAAGGAGGGAAAAAGTTGTTCAGCATATCCCGATGGATGTAAAGGAAAGGATATGGTCTGATAAATATGTGAACATGTTTTCCTTGTTGACCGATCATTATGAGATTGAGCATGTAAAAAATCAAAAAGAGTTTCTGCATCCTAGTGTATGGCGCGCCAAGATGGCCGCTTTCAGGGTGGATGAGTCGATCGACAATTGGGGCAGAGCGTTTGGAATGTTCATTGCAATTATGGGGGAACGTAGACCCGAATTGTTGGTGGGATTAGCCGTGTATCAGACACGTATCATGGAATTTTTTGGGACATATGGTGGCAATCAATGGTTGTATTACGATAGCATATTTCGTAAATCCAAGGAGCACGACTCATCCCTGACGTGGGATTGTTTCGACTCCATTTCCTGGCAAAAAATGGAGAAGTCAGGCTCGGCGAAGTCGCCATCTTTAGGGGGGGGTATGGTCGAGTTTGCCCGCCATTCGTCTGGGACGCCCTTTCGGGCGGGACCGAGCAACGATCAGCACGCAAAGAGTAATGGCAACTCAGGTAAAAAAGGGGTTTGCTGGAGCTTTAACAGAGGTAAATGTACTAGGCCGCAGGGATCTTGCAGGTTTAGGCATGAATGTACTGGGTGCGGGCAGTCCTCTCACCCCGAGACCATGTGCAGAGCCAAAAATGGTGATCCGGGAAGTAGAGGGGGCGTCAAACAGGTCTGAAATAGTCCGAGGGGCGCTTCTCCCTACCCCGATTGATATCATGGCGATGATTCCTTGGTTAAACGAGTATCCGGATCATATCTCCGCTGGGGTGTTGCGAGATGGTTTTTCATATGGTTTTCGCATCCCGGCGGGGGATTTTCAGGGTAAAGCGCAATGCAGGAACCAACTGTCGGTTCTGCAGAATACGGCGGTGGTGCAAGCTAAGATTGGTAAGGAGGTGACCCGAGGTCGGGTTGCTGGCCCATTTGACATGCCGCCTGTTGCTAATTTTGTGTGTTCGCCTCTGGGAGTGGTCCCCAAAAAGGACCCAGGGGAATTCAGGTTGATACATAATTTGTCAGCCCCAAGGGGTCTTTCGGTGAACGACGCGATTGACCCGGGAGTTTGTTCGGTGCGGTACGCATCTTTTGATGAGGCTGTCGCCATGTTGAATCGCCTGGGGCCCGGAGCGCTGATGGCCAAGTCGGACATTGAGTCGGCGTTCCGGTTGCTCCCGGTACACCCAGATGATCAGCGTCTCCTTGGTTTCATGTTTCAGGGACGCTATTACATGGATAAATGTATGCCAATGGGTTGCTCCATTTCTTGTGCGTATTTTGAAAAATTCAGTAGTTTTTTACAATGGGCGTTCACAAGAACAACAGGGTTTACACATGTTATGCATTATCTTGATGATTTTCTATTTCTGGGGGCAGCCGGGGACATGGAATGTGCAAAGGCTTTGAATGAATTTTGTGATCTCATGACCCGCTTTGGCGTGCCATTGGCACCAGGTAAGACAGTGGGCCGGGCTACTTCGCTCGAGTTTCTTGGAATAGAGCTCGACTCCGAAGAGGGGTGCTTCCGTTTGCCTAAGGAGAAGGTAACGAAGTTTAAGACATCACTTGAAAAATGTATTGGTGAGACGAAGGTAAATTTGCATCAGTTGCAGCAAGCTGTGGGTCAGCTGAACTTTGCCCTTAGAGTAATACCGATGGCTCGCCCCTTTTCCCGCTCTATTGCTCAAGCTATGGTCGGCCTTAAGGAAGGGCATCACCGCACAAGGCTCTCGGTAGAGGTCCGCCAGGACATGCGCATATGGTTGACATTCCTGGCGGATTTCAACAGTCGTGTCGTATGGACCAAACCAATGGTCTCCTCCGTGGAGCTGGGGTTGTGGACGGACTCGGCAGGGAGCGTGGGCTTTGGCGCCATCCTGGGTAATCATTGGTCGGCACGAACCTGGCCGCCATGGTGGCACGAGATTGGGCTGACAGGTAACATTGGGTTTCTCGAACTGTTCCCTATCCTGGTGGCCTTGAAAACATGGCCTGAGGATTTTCGTGATCGCTCTGTGGTTTTCTGGTCTGATAATATGACCGTGGTTGAGTGTATCAATAGTCAGGCAGCACGCTGCAAATGGATCTTGAGACTGTTGAAGGAAATTGTCCTGCTGTGTATGAGACTGAACGTCCACTTTCGGGCGAGACATGTGCCAGGGGTGTTAAATCAGGCAGCTGATGCACTTTCTCGTTCCCGTATGCAGGCCTTCTGGGGTTTTCTGCCCTCAGCGGACCCGGTGGCGGCTCCATTTCCCGAAGCTCTCTGGTCTCTCGGTGCCCCGGACTACAAGACCTCGTGGGAGAGAGTTTAGCACCCAGGACGAGGAAGGCTTATGAAGGGGCGTTCCGTTCTTATTTGTCCTTTTTGGGTTCAGCTAGGGGGGAGCTGTGGGGCCAAGAAGAGTACGTCCTGAATTTTTTGTTATCATTACATCAGGCAGGCAAATCAGTGGCTACGGCAAATAGGCACCGGGCCGCCATTTCTTTCATGGCACGGGCCCATGGCATACAGGATCCCACGGCGTCTTTCTTGGTGCAGAAGGCGCTGCGTGGGTGGCAACGCCGTGAGGGTTGCAGAGTGGATGAAAGACATCCGATAGGTCTTGAAAGGTTGGCCCTGTTACTGTCCGTACTCCCTGCGACATGTTCGTCTCAATCAGAGACAGTGCTATTCCGGGCCGCTTTTGCATTAGCATTCCGTGGGGCTATGCGGGTAAGCGAGCTGGTAGCGAGGAACAAGCAGGATACGGGGGGAGGTCTGTGCCGTGAGCACATTCAAATTAAGGGGGAGACAATGGTAGTCTCATTTGTCAGGTCCAAGACCGATCAGAAAGCGATCGGGGACAGTGTAGTGGTTCAGCGGATTCCGGGATCTCCCATGTGCCCGGTAGCATGCGTTGAGGAGTATTTGGCGCAGAGGGCGGCATCATGGGAGGGAAGCTTGCTGAGGCACGCCAACGCCACCCCGCTGACTAGATGGCGATCGCAGCGGCGGGCTTGAACCCGTGCGAGTTTGGGGCCCATTCCTTCAGGATAGGGGCTGCTACAGAGGCTACAGCCAGGGGTCTGAGTGTGGAAAAAGTGAAACAGTTGGGGCGTTGGTCCTCGAATTGTTATAAAAGGTATGTGCGGTTGCACATGTTGTGAAGCCTATGTCTTGTACTCACACTTCTTGTTTTTGTTTGGTTTACAGTGTCGCGAGCTTACAAAGCGGGGCGGACTGTGCAGTCGACCCGACACCTGGGAACCAGCGGTCAAAGATCACTGGCTGAGGAAAGAGTGGTGTGGGTCGTGGGCCACTCATACGTGAGGCGTGCCGCAGACGTATTCAAAGCAGGTGACATGAGTCACATGGCTGGGGAATACGGGTACAGGGTGACCTTCTACGGAAGGGGCGGGCTCTGTATTGACCAGTTTCAACGTTTTATCGAGGGTTTGTTAGGGCGGACAAGGTCACCGCCATCTGTAATCATAGTGCATCTTGGGGGCAATGATTTGGTGACCACTGGTAGACGAATACTTCTCGAGTTGATACTATCCACGGTGAGTTGGTTGGCGAGAAGGGTTCCAGGGTGCACGATTGCATGGTCCCATATGATTCCACGAAAAGTGTGGCGGGGGCTATTTCGGTGGCTGCTGTAAATCATTCAGTGAAGAAGGTGAATAACAAGCTTGGTAGATTGTTCCGTACTAGTACATTGCATTCTATTCCGCATGGGTGTATCAGGGGGGACCAAATGTATCTAGAGGATGGAGTTCATTTGTCCCGGGTGGGGAATGCTTTACTCATAGGAGACTTCGTAGCTTGGTTAAAGAGTTTGCAGCCATGACCTTTAAGTAGGAGTTTTTGTGGGGGGTCCGGATAGCCAGTCAACTATCGGCCTGTGGCGGTAAGCTCATGATCGGTGAGCAGGAATTAGAAGATCCCTAGAGGTAGGGCGTCGCCCATTATGGATGGGAGCACCCGGGGGGAGGCGGCCATTGGCCCCTCAAACGGGGAGGCGGTCCCCTCTAAGGATGGGGACGCCGAAAGGGAAGGCGGCCATAGGCCCCTCCCTGGGGAGGAGGGGCTAGGGCCCCTCCTGGGAATTTCCCGGGGCCAGGACATCTGCGACGGCAGATGTGGTAAGTTGTGTGGGGTGGGAGGGGGGGTCTACGCTACCTTCTAGACACCTCACACGAGTCCTCGGACGACCACTAAAGATGGCGTCGAGTTATCAAAGGGCCCCCGCTAAGACAAGGGAAATTGGAAGTTGGCACAGAGTTACAGTCCTCTGTGCGACCCCCCTCACAAGTGAGGGGGGAGTTCTGGTAGTGGGGATCTGACACCGGTTACGACCTTGCCGTTGGCCCGTAAATGTTAGGATGTACAATTTCAAAATTTGAGTAATGCATTTGCAGGATGTTTAGTATCGGCTAGGAGAACCTTTGTATTAGAGATGTGTTAAGGTCAGCCAAGAACATCGTAATGTGTAAATGAAATTGTACATGATATGAAACTGTTATTTTGACGTTTTAATTTTGTTTCATATTTTAATAAATACGGCCGGGAGGGTAACTCCCTCCCGCCTTCCACAAGTTCAGAACTGTTTCCGTCTTCCCATCCTTGGGGATTGTGTTGAGAGGGGGTGGCGGGTATCTCAGCCATATGGAAAGGGGCGACCACTCGGTCCCCCCGAACGTATGGTGGAGTACCCCGATCCCCCCGGGAAACCATTTTGGGCGGGAGGCGAGTCTCGGCTGGTATGCCCGAAGCGGCGTAGCCGGGGCGCGCCTTTTTCCCGCCCAAGAGGGGGTTGTCCTAGACACCAACACCGCTAGCCACGCCCTGGAGGCAGATTGGAGGTGGGTACACGCCCGCCCGAAGAAGGATAAAAGGAGCGACAAGCCAAGGAAGCATCCTCTTGTTCCTGTGCTCTGAAGCTGCACCTCCCCGTTGCACGTGAGCTCGAGACGGAACGAAGAGCCATTTTTGACCCGCCCACCAGCCCCTAATGACAGCGATTTGTTGGAATAAAGTCGAGTGTCATGATATTGTTTTTCTTACAGGTTGTTTTGAATAAAGTTGATAATTTGGGTGTAATAAAGTCGATAATTTTTCCTTTTCAGCATGTTTTATTCAGCAAAGTAGTTGCACCGGATACTCGGTAGAGATTATATTTCGATTCGCTTAAGTATAAAGTTGTTTCTCTCCACTTTAGTCTTAGATTGTCGTATTTATTTTGGTCGGGCGGTAAGGTCATGATCGGTGAGCAGGAATTCGAAGATCCCTAGAGGTAGGGCGTCACCCATTATGGATGGGAGCGCCCAGGGGGAGGCGGCCATTGGCCCCTCAAACGGGGAGGCGGTCCCCTCTAAGGATGGGGACGCCGAAAGGGAAGGCGGCCATAGGCCTCTCCCTGGGGAGGAGGGGCTAGGGCCCCTCCTGGGAATTTCCCGGGGCCAGGACATCTGCGACGGCAGATGTGGTAAGTTGTGTGGGGTGGGAGGGGGGTCTACGCTACCTTCTAGACACCTCACACGAGTCCTCGGACGACCACTAAAGATGGCGTCGAGTTATCAAAGGGCCCCCGCTAAGACAAAGGAAATTGGAAGTTGGCACAGAGGTACAGTCCTCTGTGCGACCCCCCTCACAAGTGAGGGGGGAGTTCTGGTAGTCGGGATCTGACACCGGTTACGACCTTGCCGTTGGCCCGTAAATGTTAGGATGTACAATTTCAAAGTTTGAGTAATGCATTTGCAGGATGTTTAGTATCGGCTAGGAGAACCTTTGTATTAGAGATGAGTTAAGGTCAGCCAAGAACATCGTAATGTGTAAATGAAATTGTACATGATATGAAACTGTTATTTTGACGTTTTAATTTTGTTTCATATTTTAATAAATACGGCCGGGAGGGTAACTCCCTCCCGCCTTCCACAAGTTCAGAACTGTTTCCGTCTTCCCATCCTTGGGGATTGTGTTGAGAGGGGGTGGCGGGTATCTCAGCCATATCCAAACAGCAGGGGTGCCCAACCGAGAAAGAAGCATGGCAGAGTTTCCCAAAAAAGTTGCTTTTTTTTATACATTAGAGGTAGTTCTAAAAAGAACTGTTGTTTTTATTCTTTTCGTTGTTTTATATTTTTTATTGTTTTTTTAACATTTTTAACTTTTTTTTACTTTTCTGAACATTTTTTTGTTTTTTTTGTATTTTTTAAGGGGAGAAACAAAAAACTGGGAATTCTATAGGGCTCAACAGGAGCAAAAAAAAAGCAGAAAAAATTAATGTTTCCTTGGGCACTTGTGGTTATCCCAAGCACGGTTAATAAGTGTGATGCATTTCTCTCCATAGCATATTGTTAGTCCACAAAAAATACAAACCATTTTAAAATTGGAAAACTTGGTTTGTATGGTGGAGCACATCTCCCTAACTTCCGGTCCTGATGGGGTGGAAACATTACTTTGGGAGGTGCTGGCAGAAGATTGGACAGGGTTTCTGGCCAGTTCCCTGACCTCTGCCCTAGCATAGTTATTTGGATGCTTCCGTTGCATGTGTCTGATCATCGTGTGGTTGCCAAAGGAGTATTTTTTGTTGGGATTCCCCCTTGACAGCTCCTGGTGACATATTAAGCAGGTTGTCTTAGGCGCATTTACTTTTTTTTGTCGTTGGTGATTGAAAAAAATTGCCAGATGATGTGCTATTTAGGTTTGTAGGTAATATTGTCCTCTGGGGCGAATCTCCTCCTCCTCCTCCTCCTCATTCTCCTCCTCTTCTTGATCTCCACCACTGTGAAGTTGTGGTGGTCCTTGTGGTGGTGGTGGTGGTGGTCCAGAAGATCCAGCAGCTGCAGCTAATGTAGCCATTTTCTACTGAAATAACTGCAGGTCTACCTCTCTCAAAGCACAAAGGTAGAATGAGGAAAAAAGGTGGGGTTTTTCATCATTTGGAAAAGAAAACTGTTCTGAACCAATGAAAAGTGTTATTTTTAGGTCACATGACCTGGCCGTACATCATTAGGAAACCAAAAGTGAAATGAACCAATAAAAGTTTTATTTTCAGGTCACATGACCCGCCGTGCTTACGCTACGAGCCCCGGGCCGCGCCCCGAGGCGCGCCGTAGTCGCGCCCCGGAGCGCGCCCGGGGGGCGCGTAGCGTAAGCGTGTCAGGATGTTGCGCGATCGTATGCGCTCGCGTGCTCCCAGGTGCGCTTAGCAAGTGCGTCATATGATGCATCACGCGGTTACGCGAAACGTCACAATGTTGTTTTCGTACACAAGGATAGCGCTAACGGGACGCTCACCGGTACGCGCCCCGGGAGCGCTCCGGGGCAAAAAATTAAAAATAAAATAATAAATGTTACATAATTAATAAATATAAAATTCGTTATAAAATGTTTTACTTTTTATACCTATAGAGAAATGCTATTAAAAAACCATTGAAATTCACTGAAAAAACATAGGTTTCACACCAGTTATAGTTAGGAATTAGCATTTAAAAAGACTATTAAATTCACTGAAAAAACCATAGGTTTGCCTCAGTTATAGTTAGCTGGAAATTTTACTGACATAAAACCATTGAAATTCCCACGTTATACTTAGTTGGACTCACTATAACTTGCGCGTGTAATGCTCTGCTGATGACATCACATATTACATCACTCATGACATGGTCAGTGACATCACTCATGACATCACTGATGACACCATCCTTGTGACAGAGTGACAGACCTCCTTTCACTGTAAAGTAACCCTTGAAACACATATTCAAAAATAGAAACTAACATTTTCAAAAAAGTGGAGATACCCATACCAGTTACAACAACCAATTCAGTAATTCCACCATTTATATACACATCCACTCATTCACCAACAGTTCTATGTAGTCACTCATACATATACTCACTCATCATATGTAGTGATACACCTATACATCCTGTAACACACCGACAGTCTTCTAAAAGCTGCTCACACACATACTCACACATGCAAATAAACTATTGAACATCCATTTATTTGCATATACAGCTATACACACACTACCACCTTACTTCTAAGGAAACTTACACATACTTACTCTCTTAAACAATCACGTATAGAAACACATACTTATTTAAACAAGAACTCTTTCAATCTCTCACTCTCACATATACTCACTTATATACATCAATACTCACATATACAAGATTAAAACATATGTAGTTACTGATAAAGACCTTAGTGAGACAGTCATTCACTTACTAACACACACATATACACACTCATCCATCCATACAGTCCTGCACATATGCCATCTTCCAAACACATAAACAGTGAGTCAGTCATTGATGCATCTATGTACTAAGTAATACCCCCACCAAACCATACAGACACTCATACTGATACTAAAAAAACATCTAATAACCCATATACAAACACATTTAGCTACTCACCAACCCATGCAGCCACGTATACACAAAGTGAGAGACTGATACAAACATTTGAATATTTAAACAATACTCGCTAATATATGTATTCACTAAAATACACTTAATAAGCCAGTTAACCAATCAATTTTTTTTTTTAAAAACATCCATTAAGACACTTATTTAAACATTTATTCTTCCATCGACCTTTACATATACATATATAAAACATATTTATTTTTCAGAAAGACACACATTCACTGGATGGTGTCATCAGTGATGTCATGAGTGATGTCACTGACCATGTCATGAGTGATGTAATATGTGATGTCATCAGCAGTGCATTACACGGGCAAGTTATAGTGAGTCCAACTAACTATAACGTGGGAATTTCAATGGTTTTATGTCAGTAAAATTTCCAGCTAACTAACTGGTGTCAAACCTATGGTTTTTTCAGTGAATATATATATATATATATATATATATATATATATATATATATATATATATATATATATATATATATATATATATATATATATATATATATATATATATATATATATATATATATATATATATATTCAATGAAAAAACCATAGGTTATAGTCCATATATAGTTAGGAATTAGCATTTACAAAACCTTATTTTACTCGCATAAAACCATTGAAATTCCATATATAGTTAGATGCGCTAACTATATATCGCGCACCCGCAATCCACTGCTGATGATGTCACATATTACATCATTCATGACATGGTCAGTGACATCACTGATGACATCACTGATCACAACATCCAGTGACTGTATGTTTCTGTAAAGTTAAAATATGTCTTACATATTGAAGAATGAGTGGATGTATAAATGTCTGGATGAAAGATTTAGTAGGTGCATGACTGATTGTATGAGGGAGTGATTAAATGTGTCTCACTGAGTGCATGGGTTAGTGAATAAACTATATTAGTTTGTGCATCATTATATCTGTTGTTCTGTAAACTGCTGCATGTGTTGATCAGTAGCTATATGAATAACTATATGGGTTATTGATTGGTTGCTCAAGTATTTGTATGGGAGACTGAGTATATGTGTGAGTGGCTGGGAGGTGTGTGACTCTGTGCATAGATGTGTGAGCAGTTGATTCACTAGATGTATGGTTTCAAAAGTGCATGTGGAAACAGCTGTATGGGCGGTTGACTGTGTGCATGAGTGTATTGGTGAGTGAATGGATATCTCAGTGCTACATGTCAAAGTAAGTACATATGTAAAACACAGTACATGTGAGAGTTAACATATATAAATAACTGTGCATTAGAGCCAGTGAATGTGTGAATGGCTGTATGGATCATTGTGAACTTTTATTAGGGATTATATAAGAGAGTAAATATGTGTTAGAATATGCTTCAATAAGTAAGGTGTGTATAACTGTATAGTTGAGGAATTGGAGGTGTGATTGATTCTTTGCATGACTGTCTAGGTGTATGAGTAACTCCATGGATGAGTGACAATCTGTGAGTGTCTGTTTTCACTGAGTGTATCTAAGGATATATCAGAGTCTGTAGAGGTTCATCGTATTAACACATGAATGATGTCATCTGTGATGTTGTCAGTGATGTCATTTGAGTTGTCATCAGTGATGTCATCAGTGATGTCATTTGAGATGTCATCAGTGATGTCATTTGAGTTGTTATCAGTGATGTCATCAGTGATGTCACTGACCATGTCATGAATGATGTAATATGTGACATCATCAGCAGTGGATTGCGGGTGCGCGATATATAGTTAGCGCATCTAACTATATATGGAATTTCAATGGTTTTATGCGAGTAAAATAAGGTTTTGTAAATGCTAATTCCTAACTATATATGGACTATAACCTATGGTTTTTTCATTGAATTTCAATGGTTTTTTGAAAGCTAATATTTGTATCTGTAAAATGTATTCTTCTTTAAATCATAAAATATATTGTACATGATTTTTATACATTTAAAAAAAAAAAAAAAATTGTTCCGCTCCTAGTCCGCGAACTGGTCAGCTTCCCGTTAGCTGAATTCAAAGCCGCGACTTGGTGCGCGAGCCGGTAATCGTTCCTTAAGCGTAACTGTTACGTTATCATGACGTTTTGCGTTGTCGCGTAATACGTTATCCGACGCGCCAAGTTAGCGGACCCGGAAGCGGATTGGATAGTGGCGCAAAGCGCGAAACGTAAAGACAGCAGGTCATGTGACTCGATAATAACACTTTTCATTAGTTCATTTCACTTTTGGTTTCCTAATGATGTAATACTAGGTCATGTGACCTAAAAATAACACTTTTCATTGGTTCAGAACTTTTGCTTTTCCCAAATCATGTAAACCCCTCCTTCTTTCCTCACTCTGACTTTCATCTTCGTGAGAGAAAGACCATTTACCTGAAGTTCAACAATGGCTTCCATTCTTGCTGCAGCTGGTGCACCCCCACCACCACCTCCACCTCCTCATAAGAAGAGAGGACCACCAAGTCAATTTACCTCCAACAGAGAGCAGGAAGAGGAGGAAGAAGAAGAAGAGGATCCACATCAACAACAATTTATCCCAGAGTTGCCCCGTGTTTCAAAGAGAAAAACTAGTTTCATCTGGCAGTTTTTTTCCATCCCTCCAGGGGAGAAGAAGGTGAATGCGAAATATGTCACCTGCCTCATCTGTGATTACAGATTGTCAAGAGGCACAGAGAAGAAATATAGTATGGGCAACTATACTATGCATCGACATATGACCAGGTGGCATCCCTTGAACTACAGCCGGGCTGAGTTAAGGGACCTACAAGACAATCCCCCGACAACTCCTGTGGCCAGATCTAACTCATCAATGTCTTTGTCAGGAAGAGAGGCACAGGAAACTGTGCCAAATATTCAACCAAATTTCCAACATATGAGGTTTACTTGTATATATTGCGGTGCAATGTTGTCGTATGGGAACATGAGCATCAATTTGATTAATATGGTGTTCGAAAACCATAAGTGCCCTAATGCACCCAAGAAGTAATTTTTTTTTTGCTCCTGTTGAGCCGTTTTCAATGCCTGTTTTTTTGTTGTTTCCCCTCCATAAAAAACACAAAAAAAACATAAAACTGTTCTAAAAATACAAAAAAATCAAAAAATGTTCAGAAAAAAAAAATATATATATAAAACAACAAAAAACAAAAAAAAGTTCTTTTCAGAACTACCTCCCCTTTCAAATAAAATTGCTAGAATGTTTATCACTCTGGCAAGCTCTATTTCTTTTGGTTCGCTTCAAGTTCGCTGACCGGTTCGCGAACTTTAAGCGAACTAAAAAAATATTTTTTTAAAAAAAAGAAGAGTTAGTATAAGGGAAGTAAACAGAGAATAATGTAAAAAGAAAGACAGCTATAGAGAGTAAATGAGAGATAGTGTCAGTGACATCATCAGCAGTGCATTGCGGGTAAAAAGAGTAGAAAACATTTACCTTATAATTCTTGTTACCTTTTTAAAATATTTTTTCATACTTTCAATCTGTAAAACAGAGAACAAACATTTCCAAAAATATTAAAACATGTACTTAAAAATTAGAAAAGACAAGGGAAAAGGTTCAAGAACAAACAGTTTTTCAACAACTTTGACATTTACAGAAGTCTCTGCTTCTCTACGTCCCCTACACAATCCTAAATATATATATTTTACAAAAAACTGTATCTTGATGTTGAAGATGTAAAGCCATCATAAAATTGTCTCTAATATTTTAAATGATAGTTTCAGGATGCAAATAAGATGTCTGCTTTGAAGAGCTTTCTTTGAGGTGAGGCCTATTCCTTTTAAAAAAAACAGTACCCGGAAATACAGCACTATAAGCATTAAAATTGACACTTACAAAAGACTCAGTTTTTCCATATCTACCTCACATTTCTAAATGTATATCATAAGTACAAACAGAAGAACATTAATTATACATGTTAAATGGTTTATTTTTGCTGTTCTCAGAATGTATCAAATTTCACTTAAATCAGTGACTTGAAGATATTCATCATGTAACAGCGGGGAAAAAAAAACACAATCAAAATGACTGTGTTTAAAAAACCCATACAACCTAAGAAATCTGATTTCAAAACTCCTTAAAATTAACTTACTTTCAATGACGTCGAAGGATCTCCTATGAACAGCATCCACTCTATTGTGCTATAAATATTTTCAGCCCGCCACTTTCTGAAAGAAAACCTCCATCGATACGAAAAATATGTTACATAGAAAAAAAGACTTCTCTCATTCTATCACATGTTTCCACTAGGCCAAATCATGTTGCCGCGATTCGCAAGTCTTGTAATTCTTCCAATCAAATCCCGACATTTTCTATTTTCGCAACTTGCAAAAAGAAAACATTTGAGATTATTTTCACAATCCTGGACTACTAATATCTTACTCTTCTTTGTCACTCATGTTCTCCTTTTCCTATGACACTGATACTGCTTACTATGAAGCAGACTTACTTGCATCAGGTTTATATAGTCGGATTTTACAAAATAACATTATAATTAAAAGTTTTGGACCAATAATCTAGACAGCATTGCAGACTTACATTCCCTCAACTTGATGAACCTTTTCCAATTCTTCACAGGAAATCTCGAGATTCTTTCTTTAAAATTTTGGTTTTAAAAACACCAGGTAAGAATTTTTAAGGTCAAACAGCAATTTTTTTTTGAAACTTACAACGGAATCATTGCAGAATGACCAGCCGTTTCGAGACTTTAAATAAGCTGTATAATGTCCTAAAGTTGTTGAAGGACCATCGTGATAGATAATTGCTACAGTTACAAAAGTCCTTCCTGATATTGAAAGCTGAGAAGCCACAAAATTTTTTATTAAAGTTGACAATTTTGATCCATCAGGCCTACATCGTTGGATCATTAAAATGACATACTGTCCATATCTACGTATAAGTAATGTTGACATCATTTCAGATTTACATTGGCTACACTGCATGTTGTGATCCGCTGCATTTACTAGCTTATTAAAGGAGACTGATTTACTGTCTGGCAAAGTTAAGTATATAAATCTTTCTGAGTCTACACTAGTAGTACTTGATACCCTACAATTCTCGCAGTCATGCTGCCATTGATAAGAAAGCCCAAACAGGTGATCTACATCTACACCCTCAACTTGCAATATATCAAGCATATACATTAAAAACTCCTGACAATCTTGCTGATTATTTTCAGAGAAGTCTGTTTGACCTGAACATTCATCTAACAGATAACGAACTTCAGACACACTTTCTACTTTTGTTCGATCAGTGCTACATTTCTCGAAAACAGAATTCAACAAACAGCATAAAATTTGTTCAGAATTCAACAGAATCTGTTCTTTTAAACTCTCTAGTGAAAAGAGAACATTAACCACTACATTTGCATAGCAGTTGACACCAGAACTGTTTTCAAATTGAAAACCGACAACATCTTCAACAGAATCCACTTTCTTTCTGCTAACAATTTTCGGTTCATTGACTTTTAGTCTTTTTGCAACAACCTCCCTACTATTACTGCTATTTCTACGTTTGCGGCCTACCACACGTTTCTCAAACAAAGGATATTGAGGCAAATGTGGCGCATACTCTCTTCTTAACCTATTGTATTCCTTAACACAATCTAGATCCGCACAAATGTTTGTGACATCACAGTCAATCAAGTACAATCCCGATAAAGTTCTAACTCGTGACAATGCCACATATGCCATACCCTCCTTGAACACAGAACTGCCAATATTCACCAATGCACAGTCTACACTTAAACCTTGCGATTTATGGATTGTCACCGCATATGCCAAGCAAACAGGAAACTGTTTACGGCGAACATATAAATCTTTAACAAGCAAAAACCTAGCAGAACAACGACCAATTTGCTGTACTTCCTCAATGCCATCAAATTTAATTCTTAAAAATTCTATTCCATCTCTATTTCTGTATTTCTCAAAATCAACAACATTACCCATTGATCCGTTTACCAGACCTCTTTCTACATGTAAATTCCTTCTCAAAATAATTCGGCAATTTAAACATACATTCAAAGTCTTTTCAAAACCCGCTGTTTTAGATATAGTCTTCTCTAATGAATCCAATTTTGATTTCAAATTGTCTGACAAAATAATTGTTGATCCCATATGCTCTAATTTGTCGATAGCTTCAAGTTTCACAATCTCTTGCTTTTCTAAATTCAACATTTTGTTGTTGAAGATGGCACATTCTGCAAGAGTTGGCATGAGACATATCCCGGATTTCTTCTCAGTAATTTTCTGAAAAATATTCTCAGGCACAATCTCTTGTTTGGGATATAAATTTGACAGTAATCGTGCATTTAAAGCTTCTTTCCCATGCTCTGTCACTTTTCCAATTCTAATATCTTGTAGAATATTCTTGTAATCTTCATCCTTTGCCTGACGCATATTTTGATGCAGTTCTGCATAATTGAAGTTTAACCATATATTGACGTTGCCAATGCTCCCTAGGCACTTCCTGGTATCTTCATGCGTGAGTATTTTGAACACAGGTTGACCTTTTACTGGTGTCAGCTGCAGAAGATCTCCGAAAACAATGATGTGTTTCCCACCAAATAACACATCATATTCAGTTTTAAGTACTTCTTGCATTCTCAAATGCACAAAGGCAAGCATGACATTGGAAACCATGCTTACTTCGTCAATGATAAGTAGTTTCATTTTCCTCAAGACTCTTGAAACTTCACAGCAAGCATCTCCACATAACTTGTTGTATTGTAATTTGTTGTCATGCTCCACCGGCAGCATCAGTAGACGATGCAAAGTAATACCTTTAATGTTATGTGCTGCCAGTCCAGTAGGAGCGGTGACAACACAAGACAGCGATGACTCAGTCCTTTCCTGCAAATAACAAGAGATTGCTTTAATGAGGAAACTTTTTCCAGTTCCCGCTTCTCCACTCACGTACAGTCGGACAGGCTTCAACGATGTACATGAGCACTTGTTCTTCTCATGACTTAATCCGTGCTCAATTTCCGTGGTAACTTCATCATATATTTTCCTCTGCTCAACGTTGAGTTGTTTTTCCAAGTCTTCTAAGTTAACTGAATCCTCCTGAGCATGTGCCATGGCTCTTTCCACTTCATTCATAGCAGTGGCAGCTTCATTTTCGATAATAGGTCCTCCAAGTGGATCTTGACTCAATGAAACAGAACTCTGACTGTCCTGAGAACTGTCTCTGGCAATCTCGGCTGCAATCGTTGCTTCCTGCTCAATTTCCAAAGTTAGCATTTCTTGATATTTAGAAAAAGCAGGACATTCTATGGACTCCTTGGCTGCATTGAAAGAGTCTTCGTAACAGAGGAAATCTCCAAGCAGTTCCTCTTCTGCACGCCAAGGCTTGAAAAGTTGCAAAAGTGCTAAATAAAAAAACTCCTTTTTTGCTGGAGATTCACCACTCAATTTTCGATGGTTTACTAATTGGCATTTTCTTTGCTTGACCAGGCATCCCTCACTTCCAATTACAGAATACACTCCTTTCTCAATATCTTCTTTGATGTTCCTCTTGAATATATAATTTTGGAGAACCTCATATAGACAAACATTCTCAAGGTGACTGCTTCGATTTGGATAATATGTATCCAACATGTTGGTCTTCAAAATGTCGGTACTGTTTGGTTCCTTTTCCGCCAAATACTCAATTTCCCGGACAGGTTTTAGAACTCGATTTCGCGTTGCAGCAAGACCAAGACTCGCCCAAACGAGACTCCTGGATTTGGCATAGAGACTTGCTGAAGACAACCGGTCAGAACATTCGTAAGCTCCGATTTCTCGATGCGACAACATCTTCAGACTGAAACTGTACAACTTCTTGCTGAGGCTCTTTTCATGAGAAATATCCTCCCACATATCCTTCAGTTCGGTCTTTTCTTTTTTGGTGATGTAAGATGTCACATACCGAGCCACAGCCATACAGTTGTCAGCCACAAACTGTATATCCATGTTAGCATTCCACATGGACAAAATCACTGGGTTGTAGTCATTGATGTACTTGGACTCTTCGTTCCTTTTCAAATTGTATGTATTTTTGGGTGATTTCCTCGTCACATTATGTCGCAGCGAAGACATCAAACTGTTCACTCTTCCTTTAGAAATCACCGGTCGTGGAAAGTTGAAACGACATTTGGTGTAGAACTTGTCCTTGTTTCTGAATTTACGACGACAGTACTTTCCACAACGATGGCTTTGGAAACGTAGAACTTGTTCTCTTAGACTTTTCTTCTCCGTTGCGTTTGGAACAGCACACGTAGAATACTGTTCGATGAAATTCATCACTAAGTCATCCGGATCTGTTCCAAATTTAGGTGCATCCTTGATCCACAACAACATATGTATATGAGGGGCACCTCTTGCTTGGTACTCCTTTCTCCAGAAGAAATCCAACACCTCTCCAAGAGGTGGATTCTTTTTATTTGTGATGAAAGACATCATAGCTTCAAATCTATGATTGAAGTACCTGCATACATTCACTGGATCCAAAGAACACAGTTCTCCAGGTGTCTTGAATTCAATGTTTTCAATATTTCCATTTGCCTCTCGTAGAAATTCAAGTAAGTCTTCCCAGCCATACTCGGCACAGCTCAGAGTGAGGAACCATGTTGGAGTTCCTAAGTTCCTCAGCATACATTTTAAATCACCATGACGACGGTACCAGTACTCATTAGTACCACGCTGACACGCCATGAGATTAATTAAGTGAGAATCCAAAATACTGTCTTGGACATTGACTTTATGCATAAAGTCACTTGCCGAGATGTTTCGCATCTGTATACCACTTTTTAAGATGTGGTTCACTGCATATGACAGTCCAGACAGATCGCTTTCAAACAGGAGATGAAACAAATAGGGAATGCATTGCCGAAACCTAGGATCTGCTGCATACAATCGTAAAGTCCGGTATTCAGACGCAGGAATTTGATGAGGTCGCTCATCATATCTTCCTCCTTGACCTGTGGGAAATAGCTGTGGGAAACACCGAGCTTCCAAACTTTCCTCCCAAACACTAATGGGACTCCCTTTGGCTTGTTTCATTTGAAACAACTCAATAGCATTCCCCATGACTTCCTTGGAATGCAAAGGATGAACACTATAATGTTCATATATTTCTTCACTTTTAGAGGCCTCTACTTTCTCAATTTGGCCAGCACACAAATCGCTATCCTCTTCATCACTTACTTCCTCTTCTGCAACATATACATTCTTATAGTACTTATTATTTTTCTTCAAATACACTGTTGCCTTTTTGACTTTCCTAACATCCACTAAATCTTGCCATATTTTCTTATTCTTTGTCGGAACCCCATTAACCAAGATAACCAGAGGTTCCTCTTCCACTTCTTCTATTCCAATTGTATTAATGTTTTTGTTCAAATCTAGAGGCAAATAAACAACTCTTCCCTTTAATCCTCTCTGTAAATCTGCTGGAGGCAACTTCCCTGTCTTTGGCTCCATTCTTACAATAGCCTGAAAGGGATGGATACTTTGAATCAAAATAGATTCATAAGTATTTAAATCCTTCAATTCAGAAGGAATCTCAACCAATTCCAGATTATTATGAACTGCCCTAGCAGGCATCTGGTTTTGGTTTAATTTATTACAACAATAAGTACACACACGTTGATCCGATCCCAAATCAAAATAATTTTCTACCATCAAGTATGTGGCAAAATCCTTCCATTCACTATTATTTTCCCTTTCACTTTTTGCATATAAATCCACTACCTTAGTCTGATTCTTATAATAAGTGCGTCGACAACATACACAAGTGAAATTAGGCCTCTCACTTGATTTCATCTGAAACGTGGCAATTTCCTTCTGAAAATTATCTGTACTGGAAACCTGTACATTATCTTCCACATTACCCTCTACTTCTGGGTCAATTTGAACATTCTCATCTTTACTACCAAAGTAACAAAACTCAATTTCTTCACAAATATTCTTCACATCTATTTCAGAACCATGCAAAAGAGCAGCACATAATTGTTTAAGCATAATTGCTGGACTCTTAGCATAATACAACATTCTCACTAATTTTCTCACTTTATTATGATGCACTGCTAGCATCCTGAAATGATGAAAAACACTCTGGCATACTCTCCTGGAAAGACAAGCCAGTGAATGACCACGCAAACCTGTCATTTGTCTCACTCTGCAAGGATCTAAATCTTGCAACAACTTCATTTTCTGCTTCAAACTTTTCTTATTAAATGTCCGTATAAAATCACAAAGCAAATTGATGGAAACCTGTCGCACACTGCAAATAGAACTACACTTCCAAATGTACACAGGACCCTTAGGACGTCTTCCTAAAACCTCATCACTTAGCGCCTCTTCTGTCTCTGTTGTCACAAGTTGTTCTTTTTCAACTGGACAACCATCCTTCACTTCATAAGCTCGACCACTGATGTCAACTGCATGCACCAAATCATTATCCTGAAAATAAGTCTCCTCATTAAAAAATGCCTCAGAACTTGAACTATGCATCCATTCTCCGGAAAAAACTTCACAAAAGTTAGTACGATTTACTACTCTCTTCCATCTACTTTTTGTTTTGAAATCAGAAATTACCTTGCTTAGTTTCCTAATTCTATTGATTACCAAAATAAACAACTTTCGCTTAATTTCAAAAGCATGATCAATAATTTTCTCTACATTTTTCTTCTTCTTATAAAATGCCGCTTTCTGTTGGCCTTTCTTTTTAATATTTTTCAATAAATTAACTAATATCCTATTACGGAACATTCGATTTCGAATGTCCCTAAACTGTTGTTTCCTTCTACTATCATGCACAGAGTTATCTCTTCCTCTACCAGTAACATTTGTGATGGGTCTCTCCTTTCCATTTAAATTACTTTTCTTTTTGTGAACTGAAACATTTTTTTGAGCAAAACTTTTTTTACTACAAATATTTCTTAAGAATGATTTCGTGCTCTTACCCGGACCTTTCTTGGTGTTTTGACAAGTATTTAGGGAAGAGGACTGCTGCAATAAAACATCATCCTGCTGTCTTTGACGTTTTCTAGCCTTTCTTATTCTACTTTTGGAAGGCATTTTACAAACTATGAAAGAATCTGCAGTTGAATCTGTGGAAAAATATAATATAAAATGTTATTAACCACTATTACCAAACAGTAAATAAATAACAGTCATCTAAAACTTAATGCCGTACTAATTATTTAACATAGCAAATATTTTCCACCAGCACTGCATCACAAAAATGACACTCAATGGTATAAAACAGGCATACAACACTCATAAATCACTCCCTAATATTTTAAATCATTAATTCAGGATGACGATAAGATGTAGCCTATCTAAAGATTTGTTTAGGCCCAGATCTTTAGACTGGGGTGAATGTGTGTCATTGATCCACATTCAGTCCATCACCTGTTTTGTTTATTTGAGGTGAGGCCAATACATGGTTGCAGATAAGATTATCACTGAAAAAAAACAAGGTAAAAAAACATGTGAAGGCCTACCAATGAAGTAAATCATTAAATGAAAACCAATACATTTCTGGAAATATGCACTACTAGTGCTTCATAAGATGTTTTGGGTCATATTTATAAGGCATTTGAGTGTCTAGTATGCTATTTTACGTTGTTCATGGTGCAAATTTATTGTAAATACGCTCCCACCTGCAGTTGGCAAATTTAGATTTTGATTATGGGAGTTAGATAGGCATGTTAATAATTTCCCAAAAATGGTGTATAACCCCAAACAACCTTTGAAGCAAATGCTCTTAACCATGTTATCCACCTCCCATTGGATAACATGGCTAAGAAGTGCTTGCAAATGTGAAAAAAAACGGCCGCAATGCATTAATATCGCAGAAAAATCAGCGGTATTCATACATTTTCCAGCAAATGCTCTTAGCCATGTTATCCACTTCCTATTAAATAACATGGCTAAGAACTGCTCAGGGCCCCATGAGGAACGCTTTCCATTTAAAAAGGGAAAAATAACATCAAAAACACTAAAATGCCTTCTAAATATGACCCCAAACAACCTATGAAGCTCTAACAGTACATATCCTGAAATGTAATTGATTTCAAAATTCGTTTTTAAACACAGCATATAAATCAATTGTATACCTGCATTCATGAAGAAATGACTAAAAATGTCCTTGAGACACATGAAAGTGTTTTCTGGAATGCCCTAGCACCATTTTTGGGACACTATTAACATGGCTAGGTAACTCCCATAATCAAAATCTAAATTTGCCAAGCGCAAATGGGAGCGTATTTACAAGACACTTGCCCCAAGAGGAACACTTTCCATTTAAAAAGGTAAACATAACATCGCAGAAAAGTCAGCAATATTCATGCATTATCCACCAAATGCTCTTAGCCATGTTATCCACCTTCCATTGGATAACAGAAAGCTGATTGGCTCTCCGGTGTCTGTCAACATTCTAAATAGTCCGGAGCGGCCGCCATCTTATCTCTCGGTAGGATCGAGAGAGAAGAAGAGGTGAAAAACGAAGGGGGAATTTATTGAAAGGGGGCAAGGTATACCCCTCTTGACCCCCTAGGAATGTTGTTGGGGTTATTAAAGGGTCCCGTGGGGAAAATAAAAAAAAAATGATTTTTCACGGTAGAAGCGCTTCACGGGCCGCAAACTGGGCCGCAAACTGGTAGCGAAACGGGAATTCGCCATTTTGTGCTTCGTTTTAATTGTTTAGAGACAAAAATTATCGCCGCACATCGGCCACAATGCATGAATATCGCTGAAAAGTCAGCGATATTCATGCATTATCCAGCAAATGCTCTTAGCCATGTTATCCACCTTCCATTGGATAACATGGCTAAAAACCGCTCTGTGCGTGAGCTTTTTTTTTTTTTTTTTTTGCTGCGTGACGTTTGTTAACGTTCGATTCGGTGGAAATCAGGAAGTGTTGAACACCATTTTGTCACTGCGAGTAAATATTTTATTATAAATGAATCCTTATTGATAAACATTGTCTGCGCCATCTTGCGTTTTTGTCCAATGCCACAATTTTGTCGTGCACGGCAGCCATTTTAGATGCCTTGACCAGGGCCACTCTCTGCACGCCGCCGATTCTCAGCATGGCTCCCCACCCTCGCACGCATCTCCCCCACGCAATGGTCACCCCCGCTCTCTCTCTCATGCATGGGCCATATACTTCCCCCATCTGCGCTGCTCTTCTCTGAGAATCACACCCTGTGCCCGCTCGACACCTCCCTTTCACCCTATTCACTACCGCACCCTCTGACACTTCTCTTCCTCTGTGTCCGATTGTCCAGGCCGGACCTAGGCTATCACCTAGCCCTGCGGATGTAGTTTATGGCCCCAGCTGTAGAGTATCCAGACATGCCAACCCTCCCGATTCAGGCGTGAGACTACTGATTTCAGTGCTAGTCTTTCGCTTCCCGATTCCTGCAAGGAAAAACCCGGGGGCATATTTCCAACAACTAGCGGTAATTTTTGTCTCTAACTTGTTTAGAGACAATAATTATCGCCGCACTTCGGCGAATTTTATCGCACATAAATTGATTTCTTAAATCGTTTTTAAAAACAGCATATCTGTTTCAGCTTACATAACAAACCATGGAATGGGCTCCATGTACCACAATAACTTGTGTTACTGCATGCCAGAATGTTACACCAAATATGCAATTACAATTTCTCTATAAAACTAATTCTATTACTATATCACTAGAGACAAAACCACATTTTAAAAACACAGCTTTCTTCATCATTTTCTCCTTAAATCATACTATTCTCTATCTAAATTAAATAAATCTTTTCTCACCTTAGCAAATATTGTTTGAGTTTTGAAAACAGTCTCAGAAATACACCAAATTGTCTTCAGCAGAAGAAAAAGGATGCACTCCAAAGGCTGCAGCTATTGAAAGCACAGAAATACAGATATTCATTTCACATATCTCTCATATTAGCCAATCATACCTCTTCCCTCACTTTTTTCAAATCAAAACCCTTCCCCCCTCTGCCCTCTCTCCCTTGTTTCCATAGCAACCACCTCCTGGAAGACCTCTCATGTTTGCAAATTCACACAACAATGTTTCAATTGAACTCTGAACTCTCAGTGCACCTGCGTATCCAGAGCAATCTTTCAATAAATGTTTCTTCCTTGACCATTCAAATTACATCTTTCAAAGAACACATCCATCCACCCTAACTTTCTGTTTTCAGAAATGGAAATGCACCAATCACTGCTAATGAATCATTAGCATTGTAAATCCACAGTTTTTTTTCTTTAGAAACTCCTACTGTTTCAACTGCCCTTTCATTACCACACTTCATCTGACTGCAGAACAACCTTCTCCCACCATGTTTAAGGTCTGGATTGTTGGACATAGTTACATCCACTGGGCTCAAAGGTATGCTGAGAGCAGAAATTTACCTAACCTCAATTTACAAGATGTGGAAATTAAGTGGTTGGGCCAAAGAGGATTAAAATGTCACCAATTGATACCATTGGTGAAAACCTTTATGCATTTGCCAAAACCTGACCTGTTAATAGTGCACTGTGGAGGTAATGATTTGGGCACTTTGACAGGGGTAGGTCTGGAAATGCTTTTAAAGGACACCTTTGAGCAATTAATGGCACTTTTTCCTCAAACTGCCTTGGTATATTCCAATATATGCCAAAGACAGAAATGGAGGTGGTCCAACCAATTTTGTCCACAAATTGAGAAAGCGAGGAAGCATGTAAACAAATCTGTTTCAGCTTACATGAGAGACCATGGAATGGGCTCTCTGTACAACAATAACTTGCGTTACTACATGCAAGATATCTACAGAGGAGATGGAGTTCACTTCTCAGATGAGGGCAACAGAATTTTCATTCTGAATTTAAGACTGTGCATTGGTACCTACTTATAAGTACCTAAATGTACCATAAACCCAAAAGCTCTTCTCAGAGCTACCCTACATCTGATCACTCACAATTATTATTTTTCTCTAACTTTTTTCACTAATTTTCGACAAAATTCGCTCCCCGGAGCGCTACCCGGTTCGCTAACCGAAAGCTAACCTCGCGGAATTTTTTTAAAAAAAGTTTTTTTTCCGCACATATAAGCCTCCTCAGCCACGCTCAGAAAACCTAGGGGGTCAAGATAAGTCTACCATGACCCCTTCTACCCATTCTAAACATTATTTGCCCTCCATCTTGTATCTTAATGCGACCGAAACACAAAATGGTGGACTCCCGAGACGCTTAAGGTTCGCTAACCGGGCCGCTCCTCGGAAAGCGGTCCTAAAAAAAGGCGGGAAAGTAATTTACAGAAAAACGACTAGAGACACTCTCACCAAATATAGATTAGCTCATACTACATAACAATCTCTTCCATTCTCACAAATTTTATTGAAATTCCATTTAGCCATTTAGCCTGTAGACCTCTCCAAGTACCGTGAGGTAAATTACTTCACAAAACACATCTGAATTGTTGGAATTGACAACCAATGAAAATGTTACTTTCATTTTCTACTTTTATTACCTGACATTTGATTGGTTATATACCTGTATATATATAAAGGGAGAGAAGGAAACACAGCCATTTTGACTACTACTTGTTGTTGTATATATCATTTAGAATATCACTAATAACATCAACTTGTTTCTAAAGGTAAGTTGTTATTTTTAAAACTGAAGTATATTGTGCACTATAAGTAAATATGGTAAACTTTTTCAGATAGTTATATACTATCCCTCTGTAAGAGTTAGACATTCAGAAAGGCTTCTTTATTATAATTATGGACTGATTTAGGTTTCTGTGGTATAATTATGAATTTACTTAGGCTTCTTCACAGGCACTTTTTAATAGTACTACTTCACGCCTGAAACCATACAGTGCCCATAGATTACTTCTCTGTTATAAACTCACAAGTGCCTGTCTGAACTTAAACCCAACAGTGCCCTATCTCTACTGATATATTTATTTTTTATGCAAATTACAGCAATAAAATGGAAGGTGAGCAGAATGTTTCCTTCGAAATTGTTCTGGAGAACAACACAGAAAAAGTTATTGAGGACAATGATGACTCAGATTTCATGGATGAATCACGGGACCATGAATTAGTTCAATGTATAGAATCTGTGGATCATTTACTTCATTATGATGACGGTCAAATGTTGGAACTTATGTTCACTGAACAAGAACACATATCAGACAGTGAAATGCTAGACGTTGTATTAAATTTTGAAAAACAATCCGAAAAATAAAATTGTATGTAATATTAAAAAATTGTTTGAGTCTTTAATCATTTTTATATGTAATTCATAAACTAGTTAAATGTTAGAAATGTTATTAAATTTTGAAACACAATCACAATAATAAATAATTGCTTAAAAACAAGAAAAACAACAAACAATTAACATACAGTATTAGAAAAGTCTTTCATTCTTTTATCCATAAAGTTCGCTGCCCAGAACGCTTTCCGGTCCGCGAACTTGGCGCTTACCACGCAAAAAAAATTTTTTTTTTTTTTTTTTTTTGGACCCTCCTAGGCCCTTTAAAAACCTCCACATAAAACCTAGGGGGTCAACGAGGATCTACTATGCCCCCTTATGGTAATTTCCCCCTTTGTTTTGCCCTCCTCTTGTCTCTCGATCCTACCGAGAGACAAGATGGCGGCCGCTCCGGACTGTTTAGAATGTTGACAGACACCGGAGGGCCAATCAGCTTCTCATCGCAAAGTTCCGTTACGCGAAAGGTTCGCTAACCGGATAGCTGCCCGGAGCGCTGTTACAGATATATATCTTGATTTAAACGTTAATTTCTCAAAATCCACTGAAGCACATATATTGAGACCTAGCAAAGGCACATCGGGCTAACAGTCCCTACAATTTTGCCAAGTTTCGTGAAAATCCATTCAGCCGTTCGGGCTAAAAGTGAGTCCAACCGCCCTATGGAAATTAACATGGGAAAAACGCGTTTTGGGACCCCCCTTTTTTCTCGGCCCCCCCTCCACAAAACCCCCCCAAATTTTCAAGGGCTGCTCAGAAACAAAATGTGCCATTTTCCTGAAAATTTCAGCCAATTCCGTCCACAAACGCCAAAGTTATTAGGCATAGAATTTTCAAAAGTCCCATAGAGAAAAAATCCTAACTATATATACCTACTGGCTATCGCCAGTAGGTAATATATATATATATATATATATATATATATATATATATATATATATATATATATATATATATATATATATTACCTACTGGCGGTCACCAGTAGGTATATATAGCTAGGATTTTTTTGAATAGGGATTTCTGAAAATTCTATGTTGAATAACTTTGGCTTTGAAGGACGGAATTGGCTGAAATTTTCTGGAAAATGGCACATTTTGTTTTTGAGCTTCTCCTGAAAGTTTGGGGGGGTTTCGTGAAGTGGGGGCCGAGAAAAAAGGGGGGTCCCAAAACGTGTTTTTAACATTGAGTTTTCCATAGGGCGGTTGGACTCACTTTTAGCTCGAACGGCTGAATGGATTTCTATAGAACTTGGCAAAATTGTAGGGACTGGTAGCCCGATGTGCCTTTGCTAGGTCTCAAGATATGTACAATAGTGGATTTTGAGTAATTTAGGTTCAAAATAATATATATATCTGTAAGCGCTCCCCGGTACGGGCACCGGTGAGCGCTCCGGGCCGCTACGCAACTTGTGCGCGGAAAGCTGATTGGCTCCCCGGTGTCTGTAAACATTCTAAACAGTCCGGAGCGGCCGCCATCTTGTGTCTCGGTAGGATCGAGACACAAGAAGTGGCCAAAATAAAGGGGGAATTGACCATAAGGGGGCAGAGTAGATCCTCCCTGACCCCCTAGGTTTGATGTGGGGGATTTAAAAGGGCCCCGCGGGGCAAAAAAAAAAAATCGTTTTTCTGCGGGGGGAGCGCCCGGTACGCGCACCGGGAAGTGGTCCGGGGAGCGTTATATGGGGAAAAAAGAATGATAGACTTTTCAAATATTGTATGTTTATTGATTGTTCTTTTTGTTGGTTTTTTTTGTTTTTTTTTATTTAAGTAGCAACATGTAGGTACCAATGCAGAGTCTAAAATATAATATACACCGTCTCCTTTGTAGATATCTTGCATGTTGTTTCCGAAGTTATTGTGGTATACGGAATTCATACCATAGTCTGTCAGGAAAGCAGAAACAATATGGAGGCAGGAGATGATAAAGAGGTGATAAATACACATTTGAGATAATATAGTTGGAGAAAGGAAGTAACTATGAGCAACTTACTATGTTACACAAAAAAGTTGCACAGTATATTTTAAGTCTCACTTTATATTATATCTGTTTTGGTACTATTTCATAATTTTCATATAAAAAAGAATAATGTGTCGAACAATTTTAACTTTTAAAAATTAAATTTATTGTTCTGATTTTTCAAAATCTAAAAGAATTTGTAACATTAATTCATCTGGAATGTCCTCCTTTTCATTCCATGATTCACATTCTTCAACACATTTAACCCCTTCAGTGCTCATGACGAGCCCATGCTCGTCATGCAGCACGGTGCTCGTGTGCTCATGACGAGCCTGGGCTCGTCATGAGCCGTGGAACGCTCACATGCGGGGCTAATTCCCCCGCTGTGCTGAGCGTTCCATTGCGCGGGCAGGTTCATGACGAGCCCAGGCTCGTCATAAGCACACGAGCACCGTGCTGTATGATGAGCCTGGGCTCGTCATGAGTACACCGGCGCCGTGCGCGGCCCCCCTCCCCCTGCACCGCGGGGAAATTAGCCCCGCAGTGAAGGGGTTAATTAAGTCTTGGTCTAAAGTGTCATCCAAAAACTCAATTTCTTCATTTTCTTCCTTAGGAGTGTTTTCAATCTTAATTTGAAAGGAAATATTATTTTCTTTCTCTTGTGCATCCATTTTCTTGCTGTAAATTCCATAAAAAATAAATATATCAGTAGAGATCGGGCACTGTTGGGTTTAAGTTCAAACAGGTACTTGTGAGTTTTTAACAGTGAAGTTATCTTTGGGCACTGTATGGTTTCAGGCAGGAAGTTGAAGTATTAAAAAGTGCCTGTGATGAAGCCTAAGTAAATTCATAATTATACCAGAGAAGCCTAACTCAATCCATAATTATAACAGAGAAGCCTATCTCAATCTCTAACTCTTTCAGAGGGACAGTATATAACTATCTGAAAACGTTTCCCCAAATTAGCATAACATAGTTCTCCTTTCAAATTTTTAAAATAACATCTTAGCTTTCAAAAAGAAGTTTAAGTTGTCAGTGAAAATGCTCTTGAAATGTACTTCAGGAAGTAGTAGTCAAAATGGCTGTGTTTCTCTCTCTTTCTTTATATATATTCAGGTACATAACCAATCAAATGTCATGAAATAATAGTAGAAAATGAAAGTAACATTTTAATTGGTTGTCAATTCTAACACTTCATATGTGTTTTTGTCATGTAATTTACCTCAGATAATTTTGTCAGGCCTACAGCATAAATGTCTCAATGGAATTCCATCAAATTTGGGTAAATGGTAGGGACTGCTATGTAGTAGGGCCTATTCTATATTTGATGAAAGAGTCTCCAGTGGTTTTTCTATAAATTACTTTCCCACCTTTTTTTTATCGAGCGCTTACCGGTGCGTGCCCCGGTACGCGTACCGGCAGCGTTACGGGAGTCCTCCATTTTGTGTTTCGGTAGAATTGACACATGATGGAGTGCAAACAATGTTCGGAATGGGTAGAAGAGGGCACGGTAGACACATCCTGACCCTCTAGGTTTTCTGAGGGGGGCTTAGGACGCTGATATAGGCAAAAAAAAAAAAATCGCGCAGAGAGCGCCCAGTACGCGCACCGGTAAGCGTACCGGGGAGCGTACTTTGGTGAA
Organism: Lissotriton vulgaris; assembly: GCF_964263255.1. NCBI lineage: Eukaryota > Metazoa > Chordata > Amphibia > Caudata > Salamandridae > Lissotriton > Lissotriton vulgaris. The sequence goes on from NC_141693.1 coordinate 395,420,557, forward strand.
ACATAGTGAAAAAATTTAGAAAAAGATAAACGTTTAGAATGATCAGAGGTAGGGTAGCTCTGAAAAGAGCTATTGGGTTCTGTGGCTGATTTAGGTGCCTACAAGTATGTTCCAATGCACAGTCTTAAATTCAGGAGAAATATTCTATTCCCCTCATCTGACAAGTGCTTACCATCTCCTCTGTAGATGTCTTGCATGTTGTAACGCAATTTATTGTTGAATATTAAACCCATTCTAAAGTCTCTCATATAAGCAGAAACAGATTTATTCACATGTTTTTGTGCTTTCTCAAATTGTGGACAAAATTGGTTGGACCGGTTCCATTTCTGTCTTTGGCATTTATTGGAATATATCAAGGCAGTTTGGGGAAAAAGTGTCATCAATTGATGAAAGGTGTCCTTTAAAAGCATTTCCAGACCAACCCCAGTCATAGTGCCGAAATCATTTCCACCACAGTGCACTATTAAGAGGTTCAGGGTTTGGCAGATGCATAAAAAAATTATATTAAAAACATATAAAATATATTTTTCCTTTAAAAGAATAATACATTTTACAGCTTTTGATATTTGCTATTTAAAAACCATTGAAATTCAATGAAATAACCATAGGTTATAGACCATATATAGTTAAGAATTAGCATTTACAAAACCTTGAAACTTCACTGAAAAAAACATAGGTTATAGACCATACATAGTTAGGGATTAGCATTTACAAAACCTTATTATACTCACACAAAACCATTGAAATTCGCATATATAGTTAGTTGCACTAACTATATATCGCGCACCCCCAATCCACTGCTGATGATGTCACATATTACATCATTCATGACATGGTCAGTGACATCACTGATGACATCACTGATGACAACTCAAATGACATCACTGACAACATCACTGATGACATCATTCATGTGATAATACGATCAACCTCTTTAGACTCTAATATAACCTTAGATACACTCAGTGTAAACAGACACTCACAGATTGTCACTCATCCATGGAGTTACTCATACACCTAGTCAGTCATGCAAAGAATCAATCACACCTCCATTTCCTCAACTATACAGTTATACACACCTTACTTATTCAAACATATTCTAACACATATTTACTCTCTTATACAATCACTGATACAAGTTTTCAATGATCCATGCAGCCACTCACACATTCACTGGCTCTTATACACAGTAATTTATATATGTCAACTCTCACATGTACTATGTTTTACATATGTACTAACTTTGACATGTAGCACTGAGATATCCATTCACTCACCAATACACTCATGCACACAGTCAACCACCCATACAGATGTTTCCACATGCAGTTTTGAACCCATACATCTAGTGAATCAACTGTTCACACATCTATGCACAGAGTCACACACCTCCCAGCCACCCCCACACACACACTCACTCTCCCATACAAATACTTGGGCAACCAATCAATAACCCATATAGTTACTACTATAGCTACTGATCAACACATGCAGCAGTTTAAAGAACAACAGATATAATTATGCACAAATTAAGACAGTTTAGTCACTAACCCATGCACTCAGTGAGACACATTTAATCACTCTCTCATACAGTCAGTCATGCACCTACTAAATCCTTCATCCAGACACTTATACATCCACTCATTCTTCAATATGTAAGACATATTTTAACTTTACAGTAACATACAGTCACTGGATGATGTCATCAGTGATGTCATTCGAGTTGTCATCAGTGATGTCACTGACCATGTCATGAATGATGTAATATGTGACATCATCAGCAGTGGATTGCGGGTGCGCGATATATAGTTAGTGCAACTAACTATATATGCAAATTTCAATGGTTTTGTGTGAGTAAAATAAGGTTTTGTAAATGCTAATCCCTAACTATATATGGTCTATAACCTATGGTTTTTTCAGTGAATATATATATATATATATATATATATATATATATATATATAATTATATATATATATATATACTAGCAGCCGTCCAGACGTTGTCCGGGTATGTATTGCTGCCGGCCAGTGGTATATTGTTTTGTAGGATTTCGTTTTGATAGCATTTCTTATCTGTGACAGGCCTGTGAAACGCTCCGATTCACAGTGCACTACTGATCCTCTTAAGAGTGTGATTTCAGTAGTGTGTGAACTCGAGTTTCCCTACTTAATGTTTCCTTGCAATATTATATAGCGTGAACTCGACAACATGGCATGAGCACAATTTACATTACAGAAGAACAAAATTAATTTGTGCCAGGCATGGGGAGACAAAGTGATTTGCTTGGAATCACAGGATGTTGAGCTGATGCGGAGATTAAAACGTAGCTCCCCAGCTCTAAAGTTCGCAATTCTAGAACTTCTGGCGGGAGGTGTGTCTAAAAGTGTATGTCGTGCTGGCCATCAATGAGAGAGACCTGTGCATTTTTCTAATGGGTGGTGAAAAAATATGAGTATGTTGCTGGAGATGTGGGCCGCCGTGCCACCAATGTACTTACCGGGGGAGGGTAAACACCCATTATTCCGCAACTTTCTTTCCGCATACCATCACTCCGCATACTTTCATTACGAAAGTACCATGACTCCGCAATGCCATTATAATGCATGGCATTGCATTTTATATGCTTTTACCACGCATACATTTTAAACGAAATTTGTTGTAAATGCATGAATGGTAAAAGCATGTTTTTTATGTTTGGATAAGGTAAGTAGGGGTATAGGGGTATATGTTTTGGGGTACTGAGGTATATGTTTTGGGGTATTTGGGTATTTTAAGGGTTCAGATATAGTTTTGGGGTACAGGGGTAGTTTTAGGGTTTAGAGATAGGTATGGGTTTTGGGGTACAGGGGTATTTTTGGGTTCAGGGCTAGATTTGGGTTTTGGGGTATATGGGTATTTTTAGGGTTCAGGGGTAGGTTTGGGTTTTGGGGTACAGGGGTATTTTAAGGGGTCAGGGCTAGTTTGGGATTTTGGGGTACAGGGGTATTTTAAGAGTTCAGGGCTAGGTTTGGGTTTTGGGGTACAGGGGCATTTTAGGTTTCAGGGGTAGGTTTGGGTTTTGGGATTCAGGGTTATTTTTAGGGTTCAGGGCTGGGTTTGGGTTTTGGGGTACAGGGGTATTTTTACCGTTCAGGGGTAGGGTTGGGTTTTGGGGTACAGGGGTATTTTAAGGGTTCAGGGCTAGGTTTGGGTTTTGGGGTACAGGGGTATTTTAGGGTTCAGGGGTAGGTTTGGGTTTTGGGGTACAGGGGTATTTTAAGGGGTCAGGGCTAGGTTTGGGTTTTGGGGTACAGGGGTATTTCTAGGGTTCAGGGGTAGGTTTGGGTTTTGGGGTACAGTGGTATTTTTAGGGTTCAGGGCTAGGTTTGGGTTTTGGGGTACAGGGGTATTTTTAGGGTTCAGGGGTAGGTTCGGGTTTTGAGGTACAGGGGTATTTATAGGGTTTAGGGCTAGGTTTGTGTTTTGGGGCAGAGGGGCATTTTTAGGGTGTAGGGATAGGTTTGGGTTTTGGGGTACAGGGTATATTTATAGGGATAAAATGGGTTAGTGTTTAAGGGTGTTGGGGTATTTTAAGGATTAAGGGTGGATTATGATTATAAGGTGCAGGAGTATTTAAAGGGAGCTGGGTGGGATTGGCACACGATATGAGACATGGCATTAAGGGCGGAATGTACCACACGCCCCCAGTGTTTGTCACGCGCCCAGCACACGCCCACAGCAGAACACAGACACGCCCACAAGGGACTACTTTGCTGGTACGGTTCTTTTACCTTTTAAATGTATATGGTGGGCGTCTGCATAGCCTATGTCCTTCTGCTGCAACTGCTCTTTCTAACGCTGTATTGGGTGTAGTGATTGGTGCTGTGGTTCCTGAGATTACCCGCCTCAAAGGTTTGGGCTCTCTCTTTATTATATTAGTATGGATATATGTTAGAACTGGGATTTCCAGTTGGCTAAGGCTTGCGCCAAAGCCAGGCAGAAACCACCACTCTAGTCAGGACAAGGGAGTTACATGCCAAAGATAACCCCTGCTCACCCCCTTGGTAGCTTGGCACGAGCAGTCAGGCTTATTCCGGATGCAAGGTGTAAAGCATTTGCGCACGCACATATCAGCAACATCCCAGGCACACTACAAAAGTAACTCCACACACGGTTATATAAAAATAACTTTTGTATTCTCCAAAACACTTCAGATAGTAATCACACAATATTCATTGTGCCAACTGGCACGGGCAATATTCACAAGGGATTATTTACACAGGACAGGGCCACGTGGGCCACTGTCAGGATCAACACTTAGCAGAAATTGGTACAAGTAAAAATAGATCAGGGGGCGTGGCTTGGACGCCGATCGGGATGGCGGCGTGAGCTCGCAGCTCCGCGCGGAATCCCGCTAATTCTCCTGTTTTCGGGACCCTAGGCGACCCGAAGATGACGTTCCTGCCCTCTGAAGTGTAAGGGGACAGCTGGGCATGATCGGAGAGTCGCTGGGGGACTGCTGGCCCCGAGTAGATCGAGAGAAGAGGCGGCCGAGGTGTTGCCGAGGGTGCGAAGAAAATGGCGGCGAGGAGGTCGGACGGCCCCGAACTTCAGCCCTGAGCCAAGTTGTCGCCGAGTGGCAAGAGAACCTGCACTCGGCTGCCCGAGGCGCTAGGATCGGCAGTGCTGTGTCCTGAGACCAGGGGACGCTGACCTGATTCACCCAGGAGCTTGGGGACCTTCGTTGGCCACCGCCCTAAGACTCATCCTTCCCCCCTCAGGTTTCGGAGGGGGGTGACGGAACGGAGCCCGTCTACCTGGCCATTGCTCCTGAGAGCGTCGGTGGGGACATTGCACTACCCGGTGCCCAGAGACTGGCACAGAAACACGGGCGTCAACGCAAAACGGGCGACTGGACTTGTGACGCAGCACCCTGGCATGGCGGCGATCGGAGGGCCGATGCCCGGGAGTCGCGAGGGGGACTCGGCGACATCAACTCGGCTGAGCGAGAGTCCCTCCCCGGAGCTTGACGAAGAACAGCGGCTGAACCGGCGTTTGGATGCCATACTTGATGCGATCACCTCCACTAAGGAAGCATTGCACAATGACATTGCCCAAGTGGCCACGGGCCTGGGGCTGCTACGCGCGGATCACGCGAAGCTGGCGGACAGGGTCAAGGACCATGACCAACTGTTGCTGGACCTGAAGCCATCGGTGGTGACCGCGGAGCACAGGATCACGGACATTTTGGCCCGACTGGACTCACTGGAGCGGAGGGCGGAGGATGCCGAAGGCCGCAATAGACGGAACAACGTGCGGGTCGTAGGCCTGCCGGAACGGATTGAGGGGGAGGATGCGGTGGCCTATATGGAGAACTGGTTCCGCACTGTGGTAGCGCCGGAGGGGCTTACTCCTTTTTTTCACCCTGGAGCGAGCTCACCGGGTGCCTGCTCGCCCGCCGGGGCTTGGCCGCCCCCCCCGACCGATGGTGGTGCGGCTCCTCCACTACAAGGACCGGGATCTCCTCATCCAGCGGGCCAGGATGTCGGGCCCGTATGAGGTGGAGAACAGTAAGGTTACGATCTTCCCGGATTACACTCAAGCGGTCCAGAAGAACAGGGCATCGTTCCTCGCGGTGAAGAAGGAGCTCAGGGAGGAAGGCATCCAGTACTCCTTGCTCTACCCGGCTAAGCTGCGGATCATAATGGATGGCTCTACGCACTTTTTTCAGACTCCGGATGAAGTTTGGCAATGGCTGGAGTCATATAGAGCGGGGACAGACAGATCGCATAAAAGTAGGCGAGACCAACCCAAGCAGCCCCGGGTGAGGCAGTCACAACGCATCAGATCCCGCAACAGGCGCCAGCGGGAGAAACGGGAGGCTCAAATGGAGGCGGAGAAGAGGGATGCGCTGGCAGCGACGGCGGCCATTACAGGGTCGCAACAGAACAGTGAACGGGCAGAAACGGACTCGGGAGGGGAAGGCAGCAGGACGGGAGAGGAACTTTCAGAGGCGGAAAGCTCGAAGGGGCCGATAGTGACCCCACAGACATCGGATGGTATTTTCTGCGGCTGAGATAGACTTGGGACTAGATTGAGACTTCATGGTAGGGTGGTATCCTGTTGATGGAGGGCGGGTTGCCGGGAGGGGGAGCTGTGTGCTTCGGAGGGGATGAAGGCGCGGGGCGCGGGCTCCGCTAGCTGGGGTCGGCGGTGACTCACCCCCCTTGGGCCCTTAAGGCCGACTGTGGTGGAGACCACAGGGTAAGAGTGTGAGAAGTTGGTTCTAGGTTTGGATGGGGGCGGCCATTGGGTTCGTGTGCTCTGTCCTGGGGAGTGGGGTTTGGGAAGTGTTTCAGTTTTGGGAATGTTCGGGGGGGGCAACTGCATTGGGGGGGCTATGATCCTTCGTTATTTGAATCGGACTGCACGAAGTTGGAATGGGGACATTACCTAATTTGAAATGCCTGACGTGGAATGTCCGGGGGCTGCGGACTATGGTGAAACGTCACAAAGTACATGCATATCTAGTACGCAGGGGGGTTCAGATTGCTATGCTCCAGGAGACTCATCTCACCAAAAAAGAGTGCGCTGCCTTGCAGAAAAGATGGCGGGGCCAGGTGTTTGGCACCACTTACTCAGCGTATGCCAGGGGGGTGTTGATCTGGGTGAGGGCGGGGATACCCTTTCAAGTGCTGAATCAAGTAGTGGATCCGGATGGCCGGTTTGTGGCGGTGGAGGGGAGGTTATATGGACGGGATGTGGTTTTCTGCTGTGTCTATGCACCGAACACTGACCAAGCTCGATACTTTGATAGCCTCTCGGGGTCCTTGGCCTCTTTCCTGGCGGGTCCGATAGTGTTAGGGGGGGACTTCAATTCGATCAGGGATGTAGCTCTGGATAGGTCCCATCCCCCCCTAGTGGACTCCCCGGTGCGCAGGCTGGCCGCGCACAGGAAGGACTGGCAGGAACGATGGGGGTTGCTGGATGTCTGGAGGGAGCGGCACAGGGGAGCCAGGGATTATTCCTTTTATTCTGCTCTCCATGATCTGAATGTCAGGATTGATTCGGTGCTCTGCGGTGGATCCCTAGCCCCATTGATTTCCCATGCGGAGTACCTGGCTAGGACTATCTCCGATCATAACCCCCTATTGGTGCACATTCAGTGGCAGAGAGAGCGCTCAGTGATACCAACATGGCGGCTTCGGCCGGAGACGCTTGAGGATTCTGTGTTCAGCGACGCGGTTCGGCAAGGCATTGATAGTTATTTCGGTGTGAATGAGGGTACGGCTACGAGTAGGTCCACTGAATGGGATGCAATGAAAGTGGTGGTGAGAGGGGTGTGTTTGGGTAGGTTCTCGAATGCTCGCACGACTGTGTTGAACGACCTAATGAAAGCGGAAGAAACTTTGAGGGACTTGGAGCGCCACAGGCCGGCTAGGCCAGATTTACAGGCCCAGTTGTTGGAAGCGAAGGAAGTGGTTGCCACCGAGACGGAACGTTTAAGGTGCTATGACTACAGGCAGTATATCATCAGGGCACATGCAGAAAGGGACAAGGTGGGTACCCTCTTGGCCAGACTAGCTAACCCGGAACTTAGGGGCTGCCCGATCCTCAGCATTAATAATGCGCAGGGAGCAATGGTGTACTCCCAGGCTGCGGTATTGGAACGTTTTAGGGGGTATTATGAGGAATTATACCAGAGTCAGCTGGGAGTGGGGGCTCAGGACATCGCGGAATACCTGGGGGAGAGGCAGCTTCCGGTCCTGGACGAGGAAGACGCGAAGGAGCTGGGTAGCCCGATCACGCTCACGGGAATACGGGTGGCCATCAAACATATGGCCCGCAACAAGACGCCCGGGGTGGACGGACTGCCGATTGAATTTTATCAACAATATGTGGACAGCTTGGCTCCCAGGCTGCTGGTGGTATATACGGAAGCTTTCCAGACGGGGGCATTGCCTGGGTCCATGCGGGAGGCCTTGATTGTACCGCTCCTAAAGCCTGGCCGGGATGCCGCGGATGTGAGGTCTTATCGCCCGCTATCCATGCTGACGGTAGATTATAAGATCCTGAGCCGAATTCTAGCCACCAGGCTGGCCCCACATATGACGGGCCTGGTACACAAGGACCAGGCCGGGTTTATACCCACGAGGAGCACGGCGCTGAATATCCGCCGCCTGGTGGGAATAATGGACGCCATCTTGGACGGGGCGGGAGCTCCGGCGGTCCTGTCTGTGGACATCGAGAAGGCCTTCGATAGTTTGGAATGGTCTTTCCTGGATGGAGTGTTAGAGAGGTTTGGCATGGGCGAGGGGTTCCGAAGGTGGACGAGGGTCTTATATACCTCGGCAACGGCGAGAGTGCGTTTGGGCGGCCTGGTGTCTGCGGCATACCCGGTGGGCAGGGGCACACGACAGGGATGTTCTCTCTCCCCCCTATTGTTTGCTCCGGCGATGGAACCCTTGGCGGTCCATGCGAGGTCAGGTGACCGGTACGCGGGGATAGTCAGCGGCGGGCAGTGGCATTATATATCGCTATATGCGGATGACTTGCTCCTGTACCTGGCTGACACCTCGGGGGCGTTGGTCGGAGCGATGGATTTGTTGTCTGAGTTCGGCCGGCTGTCGGGCCTTAAGGTCAATTGGACGAAGACTTGTGTGTTCCCGCTGCGAGCGGGATCGCCAGTCCCTGGCAGCGATTTGGGTGTGGTATGGGAGCCCTCTTGCATCACCTATTTGGGTGTTCGCATCTACCACGCGACTGCGGACCTATTGGAGGGCAACATTGGTCGTTGTGTCCGGGCACTGCGGGCAGCTTGTCTTTCTGGTCGACCCTCCCGCTGACGGTTCTGGGCAGGATTGCACTGTTGAAAATGGTGGCGCTCCCCCGCTTCCTCTATTATTTCCGAACGCTGCCTGTCTGGATTCCCCAGGGGGTATTTAGAGAACTGCGGTCAATGATAATTAGATTCCTATGGGGGCATGGCCGCCGTAGAGTGGCCCTGAGCACGCTACTTCGCCCCAAGCTAGAAGGGGGCATGGCTGTGCCCGACCTCGAGCTGTATTATCTTGCGGCGCAGTTGCAGGTCCTTACACAGAACGTAGCTAGGGTGTTTCGGGGTCCAGAGGAGGACCGGGATCGGGGGATACAACGCCACGTGCTGTCCTACATCATCATGCAACAGAGGCTCGAGTTACGGGCCCTCACCATGGAAGAGCGGACGCTCCGGCTGTGCTGGCAGAGGAGCCTTCGGAGAGCGAGGGCATCGCGGCCTTATGCACCGGAGATCCCGATCGGGATGCTGACGGCTTTGCCGCACGGGGGAGATTGGTCCCCGTTGCTGGATTGGGAAGAGGCGGGACTGCAGGTAGTGGGCGACTTGTACATAGACGGGGCTTTGGTGCCGTTCGAAGTGCTCCGGGACCAGTTCGGGCTGCCTGATGGGGGATTCCTCCTACACGCGGCAGTGGTGGCTGCCATACAGAAGCACTGGAAAGGGGGGCTCATGGAACCCACGACGACTATGGCGTGCCAATATGTGGTGATGGCGGCTGGTACGTTCAAAGCTGTGACGTGCCTCCATAATAGGATGCTGAATGAGGGACTGGAACCACTCCAAGGGCTCAAGGCTAAATGGGAGGTGAGCGTAGGCCGACCCATACCGGATACGGCATGGGGCCACATCCTGCGGCGCACGTGGAAGGGCACTAGAAATGCGCGCTTTCAGCAGGTACATTTCTATGTGCTTCATAGGGCTTATTTAACTCCCGAGAAATTACAGCGGTACTTTCAGGTGCCGGATGCCCGATGCCCACGGTGTTCGTCTCTGGGAGCGGACATGGACCATTTGTTTTGGGGGTGCTCACACCTGGGGACCTATTGGGCGGAGGTAGGGGAACTCCTGAATGAAGTGACTGACAGGGAGGTGGAATTCGACATGGCGGCGTGCCTGCTGCTCTGGTTCCCGCACACTAAACACACCAAGGTGACAAGCAAATTCATAGACCTGGGTCTGATATTGGCGCAGAGGGAAATATCGTGGCATTGGAAGTCCAGGGGGGGACCCTCACTGCGTAGATGGAAGAATGAGCTGCTGCGGTGGTCTGACTGCGAGAGTGTGCTCCGGATGAAGCAAGCTGTAAAGTTGGGGAATGAGAAGGCATTGGATGCGGCGCGTGCGTGGGAGTTAGTGGTACAGGCTTTGCGTGATTCTTTGGTAGAGGATGAGGATGGTGAGGACTAAGCCGATGGACACCGCGGGGCGAACACAGAAGTATGGTACCACGCACTGTAGTGGATCCATCCAATTCGACAGGACGAGGCACACACCATAGCAGTTGCCAGGGGAGGGGGGGCTTTGGGGGGGCTGGTTGACGGGAGTTTGGGGTGGGCCGGAAGCCATTAGATGGTTGCTCGTTAGGGCACCTTGGATCTACTAGGACGGTGGGTACTGTGTGGAGTGTGGAATGGCTGGGTAGAGCGGCCAGGTGTGACGACCCATAGCGCCTAGGGCAGGTCCCGACGAGGGCGGTACCACTGATCATCACTGGGTTGGCTGACGGGAGTGATGTTGTGGGTGGGGGGGTAAAAGCAGATACGCAAAACGATATTTCAACCATGGTCCCTATGGGACGTGCACCGTGATGTTTTCCTATTGAACGAAGTAATATGCCGCCCGGCCTCCGGGATGCGGGCTGAATGGCTGTGTACGACTGGGATTTCTTATTGGATGGGGGGATATCACGAGTGAACTGGCTGATTAATTGTATCCTGTGGTTTATAATTCTGCAATAAAAATATATTTAAAAAAAAAAAAAAAGTAAAAATAGATCATAAACCTATAATCAGTAACTACTGGTAATCACTGTACTCCTTCTCTAATAAAAGAGAGAGGGACCCTCTACCAAAGGGATGGGGTACCAACTATTGACTTTGTCAAATAAGCAATTCCCTCTGGCCACATTAATCAAAACAACATGAATTACAACCAACAATACAAGCAGACTTAATAGTGCAGTAGAAACCAAAACTTTGAAACAACAAATAAATTACCAAATGCATAAGTTTATTAAAATATTATTAAAAACCGAAAAAATAATATTAATAAAATCAAGGGAAAACAGACAATATAAGGAACAAATAATATTCACAATTCATCACACAGGTTCCTAAAGTACAGTGGAGGGAGGAACTCAATAAGGTTATATTCAGCATCAATCAGAATAGTCCTTAGTTAGTCATATGAATTCTCTCCCCCAATCCTCAACGCGTTTCGACGGGCCAGTAAAATTGCAGCCGTCTTCTTCAGGAAAATTATTAGCTGTATTCCACAGAAATACTATAATTTAAAAGAGAAATAAGTCTCATCATCAAGTATAAAAGTTATAAACAAAAGTTATACACAAGGCTTAATCCATCTGCTACCCAAAAGTTTTTGAAAGTTTTCACTACTGCTCAATACAACATAACACCTCTCATTGACAGTTACACAATAAACATTACACCACATATAAAAAGACATATCATTGCTGTTCATCCATTATTTTTAGTTCATCACATTTACAATAATAATCACATATGCCCATGACATAGTGTATTTTCCAAGCCACAATGTTTTTAAAGTCGTTTTACCATACAGGAGTCATATCAAAGTAAGCATTTACATAAATTACAAAGATACTCTTTGTTGCCACATTAAACACAACTTTTAGCGAATGGTGATTGTGGTTCCAAATTGGCTTAAATTGTTTCTACCCTGTGTGTCATACTCCCAGGCCTTTCCAGGTAGTACCTCCAATGCATCCTAATGTATGTATGTATGTATGTATTTTAATGCTTGTTAAGCGCAGCTGTCACCCAGCGGGTATCCTGGCGCTGAGATCAGTTCCACTAATAATAATATGTACTAACCTTTAAAAAGGTGTAAATCGCTCCTGTTGGTTAAAAGGGGAAATTTTCTCTTTTCTATGCCGTATATACGTGCAAACTGAAAAAAATGTATAAAAATATACATTTTAAGGACCCTTCTTATATACAGATGTCTCTTAGGTAATGACTGGCTAATATACTCGCTCCCTCGCTTGATAGTCATCAGATGGGAGCCAGAAGTTTAAACAATGGATTATCAAGAAATCTGCTAGTACTGCCTTCAAAACTCATAATTTAGGTGGCACCTAGATCAGATACTCACATACGATGTTTCTTATACTCCTCTCAGTAATCGGCGCTCATATTCACTCGAGCGTATACCAACGATCGGTTCTTCCTAGTGTATGTTACGTCCTAAAAATAGAACCAGTGTATCACTATTCGGGTTCTTCTAACGTAACTTGTGACAGAATTATGCTAAGTGTACTACTTACGAATGAAGTCTTGTAATCTTGTGATCACGCGGTAGTTAGGTTATAAGCATTAAATCATCCGGAAAATGGAAGCACTGCGGAAAAAAGTAGAATGGGACACATTAAGTTCCCTTGCTGCCTACCCGTAAAGCACTAGTTATTTAAGCCGAGCTAATACTTACATAAATTAATCTCTACGCCAACTCGAGACTAGAATGGGGCTGCCTTCGTCTTCCCAATCAGTGGTGGCTACTGCTTCTACAACAATTACAAAGCGTAGACACACCTCAGTATCAGGATGTAGGGATAATATCTACATGGGCTGAACAAAGTTCCTAAACTACGGGCTATCACATACCTCTTGAACAGAACCTTTAAGCTTCCCGCGTGTCTTCTCAGTGGAGTGCTATCCGATATCCGACATGACAAATTTGCACGCCGTTTAAATACTTTCTCCTGGCGTCCCAATACGGAAGTGAAAGTTAGACCCCCAGGGTGAAGCATAGACATAGAAAGGAGCTAATGGTAAACAATGAAAGCTTGTCGAAAATTAACCGCCTCAAAAGCGATAAGGAGTATGAGACGTAGTTCACACGAATATTCATTAATAGCGCAATCAGCGTTTTAATTTCCTCCTTTAAATAGATATGTTCGGAATGTCACTTCTGGATTGTTTATATTAGAGGGACCGCGCATGCGCATTCTTTATATGCACTAATGCGCGTCTGTATACGTAGTTGCTCTTAAGGCTATCGGTCCGATGTTGTAAACAAAGACACGGAGTGTAAAGCCCAGTCTTAGTGTTAGTAAATAAGTAGGCTAACCCACGTAATGATGGTGACACTTGTTGTAATGGACATCTGTGAACACATGAGTGTATATAGTATCTCTGTCATTGTTTAATGAGATACAATGGTACAATTCCCCTGGTTGTCACCAGATAGGCCTGTCATATGTATGCACATATACACTCCCAGGACCATTCAATAAATAACTATCAGCCTGTCCTTAGTGCCGTATTATGGTTGTCAGTATAATATGTAAACGCATGTTTCTATGCTATCTAAAGGACCAGTTGTTAATATTCCAAATACAGGGTGCTACTATCAATTGATAAATGTGTAAATACCCTCTGTCCTGACTATTAAGATACAGTGGCGATTCTCATGGTGATACCGGACCCCTAAGGAAATTAAAACGCTGATTGCGCTATTAATGAATATTCGTGTGAACTACGTCTCATACTCCTTATCGCTTTTGAGGCGGTTAATTTTCGGCAAGCTTTCATTGTTTACCATTAGCTCCTTTCTATGTCTATGCTTCACCCTGGGGGTCTAACTTTCACTTCCGTATTGGGACGCCAGGAGAAAGTATTTAAACGGCGTGCAAATTTGTCATGTCGGATAGCGGATAGCACTCCACTGAGAAGACACGCGGGAAGCTTAAAGGTTCTGTTCAAGAGGTATGTGATAGCCCGTAGTTTAGGAACTTTGTTCAGCCCATGTAGATATTATCCCTACATCCTGATACTGAGGTGTGTCTACGCTTTGTAATTGTTGTAGAAGCAGTAGCCACCACTGATTGGGAAGACGAAGGCAGCCCCATTCTAGTCTCGAGTTGGCGTAGAGATTAATTTATGTAAGTATTAGCTCGGCTTAAATAACTAGTGCTTTACGGGTAGGCAGCAAGGGAACTTAATGTGTCCCATTCTACTTTTTTCCGCAGTGCTTCCATTTTCGGGATGATTTAATGCTTATAACCTAACTACCGCGTGATCACAAGATTACAAGACTTCATTCGTAAGTAGTACACTTAGCATAATTCTGTCACAAGTTACGTTAGAAGAACCCGAATAGTGATACACTGGTTCTATTTTTAGGACGTAACATACACTAGGAAGAACCGATCGTTGGTATACGCTCGAGTGAATATGAGCGCCGATTACTGAGAGGAGTATAAGAAACATCGTATGTGAGTATCTGATCTAGGTGCCTCCTAAATTATGAGTTTTGAAGGCAGTACTAGCAGATTTCTTGATAATCCATTGTTTAAACTTCTGGCTCCCATCTGATGACTATCAAGCGAGGGAGCGAGTATATTAGCCAGTCATTAACTAAGAGACATCTGTATATAAGAAGGGTCCTTAAAATGTATATTTTTATACATTTTTTTCAGTTTGCACGTATATACGGCATAGAAAAGAGAAAATTTCCCCTTTTAACCAACAGGAGCGATTTACACCTTTTTAAAGGTTAGTACATATTATTATTAGGATGCATTGGAGGTACTACCTGGAAAGGCCTGGGAGTATGACACACAGGGTAGAAACAATTTAAGCCAATTTGGAACCACAATCACCATTCGCTAAAAGTTGTGTTTAATGTGGCAACAAAGAGTATCTTTGTAATTTATGTAAATGCTTACTTTGATATGACTCCTGTATGGTAAAACGACTTTAAAAACATTGTGGCTTAGAAAATACACTATGTCATGGGCATATGTGATTATTATTGTAAATGTATGAACTAAAAATAATGGATGAACAGCAATGATATGTCTTTTTATATGTGGTGTAATGTTTATTGTGTAACTGTCGATGAGAGGTGTTATGTTGTATTGAGCAGTAGTGAAAACTTTCAAAAACTTTTGGGTAGCAGATGATTAAGCCTTGTGTATAACTTTTGTTTATAACTTTTATACTTGATGATGAGACTTATTTCTCTTTTAAATTATAGTATTTCTGGGGAATACAGCTAATAATTTTCCTGAAGAAGACGGCTGCAATTTTACTGGCCCGTCGAAACGCGTTGAGGATTGGGGGAGAGAATTCATATGACTAACTAAGGACTATTCTGATTGATGCTGAATATAACCTTATTGAGTTCCTCCCTCCACTGTACTTTAGGAACCTGTGTGATGAATTGTGAATATTATTTGTTCCTTATATTGTCTGTTTTCCCTTGATTTTACTAATATTATTTTTTCGGTTTTTAATAATATTTTAATAAAATTATGCATTTGGTAATTTATTTGTTGTTTCAAAGTTTTGGTTTCTACTGCACTATTACGTCTGCTTGTATTGTTGGTTGTAATTCATGTTGTTTTGATTAATGTGGCCAGAGGGAATTGCTTATTTGACAAAATCACTGTACTCCACCTGAACCTGTAACATAAACTACATTATGTACAGTCACATCAGGAGCGAATTACATACTCTACCAACCTCACCTGCATAAACACATTATGCCATCTCCTCACTAGTCTAAACACATTAGACCTTACCTCCTAGGTAGAACTCTCATTAGGGGCGTAAATCACAGTGAAGTACAATCCCACTAACACAAACCTCCATAGGTAAAACCATCTCTAGAGGTATCAAACACAGGGTGCGTAAAACATACTAAATGTATTACATTTACTAGCACCACATTTAGAGCACATCAATCACATTAGGGTCTTGTGCTCTATCCATATACCAGCCCCCCTGGCCAACTGGCCATCTCAATAATGGGCTCAAATGCCCTGTGTCCAGAATGTCAGGGCACGCTGCCAATGCAGCGCCAGTCAGGGCTGAGCCATCTGCGCAAACCTAAACGTTGCAGCTGCCCACTACTTGCTGGGCAGCTGAGAACAAGAACAGGGCCTAAAAGCTGCAACTGGCACTGAGTGCTGCACAGCTGTGGAAGGCCAAGGTAGGGGCAAAGGGAGTGCGCTTCACTCCTGGGTTCACCAAGAACATGTCCCCTAGAAAGAAAGACCTAAACTGTGCAGTTGCCCACTACTTGCTGGGCAGCTGTAAAGCATTCAAATGGGGCATGGCTCGCAGTAGCCCTTTAAAAAAATTGTGCCAAATTAAAGAGAAAGAAGAGCTTGCTCCCAAAACGTGGAGCGCGCTCACGCTTTAAACAACTGTGCCCATGGTGGAGCCACACGAGGGCCCGGGAAATAATGAGGCCAAACATGAAGGAGCACTCTATGCTCTGAAGCCAAATATATCCCCTCAACGATAAAGCATGGGCCCCTCTGGGCCCGGTTAAACTATTTTGTTCAAATGTTTGGAGCCATCTGGGCTCTAAAAATAATGTGTCCCAAGTCCTTCATTAAGACTCTAAAAATCAATGGAGACTTCGTGGGAGCCACACAGCTCTAAAACAAGTATGCCCCGAGGGCGAGCACTGGTGCTGGAAATCACCCTGCCCCCAGGGAGCCACACGGGGCTTGACAAGATACTGCCGGGTGCACGGGGAACAGCCCACTGCCATACGGGGCCGCTCACACCTTGTGCCATTAACAGGCACCAACACATGGGAGCCCCACTCACTGGAGCTTCCTGGGACTGTGCGCGGTGCACCCTTCTCAGCACAGCCTCTGGGGCTCCCCTCACTCCGGGGAGCCCTGCCACAAACAACGCCTCCCTATGGGTGGAGGCGCATCTTCACCCGGTGCCCCGTCTCAGGACCCGGGACTTGGTCATGGTGGAGCCCTCGAGGCCTCGGTGCGGCTTCTCCTCGGCCGCGCGGGGAAGCGGAAAGGACGCGCCCTGGGCCCGCCTGGCTTCCGGATCGGGCCGTGGCAGCACCGGCAGCCCAGCTGCATTCTAGAGCGCTGCTCGGGCCACAGCTGTGAAGCACGGGGTGGGCACCCGCCTAGATCCAAATAAACACATGGGCAAATTAGCGGGGTGGGCACCTACGTACTAGATAAAAAAAAAGGCAAATGCAGGGTGGGCACCTGCTCGATTAAACATTCAAATCCCTCCCATCAACATGCAGATCTCCCCTTTCACTCCATATATATATTATATATGAATATATATATATATATATATATATATATATATATATATATATATATATATATATATATATATATATATATTCACTGAAAAAACCATAGGTTATAGACCATATATAGTTTAGGAATTAGCATTTACAAAACGTTAAAAATTCACTGAAAAAACCATAGGTTATAGACCATATATAGTTAGGGTTTAGCATTTACAAAACCTTATTTTACTCGCACAAAACCATTGAAATTCGCATATATAGTTAGTTCCACTAACTATACATCGCGCACCCGCAATCCACTTCCCCAATGAAGCGAGAAGGCAGAAACATAAAATGCTAAAACTACCCTTTTATGTTTCTGCTTCTCACACAGAGAGAAAGCAGAAGTGCCTAGAGTGCCTGGTTGGGGCGGGCGGGCAATTGGGCGGTCCTACTTGAGGGCAGGGGGAAGTGGCTTTGCCCACTGTTGTAGGTGCTGACTGTTTGGTCAGCCCTGATCCAGGGCTCCTACCAAAATTCTGCATAAATGATGTCACCATCTACTACCAAACTTACCAATCAATACCAGGCCCATTAAAATAACAGAGCAGCTGAATCATGAGGCGAATGAATCTAATTTGTTGTTTAGACTATCTACAATAAACAAGACCAGCTTGTCATTTAGAAAGTTTATTCAAACATTTTCATGAAAACTTAGGCTTTGGAACTTTATTAAACAAGTATTAGAAAAATGTCATTAAAGAAAAGTTTATTCAGCATTTATAAAGAGAGCTTGATTCAAGAAATATTATTCATTAACAGAAATAAGTGAAAAAGAGCATTTCCAAACCCTAACTAATTCCCTGTCTCTACCCACATCACCTGAAAACAAAGTCTTTAAAAGTCTCCTTTCCTTACGTGCGTCCGACAATCAGCAGAACACGACCCTCTGGAATCAAGAAGCGTAGGAAAAAATCTGCTCCTTGAGCCAATTCTTATACCCTAAAACTAAGGCTAAACTAACTATTTTCATATTCCAACAGCTGAATTCTGGCTCCCCATTGGCTGAACCACCTCATGCCTCAGTAAATTGTGACATCTTCCACCTCAGGTCCGGGCTTTTACACAAACCCATTGTTCATGCACAGAGACCTGGCAGCACTTCCTTAGGCTGCTACATTTTGTAGCAAAGATGTTCATGTAGTGTACAAAAATGCCACGACTCACATCCTGGCCTTGAGCCCGTCCGTTCTGAGATTCCTGTGGCACAATAGCAAACCTCTCCATAAGGTCGCCTTTGGCAGTTCTTTTCAAAACATTTCACAATAAAGGTTTAAAGGCTTCTCATCTTTTTCAAAATAAGTTTTCTCTTGTGGCTTTACATCAGCAGGCCTCTTTTCAGAAAGCGTCAAATTTCAGCGCCACTTTTTCTTGGCGTCACTTTTTTTTAAAAATGCATTATTTTTCTGCAGCCAACTCTATGCTTCATTTGGAAAACTATTATTAAAACAAACATAAAACATCAATTAATTAAAGAATTGACATTTGTTCTGTTACCCACCCACTTTGCTAAATGTTAACCCATTAATTATGTTACCTAGCAAAAGTACATTTAAGCAGCATATATTACCTTTGATATACCAATCCGATCTGGAAATGCATTTGTCACAGAAAAGAAAATACAAAAGCACATTTAAAAAGCACATGCTATTATTTTTAACAGCAGCAGTTAGTATACGACAAAGACAATAGACAATATTTATTGTATTATGTCTTTTGCATTTTGCACAAATAAGCATATTGTTAGTCCCATGTGTTCATGTTGCACAGTTTATTCTAGGTTGATTTAATAACATGCAGCAAACATATTAGTTTTATTAAACATTATGGAAGTCTGACTTTACAAG
Organism: Lissotriton vulgaris; assembly: GCF_964263255.1. Taxonomy (NCBI): domain Eukaryota; kingdom Metazoa; phylum Chordata; class Amphibia; order Caudata; family Salamandridae; genus Lissotriton; species Lissotriton vulgaris. Next base: position 395,439,556 of record NC_141693.1, read on the forward strand.
CCTGAACAAAATATTGTTCTTTAACCCGCTCCATCAGCCCTGAAGCCGATCAAACAGTCAATACCCACAACATTGGGCAAGCACGACCGCCCACTCTCCCTTTTTCTCTATGTAGGAGAAAATGGTGCAGCTGGGGTGCTCTCCCCTGTGCCTCACCAATCACAATGCTGACCTTGCAGCATGTGATTGGCTTAGGGGAGCAGGAGGAGGGAAGCTTCCTAAAACACGGCAGGACTTCAGAGCAGGAGCTCAGCTGAGGCAGCAGCGCCACATGATGCGGTCTTGGAAGAAGCAGGTAAGGTACGTTTTTTATTTTATATATATTATTACCATCCCGCTTCCCTCCTTAAGTACCCCCACTGTGAACCCACCCTACTGTTTTGCCAGCTTTGATTGCAGGTTACACAATATTTGTTCTAACAGGTAAATACAGCTCTTTACAGCCTCTTTGTTGATGGCCTAGGTTACTCGTCCTCCTCTGGTACAGACGGGCATCTTTTCATCTCATATAGGGTGGCATCTGGCCTGACGCCGGGCACAGCTTCGGAGCTGGGAGCGGAGGAGGCTTCCTCTTTCCAAGCAGGGAGCTCGGTGGGCCCCATGTGCTGGCACTCACATCCTGTGTGCTGCTTCCCGTGATCTCAGTTGCCATCTCTAAATTGCGACGTTGAGGAGAGAGGCAGATGGCACTGGCTGCCAAGGCAGCAGGTTACACACGAGTGGCTGCTAGCAGCGCCAGTCTCCCAGGGTGCATGGGAGGCCAAGCAGTGATTGTACGAGTGTGCGCCACTCCATCCCGAGACAGGCCGCAGCCTGCATCAGCACTGAAAGAGGCCGCAGACAGCACAGACAGCTGGCAGCAGAAGCTGCAGTTACATTCAGAGATAGGCAGGAGGTATGCACACAGAGAGGCCCCACCCGTCATGCATACCCAGTATTGGGAGGAGATGCAGATAGCTTTCATAGCCACTAGAAAGGCAGCAGCAACACACTGAGAGTCCAGGGGCACCATGCGTGGGCCGGATGCCCGGGACCAGCCACAAGCTGAGAGGCTGCAGGTGACACAGGCAGCACCATTGAGACAGGCCCCAGGCAGCTACCACAGGCAGAGGAAGCTTCAGCCGCATAATATGTGAGGCTGCAGTCTGCACAGGCATCCAGCGCTGAGAGAGAGGCCGCAACCTGCATAATCACCACTGAGAAAGGCGGCAGGAAACTTCCAAAGGCAACAGAAGCCACAGCCACATACTGAGATAGGCCCCAACCTGTGCAGTCAACATTGAGAAATATGGCAGGCATCTTTCACAGGCAGCTGCCACATACTAAGGGGGTCATTAGGATTGCGTTTTTTCCGCATCCTCGGGGCCGGCGGAAGCCACCGCGGGGGGTGCACATGGGGGCTACCTATGGTACCCCCCTGCATTTGCGTGCACAAAGCAGCAGGCACCGCGCGGTGCCTGCCGCTTTGTGCACGCAAATGCTGTGCATGCTTTTTTAACATTGCGGCGGGTGCAGCTTGAAGCTGCACCCGCCGCAATGTTAAAGATTGAGGATGTGACCGCCACCCTGGCGGTCACATCCTAATCTGCACGGAGGGACCTCCGCAGCCCCTGCGGACGGTCCCTCCTACTCTATGGTGGCGGACGGACTCAGGTCCGTCCGCCATCATAATCGGCCCCTAAGCTAGGCCGCAATCATTGTGAGAGGCTGCAGGCTGCTTCCACAGGCAATCACATACTAAGAGAGGCCGCAGCCTGTGAGAGGCTACAGCCATCATGTTGCAGCCACATGTATGGGGGGCCAGTGACAGCCTGCACAGGGAGCACTGATAGAGGCACAGCCAGCACTGAGAGAGGCTGCAGCCAGCATTGAGATAAGCCACAGGCAGCTTCCACAGGCAGCAGAAACACAAAGAGCAAATCCAGAGACAGCCTGCAAAGGCAGTATGCCCCAACAATAAAATGAGATGTACCTGACAAGTGTGGTCATGTGTGTTTCGAAAAGATGTGAATGGCAGTAACTTGTGACGGTACTGCCACCAGCCTGATGCGTGACTATGTCCCAACCCGAATGGCGTTTCACAGACATTGGGAGGCCAATAATTATGTGGTTAAACTGTTCCTTATACTCAGACAGGACTTTGAGAGATATCAGCCCGACCTTCGTCTGTCACTGCCCCAGGCCAACTAGAATCTAAGTAGCACTGATATGCTCAATGTGACATATGAAAGGCCTCAGCCAGAGGCAGCGCAGGACCCGGCCCAGGAGCAGAGGTGGTCAGGTAAGTTTTTAATTTTATTTTTACGTCCCCCCCCCCCCATCCACTCTCAAGAGTATTAAGAACTGCGACTGAAGCCCCCAGCTGCGAGCACGGGTATATTTCTGAATATTAAACCATTGTTCTTGTACCAAGCTCATGTTCCCTGTTAAAAGCGAGTCCTAGACGCCGCTATTGGTTGCTAGGAGAGAGTTCTAAAGGCTAAAGTCTGCCTGAGAGCGGCTGGCAGCGGTCGTGCATTCTGCAGACCAATGTGCAATGCTGGCCTGTGAATGTAAATAACTTTATTTCACTGTTTTCATCATCCTGTGAGCATTTCATCTTGGTTAAAGACGCACCAGTGTTTCAGGCATTATAGCAATTTTAAGAGCCTGCAAAACTTATAGTCTAAGGGATATTAGCAATATTATTAGGATGCGTTTATAGGGATTAACTATAGCTGCATGCAGTAAATGTAGGCTAAAGCCTGGTCCCCAAACTTACATGTGCTGACTGGTGTGTGGTGTGATGTGAGTTTCTATGAATAGGATTGCACTTTGTGAAAAAATACTAAACTATCACCTCTAAATCCCGAATATTATCTGTTGATCATGCATGCTTGACAGATGGCGCTAGGTCCAGTGTCCAACTCAAGGTGCTGGAGCACAATTGTAGTGTGTTTGCATATTGTGCTCCGGGATTTTTTCAGGGTGGGAAAGAAACAGAACAACCACAGCAGTAAAACGTATCGGAATAATAATACATCATAATACGAACAGCGAAACCAATAACATTAACTACAACAGAGAGAATCGTTATGCTAATAATAGCATTCTAATAACAATGTTAAAAATATCAACACCAATTATAATAATACAATGTTGCTAGCATGGATGCCTTGTAGCTGTTTTTGTAAGGATTTGCATTTCGCAGACTAGAAAGTGTTTGTTGTTTGCATTAACAATAAGGGGTCGATTAGGATGGCGGACAACATGGATGGATTGCCCCCGCCGGGCTGGAGGTAGGCACCGCCAGCCCGGCAGGGGCAATCCGTCTGCCATCCTCACAGAAATGACCCCCCGCCACATTAGGATGGCTGGGGGGTCCGCGGCGGACGGGAAGACCGTCCGCCTCTTTTCCGCCGTGGTCGCCTTGCGACCGTGGAGGAACAGGGCTAAGATGGTGGTCTATCAGACACCGCCAGCCATTTTAGGATGTGCTTTGGGGAATGCCATTCCGTGGCGGCACGGAAAGGCATACGGTCTTTGCTTTGGGGGCCCGTTGTGGGCCCCCATAGTGAAGGGGGCAGTGGGGGGTGCACATGGGGGGTACCTATGGTACCCCCCTGCGTTTCAAAGTACAACATGGCAGGCACCGGTGCCTGTCTTGTTGTGCTTTGAAACGCACAACATGCATTTTTGGCATTGCGGCAGACGGTGCTTTTAGCACCGCCCACCGCAATGTTAAAAATGCGGGATGCACCTGCCACTGTGGCGGGTGCATCCTAATTCGAGGCACAGGACCCCCTTAGTGTTTTCATGGCGGGGCTTATTGGTACTCATATTATCTTCCCAAGAAGCATAGTAGGCCGTGTTAACTCCGTATGACACTGAACTGTCAGACCTGGAAAGATACAGTAAAGATACTGCTGAGTGGACTAAAAGCCAGCAGGGGTGCAAGCGGGGCCTGGGGTGTGAGGTGATCCTGGAATGGGCAGAGTTGCTGCTGGAGCTCGGAGTCTGTAGTGAGTGAGAGAAGGCCGAGGGCTCGGTGTTACTTGGCCGAGGGATATGGTCTGCACTTTGTGATGCTTAATACTTCAGCAAGGGTACCCAGGCATTGCTGTAACTTCTTACGAGCGCCCTGGCCAATCAGAGCACAGCCCCATGGAGCGCATTGCTTGCATTCTGTAGATAGTTAAATATTACACGAAGCTCAGTCTGGGAGGAAGTGCTGGCCCAGCTCCAGGTCTGCGGAGTAGGCACCTTCTGGCAAGCACCTGAGCAGAACTGTGGGTGCCACTGGGGCCTACAGGCGAGGCCCGCTGCAGTTACTACACATGTTCAATTGTAGAATCTGCAATGGCAATCTTTGTTTTTCTAATTTTAGCATTGTGGGTGCATAGTGGGGAAACTCTTTTGAGAGAAGGTCGGTTGAATTTAGGGCTACAAGTTTGAGTGTAGCACATAATAGTCTCAAGATGTCCCCCTGTTGAATATGTCATGTTTCCCTTTTGAGGTATACTCAGGTTTGAGCAATATAGAGTTGGAACCTAGCTATATTTTGATAGTGGCTGGCAAATTCTTTGATGGTTTTCTGGCGTGCAGCTCAGTGACGTGTTGTCAATTGAGTTGGACGTCCCCTGTCGACTGAGGTTGGTCCTCCTCACTAAGAGAGCTGTCTTTGATTTCCGTCCTTGTCATAATGTTTGGCGCGGATAACTGACATAATATCGAGGGACATAATATCGAGTACCAAAAATATCGGCGACAAAATATCGAGAGATAGAATGTCAACTTATACAACAATCGTAGGTAGGGAAAATAGGAAGCAAGAAATGAGATTAAAGTATTGTAAATTATTGCGTAATATAATTGGCGTAACTTTGTGTGTTCTTATGTTTTTGTGTATTTTATTAGCCTGCACAGGTTGGATCATACATGTATTGCAATCAAGAAATGTTGCTAATTCTACAACTTCTTTGCCTTCTCGTCTTTCTGTCTTTTCACACAAAATGCATACTCTACCCCCTCATGAACAGATATGGAGAGCGGAATATATGAATAATACGTTTATTCAGTTGTTGCACCAACATCAGTTGGCTATAAATATGAGTGATTGTTGGGTGTGCGGACTTATGCCACACAATATGCTAAAGTATTGTTTGTAAAAATATCGACTTTATTAAAAACAATGTTAAATTAAATTAAAATTAAAAACATTTACTAAAATATACTTGAAAATACTTAAATTACCTCATAATAATGAACTAATTAATTAAAGCTATAAAAAAAATTAGAATCATATTTGTTAAAACATATATATATAGTAACATAATATAATTAAAATATATCCAATATTATTACAGTAGGATAGCGGAAGTATAAAATTACTATTCCCACTCCAGAGAGTGCAACAGTAGATAAGGTGTTGGATAGCGTAGAGGTAAAAATTACTATTCCCACTCCAGGGAGTGCAACAGTAGGATAGCGTCGGCTCCCTTCTTATGACGTCCCCAGAGCACCGATTGAGCGCCGAAGTTGCGCCAAAGGTAAGCCCGTCTACGCCCGTCCACACCTGGACCACGCCCAGCGCCAGAACCCCTCGCCCCCGCAGACCTCAGCCCACCCGCCGGACGTACGGCGCCGCCACCCTGAAAGCACTCAACGCCGGCCAAATCCCAGGATGCTACCGAGCCACCCCGAGACGCACCCACGGACCCTTCTGCTGCAACTCCTGCAAGTTCACCTGCATCCGGACCTGCACTACTCCAGCACCAACCAAGACCAAGACGAGCAACAGCAGCAGCCACCTGAAATGCATCCTGCTCAACACCCTCTCCGTCCACAGACACGCCGTTGAGCTCTGGAATCTGCTCGACACCATAGCCCCAGACGTCACCTTCCTCACCGAAACCTGGATGAATGCCTCTTCAGCGCCCGACATCGCCATCGCCATCCCAGACGGCTACAAGATCATCCAAAGGGACCGCATCAACCACACCGGAGGAGGCATCGCCATCATCCACAGGAACACCATCCGCATCACGACCAACACCGACGACACCCTCGCACCCGCCGAGCACCTGCACTTCCAGGTCCACATCAACCCCAAGACCACCCTCAGAGGCACCCTCATCTACAGACCTCCAGGACCACGCACACAATTCAGCGAAGACATCGCCGACTTCATCAGCCCGCACGCCCTCCCCTCCGCTGACTACATCCTTCTCGGGGACCTCATTTTCCACCTGGAGAACAACAACGACCGCAACACCACCACCCTGCTGGACAACCTCGCCAACCTCGGACTCAAGCAGCTGGTCACCACCCCCACCCACTACGCCCGACACACACTCGACCCCGTCTTCTCATCCAGAAAGGACATCGCCTTCAGCCATGCCACCGGACTCCACTGGACGGACCACAGCTGCGTCCACTTCAGCTTCAGAAGGACCACGATCCACCACCACCAGCAACAGGTTGCACGCAGAAGCTGGAACAAGATCACAGCCGACCAGCTCGTGACCGCCCTGAGCAAGAACCCACCCACCAGCGCAACGAACCCCAGCCAAGCGGCCACCAACCTCACGAAGTGGATCAGCGACTGCGCAGACGACCTCGCCCCTCTGAAGACCCCGCCTAGCAGACCCGGTAGCATGAAAGCCCCATGGTTCACCGACGAACTCAAGAGATCCAAGAAGAACTGCCGAGCCCTCAAGAGAACCTGGCACAGAGACCCAACACCGGACAACATGACTGCCCTCAAGCTCGCCACCCGAAAACACCACCAACTCATCCACGCCACCAAGAAAACCGCATTCAAGGAACGACTGGACAACAACGCACACAACAGCAAGGAACTCTTCAACATCGTCAAAGAGCTCTCCAACCCCAACACCGGAAACAACGACATCACCCCTTCGCAAGACCTCTGCAACTCCCTCGCCTCCTACTTCCACAACAAGATCGTGGACATACACAACAGCTTCAGCACTCAACCGACGCACGCCACACCGAACCACCGCCCCCCACCACCACCCTCCGTGCCTGGACCCCGATCAGCACCGAAGACACCATCCGCACAATGAACTCCATCCACTCTGGATCTCCTACCGACCCCTGCCCTCACCACGTCTTCAACAAGGCCGACGCTGTCATCGCACCCCACCTGCGGGACATCATCAACACCTCCTTCGACACCGCTACCTTCCCGGAGAGCTGGAAGCACGCATACCTCAGCGCTCTACTAAAGAAGCCATCAGCCAACCCCACCGACCTCAAGAACTACCGCCCCATCTCACTGCTCCCGTTTCCTGCAAAAGTCATCGAGAAGACCGTCAACAAGCAGCTGGCCGCCTTCCTCGAGACTAACGGATCCCTCAACCTCTCGCAGTCTAGCTTCCCAGCCAACCACAGCACCGAGACCGCCCTGATCGCAGCCACTGATGACATCCGAGCTCTGCTTGACAACGGAGAAACAGCGGCCCTCATCCTCCTAGACCTCTCCGCGGCCTTCGACACTGTCTGCCACCGTACACTAGCGCAGCGACTCAGCAACGTCAGAATCCAGGAGAAGGCACTGGAGTGGATCATCTCCTTCCTCGCCGGAAGGACACAGAGAGTCCGCCTCCCCCCGTTCAGATCTGAAGCCACCGAAGTCATCTGCGGCGTTCCTCAAGGCTCCTCGCTCAGTCCAACCCTCTTCAACGTGTACATGAGCCCCCTCGCAGACATCGCACGCCAGCACAACCTCAACATCATCTCCTACGCCGACGACGCCCAGCTGATTCTCTCCCTCACCAACGACCCCGCCACCGCCAGAGCCAACCTCCACGAAGGGATGAAAGAGGTAGGCGAATGGATGAAGAACAGCCACCTGAAACTGAACTCGGACAAGACGGAAGTCCTCATCCTGGGATCCTCACCCTCCGCCTGGGATGACTCCTGGTGGCCCCCCACCCTAGGCAGCGCACCCAAACCAACAGACCACGCACGCAACCTGGGCTTCATCCTGGACTCCACCCTCTCCATGACCAGACAAGTCAACGCCGTCTCCTCATCGTGCTTCAACATCCTGCGCATGCTATGAAAGATCTTCCGGTGGATCCCCACCGAGACCAGGATGACGGTCACCCAGGCCCTCGTCATCAGCCGTCTGGACTACGGCAACTCCCTCTATGCCGGAACCACCGCCAAACTCCAGAAAAGACTTCAGCGGATCCAGAACTCCTCAGCACGACTCATCCTGGACATCCCCCGTCACAGACACATCTCCAGACACCTGAGAGACCTGCACTGGCTCTCAGTCACCAAGAGAATCACCTTCCGACTCCTCACCCACGCACACAAAGGCCTACACAACCAAGGCCCAGGATACCTCAACAGCCGCCTCAACGCCAGCTTCGATCGACCGGCCACGCCCTGGCCACCGTCCCCCGCATCCGAAGAGCCACCACAGGGGGGCGGTCCTTCTCCTACCTTGCCGCCAAGACATGGAACTCCCTCCCGACCCACCTCCGCCTGACCCAGGACCACCTCGCCTTCAGGAAGCAACTCGAGACCTGGCTGTTCGAGCAGTAGCGGACCCCCCCTGCCCTAGCGCCTTGAGACCCTCTGGGTGAGTAGTGCGCTATATAAATGCTTTGATTGATTGATTGATTGATTCCCACTCCAGAGAGTGCAACAGTAGGGAGAGCGTTGGATAGCATAGGGGTAAAAATTACTATTCCCACTCCAGAGAGTGCAACAGTAGGGAAAGCGTTGGATAGCGTAGGGGTAAAAATTACTATTCCCACTCCAGTGAGTGCAACAGTAGAGAAAGTAGATACTTCATATATTATTTAAAAAGATATATATATTAATATCTATAAAAAAATTTATTAAAAGTAATTACCACTTTCATATAATCTAATAATTAATTAATTGCAAATAATAATTTAATTTAATCATTACAATTACTTATCAATTAACACTAATTAATTGCAAATTAACAATTACTCAATTAATAATTAAACAGTTACTTAACAATTAAAATCTAATAAATACACAAAATAAATTAACATATTTATTTAATTATAATTAAATTACTTCCCACCCTACTCCCCTATAAACCCACAACCCGCTACAGAAATTAAATTTGTTAAATTAACATATTTATCAATTAAATAAATTTAATTAGCAATTAAAATGTTATTAATTACTAAATAAAAATTAATGAACAATTAATTATAAACAAATACCAATAAATAAATGTACATATTTAATTATTTATAATTAAATTACACTACATAAATTAACATAATTAATTAATTATAATTAAATTACTTCCCACCCTACTCCCTTATAAACCCACAACCCGCTACAGAAATTAAATTAGTTAAATTAACATAATTATCAATTAATCAAATAAATAAAATTAATTGGCAAATAAAATGTAATTAATTACTAAATAAAAATTAATTAACAATTAATTATAAACAAATACCAATAAATACATTTACATATTTAATTAATCATAATAAATTACTTCCCATCCTATTCCCCTATAAACCCACAACCTGCTATAGAAATAAATTACGCAAAATTTAAATAACATTAAATTCATTAATTAAATTACATTATAACATAAAAAAACACTTTCAACACATAAAATACACTATAAAAAATTCGATATTATGAAAATTTCGATATTTTTCTTAACCTATATTATGTACTTCGATGTTTTGACTATATTTTAAAATTTGATATTACATTACTTACCTTCAAAACGATATTTTTGATGTCTATATTCTGTCCATTCGATATTCTGTCCAGCCTATATTTTGTACTTGATATTATATCCATTCGATATTTTGAACTCGATATTTTGTCTGTTTACCGTTTTGAGGTAATATGAATTTTTATGGTCAATTGTGTCCCCTAACATAGACCCCAACGGCTCCATGTACGTGCTTCAAGTACATGTATGTTCCCTCCACAACCAGCTATGAAGACGCAAATACATTTGCGTCCAACGTTAACATGTCCTCTTTCAGATCCACCATGAATGGGTCGAATATTCAGTTCCCAAGTATGCCGTGCCACCGTCTTTACATGGTGCACTTTCACGTTTTCCTGGCTCTGGCGAGCTAGGCCCTGATTTCTGCCATCGAGCCCTTTCTGCCTTCTGTCTCTGAAAGCTGCAACCTGGATCTGCATCCATGACCCTTACCCTACTCCCTGCGCGGCTAGCGGTGCCCGGCTCGGCCTGCTTGCCTGCCAAGACTGTATTTTGCCTTCAAGTTATCTGCTCCGCTCCTCGAAAATACATTCCTGTCTAGTGATTTAGGAAAACATCTCCCCAGCTGCAGAGCAAAGGGCCGGCCTTTCTGTCTCCATGCAAGTAATTCATTGCTCCCGTTACCATGGTAGGCCCATGGCCCCCTCGCATTACACGTAGACACGTAGTCACATATGCATGCACTAGCAGTCAGTATAGAATAGCCTCTGCCCGAGAGACCTTTCCTTCTAGATAATACAGTTCTTCAAACACAAGATATTAGATATGATTTGGGTTTAGGTTGTTCTGACACGCCAGACTTCTGTCTCCACGTATGGTGCTAAATGTCAAGTCCCCTTCACCCTCCAGTTCCACGTCAATCACACGTCATGCTGCTGCGCGCGCATCTCTGCCATATATTTCTGCTGACACTGCAGGATCCCTCTATGGATCCACCCACCTGTGACACTTTCATGTGACGTTGTCTAGCACACACCTCCGTGTACGCCCTTGTGCACGCCTTCTGTTACGTACATGTGTTCTTATCTCTTTTCTCTCAGCTGTTACGCCTTCTGTATCCATCACCATTATATGCATTTACTATATATATTGTACTCTGTTATTAAAGCATTGTCTATCCCTTCCTGAACCTTCGTGGTGATGGAACATGATACCTGGTTCGAACCAATTCCATTTTATGGAATAAAACCCTTATAAACTCAGATGCCACGGACTCTGCCTCTCATTTTTGATTGAGTTATTCTTATTGAACTTTACCGCATAGAAATTCAGCATAGGTAAATTATATTTACCACATAATTGGCGCCCGAATAGGGACCCCTCCCCCACCTTACGCGCCGGCGGTGCGTTGCAGGCCTGGTCCCCTGCCACAGCCGTGACGGACAACTACGCGTACCCGCAGGATTTCCTGTATCTTCCTCAGGCCAACGGAGGTGACTGAGGCTGCGATCGACACCCAGATGAGGCGGTGAGGAGTGCGGAGGATCCCGACCAGAGCCCAGCCGAGAGAGCAAGGTCCGAGGTGTTCAGAGGCCCACCAGTTCCGAAGTTCCGAAGTTCCGAAGTTCCGAAGTACCTACGTCACGAGTCGAGTCGAGTCCAGTCCGGTCCAGTCCAGTGTCGAGTTTCCGAGGCCTTCCGTTCCGTGCTTCCCGGTGAGTACCGTTGCTGGGGACGCATCTAGACGGGTGCATTAATTTGTGTCCGGTCAAGACGGGTTTGGGTACACAGACCCAGTCTACACTGTTTAGCAGTGTATCTGTACTGTTTAGCAGTATATCAAGTATTCAGCTATCAAGTTATTGTTCGTTTTCTGAAATGTTTTAATGTGTTTTAATGTCGTGGTATGAGTGATTGTTTGATTTTCATTACTGTGTTTATTGTATTAGTTGTGTCCAAGTCCGAGTAAGTATCAAGTATCAAGTATCACGGCTCAAAATGCCGCTGTTTTCTAAACTGAAACAGATAGGAACTAGAAAAGGGATACTCGAGGAAGCTGTTCCCATCCCACCCAGGGACACTCCAGGATATTTTATGTACCACAAGCACGGCTTAGACGCTGTATTATATCTCGACTTGTGGGTGGATTACACTAAGGATTTAGCAGAGAATCAGAGATGGCCCGTTACAGGGACATGGGATGCCGATTGCATCATGAGAGTAGAAGAAGCATTATGGAAAAAGAAAGCCAGACAGTCACAGAAAGATGCCATTGAACTATGGCGTAAAGAATCACACAGACGGACAGAGAAAGCACTCAGAAAAGCAGAGAAAAGTAGAGAGGATTCTGAAAAAGCCAAAGAAAAAGAACTACTAGAAGAAGGGGAACGAGTTAGAATGGAACAACACGATAGACGGAGTAACGCAATTATGACAGGATTGTATCCATTCCTGGCCGAGGGCCTGCCTAAGGCGACCCCGGAAACACCGAAAAATCTGCCCCCTCCATTGGTTCCGACTAAATTACGTCACAAGACCACAGCAGACATTTTTATTTCATCCTACTTGGATGATGTAGCTCCCGCATATGCTAGTATGCCTGCCCGTGTGCCACCTGCTGACGGTAACCCGCCCCCTGATCTTCAGCCCCCAGGTCCGCAACAGCTAACCCCTCCCGGTCTGCTTCCTCCACCCTTACCTGCACCCCCTATTAATCCGCATAATCCTTTTGGGCCTGGCGCGGTTCAGGCCCCAACTCAGTTACAGCAGGTACCGACCCTACAGCCAGGTTATGGTCAAGCCTCCGCTTCAGGAGGTGCTACCGGAGGTTATCAAACACCCCCACCGTTACACCGAGTGACAATGAGAGATTTAGCAAAGGCTCGGACACCTAAGGGTGCACCGGCAGAACAGCTTAGAAGAGAACTTACAGATTGTAGATATGACCCAGTGCCCGGTACAACAGGACCCATGTTGCTAGCGTCCCTACGTTTGCGACGTGTTACAGATTATCTGATATTACTACCAGGAATGCCAGAACATCTAGACAAATTGTATTATTTTATTAAAACAGGAGAAGGAATGGAGTGTGTTGCCGAAGCCATGTCACGTCAGAAAGTAGAGAACAAAGGTTTAATAATGCGATTTATGGTTAATTGTTTAATAAGAGAACAAGATCAGGCAGGTTTTCCGCAAAGTGAAATGGATAGACTGCATAGATGGAGCCAGAATATCGCGGATGGTAAACATGAGAAGGAGAACAGTGTACATATTATGGTTAGAAAGATCCGTAAAGAAATAATAGAAATACATGCCCGGCGAGCCCCTGAAGAACATCTTGAATCAGACGGTCCGACTTCCTCGCAGGAGGAGGATGATACAGAGGATCTAGCAGAAACTTCGCATCAGTCAGACAAAAAGATGATAGGATATGTAGGCAGAGGGAAATTCCCTAGACCACATCCTTTTGATAGGCCCTTCGACAGACCCATTCGTAAACAAGAAACGTGTGAAAACCAGAAACATTACCTCTGTCCAATACCAGAAACATTCCACTCTGCTATGTCAAATCCGAAGACTCCTGAACATCTATTTCAGGCTACCGATAAAGTACTTCAAGAGCGAATGGGGTACCATGTACTCAATTCCATGGATGAACAAGAATTAGCCAGGTCAGCAGTACAATGGGCTGACAATTCTGATAAATATAATGATGACGCAGTAGCACAAACATTTTTGAATCTTTCCCCAGACGAACAGCGACTAGCTGGTATGTACATGATACAGCATCTCCTTATTCTGTATAAAAGCCAACATTCTGATCCAGGTCCCCTACCTGATGTATTAATAGAGTTACTCATGAACAAATGGAGAGGCCTGGGTACCAATTTAATTAAAGTAATTCTAGAACATCGACACAAATATAGTGCCTTCCTGAATCCACAGTTTGTTTCAGCTCCACCCCCAGAAAGAAAAATGTTTTACATAGACAGACAAAATCCCTTGCGAGAAGTACATCCAGTCAGGAATGATGATAACACCCTTACACGTGTGTATGTATACACGCCCATAACTAAAATGGAATTGTTAGAAATGAAGATAATAGTGCCCAGTCATGATAAAGACCCTGCAGGTTTTCACCGTGAAATAAAAGACATGTTACTCATGGGTGATTATACCTATCCCGACATTATGAAGATACTGAAAGTACTATTGCCTGCCGGTATTTACGAAAAACTCAAAGAAAAAGAATGGGAGGTGGGAGACAAAAAGATTGATTGGGCTGCATTAGAAACAGAAGAAAATGGCCGAACCCCAGGGTTGGGTCTTGGGGACAAAACTAAAGCATTACCAGGATTGTTAGTACAGGTCTTGCTGCGATTATTAGCAACTAAAAAGGAGGACTGGGATGCAATCTCAGCCTGCAAACAGAAACCCGACGAAGACACTAGCGATTTTTATTCCCGATTTGAGAAATGTTTTATTATTAATAGTGGCCTGAAAGCAAGTAGCGAGTCATACCCACACCTTTTTGTATCTAAATTAGTCGAGAATTCGCTACCCCAAGTTAAGAATCGTGTACTGAAAGTCGAGAGCACATGGCAAGCAAACACGCCTTCACAAATGTTACAAATGTTACAGTACCACCAGAACAGAATTAGAGAAGAACATGATCACGAACAAAGACGTATGAAAGACACGAAAATGAAAATGCTAGTTGCTCAGTCAGTTCCAGCTGACGGTCAGAAAAAGGGTATGCCACAGTCCAATAATTCAGCAGCTCCTGTTAAAGGGATATGCAACTATTGTAAACAGCCAGGTCACTATGTAAACGATTGTGCAGTTTTGAAACACAATATATCTACAGGTAAAACTAAAGAAAGACCACGTCAACCTAGACAAGACCAGGCCCAACAACACGGTCCACAGAATGTACAGCCTATGCATGCTCCACAACAGACAGTACAGACCGTAGCGGTACCACAGCCACAACCGATTGCCGCAACACAACATGCAACTCAACAGATGTACCAGTATGCACAAACTGATTATCCCGATTATCAGCGATACACATGAAACAGCCTAGAGAGAGGGAGGTTGGCTTGCCTCTTATTGAGGTTGCTGTAGATCAAGAGGGTCCTTATGTACATAGTCAAGTATTAGGAAAAGATAGAAAGTTTTTGATTGACACAGGGGCAAGCAGAGCAACAATCAGTCAAGACGAGGTTCCAGGGGCACTCCTCTCAGGCTCACAGAATGTTTCCCTTGGATTTTCAGGAAAGCCTATTGTAAATGAAGTATCGAAACCAGTACCCCTTTTAGTTGGTCCATTGTCTCGCACTACAGATTTATTGCTCACGAACTCATGTCCAGAAAACTTGTTAGGTATCAAAACACTGAAAGCTCTAGGAGCTGTAATTTGTTGTTCTCCGGAAGGAGTAAGATTGTTTTTGCGTGACTTTAAGGGTCACTATGTGTTGAGAGATATTGATTCCAGATTACAGAATGTTCCTGCACATTTATGGGCACAAGGCCCCACTGATGTAGGTTGTATGCACATTACACCATACCGAGTTACACTGAAACAAGGTGTTGTTTTACCACGAATCCGACAATACAAGTTACCCCCAGATGCTGTAGTGGCTTTACTGAAAATCATTGACAAGCTCATTGCACAAGGATTGGTTGTAGAAACTGACTCGAATCTATGTAATTCCCCTATCATTCCAATTCTTAAACGTACTGATCCAAATGCACCTCCAGTTTATCGATTAGTGATCGATTTACGAGAATTGAACAAATGCATTGTCCCACAGTACCCTGTGGTTCCAGACATCTCTTCATTATTGACAGCTATTGATTCAGAGGCAACGGTCTTTACTGTAATTGATCTGAAGAACGCCTTCTTTAGTGTCCCAATCGATCCGGAAAGCCAATATCTTTTCGGATTCTGTTTAAATGGCCGAAGCTTCAAATTTGCACGCGCACCTCAAGGATTCACAGAAAGCCCCAGCATCTATAGCCAAGCACTGAAAAGACAACTTGACAGTATTCACATGCCTGACAACACTGCCCTACTGCAGTATGTCGATGATCTATTGATCACCGCCCGAAGTGAACCAGAATGTGAACAAGCATCACTAACGGTTTTGCATTTCTTGGCTGACAAGGGACACAAGGTGTCTCCTTCGAAGCTGCAATTCTGTGTTCAGCAAGTGGTATACCTTGGGCACTTGCTGTCCAAAGGGGGGAGACAGCTAACACCTGACCGTATCCAGTTAATTGTAAACATGTCACAACCCAAGACACAAAAGGAAGTACGGGCCTTTATAGGCCTCACTTCTTACTGTAGACAATGAATCCCCCAGTATGCATTTCTAGCAAAGCCACTCATACAGTTGACAACCCAGGAGGCAGCGACATCGACTGTCCTCCCTTGGACTCAGGAACATACACATGCTTTTGACGACTTAAAGAAAGCCTTATGTCAAGCACCTGTTTTAGCGACACCATGTTACAGTAAGCCTTTTACACTTTTTGTCACAGAACGTGAAGGTACTGCATTGTCAGTACTCACCCAGGATCAAGCAGGTTCACACAAACCGTGTGCTTATTTTTCTAGTACATTAGACCCAGTAGCCCAGGCTCTGCCTGCGTGCTTGAAATCAGTTGCAGCAACAGCTCTAGCAATCAGACAAAGTGATTCCATAGTGTTAGGACACCAATTGACAGTACAAGTTCCACATTCCGTGGAAGTTCTTTTAAACCGAACACAGACTCAGCACTTGACTATAGCACGACTGACAGGTTATGAATTGACATTGTTTCAGCCACACATAGAAATCAGACGTTGCAATACATTGAACCCAGCTACACTTCTGCCATTAGGTGAGACAGACCCTTTGGCACATGATTGTGTTGAAGTCATTACCATTACGACGAAACCCAGACAAGACTTGACAGACACTGCATTACCAGATCCAGACCTGACACTTTACGGCGACTCCGGCTGTCCTGCGATCTTCTCGACGTGGGTGGGGTAGGTGACTAGATGCCTTCTGCCAGCAACTAACCAGGTAAGGTGACTTGATCCAAAACAAGGGATATCACGGTTCCTGTCTGCCTGCCGTGGGTTTCCCCTATGCGGCACCACATGGTAAGCCCCACCGCTAATTTATTTTTCCGACCTTTACTCGTCCCTAGGTTTTTATACATAGTTCTGGCCCCACCAGGTCAGCCTAGGGGATCTCCTACCGGGGACTACGGGTAAGATTAACATCATTTAATTATTCTTTTGGCATCATCTTTGCATGCCTGGTTATTTGTAATCGGCACCATCACCTTATGGATTCGAGGCAATTTTGTGCCACATTTTCAGAGTGTTATTATGGTCCTCTTTCCTTGAATTTTCTCAACTTTGTTTAAACATGTGTGTGTGGATACACAGACTCACCATTGTTTGTATGTCCTGAACACATAACACATTTTCGCTGCGGCATACCGTATAGAATGTTTATTGTGCATGCCAACTATAGGGCACACATTCCGCATGCCGACTTCCTATACACTTTTATCACAGATTAAACTGGATTATCCCTCGTTTAACATTGCCTTTTTACCTTCTCTCTCACATGAATGTCACCTCAAGATTAACCAATGTGTCGCTCTCACACAACAGACATATCATTGACTGTTCCTCCTTTTGTTTCCTTCCTATCCCTGGGTAGGTTCTCAATGGAGGTTTGATCCTACGACACAAAGCCAGGTCGTATCCTCGATTTCTCCTACTATTGAGAAATCGGACAGCAATCATATGAGCACTTTTTTGGTCCTGAAGAATTGCCTTAGCGGCAAGAAACATGTCGACCACACTTGCACTAAGGGTTGAATGAGGTTTAGACACCTAACTGTCTCGCCTCAATACCCCTTAACTTTTTAATAAAGCAGTGAGCCATGCTATTAAAATTTCACCCAATGGACTCCACTGACTTTTTTTAGAATCACTTCACTCACGCTCACTATTGCACTTTTTTAGGCCCCTCACACGCACACACCCTACGGCAAAGGAATAAAAGAACTCCACCAAAGTGCAGAACCCCGTGCTGCCCGACGGGCATTGCACCGCCAGCCTGTCGAAGGGGCAGGATACCGATGATGACGCTGGACGACCATCGGGTGGGATGACAACTGTTGTCCAACCGATGTCTTGTGTGAGGTATCCCTAAAATTCTGACAAAGGGTTTTCACCATTCACTTTTTACTTTCACCCCATGAGAGAGAGGTTAATTGTAGTCATTTAGTTGACTCTGTCCGGGGAACTCTGTACTCTTTTTTCTTGTGTAGTACTTGTTAGGACATTACATTGGACCCCGTTAAAAATTGTCCGCCTGTGTTTCCCCTCCTTGATACAATTCCTAGCGTGCTTCACGCACGGGAACTGCTACCGATAGGTTACCACCGGTGAAGACCCTTTCACTGTGTTGGACCATCACTGTTTTCTTCTGCTTGAGAAAGAGGACCATTGACCGCACTCCTTTGCTGGTTGGCTCTGTCCTTGACACCACATCTCCCTCCCTTCACCAACATGGAGGACGTCCCGGGTCTTAGCTTCAATGAAGACACTATAGCTGAGGCATTAAGAACAACGCCATCAATACTGACCAACCCCCCTGTCTCCACGTCTGGTGCTTCTTCTGATGAATGGGCAACATTAACTGAAATGAAAAAATAATTGATAAGAATAACGATCCATGGGATCATGATGACGGAGTATTTACGAAGTAATATAGCTCCACAAGGCCTAATTGTCAACATAATTCCTAGACTGTTCCTGGATGATAAACGGTTCAAAGTAGACTGGTGCCAAGTATCTTGGAAGTGCACCAAGGATCTACTCTTTCTGATCAGCCAAACAGCGAAACGACTCTCCGATGCATTACTAGACAAGATTTCGGCTCTAGAAGCTACCATGAAAAACGCCATCTCTAAGAACAACAAAACGGCCTTTTCTACCAAGCTATCAGAGATCAATCAAGAAATGGCTGACCACCATGAATTTTTACTCAAACAAAAGACCACGAAACTTGAGAAAGACATTGCCAAATTTGCAAAAGAAAAAGTATATCCCTACCTTAAGGATGATTATAAAGGGAAAAAGACCTCCTACTCGTCTGACGATAATTCGGGTAGCGATAACAGACGCGGGTCGACCAGCAGTGATTCCAGTGGGGGTTACCCTCCTAGGAATTCAAGACCACCACGCGCATGGCAACAAGGCTACCACCAAGGTCCAGTATTCCATGGACCACCCCATATGACCCCACCGTGGCAGTACCCTTTCTACCCACAAGGCCCCCGCAATTCTACCCAATGAATCCGCCACCTTTTCAAGGCAGAGGTTGGGGCAGAGGAAGAGGGCGAAAGCGAGGCGGGAACAAAGGCGTGCAATGGCAGGATCAAATACCGACACCAACTGCGATGGAAACCAGGAGCACAACATCCAGAGGGAGAAGAGCCTGATCGTGAATTTGTCAAACAGGATTCTATCACCAACGGAGAAGAGTGTGTTGGAAAAAGGGCTAGGGTTTGTTCCCACCCCTACCCCGGATTCTTTCCAGGAAATGATTGAATTGAAGCAATTCTTTAGGAAGATACGCCTCCGTGCCTTGTTTGAGAACCAACCTGAACTCCCGAGTCAAGACACAGGTCTCAGGAAACCCTCGACCTTCACCCCCACTGATGGGATGGTACCACCGGAAATTTCAACTTTTGAGCGAGCAGTGCTCAGGAGCTTACGGAGCAAACCGACCACCAAACCATTTTACAATTTGTCGACCGCGGAAAGACAGGCTTCCACTAGCCTGGGCAGGGATGACTCCATTGTAATCAAGCAAGCGGACAAAGGGGGTGCCACGGTCATACAGAACTATGAGGATTATGACCGTGAATGCAGACGACAATTGGCAAACACAACTCACTACAGACCTCTCACTGAAGACCCTACTAGACGGCTCACCACAACCATCATGAGTCTTGTCATTGAGGCTGAGACCAACGAGTGGATAAGTAGGAAGGAACCCGAGTTCCTGGTGACAGCGGACCCTGTTACGCCTTATTTTTACACCCTTCCCAAAATACATAAGGGTACCTCCCCAGTCCCGGGCAGACCTATTGTCTCCGGTATCGGATCAGTATTGGAGCCTCTGTCGCAGTTTTGTGACGCTTTCTTCCAACCTCTAGTGAAGCAAATTCCATCTTATTTACAAGATACTAGAGATGTTCTTCGTCTAATGGCAGATATTGATGGAAGAGAGGACATCGACCTTCTGCTTACCCTCGACGTCGAGGCGTTATACACGAACATTCCGCAACAGGCTACCCTAGAAGCGGTTGAATCACTGTTAAGAGAAGAGGAATGGCAATCCCCTACACCAATAGCCTTTATCATGGAGCTTGCAAACATTGCACTCACGGAAAACTTCTTCAGATACGAATCCCAGCTGTACCATCAAGTGAGTGGAACCTCGATGGGTTCTACGTTTGCGCCGAGCCTGGCGTGTATCTACATGGCCTCATTCGAAAAGAATCATATTTACCCCCCAGAACAAAATCCATTTCGAGATAATCTTACCTTCTGGCGTCGATACATCGACGACATTCTAGTCTTCTGGAAGGGGGATCGATCGAGTTGTGAGGCCTTCTGTTTGTGGATAAACCAACAAAACCCTTTCCTCAAGTTTACGGGCACAATTTCTGATACATCAATACCTTTCCTAGATCTGACTATCTGCCTGGATCCGGACACAATCAGCACCACCCTTTTCAAGAAGGAGACAGACAGAAACAGTTTACTCCTCTACAACAGTCACCATACTAGAGCATTGAGGGACAATCTGCCGTTCGCACAATTTCTCCGCTTGCGGAGAAACTGCAGCACAGTTAAAGACTACAAACAAGAAGCTAGTCTTCTGCAAACTAAGCTCCTGGATAGGGGATACCCCACCCGACTGTTACAGAAATCATTCAAAAGAGCTTTGAACAATAACAGAGAGGCTCTTCTTGAAGTCCACTCGAAAGAACCTGATAACACCATCACTTGTGTGACATCCTTCACCAAGCATTCAGCATTCATCAAAAAAACTGTGAACCAACACTGGGGGATTCTAAACTCTGCTGGGATGGAGCTGTCACGCCCACGCTTTGCATTCAAGAGAACGGCAAACTTAAAAGATACATTGATCCATGCACGTCCGAAGAAGTCAAGCACCCAACCGGTCAGGACCTTTTGGGACATCCCACCAGTCACTGGACATTACCGTTGTGGCTCCTGCACTGTGTGCCCTCAAACTATCCAGGGGAAAACTATCGACCTGGACAAAGACTTTACATGGACCATCAGCAGACACACCAATTGTAACAGTGCCAGGTGTATCTATGTCCTTATTTGTCCATGTCAAATGCTCTATATTGGAATGATGATGCGCCCCGTGAAACAACGCATCATAGAGCACAACAGTAACATTCGATGCCACAAAACACACACGAGACTCTACGAGCACTGCAGAGAACTAAGTCACTCTACTGAGAGTATACGATGGACTGTCCTCGAATGTCACCCTGGCAAGAATCAACAAGCCCTCTTCAGATTGGAACAGAGATGGGTACATCGCTTGCATACCGATGAGCTCGGCCTCAATGATGCGGTGCCTTGGACGATGCTAGCCAGATAGCTCGATACGTGACTTGATTGTCCTCCCCTCAGTAATAACTGATGTCTTCTTACCTATGATCAACCCATTCCAAAATGGCGCCCATAGCCATCACCCCGCAGGGCTGGGTCGTCATTGCTTTCCACACCCGCGTCGAGTAACCTAGCAACGCGCATTGGACACGCCTTGAGAGCTCCCGCGCTACCGGCTTTCTTAAACCCCGGTTGCACTCTACGGCGACTCCGGCTGTCCTGAGATCTTCTCGACGTGGGTGGGGTAGGTGACTAGATGCCTTCTGCCAGCAACTAACCAGGTAAGGTGACTTGATCCAAAACAAGGGATATCACGGTTCCTGTCTGCCTGCCGTGGGTTTCCCCTATGCGGCACCACATGGTAAGCCCCACCGCTAATTTATTTTTCCGACCTTTACTCGTCCCTAGGTTTTTATACATAGTTCTGGCCCCACCAGGTCAGCCTAGGGGATCTCCTACCGGGGACTACGGTTAAGATTAACATCATTTAATTATTCTTTTGGCATCATCTTCGCATGCCTGGTTATTTGTAATCGGCACCATCACCTTATGGATTCAAGGCAATTTTGTGCCGCATTTTCAGAGTGTTAATATGGTCCTCTTTCCTTGAATTTTCTCAACTTTGTTTAAACATGTGTGTGTGGATACACAGACTCACCATTGTTTGTATGTCCTGAACACATAACACATTTTCGCTGCGGCATACCGTATAGAATGTTTATTGTGCATGCCAACTATAGGGCACACATTCCGCATGCCGACTTCCTATACACTTTTATCACAGATTAAACGGGATTATCCCTCGTTTAACATTGCCTTTTTACCTTCTCTCTCACATGAATGTCACCTCAAGATTAACCAATGTGTCGCTCTCACACAACAGACATATCATTGACTGTTCCTCCTTTTGTTTCCTTCCTATCCCTGGGTAGGTTCTCAATGGAGGTTTGATCCTACGACACAAAGCCAGGTCGTATCCTCGATTTCTCCTACTATTGAGAAATCGGACAGCAATCATATGAGCACTTGTTTGGTCCTGAAGAATTGCCTTAGCGGCAAGAAACATGTCGACCACACTTGCACTAAGGGTTGAATGAGGTTTAGACACCTAACTATCTCGCCTCAATACCCCTTAACTTTTTAATAAAGCAGTGAGCCATGCTATTAAAATTTCACCCAATGGACTCCACTGACTTTTTTTAGAATCACTTCACTCACGCTCACTATTGCACTTTTTTAGGCCCCTCACACGCACACACCCTACGGCAAAGGAATAAAAGAACTCCACCAAAGTGCAGCACCCCGTGCTGCCCGACGGGCATTGCACCGCCAGCCTGTCGAAGGGGCAGGATACCGATGATGACGCTGGACGACCATCGGGTGGGATGACAACTGTTGTCCAACCGATGTCTTGTGTGAGGTATCCCTAAAATTCCGACAAAGGGTTTTCACCATTCACTTTTTACTTTCACCCCCATGAGAGAGAGGTTAATTGTAGTCATTTAGTTGACTCTGTCCGGGGAACTCTGTACTCTTTTTTGTTGTGTAGTACTTTATGTGGATGGTTCATGTATGAGAACAAGTACAGGAGAGTTAGTGGCCGCATATGCAGTCACGACAGAAACTGAAGTCATAGAAACAAATTGTATTGACACTCTGTCAGCCCAAGCAGCAGAGCTCACCGCTCTGACTCAAGCCTGTATTCAAGCAAAGAACAAGAGAGTTAACATTTACACAGATTCCCGTTATGCATTCGGAGTCGTACACGACTTCGGTGTACTCTGGCGAGAGAGAGGTTTCTTGACCTCTCACGGAGCCAAGATCCAACACGGTCCCCTCATTCAAGCTCTGTTAGACGCAATACATTTGCCTACAGCGATATCCATCATGAAGTGCAAGGCACATACGAAAGTCACAGATACCATTTCCCAGGGTAACGACCTGGCAGACCGAACAGCCAAGCATACAGCTCAGACTCAGACTCACGCAACTGACCTGACAAAGACAATAGTCCAGACACCGACACATTGCATGACAGTTAGGGATCCCGCCCTAGATGTAATTGACATACAGACACATGCTACACCAGACGAAATCAAGAAATGGATTGATCTAGGAGGGATCCAGACAGAACAGGGATGGATGACGAAGGGGAAAGCCACATGGTTTCTCCCCGACTCTATGGTTCAGGTTATCATTAACACAGTACATAGTCCTGCACATTTAGGAGAAAAAGCCATGTTAGACAGTATTCAAAACCTTTGGTTCAATAAACATTTACGAGCAGCAGCCAAACAGAAAGTGCGTACTTGCATGATCTGTTGTCAGTTCAACCCAGGTAAAAGCATTCCCGTAGAGCAAGGTGGATTTCATCCTCCCGATCACCCTTTTGAAGTCCTCCAGATGGATTATATTCAGATGGAACGTTGTCGAGGATTCAAATATGTCCTCGTAGTTGTATGTGCACTCTCCCGTTGGACAGAAGCATATCCAGTCCCAGATTACACTGCTCCGACCACTGCCAAGCAGTTGGTTCGTGAATTCTTCCCCAGGTATGGCTTGCCCCGTATCGTATACTGAGATAATGGTCAGCCATTCTCGTCCAAGCTTATGAAGCAGGTATCACTCCTGCTAGGTTATCAATGGAAATTTCACTGTGTCCGACATCCCGAGGCAGCAGGTCTCGTGGAACGTCATAATCAGACTCTGAAAATTCGCCTTGCCAAGATATGTAGAGAGAAAGGCGTTGACTGGATAGTAGCTTTACCAGTTGCACTCTTTTACATGAGAATGATAGCACATTCAAGAACAGGGCTATCCCCGTATGAGGTGGTCTTTGGTAGGCCACCGAATATGTGGGGGACGCCTCTGCCTCGTAAAATCACAGATGTTGACTGTAATATGCTGACAGATTACCTTGCCTCCTTGATGTCTGCACTACAATCATGTCATTCACAGGTAGCTGCAGCCTTTCCCGACAACACCGAGGTGAAGCCCCACGAGATCGTCCCTGGTGACCTGGTCCTTGTACGGAATTTCGACAGGAGGAGTCCGCTGGAGCCCCGTTGGCAGGCGCCGAAGCTCGTGTTATTAACAACAAGGACAGCAGTAAAAGTGGAGGGCCGCAAGGGCTGGCTCCACTCGAGTCACGTGAAAAGACACTATGGACTGCCTACGAAACTAGACTCCCAGCCCTGCCCCCTTCCAGAGACTGATACTAAACTTCCCCTGGTAGAGAAAACTCCTTCCCAGGAATTTCGCATGAAGTTGAGGTCTAGCAAGTCAGACAGTTTAATTGTTTAAGTCCTCCCCTAGGTGAATCGGTTAGACAAGTTTCTGACATGTACCCGCTAGACCCCAATAGAGAGAGAGATAGAGAGAAACAGATCAAGAAACATGAATATTGTAAATCTCTCCGTAGTCACTGCATTGTGACATTATTGATTATGTTTTTTCTGAGTCTTTTGATTATTGCTGCAAGTATACTGTTACACATGTACTTTCCTATTTTCAAACGTGCACATTCTTCCTCAAATGTCACTGCCGAGCATACTTTCAGTGAACTGCCCCCGCACGAGTTATCTTACCGACTTGCGCTGCGCAACAATACATTCATTAGTATGTTACATCATTCCCATCAGACCAGCAATGCTACCAATTGCTGGATATGTGGCCGACTCCCTCCCTATCAGAAGTACAAGGGAGTTCTGCCCCTCTTTCCGTATCCGTTCACACACAATGGTTCCTGTGGTGCATGGTTTAGTTTAATGAACTCTTTAGATTCTGATTCTGTAGTTTACCAGGGCAATTGGGTATGGGGAAATCTGAACACAGTTCTGCATAAAGTATGTTTCCCTGACAAGGAGGGTCTTCCCCAAAGGACAGGGACTGATCTAGAAAATGAAGTATATGGATTAGGTAATTTTACACTTAACCTCATGATTCTGAATGTCCAGTCCGAAGCCGAACCAGTCTTGCCCGCAATGTCAGTATTACCAGTCAAAGGTGAATTATGTGTCAGAAAGAATGGTTCAGTACACCTGGGTCATAGTAGATGTACTACTGTGATCGAATTCAGTGATAAAGGCAAATCTACATTCAAAGCTTCCCGTCATTCCTATTTCATTTGTGGTCATACAGCATATATACGCTTACCTCTAGATTGGGATGGTACTTCTTACATTGCATTCCTTCTGCCACCTGTTTTCCTAGCCCCTCCTGATTATCATAGGGACTCCCATCTAGTACACATTAGACCCAAGAGAGATCTCCCGATTGTCGACTACACTGAAACGGCATGGGAGCAGTATACAGACTTCAATAAAGGTTTCTTTCCCTATTTAGATGCTGTCTTTAATAGTAAACTGATACGTAAATTAACCAGAACCCTTGAAGCAGTAGTGAATGAAACTACTTCTGCCCTAGGTAACTTAACAGAGGAGCAGTCTGCTATGCGGATTGTTGTCCTCCAAAATCGTCTTGTTCTTGACGTCATCCTGGCCGATAGGGGCGGAGCCTGTAGAGTCATCGGATCGAGTTGCTGTGTTTTCATTCCAGAAAACGCACCATCAGTATATAGAGCCATAACCCGTCTCCACAAGATTGCAAGTCAGATACACCAGAATCCAGGCACCTGGACTTGGTCCGGTTGGTTCTGGAGCGTGCTATCAGCCTGGGGATGGAAAGTCCTATCCTTCCTCGGAATAGCCCTTCTCATAGTATTCAGTTGTTGCCTATGTTTACAATGTGGGCCAGCGATTTGCGGCTTGTGCGCCACATCATGTATTCCCCATTCAAGTTCACGTTCTAAATCCCGCCAGAAAAAGGAAGAGCAAATGATGTTATATGAACAAATTGATGGATTAATGAAGATCGATATATCATGAACAAGGACAAGGAGGGAATGAGGTAATATGAATTTTTATGGTCAATTGTGTCCCCTAACGTAGACCCCAACGGCTCCATGTACGTGCTTCAAGTACATGTATGTTCCCTCCACAACCAGCTATGAAGACGCAAATACATTTGCGTCCAATGTTAACATGTCCTCTTTCAGATCCACCATGAATGGGTCGAATATTCAGTTCCCAAGTATGCCGTGCCACCGTCTTTACATGGTGCACTTTCACGTTTTCCTGGCTCTGGCGAGCTAGGCCCTGATTTCTGCCATCGAGCCCTTTCTGCCTTCTGTCTCTGAAAGCTGCAACCTGGATCTGCATCCATGACCCTTACCCTACTCCCTGCGCGGCTAGCGGTGCCCGGCTCGGCCTGCTTGCCTGCCAAGACTGTATTTTGCCTTCAAGTTATCTGCTCCGCTCCTCGAAAATACATTCCTGTCTAGTGATTTAGGAAAACATCTCCCCAGCTGCAGAGCAAAGGGCCGGCCTTTCTGTCTCCATGCAAGTAATTCATTGCTCCCGTTACCATGGTAGGCCCATGGCCCCCTCGCATTACACGTAGACACGTAGTCACATATGCATGCACTAGCAGTCAGTATAGAATAGCCTCTGCCCGAGAGACCTTTCCTTCTAGATAATACAGTTCCTCAAACACAAGATATTAGATATGATTTGGGTTTAGGTTGTTCTGACACGCCAGACTTCTGTCTCCACGTATGGTGCTAAATGTCAAGTCCCCTTCACCCTCCAGTTCCACGTCAATCACACGTCATGCTGCTGCGCGCGCATCTCTGCCATATATTTCTGCTGACACTGCAGGATCCCTCTATGGATCCACCCACCTGTGACACTTTCATGTGACGTTGTCTAGCACACACCTCCGTGTACGCCCTCGTGCACGCCTTCTGTTACGTACATGTGTTCTTATCTCTTTTCTCTCAGCTGTTACGCCTTCTGTATCCATCACCATTATATGCATTTACTATATATATTGTACTCTGTTACTAAAGCATTGTCTATCCCTTCCTGAACCTTCGTGGTGATGGAACATGATACCTGGTTCGAACCAATTCCATTTTATGGAATAAAACCCTTATAAACTCAGATGCCACGGACTCTGCCTCTCATTTTTGATTGAGTTATTCTTATTGAACTTTACCGCATAGAAATTCAGCATAGGTAAATTATATTTACCACAGTTTGGCGCACCTGGTGGCGTCAGTTTCAGTGAACGCAGCGTGCCCTGAAGCAGCTGGTCAGAATCCTGCCGCAAGTGCCTTCCAGTTCTAAGCAGGATCAGTTTATGGGTATTGAGGCTCTTACAGATGCTTATCCAGCTTGTTGGCTTGGTGATCGGACGCAGTCTGCATAATTCCATCCATTCCAGACTCCCGGTCTCTTGCTGCTGCTAAATCTAAAACCTTTTGGGACACATCCTGTCCCTAAGGCCAAGTTGGAGAGGTTGATAGCTTTTGGGGCTACAATATAAGTGCTGGACTTGGAGCTGGGTTGTCTCTTTCTCTATAAGAGACGGTCGTTCCCAGTAGCAGGTTCCTGTTTCCTTTATCGGCTAGTGGCGTCCTAGTGTTGCGGAAAGGAGACAATGCTTCTGAATCTTTTTGGATGCTGGTTTGTGGTGGGACCTTGTTTTGATTGCACCCGTATTTAGGGTCGGTGTCTGATTTAGGGCACTGTTGGTTTAAGATAGAATAAAAGACTGTTTGACTGTTTGATTTGGAAGAAGTATTTGGTTGTGATCCTTCCTTTTGTGTTAGTGTCCCAGTTGTTATTGCAAGGTGTGTCCATGCGAGGGAGATAACTAGCCTGCGGCTCTGTGTGTGGCTGTAGCTGGCTATGGCAAGTGGGACTCCCCTGGCTGAGCTGCAGGTCGCAGCTGGTGCTGCCAGGACCACCTCTGCAACTCGACGGGTGCACTCTCTCTGCAGCAGCTAACTAAAGCTGTCATACTTGCACTGTTCACTCCTAGTAAGCAATCCTCCTGGAGTAGTCCTTGGGGAAAGAAAATGGGGGGCGCTGAGAAGCGGGTTAGTCAGCTTGCCCCTCGCTCATCAGTTTTGCAGCTGTATGGTGCTGGCCTGGGTTCACAAGTGCCCTTCCTTCTGATCCTCCGCAGGCGCCCACCTCAGGTGCTGGTTCTGGTAGTGTGCAGGCAGAAGCGCCCAGCTGCATGGTGGAACTTGCTGCAATAGATGGCAGGTAAAGGGCTGCGGCCCGAAATGACATCTTGATGCTTAGTGCTGCAGTATTGTGTGGCCGCTCTTTACTTACCACTTTCTCTTCACCTGTCCAGTCACAAAGATCTGGGTTTAATCCATCATTCTTTTGCTCACCACAACATCCCAGTTTGGACCCGGCCATATGCAAATCAGTCTTAACCCTGTCCCTCATGAGAAAAGTCCACCCCAAACTACCAAGCCAGGTCCTCCCTGGACCAGAATCAAGCATCCTGGGACTAGTTTCGGGGCATCACCCCTCATCAGCCAGGCTAGCTTGAGTCTAGTGGCAGAGTGAGCATGGGACAGATGTCTGGCCATACCCTTCCTTCTTAGGGTGACAAAAGCAAAAGAAAGAAATGAGCGACAGATGCTGAACAATGCAAATAATCTCCTTCAGTCACAAAGATCTGGGTTTAATCCATAGTTATTTTGCTCACCACGCCACCCCAGTTTAGACCAAGCCTTATGCAAATCAGTCTTGACCCTGTTCCTCATGAGTACAGTCCATCCTGAACTGCCAAGTTAGGTCCTCCCTGGACAGAAACAAGCCTCCTGGGACTGGTCTTGGGGCATCACCCCTCATCAGCCAGGCTAGCTTGAATCCGTTGGCGCAGTGAGCATGGGACCCACTTCAGTGGTCATGGTCACTGACATCTCTGATGACATCACTGATGAAATCTCAAATGAAATCACTGATGATATCATCTACAGAAACACTCACACATCCACTCACATACCTATGCAGCCTCTCATACATCCACTCACATGCCCACACAATCTTTCACAGACCCATAGAAGTACTCATACATCCACTCACTCATCCATAGAGCTACTCAGGCTTAGTCTTGAAGCAGTGTAAAGCAGCTTGTTGTACCAGAAGGCAATCTAATAGAATATATTAAATGAAAAAGAACCGCACAAAGTATTTATAAAAATATGTGTTTATTATATAACACTCTCTAGTATGTTACAGGATCTCCTACATGGAGATAGACACAACACACAGAATACTTTAGAAAAGAAATCACAGTAAATAGCACTGCAACACAGTGGGCCCCAGAGGGGGACCAAACCATACACTAAGAAAGTAGTATAAGAACCATGACTTGAGTCAGGGCAATGTCGAGAGGTTGTAGAATTGCTGGGGTCCAACAAAACCCCCCTGGAGTAAGTACTTAGGGACCCTTCGGAGAGCATGTGCAGTCTGTGAACACACCTGCGTGCTCCGTACAAGTCTATGTGCAAGTCGCGGTTGGAATTTGAAAGATTAGGGACCCTTTCCTGTGGACCCTGAAAAAACCCTGCAGAAGACAGAAGGTTGGAGAGCCACCACACCTGTGGATACCGTGGTACCCCAGTTACCTATCCCATGGAAACCGGGTGCATAGGTGTGAATTGGTGTCGGAATCCGCCGTCAACCCCAATGAAGGACTTCAGGAAAGTGCAGCTGCTGGAAGAGGAGAAAGTGTCCGAAGGAATGCAAATATGGATTCTTGATGAGACCTGAAAGTAGAGGGGACAGAGTTTATGTCACTCAGGAGTGACCAGGAGACTTGGAAGACGAATGCCCATCGACGTCGGGTGCTTCAAGAAAGTTGAGGGTGACCGTGACTCTGCAGCTGCAAGGACCGGGCAACGGTGAGGTTGACCAAGACCCGGGCAGGAGCTGTCCCATAAAGGACGTCGAGTGCTGAGGGGTCTGTGTCTGGCGGCAGCACCAACAAGCCTTGGCACATGCAACCCAAGCAGGAAGTCAAGAAGGTGCACGGTTGGAACCAGCATTGTACAGGAGACTCACCACAAGCAGGGAAGTCAGGGCAGGTCGCGAGCAATCAAGGGAGCCCAAGGAAAACAAAGGTGATCCTCAAATGGACCCACAGGCCGAAGGCACAGGAGTCGTGTGAGGACCTCAAGCAGCTCACCAAAAGATGCAGGCCACGATGCACATGATGCAGTGTGGCCAAAGATTCTGGTCCTTGGAGGTGCTCGAGGTTGGAGCCAAAGATTTTCTTGCAAAGATGTCAACAAGCTTTTGGAACTGTAAAGAGGAAAAGGTACCCAGGGGTTTGGATATTGCAACCCCCAAAAGGACTACTTGCCTCAAACTTGGTAAAAGGGTACAGCAGACCTCATGAGCTGAGGAAAAACACCACCTGTGTTGCAGAGCCCACAGAGGTCAGAGAAGCTTGGAATCTGCAGACCGGTCATCTTCATTGAGGTGCCTGCGAATGCAGCAGAGTCACTCCAAGGGAGCTTACTTTGGTTGTCCTTGATACTATACAGACTTTGGGAAGTTCCTGTATGATGCACAGGCACAGACGATGTAGCAGACTGGAAGGGAGACAAAGTCAGACCCAAACAAAGTCAAGCAAAGTCCAAAGTGCCCAGATGGTAGAAGTGCAGTGGTTTCAGTTGTGAATCTTAATCTATGATGATATGGGACCTACACCCAGGTAAGCCCTTAAGTGCACTAGGGAAAGGGTTGGGAATATTCAGGGGCCCTCCGAGGAGAGGGTCTGGGCAGGAAGAGGTCACTTCCATGTCCTTTATCCAGTTTCACGCCAGAGCAGGAGCCAATGGCTCCCAGCACTGGACTATGAACAGTGACACCAAATGTACCCCTCATGCAGACTTTTGGGTGTTGGTAAACACATCCAGCCCTAATACACTAATTTCTGTATGGCAGGTGGTCCCACCTCCCTGTGACAGGAGACCTATTGTTCTTCCTTCCGTTGCCCGAGCTTGCCCAAGCAGCTGGAGGGCAGAAATGTGTCTCTCGTTGGTGGCAACCATTTTGTGCTGTCCGGAATTTGAAGACTGGTACCGGTAACACTGAGAGCCTAACTGAGGGCTCTTCCAGTGCTTGGAATCATACCCCACACCATTTACAGCATGGGGTATGATTTCAACATGTTTGATACCAAACATGATAGGATTCGTTTCAGCTGTTTTCATGATGGTCATCGCGTGATTACATGGTGCCCTTCTATATAGTATA
This sequence comes from Lissotriton vulgaris, assembly GCF_964263255.1. Lineage (NCBI taxonomy): Eukaryota > Metazoa > Chordata > Amphibia > Caudata > Salamandridae > Lissotriton > Lissotriton vulgaris. The sequence continues at coordinate 395,471,126 of NC_141693.1, forward strand.
TGACTGCTTCACTGACAACCCAAGTGAATGGACTCCGTAGGCTGCAGGGGTGTCCTGCTCATGCAGGGACACCCTTTCACTTAGAACCAGGCACCCTGCCTTCAGGATTGTAAAGGTGTGCTATAGGGGTGATTTATAGGTTTTAAGTGCAGTGATCCTTAGATATAGTAAACCTATATCTTTAGTAAGTGGTGCATGCACCAACTTTTACAGGCTGCAATGACAGGCCAGTAGTTCAATTTTGAATGGTCTCTCATGGCTGGCATAGTACATGCTGCAGCTAATGGGAGACCTCTGGGGTACTTATGCCCTAGGTACATGGGTACCATATACTAGGAACTGACAAGGGTACCCCAGTATCCAATCTGGGATGTACCTAAGTACTGAACACAACAATTTAGGGGGAAAGCAGATAGACTGGGGTCCTGATAAGCAGGATCCCAGTCAGACTAGTCAAAAACCAGCATTGCATCAGACAAAAAGTGGTGTTAACTATGCAGAAGAATCCTTCCTTCCTTCACACATACATCAATGTTGGCCAGGGTGGGGGAAGTGTGCCCCCTTTCCCTATTAATTATAAAGTGGGTGCACAGGATGGGCTCCAGGGAACCCACCATTTACTGGGTGAGCCCCAAAGGATATAGCAAATGTATTAAGCGTAGGATTAGCACAGTGCCATCCACGCCAAGCTAGAAAGGGACAATGTATTTTGCCATTTCTACAGCAAAGTCTTTACAGGATTAGCAGAGTGACAAACACTGGCATATACTTATGCATATATATATATATACATGTATATATACATATACAGGTACATATAAATATACATATACACAAAGAAAAGATGGCTAAAGTGACTTTATAGTATGGATTGGTCATAGGACCTCAAAATATGTTTAAAAATCTTTGAAATTCACTTTGAAACATACTTAAAATAGAAAATTCACTGGAATTCATCAGTTATGGTTCGCTTTGCAAATCTTAGCAGTCACAATAGCCGGTAAACCATAGCTCACACAACAAACGCAGGATTCATGATCTGACCCTTGATGAGACTAAAGGAAGTGATATTACAGGTCAGATTAAATATTATTGCAGTAGCAATAACACTATGAATGAGACAGCTTTAACTACTTTTATAAATTGGTCGGAGTTATTGTTATTTAATGTAACTTTTTTTGGTGTTACTTAATGGTATAAATATTGTGAAGCTATAAAATCTGGGAGGCTAATGGTATAACTATTGTGAGGCTATAAACATTGTGAAGCTGTAAAAATTGCATTCTGTTTACGAGTTATGATTTACAGATCTATTGTGGTTCGAATTCATAATTATAACTTTAATTTTACTGCCATTAGGTTGAGCCTCCAGGCAGCTCAATGCTTGCAATAATCTAAAAAATTGATTTTAGCTGGCCTATTACTTACCCTACGTTGCCATAACATTGCTCTAATTTCATTGGTTCTGTTTGGTCAGCACTTCTTGTCTTCCAGTGCTTTCACTTTGTCTTTGTGTGTCTGTCCATGCCATGTAGCATGGCCCAAGTATAACTTCTGGTCTTTGGCCAGTGCTCTCCCACTTGCCACATGTTTCTGAAGGTACTTTTAAGGTATCGCCTGAGCCAGCGCATGCGCTGCTGTGGCAGAGACATTTAGTAACTGGCTTCTCAAAGTGCTACCCACAGGCTTTTGGTGGCCACCAGCTTGCTGTTATGCGCACAAGGGCACACAATTTGCACAACTGCCATTTGCCACTCGCCAGAATGCTTTCACTTTTGCCATTGTGTGTGCCTGCGCCACCACTTTCCAGGGCATGCCAACAGTTGTTTACAGAGAGCCCTCGTTCTCCACCTTCCCGGCTTTCTCTTCCGTCTCCGCCCCACCCTCTTCCGACTCGATACCCCAGCAGCCCAAACTTTGCTTCTCCCATTCAGTGCTGCTTTCTTCTTAACATTAAAAGTAGAGCGCGGGTGCCGCGATTATAGGCAAAGTAAAGAAATAGAAAAAACATCTATTTCCTTACTTTTGCTATAATCGCGGCACCCGCGCATCAATTTTAATGTTAATACTAAAGGGCGGGTGCCGCGATTATAGCAAAAGTACAGAAATAGATGTTTTTTTCTATTTCTTTACTTTTGCTATAATCGCGACTCCCACGCTTTCCTCTTAACATTAAAAGTAAAGCGCTTTGTGGTGGCTAACATGCAACTCCTAAACCGTAGATAATTTAGTAGTTTTTGCTTTTTTTACTTCCATCAACAATTGGGAAAGGAGATCTGAAACGATGTTCAGAAAACAAAATTTATGGTGTTTGAAATTGGTGTTCCAGTGCTACAAAGTTCCGCCCAGCAGCTACACTCCGCTGCTGTCTCACTGCGCATCACTTCTTGCCCGGGGATGTGACTCCCACCCTCCCTCAGCTTCTTCAACTAACAACCATGCCGATTTTGAGGAAAAGCTGAACGTCACGATTTTCTTATTCTAGGGGGCCTTAAGGGAACCAGTTGTTTGGATTAAAAAACGTGATACCACTTTTTGATACATAGCTTTCAGTGGGAGGGGAAAAACCAGTCCTCATCGCGGCACCCACCCTTTACTTTTAACTTTAAAAGTAAAGCGCTTTGTGGTGGCTAATATGCAACTCTGGGACCGCAGATAATTTTGTAGTTTTTGCTTGTTTTTTTTATTTTTTACTTCCATCAGCGGTTGGGAAAGGAGATCTGAAATGAGCTTCTGAAAACAAAACTTCCGGTGTTTGTAATTGGTGTTCAAGTGCTACGAAGTTTCGCCCAGCAACTACACTCCGCCCCTGCCTTGCTGCGCGTCACTTCTTCCCCGGGGATGCGACTCCCACCCTCCCTCAGCTTCTTCAACTAACAACCATGCAGATTTTGAGGAAAAGCTGAACGTCACGATTTTCATATTCTAGGGGGCTATAAGGGAACCAGTCGTTTGGATTAAAAAACGTGATACCACTTTTTGATAGGTAGCTTTCAGTGGGAGGGGGAAACCAGTCCTCTTCACGTGCAGAAACACTCTGGGCTTCTCCTGCTATTTAGCTCCACCCCTGATCACCGACATTGCAGAGGTCGGGCTTTGGACAGGAGCGCAAAAGCCCACTGGGCTAAACGGAATTCAGTCCCTCCCCCGTCATGTGTCTAAGGTTGGCCTGCTGCATATTGGTTCTCGTTGTTGCTTCAATATTTCAGTGGGAATTCTGCTTGTGCGCTGGAGAATAGTGGCATGTTTATGTATAGTGCTACGATGTACCACAGGCTGCAACTGAAAGCACTGTTAACCACTTGGATGCTATGCTTCTGGTGGCACTTCAATGTAATTTCCATTGAAATCAATGGAAACTCCATGACGAGTTACCCTTGTCATTAGCGCTGAAGGGGTTTTAATATGCAAGTCATTATTTTGAAATTGTATTGCACATGTTATAAGCAGGGCACAAGTCATAAACAAGCATTGGCATAGCCAATAGGTCTCGCATTTGGGACCTTAAAAGTGTTTAGTCATGCAACAGATGGTGTTGTTGCACCAAGGTTATTCTGCTGCATAACTAAATACTTATAGGGTCCAAAAAGCAAGACCTATTGGCTATGCCAATGCTTGTTTTCATTTTGCTTCTGGCACTCTATAAAACTGCATCTGCTAGTCTTCTCTCTGCAGCATTTTCCCCTCATTGTTCTTTGCACCCGCTCTGACTCGCTACAGCTTCTTTGCTGGCACTGCTGGGTTGGTAAAAAAAATGTGTTCATCTTTCTGCATCCGTGTTTGCTTTTCACTCCCATTCTGCAATCCTTGGCTCTGCTAGATTGTGGTATAGCTCCTTAAAAAGAACATGATGTTGACTACATTTAAATCACCATTTGAACAGTGAAGCTGCTTACCATGTAGATATGAAGCATCAATCATAGACTGATGTCATGTAAAACAAAAGAACGGGGTTGCAGGTCCCGGTGGTGTCTGTCCTAGCTCAATGGGTTATTTCATTGGAACCAGGTATCTAAAAATGGGAGGCCCCAAACACATTTAAACAAAGAGCTTGAATAAACACATTTAAACAAAGAGCTTGAATTGGGGTGAAAGACAGAGCTGGTAACTAGATCTGCTGGTGAATCCTATTCCCTGATGGGCAACAATTTCAAATGGCCATGAGTATCTTTAAGACTTTTTATCCCATGTTGCTCTGATAGTCTAGAGTGACAAAGCAAACGAAAGTGCAGCCATCTTTGGTTCGGCCCCTCTTGGAGCACAGGCCTGGGGCTTGTTCAAGCCGTTCAGTAGAATTCCCCTATATATGAACCTCAAGATCTTATTAATTGAAGGAGCAGTAGTACACTGTCATTTGGGGCTAATGTATGCGAGTTCTGTGGTCCTGAACTCAAGTATAGCTTAATCGGCATGTAAGCTCTGTGGTTTCATTGATGGATGTCATCACTGAGACTATAGTGTTCTTGCAGCCCTCAAAAGTTCAGACTATGGGAGAATCATCTTCTTGCAGGCCAGTTCATCTTTCCTTAAAAAGATGTGTTGTGTATGGCGCACAAATGCTTGTCAGCCTGGGATGTAAGGTGCTGAGATTTTGACACTAATGCAGCACAAGTATTCTTCTGGATGCTGTTCATTGAGTTCGTTCCCTCAAAAATGGGTACCCAGGTTTGAGTCACTGTGTCAGCTCAAACATCCTGTGATTCTGGGCAAATCACATAACCCGCCGTTGCCAAAAGAAATATATGTGACTTTGTGTAATGCAGCGGGTGCTCATGTAAAGAACTCAATACACTCAGGGCGCATGTGTGCTGTAGAAAACTGTCAAAAAGAAAAAAAACAGACCTTTCCGAATCACAAAGAACACATATATTTCCCTCAGCTACCTGAGGAGCCAGAAATCCCAGGGCAGAGTTACTAACATTAAACGCAGCACAATACAGCAAGGCAACTAGGCCCCCCCCCCCCATTCACTTAACCTTTAGTTGTCCTCCGACTAGTCAAGTCCCGTACAGACCCGGCTTTTTGCCTTGAGGTTCCCGTCTTGCTTCCTCTGCTCTCTCTCGTCTGTTGTTCTTTTCTCTTATGCTCCTTTTTTCCTTTCACTCTCACCAAGTTCTTTTGCTCTCACACTTTTGCCTTCTGCGATTTCTCTTGTGTCTGTGACTGCTTTCATTTTACTCTTTCACTCTTGTCTGAGTCTCTTTTCACTCTTGACTCTCATCTACTTTTGTTCCCGTTATCTTTTCACTCTTGCCTTTTATTAGAAATTAGGTTTCTGGTTGGCCAAGGTATACACCCTTGCCAGGTAGAACCCAACACTCTAACCAGGGTAAGCTAGATACACAAAGATAACCTGTGCTCACCCTCTGGAAGTTTGGCACAGAGCCGGCACGCTTATCAACAGAGGCAATGTGTGAAGTATTTGTGGAACACGCTCACAGAGTAACACAATGAATACGCCACAAACAGACTTCACACAGGTTTATGAAAACTAGCTTTCTGTATTATTTACAAAATGAGACCAAAATGGTAAAATTCACATGTGTACTTTTCAAGTTGGACACCTTTAAAGAATCACATTACTGGTATTAAGCAAATATTGTGCGCAGAAGCTTTGAGATTCTTTATGGTACTTTCGCCATGCAATTATAATGATACCAGTGATGGATCATAAAGTATGCATTCATACAATCACCAAAAACACAAGTTAGCACCAAGTCCCTCAAGACTGGTGAACGCAGTCAGTCTCATCTGCTTGTGCAGGCATGCAAGCTGGTTGCGATGTTCTTTCTTGGCCACTGCTACACACCCTTCCCGAATGATGAGAGGCTCAAAGACCAGGTAAGAGCCTACCATCGAGGTTGCAGTATTGTTGGTGGTCCTTATAGGCAGATCCCAAGTTGTTGAGGCTGATTCCGTTCGGGGAGCTACACCAGCCTGGCCACAGCAGGGGCAAGCTGCTGATGTTAATTGAAAGTATCTGTTTATTTTGTCCGGTGATCGGTAGGCTCTGTGAACGGTAAACAACTGAATGATACAGAATTTTGCATTTTGCTGAATTTGTGTGGCACTTGCTAGTATCATGTCCCACTCCCTATCCTCCCAAAGCCCTCCTCTGCATACTTCCCAGGTGGTGGACGGAGTGCTGAAACCTTTCAGAAACTCACCCCCAGTCACATATCTGGTTTGAATCCATCATCATTGTTTAGCTCACTTCGCAACCTCTGTTCAGACCCAGCTATATGCAAATCGTTCTTGACCCTGTGCCTCATGGGAACAGTCCAGCCCAAACTGCCAAGCCAGGTCTTCTCTGAACCGGAAACAAGCATCCTGGGACCGGTGTCTGGGTAACACCCTTCATCAGCCAGGCTAGCTTGAATCCAGTAGCAAAGTGAGCAAGGGGCCCAATTCTGTGCATACCCTGCCAACTTAAGGCGAACAAAGCAAACACAAGGAGATGATGGATGGCGTGCTGAAACTTTTCAGACACTCACCCTAGTCATAGATCTTGGGTGAGTCCATCATCATTCTTTAGCTCACTTCACCACCTCAGTTCAGACCCAGGTATATGCATTGTCATGGGTGTACCAGGTGGGAGGGAAAGGAACGGTCAAGAGATGTATCTAATACGCAGTGAAGTCCCTGCCTAGCAGCCAAGGTATACCATGCCATTCTGGGAGTTTACCAGACAGTGTGTTAAAGACTGATGGCTGGTCCATGTTGGGTGCGTATATGGAACTGAGTACTATTTATCTGCCATCTAGTCGGCCCTTTACAAGAACCTATCGCCCCTCTGCTTTCTAACACTGATTCTTTTGTTTGAAAGGGGGTGCCTGGCCGGATCTAAATCAGCACTCCTTGTGTGAAGGCTGAGTATCTCGTAGTGTATAGTTGGCCTCTCCACCTCCTCTGCATATTCACTATTTCAGGAGAGGTGAGGTGTGTTTCTTGCAAATAATAATTTGGGCCTGGTGTCTATTAAGATAGGAGTATAGTGAGTACCTACGGGAGATTGTATGGATTCCCTGAACATTCCAGGTGCATACCTTAATAACTGTCATAATAGTGGTGGAATATTTTCCGGTAGGGGTCAGGTCATGGGAGCAGGACTCTTACATGTGTGCATAGCCATGGCAAGGTAGACAAGGGATGTGTTGTTGATATGGTCTTGTGGATGCACGATCGGCCTGATGTATCATGAAAAACTGAACAAACATAAACTAACGTATTAAAAACTAGATGGTCTAGATTTCAACATAAGTCCGTCCAAACTTTCAAACAAGATAGTGTGCCAACATTGGCTATTGGGGGCCGGGCATCGAATTTGCCAGGCACTGGCTTGGCTATGAGTCCCCCCGGTGTTCGCTTCATTTGGGGGAACCAGAGCTTCTGCTACTCTTACCTGGGTTATGGCTTGTGCTTTAAGTCGCATGCCAGTGGTCTGTTTACTTGCTCTGTGGAACATCACTAGCTCAAACAATGCTAGCATCCTCTATAATGTTATACAATTCTTACAGGAGCAAAACATACAAGCAGGACTAAAACATAACATGGCCTAATGTACTTTCGTGGCCACAATTGCTGGGTGAGTGTTCAAAGCAGTATAGAGTCTGATGCACAACTATATGATATAATTCACTATTTGTGGTGTGACCTGTGGTAGGACGCTGGAATTTTGCAAGCAAGACTCTGCCTCTGCCGACTCCTCCTCATCGCTTATGTGGTCCTGGAGACTTGTCTCTGACATCGAGTCCCTTCGGTGGTCCCTGATTTTTTTGCCTCTGCCAGTAGCACCTTATGTTGGTCCATGATCATTTGGTCCACGGGGCGTGGGTGTGTCATGCTACTTGTGTCTTCTCCCTTTGTCAAACCCTAGGGTTGCCGCTGGAGGGGTGGTCCCCCCAGATTAGCTGAGTCCAGCCATTCCCAGGCTGCCATGTGAGTGTCAAAGAAGTGCATCTCACCTGTTGCCACTATTAGTAGACATGCAGGGAACAGCAGGGAGTATTTAAGGTCTAGGCTGCGCAGGCGGGGCTTCCCCTCTAATAGTGACGCTGCTTCTGTAATGCAGCTGTATAATCTGGAAAGAGCATTTCTTGGCTATTTTCAGTTTGTATTGCCTGCAGCTTCCGTTTCTCCTGTAGAATCGATTCCCTGTCTTCGTAGTGTAGAACACGGAATAGAAGTGGCTTGGGGTTGGTCCCCAGGGAAGGTGGATTGCCTGGACCCTGTGAGCTATTTCCACTGTGAAATGCTTCGTAAGTGCACCTTCCGGCATTAGTCCCTGTATCCAGTTCCCCACGTAGGTGGCTGTGTCCTTACCTTCTTTGCCCTCAGGCAAGCCGATCACTCGAACGTTGTTCCACCTGGATTGGCCTTCTGAGTCCTCTGCCCGGTGTTCAAGGATCTGCACCCGGGACACTAGCTCCTTCAGGCTCATATTCACTTTCCTTGATTTTGGCAACACCTCCTCCTCTGCAGCCACTGTTGTGTGGGTTTTTACAGCCAGCTTACGGTGATCTGCTTACAGAAGATATAGATCACTCACCACTGCATCAATCTTGTTCTCTAGAGAGGTGTACGTTTGTTCCTGTGTGCTCCCCAGACGTTTAACTGCCGCTAGTGCTGTGTCCAGTTTGCTGGACATAGAGTCGGGTGGAGCCTCCTCTTACATTTTTTCCACCTGGGTTTGGGTCAGTGGCGGGAGGCCATAAGTGCCGCCAACTTAGTAGCGAAGCCTACCCATGTCCGACATGTGCCACCTTGTTGGGCTTTGATGGTCCTCAACTACTTTATACCTTGGTATGCCGTGCAGCCTTTGAGTAAAATCTGAGCATTAGTCACATTGTTATGCCAGATGGTGCCCAGATTTTTGGCATCATTTCTGACCACAACCAGGGCCAGCAATCAGCTCATGTGGTTAAACTGTACTTTCCAGAGCCCCTCTTATTAGCACAGGTCTGAAAAATTTGTGCCAGTGGCTCGACTAGCAGGGTACAGTCCCGCTACTCATCCCTGGCACCGCTCCTAGCTCAACTTTTCCTTATTGCAGAGGCTGTTTGCAGCAGCCCACCAAATGCCACAATGCAGTGTCTGTGTCCTCTAGCGCCTACGTGGCCGGGTTTCAAGACAAAGTGCACCTCCTTGGGCTATTCAGTTGTGGTCTCCCCAAGTCGCCGCATGCTTCCTCTCTGTAGCACTGAACCTCAGCACTGCTCAGCTCAATCTCACCTCATCAGGATGTGTAGGGCATGGTCCCATGGCTTGAACCAGGGCACATCTGCAACACCGCGTCCAGCCGCTTCTCACCTCTGCAGTTGCTCCTGTCAGCTCAGGGGGCACCCAGGCGTGTGCCTAGCTGGGCTCCTCGGTGCAGCCTATTTCTCCACATATCTATCCGCAGACATGCCGCTCCCCGCTCACACCTCCTCTGGGGCTCTGCGTCCCAGCAGTTCAGCCCAGGGCTCGTTCTGTGTGGGTTCCGTGTGGGAGAGACCCACTGCTGTTCACCAGTCCTAATGATGCACTTCTCAGCTGCCTGATTGTCCCGCAGCCACTGGTTCTGTTTTTAACAGGATAATATCAGGATTTTGAGAGATAGATGGTGACGCTCTAGCGAGACACGCCTGCCATCTTAGGCAGCGTAGCCACACCCACCGGTTCAATCACTCCAATGACACTCCATATTGCTCCTTCGGTTGTTCAACCTAGGGTGCTGATATCCCTGCTATGACATACACAACAGTAGGAGAATTCACTCGCACTCACTGCAGGTTCTCCTGTAGCCACCCACCCATACACCCCACAGAAACACCAGCAAAGCCATCAACACCCTACCCAATACCACACACCACAGTAAATTTGCACAACAACACTCACTTGCATGCGTGCTACTCAACACATGATCGCTCTGCAAACATGCAACTGAAATCTGGGGCCTGCTGAGTAGTGATTCATTGGAACTCCACTTTATCCTGGAAACCTGGCTCAACACCATATTGACCCCTGACATAGCTGTGGCAATTCCATCAGGCTACAAGATAACACAACAGGATCACATCCAAAAACCGGGAGGAGGACTATCAATCATCTACAAGTAAGACATTAATGCTTGACATCCATGGAGAGAATCCCCCATTTATGGAGTATTTGCACTTCAATCTAAACAATCTGTGAAACAGTGTTTAGACAGAATATAGAGTTGGAAATGTCGACTTACACAAATATCGAGTTGGAAATATTGTGATTCATAAATGTCGACAGCAAGAATATAGTGGTCAAGAATATCGAATTTAAGGTAAGAAATATAGTTTTTAAGAATATAGAAGCCATTAATATTGTTTGCAAAAATATAGTTGTTTAAAATTTTTTTAATTAGTATTTAAGTTTATATTTTAAATGTATGTGATGTGTCTTTTTGTTTAAGTATTGTTTATGTTTTTAATACATGTGTTACATTTCTAGTAGTTATGAATTTTAGTTTAATAAAATGTTGGATTTTTTCTGTTCCATAGTGGGTTGTGGGTTTATGGGGGAATAGGGTGGGAAGTATTTAATTATAATAAATTAAGGAGTATTTTTTATTTATTTAATTTAGATTTCACAGTGTTTACTGTGTTTGTAAATAATTATTAATTGGTTGTTAATGTATAATAATTATTTGATTGAAAATGAATTATGGAAATTGTGTAATTAAGTTTAGGTGTGGGTTGTGGGGTTTATAGGGCTAAAAGGTGGGAAGTCATTTATATTTATTTAATTAATAATTAGTTATTAATTTATATTAATTGATTAATTATGGGAATTCTGTGATTTGTTTCAGGTGTGAGTTATTGGGTTTATGTAGTAAAGGGTGGGACTTAATACATTTTTCATTAGTTAATAATTAGTTATTAATTAATATTAACTAATTAATTGATAAATAAATATGGAATTTGTGTAATTAATTTTAGGTGTGGGTTGTGGGGTAAAGGGTGGGAAGTAATTTATGTTTAATTAATTAAAATTAATTGATCATTAATAATAATTAATTAATTTATATTTAATTAGGTTATCTGTTTATTTTCTTTGTGTGTGAGTTTTATTATTGTAAGGGTACAGTATAGGGAGTATTTCTATACAGTTTAATTTTAGTTGTGGATTGTGGGGATTGTATGGGTAAAGTGTGGGAAGTAAAATAATGTTTTATGAGTTTTAGTTTGTTTTTTAATTAATAATATTTCTTTAATTGATAATTGATTATGTTAATTAAGGAAGTACGTGTTTTTAAAATTTGGATCTGGGTTTTGAATTGTGTGGTGTTATAGGGTAGGACATTTACAACAAAATATGTAATGTTTTTGTTTCTAAATAATTTTTAATTAAAATATTTATTTGTTTGGAAATCTTTCTTTTACTTAATTTAATTTAATATTTGTAGGTATTTGTCATATATATTTAACATTATACTATGTTTTTTTAATTTTAATATTAAATATATTTATATGTTTATTTTTAACATGTTTATATATGTTTTGTTTTTTAAATATTTTTGCTTTAAAATTTAGTTTCTTTTAAATTTGAACTGACTGGAGTGAGAATATTAATTGTTACTCCTGTGCAATCCAATAATTTCCCTACTGTTGCACTCACTGGAGTGGGAATAGTAATTTTTACCCCTCCGCTATCCACACTTTCCCTACTGTTGCACTCACGGGAGTGTGAATATAAATGTTTATCCCACTGCCATCTAACACTTTCGCTACTGTTGCACTCACTGGTGTGGGATTAGTAGGTTTTACCCTCTGCTATTCAACACTTTCCCTACTGTTGCACTTACTGGAGTGGGAAAATAATTTTTACACCTTGCTATCCAGCAAATTCCCTGCTGTTGTACTGACTGGTTGTGGGAAAAGTAATATTTTATCCCTCCGCTATCCAACACTTTCCCTACTGTTGCACTGATTGGAGTGGGAATAGTAGATTTTATCCTGCAACTATCCAACACATTCCCTACTGTTACACTCACTGGAGTGGTAATAGTCATGTTTTCCCTTGTGCTATCCAACACTTTTCCTTCTGTTTCACTCACTGGAGTGTGAAATATAAGTTTGAGGAATTTTAAATAGTTTAATGTTTTAATTTATAATAGAATGTTTTTTATTTATTTTATGTTATTGGTACATATATTTAAATTTATATATTTTAAAATAATTTTAAAATGATAAAAACAAATTAAAATGAATAGTTTATTCATTGTTTTAAAGTGAATTGTTTTTCGATATTTTGTACAACTAAATTTTTTACATCGATATTTTTGTGTGATATTTTTGTACTTACCTGTTTAAGTATAGGGAGTCGATGTTTTTGCATTATATATTTTTTCAACAATATTTTTTACTTCTATATTTTTTACCTTGATATTTTGTCAATAAAGCCTGTGAAACTTCACCCTGAACAGAACCCTTGGCAACCTTCTACTTTGACCTTGAGCCACCTTCACCAGCCTTATCACTGAAATCATTGCCCCGCTCACGATTAACTACTTACATATTCCTTGGGAACCTCAACTTCGAACTGGAAGACACAACCAACTCCCGCTCAACGGCACTTCTCAAAGGTCTGGGCAACACTGGACTTACTCAACTTGTCTCCAGACCAACAGTAAACACACTGTACCCCATTTTCACCGGTAGCAACATCATAAAATACAAGTCCACCTCGTCGCTCACGTGGACCAACCACTCCATCCAATTTCAAATCAACACACCGGAAGTCAACAAGCCCACAAGTGTCTGCCTACCAAGCCACAGCTGGGACAAAAACTCAGAAACAGACTCACTCAGCACCATCAGCACTAATCGAACTATCCCCACAGACAACCTCAACAAGGACATCATCAAGTTCAACAACTGGATTAAGAACTGTGTGTGCTCCCTCTTACCCATCAAAACTAACAAGCACAGAATATCTAACAAGTTGGTAAAAAGGGGACCTTCAAGTCATGAAACAGCACTGTAAACAGCTGGAAAAAAAATGGAAAGCCAAGCACGAAAGCACCGATAGACCTCCCTACAAGGCTGCACTCAGGCGCTAGCGCCAGCAACTAAGAAACACCTAGAAAAGAGCACTTTGATAGAAGCTCCAACAGCTTCATGGGGATCTTTTGGCTTGTCAAGGAATTCAGCACAACCCCAGTGTCCATCAACAATACCACCCTCCTAAAACCTCTGTGAAGACCTATCAAACACCTTCCATAGCAAAATCACAAACATCTACAGTAACTTTGCACACCAACCTGACCCTCAGGAACTCATAGCAAACCTATCCATTACCAACCGAGTCAGCCACATGACTGAATGGACAACCGTCACCAGTGATGTCACAGCAACAATCATGCAGACCCTTGCCTCATGGGCCCCAAAGGATCCATGCCCCCATCACATCTATAACCTGGGAACATCATCAATCAGCACCGCCCTCCCTAACTTCATCAACACCTCCATCATCTTCGCCACATTCCTGGATGACTGGAAACATGCAGAAATAAATGTCCTCCTCAAGAAACCATCAGTTAACCAAAACCAATCGAACAACTTCTTACCTATCTCCTTGTTCTCTGAACCAGTCAATTGATTGAGAAGGCCATAAACAAGCAACTCTCAACCTACCTCAAACTTTACCACCTGCAGGACAACACCCAATCAGGATTCAGAGAGACCCCCAGCACTGAAACAGCACTCATCTTGGCCACCAACAACACCCAGACCATCCTGGAACAAGGAGAAACAGCAGCATTATGTGGCTGAACCTATGTGCAGCTTTCAATGCTATCTCCTACAACACTCTCAACAGAGGAGTCCATCGGAGAGGCATCAAAGGATTCACACTCAACTGCATCTACTCATTCCTTACAGAAAGAACCCAAAGGGTCATAGAACTACTGTTCACATCAGAGACAAAGATCCTGATCTGCAGAGTCCCACAGGAATCGTCGCTCTGCCCCACCTTGCTCAACGTCTACTTGACACCTCTCACCAGCATCATCTGATCATAAGGCATCACCTTCCTCTGCTATGTCAATAACACTCGACTCATTCTTTCCTTGATGGAAAAGACAGCCACCACTAGAACTAACTTCAATAACTGCATGACCATGATAGCAGATTGGACGAGAACCAACAGCTTGAGGCTCAGTTCTGACAAGACAGAAGTATTGGTCTTTGGAACAAGTCCCCTTCCCCATGGGACTCCACCTGGTGGCTGCCGGAGTAGGACCAACACCAGCACCCAGCTGACCTCGCAAGAAATCTGGCAATCATCCTACATAAGAGGCTCATCATGACGGCAGAAGTCAATGCAGTGAGCACCTCCTGCTTCCATATCCTGTGCACGCTATCAAAGATATTCACGTGGCTGCCAAAGACACCACAAGGAGCATCACACAAGCACTCATATTTTTTAGCAATGTCAAATCCTGCTTTAAAAGTCTGCTGGGTTTACATATAACACCTTGGGGTGCACATGATAGAAAGTGAAATAGGATGCCAAAACAATTCTTGTGTAATTACTGTCTGGTTGCTTGAAACCCCTACTTCTGTTCTACCTCGCTCCTGTCTTTCGGTTTTACATATAAAACTGGTGGTAAACTTCAAAGGAAGGAAAATTGGATGCCAAAACAATCTTTGTGTATCCACTGTCTGGTTGCTGAAAACCCTTTTTATGTTCTGCTCTGCCAGACCTCTCAATTTGGGATTTATTGTGTGTTTAATGGCTGCCTAAAGTGAGTTTTAGTGTTAGATGTGTGAGCACACTTGGATTACCACAGTACACTCCCGACACATCCACTAGTGCTCAGTGCCCAGGTTTAGTATTTAACAACATTCATCATCTTGATAATGGCCAAATTGGGTAGGAATGGTTTCGGGAACGTTTATCACAATTGTTAGGGCATGCCCAGGAGCCATTCCCAACCACTAGCTCTTGCCATACATAAATGTGGAATCTCCAGGCAACCATTTCAGAACACTCCTCGACCTGAGGAAGAACAGAAGAGACCTTGGCCTGCTACCTGTGACCAGAGAGGAGCCTGGAAGGACTAGATTTGCTGCCTCTTTTACCCAGGAAAAAAGCTACTCCAAGAGCCATAAGGCTGGCCTATTCAGGCTACAGGGATACAACAAGGTATACGAGTTCTCTCCTGCAACTGCCCAGCTGAACAGTGGTAACTTGAACTGGACAGGTCCATGCTGTTGGTCCCTTTACCTGACACCCAGTGAGCCTCTAAATGCCTCTCTTGAGTCCTGTGGGACTTTAGAATTGTACTTCTGTAGTGGATTGAAACTTACCACTATAGTTAGAAGGTAAAATGTTTGACCAGGACCAACCCGATTGGTGTATCCTACATGTGCTCCATCACCAAACTACCTGGGCCTTGGTCTATCACAACCATTAACTATCATTGCCACTTTGCGCTTCTTGCCGCTATTCCTACTTAAAATTGAAAAATCCATATCTCCGTGTGGATTCTCTATTCACTACACAGCACACCATAAGTTCAGTGCTGTATTATTCATGCACATCTGTAACAGCACCAGAAGACAACTGAGCCCTTAGTTTGAAATATAACATTCTCTGTCAGAACTTAGAATGTTATACTTTAGTGCATCACACAATGCACTGCACGAGGCAAGCAATCTGCAGAAGATAACATGAACACATATTACTACAACATCTTCCCCCTTTAATGATTAAATAAATAAATGTTAAATACAAAAAAGAAACTCCTCACAAGGAAATGAAAAAGAAGACGTTTCAAACAAAGATATATAAAAAAGGTTCATTACACAATTTGAATAAATGAGAAAACACACTTGATTAATAAAAGACAACCATCGAAAATGTATGTATACCCATAGAAATAATACAATTGTAATTTCAACAAACATAACAAACCAGAAGGATTCAATCCCTTTACTTCGCTGGTTTCCCGAGTTCCCTTTTCAATCTGGCTTGATTTTGAGCATTTTCCATAAACGTATCATGAAATGGTACACTATCTAACTCCTTATTAGACAGACTTTTCTCCGAGTTCTCCCTGTAATCTTTATACTAACTTTCACTACTCTGGAACATTCCACCATTCATGGCCTCACCCTATGACAGCCTACCACTAACTGCTTCCACTTTTGCAGGTTCCCTACATCTAGATTATCCTTTTGGTGCATGAGTAGGTTCTTTAATACAAACTCAATCTCCGCATCAGATTTCGTGATCATGAATACCAACGCCATGCTTGCCATCAATCAATTGCTCCATTTTCCTTTGTACCACTTCAAAATTCAAAATTGGGACATATATCCCTATCTATAACTCTCTCATCAATTGAAAAAGATGGACACTCTTTCAACGATGGAGGGGGGCACATTTCACATGGAGGTAAACAACCTCTCACAATTTAAATGGTGTCTTTGCCATGATGACATTTGGACTTGTTCAATGTTAAAACAGCATGCTGTTAACAGCCATTCTCAAATTCAATTCTGTTCTTAGGTGCCCATTGGATACACTAAACTAAAGTACGATTAATATTCTACACTAAGGTCCCGTTTATGATGCGGGCAGGAAGGGCTCTGACGGTCGGTCGGAGCCCTCCATCCTGCATCCTAATCATTGATTCGGATACACTTCCGACCGAGCCAATTCGATGGGCTTGTTTAGAAGGGAATCCAGATCAGTCTTCTGAATGGCTTTCGACTGGCTCGGAGAGCCCATCCGCCATTCGGAAGGCACACAGTAATCCCCCGGCCAGCTCTTACAGGCCGAGAGATTAAAATGGCACTTTCCCACTGCCTTTTTGTGCCAGCCTTTCCGGCATAAAACGGCATTGGGAAACAGCTTTGGAGCCCCCCAGCAGGGCCCCCATGGGTTCATTGGCCTAGGGGGCACCTATGGTGCCCCGCTGTCGATCCCTGCACACAGTGGCAGGCACCTTGAGGTGCCTGCCTCGGGGTGCAGGGATGAATTGCACCTTAACATTTTGCTGTGAGAGCATGCATTCCATCCTGAATGCATGCTTCCATAGCAAAGTATAGGATTGCGACTAAACAGAGTTCGGTCACATCCTAATTCCTGGAATGGAACCGACGAAGGGAGATCGTTCCGTTCCAGTTCCAGAACAATGACGGACAGACTCGGGTCCGTCCGGCATCGTAATCGGTCCCTATGTCGGAAACAGTCATTGTAATCTCAAGGGCAGGAAGGCCTGCCCTTGAGATTACTTGCCACATTTCGACTGGCGAACAGGCTCTCTGAGCCTGTCAAAAGTCAGCTGGAATGACCGGTCAGATTCCTTTCCCACAGCCTCAATCAAAGTGAGGCAGTCAGAAAGGAATATGACCGGCACATTACAATACGGTGCGAAAGGCTATGACCAATGCATCATAATCGGCCCCAATGGGTTGTTAGCAAATGAGATACTGCAGCAACGCTACACATAGCACTCAAAAGAATAGCTTTTATAAACCTTTTGTATTCTCTGTAGTAATCTGGGGATCTCTAACCAAAGGAAACCCTTATTCGCCAATTTGTAGAAGCTCAATTCACCTCGCAACATACCACAAAAAGACTCCACACCAGATTAGAACATTAGAGCTTAATTTTGTAAAAAAAAAACAAATACCAAAATGTGAAAAATCCAATAAACAGAACTCGAGAGATTAATTTTTGAAGAATAAAAAATTGAATGTAAAATAGTGCTTAAAGCAATAAGTACCTATTTGTGATATCTTGTTGAGCTGGACCAGGACAAATTCATTGGGTCAGGCCAACCGCGTTTGAGTGTAAGCAGGACAAAGGTACCCACTTAGGCCCACTGAACAAAGGTACCTTGATTCTGGTTGCCTATTCATCGAGGAAGAAGCTTGGTGCAGTCGAGGTGATGCACTGGTTCTTATTCTGCTACAGAAGGCAAAGCATGGGTTTTCTCCAAGCAAAGTCAATGAGGGTGATGTTCTGGTCCCACATGCAATGCGTTGGTTCTCTTCCCGTATCAGAGGATGCGCTGGTTCCAATGGTGATGCACTGGTCCAACTCCACGGAGCAACAAGGATGCCACGGTTCCGATCCATGCTGTTTCTGATGAGGATGGATTGGTTGACAGAAGAAGCACCTTAGCTCTCACTTCCCAGCGTCAGGACTGGGGTGGCACCACTTGGCAGGGCAGACTCACAGATGGGAGTCCAGGTGCAGATGCAAGTGAGATGAAAGTCTTTTATGTCCCTGTGACTTCAAATCAGGAGGCAAGCCAGCAAGCTCTTGGAGTCACTCTGGGTTCAAGTGAGGCAGGTCCAGTCCTTCTGACCCAGGCAGGGGAACAACAGGAAGCAGGGCAGGAAAGCAGGAGTCCATCAAAGCATCAGCCCAGCAGTGAGGCAGTCCTTCAGCAACACAGCAGTCCTTCTTTGTGGTAAGGTCTTTACAGGACCAGAAGTTCACTGAAGAGGTGGTGACAAAGACCCAGTACTTATGCCCAATTGTGCTTTTGAAGTGGGGAGACTTCAAAGAAAAGTCTTTAAAGTGCACAGAGATCCTCCCTTTCTGCCCTGGCTCCAGGCTCTCTACAGGGAGGATTGCAGCCCTTTGTGTATTGACAGGACACAACATATTCAGGTGTAAGTGCGAGGCTGTGCCCAGCTACTCCCTCCCATCTCCCAGGAAGGCCCATCAAGCTATACCTAAGCTCCCTTTGTGTGTGGCTGTCTAGAAGGAATACACAAAGCCAAGCGATCACCCAACCAAGACTGAATAGAGACAGGCAGCAGGCACCAAATGGCTCAAGTAAGAAAATGGCAACTCTCTAAAAGTATTGTATGCAAAAAATAAACCTGGCTGCGATAGTTAACACATGAATTAATTTTCAAATTTAAGGCCAGTGAATCAATTGGCTGGACCCTTCTATTTATTAGCAATTTTTCGCAATCATTGTACAAACTAACCTAACTTCTTACATGTAAAAACAAGGCCACTGAATGTTTTCTTTGGATATGTGACCTTATTAAAACAGAACATTAGTGAATCATTTCAGTGCTCAAGATACAATTCATAAATATAAAAAATTTGACAAAATAAACAATCAATGAATAAATCAACATTACACGTGAAAAATCAAATTCCATTGAATGTACATGACATGAGAGGATAATCAAACAACCAGTCCCCCAACTGAAACCAGAGGCTACAATCACTATTATTCTATAAAGCGTGAACCTCTTGCCAAATAATAACTCAAAGGGGTTGCTAATGGGTTTCAATTTATTTGGATGACTGTTTTATGCAAATGCCAACTGAATCTTTCCTATTCATGCAAAAAATAGTCCCCAAAGGTTTTTTTGCCAACGCGTTTTGAACCTCCTGCAATTAACAAGGTTCACCTCAGGGCATTGACTGGTCGTGTTCTTATAAGTCGCATAGCTTACTAATCATGCTAGTGTGCAGCTACCGGTTGTGTGGGTCTGTTCTATTATCTGTTCTCTTATTTATTTTCTTAAAGTTGCATTTTCAGTACTGCAATTTAAAATCCAACTTTACTATAGGTTGTTATGTTAAATTGTGAGTCTAGAGACACCGAACATGAAAAGTCCCTCTTTTCTTAATTAGGAGTTACTCTTAAAAGATGTAATAAGATAATCCTGATGTTATCCTATGGGATAGATGGGCCTTGCAGTGGTGAAAAATGAATTTTGGAGTTTCTCACTACCAGGGCATGTAAAACTGAAAATGTAATGTCCTGCCTTTTAGACACATTCCACCCTGCCTAGGGTCTATCTTAGGGGTGACTTATTTGTGCAAGAGGTCTATCTTGCCAGGTCAAAACGGCAGTGTGAACTGCACAGACCAGACAGGCTCTCCAATGGCAGGCCGGAGCCATGGTTAGATGGTTACTTAAGTGGGTGGCACAATGAGTGCTGCAAACCCACTAGTAGCATTTAATTTACAGGCCCTGGGCACATGGAGTGCCCTTTATTAGGGACTTGTAAGTAAATTAAAATTGTCAATTGGGGATGAGTCAGTGTGAACATGCTTAGGGGAGCGAGCACAAGCACTTTAGCATTGGTTAACAGTGGTAAAGTGCACAAAGTCGTAAAGCCAGCAAAAAAGAGATCAGGAAAAGGCTGGCAGGCAAAACGTTGGTGGGAAGACCACCCTAAGGCTGTTAGGTCGAACAGGAATCTCATTCATTCCCAGAATATGCCAGTCTGTTATACTACTCCTCTCTTTCTGGGAATATAGCCTCATACCAGAAATGTTACCTTTCTTTTTGGAGACTGCTTGAAATAGTAGTACGTTGTATAATCTGATAGCCCCAATTGTCCCTTCATCATCAGGCAATGCGCCTCTTTCACTTTTATGCTAGACGTCTTGCTTGTTTCCCTGCGTTTAGAAAATCCACAATTGCTTGCTGAAGGGTCATACGGATGCTCAGGTTAAATTGCATAGGGACAGCTAGAAAGACAAATAGCACCCTAAACTAAATGGTCATTTTTATTGAGTTTATCCGGCTTTGGGATGATACGGAGCCGTCATGTTAACCTTACAATCCTCTGCACTTCTCTCAAAAGTTGCAGGAAGTTGGCATGGTGAATCTCTTTCAATTTAGTGTCTAGTTGGATCCCCAAATATTTCATAATTTTGCTAGATTGTTCAAAGGCGAGGTATCCTCTAGGCATTGTTTATTGGCTTATGTTAAATTAATGCGAAGTGTATTTTATTTGAACATGTGCTGTTTGAACTCCGAAACTGTGCCGAAAGCAAGTAGCACATATACCAAGAGGTCCAGTGAGTCTGAAAGATTCTTAAGCGATGCCAAGATGGCATCATCATTTAAATGTATCCCTTTTCTAGTACAGAGAGCATATTTCTCAAGGTGTACATACTAGTCAGTTAGAATTATTTTTCATAAAACGTTTTTACTAAACAAACATTTGTTTCAATTCTACCATTTGTTTGATTCTAGTCAATATTTAAACTTTAGCAATTCTCAGGCACACATAATACAATGTCAGTTGTGTCTCTTGTAATGATCCTAATAAAATTAGCTTGCCCTAGATATAGTATTATTATGCAAAGGATTAATACTTTTTTAAACAGATGCCGCCAACAAGTGTTATGCCCCTCTCAAGGAATTTGTTTGAAAGAATTTTTATTGAATTTGAAATAGACCTCAACTGCTCCTCTCATTGTGGGTAAGCCTGGGGTTGTCTCAAAACTTTCATTTGTTCTTTATATAGGGATCCAGAAAAATCTAAGTTTCAAGATGTTTTCCCAAAAGGAATTTGGGGTTTTCAAATATAGTCTGAGGGTATGTTGTCTATCTTTCGGAATCTTTTCACTGTTTTTAATGAAGGTCGGTCACTGGGGAGGAGGGGGGTAATGCCATGTGTTCTGTTTTATCCCTGTGGTCCATTTGGAGTGTTGCCCATGAGACATAATGAATGGAGCGCAACATGTGTTGGCTGTACCCATTTTAAGCAAATTATCTTAGGATAATTACAAGAGACACAAACAACTGATACTGCATTATGTGTACCTGATAATTATAGGATATACTGGACAATTGTAAAGAGTATTATCATTGCCTAGAATCAATAAATGGTTGTTTGATAGAAAATATATTTATGAGAAATCACTGTAACTGCCTTTATATGTCAATATACATCTGGGAAATATACACTCTACACTACCACATTTTGAACACAGAGAGAAGCTGTTGGCCCTAACTTTAACACGTGTAAAATCTTGAAGAGTTGCGAAATCATCTTGCAATCCCTGGAGGAGGTTCTCTAGAAATTGCCCTATTATGGGTAAAATGTCCAACTATCAAAGGGATCAAATGGTGGGGTCCCAAAAGGTTCATCTTGACCATTGAGATTTGGTGACCACCAATACTGGGAGTATGAGGTTTCATCAGCAGGCCTTCAACTGACTAGTCTTGCTTGTTTATCACCATGTAAATGTTGCTGCAGACCCACTTACATGGCTGCATACACAGAATACATCCTAAAATGTGTGGTGACATCACAGGTGAGGGGCAGTTAGGAAAAACAATCCCAACCACTGCATGCTCTAAGTGCAACTAGAACAGGTCACCTCAGAGGTCCAGTCTTGGTGGGTTTCCCTACCATTGATATTGCTATTTCTGTCTGGGGGCAAGCCTATAAGGTGTAATGCAAGAAGCCCATTCTGATGAGGTGTGTGCAGATGGCTCTTCCCACAGCAGGTCCCAACCAATTGCTGCATTGTCAATTCATCAGGAGGCCCCATATAAAAAGGGGTTGGGGCCAGGACAATCATAGCTGTACCAAATCAAACACAGACACTGCACACTGGCAAAATGCTTTCATAATAGAAAGCAATGATGAAAATCGCAGACACTTAGGGCCAGATGTAGGTAATCCCAGATTACCGATTCTTAAATACCGAATCATACCAATTCGGTATTTAAGAACAGGCAAATGGGATGTAGGTAATTTTTCCTAAAAAATTACTGAATCGGTAAGTTTCGGTAATTACCGAATCGTACCGATTCGGTAATTGCCATTCATTCCTATGGGCCTGAAGGCCCATAGGAATGAATGTCAATTACCGAATCGGCAAATACCGATTTGGTAATTAAAGGAAACATTGAAGGATGGCACGGTGTCACTTTGACACTCTGTTGCACCCCTCAATTGTGTATGGGTGCACATGTTGCAGACATAAGGGCATGTATGTCAGCAACATGGCACTGTTGGAAAAGCAAAAAAAAATGCCTTTTCAAAGGTTTTCATTATTTACCATCAACTTCTAGTTGGTGGTAAATAACGAATCCTTAACTGAGGAATGCACTAACTTGAGTGCTTCCTACATCCTGGATTCAGTAATTTACCAAATCGGTATGTTAAGAATTCGGTATTTTACCGAATCCTTAAATTACCGATTCAGTAAAATACCGAATCCTTACAAAATGCCACCTACATCTCAAAAACCCAATACCGGTCGGTAACGTCCAAAATTCGGTAATTTCGGCCGTTACCGACCGGTATTGGGTGACCTGCATCTGGCCCTATATGCCTGATTAAGATCTCGGTGGAAAGGTCACTCTGTCACAACGGTGATAGATATCCTGTATAGCAAAATATGAAGCCCATTAAATTCTAATGGATTTATATTTCGATGGACAGGATATCTGTCATCATTGTGATGTAGTAATGCGTCTCAAGAGATCTAAATCCGGCCCTCTGCTTGAAAACAACAAGATGTTATTGTAAATGGGGTAACATTAAAAGAAAAAAACGGTTTATGACAGGGCCAGCTCCCTTGTGCCCTCCTTTGAATAACATTGTCTTCTCTCCTTCTACGACCCCACACAACTCATAGGAGCTTGTGGGTTCAGTCAATGCACCTGTACAGCAGAGGGCGGGAGACCGCTCATGGATGACACTTTCCAGTCTGGCAAAGGATAGTCGCCCCACAGGGGCCACTGCGACCTGGATCTTATCGAGAGGGGGACTATTGACTTCACAGTAACTTCACAGAGACAGCTATTGAAAGCCTGTATTACTGCACATCTTGAGAAGCACATGAGGCTGGGATATGGAGGCTATAGGTAACGTGAGTGTGTGAACTACTAGGTATTTATTCTACTAAAGGGTAGTCCAAGTGACTTATCAGAGGCTGAGGAGGCATTCAATTGGCATGTCAGCACTGGCATGTCCACCACATTAGGTATTGACTTTGAGTTTGATGTTCCAGAAATGCACACCATCACTTGTCTCTGTAAAGTACATGCCTCAGAAACCAAAAATAAGCTAATCATCACAAAGGAGCATTGGACAAGGGTGAAATTCATACCAAGCATAGGAGGCAGAATCAGTCGGGCAGTTTGAACATTTGAGAAATAACAGCTTTGAATGGTGTCGTTGGTAAAAGACCGATGATATTAGACGTTGACTTTGATTTCCGTCTTGGTCGTTGGCATAGGAATAATTAACAACAGCCCCAGGTGATTTACTTTACAAGATCAGTAGCATCAGGTAGGAGGCAGCCCCTGTCGGGGCCACCAGGGACTTGAATGCACATCAGACCTAAATCTTTCATGTGTTTATTGGTAACATCGGATTAATTAATCAGTAGAAATGCTACTAATGACTTCGAAGATCTGCCGGAGGTGGGCAAAAAAAAACCTGCTCAGTGCCCTCAATTTCTGGCAGTGCAGATGAAAGATCCATGAGCAAAGGCATGTTTCATAACTACTCAAGATGGTCCCATGGGCGAATGTTTCTATTTGAAGACCTCCTATTTCACACAGCATTACAGAGTATTTCACCTAGTAAATATGCATCGGAAGGTACTTGGTAGTGAGGGCACCGACTCCTTAACAGGAGAGTTCCTGAAATAAACGAGTATTTAGGGAAATGAGAATGGTATCTAATTGAAAAGTCCCAACATTCAATGACTTGCCATTTGCCACAAAGAGAATTAGTGAATTGCTTAAAACCAATGTACAATTGTGAAATGTTGTTTTTTGGGAAATCGCTTTCACTTTTGATTTTCTTTTGGAACCAGAAATATTCATGGTTGATATAGGCATGTTACTCATTATGATTTCAAGTACATTTTATGGAACATCTTCCCAGCTGCCATTTGGGGGAATTAAACTGGTCTTATCCAGAACTCAGTGTTCCAGACGAAATAAGGATTACCACAAAACCTTGATCCAAAATCTGCTTCTGTAGTCACTTTTTGCCCATCATATTGCTTTCTACCACTCTAGGGACTAAGATGTACTAAATTTAGGGATTGCAATTTACTAATTGCGCTTCTTACCAAATCGCAAATTAGGAAATCGCAATTCCTAACATAACAAATAAGTGCTTAGTGCCCCATTAGGAAGAGCAGCCATCACAGGGATGGTGGCCTGCTGAGGTCAGGAGACTGCCATGTCCCTGAATGCTTTTTAATAACGCAAACTGTTTTTTTTTTAATGCAGCACATTTTCCCTAAAGGAAAGCGGGGTGCATTTAAAAAGAAAAAAATATATTTTTTAAGTTTCATTTTTTTAAGAGTATGCAGTGATCAGTGGGACTACTGCCTGCTCCTAAAAATAGTTTTTTTTACATTCTCATAGGGGAAGGGGTCCCTAAAGGACCCTTTCCCATTTCCAAATGGGCTACCACCTCCTTCGAGGTGTCAGCAAAATATTAATGTTTTGCAACCAGAATTCGGTTGCAAAACAATAATACATACCTCGATTTAGTATTTGGAAGGGACACCCTAGAAACACCACTTCTAAATACCGAATCACTAACTAGCACAGATTGCGATTCAGTAACATGTTACCATTTTGAAATTTGTGCTTATGTACATTTAAAAAGCATTTTTGCGCTCGCAAATGGCCCCTATTCTGCAAATCAAACCTTTTACGACCCCAACAATGCTTTCTACATATGGCCCTTTGTCCCAATGTTCTTGTCATGCTCTCTGTCACATAATATTTTTATTCTAAGATGTGGAAATACTGAACCACTAGTGGACTGATTCATCAAACAGTAGGAATCTGCACTAAGAGATTTACATCTGAGTACATATTTACGCCTTTATGGAAAAAACAAAAAAGTCCAGGAATCTGCATGGATATTTAAACCAGATGCAGGTTTTTATGCCGATTTCTGGAAGGTCATTTCTATTTTCCAATCAGATTGACTTTGTAGCTGCGAGAATTTCCCTATAATGGAGATCTGGGTATGAGAGAAATTGAAGCTCCACTGGCCTTAAATATAACTTTCCTTACTTACAGCTGGCAGGAATTAAAGGATTCCTGGCAAACGTAAGCCCATTTAAGAGTGCTGAGATTTCCACTAGGAGTGTTGAGTATTCTGCAACCTTAAATCCCAACCAAGGAGCGGTAATATGGGTGTGATTAGGACTTCCAAGGTGTGGTTAGTCTTGGAAGTTTGTGAGCACTCACAAACAATTGTGTTTGTGGGCTTTGACAAACTCCCGTCATGCCTGGAAACGTTTCGATTTGTAATCCAGCCAGTGGCGGCTGGTCCATGGGGGCGTTTGGGCGCCGCCCCCCCTGTTTTCTCGCCGTGCGAGAAGGCAAACAAAGGTAGTTATTACCAATGATAATAACTACCATTTGTTTCTGCCTTGCCTTCTCGCACGGCGAAAACGCGGAAGTTTCTGTGTGGGCGGTGTTACTCGAGGGCAGGGGGGAGCGGCTTGCCCACTGTTGGTAATACTGTCTGTTTGGGCTGCCTGAGAGGCTACCCAAACAGACAGTATTTACACAGTAGGCAAGCCGCTCCCCCCTGCCCCTCGCGTAACCCCTCCCACTCCCCCACTGGGGGTCATGTAAAATGCTTCAATGTATTCCGTGCGAATTAGCGCTATTTAACTCTGCAGAAACAGACATTTCTCATAGTTTTTTAATGTGCGCATTGGAATTTGTCTTGTGTGTTCCTTCATAAACTTATTGTGCCCGTGATTGTGAAACCAATTGTTCTGCGGGATAAGGAAGGGTTATGTATTGGCTGAAGTAACCACTCGTTTAAACTCATTGCACAGCACTCTGACCTCCAGAGAGCTGGCTTAGTACTATTATTGTGAAAAATGTGATTTACACACGAGAGAGAGTGGCCACTGCAAGCTGTTTCATAGTTTTTCACTGTGGAATTGAGCTGCCGTGTCATTCCATCTGACTCGTCATGAGCCCTGGCCTCAGCCCTGTCTGCTGTCTTTATGACCTGACAAATGGCTTGCATGCAGCCTACATAATAAACTCACTGGTTTTCTGACCTCAGGCGCAGACAAATGTAAGCAGTAAAATTCAAGCCATTTGCCAGGACATAAACTAACAACAAAAACACAGGGCCCGCCTGGTGACAAATTTGCTTGAAAATTAGCCATTGCCCTCTCTTTTTTCCCCAAAGTTTCCCGGGGGAGACCCCCCCCCTTTCCTGGGCTCACTCGCTATAGGGTGCTCATCCCAAAAGTTTCCGCCCTACCACTTTAAAATGTCACCAGCCGCCACTGAATCCAGCCAAGTTCGGGAGTAACTACCATTTTCGAAGTGGAAAGAGCAATGAAACACTCCCGGATGAGGAGGGGCGGCAGGGGTCACTAAAGAGACAAAGCAGGGTGCTGTTGTTGTAATCTGATAGAACAGGAACATAACCTGTATGCTGGGTTTAGATACCGCACACCTTAAACAGTATTCTTTCTCACATACTTGGATGTGCCTGATTGATACATTACCCACCTTGTGGATTTGTCAACCAATGTTAATTCATAATGATTCTGTGAAGCACTTCAGAATGCACAAAAGCCACTGCAGTTGTTATTTGAATCACTATAACTGCAGTTGTTATTTGAATCACTATAATCACTATAAACTAATATGTGTCACAAAGGAGGGAATTGAATTTTGGTTGCTGGGCATCTGATGCTTGGCCACTAAGAGGGACAACTCAAGTGAACTGTGCATCAGCCGCAGTCCGTGCAGGTAACAGCGGTAGGGCGGTGGGTCCTTGTAAGGGTGGATTCCGAGGCACGATGCAGAGGGAAAATTAAATAAACAATTAGCTTTCCCTCTGCAGCCTCCCTCGGAATCTCCCATTACAGGGTGCCACCGCCCCACTACTGTTATCTGCACGGACCGCCACTGCAATGTGCATATATATTTCATCTCTAAACTTATTCACATCCCATTTTTATTTAAAAGTACAATCAGAGTTACAAAAGAAAGATTGTCTTACTCAGCAGAAAAACGTAAAGATGTACTCTGAAAACAAGGCAATCATGAGTCTTTCAGCCCCTGAAACAATGGGCAATGCATGCAACAATGGACTAGGAAGCTGTCACAGGAATGGTCCATGCTGTACACGCAGTCAGTGGTGTGCATATCATAGACTATGCTTAACCAAAATGATTTTGGCAAATACAAAAATACTGTTATGTAAAGCACACATGAAGTACACCTCTCAAAAAGTAGCATAATTGGATGTTGTAATGCAAATTGCAGAAATATGGTGTAAAGTACCCGTGCACAGCAACACCACAAGGCACATCGGTGACTAAATATGCACTTTCATGAACAGCAAGCTTAAATTTGTAGACGCTGTGTAGGAAATTTAGAAAAAGAAAGGTGTTTCAAGGAAAAGTGAAGAGTTTGTTGGATGCATGGATTGAAGGTAGTGAGTGCATCTATTCAATAGTCATTTCAATAAGTCACTAAGGGCCAGATGCAAGAGCCATTTTTTCGGTTACAAATATTCAAATTCTAAGTTTGCAACTGCAAAAATGGTTTGTGTAATATATGACTTTAAATGAAGGAGTAAGTAAACTTTCACCAACTCCTAAAATGGTTTACGATTTCATACCTTTTTACCGTTTGGAAAGGGGGGGTCCCTTCTGAATATCGAATCGGTATGTAACCTATCAATGATTTGCGACCGTATTTCTGACTGCAAACCATTGAAAAGTTACTGACCCCCAAGTTTTGTTGGTAACTCATTCACTTAGTTATTCTTCCCCTTGTGAATGTTGAAAAAAGTTTCACATGAGCAGGTAGTGGTCAAAGAGACCACTGGCAACTCTCAAAGTAACTTAAAAAAAAGACAGCCCTGTGTCCTTCAAGAAAAACGTCTGATTTAAAAAATTGTTTTCTATCGAAAGATAATCACAGATATTCATTGACCTTGAGATGAATGTGAGCCCTCTGAAGGGTTGGGTCCCCTGGAGAGTTGGGAGCTCCCTCCATTGCAGGGCCACATATAAAAGTGCTTATATATTTGTACTACTTGCTAGATTTAAGATATAAACCTGTTTTCTATATTGAATATACTGTGTTACATTCAGTTGTGGAGTTGTCTAAGAAGGAAGAGTGGAGCATTCTGTAAAATAAGTTCAGGTCCTGTGTTTCTACATTTTCTTTCCCTCCTTGCCTTTTTACGCAGGGTCTTATACGTAGCACTTGTTACTTTAATAAGTGCATGCATTCAAGACGCAGGGAAGGCTCGGAGTTGGTAGGGGAATCCATCATACAATTTCGTACAAGCCACTGAAAATTCACATCAGTATTTGAAAATGGAAAAGCAGA
This sequence comes from Lissotriton vulgaris, assembly GCF_964263255.1. Classification (NCBI taxonomy): domain Eukaryota; kingdom Metazoa; phylum Chordata; class Amphibia; order Caudata; family Salamandridae; genus Lissotriton; species Lissotriton vulgaris. The sequence goes on from NC_141693.1 coordinate 395,500,245, forward strand.
AATTGCCATTTTATTAGATAGACTGACCCATTCTCAGAGTTTGACCACAGCACTATCAAGACCTTTCGAGAACCTTTCAATTGGTCAATCCACACCACTTGTTAGTTCTCAAGATAATAGTGTAGGGTGATCCACTGTTTTCCCCAGATATTAAATCTTTGTACGTTTAACCATGATTTAGCCTCTTCTGAGAAATGCACCTTCAATCCTTGCACTTCATGAACAGATCCTCAAATTTTTGTACTAACGCAGAACTTTATTCTAGCATATTTAACAAAATTTGCCTTGACCTGTGACAGATTCTGAATGCTGAAGCAGGGCTCTTGATTCTTACACTTTGATATCATCTTGGATTAATTTAGAGCAGTGTTTTAGAGTCAACAAACAGCACAAGAAGTGCATTAGGTTCTCCTATGTTAAAACAAGGTTCTCTAGATGTACAGTTGAATGTTGCCCATTGTCTTAAGCATCAATGACAGATGAAACAGCAAACTACCACAGAAGCCATGATAAATTTGACACTTCAAATTGAACAACAACTAACTGTGGAATAGAAGTAAAAGAACTACAATTTAGTTAGACCTACAAATGTCTGCTGGCTTCTGACATTGATAAATTCCAACAACAGTTCCTCAAAAGACACTATGTAAATCATCTTATCAAAGAGGAAATTATCTAATGAAGAGAGAGAGAGAGAGAGTAGAAGGCGAAAACCCTTGAGTATGTATTGTAGCCAGCCTAGCTATTTAGAAAAGTCCTATCCACATTTACTGGAAAACACCTGAGCTTGTACCTAAATGGCAGGACTGAGCCGAGATCTATTATTATAGTACCTGCTGAAAACAAAGCTCGTTTTTTCTTGATTCGGTGCAGTCTTTGCCTACAGGTCCACTGTCTTTTGCTGTTTTAGTAGATGGAGAAGCGACCCTCTCCTCTAACAAACAGACAAAGTCAAAGTCAGATATAACTTTCTTTGGGATATAGTAGGCCTGGGCGGTAAATTCCGCTATGCTCGCGGAATTTGCTGAATTTTGGCAATTTCACATTCTGCAGAGAACGTAGAATTGCCAAAAATTCTGCGATCCGCGGCGAAGCAGAATGTTTGCCTTGTTCGTGCTTTAAAAATATGTTTTTGTGTGTGCAGTAGCAACTTACCAGGATCCCTGCATTCGCCGTTGAGCTTTCCTATTTGTTCGCGTGCACCTCGAGATTTTGGTAGCCGACCGCGCAATCCCGCAAGAGTGTGCGATCGCGAACACGTCATTCGGAAGCGTCATCGGACACCGCAAGAGTGTCCGATCACAAACACATCATTTGGACGCGCCATCGGAGATCCAGCGGCAGTTTGGTGAAGCTGGTGATGCAGAACATGCAAAACGGAGAAGAATAATCTCCAGAGAAGCATAAACCCTTTTCGAAAATTATGTTTCGGATGAAAAAAACTTCTCAGATTGACATTTGGCTGTACTTTTCAGTGAAAGAAGGCTTTTTTTGTAAAAAAATGTTTGGGGAGAGGAAAGAAGTGCCCCAGAGTCTCCAAATTCCTGTTCCTGTACAGCAGGCTCTTCCCAGCGCTTTGTCCATATCCTGTTAACTTTTAATCTGGATTTGTAGCTGGAAGGTTCACTGTTTGTGTCTGCTGCATCATATATCATTGGATTTGAGGACTTTGGGATTTGAGATTTTACAAGTAAGTTGGTGTTGTTTGTTTGATTGGGACATTGCAAGTCCTGCAACTACAGAATTGTTGTACTTTTCATCATTTTTTAAACAATTTATTGTGGGTAGCCAGTAGACCCAGAGCTAGTCATGGGTGCATGATGAAACAACTGTTCCTTTGGTGTGTGCTGAATTTTTTTAAACATCATTTAGGGCATGGATGACAATGGATTGAATTGTAAAATGTGTTTCTTTTGGGGGCATTTCACTTTTTTGGTGTTTGTTAAATTCCTTTTTTGTGTGTGTATGGTGTGTTTGGAGTGAAATTTGCACACCCTGTTTAGCCCATTGGAGTTTCATTTTTGCATTTTATTGCATTAAAAGCTGTGTTGTTTAGCATGTCTCCTTTGCCTGGCTATTATATGCCTGTTTCAGTTCATTGTTTTCCAGGCCCCCTGCTTGTTGCTTGCTGTGACTGTGAGTGTCCATGTGGCTGGTGGCCATTTCTGGTGGTAGTTATAAGTGTGCTGCTACCGCCATATAGGCCTGCATGTGTTTCCTTTGTTCTTTTTTGGCCTAGGCTTCTTGTTGTGGGCATGGCCATGTGGCTGGCGGCCATTTTGAAGCCAGGCAGTGTGCTTTTGCCATAGGCCTGCATTGTCTGTTTTCCCTTCAGTTTCTTGTTGTTGTGGGCCTGGCCATGTGGCTGGTGGCCATTTTGAAGCCAAAGCAGAATGGTTTTGCTATAGGCCTGCAAGCTTGTGGCCTAGCTGACCAATAGGCCTTAAATCCAGTAGGCTAAAGGGTAGTAATGGGTGTTTGAAACAACTGTTTCTGAGTGTTCTGTTGAATTTAAACATCATTTAGGGCATGGATGGCATTGGATTGAATTGCAAAATTTGCTTTTTTGGGGGTATTTCACTTCTTTTGTTGTGTGTTAAATAAATTCCTTTGTTGTGTGTGTGGTGTGTGTTTATATGAAGCCAGGCAGTGTGCTTTTGCCATAGGCCTGCATTGTATGTCTTCCCTTTAGTTTCTTGTTGTTGTGGGCCTGGCCTTATGGCTGTTGGCCATTTTGAAGCCAGCCAGTGTGCTTTTGTCATAGGTCTGCAAGCTTGCTGCTTAGTCTGCCAATAGGCCTTTCATCCAGTAGGCTCAGAGGTAGTCATGGGTGCATGAAACAACTGTTTTTGTGTTCTGTTGAATTTAAACATCATTTAGGGCATGGATGGCATTGGATTGAATTGCAAAATGTGTTTTGGGGGCATTTCACTTTTTTGGTGTGTGTTAAATAAATGCCTTTGTGTTGTGTGTGTGTGGTGTGTTTGTTGTGTAACTTGCACACCTTGTTTAGTCCTGTGGATTTACGTTTTTGCATTTGTGTTGTTTTGCATGCCTCCTTTGCCCAGCCATTATAGGCCTGTTTCAGTTTATCGTTTTCCAGGCCTCCTGGTTGTTGATTGTGACTGTGAGTGTCCATGTGGCTGGTGGCCATTTCTGGTGGTAGTTTAGTAGTGTGTAGTGTGCTGCTTCTGCAATATATACCTGCATGTCTTTCCTATGTTCCTCTGGCCTTAATGCTTTCACCCCCTTTGCCAGTGCCAGCTCCTTGAATGACGCGATGAGCAAATGAGTGCCAAAAAGGTTCCACTTCTATTACATTTGTATTTTTGTTTTTCTTCTTTCCTATTCTTCCTGAGTATACACAGTATACCATGAAAGCCCTTGTTGTCAAAGTCTCACGAATGGCTACACTGTTATTTTTTTTATAACTTAAACTGAGTTAATAAAAAGAAGATAACACTAACAAGTGTGACCACCAAAGACTGAGCTATATATTAAATTTGTTTGTTTGTACTAGTAGTAATTGAACCACAATAACAAATACAACATTTCACTGATGCTCTTCTCCTGGCTTCTTTGCTTTTAGGTGCACAACGGCCGCAACAACAGCGCAACAACAGCCGCAACAAAAGCCCACAACTGTAGTTGTTCCTCCTGAAGTAGGGGCAGTTCAGGAAATTGAACTTCCTGCAGACGAAGTGGAGCAAGCCACTCTTTCAGAATATCCATTGTCTTCCAGATCCCCAACAAGGAAAAGTATGGTTAGTCCATCAACTTCTTCTTCAAGTCCCGCTTCTGATGATCTAGATGCCACTTGGAACCACCAGCTCAGTCTGTGAGTGATGCATGCCACAAGACAAAGTTAGTAAAAAGGAAGGTTCCAGAAAGCCTTAGAGTTATGGAGGTAGATGTAGAAGAGGGAGATGATGATGATGAGCCAGTCATCATGAACATCACTCCCGGCCCAGAGGAGATTGAGACCAACATTATTACCCTATCCAAAATCGCAGCAAGGGATGTAGAGTGGATACCATCAAGACAGGTAGCACCACCACCAGCTTCCATATTTGCATTTGCTTAGGCCCGGCAGGGACCTACATCTACATCCAGCTCAACCACCACCTCAATAGGTAGTGGTACTGTAAGTGCACAGAGTCAACTTCCACACCCACCCTCCAGTTCATCTGGCATTGAAAGTGGCACCTCCAGCAGTGCCAGAAAGTTCACCTCCCCAGTTTGGGACTTCTTTTCGGTTAGCAGTAAGGAGGAAAACATTGCTATATGCTTAATTTGTCGACACGCTGTTGGGCAGGGTAAGCTTGTTACAAACTATGGTACCGGAGGCCAAAGAAGTCATCTAAAAAAACACCACATAATTCAGTGGTAGACTCACCTACATCGCGTACAAGAAAAAGGTAAAACTGCACCCATTGTTGTTGGTGGGGATGAAGAAGTAGAAGAAGATATGATCAATGTGGAAGGTGAACAAGAGGGAGACATTTCGAGCCCTGTCCCCAGCAGTGTAGTGGTACCGCCCACATCCTCAGCAACATCTCAGTGGCACCGTAGTAAGAAGAGACAGAGTCAGATTAAGACACCAAGGCAACTGAGTACTGCAATGAAAAAAAGTGTGTAGTTGAGCCTAACTGGGTTCAAGAAGACAGCTGCACCACAAAGGAAAATAATCCAGCCTACCATTGACAGCATGCTTAGGTCAGAGGGGCAGTACGAAAGCAACCACCAAATGCACGTTTGTACAATGCAAAGCTGGCTAAAATGTTAGCACTAGAACTTCTCCTTTTTTCCTTTGTGGAAGGGGTGGGTTTCCTTGAATTTGTGTCAGCCATCTGCCCTAAATGGAAGGTCCCAGCTGTTCCTATTTTACCAGAGTTGCTGTTCCAGCACTACATAACAATGTGCTGCAATTGGTTGGACAAGCTATGCTGTTCACAATATCCACCTGACAACAGACATGTGGACCAGTTGCCAAGCCACTGATTGCATATGCATCACTGCACACTGGGTCTCTTTTGTGGGGGTTAGAGAAAAGATATCTGAAGCAGGTGCTGTTGAGACAGCTGAGATTTTTCATGCTACTCGAAAACATGCTTGTTCGCCATGGAGAAATCTCATGGGGAAATCTCATACTGCTGCAAATATTTTGGAAGAGTTTAACAGCAAGGTCTTTCAATGGCTGCACCCAAGTGGGCTTAACATTGATTTTGTTGCCACAGATAATGGCAGTAATGTACTTAAGGCCATGGAGGATGGTGCCTATTTCAGGGTTCCGTGTTTGGCGCACTGCGCTAACATTATTGTTCAAGACTTTCTGAAAAAAGAAGCCATAGTCAGCAACTTACTTACCACCTGCCGAAGAATATGCACACATTTCAGCCATTCTTTTAAGCCCGGAAGCAGCTGAGGATCATTCAACATGACCATAGAATGCCAGTCAAAGCACTCATCCAGGAGATAGCAGCACATTGGAACTCAACTTATTACATGCTTGACCGTTACAAAATGCGATGCAGGGTGCGCTACGAAATTTGTTTTATAAATTTAGTTGTTTACTTACCTGAATTCATCCATATTCCGGTGTTTATCACCCCCCACCCTGCCCCTCCCCCGCCCCACCTGTCTGCCCCACCGGAGCTGGTATCTATCCTCCCACTTCCTCGACCTCTAACACTTGTGGGAGTTTCAGGCATTCAACCACCCATGCATCTAATTCCTATCAGCCACCTATGCATGCATCCCACGTATCCTTCTCTGCCAATCATACATATAACATCTCGCCCGTCCTTCCTCCTTCCACCCTTCTTTCCCTTTTCGTTCAACCCACCATCAAGTTCAACTGATCTGACTTTTAGTCTTCTCCATAAAATGTTCACAGCTGAGTTGAAGTCAGATAGAAGAGGCCATTGGTTACTCAACACTTCGGCCGCTAATGCTATTGCTAATGCTAAGTAAAGGGTGTCTTCTTCAACCATTCACAGCAACTTCTTACTTACGAAGTCTCAACAGTACAGTGTACACCCTTGCAGCGAGTGCAATGTCAATAAGTAAGGAATATAACTTACCACTGCCCACCACAGCTGCTGGCTCCTCCTGCAACTGCCTCATCTTTCAGTGGCCACGTCACCATCGCTGCTGGCCCTAGCACTGGTGGTCAGTAGTACGCCTTGAAAAAACATTACACATTTTTTAGATGCCATATACACCTCCCCTATTTACTCTTTTTCACTAACAAGATTGAAAAAAAAGTTAAAACATACATCACTAGTACAAATCGGGTACTAGAGTAGAGTAGACACTAGTAGTGTTAGATGGTCCTTAGGGTCATTCTATACTTTGATAAGTTAGCCTGAACCATGCAACCATTTTAGCTTTGCGTCTTTTATGTTGGTGCACGTTACCTCGCACCTTGTTGTGTAAGACAACTTTGAGCCCACATGAGCTCATACTGCTACTGTCTGAGTGCTGTGTAGAAGGTCAAAAAACAAGCCACTTTATGGAGTTCTGGTGTAAGTCCGTATTGCTTAGTTATAAAAATGCTACACTTTTTGGCACGACTGAGAAATGCTTGCAATATACTAACGCGCACCAATTTTCTCATAACAGATTGAAGATTCCCTTCTACGAACCAGAGCTTTGCAGAGCTTATGATGTAACCAGTACTTCTAGGTTGTTCTAGGGTGAGGGGTCCCCCTGAATTCGCTCAGAGAGCCTCATTTCTAATTGTATATATACTATATTCCGACCAAGGAGAGGGTGGTTCTTCCACCACTGTTCAGTTATCATGATTTCCCCTTTTGTCTTCTATGGACATGTAGTAGTAACTATGTTTATTGTTTTAATCTTATGCATTTTGCTGTTGGTGCTAGCTCATATACTGCATTATAGAACAACATACAGAGCTTGTTGAAAATAAACATTTTGAATTTACACAGACTCTTTGGTATTTGGTATGAACTTACACGAGTGAGTGAGAGAAAGGGTGTGCATTGCTTCAGCGACTCTGAGAAGTCCGGAGTGTTATGTTCTGGGTTGTCTAATCATTGGGTATCTTGGGGGGGATTCAGGGAGCTAATGAGATACTATAGCTAGTCAGTCAGGGGATTGTGGTGGGTTCTGATGTGTAAGGAAGGTCCAACCTCCCATCACCAGCGTCCTATTTTCTAGTGCAAAGTTCTGTATAGTCAGAATCCCTACAACAGTATTGTATGTACTAGGGGGTGTGGGTTGGCACCGATGGAGTGAGCAGCTCAAATAACAAGCTCCCTGTCAGCCAGCCGTCATCGAAGGCCATCCTGAACCCCTTTCTAGGGCACAGTGCCCCACAACAATCCCCTGCAACCGAGGACACAGCTGGAGTGTTCTGATGGCACCATAATCCCTCCATGCAGCCGAAAACCAACAGAAATTGTCTGTGATCAGCACGTCCGAGTGCCAATCCTTGATGGCGGTGCCCAGGGGGATCTGAGACAGACGGTACAAATGCCAACCGTCTGCAACAAGGAACACGATCCCTGCAGCGGGGTGCCTTCCCTTCTACTCTCTGCGGGGAGCGGCGCAGTGAGCAGGACAGACCCATAATGCTGGCATATCTGGGGAGCTGAGTTCGCCGACCGCATTGCAGCCCAGCAGTAAGATGGTGGCGTGAATCTCGAGCTGCTATAGATGCGCCCTGCACTACCTGACTGGCGCGATCTCCCTGGAGGCCTGGGGTGCCCCCTCCTTCCCACCTCCAATTCCAGACAGCCTCCAGCAATGGAGCGCTCTATAGTATTACAGCCCACCCTTCCTCCCCTGCAGGGAGCAGTACAACAAGTTAAGGGTGCCCGGACAGATCTTTCTAGCTAGTGCAACTGAGCCTACTGTCTGCATTGAAGCCCAGCGGCAGGGTGGCGGTGTGAATATTATGTGCAAATAAATGTGCCCTGAGCTGCCCAGCTGCTCTGCTGGTGTGAGCCCGCCGGAGGCCTGAGGTGCTCTCTCCTTCTCGCCCCTGACACAGGACGGAGCGCCAGGCAGGGAGGCTCCCTGTGCTGGAATACGGCCCTGTGAAGAACGTGGCTGGCGGGTGAGCAAAGGCACTTACTGGGGCCCCGTTTGGAGTAGTTTTCCTGGAGGATGGAGACAGCGTGAGGCAGCATGTGGAGTGTCTGGAGTGGTGGAGTGGTGGGCACAAGCAGGAGCAAAGCAAAGTGAGACAGCGGGAGCTGCAGACCACACTGCCTTCCCCCCGGTAAGTCTTCAGGGCGAGGGGCCGGGGAAAAGTAGACCTGGGAAGAGGACATTGCCTACTGCCCAGTATCACGGGCCCAGCCTCTGCCTGAGACGATGATTGCCACAAATGAGGGACAGGATGGGCCTGGAGCAGTGATCGAAGACTGGACCTGTGACTTTGGGTACATCCCACAACGTTTGGCACCAGCATTGATCTGGAGAAACGAAGACGCCCAAGCCAACGCTTGCTGGAAGGAATAGGCACATAATGGGGTGATTTGTGGCGCCCCATGAGCGTGCACATTTCCAGGAGCACCATAGGACACGACGACACCATGGGGAAACTCCTCAAAAAAAGGAGAAGGAAGACCCCATTATGAATGTACTGGTAGAGGAGAGCGTACAGACCTTGCTGCAGGGAGTGCAACCTGTAGCCCCCACAGAACATGATATCGTACAGGCCATGACCACCTCTAGTGAGCGCCTGGAAAGTAAAATTGACTTGTTGAGCTTAGACATGGGGCTGCTTCGTGAAGACCATAGAAAATTAGCGGACAGGGTCAAGTTGACTGATGGGGAGCTCGCGAAAGGTATGCCGGCGATCAACGCCATGCAACAACGAATATCTCAACTGAAAACGAAAGCGCGCACGGTGGAAGACAGGGCTGAGGATGCCGAAAACAGATCACGCAGAAGTAACCTGCATATTGTGGGCCTAACAGAGAAAATCGAAGGTCGGGATATGATGGCCTACCTTGAGAAATGGCGCCCGAGGGATTGCCAAACTTTTTTGCTATGGAGCGGGCGCACCTGTGATGCCGTCCCTCCCAGGTGCTCCGCCGAGAGTGGTTATCGCGAAACTCCTACACTATAAAGACAGAGACCACATCCTGACCCAGGCACGTCTCAAGGGTGTCACAACTCGATAGTGCGCATCTTCCCAGATTTTTTGCGGGAGGTGCACCTGCGAAGGGGATCCTTCAGGGATGTGAAGCAGAGACTGCGCCAGCTGGACTACAAGTATGTGACGCAGTACCCAGCTATGCTCCGGGTGGTAACAGCGGGAGCACGGAGTAGGCGTCTGACTGGCTGGACCGTTATGACGAAGCTCGCCCACCACAGATCCTGGCGAGCAGAGGGCAGCAAAGGCAAGAACAGACTTTCTGGTGCCATTGCAGGAAGAGGCACAGCTTGAGCAACTGAACGCGATGCAAGTGGTGACCCAGATTAGTGGAGGGATGCAGAGCCCAGATCTCCCCGAAGACAGCGACCATGCGGGGGGCCATGTCTCTGAGGGATGGTCCAACGACTCTGAGGTGCAGAGTGAGCCGCTTCAGAGTATCACACCACAGACTGCGGATGGCATCATCTAGCAGTGAAATTTGGCAGTCTAGGTCACGCAGAACTTGAACCCGGTGGGACTCTCCTGCTGTTGCATACAGGTACAGGGGTACTTAAGGGGGAAGTGCTGCGGGGGAGACCGCTGAAGGTGCGGAGAACGATGGCGGCTGCTGAGACTGGGAGAGCTTTAACGGCTGGCCACCCTCTGGAACTGACTGATTACCCTACAAGCAGTCACTTGTAGACTTTCTAAACTGGTTTGGATGGGGGTTTATTTTTTCCTACTTATCCTGGGGATTGGGAGTCCAAGGGCAAGTTTGTTTTTGGGTTCGGGGGGTAACACTGGGTTGCAGAACGTTGGATATCATGAGGGCTCAAATGGGAGATGGGCGTGGTGGGTGCTGCCCAGCCAGGGAGGGGCCAAGATCATGGTCATATTTAGCAATGGCTGACAACCAACATTACAAATACATTACCTGGAATATCAGGGACATGCACACTATGTCTAAACGCCATAAAATCCTCTCATATATTAAACACTGAGGAGCCCAGATAGTCATTTTACAAGAAACGCACATAACACAAAAGGAGGGGCAGGCATTACACAAGAGGTGGAGGGGCAGCTATTCTACACTACTTACTCGGCCTATGCATGAGGGGTGTTAGTGTGGGTCAAGGTGGGAGTCCCGTTCCAATTGCTCCATTCAGTAATCGATCCGGAGGGCCGTTATGTGGCTATCAAGGGAAAGCTGGAGGGCTGAGACATAACCATGATTAGAGTATACGCCCCTAACATGGATCAGCCCGCATTCTTTCTGACACTATGACATAAATTAGCACAATATCTTGCAGGTACTGTGATAGTGGGGGCGACTTCAACAGTCTAGACGATGTACTTATGGATCGATCCCACCCCAGTTACCAACCTCCCTGGCAGCGCGTGCTTCCCACACGTTCAACACTTGGAGACACAGCTGGGGGCTGTTGGACGCAAGGTGAACCCTGAACCCGCAAACCAAAGACTACTCCTATTTCTCTGCTGTTCACAGGGTGCACATGCACCTAGATGCCTTATTGTGCTCAGTGGATGTTCAACAACAGGTCACGTCAGCAGAGTATCTGGCCCGCACCATTTCGGACCATTATCCGTTGATTCAGTCCCTGAATTGGGCATACCCGCCACCGGCGATCCCCACGTGGTGACTTAGACCAGACACACTGGAGAATCAGGTCTTTAGGGAGGAGATCAGGGGTGAGATAGCGGATTATTCTAACTCAAGACTGGTACAATGACATCCCTAACCATAGAATAGGACGCTTTTACGGTGTTCTTGCGGGGCCAGTGCATTTATTACGCATATCACAGGCGTCAGGAAGGTCATTATGTGGGAACGCAGGAGACTGGGACATCAGGAGCTCCAAAGAGCACTCCTGGACACCAAAGAGGAGGCAGCGAGACAAACGGAGAGGCTCAGGAGCTTTGACTATAAAAAATACCCGGAGCGCACCCATGCTGAAAAGGACAAGTCTGGATCGCTTCTGGTGAGCTAGGGTTCCCCCCTAGTAGAAATAGAGGACGGATGGGGGATTAGACACTTTGCTCAGCATAAGATTAACAAGGTTTTTGCACGCTATTACACCTCACTTTATATCAACTTGTATACATGCGAGTTGGCAGACATGGGGGACTACCTGGCTGATCTACCACTGACACGCCTATCCCCTGAAATTGCGGAGCTACTAGGGGCAGATATCACACAGTGGGAATTTTGGGTGGCCATCAAGGGGATGGCGCGTAATAAAACGCCGGGCACAGATGGTCTGCCCGCCGAATTTTTCGCAACGTACGTGGAAGAGGTGACACCTTACCTGACCACAATGTACCAGATGGTCCACGAACTGGGGCAGCTACTGGACAGCACCAGTGAGGCCCTTTTTATCCCCATATATAGCCCAGCGAAGGAACCCCATGACTACACGGCCTACAGACCATTGTCCATGTTGAACACGGACTATAAAATCTTGAGTAAGACCCTCACGACCAGCTTACTGCAACATATTCCTTATCTTGTTCACACTGACGAGGCAGGATTTCTCCCTGTGCGTAACACTGCTACCAACATCAGACGCCTTATAGCAGTAATGGACTCTGACGGCTACAATAGGCAGGAGGCAGCAGTGCTCGCAGTGGACATAGAGAAGGCATTTGACAGCCTGGAGTGGCAATATTTGTATGTAGTCCTGGCCGGGATGGGCCTTGGGGAGGGATTCCTGAAATGTGGGCAGCTCCAGTACACAGCCCCTTCAGGCTTGTTGCGCACATGAAGAGTCATCTCACCTAAGCTGGGGTTGGAGGGAGGAACGAGGTAGGGATGCCCCCTTTCCCCCTCTTGTTTGCTCTGGCCATGGATCCACTGGCATGTAGAGCCAGAAATGGCCGGGACTATAGGGGACTAGAGACATCAGCTGGCCGACATCTGATAGCATTATATATGCAGATGATCTTCTGATCTTCTTGCGCAATACTGCGGGCGAACTCCACTGGCACGCACTATACTGGCCCAATTTGGCACTGTATCTGGACTCCAGGTTAACTGGCAAAAATCCAGTTACCACTAACCCCTTACACCCCTGCACTGCTTACGTTGGAGCTCCTGCGGTGGGAACCTAGATGCCTACAATACCTGGGTGTCAAAATTTATCATGATGCATCGGACCTCTTGGAGGGTACTGTAGGCAAGGCAGTGAAGGCAGCAAAAACGGCAATGGATTTCTGGAGCACACTCCTGCTTTCCGTCGCTGGAAGGGTGGTGGTCCTAAAGATGATTACGTAGCCACGCCTCCTCTACTATTTCAGGAGACTGCCAGTGTGGATCCACGGGCGATGTTTAAGGACTGGACTCAATAGTCACTTCATTTATTTGGGGCACAGGCAGACGGAAAGTAGCACTGTCATCACTGCGACACCCTACAGAAAAGGGGTAAGTGGGGCATGGTCAGGGCTGGAGGACTGGGTAGAAGCGGGACTGAGAGACCTGTACAGAAACTCTGCACTCTTACCCTTCGAGGACCTGCAGGCTACATATGACATCCCCGGGGGTCACTTCCTGCAGCACAGGGCCTTGACTCACAAGATTAGGGAACATTGGAGGACTGGGGGCACGGAGCTGCGGGCACTGGTGGGGTGCAGATATGCGGCGCTCTCAGTGGGAAGAATTAAAACGGTGTCCTGCCTATACAAGGCCATACAGACAGATGTGGGGAGGCCTCTAGAGCGCCTGATCTACAATGGGAAGAGGTCCTTGGTTAGCAAATACCAGAGAAGGACTGGGAAAAAATTCTAGAATGCGTACCAAAGGCGTCCAGGAACGCACATTTAAAATTAGTTAACTATTATGTCTTGCATAGAGCCTATTTAATGCCGGCCTGCATTAGGAAGTACTTTGGTGCAGAATATGCAGCCTGCCCAAGTGGGGAGAGGGAGGCACACATACTCCACATGTTTTGGGACTGCACCCTACTGCAGACTTTCTGGGGGGACATACTGCGGATTATAAGCGACTTGATTGATAAGGAGCTACCACAGTCACCAGAGCACTTCCTCTTAGGATGGTTTCTGCATACGGCCAAGAACAAGGTGGCGGGAAGTTTCAGGACCTTGCTTACATCCTAGCCAAGAGGGAAATAGCTAGAAACTGGAAGGCCCCAAGAGGTCCAGATACGCCACCTGGAGAAGAGAATTAGAAAGATGGGCCAGTGCAGAAAGCAGGCTACTGTTTAGGTAAGCCAGTCGGGGATTGCCAAGACAGGGCCAAAGCCTGGGAAACCTTAGTGGATGAACTGACGCGACCCAAGGTAATAGCCTAGGAGAACAGCAAATGTAACACACAAGATCCCGGCTACCACTGTGCACGGCCGCTGAGCCCCCACATATACATGCAGCTGCTAACAAGCTGCCACAATATATTACTTGTTCCAATGCAATCCAGGGGGGCGGGGGGGGGGGAGGCGGGAGCTGTTCTATATTTTTTGAGTGCAAGGATTTGCGATTGTTCACAGACCAATTATCCTATACGTCAAGAACTTATTTGTCACAAAGTAATGTTTGTGATAATAAGGATTAAATGCCAATAAAATATGGTTAAAAAAAACAACAAAAAAAGAGTAGTAGTATGTACTATCCTATCAAAAATAGTAAAATATCTGGTTGGGCATTTTGGCATTTTGTTGGTGGGAATTGTCAATAAGCCTTAAGATTAACAAGACTAGAAGAGGACAACCCAAAGGACTGGACTCAGTGGCTAGTTCTATTGTTGGATCAAATTTTTATTCAAAACCTTTCAAATAAAGAGTGGCCAACTGGGCAAGCTTAACTGCAGACAGACTAATAGTAGTAGTAGTGAGAGTCAGAGCAGAGGCAGGGATAACAAGAATTTAGAAACGGATATAGTCGACATCAAAGAAGATTTTGTAAAAAATAGAATTAGGAAACCGAAATAATGGTTTGAAAAAATAAGGTGCAGTAAAAGTTAGGAAAATATCATTATTAATATTAACCACTGGAGGACTTACTCTGGCCAGCAGTGGAGCCCTCGGTATAGGAGCCATCCTGGGAGACATCTTGTCCTGCTCCTGCCTACTCTGACCCCGTCTTCTTGCCCCTGGGTGCTGATCATGTAAGATATAATAAAGAAAGAGACAAACATTAATGATTAGTGTGAAACAGATAAAATATTCAAAAAATGTTCAAAAAACATTTTTGGAAACAACAATTGCAATAAAATTGACCTATCTAATCTGATCGACTAGTAGTATTGCGGGATTTACGGACCGTCTTGTTAATATTTATGAACACTAATCCAGTGTTCTATTCTGATTCCAGAATACTAACTAAGCCTAAGTCCCACCTGACCTAGCCAACCTATTCCAGCTGGGACACTTGTTCACTAAGTCTGCATTTCCATGTATTGTTGTCCTAAAAAATGCATAGATGGAGGACAGATGCATACATTTTTGCATACACCACATTGTTGTTTTTTTGCTGCTGATCTTCTGCTAGTGATAAGCCCATTAACACTCACTAAACAAACTAAGAAAGGTTCTACTAAGGACTGGTTTAAGCAGCACTCAGCAGCACGTGACATGACAGAGGGTGCGTCACACAGGCCACAAAAAAATTACCTACTAATAATTAACTAGACCTATCAATCCACGACTATCTCCTCTTAGTAGCAGGAGGACCAAGGAAGGACTAGAGTCTCTCTAGCATTACCTAACTTAAGTTCTCTAAAGTAAACTCTTACATAATCATGCCAAGCAAGCGCAAAGTTGCAAACAAGTAAGATTAGTAGCACCGAGCACCTGTGTCATAACAATGACAGAAGATGTTTAAACGTAACGTATGTGCAATGTAAGCAGCAGCATTTTTGCTGTTCTGAAACAATATATTTGCAATATATAACACAGAGCAGAAGAACACAAAGTAGTAATATTAAATAGCTACTCACCAAGCCCCAGGACCTCACCTCCTAGCAGGTCCAGCAGGTGCTGCTCCCAGTCAAGGATATCGGGCCACCGGTGCGTCAGCGGGTTTTGGTGCGCCGGACGGCAGAGCAGCCAAACACTGCCCTTCGTACCTTTCCCCACCTCTGGCGACGCTCCCGGAGCCGTACCCGGACCCAGGCCTGCTGCTTGCTGCCAGGGTTAAGGGGAGGTGGTGCTGGACAAAAAAACAAGTGCGGCCACCTCACTGAATAAAGCCTGTGGCTGCACCCCATGTGGGCGCCACCTTTTACAAGGAAGGCGGTCGCGGCTGTGAGCAACCTTGCCCTTGGCCTTTCCCTTGCGCTTGGCTATAGTTCTTGGACTCGCAGGAAGGGGGACTGAAAAGAAAAGGGAGGAATTAGAAAAGTAAGTAAAAGTAAAGAAAAAAAACAAGTTATAGAAAAAGAGTGAAAAAGTACTAGAGAATGTCACAAAAGGTAGAAAAAAACTCAAAACATAGAATCAGGAAAATAGAGAAATAGATAATAAATAAAGATTTTTTTTAAAAAGTAACAGAAAAAAAGCATTGCACAGATAGAGGGAGGATGGAAAAGCAGGCCCAGAACCAAAGCAATAGAGTGAAAAACAAGATGGCCGCACCCATTAGCGACCGCCTGGGAAAGTTAGCAAGATATTTTCCCGCGACCACACAAAAACACATCGCGTACGGGCGGGACAAGCAATTCTGCGTGTTCGCGCAATTTCCACATGCTCGTGGAGAATTTTTACTGTTTGAGGAATTTTGCATAACGCGACTATGAAAATTCCGCCCATCCCTAGTATATACCAGTAAACCATAAAAGAGCCACATCACTACATAGTAAAAATTCTAAAAGAAAGAAAATAGATAATCATCCATTTGCACAAAGTAAAATAAAATGTTAAATTGTCAAATCTACAAGCTAAGATACAGTTGCTAAAATTTTATCTTTTTAGGGCTCTTTTTACTTTCAGTGTGTTACAAACAGGGGCGAAGGAGTGTCGCCCCACTGCTTTCACGCAGTGCACGAAGAAGAAACATAAAATGGTATTTTAAATACCATTTTATGTCTTTTTCTTCTCACACATCGATGAAGCAGAAGGGTATGCCTGGCTGGAGGTGAGTGGGTGGGCAGTCCTACAGGAGTCCAGGGGAGGAGTGGCTTGTCCACTTTCAGTGCGCTGACTGTTTGGTCTGCCCAAGGGCCGACCAAAGCAGTCATACGTATTCTGCATTTTCTCTATGAAGGCTGCATGGAATCTTTCTGCCCCCCCTGGGAGGCAGATGGGGCAATAGCCCTTATCTGCTCCCTGGGAGGGAGAGAAAGTCCTCTAGCCACCAGGGATTTTTTTTCTCTAAAGTTCGGGGCAGGGGCTGCCCAGAATGGGTATGTCAATGCCCCCAACCACCAAAAAAGATGTCACAGCCGTTCTGCCCCCCCAGGAGGCAGATGGGGGCAGTAGCCAATGATCTGCCGCGGGGGCAGAAAGTCCACTAAGTGCCAGCAATTATGCTGGCTTTATTTACGTAGGGGTGGAGGCTTCCAGAGTGTAAGTATGGGCAGAAAATTTGTTCTGCTCGCGGAATTTGCGGATTTTCAACGATTTTGCGATCCACGATTTCGCGAATCGCGCAAAATTGCGGCAAAATCTGCGAATCCGCGAGCGGGTGAAATTTTGCTCAGGATGCACTTACAGGTTTACAGCAGGTGCCCAAGTTGAAGCTAATTTCTTTGTAACCAGTTACAAAATGGTTACAAAGAAATTAACTTCAACTTGGGCACCTGATGTAACCCTGTAAGTGCTTCCGGCGCCTCGTTGCCTACTTGCAACTATTCTCTGACCCTGCTCTGACCCTCGAAGCAGGGTCAGAGAATAGTTACAATTAGGCAACGAGGCTCCTGTCACAAAAATTAAACCTCAGCAGGAAGCACTTACAGATATAAATCAGGTTCCTGAGTTCAAGCTCAAATTCAGTAACGCATTATAATCAGCTCAAGAATCTAGTGAGCACGGTCGATGCTAGACAGGTGTGCTTTCTCCCCAAATAGCTGTAATCCGTGATGGAGGTCTAGGCATCCACGAGTTTCTCGAGCGCAATCCCCCTGTACTTCCAGTGACCAGGAGGCTGCTTTCTCCTCATCTGCTGCGCTGATCGGCCTCTGACCTTTATAAACAAGAGGCATGTGAACTCGCACAGAAGCCCGGCCACACACACATTAGGCTATGCAACCTCTTCCCGCCCTTTCCCCCACTGTGATGGACAGCTCACTCGAGGGACCTCGGCGCCTATGGGCGCGGTTCCAAAGTTACAGACACACGGGCTCACTGGAGACAACTCTTTTGGGCCTTTACACAGCTGTAGTGCAGGAAAAGCACGATACATTTACCCAACAAGGTAGCACTTACTGATTAGCCAGTAGAAAGTACTCCAGTTGAGTATAGTGTGCAATTGCAACAAAATCCGTGATTTCGCGGGAAAATCCGCAAATTCGCTGTTTTTTTTTGCGAATTCACACAAATTCGCGAACCGCGAATTTGCTAAATTCGCCATGCTTACCAGAGAGGGCATCCCAATGCCCCCACACCCAACACGAATAGTGAACAGTCTTTCTGCCCCACCTTGGGTGCATATCAAGGCAATAGCCCCCGATTTTCCCCCTCCCCAGGGTGGCAGAAAGCCCACTAGGCAGTGACTTTCTTTCAGGATGTGCCGACCTGTGGATTTTGGGTCCTAGCGCAGCCAGCACCTAGGGAAATATAGCAAGCCCGAACATTTTTGAAAACTAGACACCAAGGGGAATCCAGGATGGAGTGATATGTCTGGCTGTCTCCCAGGTCTGTTATCCAGAATCCCTTGCAAACCTCAAATTTCGTTAAAAAAAAATAAAAACCTCACATTTCTGTGATGGAACTTTCTGGAATCTGCGTGGATCCATCAAATTCCACCCACCCCGCATTCCCCAAAGTCTTCCGAGAAAAATAGTACCTCACTTGTGCGGGTAGACCTTGTACCCGCGCCAGGAAACGGCCCAAAACGCAACTTGGACACACCACAATTTCACAGTGAAAACTGCCCCTTTTTTTTTAACAAAGTGACAAGCTGTAGATTTTGAACCCTAGCTCTGCCTGCACCTAGGGAAACCCAGCAAAACTATACATTTTTGAAAACAAGACACCCAGGGGAATCCAGGATGGGGCGACTTTTCTGGCTCTCACAAGGTTCTGTTACCCAGAATCCCAGGCAAACCTCAAACTTTGTCAAAACACCCACATTTTCCTCACATTTTTCAGGTGGAAAGTTCTGGAATCTGCATGGATCCACAAAATTCTATGCACCCCGCATTCCCCAAAGTCTTCCAAGAAAAAGGGTACCTCACTTGTGTAGGTAGGCCTGGTGCCCTCGACAGGAAGCAGCCCAAAATGTTACGTGGACTCACCACATTTTCACAGTGAAAACTGACCCTTTTTTTGCAAAGTGTGTAGCTGGTGGTTTTGAACCCTAGCTCTGCCGGCACCTAGGGAAACCTAGAAAACTGATCCTTTTTTGAAAAAAAGACACCCAGGGGAATCCAGGATGAGGTGACTTGTCTCGCTCTCACCATGTTCTGTTACCCAGAATCCCTTGCAAACCTCAAACTTTGTCAAAACACCCACATTTTCCTCACATTTTTCAGGTGGAAAGTTCTGGAATCTGCGTGGATCCACAAAATTCTACGCACCCCGCATTCCCCAAAGTCTTCCAAGAAAAATGGTACCTCACTTGTGTAGGTAGGCCACGTGCCCGCGACAGGAAGCGGGCCAAAATGTTACATGGACTCACTTCATTTTTACAGTGAAAGCTGACCTTTTTTTGCAAAGTGTGTAGCTGTAGATTTTGAACCCTAGCTCTGCAGCCGGCACCTAGGGAAACCTAGAAAACTGATACACTTTTGAAAACAAGACACCCAGGGGAATCCAGGATGGGGCGACTTGTCTCGCTCTCACCATGTTCTGTTACCCAGAATCCCTTGCAAACCTCAAACGTTGAAAAAAAAACAAATTTTCTGCACATTTCTGTGGTGGAAAGTTCTGGAATCTGATTGGCTCCACAAAATTTCACCCACCCTGCATTTCTCCAAAGTTTTCTGAGAAAAATGGTACCTCACTTGTGTGGGTAGGCCTAGTGCCCGCGACAGGAAGTGGGCCAAAACACTACATGGACGCACCACATTTTCACAGTGAAAATGTACCCTTTTTTTGCAAAGTATGTAGCTGTAGATCTTGAATCCTAGCTCTGCCGGCACCTAGGGAAACCTAGAAAACTGATAATTTTTTAAAACAAGACACCTAGGGGAATCCAGGATGTGATGACTTGTCTGGCTCTCACCATGTTCTGGTACCCAGAATCCCTTGCAAACCTCAAACTTTGTAAAAAAAAAGACACATGTTCCTTACATTTCTGGGGTGGAAAGTTCCTGAGGTATCATTTTATTCAGGAGACTGAGGGGAAGCCATGGGGTAGGACATTTGTGCCGGCATGGTGATTCTCCCTAAAAATATGTTGATTTTTTTTTTCCAGCTAAATGTGAGATTTGCAGGCGGTTCTGGGTAGGAAATCTTTGGGGGATCCATGCAAGCCATACCTTGCTGGACTCTCCCCGGTGTCTAGCTTTTGGAAATGTGTGGGTTTGGTAGTTTCTTATGATGTCCGCCAAAAACCCAGGTGCCTCCCTTGCAAAACAAGGTTATTTTGTGATACGTAATTTTGATGTCTCCTCATATGTTTTGGGCCCTTGCCTGTCAAGGGTACTTGACCCACTCACGAGAGTTAGGTATCATTTTTATTGTGAGACCTGGGGGAACACTGGGTGGTTGGAAATGTGTGGATCCATGTAGATTCCAGAACTTTCCCACACAGAAATTTGAGAAAAGAGTTATTTCTTCAGCTAAATTTGATGTTTGCAGGGGATTCTCGGTAAGAAAGTGTTGGGGGGCTCACGCAAGCCATACCTTGATGAACTCCCCCTGATGTCTAGTTTTCAGAAATGAGTGAGTTTGGTAGTCTCCCAAGATGGCCGCTGAGCCAGAGGCCAAAAACCTAGGTGATCCCCCTTGCAAAACCAGGTTATTTTGTGATAGGTCATTTTGATGTCTCCTCAATGCGTTTTGGGCGCTTGCATGTCGCAGGTACTTGACCCACCCACGCAAGTGTGGTACCATTTTCATCAGGAGACCTGGGGGAACACTATGTGATAGGACATTTGTGGATCTACGCAGATTCCATAACTTTCCCACATAGAAATGTGAGAAAAAAGTGATTTTGTTCAGCTAAATTCGAGGTTTGCAGGGCATTCTGGGTAGGGAACCATTGGGGGACACATGCAAGCCATATCTCACTGGACTTCCCAAGGTGTCTAGTTTTCAGAAATGTGTGGGTTTGGTAGGTTTCCCAAGATGACAGCTGAGCCCGGGGCCAAAAACCCAGGTGACTCCCCTTGAAAACCAGGTTGTTTTGTTATAGGTCATTTTGATGTCTCCTCGATAAGTTTTGGGCCCTTGTCTGTGGCGGGTGCTAGACCCACCCACACAAGTGAAGTTCCATTTTTATCAGGAGACCTGGGGAAACGCTGGGTGGTATGACATTTGAGGATTCACACAGATTCTATAACTTTCCCACACAGAAATGTGAGAAAAAAGTGTTTTTTTCAGCTAAGTTTGAGGTTTGCAGTGGATTCTGGGTAGAAAAAATGTTGGGATATCCACGCAAGTCATACCTTGCTGGACTCCCCCGAGTGTCTAGTTTTCACAAATGTGTGGGGTTGGTAGGTTTTCCAAGATGACCGCCGAGCCCGGGGCCAAAGACTCAGGGGACCCCCTTGCAAAACTAGGATGTTTTGTGATAGGTCATTTTGATGTCTCCGCAATATATTTTGGGCCCTTGCCTGTCGCCGGTACATGACCGACCCACACGAGTGAGGTACCATTTTTATTGGGAGACCTGGGGGAACACTGGGTAGTAGGAAATTTGTGGGTTTGCAGGGGATTCTGGGTAGCAAAATGTTGGGGGACCCAAGCAAGAGATACCTCGCTAGACTCTCTCAGGTGTCTAATTTTCCAAAATGTATAGGTGTGCTATATTTCCCTAGGTGCTGGCCGAGCGAGTGAGGTGGTGAGACACAGCAAGGCCTACCAGTGCAAGGGGTTCGCCCTTCTCTGCACAAGTCCTCAGACCAATAGGAAGAAGTTGGCATAGAAACTGAAATAGAAAATACAATATTTATTAAACCTCATGAGGTGGAACTACATTCACACAACACCTTTCGCCAATGTATGAAGTAGCACACTGAATGGAAGGAGCTTGGTCCTTTTATACCCACACAGGGGCTCAAAAGAAGGCGGTACAAGTACAAGAAGTAGGTTTTAGGCACATATAAGGTCATACAGAAAATACACAGTCAACAAGTAGGAGGAGCTAACAGTTGCTAATTCTGGTGAACTTATCCTGACATTTATAGACTAGGGACAGCTGCAAGCTCAACTGAGCATGCGCGAAGCAGAAGAGGCGAAATATAACCTGTCTCTAGGTAGATTTCAAGAGAAGACAACAGCAAGGTAGGGGAGAACACATGGCACGCACGTGGTAGCACATGGCAAACAAGATGGCTGCAAGAAATACAAAATGGATTCCATGAAACGGACAAGAAAGCCTCTAAATACAGGATGGCTTCTGATAATGCTAACCTAATCGCGGCAAAATTACAACAGATGACCCTTTTAGCATTAGCTGAAGACATTCGTTCATCTGGGGTAATCTAGATATGCATCCTGTACATCGATGCTCATCAGTTCAGTGACCTCTTTATTTAGCATTTGTTGGGCTTTCATTTCTGCAACATTTCTTTTAGCAGGTGTACAAGCAGTGATGCAAATAGAGCAAAGCATTGGACCCCATTGTATACATATACAGCATGTACATAGTATCACCAAAAGTATACATAGCATAGTCAGTAGCTTCCAGCCCCAAGTAATAAAGAGCATCCACAACCAGTTGCAGTTCGAAAAAGTCCATGTACCAGTCTCTGGGTGAATCTCTGCAGCAATCTTATGCAGTTTAGAGATTGCATCATATACTTAAGGCGAGTGATCCGGAATGAAAAAACAGCAGCTGCTGTCGATGATCAGGGCCGGACTTGGAACCAAAACAAGCCCTGGCAAAGTGCTCGGTCGCCCCCCCCACCCCGGTCCTTGGATGCTTGATTCCGGTCTAGGAAAGACATGGCTTGGTAGTTCGGGCTGACTGTTCCCATGAGGCACAGGGTCAAGGCTGATTTGCATATAGCCATCGTCTGACCTAGGGTGGTGTGGAGTGCAAAAAAACAATGGATTTAGGCCCAGATCTTTGTACTGGGGTGAATGTAAGACATTGTTCTGCATTCTGTCGATCAACTGTGTTTTTTGCAATTTTCACCCTGAGTGGGCTGGGTATGCTCAGACGTGAGTCCCAGGCTCTCTACATCTCTGGAGTCAAGCTGTCCAGGCTGGAGAAGGCTGATAGCCAGAAACCGGTCCTTGGATGCTTGATTCCGGTCTAGGAAAGACATGGCTTGGTAGCTCGGGCTGGACTGTTCCCATGAGGCACAGGGTCATGGCTGATTTTCATATAGCCATTGTCTGACCTAGGGTGGTGTGGAGTGCAAAAAAAACAATGGATTTAGGCTCAGATCTTTGTACTGGGGTGCATGTAAGACATTGTTCTGCATTCTTTCCATGAACTGTGTTTTTTGCAATGTTCATAATACTGAGTCAAGTCAAGTCAAGTCAAGTCAAGTCAGAGAATTTATATAGCGCACTACCTACCCAGAGGGTCTCAAGGCGCTTAGAAATGGGATGAGGATTACTTGTCAAATATCCATGTTTTAAGTTGCTTTCTGAATGCTAGGTGGTTCTGGGTGAGGCAAAGGTAGGCGGGGAGTGAGTTCCATGTTTTAGCAGCCAGGTATGAGAAGGATCTGCCTCCCATGGTGGTCTTGTTGATGCGAGGTACAGTGGCGAGGGCTTGGCTGGAAGAGCGAAGTTGGCGGGAGGGGGTGTAGAAGGATAGTCGTGAGTTGAGGCATTCTGGTCCGATGTCGTAGAGTGATTTGTGTGCGTGGGTTAGCAGTCGGAAGGTGATTCTCTTATTGACGGGTAGCCAGTGGAGGTCTTTCATAGTTAAAAGAGAAAACGGAGAAGAGGTAGTCCATGAGCTCTCACTGGCCTTTAGGCGACTAGCTATTCCTGGCAACAGGTTTGCGACATATTTATCGATGAACTGATGCCTACCTGTGTCATCAATATTTACAACAAGGGGTGGTGAGGGACAGAGTCTCTGAATTAAACAGAATACTCTCACCCAGTCAAGAGATCAGGGCTAGATCCAACACCGTTTTTTAGCTCACTGCACCATCCCAGTTTCAGAACCTGGCTGTATGCAAATTAGTCTGTACCTGTCCCAGTGCATGATGGGAACAGGGCAAACCAAACTACAAAAGCCAATTCTTACACTGGGAAGGAAACAAGCTACCGGGGACCGGTTTCTGGCATTTCAGCCGTCTTCGGCCCGGCTTGCTTGAATCCTGATGGTGCAATGAGCAAGGGACTCACATCTGAGTATACCCTTCCACGCTTAGGGTGGACAAAAATATTTACAACAAGGGGTGGTGAGGGACAGAGTCTCTGAATTAAACAGAATACTCTCACCCAGTCAAGAGATCAGGGCTAGATCCAACACCGTTTTTTAGCTCACTGCACCATCCCAGTTTCAGAACCTGGCTGTATGCAAATTAGTCTGTACCTGTCCCAGTGCATGATGGGAACAGGGCAAACCAAATTACAAAAGCCAATTCTTACACTGGGAAGGAAACAAGCTACCGGGGACCGGTTTCTGGCATTTCAGCCGTCTTCGGCCCGGCTTGCTTGAATCCTGATGGTGCAATGAGCAAGGGACTCACATCTGAGTATACCCTTCCACACTTAGGGTGGACAAAAATATTTACAACAAGGGGTGGTGAGGGACAGAGTCTCTGAATTAAACAGAATACTCTCACCCAGTCAAGAGATCAGGGCTTGATCCAACACCGTTTTTTAGCTCACTGCACCATCCCAGTTTCAGAACCTGGCTGTATGCAAATTAGTCTGTACCTGTCCCAGTGCATGATGGGAACAGGGCAAACCAAACTACAAAAGCCAATTCTTACACTGGGAAGGAAACAAGCTACCGGGGACCGGTTTCTGGCATTTCAGCCGTCTTCGGCCCGGCTTGCTTGAATCCTGATGGTGCAATGAGCAAGGGACTCACATCTGAGTATACCCTTCCACGCTTAGGGTGGACAAAAATATTTACAACAAGGGGTGGTGAGGGACAGAGTCTCTGAATTAAACAGAATACTCTCACCCAGTCAAGAGATCAGGGCTAGATCCAACACCGTTTTTTAGCTCACTGCACCATCCCAGTTTCAGAACCTGGCTGTATGCAAATTAGTCTGTACCTGTCCCAGTGCATGATGGGAACAGGGCAAACCAAACTACAAAAGCCAATTCTTACACTGGGAAGGAAACAAGCTACCGGGGACCGGTTTCTGGCATTTCAGCCGTCTTCGGCCTGGCTTGCTTGAATCCTGATGGTGCAATGAGCAAGGGACTCACATCTGAGTATACCCTTCCACGCTTAGGGTGGACAAAAATATTTACAACAAGGGGTGGTGAGGGACAGAGTCTCTGAATTAAACAGAATACTCTCACCCAGTCAAGAGATCAGGGCTAGATCCAACACCGTTTTTTAGCTCACTGCACCATCCCAGTTTCAGAACCTGGCTGTATGCAAATTAGTCTGTACCTGTCCCAGTGCATGATGGGAACAGGGCAAACCAAACTACAAAAGCCAATTCTTACACTGGGAAGGAAACAAGCTACCCGGGACCGGTTTCTGGCATTTCAGCCGTCTTCGGCCCGGCTTGCTTGAATCCTGATGGTGCAATGAGCAAGGGACTCACATCTGAGTATACCCTTCCACGCTTAGGGTGGACAAAAATATTTACAACAAGGGGTGGTGAGGGACAGAGTCTCTGAATTAAACAGAATACTCTCACCCAGTCAAGAGATCAGGGCTAGATCCAACACCGTTTTTTAGCTCACTGCACCATCCCAGTTTCAGAACCTGGCTGTATGCAAATTAGTCTTTACCTGTCCCAGTGCATGATGGGAACAGGGCAAACCAAACTACAAAAGCCAATTCTTACACTGGGAAGGAAACAAGCTACCGGGGACCGGTTTCTGGCATTTCAGCCGTCTTCGGCCCGGCTTGCTTGAATCCTGATGGTGCAATGAGCAAGGGACTCACATCTGAGTATACCCTTCCACGCTTAGGGTGGACAAAAATATTTACAACAAGGGGTGGTGAGGGACAGAGTCTCTGAATTAAACAGAATACTCTCACCCAGTCAAGAGATCAGGGCTAGATCCAACACCGTTTTTTAGCTCACTGCACCATCCCAGTTTCAGAACCTGGCTGTATGCAAATTAGTCTGTACCTGTCCCAGTGCATGATGGGAACAGGGCAAACCAAACTACAAAAGCCAATTCTTACACTGGGAAGGAAACAAGCTACCGGGGACCGGTTTCTGGCATTTCAGCCGTCTTCGGCCCGGCTTGCTTGAATCCTGATGGTGCAATGAGCAAGGGACTCACATCTGAGTATACCCTTCCACGCTTAGGGTGGACAAAAATATTTACAACAAGGGGTGGTGAGGGACAGAGTCTCTGAATTAAACAGAATACTCTCACCCAGTCAAGAGATCAGGGCTAGATCCAACACCGTTTTTTAGCTCACTGCACCATCCCAGTTTCAGAACCTGGCTGTATGCAAATTAGTCTGTACCTGTCCCAGTGCATGATGGGAACAGGGCAAACCAAACTACAAATGCCAGAAACCGGTCCCCGGTAGCTTGTCTCCTTTCTGGTGAAGAATTGGCTTGGTAGTTTAGTCTGCCCTGTTCCCATGATGCACTGGGCCAGGGACAGACTGATTTGCATATAGCCAGGTTCTGAGCTGGGATGGGGCAGTGAGATAAATAACGGTGATGGATCAAGCCCTGATCTTTGGACTGGGTAAGAGTGGTCTGTTTAACTCAGACACTCTGTTCATCACCACCCCCCTTTTTGTAAATCGTTTTTGGCCACTATAGGTGTGGCAGGGTATACTCAGACATGAGTCCCTTTCTCACTGCTCCATCAGGATTCAAGCAAGCCGGGCCGAAGAAGGCTGAAATGCCAGAAACCGGTTCCCGGTAGCTTGTCTCCTTTCTGGTGAAGAATTGGCTTGGTAGTTTAGTCTGCCCTGTTCCCATGATGCACTGGGCCAGGGACAGACTGATTTGCATATAGCCAGGTTCTGAGCTGGGATGGGGCAGTGAGATAAATAACGGTGATGGATCAAGCCCTGATCTTTGGACTGGGTAAGAGTGGTCTGTTTAACTCAGACACTCTGTTCATCACCACCCCCCTTTTTGTAAATCGTTTTTGGCCACTATAGGTGTGGCAGGGTATACTCAGACATGAGTCCCTTTCTCACTGCTCCATCAGGATTCAAGCAAGCCGGGCCGAAGAAGGCTGAAATGCCAGAAACCGGTCCCCGGTAGCTTGTCTCCTTTCTGGTGAAGAATTGGCTTGGTAGTTTAGTCTGCCCTGTTCCCATGATGCACTGGGCCAGGGACAGACTGATTTGCATATAGCCAGGTTCTGAGCTGGGATGGGGCAGTGAGATAAATAACGGTGATGGATCAAGCCCTGATCTTTGGACTGGGTAAGAGTGGTCTGTTTAACTCAGACACTCTGTTCATCACCACCCCCCTTTTTGTAAATCGTTACCTGTGTCATCAGTCAATGACTGGCCACTAAAATCGTGGAATGCCTCTTCAAAACGCGTAAAGAAGTCAGAAACCGATTCATCTGCCTTTTGCTTACAAGACGCTAATACAGTCCAATTTATCTTTTCAGGGGGAATAATCATTTTTAACTTTACTATAATTGCTTCTGGAATATCTAATATTAACTGACATGGTTTCAGTGCAGGTTCTCCTTCTTCATCTAATTGTTCTAAATCTTTCCATAATGCTCCAAAAGTTGCACGATCATCAACTTTACCCACAGTTCTCCACATATCAGGGGGTAATATCAAATCGAAAAACAGGTCAATATCGGGTAAAGTCATAGTACAAGAGCTAATAGCACCCTTAACTTCCTCATAAAAGGCTGCTGGATTTTTTCGTGGATTAGGCAATGCAGTTTTAAGAGCCCTAATATCTGCTCTATTCCAAGGAGTGTAAAGCCAATTATAAATAAAATAACCCTTTGCATCAGTAGAAGCCTTATCATCACTTGTACCCGCTCCTTTAGGAGGAACATACAAAGGTGCGGCTTCCCGCATAGGTTTCACATGAACTATCATAGTCTTATCTGTTCTGAAGATAGAAGCTTGGGCCACGCCGGTCTGAGATGTTTGTACAGCTGCGTCTGCTGCCTTTTTCTCCTCTCACAAACGGACTGTCTCAACACGTAATTTAACCAAACGCCTGATTAAGTCAGCTACCTGAGAAACAATAAAAAGACCATCACGCATTTGCTTACAATTATTTGCTATATCAACAGGCTCCCATTCTTCAGAATATTTCCTAAACCGTTCAACAACTTCCGTGGCAAACACCTCTGTAAAATATATTTGCTCCCTTTCCTGCCAATCCGTTATGCTATCTAAAAGTTCAGAAGCAGAAGCAGTATTAAGGGGCGGCTTTGCGAGCAGCAGATCTAAGCTGAGACGCACGTTCAGCGGCCAACATAGAACGAGTTTCTTGTGTTTTGTCCTGGTCTGTAGGAGAGTTCTCATCTGAATCATGAGGAGCAAAAGGAAGAGTATACGGAGGTCGAGAACGATCTAATAACAAGAAATCATTTTGAGGTTTATTAAGGATAGGATAGAGTGGTCGCCGAACAGCGCATTGGCCAGTTACCTGTAAATGGCGCTCCCTCTCTTCCCTCTCTTTTAGTTCTTTTATTTCTTTTTTTCCATTTCTATTGCTTTCGCATAGATGTTCTTTCACTGTTCTTTTTCAATCAAGGCTTGTTCACGTTCATTCGTTCACACACTTCTTTCTCCCACATTCGTACACAGTCAAACATGTCTTGCCTAGCCTTTCGCTTAAACAGTTGTTGCTCCACATACTGAATCTCTCGCAAATCAAATGACCCATGCATAGGCCAAGGCAACTCAGGATCCTTACGAGTATATTTATTCCATAACGTGCTGTACATTATAGAAGACATACCATACCTAATATACATGTCCCTACTAGGCGTCCCTTCCGGGGGAGCCGGTTGTGCTTCATCTAGTCTCAAAGTAGTACCACTACAAAAGCAACACATCCTACGAAGTGTGCTAGAAACAGGCATGCCAAAAATAGTGCAGAATTTGCAGTATTATAACCAAAGTAGCACTTAAGGTACTTCTTAGTACGTTCTTCCGTTCAAATCAATTCAAAACAGAGAAAATTCTCCTCATTACCTGCCTATATAAATTGCAATTCATATATTAATCCCATACAAATCCAAGTTGGACAACACGATTCCAAAATTCCAAAGTCACAGTAAGCGTTACTAAACTACCTTACCAATCCCAGGCTACAAAAACCAACAGCAAGTGTTGCATAAAAACTCTTACCAATCACTTGGTGTCCAGGTTCCAACTGCCAAGTTCTCAAAATCGACCAAATGGTCACTGCACGGCGAATCAACAGAAGAGATCTCAGTCGAGGACCGGTTCCACCTGGAGGGTCAGATCAGAAAGAGAGGAAAAACGCAGTGGGTGCCAAGACTTGGGTCTGCTCGGGCAGTGATCGTCCAAAGCGAGATTCCAATCCTCCGTTTCGACCACTCCTTCGGGCATCTGAGTCGCCGATGAGCCCCACGTGTCGGGCACTAATTTGTGGTGGTGAGCCTCAGCAAGGCCTATCAGTGCAAGGGGTTCGCCCTTCTCTGCACAAGTCGTCAGACTAGTAGGAAGAAGTTGGCACAGAAACTGGAATAGAAAATACAAAACTTATTAAACCTCATGAGGTGAAACTACATTCACACACCACCCTTCAGCAAGGTATGAAGTAGCAGACTAAATGGAAGGAGCGTGGTCCTTTTATACCCACACAGGGCCTCAAAAGAAGGCGGTACAAGTACAAGAAGTAGGTTTTAGGCACATATAAGGTAATACAGAAAATGCACAGTCAACAAGTGGGAGGAGCTAACAGTTGCTAATTCTGGTGAACACATCCTGACATTTACAGACTAGGGACAGCTGCAAGTTCAACTGAGCATGTGCGAAGCAGGAGAGGAGAAATAAAACCTGTCTCTAGGCAGATTTCAAGAGTAGACAACAGCAAGGTAGGACAGAGCACATGGCACGCACATGGTAGCGCATGGCAAACAAGATGGCTGCCAGAAATACAAAATGGATTCCACGAAACGGACAAGATAGCCTCTAAATACAGGATGGCTTCTGCTAATGCTAACCCAATCGCTGCAAAATGACAACACGAGGGTTCTAAATCTACAGCTAGGCACTTTGCAAAAAGAGGGTCAGTTTTCATTTTAAAAATGTAGTCTGTCTAGTTGTGTTTTGGGCCGTTTCCTGGCACGGGCACTAGGTCTACCCACACAGGTGAGGTACCATTTTTCTCGGAAGACTTTGGGAAATGCAGGGTGGGTGGAATTTTGTGGATCCACGCAGATTCTAAAGCTTTCCTTCACAGAAATTTGAGGAAAACATTTTTTTGACAAAGTTTTAGGTTTGCAAGGGATTCTGGGTAATACAACCTGGTGAAAGCCAGTCAAGTCACCCCATCCTGGATTTCCCTGGGTATCTAGTTTTCCAAAATATATAGGTTTGCTAGGTTTTCCTAGGTGCCGGCAGAGCTAGGGTTCAAAATCTACAGCTTGGCACTTTACAAAAAAAGGATCAGTTTTCACTGTAAAAATGTGTTGTGTCCACGTTGCATTTTGGGTAGTTTCCTGTCGTGGGCACCAGGCCTACCCACACAAGTGAGGTTCCATTTTTATTCGGAGACTTAGGGTAACACAGAATTGTAGAGCAACTGTTATTATCTATTGAATTTTGATGTATTTCTGCCTTCCAAATGACAGAAAAAAATTACCTATCATTCTCATGCTAGTATGGGCACTCACAATTTCGGAAATGTGCAAATATCTACTGTTTCTAAACTCTATTTTTTATTCCAATTTCAGGAATGTATAGGTGTCTTTCATACTGATTTTCCATGTATATATTTTCCCAAATGAAATGCTATATACCCAGTACATAATAAAACACCATTGCAAGACGCTGCTCAGTTATTGGCTCTGGGTTCGTCGGTTCTTGGTAAACGTACAAGTCCTATTCCTATATTTCCCCACAACCAGAAGGGTCCAGCAGATATACCGGTATATTGCTATGAAACAGCTGTCATAATTTGAAGAAGTTACAGGTGAAAACGTTGACACAAATGGCTGTTTCTTTCAACTCATTTTCAAGTTTTCCTATATTCAATGGATAGTTTCTATAAAGAAACCTTGAAGGATCTACACAAAGGACCCCTTTCTGAATTCAGAATGTTGTCTACATTTCCAAAAATTTATAGCTTTCCTGGATCCATTATTGCTTTCATACCCATTCCTACCATTAACTGGAAAGTGGTTGAAAGCACAAAAAAAAGCAAAAACACGCTATGTCCTAGAAAAATACGAAAACTGTGTAAAAAAAGTTTGGTTTTCTGAAAAAAAGTCTGCTTGTCCCTGAAAGCTGGAAAGATGGTGATTTCAGCACCACAACCCCTTTTTTGATACCATTTGATTTGCAGGGCAAAAACCAGAAACTTTCATCTGTAGCCTTTTTTTCCCATTTTTACAACCCCCCCAAAAATTATTTACCTGTGTTTTCTGGGTCATTTCTGGGTCCCCTCCAGGGGAATCCACAAACCCTGGTACCTTTAGAATCCCCATAATGTTGGATAAAAAGGACGCAAATTGGGTGTGGATACCTTATGTGGTCAAAACGTTACAGGGGCCTAAGCGCAAACTACCCCAAATAGCCAAAAAAAGGCTTAGCACGGGGGAAAAGGCCTAGCAGCGAAGGGGTTAAAGTTGAAGGTCAACAATGGGATTAGCTGAAAGGGTTAACTTATATCCCAGGAACCCAACTGGTCACTCAAATTCAAAAGTTGCCTCAAACTGAAGCCGTAAACCACGCATAAAAATGAACTTTCTCCTTTCACTTGTGCCAAAGTTGTGTGGCAATCTGCTTCAGGGGAGCTGCCACTTTAGACACATACTGAGTTGCAGATTACCTTGGGGCAATCAGGCACTGTTGCTGAAGACTTTATTTTAGAGGTAATCAAAGCACTGGATCTGGTGAAAGGGACTGTCCAAGACGATGTCGGGAACGCAGTCAGGGACTTGGGGAAGGACTGGGAACTGGGTAGAAAATGGACACAGAAAAAATAGCACGGCACTGCCCAGGATCAGACAGGAAGTTAGAGGAGAAAAAGGGATCCAAAGGGGAAGCCTGTACAAGTGAAAAAGATGGCTATGACTCAAAGGATGGGCACTCAAGAGGCAATTTAGCATTCAGACTAACTACATCCAGGATGAATGGATGTGTGTGCAGACATATATACTTATACACACACAACAACATTAACAATAAAGGAAATGTGTGTAGGAAGGTGGATATCTGACTATGGTTGCCCCCAACGTTTTGCCTGGTGTTTTGCTGGTTTTTCGACTTAGTTGACCTGGGTCCCTGCTATTCAGGACCCCAGGCCCACTGCTCTCTCTGTAAAATGGATTCCATGTACTCTAGGTACATATCTAATTGGATACTGAGTCACCTTATCAGCCCCTGTACAGTGTACTTTAGGTACCCAGGGCATAGGTGCACCCAGGGCCTACCAGGGGCTGCAGCATGTATTATGCCACCCCTGGCTGGCCATCCAAATCTGACACAACTGGCTGCACAACAGCTGGGGCAAGGTGGTGTAATCACCCTTTGCTTTAGATATAGTACTCCTATATCTAACCCTAAAATGGACACATATATTCCTATCAGTCACTCCTATGGCAAGCCTTATCAATCCTGGTCATCTCTATACTAAACTACACCGCAAACCCACGGAGAGGAATACTCTACTAGCCTACAATAGCAATCACCCCAGAGCCCTTAGAGATTCACTACCCTACTCCCAGTTCCTCCGCATTAGAAGGAATTGCTATGCCAAGGAGGATTACTTCAGAGAAGCAGCTATTCTATCCAACAAACTCAAACAAAGAGGGTATCCTAACAGATTAGTAAGAACGTCTGCCAAACGTGCCTGGTACTGTCCTAGAGAAGCACTTTTGTCTCCTAAAAATAAGGAATCAGTCACACGACTGACCTGTGTTACTACTTTTTCTCCTTCATCCAATGAGCTCAAAAAAAGTATTCTGAGGCATTGGCCCGTTCTTAATGCAGGCACTCTACAGTTTGATCGGCCACTGTTTGCATATAAAAAGAGTTCTAATTTAAAAGATCATTTGGTTCGTGCTGCTCTTCCTAGCCCCCCGAATCTGAGTACCATTGATTCTCTATGGACCCAAACTCCGCTGGTAGGACATGCAAAATGTGGTTCCTGTAATGTCTGCGAATTTACTATTGAGGGTAAATCCTTTGTGTTTGATAAAGTCACCATTGAATGCAGAAGCTTCACGAATTGTAACAGTGTTGATGTTATTTACCTAATCCAATGTCCCTGCAAATTTGTATATGTTGGCCAAACTAGGCAGAAAGTCAAGACAAGAATTGGTCAACATCGCAGCAGGATCCGATGTAAAACTCCCAACGCCCCACTGGTGGACCACTTTTGTGCCAAAGGACACTCAGACAATGAACTTAAATGGACTGTCCTGAAGAGCGTGAAACTACCACCACGCGGAGGAGACATTGGACTTCTGCTTAACAAAGAGGAACTTAAAATGATTCTCCTTTTTGACAGTATTCATAATGGCCTGAACCGCACTGAGGATTGGACCTCACTTTTATGAACAATTACTTTCAGCCAATTGAACAACAACAGTAATGGCCACTGATTCCCTTGCTTTAATGATGGTACATTAACTGTTGGGTCAAATGTAAATTACAATGATGGTTCCGCAATCTCTCCATGAAACCATGTGTTTAAGCATGAAAATGTGTATCACGCCTGCATGTATGAGACCATCACTTAAGCACGTTGTTTTATCACCCTGCACCACCCCCCCTTCTCAATTCACATTGCTTTAATGATGGTACATTAACTGTTGGATCAAATGTAAATTACAATGATGGTTCCGCAATCTCTCCATGAAACCATGTGTTTAAGCATGAAAATGTGTATCACGCCTGCATGTATGAGACCATCACTTAAGCACATTGTTTTATCACCCTGCACCACCCTCCCTTCTCAATTCACATTCACAACTAAGGTAGCCTGTGAATGCTTTGTCATTTTCTCCTCCTCTCAGCATGTTTACTAACTCCTTACCCCTTCCAAGATGGCGGATTAATTCATCCACCATTCCCTCCCGACATGGCCGATACATTCTATATCCGCCTAGCCCGCCCTCCGCCTGACGTTCCACGGCGCGATCGTGCACCGGGACGTCTCCTGTCATTCCATTGAGGACGAAGGTAAGCCTCGCTCTATCGCCCGCCTTTCCTTCTCCCACTGCAGCCAACGTATGGGTCGCTAAGGTTTCCTTTTTTCCTTCGTTATACAGGCAACCACTCAGCTCAACCAAAATAGCTGAACAATCGGGTGAGTGTCCCCTTCCTAGCGCCGCACGGCAACCCAATAGCTGGCGGCACTAACTGCTAATTATTTTACCGATTTAGGTCTCCTAATCTCTGGGACCCCCACCGGCTCCACAGATCCGTGCCTCATAATCGAGACGCGTCGCACCCCTGACCATAAATCCACGCGGCAACTTCCAATAGTTTTCGCCCCAAGCCGTAGCGCTACCAGGATCCCAGTAGCACTATCCTGTTAAATTAACGTCAGGTAAGCGCCACACTGGGCATAGTGGTTATGTGCATCAGTTATTCCTTTGATTAATTCAGCAGTCTGATGCTCATCTTTTACGTCCTTAGACCCCCTTACTGCGGTGCCGAGCCTACTGCTTCATCCCCTCCAGGGCACTCGGTAAGCCCCTTTCCTTCTGCCTTTGGTCTGGGATGGGTTTAATTAACTCATCTGCTGACTATTGCTTTTCTCACCTAGGCACAAGCACGCGAGCATTCTACGGCTAGATAGCTGTGACCAATTCCACCCCAGCAACTCGGAACCCTGGGGTAGCTCCTAATGTAATTAATTCACCGCCTTCCCTTTGGTTCACCTTCACTTTTGCCATTACAGTTTCACTTAGGCATGTGAGCCACACTTTCACTTAAATATTACCCACTATGTCTTGTGAGCCCAACCTGAAATTAAATTATTACTGCACACCTTGTTTTTGTCGCATGGTTTTACCACATTGCGCCGTGGATGCCTAGCACAGGTTGCGTGACACTTCTCACAGGTATGACTTAGCAACACTTTAAGAGCATGGTATGAGTTCTAAGTCTAGAAATAATTCAAGTGATACACAGAAGTCTAATTCCTTGTTACATGTTCCCCTTGTTTACGTTTTTGCAGGCTTTTAATCAGGCAGACAATGGTAGTCCTGATGATGATCCACCACTCTTGAATGGATCGAAACGCCGTCGACATGATATGTGGGCTCAACACTAGTTCACTATTATGTGCATAATCTGTTTTGTTCCCCGCATATGTGAAGCAAGCACATTGTAAAGTTTTCTTTTCTTGCTCCATTTTGTGTTACTTGCCTGATATATCCCATGTGTTTGTATTGTCTCCAAGTTTGTGTAAGCGTTGTGGATACAGGACTGTGTCCCACTGGTTTATTGTTCTTCCAACTGATTATTGAATTATTGATTAAATTGTAAGTCCGGCTGGACTTTCTTGTTGTTATAGCGCACATCGTGGCCTATAATTATTACAATCTTCAATTCTTTGTGTCAAGGGCCGTTGTTTTTTGTAAAAATTATCAATCCTGAAGGCAGAGTGCTTGGAATTATGTGAGATGGTGCTCTGGCATGAGCTGAGCCCGTTTGCAGCTTGCGGAACCAAGTCCTAATAGCTGTTCCATGATAACGCTATACCATATACTCTTAAGTGCATTATGTACCTCGCGGTCAAATGCTAACTTTGGCATAGCATTATCAAAACATGTCGAGTAAGGTGTCATACGAATTGGAATACTAACCCCTCGCCAATTCTGGTGACGGGGTTAGCATTCCACCCTTCTAGAGGGACACGACATGTATGTAACTGTGAACCCCGGTTAAAGTTAACTCGAGCCTCAGCATCACAAAATGGATGCTGCCACCACAGACACAAGTCTGACCTCCTACTGCTGGGAGTCCTTCCAGCGAGGGAGGTTTAGACAAAGGGTTTCCTGCCTTGGGAGGCGCGAGCACCACCCAAGACAGGATTTTGTGTATTAGGTAGGACAGGGCTCAAAGGAATGAGACATGCCTGGGGCACACAAGGTGTCCCTGTGCATATGCCGGTCCAAACCAGTTCCTAAGGCACTCCAGCCCCCGAGCTGGCGCAGGACCGGACAAAGGAAAGGGGGTGTAACCACCCCCCTTCCTGGTCCCACCCAGAGGAGGGACCTAGTCGTAGTGGAGCCCCCTTTAGCCGGATAAAGGTAGGAGCTGGTCCCATTCAAAATTAGATTATCCTGATCAACTTCACAAGAAGAAACTCTGGACCTCGACATTCTGCTCCACAGAAGACAGAAGGAATCTCCCTTGTGGGCAAGGAGTGCCCACCCTGCATCTGCAGGCACCATCAGCGTACCGCGACTTCCCTTTGCCGTCTTCCTGCACAGGATCCAGACTTCAGAGCCCGACAAGACCCAGATTCCCAGACCTCTCCGACCTCAACCCACATCTGCAGCCGAGCTGAGACCCGTGGGTGCGACGAGACACGTGGGACCGGCCATCTTGAAAGAAGCAGCACTTCGCTCCAGCACGACTTCCGAGGCCTCCTCGTCCAAGTGCTTTGAGGACCGAGAAGCCCCGACCCCGAGCAGCTCCTGCATCGAAGATCAGCCCTCCAGCATCCACGAGATCTGCGTGGGGCCCTTCTGCCTGCTTGCTGCTCAACGCGTTGTCTGGTCACTTGCCGGCTGGCTTGTGACCTCCTAGACGACGAACTCCGACAACTTTGCTGCTGGCCTGGTTGCTCCAGACTGGCCCTTGCTCCCTTCCACAAGAGGAGCACCCCGGACCCTCCTGGTCCACTCCAGACGCCGTATCCACTCACCGTGTCGGTTGCCTTTGCCAAGGCCTGTTGAACCCGAATCCGGAGACGACACCGCCGACAGCGAGAGCCTGCGTGGGACAGCTCGTGCCTCCATCCTGGTCATCGAAGACACCGCCTGGTCCACGTGGCTGCTGAGACAAGCGTCCACCTTCACCTGATCGCGACGACAACATCTGGTTCCACTCCTGGTTCCACTCCAGTCACTGGCTAGTGACTTTGAACATTGTCCCCTCTGCTTTCCGGTTCCTCTCTTCACCAATCCACCCTTGGATTGCACCGGACATCTTCCTCCTGTCCGCCTGCAGCATCTTTTCCTCCAGGTTCCATAGACTCCAACGCCAGAACCCGACACAACTTGGCACCTATGCACCCGCAGCCTGTGGGTGAGGTAACACGAGCATTTTGGTGCTCAGGGGTAGCTCCACTATCCTAGTGTCCAGTTCCATTGTCGTTTCAGTTCTACCTAGTCAGGGACGTCCGTACTCACCTTTTTTTTAAACTGTACTGTCCATAGACGATTGTACGCATCTCGCGTGTGAGTTCACACTCTGCACACGCGTTCTGTGGGCCTCCTATTACTTACCTCCAGTCAGGGTAGTGTGGTCCCAGCGATTCTACAGCCTCTGGACTGCTCCATTCCTTTGATTGACTTTCGCATTCCATTTATTTAGTATATAAAGTTCAGGCGTTCTTGTAAATACTGTGCGAACTCGTATTTCCTTTCAAGTATTGTCATGTGCTTAGCCCTCTGACCTCATAAAGAGTTCAGAGGTGTATGTTAGTTAATAAATATCTGTTTATTTTCATAACAACCTGTTTGGTGTCCTTTCACTTGGTATTCAAGGGGTTATATGTGGTAAAACAGCTGGCTTTACATGCCATTCAGAGTTTAGCCTAAAGACTGCTTTTGTCCACGCTACTAGGATAGCTGGTCTATAAGGTTGACTTACAACCAATCACCATAAGGGTTGTTTGGACTGATACAAGGTGATCACTCGAATTAGCGAGCATCATATATCAGGCCAACTTCTCACAATGTGGTGTTAAGCACTCAGGAGTGCCACACAGTAAGCTCAGTAAGTTCCTCACCCATAATTGCTGTTACAGACACTGACTGCAAATACCCAGATATAGGATATGCTTGCAAGTGCAGTGCCTATGGAGCTGATACCTACGGTGATGTTATCAATTTAGCTCAAAGACAATACTCATAGTGAACAAGAACTACCTAGGTTGTCAGCTGTGCCCATGGATACTGGCGCTCAAACAGGAACACGCAAGGCAGTAACAGCAAGGGAGTAAAACTAAATACAATCAAAATAGACAAGGATCTAGCAAGGAGGAGTGCTTAAGAGGAAAGGAAGGACATCACGGGCACACTTGGCAGAAAGCAAGTAACAAACATACATGGTAATAGAAGCAAGACTGCAGGAATAGAAAGACAGTAAACAAGGCACTGGAACTAAGCATGGGCGAATTTTGCGGATCTCGCGTTCGCGAATTTGCAGATTTTTGAACTCGCAATCCGCAAAATCCGCGAATTCTTGCGAATTTGCGGATTTTTTTTTTTTTTTGTGTTCGCAAGGATTTCTGCCAGTTCGCGAGGGTTTCGTACCAGTTCGCAATTGCGAACTTACATTTCGTCGCGCAACGGTCGCGAATTATGTTGTTTCTACGTCTAGTTCATCATCACAGGTTCCCAGCACCCTCTGTTTCACCACTGCAACCCTCTGTTACATCAATGCCACCCTCTGGTTCATCATTACTGTAGATTATGGGGGGGAAAAGCAAGCACACCATCCCTGCTTCAACTCAGATGAATTAATTTGGGGTTAGTTTATTAATGTGTCACTGTTTTAAAATTCCAGTCTGGCACCTGCTTCCTTATCTGTAATTTTGCTTTCTGTTGCAGTGCATTTTTTTTCCCCAGGACCTTCTTTGTGGCCTACTTGTAGCTATTGTATGAGCCTGCTGTGAGGGTCAGAGCAGGGTCATACAATTGTTGCAACTAGCAACTGAATTCTGGAGGGGCCCCAGTCAGGAAGCACTACCGGGAATTGTTACTAATGATGAGTTTGAACTCTTGCCCCTGCCGAGTGCTTTCACTTTTGAAAAACTCGTTTTTCTGCAATTTCGCGGGGTTCGCGGGGTGCGAACACGCGCAAGATCGGATTCGGAAGCCGCAAATTCGTGCGAATATGCAATTTGTTTTTTTTGCGGCGTGTTAGTTGGCAAGGTTTTGTGCGTTTTTGCGAGCCGCTCGTAGCGCAAGACGCGAAGTTACCCTCGCGGTCGTTC
The DNA here is from genome assembly GCF_964263255.1 of Lissotriton vulgaris. NCBI lineage: Eukaryota > Metazoa > Chordata > Amphibia > Caudata > Salamandridae > Lissotriton > Lissotriton vulgaris. The sequence continues at coordinate 395,539,100 of NC_141693.1, forward strand.
AAGAGCGCAGCCATCTTGTTTGCCTGACGTATTTCCGTTTCCGGGCGCGAAGTGTAATCTCGCAAAGTCCGCGGTTTGCCAGTACAGTCTCGCGCGTGTTCGCAAGGAAAATCTCGCGCGAACTTACCCGCGCGGTCGTGAACGGGCGCGGCCATCTTGTTTCTCATTCATTGCTATGGTTCTGGGCATGGTCTTTGTATCCTCTGTCAATCTCTGCCATCCTTTGCTTGTTTGAAGTTTTTTTTTATCTATTTTACTTATTATCTATCCCTCTATTTTTCTAGCCCTATATTTTTGTGTTTACTGCTACTTTTGGTTAATTTTAAACTACTTTTGTAAACTCTTTTCTTTTCTTCTCTTCCCTATTCTATTTTCTTTATTCCTTTCCGCCCAGACCATGGTGAAGGGAGCCGGGAAGCATCCCGAGAAGGGGAAGGGTCCCGCACCCCGTGTCCGGCTCCCGTGCGGGCGTTTGAGGGGGGAGCTAGTGATGCCACGGGAGATCTTTACCCCGGAGGAGGTGGCCCAACTAATTTTTTATGTTCAGCGCCGCCTCCCCAGGACCATCATGGGAGGCGGCAAGATCAGTGCCGGGTACGGGGCCCGGGAGCGCCGGAAGCGGTGGGAGAAGGTGTGCCAGGCCATTTACCACCACTCTCGGGTCTGGCGCACCTACAACCAGGCCACCCACCGCTGGACAGATGTCCTGACCCGTGAGCGAGATCTGCTCGACCTCCTTGGCCTTGAGATCCCCGGGCTTGGTGAGTAGTAGTAGCTATGTCTTTACTACTATGTTTTCTCCTGCTGTGTTATTATATTGCAAATTTTTGTTTTTTACCAAGAGCAATAATGCTGCTCATTACATTGTAGGTACATTTTATTTCAAAATCTTCTGTGCATTTCAGGTACACTGCTCTCCTTCTCAGTAGTGTTGCTACTATGCTTATTTGTTTTAGATTTTGTGTTCATTTCATTGGCCTGTGAAATTATGTATGAGTGTAGTTGAAAGAACTGCGCAATGCTACACACTAAGGTTCAGATTTTTAATTACCGGCGCATCCCTGCAAAGTTGCAGGGATGCGCCAGTAATTGTGCGTCACGCCACCATCACCCATGGTGTGCCGTATTACAATGCGGCGCGCCATGGGCCCAAAACGTCACCAAAGCGTTACGCATCTGTGCCGTAAAGGTGGCGCATTGCTGGAGTTGCGTCGCAACGATGGTGCAGCTCCATCAATTCTCTGGGGTGCCCTATCTCCCCAATGCTGCGTCAAGCCGTACGTCTGCTTCAAGCAGGCGCAGGGTTTGAGTCACGCATCATTGTCCTCAAAGTGACTGATTGAAATCTTGTAGATTTCCCTCAGCCACTTTTAGGATGCGTTCCTGCGCAGGAACGCCCTCCCTTGCGCCGGAACACCCCTATTGGCGCAGGGCTTTACAACGTGATGCATCTCCCAGATGCGTCACGTTGTTAATATACGCCGCACCATTGCGCCTCTTTTGTGCTGTCGCTGCGTCACAAAAGTCACGCAACAATGGAGCAAAAGAGCCGCAAGGGCCTTATAAATCAGCCCCTACAGACTCAAGTCCAGTCCTTCCTTTGTACACATGGCGATAAGAAGAAATAGTGGTGGTGGATTAATAGTTTGAGTATTTTAATGACTGGTGAATGTAGTAGGAAACTTTAGTGTTGTCGCTGATCTTCAATCACGATGGACTTTGGCTGTCACTTTGCGTGCTGCGGACTGCTGCCTGCCAATCCTAGGCAAACCTTTTTAGTACTTTGTTTAGTGAGTTACATAGGGTAGTTTCCAATTTGACGGTCCGCAAATCAAGCAATACTAAAGTAATGACGTAGTCGACCACATGAGATTGGTCAATAATATATCCCGTGGAGTCGTTCCCTATTTGCTATTTCGCAAAAATATTTTGTTACTTTGTTAGTTCTTTTTTAAATGTTTGATTTGGTTGAGAAATAAATATCATCCATGTTTTCTGTTTTTCTTTCTTTCATGTTGTACATCAGCTTCCCCCAGGGGCAAGAGGAGGACACAGGAGGAGGAGGAGGAGGGTGCTGTTGTCGATGCAGGCCAGGACCGGGCAGTCGAGGGCTCCTTTGCTGGCCCCAGTAAGTTTTAATTTTAATATAGAGTACTTATTTTTTCCTAGCGTTCCTCATTCGATTTTTTCTAAATCGTCTTTGATCTTCTTGTAGACAGGATCTAAATTCTTATCCCTATGACTCCGTGTGGTATTACTAGATTATTCTTATTAGTCTGTCTGTGTAGCTAACTAAGATTGCACATTTGGCATTTCCATTGGACTCCCATTCTAGTCAGCAATAGCTCTATGCACTGAGTGTAGTCCTCTGGGATTGTCCATATTGTCTTTTCAAGTATTCTAAATGTTTATGCTTTGACCATTGCCAACAATAAAAAGGTGAATGACCACCACCAAGAAATAATAAGATACTACTTTACTTTTGGTTTGGATAGGACAATCCATTCTACTACTGTTGCAGGGACAAATCTGCACAAACAGAACTATGGACACTAAATAATGCATCGCTTAGCTTATCAATTATAATAGGTGCTGTAACTGTTAGACTTTCCACATACCTCAGTGATAACAGACTTTGTAGTTGAACCCCGGCCCCAATCTCCTTACTGACTAGATAGTGTGGCAGAGTCATTTAGCTTCCAAAGTCACCGATGGCAGAGGCACGGACTCATGCTTGCAAAAATTCGAAAACCTTTAGCTCATCCACTCTAGTCTGGAGGACCAAAAACCACAGAGTCTATTTAAGTTTAAAAGCTTTATTAAAAGTAAACACATTTATTAAATTCAAGTTTGTCATAAAAGTGAACGTGTAACTGAAAATGGAAAAGTGCTTAGTGCTGACGATTAATTGGACACATTTCTTGTGGTCGAGCCGAGCTCTCACCTGGTTTGAACTTGATCCTGCTCGTGTTCTTAGAAGTCAAGGTTCTGTCTGTTAGGAGAAAAAGTGGTGCGTGTTAAAAAGTAAAAAGCAAACATTCATCAGTTGTGCCAAAAAGTGCAGCAAGACAACAGCCTTCCCTGGAAAAAGGGACATTTTTACTCTAGAGTACACAGTCAAAAATTATTAAATTGTACACTTTTTTTCACATTTCTTTCTTCCTCCTAGACCAAATATTATATAGTAGTGAGTGGTGTATTCTAACATTATTAAATGTACTTTGTAGGTGGAACATCTGGAGACGGGGCCAGCGCGGAGGTGGTGGCATTGGACGAGGAGGACAACTCTGGGGAGGAGGCGGTGCAAGTGCCGGAAAAGGACATGCCTGTGAGGGTTCACACGGTGGTGGCGGGCAGAGGTAAGCTATACATTCCTTAGTCATTGAGATTGAAGACTGCAGAGTGTGCTTTCTGCACGGGTGTATTATAAAAAAAGCAGGTAGTAGCCTCCTCTAAATGTACTTCGACTTAGCTGTGAAGTTTTTGGCGAGAAGAATCCCAATCAGATCTGAGGTGAACTTGATGGATGGGATGAACGAAAAGCGAAAGAAGGGTGTAAGTAAGTGTGGAAGCACGAGAAATGTAATGATGACTGGCAAAGAAGAATGATATGTGTTTGCTTGGTCCCCGAGGTGGCTGGGAAGGTAAGAAAATGGTATGGTGCATGGCTGGGTGAATGATGAAGCAAGGATGGGTGGAAGGAGAACAGCCTGGGTGGGTGAGACAGAAACTGTATGTGTGCAATATACTTTGAATGGATGGATGCCTGGATCATTCATGGTACTATCTGACTCTTAGATAGCATATGTGAATCTAGAGAGAGTAGACGGTCACTGGATGAACTAAGTGTTACTTTGAAGAGCATGTAACACCGCACCCGCACGTCCGTTCCAGTGTAGGAAAGGCAAGGAAAAGAAGTTGTAACGTTGTCCAAAGACTACCATGAATAGTAGCAGTAGTTTGTATTGCAACTGCAAGCACAGCATATATCCAGTTATTACGGTGGGCACTCCCTACCTCCCTTAATAACTTTAGTTTAGTAGTAGTACGTCATTCATGTGTGGGGGTATCACTGTTCACTCAATAATAAGCAAAGCACCTAAAGTCATCCCATATGTCATCAAATACATCCCATGTGAAGTGATAGATAATCAGATAATTTAGCTTCTTCATTTTCCTTTTCTAATACTCATTTGCACTGTAGGGTGAAAGCTAAATTAATTAAGCAGTAGCCCTTTTAACAGAGTATTCTCAGTGCCACCCGTAATAGAAAAGTAAGAGCTTCACCACCTGCATGTACTGGACCGGTACAGTAACGCAAGTCTGTCTCACTCACCATGGTGTGCGTCTGTTTTTCTCGGGTGCAAGTTCACTGCGCTGGCATTATGCCGGCTTGCATAAGATAACGTACCAATTTTCCTAAACAAGAGAGAAGAAGAAGAATAAGAGTGGTGTACTGTCATAGTCGACTGTAATAGAAGTCCATAGTGCTCGTAGAATTTGTTCCTTAAACTCCCACTAATGTTAGAGCAAGGATGAAGAAGTCGGAGGTTACATAGATACTGTCCTCAATAGTTATGCACTGTGCTTTCAATTTGCTACTTGTACTGTGACAACTTTCTGCTCAATCATTTTGTGTTAATCTTAAGGAGCATTGGTTACAGACTATGTCTTTCTTTTTTCATGTAGTTGCTCCTTCCAAATCCAAGACACCATCAAGGAGGAAGGAGCAGGCTCGAATGGCCCGGCAACGGAGGCTGGATGCCACTGTTGCTGAATATCGGCGGCTGGTGGCCCTGGAGGAGGAGGAGACGCAGTCTGGAACAACAACAACGTCCACTGGGACAGCTGCCTCCTCCTCCGTGCGGGCTGCCAGCCAGCGCAGTGCTCCAGCGGTACGGAGCCGGGCTACCAAAGCCAAACGCCACCGCCCAGCAGCAAAGAAAGCAGCTGCCCCTCACAGGATTTGCAAGGCACACCGGCGCCGCTTATCCCTCAGACTGTCCTACCTGGAGCAGGAGGTCCATAATTATAAGAACGTGGTGGAGGGCCTCCGCTTCGAACTTGCCACCCTCCGCAAGGAGCATGATGCCCTGGCTGCTAATTCCAACAGCACCCTGCCATAGTGTCCCTTGCCCCTTTTTTAGAGACTTTTGGGGGGTGGGAATTGGGAGTTGTGATTTTTGGGGACTTTTGAAGGACAATCGTTGGGGTTAGGGAGGGTCTTGCGGGAGATTCTTTTGTTAGGGCTATAAAAATATACTTTTTGAAACTTTATCTGACCATACCTGTTTTTTACTGCTTTTGAGTCTGGTGGGTGGGGGTTTAACATAACAGTAAGTTTGTTTTCCTGAATAGTCCTAGGACTTTAGTAGTACTACCGTCAATCAAATCTCTCGTCTCTCCTAATACTCCATTATACTACCTCCAACCAAACGCCTATCTTACCTGTAATTTCTGTTTGCAAGTAGGGCTAGGCCCAGGGCTGGCTCCACGGGAAACAGCAAATAAGGTTGGCATTGGCAATCCTGGGCGGATAAAATTTCCTCATAGCGGTGGTACTACTGGTGTGACACAGTGGCAGTTGCTTGCCTATGAAAAAAAGAAAATGAAATCTGGTTTGTCCTCCTGAGCAATACAAAGGTACAATACAGAATATAGCAGGTGACAGAAGTACACTAGAACAGTGCCACGTTGTAGCCTAACAAATGTTAAAGTATAACTAATTCGGTTGAAGTTCTTTGACATTAGCCATGGGTCTTTGTCAAGCAGAGTAAGAATATATCCTCGGATTTCTTCACCAGCCTGTTGCTATCACCTTATCCTCCCCAGCAAGTGTGTGGATTTATTGCTGTAATTTAGTCACACATCAATCAAAACCACACAGCCCGGGGGAAGAGGGTTAGGGTTTGAAAAATGGATGGGTACGGGGGTTTTTGGGAAAGGTTTTGGGAGACAAGAAAAAGTAGCACAGCATGGACGAACAATTGTGAACATAAACAAATCTTTGGGTACAAACCTATCCCTCAATCTTTGAAAGTGCATACACTACTGTAACTGCATGCATGTCAGTTAAAAGTAATTAGTACTTTCGACAACTGTGGAAGAAAGAATGCGACAGTACAGGGCGTGGGTGGAAATATTGATAACTATATTCAACATAAGGTCTCTGTAGCCAGATACCTGAGAGCCTTGCTGGTCACTATAAATCCATTCACAACAACACTCAATGGGGTTGGTCTGGAAGGTGTCAGGTTTACTCCCCGTGATCCAGTCGATGCAAATATGGTTCCACCTCCAAATGTCACCAACACCCAGAAGTGTAAACACAGGGTGTTCGAGGCATTAGGCGGGGGAGAAAAATAACAAACTAAAATAAAAAATGTGGGATGGGTAAAGGTAGGGTCAGCAGGGAAAGGATACCTGTAACAGAAGACAAGACAGGCATCAGTGAAGTGCTGTCCTAACATACAAGGGTACTCTCATATAGTCTCACTAAATAGTCTGCAAGTCTCCCGCCTACTCATGGGAAATGTAGTTTCATAGTACGGTAGGCGCTTAGGGGCTGCGTAACCTGACAGAAGGTATAGTAGATAGAAAAGGAGAAATTGCTTTTTTTCTAGGTGTCCCCTCACTCACCAGGGTTGCCCCTTGGTGACATGCTTCATCATTGGGGCCATCCCAGTCCTCTACGGCCTGGGGCGTGCTGCGACTTGCGAATTACGTAGGAGCACTTACAAATGACTATGTGTGGTGCAGATGTGATAGTGGAGTGGACTAAGTGATGTGTTAAGGGATCAATGTAGAAGCAGAGAGAGAGCCAAGAAATGCCGTCACAGTCAGAGAAAAAGGCAAGGGATACTGTATCTATGTGGTTGTAGTGGTCCTGTTGGAAGTGGTAAGTAAGTTGCCCGCAGAAAAAAAATCCTCCTATTAGCGGCACTCCTCCATTGCAGCCGACGCTTCGTCCATCGATGTTGGTCACCAGAAGACACCCTGTCCACTGCCTGCCTGATGCTGAATTGTGGCTCGCTACTGTGAAGCCTGACTCCATCCTTTTTTCCCCATTGCAGAGACTGAAACCCGGCCTGTAATTATTCAACGAAAAACAGGAAGTGATATAATATTACAACACCACTGATAAATAAATATAAGGCATGTAGGCTGTGGAGTGCAAAAAGTCACAATTTGTTTTTCCTAGTAGACAGTACAATGTTTTTGAAAGTGCGTACTCTGAGTCACCTTTTGAAGGATGTATGGGCAAATTAATGTATCGGATCTTGCCCCTCAAGCTAGGTGTACTGTAAACTGTGTTTTAGAACAAAATTAGATCTTCCTAGCAGTGCTCCCACCCAGACCCTTACTAAAGCCAGTCGCAAAAATGTAGAAGACCCCCAATCAAATCTCAAAAAACGAGGCCTAGCAGAAAACTGGTGACAAAACTTACTTTGAAAGTAAAAGTAGGCCGAAGTACCCTAATTACCCATTACCCACCGTGGATTGCATTCAAACCACTTGCAAGCAACCAAGCAAAAGTAGCCATAGCCAGCATCGCTCCAAGACTCGAAATCCCCCCCACTCAAACACATGCAATAGAAATACTGCTAACCCTAACGAACGCTAAGTTAAGAATAGTGGCAAAGGCTTTCTTTAACTATGCCAAATCCCCCCTTTCCCACCATGGATTTTCTTCAAATGACTTGCAACCAAAATTACACATTCTCACGAGTGCTCTAAGACCCCAGAACTCAGTTTGAAAAATCTAGAACACCCCGAAACACATGCAATCCTGCTGCTAGGGCTAACCCTAACGAACCCTAAGTTACAAAAAGTGCCAAAACTAAAGGCTTTTCCGCGCGGATTTTGTCCCAACCACTTCTACCCGGTATTAGACCTTCCCAGGAATGCCCCAAGAACCCGGCAACCCACCCGCCAAGAAGCGTAACACCCCCAAACAGGCCAAAAGCAAAATCTCATACTTGCAATATTTCTGGGCCTTCGGTCCAAACGCGCTGCGTAGCTAGGCCATAAGTCGGGGTTGGCACGACGGATTTCCTGAAAAGCAAATGCAATCAAGATTAAAGTGTCCCAGCAGTGCTCCCAGACCACGAAACTCACCCGCAAACACCAGGAAGCCCCCCAAACAGGCCCCCGAAAACGCTACATAGAGCAAAATGTCAGAAATAGCCCAAAAAAAAATCGGCCTGGATTTTGTCCCAACCACTTCTACCCGGTATTAGACCTTCCCAGGAATGCCCCAAGACCCGGCAACCCACCCGCCAAGAAGCATAACACCCCCAAACAGGCCAAAAGCAAAATCTCATACTTGCAATATTTCTGGGCCTTCGGTCCAAACGCGCTGCGTAGCTAGGCCATAAGTCGGGGTTGGCACGACGGATTTCCTGAAAAGCAAATGCAATCAAGATTAGAGTGTCCCAGCAGTGCTCCCAGACCACGAAACTCACCCGCAAACAGACGGAACCCCCCCTAAGAGCACCTCAAAGGCAAGCAAGTCATCAAAAACACAAAAAAAATTCCGCCTGGGATTTGGTCCAAAACACTTTTATCCGGTATTAGAGCTTCCCAGCAATGGCCCCAGAGCCGTCAACCCAGGAGAAAACGAGTAGAAGACCCCCAAACAGCCAAAGAGCAAAAGTACAAAAATGGGGACTTAGTCACTTTTTCACAAATTTCCCAAATCACTCCGCGCGCACTCTGCAGCTAGGCCCTAAGTCCCCTCAGCCACCATGGATTTGCTTCAAACCTCTTGCAAAGTAAAGTATATATAGCCAGCAGTGCTCCCACACCACGAAACTCACCCACAAACACCAGGAAGCCCCCCAAACAGGCCCCCGAAAACGCTACATAGAGCAAAATGTCAGAAATAGCCCAAAAAAAAATCGGCCTGAATTTTGTCCCAACCACTTCTACCCGGTATTAGACCTTCCCAGGAATGCCCCAAGACCCGGCAACCCACCCGCCAAGAAGCATAACACCCCCAAACAGGCCAAAAGCAAAATCTCATACTTGCAATATTTCTGGGCCTTCGGTCCAAACGCGCTGCGTAGCTAGGCCATAAGTCGGGGTTGGCACGACGGATTTCCTGAAAAGCAAATGCAATCAAGATTAGAGTGTCCCAGCAGTGCTCCCAGACCACGAAACTCACCCACAAACACCAGGAAGCCCCCCAAACAGGCCCCCGAAAACGCTACATAGAGCAAAATGTCAGAAATAGCCCAAAAAAAAATCGGCCTGGATTTTGTCCCAACCACTTCTACCCGGTATTAGACCTTCCCAGGAATGCCCCAAGACCCGGCAACCCACCCGCCAAGAAGCATAACACCCCCAAACAGGCCAAAAGCAAAATCTCATACTTGCAATATTTCTGGGCCTTCGGTCCAAACGCGCTGCGTAGCTAGGCCATAAGTCGGGGTTGGCACGACGGATTTCCTGAAAAGCAAATGCAATCAAGATTAGAGTGTCCCAGCAGTGCTCCCAGACCACGAAACTCACCCACAAACACCAGGAAGCCCCCCAAACAGGCCCCCGAAAACGCTACATAGAGCAAAATGTCAGAAATAGCCCAAAAAAAAATCGGCCTGGATTTTGTCCCAACCACTTCTACCCGGTATTAGACCTTCCCAGGAATGCCCCAAGACCCGGCAACCCACCCGCCAAGAAGCATAACACCCCCAAACAGGCCAAAAGCAAAATCTCATACTTGCAATATTTCTGGGCCTTCGGTCCAAACGCGCTGCGTAGCTAGGCCATAAGTCGGGGTTGGCACGACGGATTTCCTGAAAAGCAAATGCAATCAAGATTAGAGTGTCCCAGCAGTGCTCCCAGACCACGAAACTCACCCACAAACACCAGGAAGCCCCCCAAACAGGCCCCCGAAAACGCTACATAGAGCAAAATGTCAGAAATAGCCCAAAAAAAAATCGGCCTGGATTTTGTCCCAACCACTTCTACCCGGTATTAGACCTTCCCAGGAATGCCCCAAGACCCGGCAACCCACCCGCCAAGAAGCATAACACCCCCAAACAGGCCAAAAGCAAAATCTCATACTTGCAATATTTCTGGGCCTTCGGTCCAAACGCGCTGCGTAGCTAGGCCATAAGTCGGGGTTGGCACGACGGATTTCCTGAAAAGCAAATGCAATCAAGATTAGAGTGTCCCAGCAGTGCTCCCAGACCACGAAACTCACCCACAAACACCAGGAAGCCCCCCAAACAGGCCCCCGAAAACGCTACATAGAGCAAAATGTCAGAAATAGCCCAAAAAAAAATCGGCCTGGATTTTGTCCCAACCACTTCTACCCGGTATTAGACCTTCCCAGGAATGCCCCAAGACCCGGCAACCCACCCGCCAAGAAGCATAACACCCCCAAACAGGCCAAAAGCAAAATCTCATACTTGCAATATTTCTGGGCCTTCGGTCCAAACGCGCTGCGTAGCTAGGCCATAAGTCGGGGTTGGCACGACGGATTTCCTGAAAAGCAAATGCAATCAAGATTAGAGTGTCCCAGCAGTGCTCCCAGACCACGAAACTCACCCACAAACACCAGGAAGCCCCCCAAACAGGCCCCCGAAAACGCTACATAGAGCAAAATGTCAGAAATAGCCCAAAAAAAAATCGGCCTGGATTTTGTCCCAACCACTTCTACCCGGTATTAGACCTTCCCAGGAATGCCCCAAGACCCGGCAACCCACCCGCCAAGAAGCATAACACCCCCAAACAGGCCAAAAGCAAAATCTCATACTTGCAATATTTCTGGGCCTTCGGTCCAAACGCGCTGCGTAGCTAGGCCATAAGTCGGGGTTGGCACGACGGATTTCCTGAAAAGCAAATGCAATCAAGATTAGAGTGTCCCAGCAGTGCTCCCAGACCACGAAACTCACCCACAAACACCAGGAAGCCCCCCAAACAGGCCCCCGAAAACGCTACATAGAGCAAAATGTCAGAAATAGCCCAAAAAAAAATCGGCCTGGATTTTGTCCCAACCACTTCTACCCGGTATTAGACCTTCCCAGGAATGCCCCAAGACCCGGCAACCCACCCGCCAAGAAGCATAACACCCCCAAACAGGCCAAAAGCAAAATCTCATACTTGCAATATTTCTGGGCCTTCGGTCCAAACGCGCTGCGTAGCTAGGCCATAAGTCGGGGTTGGCACGACGGATTTCCTGAAAAGCAAATGCAATCAAGATTAAAGTGTCCCAGCAGTGCTCCCAGACCACGAAACTCACCCGCAAACACCAGGAAGCCCCCCAAACAGGCCCCCGAAAACGCTACATAGAGCAAAATGTCAGAAATAGCCCAAAAAAAAATCGGCCTGGATTTTGTCCCCACCACTTCTACCCGGTATTAGACCTTCCCAGGAATGCCCCAAGACCCGGCAACCCACCCGCCAAGAAGCATAACACCCCCAAACAGGCCAAAAGCAAAATCTCATACTTGCAATATTTCTGGGCCTTCGGTCCAAACGCGCTGCGTAGCTAGGCCATAAGTCGGGGTTGGCACGACGGATTTCCTGAAAAGCAAATGCAATCAAGATTAGAGTGTCCCAGCAGTGCTCCCAGACCACGAAACTCACCCACAAACACCAGGAAGCCCCCCAAACAGGCCCCCGAAAACGCTACATAGAGCAAAATGTCAGAAATAGCCCAAAAAAAAATCGGCCTGGATTTTGTCCCAACCACTTCTACCCGGTATTAGACCTTCCCAGGAATGCCCCAAGACCCGGCAACCCACCCGCCAAGAAGCATAACACCCCCAAACAGGCCAAAAGCAAAATCTCATACTTGCAATATTTCTGGGCCTTCGGTCCAAACGCGCTGCGTAGCTAGGCCATAAGTCGGGGTTGGCACGACGGATTTCCTGAAAAGCAAATGCAATCAAGATTAGAGTGTCCCAGCAATGCTCTCAGACCACGAAACTCACCCACAAACAGACGGAACCCCCCCTAAGAGCACCTCAAAGGCAAGCAAGTCATCAAAAACACAAAAAAAATTCCGCCTCGGATTTGGCACAAACCACTTTTAGTGCTTCCCAGCAATGGCCCCAGACCCGTCAACTCACCTGCAAAGAGGTAGAACAACACCCCCACAAGTGCTGAGTCTTTCTTCATTGGGCGTAAACCAGCCCTCTGCTTTGATGGAAATAGGAGTCTGGAGGAGGAGGATAGAGGAGCATGTTCTTCTGAACTTGTGAACCTGAGGAATGCAGACTGCGGCACCTTCAAATAAATTAGCAAACAAGTGAAGACAGTTCTGCTGATGGGCTTGTTTTTGTGATTATCTGATTAAAGTTTGAATTATATTAACTGTGCACAACAAAGAAAGACAGACACACAGGAATAAAAGTGAATAAGGATGAAAAAGAAAGTTATTGATTCGTTGTCTCATTTTCAGGGCTCGAAGTCGGTATCACGGTCCAGGAATAAGAATAAGGCTTCGTCATCATACTCTGCGAATTCAGCCAGGGTGAGGTCAGTGCCACCTGACAGAGTAGAAATTCCCTCATCTATGGTGCTGGCCACCTCCTCTTCATCCGGCACGCTCTCTCGTACTCTTATATCTGGTGGTATGAGGTGCTGATTCATCTTGATCATTGTTAACCTCTCCACATTTTTGGGCGAGAGGCGGCTCCGTTTGGGAGTTACAATCCCACCAGCCGCACTGAAAACCCGTTCAGAAGACACACTTGCGAGTGGGCAAGACAAGTAGTTTAAAGCCAGGTTGGTGAGCTGTGGCCACAATTCTTTTTTCCCATGCCAATACGCCAATGGGTCAGAATTAACATAGACCTCTGTGGAGTCATTCAGATAGTCCTTCACCATCGACTCAAGGTCCTCCTCCAAGGTTCCTCCACTTTGCGTAGCTCTTGCTGTGCCTCTGACCTTTTGAGAACCAAACCCACGCAGAGCTAGCCAATCCTCTTCAGCCTCCAATGTTTCTGTTGTCTTTCGTGCAGATGATCCGGTTGCCGGTGTCTTTAACGGCTGAGAGGTCACTTGTGCCACAGCCACAGGTGCAGAAGTGGATTGTTTTGACTGGGGATGGCCTGCTGATGTACTGCCATTTCCTTCAATTTCCAGCCGTTCTGTTTCAAACTTCTTGGCTGACAAGGCTAGCCAACGTTTGTACTTTGTAACATCTTCATCAGCAAAAGGAAAGAATGCTCTGCCTGCCAGCGCCTTTTTGTAGCGTGGATCCAGAATAGTAGCACAAATGTAATGCTGTTCTGAGTGGATCTTTTGAAGACGTTCATCACCTTGTAGGAGCTCTAATAATTGCTCAGCCAGAAGCAAAGAAGAGTCTTTCTTTTTGTCATCTTTTCGAAACACAGAACACACCTCCTTCAGTTGGTCCTCCAGCATGTACAACAATGGGATAGCTTTTCCCAAATTAGAGTCCTCCTTGCTGACTGCACGCGTGAAGACCTCAAAAGGACGAAGCATGCGTGTTAGGCTTTCAACTATGTTCCATTGCGGCCCACCCATCCTCAGCTCCTCTATACCCTCTTTCAAGAAATATTGATCGAGTTGCGTATACTGCTCATACAGACGCTCAAGCATGTAGAAGGTTGAGTTCCAACGTGTTACCACCTCCTGGATGAGTGCTTTCACTGGCATTTGACATTGATATAGCATGCTCCTCAGCTGCTTGCGGGCCTTAAAAGAATGCCTGAAATGCTTGCAAATTTTTCGGCAGTTCTCCAATACACTGTACGCTGCACTGCGTTTATTACCCAAGAATTTTTGGACAACCAGGTTTATACAGTGCGCCAAACACGGCACTCTGAAATAGTAACCGTCCCTCATGGCCTTAACTATATTGGAGCCATTGTCCGTGGAAACATAACCAACCTTGCGTTTTAGTGGGGACAGACAGTTAAGGACCTTTGTGTTAAAGACATCCAAAATGTTTTCTGCTGTGTGACGTTTCTCCAAACCAAACATGGCTAGTGTTGCATGTTTCCGAGCACCTTTAAAAACAATGTTAGTGTCAACACCTGAGTTTAGCTTTGCTTTAGCCCCTGAAAAAGAGACCCAGTGTGCAGTGATGCACATGTAATCAGCGCCTGCGCCACTGGTCCACATGTCTGTTGTCAGATGTATAGTGTGAACAGCACTCTTCTGCAAAGCTGCCCCAATCACCTTCAGAACATCTTCATGTAGTGCTGGAACCGCAACTCGGGCAAAATAGAACCGGCTAGGAACCTTCCATTTAGGGCAGAGCGCTGTCACTAATTCTAGAAAACCAACCCCTTCTACAAAAGAAAAAGGGAGAAGGTCCAGAGCTAGCATTTTAGCCAGCTTAGTGTTATACAGACGGGTCATTGGGTGGTTGCGTTCATATTGCGCTTCTGTAAACAACATCTTTTTAATGTTGCCCTGGACCAATGATTTACGGGATGATGATGATCTCTTCGACCCAGTTACGCTCGCTGATGAACTTTTCCGCATTGATGTCTCACTCTCTCCCACACTCTTAGTGTGGCTCCCATGGGGTGTGCTGCTGACATGGGAACTGGGTGTAAGTGAAGTGTTTGAATCGTCTTCTTCTACCTCCTCGTCATCAGCAGATGACAAATCAACGTTTTCATTACGTGCAATTCCGGCTTTCTTGACCGCCTCTAGGTGCGGAAACCATTCGACAGGGTGCCTTCTCTCAAGATGACCTCTCTGGCCTCCGGTACCATAGTTAGAACCAAGCTTACCACGACTAAATCGAAGCTTACAAAGGCTACAAATGGCTACGTTTTCCTTTTTTGGGCAAACACTAAAGAAGTCCCAAACTGGAGACTTGAAATGTCTTCGGGGGCCGGAGGAGGCGGCGATACTGGTGGTGGTGGTCCTGCTGCTAATGACAGATGAAGTGGAGGATGTGGATTGCCGAACTGCAGTACGTTTTGCACTTTCACCACCACGAATTGAGGTCGAGGACGAGGTGGGTACCTTCTTGCGAAGAAATATGGAAGCGGTAGGTTTTGGTGTACTACTTAACTCCAAATCTAATGATTCCATTTCCATTGCCTCCTCGCCGACATCATCATCACGCTCAGCAGCTTCTCGGGATAGGGTCAAAATGTCTCTTTGCTGCATGCCCGGTGGGGCTGCAGTGACCTTTGTGATGACTGGCTCGTCGTCATCGTGAGAGGCTTCATCACCAGCAGTATCTGTCACTTCTTGTTGAGCCTCATCACACTCCATAGGTTTGAGTTTTTGGACGACCTTCCTTTTACGCTTAGGTACCGGTGTCAGATCATGGTGTGCCTCTGCCTCACTGTCAGACCGCAGTTGTGGTTCCCAAGACAGATCACTTGCACCAGAACGAGGTGGGCTTGAAGAAGATGTAGACACCCCCCTTGATCTTTTCCTTGCTAGGGATGTGGAAGACAATGAATGATCATCAGGAGGAGTGGCTTCCAATGATACCTCAGCTTCATTGTCGATTTCCAAATGTGCCCCTACTTCGGGAGGAACAACTATTGTGGGCACTTGTGAACGTCCATGCACCTTTGCTTGCGCATCTCCTTTTGCTGCCTCTCCTTCCACATGTACTTGGGCGTGTACTTGCACATGGTGTTGTTGTTGCGGCTGTGGTTGTTCAACACTTGTCAGATGAGTTACAACAACCTGTGTTGATTCAGGGACATTGCTGCTACTTTCTTGCGATGAGCCAACATCACTGGTCGATGGTGATTGGAGAAGTACACTGACTGCCTCTGAAGCACTCAAGGGCTTTGACTTAAGTTGGCGTGGTGGTGGAGGCACTGAACCCAATGGAGCAGGGGTGCTGCTCTCAGGTTGGTCCCCAGCAGATCCTGCTGCTGCATGCGTACTTTTTTTTTTGCTCCCAAAAAAAGTGGCGGGTGGCACACCAGCCTCCTTGGTAACTTGCTTCTTCTGCTCCTTACTAGCAACTTTCTTGCTAGAGGAGCTACGGAGAACTTTCTTTGGGGGCGGGGCCATCTTCTTCAGAGCAGGTCAGACAGCAGGCCGCAGTTGCACGAATTGTAGAGTTGTCTGAGGCCAGACGTGACGTCGCGTGACGTTATGCTGCACACACACACCGCTGCAGGACTTCTTCCTGGCACTGGTGGTTCTCTTGAGTCTTGTGCACCTAAAAAAAATGGAAGACAGAGGAACATCAGTTCAGTTATAGAGCACAAAAAAATCGAAAAACACTGCAAAATCAGCACAATCCCAATCCATCCATGCCCTCCATAATGTTTAAATTCAAGACAACCCACAGAAAGACTAGGCCCATGCTAGACTCAAATACCCCTGGTGAAAAGGCCACAAGTACAGGCCCAAAAATCGAAAAACACTGCAAAATCAGCACAATCCCATTCAATCCATGGCCTCCATGATGTTTAAATTCAAGACAACCCACAGAAATACTAGGCCCATGCAAGACTCACTACCCCTGGGCATAAATAAAGGTTGAAAAGTAGGCAAAATGGTTGGAGGCCTAACAACAAAGCCTGCATTCAAAATGGCCACTTGCCTGCCAGCACATGGCCAGTGCCTGTAGCTGCACTCAAAATGGCCACCAGCCACATGGCATGTCCCTCCCCATGAACACCCCCAAAAATCGAAAAACACTGCAAAATCAGCACAATCCCATTCCATCCATGGCCTCCATGATGTTTAAATTCAAGACAGCCCACAGAAAGACTAGGCCCATGCTAGACTCAAATACCCCTGGTGAAAAGGCCACAAGTACAGGCCCAAAAATCGAAAAACACTGCAAAATGAGCACAATCCTATTCCATCCATGGCCTCCATGATGTTTAAATTCAAGACAGCCCACAGAAAGACTAGGCCCATGCTAGACTCAAATACCCCTGGTGAAAAGGCCACAAGTACAGGCCCAAAAATCGAAAAACACTGCAAAATGAGCACAATCCTATTCCATCCATGGCCTCCATGATGTTTAAATTCAAGACAGCCCACAGAAAGACTAGGCCCATGCTAGACTCAAATACCCCTGGTGAAAAGGCCACAAGTACAGGCCCAAAAATCGAAAAACACTGCAAAATCAGCACAATCCTATTCCATCCATGGCCTCCATGATGTTTAAATTCAAGACAGCCCACAGAAAGACTAGGCCCATGCTAGACTCAAATACCCCTGGTGAAAAGGCCACAAGTACAGGCCCAAAAATCGAAAAACACTGCAAAATGAGCACAATCCTATTCCATCCATGGCCTCCATGATGTTTAAATTCAAGACAGCCCACAGAAAGACTAGGCCCATGCTAGACTCAAATACCCCTGGTGAAAAGGCCACAAGTACAGGCCCAAAAATCGAAAAACACTGCAAAATGAGCACAATCCTATTCCATCCATGGCCTCCATGATGTTTAAATTCAAGACAGCCCACAGAAAGACTAGGCCCATGCTAGACTCAAATACCCCTGGTGAAAAGGCCACAAGTACAGGCCCAAAAATCGAAAAACACTGCAAAATCAGCACAATCCTATTCCATCCATGGCCTCCATGATGTTTAAATTCAAGACAGCCCACAGAAAGACTAGGCCCATGCTAGACTCAAATACCCCTGGTGAAAAGGCCACAAGTACAGGCCCAAAAATCGAAAAACACTGCAAAATCAGCACAATCCCATTCAATCCATGGCCTCCATGATGTTTAAATTCAAGACAACCCACAGAAATACTAGGCCCATGCAAGACTCACTACCCCTGGGCATAAATAAAGGTTGAAAAGTAGGCAAAATGGTTGGAGGCCTAACAACAAAGCCTGCATTCAAAATGGCCACTTGCCTGCCAGCACATGGCCAGTGCCTGTAGCTGCACTCAAAATGGCCACCAGCCACATGGCATGATGTCCCTCCCCATGAACACCCCCAAAAATCGAAAAACACTGCAAAATCAGCACAATCCCATTCCATCCATGGCCTCCATGATGTTTAAATTCAAGACAGCCCACAGAAAGACTAGGCCCATGCTAGACTCAAATACCCCTGGTGAAAAGGCCACAAGTACAGGCCCAAAAATCGAAAAACACTGCAAAATCAGCACAATCCCATTCCATCCATGGCCTCCATGATGTTTAAATTCAAGACAGCCCACAGAAAGACTAGGCCCATGCTAGACTCAAATACCCCTGGTGAAAAGGCCACAAGTACAGGCCCAAAAATCGAAAAACACTGCAAAATCAGCACAATCCCATTCAATCCATGGCCTCCATGATGTTTAAATTCAAGACAACCCACAGAAATACTAGGCCCATGCAAGACTCACTACCCCTGGGCATAAATAAAGGTTGAAAAGTAGGCAAAATGGTTGGAGGCCTAACAACAAAGCCTGCATTCAAAATGGCCACTTGCCTGCCAGCACATGGCCAGTGCCTGTAGCTGCACTCAAAATGGCCACCAGCCACATGGCATGTCCCTCCCCATGAACACCCCCAAAAATCGAAAAACACTGCAAAATCAGCACAATCCCATTCCATCCATGGCCTCCATGATGTTTAAATTCAAGACAGCCCACAGAAAGACTAGGCCCATGCTAGACTCAAATACCCCTGGTGAAAAGGCCACAAGTACAGGCCCAAAAATCGAAAAACACTGCAAAATCAGCACAATCCCATTCCATCCATGGCCTCCATGATGTTTAAATTCAAGACAGCCCACAGAAAGACTAGGCCCATGCTAGACTCAAATACCCCTGGTGAAAAGGCCACAAGTACAGGCCCAAAAATCGAAAAACACTGCAAAATCAGCACAATCCCATTCAATCCATGGCCTCCATGATGTTTAAATTCAAGACAACCCACAGAAATACTAGGCCCATGCAAGACTCACTACCCCTGGGCATAAATAAAGGTTGAAAAGTAGGCAAAATGGTTGGAGGCCTAACAACAAAGCCTGCATTCAAAATGGCCACTTGCCTGCCAGCACATGGCCAGTGCCTGTAGCTGCACTCAAAATGGCCACCAGCCACATGGCATGTCCCTCCCCATGAACACCCCCAAAAATCGAAAAACACTGCAAAATCAGCACAATCCCATTCCATCCATGGCCTCCATGATGTTTAAATTCAAGACAGCCCACAGAAAGACTAGGCCCATGCTAGACTCAAATACCCCTGGTGAAAAGGCCACAAGTACAGGCCCAAAAATCGAAAAACACTGCAAAATCAGCACAATCCCATTCCATCCTTGGCCTCCATGATGTTTAAATTCAAGACAGCCCACAGAAAGACTAGGCCCATGCTAGACTCAAATACCCCTGGTGAAAAGGCCACAAGTACAGGCCCAAAAATCGAAAAACACTGCAAAATCAGCACAATCCCATTCCATCCATGGCCTCCATGATGTTTAAATTCAAGACAGCCCACAGAAAGACTAGGCCCATGCACCACTCACTACCCCTGGTCAAGGCCCCAACAACAGGTCAAAAATCGAAAAACACAAAATTTTACAAAAAAAAAAATCGAAAAACACAGAAAAATCAGCACAATCCCAATTCATCTATGGCCTCCATGATGTTTAAGTTCAAGACAACCCACAGAAAGAATCAGTCCACCCACCACTGAGTACCCCTGGGGAAAAGGCCCCAAAACAGCCCAAAAATCGAAAATCCCAAAATTTTAGTTGCAGCAACTGTAATGCCCCAAACAAACTTACTTGTAAAATTTCTAATCCAACAGTGATCCAAAGAAAGTCAAAAAGGCCTCAAATCCAAAGATCCAGCAGCATCCACAAAAAGTAATCCTTCCAGGTCCACATCCGAATGAAAAGTGACCAGGAGATGGACAAAGCACTGGGAGGAGCCTGCTGAACAGGAACAGGAAGTTGAAGACTATGGGGCACTTCCTTCCTCCCACCCCCCTGCCCCCCTCCCCAAAATGGACTCCTCGCTAAAAAAGTGCAGGCAAATGTCAAACTAAGGAGTTATTCACATAAAAATCATCATTTCTAGAAGGTTTATGCTGCTTGCTGGTGGATTTCTTGTGCAGAATTGCAAATTTATATTTTCGCTCGCCGCATCTCAAATCTCGCAATTGCGAAGTACCGCGAGACGTGATCTCGCCGTACTCGCGTTGACAAACTATCGCTGGCAAGCCGCGATGACGTAATCGCGCTCGCAAATTCCCGCGGGAACACACAGCAAGATCCAAAATGGCGCAGCACTCGCAAACTATCGAAAAAAACAACTCGGCAAACGATGATAAACGCCGCGCGCCGCAAAAATTGTATCACCAACGCCGCGCGCCGCCAAAAAAATCCGCTGCGTGCGAATTTGCGGATTTTGCGGGAAATCCGCAAATCTCGCGGATTGCGGATTTCCCGAAAATCCGCAAAATCCGCGAGCGGAACGGATTTTCCGCCCACGCTTAACTGGAACCAAGGAAATGGGGAGAAAAGCAGGGAATTGAAAAGGATATACAGAAGGGCAGGCTACAAGGGTGTACTAAAATAGTATTGAGTCAGTAGTCAGGAAAACAATATAGCACAGAAGGCTGTGCTGGAGCAGGAATAAGAATTGAGAAAAAGTTAAAAAGTCAAGGTAGCACTGCAGGCAGTGCTAGTTCAGGACCAAGGGAAACTGCTGCAGCTCAAGAACAAGGAATAGTAAGACTCTGGAGTCAAGGAAGCACTGCAGGCAGTGCTAATTCAGGAACAAGGAAAACAGCAGCAGCTCAGGAACAAGGAATAACTAGAGCTCAGGAAACTCTGGAAACAAGGATATCAAAAGCTCAGGAAACACTGGAAACAACCATATTAAAAGCTCAGGAAACACTGGAAACAAGGATATCAAAAGCTCAGGAAACACTGGAAACGAGGATATCAAAACTCAGGAAACACTTGAAACAAGGGTTGGTCGGTACACAGCTACAATGACCAACCTTGGCCTGAAAGGAGCAGGGGCTTAAAGGAGCTCACACTAATCACATGAATCAGGTGTGAGCAGGCTAGCAGCAGCCAGCCACAGGTGAGCTGAATTCCTCCACCTATCCTTGGCATGCAGGGGTGGAGACAAAGCAGTGAGCAGGGAATTCTAGGTAATGGAGTGTCATACATTAGCAGGTTTGGCTTGAAGCATGAGCAGGCTGGCATTCACAAAACCCGGCATGATTGGGAATGGATGTCAATTCCCAAATAGTGACCAAATGGATGGAAGTCAGATATGTATACAGGGGAGTATCTGGAAGCTTATTAGAACACAGGAAAGTGACACAATGAATCCTTCTGGTAGTGTGCATGAGAGTGCAGGGAACAAATCGTGACAACTGGATAGAGGGGTAGTCTGCTAATTATAAGTTGGCTGGTCTTGGCCATGCATTTTATCATGTCTTGTCAGGCCATAGACTGACCTAAAAAGATTGTTTGAACCAGGTCCAGTGAACTGCAAAATGTCCATTCTGCTCCTTTGCCTTGGATGCCAATTTACCCCAAATGGTTGTAGTTGGATTCAGAAAGAATTCTACAGGGATGGGGCAAAGAGGAGAGCAATACTGGGGACATGCAGGTAGAGGAAGAGACAGTAGCAGGAATATCGTATCTGTACTAGGGTGCACCTTACAACTCTCAGGCCTACAGACATCAAAGGGAGCCCTAGTCTAGCCTAGTATACCACACCGCTGATGCTGCAATACACTCTAAGGGGTAAGCCATTACAAACCACATGGATTTATGATGGACTCTAGCAGGCAGTTCAGGTAAGAAGAATAGAACCTCAATATTATAATTAGCTGCCCTCGACCTTTAATAGTTTCATGGTCGAATTATGGAGATGGCAGTTCCCCATCTTACAAGGATTCTCACTTCGGTATACCATAAACCACAGAGCCCAGACCATCGTTGCTGAGATACATGCAAAAATGACCTAGCAGACCTGCTAAGCGCCTCATGATATTGGTCTCTTGCTCAAGACTATATACCAGGGCTGCGAGAATGACAAAATCAGAAGCAGATTGCTACATGGACAATTGCCAAAGACTTTCGATACTACACAACCTGATCTCATCAAACTGGCTTACAGTGCAAGTATCCAAGAGCTGACATGGAAGACTCACAAAGCTATCCATCTAACTTAGAAACATATATTTGGTTGGTGGTACATGTTCACTTCTTAGCTCTGATATATTTCCCCTTGAGATGCCAGCTTTCTGAAACAGTGTACTTTCTTAGCCCTTTTCGGAGAGAGGACACTTCCTCATTCTTTCAGAATCTTCACTTTATATCCAGTATTCAAAAGAGGATTGAAAAAATCTACTTAACAGAAGTGGAAAAGAGAGGGGTGGAACAAGAAGACCCATCTGTGGTACCAACTTCGATCTTATTGTGATGCGGCTCTTGAGAGGTTATTTTAATAATTTCTCTCCAGTTTGAGTGATACTGTGTGTTATGTACATGGGGTAGCTAGCACTCCGCAGAGCAGTGGTCGAAATGGTCTAGAACACGCCAATCTTTATTCATCCCTGTACATTGTCTATCCACATGAAGCAAGATGGCGTCTGTGAGCTGAACTTATGCCTCGCCTCACCTGCGTTCCAAACATTGAATTACAAGAAAATTGCTTTGAGCAGAACACAAAGCGCTGTAATTCGGAGAGGAATTGCTCCAGTTAGAGGGAACACAGTTTTAATTACCTGAGGAACGAACTTGAGAAGATTTCAGAGCCATAACTTTCAAATTGCTTTCTCTGGATCCCAGCACACATTTAGCATATAGACAACAATGTCCAGCAGTGAGTTGTTTCAGCTTGTTTTACTCTTTAAAAGCAGGGTAATGAATTGTTAAACAAAATACCGCTGCCTGTAAATATAACGGTTCGATGTTCGCAGGCCTCATTGTTTTGGATAATGTTTTACACCTGGCTGATCCTGACACTAATAATGCAAAGGACTAAGGATGTTTTAAAGGCTTAAGTGGAAAGTAAATTCGGTGGAGACGGTGAAATCAATTCAGAGAAAATTGACTTTTTCCTGCGCCTCAGCCACTTCTGTCGATTCCTAAGTAAAGTTCTTAATTTCCTTACAATGCAAGTATGCTTCAAGGGAACTTTAGGGGAACGCAAGTTTGGCTTTACCGTAAATACTTCACAAACATGAACTTCTAACACATAAATCTCTGAAATACAACCTAACTGGAAGAATGAGCGCAAAAACATCTTGTTACTTCCAACACATGTTCAAGAGATGTGGGGCTAAAAAGGAAAATGCACCTGGGTGTTCAAGGTTACTGTTTCCCTCACTTTCTATTATTGGAGAAAAATTATAGTGTGCGGCAATTAAATCGGAATAGGACGTAGCAGAACATAATACTGAGCAGGATGACAATGGACACATCACATTGGTCCGTACATATTGTGAACATTTTAAGACAGACTTAAGCATTAAAAAATTGTACACATTTCCTATTTACATTCTTCTTGAAGCAGCAGAAACCCAGGGGCCTGACCAACATGGTTTACTTGAAACAAAGAGAAAAGTTAAGAAATATTAAGGCAGCACCCCCTTTTGTACTGCTTTCGGCTGCCATAAGTGTGGCAGGGTATGCTCAGACGTGAGTCCCTTGCTCACTTTGCCACTGGATTCAAGCAAGCCGGGCTGAAGACGGCTGGAATGCCAGAAACCGGTCCTCGGAAGCTTGTTTCCGGTCCAGGGAAGGCATGGCTTGGCAGTTCGGGCAGGACTGTTCCCATGAGGCACAGGGTCAGACTGATTTGCATATAGCCATGTCTGAACTGGGGTGGCAGAGTGGGCTAAAGAACGGTGATGGATTAAACCCAGATCTTTTGACTGGGTGTGAGTGTTTGATTGATTCAGATGCTCCGTCCATCACCACCCCCTTGTGTACCGCTTTTGGCCGCCATAAGTGTGGCACGGTATGCTCAGACGTGAGTCCCTTGCTCACTTTGCCACTGGATTCAAGCAAGCCGGGCTGAAGACGGCTGGAATGCCAGAAACCGGTCCTCGGAAGCTTGTTTCCGGTCCAGGGAAGACATGGCTTGGCAGTTCGGGCTGGACTGTTCCCATGAGGCACAGGGTCAGACTGATTTGCATATAGCCATGTCTGAACTGGGGTGGCAGAGTGGGCTAAAGAACAGTGATGGATTAAACCCAGATCTTTTAACTGGGTGTGAGTGTTTGATTGATTCAGATGCTCCGTCCATCACCACCCCCTTTTGTACCGCATTACAGTCGAGACACATTCATTCTAATAGGGCAAACATCAGGGAACCCCTTAATACATTTTCTCTGCTGGGGCACCCCGTGACGATTTGGCAACACTCTAAAAAATATCATGGGCACCGAAGGTAGGGCTAGAAGGTCTGGGAATCAAGCAGGTCAGTCACCCCTCTAACCAGCCCCCTACCAAAAGATTCCCTCACGAAGGGGGTTCTGATAATAAATTCAAATGCACTCCAGCACTTCAGTACACTTCTTTGTCACTTTTCACCAAGGCAAACATTAGGGAACCGCTTAACGCATTGCTCCTGCCAGCGCACCTCATGATGATTCTGTCACACCCCAAGAAAATTATGAGCACCGGAGGTAAGGCAAGAAGGCAAAGACCACCAGCAGGTCACTTTCCCTTATAACCTCCACTCATCCGAAGAACCCCTCATCAAGAGGGTTCTGATTATTAATTCAAGGACACTCATGCACTTAAGTACCATTCTTCTTCATTTTGAACCATCAGAGTGGGTGGGCAGGATTTCAACGATCTGTACATCTCCGGATCTCAGGGGACAAAGAGGGTATACTAAGAGCTGCTCCGCACTTTCAATTCCTTGCCCCTACAGACCCTCTTATAATGACTACTTCTGGTCAGTTTCACACTTCACATGCAAGCCTCATTGGGAGGCAAAGGTTACTGAGAAATCCCTCATGGGAGAGGGCAGTAGCCAAGCCCCTGCAAATGCATAGCGCTCCGCCCTGCATAGTGGATCGACTAATGCCGGTGTTTGCTACTGGGGGGGGCTTGATCTATTTTTGTGTAATTTATCCACCTTGATCTAATTACCCAGCTATGGGATATCCTTTTTGATGAGCAAATGCTGAAATAACAAAAACATAAATCTCAGTCTTCAGTTTTTACTGCATCAATTTTTACCCTTGCCATTCTTAACTCATTAATACCTGGTTGAAAGCAGCTAACAACACTCATAGATTACCAATTTTAAAATAGGTATTCACTCTCAAAAGAGAAAATGACAGTTTTTAGCTGGGTTCCCCTGTCGCGTACACTTTATTTGTTTTCCTCGTGTTTTCCTATGGGTCAGCCACTTTGTGTCCCTACTATTGCTGTGCTTTGCCTTGTGCCTGCTCTTCCCCTCCAATATTGCTCACACAGCACTTCCAACCTTCCAGGTCCACATAGGACCAAGCCCAGCCTGAAGATTTGTGAATGTAATTACAAAATTGAGTTTTGATTTATGCGTTGCTACTAGTACAGTTACAACTTGTTCATAATACCACATTATTTATGGGGATCAGAAAAGCATGATACCTGTGTTGTGGTTTTCTTGCATCTCCTTTCCCTAATCACAAGTATTCCTCTCGTGACTGACTTCTTCGGCCTGGTACACTTATAATACCTCTGTTGTCTTAGACTTTAGGAAGCCTTGCGATTCCATAGTCATGACACAAGCACACTGCATATATGTTTCTTTTCTGGTAATTTGTAAGGTGGTCACAAAACTGCCAGTACTCAAAAGCGAGAAAAGGATGTGCATTTTGAAAATCATTTGTCCTAGAATAAAATAGGAATATATTCCACCTGGGGTTTTTTGGATGGCGTGGGAGACATGTTTTATTCCTGGTACTACTTCTTACCTGTATTTAGAAATGTACTTCTATATGTATAAATTGTATAGAAATTTAAGAAAGAGTCATATACATATTTAAAAAAATGATAACTTTGCTTGTAATGTAGTGTAAAAATACATTATGTTAATACATTAACGGGTGTTGACCTTTTAAAAAAGCGGTATAATATAAATTAATTTTCGTTATAATTAAAATACATTATATATGTAGCAGTTTTAAATAATTAGAAAATCATTTTTACATACGGATTAGGAATATTTCATTTTTGGTATAGAAGGATTGCCATTGGATACAGTGGTTGAGGAGTCTTGTTTCTTACCAGCGCCCTTTTTCACACTGTTGGTGGCCCTTTCAGCAGTTGATGCGTTGTCGCTATGGAGAGAAAGAACATTCATCTACCATCCTCAAGTAAAACACATACTTTAAAAAAACTTTTTAAGTCCAAAAGATGAGAGGGGTGTAGTTTAGTAGAGGGGTACAATGTCAATACTGGCAATAATATTGTGTTTTGTACTAATATTTTCTATAGAGGTCATGCAATTTAGTGAATATAGGGATCCATAAGGAGTCGGAGAATCACACTTTTTGGGGGGAAGGGAGTTACTGGGGGTCTCTCCCAACATATCTACTGTAAGGAAACATGTTTATTGCAGGTCTCCCCTCACCTTTTTCCCCCTTTGGACTACTACTGCTGGCTTTTTGACTCTGAGAGTGCACTGAGGAGGCCTGCTAACCAGACTTCAGTGCCAGTGTTTACCCATTATGAAGTGTATGTCAAATTGGCTATCCCCAGTTGGCAAGTTCTGTCTGACTTATAAGTCCCTAGTAGATGGTACCCAGGGTATCAAGGGCATGTAAGGCAGAGTGTCCACCCAGGATTGCAGTACTTATTGTGCCACCCTGTGTGTGACAAAGTACAAAATAACTCTCAGCTTGCTACTGCATACAGGAAGGTCAGTTGTCACACTGCCATTCGAATTGGCCATTTGCATTAATAGCATGCCACCCTTTCTCTTACCAATATATGTAAGTGACCCCTAAGGAAGGCCTAAGAGCCCTAAGGCAGGGAGCTGTATATTTTCAACTAGGACATGCATGTTGATATTTGTCCTTGTAGCAAAACCCCTTAAATAGTTGTTTTGCTGTGAAAGTTAGTCATCCCATTGGCTAATACAGGGTTACAGGTAGGGGTGGGCGGAATTTGCGAAATTCACTTTCGCAAACTATCACGGAAATGTTAAAAATCTCCATGAACACAAAGAAATATCGCAAAGATGCGGAAGTTATTTCCGCGCCCGTTCGCGAGATTTTCTGCGTGATCGCATCTCACCAACTTACCCATGCGGTCGCTTATGGGCGCGGCCATCTTGTTTTTACTTGTCCCGCCCGCTTGCGATCATCACTTCCTGTTTGGGTTGCGCAATGCATGCTCGCGCCCGTTCGCGGTATGTATTTCACATTTGGGAATGCTTTTACGTGTTCACAATGCTTTTTGCGTGCTCGGGGAACAAATATCACACAAACTTGCGCACATGATCGCAATGGGCACGCCCATATTGTTTTTCACTCTATTGATATGGTCCTGGGGCCTGATTTTCAATCCTCCCTCTATCTTTCCAATCCTTTGTTTCAAGACAATTTTTTAAAATCTTTTTTATTTATTATCTCTCTGACTATTTTCCTGCGTCTATATTATTGGTTTTTGTCTACTTTTTGTGTATTTTTTAGCTACTTTTCACTCTTTTTCTATTGCCTGCTATTTAATTTCTTTTACTTACTTTTTTAATTTGATTACCTTTTCTTTCCTGCCCCGTCTCACTCTCCTCAGAACCATGTCCAAGGGTAGGGCTCGCCGCAGCCAGAGCCGCGATCGCCTTCCTTGCGGAAGGCGGCGCCCACAAGGGGTGCAGGCACGGGCCCTATTTGGGGAAGTGGAGTTGGCAGCACTCATTTCCTTTGTGCAGTGCCACCTCCCCTCAACCCTGGCAGCAGGTGCCAGTCCTGGGTCCGGGTACAGGCTCCAGGACATTCGGCAGCGGTGGGGGAAGTTGCGCTGGGCAGTGTTCCGCTGCTCTGGGGTCCGGCGCACCCCGGCCCAGTTGTTGCACCGGTGGTCCGACATCCTGGACCGGCAGCAGGACCTGCTGAACCTGCTAGGAGTGGAGGTCCCGGGTCTTGGTGAGTAACTATTTAATTATTACTACTTTGTGTCTGTTCTTCTGCTCTGTGTTATAAAATTATATTGTGAATATCTTTTTTTTCCAACCAGCTACAATGCTGCTGCTTACATTACAGGTTAATTACGTTTAAAAGTCTTCTGCAATGGTTATGACACAGGTGCTCTTCTGCGCTACTACTAATCTTACTTGTTTGCAACTTTGCATTTGCGCTCGCTTAGCCTGATTATGTAAGAGTTTGATTCAGAGAAATTAAGTTACATAATGCTATAGTCCTTACTTTGTCTAGTCACTAAAAGATCGGGGCGGATTGAAACTTAGGTTTAGTTACTTTGTATGAGTTTGTAATTTTTTTGTGGTATGGTGATGCCCTCTCTGTTACGTCATGTGCTGGTAGTACCCTAGTCTTCATTAGAACTTGTTCTAATTTGTTCAATGAGTGGTAGTAGGCTTAGCACTAGCAGAACATCAGCATCAATCAATCAACCAAAAATTTGGTGTATACAAAAATGTAGTCATATGTCCTCCCTTTGACCATATGCATTGTTGAGGACTAAAAGAAGTGGAAATGCATACTTAATGTACAATTGGCACACCTGGAATAGGTGGGCTATGTCAGGTGGTAGTCATACTTAGGTTTAGTTAGTATTCTGGAATCAGAATGGAAGACTGGATTAGTGTTGATAAATAGTAAGTAGTAGATCCGTGAATCCCCCGATACTACTTGTTGACCAGATGAGATCGGTCAATTTAGTTATTGCAATTGTTGTTTGCATAAGTATTTTTTGACCGTTCTTTAAAAATATTTTATTTGTTTGACACCATCCATCAATGTTTCTTATATCTTTCCTGTTCAGCACCCAGGGGCAGGAAGACAGGGGCGCAGTCGGCGGGACAAGAACAGCAAGAGGAGGAAACTAACGCGGGCTCTTCTGCTGGCCCTAGTAAGTCTTCTTGTTTTTAATAATAATTCTTATTCCATGGGGTATAGGAAACATAGCGGCCGCAGGCTAGAGCGGTAAGCTCGCTCTTCATAGTCCTCTGATGCCGAGAATACAGCGGGAACACCCACCGGTGAAGACGGAGACGCGAGGATGACCTAAAATAAGATAAGAGGCTGTTGTTTTTTTTTCAAACCGGTTTCCACGGTATTTCCTCACCTTTCTCGCGGATGTGTTTGGCCGCAGAGACGCGATCCCTTCCCCACGCCTCCTTGTTACAGTGGAGACGAGCAGCCGTGGAGCTTCGGCGCGGCCGCACGGCGGCGGCTCTGGGTTGTCCAGCTTGAGAGCCAGCAGCGGCAAAAGTCAGGAGGCTGCCTTTTTACAGAGTCTGCCCCCCAGTATCTTTGGCGCTAAATCTGATGGAGCTACAGGCAAACAGCCTACAACCCTGGAAGTACTAGAAACTCTTGTAGAATTGATAGAACCAGCAGAGCTGATTGGTAGCAGGGTTGGGGGGGACAGGGGTGCAAGTACAAGTAAAGCTAGTTCCAAAAAGCAGGTTTCTAAAAACACCCATAAAAGGTGGTCAGAAATAGGGCAGAAAACTACAGGCCTCAGAAAGCACTGCTGGGGTGGAGGAAGGATCAAGTAATGGAATAGCAGTAGATAGGGGTGAGGCGGAGAAGGTTGCAGATAAGGAAAGCAGAGGTGCTGGTGCCAAGGAGAAAGGTAAAGGTAAAAGAAAAGGAAGAAGAAACAATGGCAGCCCCCAGAGAGGGGTTAATAACATATACTCGAAGAAGAACAGTGTTGTACGAATTACCCCCTGACTGCGCTCCTTCTTTAAAGTGGTACCCGAGGTACTAGATATTTCTCCATATTCAGCGGTACATACACTAAAAGGCACACTGGCATCTATACCCGCGCCCACATCCACACTTGCTCCTTTACCCACACCTTTACCCTTACAGCTTACTGCAACTAAAGATTCAGGGATGGTTGATCCCACACCCATCCTAAAACTGGCAGTTGGTGCTGGTGCTGGTGCTGGGGAAAAAATAGTAACAGTACTGAAGGAGGCCCCAATGACATCAACTGTTGATAAAGGTAGGGACGAACTAGGTGGAAAGGGGGTCGGAAATACTCTTGAGGCCCTCGTTGAGTCAATTTCCTCAATGAGGGAGGAGATAAGATGTGACTTCCTGGTCTCTAAAGCAAATCAAACTGAGATAAGGGCTTCATGTGAGATCCTCGAAAAGAAAGTGGACCTTCTTTGTGAAAGAACAGAGGTGTTGGAGGGTGCGGTGGGGCTCCTGAAGTCTAATTTACAGAACGCTGAGTCCAAAAGACAAAATCGGCAGAGAGAGGGGATGCCATGCGGGAAAAAGTCAAATCATTGGAGAACTACTCTCGGCGCAATAATCTTAGGCTTTTGAAGATCCTGGAAGTAAAGGAAGAGGAAAATGTTAAAGCCTTTGTGTCTAAATTATTGAAGGATTACCTCAATTTGGAAGAGACATTTGAGGACCTCAAAAAAGATATACAGCGAGTACATCGTGATCCCTTCCGGCTAAACCCCGGTAGATCTAAATCAAGAAAGATCCTGATCAATTTTCTCACATATACCCTTAAGGAGAAGATCTTAAACCTCGCACTGAAAGTGAAAACATTAAAGGGCCCAGACTTCACTTTTGAGGTACGGTCCGATCTCGCTAAATCCACACTAGATAGGCAGTGGGAGCTCGGTCAGAGAATGGAAATGTTCATTTCCCTTGGCGCAACGGTGCAGATGCGGTTTCCCACCTTTCTAAGCATAATGTACAACAACAAGATGCACAGTATTAGGTCTCCCTCTTAGGCTGACGAGTTGTTGGAACTTATTAGAAGCCATTCTCAGGGTGGGAAATAATATAACAACATGAAGCTTTTTCCTATTTTGGACTAACACCAAGCTGTACGTAATCTGTACGATACCTTCCCTGAACTCCCCTACAGGGTTAGTTAAAAAAAAGGTTAAAGGTTGTTTAAGAAAACAAAAAAACAGTCAAGCATCATTAAAAGGTGTCAATAAAAAAAAAAAAAAACAGGGGCTTCCACTTTATCATTAGATATGCTTTTCTTGTTGCGTCTTCTTAGGACGGCAATTTTGAATGGCGCTGGGGGTTTCAAGCGGTGCAGGAGGAGGAGGGCTGTGAGAGGGCGTAAATCTGGCTATTAGTCAAGCCAGAGTAAGTGGGGGGGGTTCCTAGGAGGGGGAACGAGTGGGTGGTGGGGAAAAATGGCAAAAAATCCTCATAGACCTTACCTTTTTAAGCTTTTTGCGTGCCCTGGTTGGGGATACTTTCAGCTTCAGTTTCAGGTAGCCAGCTGGTTGAGTTTAGAAACTCAAGAATATGGTTGGAGGCTCACAAAGGTAGGGGGGGCGGCACGAATATCATGAACTCTGTGCAATATTTGACCTGGAGCGTCAATGGTCTGCGCGTGAGAAATAGAAGAGCTCAGATCTTACAATATTTGAGAGATTCCCCCACGCAGATTATTGTCTTACAGGAGACACATCTGCTTAAAGCAGAGGTTAATGCATTGCTTAAAAACCAGAGATGGATCGACAAATTTATATCCACGGATCATAATGCAAACATCAGGGGGGTCCTCTTTATCTTTAAAACGTCAGCAAAAGTTCAGATTTTGCACTTTAAGGAGACTCATTCCGGGAGATGACTTCTACTGAGAATTTCAGTGGATGACTGGATATGTATATTAGTGGGCTATTATGGCCCTAATTCAGATGATCCGTCCTATTTGAACACTATTAGAAATCACTTAGTAACCTTTAAAGACCCGATAATTTGGGTAGGTGATTTTAATATTTTGCTTAACCCTAAACTGGACAAATCCACCAATTCCAGAGCTGGCACTTCATCCAAATCAAGGCAAAACCTTACTGTAATCATGACACAGTTGGGTCTGGCAGATTTGTGGAGGGAAAGGGTGGGCAATAAATTAGGGGTTTCCTTTCGGAATTTTAAATATAATCAGAAATCAAGGATTGATTATGCCCTATTTAGCTATTGCCTTAAAGATCCCTTGAATACAATAGTATATCTCCCTTCTCATCTGTCCGACCATTCGGCTCTTGTGTTCACCTTAAGATCTGA
This sequence comes from Lissotriton vulgaris, assembly GCF_964263255.1. Taxonomy (NCBI): domain Eukaryota; kingdom Metazoa; phylum Chordata; class Amphibia; order Caudata; family Salamandridae; genus Lissotriton; species Lissotriton vulgaris. Next base: position 395,571,195 of record NC_141693.1, read on the forward strand.
CAGGCAGATAAAATATCCATCTTGGTCTTTTGATGGGACTATTTTATTGGAAGATGATGAAGTTAGTTTTCTGGTAGCAGAGACTGCATCATTCCTGGAGATCAATCTCAAATCGGCCACGCTCACCACTGTGTGGGAGACATTGAAAGCTTTCTTGAGAGGTTGTATCACCAACAGAGTCTCTCATAGGCGGAAGATATATAGGGAGAAGATAGTCCGCCTTGAAAAAGAAATGAATCTCATCGAGTAGAAGCTTGGTTCCTCTTCTGGCTCACCAGATGATCAGAGGAAGATGGATGATTTGAAATCACAGCTGGAGAGTATTTTGCAAGAAAGAGTGGCTAAAAGATTGGAGGCAAGCAAAATCTCCCATTTTGAATTTGGGGAGGCAGCAGGTAGGATCTTAGCATGGAAAGTTAAGGCCGACCAAGCTCTTAAATATATAAGGGAAATAAAAGTAGAAGGGGAGGCTGCGGCCAGGATCTCCAAATCAGAGATAGGGAGTGCCTTTTTGGACTTTTTTTAAGGGATTTACAGGGAGGATATTCCCAATGACCAGATGGCAAGAGATAGATGGCTGGATGGAATCTCGCTGCCGACCCTTTCAAGAGTGCAGAGCAACTGTTTGGAGATGGAATTAACGGAGGTAGAAGTGAGCAAAGCCATAGGGCAACTCAAATGAGGTACCCGGAGAATTATATCGAGCATTAGGAGATGTCATAGTTCCAGTATTGACGGCCCTGTTTAATGGGATCATTAGGAAGAGGGAAATTTCCCCAAAATCGTAGGGAGAAGCAACTATTGTTCTGACCCCCAAGCCAGGGAAGGTCCCGACTGAGTGTGGGTCCTATCGCCCAATCTCGCTTTTGAATAGTTACTATAAAATCTTTACTACCATCATGTCAGCGAGATTGGGAAGTGTAAATGGTGCAATTTTACACCAAGACCAGAAAGGTTTTATCAAAGGGCGTCAGCTATCAGATTTAACAAACGACTTAGTGGGGGCAATAGACATCGCTTCAGCTTTCTCCCTTCCATTGGCCACCCTTACGTTAGATGCGACAAAGGCCTTTGATAGGGTCAATTGTCCCTATCTGGTGGCAGTACTAAAGAAGTTCAATTTTGGTGAGGCTTTTTGTCAAGCCATTACCTTATTGTATGGAGCTCCATCAGCTAGGTTGTTAATTAATGGTGTCCTGAATCTTTTAAAATCACGAGGGGCACGCAGCAGGGCTGCCCGCTCTCTGCCCTCCTCTTTAATTTGCATATAGAACCATTAGCACAGGTTTTGCGTGCTGAGGAAAATATTCCTTCGTTCAAATTTGAGGAGTGGGAGAGGCGTGTTGCCCTTTACGCTAACGACATCCTCATTTTTACTTCCGACCCGGAAAAATCATTTCCTGTTGTTATCAAGAGGGCAGAGGAGTTTGGGTGTATTTCGGGGTACGAAATTAATGCCAGCAAAACAGAGATCATGGCTTGGAATACTTCCAATTTACAGGTGGGTGTGACTATTTCCCCCTCTTTGAGATACCTCGGATTACGTATCACCCAAGATGTAGGAAAAGTCGTACAAAATAGCCTAGATCGAGTATACAATGAATGTAAGAAGTTATTAAAATCCTGGGCTCATTTACCACTCACCATTTTTGGTAGGGTGAGCATGATAAAGACGTCCATTCTTCCCAAATTTACTTTCATCTTTAACACCATCCCCTTGGCATTTGACGCAAAAATATTGGATAAGTGTCAGCGAGAGATCAACTCCTTTATTTGGGATTATAAATCAACCAGACTGGCATGGAAGAAGTTGAGGAGGAGGAGGGAAAAGGGAGGGCTCGCTCTTCCTGATTTACAGTATTACGCATGGGCTTTTCAGTTGTCCCATGCAGGAATGCTTTTAAAAACACCATCTAGCTTACTGACTGGGACTATGTTTAAGGCCATGCTAGTGGGAGCGGATTTGCCAATTGACGGTTTCCTTTTTAAATTCGGGGAACAGAAGTTCATCAAAAAAATATAGTTAAAAATTCTCCAATCCTTTGCGAAAGCCTGGGCTCATATTAGAAAGAGATTAGGGCTGCCCTATTTTTTTTAATTTTGCTCCAGTATGGAACTCTCCGGGTCTACTGGTATGTTTGAAAGACAGCCTCTCTACTCCAGTTAAGGATGCTGAGATAATAAGATGGGGAGAGTTGTTAGTAGAGGGGTCCGTGAGAGCATGGGAGGAGCTACGTGAGTGGGTTGGCCCTGGTATCTCTAGATTTCAGTTCATGCAGCTGGATAGCTGGGCCAGGGCCCTGTGTCGTAAAGGATTATTATTGGGGAAAGCCAGCAATCTGGAACAGCAGCTAGTAGAACGAGGTGGGGAGGTAAAGAGATAGCCTTGTGGTACTGGATGTTGTTGGAAGAGGTGGATGGGGGGTTTTCCCTACCTGACGAGCTGTGGGGGGAAGAGCTAGGCTTTCAGTGCAAGGAGTTATGGTTAAAATCCTCTACTCTCCTTTATAAGATTGTCAAATGATGATGGCTGAGACGTAATCATCTGTTTACGATCCATCGGGCTTACCTCTCGCCCCTGAGACTCTCCAAATGTCTCCCAGACAAGAAATGTAATAAATGCAACCTTATCGAAGCATCTGATATACATATGTTTAAGGACTGCCCCGACATCGGCCAGTTTTGGGACAAAATAAAGTCAACCCTGGACTCCATCCTAAACATATCGTTGCCATTACGTTGTCACTAATAATCTTCGGTTTGAATACTGGTGTCACTGGCAAAGCAAGGTCTTTCTTGTTTTACGCAATTCTCTTGGCCAGGAGGCAAATCTGCAAATTCTGGGTAGAGAAAACTGCCCCATCACATGCAGGCTGGCTGATGTCCCTATATGAGATCTCTAAGGTGGACTTGGCCAGGTCCAGTAGCAAACGTAACTTGGCATATTGGGATCTTTTGGCCCAGTGGAGATAGAGCTCGGGGTTTTTTTTTTCCCTTGGGACCTATGATTATGCCTACAACACTCCATGGACATGGTTCCCTTAGTATGTTATTGGTTATTGGTTCTACAGGTTGAAATATACCTTGATGGAGTCATTGCAAGCCCATACCCTTTCTTTTATCCCTCTAGTTTTTATCAGGACTCTTCTGCCACCAAAAAGGTAAAATCGTGTCTTGACGTTAGAGACAATTAAAATCTTAAGTCTCTCTGGGGCAGACATGCAAGGTGGTTGGTGTTTCTCGAATAGAGGGTAAGGCAAATGAGGACAAAAAAAATTCTTATTCCATAACTGTTACTGCACCATATTTTTCCTGAACTATTGTCTCCGTTTCCTAATGCTAATTTTTTACCAACAATTATCCTTCGATCTGTACTGTTTCGAAAATGTTGTTATCTCTGCCTCTGCTTTCATGAAACTCTGTACTACTACTGTTAATGTTAATGTTATGGGTGTCTTATATAGCGCTTGGCTACTCCGAGGAGTGTCCCAGCGCTTTCTAACCCACAACAGACTACAGAAGGAGGGCAAAAAGGAAAAAAGGATAAACAAATTACTGTCTATAAACCACGTCTTCAGACTCTTTCTGAAGGCCAGCAGATTTGAAGTACAGCGGAGTGGCAGAAGAAGGGTATTCTATAGCTGGGGCACCAAGCATTTAAAGGAGCGTCCCCCCACCCTTGCTTTCCTAACAGTAGGGACAATGGCAAGACCAAGAGAGTCAGATCTGAGGGATCTAGTTAGTTTGTAGAAAGCAAGACGTTTCTGAATATATTCAGCTCCCACATCATGGAGTGACTTATGTGCCAGCGTAAGTGTTTTAAAAACAATCCGCTTCTGAATAGGCAGCCAGTGTAGGGAGTGTAAAACATTCGAGGCTCTCGCTCGGCGAGGTAGGCCAAAAATCGCCCGTGCCGCCGAGTTTTGAACCACCTGGAGTCTTTGGAGTAAATAATCGGGAAGACCCAGATATAAAACATTGGAATAGTCCAGCCTGGAACAAATAAGAGCCTGGACCGTAGTCTTCCTATGCGCTAGAGGGAGCAGGGGAAGGAACTTGCGTAGCATTTTGAGGAGGCCATAGCAAGTGCCATTCAGACCAAGGATCTGGGACTAAAGCGATAAGCTGTTGTCAATTTTGACCCCCAAGTTCTTAGCGACCAGAGAGGAGGACGCGGGAGGGAACATGTTAACAGGCCACCAATCCTGCCAGCTCGGGTCCGCCTGACACCCGAAGAAAAGCACCTCTGATTTATCTGGGTTGCACTTGAGGCTGTTTCGCTGAAACCATTCGAAAACAGCCCCAAGACACCCACGGATGCTCTCTCCGTCAAACTCAGCCCCCTTCCAACAAGTGAAAAGGAGCTGGGTGTCATCGGCGTATGACACGATCTGAGCCCCAAAAGACTCCGCCAGCACCGCCAAAGGGGTCATAACGATATTAAAAAGAGTCGGGCTCAACACCGAGCCCTGCGGGACTCCGACCTCCAGAGGCGGTACTTCGGCTGAGTATGGGGGGGCCCAGACAACCTGCCGGCGACCGGCTAAATAAGATCGAAACCAGCTCAACACCGTCCTTCTAAAACCGATCTCATGGAGTCTGCTAAGGAGACCCTCATGAGGGACGGTGTTGAAAGCTGCAGACAGGTCTAACATTACCAGCATGGCCCTTCCCTCCTGCATCCAGCACTTTCTTGATGGCCTCATTGACCTCCAAGAGTGCCGTCTCGGTACTTAGGTTGGATCGAAAGCCCGACTTGGTGGAGTACAGCAAGCTATGAGTTTCAAGGAAAGTAGAAAGCGCAGTATGTACATGCTTTTCTACTACCTTTGCGAGAGCAGGCAGGAGGGAAATCGGCCTATAATTGGCATGGAGCTCGGGGTCAAGGCCCGACTTTTTAAGGAGTGGAACGACCATCGCCTGCTTCCAAACCGCAGGGACCACACCACTAGTCAGTGACCGGTTAAGAATGGGATTAATCAGTGGGTTCAGAACCTCCGCTACCCTAGCCAGGAATTTAACAGGGCAAGGGTCAGAGGGTGAGCCAGACTTGAGCTTGATCAGGAAGTCCTGAGAGACGGAGTCGGAGAGAGATGGAAACTCCGAGAGAAAGGGTCCGGGTCCAGCTGTCAAATTCAGCTGGTCCCTCGGGATGGTGACAACACTAGGGCCCAAAGAAGAAAAAGAGTCTTGAATCCGCTTGATCTTGGTGAAAAAGCTAGCTAGCGAAATCACCTATGGCTCAGAAACCTCATAATGTGACACGTTTGCCTTAGGAGTTATAAACTCCTTCACAATAGTGAAGATTTCCCTGCAGGAACTTGAAGCAGTCTCAATTCTTGCAGAGAAATAGTTCATTTTTTTGGCCAAAATGTCCGCGTGATAGACCTTGATGGTAGCCCTATAGGCAGCCTTGGCCCCAGGATCATACTGCTGGCGCCAGAGCCTCTCTCCTACCTTACAATTGCGCCGGGACAACGCAAGAGCCTCCGTGAACCAAGGAGCAGAGGTCCATTTGAAGGTTGTCCGGGGAGCAATCGCCGGAGCTAATTCGTCTAATCGCTCCACTAGCCACTTCTGTAGCAAATCAAGATCCCTATCAAGATCTCCTGATAGAGGGCAGGGATGATCCAAACAGGCCTGGGCCAGACTTTCAAGGGTCACCCGATGGTATGCCCGACTAGTCTGCCTGAGATGACTCGACGTTGCGCAGGGGAATTTACTAGTACCCAGAATCTGAAAGCTAATCAGAAAATGGTCCAACCAGAGGACAGGGACAGGGCTGGCCATAACAAGTGGAATGGTGGAAAACACCTGATCAAGGGTGTGGCCCTTATTATGAGTCGGAACAGCCAGGTAGGGAATAAGGCCTAGGGGGGCGGTGACATCATTGATTTTAATCGTGTCACCATCCATCCCTGAGCCCATATGTATGTTAAAATCCCCAAGCACAATACAGTGTTCTGTTTTCAGACAAAGCGCCGGAGCTAGCACCTGCAGCTCCTCATAAAAGGGCCCTCGCTGACCAGGTGGTCTGTAGACCAAGAGCCCAGAAAAGGATTGATGGGAAGATAGGGCTATAGAAAACGCCAGGGACTCACAACCAGAAATCGTCTCCATAGGGATAACCACACAAGGAGCAGATCTCCGGACCACAATCGCCACCCCTCCACCCCTCCAGATTAATCTATTGTGTCTAAAAATCACATAATCAGGAGGGATAGCAGTCGCAATGTCAGGGTTGGAGGACTCTCCTAGCCAAGTATCGGTAAGCATTAGGCAAACAGGTTTTTCAACAGTTAAAAGCTCGAAGATATTAAGAGCATGCCTGCTCAAAGAGTGAGTATTAAGTAAGAGGCACATATAGTTAACATTGGTCTTAGGGCTGGAGGCCCCGAGCACCGGGAAATTTCCTGGAATCCATCCGCATCCCAGACACCGCCTTTTACCTCTACATCACCCAGGAAAGACCACACGGCACGCACCCATATCCTTTCTAAGTGAAAGAAGATCAGACGCCGAATAAATAAGCCTTGAGCCAGCCCCTTCCGCCGCACCGTCCGCCTCCGAGACGCGGACGAGCGCAGACGGGCTAGACTCTGGCTCAACTCCGGCGTGGCTATGGCGCGCTCGCTGCTCGCGTTCGCTGCGCGAAGTGGTAGCCATCTCCTTTTGTAGTCCCTTTGAGAGCGCAATGGGCGCTGGGACTTGTAGTTCAAAGTCCTGAAACCTGGGAGGGGGGCTGATCGCGCGTCTCCGGCCACAGAACCTAATCGTCTGTGAGCAAGAGGAGAGAGGCGCTGTGCATACGGTATGTGCTTTCAACAACAAAAAATATGGTTAAAATACACAGATTCAGCGCAAAGCAAACTAACCAACACAGTGATTTTTAAAAAGATGTTAGCAGGCTATCACCCGGCTTCCGCCTCAGGTGCTAAGGAAAAGCTATTTGCGCAGTAGTCAGAGGCAAAATTAGATAACCTTTGTTGCCAAGCTTCTGCTGCCGTTGTATCGAGGAATCTGCTACTACTGCTACTACTACTACTATTAGTCTGTCTGTACTGTAGTGGCTAAGGTTGCCCAGTTGGCTACTCTTTATTAAAAAGGTTTTAAATAAAACTCAGATTCCCCAGTAGCTCTAGCCATTGAGTCCAGTCTTTTGGGTTGTCCTTTGTACTACTTCTAGTCTTATTGATATTGAGTCTTTGTTAATCTTGAAGCTTTGACAATTCACACCAACACATGCCCAACCAGATTTATTACTATTTTAATATGATAGGACATACTCCTACTGTTGTAGGGATTTTGCACATACAGAACTTTGCACAAGAAAATAGGATGTTGGTGATGGAAGGTTGGACTTTCCTCACACACCTCAATCAGAAGTTCAGAACCCACCACAATCCCCTGCCCGACTAGTTATAGTAGTGTCTTGTCATAACTATTAGCTTTCCGAACCCTCCCCCAAGATACCCAACAAGTAGACAACCCAGAACATAACACACCCAACCTCCCAGTCGTGGAAGCAATGCACATGCACACCCTTCCTTTCGCTCGCTCACTTGTGTAAGTCCACACCAAATACCACCAAGTCTACGTAAGTTCAAATTTTTTATTTTGAATTGACAAGCTCTGTAGGTTGTTCTATAATTCAGCACCAACAGGAAAATCAATAACATTAAAACAATAAACATTGTTACACTTACTTACAGTTAGGAAATAAATCATGATAACTGAACAGTGGTGGAAGCACCACCATCCCCTAGGTAGGAATATAGTTTATATAAATTTATAAATAAAGATATCTGAGTGAATTCTGAGGACCTCTCACTTTAGAAGAACCTAGTACTGGTAGTTGTTGCATCATACGCTCTACAAAGCTCTGGTTCGTAGAAGGGAATCTTCAGTCTGTAATGCAAAAAATGAAATGGTGTGCGTTAGTAAATTGAAAGCATTTCTCAGCCATGCCAAAAAGTGTAGCATTTATGGATAAGCAATATGGACTAACAGTATACCAGAACTTCATAAAAAGTGGCTTGCTAATGTTTTTGGTGACCTTCTACGCAGCGCTTAGACAGTAGCAGTATGAGGTCATGTGGGCTCAAAGGTGTCTTTACAACAAGCTGCAAGGTAACATCACATGTGCAAAAATAAAAGACACAAAGGTAAAATGGTTGCATGGCTCGGGCTAACTAAGAAAAGGCTAGAATGACCCCAGGGACCATATATACCTACTAGTGTCTACTCTACTACTACCTGATTTGTACTAGTGATGTATGTTGTATACTATTAACTCATTTTTCAATCTTGCTACTGACCAATAGGGGGAGCTGTATATGACGCCTAAAAAATGTGTAATGTCTTCTAGGCGCACTACTGACCACCATTGCCGGGGCCAGCGGTGAAGGCGACGCAGAGGGAGAGGATGCGGCAGTTGCCGATGCCGATGGAGTGGTAGGGAGAGTGCCAACACCAGTGGCGGGCGGTGGTAAGTTAGATTCATAATCCTTAACTATTGACATTACACTCACTGCAATATGGTGGCGGTGTCTGAAACACACCGCCTGCCATATAATCTGCATTTTGGAATGCCATGCGGAGTATGCTTGGGGGGCCTGGTGCGGGCACTCATGGAAGGTACCTATGGTACCCCCCTGCCTTTCAAATCACAACGTGATAGGCTCAGCGCAGGGCCTGTCACGTTGTGCTTGGAAATGCACAACATGTATTTTTAGCATTCAGCACCGCCCGCCACAATGTTAGAAATATGGGATGCGCACGCCACTGTGGCGGGCAATTCCTAATCGCCCCCACAGGACCCTGCCCGTATGGCGGGCTGGCCCTTTTAGCGTGAAGATGGCGGGTGGACAAAGTCCGCCCGCCATCCTAATGATGCCCTAAGTAAGTAAGAGTTGTTGTGAATGTTTGAAGAGTGAAGACACCCTTTAATTGGCATTAGTAAAGGCATTAGTAAAGGCATTAGGGGCGAGAGTATTGAGTAACCAATGGCCTCATCTATCTGTGATTTCAACTCTGCTTTGAAAGTTTTATGGAGAAGACTAAAGGTCAGATCAGATCACCTGGTGTTGAACTAAAAAGTGAAAGACGGGTGGAAGGAAGAAGAACAGGCGAGATTTAATATTTATGACTGACAGAGAGAAGGATACGTGTGATGCAAGCATGCAAATTGCAAAGGTGGCTGATAGTAAAGAATCTGATGCATGGTTTGTTGAATGCCTGAAAGAAATCCTGCAAATGTTAAAGCCCAAGCAAGTGGGAGGATAGATACATACCAAAGGGGGGGTGGGTCGGCTTTTGTTGTTTTTTGTTTTAAATAGTTTTTTTTGTTAGGGTTATATTAAATCTATATTTCTAGTTTACATGCAATGTCGGTAATGTTTTGTAGGTGGGGTTACTGTTTTACATCACACTGTTTACTTGCTGGTGCAGGTCCGCCCATAGCAGTGTTTGATTTAAATAATTGGCTGATTGTGTAAGACACAAACAGATAGATGAGACACCCCTCGCTGAATGAGTTGTCCAACTAGTACTTTCAGTCTCTCTCTTCTAGTCTAGGCATTCTTTATCTGGACTCAAAGGGGTGTGTGAATTGATTAAAAACATGTCCATTGATAATTATGCCTCTCCCAAACTTCTCTTACCTTTGCTTGCTGTTTAACTTAGGCACCGCAATAACTGCATGGTGATGATGGTTTAATTTTCTAACATGCCATGATTGGGGTGGTGGTGGTAGTAGTAGTAGACACTGGCAGGGCAGCAGCATTTGCAAAAAAAGACAATCAGACAGTCAGTCACCTTTGAGAGACTGTTCGAGGAGTAGTAGAATGAAGTACAGAACAGAACTTACCGAGCAACAATAATATGCAAAAATATTTTACAACAAAACATAATGGTGGTGGGGATAGCCTGCTAGACAGAGTTACAAACTATAGTTGTGTCGAGTCAATTGACTAGGCCTACAGCGTAACAGTTAATGCTGTATATGAGGATGACAACAAATCCAATCAATGCCGGCAATTAGTGCGGAGGTATAAGTTCCTTTGTTAAATAAAAAACACTCCTAAAATATACTGCTCATGGGTGGGCAAGCAGAAGATCATCACTCTGCCTTGAAATTGAAGTACTTTTGCTTTCGCCACATCCACCCCAGCAAGCGTATGATTAATTATTGGTGTACATTTAATTTAGTCACACAGCCCGGGGGAAGAGGGTTAGGGTTTGGTAAATGGATGGAAAGGGGGGCTTTGGGGAAAGGTTTGAAAATGAAAAACAGACAGTACGCATGGACAAACACCAAACAACAAACTCTGTAGACTACCATATCCATATCAATATGTTAAGGGAGAAAAAGGAAATGCATGCATGATGATGATTGATAAGGAGACCCGGATTAAATACACTTTTTGTTCAGTTGTTCTGGGCTTAATACTATTAAAGATAGTAGGGATGAATCATAAACAGAGAGCAAACCTAATTATAACAAGAAGAAGAGGAACACACTATTGTAAAGACTGTAGGCAAAAAAATGAATCAAATTATTTAAAGAAGATGAAAGTTGATACTGTTACTGTATTATCCTGGTCAAAAATGTGGACTGAATTTGCATCTCGGCATTCCTCTTGGTCCTCCTCTCGTCCATCAATCTTGGGTGTCGCCAGTCGCCACTGCCCACTTGGAAAATGTAGATTTATTGGTAAGGCAAGTGCGCATTGTAATGTTTTCCCAAGTACAGGGCAAGGCCCGGCCTGTAATTGTAGATGGAAAAACAAAAAGGATATTGAGAAACAAAGCTGAAAGAAATGCACAAGTTATGGTGTAGTGCAACAAGAAAACTTTCCCAGGGAGCATGTATGCATCATTTCTAGTCTGTTTCCAGCATTGACCTTCAACAACAACAGGACAGAGCAGGCCCACAGTGACAGCACGTCGCTTAGCACATCCTCCGTTTAGAGTACTTTTTTGTAAAGAGTTGGACAAAGCACATATCCAAACGTAGCCTTTTACAATTTAAGTTAGTAAATCAATGCACCACAGTCATCCCACCGCTACACTCGACTCCACTTCTACACAGACATTTGGGTCTGCTGTGGTTGTTGTTGACGTGTTTACCTTTTATGCCACTCATGAAATGTCCTCTTGACTTGTTATTATTCCATCAATCATCTCCGATACTTGTACTGACTGACTGTGAAGATCAGCCTGCAGTAGAAGTAAAATTTTGTTATTACACAACAAGAGTAGAAATATTATTGACTTGAGTCACTCTTTAGTGTGTACAGTAAGACTACTAGTACACTTTGACTTCACTTCATGCACAACAAACATGTGCAGTGATGCACATGTAATCTGTGGCTTGGCAACTGGTCCACATGTCTGTTGTCAGGTGGATATTGTGAACAGCACTCTGCTGCAAAGTTTGTCCAACCAATTCCAACACATCATGATGTAGCGCCAGAACAGCAATTCTTGCGAAATAGGATGGCTGGGAACCTTCCATTTAGGGCAGATGGCTGACACAAATTCAAGGAAACCCACCCCTTCCACAAAAGAAAAAGGGAGAAGGTCCAGTGCTAACATTTTAGCCAGCTTCGCATTGTACAACCATGCCGTTGGGTGGTTGTGTTGGAACTGCCCCTCTAACCTAAGCATGCTCTCAATGGTAGTCTGGATTACTTTCCTTTGTGGTGCTGCTGTTTTCATTAACCCACTTTGGCTCAACAATGCAGTTTGTCTCATTGCAGTACTCGGTCGCCTTGGTGTCTCAGGCTGACTCTGAGTATGGCTCTTACTGTGGTGCCACTCAGATGTTACTGAGGAGGATGTTGGCGGTACCACTGGGACAGGGCTAGAAATGCCTCCCTCTTCTTCACCTTCCACCGCAATATTATCGTCCCCTGATTCTTCATGCCCAACTTCAAAGGGTTGTGTTTTTGTACTTTGTTTTAAGTGAAGTAGGTGATTCTCCCACACGATAGTGTGGTGTATTCTGAGATGACTTGCTTGGCCTCTGGTACCATAGTTTGTACAAAGCTTACAGCACTGAAAACCTGTGCGACAAATTGAGCATATAGCAATGTTCTCCTCCTTGGGGCTAACAGAAAAGAAGTCCCAAACTGGGGAGCAGAACCTTCTGGTTCTGCTGGATGTGCCACTTTCAAAACCAGATGAAATGGAGGGTGTGCTTGGAATGTGACTCTGTGGAGCTACAATGTTACTTTTACTACCACTACCTACTGAGATGGTTGAGCTAGATGTAGTAGGTCCCTGCGGGATTTGAAAATATGGAAGCTGGAGGTCGTGGTGGTGTAACCTGTGTTGGTGGTATCCGTGCTACATCCCGCTCAGTAGCAGCCTTTCTGGATAGGGCGAGAATGTTGGTGTCCATCCCCTTCGGGGCGGGAGTGATGAGCGTGATGACTGGCTCGTCTTCATAAACATCATCCCCCTCTTCTACATCTACCTCCATAACTCTAAGTTTTTCTGGAACCTTCCTTTTCAGAAGCATTGTCTTGTGGTGTGCATCACTCTCAGGCTGAGCTGGTGGCTGCCAAGTGGCATCACAGTCATCAGTAGTGGGGTTCGAAGAAGATGATGATGGACTAAGCCTCCTTTTTCTTGCTGGTGGTCTGGAAGACAATATATCTTCCGAAACAGTGGTTTGCTCCACTTTGTCTGCAGGAAGCTCGAATTCCTGAAATTCCCCTACTTCAGGAGCAACAATTGCTATTGTGGGTTGTTCTTGCGGCTGCTGCTGTTCTTGCGGCTGCTGCTGTTGTTGCGGCTGCTGCTGCTGTTGTTGTTGCGGCTGCTGCTGTAGTTGTTGCAGCTGCTGCTGTTGTTGCGGCTGCACACTTATCTGCTGAGGTTCCACCTGCGTTGATTGTGTACCACTTTGCGATAATGACATTTCAACATCGCTGCTCTTTAGTAGACTGGCTACCTCTGCAACACTCAAGGGCTTGGGCCTAGGTTGGTGGGGTCCGACTCTGTGGAGCTACAATGTTACTTTTACTACCACTACCTACTGAGATGGTTGAGCTAGATGTAGTAGGTCCCTGCGGGATTTGAAAATATGGAAGCTGGAGGTCGTGGTGGTGTAACCTGTGTTGGTGGTATCCGTGCTACATCCCGCTCAGTAGCAGCCTTTCTGGATAGGGCGAGAATGTTGGTGTCCATCCCCTTCGGGGCGGGAGTGATGAGCGTGATGACTGGCTCGTCTTCATAAACATCATCCCCCTCTTCTACATCTACCTCCATAACTCTAAGTTTTTCTGGAACCTTCCTTTTCAGAAGCATTGTCTTGTGGTGTGCATCACTCTCAGGCTGAGCTGGTGGCTGCCAAGTGGCATCACAGTCATCAGTAGTGGGGTTCGAAGAAGATGATGATGGACTAAGCCTCCTTTTTCTTGCTGGTGGTCTGGAAGACAATATATCTTCCGAAACAGTGGTTTGCTCCACTTTGTCTGCAGGAAGCTCGAATTCCTGAAATTCCCCTACTTCAGGAGCAACAATTGCTATTGTGGGTTGTTCTTGCGGCTGCTGCTGTTCTTGCGGCTGCTGCTGTTGTTGCGGCTGCTGCTGCTGTTGTTGTTGCGGCTGCTGCTGTAGTTGTTGCAGCTGCTGCTGTTGTTGCGGCTGCACACTTATCTGCTGAGGTTCCACCTGCGTTGATTGTGTACCACTTTGCGATAATGACATTTCAACATCGCTGCTCTTTAGTAGACTGGCTACCTCTGCAACACTCAAGGGCTTGGGCCTAGGTTGGTGGGGTCCGACCGCTGGTGCGGAGGTGCTGCTCCCAGCTTGGTTCCCGGACAACATTGCTGCAGGTGTAACTTTTTTGGTCCCAAAAAAAACCATTGGCCGGCACACCAGTCGTGGTTAATGGCACTTCCTTGTTCTGTTCCTTCTTCTCACCGGCAATTTTCTTGGTACTGGACCTGGTACCTTTCTTTGGGGCCATCTTCTTCAGATGTCAGACAGGACGCAGATGCACAACAGGTTGTGGTCACATGTTGACGTGATGCGCAGCAGGACTTCTGTTTGGCTGGCAGTACAACGGATGATGCTGATGACACCTCCTCCTCTGGCTTTTGGTGCACGTAAAAGCAAATAAGCCAGGAGAAGAACATTATTGAAATGTTGCATTTGTTTTTGTGGTTCAGTTACTACTGTACTAGTGCAAACAAAAGATATAGGGCCAGATGTAGGTAAGTTAATTTTACCGATTCATAAATACCGAATTTTACTGATTCGGTATTTATGAATCGGTAAAATAGAAGGGGGGAGATGTAGAAAGAATCGGTAATTGAATTACCGATTCTGTAAGAATCGGTATTTACCGAATCGGTAAATACCGATTCGGTAATGCCCATTGATTCCTATGCGCATTGAAGCCCATAGGAATCAATGGGCATTACCGAATCGGTATTTACCGATTTGGTAAATACCGAATTTTCCAAGGGTGCAGGGGGTGTCACTTTGACACCCTCTAGCACCCCGATTTAAGGCATGTGTGACATGTGGCATCCGTCTGTCACATGCCATAGGTGTGCATGCACACATGTGCATGCACACCTGGAATCGGTATTTTACCACCCAATTGGATTGGGTGGTAAAATACCGATTCGGACAGGCCTGTGGGACTCAGAAGAGTCCCACCTACATTTCAAAATTACCGAATCGGTAATAGTACTGATTCTGTATTTTACCGATTCTGTAAATTTACTGATTTGGTAAATTTACCGAATCGGTAAAATAGGCCACCTACATCTAGAATAGCCATTTACCGGTCGGTAACGGCCAAATCGGCCGTTACCGGTCGGTAAATGTCTACCTGCATCTGGCCCTTAGTCTAGCCATTTCTGAGACCTTGTCAACAAGGGCTATGTTATACTACTGTGTACACACACTACACTCTCAGGAAGGATAGGAAAGAGAATAAGAAACAACAAAATAAAAATGTAATGGAAGTGGGGTGGACCCTATTTGCCATTAAATTATTTGAGCATCACATCATTCATGGAGCTGCTGCTGGCAAAGGGGTGAATGGATGGAAGCAGTAAGCCAATAGGAAAACCATGCAGGCCTATATGGCAAAAGCAGGACACTAGTAATAACTCCCACTAGCCAATTGGCCAGGCCCGACAACAGAAAGCCCACCCCAAAAAAAACACACTTCCAAACTCAAAGCCATCCATGCCCTAAATGATGTCAACATTCAACAGACCACACAGAAACACTTGATTAATAAAGCTGTGGCTACCTGTTCTGAGCCTACTGGATGAAAGCAGGCCTGTTGGCAGACAAGGCCAGACCAGCTTGCAGTCCTAGGCTTCAAAATGGCCACCAGCTGCATGGCCAGGCCCAACATCAGAAAGCCCATCCCAAAAAAACATTTCCCAACTCAATCCAATGCCATCCATGCCCTAAATAATCTCTAAATTCAACAGACCACACAGAAACATTTGATTAATAAAACTGTGGATACCTGCTCTGAGCCTACTGGATGAAAACAGACCTGTTGGTAGACAAGGCCAGACAAGCTTGCTGGCCTAGGCTTCAAAATAGCCACAAGACACAAGGCCAGGCCCAACATCAGGAAGCCCGCCCCCAAAAACAAAAACCACACTTCCCAACTCAATCCAAAGCCATGAATGCCCTAAATGATGTCTAAATTCAACAGACCACACAGAAGCACTTGATTAATAAAGTTGTGGCTGCCTGCTCTGAGCCTACTAGATGATAGCAGGCCTTTTGGCAGACAAGGCCAGAGAAGCTTGCAGGCCTAGGCTTCAAAATGGCCACCAGCCACATGGCCAGGCCCAACAATAGAAAGCCCACCCCCAAAAAAACAAATTTCCCAACTCAATCCAATGCCACCCATGGCCTAAATTATGTCTAAATTCAACAGACCACACAGAAACACTTGATCAATAAAGCTGTGGCTACCTGCTCTGAGCCTACTGGATGAAAGCCGGCCTGTTGGCAGACAAGGCCAGATAAGCTTGCAGGCCTAGGCTTCAAAATGGCCCCCACCCACATGGCCAGGCCCAACAAAAGAAAGCCCACCCCCCAAAAAACAGAATTCCCACCTCAATACAATGCCATTCATGTCCTAAATTATGTCTAAATTCAACAGACCACACAGAAACACTTGATTAATGAAGCTGTGGTACCTGCTCTGAGCCTACTGGATGAAAGCAGACCTGTTGGCAGACAAGGCCAGACAAGCTTGCAGACCTAGGCTTCACAATGGCCACAAGCCCCATGGCCAGGCCCAACAACAGAAAGCCCATCCCCCAAAAAACACATTTCGCAACTCAATCCAATGCCATCCATGGCCTAAATGATGTCTAAATTCAACAGACCACACAGAAACACTTGATTAATAAAGGTGTCGCTACCTGCTCTGAGCCTACAGGATGAAAGCAGGCCTGTTGGCAGACAATGCCAGACAAGCTTGCAGGCCAAGGCTTCAAAATGGCCACCAGCCACATGGCCAGGCCCAACATCAGAAAGCCCACGCCAAAAAAATACACATTTCCCAACTAAATCCAATTGCATATATGTCCTAAATGATGTTAAAATTCAACAGACCACACAGAAACACTTGTTTAATGCAGCTGTGGCTACCTGCTCCAAGCCTACTGGATGAAAGCAGGTCTGTTGGCAGACAAGGCCAGACAAGCTTGCAGGCCTAGGCTTCTAAATGGTGACCAGCCACAAGGCCAGGCCCAACAACAGAAAGCCCACCCCAAAAAAGCACATTTCCCAACTCAATCCAATGCCATCCAGGCCCTAAATGATGCTTGAAAATGAAATACATTCAAAAAACAATTAAGGAACAGTTGCACACACCCATGAGGCCATGACTAGCTCGGGCCTACTACTGACTACTACTACTCACCACATTTAAAAAAAAAATGAATGATAGTTACCAAAATTAAATTGTATTTGTAACAACTGCAATGCCCACAATCAAACAGACACAATAACCACTTACTTGTAAAATATCCAATCCAAAAATCCTCAAATCCATTTGCAATGATGCAGCAGACAAAAATAGTAATCTTCTCAGCTCAAAATCCAAAGGCAGAATTAGCAGGAGATGGACAAAGCACTGGGAGGAGCCTGCTGGACAGGAACAGGAAGTTGGAAATTCTGTGGCACTTCCTCCCCCCCCCCATTTTAAAAAATGATTCCTTGCAAAAAAAAGGACAGCCTAATCTCAATCTGAGGAGTTTTTTTCATCCGAATGATCATTTGCAGAATGATCAATGCTGCTAGAGCTGATGTTCTTCTCCAAATTGAACATTTTACATGTTCGAGTTCTCGAGCTTTACATTACTTCCGCCGGAAGTCGATGGCTCATCCAAAAGGACGTGTTCGCTTTCTCTCGGTCCCTGTTGCGTTGAATATGACGTGTTCGGGTTCTCTCGCTCCTTGTTGCGTTTGATATGATGTGTTCGCATCCTCACGCTCTCGCTCGCGGTGGAGAATGATGTGTTCGAGATCTCATACTCTCGCGGTGCATGAAAGCGAGACGAATGACGTGATCGCGGGCGCAAACTCTCGCGAGATAGCTACCAACAATCCAACATCTCGTGGAGCACGGGACCAAATCGGGAAAACTTGTCAGCGAATGCGGGGATCCAGGTAAGGTGATCTCGCAGGCGAGAACTTATTTTTACAGCGCAATCACAAAAAAATTCCGGTACGCTGCGGATCGCGAAAATGTTGCCATTTTCGCGCTCTCCACGGAATGCGAAAATGTCAAATTATCGCAATTTCTGCGAGCGGAACGGAATTTGATGTCCAGGCCTAGTTACAGGCTGGCACCCCGTCCTAGCTAGCTTCTGAATGGGACCACCTAACAGGGTACTGTAAGGTATCAAATTAATTGTGGCATTACACCCAACGTGATGCCCAGATGGAATTTAATGTCCCAGTTAAAGTAAAGCAACATTTAGAAAGTTGTTACTCTGTTACCCAGCTGGTCCAGTAGTCTCACGCGGGCACTGGCCCACAGACAGCATTCTGCCTGCCTGGGGAGTAGTGTGAATGACTCTCATGCTCAAACACAATGGAATCCCACTGTAGGAAGAGGTGTCACCTCCCCCTTACAGGAAGCCACTCTAAGTGTAAGCCCAAAGGATGAGCTTCAAAGGCAAAGCCACTTTAGGTGGGCACATTTTGATAACACTCCTGAGAGGCTGCCCTTTGCTCAGGTAAACAGGCTTGAGGCAGGGCCAGAGAGGGAAGCCCAGTGCCCAAACCAGTGTTCCCATGGGTGAATAGTCCTCAGGTAGCCACCCAGCTCCTAGAAGCTGAGGAAGAGTACCCACATCTTGGGAGTGGGCAGAATAGTGCAGTCTGGGATTGTTAGGTGCCACACATTGCCAGAAAGTCATCACCAGAATAAAGGGGGTCTACTAGCCCACTTGCTAGTGACTATGTTCCCTAAAACCCTTTGCACCCTGAACCTTAGAGTATGCTGGATTTGTAAAAAGGGTTGAAGAAGGACTGCCATGGTGGCCTAGGAACTGTGAAAAGCAAGGCAGCACTATCTGCTAGACTGCACCTGCTGCACTTTAGGCTAGTGAAGTTTGAACTGTGCCTGTGGGACCAAATTCGAGGAAAAGTTGATCCCCAGATCAAAGAAGCGACTAAGGATCAATCTGCTGATCCCCGGGAACCAGCTCCCGGGACAATAGAAACTGAAGATGCCCAAACTGGCATGTAGCAAGCCATTGAATCACTGCTAGATTCTGCTGGGCACCCCAAGAGACCACGCCTCAAGGACCAAAAGTTACACCTGACTCAGCCAGACCCGGTTGTGCCATCAGAGTCTGGAGACCAAGAGGGACACTATCCCCAGAAAAGGATTTTGCCTCAACTGCTGCGCACATAGACCAGTGGCCCAGCTGCAGCTGGCCTGCTACTGTCTTGAAGAAGACGTTGTAAGCCTCCGACCTCGATGGCCAAAGTCAACTCACATCGCCCATAGACTGAGGAATCACCACAACCGCACCCCCGTAGATCGTAAAGCACCCGGCGCATCTTTGAGCATCTTTTTATCCTCAAGTCCAGCACCTGGACCACTCCATGCAAGTCTAAAACAATCTTGCTGTAAAGTTTGGAACTGGCCTGGAAAACATTTTAGTGGCCAGGTAACTGACGAAAATCTACCCCATTGGTCCGCCAGACCATCATCCTTTTGGATTTGGTTGCCGAAGCAGGGCCGTAGTACACAAACTAACTTTCATGAACTTTTGCAGTCGCATTCAAAAAGTAATAAAACCTTTAAAAATCTGTATCCCTGGAACCCACCAGTGGATTTTGCTCATTAAGGTCTCTAAAAATTCATAAAAATACAGCCTATTTTTATAAATTGGTATCCTGTTTCTTTTGTGTTGTGTGGATTTCTCATTTCGTTGTATGGAACTGTTTAATGATTTAGACTAAGGGGCATATTACCAACAACTAGCGATATTTATCGCTAAATGGGCTTAGCAAGTTTTTTTTTATCGCCAAACATCGCCGGATATTATCTCAGAGATAACGTGCTATTAGCAACGTTTATCTCTAAAGCGATAAAACATCTGGCGATAGCGGCAAAATGCGTGAATATCACTGAGAATACAGCGATAATCACGCATTAACACCAATACGGTCTTAGCCATAATATCCACCTCCCATTGGATATAATGGCTAAGAACTGGTCTGAGCAGACGTTAGCTTTTGGAGATATTTGCGCTTAGCGCGAATATTTCCATCGCTACGCCTGAGTTGATAATATGCAAAAGCAAGTTTTTAGTGGCTAACAGGTTGGGTACGCCCACTTTGCATGTCATTAGCAATAAATATCGCTGACATGCAAAGCGGGCCCCAAACTGCTCGCTATTGCCTCAAAGCTGTTGCTAACATCAGTTAGCAAAAGCTTGCTAATAGGGCGATATAATTATCGCAGCTAAAGCGGCGATAATCTAATATCGCCAGGCTTGGTAATATGCCCCTAAATTCCTTTTTTTCTAAGCTGCCCCAGATTGAGTTTAAGATTTACAAACGAGTCTGACTGGACCAAATGAAGTTTTTGCAAGTGTATTCCGAAATAAGGCTACCCAGCCTTATAATCAAATTCACCAAGATCCTAACATCTACCCTACTTCCTACTTTTTACGGTTTTCATTTTTTACATGTTGGTTTTAAATAAAAAAAAATTATAGTATCAAAAATGGGGTTTGGATTTTGATGGAGTGCAGGCATTTTTTAATTTAGGAAGGGGTGCTCGGAGTCCTCTCCCAAATGTCTTTAGTTTTCGTTAGTGGTTGATTTTTGTCAATTTAAAAGTTTTCATGATATTGAAAATGGAATATGGGGTTGGATGGAGTGAAGGCACTTTTTTATTAAATGTGGGGAAAGTTGTCAGCACACTGATATTAATTATTTTCGGATTCCTGAATTGGATGTGATATTTATTTTTTCATGTCTAGGTTTTTATGGCATCAAAAATAGAAGTATCGTATGGACTTACCCATCTTTCGGATCAAGAGTGAAGGCTACTGATCATCTTTTTATAAGTTTAGAGATTTCGGATTTTAATCTGGGTATATAATACCTTTTTTGGTCTTGGGATTAGTAGAAGGTCGATGGCAGGGTTGGGGATCATATTCTTTTTATAAATTTAATTTCCAGTTGTCCAATGAGTATGGTGTTAGTACTGGTATTTGTTACTGGTTTATAGAGAATGCAGGCGTAAGTGGAGTATTTTTCAGTATTGTTGAGTGTAAGCTAATCGTTCTAGGAAGTTTACACCTGACAATGTGTAAAATCAAATTTTTATTTTACAAATTTTAGTTTGTAAACCACCTGAAAAATAGGCTTGCCAAATTTCTTGAAAACGTTGCTTTTAAAAAAAAAGTTCAGGAACTGATAGAAAGATGGGTGTATCTTTCCAGTTGTAGATGCAGAAGTTAGGACTAGTACCACTCACCATCTCTGCTGCTAGGATGTTTGTCCCCTTCCCTGTTTCAGGTTGCATCATATCCGCTTCCTGAATGCAGAGATTCAGAAAGCTCAGCTTGATGGTCGCTCCTGCCATTAAGCAGCCAGGATTGGCTTGCTTTCGTTTTGTTTTCTGGTGGCTGGATGTGAAAATGGAACAGCGTTGAGAAGAAGGTTGTTTTTGTCCCTTGAGAAGCACAAGGATGCCACAATCCCAAACAGCTGTCTACAAGGAAATAAAAAAGAGGGGAACAAAATGAAGGCTTCTGGGAGGGTATTACATGGGGAGAACCATCAGGTTTCACACCAGGGGAAAGTGCTTGGCGATGTTTTTGCCATTTGCATTTTTACCTGGTAGTGGGTTGCTGTGGAGGGTTCTCTGCAAACTCTGCAATGATTCCATGCTCATAGGACTTTGAATTTAGCAAATTAAAGGCTGAAATCAGGCACTATATGAAGGAGGAAGGTAATTAACTAAAAGGGGGAATCAAGTATGGGGAAACAAAAAAAAAAGCTGCTGATTTGATGGGGAACCTTGATGTCACCTCAACACTAGAACTTAGAGCAAAAATATGTGCAGCACAATCAAAATTAGCATCAGCAAGAGCATATTGCAGTTTCCAGTCACGCAATGGGTAAGAGCCAGCAATAAGTCCACTGAGCTCTGAGGATGATTTATCTGCAACTTATAAAGAAAGAGAGTCAAGATTGACAGGTGGCACTCAGGAAATGCAGGTGGCAGACGGAACACCAGTGTCAGACTTATTTACAGTAGTGGAAATACAAAACGAGTGTATTGAGACAGCAAAGTGATAGAACATGAGGAAAACGAGAAATAGAATCAAGTTAAAATAGATTTGCTGCAGGCCGATGCAAGGGATGCAACCGCTACGGCATATCAAAGCTAAACAAAAGAGAAAGCAGTGCCATCTGGGCACCTGGGTATACTCCAGTCCGCCAGCAACCTTACGGACTCCTGCTCAATGCTCAATTATAGGTCCTCTGCATTCCAAGGACAGTGATCCCCTGCAATTCCTGCAATTTCAATCGCAATCACAGTCTTTGAGTCCTGCCTCTAGCTCAGAGATGGTCTCTCAAGAACCGCCCCAATTCCTGGCCTTGGCATCATCTCGGCCCCAGGAGACATAGCATCTGAATGGGCAGGAAGGCGTGAGGGTTAACCCACAGTGGGACTTAAAGGTAATGCTGCATGTCATTCTGGACAAAATTAGATATCTAAAAGCCTCTCAAGCATTTGAAATTGCAGCCTTGCACCAACGGTTATCGAAATCAAAGAAGCAGTGGTGAATGTTCCAGAGAGAATGCAGCAAGTCGAATAGAGAATTTGGCAACATAAGGACCAGGTTATTACAACGCAAGAGCAAGTCAGCCAAGTAAGGAAGCAAAAGTCTTCATTGGAAAATAAAATGTAGGATCTGGAAAATCACTTGCTTTGCTTTAATCTATGCCTGGTTGGAGTTCTGGAGGGCTGTGAGGGTCCTCAGGTCCTTCAACAAGAAGATTAATTCATCAAGATGTATGTTTTGCTTGAACATTCAGGGAGTTTGACAATCACAGTCAGGCTGGTGGTTAGCGGGGTAGTGTGTACTTAGGTAAAGGGGCAGAATGGTTAGTCTCTGAAGTTATCATAGACCCAAAAGGCAGATCGATCTGGCTCACAGTCAGTGTAAACAGAAATCTCCTAAATTCAGTGAATTATTATGCCCCGATTTCATATGACCCAGATGCTATTAGCCAGATTAATAATGTGGTAATAAAATCAGTAGGCACAATAATTACAGGGGGAGATTTTAATTGTATCCAAGACTTAGTCTGGGATACATCTAATGAAGCAAAAAAACGATTGAAGCTGAAACAGAAAGGGTGACTATTTCCTCATTTCACACTCCCTAAAATGTATGGGCTCACATATTTGAGCAAATTCATTTTCAGATCACTCTTTGGTCACCATTGAAGTGGAGTTAGAGGTAAGGAAAAAAGAGAGGTCCAGGTGACAGATGGATCGTAAACGTCTTGCCAATTGAGAGTGGTTAAAGGCATGAGAACATTCATTGTGGAATTGTTTCAGTTCTATTAAGGTGCAGCATCACTGTTTGATGTTGTGGGAGCATTTAAGGCAACTATCCAGGGGCAGATAACTGTTTTCATGGCTCAACGATCTAAAAAGTGTGTGGAATGTAAAGCTGAGCTCCAATCCACAGTGGACATTGCTCTACAGAACAGGAATAGCTTCCAGGGGGCATAATCTCTAATGGATAATCAGCTGGGTGAAGCTAAACATGAATTGAAGGATTTATTTTATTTTTGAGGAGATCAATATCTCGAGGGATTTCCACAGTGGGTTTATGAGGAAAACAAGATGACTGGCAAATATCTTGCCTGCGCAACGTGGGTTAAACAGAATGCAGCACTAGCTACTGAGCTGTAGAAGCCAGGGTCTTGGGTAATAGTGTATGATAGAGACAAGGTGGCAAATGTTTTCATACAGCACTATAAAAATGTGTACAAAAGTAAATATTTGGTCTTTCATGAAAGTATATCTCAATACTTTCAGTCCATTAAGTTGCCACAGCTGGCAACTATCCAGGCAGGGAGAATGACTGTGGGTATATCAGCGGCAGCAATTCATCAAGCTCTTGCCTCAATGCCTTGTGTAAAGGCTTGTGGCAATGACGGTCTTCAGAGAGACCCCCAGATGCATTAAGCACCGATTCTGCGAAATCTAATTTGCGAAAAATACCGAATCGCAAATTAGAATTCGCAGAATGGGGTGCATCAAAAAATGCATCATAAAAATGCGATTCACAGTTGGCTGCAATCGCCAAAGTGAATTTCGCAAAATTGCACAAAAATTGCAGAATCTCCTGTTACCCATGCTGAAATTGCGATTTTGCAATTACCGAAATCGCAAATTGCGATCCCGCAATTTGCGAGATCGCAATTTGCGATTTCGGTTATTGCAAAATTGGAAAGTCGCATTTTGAGCACAATGATGACATCACAACCAGGAAGTAGGCAGTTCCCTCACTCATTCTGAACACAGAGCTGGAGGGAGGAGAGGCACAACACTGAGCTCTATCAGACACAACTTGCAGCCCCACAACAGGACATACATCCAACTCCAGAATGTCCCAGGATGCAGCAGGAAACAGTGCAACTGGCAGGAAAATAAAAATAAAAATTTCCGAACAGGAGCTGGGGTTTCTGATCTAGGGACTCAGCAGGGACCACGATAAGCTTTTTGGGAAGCAATTCAGGAAGGTGTCTGAAGCAGACAAAAGGCGCATTTGGCAGCGCATCAGGGCAAAGGTAAACGCCGTAGGAGTGACCCAGTGCTCAATTGATGACCTGAAGAAGAGGTGGTTTGACCTCAGGGGCCATGCCAAAGAGCACATTACAGAGAGCCTGGGGGAGCAACGGGCCACGGGAGGAGACCCCACAGTTGCGGATAACACTCCACTCGAGGACCTTGTTGAGGATACCATCAACCCAGCAGCCTGTTTGGGGGTCACCCAGCTGGACAGCTCCTGACCCACACAACAATCCCAAGGTAATAGACATGCAACTGCGACCCCGTCCCCTAACAATGCCCATGCCCCCAGAGCTAGCCATTTGATTACCCCAGTAATGCAGTCCATGCATATCAGAAACACCCTGTTGCATTGTGGGACCTGTAGTGTGACAATAGTTCCCTGATAGCCACACACAGCCAGAACTGTCAAGTGAAACATATCCCTAAAGCCAGTCAGGGAATGCAAGCCTGCATGCATGTTGCAACATCCCATGTGCAAGATTCACATCATTAATCATGCACCCATTTACATCACAGGTGCTGCAGAACCAGAGAGCACAGACAGCGAGGCACTGTAAATTGAGGAGACCCCAGAGGAGATGGAGGGAGAGAGCCATCCTGCCCCACGGCCCGGACCGTCACACACACCTGCACCAGTACCACTGTAACCATGCGGACAGGGCCACCCCTGCAGCCACAGGAGGAGTGCAACCACCCCATGCGTCATGCATGGCAGTGGAACAGGCCACACCACCACCCAGGAGGCAGACACGCCGCACAGCCACTGTGCGGTCGCAGGCAAGTGGCCGGTTGAGGCAGCAGCGCAACGTGGCAACACAAGCTGACAGGGGGCAACATGCCCAAGATCCAGGGCTTGGGATCGAACGCTGGATGCTAGCTGTGCAACGCAAACAGGCACAGCATAAGCAAGCCATGCAGCTGCAGCTGTACAAGCCTGTGCGCAATGTCAACCAGCTCACTGAAAGCGTGCAGGAGTTAACGGCTGCAGTGAGGGAGAACAGCCAACTCATGCTGTCGCAGCAGGACCTCAACCGCCGTGGCCACCGCCAGCTGCTGACCCGGCTATCCGCATATACCAGGTCAAACCACTTGATCGGGAATGCAACATCCCAACTGTCACGCCGCTCCCTGGCAATGCAGATACAAATGGTGCAATGCTGCCAGGATGTTGCAAGGGCCCTGGAACAGGTCACAACCGCAGTCCAAAACCATCAGGTGTGTGGCCATGGCCATGCAAGGGGGAGTGATGATGCCAGTGAGGGCACATCCAGCCTGAGCAGCCTGTCCCTGCCGTTGGTAACAGAACGGTACAATAGGGGGTGGTGAAGGGCGGAGCACCTGAACCATTCAAACACTCACACCCAGTCAACAGATCTGGGTTTAATCCATCACCGTTCTTAAGCCCACTCTGCCACCCCAGTTCAGACATGGCCATATGCAAATCAGTCTGACCCTGTGCCTCATGGGAACAGTCCAGCCCGAACTGCCAAGCCATGCCTTCTCTGGACCGGAAACAAGCTTCCGAGGACCGGTTTCTGGCATTTCAGCCGTCTTCAGACCGGCTTTCTTGAATCCAGTGGCAAAGTGAGCAAGGGACTCACGTCTGAGCATACCCTGCCAACTTATCAATGCCAGAAACCGGTCCTCGGAAGCCTTACACAATCTCTTAACCCAAATCAATATTTAGGGATACAGGTAACAAATCGCTATACTCAGCTCTACCAATTAAACAATGTGTTTATGATGAAGAAGATGAAAGACTTATTGGACAAATGGTCACTAATATAAATATGTAGGCCTGAGAATATCATACAGTTGTTTAAGATTTTGGAACACAAACAGTTTTAATGAATTGGGACCCTTTGGTGAGGGGTAAATATATCACTTGGCAAGATCTCCATGCAAGGTGTGGTGATCGATGTAACTTTTTTTTCTAGGGTTTCAGCAGCAGAATATTTAGTTTTTGAAAAAAGGTTGCCCTGAATCTAGTTGATACTCTCACCTGGCAAAATCTGCTCTCCATTGGTCAACAGGCATTTCCTCAGAGGCAGAGTGGCAGTCGATCTCGCTATTAGGTCATAAGGCTTTAGGACCAGCACATTTTAAGAGGGTGTCCTTTTTATCCTGTTGAATGGCATGCTGCACTCCAAGGGCTATCCACCGAATGTATCCAGCCATGGATGATCTTTGCTTTCTCTGCCAGCAACAGTGGATGGGTGGTTGCTTTCATATATTTTATACCTGCCAAAGGGTTGCACAGCTTTGGTAAAAGGTGCTTTCTGTCCTTATCCTTGGTTTCCAGACTAGGATCGATCCAGAGGCAAGTATGGCAATCCTTGGCTTCATAAGTCAGATGCAGAGCATTGCGACAGATAAAGGGGGTCAGGCATTTATTACAATAGTCTCTTTAATCAGTCACTCATTGATCCTCCAGAACTGGAAGACATCTAGACTACAAATTTATCAAGAGTGGCATAATAAAATGAATAGAATGAGATAGCTTGACGAGGCATATGCGAAGACGAATGGCGGATATGAAAAGATGTAACACCTCGTGGCAGTTTATAGAGGGAACAGTATGAGGGTAGTTATCAAAGGCACAACAGAACATTCAGTAGTTTGTATTGCTGCATATGTATGGTATAATATCTTTTCATTTATCCTAATGGCTGCTATATTATGAATGTTAAAGGCAACATCGCATTTTGTGTGTGGGCTGTTTTTTAAATAGGTACCCTACCAGTCCCCCTTCGCTCTTTAGTGGATAGTTGTTATTTCATCTGTATCTTAGGCACAATTGCACTTTGTGGGTTGAGTGTTGTTATGCAAGTATGCTCTAAAAAGAAAATCTTTGCTACAAACTACAAACTACAAACTCTCCTTTTGGAGTTATTTAAGGGCAAAGAACTAGCAAGGCAGCAAATGTGGCTTGGCATGAAGTCACTTTAGTTCTATATGTATGATATTAATGTTTTAAATGATTGGCTACTTCTGAAATAATGTACAAGAGTACGACAATAACAGATATTTATTTAAATATAATGTCATTGGATTTTCTTCTCCGTATTTGATTGTTCTATGAAACTGTTCAATAAAAAAGAATTTAAAAAAAAGAACAAAAAAAAGTAGATGCAGAATAATTATGCCATACTGCTACACTGAATATTGAAGGGTGATCCTTTCATGCCGCGCAGTGTAGCAAGCCATCTTGCTGTACTGCACTATGCTGTGCTGCATGAAAGCGAAAGGGCAGAAATGTGCAGGGAAACAACAGTTACAACGCAACTGTTACAACGGACTACTTTTACAATGCAACTACTACAACGCAGGATCCTTTACAACGCATGCCTTTACAACACATGACATTACATAGCAGATGCTATTACAACGCATGCCATTACAATGTAAGTATTGGTAAATTGATCTTTTTTAAAACATTAATTTAATTTGGGTTTTGGGGTACAGGGGTATTTTTAGGTTTCAGAACTAGGTTTGGGTTTTGGGGTACAGGGGTATTTTTAGGGTTCAGGGCTAGGTTTGGGTTATGGGGTACAGGGGTATTTTTAAGTTTAAGGGCTAGGTTTGGGTTATGGGGTACAGTGGTATTTTTAGGGTTCAGGGCTAGGTTTGGGCTTTGGGGTACAGGGGTATTTTGAGGGTTCAGGGCTAGGTTTGGGTTATGGGGTACAGGGGTATTTTTAGGGTTCAGGGCTAGGTTTGGGTTATGGGGTACAGGGGTATTTTTAGGGTTCAGGGCTAGGTTTGGGTTATGGGGTACAGGGGTATTTTTAGGGTTCAGGGCTAGGTTTGGGTTATGGGGTACAGGGGTATTTTTAGGGTTCAGGGCTAGGTTTGGGTTTTGGGGTACAAGGGTATTTTTAGGGTTCAGGGCTAGTTTTGGGGTTTGGGGTACAGGGGTAGCTTTAGGGATTAGGGATAGGTTTTGGGTATAGGGGTACAGGGGTATTTAAAAAACTACTTTAAATAAATTACATTCATTAAATTAATTAAATTAAATTAATTAAATGTTTAATAATTACAATTTTTTTTAAAAATATATACTTACCTATACTTACGTTGTAATGGTATGCGTTGTAATAGCATCTGCTATGTAATGACATGCGTTGTAAAGGCATGCATTGTAAAGGATCCTGCGTTGTAATGGTATGCGATGTAAAAGTATGCGTTTTAACGTCATACATCCAAATGTGCAGTATATGGCACATTACTGATATTTCCTTGCCCTTGTGCACTCTTGGCTGCTTAGCGCCAATGCAGGCACCCTTGCACTGTGGTGAAAATGGTTCCTGCGTTGTAGGTCAGATTGTTTTTGTGCAGAAAGGAGCACCTTCCTGCACAAAAACAATCCTCAGTGGCAAGTGGCAAGTGGCTCTTTCTAAGTGTGCTACAGAATGCAGCACACTTAAAAAGAGTGATCAATGAGAAGAAATAAAGATATTTCTCCTTGTTTCACCTGCCCTGCGGAGGCATACCTTTTTGACGCATTCCCAGGTTTACTAGTGTTGGTAAATGTGGAAATGTACCAAAGTCCATGGGTGGATGCGTTGGAACCCCCACGCTCCACCCATATAACGCCTCCTTGGCTCAGAGATCCCCAATGCAGTGATTTGCGCTGTCTTGCGTTACTCCAGATTCATCAAGCCATGCAGGGTCACACAAGATGGCTTAGCGTGGCCTGATAAATCTTACCTTAGTGCTGCATCGCCCTTGCGCCCCCCCTTGCGTGGCACAAGGGCGAAGCAACACATTGATAAATATGCCCCTATTTCTCAATCAGATGACACAACCAGTCAATTGTATCAATGTTTTCTTTGTTATTGCAATTCAGTGTTACAATTTTTTTTTTATTCTGCAAGGACAGGTTATCAAATTTGAAATGCTATTTGCTGTCCATCATATATTCCTCTGCTGGTGACTTTTGGGGAATTTTCAGGAAACAGCCATGGAAAGATGGAAAACACATCTCTGAATTTAAGAATTCTAATGCATTAAATTTACATTAATCATTGCTAGCTAAAAATCAATTCTAATTTTTCTGGGTGTCATTTATTTGTTTTTATCTACTCTTTTAAAATGACCTCAAATCTCTTCTCTTTTAAAGACACTTTCAGAACTAATACCCTCATTCTCAGACCCCTCCTGGAAGTTAGTTCACCATTGTAAATTTGTAACATCTTCTTATTAATTCCCCACCCTTGGTTGCAGTGTCTTTTATTTAGTGATTGCCTATATGGTTTCACTCTACCTCTCCTGTTGATTTTGGTGACGTTCAATTTTTTTACCATTTCTTTCATGTAACGTAACTGGTTCTATTGTACAGCGCTCTGACACCTATCGGATAAAGTCTGCGCTTTATAAAAATGCAATAAATAAAATAAATAAAGCAATGTTTATCTCACAGCAAATCATATAGGATGGGAAAATGTACGTGTTAATTTCCACATGTATGTAATTGGGTGAATATATGGTGATATGGTTTAAAAATACCATACATCTTTCAAATATTATTTCTTTTGAGGGTTACTAGGTGTGTAGCTTTCGAAATATGAGTAGCCTTGTTTTAGTATCTTTATTAGAGCAAGGAAGTTTCTTTATGATAGTTTAGGTGGAATTTCAAAGGTCAGAACACTTGGGAGTTTGGTTAAATGATTCCTAACATTTTATATTTTCTGTTCATGGTTTGCGTCAAAATGTGTATAATTTGAAGATTTCAAGTTTTATGGGGTGGGACATTTGAAGATGCCTCATTCAAGATAGGACCTTAGGGCTCACTAGAAGTACCAGCAATATTTATTAATTGCTGTACCATTTCTCTGATTTCAACATCAAATGCAGAGGCAACGTGGTTTTTCTCTGAGGTCCTTTCCAAATAGTTCTGCAGAGTCAAAGCTCAGTCCATGCATCTGCCAAAGAAATAGTTGATGTGCTTTCTAGTAAGCCTAAGGTTCTGTGAGTCTTTCTTTACAATAAGCATAACCCATGTTGCTAAGAACCTTGTTCCCTCTCTTAGATTAGAAGTATGTTACTGGTAGAAGGTTTGCACATTCTACTCCTTTTGTGTAGAATGAAATTGGTGTGAGAAATTGAAAAAAAGGGTGTGTACATTTTTAACGCATACATTAATGTATATTTTGTAATTTGTTTGGTAAATTGAGGTTCTATTTTCTTTGGCTTTCGATCTCCCTTTGACTTGTCAGTGTTCGTTTGATGAGAAAGTTAATTATTTTATTTACCTTTTCCTGGTAATTCAGTAGAAAAATGTTTATTTTTGTCTTTAACTGTTATTTATTTTTTGGCTTCATTTTACCTTTTAGCGTTGTAGAATCCGTTATAATTTTATGCCTGAATATTTCCTTTAAGTCTGATTCCAAGATGTTTAAAACACTTGATAAGAAAATGAAAACACGTTTTCTGTAACTTTTGTAAAATGTTTTATTACTACAATTTTGCAATATAAAAATAATTGTTGGTCCTGTATTAAAAAAATTGTAAAATATAACTGAAATGAAAAATGTTAATCCTGCTAAACATAATTTTTTTTCATATGTGTCAACGTCCTTTGGTATGTGGCATTTTGATAATTGACATAAAAAACTAGGCTTCACTTTCAAACAAGTGTCAGACTTCATGAAGCACATTCTCTAAATGGTAACCAATACATTAAATAATGAAAAGTAGCATTCTAGCCTGCAGGGAAATACCTTAAAATGATATGCATAGGAACTAAATTAAAAACAATGTACAGGTCAGCGAATTAAGCATGCTCTTATGTAAAGTATATAAATATGACGTGCTTGTCTATTTCTGGTAACATACTTTGATGAAATGATGAAATGGCATGCGCAGTTATGACTGACAACCAATGATTGAAGTTTAAATGGAAAGAGGAAAACGAAGACAGCTCAACTCCATTGATGCCAAGTGACAAGTTCAAACCATGATGAATACATGATGGTCAATGATGCTGAATGCTGCTGAGAGGTCCAAGAGAATTAAGGCACTGGGTGTACCTTGGAATATGAGGTTGAGAAGTTCTCCCCTGATGTTAAGAAGTATAGATTCCATGCATCTCAAATATCTAAAGCCTGATTGAAAGTCAATGAGGTGGCCATGAGAGAGTTTTTTTTAGACCACTATTTCAATGGCCGTGGAAACACAGGGTACGCTGGAGACAGGTCAATAGTTGCGGGGACTATTGAGTCCAAGGAACGTTTCTTCAAGTCGAGCGTAGTAGTGAAACAATCTTTGAGGACCAATAGCAAAAATGGTCCCTCAATCTGAGGTGTTCTCAGAAAGTACACCTTGGAACAATTTGCCACATACCCCAACTTTTCCTGAGGATCACTATTTCCTGGACCCGGGGGATTTAAGGTGTTTACCAGGGGGCATTGGGCATATCAGCGGCCCATCACAAATCCAGCTGACCCCCAGAACTTAATAAAACACTCAGGGCCCAATTACGATGTTAAGCGTACTTAAGTCCGCCCGACACCGTTGAGGAAAGGAACCGCCCGACCTTAGGTTGGGGGGTCCGACCGCAGGATTATCATGTGACCCTCCATAAGGCATTTGCAAATATCCATTTGTCAAAGAAAACTTGTGCGGGGGACAGAAAAGGCCCACAGCATAATCTTCCATTGACAAATGGATGTTTTTAGACATCCCTGCACCATTGGGCAGGTACCATGTGTTGCCTGCCACATGGCGCAGGGGGCGGCCCTGTTAGGGGTCTCCAAAGACACATTTTCATGCCATCATCCTAATACGGAGGTTGGAATGAAACCTACGATCTTGGTTGGAAAGCTTCCGACTGATTGTCGGAGGCTTTTTGCCGGACATCGTAATCACACCGTAGTATTGCTCCTGCTCTTCTTGGGGTACCACAACTAAGAATATGACAATTTCAAAAAACTCACAGTGCTTTATGGATTTCTCCCTCTCCTGAGCGCTTTGCTTGATGAAGCCACCTTGGTAGTAATTTTATTTTTCCTATATCTTTTCATTTAATACACCTACTTTAGAGGGTCTATCTTTTTGCAGAACATAGCTCTGTAAGTAAATGATTGTCCCCCACCCTGACACACTACCAAGGTGTACCAGGCCAGCTGTTCCAGCTCTAACGCTTGCAACTGACATGGTCAAGGATACTCAGTCTAGACAACACTCCTGCTAGTCCTTACGAGCTGGGGAGGAGCACAAAATCCCCCCTCAGTGCCTGAGGCTACAACTTCTCACAGGGCCACTAAATAGGGCTCAAGGTTTCTGCAGGAATAATGGTTATATAGGCAGTCCCCCACCTCCTCATAAGAGGAATAACTTAAAAACAAGCATAGTTGTGATAACGGTCCACACAGGCTTCAGGTAGTGGGAACCTGGAATAATTCATCTGCTTTAGATTTTCTGAAGCCAGAGGTGCCCCTATCATCCTAAGCACCTGCTTTATAATGGACATCAGCACACATGAGCAACTACATTTTTTATGGAACTTTCTGGCTCCATTGAGCCAATGTATGCAGGGCATTCAGCCCTGTGCTGTGGGTGATGGGCTCTGATCATGAGTATCACTTTTCAGGGCTTCTGGTCTCCCAGAACTGAATGTCCTTACTGTACAGCTCGGCTCTCCCTTTATAGACAGCGTCCTCATGCAAGACACATCGGCCACACAGTTATGCACAGAACAATTGTCTATTCACTTATAAGGCTGATTTAGCTTCTCTTGAAGATTTAGCACTCACTCCCTTGGCACAGCTCTTTGGTCACCAGGCAGCTGTGCCAGTGATTCCTCAAGGCAGACTTATCCTTTGGGAGCAAGCTGACCAGCTCCCATTCCACCTTACTCCATACAGTGTACAGCTGTCATAGAATGTGTAAAACCCAGATTTTTATTTATTTTATTTTATATACTTAAAGAGTTTTATATAGCACGAACAAGACCCTTGGGTATCAGAGCGCTTCACATTACATGAGGTAGATTAGAGACATGTCTCGTATAGTATAACTATACACGGTGATCTGACTTAGGTAATTATACATCTATAAAGGTAATATCAAAATACATGGTTAACACAGTACATACAGTGACAAGTGATAGATTTGGGATATAACTATCTATATGGTGAAATTGGGATTTCCTGATTGCAAAAGTTCATTCTATCTTCTTCAATTCTAGTACCGATCAAGGCTATCCCCCATACAGCTGTAAGATTATAAGTAGCAGGTTAACACAGTATGTACAGTGATAAGAGGTAGATTTGGGATACACTTCAGTGCAAAAGATGTTAGTTGACTTATCCTGTATATTCCATATTCTCAAATCCTGGGTCAGGAATCGGAATTCGTGTAGTACCACCCGCGAGTATCCCCAACCCAGCTTGTGAATTTCTTTTCACTTCCTAGTGTATATGTCTTGGTCAGAACTATGTCATGGTGCTAAAGATGAACTGTCTCGTCTATGGTAGGAACTTGATCATTAGAAATATTTTTGTTTCCCTCTTAAAGTTGATGTGTTTGTTCTTTTTCTAAGGTTTGGCGGAAGAGAGTTCTAGATTCTGAGGGCAACTCCTGAGAAAGCTCTATCATAAGTTCTCTTCTTCTGGAAAATGGATGGCTTCAGTACCAGCTCCTTGGCACTCCTAGCTGGTCTATTTCCTCCAGATACTTCAATTTTCTGGGCAAGGTATCTTGATGTATTGTAGTGAAGCACTTTGTGGGTGTTACATGCCGTTTTTAGCTGAATTCTGGATTCGTAAGGTAGCCAATTTAATGCTTTCAGGTCTGAAGAGATATGGTCGAACTTCCTCGATCTGGTGATAATTCTTGCAGCTGCATTGAGGCATGCTTTTAGTGGTGCTGTGGAAATTTTTGGTAGACCTGCTAAAGTAGTGCATCCATATTCAATCCTCTAGATAACCAGTGATTGGACTGCTACTTTGAGATCCGCCTTAGAGATGAATGGTTTCACTTTTCTTATGTAGGTCAAATGAAAATGGGCACTTTTTGCCATGGATTTGATGTGGGCTTTCATGTCAAGGTTCTCGTCGAATGTGATTCCTTGTGATTTTGCCGAGTCAACTAGGGTAGGGGTGCAGTTAAGCGCGATGATCATTTTTGACCATTCCTTCACCTCTGTGTGATTCTTTGGTGGTGAGATTAGTAGGAATTCTGTTTTTTGAGCGTTTAGCTTCAGATGATAGTTAGTTAACCATTGTAATGACATTTTTAAGGCCTCATTCATTAACCTGATGTCTTCCAGAGACGAGATCATGATGTATATCTGCGTGTCATCCGCGAACATGTGAAAGAATATTTTGGAGTTTCGGAGAATTTCTGTAAAAGGTTCGACATACAGGTTAAACAGTGATGGAGATAATATAGATCCTTGAGGGACTCCAATCGAGTTAGAGCATGAAGGTGAAAGTGATCGGTTGACCAAGAATCTTTGCGTTCTATTCTGGAGAAAGGATTCAAACCATTTCAGCACATTACCCGATATTCCCATCCTGTCATGGAGCCTGTTCAGTAATTTTACATGATTTACCATGTCAAATGCAGATGACAGGTCTAGGAGGATGAGTAGACATGATCTATTGGTCTAGGGTCTGTAGAGCATCATCGACAATATGTAGGATCGCTGTTTCCATGCTGTGTCCTGTTTTGAATCCCGACTGGCAATCATCCAGTAGCGAGAAATTGGCTATGTTTTGGCTCAGTTGTTTTTGTACACATTTCTCTATTAGTTTAGTAAGTACAGGATTGTTGGTTACTGGGCGAAAGTTATTCGGATCTGCCGGGTCCGCTGTAGGTTTTTTGATGATGGGGTTGACTTGGCCTCTTTTTAGGCATTCTGGAAGTATCCCTTTGGAATGAGTGGCGTTTATAATTTTCGTCCATATAGGAATCACGATATGGCTGATTTCTTTCAGGCATTTTGATGGGAGTGGGTCATTATAGTGGTTATTAGGTTTGATATCTAATAGCGTTTTGGCGATGGTATTTGGTCCAATAACTTGAATGTATCCCAATGTGCCTTGTGTTTTGCCCTATCATCATTAGTTTAAGAGTTGGTATTGCTCTTTGAGGATGTTTGGTTGTCTAGGTTATCCGCTGCAATCGTGAGCTCACATTCCAAGGTGTTGGCTTTGTCGGTGAAGAATGTTGAGAATTCTTCACAACTTAGTTGCATTTTTGTGATTTCTTGGGCCAATTTGGACAACTTATTGGATTGATGTTTTAATATCTTGAATAGTTTCCGTGGTCTGATTTTGGCTATATTCAGTTCTGATCTAATAAATTCCTTTTTGGAGTTGAGGATCTTTTTATTGTACTCCTTACAGGTTTTTCTGAGGGATTTCAGTTCAGGGGATGATGGGTGTTGTCTCCAATTTCTTTCCGCCAGTCTCAATTTCCGTCTTTCCTCATTCAGTGTCCCATTAAACCTTCTCTGTAACTCTTTTCAGTTTTAGTGGCATGGTGGCTTTAACTATATTCGTTATTGATGAAGTGTAGTGGTCCGTTATATCATTCACGTTCTGCAAGTTGTTAGGTGGATTTAGGTCCTTCTCACAACTTTCTAATAGAAGTTCAGTGTTCGAGTCTTTAGTGTCCCGCATCCACTTTTTGAGCTTATTAGGTTTTGTCATCTTGTTATTTTTCCATGTGGGAATCAGGAAGGTTATGGCATGGTGATCTGACCAGTCGCACGGCTCTAGTGAGAGGACTGAAGGGTTATCGTTTTGTGAAATTATCCAGTCCAACGTAGCTCCTTTCGAGTGAGTTGGCTGTGTGCCTGCTTGGGAGAGGTTTAGCTCCGCTAAAAAGTCTTTAAAAGCATTGACCTGTTTGTCATTGCTGTCATTCTAGTGTAGATTAAAATCCCCTAGGAATCACTGGCGCAAAGTTACATCACCTGAGCAAGCATTTTTTGTATTTTTCTACTCACAAATATTCCCAAAATTAAACCTGGAAATCTGATTTATGAGCAGGTTTCCAGGCAAACTTTCGGAAATGTCATTTGTCCCATTCCCACTGTGTGAAAATCTTTACAGCATAGAATTAAAGCAATGGACACTAGAACCCCTTGTACAAAAAAGCCCATTTTATATTTTTTTTCTCCACTCAGAAAACATTTTTGGCAATGGAGAAAGGCAATCCCCAACACCTTCACAAATGTGCTAATTATCCAGAGTAAGAATGGACTGGATGGGAGTTTGAGAATGCACAAAAACATACATGTTTTGGTGTTCCCAAACTTCCAATCAATCCATGCCTTGGAATGCTCCCTTCAAATCCCCTGAAACGGGTTTACCACTGTGAATATCTCTGCCCTATGGCAAAAATTCCCACTGTACTAAATCCACTTATGCCCACCGGGAATCCTTTTATGCATTCCTTGATGGAGATAGTTTCCGAAACATAGGTGTACAGTAAAAAATATGTTTGTGGATAGGGCCCATAGATCCTATCCCACTCATGTAACTCTCGGGTTGGTTTCAGGCAGTTCTTGAATTTTTAATGTGCAACTCCCAGAGTAGTCCAAACAACACCTGCTGTCCTCTATTGCCAGCAGGAAGGAGGGTAGGGGATGGTCTGGGAACTCCTGCCTGGGAGAAAGAAAGAAAAGCCCCAAAAGAGTGGCAGGCTTTCTCACACAACTCTCTTTGAATCTAATGAAGAGATACTTATGGAGAACAAATGGAGCGGCAAGGGGGAAGGACGGTCTCTATTCTTGAGTTTCAACTGGTTAAAAACCACTTTCCTAACAGTAACCACCACAACCAATCAGAGAAATTACAATACGGCCCCTTCTTCCACACAACATTACTGCAGGCTTTATCAAGGGCAGTAAAATGATATCACTATAAAAGGAGACAAGCACGATTTTCTGGTTCCCACCCCCATGCTGTACCCTGCCAAGCACAAAGTCTAAACATCAAAAATGCGAAATGTGCACATACAGGTGTAATTTGTATCATTGCACTGAAAGATCCAAGGTACATTTTAGCAAGTATGGCTGTTCATAGACTCTATGTTCCGGGATATCAGTGCAGCAACTCCCTTCCTTAATGTATTGAACCCATCCATAATCAAGTGACATTTCATTGATACCTCCACATGCACCTTCACATCTTTAATTTATTTTATGAAAATGTGTAATAAAGTGCGCCATAGACATTGGAGGGGGGCTGAACAGTAAAAAAAAACAAGATATTAACACTGATTTTATTGCAAGTTTGTCTGCAGAACATTTTCAGATTCGGTAAACAGGATTATCTTTGAACTCTGTTCTCTTGTTCAGCAGTCAATAATCTCAATAAAAAGAGGAAGTTTGGGTATTTGCACATTTTATAAATGTAGTTATTTAACCCATCATTTTGGTACTTTTTGCTTCGCAAACACACAAGAATGTAGTTAATTTGACATTCATCGTCACAAAGCTAAACTTCACATGGCTTCACATAGCAGATGCCTCTTAAGGGGTAAGCCCCCTGCAATTTTAACCTTGGGTCGGACAGTCACATTTAAAAGTTCTCTGGTAGGGGTCACAGGAATACTCATCAGCTGACTTCCTATAATAGTTTAAACATTTGGACTGATTGGTGAGACCTGCCTCAGAGTTTCCTTGTCTGATATATTACACAGGAAGTTAACGGGAAAAAAATGGTTGCAACATGTCTCTGAAGGGCCCCAAAAAACAGGCAAGGGAAGTTTGGGAAAGAGGACACTTGAAAAAAAAAATGTATAAAATACACTTTTTATATAAGCTGAAACACTTCTTGTTTAGTATTTAATACAGCATAAAGGGCATCATGCAAACCACTTGAAATAATGTCTTCATCTGCCCATTTGATGATCCTTGAAAATATATTCTTTCTTTTGTCAAGATAGTCATAAATCCTGTGACACGGATACATTTTTCAGTTTGACTTCATCCTAAATGACACTGAGCATTACTTGATGAGCTAATAATTTCATAGAAGATTAGAAGGGCAAAAGAGTAATAATTTTTGTCTCTGGTCGTAAACATGCGCCAATAAATTATGTTCATGTTAGAGTATATTTGGATTTATGCCGCGTGAACTTTGGTAAGATTTTCATTGCAACTCACAAATATTTAATGTACCGTTAAAACAATTAATTGAAGCAGTGCAGTGGAATTTGTATGCAAGGGCGTATGACATCTGCTCCTATACCACATTAACTCACAATGATTAACATGGTTATTGTGAACAGCAGAATGAATTAGTAACGATTGGATACTAATTTGAAAGTGCTACACAATGGGCATGCACTGTTCCTACAAATGTAATTAAATATCACATTTCCCCATCTCTAAATCTAATAGTTTCAGCCATCATTAAAATATTAGCAAGGAAAAAATCTCTCTCATTAAAGCAGAATGCAGCATGAATTATTTCCAAATGTGTGATTGTCCTTTTTAGCTATCACTCTCAGACAGATTTTAGCTGTCTGTTGTCAAAGACATATTCTGCACAATACGAAAACTTATCATTGGTTGGTTTTATGGTCAATCTCATTTGTTTCCTTCTATTCTCTGGCTCTTCTTCCTCTTCTTTTGTTCCCTCCTATGGATATTGTTTTTTTAAATATGATTGGATTGGATAACTTTTATTCTTCTATGGCTCCACCTCAGGGAACAACTTTTTTCTTTTTATCAGCACTCCTTGTGAGTGTATTTGTTTTCTGACTGCCACCTCTGTGAGCTGCTTCCCCATCACACCCTCTCTCCTCACACTGGCCATGATGCTTCCCGTTGAAGCAGGTCCGTTGCTTCTTCTGCCCCTACCTATCCTGTTGTCCTTTTTTTGCTGCTTTTTTTTAAAAACACCTCAGTTACTCCCACACCCCTTCCTTTCCTCATTGTTCCTGCTGCTTGTAGGCTCCCCGGCTGCTCCATCGTTTCTCCACACTGCTCCTGGTCGTGTTCTATTTTATTCTTTTTTTTTATTTACTGGAGGTTCCGACAGCTGCAATATGTCACCAAGCTCCTCCTTTCTAAAGTAGGAACTTTTGTTCACTA
Organism: Lissotriton vulgaris; assembly: GCF_964263255.1. Classification (NCBI taxonomy): domain Eukaryota; kingdom Metazoa; phylum Chordata; class Amphibia; order Caudata; family Salamandridae; genus Lissotriton; species Lissotriton vulgaris. The sequence continues at coordinate 395,610,614 of NC_141693.1, forward strand.
TTAACTTTTTTTAATTTACCACTTCAGGATGGACGTTTGCCATCTTGGAATTGTGAAATTAAAAAAGAATAACATGGCTGCCAGGGAGCCATGATGAATATGTGTTCATGTACATCATTGAGCTGTTTTTTTTCTAATGTTGTTCATCATTAGTAATAACTACTTTATTTTAAATTCTGCTGGTGCAGAACAATATTGACAAAAGCATTGGCAAAGCCAAAAGGTTAGACCTACTGATTGTGCCAATGCTTCTTTAGAACAAGGCAATCAAAGGAAAGCTAATTTCTGACCACAGAATATTCTCTTGTGCTCGCCCTTAGCAGTAGTTATTTTTTAATATCATTATTAGATAGGATTGAAGGCTGTACAATCAGATGTCCTTTGCAATGTCTTCAGAGACAGCATCACCAAAAGACTAGATAATATGCCAAAGAACATGCCTCCTGCATGACTTTAGAACATGGACCCTCCATGCACCCTGTTTGACTTTTGGAAAGTCATGACATGCCTATTCATTCAAGTTTTTGATTTTACCTTCAGTGAACATGATAATCATGCATGCTCACTGAGGGCCTTCCATGAAATGTTATGAGAACCCAAAGAGTTGCTCTGAGGTCAGGAGGAGGACGCACAGTGCCTTCCTCCTTTGAGATTGACTACTTGTTGCATCCGTAGCTTCTCGGCAGCCATGGGTGCCTTTTAACCATGGTACTTTGCGGGGTCCTGCCGTTCCCAGGAGTGAGAAGTTGGCCTGGTATATGCTGTCTACTAATTAAAGTGGATACCTTGCACCAGTCCAAAGAAACCTTATGGTGATTTAACAGGTCAAAGGTAACCTTAGAAAGCTATCCAAGTGGTAACTGTGGAGAGCAGCCTTCAGGCTTAGTCTTGATGGAATGTTAAGCTGCCTGTTTTTCCAGAATGTAATCTTATACTATTTGTTAAATTAAAGGAGAACCACACTGTAGATATAAAAATATGTATGTATTAATATAACACTATCTAGTACGTCACAGTATCCCCTACATGGAGATAATCCAAAAGCACACACTGTCCCCTCTTTATGGAAACGAGCCATGGTGAGAGCAGTGCTTAAGAAATTAGGTACGGAACCTGAACTGCTAATTACCGGCCAATCTCATGCTTCCAGGGATCGCAAAAAAAGGCGGAAAAGCATGTCAACTCCATTCTGTCCACCTTTTTGGAGGAAAATGACTTATTCCATCCATCGCAAACTGGGTTAAGACCGCATCAGGGCACAGAGACAGCTCTGATTGTAGTTGTTGAGGAAGCAAGGAAAATCTTGGATGCCGGAGGCTCGGTATCAATTGTCCTCTTAGATTGAAGTGTGGCCTTCGATACCGTTAACCATCAACTGCTGGTCTCTAGAATTTGAGATGCAGGGGTATCTGAAACTCCACTAAGGTGGTTGGAGTCTTTTTTAGGCGACTGCTCATTATAGGTCTTTGAGGACAATTCCATTTCCAAGAGTATGTTATTGAGTTGTGGGGTCCCTCAAGGCTCGTCCCTGAGCCCCACCCTCTTTAACATTTATATGAGACTGCTGGTCAAGAAGGTCAAACGATTTGGCATACAGATCGTCACATATGCGGATGATACCCAATTGATTGTTTCCCTTAATAAATCTGGGAACAGGGAAAACAATTTGAGCGATTGTTTGGAAAAAGTGTCAGCGTGGATGGAGGGCTCAAATTTACAACTGAATGGAGCAAAACCTGATGTTTTTGGGTAAACCGTCCCCACTAGGTCCTAGTTGTCTGTGGCCGAAATGTCTGGACAGTATGCCGCCCCCCTCCCCCCCCCCAAAGAACGAATAAAAAGCCTTGGAGTCTGACTTGATCATAAGCTAGACATTAAGGAACAATCCCGGAAGGTAGCAGGAACCTGTTACGGAATACTTAAGATGGTTAGAAAAATCCTTCCCCTGCTGCTGTTCGATGCTGGGAAACTGCTGGTTCAAGCTTTAATTCTCTCTCGTCTAGATCACGCAAATGCCCTTTATCTGGGCTCCCCGTGTTCAACGATAAAGAAACTTCAGACTGTGCAGAACTGTGCAGCTCGGCTCCTCCTACAGACCCCACCAGAGAATCCACACACGCATCTATAGCCTCCCTACACTGGCTTCCAGTCGAGGAGAGGATCCAGTTCAAATCCCTATGTATTGCCCACAAGATTCTATCCTCAAAGGGTCCACCTATCCTACATCATCTCTCTGCACTGTCCCAGTAGAGCCCTGGGCTCGGGAAATAAACGCATGGCAGTAGTACCTAGAATATATAGGTCCAGGAGTGGGGAAAGACGATTCTTCTACATCGCCTCCAAGTGCTGGAATGCTCTTCCAAATGACATTCGTTTGGAGTACAACTGTATGTCCTTCCTTAGACAGCTGAAAACGTTCTTGTTCCCGGTTGCCTAAAGCTGGTCATTTGTGTAGGTTTGGTTCCCAAGCACCGGGAGGCCTTCTGGTAGTTGTGCGCTCTACAAGTGCCAATTCAATAATTCATTCATTCATTCATTCACTTAAGCACAGAAATGACAATAAATAGCTCTAATACACAGTGGGACCCAGGGGGGGAACAAACCATATACTTAGAAAGTGGTATAGGAACCAAGACTCGAGTCAAGACAGTTTCAAGAGGAAGCAGAATCACTGGGACCCCATAAACCACCCAAGGTGAGTAAGTAGGGACCCCACGGAGGATGGGTGCAGTGTGGGAACACAACCACATGTTCCGTACAATTGTATGGGAAAGTCGCGGTTGAAGTTTTAGAGTTTAAGGACCCTTCTCAGTGGACTTCGAAGAAACCCAGTGGAAGACAGCAAGGTTGGAGAGCCACCCCACCTGTGGATACCGAGGTACTCAAGTTACCTATCACAGGGAAGCTGGGTGCATATGTCTAAAGTTACGTTGGAAAGAGCCATTGAACCCAATGAAGGACTTCAAGGAAGAGCCGCTGCTGAAAGGAAGAAAAGTGTCCACTGAAATCTAAAGGTGGATTCTTGTTAAAGAGTACCTGAAAGCAGAGTGGACAGAGTCTGGGTCACTTAGGAGTGACCAGGGGCTCAGTAGACGAATGCCCATCGATGTCGGGTGCTTCAGGTTGGTTGATGGAGTCCTTGACTCTGCAACTACTGGGACCGGGAGACATTGAGGACAACCAAGAGCTGGATAAGAGCTGTCCTATGAATGATGTTGAATGCTGAGGGGTCGGTGTCTCGTGGGAGTACCAACAAGCCTTGGCAATGGCAACCCACGCAGGAGGTCAAGGATGTGAACTGTTCAGACCAGCAAGGTCCAGGAGACTCACCAAATGCAGGGGAATAATGGGAAAGCCTGGACCTGGGGAGCCAAGAAAAGCAAATTTGACCCTCAAGTGGACCCACAGGTTGGTGGCACAGGAGTCGCAAGAGGACCTCAAGCAATTTCACCAAACAACAGCCCGCGGTGCACTCAAAGTGAGGAGGCCAAAGTTCTTGGTAGGAAATAGTGCCAGAGGTTGGGGCTACTTGGAGCCCAATATACTTGTTCGGCAAATGCCAACAAGCATATGCACTTACAAATGCACGCGGTGCACAGGGGTTCGGGTATTGCAGACCCACAAGGGATTCTGACCTCAAACTTGGTGAGAGGGTAGCACGGACCGTGTGGGACATAGAAACTCAATTCTTGTTTTGCTGATGCCTTCGGAGTCTGTAGGAGCTCAAATTCAGCAGACCAGACAGCAGTGTTGTGGTGCCTGCAAATGCAGGGGAGTGACTCCTTTACTCCAATGGTGATATCTTTGGTTTTCCTTGATGATGCACAGGTCTTGTACAGATCCTGTATGGTGCACAGGCACAAATGATGCAGCAGACTGATTGGGAGAAGAGGTTCAGCCCAAACAATGTCCAGCGAAGTCCAAAGTGTCAAGAAGTTTGAAGTTAAGTGGTTTCTGGTGCAAAATCTTGTCCACATCAAATCTAAGGTCCTACAGTCAGGTAAGTTCTTATGTACCTACGGAAGAGGGTTGGCAAGATTCAGGGGACCCTCCCCGGGGAGTGTCTAGATGGTGGGGAGGTTACTCTCATGTGCTTTGTCCAGCTTCATGCCAGAGTGGGAGCCTATGGCTCCCAGGACTGGTTTGAACTGGACTATGCACAGGGACACCAAATGTGCTCCTCATGCAGACTTTCAGTCGCTGGCAAGCGCAACCACCCAGCCCTAATACGCTAAATTCTGTCCGGGAGGTGGTCACACCTCCCTGTGACATGATGCTTATTGTTCTGCCTTCCCCTGCTTGAGCTTGGCTCAGCAGCAGGAGGGCAGAAATCTGTCTTTGGTTGGCACCGACCATTTTGTGCTGTCCGGGACTAGAAGGCTGGTAGCAGGAACACCAGTAACCCCACAAAGCTCACTTCTGAGGGATAGAATCATACCTCCAATACATGTTACTGGTGTGGGGTATGATTCACACATGTTTGACACCAAACATGATAGGATTTGCTTCAGCTGTTTCAGAGTTGGTCATCACGTGGTGGCATAATGCCACTCAATATGTCGTAATATAAGGGTAATACAAAACGATATGCTTGTATAAACCGGCACATTAGGGAATCCGAGAACAGCTGCCCAGGCTCACTATTTCCGGCTTGTGTGCCTGGGTAGCTGTTCTCGGATTCCCTACCGTGCCGATTTATACAAGCATATCGTTTTGTATTACCCTTACATCATGTGGATGGCCTATAGCCCACCCAACATTCAGACCTTCAAGAATCTCATTATATAAATTACTTTTCGCTATACCAGGATTCCAACTTAGAGGGCATCTTCAATTCTGAATTTGAATATATTAAAAAAAACACAAATCAGCACCACATCTGGGTGACACCTTTCTCTAAGACAGGATACACACAACGGTGATGTCCTCTAAATAGACCTAGCCACATGCTCAGAGCTCCGCGTTTACACCTAACTACAGTTCAGCCTCCTGTATCTTAAGCTTTCATGCAACTGCAATTGGCATACCTACATACAGTACACTAAGACGGTGACCTAATGAAGGCTACCTCGCGGAAACACGCGTAGTCTCACTACCGCCTTGCCATCATCATTTGTGTCTCATGTTTTTACTCTGTACTGTTTATAATGATCATCATGACCATGAATTAATACATATTTATACTACATTGTAAAAAATATTTTCCATTTTTGATAAATCCAATAATAACAATAATACATTTTCTAAAAAATTATGGAAATTATGATTCCTTATAAATATATCTTTTAGGCCATAGCCTTATTAGGAAACATAACCTTAGGGTTTCACTACTATGTCACATCCTTGACTAAGCTATAGACCTTTTTCAACCAGTTATTTTCCCTATGTATGGCTAGTCCAGTCACTATATAGAGGTCCCCTTCTTTCCAATCAAAAAAAGTAAGCAAAAGCCATACATAACAAAGCAATTTATATCATGCCCATAAATTCCAGAAAAATCATAACAGATTAACTGTCAGAAGAGATGAGAAGGTGACATATGAGTCACCTCTCTTGAATGCTTAGTGAAAATGGCACAACAGAGTAAAGTCTAGCTCACTGGTTAGAAGCGGCATAGCCTGAAGCAGAAGTCGGGCCGGGACCAGGGTTCAATTCCCGACGCGGCAGGGTCTTGGGTCAATGTCAGCGGACTCGATAATTCTCGCTTAGGTGCCTACGCTAACCATGGGTCCCACTCTGCAACTCAGGGCAATAGCTTGCTTAATCTCCACAATGGCCCTAGCCGCGCCGGGGATGCCTGGCTTCACCTTGGGGGTGTCCTCTCACAGTGAAAGCCAGGACGGGTTCCCCAGCGGTATACAGCGCCAGGATGCCACGAGTGATGGGGTAACAGTGCGCTTTACAAGTATACATACATTTACATTTAGAGTTGTGGTGGGGCTAGTCACTTGGAAAACTTTGTGGATAAATATGACCAAGTCAACTGTGAAACAGAAAATCACAGGTACTCGATGCAGATTGTGTAAAATGGTGTTTTGAAAACTAAACATTGCCATGTGAAGCATCCCAGTAAGGCAGAAGGAAAATTAACATACGTAAAAAGAAAAAAGTGAATATGGTGTTTCATCACTTTAGGTCAAAGAGAGGGATTTGTCTTAATGCATTATTTTCTCCACCATTCATGGTAGATGAAGTAGAGTGGGACTTTCAGAGCTCATTTAAAGTTATTGAATTAAAGATGTGCTTAATATTTTGATGGCCATTACATTGTCCCTTTCTGTACCACTGGACAAAACAATTTAGTATTTTCCTGTGAATTTGTTAGCAAATATAATCGCCTAGCACCGAGGATTTTTACAGCTGAGATACCTTGATATTATCAAGGTTTATCTCAAAAGCAGTAAAAATCCTGCGAAATGTATGAATATTGCTTAAAAATCAGCGATATTCATGCATTATCGTGACAATGCTCTTAGCCAGGTTATCCACCTTCCATTGGAGAACATGGCTAAGAACTGCTTTTAGCAGGCGTTAGCTTTTGGAGATATTCGCGCTTAGCGCGAATATTTGCAAAAGTTGTTAATAGGAGTTAGAGATGTTAGCGACTGTTTTCAGTCGCTAACATCTTGGCACGCCCACTTTGCATGTCATTAGCGATAATTATCGCTGACAAGCAAAGTGGGCCCCTAAAACTGGTGTTAGCGACAGCTTGGTAATAGGGCGATAAAATTATCGCCGCATTAGCGGGAAAAAGTCCCGCTAATGCGGCGATAATGCCCTTGGTAATATGCCCCTTAGTCTTTTTTCTAGCCATAAGATGGAGAGTTGCATTTAATTTCACTGACCTGGTTTCTCAGGAGGGAAGTTGTTTCCTTAAAGGAGTAGTAATGAGGAAGGTGTTTAAGGGTACTAATACGATACTATGGGATAACTGTTAAATCCATTTGAGGGTCATACTTTTGGCATAAGTTTAGACATTATAACTTGCTTCCATTGGATGCCTAATAACCAGAAACAAATAGAGATGGCCACTATGGCCTCCAAGGCTGATCTGGGAACCCAAACATGACCCAACACTGCCTCTAATGCACAAGGCATGATATGAGGGCACCACAAACCATTGTTCGTACTCCACTCATTTTGGGAATGTGTTCCCTCCATCCAGAGACCAGCTGTGATTTGCAGCAGACACTGTCTCCAATCATGGCAAAAAACTAGGTAGACCATAACCAAACTAAATCAAGGACCTGGTGGGAATGTCACTTCTTCTGCAAACTTTTTTTGCTATTGAGCCCCAGGAGTGGCTCTTTGAGTCTGAGAAACTGAACCTCTCTCTGTTGTGAATTGTGGTGGTTGCAAAAGCTGTTTGGTGTATCTTTAGTTTAGGTGCTTATCCAGCCATTGTCATGGTAAAGGGTATGTCTAAAATGCTTGGTTGCACTCAGGAACTCCATGAATTATTTCATAATGTTCTGCAGGCTTTAAGGCAGCTTCTATATTTCAATGCATTTTTTGACCCTGTCAGCTCATTCAGGTCTCTCAGTTGAGGCATTTTTCAGGCTACAGGCAGCCAGGGCATTTTTGCCTGCGAACATTGGGCACCATAGGAATCCGCAGAAACGCTGGGTCTGTGGTGGATATGGTCATCTTTTCAATTGAGAGGCAAGAATAACTGCACTATAGATCAATGTCAAGGTCTGGACGTTCAGTTTCGCAGCCACAAGTAGGGTTGGCTAGCCATTGGGAAATGAAGATCATCTTGGGTAGCCTGCACTGCATTGTGGTCTGCAAAGTTAGGCAATGATATCTTATGTTATATTATGTTATGTTATGTAATGTTATTCTATGTTTTGTTATGTTATGCTATGCTACGTTATGTTACTTTGTAGAGCGCACTAATCACTGTGAGGATATCCATATGCTTGAGCAGGTGTGCCGGCAAGTACTCCCCTTAGAATTATTCAAAAAGCCAGGTCATAAGCTTCTTGTAAAACTCATGTGTTGTGGGAGGCAGTCCATGTTTTTGGTTTGATGTAAGAGAATGAGCAACTACCTGCTCTGATTCTGTGTATTTCGGGGAAGGGGTATGAGTGAGAGGAAGGCTCAGCCTAGGTGTCTGGTTGGGTTTTGGAAGTTGCGGTACGCAGGTCCTGTGTTGTGTAGGGCTTCATAGGTGTTCTGGATTATCTGAAGTCTGTTCAGGAGTTGCTTGGAGATTCTGGAGTACAGTGCGCTCCATAGTATTGGCTTTTGATGAGTGCGTGTATGATGTTTCGTCTGGTGCTCTGCGGGAGCCACTTGAAGATTGTTCATAGCATTATTGTACTCTTACCCTTGACATCTGCAAGCTTGAGTTCAATAGCAATCATTTATCTGTTTGATATGATAAGAACTGGATGAGCCATTATCTCGGTGATGCATGTTTTTGGCATGGTCTAGGACAGTGGTAATGCTAGACTTGGTAAATTATTTTCTATTTTAGCCTCCCTGGTTGCAGCATATTGCTGCATATAAATGGGCTTTGCAGTTCGTAAGATGATTTAAAGTAGGTTTGCAACGCAGGAACGCATACCTTCTTCAACTTCTTGTCACACTAACAACAGTCTTCAAATTTGGTTTCAGCTGAGTGAAAGTGCAGACACAGTTTGTGACCCAGGGAAAAGTAACAGTGATTTTCCTCTTGAAGTCAAAGGTAAACGGGCTAATGGACCAGCGTTATGTTAACAAACAGAAGCAAATGAGCTTGAGTCAATCAGCTACTAAGAACTGTTGCAGCATTTGTGTGGAACTATTGAATCTACGTTCATTTTTCTTCAGACACTCAGCAACACTTAGCCCATAACGTTCAATATTTTTCTGTAAATAGCTTTAATGAAATTGTTCATGGAAAATAATCCAAGTTGCTGAATAACTAAACAATAACTTCATACAGGATAAACTATTCAATGCATAAGAGATAATCACATTTAACAAACAAATCGAGGACAAAAAGGAATAGCTTTCAAATCAACTACATTTTAACAACTTTCATATCAGAAAGACAAATACATTCAGGGAACGGGGATAAGGAATACAATGTCACTATCTATCAGAAAGTAATAAAACATGAATACCTAATGAGTATGTTCAATAGGTGAATTGCAAGACTAAGGGGATGATTTGGAGTTTGACAGAGAAGGTACTCTGTTACAATGGAGTACTCTCTACAACAAACTGAAGATCCACTTACCTGATTTACAGATGAACGGACCTTAAGTATTTCGCCGATGGAGACTACTCATGCCCCTGGAACCAAGCTATAACTGGCTGGAGGGCCCCAGTAGGGGCGAAAGCAGCCCTAGGTTGCTTACTCAAGTTCAGGCAGGGCCTGGCCTGGTGGTGCAGGCTGGACTGCTCCATTGAAGCAGAGTCAAAACTAATTTGCATATGGCTTGGTCCAAACTGAATATGGAATGGTGAGTGAAATATTATGGATAAATAGGTGGCCCTGAGTTATTTACAGGGGTTGGGATTAATTCAAGCATTCCATCCATCAGCTTGTTGTTTTGCTTTTGACACCCTAAATGCATTGGGTATACCCAGGTGTGCGTCTTTGGCTCACTGTGCCACTGCAACCAAGCTATACTGGCTAATGAGCTTCAATAAGGGCGAAACCAGCCCTAGGTTGCTTGTTTCTGTTCAGAGAGGATTTGGCATGGTGGGTCAGTCTGAGCTGTTCCCATCAGGATCAGGTTCAAGACTGACTTGCATATGGCTGCGTCCAAACAAAGGTGGCATAGTGCTGGAAAAATTATGGATTGGGATGTTAACTTCAGTGATTGCCAGCGGCTGAGTTTAATTCAAATATTCCATCCATCAATTTATTGTTTTTTGATTGGATTATTTAAAACAGCAGGTGTGAGAAAAATGTTATTGCATATAAAAACATTGCTTGTTTTGTATTAGCCACAAGAGAATTGAGTAAATATTTAATTATATAGATGCCATAGTTGCGATTTCCAAGCAACATCAAAATTCATCTCCAAATGTATCTCAGTTTAAGTTTTGTGCCTATCTATAATATTGAGAGGACCAGAATATGCACAATGCTGTTCCTTAAAAAGCCAGGAATGGTTGAAAGTCATGCTTATGAAATTAAATGAATTGTAGGTTAGCAAAGACATAAAGACATTTGGGATTTTGAATCAGAATATGGTATGCAATGGGCAATGTCATTCAATATTACGTGTAATTTAATTGATGTTAAATGATGTTAATTGATTTTTTCACACTTATAATTATTTTAATTAATTACTACAATAAATGCATCATCATATTGGAAAAGAGAGATGGGTGATTCAGTGCAAGCAGTGTTGAGGAATCTTTGAATAGTTTTGAACAATTCTCTTGGTTTTAGGATTCTTCTATTTTGTCTCTCTATTAGGGCCTTTCAGTAAGGCATCTTTTATAAGAGAGTGGAAGTCATTTTCAAATTTGAATTTCATTACCACATTCAAAATCTGATACCTAGCTATTTGTGTTATGTGACGCTAAAGAGTTAATGTGCCTTGGAAGGCAAGTTTCCACCATAAACCGAGTACTTAGGGGCCTATTCACAAAGGTAAACTTACATGTGAGTATATCTACATGTGTAAGTTTATTGTAACTACTTTGGACTATTCACCGCTTCTGAATGTAAAGTTACTCAAAAGTGTCTATTTACATGTCTTCACCCTCCTGAAACAAGAATTGGAGCCTAATTTGCAAGAGTATAGGTCCTACAGCCAAAAAAGAGTAATAGTAAGTCTAACACCATTTGTAAACAAATACAAGTGCACACCATACATGGACAACCACTCATACTACAAGAACCTCCCATAGAAAATAATGGAGGCAGGGACATTATACAGAACCTCCATTATTTTCCATTCGAAGATGTTGCTGTACATTATTTGGGCATGTATGGTGCTGGAATTACTCCAGCCCTGAGCTGGAGTACAATTACAACTTTTGTGGGTACTTTTTTAGCTGTAGTAGCATTAGAAGTGCAGTTTGTGAATACAAATGGGCTTACACTTTTGTTAATGGGTGCATGCCCATCCCTAAACCCCTCTCTAACCTTCCATAAAACCCTCCTTACTCCTCCCTTAATCCTTGCCATTTAATGGTAAGTATACCCACTCTATAACATTCATTCCCATTGGACCTTCACACATTTACTACTAAAACATATGATTAAGTGTGTGGAGACTGTGGTTGTGAAGGTGAACTCTGCACAAAAAAAGATAGGAGAGGAAGAGGCGGTACCACCTGACATAGGATTGTGAATAGCATTTTATAGTACATTAGTAGTACCATTGTAGTACATCTGAATATGCTACAACATGTAGTGTGTGAAAAGTGCCCTAGGTATGCTGGTTTGTAGAGAACACCTGTTTCTGTTGTTTTTTCTTCAGCATTGCTGAGTAGATCCTGTGACATTGAGCATTGCAGAAAAAGTATTCCAGGGTTGACCCAGACAATCACATTTTTAAGTAGGGTTAAGGATGAGAATGGGTTGTCATGATTGAGTGAAGATGGTGTTTTTATATTCTCAGGGTGATGAGTGCCTGGGAGATCCATGCTGATACTGAAAAAACACAGAACCAAGATCATATCTCAAGTTAGAGCAGAGGTTAGAAGATGTCAGAAAAGGACTTGAGTGTTCCGTGAACAAGAAGCGACTAGTAGCACAAGTAGTTTGCAAACAGGCGTGATAATTAGGGCAGGGGTGTAACCACAGACCTCTGCAGTAACTAAATACATACAAGTAGAGACAGTGTTGACTGGGGCAATGTTCTTGCATATGGAAGGAATGCTACTTCTTTTGAAGTTTACGCTTTGTTTTAGCTTATTATAGTAGTTGAAGGGAGCCAAAGCACATAATGTAGAAATCATTGGTGCTGGACAAGTTAACTTTTTCTGCTGTCAGGTAACTTTGTGCCACAATTGTCACTGATCATCAGGTGCTAAACATACTGGGCCTAATGTATGAAGAATGTTGCATCTCTGTGGTAAAACAGCAAAGCAACACTTTTCATAACACCATCCTTGCAACACCATGAATGCACCGTATTTACTGTATGGCATTTCATGTCATAAGGACTTGCAGATACGTCAGTAATCCGGACGTATCTGTAGGTGCAAAAATGGCACTTTGCTGTAGTGTGTCTGAAAACAGATGCAAATCCAGCAATGTGCCATTTAACATTGGGCAAGCCCCATGTGAAAGGCACTGCATCACTCCTTAAGCCTGATTCCAGCAGGTGTAAGAATTTGACGCACTGACGCTGTAGATGTGTCGCAGTGAAAGCTCTTAGATTTCACTGCATCCCTTCTACGTGGCTACCCTGCGTTAGAAGGTCCATCCTGAAAACATTATACCTGTCGCAGGTATCACGTAGTGCAGGGGTTTACAAAGTGATGCATCTGCCTAGATGCGTCACTTTGTAAATATGTCACAGTATGATGCATCTTTTACGGTGACACAGCGTCACAAAAAGAGACGCAACAGCAGCGTAAGGGCTTCATAAATAAGGCCCACAATTTTCAACTCATAATGTGGTGCAAGTGTTGATTTCACAATGGCCAATTTTTTTAATGTGGTTGAAAAAATGACCTGCCCCAGTGCAAGCTTGCACAGCATTGGTCAAACTGCGGGACACCAGAGCTTATAAAATGTCCCTCATGGCAAGCACTGTAGTTTGTGTGAGTGAGGCCTCGACTCAGAGGAAGCAATCACGGTGGTTCCAGGAAAAAGGTCAGGGATAAAGGAACCATGAAGTGAGGCTGAGTGTGAGGGTTAATGAATCATTGATTGATCAAGGGGCGTGGCTGTTAGTGGTGCAGCAAATGCAATGGCATGAGGTCCTGGGGTATGAAGGAGCCTACTGCGCCCCAATTACTGGTTGACCCTTTTACAAATAAACCAGGTCATGTGGTCTGGTGGTGGAACTTTCCTTGCTTGAATGAGCGCCCATGGCACCAGTGTTACAACACTTGGAGTGATGTTTTCAGTGTGGACAAAAGGACCATGGAGTGATGGTGAGAGTGCAAGAATCATGGGGTGATGGCGAGATCACTGATGAGGGAACGGAGTGAGGGTGAGTGTGACAGTTAGGACAGTACCTACTATTGGTGGTGGTCTGCAAAAGGGCCAGCTCACTGTAAGCACCCAAGTTGGCGATAGGAACTGAATTTGTTGGTGGTAGGGTTGGAGTGCCCTTTGTTTTTAAATAACAGGAGCTGTGCCTTGGGGGTGTGAAGGAGAGGGATAGCAGAGACTGTGCTCGTGGTAGGGCACGTCAGGCTGCAGATGGCAGTTATTTGGGCACAAGCAATTGTTGAATTAGCTATACAAGGGGTACTGCTTTACCATACACTGCAATGCAATAATGCTTTTCAGTGCTGCAAGGTTTTAATGATTTTTTCCAGTTCATAGTTTCACATGTACGATTTATAAATCAAAAATATATATTTACTTCTGCTTGAACCATTCTAAAGACCAAGGTTATCTTTTCTTCTGATGCATACATTTTCCTTCTATGGATATTCGATGGTAAAGCAGGCTTAATCGCAGTACACAGAATATTCCAACACAGTTTTGCAGACATAATGCATTCCTTGTAAAATGGTCAAAGCTGTAACGTAATTACGTCACCTGAGGCTCAATAAGGATTTTTCACATATTTATAAAACTTCTTATTAATGTAAATCAAAGTCCTTGAGCAGTCCACGGCATTGTTGGAAACTAGAATACAAGCTAATGTGCTCAGAAAATGCAGACTAAAATTAAGCCTAATGAATCTGAAAGATATTATTTTCCTCGCTGTTGTTGGAGTGTTGATAATTCAAGACATTTTGTTCCTTTCTCTGTTGCTCAAGGGCATTACTATGACTGGGCAGAGACGGAAATCCGTTTTTTATAAATATCCCAGACTACAAAGTCACTGATACAGAACTTAGAAATGCTTATTAATCAAGGAGCATAATTTATGTATTGAAGTTAAATAATAATCCTGAGCCCAAAGTTTGAGAAACTAGCTTCATTTGTAGCTTAAACACAAAAAGACTGATGATCCTGAAACCTCCAAAAACATGGTATGGTGACATTATTTCTGCAATGACAATGCTTTGCAATTGCAAAGGGCAACGCCCGACATGCAAACCTGCCCCATTCCGTTTTTAATGTTTTAAGAGCTGCATTTAACAGAGGAATGTTAGACTGAATTTCGAACATATATGCTTCATGGACTTTAATCAGCAGCCCCTTGATAACTAAGATTTCACAGAATTTCGGAAAGGAGCCCTGTGTTCATCCCCTTCACCCCAGTGTTTGGATCTCCACCCTCCAGCCACAGGAATGCAGGCAATAGGTTTCAACTGTCCGTGGAAGTTCTCCTCACCCTCTATCTTGAGCAATGTCAGACCCAAAGCATCCAATATTGATCTTACTTTTCCTTGTGATTAATATTGTGAGTCAACAAGGGTAAAAAATGGCTATTTTACCTATGTTTGATCTTCACCTATTGACAGGTACATTGACCTTTTTTGAGGGGTTTTCTTAAGTGACTTTCTTTGAGTGTGACAATTGTTTTACAACCCCCCCCGCCCCAATTTTTTCTTGTGATATAGATCTTCCTGCAGTTCGTGTTGCACTCATTTAATGAGGACTCTGCATGCTATTTTCTTTTCCCCTAATAAGTAAGTTGTTGCCATTTTTTTGCCATGTTACTTCAGATGTTTGGGCAGTTGCTCTTCCTATTTTCTTCTGTCCTGATGATGACCCACTAACAATGGTGGCTCTCACAGGTAACGCTGTGGGGTGGCAAAACGGGGTGGGCAGGGCTGGGGGGATAGTGAAGTGTGACATATGATGGGAAAGTGGAGAGTAAAGAAATAAATAAATAAAAGCACTTACTTTGCGCTCGCAGCATCACCGACTCGCATATTCACAAAAATTGTGAACATTCGTTTTTCCATAATTAGCTTGTTTAACTTCCCCTCTAAGTACCTAGTACATTGCACTGTGTGTGCCCAGGGCCTTTAAGCCAAATGCTGCTTGGGCCTGCAGCCCTGATTATTCCATCCATACAATCAGCCTTTCAAAGGGATTTCAGATCTGCCACTGCAGTATCTGCGCACAGTCTCTACTGCCATGTTGACCTGGTAAGTGCACCCACTTGCCATGCCCTAAACTCCCCTTTTATTACATGTGAGGCACCCCTAAGTTAAGCCCAAGGTACCCCAGTTGGCAGGGTGAAGTGTATGTGGAAGGTTGGACATGTACTGATGTTTTTTACATGTCCTGATAGTTAACTACAGTGTATTTTGTTTTTCACTATTGAAAGGCTATCTGTCCCATAAGATTGAATGGGAGTTTACTTATAACATCTTATAAGTATAACTTCCCGTTGCGACAAGATGGAAAGATGGAGTATAGTGTGCCTGAAATCAGAATATAAAACTGCATCTTTTAGTAAAGATGAGTTTTATATTGTGTGTTTGAAAATACAATTTTTTAGGTCTCACCTACTCAGCGCGCATGCGCTGATTAGGAGACCTTTAGCAGTTGTTCTGCTCTTTTTCCAAGCACACACTCGTGCTTGTGGCGGCATACACCTTGCGGGAGCATGGGGAAGTGCCACAAGCATGAGTATGTGCTTTGAAAAAGAGCAGACTGCACATGCACGCACACACATACGCACGACTCCCGGGCAATCGCTTTCACTTCCGCAGCCGCGTCACTTTCACAGCCTCGCGCCCAATGCTGGCTTTGTCTGCTGCCTCTTTGTGCGCATCTGTTTCTCCCTTGGTTCCTGTCTTATTCTCTCTTGTTTCTTGTTTTATTTTCTCTTGCTGTCTGCCCTTGCCATTTTCTGTTGCTACATGTCTTGTTTTCAGTTGCTGCCTGTCTCCTACTTGCTTGTCTTAGTCTTTTAACTGCCTTTCTTAATATCTCTTGCAACTTCACCTGATTTATTTTTTTCTAGCTTGACTGTTTCCTGCTGCCTATCTCAATTTTGGGTGCCGCCTGCTTACCTTATTCATCAGCTCCAGTTTGTCTCATTTTCTGTCACTGCCTGCCTGCATCGTTCACTGGCCCTGTTTTCTGTGCTTGTTCTCTAAAGCAGCCTGTTTAGCTCTCTTCTGTTGCCAGCCTTGTTCTCTGTTGCTGCCTGACTTGTCCATTTCGCTCCTAATGCAAGTTGTGTGGCTGCAGCGGAAGCCCATTTCGGCACACCTATCATACTTGTGTTGGCCATCATTTTCAGATTTAGTCATTCTGAGTAAGCGCCACAAAGAACTGTAGACTATTATTTTTTTGTTTTTGTTATGGATTTTTTTAACACTTCTCTGTGGGACATATGTTTCGGCTCCAGGGACTCTAAATAGTATGATGAATGCATTAAGCATGGGCGGAAAATACTTTACGCTCGCGGATTTTGCGGATTTTCGGTAAATTTGCGAGCGTTCGCGGATTGCGAATTTACCGAAAATCCGCAAATTCGCACGCAGCGGATTTTTTTTTCTTGGTGATACAATTTTGCGGCGTGCGGTGTAAGTTCGCAATTGCGAACATGTAGGTGCGGCGGGCAGCAACAATCTCGCACTCGCGAAATTACAAAAATTGCAATTCTGCACAAGAAATCTACTAGTAAGCAGCATAGACCTTCTGAAAATGATGATTTTTATCAGAATAACTCCTCAGGTTGACATTTGCCTGCACTTTTTTGGATTTGAGGCCTTTTGATTTTCTTTGGATAACTTTTGGATTAGAAATCAACTTTCTCATATAAGCTTGGTGGGGCATTACAGTTGCTGTAATGCTGTTCTGCAGAAAAACGAGTTTTGCAAAAGTAAAAGCAGGTTCAAAAGTTCAAACTCATCATTAGTAACCGTTCCCTGTAGTGCTTCCTGACAAGGGCCCCTCCAGAGTTCAGTTGCTAGTTGCAACAATTGTATGACCCTGCTCTGACCCTCACAGCAGGCTCATAGAATAGCTACAAGTAGGCCACAAAGGTCCTGGAAAAAAAAATTGCACTGCCACAGAAAGCAAATTACAGATAAGGAAGCAGATGCCAGACTGGAATTTTAAAACAGTGACACATTAATAAATTAACCCCAAATTAATTCATGTCAGTTGAAGCAGGCAGGTGTGCTTGCTTTTTCCCCCCATAATCTACAGTGATGATGAACCAGAGGGTGGCATTGATGTACCAGAGGGTGGCATGGGTGAAACAGAGGGTGGCAGGGGTGAAACAGAGGGTGCTGGGATCCTGTGATGATGAACCAGACATAGAAACAACATAATCGTGACCGTTGCGAGCCGACATGTAAGTTCGCAATTGCGAACTGGTACAAAACCCTCGCGAACTGTCAGAAATCCTTTAGAACACAAAAATAAATCCGCAAATTCGCGAGAATTCGTGGATTTTGCGGATTGCGAGTTCCCAAATTCGCAAAATTCGCGAACGCCAGATTCGCTAAATTCGCCCATGCTTAGAATGCATCCCCATTTTGCTGAAGTCAGATTAGTGGGCCAAGTCTGGACATTATCCATGGAATTTTGTTTTCAGAGACTAGTGTGGTGATTGTTATCGGAAGGTTAGGTGTCTGTTGGATGTCAGGATCATTTGGCTAATGCCATTTTAACTGCAGTCCTATGTCGGGAACAGTTAGTGATAACAAGCTGAGGGCATATGTGCAAAATAAACAATTTCTTGCTATCATAGTTTTCATCATTTTGACCTGCCAATTAAACCAAATATGCTCTTTTGGGAATCCTCTCCAAGTGTTCTGCTTGTTTAACTGTGTATTTAAATGGGAGTTAGAAATATTTGTTGAGCCAGAAATAAAGTCGACCCTATGGATGCGAGATGAACAGTTCATATCGAGACATCTCAATAACATTGTGCGAGAGTAAATACATTCTGATAAGCTTAGTTCTCAAATGTAGAATTCATTTAGTCGGCTGAACTGCAACCCAGGGCTATTCCGCTTGTCTGCATTCAGCATTCAACCTTTTTATGCATTTGGTTCATGCAACAGCAGTAGGCATATGTTGCCAAAAGCGTATATACAAAAATACATATATGAGCACTTTGATTTGGTTCACCTTTTTCATAGTTAGTTTTTTAAACGTGTTGACTGTTTAGCTATTGCAACTTTTTGCAAAGATAAAAATGCAGTGATCTTATCTTTAATAGGTTAGGGTCATTAGTTTTGATGCAAGCTCTGAGGACCACATTGGTTCCACCCAAAGGTAGTTTATCTTTATTATAAAGTTGAGAAATCTAAAGAGGGGACATTTTATTTTGGATGATAGCTACCAAAAAACAAGCATTTGCTAATAGCTGTCTGGCTTTGGAGTGACAGGAGCTGGGGATGTGCATTCACTGTGGACAGCCACTGGGGAGGGTTGAGGTGTGTCCAGCCTCACCTGGATAAGCCAGGGCTGGGCTTAATAGACCTGGGCTGCATTTAGCGTAGTGTAGAGTAGTGGAGAAGATTTCCATGCACCTGAATGGGCCTGGTATGCCTTACACAATGCTGTTTCCACCTCCTGACAGGAAGCTGGACCAGAGAAGACAGAACTGGTTTTGACTGAGCACAGAGCCTCTCTGCCACAAGAGAAAAAATAGAAATGCTGTATAAATATTGGGACGCAGACCCCATAAATTTAGAATACTTCTGGACTCAAGAGGAACTTCAGCCAAGAAGAAGAGCTGGGAAAGCTAAAGTCAAAGTACTGCCCTTCTGCTGTGTGCTATCTGGGGTTGGACTGTAGTGCTTGTTTTTTCCAGGAGAGGACACTTATTTAGCGTTGTGCTGTGTATCCTGCTTGAAAAAGATCTCCAAGGGCTTGAAGTAGAGCTTGCCTCCTGTTTTGAAGTCTAAGGGACACAAAGACTTCACCACCAGCTGCCCTGAACTTCCTTGCTGGGAGTTCTGATCTGCCAAGAGGTGCCTGTTGCTGTTTTGGGCCTCTGGAGGTTTTTCCTGCTGTTGGGAGATGGAAAAGAAGCACAATTAAGAGAAGCACAACGCATTCACACTCGATTCCGAAACATCGCCGCTGAAGAAACCGATGCCCCAATCTCCGTAGTCCGAGATCACTGCACCGATTCTGACGCAGGCCCTGCTGTGCGGCTACAAAAACTAAAGCATTCTGGGACTGCAGCTGGAAGACCAACGCAGCGTTGTTGCCACTGCCCCTGCATCAAAACCGATGCATCCCCGATCCCCGTGGATCGCACAAAGGCAACAAATCTACAAGAGCACCAGGGCTGCAGTAAGAAATCAACACATCACTTCCCCGCACAGTAAGAAACCAACACATCAGCTCCCCTTTGGTAAGTAATCGACACATCACCTCCCGTGTGTGGCAGTAAGGAACCAACGCATCACCTCCCCTGAAGTGAGGAACCAACTCATCACCTTCCCTGGGCATAAGGAACCGATGCATCACATTTCCTGCAGCTGTTTTTGTTTGATTTTGATTCATCCAAGGAACTTTGTGCTGAAAGTGTCGCACCTATAGTTTGCTTTGGACAGAACTGTTTTACCTTCTAAGATTACTTATTTTTATAAACTGGTGTGATGTTTATGTGTAGTGTTTCACAGTGTGCACAAATGCTTTACTCACTGCCTATGAGATAAGCCTGTCTGCTTGTGCCAAGCAACCAAGGAGGTGAGCAGGGGTTATTTTAGAAGTGTATTCCCATTGCCCTAACTTGGAAGAAGGGTCCCTACTTGGACAAAGGTGCAAACCATTGCCAACTAGAGACCCCCATTTTTAACAGCGCACACCCCTTGTGCTTTATTGGTGTCAATTTCCCTGGACCATTGTGTCGTCAATGCCCCTATATTTAGGATTGATCTGGGACTTCTTGATCGCGCGTTTGTCTGCAGACTATTTGCCACCCCACCTGTAATTTGTCAGTCAGTGACCTGAGGCCTGAGTCACAGGGCCTGCCTAACTACGTATTTCTGAGTCAAAGTTGACGTGAATTCACAATGGGCAAATTTGCCAATAAAGATGTGGTTTTGTTTTTATACCTGAATGTATTGTTATTCATGTTGACATCAACTTTTTCAATAATATTATGCCAGTGCCTTATTTGTAAAAAAATAAGCGTCAGGGCCCTCGTGAGGAGTCCACTGCAGCTTGCACCACCCATTTCCCCTACCAGCGCTGTCAATGACAGTAACCATCATACTCTTACAAGTGTGACAATCCAGACTATACAGGCCTCTAAAGCAGTAAGATTAGCTTGCGTGGCAGGTATTAGTCATTTTTACTGAATATTTAATGAATTAACAACTGCTGGTGTGTTCATCTGTAAGTCACACAAACAGCGACATATGGCACACTGTCATAAGTAGTACCTGTGTTGACAATTAAGTGCTTGTGCTGAGAGCCAGAATCCACTGGCTCAAATTAAGTACTGCTGGATACCCTCTATTTCTCATCCACAGCTGGCTCCCAATGCACCGAAATGATGCCTAGGTGAAAGGGTGCCCTGAAAATATGGCTATAGCGTTGGACATAAATAGATCTATCCCTTAACGTCTAAGGAACTCTATGTTTATAAGGAAATGCAGAGTTCTGTAGACGTTAAGAGATAGATATATTTATTCCTCCTTGCCAACTTCCTTCTATGTTGAGCTTAGTATTTTGCCCAGGTAAAGGAGGGTGATTTGGATGAACCCTGATATTTTCTTGATATAGCGTTGGACATGACACACTCAGATAGGTTAGTCTAGCTATTCGCACACCAGCATAGTTGCTATTTTACTAAACTGCAATGCCAAGGCCAAAAGCCTTTTTTCACAAAGACTAACAACAAATAGCCATCTCAGAAGAAGCTCCTTCACAACATAGCACATGTAAGAAAATGTCTTTACAGCAGCAAAGAAAAAAATCTTAAAACAGCACGTTTATGTCAGAAGAAGAGTAAGACTAATCTTTTTGAAGTAAAACCAGCAATAACATGCATACTTTCCTTGTTAAAAGGGGGGAGGAGAAGCAGCAAAAATCTACACAGATGTTTGAAAGCATGATGTGTGATGTCAAGGTAAGTGGGGTAATTCCAAAATATTTTTGATCATGTCCACGAACATGAGGTATTTTGGCTCTTCCCCCTCAACATCCTAGGACAGCTCGAGAACTCTAATTTGATTTTGACACTTTGCATTTTTGGACTTTTCTGTATGGACATAAGTGTCCTATTCTCCACTGTATGTTTTGCCTGTTGAATCGAGTTTAGAGGCCTTCGATGTGTGCTGCTTCATCCTTACCTTTATACTACTCTCAAGGCCACCCTTCCTTTTAACACTCTTCTATACAACTTTTTGAATTTTCCCTCCAATGGATTTTTCCATTCTTCTAGGGCTGTTCCTTTAAAGGTGCTCTCTAATTTTGTATTTATTCTTCCTTCCAAGAGAAAGAAAAGGCAGCTTCTGACCCTTTGTCTTTCCATTTCGTTGAGGCTATTTCCACTTCCCTCAAAAGCTAACCACTACCTCTTCTCACTTTTCATATGTACTGATTCATCTCTATCTATTACGGATTTTGGATTAAGATGCCTGAACTCATAATGATCATCTTCAATGGAGATTGATCAATATGGTCTCCTGAATTTGAAATCAGTTTTCTCTGTCAGATGTCATGCTCATAAGAGGTTGACTGCATGTAAAAGATGGCCGCTGAGTGGGGGGGCTCTATGCCAGACCTCCGGGGTTGGGGATAACCAAATTAGTTTAAATCCCCTGACAAGCCCCGCCATCCACACATCTACCCGGCTCACCCATCTAGCCACAACCAGCATGTTAGCCATCTGTCGGCCCGCTTGCATCATATTGGAGCCGCAATCAACCGGGATCGGCCGGGGGGCATCGGCACGGGTACAATCATGTGGGGTCCCTGAACCACGTCCATTGTCTGGCCTGCCCCCGCTGGATGTGCCACACACCCGCACCCACTGATGAGAGAACTTATCTCCTGCAGGGCCAGGCACATATGAGTAGATCCCCCAGGGAGCCCGAGAGTGGGTGGGGGCAATGCCAGTTCAACTGCCGGCCTGTTCACCACCCACAAACATGGTTGGATATCCCCAGGAGTCGGGCATATCGACACTCAGCTGGACCCTAATGAGCCGAAATTCACGCTGCCGGTAATGCGTGAGAAAAGTACTTCTCGAGGGTTTAACTGACTCTAAAATGCACAACAAACCTCTGAGGAAGTAAAAGCCGCACATCGACAGTATTTTTACCAAAGGTTAATTTATTCTTGAATCATTTATCAGCTACCAGCACCGAATTAACCCACGCGTTCCGGTATATCCATATACCTTGATCACGGCCCCAAAAAAAAATCAAAGCTCCAAGGTTCCCACCAGTTGGAGACCCACTCTGACATCCACTGCAGCAACCTTCATGAGGTAAAAGCCGGATGGGGGGGCAGGTCCAGTTTACAGCATGCCTGTCGATTCACACCGGACGCGTTTTGTGCTCATTTCACTCTTCAGCGGCGCAACAGTCATTTTGGCATAGCGGCCACATCTCCCACTTAACAATGTGAGTTGTGGGAGGTGTGGCCTCTACGCCAAAATGACTGTCATGCCGCTGAAGAGTGCAATGAGCATGAAACGCATCCGGCATGAATCAACAGTTTCATGCCGGATGCGTAAACTGGATCAGCCCGCCGATCCGGCTTTTACCTCATGAAGGTTGTATATATTTTTTATTATGGTAGGAACCAATTTAGAACCAGCAGGCACAAACTCTTTTATCATAAAATACCCAACTAACCCATCCAAGAATGCAACACAACCTTATTAGAAAACCCCAGACTCGCTGATCTCTGACCCCTACTTCAACCTAAACAAAGGCATAATTATTAATGACTTGATATTTTTCACCAGAAAACCAGCTAAAAGGCGCACTATCATTTCGAAGATACTTAATGTAAAAGTCGCTAACAACATTCCACATGGCACAAAATTTAAGATCATTCCGTCACTAAGACTAAGAGTGGATCTATACATAAATATCTACAAGATTGGTGTTGCACTTATACAAGCAGCTAACAACGAGCTAGAAAAGTTTGACAATCTATTTTCAACGCTAAAAGAATGGGTAGATAAATCTAAACTTTCTTCTCAACAACAGACCACACTACTCACCTCCAACAATACCTCCACAGACATCGCAACAATCAGAGACCATATAGATCCACACTCTACAATGATACCAGGAGGCACAACATTAACAGGAGGCTCATTAGACAGAAATGATACCGAGACCGGTGAAAATTCCACACCATATGCCAATACCACCCCACAACAACTCAGCGAGATACCGCCCCAACGCCACCTCAGCGAGAAGAATCAACGCCTCTATCTCGGGATTTGAAGCCACATCAACGAGAAGAATCAACGCATCCATCTTGAGATTGGAATTCTCCTACACGTAGGACAGTCAACGGGACAACATTAACAGGAGGCTCATTAGATGGAAGTGATACAGAGAAAGGTGAAAATTCTACACCATATGTCAATACCGCCCCAACGCCACCTCAGAGAAAAGAATCAACGCCTCTAGGGATATGACGCAACCTCAGCTAGAAAAATCAACGCATCTATCTCAGCAAGAAGAATCAACAATTCTATCCCCGGATCGGATGACTGCTCAGCGAGAAGAATCAACGCATGTATCTCTAGATGAGAACTCTCCTACACGTAGGACAGACAACGGGAACCACCCTCAAGAAATAAAAGATATGAAAGCTAACCCCCCTAGTATACCTCAATCAACATACTCACAAAGTACATCAAGGACCTTAAGAATATCTTGTCCTCGTAATGTAAGATCAAGAGCACGGGTCTAAGGGAGCACACCCCACCCCTCAAACAGAGAAGACACTAACTCCTGAACCAATGACAAAAATAAGAAAAATGAAGAAACCAAAGTTCATAAATCCCAGGACAAAAGGAAAACTCATAACAGGCAGACACATATACCCAAAATATCTTCACAATCTCAAAAAGAAATTGAAGCTCTTCAAACAAAAGTGGATAATATGGCACAGGACATTTTTAATGCATTACAATCGTTGGAAAAAATAATGGAAATCACGGTAAGCACCCACGCCAAAGTCGAATATGTTCAAAAACTAGTGCATAGCTCTCAAGATCAGAGTAGAGACAACCATGCCACTGTCAAATAGGCATAACCGACCAGACAGAAATCTTAAATACCTATCAGATGATGAAACTTTAACCATAATACGATCATATGAGCCAGAAGCTAGCAGCAGAGGGGAAGAAATTAAGAGTGTCCCGATCGATGCCAAGAGAATATCTTGTCCTAAGAGTAGAAAACCCAACTATAACAACCTACAACAAGTCCAGCTAACCACCAATACTCGAGAAAGGAACGCTAGTTGCGCAGGGAAACCACCAATATGCCTACTGCTCAACTGTCAGTCCGCAGCAAAACATGCCTCAGACATCGCTGCCCTCATTGTTAGACAGAAAATATATGTAGCAATCCTAACATAAACATGGCTCACAGAATCCTCTTCCCAGTTCATCGATCTTCTGGTTCCACCTATATATAACATTGTCCGATTAGACAGACGAAAAAGGACAGGTGGCGATATAGCCTGCATTCATCGATCAGATATAGAGATCAACCAAATACAATCCGACCCTTTTGAATCTTGTGAATACCTGGGCCTCAACGTAAGATCTGCAGACAATCAAAGATATAACCTACATGCGCTTTACCACCCACCAGGAAATAATGATAATTTCATTGAACAGCTAATGGAGATCATCACTGCTAACTTTAACAGTCACACTAATAATATATTCCTATGCAACTTCAATTTACACTGGGATGACAATAATGACAAACAGATCATGGCACTAAAAGACTTTCTAACAGATCTAAACCTTACTCAAGCCTGCACACAACCAACCCACTCAAAGGGGCAACCTTAGATTGGATAATTTCAAGGAGTAAAGACATTACAGTTCAATCAATTGTTCCTTGTGATTGGGCAGATCACCATGCCATACATTTCCTGATAACCACAATAAACAAGAGCAGAACCACACAGCCTGTCAAAATGAAAAAATGGACCGGGACACCAAAGGCCCTAATATTGAGCTACTAATAGCAAGATGTGAGAAGGAACTAAATCCGCCTAATGGCTTACTGAACCCTAACAAACTCACTGAGCACTACACTAAGTCAATGACGAATTTAGTCAACTCCACCATGCCGCTAAAACTAAAAAGAATATCTGAGAAGGATAAAAATCCATGGTTTAATGAGTCTTCGAATGAAGATAGGTGTAAACTGAGACTGGCAGAAAGAAAATGGAGACAGCACCCATCATCACCCCAACTTAAAACACTCAGAAAGATCAGAAACGAGTACAACAAAAAAGTACTCAATTCCAAGAAGGAATTCTTTATATCGGAACTAGGCAGCTGGGATCTGCTCAAATTTGTGCTGATAGTACGGCGAGTGTGCTTGAGACTGATACCGTTACTGAAGCTCCGAATGAGGGGGCTGAGAATCAGACAGACACCAATATATCACAGGATAGTGTTTCAACATTGTCTGTAGCACACATACCAAATGAGTCTGCTACAGTAACCCGCCAAAATGAAACAACGCTCACCCCAGTGTTAGTATCAGCGCAAAGACACAGTGTGACAAATGAATTCCTGCGTGCTGATAACTTTGAACATAAAAGGGTGGACAACTTACAAAATGATTTAGGCTTTCAGCAGCAGCAGCAGCAGCAGTCAGATAAGCAGTTAGATATGTAACCACAATCCTTATTGCAGCCACTTCCACAGGCACAGCCACTGGTACAGGCAACGTCACTTCCACAATCAACACAGCCAATGTCAATTGAAAGAGAGTCAGGGGATTTCTACTCCCTCTCTGAGGGCTCAGCCTCAGTAGCCTCAGTTGCATTTTTGTGTGATGATCTAACAGTGCAATACGCGAGGCAAATGTGTATGGCTGAGGAAAGTGATTTTGATCACGATGAGTCTGGTAGCTTTATGGAAGACAGCCCAACAACAATAAGCGAAGGGAGAGAATCAAGGTTGGAGTAAGGGGCTGTAGGTGGTATGACTCATTTAAATGCTGCTCAGAGTGGGGGTAAGCTATCCACTGAGGAAGATATAACCTTGACCACGATTTATCAAACAATTCTATCTCACATGGATAAGACAGAGCAACAGAGTCAAAGAATACAAAACACTTGTTGCAAATTACAGAACTCAATACGCCGTCTGGCAAAATCACAGTCAGACTTTGGGGAAAGATGTACTGAAGTTGAGACGAGGATTTCTAATATCGAGGACGAACTTGCTCAACAAAAGGCCACAACTGAAATATTGAGTGCCGACAAAGAGGACATACAATGGAAAATGGCGGATTATGAGAACCCTGCTCGCCGCAACAATCTGAGACTTTTGCAGATCCCATAAGGGAAAGAGGGACAAGACTCACAGAAATTTATTATGGAATTGTTTAAATACGCATTTCCAGAGATTACAAAATGGATTTGGGAGAGAGAAATCGAGCGGGCACACAGAGGGGGACGGGGGAAAGGGGTAAAACCACGGTCAGGGCAAGATGAAACACAAAAAATAAAAATTTGTTGAGTAGCACAATTCCAATTTGGTTACATTCTGAGACAAATGGCAGAGGCACACTTCGTGTTCGGATAGCTGTGTTAAGTTACAATGTCCCGTAGTATTAATATTTGTTCTTTGAATGTGTCGGGCCTCAATAATTTGAATAAAAGGAAAAGGGTGGAGTTAGAAATCCGGTATATACAACCAGATATTATTTGTCTGCAGGAGACTCATTTATCTTGGAAAAATAGGCTTTTAGTAGCAGATCTGGGATATTCACTTGTATGTGCTTCACAACAAACAGGTATGACCTGGGGCGTAATGATACTATCGAAACCACGATTATGCACAACAGTACGTAGTTTAACGGATAAATGGGGGAGATGGGCTATTGAGGATTTAAAGATAAATCATTTTTATTTTACTTTATGCACTGTGTATGGATCAAACCTGGATGAACCAGAGGTTCTGGAGCAACTGAATATTGAGTTACCATCTAGGGGTACTCCATTGATACTCTATGGTGACATGAACATTAATTTGAATACAACGGAATGAACTGGAGATCCGCTAAACTATAAAGGACGTAAACCCCGGGTATTCAAAGCTCTCTATAATTTGATAACTGATCATGCTTTAGTCAATGTCTGGGGTAAGCTTAATCCTTCTTTACCCGGGTATACTTATTATTCATTCCCCCATAAGAAAATGGTTCGATTAGACTATTTTTTTATCCCTTCAACTGGTACTAATATACGATTATTCCCAAAAGTAACATCTGACCACGCCCCTATTGTGATAGAAATACCGGCCTAAAGATTCATTGTGTATGTAGAACCTTCTCCTTTGATAGGAAACTCTGTTTAGATGAGCAATTTAGAATTCATATATCAAATTGGATAACGGAATGTATTTATTTTAATTTGCACTCAACCAGTATTGACATAATATGGGAGTCGTTTAAAGTATGCTTCAGAGGAGAAGTAACGAGTAATGGAAATTATAATCAGGAAAAGTTAAAGGCTGAAATAGCTAATCTTTATAATTTACTTAAGAGTGCGGAAGAGAATTTAACAAAGAAGATTAAGAATGGGCGGAAAATCCGTTCCGCTTGCGGATTTTCTATAAATTCGCAATCCACGAGATTCGCGAATTTCCCGCAAAATCCGCGAGCAGAACGGATTGGGTCAAAAGTTCAAGCTGACTTTTGTAACTCTTTTAGAATGGCGCCGGCAAGCTGCCAGAGCCATTCTAAAATAGTTACAAAAGTCAGATTCAACAGGAAGCTCTAATAGAGAAAGTAAAGCAGGTGCTCGAGTTGAAGGTCAAAGTCAGTTACACAATCATTAATCACCCCAAACTTGGGGTGATTAATGATTTTGTAACTTAATTTGACCTTCAACTTGAGCACCTGCTTTACTTTATCTATTAGAGCTTCCTGTTGAAGCTCTTTGTAGCTATTTTAGAATGGCACTTGCAGCTTGCCGGCGCCATTCTAAGTGGGGCTGAGGGCAGAAGGGCACAAAAGTGGGACAGAGGGCAGAAGGGGATAAAAAATGAGTGGGGCAGAGGGCAGAAGGGCACAGAAACGAGTGGTACAGAGGGCAGAAGGGCATAAAAAACGAGAGGGTGGCAGTGATTAACCAGGCAAAAAAAAATCCCGCGAACACGCAAAGCGCCCCGCGAACACCCACGAACACGCAAAGTGCCCCGTGAACACCCGCGAACACGCAAAAATAAAAAAATCCGCAAATTCGCACGAATTCGCGAATTTTGCGGATTGCGAATTCGCAAATCCGCGGATCGCGAATTTGCAAAATTCGCCCATGCTTAAAGGAGATTCAAAAAGGTGTTAATCAAGGGAATATAGCCGCAGCTGAGGACGTAATAGCACGGGCCGGGCTAGGATTTCTGGGATATAGAGTAAGGAGAACGCAAAAAAATACATAGCATACAAGCGACATACCCATGAATATGGAGAGGCAATTGTGCGATCTTTGGCCCTACGGTTAAAGATGAAGGAAACAGCAAGATCTATTGCTAATCTAGAGGATC
This sequence comes from Lissotriton vulgaris, assembly GCF_964263255.1. Taxonomy (NCBI): domain Eukaryota; kingdom Metazoa; phylum Chordata; class Amphibia; order Caudata; family Salamandridae; genus Lissotriton; species Lissotriton vulgaris. The sequence continues at coordinate 395,639,359 of NC_141693.1, forward strand.
AGCATGGTAATTTGCATAATGGTCCTGATAAAAATTTGGACATTTTGCATCATTTTTATGGAGAACTATACACTCAACAGAAAGTGGCTGGTGTAGATCCAATAGTAGATTTAGGGGATTTTGCACAGTTATCTGAAAGTGAAAAGGAGTGGTTGGATAGCCCGATTACCATGGAAGAACTAGAGCAGGCTATTAAAAGTCTAGCAAATGGGAAGGCCGCCGGTCCAGATTACATTCCGGGAGAAGTTTATAAACTTTTCTTTGACCAAATAAAGTATGTTATGCTTGACACTTTTATATCAGCACAAAGGGGTAAAGCACCAAAGTCATGGGACGATGCCACCATTGTTGTCTTTAGCAAGAAGGGAAAACCCCCAGAATTACCGGGCTCATACCGTCCGATCTCCTTACTAAATTGTGATAGTAAGTTGTACTCAAAAATTCTCGCCAACCGTATTTCTAAAGTGATTACACCTTTGGTTTCTCTTTATCAACATGGATTTATTCCTAATAGAGGCACTGTTACGCATATAAATAAAGTTATAACTTTATTCGATATTGCCCAAGTGGAAAAGCAAGAAATAGCACTCATCTTTCTAGACGCTAAGAAAGCGTTCGATCGGGTAGAATGGAAATATTTATGGAATATTATGGAGAGAGCAGGTTTTGGCAAGAATTTCTTAACTGCAATTCAGGTGCTTTATACCGCTCCGAATGCAAGAATAGCAGCCATGGGTAGGAAATCAGCATTGAATAAAATTACAAGAGGAACTAGGCAAGGATGCCCGTGTTCTCCGTTACTCTTTGCCTTATTTATTAACCCTTTCCTAAACAAGCTATACAATAATCCACATATTAAGCCATTTATTGTTCAAAATATCGCACATACAGTATTCGCTTATGTGGACGATGTGGCGGTGGTGACGGTATATCTGGTAGAGGCAATAGTGGAGAATGAGCAGCTGGCTCAGGAATTCGGTTCTGTATCAGGATACAAATTAAACTCATCAAAAACACAAATTTTGTGTACAGGTAACATTCATATTAATGACCCTAGAGTGGTTTCGGCAGCAACCTACTAAGGTATTATAACAAAGACATCTATGAAAGATATAGTGGATGTAAATTGGGCTTCTACATTGAAGCACATTAAACAATCATTAGATAGACGGGGACGGTTACAACTAACAATAATTGGATGAGGGAACATTATTAAAATGAGCATTTTATCTAAAATTCTATATTTGCATAAAGCCATACCATTGGAGATTCCTTTAAATTATATACAACAACTACATTCTGTATGTGCGAGATTTCTTTGGGCTCCTGGGAAATCTCGACGGGCCATGAGGCTTATGACACTCCCAGTTGAAAGAGGCGGTCGGGCTATCCCTGATTTTCTGCTATATTTTTATGTATGTTTTCTGCAAAGAATGAGCCTAATACTAACAGGGGAGGAGGTGGTGGATCCAGCTGAAGCACCATCTATATTCTATTTGTTGTTAGGAACACAAGCTACACGCAGGTTATTTAAAGAACTGGAAGACAACTATTACAAGAGAACACGTTGTAAAGTTTTGGAAGCAGCTTTCAGAGTATGGAGGGCGGTATCTAGGATGATAAAATTAGGGAAGGTGACTTACTACACACCATTCAATGCAGACAAAATATTGCCCTCAGTGTTTTGGGACCGGGTTGCTAGCGATTGGTCGTATCATGGCGTTAGTGTAATGGGGGATTTGTTTGATTCAAATGGATTTATGTTAAACTTTGACAATCTAGCAATAAAATATCAATTGACTAGGGCTTCTTCTTTCAAATATCTTCAAGTGCTGGATTTTATAGTTAGGAAACATATTCAACCAATGCCTAATCCTTTAATTGAAGCTATTCGATCTCGCAAAAGAATTGGTTCTTTATATGATTTACTAATGGATTATCGACCTGATGATCTTCAAAAGCACAATGTATATTGGAAGGCTCAATTGGGGGAACCAGGGCTGTCTATAGAGGAGGCGATTTTGCTGTCCAAAGATGCTTTTTTGTCTGCTAATCTAAAGGCTCAGTTTTTTAAGACTATATTTAGATTGTATTACACTCCAGAGCAGAAGATGAAATGGGGCCCACAATATGATGGCAAATGTTTTCGATGGGGAAGTGATCCTGCTGATAGTATTCATATCTTTTTTAGTTGTAATAGATTGTATCAATTTTTGAGTAGTATAGAAAAGTTTCTTACTCATGTTACTCACACTACTGAGAAGATTTCCCCCGCACTCATGTAATTGGGTATTGGACAAAATGTGGATAAGGGTACGGCTTTATATAAATTTAGATATTTGTTATTTGTCGCTATGACTGCTGCCCGCTTACGTATAGCATTATTAACAACAGGGGGCACCCGGTAAACTGTGAGGCATCTGGGTGAATATAGCTAATTAAGAAAAAGGGGATGCCAACGGTATTTTCTTGAGGGAGGTTATTTGTCAAAACAAATACTACTAATTATCTGTCTCATCACATTATATATTGTATAGTATCTATCTCATCTAATACAACGTTCATCTACTGGTCATTACCAACAACTATAAATAAATATAAAAAGAAAAGAAAAAACATACAACAAAAGATGATTTAAAGTTTTCTTTTAGAAATCCTTTTTCATATGTTTAACATCATACATATAGTTCACGCAGTATTTAATCTTGTGTGAAAATACTTTTCAGGATTCAAAAGCAATATATCTTGTTAGGAATCCAAGAACTCAAATGTCTTATTGTTGGGAATCCTTAATCCAAGAGTTGTGTGGGAAGCCCAATAGTTTATGTACAAGGAAAATCTGGCAATGTCTATTCTTGGCCTTATTTCCTTTTCGAACACCCAAACAAACAAGGGGCATCAGAAGCAAAAAACAATGTCTTTGTGGCTTATAGTCACAATAATGCTCCTAGGGATTATATCCAAGTGATTTCCAAATCAAAAGAAGGTGTAGAAATAAATGGACACTGTCGACGCGTTTCAGCCTGTCAAGCAGTTTCAGGCCTCATCAGGACAAAGGGCAACAATAATCATACAAGAAAACCTAAAACAAAAACGTAAATAGACATTATAATTAGTTAATTCTTTCTAAGTTTAAAACAATGAGACTGTCTGTATCACGGACCCAGGGACCCGAAAGGGCCACTCCCACTATAAGAGGAGAGAAGTCCTCAAGGTTCTGGTATCACAGGCTATTTATACACCGAAAGGAAAAGGTGTGATAAGAAAAACCACCACCTAAAACTTTTTAATCCTATTTACACACATACTGTGAAGAAGACTCTTTTATCAACGTGCTTGAACCACCAGTGTGACATTTACTTGTGATTATTAAAACAAAAACGACATAACTAGCTCAGTAACCTTCACCTACCACAACATAGTATTACAAATTGAAAGCCGAATTCAAATAGAGGCGTAAAGGACTTCAGACGTATTCCAGGGAATCAATAGTAACAGACAGGAATGCATTCCTTTACTCGGCACGTGTGTGCTCTTCCGATTTACATGTGTCTCCGAATTTCATATTTCTCATCATTCGGGTATTCTCAAAAACAACCTAAAACACCAGATGTCAAAAGGTAATATCATGAACTGCCCTTAAACGCTGCATTGAATAAATACAATAATCAAACAGCCGAACTTCACATAAGTAAATATGTGTCAGCAGGAATCAAGTAAGCCCACTAAACGGGGAATATAGACAAATTGAAGTATCCCCAAAGTTAGAATGTATCTAACTCGTACACCTAACATTAAAGTACAATACAGGAAATGGCGATAATCAGTTCTAGCGTGTACCACGCTCACTACTTTTGACAAACTCACAGATTTACCTGCTTTCGTTCGACGAATATGCCTGCACCAATCCTCCAAAGAGCGCCCGAGTCATTTATAGATATTGTCTCTTATCTGTTGAAGGGTATAGCTGGTGTTAGCCGTTATACAGGTGTATGCTAATCATGAAATGTATCATAATGGAGTGTGTTTTTGTGTATTTGTATTTCAGTCTAAAATGTGTTCACAGATTTTTATGCTTCTGCTTTTGAACTATATACATTATATGGGGCTTTAGAATTTAATAGGTGTTTGGTATCACACGAGGTATTGGGTTAAACACTTCGTTTTCCCTCATATGATTTATTTTTTGTCTTCCTGTACTAGGTCCTTTCCGCGTCTTTGGTTATAATCATTTTGATTCAATACTTGAATAAGTTGGTATGAATGGGGTGACGAGGGCGATTTTATGGCAGCCATGTTAGTTGAGTTCTGTAGGTCGAGCGGTAGTCCGTTTTCGATGTCTCCTGGGTTTTACGTGTCCTGATATGAGGATCCGGTCAGACGGATCTTTTCCTTTGAATTGTCCTAATCAGGCATCCATTGTCTGGAAGTTAGGAGAAGCGCCGAAGAGTAAATGACTCGGGCGCGCTTTGGAGGATTGGTGCAGGTATATTCGTCCTTTGTCCTGATGAGGCCTGAAACTGCTTGACAGGCTGAAACGCGTCGACAGTTACCATTTATTTCGACACCTTCTTTTGATTTGGAAATCACTTGGATATAATCCCTAGGAGCATTATTGTAACTAGAAGCCACAAAGACATTGTTTTTTGCTTCTGATGCCCCTTGTTTGTTTGGGTGTTCGAAAAGGAAATAAGGCCAAGAATAGACATTGCCAGATTTTCCTTGTACATAAACTATTGGGCTTCCCACACAACTCTTGGATTAAGGATTCCCAACAATAAGACATTTGAGTTCTTGGATTCCTATCAAGATATATTGCTTTTGAATCCTGAAAAGTATTTTCACACAAGATTAAATACTGCGTGAACTATATGTATGATGTTAAATATATGAAAAAGGATTTCTAAAAGAAAACTTTAAATCATCTTTTGTTGTATGTTTTTTCTTTTCTTTTTATATTTATTTATAGTTGTTGGTAATGACCAGTAGATGAACGTTGTATTAGATGTGATAGATGCTATATAATGTATAATGTGAAGAGACAGATAATTAGTAGTATTTGTCTTGACAAATAACCTCCCTCAAGAAAATACCGTTGGCATCCCCTTTTTCTTAATTCGCTTATGTATAGCATCAGATTGGTTGCAAGAGGAACCTCCAACCTTTGAATTCTGGCGAGCCAAGTTATATAACCTTTATGAACTGGAATGGAGTCTTTATGCTTTAAAGGGGGCTAATACACGGAGACTTGGTAGGTTAATTTGGGGTGTAATCAACGAACATTTAGAAATGTGATATAATGAACTTTGTGCTTTTACAAAATGTGCTACTATGAATTTTTATGATTTGTTAAATATCTGTCGATATTTTCTGTGTTGGTATGTGCTGTTAACTTCTCCTGACTGTGGAATAATAATAAAAATAAAAAAAGATAAGGCCAGCATGCTAGAAAGAGAGCTCTACACAACCACCAACACAAAACATTGTTACCACGACAAATGATCATGATAGATTGGAAAAAAACGCACAATGGGCAACTTTCGAGCTATATGAGCAGAATACCATTGACAAAACGTTATCGGATATCAAACCTAATAACCACTACAATGACCCCCTCCCCTCTAAATGCCTGATAAGAATCAATCATATTGTCGTCCCAGTATGAACAAAGATTATAAATGCCCTACTATCACAAGGGATCCTTCCTGAATGTCTAAAAACTGGTTAAGTCCTCCCCATCATCACAAAACCTACAACGGACCCAACAGAGCCGAATAACTTTCGCCCAGTAACCAATATTCCAATACTTGCCAAACTAATCGAGAAATGTGTACAAAATCATCTGAGCAAACACATCACCAATTTCAAGCTGCTGGACGACTGCCAAACCGGACTTCTTGACCTGCAATCTGCCTTTGACACGGTAAACCATGAAAAATTGCTAGCCAGACTTCAAGACAGGATGGGACTATCTGGAATTGTTCTGAAATGGTCCTTTCTCCAGCACAGAACTCAAAGATTCTTAGTCAACCAGTCACTGTCCCCATCTTGCCCGAATTCGATTGGAGTCCCTCAAGGATCTATGCTATCCCCTTCACTATTCAACCTCTATGTTGAACTCCTCACAGAAATTCTCTGAGACTCTTGCATATCTTTTCACATGTACGCAGATGACACTCAGATCTACATCAAGATAATGTCACTGGAAGACATAAAGAAAATGAAAGAGGCCTTGAGAATGTCACTACACTGGTTAACTAGCATCATCTGAAACTAAATGCACAAAAAACAGAATTCCTATTAATTTCACCACCTAAAAAACCCGCAGAAGGTAAGGAATGAACCAAATTGATCACAGCACTAAATTGCACTCCTACATTAGTCGAATATGCAAAATCACTAGGAATAACGCTTGATAAGAACCTTGACATGAAAGCCCCCATCAAGTCAATGACAAAAAGTGCCCGGTTTCACCTGAACTATATTAGAAAAATGAAAACACTCATCTCTACGGCTGACCTCAAACTGGCAGTTCAGTCATTAGTTATTTCAAGGATCGAATATGGATGTACAACTCTAGCAGGTCTATCCAAAATGTCCGCAGCTCCACTAAAAGCATGTCTAAATGTGGCAGCAAGACTCATTACTGGAACCAGAAAATATGACCATATCTTCCCTCACCTGAAAGCATTAAACTGGCTACCATACGAAGCCATAATTCAATTCAAACTGGCATGTACTACACACAAAGTGCTCCACTACAAAACTCCAAGATATTTAGCAAAGAAAATAGAGCTCTCAGGGGGAAGCAGACCAGCTAGTAGTGCCAGAGATCTGCTGTTGAAACCACCCATCTTTCGAAAGAAGAGAACGCATGACAGAGCATTCTCTGGAGCAGCACCCAGAATCTGGAACTCACTCCCTCCAAACATTAGAAAAATTCCAAACATAGCAACATTCAAGAAGGAAACAAAGAACTTCCTAATAAGCAAGTTCATTCCATAGACGAGACTGCACACTCTATCATCATGTCAATGACCCAAAACATTCGATCATGAACCGGTTCTGCGGTAGAAGTAACGGAAGGCAGATCAGAACCTTGTGGATTGAAATACTGTTACACAGTGTAAAATCTATTTTTGCTGAAAACGAAAAGAAAGTCATGTACAGGAATATTATTTATAATAATGTTGCTTTTCGCTATGTATCTCAATTGTTTCAAAATTCTGTTCAAAATGTAAATGTTAAGCACTCTGATAGCCAAGGGTCAAGTCCACGCTATATAAAACTCTATAAATAAAATAAAAAAATAAAATAAGGCAATGCCTGTTCCTAAGATGGTGGAGATGCTGGATCTTAAAAAATGTAAATGATTCCTCACTTTCACTTATTTAATTCCCTGTACTGGTGTAGTGCACTACTTACCATGCAAGGCTGAAATTGCTTCAACAGATAATAATGTTGCTTACTGTTTGAGAATGCTATTGTAAGTTATCTCTTCCATCACAACATTAAACCGCCTCTTCAGTCATACTAGACTACATGTTTCAACGGGCTCCAAGAAACTATTTTGAATATTCGGATTCTGAAGATCTTGGGATTTCATTGCCTCTGACAAATATTCCCCTATTTTCTACCTCTTTGCTGAAAGGGAAGCATAAAATAGAAATAGGTCTTATGAAAACATATATTTGTGCTCAGTAAGTGCATTGTGCTTCTGGTTGGCATCCTCTCCTTTATAGTATTTATTTAAACACTTTTGATACACCGTTATTGTTAAAGGTTTGTTTTCCCTTGTATCATAGTCTCGAACGAGCCCTCTGGCATTAGGATAATTATCAGCCAGTCCTCTTTTTAGCCAATATGCACAAGCCAAAGCATGCTGGCTCTTGTAGTTTCCGTTTTCCTGTTATAATTTTAGATCCAAATTACCCAGGATATTTAAAGTGGGAGGGTGCAGTGTTTGATTAGACTAGCAAACTTTCGCGTGATTTTAGAATAGTAGCCTTCATGTAGTTATAGTTCGCAAAGTTTCCTTATTGCCCTTTGCCTACAGCAGAATGCAGTTTTCTTCTTGCTTTTGTTGTTTGCCATTGAGCGTATACCTTATCTTTTTCTAACTACTGAGCTAGAAAGTGGCTTACTGCTAACACTCCATATTGCTGCCAAGTATACTAGGACAATGCCTGACTAGTTGGTCCCGTCCCAATATTTTTTGCTTAGAATTCTGGGACTTGTAGCCCTACTTTATACAGAGTTAAATAACACTACAAATCCCAGAATTCTAAGAAAAAAACTGGACAGGCCTAACTAGACTCCAGTATACTGTACGGAGGTGCATACCTCACCTAGCTGTTACTCATAGGTATTCTCTGCATTGCACCACAATCTAGCGAGCATTTTGTGGGGAAATGTATATCATCATTCTTTCTCATGAATGACTTAACAGCACTCGGAAGGTATCATAATTACACCTGCATAAGTCGTGATTTTCTTGCAAAGCCCCAAGTCGAAAACAACTTGCTGTATATGTTTTCTGAAATTTCTGCAAGCAATACACAATGTTTGTGATGAAAAGTCGTTTTCAGTGCAGCTTGTCTGCAGATCGAAGAATTTGGTTGAAAAAACCCGTACCCTGTGGAAATCACCTGCGTCACTCTGTGTGGAACGGGCTGGTTCGAACGTTCTATTCGTCATGAGTATTCCGGTTTCTGCAATCCGTGCTGACGTGGGCTCCTCTAGGAGAGGCGGATCTCACTACAGCAATGGTTTTGGTTAGTGTTTGAAGCACAGCACCTGGGACATGTGTAAACTGTTGCCTTTGGTAATTAGTAAAATCATTCACTGCCTTTTAGGGCCGCACACAGTGCGCACAAGGTCGAATGAAGATAAATGGATATAATATGCCTCTGCAAAAAGGTTTGGTCATTTAAACAACATGGGGGATCTGTATTCATTATGGAAAGTAATTTTGATGATTAAAGCCCAGCAGGGAGCGCATATCATGCACAGGAATGCCTGCCCTTTTTCGTCGCAGAAGCCTCTTACTCGCTTATTTGGTGACCCCTGTTCTCTGCTCACAATTTCCCTTTATTATGTTCAGAAAACATGTGATGAGAGAAGCCAAGACGCAAAGGAAAGTTTAACGGGGTTGGAAGTAATTTATTTTTGTCCGAGCCTGGAAAACTTAAGTTTGAAAGCTATATTTCGATTTCCTCATTCCTTGCTAAAACATAAGGCAAGATCACTGTATGGTGTCAAGGCACAGAAAGGGGCCTGCAAAGAGGCAGTGCTTAGCTGTCGGTAGCAGCCGCTAAGTACATAAGAAAAGGGAGAAAAACATAGGTTAAAAGTCACAACAAATAAAAAAAAACAGAGAACGCCCAGAAAAATAAGCACTACCCTCAAAGAAAGGAACGGAATGGGTAACAAAATGAACAGTAAATCAAAAAGAGACTAGCTAGAGATGGGGTTAGTATGACATTAATATTGTTATTGTCATAGCGACTCAGTATTGTTTTGCCAATTAGTGGTGGCACCTGTTGGGTGTCTTTAGAAAGCCCTCACCCACCAACCTAGTTGGTGGCATGCTTCATCATCGGGCCCACCCAGTGACACCTAGCGTGTCCCGGGTGTGCTTCGACGCCTGATTACAGCGGAGCAGGTATGTCACTGTGTGTGCGGTGAAGGGTGTTTTGGTATGTGAGGTTAAAACGGCTTGGCGGAGGTCCCTGGGGTGAGGATACTTTATTAAAAGGGCCTCCGTCAGCGGTTAAAAAATAATAAGCTTGTGGGACGTTAGAGGCGGGTTACAACCTCCTACGTCCTTAGAGTGTCAACATGTTTCAGCCAGTGCCTTATTACTAATCTGGCTTTCTTCAGGACAGTAAAATATGTGTAGTTAAAATAGGGGTTGTGTGGTGTAGTCTATGTGTCTACACGCCCTAAAGTGTATATAACTGTGAGAGGGGGGATTCCCTTCTCAAGATCACCTGTACATTTAACATGGAAAAACAGGGACAAAACAAACATGGGAGAAAAAGAGTCACTAGAAAGTATTGATCATCTGTTATGACAGCCGACTAAATAGCGGTTGAGTGCAGGCTATGAGCGGCTCAAGTGTAATGATACTGGTGGTACCATTATTGTGGGGTCGCACTAGAACTTCGAGAGTGAAGTGATTAAAACAGCGGTATAATATACTGCAGTAGTGAATTTGTGAAGAGTTTTAGGCGCAAGGACCATGTCTTACGCTATTTTTGGCTTGCTTTTGCTCCAAGGTTATTGAAGTGGCAAGGGGTGGCCCTATTAGGGAGACAAAGGTAGGACCACTAGGGTTAGGAGACCTGTAGGAGAAAGTTAGGTAGCGCTTACCTATTGTAGAGATGTTCAGCATACTCACAGGATTTCTGGCCAGCACCGGCGTGGGACCTGTTGTGCCTCCTTCGCAGAACCGGTAGTGAATGGCTGCTGTTGCCGGTTTTTATACTGCTGGTAATTGTGTGAGTGAGGGCACCTGGAGAAAAGAGTAATGGTGGAAAGACTCGCATTTGCGGGTCGTTATCGCGCTCAGGTGTGTGCCCTTCGTATCACGCTGGTGCGCGGTATAGTGTTTAACCCTGGCGCATGCGCAGTAGCGGAGAGCGGTCAGGCGCATGCGCGGCCAAACAGTTGTTCGCGCATGCGCTGTAGCGTTAGACCTTGCATACGCGCGCATGGGCAGTTGTTCCTGCTGGCGCTTGAGATAGCTCTCTATTGCCTCGGATTCATAACGAGGGCTATTTTCGGGGCATTATAATCAGTGCTTGGGGCACATGGTTGTTCTCTGGTGCTGGGCTAACAGAAGCCCGATATCCCCTAGATGTGCCCTGCTGGGGTTGAAGCAATGATCACAGGGGCACTGTAAAAGTGCATAATAAGTCAATGATCATTGGGGCAATGTGAGATATTAATGAGGCTGAGGTGCTCATCTGTCCTTGGTTTAGGTTGGGGGCTCACAGGACCGGGCAGTGTAGGGTCAGGGAATTCCAGGGGATGGCATCATTTAACCCATCTGTAGCTGTAGACAGGCGGTATATCCATCTTTGTTCTTTGTTTAGCAGTTTTTTGTCATTGTTGATCGGGCTGACAGGTATTTGCTCAATGACTGTCCAAGTGAAGTCATTGGGGGTGTGACAGTGGGTGATAAAGTGGTTTGTCAATTTGCTTATGTTTTTCTTACAGCGCATCGTGCTGCGATGCTCCTTTATCCTAGTCCTCACTTTTCGTGTGGTCATGCCCACATATCTGAGGCCACATGTGCAGGTTAATAAATAGATCACATTCTGTGAATTGCAATTAGTGTGGCTCCTTTGGGACCAGATTTTGTTCGGTTCCAGGTTCAGGGTTTTGGTGTGGGATGTCAGGTGGCAGACACTGCAGTCATTGCAGGGGTAGTGTCCGGTTACCTTGGGCATTCCCCATGCATTGAGGATGGTGTTATCGGGTTTTGGTGGTGGTTTTGGTCTGGTGCTGACGAGTTGGTCTTGAAGGTTATGGCATCTTTTGTAGGCAAACCTGGGGCGTTCCCAATTCCTTTGCCCTGAATTGATGATTCTCCAGTGTTTCTTTATTATTTTTGCCACTTCGTTGGAGGCAGTGTTGAAAGTAGTCACACATGTTGTGGGTTGTGTGTCGCTCTCTTTAGTGACGTCTTCGAGTAGTGCGTCACGGTTCTGGTTTCTGGCCCTCTTCTGGGTTTTCTTGATGATCGCCTTTGGGTAACCGCGGTTTTCTAGTTTGGTGGCCAGGTCCGCTGATTGTGATTTATAGTCGTTTACATCCGAGCAGTTCCTTCTAATGCGGAGGAACTGGCCAAAGGGTAAGTTTTCTTTAAGAGGCCGGGGGTGGAAGCTGGTGAAGTGCAGCAATGAGTTTCTGGCCGTGGGTTTATGGTAGGTTGTGGTTGTCAAGGTTCCGCCTTTTGCTGTTATTTCCAGGTCTAGAAAAGGGAGTTGCTGGTTGCTGGCTGTGCAGGTGAACTTGAGGTATGGGTCTTTGCTATTAAGCCATTGCAGGAAGTTGTCCAGTTCAGGTCGTGAGCCATCCCAGATGACTAGTATATCATCGATATATCGATGCCATTTCAGTATATGGTGTCTGAATGGGTTGGCTTCCACATTGATGTGGGTACTTTCGAAGTGGTGGACGTATAGTCCAGCTACACTCGGCGCGAAAACACTGCCCATTGAGGTTCCATTGGTTTGTAGGTAGAAGGTGCCCTCATACTCGAAATAGTTTTCTTTGAGGGCGAGGGCTGCGCAGTTCATGACGAAACTCCATGGTGTCTGGTATGGCCAGGGGGATTCTTCCAGGATGTCATGTAGTACCTGTAAGGTGGCGTCTTGTGGAAGGCTGGTGTATAGACTTTCCACATCCAGTCCTACCAGTAGTTGTGTCTCAGGGTCAAAGGTGATGTTGGTGATGACTTGTAACAGGTGTTTAGTGTCCCTGATGTAGGTGGGGGTTTTCTGTACCAGGGGGTTTAAGAAGAAGTCACAGTATCTAGAGAGTGGCTCTAGTACGGAGTTGATGCCAGATACAATTGGTCTACCCGGGGGTGGGATTACCCCTTTGTGTACCTTCGGTACTGTGTAGAAGTATGGAGTTCTAGTGTGCTCCGGGCAGAGGTATTCGGCCTCCTGTTTGGAGATGTGCTCGTCATCTGCTGCCCTTTTGACAAGGTTGTGTACCGTGGTGCGTAGTTGTTCTGTGGGGTCCTGCTCAAGTCTGCGGTAATTCCGGCTGTCGCTGAGTAGTCTCCGACATTCTGCATCGTAGTCTGTTTTATCCAGTAGCACGATGCCACCCCCTTTGTCTGCTGGTTTGATTACTAAAGTGGGGTTGTTTTGCAGGCGTTGTATCGTTTGTCTGTCCTCCCATGACATATTGTTGTAGTGGTTAGTAGGATTGAGTTTCTCAATGTCATGATAAACCGCCTGTTCAAAGGTTGTTATTTCTGCAGGGACGGTGGAGGGTGGGGGAACAAAGGTGGATTTCACTCTGAGTCCTGTGGTGTTAGTATTCTCATCAGTTTGGGGAGAATCTTGGTTGGATTTTTCAAAAAAGGACTTCAATTTCAGTTTTCTGAAGAATTGGGCTAGTTCCGCATGTAGTTTAAACTTGTCCAGTCTTGTGGTTGGTAGGAAAGACAGACCTCTCTCCAGGACAGACTTCTCTGTGCTGGATAGTGGGGTACTAGACAGGTTGAACACTAATGATGGTTGGGTAGTAGGATTTACTACTTGCTTGTTCCTGGAGTTGCCTCTCTCGTCTTCTGACGTGTGTTGGAACTCACCGGGTTTTCGTCTTCCCAGTGTACCTGTGCGTTGTTGTGCTGGGTTGTTCTTCTGCGGCCCCGGGGTCTCTGGCCCCGTCCTAAAAAAGGAAAGCTGTTGCCGTGGTTGCCCGCAAAGAACGGCATTGGCCCTGGAGGGTATATGTTAGGGAAACCAAAGTAGGGGCTTTGCATGTGGCCTAGGTTTGGCGGGAAACCAAAGAATTGGTTTGGCTGTCCTCTTTGCCAGTGGTTGGGCCATCGTTGTCCTCTTCGTCCTCTACCTCCTCGTTTTTGTGATCCGCTGCTGGAGTCCCACATTGGCCAATTAGCACCAACCATCACATGGATGCCCACAAGTTACCAGTTTTTACCACCATTGTGTTAGGGCCAAAATGTTACCAGGGTTAGTAGTCCACACACTACTCATGCACACTCTGAAAGAAACACAATCACACACGCACACAAACACACCCTCTCTCACATGGACACATACTTGTACAAGCACAAACTCCACTCCACCCTGAGACCCATTGGTGCTCTGGCTGCCCCATTCCTGCCTCGCATGGCTGCTCCCAGCTTCTGTACCTGACCGGTCTACCCCTGTACACGTGGGGCAGATCAGCTCCTCAGTAGCTCTATGCAGGAGTGCGGTAAAAAGAAAGTTACTGGATGGAAAGGGGGAAACGAGTCACTGGAGGAAAGGGGTGAACAAGGAGTGACTCAGGTAGCCAAGGGGATTGAAGATGGGAATGCCTCGATCAGATGGGATAGAGAATTAAGGTTCATCCTTATCTGTGGACTGCAGCCCCAGGGATGGAGTATCTGCTGCTCCCTGGGGTTCAGTGGAGCTACAGGCAAAATGATTTTATACCCTGAAAAGATAAGCATGTATATTCACATGTGCAGCAGAGCCTGCAGATGGCATTGGCAGGTGGACGGCTTCAACTGAATATGAATGTGCAACAGGTACTGTGGGGGGAATTTACAGACGGGGTTCTTCAGAAGAGGGTACTCCTGCATAGGAGACTCCTCGCAATGGCTCACAAAGGATACCATCTTATGTAGAGATTGGGAGGGGGCTCATCTCAGGTAAGTTCTTGAGAAGATAGAAACTGTTGCATCGTATAGTCCATATTGGTTGAGCAGGTAAGAACTTTCCTATATCACAAAAAAATTCTCAAGTGAAAACAGCAACTTCTGACACAATCTTAACAAATGTATCGACCTGCTGGAGTCAGAACAAAGTTGAGATTCGGAGAGTCTGTGAGTCAGAGGAGGAGGAGCCAGGCAGCTTGCTTTGCCCTTTCCAGGGTTCATGTCGGGAGGCGGGGGTTGAGAGGGGAGGAGTAGCCCAGCCAAGCGGGTGATGTATCTTTGCACGTGGTGTTTATAGGCAGAAGGGACATAACATTAATCTGACTCATCCTTTGCGCTGTCTGTGGCCGATAGAAGAGCAACAGACTCATCCATGTGGGGCAGTCCCAAAGATTGGTGTCCAATGCTTATGCATGGTCTGGAGATCACAGCCCTCCTTTCACTACCCTAAATAGGCTTTCCCCATTGTACTCTTACCACATAAGGAACTCTGTGTACCAGTGCATAATATTCAGTCCCTGAAAGGCCTTCTAACCCATCACCAGCTGGCGACGTGCCAGGATCAACACCAAAGCTATACATTTAGTTGTAATTAGTTCGCCCCTTGGTCGGGGGTAGTAGGCCGAATAGGCAGTAGCGCAGTGTATTAAGGCTATGTAGTCCTATGGCCGTAGCCACCTAGCATGTGTGTATATTAGCTTGTTGCATTAGTGCATTATAAAATAGTACTATATCTAATCCTCCCTGAAGTTGTATAGAGGAGCTGTAATGCAGTTTGCCCTGGGGACTCATCAGCGCAGAGTCACCAACGGGCTTAAATGTCAGCCCTAACAGATCTATAAAGTAGGAAGTGGTGGGAAGAGAGATTTTTATTTTTATTTTTATTATTTTATTTTTCACCAAGCAGTATATGTAAAGTTAAATACATTACAGAGTGATAGGAAGCATGTGCAAGTCCCAGTCCACACGCCCTCCAACATTCATCAAATAATACTTTGAAGGCAATATTTATACACAGAGCAACTTCCGGCATATTGTGGAGCACATATACAAAAAAATTAATACAACACAGAAATATACATTTAAGTCTCTCCGACCCAACAATGACATAGATTATCTCTCATAGCAATGATACAGTGCCAATGAATCACCTTGAATGTCCCTTTCGCTCTCGTGTCTATGCACCCCTCTACCTTTTTCATCAAGAGTCATCTTCTCTCTGCTGCAGATAATCTACGAATGGTTGCGAGAAATCTTTAGGTCTGGAGGCCTGTGGCATGTCCTCCTCATAAGTTCCCGGGGCCTTATTTATGAAGGCCTTGCGCCACCGGTGCGTCACTTTTTCCCATGTTAAAAGTGACGCACCGGTGGCGCAAGGCCTTCATAAATAAGGCCCCCAGTGTTTCTTTACAGTACAATAGGTAATTGATCCAATCCTTGAATCTAGGTTGGCGTTTGCTACCCCACTTCATGGCCACTCGGCGTTTCGCGAGTAACAATGCCACTGCTAGCAGTTTACGTCGTTTAGCCAATTTGAGTTTGTATATGCCCAGCAGACACACCCGCGGAGCGTTTGGGATCCGCTCCGCAAGCATCTGTGTGAACGCCGTTGTCACTTCCTGCCAATATGTATTCAGATCGGGACAAGCCCATGCCATGTGTAGAAAGTCGGCCCCGGGTTCCAGACAACGTTGACACCTGTCATCTGCTCTAAGGCCATAGCGGTGTAATTTGACCTGTGTGTAGTAAGTTTGATGGAGAAACTTAAAGTGAATAATCAGCAGATTATAGTTTGACGTAAGCAAATGTATTTGCGCACAGCTATAGCTCAAGTTTTCTTCCGGTATGGTCACCCCGGTTAGCTCATCCCATCTCTGTAGTGATCTATCAGGGCCTAGAGCATGTTCATTCTGGGGAGCGATATATAGACGTGTGACTAAGTTCTTTCTTGTTGGAGCTGTCAAAAGTATCCATAGGGCCTGCAATGGGGCGGGTTCTGCCGGGAATGTTTCGTATAAGTCTTTAACTGCTGCCCGTAGTCTGAAATATGCAAAAGTTTTATTGGCGTTTGGTGTGCGCATAAGGACGGGCTTTGGAACAGGATGAATTCCTTATTCGGGAACAAAGCGCCTATTGTAAAAAAAAACATTTTCCCTAGTACTGTGCGCATTTTCTTCTCCTGTGTAACCGATAGCTTGGGGTGATTTGCTAACGGGAGCGCCGGGGCATACAGCGGTAATTTCCGGGCTCGCAGCGCCAGGATATACCAGGCTCTAGATGTGCACTTGACCGTGTGTATAGGATCATTAGAAAAACAGCTAATGGGGTCTGATATGAATTGCGTCAGACGCTTCGGACTAACACTGTCTTCCTCTACCGCTATGTGCGAGATAAGAGAATGTGGTTGCGTCCAGTAATGTGCATGCTGCGCCTGCTCACAGTGGTAGTACAGTTGGAAGTCTGGGGCAGCAAACCCGCCCTGATGATATGGTTTAATAAGTGTCTTACAGCCCACTCTCTGTTGTTTTCCATCCCATGTTAAACGTTGTAGTGTTGTGCGTAGTCTGGCAAAGAAGGGTTGCGTAAGCCAAATCGGGATATTCCAAAATAAATACAGAAAGCGGGGTAATATAATAATTTTCTGAATGGCTATCCTATCAGCTAACGATAGAGGTAGTCTGATCCACTTCTCCACTTGCTCTTCTAGCTTGGACATAGCCACTCCATAGCTCTCTCTAATCACCACTTCTGGGTCCCGGTGTATCCAGATTCCCAGATATTTCACAGGGTCAGTCGTCAATTGGAGCGGGTAGTCTAACTGTGGCTGTGGGGTCCCTTCCGTCAAATAACGGTGATGGATCAAGCCCTGATCTTTGGACTGGGTAAGAGTGGTCTGTTTAACTCAGACACTCTGTTCATCACCACCCCCTTTTTGTAAATCGTTTTTGGCCACTATAGGTGTGGCAGGGTATACTCAGACATGAGTCCCTTTCTCACTGCTCCATCAGGATTCAAGCAAGCCGGGCCGAAGAAGGCTGAAATGCCAGAAACTGGTCCCCGGTAGCTTGTCTCCTTTCTGGTGAAGAATTGGCTTGGTAGTTTAGTCTGCCCTGTTCCCATGATGCACTGGGCCAGGGACAGACTGATTTGCATATAGCCAGGTTCTGAGCTGGGATGGGGCAGTGAGATAAATAACGGTGATGGATCAAGCCCTGATCTTTGGACTGGGTAAGAGTGGTCTGTTTAACTCAGACACTCTGTTCATCACCACCCCCTTTTTGTAAATCGTTTTTGGCCACTATAGGTGTGGCAGGGTATACTCAGACATGAGTCCCTTTCTCACTGCTCCATCAGGATTCAAGCAAGCCGGGCCGAAGAAGGCTGAAATGCCAGAAACCGGTCCCCGGTAGCTTGTCTCCTTTCTGGTGAAGAATTGGCTTGGTAGTTTAGTCTGCCCTGTTCCCATGATGCACTGGGCCAGGGACAGACTGATTTGCATATAGCCAGGTTCTGAGCTGGGATGGGGCAGTGAGATAAATAACGGTGATGGATCAAGCCCTGATCTTTGGACTGGGTAAGAGTGGTCTGTTTAACTCAGACACTCTGTTCATCACCACCCCCTTTTTGTAAATCCTTCCGTCAAAGGCACCATCACCGACTTATCCCAGTTTATGCTAAGGCCAGAATACTGTTCGTATTTAAAGTACTCTCTGATCAGTGTATTTAAATACACCTCTGGGTATCTGGTGTAAAGCACCATGTCATCTGCGTATAGGGATATACCTATAGGTCGAAGATTGAATTGTAAAGCTGCTTCTGGGTGTCTTTGCCGGATTTTACACGCTAGCGGTTCCAGCGTGAGCGCAAACAGGATCGGGGACAGCGGGCATCCCTGTCTGGTCCCCCGGCTGATCTCAAACTGCTCCGAGGTGATACCATTAATGCACACTCTAGCTCTGGGCTCCGAATACAACAATGAAATCCATTTCATGAACGGAGGTGGAAATCCCATTCTAGAAAGTACCATAAACATGAATTCCCACTCCACGGAATCAAAAGCCTTTGCCGCATCTAAAAGTGCAGCCGCAGCAGGCAACTCCGGGTTGAGACTATGGTATAATGCGAAAATGGTACGTATATTTTGTGTTGTGGATCTGATGGGGATAAAGCCTGCCTGATCTGGTAAAACCAGGGATCCCAATAACGGTTGTATCCTATTTGCCAATATTTTGTCTAGAATTTTAATGTCAATATTTATAAGTGAAAGGGGGCGGTACGACTCACACTTTTGTGGGTCCTTCCCCGGTTTAGGAAGGGAGATCAGCAGCGCCTTTCTCAAAGACAGCGGAAGGGCACCCTCCTGGTATGCCTCCTTGTACATCTGTGCCAAGTGGGGTATTAAGAGATCTTTAAATTCTTTATAAAATTCGCCCGGTATGCCGTCCAGTCCTGGGGCCTTATTATTCGGTAGCGAGTTAATTGCTTCTCTGAATTTGTCTTCTGTTATATGATGACCGAAGGATTTCCTATGTGTATCTGACAGCCAAGCCAGTCCAATATCATCTAGGTAATCGTGTATATCCAGTGGGGAATTTGATGTCTGCGTGGTATATAGTGTAGAATAGTAGGTTAAAAAGGTGTTCAGTATTGAGGGAGTGTCATATACCGGCATCCCCTGCACGTTTGATACGTGTGTTATGTGCACATTACTATGCACAGGTTTGATCTTGTGGGAAAGGGCTCCGCCCAGTCTCCCCCCTTCACCATATGCTTTGGCCGTGTATGTTTTTGATAGATACTTGAGTTTGGTGTCCGCAAACTCATGATAGGTATCTATTTTACATATTATCTCTGCTAGTATGGAAGGTTCTAAGGTATCAGTGTAATCCTCTTCTAGTTGTTGAATGTCTCTCTCTACCATGTCTAGCTGTTGTCTAATATCCCTTAGTATGCCCGCATGCTTACTTATACAGTGGCCCCTGATAGTGACCTTGATAGCCTCCCAGAGGGACCTAGTGCTATCTACCGATCCAGTGTTTGTTTGAAAGAAATCTATAATTGCCTGTCGCAGTTCGCTGTGAAAAACTTGATCCTTCAGGGCCGATTGTTGAAGGCGCCACGCGAACTGTTTTTGAAAGTCTCTTAATTTAGTCCAAATGTCGTCATAGAATAGTGGGTCATCTGTATTAGGGACATAGACAGAAACAATTGTGATATCTGTGCCTGCGAAGGAGCCTCGTACAATAATATATCTACCCTGCTCATCTGTGAGCGCATTGACAAGTGCAAACGGTATATTACGTTTGACCAGCAGTAGCAATCCCCTTGCATAATTTGAGTAGGAGGACGCCACTCGATACTGCGGCCATCTATAGCCGACCCTGCTCTCTCGCTGTGGGCGAGATGAGTTTCCTGGAGGCAGGCCACATTCACTTTGTGTCTATCCAGGTAGGTTAGTACTTTTCGTAGCTTTTTTGGATTCTGCAGTCCTCTGACATTCCAGGTCATGAAAGTTATTATCATAATCTGCCTTAGTTCAGCCGCCATGTGTTATAAAAAGAAACAGTACAAACTTATAGTAATGCATAAGGTGCAGTGATGAAGAGCAAGAACACGGACCACACACCCCTCTATAGTTCTTAAAGGGGGTAGTGAGTGTGCTTACAACAGTTCTTCGTATCATCAGGCTGAATCCTTGCTCGCGAAAGCGGAAGGAACGACCTGCAGGCTCCCGACTACGGAACTTAGGGATTTCCCCTTACAAATTTATACTTTGAAAAATCGAATGATTGTTGGCAACCAGCATAATAATGAGGAAGAACTGCAATGAGCAGACTTATATGTAAATAGCCTTGAAAAAGCCCTGGCGCGAATCGCCAAAGGGGGTGAAACACGTGTCGGCTGTTCATGTTTTTATCTGAACCAATAAAGATCTCCTTTCTACATAAAAAAATGAACTTTTGACTCAATCTATATGAGCAAGGATTCAGCCTGATGATACGAAGAACTGTTGTAAGCACACTCACTACCCCCTTTAAGACTTTATTTGTTCAAAACTCAAGAAGTCCAGAGTTTTTTTGAGTGTGCCCCTCTTACACAAACCACGTGAAGACTGATATAGCCTTAAAGTCTTTTTTGGACCCCCCCTTTTTATTTTTTTTTAAAACACCCCTCTATAGCTGCCTGGTGTTTTTTTAAACTGTCCCCTGAATCCCTCCCCCACCCACTTCGTCATTCCCTTAACAACAAAGACATTCCCCTTGAAAAAAAACATGCCCCTTATCCCCTCTCCCTGTACCTAAAGTAACCAAACCCTCCAAAAACTGAAACAAGTGTGGTGTACACGGGAGGGCGAAAGCTGCCTAGTCCTGTCCCTTCACCATAGTGTGCGAAGGGGGGCTATTTAATAACATAAAACGCACTACAACAGTGAGCTGCAACCCTGGGCTACACACCAGCACAGCTCATCTAGCACTAATCGTAAGGTAGTAGGCACCAATTAGTCCATGGTGAGTAACTCAGTCTCTTATAATAACCATAGTCTTTACATGCACTACTTATCTGTGTGATACATCCTCGCCCTGGTCACCATGCCTTAGCCAACCCCTGTATGGTGTTAACTAATTCAAACACTTGCGTGTGGATGACTGCGCCATAAGAGGTTCAAGCCTCACAGGATAGGCATAGTGTACAGTCAGCACGCCGATGGATCAGTTCTAGCTATGGTACATCATTCCACGTCTGACATAGCCTCTCATTCTGTTAGCCGGTCATCTGCAAATACTTCAGGGCCTCTTCAGGTTCATTGAAGATCTTTGTGGCCCCCTCATCCGTGATCTTAAGCCTAGCCGGGTATAACATAGTGTGTGGGATTTGCAGGTCTCTATGTTTCTGCTTCGCCAGACCATATTTCTTACGCGCCTCTTGCACTGATTGTGTAAAATCCGGATATAGTGCTATGTCCATGCCCTCATGGCGCAGGGTTCCTAGTTCTCGTGCCTTGCGTAATGCCGCATCCCTATCTCTGTAGTTTAGTACCTTAGCAATGATGGGTCTGGTCTGGTACCTAGCGAAGGTTTGGGCACAAGTGATCTGTGGGCTCTCTCAATGAGAAACATGTCTGAGAAAGTGTCTCTGCCCAGTAACGTAATTAACAGTTGTTCAACATATTTTTCCATTGGTCCCGTATTTGTGGTTTCTGCATTTCCCATCAGGCGGATATTACTTCTTCGAGACCTGGCTTCTAAATCCTCGGCTTTGGCAGAGAGCATTGCTAGTTGTTTCTCCATACCTGTCTGTTTTGCTGTATTCTGGTTGCTAGTGTCCTCTATATCGGATATCCTGCGTTCCGCCATGTCAATCCACTCGGTATGTCCATCCAGCCTCTCCGACATACGATCTACTCTGTGCGTGAGAGAGTCAATGAGTTCTATGTTCGTCAGCGCTGTTTGGATTGTTAGAAACATCGCCTGGATGTTGTCTGCCGGCATCCCACTGCCGGAGGTCGCCGCAGGCGTGAGAACTTGTTGTTCCTCTCCAGATTGTTCCAGTGCTTTCTTGGAATGGTCGAAAGTGAGCTTTGGTTGGTTCTTGTCCGGCTTGCCCATCTTGTTGACGCGGGTAGATGGCCCCTCGTCCTCCTGTATTGTACGTTAAGTTTTCGGCCGGATACGTTGTGTCTGCGTCTGTCCAGGGACCCTTCCCAATGTGATCCACATGTAATCGTTATATGAGCGCTAATTACCAATCACTCTCTATCACTTCACAGGTTCTAGAGACCCCCCTGTAGCATCTTCCACCACTGGTATAGCGTGCAATCCACGCCAAGCAGCAACAAAGAGCAGAGACCAGCCACTGCTACCCCCTCAGGCCCTGCGACTGTGGTGACGGAGAACACAGGCCTGCAATCCTATTATACAGCTCCCTCACCTCCTATCACCTCGTCCGCAGTCTTTGGGTAGTAGGTAGTATGGCATAGGCGGCCCGCTGAGCTCCCCTTGTGTCGTGTTCACTCTGCAGGACGGGGTGTTTCTTGTGGTGTTGATGGGCAGAGGCAGGATCTCTCAGCAAGCAGTGACCTTCGCCCCTTCATGTCTCCCGTCGCCTTGGTAGCAATGCCACTATACTCTCTAGCGTCTTTATCAGCACTGGCCCTCACCATTGTCACCTCGCATGCCTGTGCGGGCCCAGGAGCGTCTTCTGTAGGGAGTCTGCGCGGTTCAAATAGACCTGGGCTCTATTGTCTGTTGGGCCGTGACTCATATCCCGTGGCCTTATTCAGGGGGTGGTCTGGACAGCCTTCTATTTCGCATCCATTCACCGACCCCTTGGTGCGCTCCTACCTCCAGCAGCCATCCCGACGCTGCAGGCCTCCGCGCTATCGGGTCCGTCCTATCTGCGCAGCAGCGTGGAGGAGCCGGGGGCATCAGCTCTTATATATACGGCCCCCGCAGCATGCCCGCACCTGAACCTGGAATTCCTGGCGAGCGCAGTATTTCCGGCCGCTGTCTGTTCCTTTCCGGCAGGTATTCTCTAGTCACCTCCCACTCCGCGGGAGCGCCGCCCGCCTCGATCCGGGTTACGTGCTGTGCGTCGCAGCAGGCCAGTATACTGTGGGCCGGTGGGTGATCAGTCACGATACCCTGTAGGCCTTCATTCTAAAGCCAGTCGTATTTTCTCATCTGCTGGTGCAATTATCACGAAACTTGCAGCGGAGGTGGTTGGTATAGATGCGCTGCGTTATCAGCGTCTCTGATGGGTAAATACCCACGTGGTATGTGCAGGATGATGATGATTACGTCGGCCTCCCGGAGGAGCTCGCTCAAAGCGCGGCCAACGTGTCTCGGCTAGCTCCGCCCCCGGTGGGGAGAGAGATTGAATGTACCGATATGTATCTGTAGGTCTTTAAATATGCTCCTCTCATAAAGGTTCAGGCCCACTGTGCGGCCCAATAAAAAATCTCGCGGTCAGAGACCGCTAGCCACCCCAGAGGTTTGGGAGCTATAGCTTGGGTACAAAACAAGAATTAGTGATGGGAAAGGCACTCCTTGATGAACAACATTCGCAATGAGTTAATTACCAACTTTATCTATGCGTGCTGCAGAAGGAGATGGAACGTCCAAACTCCATCAATACAAAACTAGAACAAAGAAATCAAGCAGAGCCGCTTGCCCTCTGCGCACTGTTGCAATTCCCCCAAGGTGGGATTATAAATACAATATATTCCTCTGTTAAACAATATAATTTCAAGAAAACACGCTGCAAGCTACATATATTTGATTTGTTTCTTTACTGACATGTCCTTTGTATTAAATCATAACGTGTTTCAAAAGTACAATTCACATTTTGTACGAAATTCGATAAATGTAGAACATTTTCATTACAGGAATCAAAGATACATCAATAAGATACTTTTCCTATATTCCCTGCCCAATGCATTTCGGGCCACCGGCCCTTCGTCAGGGGCAATACCTAAGAAAACAGAAAAAATAATTGCTTTTACTATTAAATGATAGGTTTCTTCAAATGTGCAAAGTACACCGCAAGTCACTTAATGCTAACATTAAACATATTAGTGCAGTAAGTTTTAGAAATGTCCTGAAATTATCTTCACAGTATTGTGTGCTTATACTCACTTAAGCTCAGATGTATAAGGATTCGAAAGACGGAAAAGATGCGAGTGTGTGATTTGTAAAGGGTTTCCTCAGTTTCTATAAGAAAATAAAAAATTGGCGCGTTTCAATAGTCTGTTATCACATCCGGTACAGGGTTGCCAAAAAGATCCTACAAAAGTTCCTCATCACTTACTCATAAAAACACAAGTAATGTTGCCAGCCTCAACTTAAACGAGCAGGTCACACCGGACTCTGGTGGTCAACCTCTATCCATCAACGGTGCACTCGATAATACTAAAAAGGAACAGGTGGACACGAATTCAGATTGCGTAACTCTGACATGTGCTTAACGAAAAAGCGGGCACTATTACCATCACATGCTAGTATTCCCCAGCTTTAACAACTATATGACGACAAGCATACCTCTTTTAATGCTGCTGCAGGCTTTAGCTTGACAAACAACCCCTCGTCTGAGTCCTCGGACTCGCTCGTGATATCGCTAAAAATTAAAGAGAACGGGTTTTAACTACAGCGCAACGCCGAGAACCACATCTTCCTTTAGGTCTCGTTTCCTGAAAGTATCTACCTGTACTCCACTCCGTGACAAACTGCTAAATCCTTCCGTCGGTCGCAACTTCTTCGTGGAATCCCAGCAGTCGGTAAACAAACCGGTCCCACTGCGCAACTAATAAACCCACCTACAAAAATGACGGGCCAATCACACGCTCGAGGTCGAAACTGAAGATGGACTGGAAAACTAGGGAGGATCTCCGAAGAGAACCCTGTGAGCGCCATATTAACATGGTGAAAAATGTGAAAGATGGAAAGTGATGAAGATCATGAAGTAAACAAAGAAATGTGTGATGTGTAAACAACAGGTAGTGAAAGTACATATTCATAAATGACATCTGTTAAACGGCCTCAGTGCAAGCTCATACGTGCAATATCACAAGTAACAACTTAAATCAACACGATCATTGATCCCTTTGGGATCTTGTGTTTGCAATCTTTTGATCCAATAAATTTCTCTTTGTAAAAGAGTTCTAGTCATGCTTTTTCCGGGTGTTGGAGTCACCATTTCTAAGATCTGGAATTTTAGTTGAGCAATGGTATGTCTGTTGGTGTCCCAATGCACTGCCAGGCTGCTGTTTGCATTCTTGTTCCGTATGGTGCTCTTATGCTCAGAAATCCGTATTTTCACTTTTCTCTCAGTTTTCCCTACGTACAGGAGACCGCAGGGACATTTGATGGTATAAATAACGTTCATGGTATTACAGTCCGCATTTATCCTGAGAGGGATGGTTTCACCCGTGTGCGGGTGTTTTACTGAATCCGTGACCATCACATTGTTGCAATGAATGCAATTTTGACATTTTTTCATCCCTTTGAAGTTGGTTGGAGTCCTGGTGGTTTTGGATTTCAGTAATTGTTTGATGTTATGAGACCTTCTGTAGGCAAAAATGGGTTTGTGTATAAACAATTCCTTAAAGTCAGACTCATTACTCAATAAATCCCAATGGGACATAATGCTTTTTTTGATATCCTGTGAGCAAGTTGAAAATTTGGACACGAACACCTGGCGAAGTGGTTGCTCTTTTGTTCTTTTAGTTAACAGGACTTCCCTGGGTAATTTATCAACCTTATCCTTAGCCGTCTGTAAAACATTGGCGGGGTATTTTTTGGATGCATATTTACTGCAAATTGTATTGATGTTTGTCTGTAGAGATTCCTCTTGTGAACATATCCTTTTTGCCCTCAACATCAGGGAAAATGGTAGATTGTTGATGAGGTTCTTAGAATGGAAACTGTTGTATGCTAGAGCCGTGTTCTTATCAGTGGCCTTATGAAAAACCTCTGTTTCCAGTGTGTCTTTATCCAGTTTCACTAGTACATCCAAATATGGGATAGACTTATCATCAATAGTATGCGTGAATTGTATGTTCTCATCACGTGTGTTCAACTCAGTTATTTTTTGTTCAAGCAACCTGGTGGAATTCTGCCAAATCAAAAAAATGTCGTCGATGTAACGACAATATAGAACAATGTTGTCAATCCAGTCTCGGTCATTCAAAAGAAATTGCGCTTCAAATCTTGCCATATAGGTATTTGCATAGGCAGGGGCCCCGGAAAAACCCATAGAGGTTCCTTTGTTTTGAAGGTAAAATGAGTTGTTCCAAGAAAAATAACTGTGATGAAGACTGAAGTGTAAGAGTTCTAGTAAAAATACTTTGCTCACGGGTAAGTTCTCTTGTTGCAGCAAAGCCCATTCTACTGCCTCTATTCCCTTGGAGTGTGGAATAGAGGTGTAGAGGGCCTTGACATCCAAGGTACATAGACACATTCCTGGTTTGATGATGATTTTGGATAGTTTCTGTAAGAAATGAGTGGTGTCTTTGGTGTATGAATACCATGCCTGTACAAAAGGTTGTAAAAATCGATCAATAAACTGCCCCAGAGGTTCGAAAATGGTGCCACACCCAGTGACAATCGGACGGAATGGTGGGTTCAAAAGATTTTTATGGACTTTTGGTAGCATGTAAAGACCTGGTTGTTTTGGAAAAGAAACTGTAAGAAACTGCCTGGTTTTTGTGGTGATCCATTTCATCTCTTCTGCTGTTTTCAGTATTTTTTCTAGTGTTTCTTTCAATTCTCTTGTAGGGTCTTTATCCAGCATCAAATAAGTGTCCATGTCAGATACATGTTCCTGAACTTTGTTGTCATAAAATGTCTGATCCATAACCACTATAGCGCCGCCTTTATCGGCTTGCTGAATATGTATCTTTGGATTCTCTGATAGTTCTTTAAGAGTATCCCTCTCATATTTTGATAGATTCCGTTGACATTTTTTGTTGGTATGGATATTTTTCAAGTCTTTCAGAACCAAGTTTTCAAAGGCATCCAGAATCTTATGTGATGTTGGTGCTTGAAAAGTGGATTTAGGTCTAAATTCCAAGTATTCTGGTGGTTCGGACACACTCTCTTGGTCTGGGAGATTAGCAAAAAAATGTCTCAAACGCAAAATTCTCATAAATCTGAAAAAGTCGATTTCGATTTCAAGAGGATTTGTTTGATAAGTAGGTACAAAGTTAAGTCCTTTGTTGAGCACTTTCGTCTGTTGGGCAGACAACTCATATTTAGAAATATTGATTACTAAGTTGGTCGGGTGCTCCTCAAGTTGGGTTTTGTTACCTCCTTTGCCTCTCCTGGTTTTCCTTTGGTTTTTCCCGGTGGTTGGGTGGTTTCCGCGTCCTGGGCGGAAAAAGACGCCTTGGAGGAGGCTACTCCTTGACTCTCTGGGGCAGTTGATGTGCTTGGTGTGGTTGTTACAATGGTGGGTGGTGCCCTATTGATGTTGGTATCTCCTTCTGTGGCTACACTTTCTTGAGAAGAAGTATTAGGTGTGCGTTTCACAAAGGTTCTCCTCTGTGCATACACCTCCGCCCACGTATACACCTCGTTTAACTTGTAATCAAGTGTGTCTCTTTTGTATTTTCTCAGTTTGCCCTCTTGAATATCTTTGGAGTGTTTCTCCATTCTTGCATTCATTTCTTCCAGAAATTTAGACCAATCTTGCTCATCCATTCTGTCTTTTAAATCAGATTCTATTACTGTGATTTCATCTGTGATTTCCTTGATTACTACAGAGAGTTCTTCCAGTAATAAAAGTATCAGATCCAAGGAACATTTATTCAACACCGCGTACCAGCGGTCCATAAAATCTTTTTTCATGTGGAATCGGAAAAGCATAGGTTTAATGGGCATTCTGAGGCCTCTTGGTATCCTTTTTGCACGGTGATACTGCACCAGAGTAGATGCATGGAGGCGCTGATTTAGTTGTCTTTTTGTCAGGAATTCCAGTTGTTTCAATTGCTGTGACAAGCTACTCCCCTGCACATTAAAGGACCTAACATCATGAATCAAAGAATAGATTTCAGAAGCTTGTTCATTGGTGTATGCCAAAATGTTGGCTTGATTATCCGTCAAACTTGTTATAGCGTCAAACGACATTCTTAAATGATAGTGGGTGCTCAATCCCTGTGGACAGGGTACAAAACAAGAATTAGTGATGGGAAAGGCACTCCTTGATGAACAACATTCGCAATGAGTTAATTACCAACTTTATCTATGCGTGCTGCAGAAGGAGATGGAACGTCCAAACTCCATCAATACAAAACTAGAACAAAGAAATCAAGCAGAGCCGCTTGCCCTCTGCGCACTGTTGCAATTCCCCCAAGGTGGGATTATAAATACAATATATTCCTCTGTTAAACAATATAATTTCAAGAAAACACGCTGCAAGCTACATATATTTGATTTGTTTCTTTACTGACATGTCCTTTGTATTAAATCATAACGTGTTTCAAAAGTACAATTCACATTTTGTACGAAATTCGATAAATGTAGAACATTTTCATTACAGGAATCAAAGATACATCAATAAGATACTTTTCCTATATTCCCTGCCCAATGCATTTCGGGCCACCGGCCCTTCGTCAGGGGCAATACCTAAGAAAACAGAAAAAATAATTGCTTTTACTATTAAATGATAGGTTTCTTCAAATGTGCAAAGTACACCGCAAGTCACTTAATGCTAACATTAAACATATTAGTGCAGTAAGTTTTAGAAATGTCCTGAAATTATCTTCACAGTATTGTGTGCTTATACTCACTTAAGCTCAGATGTATAAGGATTCGAAAGACGGAAAAGATGCGAGTGTGTGATTTGTAAAGGGTTTCCTCAGTTTCTATAAGAAAATAAAAAATTGGCGCGTTTCAATAGTCTGTTATCACATCCGGTACAGGGTTGCCAAAAAGATCCTACAAAAGTTCCTCATCACTTACTCATAAAAACACAAGTAATGTTGCCAGCCTCAACTTAAACGAGCAGGTCACACCGGACTCTGGTGGTCAACCTCTATCCATCAACGGTGCACTCGATAATACTAAAAAGGAACAGGTGGACACGAATTCAGATTGCGTAACTCTGACATCTTCAGTTTCGACCTCGAGCGTGTGATTGGCCCGTCATTTTTGTAGGTGGGTTTATTAGTTGCGCAGTGGGACCGGTTTGTTTACCGACTGCCGGGATTCCACGAAGAAGTTGCGACCGACGGAAGGATTTAGCAGTTTGTCACGGAGTGGAGTACAGGTAGATACTTTCAGGAAACGAGACCTAAAGGAAGATGTGGTTCTCGGCGTTGCGCTGTAGTTAAAACCCGTTCTCTTTAATTTTTAGCGATATCACGAGCGAGTCCGAGGACTCAGACGAGGGGTTGTTTGTCAAGCTAAAGCCTGCAGCAGCATTAAAAGAGGTATGCTTGTCGTCATATAGTTGTTAAAGCTGGGGAATACTAGCATGTGATGGTAATAGTGCCCGCTTTTTCGTTAAGCACATGTCAAAGTTACGCAATCTGAATTCGTGTCCACCTGTTCCTTTTTAGTATTATCGAGTGCACCGTTGATGGATAGAGGTTGACCACCAGAGTCCGGTGTGACCTGCTCGTTTAAGTTGAGGCTGGCAACATTACTTGTGTTTTTATGAGTAAGTGATGAGGAACTTTTGTAGGATCTTTTTGGCAACCCTGTACCGGATGTGATAACAGACTATTGAAACGCGCCAATTTTTTATTTTCTTATAGAAACTGAGGAAACCCTTTACAAATCACACACTCGCATCTTTTCCGTCTTTCGAATCCTTATACATCTGAGCTTAAGTGAGTATAAGCACACAATACTGTGAAGATAATTTCAGGACATTTCTAAAACTTACTGCACTAATATGTTTAATGTTAGCATTAAGTGACTTGCGGTGTACTTTGCACATTTGAAGAAACCTATCATTTAATAGTAAAAGCAATTATTTTTTCTGTTTTCTTAGGTATGGCCCCTGACGAAGGGCCGGTGGCCCGAAATGCATTGGGCAGGGAATATAGGAAAAGTATCTTATTGATGTATCTTTGATTCCTGTAATGAAAATGTTCTACATTTATCGAATTTCGTACAAAATGTGAATTGTACTTTTGAAACACGTTATGATTTAATACAAAGGACATGTCAGTAAAGAAACAAATCAAATATATGTAGCTTGCAGCGTGTTTTCTTGAAATTATATTGTTTAACAGAGGAATATATTGTATTTATAATCCCACCTTGGGGGAATTGCAACAGTGCGCAGAGGGCAAGCGGCTCTGCTTGATTTCTTTGTTCTAGCTATAGCTTGGCCCAAATAACGTATGTATTGTGTTATGCCCGAGCAGGGGAAATAATGATCCATTGATTTCCTGAAAAATGGCCTTGGGAATTCGGATAGGTAGTGTGCCTAAATTTTATGTTATGTTATTTTGATTTATAGCGTGCATGGATACTCACGAGTGTTCCGGCGCGAAACCAACCAAGGGCAAAAGTTTCTGTTTAAGTGAAGAGATATGTTTTCAAGTTTTTCTTGAATACCGCCGAGTCCTGAATATTACGTAGGACAAGGGGCAGTGCGTTCCAAGCAGCAGTGGCCTTCCATGTCAATGATCCGCCTCCAAACCTCTCGTATTTAAATTGAGGCGCCTGTGCAAAACGTACGGACGTGGAGCGCAGCTGTCTAGATGGGACTTAGAAAGAGAATTGTTTTTGTAGATAAAGTGGCCCGAGCCCATGTAAAGCTCGGTGAGCCAAGACCAATGATTTAAACCTCACCGTTCCATAACTGGGAGCCAATCCAGTGAGTGAAGATGGTGTTGCACGCTGTTCCTGGCAGAGATACCCAGAAGAAGTATGGCTGCTCCATTTTGGACCACCTGCAGCTTTTTTAACAGGTAGCCCAGAATGCCAATGTATAATGCATCGGCATAATCTAGCCGGGACAAAATAAGCGCACAGGTTACAGTTTCTCTCGCTCCCTGGGGAAGGAGAGGGAAAAACGTCCTCAAAGTTTTGAGGAGGCCAAAGCAGGTACCCGCTAGCTTTGTAATTTGATGTGAGAAAGAAAGACTCTCATCACACCATACCCCCAGATTCTTGGCAGGCTTCCCTATAGAGGTTGGCACTGGGAGCTCAGGAGGCCAAAGGGATTCTCGGAAGTTGGGAGGGAATTTTCCAAAGAGGAGAATTTCTGACTTCTCCTCATTACATTTTAGCTGAGTGGCTGCTAACCATTTGAAAATGGATGATGAGAAGCAATGATGCACTGAGGAGACAGACTCATCATTATTGTCCCAAGTAAATCGCAGCTGGGTATCATCGGAGTAACAAATGCAAAAACAACAGTTGATGGACAGAATGCAGAACAATGTCATACATTCACCCAATTCCATGCCACTAGAATTAAGCTATCCTGGCTGATGACGGCTGATAGCCAGAAACCGGTCCTAGGATGCTTGAATTTGGTCCATGCAAGATATGGTTTAGCAGTTCGGGCTGGACTGTTCCCATGAGGCACAGGGTCAAGACTGATTTGCTTATGGCAATGTCTGAACTGGGGCGGTGAGCAAAATAATGATGGATTAAACCCAGATCTGTGACTGGGGGTGAATGTTTTGCCATTGTGCAACATTCCGTCCATCAATTGTTGTTTTTGTATTTCTCACCCCGAGTGGGACGGGTATGCTCAGATGTGAGTCCCGTGCTCTCCATGCCACTGGAATCAAGCTATCCTGGCTGCTGACGGCTGATAGCCAGAAACCGGTCCTGGGATGCTTGATTCCGGTCCAGGGAAGACATGGCTTGGCAGTTCGGGCTGGACTGTTCCCATGAGGCACAGGGTCAAGACTGATTTGCATATAGCCATGTCTGAACTAGGGTGGTGTGGTGAGCAAAATAACGATGGATTAAACCCAGATCTGTGACTGTGGGTGAATGTTTTGCCATTGTGCAACATTCCGTCCATCAATTGTTGTTTTTGCATTTATCATCAGAGAAAGCCATCACCTTGGCCCCTAAGCTCTCAGCCAAGTAAACTAAGGGTGTCATGTAGATATTAAAGAGAAGGGGGCTAAGACATGACCCCTGGGAAACTCCTGTGCTCACAAATTGTAAAGAGGAGGAGGACAGAGGCATCCAAATCTGCTGGGCCCGATCTTCTAAGAAGGATCTGAGCCAGTTCCATGCAGTCCCAGACCCACCTATCTTGGCGAGTCGTGAGATGAAGAGTGTGGGGCCGCGCCAAACTCCGCTGACAGGTCCAGCAGGATCATTGCTGCCCACCTGCTGGCTTCCAAACACACCCGTATGCCTCTACAACCTCCACCAGGATTGATTCAGTGCTGTGGGCAGCCCAGAACCCTGACTGTGCAGGATGCAAAAAACCCTCTCTCTCTATGAACTCAGTGAGCTGATTATTGATGACCTTCTCGCACACTTTAGTCAGACCAGGCAAGAGGGAGATCGGTCGGTAATTTCCTGGGTTGAGGGGATTTAGTGTTGTTTTTTTAAGAGCGGCAGAATCCTGGCCTGTTTCCAGGCCGCTGGGACACTGGCTGTCTGGAGAGGTAGGTTAATGATACGGTTCACCTCTACTTAATAATTTCTATTGCTGCGGCAAGCAGCCTAGCAGGGCACGAATCAGAGGGTGAGCCAGATTTTAAGCTCCTAATAATTTTAAGGGAGTCCTGTAGGTCCACCGTCTTGAACACATCCAGGCAATATTCAGCACTAGGAAGCGGAGGCAGGCCAGATACCACAGTCCCATTATCACCCTTGGTGAACGCCGCCTGAATAGTGCATATTTTATCCAGGAAACAATTCTATAGAGTATCGCAGCAAGTGTCCGAGGGTATTGACACACTAGCTTGGGCTGAGGGAGACGTGAAACTCTCCCTCAAAATGCCAAAAAATGTATTTGTGTTGTTTTTGGCAGAGTCAGTTCGGCTAGAATAGAATTGCCTTTTGGCAGCCGCTATGGCCTCATAATAGACCTTCTGTTTGATTCTAAGCTGCAATTTAGCAACCGGACAGTAGTCACTGCGGAGCCACACTTGCTCTAGGATCTTACACTCATTTTTAAGTGCTTTGAGCTCGGGACTGAACCAGGGTTTGAAAGGGGATTCCCTGGACAGCCTAGGGGAGCACTGTGGAGCGAGTACGTTAACAGCCTTGGAGATCCAGCTAGAAAAACCATTGAGTCGATCTACAAGGTCACCTGAGAGAGTCGGTCTAGAGGTTTTCAGAGCTTGCTTTAATGCACCGGGGGCAATTCTGCTAAAGGCAGGTTTGCAGAACGAATGTACTATTGGTTCAGCATTCGTCACGTCCAATGAAAAATATGTTATAAAATGATCTGACCAAAAAACCGGACATGGGTCTCTGATCGAAATAGGGAAGTTGCTGCAAATTGGGTCCAGTATATGGCCAGCCTGATGGGTGGGGAGCCTAACCCACTGGACCAGTTGGGCCAAGTGGAGAGTATCCAGGAATTCACATGAATCCTTGGCATTACCTGGATCAAGATGAATATTTAGATCCCCTAATAGAATATAGTGAGAAAATCTCAGTGCCCTAGGTGCTATGGCATTCCCGCAGGCCTGGATGAAGGGACTCACCAGACCGGGAGGCCTGTAGATCAGAGATCCCCTGTTACATATTAGGATTACTCTGTTTTCTCATGTTCTCTCGTGCTTGCCAGCACGAGAGATCTCTTTGGCTGTTCTGGAACCTTGTCCTTCAGTCGTGAGGATTCCTTGCACGTCACATTGGACGTTGGCTTCCTCACGACTGGACGGCTCTGGCTGTGGGTGCTTACCTTGAAATTGAATCCTGGAATAAACTCAAGTTTGGACCTACGCAAGACTCCTTCACCTTTATTTAACATATTTGGCGACGACCGGGATTTTGCTGCACCCACCGCCAATCAACTTACCAGAACTCGACCACTGCTCGTCTCCTGCCTCTTCAGCCGAACCTGCCTCCAGTCCGACTGCTACCACACCAGGTCGTATACTTCCGGACACCTTTCCTGTCCATCTCCTGGCTCCCGGCGTAAATTTGCCTGCTTTCTTCGCCTTTTCCCCTGGCGCTACGTGTCTCTGGCGGTTACTGTCTCGCGCTGCTACACGCGTGCATCGTTCTGACTTCCTGCTCGCGCTGCTACACGCGCGCTACGCCTCAACCACAAGACAAGCCCCACCGCCTTTAGAGATCCACGTCTTCCTGTTTCCTTGACGACGACGCCGGCGGCCATTTTCAGCGACCTTTGTCCTGCATCATTGTACTGCGCTGCGTTTAACACGCTTTGCATCTTCCATTTCATCTTTAATTACAGCGATTTCATCGCCTTGTCTTCTTGTCAAGTTCAACTACAGCGATAGGCACGCTCATTGCCTACCATGTTTATTTGACTTTTTGTTTTCACGTTTTAAGTCATTTATTTACCACAGCGATAGGCACGCTTTACTGCCTACCACGTTCATGTGAATTTTCATTTACTTCACAAGTCTTCAAGTAACTACAGCGATAGGCACGCTTCATTGCCTACCATGTTTATTTGACTTTTTTTTATTTATTTCATATTTAAAGTCATCAGCGATAGGCACGCTTACTGCCTACCATCTATTTTAAGTCTTCATGTTACCACAGTGATTGACACTCTCCTTTCATAATACTAATACAATACATTTTCATCCTTTTATTTTCTTTTCTTTTTCACCATGGCTTCCTCTCAACAGTTTCAAACACCAGCTCCTTTCCTACAAACTCCTGGGAAACCTACTCTTGCTTGGCGCAATTGGCTAAAAGGTTTTGAGAACTATTTAGTAGCCATTGATGCTACCAAGTATGATCCTCCTCGCAAAGTTGCCATTCTTTATGGTTGTTTGGGAGTTGCTGCTCAACAAGTTTTTGAAAACTTACCTCATATTGCTTCTCCCGCTGGTGAGTCCGGTGACAACTGGGATGTTTTCCAAGAAGCCATTGCTGTTTTCTCATGTTCTCTCGTGCTTGCCAGCACGAGAGATCTCTTTGGCTGTTCTGGAACCTTGTCCTTCAGTCGTGAGGATTCCTTGCATGTCACAATAGACGTTGGCTTCCTCACGACTGGACGGCTCTGGCTGTGGGTGCTTACCTTGAAATTGAATCCTGGAATAAACTCAAGTTTGGACCTACGCAAGACTCCTTCACCTTTATTTAACATCCCCCCACAGTAAAGTGGTCTGAGAAACAAATACTAAAATCAAGAGATTCCCCTCCTCCCCATACGGCGATATCTCCCCTGCGTAAATCCAACTTGTTCTTATAAATGATGGCCACTCTGCCCCCCCTCCCTTCTGGGCGGTCTGCTCTAACAATCTTGTATCCCTCAGGTGTGTCAAGGGGAACAACTTGGTCTGACAAATAGTCTAGCCAAGACTCTGTGATAAACAGTAGATCTAGTAATCCATCATCCAGGAGATCAAATACCTCCAAGTGGTGTTTCCTAAGGGAGCGGACATTAATCAAGGCTGCCGCAATAGGGGGGGGGGGGCTTAAAGGTCGACTAGAAGGAATTACTTACTCCTCAGT
Organism: Lissotriton vulgaris; assembly: GCF_964263255.1. Lineage (NCBI taxonomy): Eukaryota > Metazoa > Chordata > Amphibia > Caudata > Salamandridae > Lissotriton > Lissotriton vulgaris. The sequence goes on from NC_141693.1 coordinate 395,674,867, forward strand.
AACAGGTTCCAAGGCCAGTCTAAAATCACAAATCGGGCACATCTTGGTATTGCGGACATTAACATCCCAACTACCTTGTGCAGGGCAGGTGTAAGGGCCCGTAAGGCGTCCGCAGTGTAGCAAAGTCTAACGTCCTGTTCTGGGCCTCAGCGGACAGCATGGCTGGTGCTGGCCTCTTCCGGGACGCTGACGGGCGCAAACAGGTGCAGATGGCCTTGCCTTAGGTGTGCCCGCTGCGCAAGTCCGCTGCACATTTAAATAGCTCCAGCCGCCAAAATACTAGAGAGCGCACTACCAAAAAACTGCATCTCTCTGTGGCAGCACAGGGAAACAGGAAGATAATTAATGTCAGCAGTCTGATTCAGTTAAAAGCAGCACACACAATATTCAAGCAGCAAGTTTAAAAGGTTTGGTGATTTAAAATTAATTAAACAGTATTCAGAAGGCAACAGGTTTTGTGCAAAAGGCAAACAGTGCAATATATAAAGATTAGGCTATGCGGGGTCAGCAGGATCACAATACTAGACAACCCCTTTGAGGCGCCTGCATCCACGCAGCGCTCATTGAAATAGCCCCGGCCGCCAAAAGACTAGAGAGCGCACTACCAAAAAAATGCAGTCTCTCTGTGGCAGCATGGGGAAACAGGAAGATAATTAATGTCAGAAGTCTGATTCAGTCAAAAGAAGCACACACAATATTCAAGCAGCAAGTTGAAAAGGTTTGGTGATTTAAAATAATTAAAAAGTATTTAGAAAGCAACAGATTTTGTGCAAAAGGCAAACAGTGCAATATATCAAGATTAGGCTATGTGATGTCAGCAGGATCGCAATACCAGACAACCCCTTTGAGGCTTTGAAACATACAACAATTGTGGAAGAATCACCATTTTCACAAGGGCATTGTGGACCATCATGGACAGGGGTAATGTTTGCCAAAAGGCAATAAACTGCCTGATGGAGGTGAGCGATGCCCATATGTTGCCCTCAATCAACTGGGCTTCGGAGCAATAATGTGCACCCCTAAGTAGCAGAAGGTGTGTGGGTCCCAATGTATCTCTGCTACTAGCTCCGGTGGCCTGTCCTTTGGCCCAAGCTCGGGTAATGGGTAGTACTTGGCTTATTCCAGTCACTACAAGTCCAGACACTCTGCAAGCTCAGCAAACACTGTGTAAGTGCCTTGCATGTCAGAATGCTGCCCTGGAGGTACAGCATATTGTTGGTTTGAGACATATGTATAGGAGTATCCCTCCCAGGTGTAATCCCTAAAAGGATCCACCCTGCCAAAGTGTGGACGCCAGAGGTTTCATTGTGGTGGGGAACAGTACCATGTAGAGAAGGCCTAACTATTGAGTATCCCTACCTATGCTACAGGTGGCTGAGTTACAATGGCCAACCTTAGCTCTCACAATAGGGGAGATTTATAATAGTTTTGTCCAAGTAAGGAACCCCCGGCGAGCCCCATATTGGTTATGACTGCATACAGGAAGTCTCGAGGAAGGTGTAAGAAAACATGTTTTTTTGCAGATGTCCCCCCCCCACTTTTTGCCCCACATTTGGACCAATAGATGCTGGTTTTAAACTCTGACAGTGCACTAAAGTCTGTTAACCAGGATCCAGTGCTAGTCCACTCTCCCTAAAATTGACATATGTAATTGGCATCCCCAATTGACAGAGACCCCCTTCTAAGTCCCTGGTAAGTGGTACTGTGGTACTCAGGGCATGGGTGGTAAAGGAGTACTCAGGGTCTACAGCACTGGCTATGTCCCGCTCGGAGTGACCCAGGTAAACAGATGACAGCAGGCCTGCCATTGCAGACTGCAGGAATAGTGTTCACTGCTCCATTTTGACTTTGTCCTCACCATGTGTGACAGGGTCACAGCACAGCTCCTTAGTATATGTCAGTCACCCCTAAGGAAGGTTTTGTGTTCCCAGGAGGCATGGTGCAGTTTATTAAGAATATAGACAAGTAAGTGCAAGCTTATATGATGCTATTGTGGCTTTACCACTAACGTACACAATAATTAATATGTAGTCCATAAGATAACATGGGACTTGCACCCAGGCATAGACAGGGTGCTAGTTCCATTACAGTACCCACTAAACATGTCAAGTTTGGTATCAAACAACATCCCTTCTCTTCCCTGACGCAAATCTGGTGACAAGGAAAGCCTGGGATGTACCCAGGTGGCTACCTACTAGTTGCCCACTTGGTTATGCTTGCTGACGTGCTTTGGTTGGCAAGCCTGGGTTTTCCTGCCTCAGTTACCAGCAAGGAGGTTTCTGACCTCCTGCCAGGTAGTGTTAGCACTCCCAGGGGGAGGAAGGAGGTCACATCTCCCCCATCCCAAGTGGGTTAGTGAAGTGACACATCGTAACGGTGAGCTTCAAAGGCTGTACCGCCTCTGATATGCATCTGGTTGTCCCTCTAAGGTGGACCTGGCCCCTGGCAAGGTGAAAAATTAGGTATGAAGTAGGTGCACAACTCCAGGAAGGCTAACCACACCTCCATGATGAGCAGCGGGATCTGTATACCTAAAGGTAACTTCTACCATCTTAAGGAGGGCAGAATAGTGGACCCTGGGTGGAAAAGGTGAACTACACCATCAGATGTGGTCACCTCAGAGCGGACTAGTTGCAGGAATGAGCTGTCCACTGGCAACTAGCTCCCACACCCCTAACTCCCCTAAATCTAGGATTTAAGCCCCGACACCAGAACCTCAGATGTGAACCATTTACTTCAAAGAAAGACCAAGAGGAGACCTGTGTTACCAATAACAGTACTTTGCTCACCAGCACAAAGCAAAAGAGGGATTTTATGTTCCTGAGAGAACATCTTTGGAACTGAGTGAATGACTCTTGTCCTTGGCTAAAACCTGACACTCCCGAAGTGAGGGACATTGTGGAAGACAGAAGCACCCTCAGGCTTCCATGGATTGATGGGACTAGTTGTCTTGCAAAATGCAGGCAAAACAATGCTCTGCATCTAAAGAATCGCTGGCCATTGGGACCTCTGAGGGGTCTCCCAAATGTAAATTTTGAAATGCATTCTGGGAGTTGTAGTCTGACTTTCACCAAAGTTTCAAGCTGCTACCGGACTCCCCTGGATGGCAAGACATCAAAGTTACTTTTAGACTTGTTGGTTACCAGTCGAGTAACGGACCCCTTAACTCGATGCTGCATTAAGAGAGCAATACCTGCAACCGATGTCGTAAATGACTCTGATTTTGGGTATTTGTATCCCCTTTCTGGTGGTGTCGTCCCTATGGTAAAAGTAGCTTAGGCGCAACTACTGTTAAAGACCACTGCACCCAGACTCCACGGGTCAGGTAAAATTGAACCAACTGTTGACCCTGGTCCTGGGACCCTAAATATATCTACCGGGGTACAATATAACTCGACCCCTAAGTGACAGTGTTATTAGTAGATTTTCCTATTGACCGTAATGTTAAAAGTCTTCATTAGTTAACGCATTTATTTTCAAATGCTTTGAAAATCCATAACTTTGGTTATATGTATGCTATTTAGTTCATTTTGGTGTCTAAATTTGCATACAAATATGATCTAGTTTTAAATGTTGGTGTTGAATTTGACTCAAGTCTTGTCAATTGTGTATGAACCCTTAAAGTACTGTAAAATACTTAACACAGTAAAGCCTGACTGCTCTTTGCCACACTACCAGGACTGGATCCAAAGACCATCTTTGAGGCATTGTGAAAATATTGCAAGGTAAGGGTACTCAGCTATCCCACACAATATTCCACTTTCCTAGAGAAGAAAATCAAAGGCTTTTTCTATATCAACTGCCAGGATGGTTGCCTTGGGGTCGTCACTTAGGAGAGAGCATCAAATGTGGATACGCTGCGTGTCGAAATGAATCCCAACTGATTCGGGTGTATTAAGTGCTAGAGTTGGTTCGTGAATCTGGTGACCAATATCTTACAATTTTATAGTCGACATTTTGGATTGATAGGAGCATGTATGAAGAGGCCCGATCTTCCTCTTTGCCCTTCTTGAATAGAGGTACAAATAGGACCTCGCCTATTAGGGGAGGGAGGGACACACATTCAATTACGCCATTATAGAGTTTAGTAACTGGGAGTGGCGGGGCAGTATGTCAATGAAAGTTGAGTAAAACTCTATCAGTAGTCCATCGGTTGCAGAGAACCATTCCCTGTTCCAGATATTTAATGGCCTCCATTACCTCCTGGAGCTGTATGTCTCCTCCTATCAGGGCAGCTAAAATGGAAGAAGGATTTAAAACATATGCAGAAACAATTCAAAGAAAGAAAAGGGTTGTCAGAGGTCATTTCAAACAAAGGGGTGACAAAGAAACGGAATGGGCGAAGATTTCCCTGAGACCTTAGAATTCGGGTGAAGTCTGGAAAATTCACCTTGGTGATCGTGGCCAACATATAATTATGAGTACTAAAAAACTTTACATTTTTTGCAAGAGCTCATTGGTTACAAACGATATTTATAGTTTTAAAACAAGCAATTCTAAAACTATAAAATATATTTGTAATTTAAAAAAGTAATCCTAACACTTTCACTAACATTTTACAGATGTATTTTTAGCAGACAATGACAACCATTTTTTTAAACTGATGAGTACGTTTTCGAACTCGTCAATTTATTCAAACAACATAAAATTATTCATAACTTTATAAAATGTAGTCTCGGCTTTTTAATTTAGGAAATACATTAAGGATTTTTTTTAACAATGATTCATAAACCTGAAGCCTTCTCATATCATTGCTTCATTGGTAGAAACACTATTGCGCACCTGACGCCCCTAATGATGATTTGGCAGTGAAAAAAGTCACCTTTCATAATACATTGAAAGTGTGAGTTCATGTACTGTGACGGTCGATTTTGAAGTTGTAGAAACTTGTAAAGAACACTTAAATTCAGCTCGTAACCAGTAAGATACAACTGGTAGGAATAGGTTTGAATGTGTACATATACGCTGCAATTTCAAGTCATATGAATTCTCTCGTTTATAAAATTTGAAAGTCGAAGCTTGAGTGAGTGTGGATGCTTCCCAGTGCAATGTTCTTCGAATGTACTCAAAAGTATTAAAATCAGTTTTTAATTCATTTCATTAGGTTAGCAGTCCATTTCAAATTGTGAGCCGTACTAATGCCCATTACAGTCACATTTCAATTCGAACTCTGTAATGCATAAAATTAAAAATATTCCCGCCATCAACTCCAGCTTCCTGTTCTCAATACTAGTGGCACTGAACAATGCATTATCATAGGGGCAGCCTTTACTGAATTTAGAACTCAGCCATGACACTACGTAAACGAAATGTAAGGTACTCTGACACCGAGTGATGTTGCAAAAACACCGTATGCTTATATTTGTATAGAAGCCCCAGGCAGATGTGGGATAACATGAGATTGAATAACTGTGAATGGAAAAAAGTACTGGGTCCTGCGCTTATACATTTTTGAGAATCCCAACATTGTAGTAATAACTATATTTGAAATCTAAATAACTGATTTAAGCTATGTTCTTGAAATATTTCAAGTCTGCTTTGTTTGTATACAGTCCAGGGCCACGATCATGTATATATTGAGAGACATGAAATGCTGAAATGGCTGCAGAAAGGTACAAGCTCGCAGAGATCTGTGAGACATTTATTTGTTCGGTCTGCCATGAAAGTGTATTTGAGAATTTTATTGCCTGGGTTCACAGTGAGTCACCATATTACTATCTATATGTAGCCTACTCCATGTATGTATTTGATATGGTTTTATTTGACCTTTAAAATGCTGCAAGCTAGCGAAACCCGTTTTCAGATTAAAGGGCCCAGCTGAGGGCAAGACCTATAACAAAAATTGGATAATGAAAGGCTCGCCTTCGAGACTTCAAATACAATGCGACCATCCTGCAGAAAAAAATGCTCCATTCAAAGAAATGATGGTCGCTAAGGACTAAACAGTTGATCAGTATAACATCTTCAAAGATCTGACTTCTAATGTAGTTCTCTCCTCTGGCTGAACACTCTCAGATAATATCTGAAACCACTAAAAACAAGATTATTAAATATTAAACTCAATCGATGTTTCTTTCAAGCTTATCTCTGTCTAAGGCAATGTTCCGAACTGCTCACCCACAAGGTTCACTCCCCTAGTTTAGGAGGATACACATAAATTCATCCAAGTTCCCAAAGCAGCACCATCCAGCTAAATCTGGTGGAGCTTTTGGTTAACTTTCAGTGCGTTCGTTTACAAGCCTGATCATTATTATCGAGCGTTTCTTAACTATTCAAAAAACAAGATTCCAGGCTACCTAATATATCCCAGGATATTCATGAGAAACTACTGGTTATTTTCATTCTTTCACTACTCGGCAAGATCAAACACTTAAGCTAGACCTGGGACCCAAGAAATGCTTCAGCTCCTGACAATCAGGATTCCAAATAGTTTACACATCAATATCCACATTTAACAGACATAACAGACAAAGGCATAATCATTACCTCTACGTCCCTAGTCCTCGACCCAGTCATCACTCATGAGGTATCCCACAAGACAGGAAACAAAACAGGAAACGCTTTTAGGCTCCACCCCCCCCTCCTGCCAGGTGCTATATTACACCCAACCACTAGAAGCACATCCTGTTTTGTTTCCTGTCGGTGGTTTACTTGATGGGAGACGCTTGGGTGAGTGCCGGGCACTTACCTGCTTGTCCTGTGGCTTCCTCCTCTGCTGGGCTTTGGGGGCTCCCGTGGATCGTCGTGGGATGCTGTGGAGTTGGGCTGCTGGGCTTCCCTGTCTCCTCCTGGGCTTAGGAGTCCTGTGTTGCGTGGCTCCGCGGGTCTCCCTGTTCTTGCTGCCCGGTTTCATGCTGCATGGTGTCTGGATCATTGTGGATGTTGAGGTCCCCAGTTTCCGCTGGAGCCCGGTCCTTCTGAGCCTCGTGGAGTGGATGTGCCAATCCTGCTGCAGGGCCCGCCTTTCCGTCAGGCGCCTGGGTGGGCTCCGGCGCGCCTGTCGTTGCGCTGAGCACTCTTCCTGCAGCGGGATGCCTTGTCGGCCCGCGCTTGCTGTTGGCCGTGGGTTCCTTTTTGAGTGACGCCCCCTTCCTCTATCATCGGATTCCTGGTTCGCTGCAGCCTCCGTTTGTTTGGCCGGCAGCTTGGCCGTTACTGAGTTTGTTTTGCCAGTTTCGGTTTCGGGCCTACCCTTCCCTGGCTCCGAAGTTTGGATTGGTCATTTTGGAGACTTTTCGGCCTCTTCGGTTTCCTTCCTCCATGGAGCGATAGGGCTAAGCAGCATATGTCTCACCAAGACTTGTGTGTTATTACCGTCACACAGTTCGGAGTACCTGCGAAAATATCTATGCAAGGTATGGACTCGTGCAAAATGCTGACAGGTTGCTGTTACAGTAACAGTCACTTAACAAACAATATGGCTGTTTGGTTTGTTTTCTCCCTCTTTATGTATTCTGGGAACGTGAGTATGTTCTGTTTACTGCTGCTATTACTTTGTGCTTTTTGGCCGTGCATCTTTGCTCGAGGAAGATTTCTTCTCCTGTGCCGTGAGGACTCGACTACTCCTGTGATGCGGGCCAGTGTGGATGTTGGTCGGCTTACTCACCTTATCCTGGTGGCACTGTCTGTTTGATGGCGTGCAAGTAGGCTGTTGGTGGTCCTTCTGGTGCTGCTTACTTTTCCTCGGACGTTTCCTCAACTCTGTTGTTTCTGATGGGTCTTCTCCTGCTGCTGCTGTGCTTCTGGGCTAGTGCGTTTCCAGGGGTCTCTTGCCTGATGTTCTTTCCCAATCCCATGTTTGGGTGAATGTGGGATTTCCTGTTGCTTCTGCGCCCGGCACCTCTCAGGATTCGGTCTTGCCTCTGTTTGGGGGGCCTGTTGCCTCTTCTCTGCCGGTACGCCCTTATGTGTTCGTTGTCCTGCTGAGGGAATGGATGGTCCCGGATCACATCACCATGTCTGAGCTTTATCCTTTACGGGGTATGGCGGACTCCTTGCCTGATTCTGTCCCGGTGGGCTCCGTTGTGGCCAGTCTTGTGGCGCATCCTTCCATAGAATCCTGAGGAATGGCGTGGATGTAATGGTCAATCAGCTTTAAAAGATTCTTCTGCTGGCACTCGCTGTGCTGTTCGATCTGACCGTTATGGGGCCTATGTTGCCCTGTCTTTGATGTCTGCTTTCCAGTTCCTGTTTTCCGCGATGCAGGAGGGTGGCAGTTGTCCGGTCTTGCTGGAGTCCATGGTGCGCCGGACTGACTTCCTGTCGGACATCACATTTGTTTCGATGAGGGCGTCTGCTATGTCCTATGGTTCCTCCATTGCTGCCCGTCGAAACCTGTGGCTGCGGGATTGGAAGACGGACGTGGCTCCATGTTCCATGGCTTTTTGGTGCTTTTCACTGGTACCCGTCTGTTTGTGTCTCTCTTGAGGATGAGGTACACACAGTGAGCAACCCAGTATACCCTTGGGGGCTTGGGTAAAAGTATGAAATGGGTAGGAGGTGCCTCCAAGGGAGTTTATTCTAAAAGTCTTTCAATGTTTTTTAGAATATTTCAAAGAAGGACAATTTAATGGTCCTAGTGGAGTTTAGTTCAGTCAGTCATATGTATTCAATTCATAAATAACTGTTCACACATACAGACATTGAACATAAAACAATGAACAAGGAAAACGATAACAAGAAGGTGTATATGCAAAATATTCGATTTTATCAAAAGGTAAGTCACAAGGGATTAAAAATACAAATATGTAAACAGGAATACAGGAAGAGCAAAGGAATCACAGTTCACTTCTCTGTAGAACCTGAGCACACCTATCCAATATGTAAATATTATTAATTGTCATAGGATAAGGGTGGGGGTCGACGTTTCGGTCTCCTATGAATGTTTCTCTGAGACCATCTTCAGGACTGATCAATTAATATTTGTAAGGCCCTTAATATGTTAGCCCTCGGAGTGGCAGAAGGATTACTGGTACAGAGAGGTAAATTCAGGCACAAGAAGCTTAATTATTGTTCTCTGTCATGAAAATCAGAAGCTTGAAAAATGAGGACAGGCAACGTCAAATTGATCTCATATGAATCCAAAATATCGTGTGGTATAAGCATCCGCAATGCCTCAAATGGCCAGAGAAAGCGACGAGCTTGCAATTGGTAGGCTTTCAAGTCATGAAATCTTGGGGTAGTACGATACGATCACAGTAAATGAGATGATCGTCTTAAATCGATCTGGAATGGTGCCTTAATCGTCCCGTTTTATGTTCAATGTCTGTATGTGTGAACAGTTATTTATGAATTGAATGCATATGACTGACTGAACTAAACTCCACTAGGACCATTAAATTGTCCTTCTTTGAAATATTCTAAAAAACATTGAAAGACTTTTAGAATAAACTCCCTTGGAGGCACCTTCTCTTGAGGATGAGCTGCATGTGTTTAAGGAGCGCGAGCATTCCTTGTTTTTTCGTCAGCTTCCGTCCCGTGGGGGTTCCTCCTTCTCCGGTGCCAGGTCAATCCACCAGCCTTCCTGGTTTCAGAGGTCTTTCTTCAGGAGTCAGCGTGGCACTGGCCGGTCCTTTCCGCAGCAGTTTCAGCAGCACTCCCAGCAGGGTGCTGGGTCTAGCCCGCAGCGTTCCTGACTATGCCGTCCAGGAGATCGGTCTCGCTGGTGTTCAACCTGTTGTTGGTGGGAGTCTTCGGCTTTTTCTTCCTGCTTTGCGTTTGCCGTCCTCCGACATATGGGTGCGGGATGTTTTGTCTCGAGGTTCCCGGATCGAGTTCCTGTCCCCTCCCGCCTCCGGGGTGGTGGTGCCTCCGACTCCTCAGGATGCCTCCTGCCATTTTGACCTTACTGGAGTGTACCTGTGCCTCGGAGGGTACTAGGGATGGGTGTCGACTCCGTCATCTTTGTGGTTCCGATGATCATGGGGGGTTTCCGGGTGGTCATCTGCCTTCGGGGTCTGGTCTCGTTTGTGACGAGGATCCCGTTCAAGTTGGAGACTCTGCTAAGTGTGATTCCACGGATCCAGTCCGGGTGGGTGTTCTCCACTCTCATTCTCCGGGACGCTTCTCTTCACGTTCCCATGGCTGTGGGGGCTCAGGGATTCCGGCTCTTCTGCCTGGTGGGTGGGCACTGGCAATTCTGCGTCCTTCCTTTTGGTCTATGATCCACCCCCCCGGTGGTTCACCTATGTGGTGGCTCCCTTGGGGGTGCCTCTCCATCTTCTGGGAGTGCCCGTGTTTCCCTGTCTGGACGACTGGATGGTCCAGGCCCCGTCTCTGGAGGTCTTGTCTCACCACCTTCTTTTCTCCATGTCTACACTCAGGGATCATGGGTTCTTGTTTAACTTGCCGGAGTGTCACCTTATGCCTGCCGCCCGGAGGGCCTTCATCAGGGCCGTGTTCGACTCTGTGCTGGTCAAGGTGTTCTCTGCCGGACTCCCGGATTCTATGTTTCCAGTCGTTGTTGCGGAAGTTGTTGTCCCATGCTACCGCTCCCCTCCTGCAGTGGCTTGAGGTTCGGGGTCACCTGGCTGCATCTGTCTTCACCGTCCCCTGGGCCGGGGTTCATCTGTGTCCTCTGCTGTGGCATGTTCAGCGGTGGGTCCCCTTTCCTGTCTTGGACTATGGTGTTCCTGTGCCTGTGTCTCTGGACATTGTAGCTGCTCTACAGTGGTGACTGGATTCTTCCCACCTTTCCAAGGGGATGTGTTTCCATCTGCCTTCCCCTCTGGTTTTGACCATGTATGCCAGCGCGTCCGGCTGGGGTGCGACTTTTGGGTCATTGGACGGTGCAGGCCCATTGGCTCCCGTCGGAGTTGCGCAGGTCGTCCAACTGGCGGGTACTGTCTGCCGTGGAGAGGGCGCTTCGCTTCTTCCATCTTCGTCTGAAGGATTGCCATGTCCTGGTGTGATCGGACAACAAGGTGATGGTGGCCTGCATAAATCACTGGGGCGGGACCCGCAGTTCTTCCCTGGATCTGGTGGCCTGCTCCATTTCGGATTGGGCGGAGCAGCATATTCTGGCCCTCTCTGCTCGGCACATTCGGGGTGTGTACAACATGGTGGCAGATTCCTTGAGTCAGAGGTTTTCCTTCGTCTCTGTTCCTGTGTCTGGCTCCCCGGATCTTTCAGTTGATCTGCCGGAGTTTCGGGACTGCGGCTCTGGACGTGTTTGCCTCCCGGTCCGATGCCCTGGTTCCCCTGTTGTGCTCCAGGACCCCGGAGCGGCACGCTTGGGAGGTGGATGCCTTGTCTCTCCTGTGGCCTCCTTGGCTTCTTTATGCCTTTCCTCCTTTTCCTCTGATTCCTGCCTTCTTGCTGGAGGTTCAGCAGAAGGGGGCTCAGGTTGTGGCAGTTCTCCCTCACTGGCCACGGAGATCTTGGTTTCCTCTATTGCTGGGTCTGGGTTTGGGTCCTTCTTGGATTCTGCCCCGATACCCCTCTGCTCTGAGGTCCCCATCTCCCTCCCTTCTGGTTCCTCTCTCCTTTGCAGTCTTGAGGCTGAACAGTTGTCTCTTGGGGCCCGTGGTCTGCCCGACCACGTTATCTCTGTGATGCAGGCCTCTCGTGGGAAGTCTACTTTGTGTTCTTATTCCCAACACTGGCCTTCTTTTTCTGGGTGGTGTTCCTCCCTTGATCTGTCTCCTACCTCTTGCCCTGTGTCTTCTGTTCTTCAGTCTTTTCTGGTTGGCTTTCGAAAGCGCTTTGCTTGGTCTTCCTTGCGGGGTCAATGGTCTGCTCTCCGTGCCTTGCTATTACTTCTGCGAGATGGCTGGGGGTACTTACGGCCTTGCATTGTTCTTCCCCGTTTTTGCGATTTTTGGATGACGCTGTGGTCCTCTCTTTGGTTCCTGGTTTTCTCTCCAGAATCGGCTCTCGTTTTCATTCCTCTCTGGAGCTGGTTCTTCCTTCTTTGTGTCATTCTCCTTCTGAGCGTTTGCTTTATTCTTTGGATATCTGGGATGTGCCTTGTCTGTTTACGTTGCTAGATCTGCTGAGATAGGCTCCTCTGACTCCCTCTTTGTGACCTTTGGTTTGGCTGGTCAGGGTGAGGCTGCCTCCCGTCTTCCTTTGGGTCGCTGGATTGCGGCCGTCATCTCTCTGGCTTCTCTCGCTGCTGGTTTGCCTTGTCCTGCTGGGGTTCAGGCACTTTCCACTCGGGGCGTGTCTGCCTCTTGGGCTGCTTTTCATGGTGTTTCTCTTGTTCATGTCTGTCGGACTGGCACTTGGGCCTCTGAATCCACTTTTGTGAGTCTCTGCCGGTTGAATTGTGCCTTTTCTGACCGGACCAATTTTGGGCGTGGGGTGTTGCAAGCTGTGGGGGTTGCCCCCTCGCTCTGTGTCTGTGTGTTTTTATGCTTTCACTCTTGCTGCACTCCTTTGTGTCTGGTCTGTGTTTGCTGTGTTGGGTGTGCCAAAGGCCTTCTTGGACGTTGCTTTGGTATGCCTCATGAGTGATGACTGGGTCGAGGACGAGGGACGTAGAAGTAATGCTATGATTACTTTAGGTAATCCCCATTACTCTTAGTCCAACTCCTCCTCGGCCCAGTCATACTTCCCACCCTCCCTCCCTGTCCAGGCCTTTGTTGCTTGGTGTGTCAGGATGTGCTTCTAGTGGTTGGGTGTAATATAGCACCTGGCAGGGGGGGGGGGGGGGGGGGGGGTGGGGGGTGGAGCCTAAAAGCGTTTCCTTTTATTTCCTGTCTTGTGGGATACCTCATGAGTGATGACTGGGTCGAGAACGAGTAGGACTAAGAGTAATGGGGATTACCTAAAGTAATCATAGCATTACGGATCTTGTATCAAATCCTGGGTCTAGATGAAAAGTATATTTAAAATGCATTAAAAATGTCAACAATTTTCAAAAAGAAAGTGATCAAATGTTACACAAAACAAGTAGAGTTTTGTAGTGATAAATAACGAGTTTTGGGTCAAGGAAGTTTTTTTTTCTAGTTCTACCATAACCCCGTTGAGAGAGCAGAAGCAGTTAAGGAGTGCAACAGATTGACAACAGCACCTTCAAAAGGTAAGAAGGGAAAGGTAGAAGTTGTCAGGATTAGGTCAAAAGAGAACAGGGGAATGTGGATTTTAAGGGCAGTGTTAAGAAAAGAAGAAAAAGAATAGAGAGACAATGTTGGAGTGAATAATCTTAGGGGCCAGGTAACAAGAGGAACACATGGGGAGAGGTTCCTTAGCAGAGAAGAAAGAACAAACTTAAAAACGTGCAGAAAGATGAAAGAGGGAGGAGAAGAACGAACAACAAAGTAGATGAAAGAAAATGATCATTGTAATTGTAAAGGAAAAACGTTACCATAAATTTCCAATATAAAACAAAATCACCAATTTTAATGTAGATAATGCCATTTATCTTGGAATATTCAAAGAGACTGGTTTAACAGGACCTGTTTCCCAAACATATCATTCGAAAATCACATTGAATCTGATACAACACTGACCTAATTACAAGTAGCTGTATTGAAAATGAATTTACTATAGGGTGGAAATCTCAGATTTGAGGTAGAATACATAGAAGATTGAGTTATTTTATGGGGTTCAGTTGAGAGGAGCATGTAAAAGCTATGATATAATAGGAAGAGGAGGTGGGAACTCATAATTAGGACTGTGGAATATATCCCTCTGCACAGTTAATATTTACATTATGAATTTTAACATCATAATTCACATATTTGCAGTTTGATGAACAGAGAGCTTCAGTTTCTACCCAGAATCCAATGATTTTGATGAGGTGAAAAAGTTGTGATTAGAGACCAATTTACCAGATATCAAAGCCTAAAGGTAGGCAAGTAAACCATCTATCTTTACTTTTTGGCTCTAATTCCTCCAATCAGGCTAAAAGGCATATGTTCAAATGTGTATTGGCAACTAAACTATATATAGATCACAAGGGACTTCCATAAGTCAGTGCACTTTCAACTCTCATTGTCTTCCTAGGCATACTAATTGAAAGCATCCAATTGAATGAGATTGCCTGCCTTGTATAGACAGACAATACTCAGCCACACTTGCATATAGAGTGTGGATTAGGATCTGAAAGCAAAATCCCCTCATGCTTCAAGCTTATCCATGCTCAAACGAAAGACACTTTTCTCACTCCTAGCTGCCATTGACTTTTGAATGCATGTCCTTTCAAAATGCTTTAAAGACATTTGACATTTGCAGTTTTCCTGGATGACTGCACTGATTCACCACCAACAATCTACACTATAAAAAATATTTCCGTTTTTTTCCTCAGCAGCTGATTGCCATTTGCCATTACATGAGGAGTCTGACGTGAAGACACGAGGCGGAAACTCCGGCATGCATGAGGACTTGATTGCCTTCATCACTTGCTAGGCTAAGAGATGACCATGAATAGCTTACATATTGACAACACTATAGATTTACAGATTTGAGGGAAACTTGGCTCACCCTTGGTAGCTGGTTCAAGCAACACATCTTCTCTCAGAGTAATGTGTGCTTTGCATATGCTTTGCATATGTGCCAATTGCCCAGAACAGCAATACAGGTAATAAAATAATGTACAATGTTTAAATCATCTAAACAAAATCATAAGAGTTTATTTGATGAAATGCTACAAACAATGTAGGAATCTGAACTAAGGATGAAAGGTTTTTTCCACAAATTTGAATTCTAACTGAAGAAAAAACAGTTTTGGGAGCAAAATCAACCAAAGCAATGATCAAGGAGTGGATCACAAAAAAGACACTAGTGGTAGAAATGCATTTGTTTTTGTTACTGAGAAATGCATGGCCTAGAGGCGAAATGTAGTAAACTTTTTGCGGCTGAAAACCCTGTGATTCACTAAGTTTGTGACTCCTAAAAAAGTTTGTACTGTGTACTAAACCCATTATAGGAGTTTATAAACGTTTACCAGCTCCTAAAATTGGTTTTGAAATGGGTTGCGAATTGCAATTTGGAAGGGGCCTTTTGTGGGATTTGCTTCCAAAGTGAGATTCCTGGCCATACGTAATACAAAGTAGTGGTAACAAACCATTGAAATGTTACTGACCTCCAAGCTGGGTGATTAACTAATTTGTAAAATGGAAGGAGTATCTTTGTACGCATTCCTTGTAATGAATTGAAGTAAAAGTTTCAAGGGAGGTAGGCAGTGGTTCAGGAATTCTCACCGACATTTAAAAAAATATTTTGTACATTTTAAAGGCCCTTGTGTAATGTAAATACAAACTGTACCCAGGGGAATACTCCACTGTCCCAATTATGAGTTTTACTTTTACCTATATATCAGGGCTTCTATAATCTCTCAACTGAGAGACCCTGAGATTATTTAAGCATTTTGGATGCTCCCAAAATCTTTAATCAAATTTGTGAACTTTGGATATTCATCTAGAATCTGTTGGCTTTCACCTATTTGAACCACACCTAAAGGCCGAAAAACGACATTCCTTATTGGCCTCCCCTTATTTTGTTGTTACTCTATTTTATTGCAGATTGTTTTATGGGAAATATACCACTTCCTGGTTTGATAGTTTTGTGCTATATAAATATCTCTAAATAAAAATTTCTATTTCTGTTTTGTTATGCACAGTACTATGAGGAGCAGAAGGAATAGAGATGCTGATGAGATCAACATTTTCTTTTTTTATCTATACTAATATAATAAAGAGAGAGCCCAAACCTTTGAGGCGGGTAATCTCAGGAACCACAGCACCAATCACAACACCCAATACAGCGTTGGAAAGGGCAGTTGCAGCAGAAGGACATAGGCTATGCAGACGCCCACCATATACATTTAAAAGTTAAAAGAACCGTGCCAGCAAAGTATTCCCTATGTGGGCGTGTTTGCGTTGTGCTGTGGGCGTGTGCTGGGGGCGTGATAAACACTGGGGGCGTGTGGTACGTTTTGCCCTTCATGCCATGTCTCATATCATGTACTGTGGGCGTGTGCTGAGGGCGTGGGCTTGTGCGGGGCGCGGGTTTACGGGAAAAAAAAGCGAGCGTTGTGCCCAATATTTCATTGTTTTTTCTTCCCAGGTTCTGTACATTCCAGCTCCGGGTGTCCACCTTGCTCCCTTTAAATATCCCTGCACCCCATAATCATAACCCACCCTTACTCCTTAAAATACCACAACACCCTTAAACACTAACCCATCTTAACCCTCTAAATATACCCTGTACCCCAAAACTCAAACCTATCCCTAACCCTAAAAATACCCCTGTACCTGTGTAATGGCAGAGTTTTTGGCTTTATTTAGCAGTGATATAGATCATTAATCTTGCTCACATCTAGTATAGGTATTCTTAGCCTGTGTTGGCCCTTTTAAGCCCTTTTTTCCAGACCTAGAAGAGGATAGCTGCTTAATATGATAATAGATCCTTTATTCTTGACTTTAACCTGTCTATTGCCTATTGGCTTTGACATATTAGACACATTGGTATGGTTTATGTAGGTATTCTGACAGAGCTAAGGGGCATTTATCCCTTTCAGGCCTACAGGCCTAGAGCTAGAGGGACTCCATCTTGATGAAGCTGAGAGGCTTTTCAGGGCAAAGGCAAAGTTTATAGTTATAACTGTTGTTCGCCCTAAGCGGACCGGAGAGAACCGGCCAGAGCTGAATCTAATCAGGAATTGTTCCCGGGCTCAGGTCTCTAGACAAAACAAGCAGACTGGTCACTGTGGGAGCGTCTAGCGCAAGGAGCCTGGTGCATGGGATTGGTGGGAGGAAGCTGCTGGCTAGAACTTTCCATGAGGAAACAGCATTCTATATCAGTGAAGTGCAGAGGCGGAGTCAGGGAGTCGAGCAGAGTGAGAGTCGAGTGGAGGTGGCGAAGCCAGAGAGTCGTGTTAAGGTGGAGGAGTGGAAAGCAGTGGAGTGGAGTTGGCAGAGAGAGAGGGTTCAAGCTGGAGAAGAGCTGAGTTGAATAGTGAGCTGGAACTGAAGGAAGCAGTCAGAAGCAGTTGCTTATCAGGAGGAGGTGTGAATAGCTGGAGTCTGAAGTAATGCCTTTTAGAAGAGACGGAGGAGAGATCGTGGACTAACCTATGGGAGCAGATGGAGTTAATTGGACATTGGCGCAGAGACAGAGTGAATAAGCTAGTGGAATGAACGGTGATCAGAGCGGCAGGAACCATTAAGATTGAAGTTGGAAGGTGGAGACAGTTCGTGGGGGAGAGGAGTCCAGTGCAAAGTGATCAGCGCAGAGGTGTACCCAAGAGTGCAGGAGAGAGAGGGAGTCTGAGATGAGCCAAGGCACAGACGAGAGAGGAACCCAGATGACAGCTAGAACAAGACTACACACTAATAAGGTGAACTCCATCCGTAATTTTGCCCTTATTCCCTAAGCCATTGTATGTTTAAATCTTTTCTCTTTCAGCGGAGTGTTCCTGTTATGTTTAATCTTTTCTCTTTCAGCGGTGTGTTCTACCTATAGTCTTTGTCAGTTCTGTGTAAAGGTTTATATTGTACTAATAAAATAACCCCCAGTTTGTAGAAAACTGGCATGTGTCTCATACTTTTGTTCAATCTAGGTAAATAAAGCTCCTAGGTATTTACTAGGTACATGAATGGATGAGTAATCCCAATCAGGTAAGTGGTGATCACATAAATAGGGAGTGAGTGGACCTATGATGCCAAGAATAGGAGACACATTATATTAATTGGCTAACTCCTAATATTGTAGTAGCAGACCCTTAGTGAAGAGACTTCCCACTATATATATATATATAGGTGTTCATAGGAATGTGGTCGTCGTTGATATACGGCGTTAGTGAGAACGCTGGGGAGGATTACCAGCGCGGATACCCACAGGATTGTGGCTTGAATAAGTGAGAGCGCTAGGAGGGAGACTAGCGTGTAGGTTTGCCGGATTGCGAACCGTTTGGAAAAGGGAGCATTGGGTTCTGCAGGCCCATGTGTAGACGCACCGGATTGTGTGTCATATCTGCCCTAGGGTAGACCGGTCTGGGTCTGAGAGGCCGCGAGACCAACTGATGTGAATATAAGTGTGGTGTAGGGTATGGATATCCTTAGTAATCAGTGAGTATTCCTAGTATCCCTATAGATTTAGTGGTGTTTTTAATAATATGAGCTTGTATATTGCGAGTTCCCCATCCTCAGGTAGGTACCCAGGTGCCTGGATAGTTGGTCCTGAGGAGGGATGTGATTACGTTCTGGCTGGGTTGGAGGGGCCCCTAGGGGCTGATCCCACCTAATCAGAAAATCCAGCCATAACAACCTGAAAAACCCAAACCTAGCCCTGAACCCTATAAATACCCCTGTACTTCAAAACCCAAACCTACCGCTGAACCCTAAAAATACCCCTGTACCCCAAAACCCAAACCTAGCCCTGAACCCTAAAAATACCCCTGTACCCCAAAACCCAAACATACCCCTGAACCCTAAAATACCCCTGTACCCCAAAACCCAAACCTAGCCCTGACGCTTAAAATACCCCTGTACCCCAAAACCCAAACCTAGCCCTGAACCCTAAAAATAACCCTGTACCCCAAAACCCAAATTTACGCCTGAACCCTAAAATACCCCTGTACCCCAAAACCCAAACCTAGCCCTGAACCCTAAAAATACCCCTGTACCCCAAAACCCAAACCTACCCCTGAACCCTAAAAATACCCCAAAACCCAAACCTAGCCCTGAACCCTAAAAATACCCCTGTACCCCAAAACCCATACCTATCCTGGAACCCTAAAAATACCCCTGTACCCCATAACCCAAAACTATATCAAAACTATATCTGAACCCTTAAAATACCCAAATACCCTAAAACATATACCTCAGTACCCCAAAACATATACCCCTATACCCATACTTACCTTATCCAAACATTTAAAAAAAAACATGCTTTTACCATTCATGCATTTACAACGAATTTCGTTGCGGAGTCATGGTACTTTCGTAATGAAAGTATGCGGAGTGATGGTATGTGGAAAGAAAGTTGCGGAATAATGGGTGTTTACCCTCCCCGGGTAAGTACATTGGTGGCACGGCGGCCCACATCTCTAGCAACAAACTCATATTTTTTCACCACCGATTTGAAAAATGCACAGGTCTCTCTCATTGATGGCCAGCACCGACATACACTTTTAAACACACCTCCCGCCACAAGTTCTAGAATTGCGAACTTTAGAGCTGGGGAGCTACGTTCGAATCTCGGCATCAGCTCAACATCCTGTGATTCCAGGCAAATCGCTTTGTCTCCCCGTGCATACCACAAATGAATGTGTTCTTCTGTAATGTAAATTGTGCTCATTACATGTTGTCGAGTTCTCGCTATATAATATTGCAAGGAAAAATAAAGTAGGTAAACTCGAGTTCACACACTAATGAAGGCGCACTCTTAAGTGCATCTGCAGTGCACTGTGAATCGGAGCGTTTCAAAGGCCTGTCACAGATAAGAAATGCTATCAAAACGAAATCCTACAAAACAATATACTACTGGCAGGCAGCAATTCATACCCGGACAGCGTCGGGACGGGCTGCTAGAGATGACTTAAAATGACTATGTCAGGGATATTGATGGTTTAATGGCAACATACAGGCGGTTACAATTTATAATGCGTCATTGCAAACCCGCCTGCAGGCTTAAGATGTTCCTCGAGGTGTGAAGTGGGTGAAGTTGGTGGGTGGAGAGAGAAAAAGGTCACTTGATCATGGCATGAAAGGGGGAATCTGTGCGCATAGCTCCCCCATCATACTCATGCTATGGAAAGCAAATGTGCTTTGCATATGTGACAAATGCCCAAAATAGCAATACAGTTAAGAAAATAATGTAAAATGTTTAAATCATCTAAGTAAAATCATAAGAGTTTATTTGATGAAATGTTACAAAAAATGTAGAAATCTAAATTAAGGATGACAGTTTTTTTTAAACAAATTTCTAATTGAAGAAAAAACTGTTTTGGGAGCAAAATCAGCCAAAGCATTGGTCTTGGAGGGATCTCAAAAACAGACACTAGTGGTAGAAATGCATTTGTTTTTGTTACTTAGGAATGCATTGCATAGAGGGGAGATGTAGTACACTTTTAGCGGCTGAAAACCTTGTGATTCACTAAGTTTGTGACTCCTAAAAAAGTTTGTACTGTGAACTAAACCCATTTTAGGAGTTTATAAACTTTTACCAGCTCCTGAAATGGTTTTAGAAATGGGTTGCGAATCACAATTTGTAAGGTGCCTTTTGTGAGATTCGCTTCCAAAGTGGGATTCCTAGCCCTTTGTAATACAACGTAGTGGTGACAAACCATTGAAATGTTACTGACCTCCAAGTTGGGTGATTAACCAATTTGTACCACGGAAGGAGTATCTTTGGATGCTTTCCTTGTAGTGAATTGAGGTAAAAGTTTCAAGTATTGTACCCAAGCGTGAAGTGAGCCATAGTGGGAGCAGGAAGGTGCAGAGTGTGAAAGGCGGGGCTTCTTACGTTGGACACACGCTGAGCTGGGAGGCAGGCCAGGGGCGTAATGTGCAGAGTTTCCAACACTCGTCAGCTTGTGAGGGAAGCACCCATTGCAAATGAGCTTGCCTTTAACAGTGTGCCAGGAGATAGCGGTGAAGAGAACAAGCTACCTGTTATTGTGCTGTCTGGCTCTAGTGAACCAAGTTCAAAAGTTCAGCGGGGGAACTAGCAGCAGCAGCCTCTGTGAAAGGAGGGGCAGTGGAAGTCTTCATGGTACAGGAAGGGAACCCTGACTCTCCCTGCACACAATTGCCCCTATTTGCTGACAAGGGTGTAAGCTTTTATCACAATATGTATGTGGAATCAGCAGTTGGTTGTGAATTTACGACTGCTATGAACAACACATATTTTATGGAACCAAGTGATTTAAGAGGTGAATATAGGGCAAAACACCTGCTATGAAAGGAGTAACAAAGTCTAACTGTTACACAGGAGGTGCTTTTGATTTGGGTCCGCATTTCAGGAATTTAGAAATGGAAATGAATCCAGAGCAGAGATTGACGGAGGCAGGATAGATGAAAAGAAGGGATTGCCCAGACATTGTGTATTCAACAGAGTTTGGTGGCAAGTCAGGACAATGGGTGTGGGTGGAGAATTCAGATTTGTCTTTAGGAAAGGTTAAGGGTGACATTTCAGTTACGGCCCTGGGCACTGTTGCTCGACCGGGTAGGTGCGGCCTAGTTAAGCAGCCTTCTAAAAGAGAAACCAGAGGTATTGTGCAGAAACGAACAGCCACCAACAGAGCAGGAAGTGGCTCTTTTACATTTATCTGAAGAAATAGGTAGATAATTAGCGGATCTTCCTTCCTCAAAGGAACACTTTGAACAAATGTTTACATCAAAATGGAAGGTATACGATGGGAGTGTGGGCAATGGAGAGAGACAAGGGGTAAGTGGGAACGATTATCAACTTGAATATGAAGATATCTTGGATTACGCGGAAGACAGTGAGAAGCTAAAGGAGGGTGAGTTGAGAGAATGGGTATGTTGTACGAATGAGAAAGGTATGATTGCGAAGGGTACGGTTAAGAGGGGAATAACGGGGGAAACAAATCGCACAGGATGGCCAGAAATTGTTACAACAATCAAGTGAAGCCAAGGAGTTTCAGAGAAGATCATCACAATTGCCAAAAGGTAAGGCATCGGGTGGTCGGCTGTGGAAAAGTCAGATAATTGTAATACAAATAGCACAAGATCTATTGGAATAGGTAAAGGTAAGCTGTTAAAAGATTGTGGAACAGCTATGATGGGGGATGACAATGATCAACAAGAGAAAACTAAAGAAAAGGATGCGACAAAGCCAAAGTGCAATAAACAGTTGCCAAATAATGATGACGTTAAAAAAGACAAAGTAATTGACAGTTCTGAGATGGATCAAGAGTATAAGAGTATTCATGAAATATTAACTTATATGGGATTTGTTATTCCTTTGGGTTCTCATTTATCAGAAAAAAACAAGAATAGAATATGGAAGCATACATTTGTAGATGTATTTAAGTTATTGCATATTGATGTCCAGGCAAAAGTAGATGCGTGGGAATTGGCATCTGCATTTTTCATTTATGCAAGCATTTATTGCGGGAAGCATCAAGATAGGGCAGTTGCTCTTTTCAAATATATAGACATCATTTGTAAAGCACAACTGCATTTTGGTGGTTATGCCTGGCTACGTTACGATGAAGAGTTCAGGGCCAGAGTCAGTTTGTTCAGTGACAAACCTTGGTGGGATGTTGACTCTGAGTTATGGCTCCAGTGGATGTCCTCCACGCACCCTTCAGCCATGACTCATAGAGCAAGTAACTTACCTATTATTTATTGGTCTTTTAAGAATCGTAAACACCAAATCTGGGGTAGAGTGGTATGGTGGGGGTCAACTCCGTCTACAGGAGTGTGTTAGAATTTCAACAGAGGCGTTTGTATCAGACAATTTTGCCATTACAAACATGAATGCTCACAATGTGATGGAACCATCCAAATACACAGTTTTTGCAGGTTCCAAATTTGGGGAACAAGATATAATGCAGCTGCGCAGAGGTCTGTCATTCCAATATCCACCAAAGGGCTCATACCCCAATTAAACTTGCCTTAGATGCTGCCTCTCTATCCCAATAGAAAGGCAGCATCTAAATTACTGGGAGGTTTTCAGGATGGATTTAAAATTGCTTACCAGGGACTAAGGCAGAGGAGATGGGCTGATAACCTCAAATCAGCTAAGGAATTGCCACACATTGTTTAACAAAAGCTAAATGCAGAGTTACAAGCAGGCATGTTTGAAGGCTCCTTTTTACGGTGCCCATTTGAGAATTTAATTGTTTCCCCTATAGAACTAGTACCAAAGAAAGCGCCTGGTGAACCATTTGTCCTGGCCGGAGAGCTACTCTGTCAATGACTTTATTTCACAAGTGGATTCTAGTGCTTCCTATGCGTCAGTTGATGATGCTCTGAAATTGGTTTGAATGACTGGTTAAGATGAAGAGCTTGTGAAAAGTGATATACAATCAGCATTTTGACTCTTCCCTATACACCCCTTGGATTTTTAATTACTTGGCATGCAATTTAGAGGAGTTTTTTACTCAGACAAGGTTCTTCCCATGGGTTGCTCAATCTTTTATGCCCTCTTTGAGTCATTTAGCACCTTTTTGCAATGGGCATTCATCGAGTTCAATGGGTATAATTTGGTTTGTAACTATCTGGATGACTTTATATTTATTGGTGCAAAGACCACAGATAAATGTGGTAAAGCTATGCAGAAGTTTCAAGAAATGGCTAATGAGCTTGAGTGCCATTGGCCCCTGAAAAGACAGAGGGCCCTAGCACCAGGTTAACATTTCTGGGTATTGAAATAGACACAGTAGAAATAATAGCCAGACTCCCCGTGACTAAAGTGCAGGAAATAAGGCCTTTTTTGCAGTCAGTTATGAATGAAAGGAAATTGAAACTTAGGGAAGTGCAGAAATTGCTAGGCTATTCTATTTAAACTTCGCATGCAGGGTGGTTAGGGCTGGGCGAACATTCTGCAGATGCCTGGTTTTGTTCATGTCTGGAGCTTACCTTCCTCATCACAGGAAAAGGATCACCATGGCCATCAGGGGTGACCTGCATATCTGGCTAAAGTTTCTGGATGAGTTCAATGGAGTTTCTTTATACTTCATTGAAGAAGACATGATTTGGCAAATTCAAATTGTTTCGGATGCATCGGGCTCCAAAGGCTTAGGTCTTTTTTTGGAGGTTCTTTGGTGTGCCGAGAGTTGGCCTGATCAATGGTTGAGACAAGGGCGGGCATAGCCTTTTTAGAGCTAATACCATTGGTGGCTGCACTTTATGTTTGGTGTGAAGAATTCAGAAATAGATCAGTTCTTTTTCATGTGGATAACAAGGCTGTTGTCCAATTGGTAAATAATCAAAAGGTGAGAGACCTTAGAGTATTGTGCCTACTACGAGCCTTCATGTTGAAATGGTTTGCAATTACATATTATTTTTAGAGCTAGGCACATTCCTATAGCAAGCAAAACTATAGCGGATGCTCTATCTCGATTTCATTAGTGGAGGTTTTGCTGCTTGGCTTCGGGCGCAGAAAGCAACAAGACACAGGTCCCACAGAACCTTTTGGGCCTGAGGGGATTGAGGATAGTCCAGCTTGTAGATAATTCTTTAGCTCTATCAAAAAGATGAAGTTATCAACCAGCTTGGAGAGAATTCTTAAGTTATGGTAACATTCAGTCTAGGGACGTGACCCTGTTGGCAAAGAACTGAATATTCTGAGATTTGTACTGTTTTTAATTCAAAAGGTTTGTCTCAACACTATTTCTGGAAAATTAGAAGGGGTTTCTTTTTATGGTCAACCATGGCGGGGACATGACCCCACTAAAGGTTTTTTGGTGCAAAATGTTTAAAAATCGTTGAGAACCCTGTGACTTTTATCTTTTTACAACAACTGTTATTACAACTCCCCTTTTGCTGTTATGATTTTGAATGTTTTAGGTTTCGGTTGTGCATGTTGTGGCTATTTTTTGGCACTTTCTGAGCATCTAAGTTGTTGGGTTTGAAGGGGCACCCGAGAACTGAAAGGGGTGAGATATTCCTGGACCAACATAGGATAAGGATTTGGCTGCAGAAGTCTAAAACATATCAGTTGGGTAGAGGAAAATGGGTATATCTAAACAATAGTGGAGTTGAAGGTTGTTGCCCTGTGGAAGATTGGAGGAATTATCAGACCTCTTAGGGGAGTCACACTAATGACATTTTCTGCCACGCTAACAGCAATTAGTTCACAATTCCAAACCTACTAGCTGTATTGAGAAAATCTTTAGGTAGGCTGGGGAAAGACCCTAAAAATTAATTGACACACTCTTTTCATATTGGGGCAGCTACAGAAGCTGCACGTTTGGGTTGGTCATGGTCAAACATAAGAAGGATTGGTAGATGTAAATTAAGATGTTTTCAAAGATATGTGCATAAATAAGCTTGACTTGTTTTACAAATCTTGTACTAACTCCTGTTCTCCTTTCATTTAGGTTGTGTTCATGGTCCTTTGTCTGAATAAATGAGAATGTGGTCGAGACAGGGCTGCCCCCTGTCCCCTATTCTCTACGCCCTGGTGGTGGAACCACTGGCCTGCGCCTTTTGGGAGTATCACGGGCATAGAGGCATACGATTCCCCACTTACAATTTGATTGTCTCAACCTATGCTGATGACACGCTGTTGTACGTCAGAGAACCGGAGACACACCTGCCCCCGGTTCTACGGGAGGTGGTCTTGTTTGGCTCCCTCTCCGGTGTGTGCGTGAACTGGAACAAGTCTGTAATGTTCCCCCTCACTCCGGCAACAACACAGTTTGATCCAGTGTGCCACACACAGTGGACCACCGACTCCGTGCGCTATATGGGGATTAGATTACACACAGACCTGGAGGTGCTATTGCGAGAGAATTATCGCACGGCGGTTTCCAAACTAGAAGATGATGTTGATAGATGGATTAAATTGCCTCTGTCGTTGATTGGGAGGGTGGCGCTTATGAAGATGCTGGTGCTGCCCCGACTGCTGTTTTTAGTTTGCAACATTCCCATGGTGCTGTCTAAGATCTTTTTCGTGCAGCTGTGTGCCTTCATGATACGCCTCATGGGCGGGCAAACAACCGAGGGCAGCTTGGTCCATTCTCATTAGGCCCTATGAGGCGGGAGGACTGAACGCCTCGGATCTGGAGCTCTACTACAGGGCGGCACAGGCGGCTCCTGCATATTGGTGGATACATGGGCCGGCCGACGTACCCTATGTCCGTATGGAAGCGGTAGTTGCTGCTCCCCGGCCGTTGCCTGCACTTTTGTCACAGCCACGAGAAGGATGCACTGGACTGCTTGACTCGTTAAAATCGGTTGTTCATGCCTGGTATAATATCAGGAAAGCGCAGGAATGCCTTGTGCTGTACACACCGAAGGCAGCAATTGAATGGGCCCACTGGCTATCCCCATGTAAGGAAAGGGCGGTACAAAAAGCGCTACACGGCCTGAACATACACACAGTAGGAGATCTCTTTGACTGAGGTGAGGCACGCAATTGGGAACAAGTGGAGTCGGAGGGGACTGGTAGTAGCCTGCTAGCCAGGTTCAATTTCACAGAGTGAGGCAGGCGCTGAAGGCGCTTTTGGGTAATGATATGGAGGAATTGCAGTCAGTAAAGGCATTTGAATGGGTGGTGGATGCCAAGTCCCCTTCAAGGTTAATATCCAAATTATACTCCATAACACTGGTGATGAGGACGTTGGACTATGCTAAACTGCGGTTGGCGTGGCAGATGGACCTACAAACTGACTTGACGGAGGAGGTATGGAGGTATTGCTGCTCTAGTACAAAGCGTCTCTCGTTAAATGGTAGGCATAGGCTCATGCACTTTAAGTTCTTGAACAGAATTTATTACACGCCGGAGAGGCTTCATAGGTATGGGCTGCGTGACTCTCCTGCGTGCGAAGGTGCGGTGCGCAAGTTGCGGACTTCTTCATTGTTTCTTGGCAATGTTTGGGAGTGCAAGCTTTCTGGGGGGAAGAGTATGACGAGGTGAACAGCACGGTGGGGCTGACGCTGACGCCGACCCCCTCCTGGCTCTGCTGGGGTACTACAAGCCGTTGCGCCCTTCCCATAGGAGGATTGTAGACATGGCTTTTTTGATTGCGAGGAGGTGCGTTGCAATGAGATGGATGGGAGGGCCACCCCCTACCTTGAAACATTGGACCCATACGATGACGTATTGCTGTACGCAGACTGAGCTCTACAGTGATCTGCTTCCACCCAGAAACAGGCCGAAAAACTTCTGGGCCTGTTATATGAAAAGGCACTTGCTGCGGATAGATGCTGAGGCAGGGGAGGAGAATGGGCCGAGTGGGGGCCTTGAGGCTGAGCACGTGAAGATCAAAACTGGGACGCCCACGCCGTCAGAGGCTGCGAGTGGAGACCCGACAGAGGTGTGCTAGAAGTAAGGGTGGGCGTAGTTTGTGAAGTAGCGCTACGCGAAGTGCACTTCGCACTACGTGAACTTCACGTAGCACTACGCGAGCTGCGTAGTAGCATGTTCGCACTGTGCAAGAAGCGTTTTCAATGATTGAACAGTGCGGACAAGCATCCGGCACTGTGCAATCATTGAAAACGGCATCTTGCACAGTGCGAGCTGTCGTTTTCTGCTGCTCGAGTAGATTATTACTCGAGCTGCAGCTTTCTCAACGCGGACTGGTAGTTTCTCATTGAGAGCGGTTGCAAGCATGCGCAACCACTCACAATGAGAAACCTTACCTCCCCGCGTTGAGAATCTCGCCGGGATGTCATTTTGCTTGCTCGCGGTCGCGAACATGACGTTCAGGGCCGCGAACAAGCAAAAAATGAGCTCTGCACTAGGCTACGCGTGTTCGCACTGTGCTACGTGCAGCTCGCGTAGTGCGAAGTTGCGCAAACTTCGCAAACTTTGCGAGCGTAGCGTAGTGCTTCGCCCAGGCCTAGCTAGAAGGTATTGCGAGGAGTAGCAAAGAGGGATGTGTGTCTCAGAGATGCTAATGGGGACCCCACTAGAACCGTTCCAAGGGTTGCAAGATAGGCGTTTTTCTTAGTGGAAGTGATGGGGCGATAGGCAATGTATTGCTGTGCTGTGCATATGAGGAGGGAGTGAGGGTGTTCTTCTTTTATGACTCGGTGATGTAAAATGCAATGCTCGATGATGTCGATTTGTTATGTTCATGTTTGTTTTTCCTTGATGAAAATGCAAATAAACAAATTAAATTTTTTTTATAATAAATGAGAATGTAGTTAGTGGACCATTCATTCATAAAGAAGGCAGTCGCTCATGCAGAACAACATATTTATGGCCGATCTCTTGGACTCCCAAGTTTCACACACAAGGTGGTATGGAAAGGGAAAAGCGGAATGCATTGGGGGAGCTTATTGAATACTTTAGCTGAAGTTTGCTCCTTCAGAGGGTGTCTGGATATGTTAGTTATCCATTTAGGCAAACATTATTTGATTCAACTGTCAGGTTTGACACTAATAAAGCAAATGTAGTTGGATTTGTCAGTTTTAAGACACAAGTGTGTGTGTGGGTGGGGTCGTGTTTAATATGGACTGAATTTATCCCAAGGAAAATATGGAGAAGAGCTAGGTGTCATGCAGCAATTGGAAAAAAAATGGTAAATTGAATGAGCTCATATATTTTTTTGATGATGGCGTGAATTTATCTAAATGAAGGCAGACATGCTATTTGCTTGAAATAAGGGAACTGTTTGCACAAATGTGGAAAGAGAAGCTATGGTGCTCTAATAAAGTTTCATAAGTTCAAAATAATTTGCGTCACCTAGGGGTAGGGCAGG
Source organism: Lissotriton vulgaris (assembly GCF_964263255.1). NCBI lineage: Eukaryota > Metazoa > Chordata > Amphibia > Caudata > Salamandridae > Lissotriton > Lissotriton vulgaris. The sequence goes on from NC_141693.1 coordinate 395,703,158, forward strand.
AAAACTCTTTGGTTTTACTGGATGGCAGTATTTGGGAGGCTGGGCTGTCTGGAGCGGGCTTATCCATCCCTTGGGTGGAGGACAGAACACAGGGGAGGTGAAGAGTAAATGATGTGGCTTGGAACAACACAGGACCAAATAGCTTGAGAATGCTTGATGGAGGAAGATTGTGAGATTGGGGTATGCAAGGAAAAGGCAGGGAAGGGAAGTATAATGGGGAAAGATGGACAACCATTGGATTTATTGTAGCAATTTTCAGCTTTTGGGGATTTGTTTTCATGTATCAGTGAGGTTGAGCTATTTACTTTGATGTATCAATGAAGTTTAAGCTATATACCTTTCTTAATAAAGTGGCATATTTTGCTATATCAAAGAGTAAAGTGGTACATGCCTTATTGTGCAATGCAGGGACACAGGGGAAGCGAGGCACGAGCCAGTCTCCCCATGGGTAACTTTGTGCGATGGAACAGGCCACGGTCTCAGATAGGTTCAGGTAGGTAATGGGGTGGGGCTTAGTGGTAGGTTATGTAAGGCAGGGTTTGGTCAGGAAGTTTATCAGAGCCCATATGGTTAGGTTAAATCTTTCCCCACCCACCTACCCCTATTGTTTTTTTCATTTAAGGCAGCTTTGGATTATTACCTTAATTACATTTTGTTACGTCATGAGATGTTACTGAGCTGGCCAAATTGTAGAGGCCTGATTAATCTGACACTGTTAAAAGAAAAATATTATTACTGCCACTGTAAGACAGGTTATAGCCTTTAAATCTAGCTAGGTGGTTTTTGGGGGACTGGACAGTCTGGAGCGGGCTTATCCATCCCTCAGGGAGTGGACAGAATACAGGGGAGGTGAAGAGTAAATGATGTGGCTTGGAACAACACAGGACCAGATCGCTTGAGGATGTTTGATGGGGGGAGATCATGAGGTTGGGGTATGCAAGGAAAAGGTGGGGAAGGAAAGAATAATGGGGAAAGGTGGAAGACCATGGGCTTTATTAAAGCAAAGTTAAGCTTATGGGGATTTTTAAGGGTGGAGGGAATGGTTAGGATTTTTCTAATGTATTAATGAGGTTGAGTTATTTACTTTGTTTGTATCAGTGAAGTTTATGTAGTATATACCTGTCTTAATAAAAATGCATTTTTGCTATATCAAATAGTACCATGGTACATGCCTTATTGTGCAAGACCAAAGATTGTTATCTAGGGTTTTGTAGGTTTCAAGAATAGATCCAGAATAGTTCAAAGAATATTACCTTTAAAAAAATTTTTAGGCGACTAACGTGAACTACATCTCCTGTCACACACACTCACTTATAGCATAGGTATCCAGTCCTGGAAACCAAGCTTGACTCAATGGTTACTGCTCAAATCCCAGTGAGTGCATACAGCCTGTCGTCCTTATGAGGTTGATGCAATCATTACCATTTAGGTCGATAAGAACACACATCTGTTATTCAGCACAAAGGTGTCCCAAGTGTCGACGATTGTACAGCTGGCTGCTTACTTTACAATTGCACTAATTATACTTACCTGTAACCATAGTAGACAGTGTGGTATTTTTCACCTGACTCATCGCAGCCTGTGCAACCATGTTGAACCCTGGCAAAAAAGTAAAATTGTTCTCTTTTCAGAAAGTAAAGATTTGTTTTAAGTGTTACCTTACCATGCATATCAGTTCTGTGTGTGTGGTGTGTTTGTTTTTATCCACAGCACCATGGAACTTTGGTGTAATTGTGCTTTACAAAAATAAATACCATAAGGTAACATAAAAACAGAAAACACCAGTTCAACTAGGTTACATCTTTGGCAACTGAAGCTTAGCCTGGGGGATTGAAAGACGTGCTTGTGAGTGCTGCATAGCAAAGTAGCTACTTAGCGTGAAGATTCTATGCCTGTACTTGTGATACCTACCAAGTATACCCCCTGCTGGATTTCAAAGTACTGCATGACTTTCCGAAGGGAGGCATGTCGGCAAAACAAAAACAGATAAAAATAAACAAGTAACCAAATATATCCATGTACTATTTATACTGCACTGTACTGAACCTTACACCCAAGATAAGTAGAAAATTATGAAGATCCTGATTATTGATTCCAGAATATTGAAGGACCTTAATATCATGCTGGACATATCATGGTTACTTAAATATCGAAGCTGGAAATATGAATGGCAAGTGGGTTTTTTTCCGGGTACAATAATATTGAAGTTTAAATTATAATTTAGTTAAATATCATTATATACACTACTGTCTTTTTCCAAAAATTGAGTAATTACATTTTTGGGGTTTTAAAAAAAGTATTCGAGTGGGCGAGAATTATTATGGATTTGGGTGAGTATTTTTGAAGAAAGGTGTTTTTTTATTGCAAGATGGTATTAATGTGATTTTAATGTGCTTAATTAAGGAATTTAAAAATGTTGGAAAGTGTTTTTCAATGAAATTATGAGTTTTGTAGGAGAATATGGTGGCTTTTATTTAATATTCATAATATTATTAAATAAGTATGATCATATTTTTAAACAATAAAAAACATTAATGTTTTTAAATAATACTGGGGTCATACTTTTTTATTTTAGTTATGTGCTTTTTACACATCTACTTTCAAAAAATACGGTTAATTAATTTATTTCATTTATTTAAAAATTGAAATATGCATATAAAAGTTACTAATGCAAAATATTGGAAATGTAATAATACAATTTGTATTATTCCATTTAAAAATAGTATATTCATATTTGTGTTTTAAACAAACAAGACAATATAGATTAAACATTTTTCATTTAATCATTTAATTATTTCAAAATAAATACTCTAAGGGGGTTATTATGATAGCGGTTGGTCGAACCACTGACTGATATTGCCGTGGTCAGGAGACCGCCAAACAAATAGTCAGTGATCCCACCGCCGCATTAGGATGCGACTGTCAGGAGTGCAGCCACAAAGTGCCCCTTCACAAAGCAGCTTGTGCTGTGGCCCAGGAAAAGGGCTGCAGCAAAAGTCGCCATTTAAAGCAGCACTTCCTGCACATTCATGCACCATATCCCATACACCATGCAGTGCATGGAGGTGCGTGGGGGCATTATATGTGCTCCATGGGCCACTTTACAGTAGCCCACAATAAAAGGAGGCTCTGATTTTTTGGGTCCTAAAATCCATTCCAAACACCCTTTTCATGTCAGTCTTTCGAACATGAAAGCCTGTCAGAAAGGGATATCGTAATCCCAAAGGTGGTGCCTGACTCAGCACCGCCTACTTTCGGGATTGAGATTCCAGCCGCCACACCGATGGGATCACTGATCCTGTCGAAGGTGTTTTCTTCCCCCGACTGCATAGGTACCAAACTGGATTGTAATTCGGCAGTCAGAATGAATAGCTGTCAGTCGGTCATACTGCCACCGACCGTCTGTCTTTAACGGTCCGAACAGCATCATAATCAGGCCCTAAGGGAGGAATTAGAGTGGTAAACCTCAATTCTACCAATGTTGTGTTACCCCATTGTTTGTATGCTCTGAAATTAAAATAATAAATCCACTCTCCCCTAGTTAAGCTGTGTTGAACAAATGTTTGTACACCCTGGAGTTAGGATAGTAAATCTGCTGCATCTGAGTTAGGCTGTTTTGCCTGAATATTTGCATGTCTTGGGGTTAGATTAGTAAATATCCAAACCCACAAATGTTTTATGTTACCACAACGTTTCTACGGCATGGAGTTAGAATGATAGCTTTGTTCCCTTCTAGTTATTGTCTTACCTCTATGTTTGTAGACCATAGAGCTAAAATAGTAAAACAACTCTCCCCCAAATTTGTACTGTTACATCCATGTTTGTATAGCTTGAAGGTAGAACAATAAATCTGCACTCCTTCAAATATAGTAACTTACCCCAGTACTTGTATGCCTTCCAGTAAATCTGCCCTTTCCCATTTTAGTTGTATTATCCCAAAATGTGTACTCCTTGGAGTTAGAATAGTAAATCTGCTCTCCCCCAATTATGCTGCTATCTCAAATTTTGCAGGATCGTGAGTTATAATACTAGATCTGCAGTCCCCAATCATGCTGTAGCACCTGAAGGTCTCTATGCCTTGGAGTTGTAATAGTAAATATGCAGTCTCCTAGATTTATTGTGTTAATCCTTGTTTGTAGGCCTAAAGGTAAAGTAGTAAATTTGCAGTACTTCAAAAAATATGTGTTACATTGATGTTTGTTGGTTTTTGAGGTAGAATATTTAATTTGCACATCCCCAAAATTATTAAACTAAAATTGTGACATAGGAATTCCAACAGTAAATTGATAAAAAAGCATTTTAAATATTTAAAATATATACATACAGAACATTTTGTGTAGTTAAAAGAATTCAAACCAATAAATATAGGAGAAACTTTATAATTCGAAACTTGCATTAGACATTTTGTACATTAAATTGTTTTGAACAGAAGCAATACAATATAATTTAAACAAAACTTCCATTTAAACATAATAAACATGCTTTATAAAAGAAAACTGGTATTATAGTGCTTCACTGTTATTAAATAATGCAAAACAGTTTAATATATTTTTATGTTTTTAAAGAAATGTACACATCCTAAAAACATGCAATATTAATAGCATAATGTATAATACTTAGGATCATAAAATAGACTTTTGCTAATTAATATATTTGTTGGGGCAGATTTAAGAAAATATTATTATTATTTATTATTTGAGAAATTTATAGAGCGCACAGCGGCCCCAACGGGGCGTCCCGGCGCTGAAACAATGAAAAACAAAGGGAGGTCATAGGGGCAGATATCCAAATTTATGAGGAGAACAGATGTGTTTTCAGGGATTTACGGAAAACTAATTCAGTCTGACAGGTGCGTAAGGCTAATGGAAGTTTGTTCCAGCACTGAGAGGTACAGACCTCAAAGGTTTTGCCACCGGCCCGAGATCGTTTAAATCGGGGGGTTTCCAGGAAATGGAGGGTATTGGACCGTAGAGTCCTGGAGTTGGCATAAGGTCGAAGAATGTTTTTGAGGTGTGCCGATCCCTTGCCTTTTGAAGCTCGAAAGGCCAGAGTCATGGCCTTGAATACACATCTTTTTGCTATGGGCAGCCAATGTAACTTACGGAGATGAGGAGTAATATGGTGTCTGGCCGGGATTCTCTCAACCAGCCGTGCGGCGGCGTTTTGGACCGTCTGGAGCTTGTGGCAGAGGCCCGCTGTGATACCAAGGTAGAGAGCATTAGCATAATCAAGATGGGATATGATCAGGGCCTGGATCACAGTCTTACGGCAGTCTGCCGGCAGATAGTTGATGAGGCGTTTTATGATTCTAATCTTGGCGAAACAGGAGGTTGCTACTGTTTGCACCTGATTTTTGAAGCTAAGTTGAGTGTCCCAGCGGACTCCGAGATTTCTCACCGAGTCTTTAGGGATGGGAGCTAGGCTTAAGTCTTCTGGCCACCATATACTGGAATCCAAGGGGGATGATGTGTTGAAAAAAAGGATCTCTGTTTTTCCGGCGTTGAGCCGGAGGGAATTGGTATCCATCCAGCTCGAGATGTCCCTGAGACAGGATTTCAAAGGATCAAAAGCAGAGGCAGAGTGAGAATCGAAAGTGAAAAGAAGCTGGATGTCATCAGCGTAGGAGGTAGATTTGATCCCCGTCTGTGCAATCAGCTTGGCCAGAGGGGTGAAATACACGTTAAAAAGGAGCGGGCTCAGGGAAGAGCCCTGTGGGACTCCCCATTTGAGTGGTCTGGCCAGAGAAGAAAAAGGGGGTGTGAAAACCTGCTGTGTGCGGTCCGAAAGGTAGGATGAAAACCATTTCAGGACAGCTCCACCCAGCCCAAGGTCCTCCAGTCTTTCCAGCAGGATTTTGTGAGAACGGTGTCGAATGCTGCCGATAAATCCAGCAGCACCAACACCGCCCTCGATCCTTGGTCAAGCGTCCACCTCACCGAGTCGGCCATTTCGATAAGGGCCGACTCGGTGCTGTGGCCCGACCTAAAGCCGTGCTGGGAGTCGTGGAGAAGACCATGGGTTTCAATGTATTTCGACAGCTGGGAATGTGCCAGTTTTTCCAAGATCTTAGCTGGGGCAGGCAGGAGAGAAATAGGCCTGTAATTACTGGGATTGTCTGGATCTAGGTTAGGTTTCTTTAGGATGGGAACTAAGGAGGCATGTTTCCATTTGGCAGGGAAACAGCCCGTTCTGAATGAATCATTCCAGATGAGATTGAGGTAGGGGTTGAGAAGGGGTGCATGTTTTTTATAGAGCTTGGCAGGCCAGGGGTCTTTGGGTGAGCCTGATTTGCATTTGGTTAGTTCGGCCAGAGAGTCTACTTCTGATATGGTGTCAAATTCGAATAGGGTAGGTAGCTGGGGCGAGGGGGTAGAAAGTTTCTTTTTTTGCCCTGCGGTTTTGGGGAGGGGGAAAGAGGAGTAGATGTCCTCAATCTTATCCTCAAAGAATTTAGAGAGTTTGTCGCAAAGCGACTGGGAGGCAGGCTGAGTACGAGTCAGCGCAATGGGGTTTGTGAAGGATCTCACTATGTTGAAAATTTCCCTAGGGCCATTACTGGCAAGTTGGATTCGGGATGCCAGAAAATCACGTTTGTGTCTTTCAATCATTCTCCGATATTCTTTAAGGGCTGATTTGTAGGTAATTTTGCTGTCAAGGGAGAAGTTGAGTCTCCAAAGGCGTTCGAGGGATTTACAAGAGGCCTTTTTCTGCCGCAGCTCATCAGAGTACCATGGTGCGGAGGGTGTCGCCCTGTAGGTTTTTATGGGTTTGCTGGGAGCTAAGGCATCCAAGGCCTGAGTAATCCATGAGTCCAGATTATCGATCAATATGTCCGGATCGGACGACAGACAAGGAGGAAAGTTTTTGAGGTGTCCCAGGAGTGATTCAGGAGTGATGCAACTCCAGTTTCTACCTGATGATTTAGGGGTGATGGCAGGTCTAGCGTGGCAAGTGATGTCAATCTCGAAAGGGATGAGGAAGTGATCCGACCATATAACCGGGATGGGAGATGTGACTCGGATAGATGGTAGATTGGAACAGATCAGATCCAAAGTATGACCGGCTTTATGGGTAGGTAGGGTAACTGTTTGGACAAGCTTACAAGCGGCTAGCGTCGAAATGAAATTACTGCTGTGGGGGCAGGAATCGTTATCGACGTGGAGATTAAAGTCTCCTAGAGCGGTGAAATTGGCGTATCGTGTGCTAAGCTGAGTAAGATAGTCCGCCAGAGCCAGTAAGTGAGAGACATTGGAATGCGGGGGGCGGTAAATAAGAATTCCAGAACAAGAAGAGGATGGGGAGATTTGGACGTTGAAGGGGAGACCTTCAATGCTGTCAATTTGGTCAAATGGGGGAAGGGAGACCGCCCATTTGGATTTATGAATTAATGCAACACCACCCCCGGATTTACCGTTGGGTCTGTTTGCACAGATGATGTTATAGCCCTCCGGAAGTGCGAGGGTAATGGCGGGATTCGTGGTGTCATTTAGCCATGTTTCGGTCAAAAAAAGCAGATCCCAGTCGTTGTCCCGAAGGGACTGCCAGATGTCAATGGCGTGTTTACTTAGGGATCTGCAGTTGATCAGAGCAGCTCGGAGGGTCGAGGGGGATGGTAGACCGCGTGAAGGAGGGGAAATCAGGACGTGAGTCGTTCTGATAGTGTAGCCAGGAGAGGGAAGAGAGAAATTGCAGACAGAGCAAGCGTGAGCAATGCCTTGAACGTCAGAGGAAGGGAAAAGGCAGATAAGGCACTGGGGGGGTTTCAGAGACAGCAGCTCCTTTCGAGAATAGGTAGTGATCACATGGCTAGGGGGTCGGAGATAGCTACCGGCCCCGGTCGCGACCTGATCGCGGACGAGCGCAGACGAGCTTGCCTTAAGCGCGCCTTCGGCGCGCCATCGTCGCGCCCGCTGCGCTCGTCCGCTGCGCTTCCGGTATATGCACATGATTATGAAGGTAAAAAGAGGATGGGGTGTGGCCTCGTAGTGGGCGTGGCCAAGTCAGGGCGTGGGAAATGGCAATTAGAGAGAGGGCGCCGGTTTCAGCTTTTCCAGTGCTCGTTTTGCTGGAAAAACGGGGTGTCTACACACAGCAATCGTGTGGAGAGAGGGTAAGTGCAAAGTTAAAAGAGTTTCCAAAATTACAGTTTTTAAAACACAGTGCTACAAACACGATCTAGAATCTGCTCCCGGCTGTGCCTCAGGAGTGTTTACAAAGTTGTCAGAGCGCTAGCGAATCAGGGCGTCTTTTAAGACCTTCGGCGAGGGGGCGTGGCCTCGTAGTGGGCGTGGCCAAGTCAGGGCGTGGGAAATGGCAATTAGAGAGAGGGCGCCGGTTTCAGCTTTTCCAGTGCTCGTTTTGCTGGAAAAACGGGGTGTCTACACACAGCAATCGTGTGGAGAGAGGGTAAGTGCAAAGTTAAAAGAGTTTCCAAAATTACAGTTTTTAAAACACAGTGCTACAAACACGATCTAGAATCTGCTCCCGGCTGTGCCTCAGGAGTGTTTACAAAGTTGTCAGAGCGCTAGCGAATCAGGGCGTCTTTTAAGACCTTCGGCGAGGGGGCGTGGCCTCGTAGTGGGCGTGGCCAAGTCAGGGCGTGGGAAATGGCAATTAGAGAGAGGGCGCCGGTTTCAGCTTTTCCAGTGCTCGTTTTGCTGGAAAAACGGGGTGTCTACACACAGCAATCGTGTGGAGAGAGGGTAAGTGCAAAGTTAAAAGAGTTTCCAAAATTACAGTTTTTAAAACACAGTGCTACAAACACGATCTAGAATCTGCTCCCGGCTGTGCCTCAGGAGTGTTTATAAAGTTGTCAGAGCGCTAGCGAATCAGGGCGTCTTTTAAGACCTTCGGCGAGGGGGCGTGGCCTCGTAGTGGGCGTGGCCAAGTCAGGGCGTGGGAATTGGCAATTAGAGAGAGGGCGCCGGTTTCAGCTTTTCCAGTGCTCGTTTTGCTGGAAAAACGGGGTGTCTACATACAGCAATCGTGTGGAGAGAGGGTAAGTGCAAAGTTAAAAGAGTTTCCAAAATTACAGTTTTTAAAACACAGTGCTACAAACACGATCTAGAATCTGCTCCCGGCTGTGCCTCAGGAGTGTTTACAAAGTTGTCAGAGCGCTAGCGAATCAGGGCGTCTTTTAAGACCTTCGGCGAGGGGGCGTGGCCTCGTAGTGGGCGTGGCCAAGTCAGGGCGTGGGAAATGGCAATTAGAGAGAGGGCGCCGGTTTCAGCTTTTCCAGTGCTCGTTTTGCTGGAAAAACGGGGTGTCTACACACAGCAATCGTGTGGAGAGAGGGTAAGTGCAAAGTTAAAAGAGTTTCCAAAATTACAGTTTTTAAAACACAGTGCTACAAACACGATCTAGAATCTGCTCCCGGCTGTGCCTCAGGAGTGTTTACAAAGTTATATGTATTTATTTAAATTGTTGATTAATTAATTAAACATTAATAATACAGCATTAAGAAGGATTGAAAGGGAGACTATCAGAAACATTTATGCCTGTGAAAGGAGTTTGTCTGACTTATAATATCCTCATGACCAATACACAAACGAACCTAACAAGTCTAAAAAGTACATGGGAAAAAGACTTGAGTGTAATCGAGGATAGCATTTGTTGAGAAGGCCTTTGATGTCCCAAAGACATATCTTTAAAATCCAGTCTTAGGCTAGCATTATTTAAAATTCTGAATGCAACACACCATTGCTAAATTAAGGACAGACTACTAATGATTAATGTTTGAAGGTATGTGGACATAAGGGTGCTTTACTCCACAACATCTTTAGTAGCTCACAGTTTGCAAAATATGTGTACACAGGGTGAGAATTTGAGGAAACCACTGGGATAGCTGTAAATGTAATACTGCCAGCTGTGATACTGGGGGCCTGAGATGTAAAAGACATGTCTAGATATCAGAGGCTGTTCATGGATCAAGTCTTTATGATGGCTAAAAAACAACACTTGTAATAATGGGGAAATCCTGTTTTTTCATCGCTCGCAGAGTTGAGCCGCAACCTGGATGGATGTCTGGTAGCTAAAGAAGTGGTTTATGGGAGTCATAACTGCCCTAACAAATCTAAAATAATTTTTGGGGGGAGACACATAGGGTCATTGGATAGGATGACTGCCATAAACAGATAAGAATATGTGGCAACATTCAGAATCTGTACTATATACTATGAATACATTTGGAGACCGAATTGGTCTATAGGTTCACATGTAGGCCAGGGTGAAATTAGGGATGACTGACCAAATATTATAATGAACAACATCGTTGACAAAAATATTGAGTCAAACATTTTCCTCGCTACAATATTGTGCTCATATACTTATTGTTAGAAATGGGATTTCTGGTTGGCTAAGGCTTATGCCAAAGCCAGGCAGAAACCACCGCTCTAGTCGGGGCAAGGGAGTTACACGCCGAAGATAACCCCTGCTCACCCCCTTGGTAGCTTAGCACGAGGAGTAAGGCTTATCCCGGAGGCCATGTGTAAAGCATTTGCGCACGCACACAGTGATAACATCCCAGGCACACTACAAAAGGAACACCACACAAGGTTATATTACAAATAGCCTTTGTATTCTCATAACACATTAGAATAGTACCCACATAATATACATTGTGCCACCTGGCACTAGGTCATATCTACAAGGGATTATATACACCCGACAGGGCCCACTGGACCACTGTCAGAACCATCACAAAGCGAACTTAGTAAAAGTAAGACATAGAATAAACGTACAACCAGTAATCGCTGGTGACCATTGCACTCAGCATCAGCCTGTAACATAAACCACCTTTTGCACAGTATCACATTAGGCACCAAACGCATTGTAGGCCCATAATCTCAACAGTCTAGCATCTTAGACCCTAACCTCCTAAGCATCACTCACATTAGGGCTATACAGTAGGAAATAACCTCACTGGCATAAACACATTATGTACCTAATCTGATCCCCAAACGCATGTAGAGGCATGAATCTCAGTAAAGCATCACATTTCCTAATATCACTTAATCACTGACCCCCTAGCCAACTGGCATTCTCACTGGGGCTCAAACGCCCTGTGTCCATAATGTCAGGGCTGCGGCCTATGCAGCGAAAGTCAAGGGTGCGCACTGTGCAGACCTAAACGTTGCAGCTGGCACTAATTGCTGCACAGTTGTAAAAGTATGGGGCAAAGGAGGACTTCTCACTCCTAACTCACAACATGCCCCGAAGAAAGAATAGCCAAAACGGTGCAGCTGGCACTAATTGCTGCGCATCTGTAAATGAAGAAAAGGCCTGGGCACTCAATGTGCCTTCTGAATTATTGGACAAAACATTGCAGCTGCCCACGCTGGTGCAGGGTAGCTGAGGACCAACAAAATAAAGGGGCCCAGACACATCTGTGCCCCTTCAGCCCCACTGGGCTTCTCTCAGTTGAACGTGCCCGCTAAGCCCCCATTCTGGGACTCTTAACATAATTGCCCTCTTCAGCGCAGCTACCCTCTAACGGGTGGGATAGCTGTGGCCATGGCAGACCTGGAAGGTGCATGGGGAACAACACGGGCTCCTCGGGCCCTTGTTGACAAATATGACCCCTTCGTTGGAGTGGCCTGCTCTCTTGGGGACCACTCAGTACCAACGCCATCACAGTGCTGCGATCGGCACCAACAATGCGCCCCCGGTGTCCCCACTCTGGGAGGCTCTCCTCGCACTGGGAAGGCTTCAGCGGTGCTTCCACTCGGTTGGACTGTGCCTCATGCCCCCCTCTGCCTCCATGACCACAGGTTGTGGGCTCCAGACTTCCCCGTCACCTTGCCCTGGCCGGGGGAAGGCGGAGATGACGTCCGAGAGGTCCTGCCCCGAGTCAGGCAGACGCGTTTGCGGCTGCACGGGCCATGGTGGTGAGGTGTGGTGTGGGTTCCCACATCCATTCAAACAAAATGAACCAGGCAACATGTGGGCTGGGAATCCGCTATTGAAGGATAGCAGAAGAGCGGGGTGGGCGCCCGCTCTCCATAAAATTGAAAAAATCCAATGCGGCCATGACATCGGAAAAAGTGGGATTCCCTCGAGGATGACCGCAGCCCAGCACTGCAAGGGGAGAACAGAATTGCCCCTCCTCAGGACAAACCAAGTGCTCTGCAGATATGGAAACAAAGCGCTCACCATGGGAATCCAAGCAAAGCACTCCCAGTGCGCAAAAATGCTGCCCAAAGTTCTGAAGATCCTGGGATGCCATGGGCAGAAGAAATGGGTCCCCAAAGTCTTCCTTGGCATCAATGGGCAATGCGGGCTCAGGGAGGCAAGCCCTCATGGCAGCCCCCCTGGATCCCAGCAGCAGCATGCCCCCGCAGGACTCTAAAACAAGAAGTGAACATTTTCATGGGGTCACAGCCCCTATATTTATAATAGAAAATCCCCTTGTGTCACAGCACATGGCTTGGGTATACCAGTCAGAACTGGTTTAGGGGGATTTGGAGCACTTTGCTTTGCCCAGCTCCTCTCCCCTTTGATCAGACACACCACAGGGGTCGGAGCCAGCATTGTGGAGGGAAGGCACAACACTATTCAGGTCTCCGGTGCAGCTCCTCCCTCCCATCTGCATGCAGATCTCTCTATTCATCACTGGGCTGACTCACCCTGTCTCTGGATCCACCCACACCTCTCAGCTCCTACTAGAGTCCTGTATCGGTAGTGTACCAAGCTCCATCAGCACGCGAATCCTATCCGCCATATTGCTAAACTCGTAAATGATGAGCATTTCGTATCCGATGGGTTCGTGGCACCGCATCCCGCATAACAACATATACGTATGAGATCGCGCCAGCTGCTACTTTGGTATCCGACGGGTATGCAGTACCAAGCCACGCGGTACACCATGTACGAAAGGGGTCGCCCAAATCCCACTTTAGGCACAACTAGACTAGAAAGGGTGTCGACTTTTGAATATCTCGGGGTAACCATTAATGAGAACTTGTCATGGGGCCCCCAGCAAATCAAGTCACAAATGAAATTGGCACAGCTCGCTGGGGGAAGCCTCAAGCTCTCCAATTTGTCGACATTCAAACCCGTTGGTCCCCCTCTGGAGATTTATAAAACGCAAGCAAGGGGTGCAATCTTGTACGGTGGTGAGTTATGGGGATATTCTTGGCGGCCTGAAATTGTCAAAACAGAGAATACATTTTTAAGACACTTGCTGGCCCTCCCACCCAGTACCACGCTCCTCCCTCTGAGGCTTGACCTAGGGCTGAGATCTATTGATGATGAATTAGCGCTTAAACCCATTAGGTTCTGGTGCAGGCTCTGGATAACGCCAGAGCTGCTAAAATATAGGCTAGAACTTAAAAAAATATTAACCCATAATAGTGCAGTTAACATCCCTTGGCTCATGTTCATAAAGAATGAATGCGCAAGGTTGGGATTACCCGCCTTATGGCATGACCCTGAGAGGAGTTGCAAAATGGTTTCGCGCAAGTCCCTCACCAGGATATTTACTGATAACAAACTTACTGCTGCTTTGTCTAACCCTCATGTCGGCACTTCAACTGATTCTTTTTTAATGACTAAAGTCTCTTATCACTATGAGCACTTCAGCGATGATATTTACCCTATTTTAGCCAGGAAACTTTATGTACAATGGAGATACGGTACTCTACCACTAATAGCCTTTTCTAGTAAATGGTCCGCCTTTCCAGCTAGAAATTGTCCTGGGTGTAGCTGTGACATAGAAAATGAACTGCACGTTCTCTTCTATTGTCCAGCTTACGGTAATTCCAGGAAGTATTGGCTTTTACCTCTGTGCAAGAATTTGGGTTTTGTACAGTGTATGCATGCTTTTAGAGTTCTAAAAACTGACACGACCAGACACATTGTATTTGCTGTTTCGCAATTCCTGGCAGCTATGTGGCATAAGCGTAGGTACTTAATCGTTAATGCATGATAGTGATTCGTTTCTAGTTGACAAGACTAGTCTTACTAAAATCAAGTATTATTTTAGCACGCATGCTTTTAACTACCTAAAATGTATGTAACAATAAATTGAATTATCATCCGTGAATACTGCTTTTTACTTGTTTCTGTACTCTTTATGGCAAACTGCCGAAATAAAGATTTTATGAATGGAAACGATTTGTCATCAGTGATGTCATCAGTGATGTCACTGACCATGTCATGAATGATGTAATATGTGACATCTGCAGCACATTGGGGGGGCACGAGTTATAGTTAGTTCAACTAACTATAACAGGGGAATTTCTATGGTTTTCTATGAGTGAAATATCCAACTAAATATAACGTCCCTGAAACTTATGGTTTTTTTTGTGAAATTCTAAGGTTTTTTAAATGCTAATTCCTAACTATAACGTCGGTAAAACCTATGTTTTTTTCAGTGAATTTTGAAGGTTTTTTAAATGCTAATTTCATATTTTAATATTTATAAAACCTATATTTTTTCTAATTTTTTTAATAATATTTTGGAACTCTATTATCCTGTTTTTTAACTTTAAAAATTATGTAATATTTTATATCTTTTTTTTTTTAGAAAACTAGAGTCCCGTATTGGTAGTGTACCAAGCTCCATCAGCACGCGAATCCTATCCGCCATAATGCTAAACATATACGTATGAGATCGCGCCAGCTGCTACTTTGGTATCTGACGGGTACGCAGTACCAAGCCACACGGTACGTCATGTGCGTAAGGGGTCGCACCCGCTGCGCATTGCGTATGTGACGAGCGCACGCTGCCAGGCCCTGTGTTACATCATAGACCTATGGTGTCGCGCCAGCTATGCCATTCCCTTATTTTTTGTATGTCTCAAAACTATATCTAAATATATCTAAATAACTTTAAAGTGTATATGAGAGCAAGCGATAATCTAAAATATTTTAAACATTTATATATTTCTAACTGTAATAAACTTATATTATAGTAAATATATTTTCTCTAAATCCCGTTGGGTGCACGATTGCCATGTGACCTTAAAAAAAGCATTTGATTAGTTCATAACATTTCCCTTTGTAGCAGCTGGTTAACGCCACCCATTTGAGTCATTCTCTCTACTGCATTTTATGAGACACACCTCTTCTCCTTAGATAGCTTTTTTGAAAACTTTTTGCTATGTACACGTATCTTACACTACACACAACATACAGCCATCATCTTCATCAATATTCATGGTCTGTAAAGTAGCCTTCCACCTGTGATAGCCATGCACCTAAAAGTTACATAACCAAAGTTTTCCCCACTGCCAAAGGTAACAAGGTTGCATACGCTGTCCACAGCATAATGTAATGTGGTACGGCCCAGAGGCAGTATCATGCATAGATAATGAACAGACGGACACAGATAGGTAGTGGAAGTGGGTACGGGCACATGCGCTCAATACCTTTTTATTACCAGGGTCACATATCCAGTGACGTCTGTGATGGATAGGTGTAGGGTGAGTGTAAACATGCTCTCAGAGAATGGTTAATGCTAGCATCAACTACAACAGTAATCATTGGATCACACACAGAGATTCAATATTAACAGAGTCAATAGTTTGTGCTGCAGTAAGGTAGGGATAGTAGATGTGAAATAATTAAGCATGGGCGAATTTTGCGAATCTGGCGTTCGCAAATTTGCGGATTTGCGAACTCGCAATCCGCGAATTTGCGGATTTTGTTTTTTGTGTTTGCAAGGATTTCTGCCAGTTCACGAGGGTTTTGTACCAGTTCGCAATTGCGAACTTACATGTCGTCTCGCAACGGTCGCGATTATGTTGTTTCTACGTCTGGTTTATCATCACAGGTTCCCAGCACCCTCTGTTTCACCACTGCCACCCTCTGTTTCACACATGCCACCCTCTGGTACATCAATGCCACCCTTTGGTTCATCATGACTGTAGATTATGGGGGGAAAAAGCAAGCACACCTGCCCTGCTTCAACTGACATGAATTAATTTGGGGTTGATTTATTAATGTGTCACTGTTTTAAAATTCCAGTCTGGCACCTGCTTCCTTATCTGTAATTTGCTTTCTGTTGCAGTGCAATTTTTTTTTCCAGGACCTTTGTGGCCTACTTGTAGCTATTCTATGAGCCTGCTGTGAGGGTCAGAGCAGGGTCATACAATTGTTGCAACTAGCAACTGAACTCTGGAGGGGCCCCAGTCAGGAAGCACTACAGGGAATGGTTACTAATGATGAGTTTGAACTTTTGCACCTGCTGAATGCTTTCACTTTTGTAAAACTCGTTTTTCTGCAGAACAGCATTACAGCAACTGTAATGCCCCAAACAAGCTTACTTGTGAAAGTTGATTTCTAATCCAAAAGTGAACCAAAGAAAGTCAAAAGGCCTCAAATCCAAAAAAGTGCAGGCAAATGTCAACCTGAGGAGTTATTCTGATAAAAATCATCATTTTCAGAAGGTCTATGCTGCTTGCTAGTGGATTTCTTGTGCAGAATTGCAAATTTTGTAATTTCGCGAGTGCGAGATTGTTGCTGCCCGCCGCACCTACATGTTCGCAATTGCGAACTTACGCCGCACGCCGCAAAATTGTATCACCAAGAAAAAAAAATCCACTACGTGCGAATTTGCGGATTTTCGGTAAATTCGCGAGCGTTCGCGGATCGCAAATTTACTGAAAATCTGCAAAATCCGCGAGCGGAACGGATTTTCCGCCCATGCTTAGAAATAATACAGAAAAAAATCTATTGTAAAAGAACCACAACTTGTGGCATACTGAGACATAAGCAGTAGATCTGAAATAATACACAAAAAGATTGTATCATAAAGGGTCCATCAGTTCTAGTGCACTCAGATAGCCACATCAAAAGCATTCAGCATGTGCACAGCCAGCGATGATGCGTTCTGCCAGCGGACCATACTAGAAGCAATGTCTGTTGCCATCAACACTGCATCATCTCCAATAGCTACTCGATCTGAATTGTCAACACTGCTGTCTAGGCAGAGAGAGCGGTCAGCAAGGTCCCACAGCCACATGGCGTTGACTTAAGCTGGCCAGTTTGCCATACACGAAGCAACAAAAAGCTTGTGCGAAGCCTGCGATGATGTGTATGCGTGGTGCGGACAGAGCGTACTGGAGCAATGTCTTTTCCCTATAAGACTGCGTCATCTACAATAGCGACTTGATCTGAATAGTGAACACTGCTGTCTGCAGTGTAAATTGAAGACAGACATCCATGAACACTTTTTCGTACTTCCTCTTCACAAAATGCAACAACATGAATTACAGCAAACTCTCCAATAAATAAATCAAAACAATTTGAATTGTGATCTCTGCTGTCCACAGTGTAGATTGTTATTCAGTGTTCTTTTCCACTACCAAGAAGAATTTGGTCATTGTACTAAACCTATAAATCATCTAAAAAAAGTTCTTCAAGCAAGTATACTAAAAGGATATTGTGTATATTTCAATAGACGTTGTGGTTACTTGACTACTGGATTCTGTATTTAAAAAAATCACCATTTGATCTGAATTGTGAGCCCTGCTGACAGCAGTGTAGGCCAGAGTCTACACTGCCAATGGATTCGAAAGCACCAAGTTGGTTGCACCTGATTGGAGGGGATTCACAGAAATATTCACAGACTTTAACTTCTGACATCCTCAGTCATAGAATCAAGACCCTGTTTCACTGTTCGGACCTGCTGTACCGCGGTGTACTCCATCAACTGGTGTCAACTACGCACAATATTCATGTGAAGCAGTTAGCTATCGAAGCACAGAGTCTGATGCACCTCAACGAAGGGAGTTGTGTGAAAACCAAGCAGCAGGTAATATCGGACATCGTCCATTGTGGGATCAAGACACCGTTCCACTGTTGGGACCTAGAGTAGGTTGGACCTGTTCAAAGGGAATACCTTCAACTCCACTCTCAGATGCAGTTCTAACATCGTCCATTGGGGGATCAAGTCACAGTTCCACTGTTGGGACCTAGAGTTGGTTGCACTTGGTCGGAGGGGGTAGACAGAAATCTTCACTGACTTTAACTTCTGACATCCTCAATTATAGAATCAAGACCCCGTTTTACTGTTCGGACCTGCTGTACCGCAGTGTAGTCCTTCGACTACAGTAAATTAGGCCAAATAATCATGTGTAGCAGTTAGCTATGAAAGCACAGAGTCTGATGTACCTCAACTGGAGGGAGTTGTGTAAAACTAAGCAGCAAGTAATATTGGACATCGTCCATTGTGGGTTCAAGAAACCATTTCACTGTTGGGACCTAGAGTTGGTTGCGCCTGGTCGAAGGGAGTACCTTCATCTCCACTCTCAGATGCAGCATTGTCCATTGTGGGATAAAGACCCCGTTCCACTGTTAGTACCTGTTCGACTACTGTGTTAGTAGTATACAGAGCACTCCACAGTGCTGGGCCTCCAGCTGTGTGCTCTGAGCCTCTGTCGCGGTAGCCAGCATTGATCTCAGGAGCCTTCCGAGCTTGCAGACCTTGTCCCAGGAGCTTCAGCCGGCATGTGGTAGGCCCTCTTTCACATACGGCGGTTTCAAAAGGTGAACTGTGTGGCATATATACGTCGCAGCGGCCATGACCGCTTCTGAGAACTAGCAAGCTGAGAGCATCATTCATGCAGCCACCTTCGCTCACGGGGTCAACCTTGTGGTGGTGTAAGCTGCGCAGACCTGGCAGACACGTTCGCCATTCTGGAACAAAACCACACCCAGAAAACGTGCATTTTATTCATATCCCTACGCTAGCCTTGTGTAGGCTGAGCCAGCCCACTGCTGTAAAGATTTGGGGGTAGTACTATGTTTCCGTAATCTTCCCTACTGACTGTACTATCATGGTTGCGTCCACTGTCTACTTCATTCAATAGACCATCAGTGTATGTTGACATGTACATGTCAATGCTCTGCATACTCAAGTCTGTCAGGCTCATCCCCTCAACACTTTGCATTGTATACTGTTATAATCGAGAATCACTTGCCACCTTCTCACCTACTTTGCTCCTATCTCTCCTCGCATTCTGCATTGTGTGACAACAGTACGTAGTGTCGTTGTGTCTGCTAGGTGTACATGTTGTATGTGATTATACAAGGAAGCACATTTATTCATGACCAGTGGTTTCTCCTATTTACATATCGCTGTCTTAAAGAGGATACAGAAGTTTTTCTCAAAGGTGAAAATTGCGACCACAATGGCAGTCAATCATTACTATCAAAGAATTTCCAACTGCATGACGCTTCTAAGCTTACAGCACCCAATCTTGCGTGCTTTCTTAATCAATCTGACCAACACCTCACCCCCATCTCACTGAGGGCAAAACAGCACTATCACATTGGTAGGGGTAAATACTTCGCTTCGGCCAGTATGCTACAGCGCCCAAAGCGTATCAGTTTACAGCACTCAGGTCACGGTTTAGGTGCATGCTTTAATTCCCTAGTGTACCAGAACCTCACCTCAACACCATCTCACTCTGGGCAAAACAGCGCTTTCACAACAGTAGGAGTAAATGCTTCGCTACAGCCACTATGCTACAGCGCCCAGAGTACATCACTTTACACCATTCAGCTCACGGTTTAGGCGCACACTTTAATTCCCTAGTGTACCAGCACCTCACCTCAACACCATTTCACTCTGGGCAAAACAGCATTTTCACACCGGTAGGTGTAAATACTTTGCTTCACATTCCCTGTATAGCACACCCTAACCACGCGACAGAGCTCACAATGCGCCTACCCTCCTCTTTCCTACTTTTTTTGCCCTTTTTCCCCTTACTCGCTTCAACAGAATCACAAAATGGCTGCCAACACTTCCTAATTGCAACCGTTAGCAGCCAATAAGCAGCAAGCTTCTGCTCGTAACGCCTCCGCCAATCAGATGGCAGAATTCCCAAATATTGATATCTATAAATTTCGATATTTCTCCAAAACTACTGAACGGATTTACACAAAATAAACGAAAGTGTGCTTCTAGACCAAGACCCTTCTACCTGCCAAATTTGCAGTTATTCGGTTCACCCGTTCGACCTGTAGGCTTGTCTAAATTTTCCTATGGAAATTGCATGGAGAAAACACGTTTTGGGAGCCCCCTTTTTTCTTGGCCCCCCTTGACAAATCAACCCCAAACTTTCAAAATAGGAGCTGATATGAACAAAAAAGTTTGGAAAATCTCATGAAGATTCATCAAATGACGCCAACATTAAAAGCAAAAAAAAAATGTTCTTTCTATGGAAACTTGGTCCTAACTATAACTACCTACTGGCGACTGCCAGTAGGTAATATATATATTAATATATGTGTGTGTGTGTGTGTGTGTGTATATATAGTGTTGGCAGCCATCTTGTGCCTCGGTAGACTGAGGCACAAGAAAGCAGGGAAACAAACGTGGAAAACACGCAAAGGGGGCAGGGTAGAAACCCTCCAGGCCCCCCTATTTTTTTTTTTACAAAAATCGTGGGGTACGAGTACCTTTCCGGGCACGAGCTGCATGCTAATTGGCTGTCAACTGTCTGTCAACACCCCAAATCAGGAAGTGTTGGCAGCCATCGTGTGCCTCGGTAGAACTGAGGCGCAAGAAAGCTAAAAACAAATGCACAAAACACGTAAAGGGGGCAGGGTAGACACACCCTGACCCCCCAGGCATGCTCAGGGGGTCCCACAAGGACCCCCAAGGCCCCAAACATGTTTTATTATTTTTTTTAATCACGGGGTACGCGTACGGTATGCGTACCTAGCGGAAAAAAAAACTGGTGTGCTTTTTTTAATATTAGCCCCGGGGGGGACCAAATCCTGGGGGTATATTTTATAAAAAGTCCCCAATCCCCCCACACTGCCCCGGGGACCGGCACCCCTGGGGCATAGTTATTATGCTAGCTGGGGCATAGAGCGCACCCGCAGCCTTGGGGACCGCCACCCCCGGGGCTTTGTTTTTAGTGATGGTGGCCTCTAAGGCCCCCTGAGCCCCGGGGACTGCCACCCCAGGGCTTTTTTTCTATGTATGGGGGGGGCTCATGGCCCCCCACAGCCCCGGGGACTGCTTCCCCACGGGGCTTTAATATTTATGATGGGGGGCCTCTAAGGCCCCCCAACCCCAGGGACAGCCACCCCCTGTGGCTTTCTTTTTAAGTATGGGGGGCTCACAGCCCCCCCCGCAGCCCAGGGACCGCCACCCCCGGGGCTTCGTTTTTTATAATTAAACCTGTGTGGGGGGCTCAAACCCCCCCACACACCCCAGGGACTGCCACCTATCTGGGGCACTAATATGCAAACAGGGGGATCCATGACAGACCCCCCAGCCCCGGGGACCACCACCCCCCGGGGTTTCGTGCATGTTGGGAAGGGGGCCGCGCGGCCCCCCTCCTGGAGCCCTTGATGGCCCTGGGTACTGCCACCCCCCAGGGCTGGCTACTGCAGTGTCCCGGGGTGCCCACCCCCAGGACACTGCTGTTTGCTATGGTAGGGCGGGAGCTTTGCGGCTCCCACCCTACCACAGCAAACTGCTTTGATTTTTGAAAGAGAGAGCAGGAAACCTGCTCTTTCTTTCAAAAATCAAAGCCGATTGCTTTTCTGTACGGGGAGCAGCATGTTAGCTGCTCCCCATACAGAAAAGCAATGCCGGCTCCCACAGGATGTGGGGAGCTGGCAGTTACCATGGGGGGCTAGAAGTGTCCAAGGAGGGGGGCCACACGGCCCCCCTTCCAAAAAATAAAAAAATAAAAATAATAAAAAAGGCCGGCCCCGGGGGATGGGGTCCCCAGGGCCTTAGGGTAGTATAGGAGGGGGGCTATGCAGCCCCCCTCCACAAAAATATAAATAATAAAGTTGGCCATGCCCCGGGGGATGGGGTCCCCTGGGCCGGAAAAGGCCGATTACGTCACATATTACATTACTCATGACATGGTCAGTGACCTCACTCATGACATCACTGATGACATCTCAAATGACATCACTGATGACATCATCCAGTGAATGTGTGTCTTTCTGAAAAATAAATATTTTTTATATATGTATATCTAAATGTCGATGGTAGAATAAATGGGTAAATAAGTGTCGAAATTGATGTTTTTTTATAAAAATGATTGCATAAGTGACTTATTAAGTGTATCTTAGTGAATACATGTATTAGCGAGTAATGTTTAAATATGTAAATAGCTGTATCAGTGTCTCAGTTTATGTATAAGTGGCTGCATGGGTTGGTGACTAGCTACATGAGTGTCGATATGGGTTATTAGTTGGTTTTTAGAGTATCAGTATGAGTGTCTGTATGGTTTGGTGGGGGTAATACTTAGTGCACAGATGCATGAATGACTGACTCACTGTTTGTATGTGTTTTGAAGACAGCATGTGTGCAGGACTGTATGGGTGGATGAGTGCGTGTATAGGTGTGTTAGTGAGTGAATGACTGTCTCAATAGTATCTTTATGAGTAACTACATATGTTTTAATCTAGTATATATGAGTATTGATGTATATAAGTATTTATATGTGAGAGTGAGAGATTGCACCAGTTCCTGTATAAATAAGTATGTGTTTCTATATCTGATTGCTTAAGAGAGTAAGTATGTGTACGTTTCCGTAAAAGAAAGTGTAGCGGTGTGTGTATAGCTATATATGCAAGTAAATGGATGTTTGATGGTTTATTTGCATGTGTGACTATGTGTGTGAGTAACTCTATGGATGAGTGTTGGTGTGTAACAGGATATATAGTTGTATGAGTACATATGATGAGTGAGCACTTGTATGAGTGACTATATAGAACTGTTGCTGAATGAGTGGATGTGTATGTAGATGGTGAAATTACTGAATAGGTTGCTGTAACTGGTATTGGTATCTCGATTTTTTGAAAATTGTAGTTTCTATTTTTGAATGTGAGTATCAAGGGTTATATTACGCTGAGAGGAGGTCTGCCACTCTTTCATAAGGATGATGTCATCAGTGATGTCATTTGAGATGTCATCAGTGATGTCATGAGTGATGTCACTGACCATGTCATGAGTGATGTAATATGTGACGTCATCAGCAGTGCATTGCGGGCGAGCGAGTTATAGTTAACTATAACGGGGGAATTTTAATGGTTTTGTATGAGTGAAATGTGCAGCTAACTATAACATTTGTGAAACCTATGGTTTTTCAGTGAATTTTTAAGGTTTTTTAAATGCTAATTTTTAACTATAAAGTGTGTGAAACCTAAGGTTTTTTCAGTGAATTTCTAAGGTTTTTTAAATGCTAATTTTTAACTATAACGCGGGTAAAACCTATGGTTTTTTCAGTGAATTTCTAAGGGTTTTTAAATGCTAATTTTTAACTATAACGTGGCTGAAACCTAAGGTTTTTTTAGTGAATTTCAAAGGTTTTGTAAATGATAATTTTTAAATGTATTAATTTTTATACTGCTTTACTACATTTTAAATTATTTATTTTTAGATATTTTACTTTTTAAATTACATTACATATATTTTTATATAAATTGAAAAATAAATGTTTTTAAAAATATTGAAATTGTAATATATATATATTTTTATATTTTTTAATTTATATATATTTTATATAGCAGGCAATGGAAGAAAATTCAAGTTACTGGTAAGTATAGTTAAATTGACTTTTCAGGAACAGTAGTGAGCTGAAAGATGCAGCACTGAGGTCTCTCCTGAAAACAGGTGAGTAAATCAGAATTCGTAGGTCAGCTGATTTTCAAGGAATTTTTTAAAGTTCCAAAACTCCAAACTTAGAAAATCTTTCAAGTGAAACATGTCAATGTTACCCTATGGAAGGACATTCAAGTTACTGTAACTACGATTAGAATTACTTTTCAGGATCAGTAGTGGGCTAAAAGATGCAGCAATGAGATCTCTCCTGATAACAGGTGAGTAAATCGCAATTCGCAGTTCAAATTATTTTAGAGCAATTTTTTAAAGTTCCAAAACTCCACACTTAGAAATATTTTCATGTGAAACCAGTTAATGTTTGCCTATGGAAGGGAATTCAAGTTGCTGAAAGTATGGTTACATTTACTTTTCAGGGTCGGTCCTGGGCTCAAAGATGCAGCACTGACATCTCTCATGATAACAGGTGAGTAAATCGGAAGTCGTACTTCGGCTGATTTTAGAGGAATATTTTGCTCAATAGTGAAGGAAGGGGGCGGGGTCTGAGGACACATGTATACAAGCACGCCATGTGGCGCATTTTAGGTTGGGGAATATATTCCTCTTCAATCCTCAGGTCACCTGTGAGCCAACTAGCCCATTAGGTACCTCTAGTTTGCGCCAGGGAGCTGCGTTGTAGAGAGGTGTTCAGATAGCACTCCTCCTTTTTACAACACTCTGCAACGCAGCTCCGTGGCACTTACTAGAGGTACCCGTTTGACTAGTTTGCCCCTTGGGGACCTCTGGATTGAAGAGGAATATATTCCCCAATCTAAAACGTGCCACAGGGCCTGTTTGCACAGATTGTACCTCAAGCCCCTCCCCCTACATTCACCACTGTGCAAACATGCCCCGTAACGCGTTCTAAGTTGGGGGATTAAATCCCCTTGCTTACTGGAGGTCCCTGGGGGCTAACTAGCCCACCACGAACCTCCAGTATGCGCCAGGGGGCAGCATTGCAGAGAGGTGTAAAAAGGCAGCGCCCCTTTTTACACCTCTCTGCAATGCAGCCCCCTGGTGCGTTTGCAGAGGGGGAAGTAATTCCCCTCACATACTGGGGGTCCCTGGGGGCCAACTAGCCCACCAGGAACCTCCAGTGTGCGCCAGGGGGCTGCGTTGCGGTTTGTTTCGTTATTTAAATATGCATTATATATATACAAATTTGCATTGAAGAATGAGTGGATATATATAAATACATATTTGGATGGAGGATTTAGTAGCAGTGTAATTGACCAATTTATAGTGTCTCACTAAATATAGTGGATAGTGACTAAACTGTGTGAATATCTGTATCACTTTGTCAGTTGTTGTGTAAACTGGTTCTACAGTTGGTTGCTAGCTATGTGAAAGTCTATATTAGTTATTCATTAGTTAACTGAGCATTTGTATGGGAGAGTGAAAGTGTGTGTGGTTCGGTTGGGGGTGTGTGACTGTCCAAAAATGTGTGAATAGTTGATTCAGTAGATATATGAAGTTAAAACTACATGTTCTAACAGTTGTTTGGGTGAGTGAATCTCTTTATGGGTGTGGTGATGAGCAAATATATTTCTCAATGGTACATGTCCAACAAACTAGAAAAATAAAAGGCTGTGTATGTGTCAATTGTATATAAATAAGTATACATAAGACTCAATGATTGTGTGAGCGACTGTATGGATAGCTGTATACTTGTAATAATGATTTTATAATTCACTAAGTATGACTTACTATCTAAATAAATAGATGAAGTGGTGTTTGTATAAGTGTGTAGCTAAGTAAATATGTAAGTATTATCCATTGTTTGCATAAGTGAGTAGGATGACTTCATATGTGAATAGGATGTGTGCTGGTGTGTAATGTCGATATAGGTGTATAAGTATTTTTGATAGTGTTCTATTGTTCATTGACAGCATGTATGAGTGAATCTACAGGTAAGTGATTCGATGTGTGTATACATCTATGAATCACTGAGTGAGTTGTTAGATACTTGTATTGCTGTGACAATGGATTCAAATATGATACTCTGTATTTTACAAAGAGCAATAAAAGATTTTACTAGTGTATGAAAAGGTGTATGTGATTGTCATGTGGATGATGTCATCAGTGATGTCATGAATGATGTCATTTGAGATGTCATCAGTGATGTCACTGACCATGTCATGAATGATCCACCTAACTATAACACCCCTAAAACACCCCTAAAACTTATAGTTTTTTGAGTGAATTTCAAAGGTTTTTAAATGCTAATTTCTAACTATATAAGGCCTGAAACCTATGGTTTTTTCAGTGAATTTCAAAGGTTTTTTAAATGCTAATTTCTAACTATATAAGGCCTGAAACCTATGGCTTTTTCAGTGAATTTGCAAGGTCTTTTAAATGCTAATTCCTAACTATATAAGACCTGAAACCTATGGTTTTTTTCAGTGAATTTGCAAGGTTTTTAATGCTAATTCCTAACTATATAAGGTCTGAAACCTATGGTTTTTTCAGTGAATTTCAAAGGTTTTTTTTTAATGCTAATTCCTAAATATATAAGGCCTGAAACCTATGTTTTTTTTAATGAATTTCAATGGGTTTTTAAATGCTAATTCCTAACTATATCAGGCCTGAAACCTATGGTTTTTTCATTTAATTTCGAAGGTTTTTTAAATGACAATTTTTAAATGTATTATTTGTTATTTTTTTATACTGATTTACTACATTTTTGCAGGCAGGTGTTCAAAGGGCACATCCCCTTTTTGCAACAATCTGCAGCGCAGCTCCAAAGAGCTTACTGGAGATACTTGTTGGACTAGTTGCCTTCTAGGGGACCTCTGGATTGAAGAAGAATGAATTCTTCAACTTAAAACACGTCACACGGAAGTGTAATGAAGCCACGCCCCTTTTTACACCTCTCTGCAACGCAGCCCCCGGGCGTGTTTCCAGTAGGTAATATATATATATATATACACTCACACCACCGGAAGTCCTCAGGGAGTTCCCCCTGCTTACAGATTGATGCAGACTCCTTCTTCATGATCATAAGAAAATTCCTCTTATTCAAGCCATGCAACCGCGCTGTAATGCGCTTCTGCCGCTATCGACAACCTTGATGATACGGTGTTGTGCCACCATATTGAATGATTTTAAAGACAAACCTACTGATTACATCATCATAGGCAGTGAAACGAGACTCCAAATCATATCTACCCAATATAAATAAACTGTGCAAATATATGAATACGTAAATACATGAAATAATTTAGCTGCAAATACTGAGCTATACTTTCACTAGATTACCTGATTCAACTATACATGTTTTTTGATAATCTCTCATACCAATGACTCGTTGGGAATCGATTCGTTTGTCACATCACTACATATATATATATCCCAAGATGCACTGTGTCACTTAAAGCTCACATGAGGATATTTTTGGGTGGTTAATTGGAGGTAATATTTGCCATTCTCACAGGTGCTGCCTTTGAAGAAGTCTGCAACGTATCAGCACTGTACTGCACTTGAATGTTAATTACTGAAGCTGTTTACTTCCAATAAATTTTATCTATTGAGAGTGTACTTCATCTTGAGGAAACTCTTTTCGATTCATATATATATATATATATATATCTATATATATATATATATATATATACACACAAGATTTTCCAATAATGCGATCACAAAGAGTGTTCAGCAGCCACCAGTGATGGTATTTATTTTCAGGTTACGCGTTTCGCTCATACAACAAGCTTGGTCACACAGTGATACAGGGGGGAAACAAAGCCTTACATAGGCAGTTTAGGAAACTAACAAAGGACAAACATAAGGCATAGTTACCTCTAGCCACAGTGGCATCCATTTTGTAACGTGTTTCCTATATAGGTAATACATGGTATATTCACTCATACCTTCGCCCTTACACTAGTTCATGGGCGCAATTTGGTCCAAAATCCAAAAGGTCTTATTTCGTACAGACAAGTGTATTAATGACATTCATCTTATCATGTAACACTCCAATTATATTTAATAACAAAAGAGGGGGTATTTACTAAAGTAATTATTTGCAGTTGTCTCTCCTGAACCTCACATGTATCGATTAATTCCGTTATACCACTTTAATGTATTTTTTATGTGAAATATATGTCGCGGCCAAAGTGCCCTTTTGAACCGAGACCTAGGATCAATTTACTGCTAGGGTAGTGTCTCTAGTGGTTCCCTGGCATCCATACTGAGATGTGTTTACCTCTAACTGTGATGGGTAGGAAAAATGTCATACACTGATATTCACCTGTTAGATGTACATCACCCATCATCAAGACTTTCATGTTGTATTCACAATTTACAGCAATTTTTTGGGGAACATACTACTGATTCTGTATTGTTTATTCCTGGACCTGTAGCAAAGGAAGTTACAGTGTGTGCTCCAAAGTGGCAACTTGCTGTAGTAAAGAATTCATTCGGACTAGTGCCCAAAACAGGAAAGGTGGGGTTACTGATAAACAACTCAGTGCCGAGCTCCCGGTCAGGTAAAATTGAGCAGAACCTTCTTCCATTTAGTTACCGCCCCAACAGTGGGTGGATCAGTAAATAGTGTTTCGAAACAGTCTGCCTAGGTTCCCCATAGATCAAAGCTACATTCACGTCCAACAAAAATTATATCTAAAGTGCAGTGTGTGTAAATAATACAGAAAAGGCAAATCTTATAAAAATATCATAAAAATAATATCAAATGGGTATAGATATAGATAAAGTCTCTTATCTGTGTCATTTGGCCCTCCACCAAAACAAAGAAGAAAAGGGTAGGGGCTGCCTAGAAGTCCTTCTTACTCTGCCCCTTCATTTTCTCTTGAAAAAGAAGAAAACACACATCTTAAAATCCATAGTATATCTCATTGTGGATTAAAAACAATTCAAACATAACATAAGCACAGGTACATTCTTATTAGGGGTAAAGAAATATATACATATTCAGATGTTGCAACAATCAACTTTTAATTATTCATGAAGGTGTATACTCAGCTCTTCATCATAATTTAGCCCATCCGGGATTTATGTTTGGAGGTCGATAATGTGCCATGACTCCCTTTTGCACAGCAAAAGAACCCTATTCCCCCCTCTTTGAGGATATTCAATTTGTTCGATGGCAAAAAATGTCAGGAGGGAACTGTTCGAGAGATGGTACTCTGCAAAGTGCCTGGCTACGGGATAATGAGGGTCTTTGTTTGTTATGGCCCTCATATGTTCTAGCACCCGTTTCTTAGTTGCTAAGGTGGTGCTGCCCACATATCTCTTTTTACAGGGACATTGAATGAATGTATCGCTTTCCAAACGCCTGGAAAGCGATTCATTCGCGCCGTACAACCTTTAGGAAAGATGAAATCTCCTTACCCCGCCGATCACGCCTGATTCAGATCGGACAGTAGCATGGACCACGCGGGACCAGGAGTTTTCCTGCTATTGCTCTACACCATAACCACGCTCGGTTGGATCCATAGCTTACGGAGTACCAGCAGAGATACAGTTGACTCCATTGCATTTACAACATTGGATGAGCCACGCATTTTCTCCAGACAACAGTGGAGTTACCCCGCAAATCGGCTTCCCTTATACAGCCGACCAGTCGCGATATACGCACTGCCACCAACCCACTCAGTCCTGAAGATGATCCCAATTTTTACGAATCGAAACGCCGTTGACTTGTCAGCCAGACCCTAGGCGCCCCTCATACAGTGGTTCTCACAAAGATTGACAAACGGAAACTAATTATTTCAAATCATTTCAAAATCACTCTGTTTTTATTCACTGTATATATTTATGCACAAACACCTTGCGCCGCTCACGCTGATCAATCTGTCACATGTGTCGCCTTAGTGTTATTCACTTCTTCACTCCTGCACCTTGTACAACTTTGGGTTGTTATGCTTGAATTGTAAATTGCAGTGCTGATATTAACTGTAATTGTACCTGCCCAATCCTTTGAGATAAATATGGAGTAAATAATGCCTTGAGCACACATGACAAACATACAGAGTCTCCTTGTTTCTCGCTTGATAATGTTGCATTCATATCCTTGCTAATTGTCCACAAGTTATACCAGTTGGGATATTGTTTTACATATACAGTTCTTTACCCCAATCCCAACAAGGTTGACGGGTTACCACTCCTGTGTTTTTATACAAGATTCTCCCACCAGCCAACATGCAAGCATGCATAGCTGGGAGAGAAGCATGTCCCCATAGCCACACCCCTCAATTGCTGAAATAATTCCTTATTGAAAAGGAAAAAATTATTGGTTAGACAAAGTTAAGTCATCCTCAAACCCATTTTATTGTGTTGGTGAAAACATACGTCCCTTTCTGACAAAAAATGACTGGTAGCATTTAAACCTTCCTGGTGATTAATACTGGTATAGAGGGAGCAGATGTTCATTACCAAAAAGCAATAGTCATCCTCCCATTTAGTCTCATTGAGCTTCTCTAAAAAGTGACCAGTATCCCTAATGTAAGAAGGAAGATTTTCTACATACTGATGGAGAAAAAAAGTCCACATATTTGGACATGGACTCTAATAAACTTCCTTGTGCAGAGATTATTGGGCACCCAGGAACTGGAGAAATTTGTTTATGTACTTTTGGGAGTAAATACAAAGTCGGAGTAATCAGTTCTTAGGAAACTATGTTCTTCCTTACTAACTAAGCCCTCACATTTCCACTGAGCTAATTCTTTGAAAACCTGGGGCCTCATTTATGAGGCCTTGCATCAGTTGTGCGCTTCCAATGCGTCACTTTTTGTGACGCATCGGCAGCGTAAAACATGCCTCCTGTTGCGCACTATTTACAAAGTGATGCATCTAAGCAGATGCGTCACTTTATAAACCCCTGTGCTACATTATACCTGCGCCAGATATTATGTATGCAGGGGGGTCGTTCTCCCGCAAAAAGCCTTCTAGAAGTGACGCAGTGAAATCTATGAGATTACACTGCGTCACTTCTAGGACGCCGTTGCATCAAAATCTTGCGCCTGCCTCACAGCAGGCGTAAGACTGACGCAGGCCCTTTTACATGGGGCTTGCCCCATGTTAAAGGACGCATTGCTGGAGTTGCGTCACTTTTGTGACACACTCCAGCAATGCGTCACTTTTGCGCTTACATACACGTCAGAAATACTGACGTATCTGTAACTCCTTGCCACATTATGCGTCATACATTAAATATGACACATCAGGTATGTCGCAAGGAGTGCACACTGAGAAGTGACGCATCGCTGCTTTCACGCAGCGATGCGTAGTTTCTGATAAATGATGCCCCTGATCTTTAACCAAGGGCAATACAGAAGCAGCTACTTTTTTATAACAACAAATGTCATTAAGCTGCTTCATAGCCTCCTCCATATACATTGTACGGGGCCAAATAACTATATTCCCACCCTTATCAGCTTTGTTTACAATAATATTATTATCATTACTGATTTTCTTCATAAGGTGGGAATATTGCTGCTCTATATACTGCCTATGTTTATTTTTCTGCAGGCATGATTTGTGGAGAGCTTTAAGGTCTTCGATCATACAATCCCCATCATGGGGATAAAGGTTGAAGGTGGGCGGAAATGCGTGAGGGCTGCCCTTGTAGTAATAATACCCATGCCCTGAAGATCTTGTGTGTTAGAGGGCAAAACATCATTACTATCAGCTAATGCATTAACTGTTCTTAACACAGGGACATCAGATACTTGAAACAACACACTAGGTTGGTTATCAGCATTAATGGACAAAGCTTGTGTATTTGCTTTGTTTAACTTATGATACTTTAATAGCTTTAACTTTCTGATAAACTTAAATATATCAACACAAGATTGAACATATTTGAAGCTAGTCTTAGGGCAAAATAAATGTCCCAAAGCCAAAAGTTGCATTTCTGCAACATTTAACTCCAAAACAGTCATATTGATGACAGTATTAGCAGCCGCTGTACTGTTCACTCCAAATTCTGGTTCCCCATTCCTCTGTACTTTTTGTTGTAGCCGCCGCACTTTCCGCCTCTGTTTGTGCTGTTCATTCCTCCTGCGGCATTTGGAATTCGGGGTAATCTCGGCCTTAACGTTTGCCGGCGGTCCTCTATTATAAACCCCAATTCCTCTGAAGGGCTGTAGTTGAGTGGCATTTGCTGTTGTTGGTTCGCCTCGCTTATTTCTGATTCAGCACTGCTGACGATTGAGCTGACTTCAGAGTCGAAGGACACCACATTGCTTTGACTGATAATAGATTGTGGATGTTGTATTTCCCCACTCATTGCTTGCCTGTTAACACCATCAAAACGCTTTGCTAACGTAAATATGCGACCTGTTTCATAATCGCGTTTATCGCGTGCAAACTTTGTCGCTTTATGATTTGTTATTACGTTTTCATATTTTTCCAAGCGCTTTTTAATGTCCTCTCTGCCTTTGTTCACTATATCTTTTAAATCAAGGGCATCTAACTGCAGGTTTAATTGGTCAATCTGAGCCCCAATATCATGTCTATCGATTTCAGCATACTTAATTAAAATACACACCATATTCATTGATGCCTCTAGATTGTTTGTAGCCCACTCTTGTAGCATTAGGGAGTTGGGATTCTCAAAAGATGGCGCTATGAGAACTCTCAACCCCATTGGTACTCTGCCAGCCTCCTTGTACTTCTCCAAAGATTTATTTTCCCACAATTTGGCGAGTTCGGTACGTTGCAATTTTTCCAGTTTTTTAAGCATACTTTTTTCATCCTTACTATCAGTGTTATGTACATTGCTTTGCTGACCAGTTATCACCGGCACCGGCACATTGGCAAAAAGTGCATCCGCTACTTCCTCGTGGTTCCGTGGCACGCCTGTTGCGGACGCCATAGCGTTAATCTGGAGTGTAATCGTAAAGCACAGTTCAACATTTCAAAACCCCCTGCTAAAATACAGTGTCACTTTTCAGGGGCTTCAACTTCCTGATATCTTCACACCTGCCAGCTAATTAGCAAATGCTTCGGATCCCCACGCGTACTGAGAACGGCTCACCTCTCGTGACAACCTCGACGTTACCGGAGTCCTCCTACGCCAAGAAACCCGCTTGGTCCTCACTCCCGGCTTCACCGTTCTCCAGCGCGGCCTCTAGCTTCCTGATTGCTGCAATGCGGGGGGCAGGGTAAAGTACAAATCGCACAACGTGATGCCTGCTGCCGAATCCCAGCCCAGTAAGTGAAGAGGGTCCGTTATAGCGGTGACAGCACAACTGCTAGAATTACGTGAACCACCAAATCCTGTCGACACCAAATGCTGCAACACTCCACAAGCGATGCTTGCAGGAACGGACCACCACTCAGGTTTCAATTGCTTTCAAAGTGCATTTATTTCTCCATTTCTCCCGCGTTTTGACCGGGTCTCCCGGACTTGATCACATGACATACTAAGGATCCCGCGTTACTTAAATTCTACACCCTTCTCCCTTCACACAATGCATAGAGTTAAAAGAAAGACTATATGGGAATGGGGTACTTATTTGAGAAGACAGCTCTATTTACAAAACTTCATTATAGTATTATTGGCGAGTTTATAAATACAAAGCTTCCTAAAATGAACGGAGACCTTGTAATTAAAGAAAAACATCACAAAAAAAGAGAACAGATTTAGTTCAAGGTTTTTATGTTTAAAAAGCGTAAAAAGAGGTAGTCTATACTCCTGAAGGCTAATCCATAATATTTACAAGATGCTTGGATAATCCATTGTGTCAAAATAAATACACAAATGCGTATATATATATATATATATATATATATATATATATATATATATATATATATATATATATATATATAAATATATATATATATATATATATATATATATATATATATATATATATATATGACAAAAGATTTAAATTAATGTAAATATCAAATGCAGTATTTAAAATGTAACACTCCAGAAAACACGTTTACTAAAAATACTATAAACATTAAAAGAAATTCATCAATAAAAAACAAATGATATATATTATAATCAAAACACTTGAATTGAAGAATATGAAATATAGTATTGCCCTCTAGTTTATGCAACAGTAGGGAAAGTGTTGGACTTTGGAGGAGTTAGATTTATTATTCCTGCTCCAGTCTGTGCAACACCAGGGAAAGTGTTGGATTTTGGAGGGGTTACATTTCTATTCTCACTCCAAACAGCATATTATTAGGGAAAGTCTTGGACTTAGGAGGGATAAAATTTACTATTCCCACTCCAGTCTCTTCAGCAGTAGGAAAGCATTGAACTTCAGATGAGTTACATTTAATATTCACACTCCAAATAGCACAACAGTAAGAGAAGTGTTGGACTTCAGTGGGGTTAATTTTACTACTCCTATTACAGTCAAAGCATGGTTAGGGAAAGTACTTCATTTTATCAAATTACATACGAATAACCCCATGAAAGTAGAAACAATTACACTCTTAATATTAACTATGAATTAATAAATACTTGCTATTCAATTAATAATCAATGACCTTCCCACACGCTATACCCCTAAAAACCTAGCAGCCCGCACCTAAAATATAAGTAAAATATATCAGTAGTCCATATATTACATAATAAAAAATGTATAGCATATTTAATAATAATACATTATGATTAATGTTATTACTTAATTGCTTTCCCACCCTAGTCCCTAACAAACTTAGCAGCCCACAACTAAAATATAAGTAAAAAAATAAATACTCAGTTAAATAATGAATTAACAATTTTAAACATGTATTTTATTAGGATCAAACTAGCTCAAGGCAATTTGGGGCTTATTACAATGTCGGTCAGCCTTTTCTCTGAACAACACCGTGGTGGAAATGGGACTGAATGACTTCCGGTTGGAGTCCCTGGCCACCTAATTGCGATGTGACCACACATGGTGCTGCCACATTTCCACATTTCCCTATGGGAGCATGTGTTACGGCCATAAAACGGTCATAACACAAGTCTCCATGGAGAAATGGGAGATTGTGGTAATCCCTGCACACCGTGGCAGACACCTCAAGGTGCCTGCAACAAGGTGCAGGAATTACAGGGGGGCACCATAGATGCTCCCTCAGCCCCCAACCAGATGTCACAAGGAAAAGGGGGCCTTGCTAGGGGCCCCCAACCCCGCTTTCCGACAGGCTTTCCATGTCGGAAAGCCCGCCATACAAAGACTGTGGCAAACCAAGAATCATAAACCCAAAGGCGGAAATGCCTTCCTGTCGGATTATGGGCCAGTCTCTGACCAGCCGATGGCAAGCCAGCAGGAATGACTGTCCAGTTTCGATTATGATCAGCTGTATTGTAATCAGCCGGCTCTATTTTGACAATTGGACTGACCAAGATTGTTGGTTGTGGTTCCTGGCTCCCTCTTACCCGCTGATAGCACCATGATCTCTGCCCTTGACGCCGGTCTCCCCCCGCCGCCGCAGCCTCTTGAAATCTCGGCGCAGCCGCAGTGAGGGGGGACTACATTACCCAGTGGCCCCAGCGACAGGAAGCCGCACACGCCTGTTCTGCGCCCGGAGGCGCATAAAAATCAAGGAGAGCCCCGGTGGAGCGGGGGATCGATTTTGACAATTAGACTGACCAAGATTGTTTGTTGTGGTTCCTGGCTCCCTGTTACCCGCTGATAGCACCACGATCTCTGCCCCTGACGCCGGTCTCCCCCCGCCGCCGCAGCCTCTTGAATTCCCGGTGCGGCCGCAGTGAGGGGGGGACTACATTACCCAGTGGCCCCAGCAGCAGGAAACCGCACATGCCTCGTCCGCACCCGGAGGCGCATAAAAATCAAGGAGAGCCCCGGTGGAGCGGGGGCTCTATTCTGACAATAGGACTGACCAAGGTTATTTGTTGTGGTTCCTGGCTCCCTGTTGCCCACTGATAGCACTACGATCTCTGCCCCTGACGCTGGTCTCCCCCCGCCGCCGCAGCCTCTTGAAATCTCGGCGCGGCCGCAGTAAGGGGGGACTACATTACCCAGTGGCCCCAGCGGCAGGAAGCCGCATAGGCCTGTTCCATGCCCGGAGGCGCATAAAAATCAAGGAGTTCCCCGCGTCGCGGGACGTGCGGGCGGCGCCAGGCTAATCCCGGGCAAACAAAAAGGGGTAACCCTGTGTCCCTCAGAACCTGGGTGTGTGTGATTAAACAAAAAGTGGTTCTGTCGGGTGGCTTAACGAATTGCTTTAGATAAAGGCTGTGTTAGCTCATAAATTATTGAGAAGAATGATAATCAATTACATTCAAATACACCTCTCTGAGAACAGATTTAGTTCAAGGTTTTTATGTATGAAAAAGTCACCATTGTAATGCACTGGAATTTCTTCATTCCAATTCAAATTCAATAACTGTTAAAAACAATGTGAAGAGTGACTGTTGGTGAACAAAGTGAATAGTGAAACAAATTAAGTGACACTTATTTACAACTCTATACAGTATTGTACATGGGTAAGTAAGGGGGGAGTGTTTGGATGCAAAGTCTTCGATTTTGGCGGTCAGAGTTCAGAATGAGCGCTCCAGGGACACAGATGGTTATTGCGCCTGTTCCCGGAGGTTTCTTGACCAATGTTATGCATCGACGTTTCGACACTTAAGTGCCCCAGTTGGTGGTCACGGCGGGTCTTTATCAAGACAGGGAAGGGGAGGGGGACCTAGAAAAAAATGAGAGGGGTTTTAGGAGAGGTGTAGTCCAAGTATAAATACAAATTGAACAAGGTGAGTCCAATATACTCACAAGGGGTCTGGAATCACAGGAGGGAATTATCGCACCCTGGAGGGAAGCCTGAGGTCAATCTGGGGAAAGGTAACTAAAATGAGTACCATGCCAGTAGGAGAGGATCAAACATGGTTAAAAGGACGGTGCGAATGTGATACATGCACAGCCTAAAAATGCTGTTGGGGCCATACAGCAAGTGAGGTATTAGTCACTAGACATGCATCTATGAAAACCGCCCAGTGAGGGTGAAGGCGGCTAGAAGATACTAAACGGGCGTGCTGATTTTCTGCTACGCGAGCTAAAAACAACTAGTGACTGGCATGCAGCTATGGGTCACTAGACAGGCATGTGTGATAAACGACCCGTGATAGTGAGGGCGGCCGGAAATAATACAAATTAAATAAATAAAGCTCATGCAGGTTTATCACGAGCTGAAAGTAACATTTAATTGACATGCAATTATGAGGTGTTGCTCTCCCGGAGAGTAGATCAAATGCTCAGGTTCAAATCGGGCCGCCGACTGAGAACAGCATGTGAGAAGCGGCTTTCAGGCTAATTATCTCGTGGTGGTGAACCCATGCCTAAGTGCCCTTCCCTGTCTTGATAAAGACCCGCCGTGACCACCAACTGGGGCACTTAAGGGTCGAAACGTCGACCCATAACATTGGTCAAGGAACCTCCGGGAACAGGCGCAATAACCATCTGTGTCCCTGGAGCGCTCATTCTGAACTCTGACCACCAAAATCAAAGACTTTGCATCCAAACACCCCCCCCTCCCTTACTTACCCCATGTACAATACTGTATAGAGTTGTAAATAAGTGTCACTTAATTTGTTTCACTATTCACTTTGTTCACCAACAGTCACTCTTCACATGTTTTTAACAGTTATTGAATTTGAATTGGAATGAAGAAATTCCAGTGCATTACAATGGTGACTTTTTCATACATAAAAACCTTGAACTAAATCTGTTCTCAGAGAGGTGTATTTGAATGTAATTGATTATCATTCTTCTCAATAATTTATGAGCTAACACAGCCTTTATCTAAAGCAATTCGTTAAGCCACCCGACAGAACCACTTTTTGTTTAATCTTAATCCCGGGCAAAGGCGGGCCGTCTGAGACCATCGTTGGCCGGAGGAGGCTGGGCTGGGCTATCCCTCTAACGTGACATTACTCAAAGTGAGACCTCTATTTACTGTATATTGTTTGTTGCGCGTTTGCCGTGTGCTCTATTTATTTTAGGTCTCCCGATTTGTCATCTGCTCCCAGGTAACCCCATAATATAAAGCCTATTAGGGTTTAGGATCATGGTACTACGCAGAGGGAAGGGGAGGAAGGCCGGGACAAGCTCTATTGGGGGGAGTATTACTGGGACTCTAGATAATTTTATAACTAGAGCAGCAGTGGTTTTAGAGCACGAAATAGCCCTTACAGAAAAGCGCTTATCATTGGAATCTTTATATTCAAAGCAATCTTCACTGGGCTCCAATCGATCCCCTGCCCATAAACCAAGTATTAGGTCCAGTGCAAACCGGTAAAAGGAAGCGGGGGGAGGACGTCATAAGGGTAGATGCCCAAAAATAACAAAAACAGCGAATAAATGTGTGAACTCATTGACACCTACCATACCAACATCAAATATTCCTCCCCAGAGACCGCCTACCGCAACCCAAGTTATCTCTTCGTCACAGTCATCCAAGCTGCCTTTCCTAACTTCACATATCCCTGACGGCCTGGCAGAACAAGTGGAACAAATTGTGAGGTCCTTCATGCTCCCTCTAATAGAAAGAATAAAAGCGATAAATGATACTAGAAACTCTCGTAGCCAGCACGGAAAACTATGTCCCAGCCACACAACTTAAAATAACCAATAAGCCCAATAATAGTTTATCACATATAGCCCATCTAACATCAACTCTAACAATGAAGGGGCTACAAAAAACATCTAAAACTGAGACCAGGAAAGAGACTGAAAGGGAAAAGCCAACAAGTAAAGTTGAAGTAGGAAACATTAGGGGGGTAGTCGGGAAAAACTCTAACATTAGATCGGGCTGTGGAAAAACCAAACACAGAAAAGAGAATGAAAAACGTGGATAACCTACAAGTTATTGACCTCCCCCCCACAATCAACTCCGTTGGTGATTATCTTCGGTAATGTACCTCCTCTCCCTGAAGGAGCAAAAGAGGATTTTGGACAACTCAAAAATAAGGTAACACACTGGTTGTCCCGTAATACTGAAGAAGGACACATTTCCCTGCATAATGTTATCATGGTTCACCGTGTTTCCTGGTTGGGTAGCTCCAGAAAATCAAGATGGGGAGACTGTATAGTGGTAAATTGTAATACCTCCTTGCCAGTAGAGAGGATATTCCGGGAGGTTAGCTCGGGCGCAGCCTTTAGGGGTCAAGGCATCGACATACTGCCATTGGGTTTCTTCTATAGGGAGGAGAATCATGGGCAAAACAACTTGAACTCGGAGCACCATGACTGGTCTGTTATACACAGGGAACTGCCTAGGCTTGGTATTCCGTCCTTTAGGGCAGAAAAGGCCAATATCTGGGGTGATTGCAATCACTCTCCATTCATGCAGGGTCTAAATAGATACGCAGCCCTTTCAGGCTTGAATGACTGTGACTGACTAAGTGTTAACTTGGTCAGCCCAGTTCACACTGCCAGTAGCTGTGCACTTGTTGATACTCCTGCTCTAGAAGAAGAGCCTCTCTTAGAAACATTGCATGCAGCATTAAATTCAGAAGTATTAGATACGGTAGCAAGAGTAGTGCCTTGGAAAATTGAACACCCTGGAAAAAAAACTGCTGACTGTCTTAGAGAGTTGATCCCCCCAACATTCATACCAAGATGCATGATTATAATGTACTATCATGGAATATCGCAGGGTTGGCTGGAAAGGTCGCAGATCCCCTATGGGTGCAGTTTGTCAGCAATTTTTTGGTGATATGCCTTCAAGAGACATGGCTGGTTAAATGCAATGTTTCGCTGGTAGGGTGCAAATCCTTTTTCGTTCCTGCAATTGCAGAAAATAGTGGAAGAGTGATGGGAGGTTTGGCCATCTTTACTTCCCTGGCCCTGAGATGTAATAGCAAGGTCATTTCCTCTGACCATAGAGACCTACAGGCAATTGTATTGGGGCAAAAGAACGTGAGTCTTTGTGTGATACATTTTTATAATGCAGTACACAATCGCGCTGGATGTAAGATAACCGAGCTGAATAATTTCGTAGAGCAGTGTTGTGGCCCTTTTAGAAATAACCTTATGATTGTAGGTGACTTCAATACCCATCAGTGTGGTGACCCTAAACTCACTGGCATGGGCAACCTTGGGGTGTCGACTGATAGAGGGACTTCACTTCGAGCACTCTATTCAGGGTAACGTTCTTAATAAAAAACTTAACAGGTACGATTTATCCTCTGTTATGTCTTTTGCTCCACCCTCTAGCCAACAAAGGGAAACGACCTTTAAAGGTCGTGGTAGTGGATCCTTTATAGACCACGTCTTGATCTCGAGAACCATCTTTCCCTTTCTGCAGGGCTTTTCAATTTTAGTAAGTGCTCATAGTGACCACAACCCAGTGTGTGTCAACTTAGGAGGGAGTCTTTTGAAGAAAAAAGACATAGCGACAGGTCCAGCCATGTTAAAGCCTACTGACGGTAGGCATCGGCTGAAATGGAAAAGTAATTCCGTCCCTTTTCTATGAAAAGCTCCAAGATATCTGCGCAGAAGAATTTTTCTGTTGCCTGAACCTTGAATCAACTGCCGTGGGTACACTGTACACTCCACGCTTTTGAAGGGATTATTGCTAAGGTAGGGTGTCTGTTATCTGCCCCGGGGAAAAACAGAGCGTCTGGTGATCCCAAATGGTTTTGTCCTTTATGCTCTAAAGCCGCCGGAGACCTCAAGGTGGCATTAAAAGTATTCACTAGGGACAGAATACAGATCCATACTCTTCGTAGAAATTACAAAAAAGTGTTGGCAACTCGTAAAACAGAACTGAGGGAGGCCATATGGCGGGAACTTCTAGATCCTTTGACCCTTTCCAGCAGCTCCAGATTTTGGAGCATTATTAATATACCCTTAATCCCAACGGAAAGAGCAGAGGAAGTGGGCACAAACATAATGGAGGAAGAATGGGTGTCTCACCTTGTTTCCATCTTTAAAAGTACTTCTACCCTGTTACAGCTGCCAGCAAAGACGCCAAGTGAGAATCCGGTTGTGTTCACCCTAAGAGAAGTAGAGGAAGGTATTAATAATCTTACAAACAAGAAGGCTCCAGGCCCAGATGGTGTCCCACCGGACCTTTTTAAATCCAACCCTTCCTTTTGGGCAGTAATCTTGGTGGCGGTGGTCAATGCAGCAGTAAAGGAAGGGTGCCCAAAATCCTGGAGAGTTTCATGCAAGTAGGGCAGTTCCCTAAAAAGCAGTTCACCTTTAAGGTGAATGGTGTAAGTGTGGCATTATCCACAACCTTCTCCTACTTGGGTGTTTTACTGGATGATAGCCTGAACTAGGTTGCACTGCTAAATAAGAAAAGGGGAGAGGTTACCATAGCAAATGCAGCGATATTCGGATTAGCAGCGAAAATGGGCAATCGTCCGGTGGCTGCAATGTTAAGGATCTGCCGAGCCAAGAGTGTATCTATAGATAGCTACGGGAGCGATTTATGGGGGTACACTGGTTTAGTGGGTTTACAGGTGACGGAGAATCACTTTTTAAAGCAGCTGTTGTACGTTCCAAAAGGGTCAGCGAATTTAACGGTCCATGAAGAAACTGGCCTTCCATACATTTGTGATACTTTGGCTTTGCACCCCTTACTTTTTTGGCTCAAATGTTCGTTAAGCATCTTGTACTGACTCACAAACATTTTTAAACAGACCTTGAGCCTGGACCATATGAATTATATTCCGTGGTTAAAATACCTACAGGGGTGCTTTAGTGAGCTTGGGCGTCCGGACCTGTTTTTTTAAACCGGATTGCTTTTCGGAGATGTGGCTTTTGTAAAACATTCTTTTCTTCTTCGTAAAAAAATGGATAGAGAGGAGAAAGAAATGTTAAAGATCAGTGTCCGTAAGCACTTGTTGCTAAAGACATCCCCAGATCTAGAGCCATACCTACTGTTGCCATTATCTGCCTATGAGCGATTTTTATTAATCAGGTTCAGAATGAATTATTTTCATCTTTTATTAGTTGTTCCTAGGGGGTCCTATAAAGGTAAAGTGCTAGCACCCTGTGGCTGCGACAACATGTCTCCACAGGATCTGTTGCACTTTATGTTTTTTTGTAAATTTTATGAAACACCCAGGAGGTTTTTTTTTTAAATCCCTTTTAAAAAAGTTAAATTTTACACCGGTACGCCCCGCTCTCTTTGTTAAAACCTGAATGTATCCCATTTGTGGCTGGATTTCTGCAATGCTCGCTAAGGTACAGAAAATGCTTGGAACTATTAAGGAATTAGATGATGCTTACTTAATAATTAATTGTTTTTATTCATATAATAAGATTTATTATACAGTCTTTCTTATATTTTAATTACTGAAATCATACTGGAATTACTGTATTGTTTGTCTGGGAACGTATATTTATTGGGATATGTATCATGTATTTTTAAAATGAGCTCATAATGTAATTGTAATTTGTAACTTTTATGCTTTCATATTGTGTGAACCGACTAAAGTTTATTGAAATTGAAATAGACAAGCC
This sequence comes from Lissotriton vulgaris, assembly GCF_964263255.1. Lineage (NCBI taxonomy): Eukaryota > Metazoa > Chordata > Amphibia > Caudata > Salamandridae > Lissotriton > Lissotriton vulgaris. The sequence goes on from NC_141693.1 coordinate 395,745,143, forward strand.
AGTTTCAATTATATTGTATTGTAATCAGCCGGTCAGAAATGAAACCGATGATATCAGTCGTAAAGCCCCCTGACCTAAGGTTGGATGCTTTATGACTGAGATCGTAATAGGCCCCTTTAATTGATGAGGATTAATATTTGCTAAAACGTGATTTTCACACATTATCATTTGCGCTATGGTTTTACAATTAAAGCTGCCTGTCAGAATGGAATTATGTGACAATGTGCTGTCTGTAAATGTAATACTTTTGCAACAGTATGCTCCAAACTGCACCATCTCTACACTTCTCACTCATACCCTTCTCCTACTGAGTCATTATGGCTAATTTGCTCTACTTATTTTCTGTGTGACTTTTGGATGTTTCACAGTCACTATGGGCCGAATAAAGAGTCTGGAGGTCTGAAGACTGTCATTCTCACAGGGGCGCGGTGGTGGCAGTCTAGCCACCACCGCACCAGTGGTCTGGCCGACTAATTACAACTTTGGCAGTTGGACCTGCATTGCACTGTTGCAACTGCCAGGGAACCACCATTCATTGGTTGTGGCCGAGTGTTCAGGGGCTCAGCACCGTCATGCATATTATGTGTTTCAGGACTGCCAGCAGTGTCATGGAGGTCTTTACTCCAAGAAAAGGATGGCAGTCCTGAAACAAAAGGGGCCCTATAGGGCCCCCTGTTGCCTATGTGCATGGATATGCAAGCAGGGAACACAACATGTGCCCCCCTGTGTGCCTGCACCCCAGTTCCTGCATGGGCTGGATTGTACAGTCCTTGTCATACAGGAATTGTTTTGGTGTTCCCATAGCAGTGCCCGTTTTCAGGGACACCGCCCCGGGACCACCAAAAAACCTGCCAGACTTGAGGAAATTTGTAATCCAGCGAGTGGTGTGCACACAGGTTTGGCAGTGCGGAAGTGGGCCGCAGTCATGGCGGTCTGCTAAAGCACCACCAAACTCGTAATCAAGCCCTTTTACCTCAGTGATACAACATTGATGGCAAAAACGCCTTCAACTCTGATAATTGTTCCAGCTCTACTGTATCCATGAAGCCAAAAAATATATATTTTAGTAGCAAACGTCCCTTCTGGGAGGAGCGGCTATCAGCTGGTGCCGGCGACGAGGCATGGACTAGCCTCGTTAACATTTGTTTACAGCAAGTATCACAAAGGACGCCGCACTCTTCTTTGGGTGATTTAAACACGGTTTGTTGCAGCTCCAAATCTCTTCCTTCACCTACGCGTTTCAAACTTAACAGTTCTTGATCACAGTTGTAATAAGTCCTGCTTCAGTTTCATTAATTTATACTCTAACACCGCTATAGCCACTATGATGTAACCAAATATTGGAATGTGCTCAAAAAGGATCCGGACATTGGCAATTTAATTGGTGATGGACCTCTAATTTCTTTCAGAAAAGCACCTTCTCTTGGAGACACATTGATTAACAGCCACTTCACAGACAAAAAGGCAGAAACATGGCTGCAAAAGCGACAGAAAGGATTTACTAAATGCAAAGCATGCAAAGTGGGAAAAAACATGAAATCGCTTAAGGGTGGGAAAAAACATGAAATCGCTTAAGGACCCAAAAAGACAAATCTTTGAAATCAAGAACAAAATTACGTGTGAATCACATTTTGTAGTCTACCTGTTAGAATGTGATTGTGGCAAACGTAATATTGGATCAACAATCTGTGCTCTCAAGAAACGAATGCTGAAGCACATAAGAGAGATTCAAAACAAGGACATATCATATGCAATTGCTAAACATATGATGAATCATAAAAACAAAACATGGCAAAATATGAGAGACTCAGGAATCGCAATGGTGCCCGAACATGAAAGAGGAGGAAATCGACTTCAAAAGCTAAGACGCTTAGAATCGAAACTCATCATCTGGTTCAAAATAAAAATCCCCAATGGATTGAATGGGGTCGAAGAACTATATGTACACTTGTGATAAGTTGACAGCTTGCAACAATTGACAAACTGAAACACTGACAAACTGTAGAAATGTAATATCAGAGAAATTGGAATTAATAAGTACAGCCCTTCCCAATATTCAATTCAATTCAAAATTTCTTTATTCGACTGTCAAGAATGCAGTCATAAAAGCACATAAAATACATTTATATACAATTCATTCATAAAAAATTGCAACAGACAGATAAAAAGGGCAATCACAAAAAGATTAAATGATGCTATAGTCCAATATGAGTGTACTTATTTGGGACAGGGTTACTTGTATAATACAGTTCAACTTGGGATCAACCTTCCATACTTAGTCTGAACTTCAGGGCTGTTTTTAAAAAGTTACAGGTAAAGAAAGTGCTATCGCCGTGCAACATTTGGAGATATAAAAGTGCTGGCTTAATTTGCACAAAGTTCAACTTTTTAAGCAAGGGTTTTAAAAACATATTTCGTGGTCTTGAGTAAAAAGTGCACAGGAATAAAAAGTGAGCCAAGTCTTGCGGAGACTTGTTGTCGCAGCCGCAAGGTGGCAACACTTGACCTCTATGGGCTCCACTCGGTACAGCTAACAACAGGTGATATATACCAAAACGGAATCTGCTCAGCAGGAAGCGCTCATGTCTAGATATGTTCCAGGATAAATATGGTTCAGAGCGCACACAAGTCTTAGTTAGAATATGGCTCCTTACGCTGGCCTTCTTCAACTCAATTTCTTCCCTATCAAGATGTCGATTTAGTAGGAAAGTATCCTTTACATAATTAACATCTTTCTTGGTAATATGCTGAGGTGTTAGGTAAAGATCCAACCTGCCCAGATCTTTAAAACAATTTCTAATGTATTTCAGCCAGGGTATCTTGAGTTGCCCTTCCCAAGTGAGGGCTTCAGCGAGGATATTATGGGTCAGTGGTATTGAGTCATTGAGCCAACAGTTCAGCCAACAGAGCAGAGGATTTACAGCAATTTTATCTCCTAGGTACGGTGTGCCTAGTTCCTCGTGAGCGGAGAAATTAGCGGTGCTTTTTGGTAAACTCAGGACCTGTTTCAGGAAGTTATTTTCAAGAGTTACAAGGGCGTCTGCTGGTAAGAAGCCCAATAGTTCACTTCCATAACAGGCAACCGCAACGCTTTTCGCTTGGTAAAGCTTCATTACGGCGGACACTGGAGTGTTACCCTTTTTGCGTGCAAAATCCATTATTCCAGTGTTGGTCCTTAGTATTTCACCTTTCTTTTTATTTATGGCAGGGCCCCATGAAAGTTTGTGATCAAACAGTACTCCTAGGTAAGAGAAAGTTTTTGTAGATGGTATGTTTTCCCCGTTAACTGAGAAGGGGTAACGTTTTTTTGAAGCTGAGCCTACCATCATGACAAATGATTTGGAGTTGTTGATATTCAGGCCACGTGAAGTCATAAATTGAAGAAAGGAGTCCAATAGTTTTTGAAGTCCGAGTGCAGTTCTGGATATAAGAACGGCGTCGTCCGCGTATAGCAGAACCGGCACGCCCTTTTTCCCAATGCGAGGATAATCCGTGTCAGTTTTTAAAAGGTGTTCTTCGAGTCCATTTATATATAAGTTAAAAAGAAAAGGTGCTAAAATACAGCCCTGCCTGACCCCCCGGTTGATTTTAAAGTCTCTCGTTACTTTCAGATCTTTTGTGTAACGGACATTGGCACGAGTGTCGTTATGGAGGTCAGCCAAAAAGTTGATAAAATTATTTTCAACGCCCATGTTCTGCAGGATTTCCCAGAGTTTACTCCTATCGACACAATCAAAGGCCGAGGAAAGGTCCATAAAGGCCATATATAATGTTCCTTCTCTGGCTTGAGTGTATTTGCCACTGATTAAATATAAATTCAGACATTGAGTAGTTGTAGCATGTCCTGGTCTGAATCCATACTGGGCGGGGGTCATTATATTGTGATGTTTGGCCCACGCATTCAACCGGTTTAGAAGGATCCCACCCACTACCTTTGCAACTGAATTTATCAGAGAAATTGGTCTATAACAGGCCGCTTTTGTTCTGTCACCCTTTTTATATACAGGGATGATAGTAGATGCTCCCCAGGACTTAGGAGCCCCCACTACGGCCCCAGCGTTAATGACAGCTGTGAGAATTGGGGCCCAAAAAATGATGTTAGATTTAAATAAGTCCGGTGGAAGACCGTCTGGGCCCGGAGCTTTATTACTAGAAAGACCATGAATCCCTAATTCAACTTCTTTGGTGGTGAAGTGCAGAGGAATACTTTCGGGGAGATGAAGTGGTTGCAAAGTCTGTGGAGCGTCACTCTTAAAAATGGAACTGAAATGAGAAATCCAGTCATTCTCAGGTATGACTGTTCCAAGGCTTTCGGCATTCGGGTCATCAAAGAGTGGCTTATTGATTATACTCCAAAACTTCGAGCTATTGCCCAGGGTTGAAGGATCAAGCAAAGACTCCCAAGTTTTAGTTTTTATAGTCTTTTTACGAGATGCAAGGGCGTTTTTATATTCTGCATGTAGGGCCTTGATGAGTGCAGAGTCTCTTGGCTTGTTCTTGAGGGCAGCTTTTAGTTTTCGATTGGCTGAGGAACAGGCATGATCAAACCATCGAGGGTATTGGACAGTTGTTCCCTTAACAGGTACGGTCAGCAATTGGTCAATCCTTTTAGTCACCACTGTAAAGGCAGATAAGATGGATTCCGGGGGAGCGGAATTTGAGGCACAAAGCTTGAGTTCAATTTCACAGTGCTTAACAACAGTCTCGTACAAGTTGTCACTGTTTATCAGGTTCCATTTCAGGCGGCGGTATTATTAACCGGCTTTAGTACCCCTGGATCCTTGATGTTTTTTCGGAGTACAAAAGGGCCGCGTTGTAACTCAAGGTGTAGAGGGTTGTGGTCACTGTGAATACTTTCAAGGATGTCAAAGTTTAGAACCTGCTGGACCACACCAGCTGAAAGGAGGATGTGATCTATGAAAGAACCTGTCTCAGTTCCTTTGTAGGTTGGATTTTTAAAGGTAAAAGAGTCGTCTTTCAGGGATAGTGCCATGGTCAGGTTCGTGGTGTCCATTAAGGTATTCAGTTTTGTTCCGCGATGGCAGTGAGTAAAGTGAGGACCTATTTTAAATCCACAGCCCAAAGAGCCCAAAGGTGTTATAAAAGGGTTTCCGCAGATGTGCGTGTTGAAGTCACCAAGGATTATTTTATCCTGGGGCAATTTTGTCCGACTATCACTTAAACGATTTTGAAGGGTGACGATGTTACATTCGCTCGGAATAGAAACAGAATTGTAGAAATTGACCAGGGTTATTCCTTTCTTCCCCTTTCTGAGGACCAAGATCTGGATGTTCCTGCTATCCAGCTGCACACAGTTAATCTCTGATTTAAGAGACAGACTAATAAATGTTGCTAAGCCCCCCTTTGCCCTGCCACTAGGCGATGGGGATGCATGAACAAAGAAGCTTTGAAATCCCTCAATAAAGATATTGCTGTCTGCTAGCCAGGTTTCCTGAAAACATAGGATGGTGTACTTATTGACAAAGGATACCCACATCGGGTCATTGATTTTGGAGGCCAGTCCTGCAATGTTCCATGACAGTATTTTAATTGGATTGGAATCATTGTGATCTAAAGTTGATGCAGGGATTATGTTAAAAGAATGATGCGATTGTGAGTTGACATTTGTTACAAAGTTCATCCTATGATTTTTGAAGGTAGGTGAAAATTGAAAGACTGTAGAGATAGAGAGACTACATACTTCAGGTAACGGAAGGGCAGGAATATGTTCTAAGGGGGGGGCTAGCTAAATAAATAGATCTCGTGATTTTAGGAATATTGGCTAAACTGACCTCTGGGGGGTTTGAGGTTATTAATAAATTGGCCTTGCATTCTACAAAGTTATCTATCCTATCAGGGCGTGAGACAAGAGGCAGGTCAGATGGCAGTCAATCAACCTCATCCAGTTGGTCGTGGTTGTAGAGTGCATCATATCTATTGGCCGTTGGGAACCCATAGTTATTATACTGAAGATTGGAATGGTTATAAGCTCGATGAAAACTGGACCCTTGTCTATCAGATGTTACTGGTGGTTGGTAGTTATACGTTTTGCTTACCCAGGGGTGAACGTATGGGTACGGTTCTAGACCCACTGGTATGCCTTGATGGGGTAAGACAGGGGCCGACCAGGGTTGATAGTTTAGCTGCAAGATAAAAGGTCCTTCTTGAGTGTAATTATATTTAGTTTTATTCCTTTGGGTATCTGAGCGAACTGGATAAAAATAGCTTAGACCCATAGTACGGATCAGGCTGTTTGTCACGGGGCTCCTCCAGTCTGCAATAAATTTCGCCGCTCCTATGTATTTAAAGGTGACAACAATGCAGTCGCCCTCTGTGGATTTAAAGCGAGTGCCCACCCACTCTACTCTTTTAACATGTTGGATGGTTCCTGTTATGTTGGGAGGAAGAGGCCTGTGTGTAGTTAGCCATTGCATTACTTTGTTCTTCAGTTCCTCCCGCGTTTCCTCTCTATTTTCGTCTACTTTCGGTACCCCAATCATGACTATTGTGTAGGGATTAGACTGTGGTGGTAAATTTATATATGATAGTGATCGTGTTGTGGTGGGTCTAGGTGGCTGTGCTCCTGTTACTTTTGTATGGGTGTTAACATTTGAGGGAGCCGTATGTCTTATATTCTCAGTTATTCCTGTGTTTATATCAGGTGGATAACCCTCTGTTGTCCACTCACTATCATCGTCATCCTCACCTACTTGGGTGTTTAGCGTGTTGACTATGGGTATCGCTGTGATCGCATCAGTAGGATGAGCTGTTTGAGAGCTTGACGTCGGGTCAGTTGTGGGGGGACTCCGATGCTGTGTTTTTTTTTGTTTTCCAGTGTTCTTTGATGAATCACATGTTTTTTTTTACAGTTTTGGGGTTTTTTACATTGAGAGTTGTAGAGGCTGGAACAAAGGTAGTTGGAGTGTTAGGTATTTTAACCCTTTCGATGCTGATGACGAGCTCAGCTCGTCATCACCCACGGGTGTCGTGTGCTGATGACGAGCTGAGCTCGTCATGGTGCCACTAAAATGGCATTTTCCAGCACAGGGGGGGAAAACGCCCAGCAGCCATGTGGTTAAGTAATCTAAGAATACTAGATGATATGTCGTTTTGAGCCCTCTCAAATTTACTCAAAGCCTTTTCAATATTAGCAATCTGATGACTAATAGGTTGTAGGAGTGATTTAATTAAAGTTTCAATCTCTCTCATGGATGGTATGTTCGTGCTACTCTTCTTGTCTATGTGGCCTGTTTCCTCGTTGACCAGAGAACTACCTGTATTGTTCTTGGTGTTTCCATGTGCATCATGGTCCTGTAGGGAAATTAATGAGGACCCCCCATGTGTTGGTTCAGTGGGTTTCCCAAAGGCTTGTTTTCTGCCACATGTCTTTAATTGAGCGTTTGGGTTTGCCTGAGAGGAGATGGGTTTTCCTCATAGGAAGTTTAATTCTACGCTTTTTCCGTGTGCCCTTAAGAGGATTAAGTTGTTTAAGAGTTTGAGATTCTGTTAAGTCAGTGACCAATAGAGCGCTCTCCTCTGGATGAACAACCAAAGCTAAAGATGTAACATTTTCCTGTTGGTCATTGTTTGCACAGTTAGTTAAAATCAAAAGACTATTATCCAAGTTATTCGCCATTAACTCAGTGGACAGAGATTTAGATGTTTTTTCTTTGACGTGTGACCTTGGTAATTCCGAAAATGATTGCATCAGTAGAGACTCCTGCGATGAGGCAGTGTCATCCATGTTTTGGCCATCATTAGTAGTGTGCGTGGACAAGTCTGGGAAGCATAAATTTGGTGTCAAAGAGAGACGCCTCTCAGTGTCCTGAATAGCATCCGCTACAACATTTATGTTTTTTTGCAGCATTTTGTCTATTGCGGTTATAGTGGGTAAAGGTGTACTCACTGTTTTAAGTCTGCTAGTTGATCTTGTTGCCATCGGTGTTTTTAGCGTTTTGGTCATCCTTAAACAGTGATTGCTGCCCCGTTCTCCGTTTGTTGTTTATAATGGATGTGACTTGCGGGTCCTGACAGTCGTGCTTAGGGAGGAGGCCCGACCCGGCCACTTCGGGCCCCTGAGGGCCACAGAGGGCCCGCGCCTCGCCCCGGGCGCTCCCGCGCGCTCCTGCGACGCGGGGGTGACGCTTCCTTGCGCGATGACAAGGCGGCTGGCGCCGCTAGGCCTGCTGGGGGGTGTAGTTTAGAGTCCCCCTCCGCTCGGCGGCCGCAGTTCTTGCTCCAACGCGGCGGCGGGAGGGGGACGCTGCAGACAGCAGACAGGTAGGCTTATGGAGGTCTGCTCACCCTCGTTGGTCTCCTCGTTTAGGCTCTCTCGGGCTCTGGTGCAAGTCCGGTCAGTTTCACCACGTCACCCGCTCTGCCGGGGTGACGCTTCCTTTATGCGCCGCCTGGAGCGATGACAAGGCAGCTGGCGCCGCTAGGCCTGCTGGGGGGGTGTAGTTTAGAGTCCCCCTCCGCTCGGCGGCCGCAGTTCTTGCTCCAACGCGGCGGCGGGAGAGGGACGCTGCAAACAGCAGACAGGTAGGCTTATGGAGGTCTGCTCACCCTCGTTGGTCTCCTCGTTTAGGCTCTCTCGGGCTCTGGTGCAGGTCCGGTCAGTTTCACCGCGTCACCCTTCCCAATAGATACAACAACATAAATTGAGCAATATTGATGATATGCAAAGTGAATAGACTGAAAAGTATCATCTGTAGACATTTGAAGGAAAAGGCACATCTTGGAAATTAATTAGCGAATTGAGAATCTTTGCCGATTCTATGTGGGTTGGGGCCAACTGTCCATGGTCCTTACTTAATTAACATATGAGGGATATTATAAGAGTCCAGTTGTATATACACAAATGATAAATTGCACAAAAACAGGTTGTTTCCTGAATGCATTTCGAAATCTTGAAAAATGGGTATAATGTTAGTATCGATGCCCAGAGCAATCCAGCAAGCTGTAATTCACATTTATCGGCCCAAGCACTTAGCTTTAAAAAACTGGGCATTTGCTTATAACAAGGGAAGTACCAGATAAAATCGAGCAGCACATGCAGATATAAATGGCACTCAGCCAAAATTCCCGACTAACCAGATGCGCAGCCGATACTATGGCAAATAACCAAGCCTTATATACAAATGTATACGATAGAATGAATTGAATTCAGCGAACTGATTGCAAACGGACATCGATAGGCTACATGTAGCCAAGTTACAACTACTCAACCTACAATGCATCATAGTGGCTATAGCAGTGTTAGAGTGTTTTGGTGTTCTGAGAGCCTTAAGGGAAGTCTTAGACCTTCTCCCTATTTCTGCTCGGAGGACGCTGGTGCACGCCCTGGTCACCTCGCGACTTGACTATGGGAACCTGCTATATCTGGGGGCCACGAGCAAGGTCATGGGCGACCTGCAAGTGCTTCAAAATGCCGCGGTGCGGCTTGTACTCAGGCTCCCTAGGAGGTCACCCTCCAAACCAGCTCTACTAGCCCTCCACTGGCTCCCTGTGGAGAAGAGGGTAGAGTTCAAAGCCCTCTCCACATGCCACCGCATTCTGAGCGGTAAAGCCCCTGCTCCGCTCCAGAGTCTGGTGACCTACTATGAGCCCACACGCAATCTACGGTCCTCGCAGACTGGGCTGCTAAAGGTCCCCAGAGTAAGGAAGGCGCGTATGGGAGGAAGATCTTTTAGACACCTCGCTCCCAGATGCTGGAATGCCCTACCTTTAGAACTGCGACTAGAACCATCTGAAGTCCTGTTCAGGAAGAAGCTTAAAACCCACCTTTTCAGCAGGTAGCCTTCAGTGGGAGGGGGGGGACAGCCACTTCAATTATCACAGCGCGGGGACACGCCAGTGGCGTAACCAGGCGCTTTACAAATGCCCAAATAAATAAATAAAAGAGTATAAATTAATGAAACTGAAGCAGGACTTATTACTACCGTGATCAAGAACTGTTAAGTTCGAAACACGTAGGTGTAGGAAGAGATTTGGAGCTGAAATAAACCGAGTTTAAATCACCCAAAAAGAGTGCAGCGTCCTTTGTGATACTTGCTGTAAACATATATATATATATATATTGGCAGCGTGACCAAGGGCTTTCCGCCCGAAACGCGTCGCTGGTTCTGTTTTCTGTTTAATAAAATTCCATCTTGCTGACTTTGATGGTCCGGTCCGCGTTCTTTGCTGGCGTGGAGGCGGTGTCTGCGAGCGCAGAGCAAGCGGAGGAGGAACTGTTCTTCATATATATATATATATATATATATATATATATATATATATATATATATATATATATATATATATATATTACCTACTGGCGGTCGCCAGTAGGTAGTTATAGTTAGGATTTTTTTCAATGTTAAATCTCAAAATTCTATTTGGAATAACTTTGGCGCCGGTTGACGAATCTGCCTGAAAATTTCCTGAAAATGGCCTCGCGGGGTTCCGGTCCTTCCCTGAAAGTTTGGGGGGGATACGTTAAGCGGGGGCCGAGATAAAAGGGGGGTCCCAAAACGCGTTTTCCCCATGTTAATTTCCATAGGGCGGTCGATTTCACTTTTAGCCCGAACGGCTGAATAGATTTCCACGAAACTTGGCAAAATTGTAGGGACTGGTAGCCCGATGTGCCTTTGCTATGTCTCAAGATATGTGCTCCAGTGGATTTTGAGTAATTTAGGTTCAAAAAAATATATATATCTATAGGCGCTCTCCCGTGCGCGCACCGGAGTGCGCTCCAGGCGCGACACGCGACTTGCGCGCAGGAAGCTGATTGGCTCTCAGTTGTCTGTAAACATTCTAAACAGTCCGGAGCGGCCGCCATCTTGTGTCTCGGTAAAATCGAGACACAAGGGGTTTGAAAAAAAAAGGGGCAAATGACCATAAGGGGGAAGAGTAGACCCCCTCTGACCCCCTAGGTTTGATGTAGGGACTAAAATAGGGTCCTGCAGGGCATTAAAAAAAAATTTTCGTTTTGCGCGGGGGAAGCGCATGGTACGCGCACCGGCGAAGCACGGGGAAAATCCAGGACCATATTTATGAAGGCCTTGCGCTGTTAGTTTTGCGCTTCTTGTGCGTCAATTTTTGTGACGCACCAGCGGTGTAAAAAAATGCGCATTGTTATGCAATATTTAAAAAGTGACGCATCTATCTAGATGCGTCACTTTTTAAATATAGTGCAACGAGGTACATTTTATTACACTGCTGGTGTTATGCGTCACTTTTCTGTGCGCACTCCTTATGACATTCCAGATGTGTCATATTTAATGTATGACGAATCATGTTGCAAGGAGTTACAGATACGTCAGTATTTCTGACATATCTGTAAACATAAAAGTGATGCGAGGCAGGTGCAAGATTTTGACGCAACAGCATCATAAAAGTGACGCAGAGAAATCTTATAGATTTCAGTACGTCGTTATTACCAAGCTTTTTGCAGGGGAATGCCCCCTTTGCATACATTATACCTGACGCAGATATAATGTGGCGCAGAGTTTTAAAAAGTGACCCATGTACCTAGATGCGTCACTTTTTAAAAATAGCGTCAGGTATAATGCATGCAGAGGGGGTGTTCTCCCGCAAAAAGCTTTGTAATAGCGACGCAGTGAAATCTTTGAGATTTCACTGCGTCAGTTTTAGGATGCTGTTGCGTCAAAATCTTGTGCCTGCTTTACAGCAGGTATTAGACTGAGGCAAGACCTTTCACATGCTGCTTTCCACATTTGAAAGGACACATTACTGGAGTTGCGTCACTTTTGTGACGCACTCCAGCAATGCGTTACTTGGAATGTCATAAGGAGTGCGCACAGAAAAGTGACGCATCGCACCAGTAGTGTAAAAAAATGTGCCTCGTTGCGTTATATTTAAAAAGTGAGGTATCTAGGTAGATGGGTCACTTTTTAAAATCAAGCGCCACATTATATCTACGTGAGGTATAATGCATGCAGAGGGGGTGTTCCCCCACTAAAAGCTTTGTAATAGCGACGCAGTGAAATGTTTGAGATTTCACTGCGTCACTTTTAGGATGCTGTTGCATCCTTTAAATATAGTGCAACGAGGCACATTTTATTACACTGCTGGTGTGATGCGTCACTTTTCTGTCCACAGTCCTTATGACATTCCAGATGTGTCATATTTAATGTATGACGAATCATGTTGCAAGGAGTTACAGATACGTCAGTATTTCTGACATATCTGTAAACATAAAAGTGATGCGAGGCCGGCGCAAGATTTTGACGCAACAGCATCCTAAAAGTGACGCAGAGAAATCTCATAGATTTCAGTACGTCGTTATTACCAAGCTTTTTGCGAGGGATTGCCCCCTCTGCATACATTATACCTGATGCAGATACAATATGGCGCAGAGTTTTAAAAAGTGACCCATGTACCTAGATGCGTCACTTTTTAAAAAATAGTGTCAGGTATAATGCATGCAGAGGGGGTGTTCCTTGCAAAAAGCTTGGTAATAATGACGCAGTGCGTCACTTTTAGGATGCAGTTGCGCCAAAATCTTGCGCCTGCTTCACAGCAAACCTTTCACATGGTGCTTTTTCCATGTGAAAGGACACATTACTGGAGTTGCGTCACTTTTGTGACGCACTCCTGCAATGCGTTACTTTTGTGTTTACAGATATGTCAGAAATACTGACATATCTGTAACTCCTTGCGAATTGATTAGTCATATATTAAATATGACATATCTGGAATGTCATAAGGAGTGCGTCCAGAAAAGTGACGCATCGCTGTTTTCACGTAGCGATGCGTCACTTTTCAGAAATGAGGCCTCCAGTTTATTCACTGTGTCATAACTTTCTTTTCTAACACTCACCTTCTTTCATTCCTCCTACTTCACTTCCTTTCACCTCTCATACCTTTCTGTTCTTTCTTACTCATTCTCCTTTCAATTATCAATGCACTATATTTCACTTACTCTTCATTTTTTAAGATTATAGCTCTTTGATGAGAATTGGAGGTAGTTCTGAAAAGAACTTTTGGTTTTCTTCTTTTAACTGAACAGGAACAAAAACAGGGAATAGAAACTGCTCAACAGGAGCAAAAAGAAAAGAAAAAAATTAGGGGTGGGAAGGGCAGTGATGGTTCTCCAATGCCCGAACCATGAGCAGGACACTTTGCTCCCCATAGGTGAGGAGTTGATTGCAGTATCTGCATCTGACGACCCCATGGTTAAATGCAGGTTGAATGTTTGCTACCTGCCCCTGTGATTGTTCTCTTCCAGAAGAAGTTGCTCCTCCTGTTGATGTAGAGGCCCCATCTCTGGGAACCTCTTGTGCCAGAGCCCTGACACTTTCCCGGGCAAAATTCTGGGGGTGCCTCCTCTCCACATGGCGAATCATGGTGAAGTTGCCAAAAGAGTATTTTTTTTGGGGGTTACCCCGTGACAGGACCTGTTTGCAGATCCTGCACTCTACTTTTGGTGCATTCACCTTCTTCTGGTCTGCTGGAAACTTAAAAAATTTCCAGATGAAATGTTCTTTGACCTTCGGCTGAGGAGGCTCTTCATCAATGAAATCATTGGAGTCATCTTCACTGCTGGATGGTCTGGCAGCCATGATGAATCCAGGAATATGGAGCAGCAAAAAAGGCAGGTCTTTCAGTCACAAAAGTGAAAGAAGAAGTGAAGGAAATGGGTGGGGATTTCATTCATTGTAAAAAAAAACTGTTAGCAACCAATGAAAAGTGTTATTTTAGGGTCACATGACCCGACGCGTTTACGCTGCGCGCTCCGGAGCACTTCCGGTGCGTTTACGCAGCGCGATCGTAGGCGCTTCCGGGGCGCAAACGTGGCGCGATCGTAGGCGCTTTTGCGTGCGTTTAGGCGCCGCGCACGTAGGCGCTTCCGAGGGCACTTACGTTGCGCGCCGAAGTGACGTCATCAATCTTTTATAGAAATGCATAATCATTTTCCATATTAAAAAAAACAAATTTTATTTGTATGGTACGAAATGTTTTGCATTATTATTAACTTTTCATTCATATTTTTTTTTCACGAACGACAGTTGCGCTCTGGGTGCGCTTTCAGATGAGCTCTCGGAGAAGCTTACAGGAGAGCTTAGCTGAAAGCTTCCCGGAGCGCGCACCCAGAGCGCAAAAGAAAAAAATTATATAAAAAAAATGAATACTTAAAAAAAAACAGCAAATTGTAAAAAAAAAAAAAGGTTAGAAACTCGATATACAAAGGAATTAGCATTTAAAAAACCTATGAAATTCACTGAAAAAACCATAGGTTTCACACCAGTTATAGTTAGGAATTAGCATTTAAAAAACCTATGAAATTCACTGAAAAAACCATAGGTTTCACACCAGTTATAGTTAGGAATTAGCATTTAAAAAACCTATTAAATTCACTGAAAAAACCATAGGTTTCACACCAGTTATAGTTAGCTGGAAATTTTACTGATATAAAACCATTGAAATTCCCACGTTATAGTTAGATGGACTCACTATAACTTGCGCGTGCAATGCACTGCTGATGATGTCTTATTAAGCCAGTTAACCAATCAATTTTTAAAAACCATCCATTTAGACACTTATTTAAACATTTATTCTTCCATCAACTTTTACATATACATATATAAAATATATTTATTTTTCAGAAAGACACACATTCACTGGATGGTGTCATCAGTGATGTCATGAGTGATGTCACTCACCATGTCATGAGTGATGTAATATGTGATGTCATCAGCAGTGCATTGCACGCGCAAGTTATAGTGAGTCCATCTAACTATAACGTGGGAATTTCAATGGTTTTATATCAGTAAAATTTCCAGCTAACTATAACTGGTGTGAAACCTATGGTTTTTTCAGTGAATTTAATAGGTTTTTTAAATGCTAATTCCTAACTATAACTGGTGTGAAACCTATGGTTTTTTCAGTGAATATATATATATATATATATATTATATCTATTCGGCAGCTGTGTTTGCTGTGTTGTGATGTCTATATGCTTGCAAATTATCCCCTGTTTAAAGACGCACTCTCAAACAGATTGATTAAAACAAACCAGCTTTCTTTATTTTCAGAAATTGTTCAAAGCCTTACAAGTTCCGGGGCAGCTGCCCCTTGGTCACAGGCATTTTATGAGGTTGCGCAGTGTTGCTTGAAAGGCTTACTCCCAGCATGTGATTTATTCCAAATAGTGGGCTTCACCGGTGAGTACAACTTGTGTTGCATGCTGGGACATGTAGTCTAGGCCTGTTTCTCTTCAGTGGGTTTTGTTGTGCCTTTCAATAATCCGGGAATCCGGAGCTAGTTGGGACAGTAGATCAGCACAAATTATAGAGCCTTTATGATTAGGAGGCCCACTGGAGGGTAATTTTAAAATACATATTCAGTGTTGCAGCGCAGAGTCTACAAGTGATAGAGCACTGTCTGAAAGGGACTACATATTCCAGCACGTACACAAGGTAACTCCCCTGTGAGACCTACTAAAGGTGAATTGAAATGTGCTGAGAAGTTTTGACTTTGAGTATGCCTGCGTGCACCCTGGCAGCCTGTGATCAAGGAGCTGTGCACCGAAATGTGTAAGACAAACAAATAAATCTGAATTAAAAATGCCTTTTGCTTTTACATGATCTGCTGTGGAGTGAGTCTTTGAAGTGGGGAAACATTGATGGATATGTAACAGAAAGGCAGTCTGGCCGTGAAGACTGCACCACCCCAAGTTTGGGACAAGAAAGCCTGGAAATCCGGAGCTGGTTGGGACAGTACATAAGCACAGATTATGGAGCATTTATAATATGGAGGCCCACTGGAGGGTAATTTTAAAATGCTTATTCAGTGTTGCATTGCAGAGTCTACAAGAGATAGAACACTGTCTGAAAGGGACTACAGATCCCAGCATGAACACAAGTTAACTCACTTTTGAAACCTACTAAAGGTCAATTAAAATGTGCTGAGAAGTTTTGCCTATGGGTATTCCACTTCAATACTGAGGGTCCCTGAGGGCAAAATAGCCCACCAGGTACCTCCAGTATGAGCCAGAGAGCTGCGTTGCAGACAGGTGTTCAGAGGCCACGCCCCTTTTTACACCTGTCTGCGACGCAGCTCTATGGCACTTACTGGAGGTACCTAGTTGACCCTAGGGACCCTCATGATTCAAGGGGACCTAATCTCCCAACTTAAAACGGCCATAGGGCGTGTTTACACAGTGGTGAAGGGAGGGGACGGGGCCTGATGTGACGTGTGCAAACACGCCCTGTGGCGTGTTTTAAGTTGGGGAATTAATTCCCCTTCAATCCTGAGGGCACCTGGGGGCCAACTAGCCCACCAGGTGTTTTCAGTAAGCACCAATGTGCTGCGTTGCAGAGAGGTGGTCCACGCCATGCCCCTTTTTATACCTCTCTGCAACGGCGCTTACTGGCGGTACCTAGTGGGCTAGTTTGACCCTAGGGACCCTTAGGATTCAAGAAGACTTAATCGCCCAAATTAAAATGGCCACAGGGCATGTTTACACAGTGTGGAAGGGAGGGGACGGGACCTGAGGTGACGTTTGTAAACACGCCTTGTAGCACGTTTTAAGTTGGGGAAATAATTCCCCTTCAATCCTGAGGGCCCCTGGGGGGCTAACTAGCTCACCAAGTGCTTCCAGTAAGTGCAACTGTGCTGCGTTGCAGAGAGGTGGTCCAGGCCGTGATCCTTTTTACACCTTTCTGCAACACAGCTCTGTGGCGCTTACTGGAGGTACCTAGTGGAATAGTTGGACCCTAGGGACCCGCAGGATTCAAGGGGACTTAATTTCCCAACTTAAAACGGCCATAGGGCGCGTTTATACAGTGGTGAAGGGAGGGGATGAGGCCTCAGCTGTCGTGTGCAAACGCCCTGTGGCACGTTTTAAGTTGGGGAAATAATTCCCCTTCAATCCTGAGGGCCCCTGGCGGCCAACTAGCCCACCAGGTACTTCCAGTAAGCACCACTGCACTGTCTTTCAGAGAGGTGGTCCAAGCAGTACCCCTTTTTACACCTCTCTGCAACGCAGCTCTGTGGCGCTAACTGGAGCTACCTGGTTGGATAGGTGGACCCAAGGAACACTCTGGATTCAAGGAGACTTTATTCCCCAAATTAAAATGGCCACAGGGCGTGTTTGCACACAAGTCACCTCAGAAAAATCCTCACAAACAACCAAGACAAAAGATGAACAGCCAAGAATGATAATGACTTTTAGTAAAGAGAGCTATAGAATCCAAAAGACATTAAACAAATATTGGCACATCTTGCGGAAAGATCCGGATATTGGAATGTCCATAGGCGATCACCCTTTGATCGCATACAAAAGGGCGCCGAACTTGGCTGATCAACTAACTCAAAGTCACTTTGAAATCAAGTAACCAGAATCTTGGCTGGACATAAGGAAACAAGGATTTAGCAAATGTCTAGTCTGCAAGGCCTGCAAGATTGGTCGCAACACCAAAAACTTGAAGGATCCTGAAGGAAAGAACTTCACAATAAGAACATGTATAACCTGTGAATCGACGTTTGTCGTCTACATGCTGCAATGTTTTTGTAGAAAATCCTATATTGGAAGCACTACTTGTTCCCTCAAAACTAGAATACTTCAACACATCCGTGCAATTCAGAATGGTGACAACTCATATGCCATGGCCAAACATATGACAAATCATGAAACAAAAACATGGCTTGACATAAAATACTTCGGACTTGCAAGTATCCAACAGCATGAAAGAGGGGGAAATCGCATCCAAAAACTGAGACGTTTGGAGTCCAAGCTAATCATTAGGTTCAGAACGAAGCAGCCGACTGGCCTCAACGCCGATGAAGAACTTTATGTACATTTATAAATTGACAATCTTGCTGATAAGTATATATGTCACATAGGAGAACAGTGATCTTCAATAATGTAGCAGAGATTGGCTGCTTCCCAAAACTTACCAGAGTCAGTGATATGGACATTGTACAGTTAATGGTTATATTAATACACAGTATAGAGCTTTACACTTTTAGCGGGGACGTAGGGCACTCAGCCCTTAATTGTCAACTGACATTATGTCTGGAGTTACGCATATGAATCAAGACTTAAGTACACTAAGTCTTGATTATAAACGCACGTGAGTTTCACGAGCGTCATAAAAGCACAATGGTCTCTGTGAAACTGGGGAACGCTTTTTCATTGCAGTAACATAAATGTTTCCTCGCTAATATGGGTAACAAATGCTGTGTAATGCTTAAATTGGATGCATAAACTGTTTAAGATAACTTTAAAACTACATGTCCCAGCATGCCTTAGAAAATGTCCAGGGTATGTGATGGTATAAATAATGAAATAGCAGATGGAGTAACCACTTATACTACCGTGATCAGGAACTACGGTTCGAAACGCGTTGGAGTTGTTACCTCGCGTTTGAAAATAAACTGACAGCGTGAAATATCAAGAAGTGTGCCGCGATTCTTCTTGTTGTATGACATATATATATATATATATATATATATGTCAAAGCTCCATGGGGTGACCAAGTCGAGCAGCACTCACACCACGACACGCTTTTCCCCAATAAAAGTGATTTTATTTAGTTGCACAGCTTCGTTCCTCAGATTTTAAAAGCATACGTCTGCCACCTGACGCGTTTCGTAATTCACTTCTTCAGAGGCGCTGCAGTCGAAGGAAGCACAGGGCCACACCCACCTAATTAAGTCCCATCGCACGCTGTTATGCAGCTGCTATGTATTAGTCAATGCATAAGACTGTGTTATCTGGGAGATGTAGTCCATCTTGCCTCCTTGTATATTTGCCATGATGAAAGGCTCTAAATGAGCCCCAAGGATATGGAGCTGCACTCTGTCCATGTGCTGTGTGCAACCTCAAGTCCTGCATCTTCCAGACTAGTGGCCCCCATCACATGGGGTAGTGCCCGCTCAGCGGCTGGCCTGCCGCTTTAACATCAAAGCTCCATGGGGTGATCAAGTCGAGCAGCACTCACATCACGACACGCTTTTCCCCAATAAAAGCGATTTTACTTAGTTGCACAGCTTCGTTCCTCAGATTTTAAAAGCATACGTCTGACGCGTTTGTTTCGTAATTCTCTTCTTCAGAGGCACTGCAGTCGAAGGAAACACAGGGACACACCCACCTAATTAAGTCCCATTGCACGCTGATATGCAGCTGCTATGTATTAGTCAATGCGTAAGACTGTGCTATCTTGGAGATGTAGTCCATCTTGCCTCCTTGTATATTTGCCATGATGAAAGGCTCTAAATGAGCCCCAAGGATATGGAGCCGCACTCTATCCATGTGCTGTGTGCCACCTCAAGCCCCGCATCTTCCAGGCTGGTGGCCCCCATCACATGGGGTGGTGCCCACTCAGCGGGTGGCCTGCCGCTTTAACATCAAAACTCCATGGGGTGACCAAGTCGAGCAGCACTCACACCACGACACGCTTTTCCCCAACAAAAGCGATTTTATTTAGTTGCACAGCTTCATTCCTCAGACGCGTTTTGTAATTCACTTCTTCAGAGGCGCTGCAGTTGAAGGAAGCACAGGGCCACACCCACCTAATTAAGGTGAGTGCTGCTCGACTTGGTCACCCCATGGAGCTTTGAAATATATATATATATATATATATATATATATATATATATATATATATATATATATATATACATATATATATATATATATATTACCTACTGGCGGACGCCAGTAGGTAGTTATAGTTAGGATTTTTTTCAATGTTAAATCTCAAAATTCTATTTGGAATAACTTTGGCACCGGTTGACGAATCTGCCTGAAAATTTCCTGAAAATGGCCTCGTCGAGCTCCGGTCCTTCCTTGAAAGTTTGGGGGGGATACGTCAAGCGGGGGCCGAGATAAAAGGGGGGTCCCAAAACGCGTTTTCCCCATGTTAATTTCCATAGGGCGGTCGATTTCACTTTTAGCCCGAACGGCTGAATGGATTTCCAGCAAACTTGGCAAAATTGAAGGGACTGGTAGCCCGATGTGCCTTTGCTATGTCTCAAGATATGTGCTGCAGTGGATTTTGAGTAATTTAGGTTCAAAAAAATATATATATCTATAGGCGCTCTCCGGTGCGCGCACCGGGGTGCGCTCCAGGCACGACATGCGACTTGCGCGCAGGAAGCTGATTGGCTCTTGGGTGTCTGTAAACATTCTAAACAGTCTGGAGCGGCCGCCATCTTGTGTCTCGGTAAAATCGAGACACAAGGGGTTTGAAAAAAAAAGGGGCAAATGACCATAAGGGGGAAGAGTAGACCCCCTCTGACCCCCTAGGTTTGATGTGGGGGCTAAAATAGGGTCCTGCGGGGCATTACATTTTTTATTTTTTTTTTCGTTTTGCGCGGGGGAAGCGCATGGTACGCGCACCGGCGAAGCACGGGGAAAATCCAGGACCATATTTATGAAGGCCTTGCGCTGCCAGTTTTGCGCCGCCTGTGCGTCAATTTTTGTGACGCACCAGCGGTGTAAAAAAATGCGCATTGTTACGCAATATTTAAAAAGTGACGCATCTATCTAGATGCGTCACTTTTTAAATATAGTGCAACGAGGCACATTTTTTTACACTGCTGGTGCGATGCGTCACTTTTCTGTGCGCACTCCTTATGACATTCCAGATGTGTCATATTTAATGTATGACGAATCATGTTGCAAGGAGTTACAGATACGTCAGTATTTCTGACATATCTGTAAACATGAAAGTGACGCGAGGCAGGCGCAAGATTTTGACGCAACAGCATCCTAAAAGTGACGCAGAGAAATCTCATAGATTTCAGTACGTCGTTATTACCAAGCTTTTTGCGAGGGATTGCCCCCTCTGCATACATTATACCTGATGCAGATATAATGTGGCGCAGAGTTTTAAAAAGTGACCCATGTACCTAGATGCGTCACTTTTTAAAAATAGCGTCAGGTGTAATGCATGCAGAGGGGGTGTTCCCCCGCAAAAAGCTTGGTAATAATGACGCAGTGCGTCACTTTTAGGATGCTGTTGCGTCAAAATCTTGCGCCTGCTTCACAGCAAACCTTTCACATGGTGCTTTTTCCATGTGAAAGGACACATTACTGGAGTTGCGTCACTTTTGTGACGCACTCCAGCAATGCGTTACTTTTGTGTTTACAGATACGTCAGAAATACTGACATATCTGTAACTCCTTGCGAATTGATTAGTCATATATTAAATATGACATATCTGGAATGTCATAAGGAGTGCGTCCAGAAAAGTGACGCATCGCTGTTTTCACGTAGCGATGCGTCACTTTTCAGAAATGAGGCCTCCAGTTTATTCACTGTGTCATAACTTTCTTTTCTAACACTCACCTTCTTTCATTCCTCCTACTTCACTTCCTTTCACCTCTCATACCTTTCTGTTCTTTCTTACTCATTCTCCTTTCAATTATCAATGCACTATATTTCACTTACTCTTCATTTTTTTAAGAATATAGCTCTCTGATGAGAATTGGAGGTAGTTCTGAAAAGAACTTTTGGTTTTCTTCTTTTAACTGAACAGGAACAAAAACAGGGAATGGAAACTGCTCAACAGGAGCAAAAAGAAAACAAAAAAATTAGGGGTGGGAAGGGCAGCGATGGTTCTCCAATGCTCGAACCATGAGCTGGACACTTTGCTCCCCATAGGTGAGGAGCTGATTGCAGTATCTGCATTTGACGACCCCATGGTTAAATGCAGGTTGTATGTTTGGCACCTGCTCCTGCGATTGCTCTCTCCCAGAAGAAGTTGCTCCTCCGGTTGATGTAGAGGCCCCATCTCTGGGAACCTCTTGTGCCAGAGCCCTGACACTTTCCCGGGCAAAATTCTGGGGGTGCCTCCTCTCCACATGTCGGATCATGGTAAAGTTCCCAAAAGAGTACTTTTTTGGGGGGTTACCCCGTGACAGGACCTGTTTGCAGATCCTGCACTCCACTTTTGGTGCATTCACCTTTTTCTGGTCTGCTGGAAACTTAAAAAATTTCCAAATGAAATGCTCTTTCACCTTTGGTTGAGGAGGCTCTTCATCGATGAATTCAGGCTCATCTTCACTGCTGGATGGTCTGGCAGCCATGATTAACCAAGAAATATGCAAGAGCAAAAAGGCAGGTCTTTCAGTCACAAAAGTGAAAGAAGAAGTGAAGGAAATGGGTGGGGATTTCATTCATTGTAAAAAAAACTGTTAGCAACCAATGAAAAGTGTTATTTTAGGGTCACATGACCCGACGCGTTTACGCTGCGCGCTCCGGAGCACTTCCGGTGCGTTTACGCAGCGCGATCGTAGGCGCTTCCGGGGCGCAAACGTGGCGCGATCGTAGGCGCTTTTGCGTGCGTTTACGCGCCGCGAACGTAGGCGCTTCCGAGGGCACTTACGTTGCGCGCCGAAGTGACGTCATCAAACTTTTACAGAAATGCATAATCATTTTCCTTATTAAAAAAAACTAATTTTATTTGTATGGTACGAAATGTTTTGCATTATTATTAACTTTTCATTCATATTTTTTTTCACGAACGACAGTAGCGCTCTGGGTGCGCTTTCAGATGAGCTCACGGAAAAGCTTACCGGAGAGCTTAGCTGAAAGCTTCCCGGAGCGCGCACCCAGAGCGCAAAAGAAAAAAATTATATAAAAAAAATGAATACTTAAAAAAAAACAGCAAATTGTAAAAAAAAAAAAAAAAGGTTAGAAACTCGATATACAAAGGAATTAGCATTTTAAAAACCTATGAAATTCAATGAAAAAAACATAGGTTTCACACCAGTTATAGTTAGGAATTAGCATTTAAAAAACCTATCAAATTCACTGAAAAAACCATAGGTTTAACACCAGTTATAGTTAGCTGGAAATTTTACTGATATAAAACCATTGAAATTCCCACGTTATAGTTAGATGGACTCACTATAACTTGCGCGTGCAATGCACTGCTGATGAAGTCACATATTACATCACTCATGACATGGTCAGTGACATCACTCATGACATCACTGATGGCCGCCATCTTGTGTCTCGGTAAAATCGAGACACAAGGGGTTTGAAAAAAAAAGGGGCAAATGACCATAAGGGGGAAGAGTAGACCCCCTCTGACCCCCTAGGTTTGATGTGGGGGCTAAAATAGGGTCCTGCGGGGCATTACATTTTTTATTTTTTTTTTCGTTTTGCGCGGGGGAAGCGCATGGTACGCGCACCGGCGAAGCACGGGGAAAATCCAGGACCATATTTAGGAAGGCCTTGCGCTGCCAGTTTTGCGCCGCCTGTGCGTCAATTTTTGTGACGCACCAGCGGTGTAAAAAAATGCGCATTGTTACGCAATATTTAAAAAGTGAGGCATCTATCTAGATGCGTCACTTTTTAAATATAGTGCAACGAGGCACATTTTTTTACACTGCTGGTGCGATGCGTCACTTTTCTGTGCGCACTCCTTATGACATTCCAGATGTGTCATATTTAATGTATGACGAATCATGTTGCAAGGAGTTACAGATACGTCAGTATTTCTGACATATCTGTAAACATGAAAGTGACGCGAGGCAGGCGCAAGATTTTGACGCAACAGCATCCTAAAAGTGACGCAGAGAAATCTCATAGATTTCAGTACGTCGTTATTACCAAGCTTTTTGCGAGGGATTGCCCCCTCTGCATACATTATACCTGATGCAGATATAATGTGGCGCAGAGTTTTAAAAAGTGACCCATGTACCTAGATGCGTCACTTTTTAAAAATAGCGTCAGGTATAATGCATGCAGAGGGGGTGTTCCCCCGCAAAAAGCTTGGTAATAATGACGCAGTGCGTCACTTTTAGGATGCTGTTGCGTCAAAATCTTGCGCCTGCTTCACAGCAAACCTTTCACATGGTGCTTTTTCCATGTGAAAGGACACATTACTGGAGTTGCGTCACTTTTGTGACGCACTCCAGCAATGCGTTACTTTTGTGTTTACAGATACGTCAGAAATACTGACATATCTGTAACTCCTTGCGAATTGATTAGTCATATATTAAATATGACATATCTGGAATGTCATAAGGAGTGCGTCCAGAAAAGTGACGCATCGCTGTTTTCACGTAGCGATGCGTCACTTTTCAGAAATGAGGCCTCCAGTTTATTCACTGTGTCATAACTTTCTTTTCTAACACTCACCTTCTTTCATTCCTCCTACTTCACTTCCTTTCACCTCTCATACCTTTCTGTTCTTTCTTACTCATTCTCCTTTCAATTATCAATGCACTATATTTCACTTACTCTTCATTTTTTTAAGAATATAGCTCTCTGATGAGAATTGGAGGTAGTTCTGAAAAGAACTTTTGGTTTTCTTCTTTTAACTGAACAGGAACAAAAACAGGGAATGGAAACTGCTCAACAGGAGCAAAAAGAAAACAAAAAAATTAGGGGTGGGAAGGGCAGCGATGGTTCTCCAATGCTCGAACCATGAGCTGGACACTTTGCTCCCCATAGGTGAGGAGTTGATTGCAGTATCTGCATTTGACGACCCCATGGTTAAATGCAGGTTGTATGTTTGGCACCTGCTCCTGCGATTGCTCTCTCCCAGAAGAAGTTGCTCCTCCGGTTGATGTAGAGGCCCCATCTCTGGGAACCTCTTGTGCCAGAGCCCTGACACTTTCCCGGGCAAAATTCTGGGGGTGCCTCCTCTCCACATGTCGGATCATGGTAAAGTTCCCAAAAGAGTACTTTTTTGGGGGGTTACCCCGTGACAGGACCTGTTTGCAGATCCTGCACTCCACTTTTGGTGCATTCACCTTTTTCTGGTCTGCTGGAAACTTAAAAAATTTCCAAATGAAATGCTCTTTCACCTTTGGTTGAGGAGGCTCTTCATCGATGAATTCAGGCTCATCTTCACTGCTGGATGGTCTGGCAGCCATGATTAACCAAGAAATATGCAAGAGCAAAAAGGCAGGTCTTTCAGTCACAAAAGTGAAAGAAGAAGTGAAGGAAATGGGTGGGGATTTCATTCATTGTAAAAAAAACTGTTAGCAACCAATGAAAAGTGTTATTTTAGGGTCACATGACCCGGCGCGTTTACGCTGCGCGCTCCGGAGCACTTCCGGTGCGTTTACGCAGCGCGATCGTAGGCGCTTCCGGGGCGCAAACGTGGCGCGATCGTAGGCGCTTTTGCGTGCGTTTACGCGCCGCGAACGTAGGCGCTTCCGAGGGCACTTACGTTGCGCGCCGAAGTGACGTCATCAAACTTTTACAGAAATGCATAATCATTTTCCTTATTAAAAAAAACTAATTTTATTTGTATGGTACGAAATGTTTTGCATTATTATTAACTTTTCATTCATATTTTTTTTCACGAACGACAGTAGCGCTCTGGGTGCGCTTTCAGATGAGCTCACGGAAAAGCTTACCGGAGAGCTTAGCTGAAAGCTTCCCGGAGCCCGCACCCAGAGCGCAAAAGAAAAAAATTATATAAAAAAAATGAATACTTAAAAAAAAACAGCAAATTGTAAAAAAAAAAAAAGGTTAGAAACTCGATATACAAAGGAATTAGCATTTTAAAAACCTATGAAATTCAATGAAAAAACCATAGGTTTCACACCAGTTATAGTTAGGAATTAGCATTTAAAAAACCTATCAAATTCACTGAAAAAACCATAGGTTTAACACCAGTTATAGTTAGCTGGAAATTTTACTGATATAAAACCATTGAAATTCCCACGTTATAGTTAGATGGACTCACTATAACTTGCGCGTGCAATGCACTGCTGATGAAGTCACATATTACATCACTCATGACATGGTCAGTGACATCACTCATGACATCACTGATGACATCATCCTTGAGACAGAGTGACAGACCTCCTTTCAGTGTAATGTAACCCATGAAACACATATTCAAAAATAGAAATTAACATTTTCAAAAAAATGGAGATACACATAAAAGTTACAACAACCAATTCAATAATTCCACCATCTATATACACATCCACTCATTCACCAACAGTTCTATATAGTCACTCATACATATACTCACTCATCATATGTAGTGATACACCTATACATCCTGTTACACACCAACAGTCATCCAAAAGTTACTCTCACACATACTCACACATGCAAGTAAACTATTGAACATCCATTTATTTGCATATACATCTAAACACACACTACCACCTTACTTCTAAGGAAACTTACACATACTTACTCTCTTAAACAATCACTTATAGAAACACATACTTATTTAAACAGGAACTCTTACAATCTCTTACTCTCACATATACTCACTTATATACATCAATATTCACATATACTAGATTAAAACATATGTAGTTACTGATAAAGACACTAGTGAGACAGTCATTCACGCAGTAACACACACATATACACACTCATCCACCCATACAGTCCTGCACATATGCTGTCTTCAAAACACATACAAAGAGAGAGTCAGTCATTCATGCATCTATGTGATAAGTAATACCCCCACCAAACCATACAAACACTCATACTGATACTAAAAAAACATCTAATAACCCATATACCTACACATGTAGCTACTCACCAACCCATGCAGCCACTTATAAACAAAGTGAAACACTAATACATATATTTAAATATTTAAACATTACTCACTAATATATGTATTCACTAACATACACTTAATAAGCCAGTTAACCAATCAATTTTTTTTTAAAAACCATCCATTTAGACACTTATTTAAACATTTATTCTTCCATCAACTTTTACATATACATATATAAAATATATTTATTTTTCAGAAAGACACACATTCACTGGATGGTGTCATCAGTGATGTCATGAGTGATGTCACTGACCATGTCATGAGTGATGTAATATGTGACGTCATCAGCAGTGCATTGCACGCGCAAGTTATAGTGAGTCCATCTAACTATAACGTGGGAATTTCAATGGTTTTATATCAGTAACATTTCCAGCTAACTATAACTGGTGTTAAACCTATGTTTTTTTCAGTGAATATATATATATATATATATATAACATATATACATATATATATATATATACATACATATATATATATATATATTCACTGAAAAAACCATAGGTTATA
Organism: Lissotriton vulgaris; assembly: GCF_964263255.1. NCBI lineage: Eukaryota > Metazoa > Chordata > Amphibia > Caudata > Salamandridae > Lissotriton > Lissotriton vulgaris. The sequence goes on from NC_141693.1 coordinate 395,772,164, forward strand.
GACCATATATAGTTAGGGATTAGCATTTAAAAAACCTTATTTTACTCGCACAAAACCATTGAAATTCCATATATAGTTAGATGCACTAACTATATATCGCGGACCCGCAATCCACTGCTAATGATGTCACATATTACATCATTCATGACATGGTCAGTGACATCACTGATGACATCACTGATGACATCTCAAATGACATCACTGATGACATCACTGATGACAACACCCAGTGACTGTATGTTTCTGTAAAGTTAAAATATGTCTTACATATTGAAGAATGAGTGGATGTATAAGTGTCTGGATGAAGGATTTAGTAGGTGCATGACTGACTGTATGAGAGAATGATTAAATGTGTCTCACTGAGTTCATGGGTTAGTGATTAAAGTGTCTTAATTTGGCAATCATTATTTATGTTCTTCTGTAAACTGCTGCATGTTTAAATCAGTAGCTATATCATTAACTATATGGGTTATTGAATGGTTGCCCAAGTATTTGTATGGGAGACTGAGTATGTGTGTGGGTGGCTGGGAGGTGTATAACTCTGTGCATAGATGTGTGAGCAGTTGATTCCCTAGGTGTATGGGTTCAAAAGTGCATGTAGAAACAGCTGTATGGACAGTTGACTGTGTGCATGAGTATATTGGTGAGTGAATGGATATCTCAGTTCTACATGTTAAAGTAAGTACATATGTAAAACACACTCCCTGTGAGAGTTGACATATATAAATAACTGAACATAAGAGCCAGTAAATGTGAGAGTGGCTGTATGAATCATTGTGAACTTGTATCAGGATTGTATAAGAGAGTAAATATGTGTTAGTATATGTTTGAATAAGTAAGGTGTGTATAACTGTATAGTTGAGGAAATGGAGGTGGGATTGATTCTTTGCATGACTGACTAGGTGTGTGGGTAACTCCATGGATGTGTGACAGTCTGTGAGTGCCTGTTTACACTGAGTGTATCTAAGGTTATATTAGAGTCTGAAGATGTATTATCACATAAATGATACCATCAGTGATGTAATCAGTAATGTCAAATGAGATGTCAGTGATGTCATCAGTGATGTCATTTGAGATGTCATCAGTGATGTCATCAGTGATGTCATTTGAGATGTCATCAGTGATGTCATCAGTGATGTCACTGACCATGTCATGAATGATGTAATATGTGACATCATTAGCAGTGGATTGCGGGTCCGCGATATATAGTTAGTGCATCTAACTATATATGGAATTTCAATGGTTTTGTGCGAGTAAAATAAGGTTTTTTAAATGCTAATCCCTAACTATATATGGTCTATAACCTATGGTTTTTTCAGTGAATTTTCGAGGTTTTGTAAATGCAAATTCCTAACTATATATGGTCTATAACCTATGGTTTTTTTCTGTGAATTTCATTGGTTTTTTAAAAGCTAATATCTATAGCTGTAAAATATATTCTTTATTGAGTGACGTATCACGTAGCCCGTGAGACGCCTCATGATGCATCGCATAACCGTGACGTATCGTCTCTGCAGCGCAAACCTAACCCAAAACATAAGCGCGCCAGAACACGCTTAAAGATATATATATATTTTTTAACCTTAATTAGACAAAATCCACACGTGCACATATCATAAACGTTCAAAAAACACAATATGTTGGACTCCGGTTACGCTGCCGGTTAGCTGCCCGGTTAACGTACCAGGAAGCACCTTTACCGCGAAAAATCGCATTTTTTTTTTTCATCCCCCAGGGAACTTTAATAGCCCCCTCATCAATCCTAGGGGTTCAGGAGGGGTTTGCCTTACCCCTTTCATTCATTTACACCTTTTTTTTTTTCCACCTCTTGTCTCTCGATCCCACAGAGAGACAAGATGGCGGCCGCTCCAGACTGTTTACAATGATAACAGCCAATCAGCTTCTCCTCAGACTCCCGTTACACTGCCGGTTAGCTGCCCGGTTAGCTGCCCGGTTCGCGTACCAAGACGCGTCTCTACGGCGAAAAAAACGGATTTTTTTTTTTTTTTTTTTTGGGCCCAGCGTGGCTCTATAATATCCCCTCATCAATCCTAGGGGGTCAGAAGGGGTCTACCTTGCCCCTTTCCTTCATTTCCCCCTTTGTTTTGGCCTCCTCTTGTCTCTCGATCCTACCGAGAGACAAGATGGCGGCCGCTCCGGACTGTTTACAATGTTGACAGCCAATCAGCTACTCGTCAGACTCCCGTTACACTGCCAGTTAGCTTCCCGGTTCGCGTACCAAGACGCGTCTCTACGGCGAAAAAATCGGAATTTTTTTTTTTTTTTTTTGGGCCCAGCGTGACTCTATAATATCCCCTCATCAATCCTAGGGGATCAGAAGGGGTCTACCTTGCCCCCTTTCCTTCATTTCCCCCTTTGTTTTGGCCTCCTCTTGTCTCTCGATCCTACCGAGAGACAAGATGGCGGCCGCGCCGGACTGTTTAGAATGTTGACAGACACCGGAGAGCCAATCAGCTTCGCTTCGCAAAGTTCCGATACGCGAAAAGTAAGCGGACCGGAGCGCAGCCCGGAGCGCTGTTACAGATATATATCTTGTTTTAGACGTTAATTTCTCAAAATTCACTGAAGCACATATATTGAGACCTAGCAAAGGCACATCGGGCTAACAGTCCCTACAATTTTGCCAAGTTTCGTGGAAATCCATTCAGCCGTTCGGGCTAAAAGTGAGTCCAACCGCCCTATGGAAATTAACATGGGAAAAACGCGTTTTGGGACCCCCCTTTTTTCTCGGCCCCCCCTTGACGAACCCCCCCCAAATTTCCAGGAGCTGCTCAGAAACAAAATGTGCAATTTTCCTGAAAATTTCAGCCAATTCCGTCCACAAACGCCAAAGTTATTAGACATAGAATTTTCAGAAATCCCATAGGGAAAAAATCCTAACTATATATACCTACTGGCTATCGCCAGTAGGTAATATATATATATATATATATATATATATATATATATATATATATATATATATATATATATATATATATATATATATATATATATATATATATATATATTCCGAACATCCGATTCAACGCCAGGTAGGACGCCAAAGATCAACAGGACACGGACCAATTAGGTGCATATCATTTATTAACGCAGAGTATGCCGCATGACGTTGCTCACATGACAACGTCCCGCATACATTTGCTCATTTTTAAAGTGCCAGTGATTGCTTTAGATTAACACCACATGATGTGTAGTACAATGGACATAAAATAAATACTCACAATTAAAAATATGTTGATGGTAATGCATATTGATATAATACATTGTAATTGTTCCTAACGTGATAAAATATCGGTAAAATACCGCCTATAAATATAGCATAACAGATAAATTAGCATAAACATCTAATAGACTGTCCCAAAAATAAATGGCCTATGTTCTCGCCTTGAGACAATATCCGTGCAAATCAACGCAGTAAGTGCAAAAAATGCATTGTAAACATAACGTACCACATCTAGCCCTTTGATATATCAAGGGTTTATGCATATTGTTCATATTGTGCAAAATAGCTAATAGTGCAAAATCGCTGAGATATTCTCATGATGATGTGCAAATTACGCAATTGATAAAATGAATTTACATATATATACATCAGTAATTGTACTCTTCCTAGGTTAGTTCATTATAAATAACAATGTCTACCTAGAAGGTCAAAGCGAGAATTTTTAATTATGTAATAACTGGGCTAATAGACGTGTAAGTATTACTAAAACACATTCCATTCCAGTCCTTAATGACTGGAATAAATACAGTAGGTATAATGTGTGTCAACTGCTTATGTCCATGTTCCTACTGAGACTCATATAAAGTGAGAAATCAAAATAAGTGCCAAAACTAATGATAATATTAAAATATAGTTGTGCTATTTACATATCTGATCAGATCGATCATAGCAGCAGTAGAACGTTTAAAAACATCTGATACATCAATTTGTATAACAGTTCAGAGCCTAGCCAAGTATTTGCAGTAGTTACCTCGGTCAAATACCTAGTTGTCCCCAGCCGGGGTGTCAACTTGCCTGTTTAGATCGGTCACTAAATGGTTACAGAATTCGTCAAGGGAAAGTACTATAGGGGTCAATCCTAATGGTGTCACAGATAGATCAATGAATTGGCAACTACTAGTCTATTGGCAAAAGTGTATTCGGACTATACAGACTCAGATGGCCATCAAGAGTGTAATAGGCATCATCTTTATGGTAGGCATGTGTACATGTCCTCTGTAATATTAAGGCCTGCTGGAGCCTTAGTGTCCAGTTGTAATATATATCAGGTTTCGAGTCTTCGCAGTTTTGCCTCAGTATCACCTCCCAGTCGGCTGGCCTTAACTGAGTCGATAACGTAGTACTTAAGGCAGTTGTTATTGCTCTGATGGTGATCACGAAAATGACCTGCCACCGGGTACGTGTTGTCTTGATTCGTTATCGCTCTTAAATGTTGTAGCACACGCTTGTGTACAGGCAATTTGGTGCTACCAACATAGCTTAACGGGCAGGGAAATTCTAAGACGTATACAGCAAACTCAGTTTTGCATGTCAGGACCTGTGTGATAGGATGTTCAATGGTGCTAAATTCATCCCTATAAAATTTCTTGTTGACCCCGTGTGTGCATGACTTACAGGTTTTGCACCGAAAAAAAAACCCTGTTATTGTCAAGCCACGTCATGCTTTCCAGGGTCTCAGGGCAGGTATCTACCACCTGATCTCTAAGAGATGGAGCTTTACTGAAAGTGAGTGTTGCTCTGTTTGGTAAGGTAGATCCAATGACCGGGTCATTGATAACAATGGGCCAATTTTTGTTAATTATATTATATATGGCCTTGTGCTGTCTACTATACCCAGTGATGATCTTAAACGTTTTGTTTTCATTTGATTTGGAATCACCATCTGTTGTCAGGGCCACCTCATTATACATATTATCTTCAGTATATTTTTTGAAAAGATTCTGTCTGCTGGGAACCATGCATTTAATGCTCGCTCCCTCAATAAGTTGTGCAGAGTAGCCTCGTTGTAAAAATCTTTCACTACTTGCTGATTGGGCTGCCTCTAAATCATTTGGATTGCTGCTAATTCTTCTTATGCGTAGCATTTCCCCATAGGGGATGCTAGCAATGAGATGAGAGGGATGGGCACTACTAGCATGTAAAATGCTGTTACCGGCAGTGCTTTTCCGATACAATTTCGTTTCCAATTTGCCATTTGATACATACACCACTGTGCCAAGAAAGGTTACAGATTCCTGAGTAAAGCAGTAAAAGCAAGGTTCAGATTGTTGGTATTAATTGCATTGATGAATTCGATTGCCTGTGATTCACACTCCCTCCAAATAACAAAAACATCATCAATAAATCGAAACCACCCCTTCACGTTGGTCTCAAATGCCTCCTTGTGTGTGATTCTGAGGACCAGCTCCTCCCAAGCTCCCATGTGTAAACACGCGAAGCTCGGGGAGAAGCTGGCCCTCATTGCCACACCTTGTAGCTGCCTGTAAAGGAGGTTGTTGTACATAAAAACATTATTGCACAAACAAAATTCCAACATCTGATGTAACATTATATTGTGATTCTTGAATATGGGGGGACGTTGTGATAAGTAATGGTTTACAGCTTTCAACCCGTCAGAATGAATTATACTGGTGTAGAGGGCGGTGACGTCAAGTGCCATTAACCAATCACCCATCCATCCAATTGACATGTTGAATTTTCTGTAAAAAGTCACCTGTGTCCTACACATATGATTCCAATGATCGAACATACCCTTGCAAAAAATAGTCAATGTACATAGATGTATGCTCCAGTAAACCCCCTCTGGCTGAAATGATGGGTCTGCCGGGGGTGTTTTATATATATATATATATATATATATATATATATATATATATATATATATATATATATATATAGTATTTTTTTTTTACTTTATAAATTATCTTACAAATGTTCAAAGTGTATTAAATTACATACACACCAATGTAAGAAAACTTGCATTAATCTAGAAAAGTTTTGGGGAATTTTGAATAAATTGAAATTAATATTTTTTTTAATAATTTGAGCAATTTAATAAATACATTGATACATTTTATAAAAATGTACATACGGGTAAATTAATAGTCCGCCATCATTTTGAATAATCTCACCAATCTTTTGCCCTATAATCCCAACATCCAGCTCCTATAACATAAATGCATATACATTCATTATTATCATTAATACAATAATTTCGTAAATTTGCACAAATAACAAAAGAAATGAACACTGAAATGAACATACAACTAAAATGAAACACATTACAAGAAAATAAATGAGCCTATAAAACTATATTATATATAACAATATTTTCACAAACTATACACACAGATATTCTTATCTTCAATAATCCCATAGATATTTATGTCATCACGATATTTATGAATCACATATTTTTATTAGATATTTTCTCCATATACCTCTTTTTCTTAATGGAAAAAAGTTACAGTTACAAATTCCAGTTACAAGGAAGATGCATTCTTAAAGAGGAGGATAACACCAAAAACCTTTGCATATTGTATGATACCAGTGCAGTGAGTTAAAGAGCTGGCATCGATGCGGATCTAATCAAAGGACTGGTCAAAGGTACTAAGAAACCCCCATGGTTCCTCACAAACTTTCTCGGACAGCACCTTGGTAGTTTCACCTCAATTTTCTTTTTTTTACCTGTGACATTACCTTTTTTTGCCATGGAAGAAGCCTGATAAAAGACCAGGTTAGTTGACTTTCACAAAAAGAAACTCCGTACTTCTTTTTTCTATTTTCGTCTTCAATCCTGAAATACAATTATTTTTGACAAGAAGGTCGGAAGCATGCCGCAGCCCACATGAACTCTCAGCATTCCTTTTGTGAAGTAACTTAAAGAACCAGCCCCTCGCGCTCCTTGTCCTTGCTTGTAAATGCAACAGGCTGTAATCAGGATTGGGATTCTGTCGCCCATGTTAATAAGCATAAATGTTAAACAGTTTTTTAAATAAAAGGGTGTAATTATAATGCAGGCTGAGGTCATGGCATCTTCCCAGTGGCCCAGAAAACAATCAAAGTAGTATTTGACATGCCCTCTGACAAATACACAGTAAAAAGTAACCTTGTCTCGCCAAAAAAAAAAAAAGCATTCGCCTGCTCCCCTTGACACGCGACAACCTTTTACATTTTCTTATTAAATGTAATAGCTAATGATCAATCAAAGCTAAACCCAGGGAGATGAATTATTAACAGGAAGCGATGCTTTGCATAGTTTATTAGATGGTGCGCTGCTTAAGGTGAGGAAAGACACAAATGCCTTGGGAAGAGAAATCATTCGCCCTCTAGCCCTCAAAACGATGCATTTCATCTTATTTTCTGCCAGACTTATCAGCTAATCACATCACTCTCTTTACAGGTACTAATTAAAGGAGCTATTCTTTCCCTAAAAAATATAAAATATTTACACTCCATGCACTGCAAGTAGCATATTGATCCTAGAATATTGGCCTTGGAGGTAATTGTGCCGCTTCAAATCAGCAACATTTCTCAGCCATTTACAAAAGGTCACTTTCATTTTTGAGGCGTTAATTAAGTCCTACTGAAACATTGTATTTTGCAATGAGAGCAGCAAAAACAGCCCCACAGGCAGAGTGCATCATGCATGATAAATGGCCAGGTGGGAGTCAGTGATGCAGGAACAATTTTCAGAGTAGGGATACTGGTCATGACATCAATTGACTTACATGATTTGTTTATACTTTCCATGTTGGTGATAAACATATTGAAATATTTGTGTTTTCCTATTAAGCACGTCTTTATCTATAGTTCTGGTAAAAAAAGTTCTGGAAAGCAAAGTATCCCAAGTAAAAAAACGAAATACCCAAAATAAAGTTAGAGAAAGTAACAGTAAACACAGTTCTTAATGTTAAAAGAATAAGCAGTACTTTGTCACACAAAGCTGCCTATAATAAATCATGTTTCAGTGGCATCCGGTCATTTTACCGGGTGTTGGGGCATAGAGGCACACACGCACACATGCAACTCACTCAAACCCATGCATTCACACAGGCACACACACCCCTTCACAACACTCACTAACACATATATATGCATTCAAACATAATACGCATGCATGCACCAAATATTAAAAAAAACATACAACTTACCTTAACTGCAGCTCTCAGAGAGGGAAGGATCAGAGGTCCCAGGAGAGTTGGGAATGTTGTCTTCTTCCATTGACTGACCTTCCTTAGGTCATGCAATAAAGGAAGGCAGCAGTTTCAACCTCATCACATAGTGAGATGGGGTCAGTGAGACGACTGACCCCAATCTGTGATGAGGACTTTAGGGCTTAAAACTGAAGTGCAAAGCTGCAAGGCAATAGGTGATGCTTCCCCTCATCATGAGGGGTAGGGCCTCGAGGCACTTTTGCCAGGCTGAAGGGGTCATGCCCGAAGGGCTGTGAAATCCCTAGCCTGGCAAAGCTCAGCTCAGCTCAGGCATCCGGGAGCCTCTATATTTGGCATATGTCTAGCTTCTGCCTGCCTGACCTGAACAAGAAGACTGTCTGTCAGGCTAACCATTGTTCAGCCTGACAGACACTCTTCTTCCATGGAAAAAGGTGGGGGGTGGCACATCATCTCGAATGGACGGGCTGCTGCTGCATGTTATGTTATGTCTTTTTGTATATAGCACTAATCAACCTTGAGGGTATCCAGGTGCTTGAACAGGTGTGTAGGTGAGTGTTCCCTCTGAGTAATTCGATGAGTCGGATCTATACCGTTTTACAGAACTCAAGAAGTAATGAGGAGGTTTTGATGTGTTGTGGGAGGTTGTTCCATGTTTTTGGTGTGATGTGTGAAAAAACAGCCTCCTTTTCTGCTCTTGAGAATGGGGGCTGAGTGCAACCAAGAGTGAGAACTGGTGTTTGCTAGGCTGGTGAAAGTTTATTCGGTCGTTGGCCAGTGTTGTGTAAGGCTTTGTAAGTGTGCATGAGCAGTTTGAACTTGTTGTGTTTGTGGATGAGGAGCCAATGGAGCTCTCTAAGGGCGGGGGGCTGAGATATCGGTTTGGCATGGGAGGTCGAGTGTGAGTCTTACAGGAGCGTTTTGGATGGTCGGGAGTCTATCTAGGAGCAGCTTCTTGATTTTTCTTTTTGAACCCCAGCACGGATATATGAGGTTGTAGCACCACCCCGACATCCCTACTTCCAGCACCACATGTTCTAATCCTAGGTATGTAACAAAACAACAATATCATGACACCCGAATATTGTCTCAAAAATACCTTCTACAAAAATATTGAGTGTATATATATATATTCACTGAAAAAAACATAGGTTTCAGGGGTGTTATAGTTAGCTGGACATATCACTCATACAAAACCATTGAAATTCCTCTGTTATAGTTAGTTGTACTAACTGTAACTCACTTGCCCGCAATCCACTGCTGATGATGTCACATATTACATGGGGGGCATACACTGAGGACGTCACCAGAGGGCGCCGGATGCCCTCTTAGGCAGTGCGGGTACGTCCGCGCCCGTCAGAGCCCGACAGAGGGGTAGCGCAAATACGTGGGTAATGTAGAGTTGGAGGGTTTAAAAGCAAAAGTTCCTAGAAAGGATTATTCCAAGACACCCTCATTAATCTCATATTTGACGTCTGCTGTGGGAGAACTAAACAAAGAGATTGCTAATGCAGAAAAGGAGCTGGGGCTGGGGCTAGTTACAAGTAAAACTTGCGGTGAGGGGCTTCCGCCTACTGATCATCATGTATCTCCCCTTGTACCTTTGGAACCGGTGGTCTTGATCAATACCTCAAATACAAGGCGAGTAGCTCAAGCTTCTGAGCCTATTATGTCCAAGACTGGCGTTGGGGAGATTTCAACCTGTGTTACGGACCGTCCCACAATGTGTTTATCTGAGGCCCCTGAGGAGAAAAGGGGTCTTAATAGGAAAATTGGCAAGCAACAAAAATCTGTTAAAAAAGGTCCCTCTAAATCGAGTTTTAAGCTTGATGAGAATATTGAACTGACTCTACGGACTTTAATAGAGGAGATCTTTAGTGAACAGTTTGCCAAAGATATCATTGATACTCTTAACACTTGTGTTGGTGACCTCAAGAAAAAATGTGAGAGGCTTGATTCCTTTTTAATGGATAAAAAAATACCATGGAAGCTGTTTGCAATGAAGGTTTGCTGTCTAATCCCACTTTAGTGATGGGTATTAATTCTTCAGATAAACACCTGGGTATTCAACTATATCCATCCTCAGGGGGTAGCTTAATCCTAACCTTGAGGGGGAAGCAGGGGGTAATCAAAAACCAGTAAACCCTCTCAAAAGTGTTCATAGCTCTGTCAATTTACTATCCTCTGGTCTGGGAGCGACAGACAATAAGAAATGTTCACCACACTATAATGGTGATAGAATCAATCTCCCCCTGAAGCAAACCCTTTGGGCGCGGTTTTAGTTGGATTTCCTCCTGTGAGGGATCCCGACGGTGAAACCACGTTGGCCCTAATTCGAAAGACAATACATTGGTGTGCTCAAAACTGCTCAGGCCAACCTGGGATTTCGTCACATATTATAATAGCAAGGAGGGTGGCTTGGGTTTGAAATGGTTCCAAAGAAGTATCCAGTGACTGTATCATAGTCAATTTCGATAAACAGGATTTTGCAGATAGGTTGTTCTGGGACTCCTCCCCCGTAATTGGGAATGACATTGGGGCACTCCCTTTGGGTTTCTATTACCCTCCTCCAAAAACCTCTATAAGAGATCGAGTTGGAGTAAGAAGCATATATTTGTGGAGTGGTCCCAAGCCAATAATAAGTAGCGCTAAGCCAGTCTAGCACAACTGGATGAAAATGATTGACTGGTTGACAAGGAGGGTATTGCCTCTTCTTCGAAGGGTCCTGTTACTATTAATGCTGGAGATGAAACTTTACAAAACTGTAATATCCTTAGTTGGAATATTGCGGGATTAAGGTAAAAAAGAACTGACCCTTCATGGCAGGATTTAATTAAATCCCATGACATAATAGTGCTACAGGAAACATGGGCTACGGAGGCAAACTTTTGGGTGGATGAGTATAGGTCTTTTTTCCAACCTGCTTGCCCTCCTGTAGCAGGAAGTGCAATAGGAGGGGTAATGTTCCTGCTTTCTCTCAGAATAGAGGGTACCCTTAAAATGGTAGAGGCTGATTCCCCAAATTGTTTAGCGGTAGAGGTAACCCTACCTAGCTGTTCAAAATTTTTATTGGTAAATTTTTAAAATTCTGGAGAATCCGACTTCAGGAATCAACACTTGTGTTTTCTTAAATCCTTTTTAAAAGATTACAGGTTAAAACAATCCACGTCATTATATCTTAATAATGGGCGATTTTAATATACACCCCTGTGACTTAAACTGTCTTATAAATGATCCTCTTGGACACAGTAACTCAGATATACCGCATTTTGAACATTCACCCCGTGGGGAGGCCTTGGAGGATCTTCTGGCTGATTCAGACCTCTTTGAACCCATATTTTTTTAGCCAGTTTGAGCGGTGTCCCACTTTTAAACACAGAAATAAAGACACTATTATTGACTACATGTTTCTGTCCTCCAGGTGGCTACATAAAGTAGTTTCTTACGATGCCAGGTTGTCACCATTTAGTGATCATAATCCGGTTATTTTAGTATTGGATGGTGGGTCTGGCATTCTGGGCCTTGGTAAATGTGAAGCAAAAAGTTTGGTAACATGTGACCACGTTAGGAGGCTTAAATGGTCTAAAGTAACCCCTGATACGTTCTTTGCCGATTTGTGTTCAAAAGCTGAAGTGAATCTTGCTTTGTGTATTGACACCTCTAACCCAAAGGTCCTGATCCGCAAAGTTTTTGAGGGTATATGTAGCCAGGTTGCTGTAGATCTTAGGATTAGCATGAAGCCGAAAGTGCCTCAGGGTACTAGATGGTTTGATAATACTTGCTCGAGAGCCCTTTGACTACTAATCTTAGCATTGAAAAGTGTCCCACGAGATAGGGTCCTGGTGGGGAGCTTACGTAAGAAGTATAAGCGAGCGGTGCATGCTCGCAAATCAGAAATCAAATCCGAGGCCTGAAATGCTCTTTTATCAGTAGATATCTTGAAAGACAGTCCAACATATTGGTCTATTATTAATGCCCCATTTTTTTCTTCCACTGAGAATGATGTGCAAGGATGCAACATAACAGAGGCTCAGTGGCTAGCTCATTTTGGGGCAGTTTATGAGTCCACTAGCTCACTGACCCCCCCACTGCCACCCTTCCTTCCCGATTGGGAATAGACCCTTTTGTGTTCAGAGAGACTGATGCTGAGAAAGTTATAAAGGAGACCTCGAGGAATAAAGCCCCAGGTCCTAACTGGGTTCTGGTGGACATTTATGAACACGACCCTAAATTTTGGTCCAACATATTGACTAATGTTTTCAATGCCTCTGGTTCACAGGGGTTTCCGGCTTTCTGGAGTCATTCCATCATTATTCCTGTTTTTAAGAAAGGTCAGAGAGGGGATCCTCGATGCTATAGACCCATATCGCTGATTGACTCAGCCGTTAAGATTCTTGGAAAAGTGGTCTTAGCTAAGATTTATGACTGAATATATGAAAACAAGCTTTAATCAAACCTGCAGTATGGCTACAGGCATGGAAGAGGTACAATGGACTAGTGCCTCAACTTACATTTGTTAATTGGCAATTATACTGTGGCCAAAGAGGGCACATTGCACATGGCTTTCATGGACATATCCTTAGCCTTTGACCTGGTTAACAGGTCTAAGCAGTGGAGTATACTGGTAGAAATTGGCCTGGAGCCATGTCTAGTTTACTTCCTTGCCGATCTTCATCAGGACCTGTACGCGGCAGTTAGGACATTTCAGGACGGCAGATTTACCAGATCCTTTAAATCAGATCGGGGCGTTCGCCAAGGGTGTATATTGGCACCTTTATTGTTCACTCTATATATTAACGCTCTTGACAAATTCCTGAGGGAGGCCAGTCTGGACATCCTGCGTGTAGGAGAATATTTAATACCTGTTCTCCTACACGCGGATGATGCCGTCCTTATAGCGCGTACTGCGTTGGGTCTCCGGAAACATCTGGATGCTTTTGGGTCCTATATGCAGTCCTTAGATCTGGTCGGGAACAATTGGAAGTCACACACAATGTCTATTGGTAAAAATACCAGGAAAGTGAAGTCATTCTTTTGTAATGGTGAGGAAGTGTCCCGGGTTACTTCTTTTACTTATCTTGGAGTACTATTCAATGATAAAGGCTCATGGGTGCCCCAAGATAAAGTAAAGAGACTGGCTGTTAGCAGGTCAACAACAGCCTTATCAGGGTTTGTTCAACGCCTGGGGCCCAAGCCATTTGCTGCAATTTTGAAAATATTTAGTTCAAAGTACCTGGCTATTGCCGCATACGGTTCCTCCATTTGGGGTTTTAAACAACAGATAGGGATCCAGACAGTCAAAAATAAATTCTTTCGAAGCCTTTTGTCTGTCCCTCAATCAACACCTACTTACGCACTTCCTCAGGAATTGGGGCAGGGCTATGTCTCGGATATTTTGAGCTTAGCTTAGCTCCGCTTCTGTGCTGGGTCAAAACATGGCTTAACCCAGAAATTATATTGATTCAATTGATTCTCTGAGATATTATCAGTCTGGATAAAGCCAATGAAATTAAGTGGCTGACATATGTTGAAAATATGTTTCTTAAAGTAGGCTGGACAGAATTATTTGAGTTTCCTGATAGGATCTGTAAGGAAGATTTGAAGTGGGTCAAAATTAATTTTTTGAACACGGTAACGATGGAAAGGGAAGAGCGGTAGTTACAGAAACCTTTAGCAAGGGCGCATTGTCTGAGTAAAACCACCATGTCAATTGAACCTTATCTGATAATGGTATCTAAACCTTTTCACCATTGGCTGTTGACAAGATTCCGTTTCAATTTGATCCACTTGGATTTGGGTGATTTCCAGGGGTGGTATAAGCCAGATAAGGCTGAACCCTGCCATTGTGATAATTTTTCTATACAGAATACTTTACATTTTATGATGTTCTGTGATTATTACAATGTCATTAGGAGGAAGTCCATAATGCCATTATTAAAGGGTAAGGGTTTTGTACAAGTCAGACCGGCCTTACTCTATCTCCAAATGTTGAGCAACCCCTGGGATACCTTTAATGTTGCCTGTTTTCTTGTTGCTGCTGTCCGTGTGAGGAAAAAAAGATATCTTGGTTCAGACAGTGTATAATTCACAATGGCAACGTTTTATGGATTAACAACTCGGATATTCCCCTTTTTTACATTTTTACAGATTTAGTGTACCTTGTGATGATTTTAATGTTTTTTAAAGGATGTGTTATTGTATTTGTATTTGTATGTATGTACTTTTATGACAAAAATCGAATAAAGTGGATTGATTGATTGAATGATTCATACGCCACCGCAGTGTGTGTTTGAGTGTTATCAATAGGCCCTGCCATTTGTTTGGCTGTCTGTAACTCTTAAGGGTAGTGAAATGAACAGTGGTACTTTCTTTAATATACACAAAATCTCTGAGATTGCTTTGGTTTGGCTTCACCTCTGAGAGCTACTTTCAAGGCGCTGGTGAACTACCAAGCTACTAGTTGGAGACCACTGGTATGGATAGTGAGTGGGGAATTGTAGTCCTGAAGTACTAATGTGAAGGTCATTACACCACTACATGCATAATGCATAGCACTTTAAAGCATTCCATTCCCTAAAGCCTGCCTCACTACATGAGTACATGCTTACTGAGTGAATGATTACATTAATATAAGTAAAGACACTGAGTGAATTCTTACTTGGTTCACTTTTACTTTACTGAATGAATTACTTCATGGTATAAAAAGAGTCATTTTCAAATTGCAACAGCAGTCACACTAAATTGCAACAGCAGTCACACTATAGTTAGCAGGAGTATATAGATACTGACTGGGGAATTGTAGGCCTGAAGCACAAATGTGAAGGTGGTTACACAACTACATGCATAATGCATAGGAGTTTGAAGCACTGCATACCCTAAAGCCTGGCTTAGCAAAGTATATATACTTATGTAACTGCAAACACATCAACCAACCAAATCAATCTCTCTCAATTTTCCAAATGGACACTGATTCATAGTGTTATTCTACACAAATAACAGTATCGCTTGCAGTGTATGAAGAAATATTAAAAATATTAGATAAATAAATGTATTAAAACTCATAGTAATGGAATTATTTAAATTAATACACGGATATAAATTAGAATACTCAAAGTTTAATAGAGAGTATCTCTTGCACGGGATGTAGGGAAAATAGGGGTTTAGGGTAATGAAGAATATTAAGCATAGTTTTTACAAAAAAGGGAAGTTACTAGAATAATAAGTCGGAAAAAAGGGGAATGAATGTTAATACTCGTATTAAAAAACAAATAACCTATAGAAACGCTTTAATAGGAAAAACAAGTTTAAATAAAGCATTTTAGAAATTAAACGAAAGTTAAAAATTATGGAAAGAGGCACATTTACATAAACATGTGACACACTAAAACAGTGCAAATGAGAACACCTGTCAACTGAAAAATGTGACTTAAAAGTGGGAGGAGCAATACATTTTTTATCCCATAGACCTGTGGTTCCCAAAGTGTGCGCTGCGGCACCCCAGTGCGCCATGATGAGCAGCGAGGGCCGCCACGCCGCCACGCAGGATGTGGGTCATATGAATTGCAGCCGCAGCCCAACATGCGGGGGTTAAAATTCCACCTTCAGATTGGTTTTGCCATAGGCATAGGTGCGTATGTACGCATGTGTCGTACTTAAGATGCGTGGTCTCTGCATTACTGCCATAGCAAGTTTGGAGCGTTTGAAGATCGTTGTTGCTGACCCCAGTGTTGTGCCGTGCCTCGTGGGACCCCCTTCACCAGGAAATTGGTAAGTAAGCAAGTGCTTGTGGAGGCGCGACTCGATGCACACTTTCATGTAAATGAGGGATTTTGTTGTGTTGGAGTTTTACCTTACTTAACAGATTTTTGCTCTTTTGTTTCTCCGAACGCCTTTTTCTGTCCTCACCACGTGTTCGCTCATTTGTTCTTCTTTTGCTTTCCACCCTTATTCTCAAATGATATATTCCTTTTTTTCTTCTCTTCTCCTTGTGCTCTCTGGTCTCTCCCTTGTTCCTCTTCTGCTCGTTGCTCGTTGAACTAATTTGCCCGTAGCTATCTAATTTAGCAACCTCCCCACCCGGGACCTCAGCTGTTTCCTTCTTCCCTTGCTCTCTGATCTCTTTCACTTCTCCCCTCTGACCTGGAGAACTAGTGACTGGTAAACGCTTTTACTGACGGGATGCCGAGATTACACCATTATGGATAACTACATTCACGAATACCACAGCAATGTAACATTTTGCCGGCTACGGTCAATTACTCATACTTGTCTCCCGTCTATTAATGGCACAAAATATGTTTACGATAGAGGCAGCCGTAGCACACTGAGTCTGGGATAGAGAATAAAAGTGGCCCCATTTACAAGTCATGGCAGTCTAGAGCGCGTAAAGACGCACGATAAGCTAGGGAGATGCGAGCATTTGTGTTTGTTGGACCTTGAACAGCCCCCTGTCCTGGCTGCTTCGAAGAATATATACAACCCTCTTTTGCTGCTAGCTGGGTTCACCATACAACAATATTTACACATAATACTGGTAACTATGTCTGGCGAAATATTAAATACTGTCCCGAGAGGGTTAGAGCTTATCTGGAGGAATTACACCAATTTCCTCAATTTCACAAGTATTTAGCATGTAAACAAAAGATGAAAACGGAACCTGTAGAGACATACATGCTATACAATTTCTCATGATATATATATATATATATATATATATATATATATATATATATATATATATATATATATATATATATATGGAAATGTTAAAAGCGTGAAATGGGACTGCAGGCTTTCAGGTCAGGGGGAACAATCCCCTGGTGTTTTTGCCAAGGTAGGCTAGTCACCTGTCTAGAGCTGGCAGTTTCAACAGGGTGAAGCAGTTCACATGGCTGGCATTGTTAGCAGTTTAGTATCGTGCTCAGGCCTTGCACTGCTCACACTGGACTCACTGCCAGAAGTATTCATTACTGGGCACACTGTTGGTAGTATAAGCAGTAACAAATGAGAGACATCAGTGTTTGAATTGGGCAAGCTGCACACTGCTGGCAGAATAAGCTTTAATAGTTCAGTGTGTGCATGGGGCTTCTTAATTTGTTACAAATATGATTATAATACCTTCATTACATCTGAATTACTTTAAGGAAGGCAACAGGAAGTACTCCCGAGGTCAGGCTTACATCCCGCCCACCGGTAAAAAAAATGGTGTGGAGCGACGACCAACTGCTGATTAGGTCAAAGGAGCCACAGCTCAAAAAAAGTTTGGGAACCACTGCCATAGACTGTTAAGTAACCAAAAAATATATAAACCACACTCCTTGGATAATTAGTTTTGTTTCAGAGAATCAATACAGGCGAAGAAACTACAAGCAAGGTAATGATTCGATACTGTAGAAGCACCTAGACAATATCTTTCATTTCCTCAGAGGGAATATATTGTTAATGTATATTTAAAAATACACAAAACATTATGTCCCCTCCAGAGGAGTTGGATGAATTTCGACGGAGGAAGGAAAGAATATCGAAGAGAAGTAAATTATCTTAATGGGTATATGTTTTATATATTTAAGAAAGAAAGCAAAAATATTTACATTATTATAGAATGTGGTATGATTACGTTTAAATAGAATATAATAACGTGTTTAGTAAAAAAACATTACAAGAAATAAAGGTTATTTAAGGAATTACTATGTGCAAAGTAATGATTAGAAGCGATGTCATAATCTTCAATTTATCTTCCATTTCCACAGAGGGATCATATTGTTAATTAATATTTTAATTTATATATAACTTTATGATCCTTCAACTGGAGTTGGATGACTTACAACCGAGAATTTTATTTTTTTAGCATGCAAGTATTTCTTAATGATTGAAAAATGTAGTATAAATAAGCTTTTGAGAAAATACTTTGCAATAAAGAATAATACTCTTTATTTTCTAGAGTGAAAATGGGTTAAAAGAATTTATACTGAGGAGTACTTTCACCAATTTTCACTTGTGAAGAACAGGAGGATTATCTGCGCGAACACTTTTTTCAACAAAATAATATAATTGTGTCTGAAAATGTTAATATGAATATTCATTCTTTCAATTTTTACAAATGATTGTAAAATTTATTAATGACATGAAATGTACATAAAAAAAGAAAGATGAAGTAGTGAGGGAGTGTTTGTCGTAGCAGCACTTCTATTCTACTTTATCTGAAAGTAAAAAAAGCCCTAACATTTAAAAAAAGATGATGGGGCAACACTTATATAATGTAAACTTAAGAAATGAGTGCTATGATACAATAAAAGAAATGTGGTCCAGCGCGTGATACCAATGAATGAAAACAAATATTTGCATTTTACCCATGTGATGAATATAAAAGACTCAATAAAAATATTTTGAAAACTTGTGCATTTTTCTTTCAAGGATTCTTTGAAGAATTATACATGTAATGAAAGGACAAATTACTCCAAGCTAAAGGAAAAACGTCAGCACAATTATGATACAATACAAAATATAATGATATTTTTAAATACCTTTGCAGTCAACAAACTCGTAAGCAGAGTACACAGTTTCAGTTAAAAACACCTTATCACAACTAGTTTTTGAAAGCATTGTAAAATAAAGTGCGTCACAAAATGGGCTACATACATGGTGAGTGTATCGTAACGTCACATAGAAATACCAAGCCAATCAACAGTAGGATCAGGAAGGTAGACTTAACCACACAACAGCCAATCAAATGTATTTCAAAATCTGCGCAAGAAAGGGATTGGTCACTAATACATCTTATTACAATGCTTCACAACCAATCAAAATTAGGTGTTGAAAGTGTCTCTCTTTAACACACAAGCAAATCAGATAACCTTGCAAGTACAAACAGTGAGAGGCAATTATTAAAGATGACTTGCTTTCTCAACACCCTGAAAGACTTCCTCCACAATAAGTACGCACTTCATTGCCAGACCACATTTAATGATTATCCATGCTCTCAAGCCTAAACACATCACAAATCATCTCTCGTCACTTCTTCTTTTTTAGTGTATTGTGCGAGGCAGACTGAGTGACCCTATGCCTAGAGCCCTCGAAGTCCCTGGAGACTGCCACGCCCCAGGGGCAGCTCCTACAATGTCCCTGGGTGCCTACCCCTGGGACACTGCTGTTTGCTATGAGAGGGCGTGAGTCTTGCGCCTTACGCCCTCCCATAGCAAAATTAGTTTGCATTTTGAAAAGACACAACAGTGAAATCTGTTCTCAATTTCAAAATCCAAACCAGATTGCTTTTCCACATGCAAGATAGCATCGGAAAAGCAATGCCGGCTCCCGAAGAACACGGGGAGCCGGCAGGAACGTGGAGGCATTGTGTCTCCCCCCCAAGGTTCCCAACATTTTTTGTAAGACCCGGAGGATAGGGTCTCCGGGAATATTAGAAATTATAGATAGGGACTACTTTTTTACAGTAAAATTAAAAGTCGCGCACCCACCTCAGTGCCGCCCCCTGGTGTGCACGCCCTGGATGCACTACTCATAATCTGTAGGGTGCTTGACTCCAGCGCCTTTGGTGCACAACTTCTACGTGTTTGGGAGCTGGCATTGCTTTTCCACATAGAGAGCTATTAACATGCAGCTTGCCATGTGGAAAAGCAATCTCATTTACATTTTGAAAGAGAGAAAAGATTTCCTTACTATGGGAGGGCGGCATAGACACCCCAGGACACTGCAGTAACCGGCCTTCCCACAATACATTAAGCCCGGGCAGTGGTGGTCCCTGGGACTTTCAACACCTTGCAGCCCCCCCACAACCATTTTTTTTAGTAGCCCCAGCAGTGCGGCCCCCTGGTGTACACGCGCTGCATGCACAACTCATAATCTGTTGTGCAGGACCGGCGCTAGGCATGGGCAGTATGGGTAGTGTGGGCAGCTGTTCAGGGCCTTGCGCTCAGCCAACCAGCATGGGCCCCCAAACCGATCGTGTGCCCTGTGGTTTCCCTGTCTCCTTGAAATTAGGGTCCAGGGGAGGGTCCCCCTCCCTTGACCTCTCAAGGATGGTGTCTGCAGACCTACGGGAGAGAGACGCTTCCCCTAGTCCCATTTGCAAGGAGACCCATTCAGAGATACTGCGGGAGGCCCATTGTAGAGTATTTTAGCGCCCACAGTGTTAACTCTCAGCCCGCAAGCAATTCTTACACCTATCAGGCTGAAGGTGTGAGAATTGCTTGTGGCCTGATAGTTAAAACTATAGGGGCGCTAAAATCCTGTACAATGGGCCTCCTGTGGTGTCTCTGAATGCTTTGCAAGGGGTCACTTCAATAAATTAGAGGGGCCTCGTGAATTCCCTTTTGGCCCAGGGCCTTGCAAATCATAGAACCATTCCTCCTGTATGTGGAAAATCAATCTCATTTACATTCTGAAAGATAAAAAAAAATTCCTTGCTATGTGAGGGCGGGATAGACACCCCAGGACACTACAGGAACCGGCCCTCCCACAATACAATACACAATACATCACGTCCCAAAACGTGTTTTCCCCATGCAATTTTCCATAGGGACCTTTAGCCAGGGCTACAGCCCGAACGGCTGAACGGAATTACACAAAATTTGGCAGAGAGGTAGAGTTCTGTTCGCAGATTGTGATTTTTGTTAAATGGTGTAAATCTGCTCAGTAGTTTCTGAGAAAATTGCAAGTAAAATCATAGCGATATCTAGAGTCGGAGTTCAGTACGCGTACTGAAATCTGCTCAATTACGAGCGTGAGCTGCATGCTGATTGGCTGTCAACGCTCGAAACCAGGAGGTGTTGGCGGCCATCTTGTGCCTCGCTAGAACCGAGTCACAAGAAAACAGTAAAACAAAGTTGAGAAATAAGGGAAGGGGATAGGGTAGAGATATTCTGACCCTGTAGGCTTGCTTAGGGGGTCGTATATGGACGTTTAGGCTCTATTTTTTATTTTAAGGAAAAATCGCGTCGTACTCGTATGTAAATACCTACAATTACGAGCAGGACCTGCATGCTGATTGGCTGTCAATACTCCAAACCAGGATGTATTGGCAGCCATGTTGTTTGTCGGAAGAGCAAAGTCACAAGAAAACAGTAAAACAAAGTTGAGAAATAAGGAAAGGGGGCAGGGTAGAAACATTCTGAGCCTATAGTCTTGGTCAGGGGGTGGTACATGGATCTTTAGGGTCAATTTTTATTTTAAAAAAAATGGGGGGTACTCGTGCAGTACTTGTACGCGGAGGAAAAGGTGAAAAAAAAGTAGAAGTCCATTTTATTCATTAGGTCCCGAGGGGGTAAATTACAGGGGCAATTACGGGGGTAAATTATGGGGAACGCCACATTTCTGGGGCAGTGATATGTAAAATGACCTTGAAACTCCGGGGATCTGCATTGTCTGGAGTTTTTTATTAATGTTGGGAGTGTGGGCTTGATAATACGTCCTTGTTAAGTCCCATAGAAGCCTATGTTCTGGTGCTATCATGGGGTTCTATGGGAAATAACAAGGCCGTATTATGAAGCTCATTATTACCGTTTTATCAGCAGTTTCTTGCCATTAAAATGGCGATAATTTTAACACCGGTCCTGGATAATATGCACCTAAGTTTACTGGTCAAAAAAATGAGCAATGGTCCATATTATCAACAAAAGGCGATACATTATCGTCGCATTTATTGGCAGGAAACTGCCGATAAAGCGGAGATACTGGGCTTGATAATATGTTCTTGTGAATAACCATAGCAGCCTAGGTTAGGATCAGAACCTGGGCTGCTATGGGAAGTTACAAGGGCCTATTATCAAGCACATTATCTCTGCTTTATCAGCAGTTTCCTGTCAATAAAAGCGGCGATAATGTATCGTCTTTTGTATGTGAAGCTTTCCTTTGAACCTGGGCTGCTATGGGAAGTTACAAGGGCCTATTATCAAGCACATTATCTCTGCTTTATCAGCAGTTTCCTGTCAATAAAAGCGGCGATAATGTATCGTCTTTTGTATGTGAAGCTTTCCTTTGAACCTGGGCTGCTATGGGAAGTTACAAGGGCCTATTATCAAGCACATTATCGCCGCTTTATCTGCAGTTTCCTGTCTATAAGAGCGGCGATAATGTATCGCCTTTTGTATGTAAAGCTTTCCTTTTTTTTGGTGTTGCAGTTGTACTCTCTTTGCATTCTCAGCGTTGTTTCGAAGTTCACGTTTTTTTCTTCAAGTTCAACAAGCACACCTTTCTTTATATCAGTTAGTAAATCTGTTGCTTTCTGTTCCCGGTTCGTGTGATTCATCCGGTGCTGAATTTTAACACCGGTCCTTGATAATATGCACCTAAGTTTACTGGTCCAAAAAAAGAGCATTGGTCCATATTATCAACAAAAGGCGATACATTATTGTCGCATTTATCGGCAGGAAACTGCCAATAAAGCGGAGATTATGGGCTTGATAATATGTACTTGTGAATAACTATAGCAGCCTAGGTTAGGATCAGAACCTGGGCAGCTATGGGAAGTTACAAGGGCCTATTATCAAGCACATTATCGCCGCTTTATCAGCAGTTTCCTGTCGATAAAATTGGCAATAAAAATCGCCTTTTGTATGTAAAGCTTTCCTTTTTTTTGGTGTAGCAGTTGTACTCTCTTCGCATGCTCAGAGTCGTTTAGAAGTTCACGTTTTTTTCTTTAAGTTCAACAAGCAAACCTTTCTTCATATCAGTTAGTAAATCTGTCGCTTTCTTTTCCCGGTTTGTGTGATTCATCCGGTGCTGTACTTTTGTACAGTATTAATAGTCATATTTTTTATATATTTCTTTGAAAGGTAGTGCCGAGGCACCAAACGTTGATTACGTACTCTGTCCACCGCCATTTTAGTAGTTTCTCACTGTTGTATTTATTACATAAGTTAGTTAGAACTCAGTAGTTTTCAATCCTAGTCTTGAATATCTTACTATAGTATTTCAACATTATTTTTATTGTGGACCGTCATACCCCCACAAAATAAAAGAAGTATGTAGTTTTTTTTAATTAACTTTTATTAAACTATAAATATAAACGAAACTCAATTATAACTACATTAGAACTGGCAAAATAAGTTAAACAATGTTATGAAGAAATTGTGAAATGGATTCCAAAAGGTGTCCGATTGGTAATCTGCAAAAGAAAAAAGAAAATTAGAGTTTAGAATTATGTAGATGTGAGTAAATGAGCTGAAGCATTACAAGTTGTTGTAACTCTACTGTTTTACATGTGCAGTGTGACTCGTATATTCCCGTTCTGTTACAGTGCCACGTTCAAGTAGTGTCTATTTCGAAGTGCCTATTGGGTTACTGACGCCCGTTATGGTGACTTATTTCTAATGCATTCCTATGAAGGATTTGTAGATCTAGGCCTCTGTGCTTACCGTTGTATAAAGCTTGCGGCCAAACACTGCAGCCACTGGGATGGACAACTTCAGGTGGGCTGATCTTCTACACGTCCAAGTAGACAGCAGTGTCTAAGTTTAAGAGAGAAAGAGAAATGATGTCACAGAGAGTGAGAGAGAGAGAAAAAAATATTAAAACTGTGTCGCAGAGTCTGGAGTTGAGATTTTTTGTTGAACCAGACATAGATTAACTAGCTCTTTGCATCACTTTACCCATGTTAATAATGACTCAAAAGTGGCGTAATAAGGTTGATGATCTGTTTGTCAGACTGTTGTAACCTATCTGTAGTCACTGCTCGGAGGTAATGATACATTTTACTGAGAAGCTGCTGTACACTACGCACTCTGAGCTTTGATTGGAATTCCATAGAGCATATTATCAAACTTATTATGGCCACCTTAGCGGCAGTTTGCTGCCGATAAAGTGGCGATAATTTTGTCGCCAAGGGTTGATAATATGGCCCTCTCTCGTTTCACAAATAAAGCTAACACTACAGTTTTACGAGTGCAGTGTACCTGGTGCATTTTACTTGTTATAGTGCCGCGTTCAAGTGGTGTCTATATGGAAGTGCCTACTGCGTTACTGACGCCCGTTATGCCGAATTATTTCTAATGCATTCCTATGAAGGATTTGTAGATCTAGGCCTCTGTGCTTACCGTTGTGTAAACTTTGCGCCAAACACATTAGGAAGTGGAGTTCACAACTTAAGTTGAGCAGATCTTCTACACGTCCAAGCAGACAGCAGTGTCTAAGTTTAAGAGAGAAAGAGAAATTATGTCACAGAGAGTGAGAGAGAGAGAGAGAGAGAGAGAGAGAGAGAGAGAGAGAGAGAGAGAGAAAACAACATTAAAACTGTGTCGCAGAGTCTGGAGTTGAGATTTTTTGTTGCACCAGACGTAGATTTACTAGCTCTTTGCATCACTTTACCCATGTTAAAAGTGACTCAAAAGTGGCGTAATAAGGTTGATGATCTGTTTGTCAGACTGTTGTAACCTATCTGTTGTCACTGCTCGGATGCAATTATAAATTTTACAGAGAAGCTGCTGTACACTACGCACTCTGGGCAATAATATCAAGCCTGGGCGACAAAAATTATTGCCACTTTATCGGCAGGAAAGTGTCGCTAAAGTGGCGATAATGGGTTTGATATTATGCTCTATGGAATTCAAATCAAAGCTCATGTAAGATGCCCTTCATATCTAACATGAGCTTCAAAGAAGCTCCAAAGAAGAGAAAAGAAGCTCTAAATTGGAATTTTTTCACTTTTCGGGAAGGTCAAAAAAAGGTTAATGCTCCAAAAGTAACCTGTAAAATTTGCCAAACAACTCTTTCAAGGGGTGATCCATGTAAAAAATACTCCTTTGGCACAGCAAATATGGTGCGACACATGAAGAACTTGCACCCCAAGAACTTTGCTCGAGCTGAAAGACGGTGGTTGCACGAGAGCCCACCTGCTGCTACACCAAGCACAACCTATGGTTTTTTCAATGAATTTGCATGGTTTTTTAAATGCTAATTCCTAACTATAACGTTTGTGAAACCTATGGTTTTTTCAGTGAATATATATATATATATATATATATATATATATATATATATATATATATATATATATATATATATATATATATATATATATATATATAATGATGAGTATTAAGTTTGCATGGAGTGACAGAGAGAAAACACTTACAGATATTGAGGCCCTTGAGGTTACAGGGACGTTATAGTTAGGTTCAGCTTTAACATGCACAAACCATTAAAATTCTGCAGCTACAGATACATAAGCTAACTATAACTTACACACCTGAAATTCACTGCTTAAGACCTCACATATTACATCACTCATGACATGGTCATAGACATCACTGATGACATCACTGATGACTTCACAGATAACATCATTCAGCAAAGTACATTTTATTAAACATCATAAAATACCACTTATATTTTATAAAAGTCAGAAGAAGACACTGGTGAGAGATATACGGCACAGATTTCTCTGTAACCTTATCAGCTACTGCACTTACTTATCACGTAAGACAGTTCTGAGTGGATAGTTCTGTGTTTTCTACACCGGTACTGTAAACACTAATGGCCAAAGTAAAACATCTTTCTGTATAGGCTACTCTATTGCAAACCATGCCAACACCATTCATGACCCTGGAAAGAGGAAATGTGAGATTTACTGAAACTACTATAAGATAAAAACCAGTAGGGAGGTGTTAGTAGAAAGGCCACTATGTGACAAACCAAAACTGATATGATTCTTTATCCCAGAAAAAGATGTAAGCAGAAAGGTGAGTCTATTTTATATGTCTACTACACTTAGCTTTCACGGGAGAAAAAAAGTCTTAGTAAACAGATGAATTTATTGTAATCTACTACTACAATCATTCATCACAAAGGATATCGTTCTAAGGAAACTGGTCAGTATCTCATAAAACAGAAGCCATCACTTTGGAATAAAAGTCTCAATGAACAGCTTAGACTTTCACAAAGCACTACATACACATACATCAGCAAGGGATATTTGTCAGTTCAGAGGCTAGTTCACTGATAAATAATATATCCAGTTTAAAAACGGGATTAAAGATCTGATGACATATGTTAGGAAAAGTATCACTTATTCTTACTACAGTAAGAATAGGGATTTAGGTCATACAGTAGCTCAGTATATATCCTTACCTCTGGAAAACATTTAAAATACAATTACAGTCACTGGGTGATATCATATGTGATGTCATCAGTGATGCCATTTGAGATGACATGAGTGATATCACTGACCATGTCATGAGTGATGTAATATGTGAGGTCATAAGCAGTGGAGGAGCACAAGTTATAGTTTTTTTTTTTAAACTTGTTTTTATTGGCATTTTGTCATTGAACAGTACAGATCACATCGTCAGATAGATAATCCATAAAATGTACCAGCATTCATGTAAGTCTAAAAGAGAATAGCAGTGGCACGTGTAACGGGTCTGTACGGTTCATGTACCAGTAGTATAGAGAAAGGTTGGGATGCAAACCAGGGAAGGGAACAAGTAGGGGCGTAGTGCGGGCAGTGGAAGGACGATACGGGTTGAGTGACATAGGATTTGGTGGATTGTGCAGTAGCATTCTAGTGTCGTTAGCGAGGGGACTGTGGAGGACCAGCGGTGGGGTGTAGTGGACCAGAAAGACAGGATGTAGGAGGCAATTGTTGGCAGCACAATCGTGCCGTCGGCAGGGATACAGGGTCCGTAATCATGTTTGCGTTGGGGAGTGAGGGGTAGTGGGATTGGACGGGTGAGAGTCTGGGTCCCTCTCATGTGTCGTCTGTTTAAAGCGGTGTAATAGCATGGCCCACTCCATGGAAAAGGGGTGTTTTCGGATTCCTTTAACATCTTCCCACAGCGCATCTTCCTCTTCCGCTGCCCACTTACATACCGCACCCACCCATGCCGCCAGAGGGGGGCCAGTGGGGGACCGCCAGTGCATTGCTATACTCCTTTTTGTCAGTAGTAATGCTAGGGAGATGAAACGCTTATGCGCTTCAAGATGTTTCTGTATTCTGAATATGCCAAGCGCGCTAGCTTCCCATGTGGCCAAGGTCGTGATTCCCGTGAGGCCTCTCAGAGTGTCATGGACAGCCTGCCATAAGGATCGGAGAGCAGGGAGCTCAAGAACATGTGGTGAAAGTCTGCGTCTGGGGAGGGGCATCTGGGGCAGAGAAATCGAGTATCGGGATAAAATTTGTGCAGGCGTGCTGGCGTCAAATATGCCCTGTGGAGTATGTTGAATTGTATGTTCTTAAAGCGGGCATTTCTAGATGTCTTTTTTGGGGCCTCGAGGGCTTTGATCCATTCCGACTCGTGCAGTGGATGGCCGATTTCGTTTTCCCATGTGGCCCACTGGGCCGTCAGGGGTGTGTATGTCAGTTCACGGAGTGCCTTGTATAGCCAGGTGATCAAATGTCGTCCCGTCCCCATGCGCAGGATAGCGTGTATGACCGGGTGTGTGTTTGGCTCTCCAAGTTGGAGAGTGTGATGAGGGCGGAAGCCTTTGAGGAGTTAGTGATATTGCAGGAAATGACCCGGGGGGATACCGTACTCGTCCACAAGGCGTTGGAATGAGTTAAGCTGCCCTTCGAAGAAGAAGGACTCCATGTCCGTGATCTCGCATGCCGTCCATGCCGTTAGCATGTTGGTCGGAAAGTATGTCTCGAGCCTGGGCCAGCCGACTAGCAGGAGTAATGGGGAGTATGGGGGTGTACCAGGCGACATGCGGTGTACCCGGAGCATACCCTGGGGTGCCACCGTCACTTGTAAGGGGTAAGTACATCGTGGTTTGGTGCCAGGAAGAAGGAGACGGGTGAGCTCCGGTACAGGGATCCTACCTGTCGGGGTCTGTGTTTCATTCATGTACCGATCTGCTGTCCAGTAGGACAGCCATTGAAGTTGCGCCACCAGGAAGTAAGACTCGAAGGACGGGGCCCCTTGGCCCCCTTCGGTGGTAGTTAGCTGCAGTGTCTTCAGCGCTATTCTACGCCTGCCTGATCCCCAGATGACCGTGCCAAGGAGGGAGTTGAGGTCGCGAAAGAAGGTTTTGGGTGGGATCACCGGCAGGTTCGTAAAGTGATACAGGAGCCGGGGGAGCATGATCATTTTAGCCAAAGCCACTCGGCCAATTGGGGAAAGCGGGAGTTTGGTCCAAAAGCCGACCGCTGACCGGATGCCAGCTAGTGCCCTGCAATGATTGCCCTCAAAGATATCGACAGGAGAGTGGTAAAGACAGCTCCGGAGGTATCGGGGGGCCTCCGTATTCCAGGATACCCGCTGTGCCCCCAAACATATGTCGCAAGGGGGTAAGTCCAGGTGGAATGGGTATACCGTAGACTTGTCGCAGTTTACTCGGAGTCCGGAGGCGTCCGCGAATTCCGTGAGCGTCGTCCATATGGGAGTGAGGTCTTCTGAGATGTCCCGTGTATAGCTTAAGAGGTCGTCAGCGTACATGGAAACACTGTGTGTGACATCCGCGAGTGGGATGCCCAATTTCATGCCCTCCTGGCGTAATCTAATGGCCAGCGGTTCGACCGCGAGGGCGAAGAGGAGAGGCGAGAGAGGGCATCCTTACTTCGTGGCCTTCTGTACCTCAAAGGCTGTGGAGATGTGTCTCCCTATCCGGACCCGTGTGGTAAGACCGGTGTATAAGAGCTGCGTGTACGCTAAGAGAACGGGGCTGATGGTAAGTCGGCGCAGGACAGGAAATAGGTATCGCCAGGTGAGGGTGTCAAAAGCCTTCTCGAGGTCTAGGATGAAACAGGCAGATCGTGGGTACATGTCATTCACCTGATCTTGCACATGGAAGATGCGGCAAATGTTTTCGGAGGTGTTCCTGCCAGGGACAAACCCACATTGATCTGGGTGGACCAGGGGACTTATTATTTGGATATATCTATTGGCTAGGATTTTACAGTCAGCGAATAAGAGCGTAATAGGACGATACGACGCCAGTAGTTGCGGGTCCCGATGCGGCTTCAGAAAGGTCACAATGACAGATTCCCTCAGGGAATGGGGTAACTTCCCTAGTTCGAGGCAAACATTAGAGTTAACTGTGGGACCAGGAGAGAGGAGATTGCTGTGTAGTATTCCAGTGGAAGTCCATCGAGGCCTGGTGCCTTATTACAAGATAGGGCGCGTATTGCGTGGGTGACATCTGCGGACACTATCGTTGAGTCCAACGCGAGCTTATCAGCGTTCGTGATCGTGGGTAACAGTAGTGGATCAAGGAAATGGTCCACTACGAATTGTGGGGGTGAGGTCGGGGCGCCATACCCCGCCGCGTAATAGCGTTGAAACGCTAGAAGGATTTCATTCTGGGAGCACACGATGGTGCCATCAGGATCGACGATTTCGGTAATTGGTTTGATATCAGTGTCTTACCGTACCAACCAGGCAAGCATCGTGCCCGTTTTCTCTCTATCTTTATGTACCCGGGAGGCATAAGCCCTGAAAATGTATTTTCGAAGGTCGGCGCAAGCCGCCTGGTAGGCCGTTTTGGCTTTGGCCGTTAGTGCAGCACGCTCCTCAGAAAGGTCGTCTCGCTTAGTGACTGTGGCGACGTGCTGCTCGAGGATGTGACCTTTGGAAAAATCGGCGCGGAGCAGAGGAACCTGTCCAGGCGCACCCGTAAGTTATGGGGGATGGAGTGGAAGGAATACAGGCGGGTGTGTGGATGAAGGTGTCGCCATGCACCAGTGCGAGGTCCAAGCTCGGAACTTCTCCGCCTGTTTGAGTGCCGGGGAGCGCGGGGTGGGGGATGTGAGCAGTCTAGGGTGATGTTGAGTGTGCAATTGTAGTCCCCTCCCAGGAGCCAGGGAATAGCAGTAGGAGAACAAGTTATATTTAGCGTAGGTAACTTAGGGGCAGATGTATCAAGATTACGAATTGCGAATTCTAAATAGCGATTTTTTGCGAATCGCTATTAAAAATTCGCAAAATGGAATGTATGTACAAAATCGCTATTTTTTAGCGAATCCTTAATGTTCTTTATTTGCGAATTCGCATTTTGCAAATTCGCAAATAAGGAATAAGTTCCAATGCATTCCTATGGGCCAGGAGGCCCATAGGAATGATAGTGCAATAATTCTCAAATTGCGAATTCGCAATTTGCTAAACGCAATTTGAGAATTATTTCAGGGGTGCAGGGGTGTCTCAAAGACACCCTGCTGCACCCCTGAAATTTACATGTGTGTACATGTGGCGCACATACATGCCCTATATATATATATATATATATATATATATATATATATATATATATATATATATATATATATATATATATATATATATATACCTACTGGCGGTCGCCAGTAGGTATGTATAGTTAGGATTTTTTCCCTATGGGACTTTTGAAAATTCTATGTCTAATAACTTTGGCGTTTTTGGACGGAATTGGCTGAAATTTTCAGGAAAATGGCACATTTTGTTTCTGAGCAGCCTCTGTAAATTGGGGGGGGGTTCGTCAAGGGGGGCCGAGAAAAAAGGGGGGTCCCAAAACGCGTTTTTCCCATTTATTTTTCCATAGGGCGGTTGGCCTCACTTTTAGCCCGAACGGCTGAATGGATTTGCACAAAACTTGGCAAAATTGTAGGGACTGTTAGCCCGATGTGCCTTTGCTAGGTCTCAATATATGTGCTCCAGTGGATTTTGAGAAATTAACGTTCAAAAAAAGATATATATCTGTAACAGCGCTCCGGGTAGCGCTCCGGTTCGCGTACTTTTCGCGTAACGGAACTTTGCGATGCGAAGCTGATTGGCTCTCCGGTGTCTGTCAACATTCTAAACAGTCCGGAGCGGCCGCCATCTTGTCTCTCGGTAGGATCGAGAGACAAGAGGAGGCCAAAACGAAGGGGGAAATTACCATAAGGGCGCATAGTAGATCCTCGTTGACCCCCTAGGTTTTATGTGGAGGTTTTAAAAGGGCCCAGCAGGGGAGCGGCCGGTTCGCGAACGGGAAAGCGTTCTGGGCAGCGTACTATAAGGAAAAAAGAATGATAGACTTTTGAAATACTGTATGTTAATTGTTTGTTGTTTTTGATGATTATTTTTTTATTTCTTTATTTTTTCAAACATTTTTTTTATTGTGATTGTGTTTCATAATTTATTAAACTTTCTAACATTTCACTGTCAGAAATTTCATAATTCTCATTGAATATACTTTGTAGTCTTTGAGGGTGTAAAATGTCCTCATTTATAAGGAGGTTATCTACTGCTTGCACACATTGCAGTAGTTCCTGGTCCCTAGTTTCATCCATAAATTCATTTTCATTTTGATCAATGATTTCTTGGCTGCTCTCTTGCAGTACAATTTTAAATTCAACTTTCTGTTCGCCTTCCATTTTGCCTGAAATTTGGATAAAAAAATATATATTAGTAGAGATAGGGCACTGTTGGGATTAATTTTAGATAGGCAGTTTTTATCAGTGAATTTATCTTTTGGCAGTGTATAGTATCAGAGTGGAAGTAGGACTATAAAAAAGTGTATGTGATTTAACCAAGAGAAGCCTAACTCCATCCATAACTATAACAGAGAAGTCTATCTAAATCTATAACTACTACAGAGGGATAGTATATTATTATCAGAAAAAGTTTACCATATTAACTTATAGTGCACAATATACTTCAGTTTTAAAAATAACAACATACCTTTACAAACAAGTTGAAGTGTTTAGTGATAATTCAAATGTAATGTACAACAAGAAGTAGCAGTCAAAATGGCTGTGTTTCCTTCTCTTCCTTTATATATATTCAGATGTCAGGTAATAAAAGTAGAAAATTAAAGTAACATTTTCATTGGTTGTCAATTCCAACACTTCAGATGTGTTTTGTGAAGTAATTTACCTCACGGTATTTAGAGAGGTCTACAGGCTAAATGGCTAAATGGAATTTCAATCAAATTTGTGAAAATGAAAGGGATTGTTATGTAGTATGAGCTAATCTATATTTGGTGAGAGTGTCTCCAGTCGTTTTTCTGTGAATTACTTTCCCACCTTTTTTATTGGACCTCTTCCCGGTATGCGTCCCGGTCCGCGAACCAGCAGCGTTACGGGAGTCCACCATTTTGTGTTTCGGTCGAATCAAGATACAAGATGGAGGGCAAATAATGTTCAGAATGGGTAGAAGGGGGCACGGTAGATTTATCTTGACCCCCTAGGTTTTTTTAAATTTTGCGCGTTTAGCTTCCAGTTCGTGTACCGGGTAGCGCTCCGGGGAGCGTAGTTTGTTGAAAATTAGAGAAAAAAGTTAGAGAAAAATAATAAATGTGAGTGATCAGATGTAGGGTAGCTCTGAGAAGAGCTTTTGGGTTTATGGTACATTTAGGTACTTATAAGTAGGTACCAATGCACAGTCTTAAATTCAAAATGAAAATTCTGTTGCCCTCATCTGAGAAGTGAACTCCATCTCCTCTGTAGATATCTTGCATGTAGTAACGCAAGTTATTGTTGTACATGGAGCCCATTCCATGGTCTCTCATGTAAGCTGAAACAGATTTGTTTACATGCTTCCTCGACTTCTCAATTTGTGGACAAAATTGGTTGGACCACCTCCATTTCTGTCTTTGGCATATATTGGAATATACCAAGGCAGTTTGAGGAAAAAGTGCCATTAATTGCTCAAAGGTGTCCTTTAAAAGCATTTCCAGACCTACCCCAGTCAAAGTGCCCAAATCATTACCTCCACAGTGCACAATTAACAGGTCAGGTTTTGGCAAATGCATAAAGGTTTTCACCAATGGTATCAATTGGTGACATTTTATTCCTCTTTGGCCCAACCACTTAATTTCCACATCTTGTAAATTGAGGTTAGGTAAATTTCTGTTCTCAGCATACCTTTGAGCCCAGTAGATGTAACTATGTCCAACAATCCAGACATTAAACATGGTGGGAGAAGGTTGTGCTGCAGTCAGATGAAGTGTGGTAATGAAAGGGCAGTTGAAACAGTAGGAGTTTGTAAAGAAAAAAAACTGTGGATTTCCAGTGCTAATGATTCATTAGCAGTGATTGGTGCATTTCCATTTCTGAAAACAGAAAGTTAGGGTGCATGGATGTGTTCTTTGAAAGATGTAATTTGAATGGTCAAGGAAAAAACATTTAATGAAAGATTGCACTGGATATGCAGGTGCACTGAGAGTTCAGAGTTCAATTGAAACATTGTTGTGTGAACTTGCAAACATGAGAGGTCTTTCAGGAGGTGGTTGCTAAGCAAAAAAGGCAGAGAGGGCAGAGGGGGGAAGGGTTTTGATTTGAAAAAAGTGAGGGAAGAGTTATGATTGGCTAATATGAGAGATATGTGTAATGAATATCAGCATTTCTGGGCTTTCTATAGCTGCAGCTTCTGGAGTGCATCCTCTTTGTTCTGCTGAAGACAATTTGGTGTATTTTTGAGACTGTTTTGAAACTCAAAAAGTATTTGCTAAGGTGAGAAAAGATTTATTTAATTTAGATAGAGAATAGTATGATTTAAGGAGAAAATGATGAAGAAAGCTGTGTTTTTAAAATGTGGCTTTGTCTCAAGTGATATACAAATAGATTTTGTTTCTTTGAGAAATTGTAAATGCATATATGGCTGAGATACCCGCCACCCCCTCTCAACACAATCCCCAAAAGGAGGGAAACCGGAAACAGTTCTTGAAGTTTTTGGAAGTGGGAGGGAGTGACCCTCCCGGCCGTATTTATTAAAACAAAATTAAAACATTAAACGTTTCATGTTATGTACAATTTCATTACCACATTGCGCTGTTTGGCTAACTTTAACATATTCTCTAATACAGAGGTTCTCCTAGCCGAACTAGCATCCTACAAAACATTCTCTAGAAATATTGAAATTGTACATCCTAACGTTTAAGGGCCAACGGCAAGGTCATAACCGGTGTCAAGATCCCTAACCAGACTTACCCCTCCCACTTGGGAGGGGCGACAGCACGGAGGCTTACCTCAAGTGCAACTACTACCAATTTCCCTTGACTTGACGGGGGCACTTAAGAACTCGACGCCAGTTAAAGGTCGTTCGAATACTCGTGTGAGGTATCTAGAAGGTATCGTAGACCTCCCCCCAACCCCACACACTTACCGCATCTGCCGTCGCAGATGTCACTGGCCCCGGGAAATTCCCCCAGGAGGGGGCTGTAACCCCTCCTACACAGGAAGGGGCCTTGACCGCCTTTCCTTTACTTCCGGCGACCCATCCTTAGAAGGGACCGCCTCCCCATTGAGGGGCCAATGGCCACCTCACCCAAGCGCTCCCATCCGTGTTGGGTGACGCCCACTCATAGGGATCTTCTAATTAGTGCTCACCGATCATGACCTTACCGCCTACCAAAAATAAATACGACAATGCTAATAAAACCTACGAAAACATTGGTCACTACGACCGAAAGAGCATGCTTAAAATTCAACACTATATCGAATCATTTTAATCGCAAAACCTACACAACATACACCAGTCTTTATTATAATCAACATCAACATGATACTATCACAACCTGTAAACGAAACAGAAACATAATTATCGATCAACTTTATTAAAAACAACTGGCTGTCCTCAGGGGCTGGTGGGTGGGTCAAAATTGGCTCTTCGTTCTGTCCCGAGCTCACGTGTAGCGAGGAGGTGCAGCTTCAGAGCACAAGAACAAGAGGACGTCTTCCAGTCTTGCGTCCCTTTTTATCCGTCTTCAGGGCGGGCGAAAACCCGCCCCTGCCTGCCCTGAGGGCGTGGCTGGCTGCGTCAGTGTCTAGGCCAGCCCACTCTAGGGCGGGAAAAAGCGCGCCCCGGCTACGCCGCTTCGGGCATACCAGCCGAGACGCGCCTCCCGCCCAAAAATGGCTTCCCGGGGGGATCGAGGCACTCCGCCATACGTTCGGGGGGACCGAGTGGTCGCCCCTTTCCATATGGCTGAGATACCCGCCACCCCCTCTCAACACAATCCCCAAAAGGAGGGAAACCGGAAACAGTTCTTGAAGTTTTTGGAAGTGGGAGGGAGTGACCCTCCCGGCCGTATTTATTAAAACAAAATTAAAACATTAAACGTTTCATGTTATGTACAATTTCATTACCACATTGCGCTGTTTGGCTAACTTTAACATATTCTCTAATACAGAGGTTCTCCTAGCCGAACTAGCATCCTACAAAACATTCTCTAGAAATATTGAAATTGTACATCCTAACGTTTAAGGGCCAACGGCAAGGTCATAACCGGTGTCAAGATCCCTAACCAGACTTACCCCTCCCACTTGGGAGGGGCGACAGCACGGAGGCTTACCTCAAGTGCAACTACTACCAATTTCCCTTGACTTGACGGGGGCACTTAAGAACTCGACGCCAGTTAAAGGTCGTTCGAATACTCGTGTGAGGTATCTAGAAGGTATCGTAGACCTCCCCCCAACCCCACACAACTTACCGCATCTGCCGTCGCAGATGTCACTGGCCCCGGGAAATTCCCCCAGGAGGGGGCTGTAACCCCTCCTACACAGGAAGGGGCCTTGACCGCCTTTCCTTTACTTCCGGCGACCCATCCTTAGAAGGGACCGCCTCCCCATTGAGGGGCCAATGGCCACCTCACCCGAGCGCTCCCATCCGTGTTGGGTGACGCCCACTCATAGGGATCTTCTAATTAGTGCTCACCGATCATGACCTTACCGCCACAGGTCCGGATAGTTGACCGGCTATCCGGACCCCCCACAAAACTCCTACCTAAAGGTCATGTTTTAACGTCTTCAACCAAGCTAAGAAGTCTCCTATGAGTAACTCATTCCCCACCCGCGACAAATGCACACCATCCCCCAAATACATACTGTCATCATTAATACAACTATGCGAGATAGAATGCAATGTCTTGGAACGGAACAACCTACTCACTTTGTTATTAAGTTTTCTAA
The DNA here is from genome assembly GCF_964263255.1 of Lissotriton vulgaris. Classification (NCBI taxonomy): domain Eukaryota; kingdom Metazoa; phylum Chordata; class Amphibia; order Caudata; family Salamandridae; genus Lissotriton; species Lissotriton vulgaris. The sequence continues at coordinate 395,808,177 of NC_141693.1, forward strand.
CAGAATGGTTCAAAGCAGGAATCGAGATAGCCCCCCGCCACACTTTTCGTGGGATCATATGAGACCACGCAATTATGCACCCCGGAACTTTCCTCGCCAACCAACTTACAGTGGAAAGCATTGCCTCTAGGAGAAGTCGTCTACCGGTGGTGACCAAATCATTGCCCCCTAAATGTACTATGACTATAGACGGCGGTGACCTCGTCCGCCCTAACAAACCCTCAAAGAATGCTTGAAACTGGTCAATACAGAGACCGCCTCTTCCATAGAAGGACACTCTGTACCCGTATTCCCCAGGTACGTGAATCATGTCACCTGCTTCGAATACGTCTGCGGCACGCCTCACGTATGAGTGGCCCACGACCCACACCTCCTTTCTCACAGCCGGTGATGTCTGACCGCTGGCCTGGTGTTGGGTCGACTGCATAGTCCGCCCTGCCTCGTAGGCTTGCGCAACTGAAAACCAAACAAAAGACAAGAAGCGTGAGTGCATTATTACAGCTTCACAACATGTGCAACCGCACATATCTCTTATAACAATTGGAGGACCAACGCCCCACTCGTTTTACTTGTTCAACATTAAGACCCCTGGCTGTAGCTTCAGTGGCAGCCCCTATTCAAAAGGAATGGGTCCCGAATTCGCCCGGGTCTAAGCCCGCTGCGGTAATAGACATCGCAAGCACCCGCTGAAACTGAAACTTCGTCAGTGGGGTGGCGTCCGCGTGTCTCAACAATGTCCCTCCCCATGATGCCACCCTTCGTGCTAGGTAATCTTCTAAACACTGTACCGGACACATGGAGGACCTGGGGATCCTGCGAATGATCGTGCAGTCCCCCATCCCATCTTGATCGGTCTTGGACCTGACGAAGGAGACAATCATCGCTTCACCCCTGATCTGAACGTGTTCCCGGCACAAACCCCCCACCACATCCTGTTTGTTCCTTGCAACCAGCTCACTTATCCTCATCGCCCCGTGAAATGCCAGCGTAAATGCAGCTCGGAACAAACATGCCTCGAACTGAGACGAGCATGTGGTGGGGAGTGTGGCCAGCAACTGGGACAACCTATCCAGACCTATCGGTCGCCTCTCATCTACTCTGCGACCCTCCAGGCGTTGCCACCCACGCAGCGCCTTTTGTACCACAAAAGACGCCGTCGGGTCCTGGATATTATGGGCCCTGGCAACAAAGGAAATGGCAGCACGATGCCTTTGGGCCGTAGCCACCGATTTCCCAGCCCTACGCAAAGACATCAGAAAATGTACCACCCATTCCTCCTGACCCCAAAGCCCATCTCTCTCAGTCCCCAAAAAGGCTAAATAGGCCCGAAACGCCCCTTCATATGCCTTCCTCGTCCTTGGCGCTAGACTCTCTCCCACGAGGTGACGAAGTTCGGGGCACCGAGAGACCATAGAGCTTCGGGGAAGGGTGCCGGCTCTGGGTCCGCTGAGGGAAGGAAACCCGAGAAAGCCTGCATTTGAAAACGAGACAGTGCATCAGCCGCCTGATTCATCACCCCTGGGACATGTTTTGCTCTGAATATCACGTTCAGTTGCATACACAGTAAGACAATTTCTTTGAGCAGCCTTAAAATCAGTTTACAACGGGCTGCCTGACTATTGATGCATTCTACAACGGTCATATTGTCAGACCAAAACACGACAGAATGATCTTTGAACCCTTCGGGCCAGGTTCTGAGGGCCACCAGAATGGGAAACAGTTCAAGGAAAGCAATATTACTCGTCAGCCCCTCTTCATGCCACCATGGGGGCCACCTTTGTGCCGACCATTTCGTGCCGAAGATGGCGCCAAAGCCCATGCTCCCCGCTGAATCTGTCCATAGACCAAGCTCTTGAGAGGACACGGCTGGCTTGTTCCAGACGACTCGACCATTGAAGTCCGCCAAAAATGCTAACCAAATACGCATGTCCTGGCGGACCTCAGCCGACAGTCTCGTGCGATGATGACCCTCCTTTAGGCCAACCATCGCTTGGGCAATTGAACGGGAAAAGGGGCGAGCCATTGGGATCACCCTTAGGGCAAAATTCAACTTCCCCACCAATTGTTGCAACTGATTCAGCGTAACCTTAGATGCATTTATACATACTTGCAGGGCTGCCCTGAATTTCGACACTTTGGTAGCTGGTAAACGAAAACAACCTTCACTAGAGTCCAACTCGATCCCCAAAAACTCGAGGCAAGTCGTGGGACCCACAGTTTTACCCGGTGCCAATGGCACGCCAAATTGACCCATTAACACACAAAATTCAGCCAAGGCCTGGGCGCATTCGTGATTTCCGGCGGGCCCAAGGAACAGAAAGTCATCAAGGTAATGCATTACATTTCGGAAACCCGTCTTCTTTGTGAATACCCATTGCAGAAAAGTACTGAATTTCTCGAAATATGCACAGGATATAGAGCATCCCATCGGCATACACCTATCCAAATAATATGATCCCTGAAACATGAATCCCAGAAGACGCTGGTCGTCTGGGTGTACCGGGAGCAACCGGAACGCTGACTCGATATCTGATTTCGCCATCAACGTCCCGGGCCCCAGGCGATTCAAAATGGCCACTGCTTCATCAAATGATGCGTACCGCACCGAACATACCTCTGGATCAATTGCATCGTTCACCGAAAGACCATGTGGAGCTGACAGATTATGAATTAATCGAAACTCACCTGGGTCCTTCTTCGGGACCACCCCTAACGGAGAACAGACAAAATACGGTACTGGGGGTACACTAAACGGGCCGGCGACCCGACCCCGGTTAACCTCTTTCCGGATCTTATCTTGCACTACAGTTGTATGCTGCAAGACGGAAAGTTGATTTCTGCACGTCCCGACGCCCTGAAAGTCCCCTACCGGGATGCGGAAACCATATGAAAAACCGTTCCGCAGCACCCCAGCAGAAGTACGATCAGGGTATTCACTGAGCCAGGGAATCATCGCCAAGGTATCAATCGGGGTTGGTAAAGGCGCCCCTCGGACTATATTAGACCTGTTTGGCGCCTCCTCTACCCCCATTCTCACCCGTTCTGGCTCTGCACGAGGACTCAGGATGGGACGACCCACAATTACTACATTCGTGTTTGAACTTACAGGATCCCGGAGGCCTAGTACATTTACCTTTGTTGAAATTGAAGCAGAAACCCCTTTTCCCTGTATTGCCGGCAGGTCTCGAGTAATCGTCGGTACTCGTACCTGACCGAAAGGGCGTCCCTGCATTTTGGCGGGAGTATTCACCAACATTGCTCCCCACCAATGGCATTTTCAACATCCCTGACTCTTTCATTTTATCCCATGTCAAAGAATCATAACAGTCCCAAGTTAAACTTTTGTTATGCTCCTTCTCTTTCCTGAAAAGGTTGTCATAACAGAACCAATGGTTACCTTGATACGATGTCGAGTAACCCATAATTCGTGACTGATAAATTGGAAACTCAGGTAGCAACTCAGGCCTACGTTCCCCCAAAATCGATGTAAAAATACCCCAGGCATTGCCCCAGTTGCCAATATTCTCATTTACCTTAAAGGCGGCCATTTTTGCGCGCCAAACACTCGGATGCATTAGGTCCTTCTGACTCTTAACATGCTCCACTTCATAATGATCGACAAGCAAGGAGAAAATGTTCACGTATTCCCCCGCCCAAATCTTTTCCTTTATTGCCAAAGGAACATGTTGACCCAATTTCTCTCTACGAGAGGGTGCTGACTCATCCCTTGCGATCGGCAATGGCCGCTTACCTGCACCGGACGCTGCTTCCGTCACTTGAGGCTTGTCTATCACTGCCGCCGGTGCGGGCACCTTGGCTGCGTCTCTTTTTTCACGCAACTGTTTCATCAGCGCCTGTGCCTCGGCAGCCGTGGCGCCCTCACTACTATCGCCCAACCACGCTGCTAGCTGTGCCGCCAGCTCGGGGGGCATATCCTCGTTAGATGTCGGGGTGACGACGACGGGGATCGGATTCCCCTCCATCGGTACCGGGGTCGGCGCCTCGAGCGGGGCAGAGGGAACCAGAACGTCTCCCCCGGCCGGACCCCTTCTTGGCCTCTTGGGTTTCCCTCCAGCCGGCGGACGCCCCGATCCCTCCTCCCCGTCTCGCTCCGCCAGTCGCTTCTTTATTTCGGACATCTCCTTGACGAGGACCCGAACCATCTGATCAGTCGTCATTCTCTTCGCGCCTTTCTTGGGCATCTCTCCGACAAAGTATCTGGAAGACAAAAGAAACGATCAAAACGCTCAAAATTGGCTCTTCGTTCTGTCCCGAGCTCACGTGTAGCGAGGAGGTGCAGCTTCAGAGCACAAGAACAAGAGGACGTCTTCCAGTCTTGCGTCCCTTTTTATCCGTCTTCAGGGCGGGCGAAAACCCGCCCCTGCCTGCCCTGAGGGCGTGGCTGGCTGCGTCAGTGTCTAGGCCAGCCCACTCTAGGGCGGGAAAAAGCGCGCCCCGGCTACGCCGCTTCGGGCATACCAGCCGAGACGCGCCTCCCGCCCAAAAATGGCTTCCCGGGGGGATCGAGGCACTCCGCCATACGTTCGGGGGGACCGAGTGGTCGCCCCTTTCCATTCTGTGTAGAAATCTGGCATGCAGTAACACAAGTTATTGTTGTACATGGAGCCCATTCCATGGTCTCTCATGTAAGCTGAAACAGATATGTTGTGTTTAAAAACGATTTTTGAAAACAATTACATTTCTGGATATGTTCTGCTAGAGCTTCATAGGTTGTTTGGGCCATATTTATAAGGCATTTGAGTGTCTCTGATGTTATTGTTCCCATTTTAATTGAAAAGCTTTCTTCATGGGGCTAGTTTCCTGTAAATACGCTCCCACCTGTGCTTGGTAAATTTAGATTTTGATTATGGGAGTTACATAGCCATGTTAAAAATGTCCCAAAAATGGTGCAAGGGCATTCAAAAAAACGCTTTCATGTGTCTTAAGGACATTTTTTGTCATTTCCTCTTGAATGTAGGTATACAATTGATTTATATGCTGTGTTTAAAAACGATTTTTTGAAATCAATTACATTTCTGGATATGTACTGCTAGAGCTTCATAGGTTGTTTGGGCCATATTTATAAGGCATTTGAGTGTCTATGATGTTATTTTTCCCTTTTTAAATGGAAAGCGTTCTTCATGGGGCAAGTTTCTTGTAAATACGCTCCCACCTGTGCTTGGCAAATTTAGATTTTGATTATGGGAGTTACTTAGCCATGTTAAAAATGTCCCAAAAATGGTGCAAGGGCATTCAAAAAAACGCTTTCATGTGTCTTAAGGACATTTTCAGTCATTTCCAACTGAATGTAGGTATACAATTGATTTATATGTTGTGTTTAAAAACGATTTTTTGAAATCAATTACATTTCTGGATATGTACTGCTAGAGCTTCATAGGTTGTTTGGGCCATATTTATAAGGCATTTGAGTGTCTATGATGTTATTTTTCCCTTTTTAAATGGAAAGCGTTCTTCATGGGGCAAGTTTCTTGTAAATACGCTCTCACCTGTGCTTGGCAAATTTAGATTTTGATTATGGGAGTTACATAGCCATGTTAAAAATGTCCCAAAAATGGTGCAAGGGCATTCAAAAGAATGCTTTCATGTGTCTTAAGGACATTTTCAGTCATTTCCGACTGAATGTAGGTATACAATTGATTTATATGTTGTGTTCAAAAACGTTTTTTTAAATCAATTACATTTCTGGATATGTACTGCTAGAGCTTCATAGGTTGTTTGGAGCATATTTAAAAGGCATTTGAGTGTCTATGATGTTATTTTTCCCATTTAAATTGAAGAGCTTTCTCCATGGGGCAAGTTTCTTGTAAATACGCTCCCACCTGTGCTTGGCAAATTTAGATTTTGATTATGGGAGTTACATAGCCATGTTAAAAATGACCCAAAAATGGTGTAAGGGCAATCAAAAAAACGCTTTCATGTGTCTTAAGGACATTTTAAGTCAATGAGGAAACACAGGTGATGTAATTCTGAAATGAGGAAAAGAAACTCCATATTTTTCAATTACATCACTAGTGTTTCCTAAGTTTATGAATGACATTGTGCAGATGAAGTTTAGGTCTGACCACAGATTCAAAAGAGGTCTGCCCTTTGTTCAAGAGTGAAGTGGACATGACTTACTTCATTGGTAGGCCTTCACATGTATTATTTCCTTTGTTTTCTTCAACAAGCGAAAATCTCATCTGCAACCGTGTGTTGGCCTCACCTCAAACAAACAAAACAGGTGATGGACCGAATGTGGAAAATGTCACACATTCACCCCAGTCCAAAGATCTGGGCCCAAACAAACCTCTAAATAGGCCACACCTTATCGTCATCCTGAATCAATCATTTAAAATGTTAGGGAGAGATTTATGATAGGTGTATGCCTGTTTTGTACCACTGTGCGTCACTTTTGTGACGCAGTGGTGGTGCAAAAGATTTGCTATGTTAAATAATAAGTAGGGTGTTAAATTTTTGATGACTATTGTTCATTTACTGTTTGGTAATAGTGGTTAATAACATTTTTTATTATATTTTTCCACAGATTCAACTGCAGATCATTTCAAAATTTGAAAAATGCCAACTAAGAATCGAATTAGAAAGGCTAGAAAACGTCAAAGACAGCAGGATCATCTATTATTGCAGCAGTCCTCTCCCAAAAAAACTTGTGAAATCACCAAGAAAGCTCCGGGTAAGAGCACGAAATCATTCATAAGAAATATTTGTAGTAAAAAAAGTATTTCAACAAAAAATGTTTCAGTCCAGAAAAAGAGAAGCAATTTAAATGGAAAGGAAAGACCAATCAAAAATGTTACTGCTAGAGCAAGAGATAACTCTGTGCATGATAGTAGAAGGAAACAACAGTTTAGGGACATTCGAAAACGAATGTTCCGCAACAGGATAATAGTTAATTTATTAAAAAATATTAAGAAAGGCCAACAGAAAGTGGCATTTTATAAGAAAAAGAAAAATGTAGAGAAAATTATTGATCATGCTTTCGAAATTAAGCGAAAGTTGTTTATTTTGGTAATCAATAGAATTAGGACACTAAACAAGGTAATTTCTGATTTCAAATCAAATAGTAGATGGAAGAGAGTAGTTAATCGTAGTAACTTTTGTGAAGTTTTTTCCGGAGAATGGATGCATAGTTCAAGTTGTGAGGCATTTTTTAATGAGGAGAGTTATTTTCAGGATAATGATTTGGTGTTTGCAGTTGACACCAGTGGTCGAGCTTATGAAGTGAAGGATGGTTGTCCAGTTGAAAAAGAAAAACTTGTGACAACAGAGATAGAAGAGGTGTTAGGTAATGAGGTTTTAGAAAGACGTCCTAAAGGTCCTGTGTACATTTGGAAGTGTAGTTCTATTTGCAGTGTGCGACAGGATTCCATCAATTTGCTTTGTGATTTTGTACGGACATTTAATAAGAAAAGTTTGAAGCAGAAAATTAAGTTGTTGCAAGAATTAGATCCTTGCAGAGTGAGACAAATGACAGGTTTGCGTGGTCATTCACTGGCTTGTCTTTCCAGGAAAGTATGCCAGAGTGTTTTTCATCATTTCAGGATGCTAGCAGTGCATCATAATAAAGTGAGGAAATTAGTGAGAATGTTGTATTATGCTAAGAGTCCAGCAATTATGCTTAAACAATTATGTGCTGCTCTTTTGCATGGTTCTGAAATAGATGTCAAGAATATTTGTGAAGAAATTGAGTTTTGTTACTTTAGAAGAAAAGATGAGAATGTTCAAATTGACCCAGAAGTAGAGGGTAATGTTGAAGATAATGTACAGGTTTCCAGTACAGATAATTTTCAGAAGGAAATTGCCACGTTTCAGATGAAATCAAGTGAGAGGCCTAATTTCACTTGTGTGTGTTGTCGACGCACTTATTACAAGAATCAGATTAAGTTAGTGGATTTATATGCAAAAAGTGAAAGGGAAAATAATAGTGAATGGAAGGATTTTGCCACATACTTGATGGTAGAAAATTATTTTGATTTGGGATCGGATCAACGTGTGTGTACTTATTGTTGTAACAAATTAAACCAAAACCAGATGCCTGCTAGGGCGGTTCATAATAATCTGGAATTGGTTGAGATTCCTTCTGAATTGAAGGATTTAAATACTTATGAATCTATTTTGATTCAAAGTATCCATCCCTTTCAGGCTATTGTAAGAATGGAGCCAAAGACAGGGAAGTTGCCTCCATCAGATTTACAGAGAGGATTAAAGGGAAGAGTTGTTTATTTGCCTCTAGATTTGAACAAAAACATAAACACAATTGGAGTAGAAAAAGTGGAAGAGGAACCTCTGGTTATCTTGATTAATGGGGTTCCGACAAAGAATAAGAAAATATGGCAAGATTTAGTGGATGTTAGGAAAGTCAAAAAGGCAACATTGTATTTGAAGAAAAATAATAAGTACTATAAGAATGTATATGTTGCAGAAGAGGAAGTAAGTGATGAAGAGGATAGCGATTTGTGTGCTGGCCAAATTGAGAAAGTAGAGGCCTCTAAAAGTGAAGAAATATATGAACATTATAGTGTTCATCCTTTGCATTCCAAGGAAGTCATGGGGAATGCTATTGAGTTGTTTCAAATGAAACAAGCCAAAGGGAGTCCCATTAGTGTTTGGGAGGAAAGTTTGGAAGCTCGGTGTTTCCCACAGCTATTTCCAACAGGTCAAGGAGGAAGATATGATGACCGACTTCATCAAATTCCTGCGTCTGAATACCGGACTTTACGATTGTATGCAGAAGATCCTAGGTTTCGTCAATGCATTCCCTATTTGTTTCATCTCCTGTTTGAAAGCGATCTGTCTGGACTGTCATATGCAGTGAACCACATCTTAAAAAGTGGTATACAGATGCGAAACATCTCGGCAAGTGACTTTATGCATAAAGTCAATGTCCAAGACAGTATTTTGGATTCTCACCTAATTAATCTCATGGCGTGTCAGCGTGGTACTAATGAGTACTGGTACCGTCATCATGGTGATTTAAAATGTATGCTGAGGAACTTAGGAACTCCAACATGGTTCCTCACTCTGAGCTGTGCCGAGTATGGCTGGGAAGACTTACTTGAATTTCTACGAGAGGCAAATGGAAATATTGAAAACATTGAATTCAAGACACCTGGAGAACTGTGTTCTTTGGATCCAGTGAATGTATGCAGGTATTTCAATCATAGATTTGAAGCTATGATGTCTTTCATCACAAATAAGAAGAATCCACCTCTTGGAGAGGTGTTGGATTTCTTCTGGAGAAAGGAGTACCAAGCAAAAGGTGCTCCCCATATACATATGCTGCTGTGGATCAAGGATGCACCTAAATTTGGAACAGATCCGGATGACTTAGTGATGAATTTCATAGAACAGTATTCTACGTGTGCTGTTCCAAACGCAACGGAGAAGAAAAGCCTAAGAGAACAAGTTCTACGTTTCCAAAGCCATCGTTGTGGAAAGTACTGTCGTCGTAAATTCAGAAACAAGGACAAGTTCTACACCAAATGTCGTTTCAACTTTCCACGACCGGTGATTTCTAAAGGAAGAGTGAACAGTTTGATGTCTTCTCTGCGACATAATGTGACAAGGAAATCACCCAAAAATACATACAATTTGAAAAGGAACGAAGAGTCCAAGTACATCAACGATTACAACCCAGTGATTTTGTCCATGTGGAATGCTAACATGGATATACAGTTTGTGGCTGACAACTGTATGGCTGTGGCTCGGTATGTGACATCTTACATCACCAAAAAAGAAAAGACAGAATTGAAGGATATGTGGGAGGATATTTCCCATGAAAAAAGCCTCAGCAAGAAGTTGTACAGTTTCAGTTTGAAGATGTTGTCGCATCGAGAAATCGGAGCTTACGAATGTTCTGACCGGTTGTCTTCAGCAAGTCTCTATGCCAAATCCAGGAGTATCGTTTGGGCGAGTCTTGGTCTTGCTGCAACGCGAAATCGAGTTCTAAAACCTGTCTGGGAAATTGAGTATTTGGCGGAAAAGGAGCCAAACAGTACCGACATTTTGAAGACCAACATGTTGGATACATATTATCCAAATCGAAGCAGTCACCTTGAGAATGTTTGTCTATATGATGTTCTACAAAATTACATATTCAAGAGAAACATCAAAGAAGATATTGAGAAAGGAGTGTATGCTGTAATTGGAAGTGAGGGATGTCTGGTCAAGCAAAGAAAATGCCAATTAGTAAACCATCGAAAATTGAGTGGCGAATCTCCAGAAAAAAAGGAGTTTTTCTATTTAGCTCTTTTGCAACTTTTCAAGCCTTGGCGTGCAGAAGAGGAACTGCTTGGAGATTTCCTCTGTTACGAAGACTCTTTCACGGCCGCAAAGGAGACCATAGAATGTCCTGCTTTTCCCAAATATCAAGAAATGTTGACTTTGGAAATTGAGCAGGAAGCAACGATTGCAGCCGAGATTGCCAGAGACAGTTCTCAGGACAGTCAGAGTTCTGTTTCATTGAGTCAGGATCCACTAGGAGGACCTATTATCGAAAATGAAGCTGCCACTGCTATGAATGAAGTGGAAAGAGCCATGGCACATGCTCAGGAGGATGCGGTTAACTTAGAAGACTTGGAAAAACAACTCAACGTTGAGCAGAGGAAAATATATGACGAAGTTACCAAGCAAATTGATCATGGATTAAGTCATGAGAAGAAAGAGTGCTCATGTACGTCGTTGAAGCCTGTCCGACTGTACGTGAGTGGAGAAGCGGGAACTGGAAAAAGTTTCCTTATTAAAGCAATTTCTTGTTATTTGCAGGAAAGGACTGAGTCATCGCTGTCTTGTGTTGTTACCGCTCCTACTGGACTGGCAGCACATAACATTAAAGGTATTACTTTGCATCGTCTACTGATGCTGCCAGTGGAGCATGACAACATATTACAATACCACAAGTTATCTGGGGATGCTTGTTGTGAAGTTTCAAGAGTCTTGAGGAAAATGAAACTTCTTATCATTGACGAAGTAAGCATGGTTTCCAATGTCATGCTTGCCTTTGTGCATTTGAGAATGCAAGAAGTTCTTAAAACTGAGTATGATGTGTTATTTGGTGGCAAACACATCATTGTTTTCGGAGATCTTCTGCAGCTGACACCAGTAAAAGGACAACCTGTGTTCAAAATACTCACGCATGAAGATACCAGGAAGTGCCTAGGGAGCATTGGCAACGTCAATATATGGTTAAACTTCAATTATGCTGAACTGCATGAAAATATGCGTCAGGCAAAGGATGAAGATTACAAGAATATTCTACAAGATATTAGAATTGGAAAAGTGACCGAGCATAAGAAAGAAGCTTTAAATACACGATTACTGTCAAATTTATATCCAGAACAAGACGTTGTGCCTGAGAATATTTTTCAGAAAATTACTGAGAAGAAATCCGGAATATGTTTGATGCCAACTCTTGCAGAATGTGCCATCTTCAACAACAAAATGTTGAATTTAGAAAAGCAAGAGATTGTGAAACTTGAAGCTATTGACAGAATAGAGCATATTGGATCAACAATTATTTTGTCTGAGAATTTGAAATCAAAATTGGATTCATTAGAGAAGACTATATCTAAAACAGCGGGTTTTGAAAAGACTTTGAATGTGTGTTTAAATTGCCGAATCATTTTGAGAAGGAATTTACATGTTGAAAGAGGTCTGGTAAATGGATCAATGGGTAATGTTGTTGATTTTGAGAAATACAGAAGTAGAGATGGAATTGAATTTTTAAAAATTAAATTTGATGGCATTGAGGAAGTACAGGTAATTGATCGTTGTTCTGCTAGGTTTTTGCTTGTTAAAGACTTATATGTTCGCCGTAAACAGTTTCCTGTTTGCTTGGCATATGCGGTGACAATCCATAAATTGCAAGGTTTAAGTGAAGATAGTGCATTGGTGAATATTGGAAGTTCTGTGTTCAAGGAAGGTATGGCATATGTGGCTTTGTCACGAGTGAGATCTTTATCGGGATTGTACTTGATTGACTGTGATGTCACAAACATTTGTGCGGATCTAGATTGTGTTAAGGAATACAATAGGTTAAGAAAAGAGTATGCGCCACATTTGCCTCAATATCCTTTGTTTGAGAAACGTGTGGTAGGCCGGAAACGAAGAAATATCAGTAATAGTAGGGAGGTTGTAGCAAAAAGCCCAAAAGTAGATGAACCGAAAATTGTAAGCAGAAAGAAAATGGATTCTGTTGAAGATGTTGTCAGTTTTCAATTTGAAAACAGTTCTGGTGTCAACTGCTATGCTAATGTAGTGGTTAATGTTCTCTTTTCACTAGAGACTTTAAAAGAACAGATTGTGAATAATTCGGAACAAAGTTTATGCTGTTTGTTGAATTCTGTGTTAGAGAAATGTAGTGCTGATAGAACGAGAGTAGAAAGTGTGTCTGAAGTTCGTTATCTATTAGACGAATGTTCAGGTCAAACAGACTTCTCTGAAAATATTCAGCAGGATTGTCAGGAGTTTTTAATGTATATGCTTGATGTATTGCAAGATGAGGGTGTAGATGTAGATCACCTGTTTGGGCTTTCTTATCAATGGCAGCATGACTGCGAGAACTGTATGGTATCAAGTACTACTAGTGTAGACTCAGAAAGATTTATATATTTAACTTTGCCAGACAGTAAATCAGTCTCCTTTAATAAGCTAGTAAAAGCAGCTGATCACAACATGGAGTGTAGCCAATGTAAATCTGAAATGATGTCAACATTATTTATACGAAGATATGGCCAGTATGTCATTTTAATGATCCAACGATGTAGGCCTGTAGGATCAAAATTGACAACTTTAATAAAAAATGTTGTTGCTTCACAGTTGTCAATATCAGGAAGGACTTTTGTAACTGCAGCAATTATCTATCACGATGGTCCTTCAACAACATCAGGACATTACACAGCTTATTTAAAGTCTAGAAACGGCTGGTCATTCTGCAACGATTCTGTTGTAACTTTCAAAAAAAAATTGCCGTTTGACCTTAAAAATTCTTACCTGGTGTTTTTAAAACCAAAATTTTAAGGAAAGAATCTCGGGATTTGCTCTGAGGAATTGCAAAAGGTTCATGAAGTAGAGGGAATGTAAGTCTGCAATGCTGTCTAGATTATTGGTCCAAAACATTTAATTATAATCTCATTTTAGAAATCCAACTATATAAACCTGATGCAAGTAAGTCTGCTTCATAGTAAGCAGTATCAGTGTCATAGGAAAAGTAGAACATGAGTGAGCAAGAAGGGTAAGATATTAGTAGTCCAGGATTGTGAAAGTAATCTTAAATGTTTTCTTTCAGAAAGTTGCGAAAATAGAAAATGACGGGATTTGATTACAAGAATTACAAGAGTTGTAAATCGCTCCAACATGATTTGGCCATGTGGATACATGTGGTAGAATGTGAGAAGTCTTTTATTGTATGTAACATATTTTTCAAAACGATGGAGGTTTTCTTTCAGAAAGTGGCAGGCTGAAAATATTAATAGCACAACAGAGTGTACGCTGTTCATAGGACATCCTTCGACGTTATGGAAAGTAAGTTAATTTTAAGGAGTTTTGAATTCAGATTTCTTATGTTGTATGGGTTTTTTAAACACAATCATTTTGATTGTGTTTTTTTTTCCCCGCTGTTACATGATGAATACCTTCAAGTCACTGATTTAAGTGAAATTTGATACATTCTGAGAACAGCAAAAATAAACCATTTAACATGTATAATTAATGTTCTACTTTTTGTACTTATGATATACATTTAGAAATGTGAGGTAGATATGGAGAAACTGAGGCTTCTGTAAGTGTCAAAGTTAATGCTTACAGTGCTGCACTTCTGGGTACTGTTTTTTTTTAAAACTGAATAGGCCTCACCTCAAACAAACCTTTTGAAAGGACACATCTTATTTGCATCCTGAAACAATCATTTAAAATGTTAGACACAATTTTATGATGGCTTTACATCTCTTTTGCGCTGCTATTGCATCACTATTGTGAGACATCAGCAGTGCAAAAGATGCACCATGTTCCAAAATAGGCCTCACTTCATCAGCATCAAGATACTGTTTGTTTAATATATATATCTTTAGGATTGTGTAGGGGACGTAGAGAAGCAGAGGCTTCTGTAAATGTCAAAGTTGTTGAAAAACTGTTTGTTCTTGAACCTTTTCCCTTGTCTTTTCTAATTTTTAAATACATGTTTTAATATTTTTGAAATGTTTGTTCTCTCTTTCACAGATTGAAAGTATGAAAAAAGAATAGAAAAAGTTAACAAGAATTATAAGGTAAATGTTTTCTACTCTTTTCGTTACATTTCAATCACATTCACCTACTTTAGGGCTTCAGACTATAGAGCTTTAAACAAAGATTATTTAAATGTGCAAATTTGGAGCTGTGCCCGTGGGTTTTGGTTCAATACACAAGTGCATTGACCTAAAATGCGTGTGCACATTACCAAATCGCCGTCTGTTTCCTCAGGCGTACTCCTCCCACACCTTTGAAGTGAAGTTTAGCTTCACTATAAACGCCCCGGCTGCTTTACCTTCTCATTCTACTGTCCTCGCTTCTCCCCTCTCCTGTCTGCCGTGTGCATTTCTCCCCCCCTCACAGTAACGTCACTCACACACGCAACGCCATTCACACACGCAACGCCATTCACACACGCAACGCCACTCACACACACAACGCCACTCACACACACAACGTCACTCGCACACACTACGCCATTCACACACGCAATTCATCCACGCAATGCCACTAATCCACGCAATACCACTCATCCACGCAACACCAATAATCCACACAACGCCAATTATCCACGCAATGCCTCTCATCCACACAACGCCACTCATCCATTTGCAAAACCAAACGAACAAACTCTTCTATTGTGAAACCTATTGCATTTTCAATGCTTGATTCTTTCACTTCCTTATGTATTTTGTTTTCCGCAATTATATCCTCTTCCTTCTTTTCTTAGGTAAATAAATCTATTAAACACCATTTCTGGTTTAGTCCCTATAGCTGTCTTTCTTTTTACATCACTCTCTGTTTTCTTCTCTTGTACTTACGCCTTAATTTTTTTTTTTTTCAAATTGGTGTTAGCTCCCGGTTCGCGAACCGGCGAGCGAACCGGAAAGCGAACTAAAAAAAAAACAGCTTGCCAGAGTGTTACACTTTCTAGCAATTTTTGTAAAAAGGGAAGGTAGTTCTGAAAAGAACTTTTTTTTTTTTGTTGTTTTATATATTTTTTTTCTTTTTTGAACATTATTTGTTTTTTTTGTATTTTTTGAACACTTTTTTGGTTTTTTTGTTTTTTTTCAAAGGGAAAGAACAGAAAGAGGCATTGAAAATGGCTCAACAGGAGCAAACAAAAAAATTAAAACTTCTTGCGTTTGGAACATTGGTGTTTCTCGAAAGCCAGATTAATTAATTTCACACTCATGTTTGCGCATGAAATTAATGTTCCACAATATAAGCATGTCAGCTTCAGATGGACAAATTTTTTTTGTATATTTGGCACTGTTTCGTTTGCCTCTGCCACTGAGAGAGAGATATCAGAAGATGTTCTGGCCACCGAAGTTGGGGGGTTCTGTTGTAGTTCACGCATCTCTGCACAACTATAGTTGATTGGATGCCACCTCTGCATATGTCGGTGCATCGTGTAATTTCCAAAGCTGTATTTTTTATTAGTTCCCCTGGATAACTTATCTTGGCAGATAAGGCACGTAGCATGGCGTGCATTGACTTTTTTTTCTCCTGGAGGAATGGAAAAAAATTGCCAGATAAAGCTTTCTTTCCGATGAGATACCCGGGGTAACTCTTGGACAAATCGTGGTCCCTCTTCTTCCTCTCCGTCTTCTTGTTCCTCTTCCTCCTCTGTGTTTCCAATAAACTGTGCAGGTGGTCCTCTCTTCCTATTAGGAGATGGTGGTGGTGGTGGTGGGGGTGCAGAAGCTGAAGCTACTATTGAAGCCATCAGAGAAAATGATCAGGTCTTCCTTTCTCAAAGTTGAAAGTCAGAGTGAGAAAAAAGGTGGGGGCTTTCATCATTTGGGAAAAAAAATAGTTCTAAACCAATGAAAAGTGTTATTTTTAGGTCACATGACCTAGTCTTACATCATTAGGAAACCAAAAGTGAAATGAACCAATGAAAACTTTAATAAACAAGTCACATGACCTGTTCCGCTCACGTTACGAGGAGCGCGCCGCGCCTCGAATCGCTTCCGGTTCGCGTTCCGGAGCACTTCCGGGGGGCGCTAACGCGGCGCGTCATAAGACGCATTACTCGACAACGTGATATGTCGCGTTTCCGCGACGCGTCACGATGTTGATTTCTGATGCGGTAGTTGCGTGAACGGAACGTTTACCGGTTAGCGGACCGGGTCGCGGCATCAAATTGAGCTAACGGAAAGCTTCCCGGTTCGCGAACAAGGAGCGAACCCCAAAAATATTTTTTTTAAAAATAATCATAAACATATAAAATATAATTTGGGATATAAAGAAAAAGACATTTTACAGCTACAGATATTAGCTTTTAAAAAACCATTGAAATTCAATGAAAAAACCATAGGTTATAGACCATATATAGTTAGGAATTAGCATTTACAAAACCATATTTTACTCACACAAAACCATTGAAATTTCATATATAGTTAGTTGCCCTAACTATATATCGCGCACCCGCAATCCACTGCTGATGATGTCACATAATACATCATTCATGACATGGTCAGTGATTTCACTGATGACATCACTGATGACATCTCAAATGACATCACTGATGACATCACTGATGACAACACCCAGTGACTGTATGTTTCAGTAAAGTTAAAATATGTCTTACATATTGAAGAATGAGTGGATGTATAAGTGTCTGGATGAAGGATTTAGTTGGTGCATGACTGACTGTATGAGTGAGTGATTAAATGTGTCTCACTGAGGGCATGAGTTAGTGACTAAACTGTCTTAATTTGTACATCATTATGTCTGTTGTTCTGTAATCTGCTGCATGTGTTGATCAGTAGCTATATGAGTAACTATATGGGTTATTGATTGGTCGCCCAAGAATTTGTATGGGAGACTGGATGTGTGTGTGGGTGGCTGGGAGGTGTATGATTCTGTGCATAGATATGTGAGCAGTTTATTCAATAGATGTATGGGTTCAAAAGTGCATGTGGAAACAGCTGTATGGGCGGTTGACTGTGTGCATGACTGTATTGGTGAGTGAAAGGATATCTCAGTGCTACATGTCAAAGTAAGTACATATGTAAAACACAGTACATGTGAGAGTTGACATATATAAATAACTGTGCATAATATATATATCATTGGGAGTTTGTATAAGGGATTGTATAAGAGAGTAAATATATGTTAGTATATGTTTGAATAAGTAAAGTGTGTATAACTGTATAGTTGAGAAAATGGAGGTGTGAATGATTTTTTGCATGAATGACTAGGAGTGCGAGTAACTCCATGGATGAGTGACAGTCTGTGAGTGTCTGTTTACACTGATTGTATCTAAGGTTATATTAGAATCTGAAGAGTTTCATCGTATTATCACATGAATGATATCATCAGTGATGTGATGAGTAATGTCAAATGAGATGTCATCAGTGATGTCATTTGAGATGTCATCAGTGATGTCATCAGTGATGTCATTTGAGATGTCATCAGTGATGTCATCAGTGATATCACTGACCATGTCATGAATGATGTATTATGTGACATCATCAGCAGTGGATTGCGGGTGCGCGATATATAGTTAGGGCAACTAACTATATTTGAAATTTCAATGGTTTTGTGTGAGTAAAATCTGGTTTTGTAAATGCTAATTCCTAACTATATATGGTCTATAACCTATGGTTTTTTCATTGAATATATATATATATATATATATGTAAATATATATATATATATATATATATATATATATATATATATATATATATATATATATATATATATATATATATATATATATATATATATATATATATATATATATATGTGCTTTGGTCAATAAACAGCCAAGTGACAGCATACTTTAAGTCTTCAACCGAATGCAATTCAGCTAATTATTAGCCTTGTTCACAGGTAAGCCATCTTTGGAATATGGCGTAACAATGTGACTTTATACGCCCTTAACAGACTACAAAAATCTCGACGTAGTCTTAACATACTGCAATCCCCAGAATGCACCTCAAAAGTACACTCTCAATTATTATTGTGTATCACTGCAATTCCATTTCTCTTTAACTTTATTTCCTTATGGGCACATTGCAGTCTTTTAAACAACATTATTGAGTTCTTTCAAAAGGTTAATGTTTCTGCTCATGATATAACCATGCTTTCATTTGCATGTCCATTTCCTGAAGTGCCTGGATATCTTGAAATTCTTCGTAAAAAGAACAAACGTCCTTTTAACATCCCTTGCCATGCAATCATATCCAGATAACAGTTTGGGCATTCCATATTACATTCAATTTGGTGAAATGCGGGTCAGTCTCTCTTCAATAACACATCCATCAGATTTTGTCAGCAAGGAGCTCCGACCTCACAGGGCAGTCTCGGCACATGGGATGGACATCCCATATAAATCCAACAACAACCTTCCTAATCCTTAGAAAATAAGAGTGCTGCACACCAGCTTTCAAAGACAACAGACACTGAGGCCCTTGCAGCACCTCTCTCCTCTTTTAATTGTATTTGGCCCTGGGAAATAGGGACCCTGGGGTTTATTAAGGATCGAGGGGGGGTGCTCCATGTCCTCTTTCCCTGTTAAATTGTATATGGACCTAGTGGTTTTAGTGGAAATGGCCAGAGGGATGAGGTACCCTAGGGCAATTAAAGGTTAAGGAGGGGACCTGCACACTACTCTCTCCTTAATATATATATTTTGACCCCAAGGGATGGGGTCCCTGGGCCTGAAGGCCAACCCTATGGGGCACATACCAAAGGTTGTAAGTGGTGTGGGGTTTTCTGCCCACTGGGGGTTTACCTACAGGGAATGGCAGCTGGACAAGTTGTGGCCTACCCCTGCTGTGCACGCCAAAGAATGTGCACAGCATGGGGTTGGGTGCCTGTGGGGAATTAAACAGCTTTTTGGCTAACCCCATGCCACTCATGACTAAAGGCAATGCGTGACATGGGGTTGGCCATCTGTGGGTGGCTGCATGGGTGGAGATGGATGCAAGGCCTACATGCATGTCCTGACTTATGAACAATCCCATGCACTGGGAGACAAAAGGCCTATGGCGGGTTTGGCACCATGCACGGCCGGCTTGCCTTTTTGTATGGTAATAAAATATTATGTAAAAAAAAATCGAAATTTACTTGAAAAAGAAAAGGTTAAAGTGACACTATCGTTTTGTGAATATGTAAGTCACAACAGTAACCTTTTGACCTAAAACAAAAAAACACAGAAAGTTAGCAGAGCTATGATTTGAGATATCATCAGTGATTTCATGAATGATGCCATAGAATATGTAATGAGTGATGTACTATGTGAGGTCATAACCAGTGTATGGCAGGGCTGCAAGTTATAGTATAGTATATAGAATTAATAAGAAAGGGGGGCAGGGTAGGAATACCCTGACCACATGGTCCTGTGGCTGGGGTCCCTCAGGGACCCCTCTAGGGCTAAAAGGCATTTCTTTGTTGCAAAATTCAATTATCCGCCCAAGGGAACACCTCATTCCCGGGCGCAGGCCCTTGAAAACAAAAGGAAGTTGCTGCGTGGTTCCCCTCCTGTAGCCATTAATGACCCTGGGTGTTGCTACCTCCCAGGGCAGCTCCCTATGTCTAGCCAGTCACACACCTACAAAACCACCCATACAGAACCTCATACACCTACTTACCGATCAGTGCAGCCACTCACACACACACTCATAGACCCATACAGCCACTCACACACCCCCAGTCAAAGACCCATGCTACTCATTTACCCACTCATACACCCCAATACCACTCACACACTCACTTACAGGGCATACAGCCACTCACACATCCACTTAAAGACCCATCGAGGCACCTTCAAACCCAACCACACACCCACTCACAAACCCACTCATATACCCATACAACTACTGACACACCCACTCACAGATCCAAATAGCCACTCTCATACCCACCTACTCACTGACTCACTTATCCACCCACACTACCACTCACGCACCTGCAAACCTTCTCACATGCCCATTCATCCACCGATACAGATACTTACATATCCACTCACTGACCGATATAGATACTCACACATCCCTCATGTATACTCAAACCTATTCACACATCTACTAATACACCCACACAGTTACTCATACACCCACTCACAGAACCATACAGCCATACACATACCTACTCACCAACCTATACAGTCACTCACACACCCACTCTCAAAGTTACAAGTTACAGTCAAGAAACAAAATAAAAACGCTTTGAAATCCACTTAAACAACCAAATAGTTACCAGGATGTTATAGTTAGGAAATGACATACAAAAGTAGACATTTACTCAAAAATACAAAGGTTACAAGGACGGTATAGTTAAGAAATAACATGAATAAAACATAGATATTCACGGATAAAACAAAGTTTACAGGGACGTTATAGTTAAGCTTAGATTTTACTTGTACAAAACCATTGAAATGTATCAGTTATAGTTACCTGAGTTAACTATAACTTACTCCCTTGCAATGCACTGCTTATGACCTCATATAATAAAACACTCATGGCATGATCATGATATCAGTGATGACATCTCAAATGACATCACTGATGATATCATCCACAGAACCCCTCACACACCCACTCACACCCCCACACAACCTCTCATACACCCCCTCACATACCCATACAACCACTCACATACCTAATTACTCATCCACAGGGCCACTCTTACACCCTCACTCACACACAGCCACTCACTTACCCATAAAGCCACACACACACCCACTCACTTACCAATACAGCTACTCACACAACCACTTACTCACCCAAACAGCCTCTCAACAGAGACACTAACACACCCACACAACCACTTACATACCCATTCACTCATCCATGCAACCAATTATATGTCTACTTATTCACCCATACAGCCACTCCCACAGACAGTCAATCTGAATACAGCCACTAACACAACCACTCAGTTAATTAAACACCCACTCTAGCAGCTTCCCACTCACCCATACAGCCTCTTACCCACCCAGTCACTTACCCATACAGCCACTCACACAGCTACGCAGTCACACAGCCACTCACCCACCAATTAAGCCACTTACACACCCAGTCACACACCCATGCAGCCTCTCAAACCCCCACTCATACATGGATACACACAGTCACAAAGCCACTTACATACATTAGTAATAGTACCACTCATTACTAGTACACACAGTATACTACTATACGTTATATAGTAGCTTACTATATGAATTTAACACTCAAACGTTTAGAAAACGCTCAGTTACTGAAGGATGTCATCAGTGATGTCATCAGTAATGTCATTTGATATGTCATCACTGGTGTCATTGACCATGTCATGAGTGATGTAACATGTGCGGTCATAAGCAGCGCATTGGGGGCATAAGTTAGAGTTAGCTCAGGTACGTCCCCACAATTATTATTTTTTCTTCATTATTATATTACCACTAACGTATATTACCAAAACCTCTGAGAAAGTGCCAGCTTTCTTGCATTGGCATGCCCCCACTTTTTGCTGAACTGCTGATGTGCTTTGGCTGAGTGTGCCCTGGGCTCCTGCAACCAGATATCCAGGGTCTGTGTTCCTTCCCTAAAACTGTGTTGAAACTAAAACTCAATTGACATCTCTGACCCCCTGTTAGCCCCTAGTAAATGGTACCCTAGGTACCCAGGGCATGGTGACCAGAGAAGACCCCTAAGGGCTGCAGCACTTATTGTGCCACCCTTAGGGGCCCTGTACCCTGACACCAACACACTGTCTTTGTAGGCTGAGTGTCTAAGTACTGAACTAAACAAAGAGTCGACATGGCACACATCCCTGTGTGCCATGTCCACAAGACCCACTGCCCTGGCATACCTCAGTCACCCCTCTAGATGGGTGCCCTATGCCAGTGATGTGGGAACAGGTACATGAGCCCTGTGCCCCTACAGTACCCAGGGCCATTCCTGTAAGTGCAGTGCCACCATTAAGAGTATATGGTGCTGGGAGGTCGGCATTACGAACTCCACAGCACCATGATGGCCTCACTGAAGACTGAGAAGTTTGGTATCAAACTTCTCAGCACATTAAACCCGCACTGATGCCAGTCTGAGATTTAATGTAAAATTCACCAGAGGGCATCTTAGAGATCCACGTCTGGACTGAGAGGCTGCCTAGGCTGCCCCACAGCAGAAATGTTGCTGGACCCCTGGGTGGAGCACCCCCCGCTCTCCTGGGCCTGCAACAATGCACATCTTGGACGAGGTGCTAGGTTTCCTCCCCCAGAACGGGCAGGGGGAAGCTTCAAAGGCCTGCTGCCTCTGTGGTTATTCTCCAGACCATTTGCTGTACCCAGCAACTGGCCCCCACCGGTTCTGACCCCCACTCTTGCAGGAAGACTGGAGGGAAACCCTACATCAGGAAGGGGGGTGCCAGCCTCTGCCAACGCTGTGCTTCAGGTGGGAGAGACGAGGTGAAGCATGTGATCCAGCCATCTTGAAGATAAGGATCCATGCCCAATCACAGCTAGGCTCTTGCCCCCCTCCCACAGGAGAGGAGTAGACTAGGGGGTGTACCCACCCCAGGACAGGGGTGGGGATCTATTGGTCCCTGCCCTTGCCCTACCTGTAACACCCCTAAATTCAGTATTTAGGGGCTCCCTGAACCTTCCTTCCTCAGATCCCGATAAGAAAAGAAGAAAGAAGATCAAGAAGAAGAAGACCCGCCATGCAGCTGCTAACAACAGGACAACACCCACTGACTTGGCCCCCGCCCTACCGGCCTGTCAATCCTGGAACCTGCACCTGCTTAATCCCGGCGAATCCTGCGGACAGCAACCTTGGGACCCCCGGATGACCTGCCTGCCTTGACCCTCTTGAAGATTGGGACTCCCATAAGCAGAGGATCTGCTTCAACAACCATACCCCTGGTGCTAGCAAGAAATCACAAGACCAACCCACTCTGCACCCACCGAGCCCAGCCCATGCCCGAGTGAACAAAGACCAGGACATTCCCCCGGCTACTGGGACCCAAAGTCCAGTGCCCAAAGACCCTGCTAAACGAACCAGACGACGTCTGGAGCCTCTGAACCAGGGACCCCTCCAACCGCGACCAGCTGAGAGTAAGATTTCCCGACGCCCAAAGACACCCCTGTACCCGGTGCCCTGCGGCCCTCTGTGCCTTTCTTTGGGGTACCTAACTCTTCTCCAATATCCCAACTTACCCCTCGAAGTTGTGGTCGAACCTGAAGACTCACCGTCCCCGAGTCTGCAGCCTTTGTTCCCTTTTTACCTTTCCCATTGAATAACATTGAGCACCCGACGGCTCAAAAGCACCCTGCACCCAGCTGCCCGAGTGCCTCTGGCCGTGCACCCAGTGCTCTATCCTACTTCCCCATTTGCCCTCAGCCAGTGACCAGGAGCCCAACTCCCACAGCCCCTGTGCCACTGAGGGTGTACCAACTGTACCTACCTGACCCTGGGGGACCCCTGAGTCTATGCCCAGTACTTTAACTTCACTGGTCGAGTACTCACCTGGAAACCGATAACTCACTTTCCTGCCATAGGATAACATTGACTGGTTTGACACGAAAAATATTCTAAGTGTGAAGTTTTGAAACTCTAAAATATTCCTATAAAATCAGCCGAATTCTGAAATACTCACCTGTGATCAGGAGAGAAGCCAGTACTGTACCTTGTAGACCAGTACTGAACCGTAAACGTAATCCTACCCGGGTTTACTAGTAACCTGAATTTTCTCCAAAGGAATCCATTGTCTGCTTTTCTTTGCAATTTCTTCTACTTTTGAAAACTTGAAATATTCCTTAAAAATAGTACTAACTTCTGAAATGTAATTACTTACCTGCCTTAAGTAGAGA
Source organism: Lissotriton vulgaris (assembly GCF_964263255.1). Classification (NCBI taxonomy): domain Eukaryota; kingdom Metazoa; phylum Chordata; class Amphibia; order Caudata; family Salamandridae; genus Lissotriton; species Lissotriton vulgaris. The sequence goes on from NC_141693.1 coordinate 395,832,226, forward strand.
TTCCAGTGCTGAACCTAGGAGCCCAGTACTGGATTAGAAAGTAACGAGAACGTACTTTACATGTAACCTGAATTGTCTCTAATTGGATAACATTGCTAGATTTTCTCTGAAAAATTTCTAAGTGTGAACTTTTAAAATACCTTTATATTGCTTAAAAAGCATTGCAATAACCAAAACGTTTTTACTAAAGTGTTTTCAGCTTACACCCCAGGACTGAATCTAGGATCCAGTCCTGGAATTACAAAAGTAATCTACAAAGTAGTTACCTGCATTTTTGTAGAAAAACCCATTGAGATCAATGTTGAATTATGTTTAGACTTGTATGGGCCGGGATGCCCGCCACCCCTCCCAACACCAATTCCCCATGGGAGGAGACAGACACAGATTTGAACTTTTGGAAGGCGGGGGGCCTCACGACCCCCCCGGCCGCATTTATTAAAATACGAAACAAAATTTTAAACTTTAAATTAAAACGTTTCATGAATCATGTACAAATTCAACTTCAATTACATCTTGATGAAGACAGGTTTTTCAGGCTAACCTTAACAAATCTCTAATACAAAGGTTTTCTAGCCGAGTCTAGCATCCTGATAAATGCATTACATTTGAATTTGTACAACCTAACATTAAGGGCCAACGGCAAGGTCTTAACCGGTGTCAGATCCCTATCACCAACTTCCCGCCCTCACGGTGTGAGTGGCGCATGCGCAGAGGACTTCACCCTCGCCGCCAATTGTAACTTCCCTTGTCGTGGGGGCCCCCTTTCACCCGACGCCATCTTAAGGTCGTCTGAGTTTGTGTGCAAGGTATCTGTAAGAAGGACAGTGTGGACTCCCCCCCTTCCCCACACTCTCTTCCGCCGGAGCGGATATCCGGCCCCCGGGACATTTGTGGGAGGGTCATATAGCCGTCTCCCCCTGGGAGGGGCCTATGGCAGTCTCCCCCTGGGTGACCCATCCGTAGTGGGTGCCGCCCCCCCCCCCGTGGGAGGGGCCAATGGCCGCCTCCCCCCGGGCGCTCCCATCCATAATGGGTGGCGCCCCCCCTAGGGACCTAGAAATCACTGCTCACCGATCATGACCTTACCGCCCGACCAAAAAATAAATACGACAATTGTTTTACCTACTAAGGAAAGAAAAAACTATGACTAAACTTGTAACAGCTTGATAAATTCACCGACTTCAACATTGCTTCAAAGGGAAAAAAGGTCCTAGAGCAAAGCACAATCTTCATTGAATCCATTCCTTCATGTTTCTACAAAGGAAAAAATGGCCTACAAGCAAGCATTTAATTACATGCATACCTTCGTCATACACTTATGATGCAAGAAATGATTGCCATACATATTTTATTACATCAAATAACACCATTCGATATTTCTTTATTTCACAAACTCTGCAACAAGGGGCTGGTGGGTGGGTCAAAAAAGTGCAGCTTGTTCCCTTGAGGGCTCACGAGCGACGAGTGGTGCAGCTTTCAGAGCGCCAGAACAAGAGGAAGCTTTGTTGGATTCCCGCACTTTTATCCAGCTGCGGGAGGGCGGGGCCCCGACTCGAGCACGCCCATCAGCGCACGGACTTCCGGGCGGGTGTTTAGGACATCCTCTTTTTGGGCAGGAGGAGCGTGTTCTGGCCACGCCGCTTCGGGCATACCAGCCGGGACACGCCCCCCCCGCCCACAATGGTTTCCCGGGGGATCGGGGCACCCATTCATACGTTCCGGGGGACCGAGTGGTCTCCCCTTTCCATGTTGCCTACTGCAACCCCTGTACCTATTGTGTTTACAAAGTTATTACCTTTCTGCAAAGTACTTGCCTGAGATCACTCATAATTGAGAAAAGTATATTTTGATACCTGTTGGTTCTAAAAATAAAACAACTATATCTTTTGATATAAAAACAATTGGCCTGGAGTTCAGTCCTTGAGAGTGTGAAACCTTTTGCTGGCTGAGTGTGTACAACAAATGCTTTACACTGTCCTCTGGTACTGCCTTACTGTTTGACGAAGCTACCACTTTTGAGAGTAAGGTCAGCCCTGACTTTAACCTCTGTTATGCCTCTGGGGTTGGTGGTCTCTATACATACTGTACCTTATTTGGTCCAGTATAAGTTTGAATTTTTTCACTCCGAAGTAAGTAAAAACAGGGAAAGTGGTGTGTTTGGAGAGGTTACATTTACTATTCTCACTCCAATCTAAGCAACAGTATTAAAGTGCTGAACTCTAAATTAATTAGATTTACTATTGACACTCCAATTTAAGCAAATTCAAGGTAAGTGTTGTACTGTAGACATATTAGATTTACTATCCCCACTCCAATTTAAGCAACAATAGGGAAGGTGTTGGGCTTTTGAAGAGGTCAGATTTACTATTCCCAATTCTATGTAAACAACAGTAGGGAAAGTGTTGGACTTTGGAATAGTTACATTTCTTAGTCGCAATCTAAGGAACAGTAGGGAAAGAGTTGGACTTTGGAAGGTTTAGATGCACTATTTTTACTGTAATTCAAGCAACAGTAGTGAAAGTGTAGGACTTTGGAGGAATTTTATTTGCTATTTTCACTCCAATTCAAGCATATGCAGGGAAAGTGATAGATAATCCAATCCATTTCCCGATGAAACTACTAAATTATAAACTAGTAATATCGTAATAGAAATTAAAAATTACTCATCAACAAATCACGAAACACCTAATGAAGACGATCATTAATTCATTTTAAAAATTACATAAATAATTACCAATGAATTATTTAATAAAAAGTAAACATTAGGTTAAAAAGAGTAATTTAGCATCTAGGTAACTGCCCAGTCTCTTCCTCTAAAACTCAACACCCACTACTAAATTATAAATTAGTAAATGAGCTATACAAAATTCAAAATACACTTACAATTCACAAAAGACACTTAAATACTTACAATACCAATTAGTCAATTCAATATTTAGATAACTAATAACAAAAGAAATATTTTATTAACATCAAAAGTAAATTTAAAATAAAAAACATCAATTTATAATTTAAATTACATCTCACACTTTTCTCCTACAAACCCAACAACCCACTCATAAATTATAAATCTATACTAATATAATAAAGAGAGAGCCCAAACCTTTGAGGCGGGTAATCTCAGGACACCCACTACAGCGTTAGAAAGGGCAGTTGCAACAGAAGGACATAGGCTATGCAGACGCCCACCATATATATTTAAAAGGTAAAAGAAGCGTGCCAGCAAAGTAGTCCCTTGTGGGCGTGTCTGCGTTGTGCTGTGGGCGTGTGCTGGGGGCGTGACAAATGCTGGGGGCGTGTGGTACGTTCCACTCTTCATGCCAAAAAAGCAAGCGTTGTGCCCAATATTTCATTGTTTTTTCTTCCCAGGTTCTATACATTCCAGCTCCGGGTGTCCACCCCGCTCCCTTTAAATACACTTACTAAATACCCCTGCACCCCATAATCATAACCCACCCTTACTCCTTAAATTACCCCAACACACTTAAACACTAAATCATCTTAACCCTATAAATACCTGTACCCCAAAACCCAAACCTATCCCTAAACCCTAAAAATACCCCTGTACCCCAAAACCCAAACCTAGCCCTGAACCCTATAACTACCCCTGTATTCCAAAAAACCCAAACCAACCCCTGAACCCTAAAAATACCCCTGTACCCCAAAACCAAAACCTAGCCCTGAACCCTAAAAATACCTCTGTACCCCAAAACCCAAAACTACCCCTGAACCCTAAAAATACCCCTGTACCCCAAAACCCAAACCTAGCCCTGAACCCTAAAAATACCCCTGTAACCCAAAACCCAGACCTATCCCTGAACCCTAAAATACCCCTGTACCCCAAAACCAAAACCTAGCACTGAACCCTAAAAATACCCCTGTACCCCAAAACCCAAACCTACCCCTGAACCCTAAAATACCCCTGTACCCCAAAACCCAAACCTAGCCCTGAACCCTAAAAATACCCCAGTAACCCAAAACCCAGACCTACCCCTGAACCCTAAAATACCCCTGTGCCCCAAAACCCAAACCTTGCATTGAACCCTAAAAATACCCCTGTACCCCAAAACCCAAACCTAGCCCTGAACCCTTAAAATATCCCTGTACCCCAAAACCCAAACCTACCCCTGAACCCTAAAATACCCCTGTACCCCAAAACCCAAACCTAGCCCTGAACCCTAAAAATACCCCTGTACCTCAAAACCCAAACCTAGCCCTGAACCCTTAAAATACCCCTGTACCCCAAAACCCAATCCTACCCCTGAACCCTAAACCTACCCCTACACCCCAAAACCCAAACCTAGCCCTGAATCCTAAAAATACCCCTGTACCCCAAAACCCATACCTATCCCTAAACCCCAAAACTTCCCTTGTACCCCATAACCCAAAACTATATCTGAACCCTTAAAATACCCAAACACCCTGAGGTTCCGTGACAATTGTAAGTGGTGTTTTCGACTCGCACGAATATGGTCGAGTCTGGTATCTACGAACCGCAAATGACGAATTTAGTAAGTGTGCGCAGTTTCGCTGTGCTAACTTAAACCGTTCGTTTGTTATGTGGGTTTTTCATCTGTACCCACGGGTTCCATCTTAGATACGGCATCCATTTTGTCTCTTGCCCTCAAGTAGCCAGCGAACGGACGCTGTCCGCTTCGCGACCCTGGGACTCCCAAGATATTTGCGGAAGACACATGTTCTTTGTAAGTGTCTTTATGATGAGGGGGATGATACTGTAAGGCAGATGGCCCCGCTCGAGGCTCATCTTGCCATGCCGGTTTATTGTCTCAGCCGTGCATCTCATTAGGCACGTCCCTTTGATGCCTGTATCTCGTGTTTCCCGATACCTCCCCTTTTACACCCTTTCCGATCTCCCCACTGTTTCCATCTTCCTCTGCACCTGTCTTCGTTCCTATTTCAATCTGTTTTACTGCCGATTGGAATGCACTAATGTTGGGAAGATGGGTTTTTACAGTTGGGAACCGCCAAATGTTTCCGCACTTATGTTCCGGACCTTATGTGTATCAAAGTGACCAAAGCGACCCCCCTGAGGGATAATTGTGGGAACCGGGTTGTAAACCTTTGTGTATCATGTTGTCCTATGGGTAAATTCTGTATAAAAGGAGCGATCCACAGAACCAATTTGAAGCAGTCTCCCCAAGTTGCACGTGTTGTACTTGTCGTGACTTCTGTGTTCCCTGCAGTAAATAAACCTTGAATCTTTGACGCCGAAGGAAGTGTCCCGTGTCTCTGTCATTCGTACGCCGGAGCAGGTTACCCACGAAGGTTTCAGGTGTTGTGCCCTGGCACCGCTGGGTCTTAAAGAACCCAGTCCTTCAGTTGGCGCCCAACGTGGGGCTGCATCAGTGGTACCGGTCCAAGCCCGACGATCGTGAGGAACTTCGTGTGAAATCTCCGAGGGAAGGTGCACTCCGCTTCATCGATCCTGTTGTCGAAACAAGTGGCCCGAAGACTTTTCCCGCGAAGATTCCCGCCTCCTGACGGCTGCGACGGACTGCTGCCCTGACTGTAGACCTGTTTTGGCGCCTGGCGTAGACCTTGGTATAGCGAGACGATTGACGGGCCTTCCTGGTGACGCCATCGATCTTTGAGTTAAGTATTTGTGGGTCGCTCCCAGAGTCCTTGGTTGTTGACACTTTAGCGAGTGTTTTTGTTGTTGACGCTGTGTGAGTGTTTTTGTCGGTGACACTTTGCTAGCGTACTTTGTCGTGTTATTTGACGACTGCAGCCGCCAAAAACCGAGGGTTTTTGCTCTTTGCTGGGACTTGGTAAATTCCGTAACCCTTGAAGTTTGTGAAACTCGGCTAGTGTGCAAGATGCCTGGTCGTAGTACTTTGTTCAGTTGTTTCAGACCTTGTGGTGTGGATTCCCGACTGGAGGACTCGTGTCCGATACCTCCGGTTGGAACTCCGACTTATGAACTGTACAGTAAACACGGGCTAGGCCCGATTACCTTTAATGATTATTGGATTCGCTATACTAAGAAGGACGGTGTCCTTAGTTGGCCACCTCATGGTAGCTTTGAGACCCCGATCCTAGATAACCTAGAGGCTAAATTGTTCGAGAAAAAGTCAAGGCCGGCCATGTTTGATGCCTTTCGGTTGTGGCGTAAAGAAGCCCGACAGAAAGAAATCAGACAGACTAAACGAAATCAGAGAGATAGTGTTGCTACTATTGTAAAGAAAGCAGAGCAATTTCAGCATGATAAGGAGGTTAAGGAGAAGGAAGTGTTTGATAGATTACAGCGTATGACTATAGATAAATGCTATCCCACTTTGCCTACGGAATTGGAAAAGAAGGAAGAGGCAGTTGAGGATCCTTTAATGTCCTATCTTATGAAGTCGCCACCTCCGTATGTACAGGGTACCATAGCTCCTGTGATTCCCCCTGTACCTGTTCCTGCACCTATTCTCCCTTTGCCTGTTCCTCAACCTGCACCAGTTCTTCCGACTGTTCCTGCTCCTTCGTCTGTTGCTATCCCTACTGCTCCTCCGCTTCCACATACTCCTGCTCCTGCTCTGTTAACTCCTGCTGTTGCTTCTGTTTCTACTCCTTCACTTGTTAGTCCTGTGTCCTATACTTCTCCCTCTACTCGTAGTCGTAATTCTCCTCTTGCGGCTAGTTTCTTTCATTCGCTCGGACCTGTTCTTGGGTCCGCTGGTTCCGATGGTCCTCAGAGACGTAGTCAGCTTCCTGGTAACAGGGAACGCGCTTCGCTATATAATATGGCGATGGGTTGGATGACACATCCCCTTAGAAATCCACCACGTATTGTACTCGACACGTTTTGTCAATTCAATATACCAACCCAAAGATTTGTGTTCGAGGAAATGTGTAAGGTTCTTCGTGATCAGATATCAGCCGACGCACCTGACGAGGTGCTGACCGCTTTGTCTGATCTACAACTTCAGTTCTCGACTGGACTGATAGTGGATACCAACGTCCGCCGAGCTGTTGAACGGTTGCTATCTTTTCGTCCCACTCCTATACCTCAAGCCCTTTTTGTTGAAGATGTTGAAAGACAGACAGATGAGTCTGGTCAATTTCCCATGCGTGAGGTTCCACCAGTGTGGATGCCAGGCGATCCTACTGCTAACCCCATTATTCCACCATACTTCCAGAGAGTGTGGATACATCTCCCGTGGAAGCGATCGGAAGTGTTGCAGGTGAAACAATCCTTGCCTCACCCTCGCAAAAATCCTGCAGGGTACTATAAAGAATTATCACAGCTCGTAGACGCTACGATAATGAATCTTGCCGATATTGACATGTTGTTCGGCAATGTCGTACCGCAACCGGTATGGGCTAAGATTCGTCAGGAAAATCACGCAAACGAATTAGGTGGTGATTGGGCGGCCATTATAGCGGCGGATGGGTTACAAACTGGTGGTGCTAAGCCCGAACAACTCATTACTGCTCTCCCTCAAAGAATAATCACGTTACTGAAAACTCTTATGCCAGCTATGAGAGTGAATTGGGACAAATTGTCAGCTTGTAAGCAGAAAAAGGACGAGAGTGTCTCTGACTTCTTTACGAGGTTTGAGGAGGCATTCATTAATCATAGTGGTCAGGATATGAGCACTGAGGGTGGTCAAAGGTTGTTCGTGGATAAATTTGTTTCGAACTTATTGCCCGATTTGAGCAATAAATTGAAGAATTCAGAAAGTGCGTGGGCCGTTTCTACTTCAGCTCAGATATTGGCCACGGCACAATATTATGAGAACAGAGAGAAAGAAGAGAACGACCGTGCTGATAAAAAGACGAAAGAGCTTAAAACTAAAGTGTTGCTTCAGCAAGCGTATCCTCCACGTTCGAATCAGAATACTTCGCAACAAAATCGATCGCAGCCGCAATCGAACCGATCACAAACTCGTAATGACTCCTCTTCCCAAAGATCTTCGTTAGGGTACAATCAATGTGCCTATTGTAGACAGGAGGGACATATCAAATTCAATTGTCCTGTTCTAAACGAACGTAATAGTGGTAATTCATCTAGAGGAGGTCGTGGTGGTTCACAGCAGGCACCACGTGGTAGAGGTCGTGGTGCTCAGAATGATCGCTCAGATAACTCATCAAATTCCGATAATTGTTTTGATCAACGTGGATCGTCGCAAGGACGATCTGCGCAGTCCAATGTGGATGATTATTAGGTCGATCATGGAACTGACGACAGTAATTACTAGGACAGCCGAAGACAAGGAGAGGGAGTAGTATCAGTTCCGGTTGATCAGAGAGGGCCTTACGTCGCAGTTGCTTCATCGGGCGTCGTTGAGCCTTTTCTGTTGGACACTGGTGCAGCGAAAAGTTCCATTAAGCATTCGAAACTCCCTGGCGCACCTTTGTCTGGCTTAACAAATGTTTCCGTTGGATTTTCTGGCGCCCCCGTTAGCAATCCAGTTTCGCGCCCTTTGCCCCTTACAATTGGGCCTCGTGAGCTAGAAGCTCCGTTGATTTTGACTACGGGTTGTGGTGAAAATCTTTTGGGCCTGGATTTGCTAAAACGTTTGTATGCAACTCTGTATTGTTCTCCTGCGGGTGTAAAGCTTACGCTGGGAGAGAGGGTTGTCTCTCCTATGTACTTGTCTCTCGATAAGCTTCCACCGGAATTGAGTTCTCTTCCTGCATCTTTGTGGGCAACAGGTCCCAATGATGTGGGCCTGCTTGATATCTCACCTTATGTTGTTCAGTTGAAATCCAATGTGCGATTGCCACGTATTCCCCAGTATCGTATCTCTCTTGATGGTGAACGAGCATTGTTAGCGATCATCTATGATTTGATCGAGAAAGACGTTATTGAGGAAACACGGGGAAACGTGTGCAACAGCCCTGTACTGCCCATTCTAAAACGTACTGATCCTTCGAAACCACCTGTTTATCGTTTTGTTATCGATTTACGGGAGGTGAATAAAATTGTGATTCCTCAGTTCCCCGTTGTGCCTGACATCACGGCGCTACTGACTCTGATTCCAGCTTCTGCATCGTGGTTTTCGGTGATTGACTTGAAGAATGCGTTCTTCAGCATTCCCATTGCGGAAGAGAGCAGAGACCTTTTCGGTTTCTCTCTTGGTGGACGCAGCTTCCGGTTTAAACGCGCTCCTCAGGGCTACTGTGAAAGTCCATCGATTTACAGTCAAGCCTTGAAGGGTCAACTGGATGCGTTTAGGTTGCCGGCTGGTGCGGCCTTAATCCAATACGTCGATGACCTATTGGTGGCTGCAGATACTCAGGACATTTGCAAAATCGCTACGGTGTCGCTGCTGCAACATCTCTGCGAGTTAAATCACAAGGTGTCACCTTCTAAACTCCAATATTGTTGTCAAGAAGTAACCTATCTAGGTCACTTATTGTCAAAGGAGGGAAGGCGGTTGACCCCAGAGAGAATTGCAGCGATTGCACGAATGGCGGTGCCAACAACCCAAAGAGATGTACGTGCCTTTTTAGGTATTATGTCGTACTGCAGGCAATGGATCCCAAATTTTTCATTGCTAGCGAAACCATTAGTGGCTCTTACGTGCAAGGATGTTTGGACTCCTTTACCATGGACGGAAGAATGTCAGAAAAGTTTTTCTGAATTACGTGATTCATTGTGTTCGGCTCCTGTGTTAGGTACTCCTGACTATAGCAAGCCGTTTACATTATATGTTCACGAGAGAGAAGGTTGTGCTTTGAGCGTCTTAACGCAACCTTTTGGTGGAAAGCAACGTCCATGTGCATATTTTTCCTCGACCTTGGACCCGGTAGCTAGAGCATTGCCGAGTTGTTTACGAGCAACGGCGGCAGCTGCGGTCTCCATCCGACAATCAGCAGGATTGGTCATGGATAATATGCTTACGGTGATGGTTCCGCATGCAGTTGACACTCTTTTGAATCGTACGAAAACTCAGCACTTGACGAGTGCGAGGTTGTCTGGGTACGAGTTGACGCTGTTGGCAAGCCACATTCAAATTAAACGTTGTAATGTTCTGAACCCGGCAACTTTGTTACCAATTAGCTCAGAGTCAGATGAAATAACAGAACACGATTGTTATTTGAGGACAGAGGAGGAAACAAAAGGTCGAGTGGACCTTAAAAACACCCCATTGGAAGACCCAGATGGAATACTGTATGTGGATGGTTCATGTTTCAAGTTGCCGAATGGCGATGTGACTACTGCATATGCTGTTGTAACGTTGAATACTGTTGTTGAGACTGCACGATTAAATCAGAATTCTGCCCAAGCCGCAGAGCTGATCACTCTCACTAGAGCGTGTGTGTTAGCGAAAGGGAAACGTGTGAATGTGTTTACCGACAGCCAATATGCCTTTGGCGTCGCACATAGTTTTGGACGGTTGTGGAGAGAGAGAGGTTTTCTAACATCGCATGGTACGAAGATTCAGCATGGCCAGCTTGTGAATGATCTTTTGGATGCACTTACGTTGCCTAAGCAAGTGGCGATTGTCAAATGTAGTGCGCATCGTAAGGTGACGGATGATGTTGGTCGTGGTAATGCGTTTGCGGATGAGACTGCTAAGGAGACTGCCCGGAACCTTAACACTCGAATGTATGTGACGAGTTCGGTTAGGTGGCCTACAGAATCGAGTATGTGTGAGGACACTATCGAGAGTGTGAAAGAAATTCAGAATGAGGCTACAGAGACTGAAAAGATGAAGTGGAAAGAAACTACGGGAAAGTTGGATGCGAATGGTTGTTGGATTGATTTATCGGAACAGAAAAGATGGATGTTGCCTGATGCGTATGTGCTGGCTGTTGTGACTATGGCGCATGGGTTAGCACATATTAGCGCGAAAGGTATTTGCAAGTTGCTGTCCCCTGTGTGGAAGAATGATGGTATTACGAAATGTGCTGGACGCTTGGTTAAGAATTGTATGGTGTGCATGTTGTACAATCCTGGTAAGGGAACCCCAACTCCTCCTGGTAGTTTTGCTCCCCCTTCATGTCCCTTTGAGGGGATTCAATTGGACTTCATCCATATGGAGCGATGCAATAACCTGAAATACGTTTTAGTTGTGGTTTGCGCATTCTCCCGATGGATCGAGGCCTGTCCTCTCAAAGACAATACTGCTTTGTCTACTGCGAAAATCCTACTGAAGGAATACTTTCCTCGGTACGGAATGCCTAGAGTTGTATGGTCAGATAACGGAAGTGAGTTCGTGGGGAGTGTGATGAAGAGTGTGTGTAAGGGCCTTGGAATTAATCAGAAATTCCATAGTGCCAATCATCCCCAGTCAGCTGGTCTGGTTGAAGGGTACAATGGCACCCTTAAACTAAAACTAGCAAAGATTCAAGCTACGACTGGTCTCTCGTGGCCTGACGCTTTACCCTTAGCATTACTGTCAACAAGGGCAACTGTACACTCCCGAGTAGGGCTCAGTCCCTATGAAATAGTGTTCGGTCGTCCTGCCAATGTTTGGGGGGTCCCTAGACCGGGTGCTTTTTATGATCTTGAGTATCCAATGTTGATCGATTATCTTCATGACTTGACTGCTAAACTGAGGTTAATTCACCAACAGGTTCACAAAGCATTGCCGACGCAGACGGAGGGTCCAGGCCACCAGCTCCAGCCCGGAGATTGGGTGGTAACGCGAAACTTTTCGCGCAAGAACAATTTGGATCCCAGGTTCACTGGACCCTACCAGGTCCTCCTTGCCACGAGAACTGCAGTTCGTCTTGAGGGACGGAAGAATTGGGTGCATGCCACCCATACCAAAAAGGTCCCTATCCCGTTGCCAGCAGACTCGTGGGTGAGGAAAGGCATTGCATCAACTGAAACCGAAGGATTGCCGGCGTTTGTGCCTTTCAGTGACGCACAACCTGTCGGAGAGTCCTCAGTGCAGCAGAAAGACACTGTTGAACATTTGTCAGCAAAAGACTCAAGACCAGAACATTCAGCTGATCGACAGGACGTTGTCCCTTCAACGGATCCTTTGTTTGACGAACAGACACGTCCTGGGAAAACCCGATACTTTTTGCGATCTAGCACCAGAGACTAATAAAAGATCCTGTTCTGTCCCTTGACAATTGCATTATCCCGTTTTCCACGATCAGTTTGAACATTTGTATCATTGTGATTATTTTTGTACATCTTCATTGAGCTTCGTTCCTTATACTTTTTGCTTCCACAGCTGAGAAACATTGTTTTCGCATATATATAAATTTGTGAAATAAAGACCGTAGGGCCGCGCGTGTACTTCCTTCTGGTTAGTAGGTCTTGACACTAGGTTAAAGACCGTCGGTTCCTGGGAACTCCTAGGGATTGACTACTGCTACACAGAATGAAGTGCGTCAAGAAACGTTGCGGACGGTCGTAGGGGATGGCATTTTCGAAGCTGACGGACTTGGAAGGAGCTCAAGCGCAAAGATTCAAGCTGCGGCAACTCAGTCGTACCAAATGTTTTAAATTCCAAATATTCGTATTGTTTTTGACTGTTTCTGCATTATTGGCGGGTGGGGTGTATTACACGATGTTTTACTTCTTACCTTCTGCTATACCTACTCCTACCCCTGACCCTAAGTTCACCTCCACTGTTTCTCCTCATTCTTTTCATATCTTACCTGAACACGAACAGGCTAGACGTGCAGAATTCCGCAACAATTCCTTTATACAGCTCCTTCACCAGCATCAGTTAGTGGTTAACACTACTAATTGTTGGGTGTGTGGGTTGATGCCACATACTACGGATAAGGGAATTCCATATATGGTGTTACCGTATAGTTCCCAAGGGTCTGCTCGAGCATTCCAAACAATGTTTCGAAGCGCACTGGGTTTCCACCCCATTCGAGAACCACGTTCCCCCTACTCTGGTCCTACCTCGTACCAAAAGCCTTTGTCTATAGCAATAGAGGATTTAGATAGCGATATCTATGATCCCTCGCTTATTCCTGAAGAAGAGGTACAAGCCTATAGGGTCCTAAGTAGAGGCGAATATAGTGTGTTCACTAGTGAAAAACAGCTTAAAAGCTCGCCTCCGATATGGGTCGTACCCCACATTGGTAATTTTTTTTCTCATAGGTCGCGGCCGAAGATCGAAAGCCCGACTTGGAGAGAGTGCTTGCACTGAAAATTACATTTTGCCGATGGTCTCGTCCCCTGTGTTCCTGGCTGCCAAGGGTACCTACTTTATCTGTCATGATCGTGCGTATGCATGGTTGCCCTCTGACTTCATGGGCTCATGTTTTATCGCAAACTTGTTGCCTCCGACGTTTACTGTAGATGCAGATTATCACAAGACTAGAGTTGTGAGAGGCGTAATTAGCGAAGAGGATACTGCCGGTCAAGAGGCAGGAGACTTTTTCAAGGGTTTCCTCCCGTTTTGGGGACCTATGGTTAATAGTAGGAACCTGAGACAATTGACTCGAGTGGTAGAGTCGACAGCTAATATTACTGCCAGTGCCCTTGGTAATATCACCACAGAACTTCAGGCGGATAGACTTATGACGTTACAAAACCGTATGGTTTTAGACGTGATCTTAGCAGATCGAGGTGGGGTATGTAAGGTGATCCATTCGAGCTGCTGTATTTTCATTCCTGATAACGGTCCGACTGTCTATCAAGCCATCTCGAAGTTGCATAAGATCTCCGAATCCATACACGTGGATGTAGGGGATTGGACGCTACTTGGATGGTTTTGGGGCCTAATGTCGACTTGGGGTTGGAAGATTCTGATGATCATCGGAGTCGTTGTGGCGTTCCTGTTCACGTGTTGCCTTTGTGTGCAGTGCGGTCCTGCCTTATGTGGCCTCTGTGCTACAACGTGTATGAGACAGCCACCTGTTACCAAGGGGACTCGGTTGGACAGAGCTATGCTACAGCAACATCTAGATGGTCTGATGAATATCGAGTATGATTCCGACTAGTGCTTGCCTACATGAGGGCAAAAGGAGCGTCTGAGGTTCCGTGACAATTGTAAGTGGTGTTTTCGACTCGCACGAATATGGTCGAGTCTGGTATCTACGAACCGCAAATGACGAATTTAGTAAGTGTGCGCAGTTTCGCTGTGCTAACTTAAACCGTTCGTTTGTTATGTGGGTTTTTCATCTGTACCCACGGGTTCCATCTTAGATACGGCATCCATTTTGTCTCTTGCCCTCAAGTAGCCAGCGAACGGACGCTGTCCGCTTCGCAACCCTGGGACTCCCAAGATATTTGCGGAAGACACATGTTCTTTGTAAGTGTCTTTATGATGAGGGGGATGATACTGTAAGGCAGATGGCCCCGCTCGAGGCTCATCTTGCCGTGCCGGTTTATTGTCTCAGCCGTGCATCTCATTAGACACGTCCCTTTGATGCCTGTATCTCGTGTTTCCCGATACCTCCCCTTTTACACCCTTTCCGATCTCCCCACTGTTTCCATCTTCCTCTGCACCTGTCTTCGTTCCTATTTCAATCTGTTTTACTGCCGATTGGAATGTACTAATGTTGGGAAGATGGGTTTTTACAGGTGGGAACCGCCAAATGTTTCCGCACTTATGTTCCGGACCTTATGTGTATCAAAGTGACCAAAGCGACCCCCCTGAGGGATAATTGTGGGAACCGGGTTGTAAACCTTTGTGTATCATGTTGTCCTATGGGTAAATTCTGTATAAAAGGAGCGATCCACAGAACCAATTTGAAGCAGTCTCCCCAAGTTGCACGTGTTGTACTTGTTGTGACTTCTGTGTTCCCTGCAGTAAATAAACCTTGAATCTTTGACGCCGAAGGAAGTGTCCCGTGTCTCTGTCATTCGTACGCCGGAGCAGGTTACCCACGAAGGTTTCAGGTGTTGTGCCCTGGCACCGCTGGGTCTTAAAGAACCCAGTCCTTCAACCCCAAAACATATACCTCAGTACCCCAAAACATATACCCCTACACCCATACTTACCTTATCCAAACATTACAAAAAAACATGCTTTTACCATTCATGCATTTACAACGAATTTCATTGTAAATGTATGCGTGGTAAAAGCATATAAAATGTAATGCCATGCGTTATAGTGGCATTGCAGAGTCATGGTACTTTCGTAATGAAAGTATGCGGATTGATGGTATGCGGAAAGAAAGTTGCGGAATAATGGGTGTTTACCCTCCCCCTGTAAGTACATTGGTGGCCCGGTGGCCCACATCTCCAGCAACATGCTCATATTTTTTCACCACCGATTTGAAAAATGCACAGGTCTTTCTCATTGATGGCCAGCACCGACATTCACTTTTAGACACACCTCCCACCACAAGTTCTAGAATTGCGAACTTTAGAGTTGGGGAGCTACGTTCGAATCTCAGCATTAGCTCAATATCCTGTGATTCCAGGCAAATCGCTTTGTCTCCCCGTGCCTAGCAACAAATTAATGTGTTCTTCTGTAATGTAAATTATGCTCATGCCATGTTGTCGAGTTAGCGCTGTATAATATTGCAAGGAAAAATAAAGTAGGGAAACTCGAGTTCACACACTACTGAACGCGCACTCTTAAGTGCATCAGCAGTGCACTGTGAATCAGAGCGTTTCACAGGCCTGTCACAGATAAGAAATGCTATCAAAACAAAATCCTACAAAACAATATACTACTGTCCAGCAGCAATTCATACCCGGACAACGTCGGGACAGGCTGCTAGTTACTAATAAAATGAAAAAAAAACAATTAATTGCACATTTAAATGTACCAATTATAATGCAAACAATTAATATACCAATTACACCTACAGACAATTTAATAACTAATATACATTAAATTATTTTTTAAAGTATTTAAGACAACTATATTAAAGTGAACAATATTCTGTACACTGATATTTAAAAAAAACAATAATATACGTATAAAAAAACCTGTTCTTAGCTTCTATATTCAGTTCCTCAATTTTTTAACTATTCTATAGAATTGACACAATATTCTTGCAACTCCGCTTTTTTTAAACAATATTCTGATCTTGTTAATCACCCTAATCCGAATAAGAAATCTGCCCTTTCTGCTTGTATTGTAGGTCACACGTATGACACTTCCGTTTATAAGTGGATTACAGCGAAAAGCATTTAAGCACCAAGTTGGCAGAATATAGGGATTGTCCCTGGCAGCTTTATGTTCTTTTTCCTAGTTTTTCTATTGTGACTGAGGTATAATGTGCAATATTTGCCTTACCGACTGATACATATACGTAATTCCCTTTTCCACGCTGTTTTCCATGCAGATACCTCAAAATAATAATTAACATGTTGAAAATCTCAGGTGTAAACTGATTTTGCTTGCATCTCATAATCTGAAAATGGGTACACACACAATGTATTCCTGCATTTGGATTTACTGCACTGTTTGGGGTGCAGCAGTTGCTCCTGCCTTGTGCAGGAGTTGCTTCACAGGTGGAAACACCCTTGAAAGCAAAGCCTTATGGTTTCTAGTGCTCACATGGATTTGCATTCCCCCATCAAATATCTTTATCATTTTTTATTTAATTTACTTTTCCCTGCAAAAAACAGGTTTAGGGCCTGATTTAGAGTTTGACAGGCAGCGTAGTCCATGGTAACTGTGACATAGTTCCCTGTCTGGCCTGATCTCTGTCTACACACCTGTTTCAGAATTTATCAGACACAGGGGTTTTTTCTGACATAGAATAACTTACTCCATCCAGGTACACCTTCCTCCAGCTGAACCAAAGAGTACGGGCAGTCTGAGGTAAGCCATCCGACAATCTGCACTGTTTAGAGTTGGTGATTGGATGGGGTTTTTAACTGTCCATCACCACTAGGCTTATCCTTAAGGTGAAACTAAAAGGAGCATTAGCAACGCCAATAGGTTTGGCCGCCAGCCTTTTATCAATTCTTGTTTTGCTATAGTGTTTGCAAAGATTTATTGTTCGGTAAAACTCCAGGCATTAATCAAATCATAGTGAAGCGGACTGACTTATTGCCCCTTGATGCATTTTGGAGTGGGTGAAAGAAAATTGTGAATGACAAAATCCTAATGGATAAAGTCTGTCTGTTAACCCCTATAAGTATTATGTTATACATACTTTAGGTAAAATTAACAGGTCCTGGCTAACACAGACCTAAAAATGCTGGAGGGTTTGGTATTGGCAGCCAGCCAAGCAAGAAAGAATCAAGGCAAGAAAACAGTGAAACAGAATGGAAGGAAGGCAAGATAGAAAAGATGTATGGAAGGAAAGGAAGGGAGGCAAAAAAGGAAGGAAGGAAGGAAGGCAAAAAAGAACAAGGATGGAGAGAAGGAAAGAAAGGAGAAGAGAAGGAAAGAAAGAAGGAAAGACAGAAAGAAGGAAAAAAGCATGAAGGAAAGAAGGCATAAAGAAAGAAAGAAAGAAAGAAAGAAAAAATTAAAGAAAGAAAAAGGTAAAGAAAGGAGAAAGTAAATGAAAAGAAAAAATGAAAGAAGATAAAAGAGAAAGAAAAGGAAAGAAAGAAGGAAGGAAGGAAGGAAGGAAGGAAGTAAGGAAGGAAGAAAAAAGCAACAAAAAAGGAAAGACAGAATGAAAGAAAAACAATAAAAGCAGGCAAAAGCGAATGATGAGGAAAGAATGTAAAAAAGGAAAAATGAAAACAAATGAAAGAAAGAATGAATGAAGGAAATGAAGAACACAAAAAACAAGTAAACAAAGAGGTTAACAAAGAAAGAAAAAAATGGTAGAAAGTAAAAAAGAAGGAAGAGTGAAAGAATAGGAGGCAGGTAAAAAGGAAATAAAAAGCAAAGAAGCAAAGAAAATATGGAAGACAAAAAAGAAAGAAAGATGGAAAGAAAAGGGAGCGAAGGCAAAAACTAAAGAAAGAAGTAAAGAACGAAAGAAAGAACGAAAAAAGACTATCAAGAAGGAAAGAGGGAAGGCAAAAAAAAGACCAAAAGAAAGTAAAAAAGAAGAGAAGAAGGCAAAAAAAAAGACAGACAGAAGAGATGGAAGGAAAAGCAAGAGGAAAGAAGGCAAGAAAGAAAGGAAGAAGGAAAGAAAGAAGGAAGATAGAAGGGATGAAGGATAGAAAGAAAGATGGTAAGAAGGAAAGATTAATCAACAAAACGAAGGCGGGGGACCCAGGAGCTATTTAAGGTCCAGTGTCTGTGCTCCTCACATCAATATCAAACCAACAAAGGACACTGTTCCTAAGACGCTGGAAAGATAACAACAAAAAAGGCAAGCCAGAAAGAAAAAAAAGAAGAAACAAAAAGGAAAGAATGTAAAAATGTAATAAAGAAGAAAAAGGGAAAGAAAGAATGCAAAATGAAATAAAGAAAATGGAAAGGAGGCAAGAAAGAAAGAAAGAAAGAAAGAAAGAAAGAAAGAAAGAAAGAAAGAAAGAAAGAAGATGGACAAAGGAAAGGAAAGAAAGAACGAAGAAGGAAAGAAGGTAGTAAAGAGGGTTCATAGTACAAAATATTGGAAACTAAAACCCCACCTAAATTTAGATAAAGGTGCTACAAGTGTGCTGCAAGTGAATCACAATGAAGTTTGCTTTTCTTACTGGGTACATTTTGTTAAAGAACCATTGGTAAAACCAAGTCCAAAAACACATTATTTTGTGCTGTGAAATAGCAGAAGTCCGGTAAAGGCCACTTTCAACGTAATTTACAGACGTGTTGGCAGGAGACAGGAACTGATATAGCTGGACTGTGCCCAGGGCTCACATGAAGAGCTGGTAGAAAGCATCCTGTATCACAAAGGCAACACTCAAGTGATATTAAAGTAAAAACAAAAACATTGGCACAGAAGGGAACCGCCTTATGTGTGGATGTGTCATTGTAAGAGAGCAAAAAACAGTCACTCAAATTGAAGCTAACCTGTTGTTTAAGTAGGCTGACCCATTGCACCATGCTGTATGTTGTTGAGAGAGGAAGCACAATGTGAATAACACAACAACAGACCAAAGGATGAAGAGAGGTGGATGAATGTTGCTTTAAGTAGATTATACATATTATTTCAGTAAAAGCGAAAGATCTTGGCTAACGCTAGACCTAAAAATGTCCCTCACACCCTGGGAGAAAACTCATTGGAACCATTAGTTTTTTTTATCTTTTCCAACAACAAATTGTGCTTTGAGAGTATGTTTTTTAGAAAAGAACTATTAAACCTTTGGTGTAAGCCACATTACCAATGATAGCTGACCAACAACCTTTTAAATGGTTTTGTACAAACCCAGAGAGTTTACCTCTGGGGCCGGTGGTGAACTCTACTTTTGTGGGAGGACTATAGGCAGCGTGACTGACATAAAGTCCCCTGCCACCCTGACTGCCTTTACTCTATTGAAAAAATCTGATGAAAGGTCCATCAAATAGGTCAACATTTCAGCATGAGCAAGTACATTTGTACCTGTGAATCATGCTTTGCTGTCCATGATGCACAATATAGATTTTGCACTGACATTTTGTTGAGTCTGTGTATTAATATTTATTTGTTTTATAACCTAATCAATTATCAGATAGTTGGTCCATGTTTAATTTGTAAGAATGGTGAGTGATGCATAATAAATTACAAATGTTATCATCTGCAATTGACAATACTTACTTCAAGATGAACGCCTTTCTTCATATGTTTTCCATTTTTTATTGGCTCAGCAATTACTTTAAACAAGCCTTCAAATGACTGGAAAATACACTGATTTGGCTATTTCCTCACAATTTGTGGAGAATTTCTGATGTGATAGCTTTTCTCCTGTTGTACGTGTCGACATTCCTAAAGAATAAATATCACATGTGGTGATGTTGTTTAGGGTGATTGCTTAGAAATCTGTGCAGATAGGTTGTGTCTAAATATACACTTTGATTACATTTATATTTTTCCAGATGTTTTTTATATACATTTGTGTAAGAGAGCTATATAGCTCCTTTTGATTACTTTAAAAGACTAGGTAAAATATAGAACGCGGGAATGGGTCAAGGCAATTCCTGTGTCATTCAGTCCATGCTCATGGAGGGGAGAGGTTATTAAGAATACCATCTTTGTCAAGATTAAAAAAGGAAGCAAAAACAGTTCCGCGGCCTAGCCATTTGCTATTGCTCTCTACTTGAACTCTACCCATGTAAGCCGGTCTTGATTTCATAGATGTAACCTACACGATTCTTGTATCATGGTTGTTGCTTATCATTTTGCATCATTCCTACTTCACTATCACTTTAATGAGCAGAGGCCGGTGTTGTGAAGTCTTCCTCTGCTCCTGCTATTGTTTGTTTCATCTCAAGTGTACTCATGATCGCTTGTTATCCCTGCAAAGTGTTCTCATGATCACCTGTTCCGAATTGTGTAAATAAATTATTAGTGTAAAGTGCTCGGATACTCTAATGGGTCACGTTTGCACTCTATAAAATACTAAATAAATAAATGCCAAATGGAACAGTTCAGTTCTCAGAACTTGCTTGAAATCTTTGTAGATTGGTTCCCTTTGAGTATTTGGGTTCAGTGGGTTACACAATATGTGCTGTTTAACTTCCAAAGATATGATATCATGTTTATTTTGTCCAAAGGCTAAATGAGAGATAAACATTTTAATTGTTTAATACTGGTTTCAACTGGGCAGACAGTGGGTAGCAGGTCTTTTGGGGTATCTTCCCCAGCAAACTTTGTTGTACATCAAACTTTAATTTTATTCTTCCATCAGATGGTATCCAGAAGAGTCAGCGATGTCAATCCTACAGACCACTGTCCCTCCTCAACACAAACAACAACATATTGGTGAGCATCGTGGCAAACAGGCTGCCTCCACCTGATGTCTGGACTTATGCTACCTGAGTGGTCTGGATTTACATTGGCTAGGGCTACATTCAACAATATTCACACATTATTTGTGGTTATGCTACAAATTATACTAGAAATAAAGGCAAGAGTAGTCCTTCTAGATGCAGAGAAGGCATTTGATCTCTTATGTTCAGTAAAATTGGCCTTCCTTTCCAAATACTGAACCTTAATAAGTTTCTGTATGCTTGCCAGAATCCCCATCAATGGCTTTGTGTCTGATCCATTCCATAACGGTAGGGATGTCCCCTCTCTCACCTCTTGTGGCTGTGGACATAAAGCCCTTAGAGACCCGGATCCGTGGTCACCACTTACTCAAAGGTCTGACCTTCCCAATTAAGCGAGCACTGTTGTCACTCTATGCTGACCTCTTGCTGTTACAAATACCCGGATACATTCCTCACCTCACTTATAGTTGAAGTAACAAGGTACTCCGATAGGTCTGGATTTCGCATCAACTGGTCTAAATCATAAATGTTCCCATTGACAGATACTGCTAGTAAACCAGGAATGGTGCTCCCCTTACGTTGGCAGAAGGAGTAAATGTGTTGTTTGGGGATCATGTTAAATAGGAACAAATCCTAAATCATACTGGGTAATTATGGCCTAACGTCTGCCTACATTGCAGGACCAAGTTGAGAGATAGATAACTTACCTCTTTCTATTGCAGGCCATTTAAGCTTAATAAAAACTGAATGTACGGCTGAAAGTTTTATAACTTTTTCATAATGTTCCAATTCTCCTGAACTAGATTTTTTTTGACTCGAAAGGCTTTGTAGTCCACAACATAGAGAAATACTTTCATGCTGCATAATCAAACTACATTACATTCTAGTACACCCCACGATCGGTGCACCATTTGTTGTAATAGATAAACACCAAATACTGTCAGGGGAACTTCACAGTGCTATAACCACTAAACCCTTAAAAACAGTATGTTATATACATATGGTCCATTGCTTACTCTAGGCGCTGCGGTGCGAGGCTCATCGGTCTGGCTTCATGCAACCATATTGACCACTTCTCCCTCTCCTGAATAACCTTCATTAGCCCCCACCTTGGAAAGAAGTCTGATGCTTAGACTGCAGAAAACTGGACTGATATGGGTGGGGCAAATAATTTGCAGATAGAAAGGGGTATATTTACAAGATTCGATGCTAACCAGTTATTACGCTGGTTAGCGGTAATTCTTTTAATGCTGTCTCTTGCTGAAAACTATTGCCATGTTTGCAACCTGTATGAAATATGTCACTACATGGCGATAGGATCAGCTAGCGGTGGCAAATATCGCCACTAACCAGAGCGTCACAGCGATAAAAATCTTAACGCTAGTGTGAAAAAAGTGACGGATTGTCAATTTTTAGCTGCAAGAAAACACATTAGCCAGCCTTTTGTCACTTTTCTTGCGTCTAGCAGGAAAAAGAGCACAAAAATGCCTCAAACACCCAGAAAAAAAACCTTAATATCAAATGGAGCATCCTGGAACCAGTGCAGTAGCAGACAATAACCCCACTAACCCCCCTTCCCCCCAACAGCCAGGATGACCAGCCAGAGTCCCAGGGGAAGAGGAAAAGGAAAACCAGGTTAATTCTGGAGGAAAATGAGAGACTGATTGCAGAGATGACAGAGAGTCAACACTAGCTCTTTGTCAGCTCCAAGGTGTCACTGGAGACCACAAATTGCAATCGGCAGTCCATTGTCAGCAGGGTGAACGCTGTAGCAGATGCAACAGGAGGTGCTTGATGCCTTAAAGAACAGGTGTCCACAGTCATCTGTGAGGAGCCGGTGGTTGGAGTAGTGGGACAGGATAGTGCTGAATATGACCAGTACATCAGCAATAGTGTAATTAACAAAGAGGGTCAGGGAGGGGAGAAATGTTTTTTCCATCCATCTACCTATGTCTCAGTGTCCACCCAAACTGTGTGGAGATCAAATGCCAGCTACATATGTACTTGGCTGTACATTCACATGTCCCTTGGGCTGATATTATCATTAACAAATACAAAAACATTGCAAGTCATATAATGGTGGTGTAAGGAACTTGTAATCAAGCACACATGCATACAGACAATGTCAACTGACCAGTCATGTGACTTATAACTCTGGGGCAGACGGAGTGAGGCGTCAGTTTCCTTGGCATAACGTAAAGCTCTGCCATTCCTGAAGTGTAGGACTGTTCCGTATGTACAACAATACGGCCCAGTCCTCTGTTTCAATATGCACTGGTGAAAAATGTAGCTGCCCAGTGCCAACACTTGCACTCCCGCACAATGGTGCAAGATTGTCTGCATTTGCCCTAGGCAGCTATATTTTTTGCAGTGCTGGGTGAAATACCATGTTGAACTGTATTTTTTTAAATACTGTTCAGAACCATGTGTCAGAAGGTGCTGAGTATGGTCTCAAGCCAAGAAGGCTAACACTGCGGTTTCTCACAGTCTTCTACATATGCCCCCAAGTAAAGTGTGAAAGTGTACCCCATTTAGAAGCTGTTGCCAAGCAACATCAGGTGGGCCAATTCATGCCCGGTAAATATTGCGAAGCATGGTTTCATACAGTAAAGTCTAAAAGAGTGATGGTCCTATTGTGATAGTGGCTTTGAAATATTCCACAGTTAACATTAAATGCTCATCTGCTGGTCTGATGTGTGCAGACGAATGCAGCACACATAACTACATTCCAAAATGTTGAATGGAATTGTTTGAAGGTGACTCACCCTTGTTGTTCACATAAACATCCACACAACTCTTGCAAGCACCTTGTGTTGCTGATGGGTACATTCCATAATGGTTATAAATTACATACTGGAGATGCAAGGTGCTTTTAATGTTTGCACACATGTTCAGCAATTTTAAGTATTGTTGACTGTCCCAGCATTGTAGGAATGGGTTAATATAAATATCAACATGCCTGTTGTGTATGCAATGCTGATTGAGCACATACAACATTACTATCATGGTAAGTGAAGGGTGAAAAGGGGCCTCATACACAATGTTGCAATAATGCACGTTACTTGGCTACATGCTGCCTTGCTATTATTCTTCAAAATGCATTTGTCCACATGAAAGTTGCTTAATGTGATGTTCTGTTGGCAGCATTTCATTGTATTCATGATCCTGGGTTTGGTGGTCAATGGCACATATAGACATGTGTGGAACACGGGTCTTAGGTAAAGTCAATCGTGGCAGGGAGAAAATGCATATCTATTGATGTCTGTAATCATTCATACAGTAACAAATGCAATGAAGGACTATGTACACTACAGTAGGTATCATCCATGTGCTAACCCTATGCTGTTCAACACAGGCTCGCTGTCCAAGAGTGCACCAATCCCGGATGCATGCCTCAGAGTCACATGTCTTATCAAGTCATTGTAGTCACTGCTATGGGAAACACAAGGGGAGGGCACCCACTTCTTCACTCTGGCCCAGTCCTGTGTCTGTAGACACATGCTGGCTTGAACACATTAAGAATGTGCTGCACCATGTCTAACCAAAATCTGGTTTAAGGAGTATATGTAGTAAAATCACTCCATTAAGACAAATAACACATCCCCTGGTGTGCTGAATGACACATGTCATCCTCTAACAGATTGCAACATTTTCCTGTTGTGGCAAGCCAGAAAATACGCAAGAGTAATAGCCACATTACAAAATACTCATCAACATGTTCACATAACTGTGTGTCAGTTGTCTGTCCGGATCTCAGTCTCAAATACACAGAGGGATCAATGATACATCCCTGTGTTCAGAAGACATACCTACGCTGACACATCTTGCTAAACACCTACACTCAAGCCAATGTAATAGAAATTATGTCTGTGATTACCATTTGAAACATAGGTTACGATTTAGCCACTATGTAATAGCTTAACCATAGAAAGGCAAAGTGTGTGTTTACATTCATATTACTAACAACATGCTTCACCATCATGAAATATCCCGGTTCCTACTTTAAGCTTTACCCCGGCACTTGAAATTGAACCTGTGGGTATCAAAGCTACCTTGCATCAACTAAGGCACCCTTGGACCAAAGTGCTAAGATGTCTGGGTAGAAGGAATTATTGTCAATGAACAGGAAGGTGTTCCTTCCTGCACACAAACATCCCTTCCTGGGATTGACCTGTTTCAATGTGTGCTGCACACACACAAACACATAGACACCTCTTAGATCGGGATAATCTGAACAAATCACCTTGTCTCAAGAACCATGATATTTCTGTGTCCCTGGGCTCAAATGCATGAGTGGCCTCATCCTTAAACCACACTTGTAAATAAGTGGTAGTGGAATACTGAAAGAGGGGTTCAATTGAATGTTTATCCCAAAACTCTGGGCCTCATTCATGGTTTTCTGCTGTAGGGCAGCACATCAGGCCTTGCTGCTGTGCTGCCCTATGGCAAAAGAAAAGGACAGGAATGGGCCGTATCTATTACACAGTTTTCTGCATGAAAGGGGCACATATTCATAAGGATACATAAAGAAAATACATAAAAATACATAAAAATACATACAAATGAAAGGGGCATATATTCATAAGGATACATTAAAAAAAATACATAAAAATACATAAAAAGCCACATAAAATGGCTTTACGTTGCCATATAAATATGCCAGTGGCCCAATGCTTCAAAAAAGTAACGTACCGACGGCATGTGACCAAAAGTTATACAGAAACTGGAGTATGGAAGGGCTCCTAATCCCCAATGTGGTCTGAATCCCCATGAAGTAGCGTAATGCTGGATTGTAAATAAGGTGAAGCAACCAGAACCACAGGAAAGTCTAAATAGATGATGTAACAGGACAGTATGGGCTTATAAAATGCCCCTCACTGTTGGCATACATTGCAAATGTCCCAATCAATGAACAGCCTAAATGTAACAGTCATGGACTTTGTAAATTGATATACTAATCTACGTGTAACAGGTGTACCATGTAACACAAGAGAATGGAAAGTGTCATGCAATTGGATTGTCAAATGCTAAATTGCATGGTAAAACTGAATACACACATACAACAGTATGTGCCCTTTACATTGCAGAGGATGAAACATCACCTCTTGCTCAGCAGCCTGTCCCACTCTTCAATTATGATTATGATGTTAAAGAAGATCTCACTAGTATCCACCAGGACACCCTCCTGAAGCTGCTTGACTCAATATGCAGCCCCTCTCCGGAACTAGGGAGATCCAGCAGCGTCGTGGCATCTCCACATGCCCCGCCAATCATCCAGCTGGCACCACCTACCACCACAGCCACAAACCTGGACTTTGAGGACCCACAGATAAATTTTCAATGTAGTGTCGTAGGAGTCCAGCGTGATATGGCAGACCAGGTGGGGGTGGGTTGGAGAGCCTGGAAGCCAAACTTGAGGGAATCCGTGAGCACCTCAGTCCCAATAGGGACCACTCTGCTGCCATCAGAGGCACCTACAGTCAGCTCCATGACCGACATCGCTGGTGTCATGACGCAGAGGCAACAACAACTGTCCTGCCAAAGTGACACCAGCGATGTGGCAAAAGAGTTGGGGGCAATGAGAAAGATCATGGAGAACAAGAAGTAGAAGCAGGATTCCCACTTGGCTGCCATGGCTGCCTACCACTGTGACATTGCTAGAGTCCTACAAGCTGGCAGCTCATGCACGCTGCAGTGATGCCTCATCTGTGGCACAGATGAATGCTGGTGTACCTACAGCATACACTTCTTCTGCCTCTGATGTGACTGTGTCTCCCTGGGCTGCTGCAAATACAACATCACCCTTACGGTAGGCACCGGACACATCAGAGGAGGAAGATGTGGATGATTCATCAATCATAAGGAGAAGACAGCGGGAGCATTCATCTGTGTCAAATGACTAGTTTCTTATTTGCCGTGTGCTTACCATAATGCCTTGGAAAATCACCAGTCACTGTCCTATGATTGACCTTGCTATCTTCACCTTGGACATTTTATGGTCTGTCAATGTGGCCATTGATCCTTAATGGCACTGCAATCTTCCTCCTCTCTTTTTCAAATTCCTCTACATGTCTCATGACATGTTCCCCCACAAGGACTCTGTCTGGCTATCACCTGGCTATGCACACATTTGGGGGTTGTTGTCAAAAGAACTGGTCCAGTCTGACTATTTCAAATTTACACATGTAAATAATAGCACTTAAATCTCCTGTGACCATCAAACTTGAGAAGTGTCAACAATGCCTAAGCAGAGTAGCCGAAACAGACTACAAAAATATATCCACAAACACAATTGAGACCTGGGTGATTAGTATATATAGCAAACAACAATATCTCAACAGGTAATATTTAAAGACAGGTACAGGAGAAATGCACTTAAATTGCAAAAGAACGAGACATGGAGGCATTAATGGTTGTAACACCTAATGTAAGGAGTAGTATGTCCTTAGACAAGGTAGGAAGAAGGCAACATAAACACTCTATTACATTAAATGTATGTGTAACCTGTACAGTCTTGTGCACATTAGTGCTTGTGAAACACAAAGTGAACGGCGCAAGTGACAAGTGAAAAACAGCTAAATAAACGGCATGAAAGGGACAAGATTGTCAATATATACAAGAAACCTTTTTGCTGTTCCAATTCATTAACTGGGATATTTACAGAGGGTAAGTGATTATGGTGTACCACAAAATTTGAGCCCAAAATTGCGCTGTAAAGTCAACTGCGTTTTGACCTGTGCTCATATCAAGTCTTCTTCAGGACCAGGTTAAAATTTAGAGAGTGGTAATTGCTGAAAAATAAGTCCAGCTGGAGAAATGAGGAGCACCTTGGTCTAAATGTGCAGGGGTAGTGACGGGTCCAAGAAGAGGAGGAAACTGGTAGGGTAAAGTGATGCAATTTAGAATTACATACAGGGTGAGTACAAAGCTCTGTACTCATGCCGTAGTAGCTGTGACATACAGAGGTCCATGCCAACCCCAGCAGACCTCTGCCCTATACTAATACCAACATCCGCGACAGCAGGCATTGGTACCGGGTGTCTCATCTATGATGCCGGTTTTGTTCTAAACACATTGGATTTACCTCACGGAACCCGGGCAACGCGTTGTCCACAAATCATGCCCCTTTGATGTACCTCGAGATTGCCTCAATTTCATCCTGTTTTGCATCTTTCCCTGTGTGCTGCGTTGTGCAGCACACATAGGCCCAGCAAAACATCATTGATTGCTTCTGTGCAGGAAGGTGTCCCATCCTGTTCATTAACAAACATCATAGAAGAATCACATTGGCCTAATTCTATGTATGCTTCATTGAGCAGCCGACATAGAAGTGGTTCAACACCATTTCTGATTGTTTGTGTGCAGGAAGGAACACTAACCTGCACATGAACAATCATTCACCTCAACGCAGGCACACTTGCACTATAGTTCAAGTTCAAGAGTGCCTGGTTTGGAGCTAGGCAATTTCTGTTTTTAAAAAGCTGATGGCATCATCCTGTTGCATACATTACATTGTGTCACTGACTAGAGTTTCTACCATGGAACAGACAGTGGGATATCAAACAACTTTTGCCATGTACTTACCACCTTGTCTGCCAACAATAATCCCCAGGTGATTCAAAAGGTCTCCTTCATGGCCAACACAGTCCTGCCATCTGTATTTGCACTGCTGGACAGACCTGTCCACGCCGAATATCGGCAGTATGTGGTGGCAGATGTGCTTCCACCTCAGCTTTTGTGTTTTCACGTTGTACCCCTGCAGATACGTCCCTCACTCTCCACCATCCTTGGCAAGAAAAACTTTACAAGCCAGAGGAAGGCCCTCTCTGTCAACCTGATATGCCTACCCTCACCCAACATCTCCCACAACACAACTAACCTTACTATTCGAAGAAAAACCCAATTAAATACCCCAAACTTCTATTTAGCTAATAAATGTAGCCCATAGACAAATACCTGACAAGATAATCACAAAAATGCAAAAAACAAGGAAAGACAGTGACACAGGACTTGACAGGAACAGTAGGGACAGCAGACTAGACACCAAAGCCCTCTATCACACCACAAAACCAGCAGACACCTCCACAAATATCCGCAGACTATAACTGTGTGGTTAAAAATGAAAGTAAAAGTGTAAAGCACTCCTCGTTGCAACAGCATGCATGCTGACATCACTTCCTGGCCACTTGCGGACTGTTTATGGACTCAGCTTGAAAGTTTTTCCTGCAAAGGGGATATCAGGAATTTTCTATTATCTACACAGGTAGTTTTCAAGTGTTTTCCATAGCGGGAAGGAAATAATTTACGTTTATGTGAAAAGTGGCAAAAGAATTGCAGCTAAGTGCTAGTTGATCAGCAAATGTACAATATTGCAGGATATTGCATGCCTAACAACACCATATGGCTATGGCATGTCATTTGCCTTGTGTAGGTCACTTTATTTATTCTGCTATGTCGTGATATCAGAAATTCTGAATAGTTAACATGCACTCCTTCTTTGTGTTTATGCATTTTCCACATATTCTAATGTTTGTCAGTCAATCAATCAATCAATCAAGGACATTTATAGAGCGCACTACTTACCCGTAGGGTCTCAAGGCGCTTGGGGGGGGGTGCCGTTACTGCTCGAACAGCCAGGTCTTCAGCTTCTTCCTGAAGGAGAGGTGGTCTTGGGTCAGGCGCAGGTCGGTCGGGAGGGAGTTCCAGGTCTTGGCGGCCAGGTAGGAGAAGGACCTTCCTCCTGTTGTCGCTCTTCGGATGCGGGGGACGGCAGCGAGGGCGTGGCTGGCTGATCGGAGGTGGCGTTTGGGAGCGTAGAAGCTGATTCGGTTGTTGAGGTAGCTCGGGCCTTGGTCGTGAAGGGCTTTGTGTGCGTGGGTGAGGAGACGGAAGGTGATTCTTTTGTTGACGGGGAGCCAATGCAGGTCTCTCAGGTGTCCGGAGATGTGGCTGTTTTGCGGGATGTCGAGGATGAGTCTGGCTGAGGCGTTCTGGATCCGCTGGAGTCTCATCTGGAGCTTGGCGGTGGTACCGGCGTAGAGGGCGTTGCCGTAGTCCAGTCGGCTGGTGACGAGGGCCTGGGTGACGGTCTTCCTGGTCTCGGTGGGGATCCACCAGAAGATCTTCCGTAGCATGCGTAGGATGTTGAAGCACGCCGAGGAGACGGCGTTGACTTGCCTGGTCATGGAGAGGGAGGAGTCCAGGATGAAGCCCAGGTTGCGTGCGTGGTCTGTTGGTTTGGGTGCGGTGCCCAGGGCGGGGGGCCACCAGGAGTCGTCCCAGGCGGAAGGCAAGGGGCCCAGGATGAGGACCTCCGTCTTGTCTGAGTTCAGTTTCAGGCAGCTGGTCGTCATCCACTCGGCTACGTCTTTCATCCCTTCGTGCAGATTGGCTCTGGCGGCGGCGGGGTCGTTGGTCAGGGAGAGGATCAGCTGGGTGTCGTCGGCGTAGGAGATTATGTTGAGGTTGTGTTGGCGTGCGATGGCCGTGAGGGGGCTCATGTAGACGTTGAAGAGGGTGGGGCTCAGCGAGGATCCTTGAGGGACGCCGCAGATGACTTTGGTGGCCTCTGACTTGTACGGTGGTAGGCGGACTCTCTGTGTTCTTCCGTCGAGGAAAGAGATGATCCATTCCAGTGCCTTCTCCTGGATTCCGACGTTGCTGAGGCGCTGCACTAGGGTGCGGTGGCAGACCGTGTCGAATGCCGCGGAGAGGTCTAGGAGGATGAGGGCCGCTGTGTCTCCGTTGTGCATCAGGGTTCGGATGTCATCGGTGGCAGCGATGAGGGCGGTCTCGGTGCTGTGGTTGGCTCGGAAGCCAGACTGTCAGGGGTCGAGGGATCCATTCGTCTCGAGGAAGGCGGCCAGCTGCTTGTTGACGGTCTTCTCGATGACTTTGGCTGGAAACGGGAGGAGCGAGATGGGGCGGTAATTCTTGAGTTCGGTGGGGTCCGCTGTGGGTTTCTTGAGTAGAGCGCTGAGTTCGGCGTGATTCCAGCACTCAGGGAAGGTGGCGGTGTCGAAGGAGGTGTTGATAATGTCCCGCAGGTGGGGTGCGATGACAGCGTCTGCCTTGTTGAAGACGTGGTGAGGGCATGGGTCGGTCGGAGATCCGGAGTGGACGGAGTTCATCATGCGGACGGTGTCTTCGGTGCTGATCGGAGTCCAGGCGTGTAGGGTGGTGGTGGGCGGCGTTGCTGTGGTCGTGGCGAGCGTCGGATGAATGCTGAAGCTGTTGTGTATGTCTGCGATCTTGTTGTGGAAGTAGGAGGCGAGGGAGTTGCAGAGGTCTTGCGATGGGGTGATGTCTTTCAATGCATGACTACCACTGACGCATGCAGTCAATGCATGCGTCAGTGGTAGTCATACTGATTACCAAAGGCTGTTACATAACACATTGCTATAAGGTGTGTACCACTGTAATGGCCTTGCAACACACACTAACTTGTACAGTGAGTATTCACAACTTGTACTGAAGATTAATCACGATGATGCCTACAATACAAATGTAAACTGCAGATTCTCATTGGAGATGTTGCTTAAATGGAGGCAGTGACGTGCACATTTACACTGGTTTGTGCAAAGGCACTCAACATGGCTTTATGCCACATGGTTCATATTATCCGTGCAACACAACTCAAATCCAGTAACTGGTTGTGACATAGATGTGGATTAGGACAGTTCAGCACAACGTTTTGAAATTTAAATCTTGTCCAGAATGATACCGCTTGCGCTGTGTGGACTTTGAAGACTCAGTCAATTTAACAATTTCAAACCCAGAAAAGTTGACATTTATTATTATTATTAAATGACATTTATAGAGCGCACTGCCACCATGAGTTTCCTGGCGCTGTAGGACAGAGGGGTTGCAGACTGAGGAGGTTTACAAGGTTTAGCAGGGTAGGGGGAAGAGGAGAGTGTTGAGCTGTTTCCTAAAAAGAAGGAGGGAGCTGCTGGATTTGATGGCCATAGGGAGGGGATTCCAGAATTTTGGGGCCAAGGAGGCGAACCTCCGTCCACCGAATTTATTGGTTCTTGTTTTGGGCACAACAAGCTTTAGGAGATGGGAAGAGCGTAAATCGCGAGTGGGGCGATAAGGGTGGATGAGTGAGGTTACGAAGGCAGGGCTGGTGCCATGAAGTGCTCTGAAAGTAAGGCAACCCACCTTGAAGGCCACTCTCTGCTCTATAGGCAGCCAGTGTAATTTGTGCAGCAGTGGTTTGATTACTTTTGTGATATACTTAGAATTTCATGTGTCCTGCATTGGAAATCACATATGGATCTGGAAAATCTACTTCTCTACAAATATTGTGCTTAATGTGGTCCCTCAATGCAAAGAATAACTTGAAAGGCACACCATTCACCCTTGATGGTTGGTTACCACCAGAAGGTCATACACATGCCAGCCCCATATATTTTGCTACACATGCCTCATCCATGTTTTTAGGGCAAGGTAAAGCAATAAGTGAATGAGTGTTACACAACACCTGACTCAGACCTTTCCTCATAGTTTGCCCCTAACAAAGTTCAATCTTAGGACGATGTGTCAATGTGTGCTACAACATGTATTCACCATTTTCTTGGCCAAAGGAAAGGTGAATGCAATGTATTTCGTAATGTTTCACTATTCACTAGACTTCTTATTTGAGCCATTACACATTTGGGTACAGTCTCAAATGACTAAATCTGCTTCAGCATCATCAAGCAAAGCATATTGCAGCGCAAGATCCACGTCAACACACTTTGCATCCCCCGCTCATGCAAGTGGAGTATGTGCATATGCCTAACATTGATTTGAACATTGTGTCACATTGTTTTTCTTCACTGGAAAATGTTGGCCACATTGGTTTAGACACACATTATACCTGACCCGTTTCATGTTATAGGATTTGGACAAGGGTCCAGCATGCTTTAGCTATTTTTCACTTATGTCACAATATGAGTCTGTGGGCGATGTGTGAGTAGGTGGAGGATGAGGATGATGTGGGACACATGTAAAATTTTGGTGTGTGTTGTTGAGTATTTTTTATATTCCTTGAGAGTTACAACCGTATGTGATATGCCCATTCCATATTTGATGTATGGTTGTATTTGTCT
This sequence comes from Lissotriton vulgaris, assembly GCF_964263255.1. Lineage (NCBI taxonomy): Eukaryota > Metazoa > Chordata > Amphibia > Caudata > Salamandridae > Lissotriton > Lissotriton vulgaris. The sequence goes on from NC_141693.1 coordinate 395,864,981, forward strand.
TCAACTGTACCTGCAACTGTGGGGATATTTTGACGTGTGTAGTTGTGATAAATACCCAGATTACAGGAATTATGTTAAATTGGGATTCTGGATGGTAGGCCACCACTTGAACCCAGTAGGATTGATGCACTACATTTGAGGAGTATATTGTGGTCTCAATATCTTGAGTGTTGCAGGCTGACAAATTGTCCATGGAAGTCAATGTTGTTATTTTGCAAAGTGTGTGATGTTCTTCCTAGTGGGTTGCCTTACATGATTTCCTACTGCTATTTGGAACACTCAGCATTATTTTTGCACATGACCGGGTAGTGGGACAATGGCCACGTCCTCCACCATGGCAGCATGCTAGATGACTATCCCTCATCCCATGAGACTCTTTCTGTGGCCCAAAATGTCTTTTTGAATGTCACCATGACCAACATCAGGGCATAGGTTGATGCATGCTGGTTTAAATGTTTCTACGTGAGTCCAGTTTTAATAATGCTACAGTAGCTTAAAGTGGCCTTCCACCCATTAGTAAGTTCTGAGGACCTGAAATATTGTCTGGCATATTTAGAACTTCAGGTTGATACCTTTAACCATTGTGCTCATCTTGGGAAGGAAGGAGAGTTCAGAGTCAAATAATCATCAGAATGTTAGCCTCTTAACTCTCTTTGCAATGGAAGTTGATGTTCTTGAAGTGGTCGACACTCAAAAGTCAATATAGGGGATATGTGTCCTCCCATTATTAAGATTTCTGTCTTGCCTCTGTTCATGCAAAGGACAGTGTCTTTCATTCAACCAAATACATGGCTCAGCCATGTGGAGATGTCTTGATATGAAGGCCTTTTTCAAATTTGAAATGAATTTCAGGATCTTTAATGCTCACTTGGAGGTCCCTTTTACAGAGAATAATTTCACCTGAAATTGATTTAATTTACCTTTTCATGTACGATCAGGTCTGAGAAGAATTTACCATAACAAGAAAAAACATAACCTTGCTCCACAGAATGACCCTTTAGTCATTTTTGTTTATTAATCAGTCAGGCAATGATACTAAAGTGTGTGTCTTGCAGGGTTCATATTCCTGCCTTAAAATTAAATATTTACAGTAAATTGTAACTTGGTGGTATTGGTAAGCATTTTGCTCTTACATGCATGATATGTGTTCTGCTACCCTAATTTTTATTAACCGCTTTTGGTGATACTTTATCTCGGTGGTGATGCGTAATAGCAATACCACTGATTTTATTTTGTTTGAATTTTTGTAATAAGTTTTATATTTAACAATAGTAATACATGTTTCAAACCACCTCCACTGTTAGTGACATTAGAGAATATTGATTGATACAGAAGTCAAAGAGGTTATAAGCATTTTAAACAGCTTGTGTTGACATTATAATGTTCTAGCCAGAAGCTACATATATCTATTACACAACGTGTCTAATCTTCCTGGCCACTGCTCTTTAGAACTGTGTTAGTAGAGGGAATGTGTAGTAGTGGAAATCTTTGGGAGATGAGGACAATTCGTGGGCGAGGGTAGGTGTACACTTGCAGGTGCTAAATCTTTGTTAAGTGGGTGGTGTGCGCCAGGTCCAAAGTCCTGATCAGAGATGAGATTTGGAGATAACAGAAGGATTTGGTGGGGTGGTCCCTCACTTGGCTTGCACATCGCTGCTAGTGTACGGAGTAGAGGTTGAGGTGGTGTAGCGTGTAGGAAGGTGAATAGGGGGCTCAACCGGTTACCCATTAGTTATGCCTCTACACTGCCTAAGCAACCCGGGGGTCTCGAAGGGCAATGATTCCTAAACATTATAGCAATGGTGTTATCGCCATGGCTTAAGGCCAGTGCATCTAGAGAGGAAGGGTGTCATCCTTGATACCTTTCAGGGCAACTATCAGAAGTGTGTACCAGTTATGTGAAAGAGAGCGCATACTTTGGTCCCTTTCCTCTTCCTGATGTAGAGCTTTGCTTTTAGCTTCTATCTTGGTCACAACTGAGAGTTGTCAACTAGGGCACTGAGAAGGTATGCTGGCCTTCTAATGTAGGGTCGCCTGCCTCTCCGCGAGCAGCATTGCTAAATCTAAGACATGAGCACCAAGCTTGGTTATCTTCAATCGCTTAAATAGCTCAGGGGCCACAGATGTGTAATATAACGTTTCCCAGAATGGTTCCTTAAAGGGTGGTGACCTCTGTCCAGAATTGTGCAAGGGAGTGGCATGACCACAGCATATGTTGTAAATCCACTCCAAATTGGTGATACCAACACAGTTCGCCATTGGGAAATATTGGGGGAGAAGTGGGCTCTGGGGGTTAGAAAAATCAGAGGAGTTTGAATCTCACGTTTCTTGACACTGTGACTGGATATGCCAGGGGGCAATCCCACTCTTTGTCACTAAGAGCCCTGCCTTTGCTTTTTCATGTAATCGTCTTTGGGGGGACCTGAGGGAGCTCCCTGAGTCCCCTATCTAGCCAGCTGACAAGGCACCTCATGTATAAGGGGCTCTTTCACAAAGTGTGCTAGTCCCAAAAAAGCACGCAGGACATTTCATTGAATGCTAAGAATTGCCCCTGGGAATCTCGTATTGGTCAACAAACTCCTGGAATGGTAGTAGGAGTCTGCCCTGAAATAGGGCACCCATGGTTTTGAGCCAAGTCGAGCTGCATCGTTTCAATTGTGTCCCTGTGAGGAATTGCTGGAGCGTAAGGGTGTGTAGGGAAGTAAGAAGCCTGTTTCTCTTGAAACAATCCCTTTAGACTTTCAGAAGGTGGAGCAAGTCTTTCCGGAGCATAGCATGGAAGAAGAAAAACTGCAAAAGCACCTCCTTTGATATCGGAGCCTGTATGGTGGCTGCATTGCTCTGATAAACAGTCAGAGGCGTATCCATTGTATTTGGGAGGCCATGTAATAATGTTTGAAATTGGGCAATTACAGCCCTCCTTGAGCAATAGGACCGAGCATTTTTGCAAGAACTACTTCACAGTGACCAGCTCCCCAAATGAGGTCTCCAATTAATGTGTTCAGCATAATAAAAAACTAAATGGGGAGATTAGTGAACTAATGTAAGTGCTTGGGCAGCATGATCATTTTTAACAGAGTGACCCTTACAATGACCGATTCGGTGAGGATCCTACAAAAAGCAACCTGGTTTTCCAGTCTTGTTACTGCACTGGTTATGGCGCCTTTGAGTAGCTCTCATTCATCATGATGGATTTATATCCCAAGATACCCGAACATTGTGGGTTGCAATCTAAGGAAGTTATCTCACAGTCGTCCATTTCTTGGCAGAAGGCAAAAGGGGAAAACGCAAGATTAATGCCAGTTGACTTTTTAGCCGGATGCTCAGTGAAAGGCATGCAAGCGTTTGCAGTGACTGCGTGGTCTGTTTCCAAGTCCCAGATTCAATTATATATCATCGCATATAGTGAGATTGAGTGGGTTCTATCGCATAATGGAACACCGCAAGTAGCTCTCCTGTGGTGTAAGCAAATAGCAATTGGCAGCTTTGCTAGAGAGAAAATAATAGAGAATGGGTGTTACCCTACCTATCGCCACAGTATATTCCAATTTAGTGGGGTATTGGATGCCTCACTAAGGGATCTGTATAATGCAGCATGATCATGTGTAGCATGTAGGTCTCTAAGCCTGTTCTAAGAATTTCAATTGAAAATATAGTTCCACTCTAGAGAGTTGAATGCCTTCTGCAGGTCCAAGACCATCCACGCAGCTCTGGATTAAAAGCACCCATCCCGACAGACCACGCACGGAACCTAGGCGTTATCCTGGACTCTTCACTCTCAATGAATAGACAAGTCAACGCCGTATCCTCATCCTGCTTCAACATTCTTCGCATGCTCAAAAAAACATTTCGCTGGATCCCCACCGAAACCAGAAAAACAGTCACCCATGCTCTGGTCACGAGCCGACTGGACTACGGAAACACCCTCTACGCAGGTACTACCGCTAAACTCCAGAAGAAACTCCAACGAATCCAAAACGCCTCAGCCAGGATCATATTAGACATCCCGCGTAACAAACACATCTCTGGCCACCTGAAAGACCTCCACTGGCTACCCGTCAATAAGAGGATCACTTTCCGACTGCTAACCCACGCACACAAATCACTCTACGACATCGGACCAGAATGCCTCAACTCACGACTGTCCTTCTACACCCCCTCCCGCCAACTACGCTCTTCCAGCCAAGCCCTCGCCACTGTACCCCGCATCAACAAGACCACCATGGGAGGCAGATCCTTCTCATACCTGGCAGCTAAAACATGGAACTCACTCCCCACCTACCTTCACCTTACCCAGAACCACCTAGCATTTAGAAAGCAACTTAAAACGTGGATATTTGACAAGTAATCCTCCTCCCCTCCCTTAGCGCCTTGAGACCCTCTGGGTATGTAGTGCGCTATATAAATTCTCTGACTTGACTTGACTTGTTAAAGAGGAATGATGAGGTAGTTTATAGCAGGCCTGGTTATGGTGCAGGAAAGAGTGGTGAATTTCTGGCTGCATGTGCACCTGTATGTTTTGCTAATTTCAAATGGAAGTAATACTGCTTTGGGTGTCCAATTGTTGGTTATCTCGCCCAACGGCACTTAGTTTATTACAGCCAGTGTGGGTGCACGCCTTGTGTGTCGCATAGGTTACGTAGCATAGCCATAGTAGCAGTGATATATAATTTTCTATTGATCTACCGGGACCGCGACCAATAGTCTGCTGTGTGTCAGAGTCTGTTGTTTTAATAAGTTTTACTTTTCAAATCTCTGAAAATATATCATCTGTGGTAACTGAGAACTTGGCATCAAATAAAAAGCTTAATCGCCCTGTAGGTATTGTCTCGTCCACGTTGCAAACAAACGCTAAGAGCACAACATCAAACCTTTGACTGTACTTCTGGCAACAAAAATCAGAGTTGCATTAAAGCTGGTAAAACTACAAAAATATTTTATTTGGTCTTAATCAACAGTGACAAATGGTCAAGTGTAAAAAAAATATAAAGAGCAGGCAGCAACCCATCTCCGTCAACACATGTTTACTTTGCAAGCTTGTATTTAAACAGACAGATGCCCAGCCAATAAAAAAGTAAGTGATCAAGAAAGAGTAGAATGTTATACCAAAGATGTGTTGTGGGACATTATCTCTTAATATTAGCTAGTAGACCCGTTAGTGATGCTATAAATAGCGATTTTAGAGGTAAAATGAGAAATGAGGTAACTGAGAAGTAGGAGACAGCTTCCAATTGCAAGAGATGCCAGCGAAATGGAACTTCACTGATTCAGATATTTCAAGTTTGCTGAATTTATTTCAAGAAGTCCTTTGTACTCACACATTTTTGTAGTTTAGTGTGAAGCATGTTCCTGTGAGATTGCTAGTTGCGTGGACTTTGTTGTGATTTCTTGTGTTTCTTGGGTAATCCATGTAATGGTTTCTATTTTGTGAATGCATGCAGCCTTGCCAAGTGGCAGGCATCGGGGGTAAACTAACACATTTTGCCAGAGTGCTTGTACTACTGCAAGGTCTATAATTTGTCACGCATTTCAGCCCATCGCTGCTCGTAGCATGTTTCTTAAGGGTTTCATTCCCTCTTGTCTGTCTTCCTGTCCCATTCCTTACACATGAGCAGTTCTTCTGCTCAACAGAAACTATCTCCTGGCTGAGGTGAAAATACTTTCCCTTATATGGCAGTGCCCACCCAGCATGCATAAAGGGGAAGCACATCACTAGGACATCCTGAGAATACCAAAGAAACTCATAAAAACGAAAAAGAAAATAAAAATCAACATTAACAGGGAGGGAGGGATGGGAGGGATGGGCTCAGGATTGGAATGGGAAGACCAGGAATCAGAGTAATGAAGATTACCAGTGAGTAAAAAGGCATTCTTTGGTGTAATGCTACTGCAGATGAGATGTTATCCAGCGGCAGCCCGTAGATAGTTAACAACAATCCTGGCAGGTACTCATCCTGAGAAATCACAGTCCAGTACTCCATGGGCATTGCAAAACTGTTCACCACCCACAGAGCTGCGCCACAACCCTCCCAAGAGGGCAGCATTTGTAGGTGAGGTGCGTCTCCGGTGCGCCAAAGGGCAAAGGTGCTCTTTGACCCCAATGCTATCTGAGGGTCCTTCCTGGGTCAGCCAGGAAGAGGGAACCCTCCTACATGAGTTATCATCCAGCTTGACATGGGTGAGCAAGCTCTGCTGCATGCCGTCCAACACATCCAATCTCCCTGCAGCCCTGGTCATTTGTGAACCACCAGAAAAAATATCTACTTGGACCTGTGAGTGGAATGTGAGTGTCAGTACGAGTGTTTAAAATTGTATGATAAGCAGCAAATGAGATATGTATGCAGTGGGTGCATGGGGTATAGCTTCCATTGTCTCGGTTTTGTTTAACTAAAGTTAAGAAATAAGCGTCTGTTTCTGCAGAATCTTAAAGTTATTGAGCAAGCACACAGGAGCATGGAGGGTGAGAGGTGAGGAGCACAACTCGAAGGGATGTTCAGTGAAGGATCTTGAATCGAGTGAGTGCTGCAGCAAACTGAACCGAGGCAATCTGTGCTGAGAGAGAGAATGCTAAGGTCTCGAGAAGGATGGGGCAGGGAAGAGGCGTGGGTGGAGGGCAGTCTTCAGCAAGCTGTCAGCCTGTTGCATCACCTTGGAAGGAGACAGAGCTAGCAGACGGCGTGGAGTGCTGGTAGGGACGTCCTGGTGCTGAGAGAAGCTGTGACCAATACTGCTCTGCTAGTTCCACAGTGCCAGAGCCCACACGTTTTGTGCACCAGTAACGCATCCTATCCAGGGATGTATGACATTACAACGCATGCTTTTACATCGCAACTTTTACAATGCATGCCTTTACAACGCAGAGTGTTGAGGGGTGCTGGTTATTGAATAGTTTAATTTACTATTCCAACTCCAGTCCCCGTGGATAGTAGGGAAGGTGTTGGATAGTAAATTAAATCTATTCCCTATCCTAGAGCGCCCCCAGCGCAATGCGTTGTAATGGTTTGCGTTGTAAAAGTTGCGATGTAATAGCACTGCGTGGTAAAAGTTGCGTTGTAAAGGATGTTTCCCCCCTATCCAGGTGTATTTGCTTTATTTATTTGATACCTATAGTGCTTTTAATGGTTATAGATTCTGGACTGCAGATATCAGGAATATATATTCAGGACTGCAGATCTTCCCAGGCCTCATTTTCCTGGAGTGTGACAACAATTCCTGCTGCTGTAACATAGTAACTGTGTTCAGGTCAATATTGAAATCTGCCACGAAGTGCCACTCGAAGTGTTACATATATAGCATGAAAACGTCACACATAGGCACAATGCAAACATGAAAATGTCATACATAAGAAGTCTGAAAACCTGGCAGTTCAATGCATAATATAACTATGAATTTAAACCAGTGTTGTTTCACTAAATGCAGCAGTTGGATGTGTGTAACAGATGTGTAGAATCAGCTGCAGTCATGGCACACACTTGGAGTGATGTACAATGCCAAACCAGCCCCCGATTTTTTTTATTGAACTGCACACAACATCTCTCCTTGTCCTCAGATATTCAGTAACCCGTGGATTTTTACCTTATATGCCTCGTCATGGAAATGTTTGCATTTTTACCAATGTAATCTTATTTACAATGCTTTGAGGGGTGCTGGTGTCATGAGAAATAAATAATTCGATTTTTATCTAACACTTTTATTTTATAGTTATTCATTAGTAACCAAACTCTGTTTTCCTAGGGTTGTATGACTATTTACTAAAACAAAATAAAATAATTACACTCACTGGGGCACAGAAGAAAGTAACTATTAGCTAAAAAGATCAAGACGTGATTTAAAATAAATTAAACTTAAACTGATGGATAAGTGTCTGCTTTAAAAAAACAAAAGGCCAGAAGTAAACACAAAATGAGTTATACAAAATCAATCAATCAAATAGGATTTGTAGAGCGCTGCTTAATATCCCTGAGGGTATCCCAGCGCTTGCGGCGGGGTAGAGGATCCTGGTGCTGAGATGAGTTGGTTAAAGAGCCAGGTCTTAGGTCAGAGGTCTTCAAACTTTTGGCTGCCGAGACCCCCTTGTCAACATTTTCAAACGTAAGGACCCCCTCCTGACAAAAAATTCTAAATCTCTAGGTTATGAGGAAGGTGAGGACCAAATTATGCGACAGGCTTGACTAAACTGTGTGAGTAGAAAATGTAAATATTGTTCTGTGATGCTGCGTATTTTGGGATAGCATTGCTTTATTATTTAGAATTTTTTTAAACACAGTAATACTGAGGAAAGATTTCACCCCATCAGTACCAGTTTATAACCAAAATACAGCAATTAACATCAGAAAGATGTCTAGTCAACCTCTGTGAAGGGTCTCCCAATCCAAAGGAATACGCGCTGCCACATTAGAAGCTCACCTGGCCATGGCCGGGAGCAGCAAGGGTGCATTCAAACTGTGGCGGTCTTGTGCAGAGTTAAGCAGTTTACCCATGCCCCTTTCCTCTCACCTCCTTCCTTCCATCCCTCTCTTCTCTCCTCTCCCAACCCCGGATCCCTCTCTCACACTGCACGCAGATGGTTATTAGCCCCAGGACACCTTTTGGTAACAGTAGCTCACTATAAATGTAAATAATAGGAAGAAGCAGGGGGTCCACTAGACCCGGGGGGTGGGGGAGGGTAGGGGTTTACACTCCCAGCCAGGGCTTGTCCAAGCACTGGTCGCACACGGTGCAACAGTCTTTCCACCTTCTCCATGAATTCCCTCACTACCACTCACCAACAATACACCTCATCTCTATAGCACCTGTCTGACAAACATGTCATTTTTTTATAGCGCTACTCATAGTTTACTCACACTCAGTTCTGTGATGTGCATGGTACATCTTCTTTGTACCAGGCACCTTCTGCACTGTGTGGGTGACAAGAGTGCCCATGTGACTGCACGGTGAGCAATGCAACAGTGCGAGAGTAGGGTAAGAGGAGTGACTGCAGGGTGACTGAGGTGACCATATGAATTTGGGTTTGGCTGTAAGTGCAGAGTGGGACGAATCAGTGCTTGGTTAGTGATGGCCTTGTTTTAGTGAGCTACAGATTGAGCAGTAAGGGGGGGACAGGTGAGTGAAGTGTCACATGAGTGCAGGGTGAGAAGTGTGCTTGTGTGACTGCATGGTGAGGTACAGAGTGAACGATGCAAGCAGATTTTTAGTGCAGAGTGATCACTGTGAGAGCAGGGTGAGCGGGTAAATGTTGTGAGTCTATGGTGATCAGTGTGAGTGCATGGTGATCAGTGTGAGTGCATTGTGATCACTGTGAGTACATTATGATCACTGTGAGTGCAGGGTGAGCAGGTGAATGGTGTGAGTGCATGGTGTGAGTGCATGGTGATCAGTGTGAGTGCATTGTGATCGCTGAGAGTGCAGGGTGAACGTGAAAGTGGAGGCGAGAATGAGAAGTGAATAGTCTGAAAGCAGGGTGCATTCCCACAAACTTGAAGCGTACGGTTTCAGATATAAGTTAAACTGTTGCTATAATAGCATTAATCAGGGTTCGAGGGTGGAGGAAATAAATAATGTGCAGATCCTGCAACAAACTTCCAGTCTAATGATTAGGGTTACCAGCTCATTATTTTGATGGCCCAGAAATAAGCAGTCACCTACAGCTGTATTTTTTGCACTTATCTGTGAATACTTAGAACAGCAAATATAAATAGAAAGCACTTTTAATTGTGTTCCCGGGATGCCTCAATGATCCATGACTAATAATTAAAGAGAATAAAGACAGAAAAGTCACATAACTAATTAATACATACTTTTTTATTTATAACTCAATTTAGTGTCAAGAGCAGGTCTCTGCAGGATCTTTAAACAACACACAGCAGGCATGTTTCTTTTGGCACCTCAACTTTATATTTCTTTTCATTAAATGCATTCTCACACTACAGCAGTAAGTGTAAAAATACAAATGTAAGGAATAGGCGGAGTGGGGGCCCAGGGGGTACTGGAACCATAAAAAAACGAAGCTTTGGTAATCCTTTAACAAATGCATGTAAATATGCTAATGGTCTTTAAAGACCTGTGAAAAACTCGGCCGAGATAATACTCCAGACACTGCCCAGGCGAGGCCCCAGGAGCGCAAGCTGCAGCAGCCCGGGCTGAGACACAGGATGGGGGAGGAGGGGGGCTGAATCCCTGGAGGCCAGGGCAGAAGTGACACTGTGAAGGCGCGACCCCCTTTGCATCGCTCCACGGCCCCCCTGGGGGTCGCGCCCCACAGTTTGAAGACCCCTGTCTTAGGTCCTTCCTGAACTCCTGCAGGGTGGGGGAAATATGGAGGTGGTTGGCATTCCAGGACTTGGCTTCCAGGTGTGAGAAGGTACCACCCCTGCGTCTGTGGATGCAGGGGGTGTGAGCCATGAAGATGGAGGAGGAACGAAGTATGCAGGTAGGTTGGTGGAAATTCACCCTGTGGTTGAGGTGGGCTGGACCCTTGTTGTGAAGGGCTCTGTAGGCATTGGTGAGCAGATAAAACTGAGGAAAATGGGAGGATGCGCTAAGTACCATCAGCAAGGGAGATTATGTTCATGCCATGGGATTTGACCAGGGTTGACAAGGGGGCCATGTTAGTTTTGAAAAGGGTCAGGCTTAGAGAGGATCCTTTTGAGATGCTGCAGATGATATTTTTTGCTTCCGAGGTGAAAGGTGGGAGGCGGAAGCTTTGGGTTCATCTGGAGAGAAATGAAGAGACCTATTCAAATGCTTTCCCTTGGATTCCCATTTGGTGGAGGACTTGCAGGATGGTGTAGTGGGTCACAGAGTCTAATACTATAGAGAGATCGAAAAAGATAAGTGTGGCGGTCTCTCCCCTGTCTAGGTGTGTCCTAATGTTATCTATGGCTGCAATCAGGGCGTCTCAGTGCTGTGATTTGGGTGAAATTTGGATTGGAAGGGGTCTAGAAAGGTGTTCTTCTCCAGGAAGGTGGTGAGTTGCAGGTTTATTGCTTTGCTAGCACTTTGGCTGGAAAAGGCAGGAGGGAGATAGGGTGGTACTTTTTCTGGTCTTTGGAGTCTAAGTTGGATTTTTGGGCAGCAGTTTGGTTTCTGCGTTTTCCCGTCCATCAGGGAAACAGGCAGATGTGATGAAAGCACTTATGATTTTAGTGAGCTCTTTGCCGATGGTTCTTTTTTCTAAGTTGAACATGTGTAGAGGCAAGTGTCCTTTGGGGCTTCTGAGTAGAATGAGCCCAGGATGGAGCAGTTGTGTCCACAGAGACAGGTTCCCATGTATTTAGGAATCTAACTGGGGGTCGGGGTTGCTGAAAAGCTTGTTGAGTACAGTTATCGGGGGGTTGGATTTAAAGTTATTGTAGATGGTGGTGATTTTGCTGTAGAAGAAGTCAGCAAGGGTGTTGCAGAACTTCAGGGAGGGGGTGACAGTGTTTTTGGTGGCTATGGGGTTGGAGAACTCCTTGTTGATGCAGAATAGTTCCTTGCTGTGGCTTGAGCTGTTGTCCAGGTGAAGAGCCAGGGACTTTGTTTTGGCAGTTTTAAGCTCATGGTGGGAACTGTTGAGGGCTTGTTTGAAGTTGTTGCGGTCCGTCTTTGTTTTTCTGGTGCGCCCAATCCTCTCAAGTCGCTTGCAGGAGCATTTGTGGGATTTGAGCTCTGGTGTGAACCAGCTGTGGTGTTTGGAGGATCTGTTGGTTTTGGTGGGCTTGAGGAGGGCGACTTTTTATTTATTTATGTATTAATTTTTTAAACAATACAAAAGAACACAAATGAAGGTGCCCAAAGAAGGAAACAAGGAAAGGAAAGGAAAAGTAGGGGAAAAAAAGGAAAAAAAAGGGAAAAAAGCTCTTTGCATTGTCCATATCCCCAATGATACAAAAAAAACAGTGCACTCGCATGAGCCAGCAGTAATCCCACCAAAGCTGCAACCTAAATCACTGTGAAAATAAAGTACATGCATTGACAGATAAAAGCACGGCCAGCACCATCAAGGAACTTACAGCAGGCAAGAGCCAGCACAAAGCATTTACAGAATATCCGTACATGGCACAATATCATTTACATTAGATCTTGCGGATGTGACATTTTCAGTCTGAGCCAGCATCATTAACATCATCATTAGCCCCTTCAGAATCCCCAGACTGCTCCTGAGCCCAGTCAACAAAGGGCCCCCATATTTCTTTGGGCCTAGAAGTAGGCGGCATGAGTTCCCAGAAAGTGGCCAATTGTGTCTGGCCATATATGACATCTTGTATCCAATTCTCAATCGTGGGCTTCCTCTTCCTAACCCACAGCCGAGCAAAATGGTATAGCGCAACCCGAAGAGGAACATGCGCAACTGCGTCCGTCTCAAAAGCTACATGGGGCTGGAACGGCATCCGGTGCACCCAATAATGCAGGAACTGCGCCTGTGCACACAATGCGTACAATTTCATATCGGGTGCACCCAGCCCACCTTGAGTAGTCGGTGGCGACAAAAGGGCCCAGGACACCCGAGCTTGGCCATTCGCCCAGACCAGAGAGACTAATTGGGATTGTAATGACTTAAAAAAAGGGCCAGTGAGTATTTGTGGCAGGTTAACAAAAAGATACAAAAAGTTAGGCAAGATAACCATTTTAAAAAGTGCAATTTTATCTGCAAGCGACAATGGGAGTTTAGACCATACAGCGACCTTGTCCTCTAGCGAGGACACAGCCCTCCCATAGTTCAAAGCCCAAAGTTCCTGTATATTTTGGCTAATCCAGATGCCCAGGTACTTCACTTGGTCCTGTTCCCATTTCAATGAGAATTCCGAAGCCACCGCCTTGGTATTGTCACTTAAAGGGAATATCACTGATTTTGCCCAATTTATATTTACCCCAGATAACCCGCCAAATTTGATGAACTCACGCAACACAACATCCAGATTGCACTCAGGATTAAAAATGTATAATATTATTTCGTCAGCACAGAGCGAGATCAACAGACTACTAGCGCTAAAGCCAATCCCTTTATCAGTATGGTTTTGACAAATGCATGCAGCCAGCGGCTCCATCGCGATGACAAACAACAAGGGCGAGAGTGGGCAACCTTGCCGCATGCCATGGGTAATCTGGAAGGGATCCGAAATGATATTATTCACCCGCACCCTGGCTGTTGGTTCAGTGTAAAATAATTGAATCCACTTGAGAAATAAGGGGCCAAAACCCACTCGAGTTAGTATTATAAACAAAAACGGCAATTCAAGTGAATCGAAAGCCTTTCAATCAATCAATCAATCAATCAAAGACATTTATAGAGCGCGCTACATACCCGTGGGGTCTCAAGGCGCTGGGGGGGGGGGGGGTGCCGCTACTGCTCGAACAGCCAGGTCTTCAGCTTCTTCCTGAAGGAGAGGTGGTCTTGGGTCAGGCGCAGGTCGGTCGGGAGGGAGTTCCAGGTCTTGGCGGCCAGGTAGGAGAAGGACCTTCCTCCTGTAGTCGCTCTTCGGATGCGGGGGACGTCGGCGAGGGTGTGGTTGGCTGATCAGAGGTGGCGTTTGGGAGCGTAGAAGTTGACTCGGCTGTTGAGGTAGCTCGGGCCTTGGTCGTGTAGGGCTTTGTGTGCGTGGGTGAGGAGGCGGAAGGTGATTCTTTTGTTGACGGGGAGCCAGTGAAGGTCTCTCAGATGTCCGGAGATGTGGCTGGTTCGTGGGATGTCGAGGATGAGTCTGGCTGAGGCGTTCTGGATCCGCTAGAGTCTCTTCTGGAGCTTGGCGGTGGTACCGGCGTAGAGGGCGTTGCCGTAGTCCAGTCGGCTGGTGACGAGGGCCTGGGTGACGGTCTTCCTGGTCTCGGTGGGGATCCACCAGAAGATCTTCCGTAGCATGCGGAGGATGTTGAAGCATGCCGATGAGACGTTGTTGACTTGCCTGGTCATGGAGAGGGAGGAGTCCAGGATGAAGCCCAGGTTGCGTGCATGGTCTGTCGGTTTGGGTGCGGTGCCCAGGGCGGGAGGCCACCAGGAGTCGTCCCAGGCGGAGGGTGAGGAGCCCAGGATGAGGACCTCCGTCTTGTCCGAGTTCAGTTTCAGGCGGCTGGTCGTCATCCACTCGGCTACCTCTTTCATCCCTTCGTGCAGGTTGGCTCTGGCGGCGGCGGGGTCGTTGGTCAGGGAGAGGATCAGCTGGGTGTCGTCGGCGTAGGAGATTATGTTGAGGTTGTGCTGGCGTGCGATGGCCGCGAGGGGGCTCATGTAGACGTTGAAGAGGGTGGGGCTCAGAGAGGATCCTTGAGGGACGCCGCAGATGACTTCGGTGGCCTCTGACTTGTACGGTGATAGACGGACTCTCTGTGTTCTTCCGTCGAGGAAGGAGATGATCCATTCCAGCGCCTTGTCCTGGATTCCGACATTGCTGAGGCGCTGTACTAGGGTGCGGTGGCAGACAGTGTCGAATGCCGCGGAGAGGTCTAGGAGGATGAGGGCCGCTGTTTCTCCGTTGTCCATCAGGGCTCGGATGTCGTCGGTGGCGGCGATGAGGGCGGTCTCGGTGCTGTGATTGGCTCGGAAGCCGGACTGTGAGGGGTCGAGGGATCCATTTGTCTCGAGGAAGGCGGCCATCTGCTTGTTGACGGTCTTCTAGATGACTTTGGCTGGAAACGGGAGGAGCGAGATGGGGCGGTAGTTCTTGAGTTCGGTGGGGTCCGCTGTGGGTTTCTTGAGAAGAGCGCTGAGTTCGGCGTGCTTCCAGCTCTCAGGGAAGGTGGCGGTGTCGAAGGATGTGTTGATGATGTCTCGCAGGTGGGGTGCGATGACAGCGTCAGCCTTGTTGAAGATGTGGTGAGGGCAGGGGTCAGTCGGTGATCCGGAGTGGATGGAGTTCATCGTGCGGATGGTGTCTTCGGTGCTGATCGGGGTCCAGGCGTGGAGGGTGGTGGTGGGGGGTGGTTGTTTGGTCTTGGTGTTCGTTGGTTGGTTGTTGAAGCTGTTGTGTATGTCTGCGATCTTGTTGTGGAAGTATGAAGCGAGGGAGTTGCAGAGGTCTTGCGATGGGGTGATGTCGTTGTTTCCTGCGCTGGGGTTGGATAGCTCTTTCACGATGTTGAAGAGTTCCTTGCAGTTGTGTGCGTTGCTGTCGGCGCGGATCAGCTGGTGGTGCTTCCGGGTGGCCAGCTTGAAGGTGGTCCTGTTGTCTGGTGTAGGATCCCTTCTCCAGACTTTCTCGAGGGCTCGGCAGTTCTTCTTGGAGCTCTTGAGTTCGTCGGTGAACCACGGGGCTTTCTTGCTGCCGGATCTGCTGGGCGGGGTTCTCAGCGGGGCGAGTTCGTCCGCGCAGTTGCTGATCCACCTCGTGAGGTTGTCGGCGGCCTGGCTGGGGTTCGCTGAGCTGGCGGGAGGGTGCTGGCTCAGGGAAGCGGCGAGCTGGTCTGCTGTGATCTTGTTCCAGCTTCTGCGGGCGGCCTGATGCTGGTGGTGGTGGTGGGCATCTAGGAACACTACAGCCGCCTGGACATCCGGTTGGAGGTAATGTAGGCCGGAGAACACCGTTCTCAGGTTATGCGATGTAGATCTCCCGGGAATGGATCCGGACTGATCCAGCAAGGCAATAAGTGGAAGTGAAGGTTGAAGCCTGTTCACTATTTACTTAGCCAGTATCTTGATGTCTACGTTAATGAGTGACAAAGGCCTATAGTAATTCAGGTCTCTTTCAGGCTTATCAAGTTTGAGCAAGGTGACAATTATTGCCTCCCGCATGGAGTTCGGAAAAATGCCAGTGTCATACGCTTTCTGGTATACAGCAAGGAGCCTCGGGGCTAGTTCTGCAACATTTTCTCTATAGTAAGCGGTCGTAAGTGCCGTCGGAACCCGGGGCTTTGTCAAGAAGTAAGCTATTAATTACATCTGTGACATCCGCCACCATGAAGGGTACGCGCATTTACTCTCTATGGCCATCATTAAACCCTACGAGGACTAGGGAGTCTAAGAACTCTTGCATGCCTTCAGGGCATTCGGACTGTGTGGATGTGTATGAATGAGCATAAAAAGAAGAGAATTCTTGTAGAATAGGTAGGGACCCCCCTTATTGTCTGTCCATCCTCACCCATTAATTCAGAGACATAGGCCATAGAGCGCGGAACACGCAGCATGCCGGAGAGAGTACAACCAGGTCTGTCACCTTCGCCGTACCGACGAGCTTCCGCATATTTCTCCAATAATTTAACTTCTCTCTGGGCTTCCTCTTCATATTCTAACAGTTTAACTTTCAGATCTGCCAAGAGGGCTACATCACGGTCAAAATTGATCTTCCCTTCAAGTTCCTTGATCTTCGCTTCCAAGTTGGATAGGGTGGTCTTAATAGCCTTCAGAACCCCCCGCTTTTCTGGATATACACTGCCCCCTAATGACCACCTTAAAGGCCTCCCACAGCGAAGCCTCAGTGTCAACAGAGCCAGTGTTAAGGGTAAAGTAGTCTGTTATGTCAGGACGTATCTCCTCCTTAAACGCTTCATCAAGAAGCGCATGTCAAGGGAGTCTTCAGGAGAATTGACCACGCGTGGTACCAGGGAGGGACAAAGACAATAGGCACGGCGAGTGGTAAGAGATGGTCCTTGACAGGTGTTTAGATTCCACCACCCAGCTGGCCACATCACAAGACACCAGCCAGTCATCAAGACGGGACCAGGCTCGATGTTGGCCAGAGAAACACGTGCCCTGCCTAATCAGTGGGTTACGGAAGCGCCAAATGTCAACCATGTCTCCGTCAGTGAGGAAAGTATTTAACACCTTGCCAGCCGCGGGATGTGTTCTCGCCGATCCCTGCCTAATTTAACATCAAGGATGGCATTAAAGCCGCCCCCCACAGAACCGTGGTGCAACCAGTGGCACTAACCTTGGTCCAGAGTTCTTGAAAAAAAACAGGAGAGTCAGTGTTTGATCCATACACCACAACAATGGTTAACAAAACACCCCCCATTTGACCCAACAGAATGATATAACGGCCATCTGGATCAATGTGAATGTCTCTTTCCTTCCAATCCAAGCCCCTCTTTACCAGCACCTCCACTCCTCTGGAATAATTCGAATAAGTGGAAGCATATGTTGTCCCCCAGCGTCTGTGACAGAGTTTAGCGGAAGATTGGGAGAGAAGGTGTGTCTCCTGTAAGAGGCAGAGATCAATATTGTGTCTAGTGAGATATGCAAGCACAAGCTTTGCTTTTCTACTGTCATTTAGACCACGTATGTTCCATGTCAAGCAATTAACTTGTGTCTCGTGTGTGGCCATAAAGCTGCATGCAAGGCAATGCTTCTCCTGAATCTGCGTGTATGTGGCCCTAGCGCAATCGCAAATAACATACCGGCTCCGAACAATGCACAAAAGAAATTAAAAAACCTTACCCTCAGCCCACTTCAAATCCTACATCAACCCCCAAATAGGTTGAAACAGAGCCCCTCCCCCAGAACACACAACATATCAATCTAAAAGGAAATTTCTCAAGGGGATGAGAGCAAGCCGGCCAACTACCCTACTGTAGCAGGGTGGCAAAGATCCTGCAAGAGGCAAGGCCTGCAATAATACAAAGTTGGAGAGTGAAGCGGCATAGTGGCAAGAGGCAATAGGAATATAAATGGGCCTCTCGTTACAATCAGATAAAATACCTCCCCCACCCCACCTCCACCTGGTCCCCTCAAGAACAACATAACAAGATAGTTGCCCCAACAAGGAAAAACAAGGGCAAAGGCAAACGCACAGCAGTAGTCAATATCAGTAAGCAATAGCCGGAATGGTAGAGTCCAAAGTCCTTAAGTTACAGCAACATATCAAGCCCTGCAATGCAAGTTTTGTAAAAACATGGGAGGTCAAATATTACTCAAATCACAACCCAACACAATCAACAGTGTTAATAGAGAAAAAAGGAAATGGCAGCTGCAGTGCAGGAACAAAGCACCGCAGCAATGTGTTACATCATCAGTCATTGTCACTTAGCTGTTGGGAGGAGGCAGCGTCGGGTCTGGGACTGCATTTGCCACGTCTGCCACACACATGTTTAGCAAACTTCAGGGCTGACTTGGCATCCATGAAGAAGTCAGCAGAGCCCTCATGTGACACTTTGAGTTTTGCAGGGTAGAGGAGGGAATACGGGATCTGCGCTTGAAGGAGGATCTTTTTTGCCGGTAAGAATTCCCATCTGGAAGCCTGCACCACGGGGGTGAAGTCCGGAAAGAAGGCGATCAGATTGCCCTGGTGTGTTATCTACCCCATAGAACGAGCTTGGCGTAGAACCACATCTCTATCCTGATAGTTCAGAAGCCTTGCCAATATTGGCCATGGAGGGTCTCCGACTGCTGGCTTGGCTCCCAAAGTATGATGGGCCCTCTCCACCGCAAACACCGGCTAGAGGTGTGTAGCAAAGAGGTCTCGCAATAGATCGGACACATATGCCTCCATCTTCGTGATTGCTCTGGTCTCCGGGATTCCAGTGATATGTAGGTTGTTCCGGCGCGGTCTGGCTTCCAAATCTTCATTTTTGGCTCTAATCACTGACAGGAGACGATCCATCTGTGATATTTGGTCTTTAGTTTCCACCTGGAAGTCATGAAGATCAGAGTGCTTATTTTCGAGAACGTCCTACCGTTGCTCATGGATCCTCATTTGCGCCTTCACTGATTCCATCTGGGATGCCAAAGTGTCCAATTTAGCGTCAATGGTGCGTAGACTGGACCGCATTACCAACATAATCGTGCGCATGTCTTCACCCAGATTGCCCTGATGTCAACCAGCCGCACCTCCAGTGGTCGATTCCGAGTCTGACTCCATGTGCCTGGTGGATTGGCGCTGTTCAAAGCTAATCTTCGGCTGCTTAGTATCCGGCTTGCCCATAACTAGGCAGTACCTCCGCTGATCCTGTAGGCGCAAACAAAAGGTAGCACCCCAAAGAGCGAATTGTGCTGGGCCACCTTAAGTGTACAATGGAGGCTTACACTCCGCAGGCACCAAGCACGATCGGCACGTGGCCAGGGCGAGCCCCATCGCCCCAGATATCACCACACGATCCGGACACCCTCCAGAAGACTACCCCTAGCGAGGCAGCAGGTTCCAGGGAGGTACCCTACAGAAAGCACAGCACAGGTGTGCCACGGAAGTGGAGGTCCAACGCTGGTCACCGACAGCACTCCGGCCAAAATTTGTGTCAAATCGCAGAACCATCAAGAGCAAAGAGAGCGCATGTAGGCAAAGCAGCGGACAGGCACAGCCCAGCAACTCCAGAATTCCCCAGGCCTCCAAAGTGCACAGGCATTACAAGCACAGCCGGGAACTCAAAATGGCGGCCAGGCAGAAGCAAATGACAGATGGCGATATAGCAGTGGCCCCCTCGGATCTCCGTGCTCCCCCCCGTCACTTCAACATCAGGGCCCCCAACTTTCCAGTAGCAGTGAGCCTGGCAGCAGTTCAGGACAGTGCGGCATGAGAAGAAAAGTTTGGGCTCTCTGCATAAGATGGTGGCCAATGGACTAGGGAGGTGTTACATCTTCTGTTCAGTTTATTTGTATTAGTTATACATATTATGTCAGTGTGTCTTTAAGGCATGAGACTTGTTATGGTTCTTGCATGACTTTACATTCCAAACAGAGTTTTGCTAATGTAGCATTCTTGCTTTGAAAGGCAGTTGTAACCTGGATGCCTTTACGGGTTCCGGAAGCACTTTTACATTATTTTATGGATTTTGGGCTTTAAATTACCTCACCGCATCTTTCAACTTGGAAGTTCTCCGAGCTGCTTCAGCGCTCGCTCTTCATTGCTCGTCACTTTCAGAACGCTGGAGCGAAAGCATTCCAACTACCTCATTAATTGCATCACAAGCAGAACGTCGCTCGGCTGACGGCGCTTTGTCATTGCGCCTAGCCGCGCTGAAGCAGCGTCTCCTAGCAACCACACGGAGGAGTATGACGATCATTTTTTTGGTTTTTCCTGAATATAACGAAGCTTCGATCATACTGTGGGTGCACTCTATAGTAAAGTGTATCAATTTTTCTTCCTCCTAAGAGTGCCACGGAAGTTTCTTGAACTGTAGAGCTGTTCATTTTGACTTCAAACAATGGCGAGGGAGCACATTGTTATTCTTATTTCAGACAATTTCATCATACAATATCAAATTTTTACGAGCATGTCATTTTTTTAATTAAACATTTATACATTCCAATTTATTTAACTGAGGAATTTTGACTGCTTTTATTATTTGATTTCTTTATTTTTTGTATATCTGGATTAGTTAGTTACCAATATACTATATTCTATTACAAAGTTTGGTTACAATATGCAATTTGATCCCCTGGCCAAGTTTCTACAAGTCAAGGGCGATCCTTCTATGCCTTGGGCAAGATGGAAGAAGGAATTCTTTAATTATATGAGGGCCATTGATGGAGAACCAATGGGGGCCGAGAGAAAAAAAAGCATACTACTCCACTGTATTGGTTCTGAAGGTCAGGAGATATTCAGAACATTACCTCGAATTTCTTTACCTACTGGCAGTGGTGACTCTACCAATGTTTACATAGAAGCCTTAAATAGATTAGAAAAACGCTTCAAACCCACTGCCAATATTGCCCTTAACAGGTTCAAATTTTATACCAGAGCTCAAAAACAAGATGAATCTTTTGATGACTTTCTTACCTCTCTAAGAGCTCTATGTGTACACTGCAACTTTGGAGTGATGTCTGACGAAATTATCCGAGACCAGATCATTGTCCATGTTAAAAATAAAAAAGTGCAAGAAAAACTTTGGTGCATGGGTGATCCCAAATTGGAAGAGGCTATATCTATAACTAAATCTACAGAGATGTCAGAGAAATGGATGAACATTGTGGTTAAAAAGAGCTCCAATACTAATGACTCGACTCATTATGAGGAAGTTTGCATTATAAAACCTAAGGTTGATGTCAGAAACCCTATTTCTACTCAAGGAAAAAACAGGATTCCATTCAATAATTTCAACAGCAGGAGAACTGATCAAACCAACAACTCATTTTCTTGTTTCCATTGTGGTGGCACATCTCATATTGCTTCCTTTCAGGGTTGTCCAGCTATCAACAAAGAATGTAACATTTGTCGTGGAATAGGACACTTTAGTAGTGTTTGCAGAGAAAAACGTTACAACACTCATTTTGCACAATCGCGTGTATCCACCAACAGTTTAGATTCTGCTAAAGTGTACATTTTCACGGTTGAAATTGAACTAATGGTAGATTCAGGATCTCCATGGACTATAATCACTAAGGAATATTTTAGCGAAAAACTAAAAGATGTATGTAATTTTTCTAATCTCCAACAGTCAGATATTATGGCTGAGGGTTTTAATAGGTCTAACATTGATATTGAAGGATACTTTAGGGTACCACTAGTTTTTAAAGGAAGGTCAGCACACATAAAATTATATATTGCTGTGAAAGGTGTTAATGTTCTTGGGTGGAATGACCAATGGGAATTAGGTATCACCTTTAATCCTTGTGCTAAAGACCCAGGGGCAGATTTATGATAACTGGCGCATCCCCAGGGATGCGCCAGTTATTTTCCGCCGCTGCTCCGCCACCCATGGTGCGCCGCATTTACAATGCGGCGCACCATGGGGCAAAAACGGCACAGATGCGTGACGCATCTGTGCCGTAAAGGTGGCGCATTGCTGGAGTTGCTGGAGTTCAGCTCAGGGTGCCCTATCTGTCCAAAGCTGCGTCAAGCCTTACGCCTGCTTCAAGCAGGCGCAGGGTTTTGAAGCAGCATTGGCCTGAAAGTGACTGAGTGAAATCTTATAGATTTCACTCAGCCACTTTTGCGAGGCGCACCTGCCCCGGAACGCCCACCCTGCGCTGGAACGCCCTCAAGTGGCGCAGGGCTTTACAACGTGACGCATCTGCCTAGATGCGTCACGTTGTAAATGGGTCGTAGGGATGCGCCACGTTTACGCCGCAGTTGCGTGACGCAAACGTGGTGCATTACCAACATAAATCTGCCCCCCAGTTTCCTTGTGTAGTGAGCAAGATATGGTTAGTTCTATGTCAGTTCAAAGCTTGGATGGTAAGGTAGACATGTCTTATTGGAGTGACAGGTATGATAAAAAAAATTGTGACAAGTTGGGCAAATTGAAAAATTTTGTACACAAAATTGTACTCAAAGAAGGTGTACTTCCTGTGAAACAAAAATTGAGAGGGGTTCCCCTGAACATTAGAAACGAGTTAAAAGAAATGTTGGATGATCTACATAAAGATAACATTATTGAACCGATTGAATCCTCTGAATGGGTTTCACCCATAGTTTTGGTGCGGAAGCCTGATCAGAAGCTGAGAGTTTGCATTGATTTGAGAGCACTTAATTCCAACATCAATATTGATTGCCATCCCCTTCCTAATATTAATGAGCTTGTTTCCTTGTTTGATGGTGCGCAGATTTTCTCCACCCTGGCGCTTAGGTCAGCGTACCATCAAATCGAAACTTACTGAAGAGTCTAGAAAATATACTGCGATCATTACACCCATGGGACTTTTTCAGTACAGGAGGATGCCATTTGGTTTGGCTTCAGCTGCCTCTGTTTTTCAGAGAGTGATGTTTCAAATTTTTAGAGACCTATATTCTTTTGTCAAGTGCTTTCAAGATGACATCTTGGTTTTTTCAAAAAATGCACTGGAACATGTGTCACATTTAGATCAGGTTTGTAAAAGACTTGAGAGTAGTGGTCTCACCTTAAAAGCACATAAGTGCAAGTTATTTTGTAAATCTTTTGAATACCTAGGCCATACCCTTTCTGGAGAAGGTTTAGTTCCAAAAAAATCCAATGTGGAGGCTATTCTTAAAGCTCCGGCTCCAATCAATTGGGAACAATTGCTGTCCTTTTTAGGTATGTGCGAGTATTACAGCAAGATTGTAAAGAATTTCGCAACCAAAATGGAACCTCTAAGGAAGCTACTAAGGCAGAAAACTGTTTTTGAGTGGAAGGATGAGCATAATAATGCGTTTGTAGATATCAAAAATGAAACTGTAAACGCTCCCACCTTAAAACCATTTAGGATAGGCCATAAGTGCATTATCACCACTGAGGCCAGCATATATGGTCTGGGTTGTGTCTTGTCCCAACATGATGGCAATGTTGAATGGAATGTAGCCTTTTCTTCAAGAACTCTTAATGAAGCGGAACATAAGTATGCAGTTATTGAGAGAGAGTTGCTCGCATGTGTGTGGGCAATAGAGCATTTCAGGATCTATGTTTGGGGCAGCAAATTTATACTTAGGACGGATCATAAACCCCATATACACATTTTGTCAGTTGGTGGAGGTGTAGTGTAGTTCCTATATTCCCAATAGGCTCTGCGCATTGGATTAACATAAACGGTAGTTTAGACGTAGGACTGAGGTCGACTAGGTCTCTACTGAATATGTTAGACTTAATTAGGTATGCCAGCTAGCTCAGAGGTCACTAGAAACTTTCTGGAATGAACAGGAAGGAGTTAACTTTCCTGATTTAGACAAGAAGGGATTAGTTTCTGACAACCGCATAAACATGACAACTTTTCTCCCTCCAGAATAAGGAGTATATCTCCAGAGTCGTGTGAAAACAATAGATAGCTATTTCACTCAGTCAATCGTGCATGCTTAGTTTCACCAGAGTGCAGAGAAATAGAGAGACGGGTGTTTTCAATAAAAGTTGTTATTTATTGAGCAGTCTTCTTTCTCATGCAAGAGAAATGAATTGCCACAATTGCAATACTTATCATAAAGTAAAGTGCGTACAGTAAAAGGAGTATTATGAAATAATACTTTAAAAGCATTTATATGGTTTCTGAGCCATATGATACTTAAAACGGATAAAATATAGACAATGCATACAATGATAAAAGTTGACTAAATGTGCTCACCTGTTGCTTTTAAAATACGCCTACCCCGGTGTACCTAACCTAAGCCTAGTACGTGGGAAGGAGTAAGTGAGCTGCAGTTTAAGTTAAGTTAGTTTTTACCAAGAATCTGAATCCAGAATTCTCTAAGGATCTAATCAGCTCCTTACCTTGGTTTTAGAATGAAGGAGGTCTTGTATCTCGTTCTCAGGACTCGATCTCCAGCAACACGCAAGGGTGACTGGAAACACTGGAGCTGGATTTCTCGGCAGGAGAAAAGACAGCGTCTCTCTCAGTGCGTCAATGGGAGGGTCGACTTCCTTCGGCATTCGAATCAGCTGGGCTTTGGGTAAGTAGATAGCCGCTCTGCTCCAAACCACCGTGTGTTGCTTAAGGCAAATGCTGGTATATTTATACCTGGAAGGTGCCATGTTTGACGTAAGGTTGGGCATCAGACATCACTAAGAACTGTCACTAAGAACTGGCAGTTCTTTCAGGACTCTCAGGAGTTCTAGGACAAATCAAAACAGAAGCAGGGGTATTCCCGGGCTGCTAGAAGTTTGGTTTGTTTAAAGAACGCGTTGTACTTTCTAGGAGTCTAGGGAAGTAGCCTCACCGTATTTGAACTGCATTAGCTATGACTAAATATGGATATTATTCTTATGCCTTTGTAAGGATATGATTTGTTATAAACACATAAGGGCATAAATCGGGAATATTTAATTAGGGTCCTAGATACGTTCACAACACCTACTCCACGTATAATGTCCATCATTACTAAATACTATGCAATATATAAACATATTAGTATGCATGTGTTTTCCAGCCCACCCCAAAATACATCAAATGCATTTGAAATGATATAGATGCACGAAAATGAGTATTATACTGTACGCTTTCAAGCAGTGGTATCATTCAGATAAAATTTTGTTCATTTAGAATGTTGACTGAATGAATCACAAAAATTACATTCATGAAATGGCTCTTAATACAGAAGAAAAGGTCGAGACCATTTCCTCACATATTTATACAAGATTGTACATGTGCTAGAGGCTGATTCAAAATATTGTCTCTAGAGTCTCTAAAAATAGAAGTTCTGTTCTCTAAGAATAGTTCTAATTTAAGCAGAGTACCATGTGCCAAATAAAGGTAAATATTTTGGAAATTGGGAAAAAATAATTTCGCTTTCATGGGAAAAAATAGTTCCAAATGTTTTCAGTAGCGTTGTTTATAAAAACTGATGGCCGAATTCAGAGCTCAGGGAACGCTGTGTGCTCACTATTTCAAATATTATTCCCGTTGTTAGGAGAGAACATTACTTCAGATAGGCCGGCAAAAAACTCGTCTACAACAGTAGGCGAAAATTGGGCCAACTCAGAAAAAGTTGAAATAGTGCACATATGCGATGCATTGCCATCATCAGTGTTTAGATCAGCAATGGTCACGAAAGGTTGTACCTGTGTGGTGCCACTTTCATCTCGTACTTCACCGCCACCTAATCGTAATGGTGAAGTCTCAACGAATGCCGTCATCAGAATAGGTAGCCGCTGGGGACAACACGTTGCATGAGTAGTTACCGGACCAAGCAAAGTATCGATATCCATTGGTACTGCTGATGGTAGTGTAAGACAGAGGTCCAACACGCATTCTTCTCCGCATAGCAGACATCGAAGCACAGCTAAGATGCAATCTTGCCGGGCCAACCCGAGGACTTTAGTGATACGTTCTCGGTATCGTATTGATAGGATCGTTTCTTCCATCGTAGCCTGAGTTTTGTCTGTGACTTGGCTTGCCATATCGGAGCAGAAGGAACAAAAATAAAATTCCTGCTACGAGTCCCAAAATAAGAGGCAGGCCACCGAATAAGGAATGCACAAAATTCGGGAAGATGCCCCAAACTGGGTGCTAACAGTCCCGAAAAAATTGTCTTAAATACATGTGTGATGCGATTGGTATGTGACATGTTTAAGATTTGGCTTAACATTTCTACCAAATGCACGGGGCAATTTGTCGATAATAGGGTATGTATCTCTGCCGCTGTCCTTGCAGCTTGCAGATCATACATCTCTTTGGACGAGGTTAAAGGCACAGTTGTCTGTAAAAGAGTAGACTTCATTCTGCTTAATGTATCAATTCGAATAGAAGAGATATTCACAGAAGGCCATATTGCTGCCTCCGTGTCTGGATTGCTGTTTGGATACAATACTTGCATACAACAAATGACCCTGGAAGTAACGCTCACGAGATAGGCTTTTCCTGGCATCATGCCACAACAGCTGTGGTCACTTATTATAACGTAGCTACCGTTGGAAAGTTGTCTGAAAAAGGGTTCTATCTGTGTAGCAGGGGTGCCGTGCAGATGACATGAAAGGTTGTTTGATGATCCTTCGCAGGCTCCATGCAAGTTAATACCTTGACACAGAAGTGTACCGCTTAGTGATTTTTTACATTTGTTACCACTAAGAAATACCTCTTTTTTCCCTTCACTACAACATTTATGTGTATAAGGTAAATTCCAGGTTGACTTGATGTATCCTTTACCCAACCTTTCATACAGGCCTGCTGGTATATACTTTTGGCAGTATTGAAACTGGAAAGTTGTTATCGGGATTGTAATGGTGCCATGTTTTATCCATTCAGTGACCGGTCGTTCTGACATTGTCAATGGGAATTTTTCTAGTTTTTCAATGCTCAGCACCGTATAGTCTGCTCCTTTTTGTGCCAACAAGATTTGTCTATCAGTAAGGTTAAAGATAGAAAATAATGACGTTGTGTTTATCAGACGCCATGGCACGTAGCCTGAACGGACGTTTTGTAACGTCCAGCCTAGCTGTACAATAGAACGTAATTGGGACTGGCCATGCTGTAACATTAGCATATCCTGTTCTATTATATCAATAGCCGATGATACAATGCTGTCCAGTGAATAAATTCTGGAGGACGGAGTCGTTAACCCATTGTCCACTACAGAAAGTGATTTTCCAGAATTAATACGATCAATTTCTCGTATTTTTTCTGCAGTTTCAATCTGTGCTATTTTCCAAGCTTCATTGTAAGCTGCGAATATAGCGGCATATATGAAACTTTTTTGACGCTGTTTGCGAGGTCCCATTATGAAATCTCGCATGTTAGCACCTTCTTTAAGTAAAGTTAAGTGTTGCTTAATTTCGGGAACTGTGGATCTCTGTAGCCATTCGAGGCATAGTTTTCCTACACTATAAGTTGTAATTATCCCTGGATGTTGTCTTTGGGAGTATCTTGGGTCTGGCCTATTCTGTTTGAACCCCTGTAGTTTGTTCAGGAATCTATCTTGACAGTTATTAGTGTCTGTGGGCCAGATCAACCATTTGTTACAATCAGAAATTGTTCTGTTTTGTTTTAAAATATAGGACACGTCTAACCCCTCATCTGTGGTGGTGTTTCTATCAGGCATAGGCTTTGGTAAAGACAGGTTGTTTAAATCCTTTATCTTGGCTAGGCCAAGACAGGTTGTTTGCTGAATGGTGTCATTCAGGAACATCATTTGTTCTGGGATCATGCAGGTTCTAAATAATGATTCTAAACCTTGTACCTGCCACTCTTTAGTACCCCAGATGGTTTTTGTCTCAATGTTGTTTTTCCAAAATTCAAAACCAAATGTAGACATTTCTTCATTAAACTTTTCAGAATAAATCAATTTAGTATTTGTCAACATGTTTTTCATTCCTGTCTTATTCATAATTTTAAAATAAAAACTTTTCTGGACTAGTGTAATTAAACCCTGAGAAGTATGGAAACTTCTCATAAAATGTTTTCGAACTGCCTTTTGGCGGAGTTGGACAATGTTCCCACTGATTAGAACTGAAAACATTTCTAGGATTAGCAGATTTATGCAGATAATGATGCCCAAAGTGATTGAAGCAATACATTTCTTCATAATTTGAACAATCCTGTAAATAATCAAGTTCTGTAAATTTTGCTGACATTTCTAAATCTGACATCATATTAATAATATTTTCAAAGTCCCAATCATCAGAGAAAGTACTAGGTGATACAAAGTCACTTAAGGAGATCTTGAATTGGTGTGGATATTTCAAGAGCTCAACCGGGCCATAGATTTCATAGTCAGTTTTGTCCCATGCTATACCACCAGGTATAGGGATGGCTGTGATGTTCACTGATGATAGTTGCCTTCTTTCGATGTGAGAAGATCTGTGTGGTTTCAGGACCAAGTTGATGTTCTGACTTGCTGTGTCCATTGTACTATATTTTCCATCAATAAATCTACCCAAACTTAAAACCAAGATGAGCCACAGAAGGAGGAAAAGTACACCTAACACAATCCATAATTTATTCCATGGTGAAATTAGATATGTTTCTCTGAGTTGATGAAAGAGCTCTGTAATTTTCTTTTTGAAAGTTTTATTTGCTGGCGTTTCTTCATGTTCACTTGTATCAACAGAAAAGTCATCGAAGTTGATAAAGTAGGCAGATGCAGTTCTGTCAATTGGTGGAATTGCTTCCGGAATTTCATTTATCTTTGGATATGTATGTTCAGATGCTACATCATTGTAGACAGGTGTTTCTTGACGAACTGTTGCAATTTGTGTTTCAAGAGGCACACGTTCCATGGCTTTGTTGCATAGTTCTTTTTTATTCACTGCAGGTTTATCAAATGTGATTAGTCTCTCAGTTTGAACCTCTTGGATTGTAGCAAGATTTGGTCTTCTGCTATTTCTTGTGAGTCCACTGGGCCTACTACTTATTATTGGCCACATGATTGTGGTTTTACCAGGTCGATTGATACAACTCGGTTCTCCTTTTTACCGGCAAGGGGCGGTAGTACTACTGATCTTGTTCCGCTGACAGCTATGACAGGTACTGCTTTTCTGTAAGAAGGCCCAAATTCCTTCTTCACCGCAATTTTTTCTCTGACCAGATCCCCAATCTTTGGAATCCAGACAGGTCTTGCTGGGGACAGGTGGTTTTTCTTCAGTGGTCGTTGGCTTTAGCTTTTCGTTACTTCGACTTTTTCTTGTTTCATTCAAGTCCTGTAAAACAGCCAAACAATCTTTGATATCAAAGGTTTTTTGTTTTACCACTGAAGTCTGACAATCCATATCCTGGATGATCATTCTAGTACCAAACAAAAGTTCGTGAGGACTGATACCTCCTAGAGAATTTCTTGGCATGTTATTAAGACACTTATTAGATGTTTGACCCACCCGTCACCCGAACCTAATACCCTCGCTGTTATAGATTGCTTTATGTCACAGTTTTTTCTCTCCACTACCGCATTTCCCTCGGGATGGAATGAACTAGAATACCGCAATGTAATGCCCATGCTGGCCATGGCCTCCTTGTAAGCCCGAGAGCTAAACGCAGAACCCTGGTCTGAATGTAGCATGCCAATTGCGTATATGCCGATAAAGAATCGCAAATCTTTTACAAAAGTTCTGACGTCAGCCGAGCACTGGGGGCACATCCAAATGAATCTCGACTTAATAATTATGGGATCGCATTCTTCCTGTCTGCGTATAGAAAGCCTGATGCTGTCTAATAGAGGTGTCTGGTCCGGTTCACAACTGCGATCTCTGGTGCAGTCCTGACAATTCATTGCAAAGTTATAAACTTGCACGCTCATCCCCGGCCACCAGTATTTTGATTGTAATTCTATTAGAGATTTCAGGATCTCTTGGTGCCTCAGACCCAATCCCATGTGTGCTTCTTCAGTCAAGAAGACTCTCCGGTTCGTGTTTGGAATTACTCTATCCCCCACTCCAGGGATTTGAGCAAACGGAACGAAGTTCACATCAATTATGTATGTATTTCAGAGTGGATAGTTTAGAGGTAATGCCGCATAATTGCCTTCCATTGAGGCTTTCACTGCTAGTAGCGTTTCACCGTCTATTTGTTTTTTCGTACGCTTTTTTGTAGCTACCAAAGCCGGTTGACCCGCTGCTGCTGTGGCTCTGTCAGCCAATGAATTCCCTGCAACGTGAACGCCATCACGTTGAAGACTCTGCGTATGTATCACGTGAGTCTTTCGTGGTTCTTTCTGCAAAAGAACTACTTGATCCCATAGTTTTTTATGCTTTATTGTGGCACCTGTTTCATCTTTGTAACCGTTTTTTATCCAGGTCTGCTTGGAATTATTGTAAGACCGGACGCAGTAATGCGAATCACACACTATTAGTGTGGGGAATTCGCGATCGGCATTTTCAAGCGCCATCTTTAGAGATCTTATTTCAGTTAGCTGAGCTGTACAGTTTCTGAGTGATTCAGTTTTAGTGACCATCTGTCTGAATTTACCTAAGCGTCAGCAACCTTTAACAATCGCCCACGCAGCATTGTTAATTTGTTTTTCCACAACGTAGTGTTGTGCAAATCTATCCATGTAGATTACACAGGTGTACTGTTCGAGAGGCAGAATTTCGATTGACAGAGGGCATTCATGTTCGTATTCCAGATCTTCTAGTTTTTTCATTTTTGGATCAAAAGCGTGTTTCACGTCTTCTGTAGCAAGAGAATTTTCCCATTGTATCCATTTTGGATCTAGAGCTATAGCATTTAGAATGCCTGGTCTTGTTACTGCCTCAAGGGCTGATACTGCTGTTAAAAAAGATATCCTTTTCCCTTGGGCTAGGGCTCCTTCTTTTGCTACAGCAGTTTGAACCGCAGTTAAAAACATTTCAGTAGAACTGAATTTCATTTCAGCTCGTGTGTATAAGTGTGATTTGTAAGCTATTGGTACCATTTCTCCCTCATTAGAGGTCAGGTATGTGAATCCGCATCTTCCTGGGATGACTCGGATTACAAGGTTGCGTTCGTTTGCGCGTGTTTATAGTTTTGCTTTAGTTTTCAGTCCAATTAATTGGTTTAAAATCAGGTTTTATTAGTTCGTAGAGAGGTTTAACCCTCTCTGCATAATTTAGAATGTATGTTCTTCTGAAATTCAGGAAACCTGGAATTGATTGTAAGTTTTTCAGTGTTTTTGGAGCTTGGAGTACTGCACACTTCACTAAGAAGTTATCTGCTAGGCTTCTGCCTTCACTTGATAATTAATATCCTAAAAATAGGACAGTTAAATGGGCAATTCATGATTTTTTAAAGTTAAATTTGTACCCTTCAGATGCGAACCCAAGTATGATGGTGTTCACTCTTTTCAAGTGAGTCTCCAGGTCATCGTCTGTAAGATAGATGTCATCGACATAAGATAATGCCTCATCATCATATATTTGTAGTAACTCTCTTACCCTGGCTGAAAATAATCCTGGGCTGTTCTTGAATCCCTGTGGGAGACGACAAAATTGTTTTTGGGTCCCCATGCTGGAGAAAGCGGTCAAATATCTGCTTTCAGGTGCTATGTTTTGACAGAAGAAACCATTTGAAATATCTAATGTCGTTTTATACGATGTTATTCATTAGTGCTGCACTGTGTGAGTTTTGTACTGCAAAGCTTTTACAGCAGGAGTTTAGGTATCTGTAGTCCAAAACTAGACGATATGAATCGTCTGGCTTGGAGACAGGAAACAAAGGATTGTGCATTTGTGAGGTGCATGTTTCAATCACCCCCTGATAATTCAAGTTGATTTCTCTCACTTGTTTTTTAGCTTCTTGCTTAACAGGATACTGCCTCTGTGCAGTAGGTTGATTTTTTTAACTGGATTTTATGGTGAGGATAATCCTCATCCCATCCTACATGATTTTTATATAATGCAGGGCCTTGGGCCACTGCCCATTTTCTTGCAAATGTGTTTTTTTTTTTTAATGAATTGGAATGTGATTTGAGAAGGCAGGCATAATCATTTATTCGCCATGTGGGCACTCCCTGACAAACTCTGGTGGCCAGTCTTTCTCTGCTAGAAGGATACCATAGCCTTTGGATAGATTCTCCCAAAAGAGACCTTTTATTTTCCTAGTTTTATCTCCCTCTATACGTAATGTTATTTCTTATAGTTTATGGGGCATGCTAACTCGGGTGTCTGCAGTTTCCACTTGAATGTATTCATTCTTGTCCACTGTCTCCAGAAGATTCATCAGGATCTTGCGAGCTATGGTCACTTCTGCTGCGCTGTCTAGCAATGTCTGGGCCCACTCTCCCTTTTTCAGTTGAGTCCTCAGAATTCTCAGCATGTTTTACTTTAATACTGGCTACCTTCTTTCTGGGAAATTGTAATTTTTTACTATGATGAGTAGGTTCCTTGTCTTTGGACTTGACGTGCTCTTCTTTATGTTCTGACCGTCCTCTTCTTTCCGATTTCTGTGAGGAAGTCTGAAAAGATCGAGAGGACGTGTATCAATATCTTGATATCTGTCAGGTTTTCTCAAATTGTCCCTATTTCTAAGGTTGTATCTTTTTTCAGAGGGCTCCCGTTGTGGAGACTTGCCCCCCCTCTTCTAGAGATCTATTTCTTCGTTGGGGAGACCTTCCTCTGGACTGAAACTGTTTTTCTCTGGGAGAGGTTTGTTTATTACCCTCCCACTTCTTCTTTTGAGAGTTAAGATTATTTTTAATGAAAGTTTTTTTCAGGATTTTCAATTAGTTGAGTTTTTACTGCTTTACCACCCAAACTATCTCTACCTAATTCTTCATAGGATTTTTCAATTATTCTGGCAAGTTCAAAAGGTTTGTCTGCTATATCTGTTTCTTTCAATTTTTGGTGGATCACCACAGATGCTGCTTCTCCTTTTATGTTGGCTAGTAATATAGCGGAGAACTGCTTAAAGTCTTTCAGTAATTTGATTCCAAGAGTTAAAGCAGGTTCTGGACCGTATTCATTTTGAATCTGTCTTAGTACATCTGGTATAACCGCCATAGACGGAACACCATGTGTTTTTGTGTAAATAGAAGCAAAGACTGTGCCCCAAGTGTCACAGTCCTCCACATGTGGTGAGATCCCCATTGGGAAACAGATAGTCAGAATTCTGTGTTTTTCGTGAGGGGTAGTATCAGGAAATACTGCCTCTATTTGAGTGATTTTTTGAGCTAACCAGAATGGAATTTGTTCCCGTTTAGCGGGTACTTTACCAATATATTCTGTGGTGTTATTGTATTTGTGTTCCCCTGTTGAGGGGTGTTTTGTGGAATTTTAATTGCAGGTTGGACTGTTGAAGTCCACATGACATATTGGACCAATTGTCTATGTATTTTAATTAGTTGTTTTAGCTGAACTAAAAGTTCTCCGCTTGGCATTTTTTTCAATGTCGGGGTGTGGTGTATAGCTGGCTAGAACCGATCATGTGGCTCCTGGTCTACCTAGTGGACCGAGCCTGGTAATGTGATTTTGATGTTTTAGGGTGCCATTAAACCAGAGCAGGTGCTCTTGGTTTGTTATTGGAATTTCAACTTTCTCGAAAGGAGAGTATTCCTCTTGAGATTCCTCTATTTTGTAGTAGTGGAACTCGTGTGTTACAGCATGTGCTGCTGGAAAAATTATCCAGGAATAGAATACCTCTGTCTGCCGATATTCATAGGCCTCTACCACCAATGCAACTGTACCACCTCTTGATGATAACTATAAGTTCTATAGTTATAGTTTTTCTTATATTGACCGGGATGACTATAGCCTTCGGGTCGTCATTTTGGATAGTTGTGTCATCTGCTACAAGTTGAGCTGCTAGTCTAGCTCTCTCCCTTTCGTCTTCACTTTCTGTCATTTTGCTGACTGAAAGTTTGCAAATCAAGTTTCAAGGAAACAAAGATTAGGTGCACAATATTTTGGAACACTGTATCCTTCAACGTTGACTAAACCAAAAACTAATACATAGGAATCTCTTCCTACTAAGTTCTGGCGGATATTAACCTTTTACCCACTCCAGACGTCTATTGGAGTTTTTACGGGAAAAGGGGTCTGTGCGAAAAGCACGACTGAGTTACTCTAGTATCTTGCATTAGATTATCGCTTTACCAAACTTTGGGCCTTAAAAGTGCCTTCTGCTATATGTATACCTTGTACATGAGGTGAATGCTGAATGAGTGAAGCAAGAGGCTCTATGTCTAGTAAGAACAAAAGCAGGAAAGATGGCAACCTTGTCGAGTACTTCGCTTAGTTGGAAAGGGATCAGGTAAAAATCCACCACAATTGAATTGGGCTGTCAGAGTATCATATAAGAGACGAACCTTAGAGATGAATTGGTCACCTAGGCCAAAGTGTTTCATGGCTGCAAAAAGGTAGTTCCGGTTGTAGTGTAGTTCCTATATTCCCAATAGGCTCTGCGCATTGGAATAACATAAACGGTAGTTTATACGCAGGACTGAGGTATGTTAGACTTAATTAGGTATACCAGCTAGCTCAGAGGCCACTAGAAATTTTCTTGAATGAACAGGAAGGAGTTAACTTTCCTGATTTAGACAAGAAGGGATTGTTTCTGACAACCGCATAAACATGACAACTTTGCTCCCTCCAGAATAAGGAGTATATCTCCAGAGTCGTGTGAAAACAATAGATAGCTATTTCACTCAGTCAATCGTGCATGCTTAGTTTCACCAGAGTGCAGAGAAATAGAGAGACGGGCGTTTTCAATAAAAGTTGTTATTTATTGAGCAGTCTTCTTTCTCATGAAAGAGTAATGAATTGCCACAATTGCAATACTTATCATAAAGTAAAGTGCGTACAGTAAAAGGTGTATTATGAAATAATACTGTAAAAGCATTTATATGGTTTCTGAGCCATATGATAAAACGGATAAAATATATACAATACATACAATGATAAACGTTGGCTAAACGTACTCAACTGGGGCTTCTAAAATACGCCTACCCCGGTGTACCTAACCTAAGCCTAGTACGTGGGAAGGAGTAAGTGTGCTGCAGTTTAAGTTAAGTTAGTTTTTGCCAAGAATCTGAATCAAGAATTCTCTAAGGATCTAATCAGCTCCGTACCTTGGTTTTAGAATGAAGGAGGTCTTGTATAACGTTCTCAGGATCGATCTCCCAGCAACCCGCAAGGGTGACTGGAAACACTGGAGCTGGATTTCTCAGCAATGGGAGCGTCCGCTTCCTTCGGCACTCACATCAGCTGGGCTTTGGGTAAGTAGATAGCTGCTCTGCTCCAAACCACTGTGTGTTGCTTAAGGCAAATGCTGGTATATTTATACCTGGAAGGTGCTTTGTTTGACGTAAGGTTGGACATCAGACGTCACTAAGAACTGTCACTAAGAACTGGCAGTTCTTTCAGGACTCTCAGGAGTTCTAGGACAAATCAAAACAGAAGCACGGGGAATTCCCGGGCTGCTGGAGGTTTGGTTTGTTTAAAGAACGCGTTGTACTTTTTAGGAGTCTAGGGAAGTAGCCTCATCGTATTTGGACTGCATTGGCTATGACTAAATATGGATATGATTATTATGCCTTTATAAGGATATGATTTGTTATAACCACATAAGGGCATAAATCGGGAATCTTTAATTAGGGTCCTAGATACGTTCACAACAGAGGGTGGAACTCTACAGCAAGAATTGCACGCCTAGCATCAAAACTTCAAGAGTACAATTTCTCTGTGGAGTACATCTCAGGAAAAAAAAATGCTACTGCAGATTTCCTCTCAAGGTTCCTTGTGAAGATGGTGTTGAGAAAACCAATGCAGTTAAAGATCTTGACTTTGTTTTGAGTATTGCTGATTTGATTCCCTCCCAATATCAGGATATCACTGAACAAATATGGCTTGATTCTCAAGATGCAGATGATAGATATGTACTTCCTAAAACATGTGTGTTAGAAGGTTGGCCAAACAAGAATAAGGTTAGATCTCATTTATTACCGTTTTATAATGTAGCGGACAAATTATTGTGTGAAGGTGATTTTTGTTTAAATCTGGGAAATGTATCCCACCTTATGGTGTGCAAGAGTTGATTTTAAAACTGGCACACAAAACTCATCCTGGAATTTCGGCAATGAAAAGGTTGATTAGACTCTATTTTTGGTGGCCAGGCATGGACAGATTAATTGACCGCATTGTTAGGGAGTGCAGTGAATGTTGTGTTAGTGATAAAATGTTAAGAATACATGTTCCTCCTTTAAACCCTGTGAAGTGGCCTCAAATTCCATGGAATAAGATCGCTTTTGATCGCTTTTGATATTTCTGGACCTTTCTCTATTTTGTATGAGACATCACGTTTTGCACTTGTTATTATTGATTACCATTCGAAGTGGCCAGAAATTAAATTTGTTGCGAAAGCTACCACAAGTGCAGTGATTGGTTTTTTTAGGGAGGTATTTGCACGCGAAGGCTGTCCTGCCACTTTGGTTTCTGATAATGGTGTACAGTTGGTTTCAGCAGAGATGGAAGATTTCTTGAAGAGTTGTAGGATTAAGCATATTCGAACATCACTTTATGAGTGTTAAAAAGTTTTATTTCTGATGCTGTCAAAGGAAAAGGTAATTGGTTGAACGTTCTCAGGGAAAAATTATGGAATTATCGCATCACACCACACACTACCACGGAGATTAGTCCTTTCAAATTGCTTTAAAGGAAGAGATCCTGCTTCAGATATTTGTCTGTGGTGGTTTAAGGAAAAATGCAAGAACTTAGAAGAGGACAATGTTGATATCCAGGCTGTTGCTGATAAAATCTGCTGTAAGCAGGATAAAGCTTCTTCATGGTACAATAATAAGTGGAAAGCAAGGGAAAATGATTTCAAAGTAGGTGATTGGGTTAGGATTTTAAAACCTTTTATTGTCAGCAAGGGCGTGAGTAAGTATGGTAGACCGATTCAAATAAGGAAAGTGTTTAGTAACACAGTGGTCATTCAAGATGGTAAGGTGTGGAATTCTAGAACGGTTGCCAAATGTCCTAAAAAACCTTTTGAACAACTTCAGGAATTTCACACTCAGAACGACAAGTCTAACAATAAATCAAATAATGATTCTGTGGCATCCAGAGTCAAGAAAGATGTTCGAGTCTGGAAAAGGCCCAATTCATTACAGGATTTTGTATAACTATTTTAACTTGCATTATTTATGTTTATGTTTTGTTTTCTTTTGCACCTCACCTCACTTTCCTACAGCACAGGAATTACAGGTTTCAGCGCTGGTATTGACGGTCAGAGCCGGCCCCCAGCGCTCCTCCTGTACCGCGAAGGAGCTGAGATGCCCAACAGGTCTCCTGTGCTCTTTCAATAGGCGGGAGCTTCCACGGCTTCCCTGCTCCTTGGGTCACCACAGGTGGGCAACACCAGCAGCGCAGGCGGCGCCCCCATGTCTCCACCAAAGCAC
This sequence comes from Lissotriton vulgaris, assembly GCF_964263255.1. NCBI lineage: Eukaryota > Metazoa > Chordata > Amphibia > Caudata > Salamandridae > Lissotriton > Lissotriton vulgaris. Next base: position 395,902,000 of record NC_141693.1, read on the forward strand.
CGGCCTCAAGTAGAAGGGGCAGCTGCAACGGAGCTCCGAGGTGCAGCAGTCTTGTTTGGACGCGAGCGGAGATTGAGGAAAACACGGCCAGCAGGCAATATGAAGAAAACAAAGTTACCCCCTGTGGTGGGCGCTTCAATCATGATCACTGGGCAATAAGGAGTCCAGAGCTCAGCCCCTCGTTATGTGCGGAACATCAACGAATCGGGCCTCGGCCGGCAGAGCTCACCTAGAAAGCGGCCATTCCGTGGTACAGCAAGCCACGCCCCAACCTTGAGGAGGGCTACTTTGTTGGCACATGATTTGATCCATGTGTTGAAGTTTCCTACTGCTGCCTTGAGGTTGGTGGTAGCGTCGAGGTCTAGGTTAAAAGAGAGTTGGTCAAGAGGTCTTCTCAAAAACAGTTTCCGTAAACTGTATTAGACAAATAAGAAAACAATAACAAGGTAAACCATTATAAATCTGGATGAAATTGAACATAAATTAATTATATACAGTTAATAATGATTTTCAATCATAGAACCGTTACCTCAAAATGATGCTGCAGAAAAATAAGTTATTTATTTTCACGTCATTTTACCAAACATTTTTATAAATAAATATATATTAGGTAGGGATAGGCACAGTTATATAACATCATTGAATACATATTTTGCTATTTTCTGTGTGTTCAACTGTTTATACATAGCTTGGTCCAATGGAAACCTAATATAATGGTGGAATTCGTAAATGGGACTATTAGTAAACTTCAAGTTTGGGTTATCTTGCAGATACTAAAGGTTTTACTGAATATGCGACTAGACCTCGGCACAGCCAGTCAGGATTAGGGTATTCCCATGTGTGGCTCATGGACAATTCTCCCAGCATCTTGATCATTGATAGTTGTGGGTGTGTGGATGTACCACACCGAACAGATGCAAGGTGGATTATGAAAGTGAGTGGTGGGGGTCCAGCAAAATGAAAATAAATTGCAGCTTTCTGGTGAAAATCAGAGATGTTTTATTGGGGCCTTGTTTTTCATCTCTGAAATTCTTGGCCTTGTAGGAGTCTATCGTGCAAGCAATGCCAGACGCGGTAAGGCAGACCAGTAGAATTTCAGCAAGGCGTGTAGCTCAGTCCTTAGAGGATATTGGCAGCACACAGTCCTTAGTTCATTGAGCCTGCAACAGAACCTACAAAGGTTTATACTGAAGTAGGGTCCAAGATGCTAAGGTGGGACTCAAGCTTATGTAGGGAGTCCTTGGCAGTTGGACAGCCATTGCCATTACATCATAATGTTTAAAAATGTCAACCACTCAGATTAGAATAGAGGTGAATTCCTCACTGAGGAAGCAGGATCTCGCAGGGCATAAACCTTCTTACCGAATGTATAGCTTAGGCAGAGATCTCAGCCTATGTATTGTAGAGCTGCATTTGGGTGGTTTACACCTAAAATACATTTGAACAGCTACTAGTAGTACATTTACAGTCATATTTTTAGTTTAACTACTACAGGTCGTAAATATCTGCACAGAGCAGTATTAAATTGTATAAAGGCATAAATTCCTCTCCCAGGCATAGGCATAAATCTACCTGTATGGAAATCTACACCTTAGATTTTCTCTCGGGAATAGCCCTCAATGTCTCATGTGATGGAAAATCTGTTTGCCTGTGGATTCATTCTTAATGGTGCAACAAAGAGCCAGATTTCTAAGCACAGTCTCCTCACTTAAATTTAACTGAGATTTTGGCCTTATGCCTAGCCATGCTTCAATTCGCCTTATGCCTAGCCATGCTTCAATTCGCTTTTCTACCAACACTGAGAATGCTTACTGACTGTATGATTGCCAGTAGCTGTAATCAGTGGTGCTGGAATCATTTTCAGAGGGGGTTGTTGCTATCACTGAAGTCATAGTGACTGTGAAACATACAAACGTCACACAAAAAAAGAAGTGGAGAAAATGAGCAACACCAGTATAGCGGTGGTGTATTTTGGAGCATACTGTAACAAAACTATTATATTTACAGACAGCATATTTTCACAAAAATTCGCCCTGACGAGAAGATTTACTTCTAAACCCATAGTAAGCAAACGATAATGTCTGAAAATCAAGTTTCTGCAAATATTTATCATCATCAAGTAAGGTGTCTTCAGTTGGTTTAAAACTAGTAAAATATTTGTTTTCAGCATAGTTCAGAAATACAAAAAAAGTGATGCATTTGTGCTTCCCGAACTGCTGACACATTTTGAAATATTTTGTACAGTTTATTCAGTGTATTTACATTTTGTTGAGGGTTAGAAAAAAACGGCCTTTTATGCAGGATCACCCCCAAACATTTTGCCTTCCTCCTCCTACTTTTTTGCTGAAATTTTTATGTTGGCTTTTGTGCATTTTACCACTTACAATCAGTGCTGAAGAGTGCTTGTGCTCTCTTCTCTAAACATTGAATTGGTTTATACCCATTTGGCAAATTTAATTTATTTGTAAGTCACCAGTAAAGTGGCACTACATTTGCACAGGGCCTGTAAATTAAATTGTACTAGTGGGCCTGTAGTATTGGTTGTGCAACCCACTTAAGTAGCCCTTTGATCATTTCTCAGGCCTTCCACTGCAGAGCCTGTGTGTGCAGTTTAAACTGCCAATTCGACCTGACAAAATAAACCTTTTGTCAGGCCCAAATGCTTCTTTTTAATACATAGAAGTTACTCTTAGGGCAAGCCCTGGACATCCCAGAGGGCAGAATGTGATGTACTTAAAAAATAGGGCATGCACTTTAAAGTTTTACATGTCCTGCTAATGAAAAACTCTTAAATTAGTTTTTAACTACTGTAAGTCCTGTCTCTCCCATTGGATAGTATCAGATCTGGGGGTCTCTAGTTGGCCATGGAATACACTTTTGTCCAAATAGGGACCCTTGCTTCTAAGTCAGGATAAGGGAATTGCACACCAGGATAACCCCTGCTCACCCCCTTGGTAGCTTGGCACGAGCAGACAGGCTAATCCCAGAGGCAGTGTGTTAAGCATTTGTGAATATACACAGTAATACAATGAAAACACTACAGATGGACACAACACAGATTTTATAAAAATAAGTATTCTTTATATAGACTTAACACAAGACCACAAACGATAAAAATTCACAATACTGTACTTAAGATAGACTTAAAGATGGTAAAAGTTGCTTAGTTCAAGTTGGTGATAAATGTGACACAGTTCTCACAAAAGTACCTTGATGCGTCACTCAAAATAAACAAAAGGCTTGCAAAGGGAGATACGTCAGTTCCGTGCTCCGGGGGAGCTGATGCGTCACGCCTCAATGCTTCCGCAGAGTAGGGGATGCGTCGATATCCTTACCAGTGAGGGAGTGATGTGTAGGTTCTCGGCCTGCGGGCCGGTTGCGATGCGCAACATGGTGCCTCGATGCGATGCGACAATCCTGGTGCGATGCGAGAAGATGGCGCCCTTGATGCGACGATCCGATGATGATGCGTAGACGCCCTGGCCGCCTGTTACAACTCTGTACTTTGGAGCTGCGACAGGCCCTGTGACACTCTTCTCTGGTGATGTGATGTCGACCATCTCAATGGCGTCACACTTCTCCGGTGATTGGACAGCAGGCAGCTTCGACAAAGACACGCTTCTGGGAGATGCGGCGGCACACGCTTCTCCGGCGATCCGATGATTACAGCAGCGGCGACGGCACGCTTTCTCTCGTTGTATCAATTCCCAGCAAGGAAATTCAGAGTAGAGTTGGAGGGGAATTATTTTGTCCCTGAGACTTCAGCAGGAGGCAAGCACAAGTTCAAGCCCTTGGAGTAATATTCTGCAAGATGAAAAAAGTCCTTAAAAAGTTCCTTCTCCTTTCCTTGGCAATGAAGAAACCACTGCAGGCCAACCCAGCAAACAGTACACTGGCAGAGGGGCAGTCCAAAATTCCTGCAGCTTCCTTGGTTCTTCTCCTTGGCAAAAGGCTTGTCTTGTTCCCAGAGTGATCTAAAGTTCTTGGGTCTGGGTCCCAATATTTATTCTACTTTTCTCTTTGTTCTCTGAAGGCAGAGGGACTTTTGCCCAGTCCAAACCAGTTCTGGAGCACTTTGTTTACATGACTCCTTTCCTTTCACAGTGCAGGGCAGAAACATCAGACGACCCACAGGAGGTGGAGCCAGCATTGTTGAGGGAAAGCACAGCCCTGGAGCACTTTGTTGACATGATTTCTTCTCTTCTTTCACAGTGCAGGGCAGAGACATCAGCCGCACCACAGGGGTTGGAGCCAGCATTGTAGACGGAAGGTCCAGCCCTATTCAGGTCCCAGGTGCAACTCCTCCCTCCCATCTAGATGCAGATCTCCCTATTCACCACTGGGCTGACTCATTTTGTCTCCTGGAATTCCTCAGCCCTGTCACTCAAACTCCAGACAATGACTACACAACCTACCAGAGGCAGGCCTGGAAAGTTAGACAAGAAAATACATACTTTCTAAAAGTGGTATTTTCAAACACAGAATGTCAAAACCAACTTTACTAGATGTATTTTATCATTCTGAGTTCAGGCATACTAAATGGGGATTTCTACCATGTTCCCTGAGTCAGTTAGGTTTATAAAATGTAATAAACTAACTGCCCATTCTGGCCTATGGAGAACAGGTAGCCTTGCAATAGTGAAAAACAAAAATGGCTGTAATTCATTTTTAGGACATGCCACACGCACCCATGGGCATGTCCTACCTTATACTTACAATGCACCCTGCCCACGGGCCTACTTTAGGGGTGTCTGATATGAAGAAAAGGGAATGTTTAGGGACTGGCAAGAGGGGGCACTTGCCTAGTCGACATGGCAGTCACAGACTGCATACAGGCCTTGCAATGGCAGGGCTGAGACACACTTTACACGCTGCTTCTCTGGGTGGCACAACCAGTGCTGCAAGCCCACCAGCAGCATTTGATTTACAAGCCCTGGGCACACAGGGTGCACTGTACTGGGGTCGGACAAGTAAATCAAATAACCCAATCATAGAACCGCTAATTAGTACATCAATTTGACATAGTGAGCACTTGCACTGTGGCACTGAATAGCAGTGGCACAGTGCCCAAAGCATATAACCAGCAAACACATATCAAAAACAGAGGTGGCAATCAGTAAAAGTGGAAGGGAGACTCACACCACTGATGCCAGGTCTAACAGATAGCATAGATGTTGTCTTATTATATTTTATAAGTGTAATTGCCAAATGGGAAGAGGCAACCAGTTCATGTTTGGTGTCTCTAACATCACAATTTAAAATCCTAACTTATGGTGAAGTCAGTTTTTAAATTGCAATTCTGAAAATGGCACTTTTAGAAAGTTGTAATTTTTTTGCCTTAGCCATTTGGTGCCTGCAGCCTGTCCCTAATGACATGACTGGGCGTAGTTGAAAGTTAGGCTATGTGTATTCCTGCTAGACAGTAAAACACAAAGGGAGCTTAGGTGTGACTGTCAGGATGGGAGAGAAGAGATTGAAACAGCCCCACTTAAACTTGAATAGACTGTGTCTTCCTTCCACACTAAGGGCTGCACACCACCTTTAGATTTTCTGGATTTAGGGTCAGAAAGGCCTGGCATTTGTGCACTTCAAAATCATACCTCTAGGAGCTTTCCCCCACTTCAAAGACCCAACTGTGTAAAAAAAAGTACCTTTCAGTAAACTTCTGAACGTGTAGATACTCTACCAGGAAGAAGGACTGCTGTGCTGCTAAAAGGACTACCACTCCGCTGGACTGCTACTCTGCTGCCGTCTTGTGTGGGGAAGAAGAACCAGACCTGCATCTGATCCTGCACCCAGTAGACCAGAGTGACTCAAAGAGCTAGTCTGCTGGCTTTCTGAGCTGAGACTCAGGGACATAAACGGCTCTTAAAAGCTCCTCGTCCAGCCTTCAGCAAGTTTTTGACCCCAAGTGATGCCTCTCGGGTCCTGGGCCCTTGGTGTTGCTCTCAAGCTCTTGAATATCAAACTTTTGGTCTCTTTGCGGCCACAAACGAGGCATGTTTTCACCGGAACTGCACCACTTACACCAAAAAAAAGAGCAAGCTGATGCCAGTCCATCTCTTGACAGAGCAGCACCGACAGCCTGCGAAAAATCACCAAAACAAAGCTTCAGCCCGCCCGTCCATTACGCCTAGCTTGCTCTTCATGCCACACTGACCACTGCCTGTGACGCTCTCCTTGCTTCCAGGGATCCTCTCCAATGCGAAAGAGACTCTTGGCACAAAAATCTGAAAAGGTAAAACTTCAGGAGACTAATCTGAGACTGTATTCAACCCGCGCTCCATCATGGTTGTTCTGAAATTTTGACTTTGACCCAGTCCAACATAACCATATAGATGCAGTAATGTTTTATGTTTTAAGAGCCATATAGCAATTTATCCTTAAAAAATGTATAACACCAGTTCTACAGACTGGATTTTTGTTGTTTCAGTCTTGTTTTATTTATTAAATTAAGCTCAATGTTTCTAACCTGGGGCAGTATTATAGAAAGTGCCCCACTGCACCTGCCTGAAAGGGGATTTCTCACCCCTCTTAAAAGTGGAGGTGGGTTCTAGCCTGCAAAGTGAAACATGGATCGGCACCTTCAAGCCTCCTCCGTATTTCACTTGAATGCCCTCCCTCCAGGGAAGCATGAGTTTGCGGCTGCCCTGGGGGCAGCATATTAAATCCAATATGGCATCCTCTCCTTGTTTGCGCAGGGTGCACCTTTTAAAAGGTGCATCCAACGCTATTAGGGAAAATGCACCACATTGTTTAATATGGCCCCGGGTGTGGGATCTTTTTGTGTGGTGTTTTCACTGTTTTACTGTGTGAAGTTTTGCACACATACTTTACACATTGCCTGCAAGTTAAACTCGACTGCTCTCTGTCAAGCTGCCAGGGGGTTGAGCACAGGTTAAATTGGAGTTTGCTTATGTTTCCTGACTAGGATTGTGGTTGCTGCTTCACCAGGGCTGAAACTTCAGTCAACCAACAACCCAGTTTCTATCAGTCGTCCTACAGCCTTTCCTTTCTCACTCCCTGTAACCTATCAGGATTGTCAGATAGTCCACACTCCAAATGCTCTAACTTTGCAGGTAGAGAAAGAGAAGTAGCAATTTGCCATAAGATATAGCCAGGACCACTGGAAGTATGCGATTCAGGGGCTGCAGCTTCTGTGATAATTATGGATTTACCATATAATCCATATTTTGAGGCAGACTCTGCAGATTTCGACATGTTTTTGTTTCTAGCTCAAATGGATCAAAAGTTACTAAACACATGACAACATGTATTAGCATGCAGTGGAAAGTCCTTCACAAACGCTAACTGGTTATCTTTCAGTTGTCTATTTCTGTGTTTGGTTTTTAAACTGATACCAATTAGTTTAAATCTTTACCCAGACAGATTTACTAAGTGTAAAAATGTGAAAACAATGAAGAAATACTGGGGCTTGACTTGTCCGTGAGGAAAGATGGCTGCAATGTAGCAGAATTCCGGTCTGAGCCTGAAAGATGCGGCAGAATCCTGGTCCTGAGGGTGTGCTAAATGCTCTGTAAGTTGTGAAAAAGGTCAGGAGGAAGGTTTCTGGTACCTCTCCCCCAAATCTGGTCCTATTGTGTGCTGGAGCACCAGAGTCTGGCAAGGACTGGTGGAGGAGGCGTCATACCTCATGGGCACTGCCTCGCCGGATCACTGCCTGCCTGGCTGGTGACACAGGAGTAGGGCGGGCACAGCACTGAGTAGTGGCGGCTCTCAGGGCCTGTGGCCAGGAGGGTGAGAGCCAAAAAAAATCACTGCTCGGATGGAGCTTCGGGAGCGCTACCACAGAAGGGCCCGCAGGTATAAACATCTGGGAGCCTTCTGAGAAGGAGATGGAGCCGCGAGATTGCTGGCGTCAAGGTCCAATTTGGGCTGGCGGGCGCAGCTGCTGCAGTGGCTTGCCTTGTGGGTCTGGCCTTTCTGGTGCGGGATTGCTGCCTGGCCGGTGACATAAAGAGTGGAACGGCAGGGGAACTGAGGTGCGACGGCTACTGAGGCCTGATGCTGTTCCCCTGGGAGGGTTTGTGATGGCAGAGTGAGCGATCCATTGTTTCAGCCTGAAGGACGAGGCGGTGGCTCATGGTCCGGCCCGAATTGCCAAATCAGTGTAGTGGCGAGACTACGGCTGAAGAGCGGCCCACCAGCGCAGAGATCCTGTTGGCCAGGTAAAGTGGAGGAACAGCTGCATAACAGCCATCAGGTTGGAAATCTGCCTGTTGGGGGAAGGAGAGACCCTTAGTTGCTTGCCTCCCTTGGAAACAAGCTAAACAAGTCTGAGGAGACATCTCATCTCTTGGAAACACACCGGACCAGGATTCAGAGGTCGCGCCTGGGTGACGAAGGGGCCCGGAGGGAGAAACCAACTGACAAGACTAAGGTCCGAGAACTGATACTAAGCTGGGTTTTGCCCAGCCAACAGAGAGTCCTGTGGCAGGGTGATATAAATACTAATATTAAGCAAGGAAGGGGCAAGGAGCTAAAACCCACATGTTGTGACAGACGTCAGATATTCCTGCTGTGAGGGCTTGGTGGACTCTAGACACGATCAGGTGAAAAGAGTGAGTGTCAAGTCTGGAAGGGTCGGGTGAGAAGATGGTGAAGCCAAAGAGCGCGGGTCCCACCCAAGCTAACAAGATGGACAACTATGCCATCCAAAAACCTGCTAAAACTATTGAGGAAGGGGGGAATGAAGAGCCCTCATTGGTGGTGATACTGGAGCCAATCAGAGACGTCAACGGCTCCCTAGAGCAAAAAATAGACTCGGTTTTGACTGCGGTCACACTGATCAGAGCAGACCTCCCTAAATTAAGTGAGAAAGTTTCCACTGCCGAGACCCAAATTGCTCAGCTCCAATCCACGTCCAAACATCTGGGGGCCCAGGTGCGTACGCTAACACAACAGGCCACATACATGGCTACAAGGCTGGAGGACCAAGAAGAGAGGGCCTGCAGGAACAATATAAGGTTGGGTGGTGTCCTTTTTGTATTTTTTGTATTTTAAAGGTTTTATATAGCGGTGGGTAGACGCAGAGGTATCAGGTTACATCATTACCAAGGTCACACAGTTATTAGAGCATGGCAACATAGTAACTTGTAAGGTCAAGATAAACAATAAGCACAAATACGAAAGGGGAAAAGCAAGCAAGGGGAAAGATTCAGGGGAAGGGGGGAAGAAGCTGGGGAAGTAGACAGGTAATGAAGGTGGGAAAGAGGAGGGGAGGGTGAAGGACATCGCATGGAAAGAGGAGGGGTAGGGCGACGGGGACACAAACTGGTAGACGAGTCAAAGCAACGTCCAAAGTCCAGTAAGTTGTGATCCCAGGGGAAGTGGTATCATTTCCTTATCTCTGTTGCGGGAGGCTCCCTTTACGCAGTGGACTCTCTCAGATGGGTCTCTGAGACTCCAAGGCCTACATACTGGATCCTTCCCCAAAAAGGGGAGAGGGAGTGCTTTGGCAAGGGGTGCCATACCATACCTCAGCTGTGAGTGGCTCCCTTGGTGCAGTGGACTCTCTCAGCAGGTATGTTAAGACTCCATAGTATAAATATTGGATCTTTCCCCAACAAGGGGAGAAGGAGTGCTTAATCAAAGGACCCAAAGGACAGGGGGCTAGGCAGAGTAGCAGGCAATGTGAGAGATTCAGGGGAGAGTGAATAGGAGCTAGGAGCGAGGGAGGTAGACAAAGGGAGAAAGAGTACTAAATGGGAACAAATTTAACTAATGAGTTATTATATAGCTCTGGCTAGACCCGATGGAATCAGAGCACTTTACTTGAGGGACAATAATGTTGCAAATGACATCAGTTAAAAGTTACATAAGTATCAAGAAAAGCATTTAAAGAACATAGGGGACAAGGTGAATGGAGCTGGAAGGGTAAGGGGATAGGGTAAAGGAGTAGGAGGAAGACAGGATGTAGAGACAAGGGGAAAATAGTTACAAAAGATACCAGAAAAAACCTTTTAGGAGCATAGAAGAAAAGGGAAATGTGGCGAGGAATGGAAAGGGGGTGAGGGCAAAAGGGGTAGTGTATAGATACAGCAGAGAGACAAAGGGAAAATTTGTCCAAGGTCCGGCTGGGTAGGTGATGGCCGAGGGGGAATCATCGGACAATCTCCTCTTCAGCTATCAGGTAGCTCCACCGGGCATCGGTCAAATGGGTAGGTCTCAACAGAAAAACATTAAAGGGGAAGAGGGCGAGAAGAAGAGAGAGTAGAGGGGGAAGTGGTGGGGTGAAAGGGTAGGAGGGGGAAACGACAGAGAGACAAAGGAAAGTCTGCCCAAAATCCGACTGGGTAGGTGACGGCTGAGGGGGAATCCACGACCCATCTCCTCTTCAGCTAACAGGTAGCTCCACCCGACATCGGTCAAATAGCAGGGTCTCTGTGATCTATGGAAGGTTCAGAGTACATGTCCAGGAGGGAGAGCAGGATCAAGGTCAGGGGAGGGATGTGGTTAAGCTCAGGACGCTGACCAGTTCTATTGTCCGGGAGCATTAGAGCATCATGGAGAGACAAACTGAGGCTGCCAACTTGAGGTCAGGCAGGGGGGTTGAGACCTTGGTGTTAAGTTCAGTCGGTCCCCAAAATTCACAAAGCATAGGGGGTGTAATCTATGCCGTGAAGCGGCAGGAGGACAGGGCCAGTGTCCGCATGTCTTCAGAAGGGGTGAGTGGCAGGTCTGTCGTGGCGTCTCCAGAGTCATTCTGCAATAATCAGGGAGCCCTCCCATTCTGCAGCCCCATCGAGCATACCAGCTCCTCGCGCACATAATTACATCAAAGAACAGGCACAGTAGCACATAAGGCAACTTCATAAGCCTAAATCTATTAGACCACAACTCCTAAACATTACTTGCATTAGGAAATAAACTTAGTAACATAACCTGCAGTAGGGAATACATCAAACCTAGACCACAGTAGAAAACATAACACAGTAGGTAAAACCTAGTAAGCATAAAAGTACATCTATAAGCATAAATCCAGGTGCATCAATCACACCACAAACATTACATTTCCCAGCACCTATAAAAAGTACACTAGGGCATTGCGCCCTACAAATCTAATAGTCCTCATGGCCAACGGGCCATCTACAAGAGAGTCAAATTCCCTCTGTCCAAAAATTCAGGGCGCGCTGCCATGCAGCAACGGTCACGGGGGCTCACTTGGCACAAACCTAAACGTGGCAGCTGCCCACTACTTGCTGGGAAGCTGGGAATCTTCAAAGAAGGGCCTAAACCTTACAGCTGGCCCTATGTGCTGCAGAGCTGTCCAGGCCAAGGTAGGGATGGGGCAAAGGAGTGCATCTCACTCCTGGAGTAAAAAGACATGTCCCCTGAAATAAAGAAAAACCTAAACGGTGCAGCTGCCCACTACCTGCTGGGCAGCTGTGAAAGCAAAAATGTGGCATGGGCTCTCACTGGCCTTCAGGACAAATGTGTCCCCCTTTGTTGGAACCACTCGGGGCTCAGTAAATAATTATCAAAACGCTGGGGCCATCTGGCTCTGAAAATAATGTTGACAAACGTAGGAGCCACTTGGGCTCTGTAGAACAAATTATGCCCCTAAGAAGTGGAGCGCACTAGCGCTTTTTACAATGAAGTATGCCCGAGGCTGGGGCAATTCGGGAGAAATTCATGGGCCCCTCTGGGACAGCCATAAGATAATATTGTCATCGTTGGTGCCACTTGGGCTCGAAAAGCGATTGTACCCCACGTTGGAACCTCCGGGGGCTCTGCCACCAACTACGCCCCCAGGGACAATGAAAAATGGGCTCCTCGGGGCCCGGGTAAACGGGGGCTAACCAACGGTGGAGCGGCCCGCTCGGAATCTGTCCCGTGACCGGAACCATCCCGTCCCCTTGAGCCCTCACTCACCTGCTCTGGTGGCAGTTTCTCCTTCCCCGGTCTCTTCACCTGTGGCGGCACTTGCGGGGCTCTCTCTCCTCAAGAGAGCCCCGCCTTCACATTGCCCCAGTGGCTAGATGGACTACTTCCTGGTTAAGAACCTGCAGATCTAAAGAGTATAAAAGTTCTTCAACATTGAGAGGGCCCACAGAGCTCCGGTGCCGTCTTCCAAACCGGGAGCCTTCCCCTGCATGATTATTGCGAGAATCTTCAATCACCGAGACAGGGATGCCATCCTCCAGGCAGCCAGGGCAAAGGGGTACATTCACTATGTAAACACTGTTATCAGAAACTTTCCAGATTTCACCCTGCAGGTGAAAGTTTTGATCAGTGAAAAAAGAACTTAGGGCCAGAGTCTTGAAGTACATGATGCTCTTTTCGGTACGTCTCTGAGTTGTGGTGGATGGGAAAACGGGGCACTCTTCATCCCCAGAGGAGCCCTGGGAATGGCTGGAGGGCTGGCACACCATCGGCTGGGACAAAGGCAAAGATCTGAATTGTAAATGAGAAGTGAGCATGTGTAGAAAGGAGACCGACGCCAGGGGAAGCCAGCACTTGGGAGTCGAAAGCTCACCCTCAAAGGGGGGGGAGTCCTAATGAGTTATATAGGGGTGAGATCACTGCTGAGGAAAGACTGAGTATCCCGGGGGGGTAAGCCCATGAGGAGTGCTGGTGAAAGGCGATGTAACCAAGCCACAGAGATGGACTCTAATCTGGACTATGGGCCGGGGCACCCATTCCCCCCGAACGGACACACAGAGATTGTTAGTTACAGCTGGGCCTGGAAAGGAGGGTGAGAAATTGTGTTTGTTTATTGCCTGTCTTTGCGGGGTGAGTTCCCCCCCAGTTGAAGTTCTGAAATGTTAGCAGATGGGCGAAAGGCGCTCTGCAAGCTGAACAGTTGGGGTATTAGCATCTAAGTTCACATGATGGTGGAGGCGGGGGTGTATAGGGTTGCTGTGTTTTATGTTTCAAGCCGTCAATGCAGTATGCCATCAGCCGTTGATAATTGGTATCGGGTTGGAATGGGAGGGGGTGGGAAGAGCGATTCATGCCCTTGCACTGCCAAATGACCCATCAGGAAAGAAGTGCAAAACAATAACTCCAATGAATATTACTCTAACTAAATCGATATGGTCTTTGAATGTAAATGGTTTAAATAGCAGGTTGAAACGCACACTCACCCTACAATTCATAAAGTGTCATACCCCAGACATTATCCTACTCCAGGAAACACATCTTAAGGGAAGCCAATGTAAAGCACTGGATAGATTTGGTTATGCTCTGCCAGCGTCCGCGAGATACACCACGGGCTCCAGAGGAGTGGGGGTGCTATATAGGAAAGCATTCCCTTTCATTCATCAGAATACTTGGGCAGACCCCCTGGGCAGATATGTGGTGCTAAGTGGCCATTATGAAGGCCAAACAATTAACTTATGCTCAGTATATGCCCTGCCGAAACTCCATTCTGCCAAGCTAGATACGTTGGGATCTCTCCTGTTAGAGCTCCTGCAACGTATACTCACCTTGAGGGGGGATATGAACATCATACTCTCAGCAGAACTGGATGTCCTGGTAAGTGTGTACTCTGGGAAGAGGGTCGGGCATTGGGGGATTTCCTTAAGACTATGGGGCTGGGCGACATCTGGCGACATCACCACTCAAGGCTGTGACAATGCACTCATCAGTCCGTGGCACATGATAGTTTTGCATGACTAGACTATCTCATCACGCACACCTATACCATGGTCTGATTCAAAGATATCAGACATGTGGCCCGGAGGATATCGAACCATTCTCTGTGATGGCTGTACTGGAGGGTCCAGAGACAATGTTGTGCTGCCACGGATTGACCCATGGTACATCTGAGAACCACATTTTAGGGACAAGGTTCAGCTGAATCCGGGATGACATTGTGGGAAGCATTCAATATAGTCCTCAGAGGGCAGTCTCAAGTGAAAATGGCGGCATCCGATCAGGAACAGAAGCTGAAAAGTATACAGCTTCAAAAGGAGATCCTGGACTTGGAGACCCGTGTGTTAGGGCAGGAGGGGACATTGAGTGAATTGAAGCACCGCCTTTCTCTTAGACAAAAAGAGATGAGAGAATTGCTGGAAGAGAAAGCCAGTGCCCAGACGAGAGCCTCGAGATTCAGGGTCAACAAAATCGGAGATAAGGCCAGCAAGTTGTTGGCCTGGCTTGAAAGACGTGAGACTTCGGCGAGTTGAGTTCCAGAAATCCTGGGAGACAGGGGTGATATATTTGTGATGGGATGGGAAATTGAAGAGGATATTTGCCTCTTACTATGAACTTCATGAAGGTATATGGATCACTGAAAGAATATCGATGACACAAATATAGACTTACCAAAATATCGAGTAAAAAATATAGAATGCAAAAATATCGAATCCCTATCTCCAAACAGGTAAGTACAAAAATATCAAATCCAAAATATCGTTGTAAAAAATATAGGGCCAGATGTAGGTCACCAAATTTCAGTCGGTAAGGGCCGATTTTGGTATTTGGAGATTGAGATGTAGGGGGCCTAATATTTACAGATTCGGTAAATTTACCGATTCAGTAAAATACCGAATAGGTAAATTTACCAAATCGGTAAATCTAGATGTAGGTGGCACTGAAAACAGTGCCTCAGGCCCTTAAGAATTTGTTATTTACCATGAATATATGTATATATGTTTAAAAAAATTAAATTGTATTTTTTTTTACTTACATGAATTATTGATTAATTTTAAGGTTATTTAAGTATTTTAAGTATGTTTAAGTTAATTATATTTATTATATAATACATTTTTAATTACTTTTAAGACATTTAAAAAAAATCGATATTTTGACTAACTATGGGCCCGATGTAGGTAAATCTCATTTACCGATAGAATAGAGGTAAAAATTACTATTACCACTCTAGTGAGTGCAACAGTAGGGATAGCGTTGGATAGCGTAGGGGTAAAAATTACTATTCCCACTCCAGTGAGTGCAACAGTAGGGAAAGCTTTGGGTAGCGGGAGGGTAAACATTACTATTCCCACTCCAGAGAGTGCAACAGTAGGGAAAGTGCTGGATAGCGTCGGAGTAAAAATTACTATTCCCACTCCAGTGAGTGCAACAGTAGGGAAAGCGTTGAATAGGGTAGGGTTAAAAATTACTATTCCCACTCCAGTGAGTGCAACAGTAGGGAAAGCGTTGGGTAGCGTAGGGGTAAAAATGACTATTCCCACACAAGTGAGTACAACAGTAGGGAAAGCATTGGATAGCAGAGGGGTAAACATTACTATTCCCACTCCAGAGAGTGCAACAGTAGGGAAAGTAAATACTTCATATATGAATAAAAATAATTTAAATATTAATACCAATTACAAATTACTTAAAAGTAATTAACAATTTAATATAAGATAATAATTAATCGATTAAAAATACAAATAAAAATTAGTTACCAATTAACAATTAATTAATTAACAATTAAAAAATAATTAAATAATAAAACAAAAAACAATAAATATATTAAAAAATGTATTTATTACAATTAAATTACTTCCCACCCTATTCCCCTATAATCCCACAACCCGCAACAGAAAATAAACTAATCAAATTAACATAATTATCAATTAAGCAATTAATAAAAATGAATTACCTATTATATTTTAATCAATTACCAATTAAAAATTAATTAACAATTAATTCAAGATAAATACCAATAAATAAATTAAAACATTAAATTAATTAGAATTAAATTACTTCCCACCCTATTCCCCTATAAACCCACAACCCGCTACAGAATTATATTACGCAAACATTAAATACCATAAAATTAATTCATTAAAAAAAATATAAAATAAATATACACTTTTCACACATATACTAACATAAAAAACACTTTAAAAAACTTGGATATTATTAAAAAATTGATATTAACTTACTTACCTCAAATTCAATATTTTTGCTGTCTATATTCTGTCCATTCAATATTTTTGTTGTCTATATTCTGTCCATTCAATAGTTTGCCCATTCTATACTTTGAATTCGATATTACTGCTATTCTATTCGATATTTTTGTTGTCTATATTCTGTCCATTCGATATTGTGTCCATTCTATATTTTTAATTCGATATTAATGCAATTTGATATTTTTAACTCAATATTTTGACTGTATACCAAGGTATATATACTTCCACCACGGGAAATACCAAAGTGAACTGCCTGGACTTCCTTAGGGATATCAGGCAGTCGGACCTATTGATGGGGGAAAGGGTTATTTTAGAAGAATAGCTAAAGGTGGAAGAGATAGCATTGGCAGCCCGTGCACTACGACCAGGGAAGGCTCAAGTCCAATCGGTCTCCCAGTCAAATTGTACAAATGTATGCTTTACCAGATGGTGCCCCACCTTCTATCAATGTTTCAAAAAGCGGAACAGACTGGGATGCTGCCCCATGATCAGCAGACAGCAATGATTGTTGTCATAGCCAAAGAGGGTAAGTTCCCAACGTGTTGTGGGTCATATCAACCGGTATTACTTCTTGACTTTGAAGGTGTTGGCAAAGGTTCTAGTGACTCAGCTGAATATGGTTTTGGCATCTCTGTTGCACCCAGACCACTCAGCCTTTATGCCACACAGGGGTACTAGACTTAATCTCTGTAGATTATTTGGAATCCTTCCTGTAACGGACCTAAGCCCATCGATGCCATCGGCACTCCCGTCCCTGGATGCCAGAATGGCATTCGATAGTGTGGTGTGTGTGAGAAGTTGGCCTGGCATATTTTGTCCACTATTCTAGTAGGCACCTTGCACCAGTCCAAACGACCCTTATTGATGGTAGGTTAAAGACAACCTTAATAGGAAGCTATCCTAGTGGTAGCTGTGGAGAGCAGCCTTCAGGCTAAGTCTTGAAGGAATATAAAGCAGCTTGTTTTACCAGTCTACAATCTTGTGAATGACCAAATGAAAGGAGAACCACACCAGGTATATATATAAAATATATGTATTTATTCTAAACACATCTCTCTAGTCGCTTTATGAGGCTAGAGGCAAAAGTACATTCAGTAAACTTAATAACACACAGTAAATTAGCACAATATACGTTGAGCCCTAGGGGCGTACCAAACCATATAAGAACCACGGTTTGCATAGACACAAGGCCTAGAGCCTTTAGAACCACTGGGGCCACCAGGAATCACCCAAGGTAGTGACACAGGGGACCCACGGGGGTCGCTTGCAGTGTGTGAACACAGCCACGAATCACCATTACCTTCTATGGGGAAAAAAACTAGGGGGTTCTAGAGTCAACACGCACAGGAGCAGCAGAGCACTCGAGTTACCTCACCCAGGGAATCCGGGTGCATAGGTGTCTTTTGATGTCGGGTTTCGTTGTCGTTTTCAATGGTGTTCTGCTGCAAAGTGCTGCTGGCGTCCAAGTGGAAAGTGACCGGTGTGATCCAAGCCTAGATCAAAGATGAGAAGAACCTGAAAGCAGAGGGGACAGAGTCTCGGTCACTTGCCAGTGACCAGGAACATAATAGGCGGATGCCCACCGATGTCAGGTGATTTCAGGTGAAGTAGGTAAAGCTTGACTCTTTAGCCACGAGGACCAGGAGGCGTTGACGACAACCAGGATCTGGATTCGAGCTTTCCCATAAAGGATGTCGAGTGCTGCGGTGTCGGTTTCCGAATTGGACCCAACAAGCCTTAGAAACAGCAACCAACGCAGAAAGCAGAGATAGGCTTCGGTGCAGACCAGCAAGGTCTGAGAGTCTCACCCCTTGGTAGGGAGTCAGGGCACATCTGGCGCAATCAGGGAAGCCCAAGGGAAAGTAGAGTTACCTTTGAGTGCACCCACCAGTCACTGGACCAGGGATCGCAAAGGAACCTCGAGCGGAAATGCAAGAAGCGGGCTCACGGAACACTCGCGGAGTATAGGCCCACAATCTTCAGTGCAGATGGTGCTCGGGCTTGGACTACAAGTAACCCAAAGCCCAACTTCGAGTATGCTCAGGAAGTAAATGCACTAGCAAATGTGCACTGTGTCCATGAGTTCTGGTTCCACGTCACTCATACGGGCTGCGGGTCTCACCTTTGCTGGGTCTCGGGTCGGCCTCTGAGAAGTTTGGAAATCCTCTTCCTGTGTCACAAATACTTCGGAGTCCGTGGGGAGATTCGGAAATGCAGACCGGCAAGATGCCTTGATGGTGCCTGCTTGAGCAGGGGAGTCACTCCTTGACCCCAAGGGAGATTCTTCTGATCTCCAGTCGTTAGTAGAGCATCGAAGTTCAAGGATTCAGTGTCAGAGTTTTGTCCAGGTGTAATCTAAAGTCCTGTTGCAAGGGGTCCCTTAATTATACTAAGAAAAGGGGTTGGACATACTCTGGGGACCCACCTATGGGAGGATTTGGAAAGAGGGGTGGTTACACCCATTTCCTTTGTCTAGTTTCATGCCAGAGCAGGGGCTGCTAACCCCTGCAACCGGTTTGAACTGGGCTATGCACAGGGACACCAAATGTGCTCCAAGTGCTGACTTCAAAGCACTCTCAGAGTGCACCCACCCAGCCAAATACACAAAAGCCTGTCTGGTAGGTGGTTACACCTCCCTGTGACAGGAAACCTATTGTCTAGGCCTCCCCTGCTGAGTTTTGTCCAACAGCAGGAGGTCACACTTTTGTCTGCAGCACTTATTTTGTGATACCAGGGCTCTTTTAAACTATTTCCGGTTAGACCAGTCGGCACATATCTCTCCCTCTAGAAGGGTGGAATTCTACTTCTGCCGCCAGGACTGGTGGGGAGGAAGGATTCCAAAGTGTTTGACACCAAACACAACATGTTTCCATGCAACCATTCAAAAGTTAGCATTTGTCGCGAGGCTCTAATGCACTTAAGATTATATGGTCAGGCTGCATCACAGAACAGCCTCAGAGAATAGGCTCCGAAAGCTGCAGAGGGGCCCAGCTCATGCATGGGCACCCTCCCACACAAAACCAAGCACTCTACCTTCAGGATTGATAAGGCCTGCCATAGGAGTGACTGATAGGTTTATATGTGTCAGTGATTAAAGGTAGATATAGGTAAGCTATATCTTAGTAAGGGGTGCATGCACCACCTTACCCAGGCTGCAGTAGCAGTCCTGTTGGGTCATTTTGTAAGGCTTCCCAGGGGTGGCATAATACATGCTTCAGCCCCTGGTAAGCATTTTGGGTGCCTATGCCCTGAATACACAGTGTACCATATACTAGGGACTCATAAGGGTACCCAGTAACCAAACTGGAGTGTGCCTAAAGTGCATGCAATCATTTTAGAGATGAAGCAGCTAGGTTGGGGTCCTGGATAGCTAGGCCCTGCCAAACTAAAGTCGAAAAACTGTGAAACACCATCAAAAAGTGGGGGTAACCATAGTAAGCAGATCCTACTCTCTAATAGAGTGGAACTACTGGTGGGAAGTGCTGGAGTGCATGGGATTCAGACCTAAGTTTATTGGTTGGATAAGGCTGCTATATCAACAACCACTTGCCAGGGTGAAGGTTAATCAACAGTCTCCAGAGAATTCCCCCTACGGACAGGGACAGGGCAGGGGTGTCCTCTATCCCTTATTCTATTTGCCCTGGCTCTTGAACCGCTGGTGGTGTGGATCCACCAAGACCATCTAATATGGGGTATTCCAGTGGGTGATGAGTGAGAAGACCATATATCCCTCATTTATTCATGTATTTCTGATTTTTGGAGATTTCTAAGGATATCACATACATTAGGATAAGTCCTTACTGTTTCCACTGGCAGGGAGCGTCCCTAAATTAACTTCTAGATGTGAAGTCCTGGTGGAGTTAGTGGGGTTCAAATATCTGAGGATACATATAATGAGAAATCCTCAAAATTATTATGGCCAGAACCAGTTGTCCCAGTTGACCAGATTTTTACGGGATGCCCAGAGATGGAAGGTATTGCCACTGACTTTAAGGGGCTATGGAGCAGTATTCAAAATGATGACACTCCCAAAGCTGTTATATGTCCTGCAGAATTCCCCTATTGGATTCTGATGCAATTCTTTTGCTTACTAGAGGCTGAAGTACGCTCCTTGTTATGCAATGGAGGGGCATTGAGAATAGCCCTCCATAGGTACAAAGGAGTGTCTACGATGGGGGGCTGTTGATTCCAGATGTGAAATTATACTATTAGGCATCTCAGTTGGTCGTGGTGAATGAACGGGTGTTTGGGGATCGGACGGAGCCAGCGTATAAAGTGGATATATTATATATGGGAAGCAGGGAATATAGCTCCCTGCTTTATGACAAAAAGGGAACCAAGGACCTGCCAACACAGACTCAAACAGTGACCAAAATATGGTGGGAAGCTGCAAAATACCTAGGCTGGAGAGCCAGACAGATGACTCCCCTGTGGACGGGTGACCAACTGGTGGAAGTGAGCAAGTTAATGGGTTTCACCAAATCGAAACTACTGGGGCTAGAAAATTAGGAGATGTCTGGAGAGGTCGGGCCTTCGAGACATTCCATGTCCTCCAAGGAGTGTATGAAATGGGCCCTAGAGAGTGGCTGCGCTACTTGCAGTGGGCCTTGTGTTACAGAGACATATCAGGGAAGGGGAGGAACTGGTGGAAGCTTCCCCTCAGAGGACAGACTATTGACAGATCCCCTAGTAGAGGAGGCTATTTCGTTAATATATAAAAAAAAAGCTAGTGCATAATGCCCCAGACCCCATGGGGCCATTGCGAACAGCATGGGAGGTTGACATAGGCACACTGGAGGATTCACATTGGTTGGAGGCCCTTCAGAGCCCCACGAAAGATGCAATACGCTCTTGTTTCCACCTAATTCAACTGAAGGCCTTGTACAGAGTATACTGCTCCTGGGGACTGTTGTGCCGTTTGGGCAAGGCAGACTCAGCCCTATGCCACAGGGGGTGTGCTCAAGAGGGCACAATCCATCATCTCCTCAGGGAATGTCTAGAAACTCGTAAATATTGGGGCAGAGACATCATGTCACATGCGACTGGGCTGAGGATCCCTATGGTGCCACGATGGTTCCTACTGGGGATGACCGGGGAGGAGGACTGGCCTAGATACACCAAAATATGGCTGGCATTGGCGGATGTGGGGGAAAGCATAACTTGGCCAGGTGATGGGAGGAAAAAGGGCACTCCCACGAGTGAGGGACTGGCAAGCAGACATGGACTGGTGTTGGCTAGCAGAGCAGATAATGTACCAAATTAGGGGATTTCCTAAAAAATGGGAGAACATCTGGGATCAATGGGGGGGGGTGTAATTTGAGGGCTCTGAAGAGGTTCTGAACATGTGAGCTGAGCACTGTTTCCGTAGGGTAATACCCTCTCAGACAACAAAAAGATAATAATGTAAACAACTGGTCAAAATATCACCTTTGTAATCTGTATCACTGATGTGATGCTGTTTCTGTGTTGTTGCAATAAAAAGTTTTTTTTAAAACAATGAAGTAATACAATCAAAAAATTTGCAGCACTATCAGCCAGATTCATCAATGTCCCGATTTGCGAGTCCTTAATAGCGATTATTAAGGAATCGCTATTAATAACTCGCAAAACGGGATTCATGTACAAATCGCAATATTATTTGCGATTTCTAAAGCTTCCTTATTTGCTATTAGCAAATTGTTAATCGCAAATAAGGAATGACTCCCCATGCATTCCTATGGGCCTAGAGGCCCATAGGAATGAATGGGGAGTCATTCCTTATTTGCGATTAGCAAATTGCTAATTACAGATAACAATGTGATTTCAAGGGTGCCAGGGGTGTCCAAAGGACACCCTGTAGCACCCCTGAAATGTAAATGTGGACTGATGTTGCGCACACACATGTCCAAAGGACATGTGTGTGCTTAACATACAACTTCGAAAAATGCACTAAAGTGCATTTTTCAAAGTTTTCGCTAATTACCACGAAGTCGTACTTCGCGGTAAATAGCGGCCAAAAATAGTGATTTTGCAATTCAGAAATGGTTCATGAATTGCATTTAAGGAATCTCAAATAGAGATTCCTTAAATGCAATTCCATGCAATTTAGCGATTTCGCAATTTGCGATTTTTTAATTTGGGATGAGGAATCCCAAATGCAAAAATTGCGCTCGCAAAGGGCCAGATTCACAGAATCTGTCCCTTTGCGAGCCGATTTTACAATGATGAATCTGGCTGTATGCCACTTCATTTGTGTTTCCTTCATGCATAATTTAGTCAACCCAGTTTACTAACTTGGTCCTCCTGTGTACATAATTCCAGTAGCCCAGGATATTGCCTACCATGCCTCTGTCTTTGAACTCACCACGAATACAACAAGAGACATTTGAAGGCAATTCACCTTCTGAACTACAAAATGGTTATTTTGGGTGTGCTGCAGCACCAGGGCTGGACTAGCCGTAGTGGGCACAGGGCATTTCCACGGTGGGCCGGAGGGGTGGTTGCTGTATTTCAGACCGTGGATGCTGGTTCTGTCACTGGGGCGGTTTGGCAGCAGTATCAGTCCCATGTAACAAAAGCAGGAGCAGTGCTTCTTGCTAGCACCCCAGTTCCCAGGGCCGGTTGTGCAGCAATCTGCCAGGGCTGGTTGGTGATCCCAGTCCAGCCCTATGCAGCACCCCTGCACCCATACTTTCACCACCTATGGCTATGTACAGAAATGTCCTAAACATTTACAGAAAAAAGCTGTAGTGTTTTTTTCCTTTTAGAAACCTTTTTGAAATATAAGTTCTTGAATGATTTTTTTTATTTGCATCAAGGATGGATGGGTGAGGGGTGAGTCAAACTTGACAGCATTGTTTCTAGGTTTCCCCTCGTCAAGCAACGACTACAGCCCTTGATTTTTCCGTGTCAGTTCGCTGACATTTCCTGCATCTCTGCTCATTCAGTACACTGGAGCATCCTTTCATGTCAGCCCTTTCATGCCATGAGCAGCGCTTGAGCAGTGCCGGAGACTGAATGACGTTTAACACGCTGCCACTCTGAAGGTGAAATATGTTATGCACTGTGCACTTCAGAAGATGTGGGAGAATAAAGGACAGCAGTTCCAGTCCAGATCCCTAAAACCTGATTTGTATTTTTTTCTTCCAAAGGAGTTGATCAGGCAACAATAACATTTGCTTGATTCACATCAGAGTATTTAGAGATTAAGAAATAATGTCCCAGATTTAGAAAGGTATCATGGAATGTAGTGTGCTACCCAAAGTTGATGAGCTGTGTTTTGCGACAGTGAAAGAGAATAAAAGTGCCATATCCACAGAGATATGGCACTCTGGGGCATATTTACAAGCCCCCATTGCCACAAGAACTTCACTTTTAATGACATTTGTCTGGTATTAGGGGCTTCGCCTTATTTACAAGGCAGCGTTAAGCACCGTAATGTGGCTTAACACCACCTTGTAGATTAGGCACCCTTTCACTGCTATACTTAGCATGAAAGGGGTGGGCAATGAGTGTTGTGGAAGGTGTTCCACTGCAACACCCTTCGATTCTGATGCTGCCTCCTATTTACAAGGGTGGTGAAAATAGGAGGCAGCGCTAAAATTTAGACCAGGGAAAACTGGTCTTACATGGCGAAACGAGGAGAAAGGTTTTATTTCTCCTCGTTTTTTGCTGGTCCTATGTGTACTGCATTGTGCAGCACACAGGGGAACAGCAAAATGCCACTGATGATTGTTTATGTGCAGGAAGGTGTCCCTTGCTGCACATAAACAACCATTACAAAAATGACGATTTGCATCGTCTATCTGTGCTGCACAATGCAGCACAAATAGGAGTTGCAAATCACCATTTGGGGTTGTTTATGTGCAGGAAGAGACACCTTCCTACACATAAACAATCATTCCTTCAACACAGGCACCCTTGTACTAAGGTGCAAGGGTGCCTGCTTTGGCGCTAGGCAGCTTAATTTAGTGCCAGCACTAGGGAATATGCAGGGATGTGCTATATTCCTATGAATATGGGGTATCCCTGCGTTTTTGGAATGGCGGAGTGTGGAGTTAGCATTTTGTGCTTAACGCCAAGATTCACCAATCCCTTGTAATTATGTCCATATGTTGAGAAAGAATAATGCTGCCTAGCTCCACACATGCACATGTGCACCATCATTCAAGGGTGTGTGCATGATGTCTAGCATGCACTGTGTATGTGTGCTGTACAATGCAGCATACATTCAAAGTAGGAAAAATGAGAAGTGAAAAAATGTCTGCTCCTTACATATTCCTATAATTCTTTGGAATTATGAATTGGTACCAAAGCGCATCTGTGGTTGCATAGGAATGGCTGTGCACTATGCATGGAATGCCCCTTTGAT
The DNA here is from genome assembly GCF_964263255.1 of Lissotriton vulgaris. Classification (NCBI taxonomy): domain Eukaryota; kingdom Metazoa; phylum Chordata; class Amphibia; order Caudata; family Salamandridae; genus Lissotriton; species Lissotriton vulgaris. The sequence continues at coordinate 395,926,237 of NC_141693.1, forward strand.
GCAAGGTAATGCAAGGGAGCATATTGCACAGCTCTGTGTTAATTTGGAATACATTCCAATGCAAATTGTAATTTGCATGAGATTGAAAATACAATAAGGACACCTTGTATCTGTTTTGTGAGGCAACTCCAATGCAAAGTGTTTGTAAACCTATGCCTTCGCCTTGTGCAAAGGTGAGCCAACAGTGCTAGCTAAGGATTTGCACTGCAGATGCAGTATCCTCTACAAACTCTTACGTGTAGACCACTGCACAGCGAAAGACATATATGTGTGTTTTATGTAAAGCATTATTTTACACGTTTGTTTACCAGCCAATAAAGCACCCCTGCTTTCTAATTGTTTCTCAAGGCATTAGGATTTGGGAAACCGCTAGATCTTGTTAATTTATTAGATCTGGGTTTGTGCCAAAATCTATGCTATTTCCTCTTGCCCATGCAGGACACTCCCTCATGCATGCATCACTAGGTAGTTACGCTACAATGTTCTTTGCCCCAGATCACAGGTTTACATTTTTTGGGGAGTGGGTGGTCTTTTTTTGCATTTAATATCTCTTTCTGGGATTGGAACCTGTGGCTTTCCCATCAATTACTCTGACCTTCTGATCACTCTTACTGATCAACCTTGAAGTGTTACAGGTCGCTGCGGGGGCAAATTTGGTGCTCAAATTGTTAGTCATGAGGAGCCATGCACTGTGTTGTACTTCCAAATCAGCGCCTCATTTCTGGCATTTTGGCACAAGGCAGTACAGTAGGGCACCTTTCTGGGCAAAAACAGTCCTCAAGGGTGTTTTCCTCTTTCTATGTGTGCTGCAGAATGCTGCACACATGGAAAGAAGAAAAACAAGGAGAAATAACTCCTCACCTCGGGAAGCGTACAGATTTGATTCTTCCCCAAGTTTACATCACTTTGTAAATCTATGGCAGCATCAAATTACGTTGGTGTTGTGTAAGAAAACCCACCACAATGCCCTTTGAACATCTTCTGGGCGCAGAGAAAGGCGACTCCGTGATTTGCACTGTTTCGCCTTACTCATGATTTATGTGGGACAAAAGTGACGCAGGGCTCTCATAAATAAGAACATCTCACGGGTGCAGGGAAAGGAGATGCAGTGATTTGCGCTGTGTCACCTTACTCATGATTTATGTGGTGCAAAAGTGATGCAGGACTCTCATAAATAAGCCCCTTAGTGCACCCCAATGATTAAAAGTTTCCATATCAGCTTAGTAAAGAAAAGGTAAGATTTTTAAAGTCATTCCTTTGTTATATTGTATTAGTGCCACAGTATTATTCTCCCGCTCCTCCATCAAATTCGATGTATCAATAAAAGATCAAAGGTAATAACAGATTGCCTACAGTTTATGCACTTTTTAAAAAATGTTTGCAATATATATTGATATTACCAATAATCCACATATTTTTGGATGGGGCCTACCCATATAATTAAAATTTATCTTCTTAGCCCTAATACTCTTTTAGGCCTACCCAGCACAAGTCATTTAAGAAACTGAGAAACTGACCTTCGAGCAGAAACAATCTAAAAACAACCTATGTCTAAAACATGGCTGTTGTTATAGATAAATAGTTCATACTGGAGCAGCAGCACATACAATCATCGTAATATTTTGTCTGAATAAGCCAATGTAATGTGTAATGGAGGGGGTTCAAGCAAATTTTATTCATGAAGAAATTTTGTAACAACAGTATTACCTTTAAGTTGGCATTATGGCTAGACCAATATATTGTAGGTGTTGGAAAGACGCCCAATTACACAATTACTGATAGGCCTCAGCAATCTCAATTATGACGCCCGATTTTCAATAACATTTCTGCTTGCATCCAGGGGTGGACAATTATTTAGAATCAGGAATCAAGTTAAATACATTGTTGGGCCTCTCAGAAAGCAGTAGGCCAAGGTAATACATTCCGTGGTTAGAAACTTGAGGAGGTACACCTTGTGCCAAGAAACCTGTCTTTCCACTTTATTCCACGTTTTTTTCACTCAGCAAAAAATGAATACCTTTGTTCAGAAAGCATTTTAGGTCCTCTAAAAATGACAGCTTTGGAGAAAAATCCTACTCCACCAAAGGAGCAGAAAATGCAGATGGCAAGATGAGGCCAGGGTATCATAGTGTCTTTCAGACATGCCTGGCTCTTCGGCTAAACAGATCTACAGACCCCCCTCTCCTCGCCCCCAGCGCCTTGAGACCCTCACGGGTGAGTAGCGTGCTTACAATTCCCCTGATTGATTGGGTGTAATAATGTGCTAGTGGCAGTACAATTGCTAGGAAAAGAATTGTGTACATGGACTGAGGCAAAAACTGTTGATACTTTATTCACTGCCTTTCAACAGGCGGTTCAAACACAGTCACTTGGTCCAATTTCTAACAAAGTGTTGATTGCAGTTATTCCCAAGCCCGGTAGAGGACTCACTTGTCTGTAGTAGTTACCAACCTATCTCCCTCATAAACAGTGATGTAAAGATTTTAGCTAGTCTTTTAGTGGCACGTTTACGTAAAGTCATTCCCTCTCTCATACACCGTTCACAGGTTGGTTTTGTCCTAGGTCATTCTTCCAGGAACCATCTCCATACCGTGGCTCATACTTTGTAGTCTACAAATAAGATGATGGAAGATGCTTTGGCTCTCTCATTGGATGCAGAAAAGCGTTCGGCCGTATTGACTGGAACTACCTTTTTGCAGCCATGAAACGCTTTGGCCTAGGTGACCAATTCATCTCTAAGGTTCGTCTCATATATGATACTCTGACAGCCCAAGTCAATTGTGGTGGATTTTTACCTGATCCCTTTCCAACTAAGCGAAGTACTCGACAAGGTTGCCATCTTTCCTGCTTTTATTCTTACTAGAAATAGAGCCTCTTGCTTCACTCATTCAGCATTCACCTCATGTACAAGGTATACATATAGCAGAAGGCACTTCTAAATTGTACTTGTATGCTGATGATATTCTGCTCACTTTAAAAGATCTCCCTCACTCTCTGCCAGCTTTACTTAAGATCATTGAAGGTTTTGCGACTCATTCTGGGCACAAAGTGAGTTGGAGAAGTGTGGCTCAAGTGGTTGGAGCGGCAGACCCTGATGCAGAGGTTTGGCCTGGACCAGGGTTGAATTCCCCGCCTCGTCAGGTCTTGGGCTCAAAATTTCCTGGACCTGACAATTCTCACCTTGGTGCCTATTCCAATCATGGAGTCCCACTCTGTAACTCTGGGCAATAGCTTGCTTAATCTCCACAACGGCCCCTCGCAGCGGGATGCCTGGCTTTCACCTTGGGGATGCCCAGTAATGGGTTATCTCGCAGGGGAATACCAGGACGGGTTCCCTAAGCAAGCGCTGGGACGCTTTTGGGCAGCCATGCGCTCTACAAATCAAATGTCATTTCATTTCATTCATTTCAACAGGATAAAAGTGAAGCTCTGCCAATTTCGCCTTGTACTACTGGAGCATCAATCAATGGTTTTCCCTTTTGTTGGAAATCATCCCACTTATATAATATGGTCACAGATAAAATTACACCCCTCATAACACAATGGAAACTGACTTTGAAAAATAGTCTCTTTTGGGTCTCGAGGATGGTTACCTTACCTCGTACAGCAATATACTTGGTATGCTCCCTCTTCTTGTTTGCTCGTCTACACTTCACTGAGTGGATGCTCCAATTTAACCTTTTGTTTGGGGATCTACGCAGCCTCGTCTTTCTGCTTCTAAATTATTGGCTCGTCGATCTTATGGTGGTTTGGGATTACCATCCTTAGAACATTATTCTTTAGCTTTACATCTTTCACAGCTAGTTTACTTACTTCTGGGTACAACATATCCTTCACAGTGTGTCAAAACAGAACATTTTATACTTAATCAAACTGATGGTCTAGATTTCCTTTATGGACTTTGGACTTTGTCTTCCATGTTCCTCTCCCCCGCATTTAATATTGTAAGCTACTTATCAAACATAGCAACGTGCACATCGCATCCTCCAAGTTGGCCACCGATTACACAACTTAAAGCCCCACTCTGGGGTAATGAAAGCATTCGTATAAGTGGTTGTGCAATCCAATGGTCTAGTTTGAAATCAAGAGGAACACACACGATTGATCAACTTATACTAAATGGAGAACTAAAATCCTTTGATTCACTTAGAGAAGAGTTTGATCACCTACTGGATCAGCTCACAATTTACCTACAACTGCAGTCCTGCCAGAAATGATGCCCTCGCTCTTCTCCCTGGTCTCTGACTTCTTCATCCATCTTAGACTACCTTCTTACTTGGGTCGACCTGAAGAGGTATTATCAGGCCTGTATGATGTCTTGATTCACCACCTAAATTCACAACCACTTCTTAAAGCGCTTCAAGAGAAATGGCAAGACTGTCTACACATCATTATTGAAGAAAGTGGCTGGTCGGATATGATAGAATCCCTAGACAAGGGTACCCGAGAGTCTCATTTGAAGTTCTCCCTTTTTAGGACCCTATATGATTGGCATTGGACACCTCTAAAATTACAAAGAACAGGACTTCTACCTCAATATAAATGTTGGAGGTGTACTAGTGTTAATTGTGATCTTTCCCACATACTCTCTGGCTGCCCTACAATGCAGAGTTTATGGGCATATGTTGGGACCACACTAAAGGATTTGATCCCTTCTCTCTACACGCCTCTTACCCCTTCTATTATTTTATTACATGATTTTAGAATTCTTATGACTATTACACGCCATCAACATCGTCTTTTACATACTGCACTCTCCACAGCTAAAAACTGTATCCTGCGACATCGGAAATCATCTAGTACCCCTACACAGGAAGAATGGATGGTATCAATGTTTCAAACTGCTTCTCGTGAACTTAGTATTTATAGATTACAGGATCAAAAGAACATTTTTCAGCAAGTTTGGGCCCTTTCTTCACAATCCTTGAATTCCTTTCTTTCTACACTTATCATACGATATAACCTTATATTCTAATCCTTCTTAAATTTATATATATTCATTTACATAATAAGAGATTTATTATTCATCTCATTTTTGTGTATTTACTTAGGTATTCTTAACTACCTTTTCCTTTTTTCTACTCTTCAAAACTTATATTACTTATTTTCTAATGTATATACTAAAATTATTTTCTTTCTTTGCTCTATAATTTTATATAACTTATCTATTAGTTATTGTTTATTATTATATATGATTTATTGTTACTTTGTAGGAACACAAGTTATTTTAAGAATATTGCATGCATATCTATGTATTGCTAATTCCTTTTTCTCAATACATAAATATGAAACAAAAAACACAATTGCTAGGAAAAAAATGTTGGAATGCAGCAAGGATGAACCACCTTATGCCAAGACAGACTACAAAGGCATTATGTGTTTGCCAGGTGCTAGGGGAACAGCCACCAGATGCAAATGCAACTGAGCACTAATATACCCACAGACATACCCAAACACAAACATAAATACATACACCCAGCAAATACACACACACAGAAAACAGCGGCCACAGATAGGTGCGCATACGTGCATTTTTTATTTCCCCATTGACCAATCTCACCCCATTAATCTACCCTCAATGTACCATCCTGCTTCTCCTGATCAGTCCTATCTGTTCTGCTTCCACATTGCTGGGTGAACACGTAGGTGAGACTTTGACAACTGCAGCTTCCAAAAATAGTTGTATCTGCTTTCTACAAACTCCACAGCAGAAGATCAGAACATGATGAGTGCTTGAGTGTTACACAAGCTGATGGAAACAAGAGGAACATTGCTTCTGTGGCATCAGCTTGGTTGTCTGACCCTTCAGGTGGAGAATGGAAGGCAGTACGGGCCAGATGTAGGTGGGAGATTTTGGCCATTTACCGGCCGGTAACGGCCGAATTCGGCCGTTACCGACCGGTAAATGGCCATGGAGATGTAGGGGGATAAAAAACATGCATTTTCGGTAATTTTACCGATTCTGTATATTTTACCGAATCGGTAAATATACCGGTCGGTAAGATTACCGAAAATGCATGTTTGGTATGTAGGTGCCAATTTTAACATTGACACAGGGCTTTGAAAATCAGAATTTTACCTTGCATGGTAAAATACCGATTCAGGTGTACATGCACATCTGTGCATGTACACCTGTGCCATGTGGCACACATACATGCCCTTAGGGCATGTATGTGTGCCACATGGCACACAAGCCTAAAACAGGGGTGCCAGAGGGTGTCAAAATGACACCCCTGCACCCTTGCAAAATTCGGTATTTACCGAATCGGTATTTGATATTGAATCCTATGGGCTTCAAGGCCCATAGGATTCAATAGCAAATACCGATTCGGTATTTACCGAATCGGTAAATACCGATATTTACCGATTCGGTAATATTTACCGAATTGGTACCTACATTAGAAATACCTACTCTTAATTACCGAATCAGTAAAATTCGGTAATTAAGAGTCGGTATTTCTGATTTTGCTACATCTGGCCACAAATCTCTTGTGCACTTTGTCTCTCTCAGGAAAGTCCTTGTGCCTTATGTGCAGGATGGATTACCTGTCTGCTTTACCCATGACTCAGAGCCACTGCAGCATTCCCACACCCATGGATGTGGCAGTCTCGAGGGCTTTCAGGTGGAGAGGTCTGTTTGCATGTGATGTAGGACACCAGGCCGAGGACTTCGAAGAAAGAACAGAGGTTTATAGGAGTCCAGATAGAATAAGGGAAGGATGTTAAACATTTGCATTTTCTTCCTGTGCCTTCCATACAAGGACAATGCCATTTATCCTGAGAAGGAGGGTGTGTTTAGCCTTGCATCCAATCTTAACTCAGATTGTCATCATTCCAGTTTGTATTATCAGAACTTCGCTGTCCAAAATAGAGCTCATACATTTTCCTATGATGGCATTTCCTGCCTAACCCAAATATGGGTAAACTTTAGTTTGAAAGGATACGTTGCAACGTTTTTGAACCCCCTCGTTTTATCACATTCATCACCCACTTTAGACACTTTTGTGCTTAATTTTTGCTCTTTCTCTGTACCTATTTCCTGTTTGATTCGTTTATCTCAAAAACTAGTTGCAAGATTTTCACCTAGTCATTCTCAGGGTCGTTTTAGTATCTTGATTTCCTCTGTAGTAAAACTCATCATCTTCAAACAAGAGCTATCAATATTGCCGAGGAGGTTTTTTTAGGCCTTCTGTGGCTTTTTCCTTCTTACGGGGGCCCACTTGACGAGACATGTGACACCGTTCTCATATATAATTAGTGCAGGGGGGCAAGGTGGCTCCATGGAGTAAGCCTTTCCTTAGGCAATCATGAAAAGAAGGAGAGAGACCTTGACAGATTGTAACACAAATGGCTTCAAAGTTCTGGTGGATCCGTCCTAGTATTTGGCTCAAGAGTTACAACATTTCTGCTTTGAAAATACGACCTTAGAATAGACCTTAATATAAAGGTCTGCTGACATCCCTGAAGTCCCTTCTGGTATCCCATGCTTTTTGGGGGACATTTGGGAAATGTTCAGATCCCTAATGGTATATGTTGCCTTGTTCAATTTGTTTATGGCCGAGCCAAGGTAGGATATCTAAGTTACTCTCTTTCCTGACTTACTTCGGTTTCAGCCTTACTTTTAGATACAACTGCTAATCTCTGACTGGAGAGTTATTGTATGTTGCTATTCACCCAAAAAGAAGATTTTTGAACATCTCAATATTGAAACGTTCGCTGAGGCGGTCCTTTGGCATAGCCAGCAAGATAGTAAGGATGCACTTGGCAGCTAAGACTTAGGTTGAAAATAGTCCAAAACGTTATTTTTATGGGGATTATAACAAGATAATAAGAAAGAATTATTCTGTACTCATAGTCTCACTCAATCTTCTGACGTCATTGATATAGCTGTGTTAATTGAACATGGACTTGAGAAAAAAGTTTAAGCTGTGGTATCATACTCCTCTAAAATGTATCCCCTTCACAGTTGCAAAACAACAGTGATTCTTTGCATTGAGAGGAACCCCTGCAAACAGAGACAGTTATGTTATGTTATGTTATGTTAAATGGGACTTTTATAGCGCAACGGCTACTCCAAAGGAGTGTCCCGGCGCTTTTGTGCTCCAGACCAAAGAAAGAGCTGGAAAACATAACAGTAAAAAGAGCAGGGGCCTAAAGAGGGGGAAGATTATCAGGGACCCATTGACAGAAAATAAAGGAGAATAACACAAAAGGCAGAATTGTGATTTACTTGTAAATTACAAGATGAAAGGTGGACATTGGTTCACCTGTATTTGAGTTTCTATGATCAGCCCAGACAGTTATATTTTCCTTCTCAAATGGCTCTGAAAACTGAAGAAGTGCACACTACTACTGTTCCAATTCTGTTGGGTGGTGAAGCATGTGAAATGGTTACTGATCATGATTAGGATGCAAAGAATAATCTTCCTAAAATAGCTGAAAGATTTTGGAAATAGTCCAGACTGTTTAGACTACACTTTTGGCCTCAGGGCCAGTTAAGGAGGTTTTGTTTTCCATTACAGGTCTCTTTTACAGACCACAGAGTTCCTTTAATTTAATAGGCTGGCCCAGCTAGGCTGTATTCTCTGAAATCCCTTGGCTGAAGAGACACTATCCTTATGTCAATTGAGCTAACAGAACAATATCATCATCGCCACAAATTGGTTTTAATCATTGCTATACTTCAGGGAGTTAGATGTCGTCCATACAAGAAGTGAAAGATTCCACAACTTCTAACCTAACAGTGGCAATTCTCTCTTCAGTGCCAGTCATATACCATGCACAATCTACAGCTTTTTCCAAACCCGAGGTTTGTTCTCCTCTCTTTCACCAGAAGTATGATTGCACCACATTAACTGAACCAATAAACATTATGCCTTTGAGAGAGCGCAAATTTGAATAGAAATTATGTGTAGGCCGTATTTACAAGCACATCGTATAACGTAGGAATGAAACGTATATCGTAATGTGAAGTGACACTTATAGCATATAGATAACCGATGTAATCAACGTAAATATAGGAAATGTAACTATATTCACTTTAGAACATGTATTAGATTTAGAAGGCCCGTATACGTAGTGGGCTGATGTATAGATGGAAATGCTTACAAAATGTAGAACGTGCAAAGTAGAATTCATGTATGAATGAAACTTTAAACGTAGAAGCGGCGAGAAATGTAACGTGGAGAAGTGCGCAGAAAGTATACATACGACGATGTAACGAATAAGCATATAACCTCGTACTCTATATATTATATATATTCTATGTAAAATGTATTCAAGTATAATCAAGACTTTAGCTAAATACGAATATATAAATGTGTGTTAAAGGTTATACTGTGTAGAAGCTTTTTGTAGGAATGCTAGAAAGGTTTAGGTCATTTGTGATTCTAACCTGACTGACCAAGGGTTAGCAGGAGCACAGTCCAATGTATATAATTTAGCGGACTTACAGGAGTCGTAAATAGCTTGATGTGGACATGAGAGCCAAGAAGTCTAGCACTTGTTAGATTTAAGGTGACAACGCTGGACGAGGTTTATGGCCTGAACGTGATGAGAAGCGCTTGGAATTTGAGAGTTGTTTTGAGAAGTCCATTCACAGGACCTAGAAGGGTCAACATCATAGTCGTAGTTTAAAGTTCTGTTGACGATGTTGACTTGTGCTCTGAAATGTCAATTATAATATTGAATGAAGTCACCAGTAAGAAGATGAAGATGACATCTAAAGAAGAAAGGTCAACTTAACGGACGGCGAAAGAGATGAAGCAATGGAAGAAGCTAGAAGCTGACATCATCGGGGAAAGTCCGTGGTGGGCGTCAAGGGGCGTTCCACCCACACTGTGATTGTGTATTTTAGGGACAGCACCCCGGGGATAAGATGGCAATTGGAGATTAGGAACAGCAAGGGAATTGCTCAAGAGAGAAGACAAGGGTAGATGACTTGAGCAGATGCGCTGAGAGAGATCAGAGCGCAAGAAAGCAGTAGGCCGAGGACCCTTAGAAGAGCGGATGGGTAGGCAGAGAGGGTACTGCTTCTTAAACTTAAGTTACCTTTAGAGGCTAAGAGAGTTTGATCTTCTTTGGAAGTCAAACTGCTGACACCTTTTTAGGTTAGGAACTTGCGAAGTAGGGATGTCACTTAGCATAGAGTAGGGACAGATTTAACGTGATACTTTTCTCTTTCTGTAGATGACGCCAAGGAACCACTTCACATCGAAGCTTTAAATTGCTGATATCGGAATTGATTTTGTATTCTTTTGTATACTTTGATCCCGAGAGAATCGTAATTACATCCAACTTTGACTTTTATATAAAACTTTCAAACTTTATCAGTTGTAAGTGGTTCTTCCGAGTGGCGTCAGTTAATGGGGTTTGTCTAACCTATGCGGGGGTTGTCTTTTACTCAATGACAGATACTAGCGGTCCAAAATAGATGAATGAGATAAGTTATTAAATTGATCATAAATTGATATCAAAATCTCATTCCCCGCAGTTGGTAGCAGAGAAATGATGGTTATCTTCTTGAGGAAGACGACCTAGGCCAGGTTTAGTTTACCCCAAGGTCCCTAGTCATCGACGACCAGAAGAAGAATTTCAGCCGAAGACGGTGCTGACGGTGCGACGAGAGAAAAGCAGCAGAGTCGGTCGAGAGTGAGTATAAGGGTCATGCGTTGTAAGATTGCGGTGTTTTATGTTGTTCCTGTGTTGTAATGTCAAGCGGAGTTGAATGCCCGTAGTGTGATTGAGGGAAGGTTGTGAGCGCGCGCAACCGGATGAAATCTTAAGCTCCAGGGAAGGACTTAAGTGGTTCGGGTGTATCGAACACCCAGAGTAATTTGTCTACCATTGAAAGGGAGTCATGAGGTACCATTGATTTTCCCGACAGACCGATGATAGGGGGAGCGTATGAGTGAGTGAATGAGTAACGGACGCTGGTCGTACGTTTACTGTGTGTAAGTAATCTATCAGTTGAGGCGATCGTCTGACTGTAAGAGGGAAGACGTTTCGTCAGTTGAGGTGACAATTACAGTTAGACTGTGGCCGTACAGTCAGAGAAAAGTGATCGCTTGGACGGAAGTAGTCATTTTTCAGTGTATGAATGAAAACGCATATGAAATCGTGAGACAAATTGAGAAAGAAGGAGAATTGCTGCAAGAGGAAACGAGTGACGTCAGCATAGAACCGAGCTGAGATTGGTTAGTTTGTCAGACGTCAGCGGAGAGTCGCACTGAGATAGGCCGATTAGCGAGAGCCGCGTAGGGATTGGTTGTTGGTTGTCATCGGGACGTAAACAAGGAAGAGTAAAGGAAAAATTGTAAAGTATCGAAAATGAAGTGTTTTAAGAGTTTAAGAGCACTCTTTAGGAGAAATAGAAGAAACTTATATGCCGGAGAGGAAGCTCCACCAGAAGGCACACCAGCTTATTATATGGCAGTGAATGTAGGCTTGCACTCGATATTATGGATTTCCGAGTGGAATAAGCTAACTGAAGGGAGTAAGGAACTGACGTTTCCGAGATTCGGAACGTTTAAGCTAGATGTGTTGAACGAACTAAAAGCGGTAATGCTTGCAACAAGACCTCTACCGAGGCCAACACAGTTTGAAGCGCTTAGTGTATGGTTTAGAACAGCACACGAAAAGAGCGTAAAAAGGCGCCAGGAAAGAGTGAGACGATCAGTAAAGGCAGTACAGGATGCCAAATGGGATGAGGAAGCTAAGAAATGGAGAGTACAAAAGATAGAAGCAGACAAATTGTTCACCATGATAGAAGCCACGGGAGAAAAAAAACCTCTAGAGGAAGAAGAGGAAAGCGAGACAGAAGAGGATCTGATAGAGAGGCTATTGACAGATAGACCACCTCCGTACAGCGGAGGGGCCGCAAGTCCTATATTACCACAAGAGGACGGAGCTAGATGGGGGGAATATAAATCGATCCCAGTAACGGAGTGGGATGCTAAGAAAGAGGAGGAAATACCTCAATCTAGTTCCGAACAGAGAGTAGTGGGAAGATTCGTGGTCCAGAAAATGCCAGAAATGCAACATGCAAGGTCCTACCAAATGCCAGATGCCCTACAAGTACCGGTTACCATAGGCCCTATTGTGTCAATCTACAACCAAGAAGGGGTCCAGCAGGAGGAACAGGCACGATGGGATAGGGAAAGGGCTGAGATGGAGTATAGGGATCCTCAGAGGCAGATACTAGCACCGACGAGTCGGAGTACTCCATTAGATGCCGCAACAGGTCCCTGGGTAGAACAAGGGCGTCAAAGAGGGCCAATGGACTTAAGGGGACCAAAACCGAAAACCCATAAGGAATTAAGGGAATACCTGAAAGAATGGGATACTGCCGAAGAGGCTCGGAATAAAAGCTTAGAAACAGGAGCAGAGTGGAGAGATCAGGATAACCGGATCCTCTCCCATTGTGGAGCTGGCGAAAGCAGCCCGGAGTGGGAGAGAGGGAGCCAAGAAAGCAGAGGAAATAATTGTCCTACTATTGGCGGCAATAGGCAAATGTGCGAAGACAGGAGTACAGGGTGTGGCGAAGTGCCTCGCGTCACCTTTAGTGAAGGAGAACGAAGGACGCAGGAGTACCGTAATACTTTCAGATGCACTCACCATACCCCGGGTGAAACAGTGCAACATTGGAATCACGGGAACATGGAGAGTCGTGAAGGGTCTCGCCATGCATCCGGTGAGCGCGAGCGAAGTCATGAGAATATAGGGAGTCGCGAAACGTCTCGCCATACTTCTGGTGATCAGGATCGAGATCGCAGGAGCATGGAGGGCCATGAAGGACCTTATCGTTTATTGAGCGACACCAGACAGCAAGCGAGTTACAGTGGTTTAGAACAGAACGGTGGATCCTATCTCGTATCTAGAGAAACCGAGCCGAAACGACGAAGTGTAGGGATGGGGGATGGAGTAATGTTCCACCACACCCCACGGGAAGATGGAAAGGCTTGGGATCTAGAGAGGTGGGAACAAAGGGATGGAAAAAGAACTCCTCATAACTCACCTGTGCTCAGGCGTAGGGCACACAGTGGAGGTAAGAGAGGTATGAGCGAACCACCTAGGACTGACATACTGAGAGCCGAAATAAAAGCCAGACGGATTGACGTAATGAGCTTAAAGTCAGACTTAGATGAAATAATTGACGGCACAGTGAAAATAGAAAGGTTAGAATTGTACGCACCAGATGAAATATTGTTCTTAGCCAAGGATGTTACTCGGAAAGCGAGGTCAGCTCATGAAAATTTATCGAATTTGGCAAATAGATATATGACAGACCTGTCACGAACCAAAGCCTTGCAGCCCAATCATAGGCTAAATTGCACAGACCTAGATTTAGATGAACGTAGAACAATTGGACTAAGAGTGCACATACGGGAACTAGTCATGTGTATCAGAATATGGAGAGATCTGGATAGATGGGAGGAAAAATGGTCTAAAAGGGGATCTGTTAGAAGAAGTACAATTGCGAAGTCCCAAGATACAGATCTAATGCGAATGGAAGCTTTCCCTTTGCGAGAAATCGCGAACGGAAATTACGTTCATGTACCCTGGAGTAGGGGGGATTTGGCGGCATTTACCAATTCCTTCCCAAAGCTTAGAGAAAATCCCGTTGAGTGGTACAAGCAGGTAGAGAGGTTCGTGAAGATCTCTAAGGTGCTGTGGATCGATTTGAACACATTGTTCGATATCGTAGTACCCGGAGATTTGTGGACGGCATGCAAGCTTAGTGTTGAATGGCCCGCTTGCGAGCCTCCGAGAGATATTCGGACAAATGGTCCATCAGACAGAGTCATGGAAAAATACGAAAGAGTAATAACATGGCTGAAAGAGAAAGTGCCAGTACAAGACATAGACTGGGTTAAGATAGATCGAACAACTCAGGAGCCCAAAGAGACAGTTCACGAGTTCTATGAGAGGCTACTGAAAGCATTTAAACAATACAGTGGGTTAGACGTAATGGATCCTAAGGACATAGGACAGTTTGTGTCGAAGTTTGTTCTAGGGTTAAGACCAGACATAAGCCTGATGATACAACAGCATCTGATTTGTTGGCAGATCAAACCTTTAGACAAAATTTTAAGGTATGCAAGGTACTGTAGCGATGAGATAGATTCGAAGGCAAAGAAACTCAAGGAAAAGTTAATGCTGGTACAAATGCAAGCAGCTGGAAAGGGTGGACAGCGGCAACAGGGAACAGGAACACAAGTAAGGAAACAGAATAATCAGAACAGAGATGAGGAAGAAAGACCGAGACCGAGAATGGATATCGCGACACTGAAAAAGACAACGAGGTGTCATCAGTGTAACGAAGTGGGACATTGGAGACGCGAGTGTCCTTACAATGTTGAGACAGGGGAATTAGAACAAGAGGAGGAAGAGGTACAGAATAACGTGGTTAAGGGAGCCGCAGCCCCGAAGGGAAAGTTTATCAAAGGGGGGACTCAGACTCCTCGAGCCCCATTTCCTCAACCGCCTCGCATCACAAACGGAGGGAAAACCTATAGACAAATGCCATTGTTTGTAGGAGGAGAGGAATGCTATTACGTTGATCCTCTTACAGGGCAACGAGTAAACAGGGAGGAAGACTGTACTCTAGGAGCAGCCCTGGAAGTAGATCAGAGAGGACCATTCGTAGAGGCTGAAGTAGCTGGATGTCCTACAACCTTTTTGGTAGATACGGGTGCTACTCGATCTACGCTGAGATCAGCGGTAGTCCCAGGTTTGCCGATATCGGGAGAGACGATTCAGGTGGTAGGAGTCGCAAACAAGAGGATGACTAATCCTCTGACCGAACCAGTGTCAGTAAAGATAGGGAATTACAGTGACGAACATCAGTTTGTGATCTGTGATTCTAGCCCTGTGTGTTTGCTAGGAAGAGATCTATTGTGTAAACTGAATTGCACAATACATTGTACACCTGAAGGAGTAGAAGTACAGACAAATGATGAGGATGCTGATTTTAAAATTGTAAACTCGCAAGAGTGCGTGGAACTATATCCTACCTTAACAGTGGAGGAACTTCCACAGGATTTGAGGGAGAAAGTGTCAGCTGAGGTGTGGGATTTTACTGGAGAAGAAATAGGACTGATTAAAGGAGTAGAACCAGTAAAAATCTTGGTAAGACCCAATGCTGAGTATCCAAGAACCCCACAATACAAGTTGACTCCAGAGACGATTGCAGGAATAAAGCCTGTGATCGAATCCATGATTAAACAGGGAATACTGAAGGAGATCGTGGGAAGTCCATGTAACTCCCCGATTATGGGTTTGCAGAAACCTAGTGGAAAGTACAGAATAGTGCAGGATCTTCGGAAGATTAATAACATTGTTGTCTCATGTTGTCCAGTGGTACCGAATCCATCAGTGATATTATTTCAGATACCGTTCCAAGCTGAATGGTTTACAGTGATAGATTTATGCCAGGCTTTCTTTTCGATACCTTTAGATGAAGAGAGCCAGTATCTCTTCGCTTTTAAGCTGGAAGATCGCGTTTTAACATGGTGTCGTATCCCTCAGGGGTATACAGAAAGCCCATCGATCTTTAACCAGTTATTAAAAAGAAATCTTGAAAGTCTAGTACTGCCCAAGAATTCGGTTCTAGTCCAGTACATAGACGACCTCCTAGTTGCGTCAGAAACTGAGGAAGCTTGCAGAGAAGACACTATAACCTTGTTAAATCACTTGGCCGAGAATGGACACAAGGTGTCTCCAAGTAAATTGCAATATTGTAGAACTGAAGTGCAATACTTGGGCCATAGGATTGAAAAGGGAAAGCGGAAGGTGTCACCAGACAGAATAGAGGCGATCATGAAAATGAACGCGCCTACAACACAAAGAGAAGTCAGGATGTTTCTAGGTATGGTCGGTTATTGTCGGCAGTGGATAGCCAACTTCTCACTGAAGGCAAAACCTTTATTACAACTGACGCACAAAGGAGTAAGTGATCCGGTACCATGGGACAAAGATTGTTTGATGGCGTTTTTGCAGCTGAGGGAGGACTTGTGTCGTGCCCCGGCTTTAGGAATGCCGGATTACACAAAACCATTTTTGCTTTACTGCTGCGAAAGAGAGGGATGCGCTTTAGCAGTTTTAGCTCAGATCCACGGAGATGCGCGTAGACCAGTGGCGTATTTCTCGGCTACATTAGATCCAGTAGCCGCAGCGTTGCCCGGATGTCTCAAATCCGTAGCCGCAACGGGTGTCAGCATTGAACGTTCTGAAAGCGTGGTCATGGGTCACCAGTTAGAGGTGTATGTACCGCATTCTGTAGAACTGTTAATGACCAGGACTAAGACTCAGCATCTGACAAATAGCAGGCTCACACGCTACGAGCAAGTCATACTGGCTGCCGAGAATGTGACCCTAAAAAGATGCTCCGTCTTGAATCCTGCAACTTTGATGCCACTTCCGAATGAGGTGGATGATGAAAATTGTACAGATCATGACTGCCTTGATGTGACTGAACTATGCACCAAACCGAGACCCGATATTGTAGATGAGCCATTGACTGACCCAGATGAAATTTTCTTTGTTGATGGTTCATGTGTAAGAGACAATGTCGGTCAGCTGAGAGCAGCTTATGCAGTTTGCACAATTACGAGAGTAATAGAAGCCGCTTGCCTGGAAGGAGTACACTCCGCTCAGGTAGCTGAAATTGTTGCTTTGACTCGTGCTTGCTTAGCGGGCGACAAACTTCGAGTCACCATATACACCGATAGCCAGTATGGTTTCGGGGTAGTTCACGATTACGGGCAGTTATGGTCTCAAAGAGGTTACATGACCTCCTCGGGTTCTCCCATTAGGAATGGAGAATTCGTGAGACTTTTGTTAGAGGCATTGCAAGGTCCAACAGCCATAGCAGTGGTCAAATGCGCAGCGCATACGAAGAACATTGACTTTGTATCACTAGGAAACCGCTATGCTGATGAAGTAGCGCGTTACTGCGCAGAACAGGGATATTCTCACACTGATGTAAAAGTGGGGGGAATCCAGGAAAGAACTGAATTGACAATGTTGTTAGATACTGTAGATACGTGGGATGAATTAAGAAGTGTTCAGGAAAATGCACCAGATGATGAGAAAAAGAGTTGGGAAACAGCTGGTTGTTCTAGAAGTGAAATGAATTTCTGGATATCTGCAGATGGGAGAGCAGTTTTACCAAATGAACTTGTTAGTCCAATGGCAAGGAAATTGCATGGATCAGCACACATAGGAAGAGATGCTATGGTGAGAGTATTCAGACAAAAGTGGTTTAATCCCAAATTTAGAGTAGCGGCAGAAGCTGTGTGTCAGCGATGTACGATCTGTCAGCAACTAAATGTGGGCAAGAGAACACCAGTTACATTGAGTCACATTGGGAGGTCTGGGGGGCCTTTCAATAGGATGCAGCTTGATTTTATAGAAATGCCTAAATGCAATAGACTCAGATACGTTTTAGTGATTGTTTGCATATTTTCTAGATGGGTTGAGGCTTACCCTACACGTAGGTGCGATACACTTACAGTAGCAAAATTGTTACTTAGAGAGTTAATACCGAGGTTTGGGGTGCCATCCTCTTTGGAATCGGACAGAGGAACTCATTTTAATAGCGAAATAGTGAAGATGCTATGTTCAGCTTTGAATATTGATCAGAAGTTACACTGCAGCTATCGACCAGAAGCTTCAGGGATTGTAGAGCAAATCAACAGCACGATAAAGTCCAGACTTGCCAAAGTTTGTTCAGCAACATCCCTGAGTTGGCCAGACGCACTTCCAGTGGTTCTTATGAGCATACATAGCACACCGGATAGGAAAACCGGTCTCTCTCCTCATGAAGTGCTAATGGGGAGAGCCATGAGATTGCCATCGGTTCCGACTGCAGCTCTAGTGAACATCACAGACGATTTGATCTTGGACTACTGTAAGGGACTATCTGATGCCGTTAATTCTGTGTCCCTCCAGGTCCAGGCTGCAGAGGTTCCATCAGCACAAGATTTGTGCCATGACCTGAGTCCGGGAGACTGGGTCCTGGTGAAGAAGCATGTCAGGAAGAACTGCTTAGACGTGCGCTGGAGAGGACCGTTTCAAGTTATACTTGTGACGAATACTGCAGTAAAGTGTGGAGGTCTGCCAAACTGGATACATGCCTCACACACCCGAAGAGTGCCAACACCTCTAGAAGAAACAGCTCCTCTCTCGGATGAGAATCCAGCGGAAAGCGGAGAAGCCATAGAGGGGGAAAGCCAAGCTGTGGAGGTGAGTGAAGAGGTTGAGATTGAGACGGAACAGGTCGACGAAGGTCAGGACACCAGTGAGACCGAAGTCGCCTCGGGAGAAGAAAGTAGTTGGGAGTCCGATACAGATATCGAACAAACTGAGAGTGACCAAGAGACTGGTCCAAGAACAAGGAGCAGGAGGACAAAGAGAGACAAAGCCAGTTGGCCAGAGAGAAGGAGAAGGCCAAGCTCAAAAGCAGATCAAGAAAGAACTCTTGTCCCGATCGCTGAAGAATCGGATCAGGAGGAGGAAACTACAGATTCAGGAACTGAAAGTCCAAGGAGATCGAGAAGGGTACGTGTGCCCTGCAGAAGGTACGCCACCCCAGAGTGGACTTATCTAGCAGATGTCTTGGGGACAGAAATCTGGGAGAGTGAAGAAAGTGAAAGTAATCGATCACGATCCATTTGTGGCAGTGGAGATATGGATGTTGACGCCTGGACTCGAGACTGAGGGGTTACTGACTTTCACACTTCCCATACCCCCATATTTGAGTCAAATTCAAGATCTAGTGCTAAATAGATTACAATTTCCAACATTTGGTCAGCAAATACCAGAAGAAGAAGAAAAAGTTATTCGTTTTGAACTATTAGAAATTGTTGTGAAAGCTGCAGGTGCGAGAATAATCGTGGATGCATAAAAGACTTTTGTATATAAGCTATAAAGAAGAAGATAACCTAGCGCCGAGTGGAAAGAAGAATAAAATTAGGGATTACATTTAGAGGACGGAGAAGGGTTAGGGTTGTCAGTTGCTAAAAGAGAAAAGACATTGTTGCGAAAAAGAGACTTTGTTGATAAAAAGCACTTTACAGACTGAGAAAGCAAATAAAGCAAACAAAGACTGGCAAGAAAAACTTTTTCGCAAAAGAAGGAGCTAAGCTGTTTTGATAACATGGAGAACGGCAACCCAAACCGAAAAGCTAGATGTATAATAGGTACACTAATAGCAGTAGTAATATTTCTCATAATTATGGTAGTGACAATATCATACATAATAGGACATGAAAGTGATAAAGAAACAGCAAATGTAAAGCCTATAACGACTTTGAGACCTGCTCTTGTGGGGAAAAAGGAGGAGAGCAACGTTATACGTGAAAAGGCGTTATTGGCAGGTGAAGCTCGTAGGTTACACGTAGACGAGTCACAGGGAAACTTTAGGTCAAACGCATATGCTAAACTGTTATACGAGTATATCGATGCCATGGAGGCCAAAGATTGCTACGTTTGTATGCAATTGCCGGCTTCTGTAGACGAAGGCATTAGATATCATCATCTCCCATTGACTTATGGGATAACATGTAGTACTGCTTAGTATATTTTATGGTAGAGAAGGATTTGAGTACTACTTTTCAAATTATGATTCGGTACTGCCTGAAGTTCCGAATTATAAGCAAATGAATAAGTGGGACTATTACAAAAAGGAGGATAGACTAGCCAAATTCTTTCTTCCTTGGGATACACTAGATACATCATATGCACGCAAAAATAATCTAACTTGCAAAGTATCAGAGATTGAGAAGAAGTTCATAGGACAAGTAGATGATAGATACAGAAGGCAGAAGATTCTAAAAATGTCAGGACAGTGGAAAACGGATTGGACCGAAGAAGAGAAGGCACATAAAAAGAAAGGTAGCAATGGTCCAATAGCATTGGATAGAACGCAGAAAGGAAAGTTATGTTTAACTCGAAGCAAGACATATTACGAGAATGTATTTGTAGGTGAAGTAAATTGCGAACATGCTTTTCGTTTAGAGTACTATACGAAAGATTTTATGAAAGGAATGCAAGTTATTCCGAATGTGTATTTTGTATGTGGAAGAAATGCCTATGTAAAACTACCTGACAATTGGTATGGTTCGTGTTACTTGGCAATTGTCTTCCCCAAAATATATCATGCAAAAGATGTAGCGATAATAGAAGGAAAGGCTTCGAGGAGAGCGAAAAGGGAAGTAGGAGATGCAGAAGTAGTAGGAGATGTATTTGGAGCGATGTTTCCTATGTTAGGTTTAATACTTAACGACGTTAAGATCAGGAGACTGGCTACAGTTGTGGATAGGTTATCTGCAAGTACTGCAAGGTCATTAATGTTGGTAGAAGGTGAGATGCAGTCGATTAGAGCAATGGTTCTTCAGAACCGACTTGCTTTAGATGTACTGCTAGCAAAAGAAGGCGGAGTTTGTAAGGCTTTGAAGGTCCAGGAATGTTGTACTTATATTCCTGATAATTCAAAACCACTTGAGAAAGTCATACGGAACATTACACAGATTCATCAAGAGATCGAAGACTTATCAAAAATAAATGTTTGGGAAAAAGTTGGTCATGGAGTAGGAAAGGTTGGGAGTTGGTTTGCCAACCTTGGTAAAAGTATAGTATGGTACATATTAAAGCCTGTATTGATAGTATTAATTTGCATAATCACATTGTTAGGTTTAGTAAAATTATATAAATGGTATAGGTCGAATAGGTCACAACGAACAATGAGAGAGCAAGAAAGGAGATTAGCTGCTTTACAAGATCAACAGTATAAAAGTTTAAGAGCTCTCGAAACGATGAAAAGAGGGGATATTGTAACTAGTTCTGTTTAGAGATATTATTCAAATTGCATTTAGTGATGACTCCTAGAAGTCATCAAAGGGGGGACTGAGAGAGCGCAAATTTGAATAGAAATTATGTGTAGGCCGTATTTACAAGCACATCGTATAACGTAGGAATGAAACGTATATCGTAATGTGAAGTGACACTTATAGCATATAGATAACCGATGTAATCAACGTAAATATAGGAAATGTAACTATATTCACTTTAGAACATGTATTAGATTTAGAAGGCCCGTATACGTAGTGGGCTGATGTATAGATGGAAATGCTTACAAAATGTAGAACGTGCAAAGTAGAATTCATGTATGAATGAAACTTTAAACGGAGAAGCGGCGAGAAATGTAACGTGGAGAAGTGCGCAGAAAGTATACATACGACGATGTAACGAATAAGCATATAACCTCGTACTCTATATATTATATATATTCTATGTAAAATGTATTCAAGTATAATCAAGACTTTAGCTAAATACGAATATATAAATGTGTGTTAAAGGTTATACTGTGTAGAAGCTTTTTGTAGGAATGCTAGAAAGGTTTAGGTCATTTGGGATTCTAACCTGACTGACCAAGGGTTAGCAGGAGCACAGTCCAATGTATATAATTTAGCGGACTTACAGGAGTCGTAAATAGCTTGATGTGGACATGAGAGCCAAGAAGTCTAGCACTTGTTAGATTTAAGGTGACAACGCTGGACGAGGTTTATGGCCTGAACGTGATGAGAAGCGCTTGGAATTTGAGAGTTGTTTTGAGAAGTCCATTCACAGGACCTAGAAGGGTCAACATCATAGTCGTAGTTTAAAGTTCTGTTGACGATGTTGACTTGTGCTCTGAAATGTCAATTATAATATTGAATGAAGTCACCAGTAAGAAGATGAAGATGACATCTAAAGAAGAAAGGTCAACTTAACGGACGGCGAAAGAGATGAAGCAATGGAAGAAGCTAGAAGCTGACATCATCGGGGAAAGTCCGTGGTGGGCGTCAAGGGGCGTTCCACCCACACTGTGATTGTGTATTTTAGGGACAGCACCCCGGGGATAAGATGGCAATTGGAGATTAGGAACAGCAAGGGATTTGCTCAAGAGAGAAGACAAGGGTAGATGACTTGAGCAGATGCGCTGAGAGAGATCAGAGCGCAAGAAAGCAGTAGGCCGAGGACCCTTAGAAGAGCGGATGGGTAGGCAGAGAGGGTACTGCTTCTTAAACTTAAGTTACCTTTAGAGGCTAAGAGAGTTTGATCTTCTTTGGAAGTCAAACTGCTGACACCTTTTTAGGTTAGGAACTTGCGAAGTAGGGATGTCACTTAGCATAGAGTAGGGACAGATTTAACGTGATACTTTTCTCTTTCTGTAGATGACGCCAAGGAACCACTTCACATCGAAGCTTTAAATTGCTGATATCGGAATTGATTTTGTATTCTTTTGTATACTTTGATCCCGAGAGAATCGTAATTACATCCAACTTTGACTTTTATATAAAACTTTCAAACTTTATCAGTTGTAAGTGGTTCTTCCGAGTGGCGTCAGTTAATGGGGTTTGTCTAACCTATGCGGGGGTTGTCTTTTACTCAATGACAGATACTAGCGGTCCAAAATAGATGAATGAGATAAGTTATTAAATTGATCATAAATTGATATCAAAATCTCATTCCCCGCACCTTTTGACAATATCTATTCATTGTCACAAAATAAGAAAGAGAAACGTATGGCCAACTTAGGAATGCACTTGTAGAAGGGGTAGATGGTACATTCTGCATTCACCTTTATTTTTCGTTCTGGCAAAATACTGACATCTCAGATCACAATTAAATTTTAGACTTTTGAATAAAATATGATCAAGGATCAACATGTATTACTTTTTATTAAAGACGTTATAGAATCAGTGCAAAAAGCACAAATATTCACAAAATCGATTTGCAGGGTGCTTACTGTGTCCTGCATATACAAGAGGGAGATCAGTGCGAAACTGCTTCCTGCACACTGTTTTGGAAATTCTGCGTCTCAAGTAATACCTTTGGGGTCGTACAATACCTCTGACATTGTTTAAAACTTTAACTATTTCGTTTGGGTTCATTTGGTACTGATTCACCTTGTTAACAATCTTGCTTTTGTCACATCCCTTACTGAACATCAATAACATGCAGTAGTCAATTGATCTTTAAACCTTAAAAATTGTGAATTTGAGAAAGAAGAGATGCATTTACTTTTTTCATAAAGAAGGCTTAACTATTAATTTCTAGAGAGTTAATAATGAACAGTGCTGGTACTGAATGGAAATATTTGGTGGCAAGGAGTCGGGACTAAGGAACCGGTTGACACTTATAATGAACTTAGTAACCTACAATATCTGCAGAAAAACGTTTTTTTTTACAATATGGCCTTACTATAATCTACAGTATCGGGTTAATACATCTTTTTGAAGATGCTTTGTCTCGTTCTATCCTGAATCATCACTTATCTTGATTCAACCAATGGTATAATCACATTGTGTACTTGGATATGATCAGTCCTTCTATAGCAATAGCAATTAGTATTTCAGCAAACATACTATATTCATTTTCAAAAATAAAAATCTGCAGCTCTATGTGATATGTACATGTTATAATTTAGACATTTAAAGCCATATAAGATGCAAAAACTATTAACTACATTGCCTACATTTCAATTTGATACACATGAATATGATGCCTCTGTCCCATCTGTGCTTAAAACAATTGATAAAATCCAAAATATTTGCAGAACTGAACAAACCCTCTCTTCTGCCTACCTTTCTCAGATCAATAGGCAAATAGGGTGAATTAATCCGAGTTTTGAACACTATTTTCACTTTTACTTTGATCAAAGACAAGATGACCAGGCCTCCTATTACCACTAACTAAATGTATTTATGACAATGAAACGTGTAGTACTGCCAAGGTTTCACCATTATTCTGTTTGTAAAGTTTTCTGCAAAGGTTTACCATATTCAACTCACATTGATCCTTAACTTCCAGCTGCCACTGACTATGTGAATCCTTTACAGAAACAAATCCATCTAGTGGCTTATTTACATGCCCCTTGCGCCGCCGGTGCATAGCTGTTTGTGATACACCGGTGACGCATTTTGCTGCGCCGTATTTGCAAGGACATGTAAAGTCAACCTGGGTGGCTTTTCGTGTCATTGTAAATACGGCCCCTTTGCACGCAAAACTTTGCGTGAAAGGGGCGTGCCATGGGTGTTGCTGTGGGTGTTCCCATGTAACACTCATGGCTTCTGCCGCATTCCCATATTTACAAACATTCGTAAATCTTGGAATGCGTCAGAATACTACGCCTCCCCAGGGGTGGTAAAGCGAAGCGCAACAAGGAGAAATGTTTCCATTTCTCTTCGTTTTTCCCTCTTTCTATGTGTGCTGCATTTTTCATTACACATACAAAGAGGAAAACAGCTCTTGTGATTGTTTTTGTGCACGAAGGGGCACCCTTGCAGGCACATACAAAGAGGAAAGCACTTCTCATGATAGTTTGATAGTTTTTGTGCAGGAAGGGGCACCCTTGCAGGCAACCTTGCACCATGGTGCAAGGGTGCCTGCGTTGGTGCATGGCAGCCAATTGTGCGGCAGCGCAGGGGGGAGCACAGGGATCCGTCATATGGTTGTAGATATGATGCATCCCCACACTTTGAAAGTGACTCAGTGCAGCGCAGCAAAATGGCTGGCGTCTCCGTGCTGGGTCACTTTCTCACAAATAAGGCCTGTGGCATTTAACATTCTATGAGACTCGAAGAGCAAGATGAAATAATGTTATCACACCTCTAGATTGGCTTCTCCTTCTGTTTCTGGTCAGAAGGTTTGTTATCTTACATTCCTGTCCATACCTTACCAGTCAACTTTCAACAACAATATTTACATAATTTTCCCATCACCCATCAAATCAATACTGTGCCTTTCATTTAAGTTTACCTTACAAATGAAAACTCTACTTATTTTTCATAGTTCACAGTTAAAATATATATAATACCTTTTCTTTTTAATAAAACCATAAAAGTACAATAAGACATCTGATCCGTGTGATCATATACCTTCTGATCATCATGGTACGTAGTCAACCTGAGTAGGAGGTTCAAGATATCCATGACTTTCAAAACTTCAGAGGTCTTCTTCTAATTTTGATTAACAGGAAAACATATCAGTCGGGTGAACATGCTTGGAAAAGGCATCCTCTATTCATGCTCTACGTTGATTTATTGTTTCTTTCAGCATCATCCAAATGAACCCAGAAACGGGGGCGAAACGGGAGTACCCCTACATTTGTTTCCCATGGGAGGCTGAACGTTCTTCTATACCTAGGAGATGTGAAAATACTGCCCACTCGAAGATATGAATATCCTGCCCACTACCTCTACTTTTTAATGTATTTCTGCCCAGGAGATAGGAGAGAGTGGCTTGAGTTTTGTAGGGTCAGGCCCCAACTCAGTTATTCTGTTCACTATAATTGCACTAGTTTTGAGTAATGTTTAAAATCCCCTAGGATGAGCAGATACACTACAATTCATACCCACAGGTAGACTGGAATACTGTTGCTTGTCCTAGTGTAAGGGGGCGCCATGCCCTGCCCTGTGGCTGTCAGGAACTCTCATTGACAAGAGAAAACTGTCTGTCCATGGAAAGCTCCCTACTCAGTGGATAACCGTAATGCTGTGATCACCAGCAGGAAAAAATTCAGCAGGGGTATTCACAGACGATACGAGAGGCGTGGATGACTTCTGGGTTCAGTTTATTGCGCATTGCATATGTCACATAAATAAAAACGAATACTCTTTGAGGTGAGTGGAATTGATTCTGCTACCATCAGGAAGATTAGAGTGCCAGAATGTGTCCTCCATGTACTCTGTCTTCAGCATTATACAGATAATTTGGGGATTAGCCGCCTGATTCATCATGCTCCCGTTTTGCGAGGCCCTAATAGCGATTCATAGCGAATCGCTATTAAGGACTCGCAAAACGGGATTCAAGTAGGAATATGCAATAAAAATGCGATTCCTTACAATTCCTTATTTGCGATTAGCTAATTGCTAATCGCAAATAAGGAATAACTCGCCATTCATTCCTATGGGCCAAAAGGCCCATAGGAATGAATGGGGAGTATTCCTTATTTGCGATTAGCAATTAGCTAATCGCAAATAAGATTGCGATTTGAAGGGTGCCAGGGGTGTCCACAGGACACCCTGTAGCACCCCTCAAATGAAATTTCACACAGGTGTTGCACACACACATGTCCAAAGGACATGTGTGTGCGCAACATGCAACTTAGAAAAATGCTTTTAAAAGCATTTTTCTAAGTTTTTGTTATTTACCGAGAGGTCTGACCTCTCGGTAAATAGCGGCCCGAAATTGCGAATTAGTAATTTAAAAATGGTTGATGAATTGCATTTAAGGAATCTCAAATAGAGATTCCTTAAATGTAATTCCTCGCAATTTAGCGAATTAGCAATTACCGATTTTTGCATTTGGGATGATGAATCCCAAATGCAAAAATAGCGCTCGCAAAGGGCCAGATTCTCAGAATCTGACCCTTTGCGAGCCGATTTCAGCTTGATGAATCAGGCTGTAGGCCCACTGCATTTAAGTACAATATACTCTTTTGAAATTTCCCTCTGTAATAATACTCTTCTCATGTATTAAATGTTTTTATATTGTTGTATATTGTTGAAACTGTGTCGAGGCCACTTCACAGCACTTTTAAACATGTAGCATGAACATAAATCCTGATGGTCCTTAGATGAAACAATGCACTCACTTCCCATAGCTCACTTTCTTC
Source organism: Lissotriton vulgaris (assembly GCF_964263255.1). Taxonomy (NCBI): domain Eukaryota; kingdom Metazoa; phylum Chordata; class Amphibia; order Caudata; family Salamandridae; genus Lissotriton; species Lissotriton vulgaris. The sequence goes on from NC_141693.1 coordinate 395,952,899, forward strand.
AACGTGTCAAAAATAGCTGCATTTGAAATGCTCTGTCATTACTATTAACTTATTCAGGACCAAATATAAATGATAACAGATTGAGACAATAATTCTTCAAAGCTGTGTTTACATTCTTTAGTTTGCAATTTATAGCATGATAGGTATACTTGGTTATTTATAATTGTAAATACACATTTTCAAATGAATGTTGTTGTATTGCCTCAAACATTCACTACCATCGGCCTGATTATGATGTTGGTCGGAAAGGCTCTGAATGGCATTCAGATTTTCCTAAAGCATGTCAAAACTCATTGTAAATGGTCAGTCGGAAATATTTCAGACCAACCAACTATGATGGAAAGGTAACTGTTTGGTCATTCCGAGTCGGTCGAAGCCGAATCGTACAGCTCTAAAGACTGTGTTTCCTAACGACATATTACGATGTCGGATTCGGACAGCCTTTCTGACTCTGATCATCCAGCACAAAATTATGTCGGAAACTGACTTTGGGGGCCCCTAGCAGGGGCAGTACATCCTGAGGCCTCTGATTGGGGGCCAAGGGGGTACCCAAGGGACACACCTGTAGAACCATGCACAGTGTGACAGACACCATGGGGTGACCTCCACGGGTTGCAAGGTTTTCTGAAACCACCCCTTTTTTCAATGGGAGACTGTGTTGTCGGTCGGAACACAGGCTCCCATTTAAGACTTTCTGAGTGGTGTTCGGAAGCATCATAATTAGTCAGTCGGAATCTCCGACGACGAGTCGGTTGGAACAGATTCCGACAAGAAGTCGGAAGGTTTCGTTTCCGACCGACATCGTAATCAGGCTCTTAGTAGCAAAAAAGTTGATGTACATTAAAGTATAGTTTCTGCAAGGAGCCATTTAATGTATACATGTATTTACACACTGTCAGGCAGGAATGTCTCCTGAGTGGTATATGGGTGTGTTCTCATGCCCTGAATGCCCACTGCATACAAGTCTGGTATCTTGACTTTTACTTTGGCCTTTGTGTCATGCCAAACCAAGGGAGTGAGAAGGGTTACAGACCTGTGTCTGACTATTTGCATTCCTGTTCATGTCCTATGACCTCGTGGGTGGCACTTTCTATGTAGGCAGTGGAGTACTGTCCTTGTTCTGGGTATGGCACATAAACAAGTGGTGGCAGCATGCAATGTTTTAGAAGAGATCATTGTTGTGACCTAACCTGTTTATCTCTGTCATTGGGAAGAACCCTACTGAAGCACTTGTATAAAGTTCCTCTTTGTGTGTATATCCATAATTCTGAACTGACATTCAGTGCTAGTGTCAAGTGTTTGTCTATGTGTATTGGGTTAACAAATGTGGGACAATATGTAGTGGGTAAATGTGAGAATGCGTAAAGGAGACCAGTTGGATCCATTTTGGATGCCCCTGCTGTAGCACAAGATGGAGGATGAGGATTGTACTCCTACACATTGGAAGTGTATTGCCTGCATTTCCATAGCTGGAGTGAGGAGATGGCGGCACTAAATTGAGGAGGACAGAGACAGAGCAATTAGTAAAAATTCAGAGAAACCTTTTTTTAGCAAGGATCTACTGATTAGTCTTTGTTAGCAAGGAACTGCTAATGATCACTGCCACTTGGTGGATGGTGGGGAGAGGGGTGGGACTGCAGCCTCTTTTGTGAGTAATGAGGATGTTTCTAGGTGAAGGCTGCCTATTTGTCTGTCCTTGATTATTTCTCCAGTTGGGCTTATGACTGCCAGGATTATAAACTTCACGTCTCTTTGTGACTCTGTTGAGAGTACTCCACATTGGAGGCAACCTCATTATTATCTGTGTGAAGGCGGTGCGTCAGTGCCAGAGTCAAGAGGCATTGAGCAATGCACTGGATTCTGTCACGCAGTCGAAGGGGTAAAGCAATATCACCACTCAAGATTGGAGGCAACCTCATTATTATTTGCATGAAGGCTATGCATTAGTGCCAGAGTCAAGGGGCATTGTGCAATGCATTGGATTCTGCCCCGCAGTTGAGGGGATGCATCGATCTCACCAAGCTGCAGCAGTGGTGATACGCTGTCTGATGCATCGATCTCTTGAGACAAGGTGCTGGTTCTGAAGGAATGTGCTGATTTTACTGCAGCAACTGGGTCAATGCGCCGGCTCTGCTACACACACGTCTGGTGAGACAGGAGCAGTGGTAGAGACTTTGATATTCCTGAGTATCAAGCAACAGGACACAAGCAAACAAGCCCTTGGAGATCACTTGGAAGAAGGCAAAGTCCAGCTCTCCTTCAAGCAGAGTCAGAGAACAGCAGACAGAATGGAAACAAACAGAAAAGAAGGACTTCAAGATCACCAGTCCAGTGAGTTCTTTAAGCAGCAATGCAGTTCTTCTGACAGAAGTTCAGGTGTAAGACCAGAAGTGTCTGATTTGTGTGGGTCAGGGACCCAGCACTTATGCCGAAAAGGGCCTTTAAAGTGGAGGTGATATCGCAGGCAGGCCTCTGAAGTCCACACAATCCCTTTCAGCCAAGTCCTGTCCCCAGGCTAACCCTGGGGTATAAATCAGTGCTTTGAGTGTGAACAGGACCCAACCCATGGAAGTGTGTTAGCCCTTCCCATTCCTCCCTGCCCAGCAAGACCCACCAGAATGCAGAGGACTGCACAGAATGCAGATGAACCTCACCTTCCTGTGTTGGTAGCTGTAACCCAACCCAGATGTTTATTGGAGACAGACTGTAAGGCACAAATGAGCGAAGAGCGGAGAAATGTCCACTTTATAAAAGTGCCATATCTAAACCAACATTGTTAAATCCAACTTCACCCTTCAATAGAATTTATCAAGAACATTCCAAACATATTAAACATAAGAAAGATACTCCTCTCCGATCAGGAATTACAGTGTATTAGGGAATTTCCAATTCTAGCCAACGAGAGGAATAGGCCTCACAGTAGTGTAAAACAAAATAGGCACTACCAGGACATGTAAAACATAAAAGCCCATGGCCTACCTTTTACTTACATAGCACCCTGCCCTTTGGATTGCCAATGGCCTTCCTTTGGGGATGATTTATTTGTATTACAAAGGGGAGTTTGAGACTTGGGAAGTAATTTTAAATGCCACATCAAAGTGGCAGTAAACTGCGCACACAGGCAGCTCCGAGACAGGTTTGGAAGGCTACTTGTGTAGGTGGCACAATCAGTGCTGCAGGCCCTCTAGTAGCATTTAATTTACAGGCCCTGGGTATATGGAATACCATTTTATAGGGGTCTTACAAGTAAATTAAATATACCAACCAGCTGTAAGGCAATCATAACATGTTGAAGGGAGAGAGCACATGCACTTTAGCACTGGTTAGGAGTGGGAAACAGCTCAGAGTCCTAAAAGCAGCATAAATGAGGTCAGAGAAGTGGAGGGAGGCTGACATAAAGTTGAAGGAAGACCACCCTAAGGCTGTCAGGTATAACAATCAATCATTATACCCTGTGCCTGGGGATGTGAGAAGCATCATTTTACACAAATGATGGGCCTGGAAAACAGCCTGAGGAAGAAACACTGGAATGGTGAAAAACCCCTTTCTAGAATGAGTTTGTGCATGTGGGGCCTAAACCACAGCACTTTGTTCCAGTTCCAAGTTCTTTATCACCGGGGATGGGAGTGCTATGTTGAGTAATCACAGAACTGCTGTTCAACCAAGTTTGGTGTATCTCAAAGTTAAAGGGACATTACCAGAAGCCTGTAGTTTCTGTTGGAGGAGCTGTTGATCTGCTCTGAAGCACCTAGAAACCTGTCTGCCTGCTGAGAGAGGGAAGCAGTCTGCCTGGCCCTATTGGGGGAGAGACCGCCCAGAATGAACAAAGCTAGCATGTCACAAGAGGATGTTTGATATCCAGAGAGAGCTGACTGCACAACATTGAGCTAGGGAGGATACATGCACCCTCTCTTCTCCTTTTCACCAATTTTCTCATCCCAGTTAATATTAGCAAACAGCAGGGCCATTGCATGGTGAACTCAGTCAAGACTCAACTGTGTGAATACCATAATCCCAGATGAGATCTGCAACTATGTGTTGGTTTTAGGCTTGGAGGGGGGCAACAAGTGCTCCAACTATCTTCGATCCAACTCGTACTGTATCTGTCCTCAACCCTCTTATTGTTTGAGGTTCCTTGCGTCTTCGATGCAACTTCTACAAAGGAAGAGGTGTGCTCCATCATTTTTAAATTAAGGTTTTTCCTTCATTTCAGATCACTTTTAAAAGGAGAGCAAATGGTATTGTTGTATCTCATGAGCAATACCAACCTGAACCCTTCTAAAGATGCAGTGTGGGGATTATAGTTGTATTTCTGCTAGGACTGGTGCTCTCTTCTCTGGACCCAGTGGTGGACACAGTACATTTGATCTCCCTAGGCCAGCCATTCAGTTGGGGGCATACATTTTTCTGAGGCACTGTAAAAAGAGGAGTCATATTGGGTAAAAGAAGAGGCAGGCAAATGTGAGAGAGTTTCTGAGCTAGCAATGGGCTCTGTAGGTAATCATCTAATCAACTTGGGCATGGACTCCTCTTATGACCTGGGGCAATATTACAGAGAGTGCCCCGGGGAGACAACACAGGCATTTGTGCCCACTTTCTGGACCCCCGGTGTACTTTGGTAGTGCATAAGGGGCCACAGATGCTTTTCGGGGCCACTTCTGTAATACCAATCGTGCTGGCACACATGAAGCGCCAGCGCTGACTTCAGGGGTATTCCCTCATTTGCATGGGACATGCCTCATGCAAATTAGGTAATCCCATTGCCCTTGCACCTGCGCTGTATTACAGACATGGGTGCAGAGGCAAAAAAACCCTCAAGAGGAGCACTGACAATGTGCCATTTAAAAGGTGGCGCACTGTCGGTGTGCCCCCCTGAGAGCAGCCCACTGGAGAGGGGAAAGGGGTCCTATTGGGCCTCCAGACATCCCCTTGCAGGCAGATGCAGTCACTGACTTCACCCACCTGCAAGGGATCTCTAATCCCCTTTCAAAGCACAGTAAAAAAACGGAGCAGCTTTAAAGCAGCTGCTCCAATTTTCACCTGAATGCTGTGCCCCCAGGGCAGTGCAAGTTTGCGGCTGCCCTGATAGCAGCACATTCATGGTAATAGGGTGGATTTTCATTGTGTGCTCAAGGCCCAAACAATTAAAATGAGCCTTTAATTAATACGCCCCTGACCTACTAGATGTGGGTGGCCCTCTGTTTGCTGAAGCTTTACATGTGTAAGATAGGTTCTCTAGTAAGGTGAGGTGGAGGCGTCAGGTGCTAAATGATGTTGAAAGGGCAGTAGAAGGCTGCAGAATCATGATTGTTCTATACAACAAGTTTATGGTTTATTTTCAGACATAACCTGTATAGTGACTCCCTATTTGCACTAAGATTTGTAGTAAGTTTAGAGGCCAGAGTGTTTTAGCTTAATTTCAGTTAAACCAGTGTTTTAGTTTCATTTAATTTAAACCAGTGTTTAAACTTAAGTTCATTTAAACCATGTGTTTACCACAACCATGAAGTGCTTAAAAAGCCTTGATGTATCATGCATTGATGTATCCCATAAGACCATCTCTCTACAGCTCTTGCTTTTCTTAAATTAATTAAAGCTTTAATGAAAAATTAAGGTAATAGCACTATAGAATGTTTTGTTTTGTTCTAACTTTAAAACAAATATCTGAAATTATTTTCATTAATATTAAATATAAAAATATTTTACTAACTTCTTATAAAGTTTCATAATGTTCTTTAATTTCCACTATACTTTACCATAGGGAGATCACCAGCCTGACTGTAAAGTCTCATTATGGTAAAGTAAAGGGAAAAGTAAAAAAGTTTATTTAACTCCAAAAAAGTAAGCATATTTTCCTGTTAAATAATATTGTGAATTAACTTTATATATTTATTTTAAATGTAGAAAGAAAATACATTTTGCATGCAAAGTATTGTTGAATGAAAGGCCAGGATTTACTTGACTCATTTTGTCCAGTCAAGGCCCTTTTGGACCCACCTACTTGGCCTGAGACTTCCCCACATCTCTGTTGCTGCTCGCTCTCCTCCTCTTTCTCCTTTCTTTCAGCCCTCCTCTTAATCTCTTTTCTCTCACTCTTAAGCATTTCCTACTCCATTTTTCATCCTCTTAGTACCACTTTTACTCTTCTCCTTCCCCCATGTTGTCTTTTCTTTCCTGTTTTTAGCCTCCTTTAGGTCAGCCTCTCTCTCAACGGAACTCACCCCTTGTTTCCAGAAAAGCACAATTGGTCTTGAACATTCTCCTACTTCGCACTCAAGACCTGGAACAACTTCCTCCAACACTATATGACATCCTCCTCACTTTGTGAATTCCACAAGAAGCTAAATACCTTGCTCCTCGACTAACTCTGCGGGATCCAACATCCAACACCAAACCTAACACCTAAACACCTATGGTTACATGCCTGCTCCAGTGCCTGAATGCCTTCGTGGGTGATTAATGCGCCGTGCAAATCTACATAGCATAACATAGCACATTTTTCTAGAGGACTCAAGAAAAGTGAAGAGCTAATTACACTGTAATACAAGATTGACAACGTGTTTGGGTTGACATACCTAATTATGTATGCAGCTTGGAGGAACTCTGGTTTGCTTGTGCCTTGCTTGCTTGCTTTGGTAGCACTTGTTGGAAATTGGGTCTCTTTTTGGCAGAGGTTTGCACCCTGTCAAGTAAAGACCACAATCCTAGTCAGGGTAAGCTAGATATACACTAAAAGATAACCTGTGCTCACCCTCTGGTAGCTTGGATCAGAAAAGTCAGGCTTAGCTAAAGAGGCAATGTGAAAAGTATTTGTGCAACACACACAAACACTCAACAAAAATACTCCACACAGGTTTAGTAAAATAGTGAACAACTGTATGTGTAAAATAAGACCAAACAGACAAGAATTCAATAAGTAGAACGGGAGTTATACATTTTTAAAGAATAAATCAAAAAGTAGGGCTTAGAAGTAAATAGTGTTATGGGTTACTTGAGGTCATGCTAGACTGGGGTGAGTCCAAAATTATGGCCGACCGTGATGGAGGACAGGCCACCTACAGGACTCAGACATGTCCTGCTGACAAAGTACCTTGGATGGAGCAGGCTTCAGTGTTTAAGACTTAATGCGATGAGTGGAGGACGTGCTGTGTTGTTGTCAATCCTGTGGATGGAGGCAAAGTACAGGAAGAAATCCGCACAGTCGATGAAGCTTCAGCGTTGAACCCCTTTATGATGCAGGCACTGCGTTGTCATCGAGCCACGTTGCCAGTTGTCATCTAGTAACGTAGTCGATTGAGGCAATGTCATCGTTCGGCTTCTGTGTCGACGTTGAAGGTCTTAGGACTGAGTTGGCACCACTTGGCAGGACAGGACTCACAGATGGCAGAGTGCAGATGCTGTTGCAGAGTGGAAGTCTAAGAGGGCCCTGAGACAGAATAGGGGGCAAGCCAAAAAGCCCTTGGAGTCACTCTGGGTTCAAGTGAGATTTGTCCAGTCCTTGTCTTCAGAAGGGCAGAGATCAGTAGGCAGCAGGGCAGCTCAGCAAAAGCAGAAAGCAGTTCCTTCAGAGCAGTAGCCAGGCAAAGTGGTAATCATGGTGCCACAACAGTCTTTACTTCTGGTAGAGTGTTTCACAGGTCTAGTAGTATACTCTCTTGGTAGGGTCAGAGCCCCTAATATCCAGTTGTGCCTTTGAAGTGGAGGTGACTTCAAAGCAAGCCCTTGAAGTGCACAGGTTTCCCTTTTATCCCAGCCCTGTCTGCCTGGATATTTGTGGTGGTGGGTAATCAGCCCTTTGTGTGTTACATACAACACTGCCTAGTCAGGTGGAAGTGTCAGCTCCCATATTCTCCTCCTGCCCAGGAAGAGCTTTCAAAATATAGATGAATGCAGACCTACCCTTTCTGTGTTTTGTGTAAGCATGGGCGAATTTTGCGAATTTGCGGTTTGCGAATTTGTGTATTTGCGAATTTGCAATCCGCAAAATCCGCGAACTCTCGCGAATTTGCGGATGTTTTAATTTTTTTGTGTTCGCAAGGGTTTCTGCCAGTTTGCAAGGGTTTTGTACCAGTTCGCAATTGCGAACTTACTTGTCGGCTCGCAACGGCCGCGACTATGTTGTTTCTACATCTGGTTCATCATCACAGGTTCACAGCACCCTCTGCTTCACCACTTCCACCCTCTGGTTCACCCATGCCACCCTCTGGTACATCACTGCCACCCTCTGGTTCATCACTGTAGATTATGGGGGTGAAAAGCAAGCACACCTGCCCTGCTTCTACTGACATGAATTAATTTGGGGTTGATTAATGTGTCACTGAATTTAAACTTCCAGTCTGGCACTAAATGCCTGGCCTAAATGAGGCCGGGTGTGGTAATATCTCCCAAGGGTTCCTGGTGTGCTGCTGTCCCGGTTTGAGATGGGGGTGGTAGATGCACCGGCGAGGGGACGCAAATGAACGCCAACTCCCGCCTCCTTTCCTGAACGGGCTGTGCCTGCGTCTCTCACCCTTGCCTCGGGCGCGTCTCCGTGGCCCCGGGAGCTGCGGTGGACCCGCTCCCTGCGCGCCCTGAGTCTCCTCAGAGCGAGAGCTGTCCCCCATGGGAGGGGCGTTGTCGCCCAGGCTCCTCTTCACCTTGGCCCCGCCTCCTTGTCCGCCTGTCCAGAGGTAGACACACATACCTATCGGGAGACTCACGGCCTCGGCTGCTGCTGCCATGGCGGGCGCGGGATGAGACACCGGCAGGAGAGGAATAAAACCGCGCAGGTCCGATGGGCAGCTCAGAGAGGGAGAGCGCCGCCGGTCCCAAGACACCGCCGAGAGCGGCACTGCACGGCACACACCTGGAGCAGTGATCACACACTGCCCGCCGCCCGCCCACCCCTGCACCAGGCTTGTGCAACAGAAGCCCCCGGGGTGGCCGTGCCCCGCTTGGACCGTCGCACGCCTCTGACTGGGAGTTAGTTCTGCACCGCGGGAGCCGTCACAGGGAGCGTTGTACCTGTCCCTGGCTGAACCCGGGCAGGGAATAGTGTACCCGAGCCTCGCTGCCCGGACAAGGAGGTGTGTGCCCGCGCCTCGCCCTCTGCTGACCCGTCTGAGTGGCAGTAGCTGCGTCTTCTGCCCGCACGGGGGGGTGCTCTGTCACAGCCTGGTTGGTATCCGGGCTGGGAGTTGTGCAGGTGAGAGTCGGACCCTCTTACCAAGACTGTGGCTTGTGGCTGTATCCGACCCTCTGTTACCTGAAGTAATAAAAAAAGTGCTGTCAGTCGGGCCTCTCCTTCACACTCGCACCCGAGGCGTTCGTGCCTGGTTTTTGAGCCCTCGTTCTCTAGGCGCTGTCTAGGGTACCTGCTGATTTCGCTGACAGCCCCCACACCCCTCGCCCAGATCTCCTCAGGGCATCTCTGAGCGTGGATCCTGAACTCGGCCCCTGGTCCTCATCTCCACTGTTCTTCTTGGGAGTCTGTAGCTCCTTCATCAAGACCTCACCTTGACCAGCGCCTTGAGACCCTTGCAGGTGAGTAGTGCGCTATACAAGTATCAATTTTACACCTGCTTCCTTATCTGTAATTTGCTTTCTGTTGCAGTGCAATTTTTTTTCACAGGACCTTTGTGGCCTACTTGTAGCTATTCTATGAGCCTGCCGTGAGGGTCAGAGCAGGGTCATAGAATAGTTGCAAGTAGGCAACTGAACTCTGGAGGGGCCCCTCAGGAAGTACTACAGGGAAGGGTTACCAATGATGAGTTTGAACTTTTGCACCTGCTGAGTGCTTTCAGTTTTGCAAAACTCGTTTTTCTGCAAATTCGCGGGGCGCGAATTTGTGCGAGATCGAATTCGGAAGCAGAGAATTTGTGTGAATTTGTGATTTGTTTTTTTGCGGCGTGTTAGTTCGCAAGGTTTTGTGCGTTTTAGCGAGCCGCTTGTAGCACAACGGCGCAAAGTTACCCTCACGGTCGTTCACGGGCGCGGCCATCTTGTTTGCATGACGTATTTCCGTTTCCGGGCGCGATGTGTAATCTCGCAAAGTGTGCGGCTCGCTAGTACAAGTTCACGTGTGATCGCGAGGAAAATCTTGCGCGAACTTACCCACGCGGTCGTGAACGGGCGCAGCCATCTTGTTTCTCATTCATTGCTATGGTTCTGGGCATGCTTTCTGTATCCTCTCTGAATCTCTGCTATCCTTTGCTTCTTTGAAGTTTTTATCTATTTTACGTATTAACTATCCCTCTATTTTTCTAGCTCTATATTTTTGTGTTTTCTGCTACTTTTGGTTAATTTTAAACTACTTTTTTAAACTCTTCTCTTTTCTTCTTCCCTATTCTATTTCTTCTTTATTATTTACCTTCCTTTCTGCCCAGGTAAGGGAGCCGGGAAGGTTCCTGAGAAGGGGAAGAGTCCCGCGCCCCGTGCCCGGCTCCCGTGCGGGCGTTTGAGGGGGGAGCAGGTCACAGCCTGGGAGATCTTCAGCACGGAGGAGGTGGCCACACTAGTTTTTTATGTTTAGCGCCGCCTCCCCAGGACCATCATGGCAGGCGGCAAGATCGCTAGCAGGTACGGGATCTAGGAGCACCGGAAGCGGTGGGAGAAGGTGTGCCGGGCCATGTACCAACACTCTCGGGTCCGGCGCACCTACAACCAGGCCACCCACCGTTGGACGGATTTCCTGGACCGGGAACGCGACTTGATCGACCTGCTCGGCCTTGAGATCCCCGGGCTTGGTGAGTAGTAGTAGCTATTTCTTCACTACTCTGTTTTCTCCTGCTCTGTGTGTTATTATATTGCAAATTTTTGTTTTTTACTAAGAGCAATAATGCTGCTGATTACATTGTAGGTAAATTATATTTCAAAATCTTCTGTGCATTTCAGGTGCACTGCTCTCCTTCTCAGTAGCGTTGCTACTATGCTTATATGTTTTCAATGTTGTGTTCATTTCATTGGCCTGAGAAATTATGTATGAGTGTAGTTTAAAGAACTGCGTAATGCTAGACACTGAGGGTCAGATTTTTAATTACCGGCGCATCCCTGCAAAGTAGCAGGGATGCACCAGTAATTGTGCCCCACGCCACCACCACCCATGGTGCGCCGTATTTACAATGCAAACAAAACAGGTGATGGACCGAATGTGGATCAATGTCACACATTCACCCCAGTCCAAAGATCTGGGCCCAAATCCATCGTTTTTTTGCCCTCCACACCACCCTGGGTTAGACAATGGCAATATGCAAATCAGCTCTGACCCTGTGCCCCATGGGAACAGTCCAGTCCGAACTACAAAAGCCATGTCCTTTCGCAGAACGGAATCAAGCATCCGAGGACCAGACCGGTTTCGAGGTAACACCTCTCATCAGCCCGGCTAGCTTGACTCCAGTGGTGTGGAGTGCCTGGGACCCACGTCTGAGCATCCCCAGCGCACTTATGGCGAACTTGCAAACAAAACAGGTGATGGACCGAATGTGGATCAATGTCACACATTCACCCCAGTCCAAAGATCTGGGCCCAAATCCATCATTTTTTTGCACTCCACACCACCCTGGGTTAGACAATGGCGATATGCAAATCAGCTCTGACCCTGTGCCCCATGGGTCCGGCGCACCTACAACCAGGCCACCCACCGTTGGACGGATTTCCTGGACCGGGAACGCGACTTGATCGACCTGCTCGGCCTTGAGATCCCCGAGCTTGGTGAGTAGTAGTAGCTATTTCTTCACTACTCTGTTTTCTCCTGCTCTGTGTGTTATTATATTGCAATTTTTTGTTTTTTACCAAGAGCAATAATGCTGCTGATTACATTGTAGGTAAATTATATTTCAAAATCTTCTGTGCATTTCAGGTGCACTGCTCTCCTTCTCAGTAGCGTTGCTACTATGCTTATATGTTTTCGATGTTGTGTTCATTTCATTGGCCTGAGAAATTATGTATGAGTGTAGTTTAAAGAACTGCGTAATGCTAGACACTGAGGGTCAGATTTTTAATTACCGGCGCATCCCTGCAAAGTAGCAGGGATGCACCAGTAATTGTGCCCCACGCCACCACCACCCATGGTGCGCCGTATTTACAATGCAAACAAAACAGGTGATGGACCGAATGTGGATCAATGTCACACATTCACCCCAGTCCAAAGATCTGGGCCCAAATCCATCGTTTTTTTGCACTCCACACCACCCTGGGTTAGACAATGGCAATATGCAAATGGGAACAGTCCAGTCCGAACTACAAAAGCCATGTCCTTTCGCAGAACGGAATCAAGCATCCGAGGACCAGACCGGTTTCGAGGTAACACCTCTCATCAGCCCGGCTAGCTTGACTCCAGTGGTGTGGAGTGCCTGGGACCCACGTCTGAGCATCCCCACTTATGGCGAATTATGGTGGTGTGGAGTGCAAAAAACGATGGATTTAGGCCCAGATCATTGTACTGGGGTGAATGTAAGACATTGATCTACATTCTGTCCATCAAATTGTTTTTTGTATTTACAATGCGGCACACCATGGGCCCAAAACGTCACCGAAGCGTTACGCATCTGTGCCGTAAAGGCGGAGCATTGCTGGAGTTGCGTCGCAACGATGGCGCAGCTCCAGCAATGCTCTGGGGTGCCCTATTTCCCCAATGCTGCATCAAGCCATACGTCTGCTTCAAGCAGGCGCAGGTTTTGAGTCACGCATCATTGTCCTAAAAGTGACCAATTGAAATCTTGTAGATTTCCCTCAGTATCTTTTAGGCTGCGTTCCTGCGCAGGAACGCCCTCTCTTGCGCCGGAACACCCCCTGATGGCGCAGGGCTTTACAACGTGATGCATCTCCAGTCCCATGTGCGTCACGTTGTTAATATGCGCCGCACCATGGCGCCTCTTTTGTTCTGCCGCTGCGTCACAAAAGTCATGCAACAATGGAGCAAAAGAGCCGCAAGGGGCTTGTAAATCTGCCCCTACAGACTCAAGTCCAGTCCTTCCTTTGTACACCTGGCAATAAGAAGAAATAGTGGTGGTGGATTGATAGTTTGAGTATTTTAATGACTGGTTAATGTAGTAGGAAACTTTTTAGTGTTGTCGCTGATCTGCAATCAAGATGGACTCTGTCTGTCACTTCGCGTGCTGCGGACTGCTGCCTGCCAGTCCTAGGCGAACCTTTTTAGTAGTGTGTTTAGTGAGTTACATAACTTTCCAAATCGACGTTCCGCAAATGAAGCAATACTAATATCGTAGTAGACCACATGAGATAGGTCAATATATCCTGTGGAATAGTTATCTATTTGCTATTTCGCCAAAATATTTTGTTATTGTTCTTTTGAAATGTTTGATTTGGTTGACAAATATCATCCATGTTTTCTGGTCTTTCTTTCTTTCATGTTGTACATCAGCTCCCCCCAGGGGCAAGAGGGCATTGGAGGAGGCTGCTGCTGCTGCTGAAAAAGGCCAGGATCAGGCAGGCGAGGGCTCCTTTGCTGGCCCCGGTAAGTTAATTTTAATATAGAGTACCTATTTTTTCCTAGCGTTCCTCATTCGATTTTTCCTAAATCGTCTTTGATCTTCTTGTAGACTGTATCTAAATTCCTATCCTGCCTCGACTATGACTCCCTGTGGTATTACTAGATTATTCTTATTAGTCTGTCTCTGTAGATGGTCTTTAGTGTGTGAGGAGGTTTGAATTTTGATAGGATGTTGAATACTTTCCGTTCAGAAATGGAGTGGAAGGTAAGCCATAAGGCGTTTTTAAGCGGGTTGATAGAAGGGGAGTTTCAGGGGGGGGGTGGGAGGGGAGGATGAGTGAGGGTGTCAGGGAGTATTCAAGGGGGGTGATTAGGTGTAGTATCATGGGGTGTTGAGGGTTGAATGACGGATCGGTATTAAGGAAGGTACGGTCAATTTTAGCAATTTTTCGGAGACATCGTTGGTAATTTCTTCACATTTGCTAATAGAGGCCTCTGGGTGTTGTGGAACACTGCAACACCCATTGCTTTTTGACACTGCACCATGTTTACAAGGATGTTTAAATTTAGCGCAATGCCAAAAACTAACACCATACAAGAGCAGACTTTGGAATAGCGATACAAGGAAAAGTTATTTTATTTCTCTTCTTTTTTGCTTATTCTATGTGTGCTGCATTTTCTAGCAAACGTAGAAAGAGCAAAATGCCATGAATGATTGTGTATGTGCAGGAAGGTATCAGTTCCTGCACATAAACAATCATTAAATAATTACGATTTTCTGCTTCTATGTGTGCTGCTTTGTGCAGCACACATAGAAGTAACAAATCGTCATCATTGATTTGTTTATGTGCAGGAAGGGACACTATGGAGCAAAGGTGCCTGCATTGGCACTAGGCAGCTTAGTTTAACGCCAGAGCTAGGGAAAACAAAGGGGTTCACAGCATTGTTGTAAATACAGTGTATCCCGGTGTTTTTTTAAATGTTGAAGTGCAGCGCTGTCAAATTTGGTGCAGCTCCGCGCTTCAACATTTGCTCGTACATATGGCCCCAGGACTGTCCGAAGTTGGTGAACATGACACTTAGCCACTTTGTAGCTATATCTTTTTGAGGTCTTCCGAAAAAATGAAAAGATAATTACACCGCAACACTAAGCTTGGGTTTATGTAGCTAATACCTACATATCTTTAATAGAAGGGAAACCCAACCCCACATAACCCAAGGAGGAATTCTGGTTTGCTTTGTTAGCTCGATGCAATTCGATTGGTGGCTATGCTTGGTATATTTTGCGGATCCTGAGCATGCTGGTGCTCATCCATGGTATGTTGCTGGCATAGGCATACGTTCATGACATATTGTAGCCATGTTTGGAGTCATAGTCCCAATTTCTGCTATAAAACTGGCTGTGCATAACCTTGATAATTCTTGATATAGGGCGCACTGCAAGCATGTTTAGATGATGATGCTTATCCCTGGCACAATGGTGATTTTCTCACAATGGTGACCCTCATTAGCACATTGTCTAGACAGTCTTTAGACAATTGAGGCTCTCCCTGGCACAACGATGGAACCTTCTAGGCAGCACTGTTCTGTTAATCATTTGCCTCTCTTCTCCATATCCCTATGTTTAAGTGTTCCTGCCTAGTGGTCACCCACTCTCTGTGGTCACAGTTGAAGCAGTGATCGACCTCCCCTTCTCATTGGGTACATATCAAAAAGCGGAGTTTTTTCAAATCATTTTGTCAGTCCTGTAATTCACTTAAAGGACCGCACCACTGTACCCTCAAAATAGTTTCAAAAGATTTCAACCTGTAAGTGGATTCTGTTAATCATTTGCCTCTCTTCTCCATATCCCTATGTTTAAGTGTTCCTGCCTAGTGGTCACCCACTCTCTGTGGTCACAGTTGAAGCAGTGATCGACCTCCCCTTCTCTCTCGGGACCTAAGGGCTTCTCTAGACAACAAAATCCTTCCATTATTGCGAAGCATTGGACACTACTGGATTATTCTCGCAGTAATGCCCACTTCGCTGGCATTTACCACGCTCTAAAAAATCCCAAGCAATTAATTGGTCAATGGTCAGGGTAACACATAGGCCAAGTACAAAATCTGATCTACGTGTTTTGCATTCGAATAAATAGCCGTAAAGGAAAATCCACAAGGGCTAGCATGCAAAGGTTTGTTACAGAAAAAGCCCAAACTATCCAAAGCAGGTGCACATAGTACTGACTAACCTTTGAGGTATGAGGAGCACAATCAAGAGGTAATTGCACTGTAAAACAAATCTGATAAGATGCTTGGGCCCACGTACTAAAGGGCATATTACCAACAACTAGCGATAATTCTTGTCTCTAACTTGTTTAGAGACAAACATTATCGCCGCACATAGGCGATTTTTATCGCAGATAAACCTTGCTATTAGCAAGGTTTATCGCAAATGCGATAAAAAACGGCCGCAATGCATGAATATCGCTGAAAAGTCAGCGATGTTCATGCATTATCGAGCAAATGCTCTTAGCCATGTTATCCACCTCCCATTGGATAACATGGCTAAGAACTGCTCAGGGCAGGTGTTAGCTTTTGGAGATATTCGCGCTTAGCGCGAATATCTCCAAAAGTTGGTAATAGGGGATAGCGATGTTAGGGACTGTTTCCAGTCGCTAACATCTTGGCACGCCCACTTTGCATGTCATTAGTGATAAATATCACTGACATGCAAAGCGGGGCCCAAGATGGTCGCTATCTCCTTTTAGCTGTCACTAACTGGTGTTAGCGACAGCTTGGTAATAGGGAGATAATTTTATCTCCGCTTTCTTGGCTTTTAAAGCCAAAAAAGCGGAGATAAACCCCCTTGATAATATGCCCCTAAATTTCTTATGCAACATTTATAGGGGGGAACCCACAAACACCCACAAACACCTTGGAGCTTATTTACTTTGCTAGCTCAAAGCAATCGGTGGCTAAGCTTGGCATACTGTGTGCATCATAGCACGAAGCAATTGGTGGACAAGCTGGGCATATTGGGTGCATCCTTGGAAATCTGGTACCCCACCCTGGTATGTTGTTTGCATGTGCATGATATTGGCAATTCATGACACATTTTAAGCATCCATGGCATGACGGTGCAAATGCCTGGCATAATGCTGGCTATGCATAACCTTAGTGATTCCTGTTTTTTTGTACCCATCCTTGGCACACACACACTAGCATTGACTGGAAGATGGCGCACATCTGTGGCCTAATACTAATTCTCTAACAATGGGCATCAACAAAAAAGTAATAGATGGAATGTTTGAATTAATCTCAACTACTGGCAGTTGCTTGGTCATCATCATCCCAATCCATTATTTTTAACCCACTATGCCAACTCAGTTTGGATCCAGCCGTATGCAAATCAGTCTTGACCTTGATCCAATGGGAACAGTTCAGCCTGAACTTATATTCCAGGTCCTTCCTTCCTGACCTGGGAAAAAGCAACTCAGAACAGGTTTTACACTTATTAGGACCCGTCTGCCAAGTATAGCTTGGTTCCAGTGGCACAGTAAGCACAGGACCAATATCTGGACATAACCGTCACATTTAGGGCATCAACAACAAGCAGGTGGATGGAATGCTTGAATTAATCTCAGCCACTGTAAATTGCTCAGGCTGTATCTCATCTTAAGGCATTCGTGGCACATTTTTACTATCTCAAGCTTAAATGGGGACCTTTCCAGCAACCTTTGGTTGTGATGGTGATAACTATGCATTTAAAGAAGAATATGTCCATGTGTGACTTTAGCACATGTGAATATTTAATGAAAATGAGGATCTAATGTTTGAAGAACCAAATACGAATTTACACACAATAAAAAGTTGGTACATAGGGACACAGCATTTTTTTTCTTGAAAATGACAGACTTTTGTTTTTGTGCACTTCAAATAAAAAGCTTTTAATTGAAAGCAAAAGATGTACAGTTTAAAAAAATGGTGAAGCTAATGTATGTGCTGATGACAGAGTGCACTGGCTTCCTTATTTCTTGACACATCTGGAATTGCTTTGATAACTAGATAATTGATGGTGCTTTTTTTCTGGCAGCAGCACAGATGGGAGGAAGGCTGTCATTAGCCATGCGGATTTTTAGATCTTGCTTGACAGTGCAATTGTCGCCTGACCTTTTAACCTATACCAATATTATTCTAAAGTTCTTTGCTTCCACACAATGCATATCCATTCCTATACTACTTGTAATGCTTCCTTACTAGATAACATTCCTTTGATGTAATACCTATTGGCATTGACAGTGCTTGCTATTATTTTAATGTATAACTCGATTGGATAATTGCTTCTGGAAATGGTAGGTAAAATTATTTGAGTTAGATTTAATTGCTGTTGAGAGAGAACATTTCCCACCATTTAGAAATCAATATGCTTTCCTGCCTGCATATTGTAACACTGGATAGAATGATGTTCTATGAAAGTTTACTAGAACCTGTAGTAAAGGATTAGGCAGTATAACCTTATGATGTTTGCAAAACTACATTTGGTGGAGGCATCGCAAGCGGGTGGGTATAAACCTAAATCACAGCTAACTGAATGCAGCCATTGTGGAACAAAGAACATTAGCTAGCAATTACATTTGTGCTGGCTTTAATGAAATTTCTACTGATGAATTCGGTATCTTAAAAAACCTTGAACATCACATTAAGTTTAAAAAAGGTATACTGTCGAATGTACACAAAGGGGCATATTTACAAGGGGATTGTGTGTCCGGAGCATCACTTTTTACGATGCTCTGGTGGCGCAATGACTTTCTCCACATTTACAAGGTGGCGCTAAGCCACTTTGTATAGCTTAACACCGCCTTGTAAGTATCATACCCTTTGATACAGTTTTCTGCATCAAAGGGTCGAGCAATGGTGTTGTTGTGGCCATACCTATGCTTCATCCATTGCTTTATGACAGTGCCCCAGATTTACAAGAAATGGGAAATCTGAGGCAGCACTAAAAACTAAGGGCATTGAAAGGGTGGCATTAGAATGGTGCAACAAGAAGAAATAAAGTATTTTTTGCTCTTTCTATGTGTGCTGCTTTATGCAGCTCATATAGAAGGAACAAATCGCCTTTAAAGATTGTTTATGTGTAGGAAGGTGTTGTTTCCTGCTCATCAATAATCATCCCTGTAACACAGGCACCCTTACACAATGGTGCAAGGGTGCCTGCCCTGGTGCTTGGCAGCTTTTACAGCACTAGCACAAGGGAAACCACAGTGGTGCACAATATTTATGTATATACTGTGCATCCCTGCATTTTGATAAATGATGGAGTGTGGTGCAGCTGAATTGCTTGCAGCACCACGCTGTGTCATTTTTTTGTGCATATGCCCCAAAGTGTGGGCCCCTATTCCATCTATTTTTAGAAGCTCTGGAAGCCTAGTTAACCCCTTCGCTGCTGGGCCTCCCCCCCCCCCCCGTGCTAAGCCTTTTTTGGGCTATTTGGTGTGGTTTGCGCTTAGGTCTCTGTAACTTTTTGACCACATTAGGTATCCACGCCAAATTTGCGTCCTTTTATTCCAACATCATGGGGATTCTAAAGGTACCCAAGGTTTGTGGAATCCCCTGAAGGGGTCCCAGAAATCACCCAAAATGTAGCTAAATTTAGTTTTTCGGGGGAAAATGGGAAAAAAGAGCTACAGATGAAAGTGTCTGGGATTTTACCTGCAAATGGTATCAACAAAAGGGTTTTGGTGCTGAAATTAGCATTTCCCAGCTTTTAGGGACAAGCAGACTTTTGTCAGAAAACCATACAACACATACACAAGTGAGTTATCATTTTACTTGGGACACTGAGGCGAATGCTGTGGGGTAGGACATTTGTGCCGGCGCGGTGATTCCGCGGAAAAATATGTGGAAAATGTGTTTTTTTCAGCACAATTTGAGGTTTCCAGGGGATTCTGGGTAGGTAAACATTAGGTGATCCACACAGGCTATACCTCATTGGACTCCTCAGGGTGTCTATTTTTCAGAAATGTGTGGGTTTGGTAGGTTTTCCTAGATGGCTGTGAGAACAGGGCCAAAAAACCCCGTGCCTCCCCAAAACCAGGTAATTTTGCTATAGGTAATGTTAAAGTCTCCACAGTACGATTTGGGCCATTTCCTGTTGCAGCCACTATGCCTATCCACACCCACCTGTGAGGTATCATTTTTATAGGGAGAACTGGGGGAACGCTGGGTAATAGGAAATTTGTGTTAGCCCGGTGATCCTACATCTTTCTCCCTCAGAAATGGGAGAAACCATTGATTTATTCAGCAAAATTTGAGGTTTGCAGGGGATTCTGGGTAAGGAAAAGTTGGGGGACCCACACAAGCCATACCTTGCTGGACTTCCCTGGGTGTCTAGTTTTTAGAAATGTGTGAGTTTGGTAGGTTTCCCTAGATGGCCGCTGAGCACCGGGCTAAAAACTCATGGGACCCCCTTGCAAAACCAGGTTGGTGATAGGTAATTTTCATGTCTCCTCAATAGGTTTTGGGCCCTTGTCTGTCGCGGGTACTTGACCCACCCACACAAGTGAGGTACAATTTTTGTCGAGAGACCTGGTGGAATGCTGGGTGGTAGGAAATTTGTGGATCCACACAGATTCCAGAACTTTCCCACAACGAAATTTGAGAAAAAAATATTTTTTTCATCTAAATTGGAGGTTTGCAGGGGATTCTGGGAGGGCAATGTTTGGGGGACCCACACAAGCCATACCTTGCTGAACTCCCCAGGGTGTCTAGTATTCACAAATATGTGGGTTTGGTAGGTTTCCCTAGATGGCCGCTGAGCGAGGGGCCAAAAACTCATGAGACCCCCTTGCAAAACCAGGCTGTTTTGTGAATTTTGATGTTGTCATGTTTCTCAGAAGACTTTGGAGAAAGCGGGGTGGGTGAAATTTTGTGGATACACACAGATTCCAGATTTTTCCTCCACAGAAATGTGGTTTTATTTTTACAAATGTTGAGGTTTTCAAGGGATTCAGGGTAACATAACCTGGTAAGAGCCAGACAAGTCACACCATACTAGAGTCCCCTCAGTGTCTAGTTTTAAAAAATGTATAGGTTTTCTAGGGTTCAAAATCTACATCTAGGCACTTTGCAAAAAAAGGGTCAATTTTCACTTTGAAAATGTGGTGTGTCCATGTTGCGTTTTGGGCCGGTTCCTGTTGCGGGCTCTAAGCCTACCCCCCACACTAGTGAGGTACCATTTTTCTCAGAATGCTTGGGGTAATGCGGGGTTGGTGGAATTTTGTGGATCCATGCAGGTTCCAGAACTTTCTACCATATAAATTGAGAATAATTTGTTTTTTTTTTTACAAAGTTTGAGGTTTGTAAGGGATACCGGGTAACAGAACCTGGTGAGAGCCAGACAAGTCACCCCATCCAGGATTCCCCTTGGTGTCTAGTTTTCAAAAAGGTACAGGTTTGCTAGGTTTCCCTATGTGCTAGCTGCGCTACAGCCTAAAATCCACAGGTAGGCACATTGCTAAAAAAAGGTCTGTGCCTAGTGGGCTTTCTGCCACCCAGAGGAGGAATTATGAGGGGTTTGCCACAAAATATGCTCCCAAGGAGGGGCAGAAAGACTGTGGCTATTTTTTGTGGGGTGGACGCATTGGTATGCCCTTTCCCGGCAGCCCCCACACATAAAAAAGTCAGCGTAATCGCTGGCGCCTAGTGGGCTTCTTTCCCCCGAGGGGCAGATCATGAGCCACTGCTCCCATCTGCCCCGAGGGGGGCTGAAAGACTGACATTTCTCAGGGGAGTGGGGGTATTGTCATATTCATTTTTGGCAGCCCCCACATCTACATGAATACAAAAAAAATCCCCGGTTTCCAGTGGGTTTTCTGCCCCCAGGGGGCAGAAAGACTGGAATTTTTGTGGGCGGGGTCGAGGGCATTGGCATGCCCATATGGGCATCCCCACCTGTGATTCAAATTGGCAAAAAAAATCCCTAGTGTCTAGTAGGCTCCTGCCCCCATCTGCCCACCAGGGAAGACAGAAAGGCTGTCAATTTTGCTCGTTTTAGGTAGCCCTCAATCCTAATTGTAATTACCCCAAAAAATCCCTGGTTTCTATTGGGCTTTCTTCTCCCCCAGAGGGGCAGCTTGGGGGCTACAGCACCAATCTGCCTCAAAGGGGGAGCAGAAAGACTGTAATTTTTGTGGGGGGCATTGGCATGCCCATTTTGGGCAGCCCCCACCTTAATTCAAATTGCCCCCCAAAAAATCCCTGGCTCCTAGTGGGCTTTTTGCCCACCCTGCGGGGGCAAATTGGGGGCTGCTGCCCCATCTGCTACCCAGGGGGTGCAGAAAGGTTGTAATTTTGGCAGGGGTTGGGGTCAATGGCATGCCTGTTTTGGGCAACCCCCACCCTAATTAAAATGTACCCAAAAAAATCCCTGGCATCTAGTAGGCTGTCTGCCCCCCGAGGGGGCAGATTGTGGGCTACTGCAGAACGACTGAATTTGGCCAATTGTTTTGGGTGGGGAGCAAAGGCCCTTGCCTAAGTGGCCGCTCCCCCCCCCCAGGTGTCTAATGGGTGGATCCCTGCTTGGGGATCATCCTCCTGGAAACTTGATCCCCCAGCGTCATTGTGAAGAGACGATTGCTAGCTTTGCTCAAGAAAGCATTTGGAGAGCAGTCTGTCAAAAGCAGAGATACAAGGCCATGGTGGCAAGGGATGTATTTTTTGGTTGAAACTGAACTGGTGAATTATGTGTGCTGGTAGTGACAAACGACCACCTGTATCCAACCTTTCTCTCAATCAAAGTACCTGATAAAACATGGAACAAAGTGTCTTCTTGCATTGTTGGCCAGCCCTGAAATCGGGGAGCATGGGAAGTTTGCAAAATTTGGTTTCACATAATTTTGTGAACTACCAAGAACAATACATAAACTTACTTGCAGTTACCTGTACCTCCATTTTGTGCTTGCAATAATTGATCTCCACACTAGATGGATTGTCACCTGTGTAGAGGTTTTTGTGCAATTTATAAATTGTGCATTATTAACAACGTGCAAAATATGGGTTTTTTCTTGAATTTAAATGTAACATTTAAATAGTATTATTGCAACTGAAACAAATTTGCTATGATGTGTTAAAGTGCCTCAGTTGAACGTCAACGTCATCTTCTTCAAAATGGATGTCTCCTCCGGCCTGTTCTCTGTTCATTATTTCTGCAGCATACACTCAAGCATAGCCATGTTTGTTTATTTCCATGGACATTGTTCTTGAAGAACATTTTCCAACATTGACCCAGTAATATTGCCTTTTACCAAGGCCCTTCAGTTTACTAATTTTACCGCATTATTTCACAATAGTTTGCTGGTGATTTGTAACTTGTTTGTCTTGTCATCTCAGGATAACTTTAGTGCAGAGTCGGAAGAATCAATATTTATGTAGTAGGATAGTGCTTAGATGGTAAGAATATAGGTTAATTAATATAACTGCTCTAATTTTCTGAAAGTGCAAATCCTTTGCTCACCCCATGATGATTTTAAATAAGAAATGTTTTCCTTTGCAAGAAACCTGTATATAACCCCCTCATTTTGGGGTTGGGTTAGAGAATTTGCTGATGACTTCCCAATGCTACAAGGGATGCTGCCTGATGTATTACTGATTTTACTATTCATTTGGGACGTACATATTTTTCTGATTTAGCAACATTTGTTTGTATTGCACTGCCATCTTCATGGTAATAGGTTCACGTGTTTGCCTTTTAAATTTCTGTGCTGTACCTTTTGAATTGTTGTAATAAATCTTTTTACATTCCAAATCCTGCCTTAGAACTCAATTATTGAGTATGCCCTACTTAATTTAATGCATTTTGATATGCTGTATGGTGCCTTATCTCCAGGACACATGGCCTCATGAAAACTTGGTTTAACACCGTCTCTGATGCATCCACCTGTGGACGTGCTGCTGAGGTATTATTGTTTGGTGAATAGGTTTAGGGGTTTCTCAGACCAACACCAGAGTTGCTATACAAGGAATGACAAGCACATTATAGGATTCTTTTGAGATGTGTATTAGGGTGATTCTCAAAGTTATATTTATCAATGATGGTGTTCCAATAATGGCAGAGACCACAAGAGAGTTTCTAAATGAAATGTCTATTAATGTCCTTAACACATTTTTCTATTGACCCAGAACTTATGGACTCAGAACAAACAAACAAAATAATAAAGAATTGGCTGCAATTTGTCAGGGAGAGCAGAATTCCTCAGCCGTAATATGGAAAGGGTGCACTGTCCCTGTTTACACCACGGTGCACCTTGAAACAGGTATGCCAGGAGCAAATAGGGAGAGTTTGCACCATTAGAATGAATTTGCTGCCCCCCGATGCTGCAGCGAACTCACCCTGCCCTGGGGACAACATATCAGTGAAATACGGAGCGGCTGCTTCAAAGCCCGTCCATGTTTCACAATCCATCCTGCACGCCACCGGCACTTCAGAGAGGAAAAAGAGATCACTCTGCAGGTGGGTGCAATGATTGACTTCATCCGCCTGCAGGGAGATGGCTGAAGGGTCCTTGGGACCCCTTTATTACCTCCAGATAGCTGCATTCACCTTTTTTTGGCGTAGTGTATGTGTACCGCCTTAGGCATGTTGGCATCTGCACCTGCATCTATTATACAACACAGGTGAATAAATGAGTGAATACCCTCTCATGATAACGCTGGCGCTACATGTGCTCCAGTGTTATCAGTAATACTGAAGGGGCGCACAAGTGTCTGCAGCCCCTTCTGTAATAACATTGTGCCCAGAAGGAGCACAAAGCGAGCAAACACACATCGTTTTGTGTCGCTAAGGCACAAAATATAGTAATGCCCCCGTTAGGAAACCCTGTCAAGAGATCATGTAGGTGCATCATACCAGTCCTCACATACCAGTCCTCACACAAAAGCAGACATGTGGGAACAAAAATAACACCTGAGTCATTGTATTTTGTTCAAGATGAATTAGTGGACAGAAAGGTGTGTTAGGGGAAAAGAGAAAAATTGATGAATCTCCAAAACAAATATGGTGAATGATACAATTACCTAAGGGAGTTGAAGAGGATCCGATGGAGTGTGGACTGTTGTGTGATGGTGAAGAAAACAGGTGTGTTCCCTGGTAGTGTGTCCAAGTGTTTGGGTCTCTTTGGGATTTCTGAAGTAATGAGAAATGTGGTAAGACTAAGAATGGACAAATCTGTGAAGGATCAAATGCATTTTTCCCAGGGTTCCACGAAGAGCAAACAGAGCAGAGAAATCACAAGCAAGCAGTGCTTAATTTGAGCCGGTGTTTTCCAGGACTCAGCAAAGACACTTAATCATCAACACCAGTACTTTTCATGAGCACTGGTTAAGGATACATTCATTTACTGGGATACTTTGTGATTTGCCTAGAATCAGAGAATGTTGAGCCAACTCCGAGACTCAAACCTCGTTCCCCAGCTCCGAAGTCAGCAGCTCTGACAAATTTGCCACATCCTCTCCCCAATTTCATAGTTAGTTTTTGGTTCTATTTTAGGCGGCGCTATCGGGAGTAATGGGCTGGTGCAAACTGCCTCCTGACGAGACCCCAGCACTTTTCTTTTTACAAATTAACCACTGCGAGCAGGGGAAGCTAAAAGTAACACAAGAGCCATATGCTAGCTTGTGCTACTTTACGTCAAGGGAGCATTCCATAGGTGGTAAATGAGCATCCTCATGCAATCAACCATGGGTTTTGATGCGATTTCCTACCTACTAACATTGGTGGACAAGGAAAAACACCAAAAACATATGCTACCTCAATAAAGTCGTAACTATGAAACAGGTTTTAAAAATCTCCATATTTTTCAACTTGTTTGTGTGCGCAAAGTGAGAAAAGTATTAAAGCATAGTATCTGTACTGGAAGAGCCCGAGCACTGTGAGAGAGAGAAAACAAATACCATATCTTAGCAGATATGCTGCTGTTCTGCTCTCTCACTTTCAATCAGAGCAGCAGCTTTGGTGCATGAGCTGCGTTGTGTGAAAAGGTAGTAAAACTGCCTGTAAGTATGACCAGTTATCCATCACGTTTCATGGACTAAAATGTACGGGGCAGATTTACAAGCCGCTTGCGCCTTTTTTGCGTCACTTTTAACATGGGAAAAGTGACGCAAAAGTGGCGCAAGGGGCTTGTAAATCTGCCCCTACGTTTATAGCAAGTGCATATATATGACAGGTTTGACACGTTGTTATGACCCTCCTATTATCACCATCAATTAGCCATTTTGGTTATCTAATTAGGTGTAATATCACTTGTAATAGAGTAGTTTCATTTATTGTGCTAGGAAAGATGTGTTGTATTTGAACCCTGGTTACTCGTCGAAGCGTCTCCTGTTTTCTCTCTCACCCCACCCCTTTCTTCCTTTAAATTGTTGATGTTGCATTGGTACCAACATTCCAGGTCACCTGTTCGAGCCTCTTGATGTGACTAGCCACCTGGGTGTGCTGTTAAAAAGTCTGGATATCTGGACTTGGCGAGTTTCTACTCATTTACATCACTTACCTTGCGTCATTAACATGTGGCCTATTAACAAAGACCTGTTTTACCTCCTCTTTAAAGAAATACATGTTTCAGCTCCATATTGTTGAGAATTGTGTGTTCTCAAACCCAGTTCCTTCCTATCTGCTGAGCTACGTTCTTGGGGAGAAGTACAACATGGTAGATTTTCTAGTCTCTGTTTTCCTAACTTCGCAGTTTTACAGAAGCTACATAGAAATAAAGAAGCATTTTTAAAACCTGGCCTTTAAAACAGATGTTTCCCTGTTGTGGAGTTTACTTTAAATGAGCGGGGCAACAGCAGTCTGTGTTTTCTTTTTTCTGATTGTTGCTGTGTTTCTCGTACAATTTTTACAAACACAATGCTTTGAATTTCTGAGTTCTATAATGAAAGGCCTCGGTATGACAGATGCTGCAGAAGACCGCCTGTACAATTGTTAATGTTTTATGTAAAGTATTTAAAAACCCATAACAATACACGTTTCTCGGTCCAGCTGCACCCAGACAGTACTTTTGTGCACGGGCATTTATTTCAGTAGACTCACGGCATAGGAAAAAAGATTAAAATTAACAAAAATGCCTGGAGAAAAACAATGAAATTGCTTGGAAATAAACAGCTTAAAGGACCTCCAGAGAATTGATTTGAGAAACTAACAGCTGGGTCTGCGGCAATATGAATTGATCAGTAGGAAATCACAGTTGCACGAACAAACATGGAAAACAGTATGAATAATTATCAGTCCTAAATGGCGAAATCTGGGAGGCTTCGTTGACGCAGACTTAATCATCTACTTTTGTACATCGTTGCGGGACGCTTTTCTATGAAGAATAACGTAATCGTTAGTAGAACTGTGTTTTCCAGTTGCCTCCACAGCACAAAATTAACAGATTTTAAAAGGACTTGTGGAGACACACAAACAGTTATCCTGGAAGGATAAAGACAAAGCTAGTAAATGGATTTGTGAATAGATTTGTGACACCTGTTTTTGTAACACTATAGACAGTGAGTGCACAGTCTGCGTTGTTTATGAAGACACTTGAAGCTCTAAAGTGGAAAGTTTTCTTCGTATGATTTTTTCTTGGATATGGTACTGCTGTCCTCCCCATATCCCTTTCAAATCTCTCTACCCTAACTATCATCAAATACAAGACAGGTTTGTAGTGAGTAGAGGCGTAGTGCAACAATCACAATGGGCCCGATTCGCAGAACTAACTTAAGACGAAATCCTAAACGTACTACTTTTGGTATTCACAGAAGATATTTAGTAGTAGTAAAGTTAGGATTTTGTCTTAAGTTTGACTTAAGACAGACTTAAGACAGACTTAAGACTGACTTAAGACAAAATCCTAACTTTACTACTACTAAATGCCGTCTGTGAATGCCAAAAGTAGTAAGTTTAGGATTTTGTCCTAAGTTAGTTCTATGAATCGGGGCCCTCATACTTAAGTAAGTTGTAAATCTCTCTTACACACATGGTAATATCACTGCAGCAGACAGCCACATTGATCGTTAACTATATTGAGATCATGACATACCAATTCTGTAAGGAATAGTTTTTATACTGGAGGGGGCCTTTCCATTAAATAAAGTATCAATTAAAACGTGTCCTGCTTCTTACGCTTAATGTAAATGTAGAACGCATGCAAAGTATTGAAAAGATTTCTCTTCGCCCTGTCTGCCTCAAGGAGGCATAGGATTTTGGTGCAAATCCCTGTCTGCAAGTGTTTGTAGATAGGGATTTGCATCAAACCCACGGATGGTCGCATGAGAATCGAACACCCCCTTGATTCAAAATACACCAAGGCAGTGCATAGCTCAAGCTTGCATCAATATGGAAAACTATTAAACGCAAATCCTGATTTGCATTGGATAGTAATTTAGCCGCACAAACATTTTTGTGCTGGGTTTGCATTACAAAAGTAACACAAACCTGACACAAAACATTAATAAATCTGGGCTGCAGTGTGAAAACCAGTTTTGCTACACTATAAGGACTCATTTTATTAGTGCTGCACCCAATCTTCTTTGTGATGATATATGCAGCCACACACAGGCAAAGAACCCCACATGGTGCAACAAATGTGTTTGAGAAGTGAAAAATGGTGTGGCATTATAGGGATGTAGACCAACAGTGTTGAAAAGTTGCAGTTGACAAAGACAACTTCAAGGGACCATGATTAGTGCCCTTAAATGGCACAATCTATGAGCCCGGATACTTATGGACATTGATGGCAAGAAGAGAAAATAGCTTTTTACAGATGGAGGGGTGGAGATATTCATCACCAAGGTGAACAACTACCTCCAAAGCTGTACCTGTAAATAAAGCTAACTTCTCAAAGTCTGGCATGCAGAGTTCAAAACTTCAAGATTTTACAGGAGCAGCTCAACTGACGCCAGCCTAGGATTCAAGACCTAGGGAGGCACCTCTTGGAACTCAGGAATTCACTCCGGAAGAGGCCTGTAGGGTCCAGGCAGCTCAGTTGCAGATCCAGACAGGTACAGTAGAGTTGCAGGTCCAGGCAGGGCCAATTGCAGCTGATCCACTGGGCAGGTGCGCGGAGGACTCTGGAGCTTGCTGTGTCCCGTGTTGACTCATAATAGGAGTCAGCCAACTGATCCAGTGAGCAACTCAGATTAGCTTGGGATGAAGGGTGGGTGCAGGACCAGTCTTCCTTCCCAGAGAGCAGGGCAGGCTTCAAGCAGCAGGGCCATACTCTGAAGAACAAGGCAGGCCTCAATAAGCAGGGCAATCCTCTGGGGAGCAAGATAGGCCTAACAAACAGGGCAGTTTTCTAGCAGCAGCAGGGCAGTCATCTGAAGAACAAGACAGCCTCAAGCCGCAGGTCAGACCTCTGTGGAACAAGGCAGACCCCAAGCAGCAGGACAGTCCTCTCAGGAGCAAGACAATCCTTGTCCTTGTTCCCTTCCCGGGCTCCAAGGGGTCTAGTGTGTCGATGGGCTGGTGTTGAGTTCTTTGTGAGCATGCTAAGGCAGCCTTTTTGAAGTGTAAGTGGGACAGGGAACAGTTCTGCCCCCCCAGCCTGACAGGATGGCCCAACCTGCCAACATCTATTCCCCCTTTGTCTCACTATCTGGGAAGGAATATTCAAAGTACCAACTGCCAAACGCACCCAATTATGTGAGCCAGAACACAGGGTGCAGGCAAAAAATAGTACATGAAAATGTCACCTTCATTAAAGTGGCATTTTCAAAAATACTACTTAAAATCTGCCTTTTTTATTACAGAGTTCTATTTGCTCTCAATCAAAATGTAATAAGGTAACCCAATGTTATTCTATAGGAGGGTTATGCCTTGAAGTAGTGAAAAAGTAATTTAAGGGTAGAAAACTAGGACATGTAAACCTTAAAAGTAACCCTGGGCGAAGCACTACACTACGCTCGCGTATTTTTCGCAACTTCGCACTACGCGAGCTGCACGTAGCTCAGTGCGAACACGCGTAGTGCAGTGCAGCGTAGTGCAGCAGTCATTTTTTGCTTGTTCGAGGTCCTCAAAGTCATGTTCGCAACCGCGAGCAAGCAAAAAGACATCCCGGCGAGATTCTCAACGCAGGAAGGTCAGGTTTCTCATTGCGAGTGGTTGCGCATGCTCGCGACCGCTCACAATGAGAAACTACCAGTTCGCGTTGAGAAAGCTGCTGCTCGAGTAAAAATCTACTCGAGCAGCAGAAAACTACAGCTCGCAGTGTGCAAGATGCCGTTTTCAATGATTGCACAGTGCCGGATGCTTGTCCGCACTGTGCAATCATTGAAAACGCATCTTGCACATTGCAAACATGCTACTACGCAGCTCGCGGAGTGCTACGTGAAGTTCGCGTAGTGCGAAGTGCACTTCGCGTAGCTTCGCGAACTACGCCCACCCTTAAGTACATGTCCATATTTTAAAATACACTGCACCCTGCTCAATGGGCTGTGAAATGAAATGAAAAGAGCATTTGTAAAGCACGGTAGCTGCCCTCAGGCGTCCTAGCGCTACAGACATCGTGCTGGGTACACTTTAATTCTTGCTATTCTGGTTTGTTAAAAAGTAGGGTTTTTAAGAGTTTGCGGAAAGTGAGTAGTTTGGGCTCTGATCTGAGTTGGATGGGGAGGGAGTTCCAGAGTCTGACAAAGTTGAGGGAGAACGAACAGCCTCCACATCTTGCTCTCTTGAACCTCGGTGTTACGGCCAAAAAAGAGGATCCAGATCTGAGCTGTCTGTTAGGATGATAGGCTGTTATAAGAGTTTGGTTAATGGTAGCACCTGTTTTCCAGAAAGCTCAGTGGGCAATGCACATTGCTTTAAATTCGACCCTTTCCCTCACTGGGAGCAAGTGGAGGTCCTTAAGTCTGGGTTTGACCGGGACTCGGCGGGGGATCTGGAGAAGGGTTCTGGCTGCGCAGTTCTGAATGATCTGCAATTTATTAAAAGTCATCTGGGGTGCGCCTAGATAAAGGGCATTCCCGAAGTCCAGATCAAACCCTGGACCATTATCTGTCTAGCAGTAAAAGGCAACAGAGGGAGGATTTTTCGCAGAAGCCTTAGCAGCCCAAAAACAGATGGCTGAGAGTTTGGCTGCTTGGTGGTTGAAATTAAAGGTTTTGTCGAGCCAAATGCCCAGGCTTTTGATCATGTCTTTGTGCACTGGGGCAGGTCCGATGCAGGGGGGCCAGAATGGATCGATGCTGCTATAAATGGGACTCCCAAGGAGCATAAGCTCTGTTTTGTCCCCATTCATTTTGAGGCAGGAAGATGTCATCCATTCAGTGACTGCTTCCAGGCAGTTTTTCAGACAACTAGGTGTGGTTTGCGGGGGGGGGGTTTAGAGCAACCACTAGCGGAGTATCATCCGCGTAAGTGACAATTTTCACTCCGAAAGGGCGACGATCTCTGCTAGGGGGCTCATATAAAGATTGAATAATGTAGGGCTCAAGGAGGACCCCTGCGGCATCCCGCAGTCAAGGGGCTTGCTAGAGGAGACAAAGTCACCCTCAAAAACCTGGAAGGATGGATTGGAGAGAAAGGACCTAAGCCAAGTGATTGCCATCCCTGATATTCCTTTACTGCTAAGGCGATGTAGTAAGATGTTATGGTTCACAGTGTCGAAGGCGGCACTTAAGTCAAGGAGGATGATGGCTGCAGAGCCTCCCTGATCTAAAATTCTCCTGGCCTTCTCCGTCACTGCGATCAAGGCAGTTTCAGTCCCATGTAGGGGGCGGAACCCCGTCTGGGTGAAGTCTAAAAGATTGTTGGTTTCAAGGAACTCAGTTAACACAGTGTTGGCGTGTTTTTCCAGGATTTTACTGAGCCACGGCAGCAGGGAAATGGGTTGGTAGTTAGTGGGGTTTTTTGGTTCCAGCTTAGGTTTTTTGAGTAGGGCTTTAACCATGGCTCGTTTCCAAGGGGGCGGAACGATGCCAGAGGATAAAGAGGTGTTAAGTAGTTCTGGGATGGGAGGTATGATATGGTTAGTTGTAAGGTGCAAGGTGGTGGGTCATTCGATGAGCCAGATTGTACCTGGTGCATGATGGATTCAAGTTTAGAAGCATCTGGAGGAGGGAAACGGTTGAGTGTGACTAAATGCTGGGGCTCTGGGTTGACAGTGCTGGCTGTGT
The DNA here is from genome assembly GCF_964263255.1 of Lissotriton vulgaris. Taxonomy (NCBI): domain Eukaryota; kingdom Metazoa; phylum Chordata; class Amphibia; order Caudata; family Salamandridae; genus Lissotriton; species Lissotriton vulgaris. The sequence goes on from NC_141693.1 coordinate 395,984,468, forward strand.
AGGGCTTACCTTAGGGGGTGAATTATAGTGTTTTAAAAAAGAAGGATTAGGCCCGGCAAAAGGTCCTAGGGATGATATAATTGATCAATTGAAGCATCCTGAGTGGTTTGCTGAAAGTGTTTTCTCCTTTCAATTTTAGGGGTCAAGGCCAAGTATTTTGTAGTTAGATGTGGTGAAGTACAGAAAAATGCGGCTAGAAATTCCCTCTTGCGCTAAATATATTACCAAACAGTGATGATCAGATATTTAGTAAGCCTGGGTAAAATTTGAATCATACTAACGAAATTGCCATAATTTCAAAAATTGACATTATGAATTTATGAAATGTTGTATTATGTGATTTGACATATCTGTTTTTTACCTAAGAAGGCCCCTCATCTTAAAAGTCTTGCGCGATTCAAGCAGGCAACAGATCACAAAGAAAATATCTCTTTTTTTTCCCAGAGCCTGCTGTGTGGCAGTATCACACAAGACATTTTTACCCAGGTGTGCACTTGGGTAAACAGCATGATGCAAGAGTTTGGCAAACCACACCACCACCAAAGTGTAATTTCTCTACATTGTCAATACATTTATTAAGAGAAAAATTATGCAATCTTGCACCCTCCTTTTCATTTTTTGTTGATGGGAGTGGGCCGAAAACACAGAAGTAAAAGAACTATCCAAACCATATCATCTCTACTAAACCATTGCAGTTAATTTCCCTGCTTTCAAATACGATAGAACACATACAATGTGAGAGCACTATTCACAATAACAGGGTTGTGTGTGACATTAAGAATAAGAAAATGGCATTAACTTCAGTTCTAAGCACCTCATCCTGGCAATAAGAGATAGTGGAGTGTAAGGGCTCAGGTCTGAAAGAGGTGGAACACCCTTGTGCGCATGGGGCTGGAGAATAGGGGAAGACTGACAGACAATAACCTCGCCAGAGGCACCCCATACATAGACACATTTTACTGGAGTCTGTGAGTATAACTGTCATGCATTCCATGGTGAGGCTGCTAGAGGCAGGTGTGCCATTATGACATGGATGGGGCTGTAGGATTCTTCCAGGCTGCACCAGGGCTAGCTTAGCTACACGTAGGCACAGCCATATGATAGACTGATCTCACATCATTTGGTGCTTAAGGGAGGGGCCGTGTAGCCCCAGAAGCATGATGTCCAGTGTATGAGGTAGTGGGTAGCCCGGGATCTCCCTCATCTGTCCCAAAATCTCATTCCAATAAGACTGAATTGCGGGCAATCCCACTAGCTGTGGCAGACGTCACCCAAGAGTGCCCAACCCCTCTAGCATCTATCTGATGTGTAGTTTGGAAGGGTGTAAGTACCAATCATAGAGGATTGTATAATGGGTGTCTCTAAGATCCATCTGATGATCAAATGCCGCTCCATAGTTTCCGCCACTGCTCTAAACCAACAGGAATTCCTAAGTTCTTGTCCCATAGGCCCCTATGTCGAGGAACAGTAGTGTCAGCCATGGAAGCAATAAAGAATAACGAAATGAGATACAACCCAGGACTCCTCCGGGCTGCATGTAAATTTCTCTATAGCAAGCGAGTCCCTCCTTGGTGCCTTTCGGACCTCAGGTTACATTACCCGGTATTTTAATTGGGTGTAGTTTTAAAGCTCTGTGGTTGGTTGAGTAAAGTTGCAACAACATGTAAAAGGTCGTAATTAGGAAGACAACCCCCCCTACAGCCACAGATCAAAAGGTGAAATCCCCTGTTGTAGTGCATAGGGGTATATGGTGGAGGAAGGGTTGTTAAATCATGCTTGTTGGAAGTCCCACCTCAGGTTTTTAAAGTAGTTCTAGTTGGGTTGCTTAAATTGGCTTTGGGCCGGCGATCCAGCTTCTGTTTCCACAGAACATCCCAAAGCAGTCTCCCTTTTATCTCACTGTCCACATGTAGCCACTACTTGTCAGATTTGCTCACAGAACATTCTGTGACTACTTGGAGTTGTGCCACCTTGTGTCAGTTATCTGTCAGGTTGTCAGTAGCACAAGAATATATGAAACACCACTAACCTTTCTCTGGTGGCCAGCAGATACGATGCTAGATGAAATTCCCCCCAATTCCCTTTAACACAACCCCCAGCAGAGGAAGGAATCCTGCTGCGTGAGATAGTGCCCAGGGGAAAAAGTGAAGGGGATAAAATAACAAACTAGCTGCACGTGCTCTGGTCTCTTCAGGGTCTGGTCTAGGAGACTGCTCGGCACTTGTAGGAATGTGACACTGCAGGACAGGAAAACAACACAACAAGCATAAAGGGATCACTCTAATGTCTAAAACAGGTGCTATCTAGTTAATATTTCTCTACACCCACTCACCATTAGTTCTGCAGCTAAGGTACAAAACATTAAGAATGAAACTAAGTTCAAAACTAGAAAGATACACAACTTGTAGGAATCCAGGAGCAAGGAAATATGAATGTCTCAGATTCATATGTAGTGAAGGAAACAAAATGAACTGTTGTAATCACAGCAACTCAAGGAGGTACCCATTTGCATAATGCTGTTTTTTCCACAAATTCTTCTTGGGAATACCTCTGGTGTTGATCCTTTCATGAAAGAAATGCCCTCAAAGTACAAAGTATAAATCTCCAGTCAAGGCAAGGTCTAGCTTACAGACCCTTAATGAAACTGTACGCCTGCACTGGAAAGTAAAGGTCAAAAGGCAACCTTTCCAGTATTTCCGTAGAACTACACTTCAGAAATGCGGAGCAGAGAAAAACAAATAGTTAAGGGTTGACACCAGTCTTACAAAAAACAGACAGACAGCTGTTGTGATGCAAAAAGAAGGCGCTCCGGCGTTTCTTTTGTAACCGCAAAGATTTTGAAATAAATAATATGCAAATAACGAGTTGCGGCGGCTATAACTCGTTCCAAAGCTTCTCGGGTTACCACAACTCTAACTGATAGGAAACTGGAAAACGGGTACACGAAGGAGGCGTGCCTGCGCTCCTTCCGAGAAGACCTGGAACCCCGTGGGCACACTGCCGGGAGTTTCAGGTGGCCGGCAGGACAAAGATTTACTGGAAACACAGGAAAAATGCTGCAGTGAAGTGAAGTGAGGTGAAAGTTTTTTTATTGTTTCAGTTAATTAAAACTACAACAATACATTTTAAAGGAATCAACTAATGTGTTTAAAATTTCTTAATATATATGTACAATCTCTGTTAGTATATTCTATAACACTTTCCGTCTAAAACCGAGTTTGTTATTTAAAATCGAATGAGGTGTAATAAAAATGCAGTCTGTCTAGCTTAGTTCTGAAGTTCTTGATTTTTTCCTCTTTTATGTTCCAGAGAGCTCTCTCCCCGAGCTACCACAGTTGTGTTATCCTTCTTTTGACAGGGTGCCATGGTGTGTTTTAGCGCGTGGGAGTGGGCTGCAAGGACTTTAGTAATAGGCAGTTCAATCGCGTGTCTGCTGGGTTCAAGGTTGCCATAATTGCAGATCTGCACGTTCCCGCTCATTCATAGACTTTTTTAACAGAGATCTTCGAGCTTGAGCTAGATTCGGGCAGATGCAAACAAGATGAATAAAGTCCTCGTTGCTCCTCCCGCATAGTCTGCAGGTTTTTGGTCCATTGTGCACCCAGATTGGTTGGTCCATAATCGATGGAAATTTCCCCAAACGGAGTCCCATTAATTTCTGTTTTCTGTGCGCTGGAAATGTAATTGTTAAGTATGGGGCTGCCACAAGTGTTTTGTAATTTGATATGACCATCCATGCGTGTTTTCTGGTGGTAAACGTGGGTTTATCAAGTAAGAGAGAGTGGAATTTTGTCGACTTGTTTATAGCCTGTTTGAACGCCGGTTAAGGCAGGTTAAGTTCCCAGAGTTTTCTTGTTCCAGTCTCAGTTATGGAGTTTTCAAGATACTGGTTGTATGGGGATTTAGTGTCAGATCTAATTTCTTCCCATAGTGCTTGGTGCAATTCAGAGGCTGACGTGTTCTGTTTCAGTGTATACCAGTACTTAATACTTGCATACTTTCTTCCCACTGTTTCATTTACTGTTCCAAATTCTAACCTTGTCTGAGCTGGTGAGGCTCCCTGTTGTATTTGGAAGGTAGATTTGAAGATGGCTGTCTGCATTTTGTGAAGCAGATCCGCATCTTTCCCATGCAATCCTACACTGCCGTATGACAGGGTCGGTAGAACTTTTGCTTTTATTGTTGCCAGTAGAGGTTTATATGATGGCCCCGTGAGTTTTTTGGCCAAAGATCTAAAAGCAAATGAGAGTGAATTGGATCTCTGAGTGATGTACGACATTTGCTGCTGATGGCTTTGTCGATTATCGAAGTAGAAGACCAAGTACTTGAAGTTTGACACAGCCTCTAGCTTTGTTCCCTCCAGGTAGATGTATGTACTGGCTGTCCGCCGCCTGGTGATAAGCATTGTTTTTGTTTTTGTTGTGTTTATCTCCAGATTGTTATTTGTTATAAATTCTGCCAGCCCTACTAATAACCTTTGAATGCCAATCTTCGTTAGGTTCAACAATATCACGTCGTCTGCATAGGATAGATGGGTTAGAGGAAGGGAGCCAAGTTTAGGTGGATGGGATGGGATCTTATTTAGACTTGATGTTAGGTCTGCCATAAAAAGGTTAAAAAGATGGGGGGCTAGGACACAGCCCTGCTTGAGGCCTTTGCTGGTATTGATTTTTCTTGAGAGCCGTGTTCCACTCCCCAATTTAACTTCCATCCAAGTATTGGAGTAAAGGAGTAAGATCCCTCTCAGGATTTTGTCCGGAATGTTCTAGCTGCGCAATTTCCTCCATAAGATGTTCCGGTCCACACTATCGAATGCTGCCTTTAAGTCAATAAAACATAGATGAAGAGGCTGTTTTCTCCGAAGATATTTATCGGCTAGCACTGAGAGAGACATAATGTTAGTTAGTGTCCCAGTTCCTTTCCTGAAGCCTGTTTGGTTCAGTGGTATTCTCTTTGTGACGTCGGACCAATTTATTAGATCTTCCAGGACGAGGGATGCAAAGTACTTTGCCTCCACATCTAGGAGGGCAATCAGTCTGTAATTAGCTGGGGATGTTCTGTCTCCTCCTTTAAAGATGGGTGAAATTATGGCGCCCTTCCAACTGGATGGTATTTGGTTTTCGCCTATTATTTCTTCAAATAATATTTTTTAATTTTCTGCTCCAAAAGTCCGGATCAGTTTTGTAAACTATTGGAGGGATCCCATTCGGCCCTGATGCTCCGTTGCCACGTGACTTCCTTATGATTCTTCTTATGTCCTCTTCACTATACCATGTTTGTTTGACCTTATTTGTTGGGTCATTCTTCTCCCATAGGCTACCCACGTCGCGGAGAAGCCTGGGAGTGACGCTTCCTTCTTTTCTTTTTTGGGGCACTTCGTTGGTAGTTTGTTGGATTGCTCCTGGGTTTTGCTGGTCGAGTGTTATCTCTGCGAACCTCTCTGTTATTAACGCAACCCAGTCCGCTTCTTGGACATTGGATGATGTTGGATTTGAAGGGTGATTTAAGCTGTTGATAATCCTCCAAAATGCGTTTCAGTTGGTGTTCTTGGCGGAGCAGAGTAGTTTTGCCCAGAGGTCATCTTTCAGAGATCTTTTGTATTCCCACATTTTCTTTTTATATTCTTTCTTTAGGTTTTGTCTTTGGATCCAGTCTTTGGACGACGTAGTTGTCTTTTTTAGTGCTCTGGCGTTTCTCCATATCTCTGTTTTGAGTTTTACCAGGTTTTTTGGCAGATAATTTTTTGTTAGTGGGAGGATGTGGTTTATTTGGAGCGGACGTTGTTGCTATTAAGGTTCCCGTAAAGCTCTCCTATTTTCGTATTTGGGTACCTGTTGTTACCTCACTTTCTATTTTTAGTCTCTGCACATTTGCCTGCAGTACGTCGATGTTGGCCGTTGTCCAGTTAAGTCGTTTCAAGTTAGTGGTCACGATGTAATCTCCCACTATGTTGCAACTATGGTATTTAGTTAGTTTTAAATTGAAATAAGTGTGCTGATATGAGTGATCGCTTTTTGAGGTGTTTCTATTGAAAATTGCTGCACAGATGGCAATAGAGGAAGAGAAACTGCTGTGTAATCTAGCCTTGAGGCCATCAAGGTTCCTAGGTGGGTGTGATGCGGCGGATTGTCACCTTTGATTCTCCTGCTGGATCTCAGCGCGGCCTTTGACACAGTCTCACACATCATCTTGCTGAATCGACTTGAGGCCATAGGGATTAACGAACTCGCCCTTGATTGGTTCCGGTCCTTTCTTAAGGACAGATCCTTTCAAGTTTCAGCCCCTCCCTACATCTCCCAACCCCATCCCATAGACCAAGGAGTTCCTCGGGGATCGGCGCTTAGCCCATCTCTTTTTAATCTGTACGTCCAGCCTCTTGCTGCAGTGGCAAGAGAGTGGGACCTTACGCTTGTGTCGTACGCCGACGACACACAGCTGGTCATCACATTCTCTGAAGGCCCTTCTACCTCGGCCACCAAATTCAGGAATGGGCTAGTGGCAGTTGCACAGTGGATGACACGCAACTGCCTGCAGCTGAACGCCGGGAAAACGGAGGTGCTTTTCCTTGGCAAGAATCCCAGCTACTGGAGCGATCACTGGTGGCCCTCCCCGCTTGGCCCTACCCCGGTGCCAAAAGAGGTCGTGAAGAACCTAGGTGTCTGGCTTGACTCTTCTCTCAACTATCAGTCCCACACAAAGAAATTGGCAGCAACATGTGTGGGTCTAATGAGGAGTCTTAACCCGATACTCGGGTTCTTCGACCCCAGTACCCGCCAACTCATTATCCAAGCCATGATACTTGCCCGGCTGGACTATGCCAATGTGCTATTCCTGGGGGCAAATAAAGCAGAATTAGGGCGGCTGCAATGCATTCAGAACTCGGCCGCCAGAGCGGTGGTTGGCCTCCCACGCAGGTGCTCTGCCAGAGCTACCATCCGTAACCTGCATTGGCTGCCAATTGAATCTCGAATTCACTTCAAAACTCTTACCACCGCATTCAAAATTCTGAATTCTGACTGCCCTGAACTCCTACGCCCGCTCCTTGTACCCTACACCCCTCAGCGTAACTTACGCTCACTGGGACAACACCTTGTGTCGATCCCACGATTCAGGCTCTGTAGAATGGGTGGACGTTCCTTCAAAGTCTTGGGGGCTAGACTCTGGAACTCATTACCCCTACATATCCGCACTTTAACCAACTTGACTGCCTTTCGGAAATCACTAAAAACTCATCTCTTTTCCCTCATCTAGTTCACTGTGGCCATCCCCCTCTCCCCTCAGGTACTGGTTAGGTCAGCGCCGGGACGCTCCGTTGCTGGGGCAGCTGTTTGCGCTTTAACAATCAATCATATCATATCATATCCCGTTAGGGAACCGCAGCCCGAGGAATTCCAGGCTTGTTACCAGTTTTCGCCCAATTGGATCGGATCGCTCTGTTTGCAGCTGAGTTTAGGCTTTGACATTCCAAAATTCGTTGTCAGCTGCTATTATCTCATCATCCTCAGGCGTATAGATTAGGTTTGAATTAAAATCGCCTGTTACGATGATTTCCCAGGATGGGTTATTGTTTCGAGTATCCATGATTATGGATACTAGCTAATCCAATGCGACTTGTTTCTCTTTCACCTTTGGGGGTGCGTAGAAGTTAACAAGTAGTACCGGGGTTGGTCTGCCTGGCATTGATAGTTTTATCAATTGCATGTTTGGCCCATATGGGGCTTTTTGTTCTGAGTTGATCTTGATGTCCGAAGCAATATAAACTGATAAACCCCCTTTTGGTCGACCAAAGTTGAATTTTTTTTCGTGCTGGTATATTATAGTGAGTGTACCCGACAAGGGGTAGCTCCTCCAATGCCCATGTTTCTTGGAGGGCAATGATGTCGCATGCTGTCCAATTGTGGGGTGGCAAGCCGTCTTCCATCCATTTCCTGGAACCGGCTATGTTCCAGGACAATAGGTGGAGAATTTCATGGGTACTATCCTTTTGAGGTTTTTTTAGGAGGTCAATTATTTTTCTGTTTATTTAATGTGTCTGTTAGCCAGCGCCAGTAGGCTGCGTCATCCTTGGGGTTTGTTTGGTTGCCTGTTGTGGTTAGGGAATAGATTGTCGGTGAAGGGCTGTTCCCTCTGGCGTTCCATAGTACTGAGATTGCCTGATCCTTAATGTCTGTTCGCTTTTCTTTTTTCCCTTTTGTCACCAGACGAGCTTCAAGAGGACCTGGATAGCGTAGTTTTACCGACCTGGAAAGTTTTATGCCCCTAAATCGAACCTCTCTCTAAAGGATAGTATTAACTGGCGATTTCTGCTGTTCGCCATGTTGTTAATGTTTGTTCCAATGAACTAGTTATGTTTTGTTTGCAAAATTTGACTGACAGTAGATCAGTGTTAGTTAGGTGTTGAAGCCCTTCAATGTTTGCGCAAAGTTTAAACAAATTTCCCCTGTTGAGGATGTCATGTTGCCCCTGAGTTTCGTATTCCGGGGTAAAAAAGAGTTGTTTAAGATGTAAGTTGTCCTTACTAGACCAGTTCTCAGGGCCTTTCCCTAGTTCTGGTGCGTTGTCTGGGCAGATTTTACAGTGAGGTCGCGGACGAGGTGCTTATATTCGGCCTACCCTTTGCCTCAATTATACTCTCCCCACTGCCTGTTGGGAGCTGTAGTTCAGAGGGACTTTTCGTGCTCTAAGCCCAGGAGTTGGCTTAGGGATGTAGCAGTGAATCGCCTGTTTGGTGGTACTCTGGTCGGAGATCGCTACACCTTGTACTAAAGGAGGAAGCTTGGCAGGGGCAATTTCTGAACCACTTTGGGGAGGGTCAGACTTTTATGTGGTGGTTGGCCTCTACGTTTCTGCCAGATCAAAGCAGTAAGCATGGAGCCTAGAGTACAGAAGAAGGCCTGGTCTACATCAATGGTTAGATCCTGGAAGAGGGATATATTTTTGGCAGTACTGTCATCTTTTTAAAGTTAATGCAACCTAATCAGGTTAGATAGAGCTGGGCCCATTTCTTGAGATTGTGCTATAATTGCTGTAAAAGTGGGGGATAATTAGATAAGCCACTCAAGGTGTACATTTTATGCTGAGGTACTTGATTTGCTTCTTGACCCAGTGAAAAGGGGTTGAGGAATCTAGCCCCTCCATCTTCCCCGCTTGGGCTGTCAGGTTTAGTAAAATTATTCATTAGGCTAAACCTTGAAACCTGCCACAGGCTGTTAAAGACATTCAAGGCGATGTAAGATTCCATAGAATGTTGTCTGCAAATACTGATAGTTTACGATTGACTGACCTGAAAGGGAGTCCCTGAATAAGGTGAGAGGCCCATATTCTCGCCATTTGAGGCTTAATGTTTAGGGCACATAAAAGTTGGGAAAGGTAACATCCCTGACAACCCTTCTGTGTACCATGTTCTAGAGGGAAGTATTCAGAAGTATTTCAGTTAATCAAGACTTAGCAGCGCGAGGGGTGCATTGTTGGCCTGGTTTGTGTGAAAGTGAAAGGTCCACTCGACCTAGTTGAATGGCTTTTTCGCTTCTAATGCCAATAGCACTGGGTGTATCTGTTTCTTAGTTGTTTGCTGCACTAGGTGCCCCTCCATCAAAGATTGTCATGTGTCTTTTCTCTTTTAATGAAGCCAGACTGATCTGGATGTATTGCATTTCATTCCATCTGTAAAGCGAATGGCTACCACCAACGGTGCTGTCCCAGCGCTATGCAGCGGAAACCCAGTGTAGGACAGAAAAATAAGGACGGGCCAAAGCAGATCAAACAGCCAAGTTTTCAGATCTTCTGCAAATTTTGACTCTGCTTTACGAAGATGGTCAATTTTAAACAAACAAGGGAACCCGAAGAGTAACTAAGGAATCGATTATTTTTAGAAACAGTGGTCCTTAGTATAACATTTATACATAGAAAGAAATGCAATATAGACCTTAGTGGGTACTATAGTATTTCGATGCCCAGCCGGACAAAGAATTTTTATTTTTAGAATAGAATTAATTATGTTACATTTAAAGACAAGAACAGTATATTGGGAAACAATCCTACACCCGAAAAGGTACAAAAGAAAAGGAAAACATTGGAACCTTATCCGTAATGATCCATCTATTGGAGAGAGCATGCCAATAAAACCTTTAATCACCTTTAGAAAAGCCATTCTTTGGGTGATGAGTTGATTAAATCTAGCCCTGAAATCATGGCCCCTGTCAATTGGCTTAGCACGAGCAGAGGATTCCGCAAGTGTGCAACTTGCAAAGCTTGCTAGCATGGCATTAGCAAAACTGAGGTTATCACCCCCTTTTCTGATATTCCTCTCAAAATCAACAAGCAACTCACGTGCAAAACAGAGTTTGCTATCTATGTGCTGGACTGTCCCTGAGGCCTGGGATATGTTGGGAGTACCAAATTGCAGGTTCACAAGCGGATACTCCAGCACATTAGGGCCATTAATACCTGTGATGCATCATATCCTGTTGCACGGCACTTTAAGTCACATCATGGTAACAAGAGTGAACTGTTACAATATTATGTTGTGGATGCCATTGGCCCTTTAAGGAGAGGTGGCGATAGGGAAGCACTATTGCGACTCACTGAGACAAAATATATTCTAAAATTGGACAGTAAGATCCCGGGTGGCCTTAACGCCACAGAGGATTTCTACAATTGCCTCTGATCCATGTAAGGCGGTCTTAAACATTATTCTCGACGATATTTAAAACACATGACTCAGCCTGTTGACAGGCCGTCGAGTATGGTGGTGGGCATTCTTTTTGTCTATCAAGTTTCCTGTATATAATAAGGTCACGTTGCTACATTTTTACCTCATTGTCTGTTTTCATAAATCCTAGTCATTTGCTATTTATGATTTTCTAAAAAACAATTAGTCATCACTCTGTATTTGACTATTTTAAGTATCACATATAATCATGCACTTTTTGCACTTTTCTGCTGCACTTTAAGGGTTCTGTATACAATGGGCCACATTTTGTTGATAAACAACTTAGCCATTTGCACATTTACACAATGCTGCTTCCTTTCTGGCTTTCTGGTAATCATATTTAGTGGATACCAAGTCATTCAAAGTCATATATTTGTTGCGGCACTTGCACTTTTGTTGCCTGGCATATTTTGCACATTTGTCTAGTCGTTTTTGTATTTAATATAATTACAAGCTTTTAAATATTTATGTGTATTTTATGCCATAACTGATCTTATTTCCTTTAGCAACAGATGATTTTATCTACATTTTAAGATAAATTGTGGTCTCTATTTAGGAGTAGATTTGAGAGCCTTCTTTACATGTTTTTAACATTCTATATAGAGATGTTAATGTGCAGCACTAAGTGGGGCATTTATGTAGCTACTATGTCCTCTTTTTATGGCTATTGTAAAGCGCCTTTTCTGACCAATTGCAACCCTTTTTCTCTATGCACTAGCACTTTACATAGCCCACCCTCCCACAATGGGGTCATGTGACCAATGCCTCTGTGAAGGCTGAAACGTTATGTGGGCAGGGCTAGCTTCCACGAATAAAAAGTAATTTGCTCACTGCAATCTTTGGGTCGGCTCCTCTTTCCTCGCCTTGAAGCGCTCCGGTGTATTTTGGAGTTCGAGGGTTCCTGGATTGGGTGTGCTGTATATATATATATATATGTTTCACCAAATTGCCTGCAGCATTAGGAAGCACATGACAGTGCTGTGCCCTCCGGCGGTAGGTTGCAGCCTGATTTAATCGCTCCACATCATTTAAGGGTGCCGACGCGTTTCAAGGTAACTGAACCTCTTCTTCTGGGCTGCAATAATGACACCTGACAACGCACTTGCCTGCTTTACGGCTCACTTTTATTTCAATTCAAGCCCCACAGTGGGCGTATGCTGAGTGCAAAGTCACTGATGAATCATGGAACTTGAAGTTAAAGTGCGATTCAAAATATTCACTTATAGTAAGTTCAAGTGTTCATTCTCAATTATGCTTCATTTTCATACCTATAGTAGGCTGTGTTGCTTTAATCAGGCTAGTGATGCTTCAGCGCTGTGCCTACGAGGTCCCAAGGTGTCTTTGAACTTCAGGCTCTTCCTGCCGGTTTCGATATTTCAGCCAGCTGGAGACAGTGCCTTCCCCACGGCCAGGCAGCCGTGTATGTTTGTGTTTCACCAAATTGCCTGCAGCATTAGGAAGCACACAACAGTGCTGTGCCCTCCGGAGGTAGGTTGCAGCCTGATTTAATTGCTCCACATCATTTAAGGGTGCCGACGCGTTTCAAGGTAACTGAACCTCTTCTTCAGGGCTGCAATAATGACACCTGACAACGCACTTGCCTGCTTTACTGCTCACTTTTATTTCAATTCAAGCCCCACAGTGGGTGTATGCTGAGTGCAAAGTCACTGATGAATCATGGGACTTGAAGTTAAAGTGCGATTCCAAATATTCACTTATAGTAAGTTCAAGTGTTCATTCTCAATCATGCTTCGTTTTCATACCTATAGTAGGCTGTGTTGCTTTAATCAGGTTAGGATGCTTCAGCGCTGTGCCTACGAGGTCCTAAGTCGTCTTAGAGCTTCAGGCTCTTCCTGCCGGTTTCGATATTTCAGCCAGCTGGAGACGGTGCCTTCCCCATGGCCAGGCAGCCGTGTATGTTTGTGTTTCACCAAATTGCCTGCAGCATTAGGAAGCACACAACAGTGCTGTGCCCTCCGGCGGTAGGTTGCAGCCTGATTTAATCGCTCCACATCATTTAAGGGTGCCGACGCGTTTCAAGGTAACTGAACCTCTTCTTCTGGGCTGCAATAATGACACCTGACAACGCACTTGCCTGCTTTACGGCTCACTTTTATTTCAATTTAAGCCCCACAGTGGGCGTATGCTGAGGCACTCCACATTGAGGAGAACCCTGAGGACACCGTGCGATCTCAGTCCAGCGGACTGATGAGACAGCAGCGCAACGTGCCAACACGCGCTGGCAGGGGGGAACATGTCCGAGATCCTGGGCTGGCCATAGAACGTCAGATGCTTGCTGTCCACCAGAAGCAGGCACGACACTTGGCAGCCATCCACCTGCAGCTCAATAAGACAGCGCCAAACGTGAGCCAGCTCATGGAAAGCATGCAGGTCATGACCGCAGCTCTCAGGGAGAAAAGTCAGATCCTGGTGTCCCAGCAGGACATTACCCACCACCGCCACCTGCTGACCTGCCTGTCAGCATGCCTGTCAGCATACACAAGATCCAACCATCTGATTGGTAATGCCACCTCCCAACTTTCGCGCCGCTCTCTTGCGATGCAAATTCAGATGGTACAATGCTGCCAGGACGTCGCCAGGGCCTTGGAACAAGTCAAAACAGCTGTTCAGAGTCTGCAGGCCTCTGGCCATGGCCAAGCCAGTGGGGGGGATGATGCCAGTGAGGGCACATCAAGTCACAGCAGCCTGTCCTTGCCGGTGGTAATCGCACGCCGCCGCAGCACCAGGCCAATAGTGGCGTGGAGGACGTGGAGAGGCGACTGGGTGCGTCCGGCCGGAGGCGCCAGTGACTCTATGAACTCTAGCAACAGGGCCATGCTGATAAGACAAGCATGCCTACTTCTCTATCATGGGGCTGTATGAGGAAATACAGTTATCATGTATTTAGAAAAAAAAATTTTAAGACCCATTATTGTGAAAATAACAGTAAGAATTTATGTCACACGTAAATCTGACTCATGTCATTATTACAGTTGTCATGCGTGAGTGCAGTGTTGTCTGAGGGCTATGGGTGCACTAGAAACAGTTCATTGTGATTTGGTTGCGGCACCTGTGCCCTTTTGCAGGATTCGCCCCGCGTGCATGATGCACATGTGCAGGTGGGCGGTTGTCCCCTTCCGACTCACTGCCAGAGATCTCCACATGTATCCTCCGCTTGGTAGCAATATTGTGGAGTATTGCACACACCGCCACGATGTGGCAGCAGACCTCAGGCTGGTATTTGAGGGCCCCACTAGTCTTATGTAGGATGCGGAATCAGCTCTTTAAAAGCCTGAATGTCCGCTCAATGCAATTTCTAGTGCGAATGTGTGCGGCATTGTAACGCCGTTGCTGTGGTGTGGCAGGGTTGAGGTATGGGGTGATGAGGTACTCACGGAGGCCGTAGGCGCTGTCACCTGATTGAAAAGAGCAAAGGGTCAGTGCCTGTTATGCACAGCTACATGGTCTCGATGTACGGTTTGTGGGCATGTGTACTTACCTAGGAGGTGCCTTCGTCAAAGTCTCCCCTGGCCAGGTGTGTGCATGCCGATGTGCAGGAATATGAAGGAATCATGTGTGCTCCCCGGGTATTGTGCCACTATGTTGGTGATGATTGTCTTTGCGTTGCAGACCATCTGGATGTTCAGTGAGTGGTAGGACTTGCGGTTCCGGTACATGTATTCTGTCTCAGCGGGTGGACAGATGTGGATGTAGGTATTTGGTGGGTAATACACCCAATTACATGGGGGAATTGCGCAATGTTGTAAAATTGTAGCTTTGTTTGATTCAAGTCCTGTTGGGTGGTTGGGAATGTAATGTAATGGTGTATCTGGGTCAGCATGGCGTCCAGGAAACTCCTTAGGCAGCGGGACAGTGTGCTCTGGGACATCCCTCCTGCAACTGCAACTATCCCCTGGAAGCTTCCAGAGGCCAGGAGGTGCAGGCAGCATAAGACCTGGACATGGGTGGGCCCGGCATTGGTCCTCCTTGTTGGGTGCTGCATCAGGGGGTCAAGATCCCGGATGAGCATGGTAATCATTTCCCCATTCAGCCTGTACTTCAAGTAGATTTCCTCCTCAGTCTGGCCCAGGAGTGTGATCAGCTGCCGGAAAATTCGCTCCTGGATCCTGCGTCTGTTCCTGGCTGCAGCCTTCGCCGCCTTACCACCATGTAGAGTGCTGGCATTGTGAATGTCCTCATGCTCCTACTGTGTCTCCTTAAGTGTGTTTGTTCAGCCCTGCACCTGTATGTTTTTTTTTTGTTTTTTTTTACTTTATGGTTCCCCCCTGGTTTGAGTTCTCCTTAAATTGCGCCTCGCAAATAGCAATTTTGATGATTTTCGCTAATTGCAATTTTTTTATGCATTTGATTTGCGATTTCGCAAATAAAATGGCAGAATCATTGGAAAATCGCAATTTCAGAATCGCAAAGGGGGTTCTACCTTGATTCTGCGATTTTATTTGCGAAGTCGCAAACAATATTTAGCGATTTCGCAATTTGGTTGTTTTTCATTTCATGAATTGCGGTTCATGGAATTGTGATCGCAATAGCTGTTTCTCAACTATTGCGATTGCAATTTGTGTTGATGAATCTACCTAATAGTACTTAAATCCCAAAATCCCAATTGGACAATTGCACACTCAACTTTTTATTGTATGCATTGGGTGCATTCTGTCCACTAATGCGTATCTTATGTATGTATTTGTAATCTAGTCACGTTTATGGTGTGACATATAAATATGCGTGTTTTTTAGGCATGGAATAACTTCCATGTTTTCTGGGAATGTACATGTACTGCGGACATTGTTATGTTAGGACTGATACTCATGCATGACTGATATTATATTTGTTGGATATGATGAGCATGGATGTTTTAATGTGTACCGGATTTTAGAGTGATCCCATATGGCGGCAATGGCCATAAAACTTTTATTGCACAAAACACATCATATTTTAATATCTTTATTTCTTTATCCTGGGTATTTTCTAATCATGCATGTATTTGCATTGTATGGATTAACAGTGGCTAACTAATAATTCAGATCATAGTACAATGCTTTGTGAACTACAAAAATAAGAACAGGAGTAAGTTAAGAGATTTTTCAGGGTCTAAAAAGTCTGAAATTCTCCTTTGGAAATCGGCTTCTTAGTTTTTATTTGTCCTCGATATAGAACAACATTTTCCCTCCCAAATGTGTAAAACCATGTTGCTGGAGGCAAGAGACGTCCGATCCTGGCTACTTTACTGCTCTGTGAAAGCGAAATGTTTTTTCACTTTCAAATTACTTCTTTTTCTGCGTTTTATCATGGAATTGAACGGTACTGAACGGAAGTTCCTGAAATGCACAGTGCCTCCCAATGTCAGCTGCTCCTAGTTCATTCTATACGCCTGCAGCATCACCGCCTTAGGTACAAGTACTAAATCCACTGTTCAGTGACCAGATGGGGAACAATGGTTCTGCGGGTGTGTGAAGCACCAGGGCCTTAAAGAAGACTGGCATCAAAGGCATGAAAACCCAGCACCCCTTAGATTTTATAGCCTGTGACACCTGCGCTTCACATGACTTCCGGGAGCTGTTCAGAGGGACATTAGGACTCATCTGGCGTCGGGAGGCAGGAAATGTTATGCTGAACGGGTTCCTTTGTCAGCCAGCATATCGTTTGCACTGGGAATAGACACCTGTGTTCTAGCCTTTGTTATTTGTGACGTAGCTCATTAGAAATGATTCACAGCATCCTTTAGAATGAGGGTTTGGTCCTGCCCAAGAGGCACATCTGCTGCAAAGCTAGACACGCTTTTTGTTTCCCATGGTCTGAGAAAAACTGGCATTGAAGAGCTTTACAATTACTACGCACTGGGTCAGGCAGTGTGATTTAGGAATACATGCTTGCCTCGGGGAACATTCATGGACACATTCCAAAACTTGTTTACGCACAGACAGGATGACAAGTGCCTAATTCCAAGTCAACAGCACTGTAGCATTCTGTGTGGGACTGCATCACTAGAGTATTGAACAGCCTATGAAAAAAAAATGTGTAGTACTTCCCAATTGAGGAGACATCACATCCCTTCTCTCCCAGGTATCTAGTCACCAGGCATCCTTCTCCAGAGTTTTCCATTTAAAACACTGTTTGCACCATCCGTTTAAAAGCAAATCCCCTTCCCCGCCCTCTGTCCCAGGCCCCTGGGTATAGGAGCACTGGACATAGCAACAACACCAATATACTCCCAATTGTCAGGTAGAGGGGAAATAATGAATAAACAGGGACATCGTTGGCATCACTTAATCTCTGTGCACTTAAAAACAAAAAAATTAGCCCGACCTTGTGTAATGTAACTAAAGTTTATGTAATGTGTTCCATCACCCTCGGGTCGCCTAGAGGCCCATAGGAATCTATGGGAATTGTATGCACAATCCGGAGGTACCAAATAGGTTCTCGCAAATTGTGCATGCAATTTCAAGGGTGCAAGGTTGCCAAAAGGACATTGCAATTTCAACACATGTTGCACATACACATGCCCCAAGAACATGTATGTGTGCAACAAAGAACTT
Source organism: Lissotriton vulgaris (assembly GCF_964263255.1). Classification (NCBI taxonomy): domain Eukaryota; kingdom Metazoa; phylum Chordata; class Amphibia; order Caudata; family Salamandridae; genus Lissotriton; species Lissotriton vulgaris. Next base: position 396,001,733 of record NC_141693.1, read on the forward strand.
TGAAAAATGCACTTTTGTGCATTTTACTGAGTTCTCGCAATTTACCATCAACTTTGAATTGATGGTAATTTACGTTTCCTAATTACGGAATCGTAATTGTTTTTTGGTTCTTGCATTGCATTTAAGGAATCGCAATTTACAATTCCCAAAATGCAATTGCAATTAAGGTCATCACAAATTTAGCGATTACTTAAATAGCAATTTTTGCATTTTGGGTGATGCATCTCAAATGCAAAAATTGCGGTCGCAAAGGTGCAGATTTGCAGTTTACAATGTTGCATGTGGCCCAAAGTCCTTGGTCAGCTTCTAGAGACATGGCGACCAGTAGAGTTGCTGCAATAGTGAAACTGCAGCAACCACCACTGCGTGTGGATGCAAGACCCTCATGTGCAGCTAGAATTAAACTTAGCCTGCAGTCTGACTTTGGTATTAGTCTGTCACCATTCCAGGAGTGTGAGCAAGTGGTATGTTTTGCGTATCTAACTTGTCTGAGTGCTTGAGTGGAAAGCCTTTCAGAAGATGGGTGTCACTGCATGCAGCTTTCACTACAGTCATTATATTAATGTCAGTGGAGAAGTGTGGCTCAATGGTTAGAGCGGCAGACCGTGTTGCAGAGGTCTGGCCTGGGACCAGGGTCCAATTCCCCGCCTCGGTGGGTCTTGGGCTCATAAATTCCACGGACCTGATAATTCTCGCCTTGGTGCCTATTTCAATCATGGAGTCCCACTCTGCAACTCTGGGCAATAGCTTCCTTAATCTCCACAATGGCCCCCACAATGCTAAGGATGTCTGGCCTCCACCTTGGGGGTGCCCAGGAATGGACGCCTCACAGGGAAAGCCAGGATGGGTTCCGCAGCGGTATTCGTACAAGTGCCTTGAGACCCTTGCGGGTAAGTAGTGCGCTATACAAGTATCAATTTACAATGTCTAATCTCGTACTAGAACGAGTTATTGCAGTGACTGCAGCAGTGTGGCTTCAGCCATTTAACTCCCAGCAATGTGTATGCAAACACGCAGATGACTCATTGTCAGAGTCATCAATTATTGCAGTGACTGCAGCAGTTCGCTCTGTTGCTTTTGCAGATTCAGCCGATAAATTCAGGGCAATGTGTATGCTAACACACAGATGACTCAATGTGTGGATTACATGAGTCGGTTGCAAGCATTCTTTTCAGCTTTGCCACCTGTTCCCATTCATTATAAGACTACATATAGTAATACAAATCATACACTATGAGTGTGGGGAATCCAGGATCCATATTCTACGGTGTCAGTATTAGAGCCCTAAGATCAGCCAACTGCTCAATGCAGTCACCAAGTGGCTGCATGTTTGGTAACAGCATATAGTGGTGATACCTAAGTCTGTTAACATAAATTGTAATGACTGTTCCAGTTCTAGTAGCCCATTTACAATTACCCCAACGACGAACCCAACTAGCAATTATTAGGACGGAAGATTGAAGTTTGTCACATGGAACGTGAATGGGCTCACAAACAAAATATGGAATATCGACTGGATTTATACTAAGTCTGCTTTTGATATTATATGCATGCAAGAAACCTGTTGTATGAACCGTGTATATGTAGAAGGGCTTTCTTCATGTTTTTTAGAAGCAAAAGCATTACAAGCTGGGCGGGCAAAAGGGGGCTCCTGACCCTTATTTCTTATAGAATGATGGTGACTGTTAAGAAGACCTCAATTAGTGGGTCCATACTCTCAATTATTGTGGCTGAAGAAAAGGGGGATGAAAGATCTGGTTGTAGTAAACTTTTGTAAATTATTTTTTTTACATTTATTTTTATTTCACCAAGCAGCATCAAAAGACAATTAATATGCAGCATTTACGCACATTGTTTTCAATCTACTTCCACGTGCTTTCCTTCGCATCTTACGAAAGTATCTTATATCAAAACTTGCATTTTTAACAATAACCCAGTTTGTCATTTACAGGTGTGTTTATGCATCAAAACAACCTTCGGGTACATTGCTCCTTCCTATCACTATGTGTCCCCTCCCGATTAGTGATCAAGAGTCTTCTTTTGTTGTTGTAAATAGTCCAGAAGTGGTTGCCAGGAGTCTTTAGGTCTGGAGGCCTGAGGTAGTTCCTCCTGGTAAGCACCTAGTGTTTCCTTACAGTATAGCATGTCAGTCAGCCAATCCTTGAATCTGGGCGGACGCTTGCTACCCCATTTAATGGCTATGCGTCTTTTTGCAAGCAGAAGTGCAACTGCCAGTATTTTACGCAGTCTAATCAGTTTAAGTTTGTAAATACCCAATAGGCATACCAATGGTCCGTTCGGGATTTGCTCAGCTAACATGCGTGTGAGTGCACCCGTCACCTCCTGCCAGTACGTGTTTCGGCCATGGCATGCCCACACCATGTGTAGAAAGTCAGCCTGGGGTGCGAAACAGCGCTGGCATTTATCATCTGCTCTAAGGTCATATCGGTGCAATTTGACCTGCGTATAATACATCTGATGAAGAAATCTAAAATGTATAATTCGTAAATTACAATTCGATGTAAGTAAGTGTAATTGCGCACAACTGCAGCTCCAATCTTCTTCTGAGATGGGCCTGTAGTGATGTGGGTTCTGCCGGGAACGTGTCATACAGATCTTTAATTGCCACTCTTAATCTGAGGTATGCAAACATTTTTAACGGCGTTTGGTGTGCACATAAGGATGGACTTTGAAAGAGGAGGAATTTGTTGTGCGGAAATAACGTGCCCATCATCGTAAATCCCGTATCTCCTAACACCTTCCTCATTTTCTGTTCCTGTGTGATCGATAATTTGGGATGATTCGCCAGTGGAAGCGCCGGGGTATAAAGTGGTAGCTTTCGAGCTCGTAGTGCCAGAGTATGCCAGGCTCTGGATGTGCATTTAACTGGGTGTATTGTGTCATTAGAGTAGCAACTGATAGGGTCTGATATGTAATGTGTTAGTCGTTATGGGTAAATGCTGTCTGTCTTCACCGCTATATGTGGAATATGGGAGTGCGTTTGTGTTCAATAATAGGCATGCTGTGCTTGCGCACAGTAGTAGTATAGCTATAGGTCGGGGGAAGCAAACCACCCTGATGATATGCTTTTCGTGAGTATCTTCCAACTCACCCTAGGCTGCTTTCCTGCCCACTGAGTCGCTGTAGCGCTGTGCGCAACCTGGCAAAAAATGCTTGCGTAAGCCATATTGGGATATATAAGAATCAGGGAAATACTACCATTTTCTGGAGGGCTATCCGATCCGCTATCGATAGAGGTAGTTTAATCCATTTCTCCATTTGTTCTTCCAGTTTGCTCAGTGTTACTCTGTAATTCGTCTTAAGCACTGTCTCCGGGTCCCGATGTACCCAGATTCCCAGATATTTCACTGGATCTATTTTCCATTTTAGTGGGTAGTCTAAGGTAGGCTGTGGGGTCTCTGCTGTTAAGGGGATCACAACCGATTTATTCCAATTTATACTAAGGCCAGAATATTGTTCATATCTGATATATTCCCTAATCAATGGATTTAAATTCGTATCCGGGTATCTAGTGTAAAGAACCATGTCAACTGCATATTGGGAAATTCCTATCGGGCGAAGACTACATTGTAGCGCAGTTTCTGGGTGTTTTTGTCTAATTTTGCAGGCTAGTGGTTCCAACGTGAGCGCAAATAGGATAGGGGATAGTGGACATCCCTGTGTTGTTCCGCGACTGATCTCAATATGTTGTGAGGTATTGCCATTAATGCGTACTCTAGCCCTAGGTTTGTTACATTGTAGGGCAATCCATTAAAGAAACGCGGGTGGGAATCCCATTCTAGACAGGACGGTAAACATGAACTCCCATTCCACCGAATCGGAGACTTTTGCCGCGTCCAAAAGTGCAGCTGCTGCCAGCAATTTGGCATTTAAACTATGATACATTGCAAAAATGGTACGTATATTTTGTGTTGTGGACCTTGTAGGAATAAATCTCGCTTGGTCTGGCAAGACTAGGAGTCCCAGCAATGGTTGTATTTGGTTTGCTAGCATCTTGGCCAGAATTTTTACGTCTATGTTTATAAGGGGGAGGGGACGGTATGACTCACACTTACTGGGGTCTTTGCCAGGTTTTGGGAGAGCTATCAGTAGCGCTTCTCGCAGTGTTAACGTAAGTGCACCTTCTTCGTATGCCTCCCCATACAACTGGGTTAAATGCGGTATCAACAGATCTTTAAATTCCTTATAGAATTCGCCCGGTAAGCCATCTAGGCCTGGGGCTTTATTATTAGGCAAAGAGTTAATAGCTTCTCTAAATTCATCTTCTGTTAGATGATGGCCTAGGTATTCCCTATGTGTATCTGAAAGCCAGGCTAGGCCTTTGTCATCCAGGTATTCGTGAATGTCCTGCAGTGCGTGTGATACCTGTGTAGTGTATAGTTTAGAATAGTAGGCCTTGAAATTATCTAAAATGGAAGGGGTGTCGGAAACCGGCACTTCTTGTTCATTCACGATATGCGTTATAAGCGCGCTGCCCTGCATTGACTTAATCCTTTGCGACAGCGCTCTGCCCGGTCTGCCTCCCTTGCCGTATGCTCTGGCCTTGTATTGCCTTGACAAGTATTTTATTTCCGTGTCCGCAAACTCATGGTATGGGTCCACTTTACGTTGTATGTCTGCCAAAAGGGAGTCTTGTAGTGTGTTGGCATAGTCAGCATCTAGCTTCTGAATGTCCTTTTCTACCATGGCTAGTTGTTGCCTAATGTCTCGAAGTATTCCTACGTGCTTACTGATGCAGTGGCCTCTTATGGTTCCCTTGAAGGCCTCCCATAATGTCCTAGAGCTTTTTACCGAGCCAGCATTGATCTAGAAGAAGTCCACAATGGCTTGATGTAGTTCGCTACGGAAGACTAAGGGGCATATTATCAAGGACAGGCGATACATTATCGCTGCTTTTATCGTCAGGAAACTGCCGATAAAGCGGCGATAATGGCCTTGATAATATGCTCTATGAATTCCAATCGAAGCCCATGTTATCTAACATGGGCTTCGATTGGAATTCATAGAGCATATTATCAAGGCCATTATCGCCGCTTTATCGGCAGTTTCCTGCCGATAAAAGCGTCGATAATGTATCGCCTGTCCTTGATAATATGCCCCCTGATTTTTCAGTGCTGATTGTCTGAGGCGGTATGTGAACTGTCTCGGGGTATGAGTAGGGACAGCTAATACTAGACGTACCGGGGTATGGTCAGACAGCATTTTAGGCAAGTGTTCCACTGCCGTTATTCAAGTGCTGACCTCCTGTGTGGTCAACCAGTAGTCTAGTCTCGACCAAGTGTTGTGTGTCAGTGAGGTGCATGTACCCTCTCTGTGTCCCGGGTGTCTCAGCCGCCACACATCCACCAAAGACCATTCATCCATGCCGCCCAATACTGATCTTGCTGCCTGTCTACCATGTTTGTCAGTGCCGGATGATCTGTTCATTAGAGGATCTAAGCATGTGTTGAAGTCGCCTCCCCATACAATAGCTGTCGGTTGTATTTCCCCAAGTTTGGCCCAGATGTTTTCTTAGAACTGTGGGTCATCCACGTTAGGACCATATGCTGTAACAATTGTGATATCTGTGCCTCAAAAATTTCCTCTTAGAATAATATACCTCCCCTGGTCATCAGTGATCGTGTTGTTGAGTGTAAAAGGGGTGTTACGTTTAATCAGTATCAGCACCCCCCTAGCGTAGTTTGAGAAAGAAGATGCAACTCAGAATTGTGCCCATCTGTAGCCTATTCTGCACTCTCGCTGGGTCGTAATATGCATTTCCTGAATGCATGCTACGTTGACCTTATGTCTGTCTAAATACGCTAGGACCTTCCTGATTTTTCGTGGATCTTGAAGTCCCCTCACGTTCCAGGTCATGAAGGTCAGTGTCCGAACCTGTCTCATCTCGGTTGCCATATGTCGCACATAAAGGAAAAAACCATTTTACTGTGCTGCATGTGTTTCAAAAATGTATAGTTTGATAATTGGTTTGTGTTACTATTTAGAGCTGCTTGGTGATTTTCATGGTTGCCCCCCCTTCCCTCCCCCTCCCACTTCGTCTTGATCCCATCAACAAAGACAATTCCCATAAAGTAACCATGTCCTAACCCTCCTCCCCTTGCACAGGCTAAACAGAACACCCCCCAAAAAAGAACAAGTGTGATGTACACAAGTGGGCGGGAGCTGCCAAGCCTTGTCCCCTCGTCAGAACGCACGGAGGGGGGGCCATCCAGTAACATGTGAACGCACTACAACTGTGAACCTCACAACTTTCCCATATCTTAATGTAACATAGTGAAGCATAACATTAGTGATGCTGACATTTCATATTACATGGTGCTTATAACAGCCCAACATTCTACAGTTTGGTACGTCCCAAGGGTGACTTATCTGAGCAGCTGGTCCGCTTCACGACCTCCGCTGAATAGTCGGATCTTGTTGCACCACAGTCCGAAGCAAACTCTTCAACAGCAGAATTCCAATTTGTCAAATATTGGTGGTGCAATTGTTAGCAACACCCTAGAGATCAAATATCACAAGTCATTAGTGTATTCCGTTAGACTCGTAGATATCCCTGTTCAGTTGAAATATATCATTCTACGTCTGACATATTCTCTCGGTCTGGAAGTCTATCTCGCTGCGATCTTCTACACTCTCCTTTCGGTTTCCTCAGCTGCAGGTATTTCAGAATTTCTTTAAGTTCACTGAAGATCTTTGTCGATCCATCGTCAGTGATCTTTAGCCTGGCAGGAAACAGCATGGCATATGGGATCTGCAAGTCTCTGAGTTTTTGCTTTGCTTGTCCATATTTCTTCCTCGCTTCCTGTACAGATTGCATAAAATCTGTGTATAGGGCTATGTTCATGCCCTCGTGACGTAGGGCGCCCATTTCACTTGCTTTCCGCAATGCTGCATCCCTGTCTCTATAGTGTAGTAGTTTAGCTATAATGGGTCGCTGCCTGGTGCCAACGGTGGTTTTGGAGCTAGGGATCTGTGGGCCCTTTCTACTAGGAAAACGTCCGAGAATGTGTCTCTACCCATTAGAGTAATCAAGAGTTGCTCCACATATTACTCCATTGGGCCAGTGTTGTTCGTTTCCGCAATTCCCATGATGCGAATGTTACTTCTTCAAGATCTGGCTTCTAAATCCTCAGCTATAGCAGTTAGCGTAGCCAATTGTTTGTCTATTTCAGATTGTTTCGCGGTGATTTGGTTGTTGGTGTTTTCTACATCCGATATCCTGCGCTCAGCCATGTCGATCCTTTCTGTATGTTGGTCCAGTCGTTCGGACATGCGATCTACTCTATGCGTGAGAGAGTCAATTTTCCCATCAATGTTTGTCAGCGCAGTTTGTATCGTGAGAAACATCGACTGAATGTTGTCTGCGGTAAGCCGTCCCGTACTCGGTGCTGTTGGTGGAAGTGCCTGTTGGTCCTCTCCAGAGTGGTCCAGCGCTTTTCTAGAATGTTCGAAGTTTATTTTTGGTTGGTTTTTATCCGGTTTGCCCATGATGTCTCAGGAGAGATTCTCTTCTCCGCTCAGACGTGGATCACAGGTCATGCACCTTGTGTTGGGCGTGACTTGCGTGCTGTGCCGGGCGTCTCCCGCAGCTCTAGGCCCGAGTAATCATTAAATAACAGGCAGCTGTGGTCTCACAGGAGATGCCAGCCAGGCACAGCTATGTTCATATACCTCCTCTTGTCATCGGCTGGTAATGTGGCTCTACAATCCTCGCAGCAGCTATTTAGATCTCATTTGCTGTGTGCCCATCCAAGCTCTGCAATGCCAGCATCTTCCAGGCCACGTTGTGGTGTTTTGACTTGCGGTATACTTCACTGTATCCTTTCCACTTGTTCTGCTTGGGCCTAGACCTTGGGCTCCCTTCCTTTGCGCAACGCTCGCGTGCTAAGCGACCCACGACCAGGGGGGGCAATTTCTGATATATGCAGAGCAGTCCTGTGTCCACAGGATAAATGTGTAGAGCAGTTTAATTACGCCTACCCACCGCAATGTGATATGGCCTGCTGCACAATCTATTCCTCCAGGGCTCGCTCAGGTGGGTCTGTCTAGGTTGCTCAGCCCCTGGGCGACTGACGCGGCCGAATCCAGGTCTCGGGCCTATCTGTGCCAGGCTATATCTTCGATGGGCCCAATCCGCTCCGTGAGAGCTGCTCTGTGCCAAACTCGCTGTTCCACCTTTTTCCTCGGTCGCACCTCAATATTATATACCGCACGTCACTCCCCCATCACCACGCCATGAGCACACGCCAGATCTCGCATCTCCTTATGAAATTTACAAAGTCACTCTCTTCATTTACCATTGTGACTGTAACTTAGGGATGTGTGGGGGGCTCGGGTGTAGCGGCCCCGTCCAAGACCCCCGTCGGGTGCACTACTCAGCTCGTTCACCTCCGCGTGGGAGCAGGGTCCGCCGCGATCCAGGCTGCGTGCTGTGCGTCAGGGCCCGCCAGAGTACTCTAGGTCGGTGCGCCTCCGGTGTTGTCGCCGTGCAGGCCTCAGCAGCCTGCATGTCCATATTTTCTTTTCCAGCTGGGATATCGCCACGAAACTTTCACCAAGTGTGGGCATCGCGTTAGTTTACCGATGTCAGCAATTTAATGGGATGAGGTCCCCAGTTTATGTGCAGGATGAGGATGAATTAAGTGGCCACCCGGAGGAGCTCACTCAATGTGCCGCAATTTCGTGCCTCGGCTAGCTCCGCCCCCCAGTAAACTTTTATAATGATTCACAAACAAGGTCCAGAGCACACACAAAGAGTTCTTTGAGAAGTAATCATGAGTGTAAAAGGAATAAGTTCGTTCACAAATGGTTGTTTCTTTCTGCTTTATGAGTGATTGTGGTTCTCCTTGCAGAGGAGATCCAGAGGACATGAAACCAGCCAACACGTGTTTCGCCAAATCGGGTAGTTACCTGTGACTCTTCAGGGCTGGGGGTGATACAAAATAAATTGTACAATATTGGGTGTATCAAAAAGTATCTAAAACAGCCATACTGGCACCTCCTGTGAGTGGAAACCATGAAATAGGGTGGATAAAGACATTTTAAAGTGACTCCAAACTAATGAAAGAATAATACCGATGTGTTTGTGAATGACATTAAAGAGAAAAAGCATGAAATAAAGGTGGGGGAGAAACTGGCTATCTAGTCCTAAAAAATGTTAGGGAAGAAAGAACAATGCAGCAAATTGTTCGAGAAAAGTTAATGCCGGATTGCAACAAAATAATCGAAGCTTACAATTATTCAAATCTAGACATCGATAATCGCAGGGTGGGTGACGTGATGTGAGTGAGTCTAAAATGGAATAGGATGCAACACAATATTGTAACAATAGCTATGTAACTAATGAAGTCAATGTATCATAGCCGACCCATGAATAGCTTACCTTTGTACTCTGTGGAGAAAAAAGGAGAGAAAAGAGGGAGAAAACAACGAAACAGTCCCAAAGGAGTTGCCAGTACTGATAGCATCTAATTTCCTCTTCATTTCTTAATGATCAAAGTATAAAAGATTGTACCCTGTAAAGAAAACATCATTCACAATGAGCGTATGGCGTACAGTTGAAACTTAAACAATTTTCCATTAGAGAATTGGCACTGAAGAATAGAAACAAACGTAACTGCAAAAAAGAATGGGGAGGGAAAAAGAGAGGATAGAAGGGAATAACAAAACGGGTGGAGCGGCTAAAATTCGCTAGCATGCAATGAAAAAATCGTACATGGTAAATACCTGAAAGAATATTAAAGGGGCAGTATCTGTAAAAACATAACGAGAAGTGTGTCAGAATTAGAGGTGTGGCAGGTAAGAAATTTGACTAAGGCGTATTAAAAGTGACTCTGAAAAATTATGAAATATGTATTCTTACTCACCGGGGGACTGGTGATACTTCCAACCCGGTCCAGGTCGGGTGAGAAATGAAAATGCCAACTGCGGCCGAAAATATAGTGAGGATCCAAAATAAGAGTACCAAAGACGGACGGGTCTGGCCGTCAATGTGAGGCTCCCCCACGTGGCAAACACTGCGACATAAAGAACAGAGGAAGATCAACATGACCCAACCATTTGGGAGTCAGAAATCGGTAATTATGTGTAACACAGCGCTTACCTGAAGCCAACGTGGAGCACTGTGGAGACCAGACTGCTTACCCGATACGGAAACAGAAAAAAGGGTGTTTGGTCGACTATTTGTAATGACGCTAGCAGTTGCGGAAAACTAGACCTCTAACCTGCAGGGGAAGTGTGCGTGAGAAGAATCAATGGCACTAAAAACAGCCTGCGATTGGAGAATGGAAACACCTCCCATTGGGGAGCAAAAATTAACAATAAAAAATAAAAATAATGATAGGATGGCGGGGTGGATGCCAAAAAGCAGGAGGATGCAATCTAATTAAGTGAGGGGCCAGGTAGGTGGAGAAAAAAGAAAAGGCTACAGCGTGAGAGAAAAGAGAAGAGAAGTTAGGAAAAACAACCACAGAGTAGAAAGATTTTTTTATAAGAGAAGAGACATGTATAATATGTAACTTTCCAGTTTATTTGTATGTGGCAGTCAGTGGAATTCAGAATTAAAATCCAGTTTGTGCAATCACATTTAAGGAAAACCATGGAATATGAACGCAAAAACCATGTTGCCCATGATGACATCTAGTCGTCATGAAACTGTAATCTAATGGTACATCAAAGCGATTTAAACTATAAGACCAAATCAGCAATCACAATGTTAACAGACCTAAGTTAGTAGTGGGGCTCATGGACCCAAAAAGTCATGGAGTTCATGGTCAGAATTTTGTTCATATTTGACTGTATGCAGACGCATAATCCGGGTGGCTTCTGCTTGTCTGAGTTTGAGTTCACGATTGCCCTCTCTGAAATTTAACTCTGTGACATCAATACCAAAGAATTGGAATTTTTTTGTTGCACCTTGTAATGGACATGCAGCCATGTGTAATGCCATTGGATAGCGTGCATCCTGTTAAAAAAGTGCTCTGACATGTTCTCTAATGCGCTCCTTTAGGGGCCTGATGGTGCTCCACCCATACTGGCTTTGACAAGTGCATTGAATTACATACACCACGAATCTGGTGTTGCAGTTGATGTTTCTATTAATGGTGTATTCTTGTGTGTGGAATCCTGAGAATGATCTGATGCTGTGGTTGGCCCATTTGCACATACCACAACATCCACATTTGAAAAAACCTTTGGATTGTTCATTGAGCCATGTATCAGTTCTTCTTTCACGTGGAACATTGGGACTCAGCCTGTTCCTTAAGTTTTTCCGCGCCTGTACATGATTTGAGGTCTGGTTGTCATGGCTTCTTTTAAGGATCTGTCCCCCAGAAGAACACCCCAACGATTGTTGATGCTTTTCTGGACACATAAGCTTGTTTCATTGAAGTCCATGGTGAGCCTCACTGGTTGATTGGCATCAGCCTGATGGGTGTGACTGGTCAGTGTAGATTCTCTATTGATTTTCTTAATTCTAGTTCTTGCTTTCTGGAGTGAAACTTTCCATCATGTCACTAATGCAGTCTTCAAATTCACTTTCTTCCCTACAGTTCCTCCTTGCGCGTACTATTTCATCATAAGGGATAGTGTTAATTTGATAGCCGGGATGTGCGCTCTAAGCGTGCAAGACTGCATTGCAGGAGGTTGCCTTGCGGAACAGGCAGCTGTGAAGAGCATTGTTCTTGATGTATAGTTCTACATCAAGGAAGGTCACATTAGTGGTGCTTATATGACTAGTGAATCTCATCTCCATGTTGTTATTATTTGGATGATCACAGAAATCACATAGTGTCTCTTTGCTGCCAGACCAAATGAGTAGACAGTCATCTATATACCTCCCCCAGTATACAATGTAGTCAATCCATCGGATGCCCTTGTTGCTTGTTATCCATTCGGCTTCAAGTGCCCCCATGTAGAGGTTAGCGAAAGATGGGGAAACCCATAGCCACACCCTTGGTTTGCCTGTACCAACTTTTATCATAAATGAAAAAGTTGTTCGTGAGAATGATGTTCATCATAGAGACCAGCATGTTGGTATGTTCCCATAGTGTGATGGGTCTGTTGTGTAGGCATTTGGTGATGGCTAGCAACCCCAAGTCAGGCTTGATGGAGGTGTACAAAGACACAACATCTAAGGTGGCCATGATAAGGCCAGGTTGCCACTGTATGTCAGCTAAAATGCTTAGGATGTGCTTAGTGTCTTGTATAAAGGACGGAAGGTTTCTAACCAGGGTTTGTTTGGAATACATCCACAAAATTGGGAACGTTTTCTATTGGTACTACCATCCCTGAGACGATGGGCCTCCCTGGGGGAAAAAACCTGGTTTATGAATTTTGGGAAGAGTTTATAAGCATGGAAAGGATGGTCTAATTACTCTCATGTACAGAAGTTCATCTTCGTCTAGTAGTCCTTGCTCATGCCACTCAGTTAGATGTTTGTTGATGAGTATAGTGAGAGGACCTGTCGGGTTATAGTCAAGTGGTTCATAGCAGCTGTTGTCTGAAAGTTGTGTGAGAATTTCTTTGTGGTAATCAGCCCTGTCCATGACCACCACATCCCGCCCTTATCAGCTTCTCTAATGATGAAGTCATGATCAGTGCTACGTGATTTGAGTTCTAGTCTCTCTTTCCTAGTAAGGTTGTCCCATGTCCTGCGTTTATGAGGGTTGAGTTTTTTCTCATGATTCTCAATATCCTCCAGAACCAAATTGTAGAAGGTATCCACAGAATTCCCTCCTGGCAGGGTGGGAGTCCATCTGGACTTATTCTTGAGGCCACTGTGCATAGTCTGGTTGGTCTCTATCTCAAGATCATTCAAGAGGTTCTCAAAGGTGTTGGGAGGGTCATCAAAGTCAGTCAAAGACAACAGTAGATGTGTGGCTTTCACATCAATTATACTCTGTGTGTTGAAGCGATTGTCATAGAGTATGTGTGGGGTTTTGTCCGTATTCTCTGGAAGGCCAGCAGAGTGTTTTAAGTTTAGTTCTAGTTTAGGTCTAGTTTTCCGCGACTGCTAGCGTCATTACAAATAGTCAACCAAACGCCCTTTTTTCTGTTTCCCTATCTAGTAAACAGTCTGGTCTATACAGCGCTCCACGTTGGCTTCAGGTAAGCGCTGTGTTACACGGCTGATTAATTACCGATTTCTGACTCACAAATGGTTGGGTCATCTTGATCTTCCTCTGTTCTTTATTTCGCAGTGTTTGCCACGTCGGGGAGCCTCATATTGAAGTCCAGACCCGTCTGTCTTTGGTACTCTTATTTTGGATCCTCACTATATTTTTGGCCGCAGTTGGCATTTTCATTTCTCACCCGACCTGGACCAGGTTGGAAGTATCACCGGTCCCCCGGTGAGTTAGAATACATATTTCGTAATTTTTAAGAGTCACTTTTAATACGCCTTAGTCCAATTTCTTACCTGCCACACCTCTAATTCTGACACACTTCTTGTTACATCTTTACAGATTCGCCCCTTTATTATTCTTTCAGGTATTTACCATGTACTATTTTTTCATTGCATGCTAGCGAATTTTCGCCGCTCCACCCGTTTTGTTATTCCCTTCTATCCTCTCTTTTTCCCTTCCCCCTTCTTTTTTTCAGGTACGTTTGTTTCTATTCTTCAGTGCCAATTCTCTGATGGACAAATTGTTTCAGTTTCAACTCATTGTGAATGATGTTTTCTTTACAGGGTACAATCATTTATACTTTGATCATTCCCTCCTGGCAGGGTGGGAGTCCATCTGGACTTATTCTTGAGGCCACTGTGCATAGTCTGGTTGGTCTCTATCTCAAGATCATTCAAGAGGTTCTCAAAGGTGTTGGGAGGGTCATCAAAGTCAGTCAAAGACAACAGTAGATGTGTGGCATTCACATCATTTATACTCTGTGTGTTGAAGCGATTGTCATGGAGTGTGTGTGGGGTGTTGTCCGTATTCTCTGGAAGGCCAGCAGAGTGTTTTAAGTTTAGTTCTAGTTTAGGTCTAGTTTTCCGCGACTGCTAGCGTCATTACAAATAGTCAACCAAACGCCCTTTTTTCTGTTTCCCTATCTGGTAAACAGTCTGGTCTCCACAGCGCTCCACGTTGGCTTCAGGTAAGCGCTGTGTTACACGGCTGACTTAATTACCGATTTCTGACTCCCAAATGGTTGGGTCATGTTGATCTTCCTCTGTTCTTTATTTCGCAGTGTTTGCCACGTGGGGGAGCCTCACATTGACGGCCAGACCCGTCCGTCTTTGGTACTCTTATTTTGGATCCTCACTATATTTTCGGCCGCAGTTAGCATTTTCATTTCTCACCCGACCTGGACCGGGTTGGAAGTATCACCGGTCCCCCGGTGAGTTAGAATACATATTTCGTAATTTTTAAGAGTCACTTTTAATACGCCTTAGTCCAATTTCTTACCTGCCACACCTCTAATTCTGACACACTTCTTGTTACATCTTTACAGATACCGCCCCTTTATTATTCTTTCAAGTATTTACCATGTACTATTTTTTCATTGCTTGCTAGCGAATTTTCGCCGCTCCGCCCGTTTTGTTATACCCTTCTATCCTCTCTTTTTCCCTTCCCCCTTCTTTTTTTCAGGTACGTTTGTTTCTATTCTTCAGTGCCAATTCTCTGATTGACAAATTGTTTCTGTTTCAACTCATTGTGAATGATGTTTTCTTTAGAGGGTACAATCATTTATACTTTGATCATTAAGAAATGAAGAGGAGATTAGATGCTACCAGTACTGGCAACTCCTTTGTGACTTTTTCGTTGTTTTCTCCCTCTTTTCTCTCCTTTTTATCCATAGAGTACCAAGGTTAAGCTATTCATGGGTCGGCTATGATACATTGATTCCATTAGTTACATAGCTATTGTTACAATTTTGTGTTGCATCCTATTCCATTTTAGACTCTCACTCACATCACGTCACCCACTGTGCGATTATCGATGTCTAGATTTGAATAATTGTAAGCTTCAATTATTTTGTCGCAATCCTGCATTAACTTTTCTCGAACAATTTGCTGCATTGTTCTTTCCTTCCCTAAAAAATTTGAGGACTAGATACCCAGTTTCTCCCCCACCTTTATTTCATGCTTTTTCTCTTGACCCTTTTCGAGAACTTCAATGTCATTCACAATTACATCGGTATTATTCTTTCATTAGTTTGGAGTCACTTTACAATGTCTTTATCCACCCTATTTCATGGTTTCCACTCACAGGAGGTGTTTTCTCGTCACCTCGCCAGTATGGCTGTTTTAGATACTTTTTGATACACCCAATATTGTACAGTTTCTTTTGTATCACCCCCAGCCCCGATTTAACGAAACACGTGTCGGCTGATTTCACGTTCTCTGGCTCTCCTCTGCAAGGAGAACTATGATCACTCATAACGCATAAACAAACAACCATTTGTGAACTATCTTATTTCTTTTACACTTATGATTACTTCTCAAAAAACTCTTTGCATGTGCTCTGGACCTTGTTTGTGAATATTTCTGGAAGGGGTTTGTAGCCCTTTCTTATACAGGAGTTTTGTGTTCCCCCTGTTCCAGCAGCACCGCTCCTCATTTCTTATTTTCTCCACCCTCACCGCAACCTGATGAGCGCCAAAGATTTCTGAATACCTTAAAAACCCCTCGCAGAACTCTCACTCAACTTTTATACTCATGCTTTCAATACGTCATGTAGTAAGGTGGCAATAGCACTTGACCATAGTCTGGAAGTCATTTTAAGCTCCATTCATATGAATTTTATATTAATATGGGCAGGTGATTTTAATATACAGCACTGTGCACTATCTGCTGCCCAGGAATGTGGCCGCACCGATCAGGATGTGGTGGGATACAACCACATTTGCCACAGTGAGAATGGAGAAACTTTGAATTCTATTATTCCAAATATGATTTACAGCTATTAAGGGGTGACTGCAACACTAATGTGGAGCTAGCACCATAATTTATTGGGAGAAACTTGGCTAAAACTTTCAACCATGTATTCATATCTGCACAGGCTAATACTATGTGTGGTACACCTATTACCGTACCTGCAGTCCTAAGGGACCATAACCTAATTTCATTACCATTCTATTCCTGCGGTAAGAAATATGACTTATTTCCTACAGTGAATAGCATTACACCAAGAAGGACTAATGGTGTAAGAATTAAGTGGAAAGGTATTGATCCTAGCAATATGTTACGGAAAATAGCAGTGACTAATTTCAGGGAGATTGAGTATTGCCTCCAGGAAACTGTTGTATCAAATATGTTAGTCAATTTTTTTTTATCATAAGACAACAATTTTAATCATATTATTAGCTCTATAAAATTATTCCTCACTCGCTATCCAACTACATCAAAGAATAACAGAATGGGTGGTTTGACAATGCCTGCATGTGGTATCTCCCTCTTTCTGCCTCCCCCGGCGGCTCCGCATGTGATGGTGCTGCTCGCGGTGACATCACTTAGAATGTCACCGCGACCAGCGTTCCAAGGCGAGCGCCGGGGACACTCTGAGGCGACAGGAGTACTAGAGGCTGTGGCTGAGGTCACGGGAGTGTTTACTTTAAAATAAATGGTTCTTTGAATTCACCACCCAGTGTTCTGGTCGTCCTTTGGTGAATTCCACACTGGCGACGAGGGTTAAAGCCTGTGACCTCAACACGCCGCCGAAAGAAAATCGGAACTGCAGCAGCTGACTCGAGTCTACACAGCCGGCCGACTGGGAAGAAGACGTGTCACCTTCAAAAGAATCGGAAGGCGAAGGGCTGGCAGATGTGAGGAGCAGCACGAGAAGGGGACGAGTGTCTACTCGAAGGAAGACTGAGGAGTCGTGGGTGCCTGGAAACGAACGCGCAAGTCTCCTCCTGACTGACTGCCTGGAGGCGAGGTACAGCTGTTTGTGCCCCAGCGCGCTGACCCCAGACCTTCCGCCCATGTTGTATATGGCGAACTTTGACATCCACATCTGACGTGCGGAGTCTCCTTCTGACTGGAGGTGAGGTGTGCCTGTTTGCTGACCCTGCGCGCTGCCCTTAGACCTTCCGCCCGCGTTGTGTCTGTGGCGAGCCTCGACATCGGCAACCTAAGAGGCGAAGCAACCTTTCTCCTTTGTCGGAGCCTGCCAGCGGCCAAATTAAAGCACCGCCAGATCAGAGACAATATGTGAGAGCCAGGCAAAGACCTTCACCGCGCGCCCCCTCTGATTTCATCTTTAACGGCAACGGAGCAGCGCTGTGTTTTGGCGCCTCACAGGTGTTGTAAGCCTGAGTTTGCTGGGTGAATCCTCTCTCTTCACACGCTCCTGCGATAGTAGCGCGTGTCTCTTTGCGCCTCTGAGCAGCGTGTGAAGAGAGTGTTAACGCAGTGTTCCCTGCCGCATTTTATGGGGAAACAAAGCGTTTTGGGCTGCATGAAGACGTGAACTTCCCAGCGCTGCGAGATAATAAGGAGCGCGACGTGGAGGAGAAAAGAGCTTAGGAGCACAGCGGGACAGAGCCTCTGATTCGGATAAGCCAAGCCACATTTTTAAGTGACTGGGTGCTTGTGTGACAGCGCGGCGTGGGAAGTAGAAAAGCATTTGGAAGTACAACGTGGTGTGGTGGCACGTTTTGGAGCACAACAGTGGGACAACTTTGAATGTGCACGGGCCTTGTGCTGAATAGTACTCATCTTATGCGCTGAATAGGTCCAACTTTGTGTTTCCCATCTTCATCTCTGTGTGGTTAAAGTCAGGCCACACTAGATTTTGGGTGTAGCGTAGTGGTGTGCATCACAGGAAACTGACAGTAGAACCAGCGTTGTTCCTTGGTTAGGACTTCTGCATCCCTCCCCGGGGGGAAAAAAAAAAAAAAAAAAAGTTTTCTCTTTCACTCTCATCATTAAGTATTGTGCAAGCTTTCTTTTCTCCGCCTACTCCTATTCTTTGTCACTGTGGGAATTTGAAGTATTGAATGTGTACTTATCATTGTAGATGCTAACTTGCCGTATTCTAAGTGTCATAGTATCTGTTGTGGGTGTAGTTCTCACTGGAGGCAGTTAGCTACACGGTGGAAAGGTGCATATTTGAAGGGAAGAATTTCTTTCTGCATATTGTGAAGTAAGCATGCAAAGTGTGACCCCTCCACCCTTTTTCTTGACCAACCCAGGCGATCCCATCATCCTGTGGAAAAAATGGAAAAAAGTGTTCCTAAATTACGCTACTGTGTGTGGGCCCAACTTGGGTCTAGAAAGGAAGGTTGCATTGCTGGCCTATTACTTGGGCGCAGAGGGGGAGGAAGTCCTAGACCATCTTCCGGATTTAGGGGCACAGGAGGCAAGGGGCTTGAATGAATTTGAAATAAGTCTAAAGAAGTTAGATTTGCACTACCTCCCCAAGACCAGCACTATTATGGAGAGGTACCATTTTGGTAAGAGGGCACAAAAGGAGGGGGAGTCTATAGAAGATTTTGTGTCTGAGTTGAGGATGTTGGCTGCAACGTGCAAGTTTGGGGGAGCAAGCGAGGAGAGGATTAGGGACCAGTTTGTCTTGACCTGCAAGATGGAGCGAGTGCGCGAGGAGCTATGGCTTAAAGATGACCCGCCCTTGAGAGAGGTTCTTATCATAGCCAAGCAGGTAGAGCACATGTTACAGTGCGTCAAGGAGATTAGGGAAGATGCAGGAGAGAAGAAGAATGATGACAAGAGCAATATCAGTGAGATAGTGACCGAATGCGAGACTGTGTCAGTGGTTAAGGGTCAGAAGGCAGTGGGCAAGGAGCAGAAGGAAGGCAGGCTGGGTGGATCATACAGAGGTACCTGCTACAGGTGTGGAAAACAAGGGCATCTAGCCAACGACAAGGAGTGTCCCGCCCTCAGGTTCACATGTAACAAGTGTGGTAAGAAAGGCCATTTCAAGCAATATTGCAAGAGTGGGCAGGGGGCTAGTAGGCAGAGTAGAGACAGAACAAATGTAGTGTGCGACGAATTGGTTGTGCAAGTAAATGAGTTGAAGGTACCTGGTCCCAGAAACCCCATGTGTACAGAAGTTACAGCACAGGTTGATGAAGATCAAGTCGATAGTCCTAAAGACACCATAAAAGTAGGGGAGGTTGATCTAGATGCTTTGTTTGACTCCTGTTCTAGAATAACTATTATCAATGCCAAGGAGTTCTCACGTGTGTCCAAAGGCAAGATAATCTTGAGAAGGTTAGACCTGAGACCAGGAGGGTATGCAGGGCGCCCCATCTCTATGAAAGGATACTTCCTGAGTAAAATTGAGTACAGAAACAGATCTACTGTGTCTAAAGTATATGTGTCCACTGTAGGGGACAACATTTTGGGGTGGCGTGCTCAAAAGGGGTTGGGAGTGTACCTCAACCCAAACAGCAATCCCCAGATTTTGATACAGGAGATACAGGAAGGTGAGGCTGACATCACAAGAGAATTTGAAGGGGTGTTTAGAGAAGGGCTTGGGTGTTTGAAGAACTACTGTCACAAAATCAAATTGAAGGAAAATGCCAAGCCTGTTGTGGCAAAAGTCAGAAGACTCCCCATAGCCATTCAGGAGGAGGTCAGAACTGAACTGGAGAAACTGTGCAAGGCTGGAGTTATCGAACCTGTGGAAGCGACCGAATGGTTGGCGCCCATCGTGGCAGCGAAGAAAAAGAATGGGTCAGTCCGGCTCTGCATTGATTTGAGGGCACTCAACAAAGAGGTCGTCGTTGACCGATACCCCTTGCCGAACATCACCCAAATGATGAGCATGCTAGAGGGTGCCAAGGTGTTTTCCACCCTCGATCTCACCTCGGCCTATTTCCAGATAAAACTTCACGAGGAGTCTCAGGAACTCACTGCTTTTGTGACACCCATGGGCGCTTACAAATTCAAAAGGATGCCTTTCGGCCTAGTCTCGGCGGCTGCCGTCTTCCAAAGAATCATGAGCAACATCCTGAAAGGCATCCCTGGCGTCATGTGCTACCAGGATGACGTGTTGGTCTTTGCTAAGAACCAAGTTGAGCATGATGGGAGACTGAGATGTGTGCTGAGGAGGTTCTTGTCCCAGGGTCTTACCGTGAAGAAGAACAAATGTGTTTTTAGCTGTGCCGAGTTGGATTTCCTGGGTCACAAGATTACAGCAGAAGGCATACGTCCCAAGGTCGAGCTGCAAAACACCATTGTGAATCTGTCACCCCCCAAAAGCAAAGATGAGATCAAATCATTCATGGGGATGTTGGAGTTTTATGGAAAGTTCATTAGAAACTTAGCAGGCAGGACTTACGCCATCAGGCTATTGCTGAAGAAAGAAAGCGAATTCAAATGGAGCCAAGAATGCCAGAGCGAATTCGAGGATGTAAGGAGAGCTCTTGCAGAAGCCCCTAGCTTGAAGTCTTACATGCCCGGCCGGGCAACGATCCTCACCACTGATGCCAGTGCAAAAGGGTTGGGAGCCGTTCTTACCCAGAAAGGTGTGGAAGGAGAAGAAACCGTAGCCTTCGCCTCAAGGTCACTCCAAAAATCTGAGAACAATTACTCAGTCATCGAAAAAGAGGCATTGGCAGTATCCTGGGCAGTAGGCAAATTTAGAGACTTCCTGTGGGGCACGCAGTTCACCCTCCGAACCGATCACAAACCGCTGGTGGAAGTGTTCAGCAAGAAGGGTTTGGATGCCATCTCCAGTAGGATAAGGCGTTGGGTGGTCAGTCTCCAGGAGTACACATTCAAGGTCGAGTATGTCCCAGGAACGCAAAACCTTGCAGCTGACTGCCTGTCCAGACTCGTCAGTGATGTGGAAGCAAGTGAAATGCGAGATAAGACGGATGAAGATGAAGAAGGATTCATGGTTGAGAATGTCTGCACCATCCAGAAGGCGTTGGGTGAAGAAACTTGGAGAAAGGCACAGGAAGAGGACAGGATCATAGAAGAAGTTTGCGGAAGAGTGAGGGATGGATGGAAACACGGGGACAAACGTGATGAAGACCTACGGCCTTTCCAGGCTGTTAAGGACGAGTTAACCATTGTTGACGGATGCCTGTTCAGGGGAACAAGACTCGTGCCACCAGCTACTGTGAGAGACAACCTGGTCGAGATAGCCCACGAAGGGCACTGAGGTATCACCTAGTGCAAGCAGAGACTCAGGGAAAGCTATTGGTGGCCTAACATGGACCTGGTCACGGAAAGGAGAATCAGGGAGTGCATCCCGTGCTGCAATAGCGACAAGGTCCTGAAGCAACAGACACCACCCATGGTGTGTAGGCCGCCCCCGTCAGGACCATGGGACGAGTTGGCTTTAGACATCGTGGGCCCGATGTCTGGGGAACTGCGGACGCCTTACATTTTGGTGCTCGTGGATCTGTATTCTCGGTGGCCGGAAATAAAACTCGTCAGTGAAGTCACGACAAAAACCATCATCGGATTCTTGCAGGAGGTATTTATCCGAGAGGGGCTCCCCAGCAACGTCCTCACCGACAACGGAGTGCAACTATGCTCGAAAGAGATGGAGGACTTCCTGGAAGAAAGAGGCATCAGACATAAGCGATGCGCATTGTACCACCCAGAAACCAATGGCATGGTCGAGCGCTTTAACAAAACCATCAAGGAGAGCATCCAGCTGGCCAAAGCCAGTGGCATAAGTTGGAAAGAAGAGGTGTGGAGGCGTCTGGGAGCATACAGGTTCACGCCGCATCAGTCGACGGGCGTCACCCCGTTCGAATTGCTCCGCGCAAGGACACCCAACACTAAGCTCACCCCGGGGTGGATGGAATGGCACAAGGGGTGGTCAGACCGAACCAAAGAAAAGGACAGTTTGAGGAAGCAAGAACAAGCCATGAGAGTGAGAAAAGATGGTTACGACCAACGCAAGGCCACACGGGAGGTTGGTTTCAAAGTAGGTGACAACATCAAAATCAGAGCTCCCACAGGGAAGGCAAGCTGGTCTGAGTACAGCAGTCCCACGAAGATCACAAAACTTTTCAAGAATGCAGTCAAAACCCAAGAAGGAAAAATATGGAACCTAGGGAGAGTTGTAAAGTACCACCCTCCTGTAGAAGTCACTGAAGGTGCAAGGGGGGGGGGAGAGTGGTCCTAGTCTGGATGGCGGGTTCCCCAGCAGGAGGCCGTCGGGCGTCCCTCTCCCAGGCCACAGGCCCAACAGGAGAGTGATCAGACCTCCCAGGCATTTCGACCAATATGTTATGATGTAACCACTGATATTGCTGCCTAATGTAAGCTTTTCCTCTATTTCTGTTTCCTGCACTTTGTTCTAACTAATGTTTCCTATTTCTGCAGGGAAGGGGGATGTGTGGTATCTCCCTCTTTCTGCCTCCCCCGGCGGCTCCGCATGTGATGGTGCTGCTCGCGGTGACATCACTTAGAATGTCACCGCGACCAGCGTTCCAAGGCGAGCGCCGGGGACACTCTGAGGCGACAGGAGTACTAGAGGCTGTGGCTGAGGTCACGGGAGTGTTTACTTTAAAATAAATGGTTCTTTGAATTCACCACCCAGTGTTCTGGTGGTCCTTTGGTGAATTCCACACTGCACTACAGCTCTTCTGTCCCTTAAATATGCCATGAGTAGTTACCCACAGGATACTTTGATTATTAAGTCCCTGTGTGCTCAATACAAACGGACCGTGGCCACAAGGAAAAAAATGCTCCAGAACAAAGCATGTAAAAATGTTGCCTTTGCTGCGGAGAATAAGAACATTTAGTTGTTCTGGGATACAGTGAATGCACCCTTTTTTTAAATGGTGACATCCCTAACTTCAGTTCTTTTGTTTCTTGTGATAGATGGGTGACACACTTTTTAGAAATTTTTAAACTGAATAATGAGATTCCCACAGGGTGTTCTCTGGAGTTGATGTGTGACTGGGGAGCCATTACCCTGGAAATTACTAATGAAGAAGTCTTGCTGGCTATACTGGCCAGTGCTAGAGGACGGGCCAGATGGGGTACTGGTAGATGCATTTAGATCTGCCCCAGACTTCTGGGGCCTATTTTGACAAGGATATTTAATGTAGTCATGGCAGACATGATTCCATCCTCCTGGGGAACATCTACCGATGTACACATATACAAAAGGGGGATAAAGCAAAACACTATTGGCCTAATTCCCTTTTGGACTCCTCAGTGTATGTAATGAGTATAGTCCTTTTGGCAAGGTTGGAAGAATGTGTGTATGAGCAATCTATCTTGACCCCGGTACGGTTTGACTTCAGGAGGCAGTTGGGAACTGTCGAACAATGTGTTAATCTTGAGCTTTTAATCCGTAAATATACAAGGGCTAAGGCGGACGCCCTATACCTATGTTTTCCTGATCTAAGTAGGGCTTTTGATTTGGTCGACCACTATTTACTTTGGGCAACACTGATTTCCTTAGGTGCACTTAAGCCAATTGTTGGGTGTCTCGCACGCCTCTATGAGAACCTATCTAGATAAGTTTGTTTTGGCCCCCAAGGGGAATGAAAAAACAGGTTTAACGTGGGGTGTGGAATTCATCAGGGTTGTGTGCTAGCCCTACTACTATTTTCACTTTTTTTAATGGGGTGGATACTCACCAACAGTCTCTAAGGCTGACACCCCTCAGGCTGCGGAATACCCAATACCAGTGCTGCTATATGCTGATGATGCAGTACATTTAGCAAGAACACCGGTGGGCCTTCAGAGACTGATGAGTGCCTTTGGCGAATTTATGGCCTCCATGAAAATGGTCATTAATAAAGTTAAAACATTCACCATGGTCTGTGGCCCAATGCGGAAGACATGTAGAACCTTTTTGTTGATAACACATAGTTTCAGTAAATTCTTTCTGTTATCTGGGGATGTCATTTGCAGGTGATGGCTCATAGACACTGCATGCATTGAACACCAGAGCTAAAATGAGTAGGCTCTCAGGGGATTTTCAAGTTTTCCTCTAAATTGGGAAGTCGACCCATTAAGGAAATGATTGCTATATATAAAGCAAAGATAGTGACCACAGCCTCTTATGGGGCAGGCCTCTGGGGTCATGCTAATGGTTGTGCTCTGCAAGTTGAAGAAAACAGATTTTTAAATGGATTTTATGCCTACCATCTTCTGCTTTAAATACATTTTTACACAATGAGGTAAGCCTGCAGTTCATAGAGGACCACTTTTTGGTGAGACCTCTGTTACTATGGGTTTCACTATGGGCAAAGGAAGACACAAGCTTCGCCAGAACTATTATCCTGGATTGTTTCGCCTTGAATATTATATTCCTTGGCTTGTCTATATTAATTCTCTTTTCGGTAGTTTGTTTAATCTTTCAATTTGGTCAGAATCTACCCAGATTATATTATTAACTAAGAGTAGGATTAAAGACATCTTCCTACAATATAGATTGGACAAGCGTGGGGTAGACAATTGTAAACAAAATCGTCAGTAGTCTTCTACATGTCCCTGGAGCAGGAGGATGGGGGCTATAAATACTTATTTCATGTGTCAAATATGCAGCACATATTTGTGCTGCTAAGATTGAGATGTGACATCATACATCATATAGTTGCTTTTGCTAACATGAGTACTTGCCCCCCTGATATGGTCTTCTTCCCTGCAAAGGCCAAAGTAAGCAAAGCACACTGCACGATTTATTGTTTTGTAAATGTTATCAGAATGTTAAGTCTTTTTATTTGAAACCTATGTTTGTTGCCCAGAATATTAGATCACTTAAAGCAGCTATGAAATTCCTGGAGACACTGAGCGATCCTTCTCTGTGTTATAATGTTGCTCTTTTTATATTGAATGCTATTTATTTAAAATAAAGCATATTGAAATAATTAGCCAAACAGAGCACTGCACACTTTTCGTTGTTTCATAGATTTTTTCTGGACTTAAGTTGTTTTACCTAAATTGAGGTTTGTTGCATAGAATATTAGATCATATAACATTTTAGGTGATCATATGACATTTTAGGTGACTCTGACTGTATCTTTTATATGTTATAATGCGTTATAGGGTAGTGACGGAATTACAGTACTGTGTGTTTATGTATTGTATAAAATTTAGTTTTTTTAATGATATGGCAGTGGGACATTATTTATTGTATTCATATGCATATGTTATTACCTATGCACTTTTACGGCTGTTTTTCTTAGCCGTATAAAATGTTATGAATTGAATTAACTGCTTGCAGGTTTTCTCAGGAAGGAATTCTCCATCTGAATGCGCCCCTTCACGATAGTGCACGCTGATGAATATTGGCGCTTAGTCTCTACTGGAGGCTGCGCAGAGCCGTCAGTATACATGATGCACACATACTGTCAGTGATGCATGATTTCATTTGGAAGAGGATATTCTTGTTCATATTGCAGAAATGCTTGTGTTTGTAGTGAGTCAAATATGTAGTCTACATCTGTTGCAGTGAGTGAGTTAGCCCATTGTATCCAACATGGGTGAAATTCTTTTCCGTTTTGAAAGCTTGCTCCTGTGATGGCCTCTAATTTCGACACCGGGGTCACAGCAATAATCTATTTTCCCTGAGCCAGTGCTCTCTCCCTCACCACAGCAGTCTATACCTCTGTCAATATTTTTTCGGAATGCAAACGCATTTCAGCATTAATACATAGATGTGATTTATATGCAATCTGTAAAGGGTCACCTTCATTAAATGTCACGTAGGTGTACCATGATGCCCCCTCAATTTCCATGGATCAACAGGTTTGTTGTGTTAACGCATAACTGTGTTTTTAACCCCTCCCCTGCTGATGACGGACCCGCTCCATCATCAGCTGAGGTGGCGCTGTGCTGATGACAGAGCAGTTCCGTCATGGCCCGCCCGACGCTCCTGCGCGGCGCAAATTCCGCGCCTGCGCTGAGCGTTCTATTGAGCGGGCGGGGCCAAGACGGAACCGCTCCGTCATAAGCACAGCGCAACCGACGCTGGTGACGGAGCGGTTCCGTCACCAGCATGCGCCTGCCACATTTCCGCCCCGCCCCCTTAGCTCTGCGGCGGAATAGCCGCCGCAGTGAAGGGGTTAAGCCAGCATGTCAGTTTGTACTAGAGTATTTTGTGTGTGTGTGTGTTCAGTGGTCCAGTGTGGGCTTTGGAAATGTGGTCAATTCAAGTTGTAGAATGGTTTAGCCTATTCTGCGTAATCTGGAATGTAAATTCTGCCAAACTGTAGGAATCCCAATATAGACTATAACCTCTGCAATATTTCTGGTGGCTGTAGAAGTGCAGGCTTCTCTAAGAAGTATGTCACAAGGCTTTTGCCTTACCTCGACAACTTGTGTCCCAGAAACAGGACATTGAGGTGGGCAATTTATGATTTTTTAAATTTAAATCTGTAGCCCATGTGAGTAAATTCCAGATTTATGCAATTTACTCTTCTCAAGTTTACAGAGAGGTTATCATCCATTAGATATATGTAATTGACATAGGACAATACTTGGTCATCAAATGTTTCTAGAAGTTCTGTTATCATGCCTGAAAACAGCCCGGGGCTATTCGTCTATTCTTTTTGCTAGGAAAATATGGGGTCACCATCAAAGAATCACTCTTTGTGGGGTCCCCCAGGGTTCTTCTCTGTCCCCTCTTCTCTTCAATCTTTATCTCCGCCCCCTTCTACTTTCTCTGAGGCTGTGGGACGTCACCGTGTTCAATTACGCGGACGACCTGCAGCTCATCTTCTCTCTTAATTCCCCTTCTGCTATTCCCAACTTTCAGTCAGCCATGTCCCACATTCTCCAGTGGATGGGCCATAACCAGTTAAAACTGAACCCCGGTAAGACGGAGCTCCTCCTTCCTGGTAGGGGCCCCACCTTCTGGGGGTCACACTTCTGGCCGGCGGAACTGGGCCCGTCTCCCACTCCCGTGGCCTCGGTGAAGAGCTTAGGGGTCACTATTGACTCTGCTCTATCCCTAGGGCCGCAGGTGGGGACCGTGGTCTCATCCTGCACTTACCAACTGCGCAGGATCAGGAAAGTGGCATACCTCCTTACACCTGAAGCCCTCCTGCAGGTCATCATGGCCCTCGTCCTCTCTCGCCTAGATTTCTCCAACTCGATCTACCATGGTCTGCCCAAAACATCGATGGGCAGACTACAGGTGGTCCAAAATCAGGCGGCGAGATTGGCCTTAGGGATCCCGAAGTGGCAATCTGCCAGGCCCCTCCTCGTCAAACTCCACTGGCTCCCTGTCGCCTCTAGGGCAG
Source organism: Lissotriton vulgaris (assembly GCF_964263255.1). Lineage (NCBI taxonomy): Eukaryota > Metazoa > Chordata > Amphibia > Caudata > Salamandridae > Lissotriton > Lissotriton vulgaris. The sequence goes on from NC_141693.1 coordinate 396,028,883, forward strand.
CCTTTAAGATCGGCTGCCTCATCTTCAAATCCCTGGCTGGCTCCTGTCCCATCTTTGTAAAATCTCTTATCCTACCCTACTGCCCGTCCCGCAACTTGAGATCCTCCTATCTTCATCTCTTAACCGTCCCCTCTTACAAGCTCTGCAGATCTGGAGGCCGGAGATTTGCTTACCTGGCCCCCAAGTTCTGGAATTCTCTCCCTCTTTCTCTTAAAACTTCTAATTCTTTGATTCTTTTTCGCAAATCTCTAAAAACTTGGCTTTTCCCTCATTCTGGTTAGTCTTTCTGTCCCCTCTATTTCCAACCAGCGCCAGGAAACCCATGGTGTCAGTGCGCTATACAAGCACCCCTTACGATACGATACGATACGATACGATATGATAAAGTAGGGGGAGCTGCAGGACTAGAGCAGCCCCCCCTAAAAGGAATACCAGGGAACCCTATGTTGGGTGGGGCTCCAAAAAGATAACCTCTAAAGGGATTTATGGGGTTTTAAAGCATTCACCAGGCAGGAGCAGGTTCTCTACGGATGGGAGTCGTGTGTAGGCCTGGGCGGAGTTCGCGGAGTGGGGCTTCGCGGAGCTACGCGAAGTGGGCGAGAAACTACGCCCACCTCCGCACTCCGCGTAGCCCCACTCCGCAAAACCACTGGCCGGCAGCCCCGCAACCCGCCTCCCTCCCGCCCTCCCTAAATACTTTACAATAAAAGAACGCAATAATTTTAAAAGCACTTACCTTGCCGCCGCTGGCCGCCGCGTTCCCCGGGGCTCGTTCTCTTCCGTCTTCCGTATTTTGCAGTAATGCGCATGCGCGGGCGGCCGCGCATGCGCATTTTCTCGTGAAAATGCGCATGCGCGGGCGGCCGCGCATGCGCATTACTGCAAAATACGGAAGGCGGAAGAGAACGAGCCCCGGGGAATGCGGCGGCCAGCGGCGGCAAGGTAAGTGCTTTTAAAATTATTGCGTTCTTTTATTGTAAAGTATTTAGGGAGGGCGGGAGGGAGGCGGGTGGCGGCCAGCTACGCTCCGTCTGCGGAGCGTGCGTAGTGCCGCCTGGCTCCGCCAGCTCCGCAAAATGCGGAGTAGGCGGAACTACGCACACTCCGCAGACGGAGCGTAGCTGGCCGCCCACGGCTAGTCGTGTGCCCTTTAGAGTCAAAGTCTATGGCTACAGTGTCCTTGGCCTAAAGGTGGTCAACATAAGTTTTCATGTTGACCAAACACTCTCTAGAGGTGAAATGCTGTAATTACATCTGTGTTGTGATTGTAAATGTGAGGCCTGGTAGGTGCTGTGCTTAAATTGCATTATTCATGCTCAAAATTATGCTGGGTATACAAATCACCCAGACATGCACATACATTTCCTTCTTGTGAATGCTTAAATGAAGTAATGATGCTGACGACCTTTCAAGTTAATTGCAGATATTAAGTGCTTTCATTCAAAGGTATATAAAAGGATTGCATTTTAACATAAGTGAATGTTTTGGCATGTGATTTGTTGATCAAGACCTCCCCTATGGAGGAGTAGGAATGATTATGCAATGCTATCAAGAAGTATTTCCATTAGCTTATGTATATTTGTTAATTACTGCATAGTACTGAGTAGTGTGTGTAATAAATGTACTTTTTGCTTTTTCAAAAGAAAAAGTATAGACTGGACAATCATTTATTGAGTGTTATTATTGGGTATCTGTGAATGGTGATGACTAGCACACAGTGCCCCCCTTGAGTAGGCCTTGGACTGCTTTGCTTCGCTACCCTGAGAGCCTCACGTGCTACAATGGGTGTTTGGTTCCCAGTAGATGACAAATGTGGACCCTTTCCTAGGGCAGGGCACACAACTAGTGACCTTTTTTTCTAACACATACAGTGATTGGTGTATACTAATATCCATATCAAAGACCAATTCAAACCCTATTTCAAATTTTCCCTGATTGGCATCTTACATTTTTCCCAGATCATGTCTCTGCTTGAAGGAGCAGAAGCTGCACCTGCACCTACAGAAATGGATTTAAGCTGGCCAAACTTGAGAGTTACACTCTACCTCAGCTTAAGGATTTTTGTAAGGGGGTGAGCTTTCTACCGAAGGCTTCATAAGGAAGGTAGAGCTCCAAAATGGGACTAAGGGCCGGAGCAGAAGCTTGTGATGCAGTACCTGTAACCTCAGAAACAGAGTATAGTATGAAGAACTAGATGATGATGAGGAGATGGACCAGGATTTATTGGAGACTCTGGGACTGCCTGTGGGACAGGAGGAGAACATCCTGCCAGGAGCAGTGGGTCTCGCCGGGGCAGGGAGCAGTGCATCATCCAGAGGCCTGCCCACAGAGGGTCTTGAGGACAGGACAGAGGAGAGGAAATTTAAATTGGAGCCAGCGAAGCTCAAATTGGTTGAAAAAAAGATTGGCTCAGGAGGTGACCTTGAGGGAGCTGGGCATAAAGGCCAAGAGGGCAGAGTCCAGCCAAGCTGGTGGTTGCATTTCTTCAGTGTCTCTCTGACAAGACAGTGTACATATCCAAGGGTCTTGTGCCTGACTATGTAGTGAGAGATGGCATAGACAGATGGTTTATGGTGTATGAGATTGCTTTGCAGATGCACAAGATCCGTGATGGGGATTGTGGGGTACGTCTGTGGAAGCATATCCCTATTGAGGGGAGGGACACCCTACTGGCCCTAAATAGGAGCGATAGGATGAGATATCCCTCCATGAAGGAAGCCGTAAGCAGGAAATATGGTTTGGCCCTTCAGAAGTGCAAGCAGAACTTTAGGGACAGTCTGAAACTATCCCCACAGACCTGGGTGGATTGTGTTGATTGTTTTTGCAAGACAATGGATGGTTGGGTTAAGGCCAGTTATGTTAAGGATTATCAGGGTCTGCATAACCAGACTGCAAAGGAGCACATGTTTAGTCTTTGTTTCCCAGACCTGCACTAGCACTTCATTGAATGTAAACTCTCGGACCCAAGGGAACTTGCTAAGGAGGATGACTGCTGGGTCAGCACCAGGCCCATACAAAGATATCTGAGGGGATCACCACAAGGGTCAGCAGGGAAGGAGGGAGAACAAAAACAAAAGCAATGAGTTCTATGAAGAGCCTCAGACTAGTTCTACAGGTCAGGACTCCCATACCCCTGCTGAGAAGGAAAAGAAGTGGTTCCCTGGCGGTAAGTCTGCAGGAAAGGCACCCTCTAAGTGTTATGAGTGTCATTAGGAAGGATACTAAAAGGGAGATGCCAAGTGTCACAAGTAGGTACAGCCCCCCAATTAGGGTTACCTCAGTGTCCCTGGGTGATGGAAAGATGGTTCAGAGAACCTACATGCCTAGCAATACTAGGAAGTACAAGCAGTGGACCACAAAAAATGTGAAAAGGATGGAGACTCTGAGAGATACTAGAGCCAGCATAACTACCATCTGTCGTCATCTGGCGTCTTTAGGGCATGTAGTCCCTTATGTGTTCCACCAAGTTGTTGCAGCTGACAACTGTGAGAGCCTCTACCCAGTGGTTCTGGTTCCCTTTGAATTGAGGGGCTCAGATTCATTGAGGGTCTGTCTACACCTGTAGATTGTCTATTTTGCAATGACCAGGAGCAAACAACCTGGAAGGAGGTGGCACCCAGGTCACACTTGGAGATGTTGGTGTTGCTGAGTTAGTGTGCTTGGTCCACATCAGCTCAAGAGGATGATCAGGAGGACCTGGAGCCTGGAAGAATGGCCCAAGTGCCTGCCAAAAATAGGAAAAGCAAGGGACACCTCTACTGAAACTCTCAGGTTCAGGAGAAGGCTGAGCCAGAGGGGTACCCCCCAGAACCTACAAAGGAGGATGTGTCTGAACTAGGGAACCTGCCTGAGCTGGCCAACTAGCATCAGGAAGGATGACCCACCATGGACTAGTTCTGCAAGGGGCAGAAGGGCTGCCCAACTCTTGTGGGTCTTCAACAGCAGGCTGAGACGTATGCTGCTGGTGACACCTCTGCAAACACCTGATTTACTGAGCGAATGGTCTCCTGTATAGTGAGCCTAAGACTCCTGAGCCAGGTGCAGCATATGCTTTGGTCATACCCCAGTGCTTCAGGGTCTTTCTACTTGGTCGGGTCCATGAAGTGTCACTGGCAGGGCCTATGGGGCAAGACAATACCTTTAAAAGGTTTGTCACCCACTTTGGTTGGCCTCAAGAGAGCAAGGCCTCAGTTGCGTATTTTAGGTCCTGTCCTACCTGCCAGGCGACTGGAAAATCAGAGTGTAAGGCCCCTTGCAACCAGTGGCGGCTGGTGACATTTGAAACTGGTGTGGCATAAAATTATTGTTGTACTGCACTATGGCGAGCAGGAGTAGCGAGCAAGCCTGAACAACCTACGGGGGGATCGGGGGGATTCTCCCCGAGGACATTTTGAAAAAGGAGAAGACAAATGATGCATTTTCAAGCAAATTTGAAGAAGCAGGAAGGTTAATAAAGCAATACGTTTATATCATTTATCATTTAAGAAATTGCTGGGTGTTGGATTTTTTTGGGGAGGTTATTACACAGAGGACCACAGAGATGTTGAGAGTGTGGCGGAAAAAAAGTATGGTAACAGACAGCAAGATAGACTGTGGCAGAGAGAGCTCACTTGTGCTAACCTTTACAGTGTCCACTGTTTCTGGCACCACACACTATCCACCAATGCCACCTTCACACGCTGCCCATGAGAGCCATCTCATCTCTGCTCACCAGTGACAGCTTCACACTGTCCTCCTCAAGCACCTTACAGTGCTCACCACTGCTTGCTTGTTTAGGGGATCTTGTACTGGTGAAAAAAGGTGCAATGCAAGGGAGCTTTCTGACCGAAGAATAATAAAAGTAGAGATGAGCACAGGAAAATTTGATGTTGTTTGTGTAGTTCACTTCTGTGCTAGCCCTCTTCTGTGAGGGTTATTGATGTTTGTGCTACTGCTGCAAAGCCTCACTTTTTTGGAGAAGTTTGTTAGATCCTTCTCAGCTTTAGGGTCATAACCTGGTGTGGATTATACTGCGCGGCATGAGCGTTTTTTTGTAGCGACAACACAGGCAACTATTGACAAAGAAGAGAGTGACCTGCTATATGTAAACAATGATTGTGCTACATTCCATCAGCGCCTCACAGTTATAACGTGTGCTTCTTATTGTTGTGTGCTCTGATATGTGCTTGGAGGTGTACAGACGCCCTTTCACAAATGACTATTTGTATAAATTGCAGTTATAATGTAACACAATAATTGGCAACTTACAGGGGACGAAGACAGCAGGACAGGATAAATTATGACAACAAATATGAAGTATGCAATCGATGTACGTAACTACCCATTTATTTAGGTATTTTATATCTTCTCAGTGTCTCATATTCCGCAAAGACAGAGCTTGGGTGGCTGAGGCCACATTTGGAAGTGGATACTCACACACCCACCCTCCGGGATCATTAGCTTTTACATCAGTTACATTGTAAAATTAAAGTATGCTTTTAAAGTAAACAGTGACGGTACTGGGCAACTGATGTGGAGCAGGGGCTTATAGTTATGCATTTATTTAAACCAAACGTCCGACCCATATACAATAGTAAACTACTGCCACTTGCAGTCACACCCCTCAGTCTGCCCCAGCCCCGCTGATTGCTCAAACTGTTCCTCTGCCACAGCAGGCTTGGTTCAGAACAGGGTGGTCATCTCTGCTGTGCAACTAATGCCAGAACCATCCCTCTCCAATGAGCAGTGAACACATTCCAGTGAGCGCGCCAAGCATAGTGCAGCGATATCGCCACTCCATAATGCAGTGAAAACATTCCGGCGAACTCGCCACACCAGGTGTAGTGAACACGTTCCAGTGAACATGCTAAACATGGTAGGGTGGACTTACCATGAGAGATAAGGAGACGAGGCAGGCCTACTTTAGTTCCAGATTAAATCCCAATGTTCTGCTTAGTGGGGCACAATGCCTCTCTCGTCTCTACTGTTACTAAGGTAGCACCAGAGACTATAAGGTTTAGAGGAAATCCTGATTATCAGCACACAGATTGTCTTGCCTTTCAAACGAGGATTTGTACTGTGAAAAATAAATACAAACTTGGTGAACATTATCGGCGCCATCTTGCCCCTTTTCCAAGCCCATTCGTGCGCGTAAGCGGCAGCCATTTTGAGCACCATGGCCTTCCTGCCCCTCGCTGATAGCCAGCGCGTCTCTCTCTCTCTTAACCTCGCAAACATTCCCCCGCACGCTGACAACCCCCGCTCTCTCATGCCTTGGGTCATAAACCCCTCTTCAGCGCAGCTTCACCACGGAATCCCGTCCTGTTCCCAGCGCGACACCTCCCCTCATTCCTTTCATGGCCTCAAACCCTTTTGATGCAAACCCCCTTTTTCTGTGTCCCCGTTTGTCTTCCTTGTTCCCAAGCCGCCACCTGGCCCTGCGGATACTGTTTATTACCCGTACAGTAGGAAGCTTCCCCTCCCCATCAAAAGATCCCCGAACCGATCAAAGCCCCCACCCCATGAGATCCGATCAAACCCCATGCATTCCGTGAATCGGCGGAATGCCCTGCTGTGCGACAACCATCACCTGTTGTGACCGGGGTGGGGAATCCGACTGTAAATGTGTGTGGGAACGGGTCTGAAGGGGAGATTCCGAGGATGTTCTTTCAAGTTCTAAAGTATTGCGAGAATGTGTTATGTGCAATAAAGGTCGTAAACCCTAGTATAAGAGGCCAGGCCTCAGAGATGTGGTTAGAGCACCTCGTGACGATACTTGCTGTCTGAATTGATGTGTTCTCCTCCGGAGAGAATAAAATCCTCGTTTCCCGCCTTCCAGTCTCCAGCGCCTGCTTCTTCATTGATTAATATTGGTGGGTCATAGAGGCGATACCGCCGGGCAACATAAAAGGGTCTTTGGTTACCGGTTGTCTTTGGAACCCTTTTTAACAATTGGCGTCCCAAACGTGGGGCCCATCAGCGACTCGTGGATCCAGTGGGAGAGGTCCCGACGACAGAGTGAATGACTGCAACGATCGGAAGGTACCCTGTCCGATAGACCCTCGTCTGACAGCCGATCATCCGAACTTCACTGGTTCCGAACAGACCTCTCTCGAGTGATCTGCGGTCCTGACTGGGAACCATCAGGAGTGCCACGAGAAGTACGAAGAGAAGAGGACGATCGGGCGCTGGATTCGGAAGACGAGAAACTGTCCATGCGGTCCGGGTAAGGTCGTGTAAACACGACAAATTGCGAAAGTGATAGATAATTGAAAGTAATTGATAATTGTTGAGAAAATACTAGTATTACTCTTTGTTAATTTATTGGAGATTCACTGTCTACAAACGGAGAAACAACAGGCTCTCCCTTTATAAACAGCGAAGGATAGGTACGCACCCGTCGGACCCATCTTTCTCCCCCATTGATTAACTGTTACAGACTGTTTTCTGGAGATTCTCTGTCTGCAAACAGGGAAGAATAGGTCCCCTCTTTGCAGATAGTGAAAGGGTAGGTGACGCGAACCTTTGCGAGCCTACTTATTCTCCCCATTGACCATATTGATTTTTTATTTTTGACCTAAACATTGATTAACTGTTATAGATTGTTTTCTGGAGATTCTCTGTCTGCAAACAGGGAAAAATAGGTCCCCTCTTTACAGATAGTGAAAGGGTAGGTGACGCGAACCTTTGCGAGCCTACTTATTCTCCCCATTGACCATATTGATTTTTTATTTTTGACCTAACATTGATCGCTCAGAATTGGTTCATGAGGTATTCACTACGTGCAAACAACGTAGAATAGAAATATTCTGTCTAGTCTTTGCGCGCAGTGATAAGATAGGTAGTGCTGACTATTATCCCATTGTGATCCGTCATGCCTGTCTTCTCCCCACTGGTTAGTAGCCTGTTTTACCCGGACCGCTTATTAGAGATGAACCATCCGGCTCCGCTGGAAGGCACCCCTAATAAGGACATGTTCATGAAGCATGGATTAATCGCTATAGCCTACAGTGAGCTGTGGCATAAATATACGAAAAAGGATCGAGAAAGACAGTGGCCACTGAGAGGATCCTTTGATCTTGACAAAATAGAAACGGTAGAAATAGCCCTTCGTAGGAATGAAACAACACCTATTATGCTCGATAGTCTCGGTATGTGGCGCAAAGAAGCCGCACGACGAAGGGAAGGCGACGAATTCGGAGAAGGTGAAGGGACACGACGGACAACCCTCCAAACGTCTAGTAGGCAAAGGGAAGGGCCAGCGATGGCACAGTCCCGAGGAGTAGACATGAAAAGCGAACGGTGTAAAGGGATGTGCCGACAAGCCAACCCCGGAACACAACGACCCGAAGGTAATCCCCCGACATTACGCACAGGACGGACAGATGTAAAACAAAACCAATGTGCTTTCTGTAAATGTCTTGGACACTGGAAAGCCCAATGCCCGACTCTGCAAAGCATAGGTAAGAATGGAGGGTTGACAGAAAGGACGGACCGACAGAAAGGAAAAAGACGTGAGATAAAAACCAATCAGACTAGTGCAGACAGAACAGACAGGACCACCCCGTTTGATTATGCTCGGTGGCACAGATTTCGTCAGACCAATTTTAACGACATGTTAGAGTTCTGGGACTGATTGCTCTCTGTTGCTCCCCCACTCTGAAAAACAAACACAACTGCAGGTCAGTGTAAACAACCCCCCCGTTAGAGAAAAGACTCAAGAAAGCCAAGCGTCTATTATATAACTTAGGATTTAATTACGGTAAAACACACAACCAACAGTAAATAGAATAACTAGTAGAACTATCTAAAAAGCAAACTTGACTAATAGGAAAAATACAAAACATGTTATGCTCACTCCGGAAGTCTTCCAATGTAACAGTTCGATGGTCCCGCCCATCCGAAACACATAGCACGTGTGGGGCGGGGCCTGCCATCAACCATGGGCCAAAAAGAGATCGCCGGTGAGAAGGTCCTGGAGGCTCCGCCAAGCAGGCAATGAAATGGTCTTCCCATACTACCCTTCCAGGGATGGCGTCCCCCGGGCCGCGAGTAGGGAGGGGGCGGCTGCAAATGACCCCCTCCCTCGTATCTCCTGGTCCGGCCATCACGAATTCCTCCATCGAACGGATGCAGGGTGGGCAGGGAGGAAGAGGCGACGCGGACGAGCCTCTTCCACCTCCACAGGTAGGAGGCTTCCCTGCCCTGGCCCGACGCCGATGTCCTCCAGCCGGGCGACGGCCATATTTCCGCAACACAGGACACACTATGCCCGACTCGTATATTTTCTCAGTACAGGACATACAAGACCCGGCTGGTATACTTGCATAGTACAGGACACACAATGTCCGACGGGCATATTTATGGAGCACCGGACGTACAGTGGTCCCCCAAGAGTCGGAATCAGGGGTGTAGGGTGGTCATCATGTGCGCCCCTGATTCCAAGGGACGGTGTAGGATGCGCCAGGAGAAGGAGACGGCACGGGTGAGCCTCCCTCACCTCCCCAGATGAAGGCTCCACTGCTGCACCCTGGCGCCCCGAACCAGAATGTCCTGCTCCAGCAGCATGATGCTCTGTCTTTCGCCATCACAAGAGGTTTCGTCCACTCCTGATGGATACGGCAAAGGTGACTGCCACAGGGTCTCAAAATGGCGTCTGGGCCCTCGAAAGGCGGGTCTAGGCCGCTGGAGTAACTTTGTCCGAAATTGCAACTCGGGCGCTTGCCCGCCTGGGCGCAAGCCCCCACCATCGACAAACATCCCCTCGACTTTGAAGATTCTACCAAAGTCCCAAGAGCCCTCGGCCCCTTCAGGCTTCCGGTGAGGAACAGTTGCATTGATCTCAAATGAAATAACCACGGCACAGCAACAAGATGGCGGTGCTCTCGTGTCTGCATCGACTTCCGTCTGAACCACCTAGGAACATTATGGGCTAACGAACTTGAGCAAGTTCCGGCTGAACATCAACATGACCCGGTAAGAGAGACTCTACCCCCTCCCTCTCTTGATTGACGGTCCACACCACCAGCCCCTCTGTTAGCACAGTTTTCTTTTGAACTGCCGAAAGGGACTCTGGTCCAACCGCCAATTGTCGGGGATATTTTGCCCCTGATGCTACTTCCGGACTAAACCGGCCCCGCCCAAAATGGCGCTGGTATCAATGGAAACTAACGGATGCCTCGTGGTGTTCCTTAGCTAATGAAACTTGATGTACTAAGATATATATATATATACGAACCATCGCGCACTCGATGTTAAAGGGAGGAGGGTTCACTTGGCAAACATTTAAGAAGGGTTCCGTAAAATGTTGATTTCAATGAACAAATTATTTTTTGATATTTGTTGTAACTGATACATAACGTCGCTTATGATGCACACCCGCGGTTTACATCTAGGAAATGTGATTACGATGAGCTTGACTGTGTTTCCATTTATGAACTGAAATGCCCCTGATTCCTTCGTCACGCAATGAAATGTTTTTGGTTACTTGCAAATAATTAATTAGACCATTTTTACATGTTCTTGTGCTACAAAATAACCCCCTACTGTATGTGCTTCCATCGACGACATGTCAGGCCAAAATATGAATTGCGCTCTCACATTTTACGTACTGAATAATTCTACAAATAAAGGTCTTAAAAAGCTATGGATAGGCATCGCGTACTTTTGTAAATACGGGTATCGGTGGGAGGGTTTTTCTGTGCGCAACTGTTCTGCTCTTTTTTTAAGGTTATCCGAGAAATGGTTGTTCGGCCCTGGGTTGATGGTCGAATCAAAGGTATGATACGCTGCCTCCAAGATATGCGACTAAGCTCAGGAACTGACGTATGAAGAAGGACCTCGACTTCTGAGAATGGGTAAAGTAAAACGGTGTGATTGATAAAATGTTATAAAGATATGGTGGTCGAAGGTACTAAGGTACAGGGTTGAACGAAGAACTGATATGCCTTAGAACATCACAGCTTTGGGAATGATTTAGGGATCCCGATGGCCGGATACATCTACAAAACCGGGTACCTCACGCTAGGCACCTCTGATTCCTCTTTTTAGCGTTTTCACTACACACGATCCTTAATGCCATCCTCGAACCTCCCCATGAACCACCTATCACATTGCCTGCCCCCATGACTTTAGGAAACCAAAACCCTAAGGGATTATATCCCGAAGAGATAAGTACGAGTATGTGGTAAGTAAAGGACTTTCGTGCCCATACATTTGATGTGTTCGAATGTTGTCCCCCTACCCCCCCCCCTTTTTCCCCCTTTTTCCCTCTGCAGGTCACATTAGAATCCCGATTAGAGTACCATAAGGGATCTGGAACCACGTCACGCCCGATGCATGAAGACGGACTAGCGCTGCAAAACGGCACAACAAGGACGCTCTACCCAATGCACGACCTTTTTCCTGATCTAATGTTCTTCTGTCCCAAAACTGCATGCTTTCTACATCCTAACACAGACCCGAAACGTCTAAACGTTAGGTAACGCACTGAATAGCCCAAACAATACACGGTCATTCCCATGTCACACGTGTACTGTTTGGCCTATTGTCTGTCTCTCTTTCCCTCTCTCTCTCTCTCTCTTACTCTCTCTCTCTCTCTCTCTCTCTCTCTCTCTCTCTCTCTCTCTCTCTCTCTCACTCACTCTTCCACCCCTCCACACTTTCCCTCTTCCTAGCAACTGGCACCTAATTGGCGAACCTGGTGCACCTCCTGATTGGCCCCAAATACCACAAGTATTTGCACAAATTTGTCCTAAATAAAATTGTATCGATACCACGTTACTACCTCTCCTTTTCTACTAAAATATGGATGAAATTTAAATTGGCCAATAGGAAAGGGACAGGTAAGACGACTAAGGTTCCCTAAATTTGACCCACTCTGAGGGAACTATTTGTCAGTGGCTTCTATGATAAAATGTGTCTGTGGTAATGCGACCATCCCCATTGCAAATTGTCTCCGTACCCCAAGCTGTAAGAAATGATCGAGACACCCCCATCTACCCAAAATGCCCCCAGTTTGGTATCAGCTGCCCTGAACGAGAACTTGAAAAACGCCCCTTGCTCCGATTCGCTGCGTTTCTAATCGTTTTTCATAAGATCCCACCTTCCCCGAGGATAAGTTTAATGATTATCGCAAACCACCCCCCGAGTTTTTGTAGTAACCAGGTTGCGAGGATTTATATAGAAAGTTAGAAAGATGTATGCCAAGTTAAAAATTAGATCGAAAATCGAAAGACCTTGTTTCTGTAAGCCTTGCTGAAAATAAGATGTTTTGATGTAATGAAGACTTGTTTAGCCTATGTTCATCCCTCAGAAGGATGCCTATCAGACTATGGTGAATAGCACATTGCACTTTTTGTAAAATACAAGGCCCTGAAGACCAGCCTAGCCTTGCAAGACTCGTACTAGGGAAATGGGTCTCTGCCAGAAGAACTGACATCTACTATAATAGACATATGACAAATGAACGTAATAATCATCAAAGCGTCAAAGAGTTAGCCAACCAAAGGAAGTTGTAAGGAATCCAGCAAAGTCCATCATCAATTGTTTATACGTAAGCCGCAAAAATCTCAAATGTAGCGAGTGCTTACCCCAGTTGCCTGGTGTTGGGAGAGAAAATAGATTTATGTAATTACCTTTTTCTGCAAAATCTCTAAAGACTGTCTTTTCAACACTCATTTAAGGGTATCACTGTCGGAGGAGAAAGAGACCGGATGTGGGAGCACGCGGCCTGACTGCGGATTGTGGAACATCAGCGACGGAGGCCGAGGCGAGACCACAGCAGTAAGGAGTCGCAGGACGGGGCACTGTTTCAAACAAAGCTAAGGAAAAGGGCTGACCTGAAGCCCCTGCTCTATGATCAACGTGTGCCAAAAAGTCCCCGCTCTCTGAACATGGTTACGGACCCGCCTGTCGCAAACCCTCCGTCCCCATGATCTGCTCCCGACTTGGCCTTGCTCCATCTCCTCCTCCTCCGACCTACCATAAGGACTGTTCACACCCGCACCTTTCCACCCGAACTCCCAAGTTCCTCCAAATCCTACTGAACTACCCAGAGTAGAGTACTCCCTGCGTCAGAAGGGAGGGAGCTCCGACTAAATAGACCACGAACTATGTTAAATCCCAGAACGGTGACCTAGAACTCCACCAAGGGTCGCCCCCGAAGAAAAGATAAACAAAGTCTGTGGTTCTGCCCGCTACCAAGCACCTTGAAGATGATGGAAGCAACAGGAAATGCCCACCACAGAGACTCAAGAAACGAACAGATCTCACAATTCTGGAACAATTGCATTTTCCATTGCAAATCTATGCTCTGCGTTACAAAAGAAAGTGCACCTGCTCCAAAACAGTAACGCATTGCTCCTATGAGGCCTGGCGAAACAAGACAAAATGTACCCCTGCTCGCAGACCTCCAACGACTCAATCCTCATGAACATTCCTGTTGCAGACCGAATTGTAATCCAGGTGCTTAACAGTGCCAACAGAAGACGACAAAAGACAACGAGAACTCTGATATTTTTACTATCTCTCCTTTCTCTCCCAATCACCATTGGACTGACTATGCACCCGCCGTATACAAAAAGGACTTACTTATATGATAACTTACCAGTTCTTATTCTATGATCTGTACCCAACACCCTCGCTACATAATTCTAGTCTGATATTGCATTACGATGATTTTTTTTTCTGCAACCAACTTAACGATGGACCCGCCTACTAAATGATGAGATTTTTCAATATGATGTTTATAATGTGATGTTTATGTACAGTTCTTTCGCCTAAGTCCCCTCTCCCTTACTTATGATCGCTGCATATAGGTGTAGATAGGAAATAGGCCAGCAAGATGTCTTGGAAATGTTAAAGGGAGGACTGTGAAAAATAAATACAAACTTGGTGAACATTATCGGCGCCATCTTGCCCCTTTTCCAAGCCCATTCGTGCGCGTAAGCGGCAGCCATTTTGAGCACCATGGCCTTCCTGCCCCTCGCTGATAGCCAGCGCGTCTCTCTCTCTCTTAACCTCGCAAACATTCCCCCGCACGCTGACAACCCCCGCTCTCTCATGCCTTGGGTCATAAACCCCTCTTCAGCGCAGCTTCACCACGGAATCCCGTCCTGTTCCCAGCGCGACACCTCCCCTCATTCCTTTCATGGCCTCAAACCCTTTTGATGCAAACCCCCTTTTTCTGTGTCCCCGTTTGTCTTCCTTGTTCCCAAGCCGCCACCTGGCCCTGCGGATACTGTTTATTACCCGTACAGTAGGAAGCTTCCCCTCCCCATCAAAAGATCCCCGAACCGATCAAAGCCCCCACCCCATGAGATCCGATCAAACCCCATGCATTCCGTGAATCGGCGGAATGCCCTGCTGTGCGACAACCATCACCTGTTGTGACCGGGGTGGGGAATCCGACTGTAAATGTGTGTGGGAACGGGTCTGAAGGGGAGATTCCGAGGATGTTCTTTCAAGTTCTAAAGTATTGCGAGAATGTGTTATGTGCAATAAAGGTCGTAAACCCTAGTATAAGAGGCCAGGCCTCAGAGATGTGGTTAGAGCACCTCGTGACGATACTTGCTGTCTGAATTGATGTGTTCTCCTCCGGAGAGAATAAAATCCTCGTTTCCCGCCTTCCAGTCTCCAGCGCCTGCTTCTTCATTGATTAATATTGGTGGGTCATAGAGGCGATACCGCCGGGCAACATAAAAGGGTCTTTGGTTACCGGTTGTCTTTGGAACCCTTTTTAACAGTAATACCAGGTAAAGATGCTGTATTTTCATTGTGTTCACGTTTTTGTAGCCCACTGCTGGATTACCCTGAGCAGAGACATTGCAAGGGCGTTTCCTCCCCTAGTCAAAGTGGAAAGTTGCCCTCCAATGTTTTTAATGTTTTATATAGTGCAAACTCGACCGAAGGACTCGGAGCGCTTTACACAAATGCCAGTTGCTTACAGACGGACACATTCAAAGTAAGACACGGGAGATTAAGTGTTTTGCCCATAATCATAAAATGTTTGACCCTTCTGCTAGACCCGAAGCTGGGACCCCAGCTTAAAATCAGCCCCGAGCCCTCCCAGCATCGAGGTATTACTCTCATTGACGCCATTTGTGTTCTTTCGTGGACTTCTCTAAGTTGACTAGAAGAGGAGTCAATTGTGCGGGATTGACAAGCAACATTCCCACATTTCGGTAAATGATGAACTATTGTATCAGGCACACCGACCTCCGGCTCTCTTCCACAGGTTCAAACTCCTGCGGACATAGTTCTCCATAGTTTTCACATGAGCCCACTCTGCGGTCTGTCATACAAGCACCGCACACAGACCTATGACTGCAGGTTCAACACAGTTCTCTCCAGCAGGTGCACTAACCTGCCCTGCTACTCACCAGGCTCGCCCACCCCCAACTCAAGACACGGATCTTTACACTCTGCACTGGACGACCTATCTTAAACCGGGTTGAACAGGTAGCCTGCACTTCATGTGCTCGCACACACACCTCTGCAGCTGGCGCATGAACCCTCTAAGCAGCTTGCCGTCCGCATACCTTGCCCAGAAGTTTGCCCCTCCGGTAGAGTTTTCCAGCTGCCCGGGTCCCGTCCCGGACATAGTCCATGGGGATCATGGGTGGGCTCCTCACTGAAGGCCTACAGGGGGGCCCCAGGCAGACCCCTGCACCATGCCCAAGCAGACCCAAGTGCAGACTCAGCATGGCAGGCCCTGTCAGCACCTCGCACTGCTGGTTAGCAGGAGAGCTGTATTATCAGAGGGCAGGAGGGGGTTGGGGGCCGGGGAAGCTTAAAAATACAATACAAGAAAAGAAAACTTTCCGGTCCGTGCTGCCTCCGCTCGACTGCTCCTCCTGGGCCGGGGTCCCGGGCGCACTCTTTAAAAAACAGGAACAGATGCGACATCATTGCCAGCCCCTCTACTGACGCTGCTCCAGCAGCGCCAGGATTGGTAGAGGGCAGACACACTCCCTGCCCATTAGGAGACCGGGGGCTGCGGCATGAAGCAACCCTTGGTCTCTTAAGGGGAAGGCTAGTGCGCATGTTTGGCTGATCATAAAAATGATCAGCCCAAAAACGAGCATGCGCACTAACTATTGCTGTGACTGTAGTGCGCTGTAAATCCCTGAGTGCTGCCGCAGCCCGGCCAGCCCCGCCCCCTCCCACCCCCTTCAGCGTCCCTCCCTCCTTCTACTTCTCAGACGCTAATCTTAATCAGGAGTCCTGATTGGAGTTAGGGTCGGAGAAGTAGAACGAAGAATTTGTCTGCCGTGGCATTAGTGGAGCAATGCCCCAGCGCCCCTATTGACGCACGGCCACTACTTGCAACCTTTTCCTGTCATTAGCACCTCTTTGGAGAGAGTGGGCATCAACATTGTTGGCCCCTGGACACCAAGATAGCCATGGTCAACAGAAATGTTCTGGTCTTGGTGGACCAGGCCACCCTCTACCCAGACGCTATCCATCTAAGTACTGTGTCTACACCCGCCATTGCCAGGGCACTGATAGGGATTATTACCCATATGGGTTCCCCCAAGGAGGTGTTATCTGACTGGGGTACCAACTTCATGTCTTGGTACATGACGGTGATGTGGAAGGAGTGTGGGCTAACCTACAAGTTCTACACTCCTTGCCACCACTAAACCAATAAGTTGGTTGAAAGGTTCAACTGAACCCTCAAAGGAATGATTATGTGTCTACCTAAACACATGAGGCATAAGTAGGACGTCCTGCTTTCATGTTTTTTTGCCCACAGAGAGGTACCACAGAAGGGGATTGGCTCCAGACTCTTTGAACTGCTGTACAGGCACGCCGTGAGAGGACTTCTCAGTTTGGTTAATGAAGGCTAGGATCAAGCTTCCAAGAACCAACCCCAGGATGTAGTTAGCTACATGCTGGCATTCCTCAGAGAGCCTGCTTGGAAACTCGCACAGGAGAATCTGGAACCCAGCCAGGAGGACATGAAATGCTGGAATGTCCAAAATACCACTCTGGTTAAGTTTCAAACTGGACAATAAGTGTGAGTGATGGAGCCTATGGAGCCCAGGGCCCTGCAAGATCATTGATCTGGGCCTTCTGAGGTGAAGTAGCCTACTCGATAGACCTCAAAATTCACAGGAACCCTTTAAGGCTTCTTCATGTCAATAACCCTAAGCCCCTCTTTAAAGGGTCTGACCTTGCCATGCTCATGACTACTGATGCTGGGATGGAAGCAGAGAGGGAACATCTCCCCGGCCTTCTTTCTTCAAAGGCGTAGGATGGGTCAGTGAAGGGTGTGAGCCTCTCCCCTACCTTGACCCTAGATCAACAGAGAGACTGGCACCAGTTGCTGGGGCAGTTTGCTTCTCTGTTCTCCCTTACTACAGGAGTCACTACTTGATGCACCCAGGATAGTGATACTTTGGGCAGTGTGTCTGTGAAGAGCAAAATGTACATGTCATTTGACAAGGTGAGAGCCAGCATCAAAGATGAGGTATTTAAGATGCTGGTGTTAGGGGTTATTGAACCCTCAAACAGCCATTGATCCAGCCCAGTGGTGTTGGTCACCAATGCTGCCCCTCCAGGTGTCACATCAGAACTTTGGTTCTGTGTGGAATACCGTAGGCTTAATACAGTCAACAAGACTGATGCACACCCCATCCCCAGAGCTGATGAGCTCACAGATCGACTTAGAGCCGACAAGTTCCTCAACACATTTAACTTACCATCTAAGTACTGGCAGATTGACTTGATAGAGGAGGCTAAAAAGATTTCTGAACTCGGTATTCCAGAAGGGCACTTCCAGTTCCAGGTCATGCCTTTTTGGTTTAAGAATGTCCCTGCCAACTTCCAGAGGTTGATCAACCAGGTCCTGACTGAGATGGAAAATGCCAGTGCCACATAACTACACAACACTGCAGTCCTCAGTTCTAGTTGGGAGGAGCACTTGTGCCACCTTCAGGAAGTGCTTCAGGCTATGCAGTGTGCAGGCCTGACTATCAAGGCAAGTAAGTGCCAGATAAGACAGGGTTCTGTCGTCTACTTGAGACACCAAGTAGGGGGTGGCAAGGTGCAGCCCCTTCAGCCAAAAATGTAAACCATTCTACCTTTGGAACAACCCCCGAAGACTCAGACATAAATGAGAGCCTCACTGTCTCTTACAGTAGATTCATCATGGGATATGGCACCAATGTTGCCCCCTTGACCAAGCTGACTTCCAAGAAGCAGCCATGTCTAGAGATCTGGACAGAGGTGAGCCAGAAAGCTTTTGGCACCCTGCAGGATGCCATGTGCACAGCACCTGAGCTCAAGGCCCCTGACAAGTCCCAAGAATTTATTGTGCAGACAGACACCTAAGAATATGCCCTAGGGGTCACGCTCTCTCAGCTGAACAAAGAGGGGTCTGTAGTCTTCATCAGTAGGAGGTTACTGCTCAGGGAACAGAGGTGAAGTGAAATATAGAAAGGAAAGACTTTGCTGTGGTCTGAGCAATGAAAAAGCTAAGGACATTTATTTATGTATTTATTTATTTAATTTATATGGCGCGTTATAACCACAGGGGTCTCTAAGCGCTGTCTGACCAGATTTACGTGAAAGATGTTACATTCACTTGAAACCAGCTGTGCACCTAAGATCTGCTCCATGCTTGTTTGAACAGTACCGTTTTTAGTTTTTTTCTGAAGGAAAGTAAGTTACTTTCCTTCCTGAGCTCTGGATGTGAGTGTTTGACACTCACATCCATGTTCCGACAGACCACAGGTCCCTCAGATGGTTAATGCAAATGAGAGGTGAGAATCCCAAACTGTTGAGGTGGTCTATCTCCCTACAGGGAATGGAATTTATGTGGAACACCATCCTGGAATAGACTACACCAATGCTGATGGTCTCTCCAGGTTCTTCCACCTTAGTGATGAGAATTTCCAAGGGGTCGGGTAGCTATCCCTACTTTCCGCTGGAGGGAACACATGTTAAACTTGGCATTATTGGTATTGTTTACCCCAACTTTTTGCCTCCTGACCTTTTGTTTTTTTACTAATGCTGCCGACTCTGTTTAACTGGCTTTATAAATCTGGGCAATATATCACTGCAAACAATGCTAAAGTGCATGTGTTCTTTAGTTAAAATATATTAACATTGGTTTATCCACAATTGGCATATTTAATTTTCTTATAATTCCCTAGTAAAGTGCACTACATGTGCCCGGTAATCAAATCCTACTAGTGGGCTTGCAGCACTGATTGTGCTACACTCTCCGGTAGCCCTTTTGAACATATCTCAAACCTGACAATGCAAAGCCTGGGTGTGAATTTTTTAAATGCCATGTCGACCTAGCAAGTGAACCTACTTGCCAGTCCCAAACCTTCATTATTATTAGATATTGATCACCATTAAGGGAGTCCCTGAATAGCCCATGGGCAGGGTGCAGTATATTTAAAATGTAGGACATGTACTCTTAAGTTTTACAGGTCCTGGTAGTGAAATATATTTACATTTCTTTTTCTCAAGGCCTATCTCTCCCATAGGTTAACATTGGGATTGCATTATTACATTTTATGAATGTCATTTCCAACTTCGTAAAGAAGTGTGGCTCACTGGTTAGAAGCAGCAGACTCTGAGGCAGAGATCAGGCCCGGGACCAGGGTTCAATTCCCGACGCGGCAGGGTCTTGGGCTCAATGTCCGCGGACTTGATAATTCTCACCTCGGTGCCTACTCTATACATGGGTCCCACACTGCAACTCTGGGCAATAGTTTGCTTAATCTCCACAATGGCCCCAACAACACTGGGATGCCTGTCTTCACCTCGGGGGTGCCCAAGAAGGACATCTCACAGGGAGAGTCAGGAAGGGTTCCACAGTGCCAGGATGCCCTGTTGCTGGGGCAGCTGAGCACTTTACAAGTATATTACATGGTAAAAGATGGAAACCACAAATTGGGTATACCTGGAATCACAGTTTTAAACAAGCAAATAGGTCTCGCCTTTGGGACCTTCTAAGTGTTTAGCCATGCAGCACATTACTACGTGAAAGCTGTTGGCTTTGTCTATATGTTTTAGCCATGTATGTAATTACAAGGAAGGTAGCTCACTACAAGGTTAGAAAAGCGCATTGAATTGTCTACCCTGGCAATTTTAGGCGCTATAAAATTTCCTGATCCAGCGCGAGCAAGCAGCTCAAAACAACAGTTTGGATGAGACGTAGCCATGGTCAGGACCTCTTCTCCTCCCCCCACCATATAGAAACAGATAAAGTAGACCAAAGAGCGTCCGGTATTCGCCCCCAAGCTGAAAAATATGTATTTGATGTGCGAATTGCATCCAACATTGCCTTTGTCCATCCAAATGCAGTTGACACAATGTGGGCAGACTTTAACCCCAGCTAAAACACGCTGGGCAGGATGAGGGGAAGGCTTCAAACCACAGCAGAAATACACTGGGCAGGGTGGGGTTTCAGCACGGCCTTTACTTAACCGCTGAAATACGTGGGCAGAATTGAAGTACTGAGGTGCAAATTGTTGACTCCTATAGATATCACCTCCAGTTGAAAGACAGTGGCAGGATGAGGTGCAAGCTTCCTCATTGCTGAAGGACTAGGATAGAAGAAAACACAGAGTTTATTTTGCAAATGAAGTTTGGCGGAATGATCTTAGCATTTCAACCCCCAGGTCAGAGGCAAGGGCAGGATGAGATGAAAGATTTCCCCCCTCCCCCTCCCCGACAGGGTGCAGTGAAACCTCAGCTGATAGACATTTGGTAGCTTCATCTAACAAGTGAAGGCGAGGTGCAGGTGAGAGACATTGGCAGAACGAGGTGCAAGCTTCATCTCATAGGTGAAAGGAAATTGCATGATGGCATGTAACCGCCATCTCTTGGATGAAGACCAGGTACTGGGCGGAAATATTTTTGACAAACGTACAAAAGAGGAAAATGTGGGCACTGGAGTGTGTGGGCTCTGAGAGGAGTAAAAGCATGACCCGAGCGCCTCTCACTGCCCGGGGACACTTGTCCTGTTCAGTGGCTCTGCCTGCAGACAACCCGCACTGCACACCACCCCCACTGCACGGCAGAAAGCTGGAGTTAATTGTGTCTGCTGCATCCCGCCCCAGCTGCAGATACTTTGTTGCAGCTTTTTCCTTTCCCTCCTTCCCCTGACCCCCCCCAAAAGTATGGTTACAGTGTTCCTTCTTTCTTTTCAGTCTCCGTTGCCTCATACTTTTTTATCAGGCAAGTCTCAGGCTCAAGTACCCCTTTCACGCACAATCTGTTACACTCCCCACATACACTCTTTTGTAGCTCGGGCTACTGCTATCTTCCGTTTTTCCCAATCTGCTGAAGCACAATGCCCTCCAGCCACATTTCACCCCTTGGAGCATGCCTACCTTGCCCAAAGAAGAACCCTACTCTATTCCAGAAAGAAACATGTTAGCTGCAAGACCCATTTTTTTTGCAAGCCTCTGCATCTATACCCTGACTTCCGCGTCACGCTACCTACGGGAGCAGCCTACTACAAGCTTCCTTACGACTAAAGCATTAGGGGCACTTCTACCATGCACGCTCCGGGAGGCCGGTTACAAGTGAAAAGGTTGGATTTAGGAACAACCGTGATCGACATTAATCCACGCTGCGGACAAAATTGAAGGCATCCAGTGGCGGGTTTTATATCCAAAAAAAGGATTACAAAATAATCCTAAGTATAGTGGTTTCCACATACAACACGGTGGCCGCCCTCCGGTACCCTCTACAATATAGAGCTCCTAATAGAAGAAGGTATTGCTAACTGGAATTTAAGACACCAGAAGCTCTACATATCTTATTCCGAATGAAAATATTCCTCTAAATTGTTGTAAGAGGATTCTGAAGAAGTTGCACACAGAATTGTTTGTCCTGAAGAAGGTGTTATCACTGATTCACCGAAACGCTGCGTCGACAACAACAACAAACTGTGAACCCTGGCATTAATTGTTTTAAATAAATTGTGATGTTTTAATGTTTTTAATACTATAGGTGTCTGTGGGCACTATTACTGTATAAAATGTTTTTAATCTTTGAATTGTAATAAATTGTATATTTTCTACAACAAACACACTATCTAAGGTTCTTGCTTCTGTTTAAGTATTTATAGGGTACATACTTTAAGTTAAAAAGTCTGGCATTTTGAGGTATATGAGAACTATAGTTGGGCTTCTTATACGCTGAATGGTTCTGGGACCTTCCTTGTTCTTTCAATTTATTCTCCTTGTCCCCTATTACATAGCAAAGGAGACCTCCCTTCCTTCTCTTACTTTTCTAATCTTGCTGCACCATGGTGCCAGACTACTGTGAGCTTCCATTCTCATGCAGGCTCTCCTGCACACCAACCCACTGGCCACCCCAAACCCTTGGTCACAACACCCGATATCCACTCAAAAGGATGGTGCTTTAAACTGACTGGGGGCTGCAACGAGTGCCTGCTCTGCCAGAGCCATAGGACCCAGGCAGGCTGATGCTGAAGGTGGTTGGGGTAGAGCAGCGGGGAGGTGCCCCAACCCCCACTTGTTTGAATGTGCAGTGATATCGCCCTGGTTACTGCAGGCATCCAGAGAAGGGGCGTGCCACTCACTGCTCGGATTGCATCTGAGCTCCAAGGGCTGGCCAGCCAGCCAGGGCCAGTGTATTTAAGAAAGACAGTCCAGGCTCTGCAGCCAGCAGTCTCTGCAGGAACTCTACAGGGGTAAGAGCACCTCTGAGCACCTCGCACAAGAGAGACGTCCTGCTCTTATTTTCACAACAGCGCTTTTTGCACAAACTATTGAATTTGTTTTCCACAACAACATTTAATTTTTGACTTCTTTGCAAGAGGCTTAGAGAAAAACTCCACACTTTTTTGTTGTGTGGGTCAGAAAGTTTTGCTGCAGACCTTCCGTTGACATTTCCAAACGAGACAGCCTTGGGAATTAATTATGTGATTTGTTGTGTGGGTCAGAAAGTTTTGCTGCAGACCTTCCGTTGCCATTTCCAAACGAGACAGCCTTGGGAATTAATTATGTGAGTTGTTCTGTGACTCCAGAACGTGCAAATCAGGTGGATTGGCTCATTGCCTGGACTTTAGAAGTGTTGGAAGGGGCTTCTGCAAAAAAAAAAAAGGAGGCACTGCTCGCTCCTGCAGGCAAAACACAGTGGGATGCAAGGAATGCAGCTGGGGGGGGGGGGGGGAGATGTGGCAGAGAGCACACAAAGAGTTTCCCTTTGCGGGAATGAGCAGGGGCACCATCTGTTTGCAAGTTAATTACAAACAGATGGTTTCAAAGCTCGCTCCTGCAAGGGAATCGCCAAACGTGCACGCGTTACCATCGAAAGCAATGCAAAACGTGCACATTTTTGGCCCAAAAAGTGCATCAATTACTAAAGGTCTCCTCCTATGTAGCGCATGCACGCTGTGTAGGCGAGACCCAAACAAAACTTATTGTGAAGTTGGTTTCTAAAATATAATTCTGAAAATGGCAGTTTTAGAAAGCTGCAAAAAGAAGAATTAATGGACGGAATGCTGAACAATGTCAAACATTCACCCCAGTACAGAAATCTGGGCCTATATCCATCATTTATTTGCTCAATCAATCAATCAATTGATCTCTGCTCACCATGCCATTCCAGTTTGGACCCATCAGTCTTGACCCTGTTCCCCATGGGAATAGTCCAGCATGAACTGTCAGACCAAGTCCTCCCTGGACTGGAACCAAAGCGTCCTGGTACAAGTTTCAGGGTATTACCCCCATCAGGGAGGCTAGCTTGACTCCAGTGGCATGGAGAGCACGGGACCCACATCTAGGCATACCCATCCCACTTAGGGCAACAAATGAAAAAACAAACAATTGACGGAGGGAATCTGGAACAATGCCAAACATTCAACCCCCAGTACAGAGATCTGGGCCTGAATCGATTTTTTTTGCTCACCATGCCATTTCAGTTTGGACACAGCCATATGCAAATCAGTCTTGACCCTGGCTCCTCATGGGAAAAGTCCAGCCCGAACTGCAAGGCCTGGACTGGAAGCAAGAATCCTGGGACCGGTTTCTGGGTATTACCCCCTGCAGCAAGGCGAGCTTGACTCCAGTGGCATAGAGAGCACATGGCCCACGTCTGGGCATACCCAACCTACAAATCCAAAAAGAGCAACTGATGGACAGAATTCTGAACAATGGCAAACATTCGCCCCCAGAACAGAGTTCCCGGCCTACAGTCATCGTTTTTGCTCATCATGACATTCCAGTTTGGACCCAGCCATATGCAAATCAAATTGACCCTGCTACTCATGGGAACAGTCCAGCCTGCATTACTATGCCACATGCTCCCTGGACCAGAAAAAAGTATCCTGGAACCGGTTGAGAGGTATCACCCCTCATCAGCCAGGCTGCTTGTCTCCAGTTGCAAGGAGAGCATGGGGCGCATGTCTGAGCATATCCGTCCCAATTAGGGCGATACATACATAAAGAACAATTGATGGACGGAATGTTGAACTTTTAGAAAGTTGGCATTTTTTTACTGTAACCAGTTGGTACTTATTGCCTGTCTCTGGAATACACATCTAGTGTGGGTGAAAGCTGGCTTCCTTCATTCCATCTATACAGCCAGTCACAAAGGTGGGGATCGGTGTGACTGAGTGGTTATCTGCAATGCATGCTGATGGGTCCTTCTGAACTGGGGTGGGAGGGAGGAGCTGACACTTACACCTGAAAGGGCTGCGTCCAGTTTCTACACAAAGAGTTGCATACTCTCTTATAGAGAGTCTCGAGCCAGGGGAGGAAAGAAAGGGACTCTGTGCACGTCAAAGCATCTCTTTAAGTATCCCCACTTCAAAGGCCCATCTGGGTATAAGTACTGGACCTCTGACACCTCCAAATCAGAACACATTTGGAACTGAGGACATTCTACCAGGAAGAAGGACTACTGTCCCTGTAGAGGGACTGCTATATTGCTGAACTGCTTTGCTATGTTGGCATGCTTCCTGCTGCCTCTTGCCTGGGAGTGAGAAGGACAGGACCTGCATCTCTACAGCCCAGAAGGGGATTGTGGCTATTGTTTACTGAAGTCTCAGAGACATCAGTAAACAGGAAACACTTCTTTCATCTTCAACCAGCACCTGGACTCTGATCTGCCAAGTGGTGCCAATCCAGTCCTGGGCCCTTGGAAGTGAGTGCCAAGTGATGCAACTAAACAAATCCACACACTGACTATGTTGCACTGATTGGAACAGGCACATTTCCCTCACCACCTACGCATTGCCACTACTGCTCGAACCACCGACACCGCATCTCCAGCTGCACAACTCATCGTCCCCTGCTTCTGATACTTCTGTGGCTTTACGCAACTTGGCAGCAAGGCTTTGCTTTGTGCTGCTCTTTTTACCTACAGCCCAGCGGTATGACGAAGACGCATCGTCCTGATGTTCATTGAATCTTGACACTTGATGCATCTTCAACTTTGTGCAGTTCACAATTGATTCATCGCCTACATCTGCGGGATCGGTAGCAACACATCACCTGTTTTGCTCCACGCATTGTCCTCGAAGTTGACGTATCCAAGGTACTGTTCAGCAGCCAAGACTGGTCCCTGTATCTGACCTATGCTCTATCGTGGTCGGCTTTAACCTTTGGATTTGCCCAGATCAAGAGCGACCAAATAGCCCCAGCTGGCGCTATTTGTTTCTAAGCACCTCAAAACTGTTTATTCTAGGAAAAAATCATATCTTGGATTCTACCTATTTGGATTTTTGTTGTTTACATCTTGTTTTACTCATAAAAATATAAGTTATTTTTCTAAACTGGTGTGGAGTCTTTTTGTGGTGTTTTCACTGTGTTGTTGTTTGAGGTGTTATACATCTACTTTACAAATTTACTCTTAACCCCTTCCGTGCGGGGCTGTTTCCCCTGCTGTGCTGGGGGCGGGGGGCCCGTACAGCACCCCCATGTTCATGACGAGGTCAGCTTGTCATGAGCTACGGCGCTCCGGTGCTCATGATGAGCTGAGCTCGTCATGGCCACACCCGTTCCAATGGAACGCTCAGCACAGCAGGGGAATCAGCCCAGCATGCGAGCGTTCCACGGAACGGGCGAGGTCATGACTAGCTCAGCTACTCATGAGCACCGGAGCGCCGTAGCTCATGACAAGCTGACCTCGTCATGAGCACTCAAAGGGTTAAGTTAAGCCTGACTGCTCTGTGCCAAGCTTCTCGAGGGTGAGCAAAGGTCAATTTAAAGCAAGTTTCTGACTTACCCTGACTCGTTCTATGGTTTCTGCTTGGACAGGGTGCATATCTCTCAGAATTCCAATTTCTAACAAAAGAGATATAACATGGAAAAGAAGGGTGCGAGTCTGCTTTGAGCATTTTTTGCCAGGACTGCTTTTGGGTCCAAACTCATTTTCCCTCCATACTTTTTGTTGTAGAATTGGAACATTCCAATTTCTTGCGGCATGAACATACACTTTGTTCGCATAAGACATATCATTTCAATCAAAGCATATTTTCAAGAATTTGATAATAATATGAATTTGATTTGATGGCAAAGATAGTTTGTTTGAGAAAGTGAGTAATAAGCCTCCACTTAGGAAGTCAAGGAAATATGCTATTATACTAGTGGGTCGAAGGCTTTTGCTGCAGTTGCACAATGACTGGCTTACACTTCCTTCCTATACAGAATCAATACTCCTCATGGACATCTATGACCTCTCTGTGAACTGGGAGCAAAATATTTTCATTGATATTTTTAAAATCCAGAGGCTGGGAGGAGGTAGTATTTTGATTAACTCCTGGTGATAGATTGAGACGATTTATTCACTCTGCCGCCATCACTGCCATTTTAAGGTTTTTTGGGACCATCAACAAGGCATATTTTAGGACCCCCTGTTCAGAACAATTTTTTGGTTTTATCCAGTTTACAAATAATGTTGAAATAGACTTTGAACCCTTGGTATCCAGTAGCCAAACCGTACCAAAATAGCTTGAGCAAACCTTAATAAAAATGTTTATTTTTGTGCATGGATCTAGATTTGTATGCGGCTTTCAATACTTTACATGGAAAGCCAGTCTCTTCCTCCATTTGTAGTAAAGCTATGTTTAGACTGACATGGTAAATGTTTATTAATCAAGTGTATAATATTACAATAAGTTATAAGCACATAGGGCCTTATTTCGAGATCGGTGAGCCACAGGGAAGTTGTGCTCAGGTGGCGGTCCGACCACAAGCACACTGCTGGCCCACCCCCAATATTTTTACCGTGGCAGTCGGACTGCCACAGGACAGCTGTGTCCACCGGGATCCAGGATCACATGGTAGTGGTGCAGCACACAGGAGCAGAAATATGCTGACGGTGCCGCTGGAGCACTGCCGGCCATATTCTGAGTTGCCTGTCCACAGCCAATTTCATAGCGGTAAACCCACCATGAGTAGGGTGGTGGAGAAGCAACTCAGGCCCTAACAGGGCTCCCTGCCACTTCTGGTACTTGGGGTGCATGCAGGGGGGCACATCTTGTGCCCCTCTGGAATTTCACCCCGCTCCTGCACAGTATGCACTGCATGACATGCACATCATGGTACATGCTACACCATGCAGGAACGTGCTGCATACGCTGTCAAAGCAATGGTCTGCTGTTAAGGCTGTCCTATGAGCCTTAAACAGCCCCCGCAATGAGACTGCTGAAGCACCGCCTGCCTGACCTGGATTCAACTCTGATTCTGGTGGGTGGGAACACCACAGTCTTGGTGATCCTCCTGTGGACGGAGAGGTGGCGGTACCACAGGAAGACTAGAAAGTTGTAATAAGGCCCATTATTCTTGAAATTTTAGCTTTAATTGCCAGATACTGATAATCACAAATAGCTTTAATTGTCAGATTCTCACAGTCACCATTGCCATTCTTGCTGAAACACTGAAAAATCAAAGCTGATTTGATAACTTCTTTCTTAATAATATCCCTCCTCTTTTTTATGTGCACACACATTTTGCTAGTCAGTGATCTGAGACTATGAGGCAGAAAGGAGTGGAACGCATTAGAAGGACAAAGAAGTAAAGAGAAATGCACAGTGAAAGAGAAGAAGTAGAAGAAGAAGAAAGGCAGGAGTGAAGATATATGAGGTAAAGATATGGGTGTGCTAGGGAAAAGTATAAGATAAAGAGAGAAAGGAGTGGTAGCCAGAAGAGGATAAAGTGGGTTAGAAAGAGTAATAGTCGGTGAAATAAGAGGTATAAAGATTGGTGCTGTTTTTGAGTGAGGTTGACAGAGCTACAGATAAGGAGAAGGAAATCTAGAAATAGGAAGATTGGTGGGGCATGCTAAATGTCGAAGAAGGGAGAGGTAATGTAGAAAAATAGGTGATTTAAAGAAGGATAGGGCTAGTAAGAAAGACATTTGGAGAGAAATGCAAGATAGAGAAAGTGGTGGTGCGATAGAGATGGGAAAATCAATAAAAGGTTTAGAAAATCTTGTCACTTTAAGAGAGTAGTGCGTAAGTAAGACAAAAGAGAGGGAGGGGTGAAGAGTAGAAAGAAAGATGGGGGGAGAGAGAAAAGAGGTGCAGCAGAAACAGGTGAGATAGAGAACAATAGGTTAGGTGATGTAGAGGTAGAAAGAGCGAACGTGAGGTGGAGTTGTTAAGTAAACAAAGGTAGAGATAGAGCAGTAGAGAAATAGATAAAGAAAGAGAGATTGTGAGAAAGGTGATGTACAGAGGGTGAAGTGAAATAGAGAAGGAATTAATAGTGAAATATAAATTAAGGTGATACAGGCATGAACAGTAGAGTTAATGTAGAAAGATGTGCAAATTCAGAGAGGTCGAGAGAAATGAGGTAGAGTGGGTGAGTTGGAGGTGCAGAAAAAAATGCTAGAGAGAGATGGAGCAGGATAGATAAAGAAGATGGTATAGAAAGACAAAAGAGACGTGAGTAGTAACACTGGAAAACTCAGACAATGTAGAATACCTCTAACCTTGTTTAGACAAAAAGTCCTCTTTTGTATTCTAGTGGTTTAGAGGACCCACACATCACCTTAGCACTGCAGAGGCTCCAACATGTCCCATTATAGCAGGACTCTTTATATCACAGGCAGGAGCACAATCCGTTGACTTGATAACATAAAACATACTCTATCATATGATTGATGTCCAATCTCACTTTTTACTGACTTAACTTTAGTATTGCAGTAGGCAAAGAAAAAGTTGTTTCTCAAAGAAGCTCCTCAGTGAAGGTATTGAGTATTTTATGCTTTAACCAGCCAACTTGAAGACCACCTATCAGGAGAAAACACACATCTTTCAAACCTCACAATGAGTGTCAGAGTTCCTTCAGGGCCTCATGATGAAAATAATCATCCTCCTTGATACTCTGCGATATCGACTAGCTACTTGAATTACACATATTGTTTTTTCCATGTGGTCCCACTCTGCAGCAATGACTGCTGCAATGTTCCTATTTGTAAGACACCGTGCTCACAGTTATGAACACTTTTACCTTCGCGTATGCCTAATTTGATGTCATATTGGGTAATCACCTCCTCAAACTAATTCGAGGGGTGCCATGCTCGTCTTAGTGATTAACTTTGTGGCAAATTTCCAATACTTCCCCTCAGACCCCCTTGTTCTAATTAGGAGGGGAACAAGCTGGCCCTCATGTGTGCTCTCAGGGGTTTCATCTTTAATAAAGTTATGGATTCTAAGTTAGTAAATGCTGGGATACATCTCATGGTGAGATTGAGCTGCCAGTGTGTACGGATCGTGCGAGAGAAGTTATCTGTATCTGTTTGGTTAACTGTTTTCACAGCTGTGTGGATGTGTTTACATATTTGTTGGTACTCATCAGCCTATTGGAAACTTGCCTTTATTCTTTTGATTCAGACACCTTCTAGCATCACAACT
This sequence comes from Lissotriton vulgaris, assembly GCF_964263255.1. Classification (NCBI taxonomy): domain Eukaryota; kingdom Metazoa; phylum Chordata; class Amphibia; order Caudata; family Salamandridae; genus Lissotriton; species Lissotriton vulgaris. The sequence goes on from NC_141693.1 coordinate 396,058,722, forward strand.
TCTGGCGACATAGCCTATGAATAACAACTCCATTTTGCTCTTGTCTTGGAATGTTACACACTCAACAACCCCCGTAAAATTCATAAAGTACTTATGTAGTCATTAAATCAGTGTGGCTCTCCTGCAGGAGAGGCAGTTGACTGAGATTACACTCTCTAGTAAATAAGGGATGGATGTAGGTGGCTAAATACCGGTCGGTAACAGTGAAATTCTGTAAATTTCACCGTTACCGACCGGTATTTAGCCATGTGCGATGTAGGTATTATCGATCGGCATCAGTAATAAAGAATCGGTAAAAATAAGGGAAAACAGTTACCGATTCCTTATTTACCGATTCGGAGACAAAAAATACTGAATCGGAAATAAGGAATCGGTAAAACTTTGGTAATGCGATGTACCAAAAATCGGTAATGCCGAATTTGAGAAAAAACGGTAATTAAGAATCGGTATTTAACACTAACTCAAAGTAGGGAGGAACATCCTTTACAACGCAACTATTACCACGCCGTCCCTTTACAACGCATCCTTTACAACGCATGTGCCTTTACAACGCATGCCATTACAATGCATGCCATTACAACGCAGAGGCTATTACAACACATGTTATTACAACGTAGTATTATTGTTTTATTTTTGTATTTTTAAGTTTATTTTTATATTACATTAAAAAAATTTATAATGACGTTTAAATTGAGCAATTTAAAAAAAAATACTGAAGTTTTAATATTTTAGAAACATTTAAGTAAATATCCATAAGTAAAAATATGAATTTATTATAAAAAAATAAAACAATATAGTAAGATTAATTTAATAATACATGTAATTTAAATTGCCTATTAATAATATTAGTATTATTAGGTCTGTATATCACCTATTCCCGTCACGTCATGTGAAGGTATACATTTTAACATAAAGTTCACACCTCTTTTTAACTTTAAGGGGGTGCTCCTATTTCGCCCTCCTGGGACTAGAACAGCCTTTCTCATCAACTTAAGTACCATAACGGAATCAATAGCCATCGAAGAGTCTACCACAGTTATGGGTGACTTTAACTTTTATTTAGAACAAGGAACTGATAGGGACACTGTCGCCCTTACATCGGACCTAGAAATAATGGGTCTAAGACAATTGGTCACGGCCCCTACCCACCAGGCAGGACACACGCTGGATGGCATTCTCCAACATAGGAGGTCTACACGTAACCAATACTCTCCCCATGACTTGGACAGATCATTCTGCCATATTTAGCAGCCTAACTATTAAGGGATCATTAAGGAAGAAGGTCTCATCCTCTAAGCCAGGTGCTTTTAAAGTATGGAATGATATAAACCATAATGATCTAAATATACTCCTGAACAAAACTCGTCCTGACCTATCCAATGAACCTTACACCGCAACTCGCCAATTCCATGAATGGCTTGTTGATGCTACAAATCAACAATACCCACCAAATCCCACTCAAGGAACAAGAGCACACCGACTGCTCAGTGGTACAAAGAGGAGTTAAGAACCCAAAAACAATTAGTTAGGAACAGGGAAAGGCAATGGCGCAGAACTTATGATATTGAAAGTAAGACTAAATATAAAGAAGTACTTGCCATATACAAAACAATGATAACTGCAGCCAAAAAATACTTCTTCTCGCAACAAATAGAAAAAGCAAAAAATTCCAGCAAGCAACTTTATAACATTACTAAAACCCTTTCTGGTAATACACCGGATTTAAACCCGTCCCTGTCACAATCACTCTGCGACGCTCTGTCCGAGTTCTTCTTCTCTAAGGTAAACAATATATACCAAGCTTTTACATCAAAATCAAACATTAGCAGTGCCTCCACTCCCCCTACCATCTTAGGAAACACCATGACCAGTTTTAAAACCTTAACCACTGATCAAATAAAGGCCATTGTCAGGTCCATCAAATCAGGATCAGCTCTGGATCCCTGTCCACCCCTGTACTTTCCATGTTATTGGACACAACCATTCCGATTATCACTCATGTCTGTAATACAATATTGAGTTCAGGGACTTATCCTGATTCTTTAAAAAACACACTGATCAAGCCTCTGCTCAAAAAACCCAGCCTAGATAAGGAGGAATTGAAGAACTACCGGCCTATAGCAAGTCTCCCTTTCTTAGCTAAAGTGACGGAAAAGGCCATGAACCAGCAGTTATCTGAACATATAGAAAGAAATCATCTGCTCGACGATACACAGTTTGGTTTCCGTAAGTACCATGGTACAGAGACCGCCCTCATTAAAGCTGCAGATGATATTAGAATCATCCGTGACCAAGGAGGAACAGCACTATTAGTACTCCTAGATCTCTCTGCAGCCTTCGACACGGTCGACCATAAGACCTTGGTCGACCGTGTCGGAAGGATGGGTGTTCAGCTCACTGCGAGAGACCTGCTTGCCTCCTTTCTGGCCAACAGAACACAGGCAGTCACACTGGGACCATACCAATCCGCCAAACTGTCATTACCGTGTGGGGTTCCTCAAGGCTCATCCCTAAGTCCGACACTATTTAACATCTATGTGTCGGACCTTGCTAGCGTCATCAAAGCATATGGGATGAGCCTAACCTCATACGCAGATGACATGCAATTGGTGTTGGCCATCAAGGGTGATGGGCAGGAGGTGGCAGAACGCTTCCAAACTGGAATGACTGCTATTGGTGAGTGGATGGCAGGTAACTGCCTGAAGCTCAACTCCGATAAAACTGAGGTGGTCATCTTTGGAACTCTCTCCCCGGCCTGGTCTGCAAACTGGTAGCCTCCAGCTTTTGGTACCCCTCCAAGTCCTACTTCTAAGGTCAGGAACTTGGGAGTAACCTTTGACGACCATCTTAACTTCATGGCACATGCAAATAAGGTAGCGGCCTCCGCCCACTATAAACTCAGAATGATAAGGAAAATTACCCCTTTTCTGCCGGATGTGGCCGCCAAAACTCTGGTTACATCCTTGGTTTTAACATCCTTAGACTACTGTAATGGACTTTTTCTTAACGCACAAGCTCGAGTCACAAAAAAGCAGCAGACTATACAAAACGCAGCAGCACGCTTGTTGTCTAGAACACCTAAATTCGCTCCCATCTCAGACACCTTGAGGACTTACCACTGGTTGACCATTCAAAACAGGATTAAGTTTAAATCTCTCTGCACAGTTTATAAAGTACTGCATGACCAAGGACCTCGCTTCCTCAAGGACCAGCTTATTCCTTATAACCCGGTTAGACAGCTCCGATCCACATCCCTTAATCAACTAGTGGTTCCACGTTCCAGAACAGTCTCTTGGGGCGATCGCCGCTTCTTAGTTGCGGCTCCTAAGATCTGGAATACTCTGCAACAACACATTAAAACCAGTCCCTCATTCCTGCAGTTTCAAAAAAGATTGAAAACTTGGCTATTTAACTAATGACATGGCATATCAATCTGCACGAGCTTCTAATCACTGGGGAGGGACATCTCTGTAGTCTAGCGCCGAGACGCCTACGGGTATTCGTTCGCGCACTATAAATGTTAGTAAATAAATAAATAAATTATATTTTATTTAATGTATTAAAATAAAAGATTTATAAAATATTTATAAAACAAATGTAAAAAAAATATTTAAGTATTATTTAAGTTACAATAGAAAAATAAAAAATAAATATTAATAATGCAAAGTAATATTTTTAGAAAAAAATACTACAGTATGAAAAAAAATTATAAAAGCTAAAAAGTTTAACATTTTAAAATAAGAAAAATTATTTAAAAATTAATTTAGAAATTATTTTTTGAATTAAAAAAAAATGAAAATGTAAAAAAAATAATAACTATTAAAACTTTCGTTTAATAAATGCATATATCAGATAAGTAAATTATATTTTTTTTATTTAAAATAAAAATATAAACGAGTAAATTTGTTGAAAAAAATGAATACTACAGTATTATTAATCTTTTTTTTTTTTTTTTTTTTAAATTTTTGGAAGACCTTTATTGAAAGAAAATCGCACATATAGTCCAGCAAGGAGCCCAAGGGCTCGTAGATACAGTACATTGCAACAGAGAAAGGCGCAAAGTATATGGTACAGAGATACTGAGGTCTAATTTTTAAAGGTTTTTTCTGAAGGATAGACAGAAGCAGGATATCGCAGAACAACAAGTTGGTTCCGGCCTCGTAGGAACAGGATAGACAAGTACAAAATGTAATAAAATGCCGGAATCGCTGCTTACCACACATGTAGAAACGTCTAAACCCAGAAAAGAAAGAAAAAGAAAAGAATAGAAGGCCCATAGAACCAAAAAGAATAAAACAACCCCCCCCCCGTCCACCCCCCGCCCTGCACCCCTGCAGCTGGCTACGGCCTAACCCCCCCTAGCAGTGTGCCTGTCGCCCAGTAAATGGAGTCCCGAAATATAGAGAGTAAGAAAAGAATCCTAATCTATAACTCTCAGTAAATAAAGAAAGGCGGGGAGGAGCCCACCACCCATCCCCCCGCTACACCATCCCACAAGTTCAATAACAACACAATGTAGAAAGCCCGGCGATATTAATCAGTACAATCAGAGGAAATTGGAGGTACAGAATCAACACACAGCGCAGTCAAAGGCAGCAACACACCACCCACATGCCCAGGTCAGCAACAGGAAACCACCAAACCATAAGAGTAAAAGTTCACCCCTGGCCCGTTCTCTCTCCTCCACCACTGCGGACCATGGAAACCCAAATAGCCCAGGGAGACGTGCAAGATAGTCCAAACGGGAAGCATTGACTTGAGCACTCAACCATGTCATGCATACACGGGACCAATGTTGTCATGCTGGACCAAAAGTACACCACACTTGTGGCACAGAGCGAGACCGATCAGGGAAAAAAGTCTCAATGCCCGGCCCCTTCTGGAGCGATCTTCGGGTAGAGGGAGACACGGTGCAGAGAGAGAACTCCCGTCGTGAATGCAGTCCGTGGTGTTCACTTCGGCCCGGGCAGTAACCATCAGCAGCACGAGTTACCCGGGACCTGGGGTCACTGAGCCATCACCGCTACACAAAGCCGCCATCTTGTCGCAGTCAGACGTGGAACAAAGAACATCGCTACAGTCCGGCGAGGCAGCCATTTTCAAGCAACCAAGAGCACTTAGTATAGCGTCCACCTTGCCGATCAGGGTTCGTGCAGAGTGCAACACATCGTGATGAAGGGAGTCAATAGCTGCCAATAGGTCTCCATAGCCCCGAACAGTTCCACGCTCCCTTCAGATCGAGTCCCCTTGCACCACACGTCCACGATCACTCCATGACACAGGCTCCCCAAGGCTGCCCTCCATTATGCGCTTCGCGATCACCAATGGAAACACCTCGAGTAATGCAGGGCTGCTGACAATGGGCCTCAGGTCTACACCTCAAGGAAGGGCGTCAAACAGGTCCGAAGAGTGGTCGTAGGCATTGTCCCTTAAACAAGCCGCCCCGCTCGATATTGAAGGGGTAGAAAATTCGGGAGCCTCCCGCCGCTGGCGGGGCTGTGTTCAAGCATTCCTCCGCAATCGCATTGTGGGTTTCTGCACTCGTGCAATCCCCCGGATAACTCGCCAGGCACATCCAACTCAGTACCTGCAGTCCAGTGGGGCGCGCGTTCCAGATTCGTCCGTGTCTAATAAGAGTGGTCCGACCGGTTTCAAACAGCTGCTGACGCCCGGTGTTGTTCACCCGGCAGCCTGCCCCAGCGGCCACTCGAGGCCCCGGTCTCGGGTCCGCTGCGGGCCGCAAACTTCAGTCGGACATTGCACCCGCTTGCAAGGGATCGCAAGCCTCAGGATTTCTCCACGGGCCATCTGAGCACATCGGCTTCCGCAATGTGCCTTCTAAAAACAGGATCGCCGGCAGGATAGACACAAAGAAGGAGATGGTCTCCGGAGCCGAGGGACTACACGTGCGATCCGGTCGCCATCTTGGCTCCTCCCCCTAGTATTAATAATCTTGATTAATAGATGTTAAAAAAAGAAAAGTAAATTTAAAATTTAATTAAATTTATAAAGAAATATTATGGAATAAAATTAAACATAGTTAATTAAAAAAAAATCAAAAAAAAAAATCTTGTGATTAATAATAATTTTTTGGGGTATTACTGATAATGATTTCAACAAATTTTTATATTATTTAAAAAACCTTTAATACTCGAGTACTTATTTAAATACTCGAGTATCAATGTTAAAAAAATGCTAATTCCTTAACATACGTTCAGTTCTCTACCATTTTTTAATACACTTCCCCACCCAAAAAAACCCTATTTTCCCTGCATCCCGTCCCAGGAGTTATTTAATAAAAAAAAAAATATATATATATATATATATATATATATATATATATATATATATATATATATATATATATATATATATATATATATTACCTACTGGCTATCGCCAGTAGGTATATATAGTTAGGATTTTTTCCCTATGGGATTTTTGAAAATTCTATGTCTAATAACTTTGGCGTTTGTGGACGAAATCGGCTGAAATTTTCAGGAAAATGGCACATTTTGTTTCTGAGCAGCCCCTGAAAATTTGGTGGGGTTTCGTCAAGGGGGGGCTGAGAAAAAAGGGGGGTCCCAAAACGCGTTTTTTACATTGAGTTATCCATAGGGCGGTTGGACTCACTTTTAGCTCGAACGGCTGAATGGATTTGCACGAAACTTGGCAAAATTGTCGGTTAGCCCGATGTGCCTTTGCTAGGTCTCAATATATGTGCTTCAGTGGATTTTGAGAAATTAACGTTTAAATCAAGATATATATCTGTAACAGCGCTCCGGGCAGCGATCCGGTCCGCTTACTTTTCGCGTTTCGGAACTTTGCGCGCAGAAAGCTGATTGGCTCTCCGGTGTCTGTCAACATTCTAAACAGTCCGGAGCGGCCGCCATCTTGTCTCTCGGTAGGATCGAGAGAGAAGAAGAGGTGAAAAACGAAGGGGGAATTTAATGAAAGGGGGCAAGGTATCCCCCTCTTGACCCCCTAGGAATGTTGTTGGGGTTATTAAAGGGTCCCGTGGGGAAAAGAAAAAAAATATGATTTTTCACGGTAGAAGCGCTTCACGGGCCGCGAACTGGGCCGCAAACTGGTAGCGAAACGAGAATTCGCCATTTTGTGCTTCGTTAATTAAATTACTAGGTATAAGGGGGTGTGGGAGACGTATCCTAATCCCCTATGTTTCCTGAGGGTGGCTGAGGAGGCTGATATATGTTGATACATCTCTTCCAGCGGCTGTGCGTGAGCTTTTTTTTTTTTTGCTGCGTGACAGTCCGGAGCGGCCGCCATCTTGTCTCTCGGTAGGATCGAGAGAGAAGAAGAGGTGAAAAACGAAGGGGGAATTTAATGAAAGGGGGCAAGGTATCCCCCTCTTGACCCCCTAGGAATGTTGTTGGGGTTATTAAAGGGTCCCGTGGGGAAAAGAAAAAAAAAATGATTTTTCACGGTAGAAGCGCTTCACGGGCCGCGAACTGGGCCACAAACTGGTAGCGAAACGGGAATTCGCCATTTTGTGCTTCGTTAATTAAATTACTAGGTATAAGGGGGTGCGGGAGACGTATCCTAATCCCCTATGTTTCCTGAGGGTGGCTGAGGAGGCTGATATATGTTGATACATCTCTTCCAGCGGCTGCGCCATCTTGCCTTTTTTCCAATGCCACAATTTTGTCGTGCACGGCAGCCATTTTAGATGCCAGGCTGGTCCCAGGCTATCACCTACCCCTGCGGATGTAGTTTATGGCCCCAGCTGTAGAGAATTCAGACATGCCAACCCTCCCGATTCAGGCGTGTGACTACTCATTTCAGTGCTAGTCTCCCGCCTCCCGATTTCTGCAAGCAAAAACCCGGGGGCATATTACGAACAACTAGCGATAATTTTTGTCTCTAACTTGTTTAGAGACAAAAATTATCGCCGCACATCAGCGATTTTTATCGCAGATAAACCTTGCTATTATCGCAGAAAAGTCAGCGATATTCATGTATTATCGAGCAAATGCTCTTAGCCATGTTATCCACCTCCCATTGGATAACATGGCTAAGAACTGCTCAGGGCAGGTGTTAGATTTTGGAGATATTCGCGCTTAGCGCGAATATCTCCAAAAGTTGGTAATAGGAGAAAGCGATGTTAGGGACTGTTTCCAGTCGCTAACATCTTGGCACGCCACTTTGCATGTTATTAGTGATAAGTATCACTGACATGCAAAGCGGGGCCCAAGATGGTCGCTATCTCCTTTTAGCTGTCACCAACTGGTGTTAGCGACAGCTTGGTAATAGGGAGATAATTTTATCTCCGCTTTCATGGCTTTTAAAGCCAAAAAAGCGGAGATAAACCCCCTTGATAATATGCCCCACGATTCCTTGGGGGTTTCATCTGACAGGGCTTGGTATTGTGTTACATGGTAATTTTTCCAGGAAACGTCAGAGGGTCGATGCAGGGGTTCTAGAAGAGGTGATAAACCATTTAAGCCTCATGAACAAGCGCATGGTCTTTTAAAGATTTGTGAAGTACTCGGGGCGGCGGTGTGTGTGTGCCCTCTTTCAGGAGCGGGCGGGGGGGCACTGCCAGCAACTTGCCAGGCCAGGTAGTGTTCAACACGTGCATGACCCTTTCTCTGCCTGCTATTGCGCTCCATGCTTCGGAAAGGTAAGAAAAAGAACGTGCATTTGAGTTTGAAATGTCCGATCCTGCAGCAGCACACTTCCAAAGCCCACACATGACAAAAACCCGATTCAAGGCCCTATTCACCCGTTTTAAAAAAAATAGATAACACTCCAACAAAGTAAGATTATAAAACTTTATTAACTTTTAACTATAATGAACGGAACAAAAACTCAACTCAAAAAGCAACAATGGTTAGAAGCTGTCTTTTGTGCGAATGGTCCCAAGGCAGCACAACGTGCAGAGTTCTGGACGGCACCCAGGTGATGTCGCCTGGGTGCCGCACTGGTTTTGGGATCCTACAATGCAGCACAGAAAAACAGCGTGGGACGTCCCGGGTGGTGCGGGGGGAGGCCTCGTCAGTAGCGGTCTGTTGTGCGAATAGTCCCAAGGCAGCAGAACGCGTTGAGATGTTGATGGGACTGTGTCCAGTGTCCCATGGCTGACACAACATGTACGACAGGCACCCAGGTGATGTCCAGTAAACTGCCGCACTGGTTTTGGTATCCTACAATGCTGCTCCAAAAATTGGCGTGCGGCGGCCCGGGGGGGGGGGGGGGGGCGTGGGGGAGGCGGCGTGAACGGGCCTCCCCAGGTGGCGGCCATCTAGCTGAGTTGCGCCCGCTCTTGCGGCTACAGCGTCTCGCTCACCATGTTGTTGAGTTGCTCCCACTCTTGCAGTGCAGCGATAGGCGGCTGCCACATGGCTCTTAAAATGGCGGACGGCTCCTCGGTTTTGGGCCTGGTCCACTGAAATGGCCCTGGGACACCTTGGAACTCGGACGCTTGCCTGCTAGGGCTTGGGCTCCATTCTCGAAAAGCGTCCCCTCAGCCGTGAAGATTCTACAAAAGTCTTGGGGGCCCCCGACTCCCGCAGGCTTCCGGTGGGGAGCGGCTGCCATGATTGCTCGCGGAATGACCACGACGGAGCCACGAGATGGTGGTGCTCTCATGCTGACGCCAGCTTCAGTCTGAATGATCCAGAAACAAGGTGGGGCTTTCATCGTTTGGGAAAAAAAATGTTCTAAACCAATGAAAAGTGTTATTTTTAGGTCATATGACCAAGACTTCCATCTTTAGGAAACCAAAAGTAAAATGAACCAATGAAAAGTTTTATAAACAAGTCACATGACCTGTTATGCGGCATAGGGCTACAAAAAGCGTAGAAAATCCGTTGGCACGTGAGGCGGCGTCAGTAGCGGACCGATGTGCGAATAGGCCGAAGGCAGCACAACGCGCCGAGATCCGGATGGCACCGAGGTGGTGTCCAGCAAATTGCCGCACTGGTGTGGCCATCCTACAATGCTGCGCCGAAAGACGGCGTGTCCAGCTGAGTTGCGGTCACTGTTGCGGTACAGTGACTCGAACGCGCCGAGATCCGGATGGCACCGAGGTGGTGTCCAGCAAATTGCCGCACTGGTGTGGCCATCCTACAATGCTGCGCCGAAAGACGGCGTGTCCAGCTGAGTTGCGGTCACTGTTGCGGTACAGTGACTCGAACGCGCCGAGATCCGGATGGCACCGAGGTGGTGTCCAGCAAATTGCCGCACTGGTGTGGCCATCCTACAATGCTGCGCCGAAAGATGGCGTGTCCAGCTGAGTTGCGGTCACTCTTGCGGTACAGTGAGTCGAACGCGCCGAGATCTGGATGGCCCCGATGTTGTGTCCAGCAAGTTGCCGCACTGGTGTGGCCATCCTACAATGCTGCGCCGAAAGTCGGCGTGGGGTGCCCCGTTGGCTTATGAGGTGATGTCAGTAGTGGACCGATGTGTGAATAGGTCGGAACCAGCACAAGGCGCCAAGATCCGAATGGCAAGTCCTGGATGTTGAGTGCCTCAGTTGAGAGTTCTGAGCAGTGCTTGTAAGACTGTCTGAAGCTTATTTGCACCTGCTGCAGCTTCACTATTGCCCTGGTGTGGCCAAAGGTCGCACATGACATAGGCGGCCGGCTCCCGAGGTCCGGCGGAACTTTTTTCCTTTTCCTTTCTGCTTCTTTTCCTACAATCCGTTTCATCTGAAGACACGACCAGGTCCCTGAATGTGTGCAGGGGGACGCTATTGATTGAATGAAAATGGCGGCTTGACACAAAGCTGACTCAAGCGTTACTGTTGATGCTATACAGACAAAAATTGGTTTTCAGTTTGTACATTCTTCAGGTTTTTTTTTTCCATCCAAGTCTGATTGAGAGTTTGTAGAAAAATGGCTTCAGATTTTCCACATACTACTCTTCAACATTCTTCCTAAATGTAACAATGTGAAACTCACTAGGAGAACGGCTGTTTCTGTTTCCTTTCAAAATGCTGCCAACAATATTTTCTGAATGGAAGACACCATCTTGTAGCATAAAGGGCCGAAAGGGATTCTGGTCTGGCCGATGGTTGGTGGAGACATTTTGACTATATCTTGGACCTGCCCGGCCTCGCCCAAAATGGCGCCGGTATAAATGGGACTCGTAACTCCTTGCCCGCAAATGTATATCTAGAAAATGTTATTGTAAGTGGCCCTGTCGTATTTTAATTACAAAATGTACGTCCACCGATTCCGCAACTGTTAGACACCTTTGTTCTTGCAACCTAATGGCCCGCTCGTTACGTTCTTCTACAGTGTAAATGTCTCCTCATCATATACGATTTCAGTTTGCTCCGTGGCCGGCCCACGTGGTTATAGGCCCGTATTTGTATACTGACATTTTCACAATAAAGGTTTTTAAAACAAAACACGGTAGTAGTATTTACATTGGTAAAGTTTTTACTTTTAGTCACTGTTTTCGAATCAGTAAAAGGCAAGTGAAATAAAGCAGTCCAATTACATGACGGATAAAAGGTATAATATGTAGGAACGCAGTAAAGATAAATGGTCAAGGGCAGTTGTGTTTTTCATGTCTGCAACATAAAGTGATCGATAAGAATCTGATAATCAGGCGCATCGGCGACTAAGACAGCAGGCCGAATCTCTTTTACTCAACGGCTCCGTCATGGTAGGAAGAAACGCCCTTTTTCTCGAAAAAGGAATATATTTTACTTGCAAGACAGTTGTAAATTTTCCGGGAAAGTACATTAGCCTGGAATATTATAACATATGTTTGAAAAAAAAATATTGTTCGAAAACAATAAAAAGCGTAATTTTTAGGTCATATGATCAAGCTTTTCATCATTAAATTAACAAAAGTAAAATGAACCAATGAAAAGTTTTATTAACAAGTCACATGACCTGTTATGCTTACGTTACGCGCTGCGCGCCGCGCCTCGGATCACTTCCGGGTGCGCTAACGCGGCGTGTCATATAACGCATTACGCGACAACGTAGGTCAAGAATATAGTCAAAATGTCTCCACCAACCAGCGTTCGGAACACAACCCCTTTCAGCAGTCCAAAAAGTTCTGTTAAATGACAACAGAGGGGACAGGCAACAAGAACCATCAGTCAAAGAGGGGAGGGCAAGTTCTTCTCTTCCGGGTCATGTTGGGGCGCTACCGGAACTGATCGAATTGGTAGTCTACAGTGTTTCTGGATGTTTCAGACTAAAGCTGGCGTCAGCATGAGACCACTACCATCTCGTAGCTCCGTCGTGGCCATTCCACGAGCAATCATGGCAGCCGCTCCCCACCAGAAGCCTGCGGGAGTCGGAGGCCCCCAAGACTTTTGTAGAATCTTCACGGCTGAGGGGACGCTTTTCGAGAATGGGACCCAAGCCCTATCAGGGAAGCGTCCGAGTTCAAAGGTGTCCCAGGGCCATTTTAGTGGACCAGGCCCAAAACCGAAGAGCCGGCCGCCATTTTGAGAGTCCTGTGGCAGCCGCCTATCGCTGCACCGCAAGAGCGGGAGCAACTCAACTACATGATGAGCGAGACGCTGTAGTCGCAAGAGCGGGCGGTAAACAGCTGAATGGCGGAAGAGGCACAGTGTAGCAAAAGCGGGCGGAATGGCAACTGAAACGGTAAAGGGGCGCCCCACTACAGCGTGTCTTCAGGTCAAACGGACTGTGGGACAAGGTTCAGAATTGAAGAGTCATCAAAAGGCAAAAAGTTCTGCCGGACCCCGGGAGCCGGCCGCCTATGTCGGGGGCGATCTCAGGCTACACCAGTGCTATAAGACTTGGGGAGGGTGTCGGAGCCAAGCGTCTTCTCCGAGTCCATGGCCATCACACCGCCCCTCAGGGGCCTCCGTCAAGCTGTTTAGGAAGGTAACATATCACATTGTTTTCTAATGCAGTCAGGTCCACAAACGACACTCACTTACTTTGAGAATAGTGAAGCTGCAGTAGGTGGAAATAAGCTTCAGACAGTGTTACAAGCACTGCTCAGAACTCTTAACTATGGCACCCAACATCCAGAACTTATGCCATTTGAGAATGGCAGTGACATCGAAGCAACTCAGGGACCAAAACCATTAACGTACTTTCACGTATGAAAATCTTACTTGGGGAGGGGGCAGGAGCGAAGCGCCCCCTCCCAGTCAGCGCCCCCACACCGTATGTTGAAAATTTGAAGCCATCGTTCTACAAAGTCAACCAAACTTGGATTGAAAAATCTAGAAAAATGTACAAACTGAAAACCAGTTTTGGTCTGCATAGCATCAGTAGCAACGCTTGAGTCAGCTTTGTGTCAAGCCGCCATTTTGATTCAACAAAGCACAGGCATTGAAAAAGGCTCAAACTCAGAACTCTGAACTATGGCACCCAACATCCAGGAGGTTGCCATCCGGATCTTGGAGCCTTGTGCTGCTTTCGACCTATTCACACATCGGTCCACTACTGACATCATCTTATAAACCAACGTTATGTAAATAGTTTTTTAATAAAATGTTTTACCCTGTTTCTTTGCTGGTGTGTTGTCTATATTTTTAATATTTGCATAGGGTTTGTCGTTATTTTGTGCGGGATGGGTGATGGAGCCGAGCTGTCTTGCAGCCCTCATGGTGTGGAGCTCAGTTCATCTCACTATTTTCGTATTTCTCATGAAGGGTTGTTCCTAATATTTCTATTTTAGCGAGGTCAAAAAGAGATCCAATTAGTGGCCTACTGATTTTGCTCGATTACATTTATTTTTTTACACAATTTTTCACTATCTGCAAAGACTAAACAGAGTATTGCGACTTTGTGCTTGTTTGTAAATAGAGAATGATCCAAAGAGAACCAATTCTAAAACAGTAAATGCTTGGACAACAATCAATCAAATGGAGAGACAAGCAGGCACGACGGATTACAACGGGGGTAAAGGCCTGCGTTAACTACCCTTCAGTATCTGCAAAGAGAGAGTACTACTAAGACAAAAGAGGGGAGGGGGGGGGGTGCAGCGTTCAAAGCACATCAGCGTGCATAAATACGAAAATGTTTTTATCTATCACGTACTTGACATTTTAAAGCTTTTCATATTTGCTATTAAAAAACCAATGAAATTCACAGAAAAAACCATAGGTTATAGTGGATATATAGTTAGGAATTTGCATTTACAAAACCTTGAAAATTCAATGAAAAAACCATTAGTTTTAGGCCATATATAGTTAGGGATTTGCATTTACAAAACCTTATTTTACTCGCATAAAACCATTGAAATTCCATATATAGTTATAAGCGCTAACTATATATCGCGCACCCGCAATCCACTGCTGATGATGTCACATATTACATCATTCATGACATGGTTAGTGACATCACTGATGACATCACTGATGACATCTCAAATGACATGACTGATAACATCACTGATGATATCATTCATGTGATAATACGATGAACCTCTTCAGACTCTAATATAACCTTAGATACAATCAGTGTAAACAGACACTCACAGACTGTCACTCATCCATGGAGTTACTCACACACCTAGTCAGTCATGCAAAGAATCAATCACACCTCCATTTCCTCAACTATACAGTTATACAAACTTTACTTATTCAAACATATACTAACACATATTTACTCTATTATACAATCCCTGATACAAGTTCACAATGATCCATACAGCCACTCACACATTCACTGGCTCTTATGCACAGTTATTTATATATGTCAACTCTCACATGTACTGTGTTTTACATATGTACTTACTTTGACATGTAGCACTGAGATATCCATTCACTCACCAATACACTCATGCACACAGTCAACCGCCCATACAGCTGTTTCCACATGCACTTTTGAAACCATACATCTAGTGAATCAACTGCTCACACATCTATGCACAGAGTCACACACCTCCCAGCCACCCACACACACACTCAGTATCCCATACAAATACTTGGGCAACCAATCAATAACCCATATAGTTTTCATATAGCTACTTATCAACACATGCAACAGTTTACAGAACAACAGACATAATGATGCACAAATTAAGACAGTTTAGTCACTAACCCATGCACTCAGTGAGACACATTTAATCACTCACTCATACAGTCAGTCATGCACCTACTAAATCCTTCATCCAGACACTTATATATCCACTCATTCTTCAATATGTAAGAGATATTTTAACTTTACAGAAACATACAGTCACTGGATGTTGTCATCAGTGATGTCATCAGTGATGTCATTTGAGATGTCATCAGTGATGTCATCAGTGATGTCACTAACCATGTCATGAATGATGTAATATGTGACATCATCAGCAGTGGATTGCGGGTGCGCGATATATAGTTAGCGCTTATAACTATATATGGAATTTCAATGGTTTTATGCGAGTAAAATAAGGTTTTGTAAATGCAAATCCCTAACTATATATGGCCTAAAACTAATGGTTTTTTCATTGAATTTTCAAGGTTTTGTAAATGCAAATTCCTAACTATATATCCACTATAACCTATGTTTTTTTCTGTGAATATATATATATATATATATATATATATATATATATATATATATATATATATATATATATATATATATATATATATATATATATATATATATATATATATATATATATATATATATATAGCAGATTTTCCGGTGTGCACCCGGTGACCCCAGAAGGAAGAGAAGCGATGTAGAGGCAATTCCGCCTCTCTTTGGATCGAGTGCATTTTCATTCGGACCTTCGCAGAAACGAAACCTGGGTGTTTAAGGTAGCTGCGGCTTGGGGACTCGAGGGAGCACAATTAACTCATTTAGACTTTGGAATGGAGGCACGCTCTACTTCTGGACTTACCTGCCAGTCACACATTTGTATGGGATGTTTTCTCTAACTTACAAATTTTTTGGAGAAGATTGATTGTATTACTTGGGGTCCTGATTTATGTTTTCTGGTGATGGACATAGAAGCACTGTATACCAGTATTAACCATCACCATGGTTTGGAAGCTGTTCAGTTTTTTTTGGATTCCCGGGAGGCAACTATGAGGGATCACAATCGAATGTTATTAGATATGATTCGTATTTGCCTCTTCAACAATTATTTCCAGTTCGGCAAGGAATTCTATCATCAAGAACGCGGAGTGGCAATGGGTTCGTGCTTCTCCCCCAGCTACTCATGCTTGCATGTTGGCTGGTGGGAGGAGCATGTGCTTGGCGTCACTCACGCTCATTGGCTTCCACACCTTTTAGCCTACTAGAGATACATAGACAATATTTTTATCGTCTGGAAAGGATCTCAAACTCTGGCAGCTGATTTTGTCAAAGAAATCAATCTGAATGACAGGAATCTTAAATTCACTGCTACAATCTCTGATACATCTGCTGAATTCTTGGATGTGTTGATTTACATTGACAACAACAGAATACAATCCAAACTGTTCAGGAAGAGCACTGCGGGCAATTCCATCTTGCATGCCCGTAGTGCTCACCCCCCTCATACGATCAACAGTATACCTCTGGGTGAATTCATCAGAATCAAACGCATCTGTAGTGATCCTGCTGTCACTCAACAATGTCTAGTGGAATCTAGAAACAGATTCCTTCGCAGGGGCTATAAAAGAGCGGTACTAGACAGAGCCCTTAATTCAGTGTCAACACGCACACGCGAAGCACTGTTTACCCCTAAGATAAAACCTGACACTGATGGTACCAAAGTGGCAACAGCTAGATTTATCACCACTTTTTGCGCTCAAAGTTCCAGACTCAGCCAGATTATCAGATCTGAATGGCCAATTATATTAACTGATGTTATTCTAGCTCCCTTCTTGCCCAAATCTCCAGCCATCACCTTTAGGAGAGCTCCCTCAATGAAAGATTCCCTTGACCGTGCACAACCAGAAAACCAATTAAAAACCCCTTGGTTTAATAAACCTGGTTTTTATAGATGCACTTCGTGCCGTGCCTGCACATTTGCAGTCAACAGCACTGAGTATACATCTGCTTTTAGCAATCGTGCCATACCGATCAGGGAACACCTCACATGCCGCAGTGATTTTGTTGTTTATAAATTGACCTGCACATGTTCATTGTCTTATATAGGGAGCACGAAGTTGCAAGCACACCAACATATCTTGCAACACATCCGGGCCATAGTCAATTCAGACATGAATTACCCGGTTTCGCGCCATTTTAAATCAGTACATGACAAGAAACTAAAAGATCTTACTTATACCTTGTTGTGTTCTGTGGCTAATCCTGGCAGGGGTGGTGATCGAGAAAGACTTCTCCGTCAAAGAGAGGCATATTTCATCATTCTGCTCGATACCAGATCCCCCAATGGGCTGAATACGTTTGATGAATTACACCATTACCTATAATTCCAGTAGCTTTTCCATTGTATATATATATATATATATTTGTTGTCATTTTTGAAAAGTGTGTGTTTCTTTGGCCTTTTCAGATATTTATAAGATGAAATAACAGCTGGGTTTTTATACACCTATGATATCTGAAATGTTTTTGGTAGCTTCCATAAATTGATGCCTCTGCTGCTAGTGTGATTCCATGTATATAACATCTAAAATCTTTTTTGGTCTAATCATTTGTTTTGTATATATTGGCAATCTGTGATGTCCTCTTTACCATGTTGTGGGCCATTCTTTTTGGAATACCTTACAATTGCACTTGCAAATGATCATGTTGTCTGATTATAAATATGAATGTGTTTCCTTTCAGTGAAAATTACTATATTTGGCCGCTTATGAGCACTATGCTCTAATTGTTTTCCAATATTCTATTAACGTTGGATATTGATGGTGGACTTTTTATCACATAAATTTGATTGCCAGTTAATGTTGTTATTTGACCCTTGCAACCTGTTTCTTTAGGTGCTTGGGCTTTTATCTCTGATTTAACTCACCGCCTACTCCTGACGCGTCATGTGACCAAGCCCCGTCCGCGGGGCGAAATGCGTCATGGAGGGCACTTGCTCTGCACTACTTGCTATCGATTAAATGCACTGCTACAACTGAATACCTTTGTTGTGCTGGCTCATCTTTTTCCAACTTGAGGGATTGCTTTGGAGGTCTGCGCCCGCTTTAACTGCGTCCAGAGCAGTTGGGAGTTTGCTGTTTATATATATATATATCTATATATATATATATATATATATATATATATTTCATTAAAATATGCGTTGTAATGGTATGCGTTGTATTGTAATGGTACTTGCATTGTAAAAAATGCGTTGTAATAGCATGCGTTGTAATAGTATGGGGCCCATTATGATGACGGGCGGACTTAGTCCGCCCGCCATCATATCGGGACCCGGGACCGGCCGCCATAAGGGCGGGGGTCCCAATCAGGGCATTAGGATGCGCCCACCACACAGGCGGGCGCATCCTGTATGGTTGCAATTGCGGCGGGCGGAGCAGAAATCTCCGCCCGCCGCTATGTGAAAAGTGCACGTTTTTCTTTTCAAGGTGCAACATGACAGGCACCACGCGGTGCCTGCCATGTTGCACTTTGAAATGTGGGGGGGTACCATAGGTACCCCCCATGTGCAACCCCCCAAGCCAGGGACTCCCAGGGGGCCCGCAACGGGCCCCCGCAGGGAGTGACCGCATGCCTTTCCGTGGCAGCATTGCCGCCACGGAAATGCATTGGTGAAAGCACATTGTAATATGGCGGGCAGTGTCTAACAGACACCGCCACCATGTTACTCATTTTCCGCGCCGGCCGCAAGGCGATAGGGGCGGAAAACATGCGGGCAGTGTTTCTCACCGCCGCGGTCCACCCCGCCATACTAATATGGCGGGGGGAATTGGGCTGTGGATGTCGGACGGATTTCCTCCGCCAGGCTGGCGGTGGCTACCGCCAGCCTGGCGGAGGAAATCCGCCCGACATCCTAATGGACCCCATAGTGTTGTAGTGACATACATCCCTTTATAGTATTTTAAACTGAAATCTCTGCCAGTACCCCATATTCAAGGCTTAAATGTGTGCCAACTGATTTCAACTGTGCAATGATTGTTGTAGCCCAGGCTTTAAGTACTATAACATTTTCGGAGCTGAATAGAAGTTTCCCGCCCAGTATCCATGTTCGTTTTTTAATGATATTCCACAAGGCATTTCTGAGTTACTCTTTACTTAGATAATTGTGCCATTGATTATTTGCTCTACTGAGAAATAATAAAAGTGCAAGTAATTCATTTCATTTATTTTGAAATAAAAATGTCTGATTGTGGATATTTTATTGGTCAAGCTAAGTAAGCCAGAATAAAATCAAAAATCGAAAGATCCTCTTGTCCGCTTTTTTACATTTTTTTTTTTTTAGCTCCTCTGCACAAACGAGTCTCTTTTCTCTCTGTTTCTTCCCGACATCGCGCAGCTTGTTTTGAATTGTTCTTGGCATTTGTACACGGAAATCACATATTTTACCAGGGGCAGATAGAGAAATCAGGGGTGAACCGTTTTGCTGTTCCTTCTTCTACTGCCTCACCACGACCTCTGTGTTTACAATCTGATCCTCACAGCGTGTGGATCAATGCAGTCCATCATCTGTCCGCCTCCACCAATGTGTCTGTTCTGATATGGCACAAGCTTCTTTCCGGTCTTTCAAGTTGTTGTCCTGCAAAGGAAAATGAATTCTCTCAAACATATTGTTGTTTTGCAGCGAGCATGCAGCTTATCAGCCGCCATAATATACTAAATCAGAACTGTTCAGAAGAGATGCTTGTAGAAATTAGTAAAAAGTCTCAAAATACCCACAAGAGTATCTTTAGAAACTCGGTAATAAGCGATGCATAGTAGCCTTTTAAACAATCTATAAAAGAGCAACTTTTCCAAATGGGTCTGACATCAAGCAGTATGAATAAGAATATTCTAAACATAACATTGCTAATCAATTATGGACAAACGTTATAATGTAATCTATCACTTTAAAATATATGCAATGAAAGTTAAGATGAAGCCCATTAGCAAAAGCTCATATTCCACTCTGATTTATATGTTTAGAACATTGCCAGTAGGAAGGTTTTGAACATTTAATTGGCAGGCATTGAAACCCGCAGGTTGTCCATTGCTGCAGTCTTGCATTAAAGGAGTGTTATAGCTAGTTTTGTGGGATTCCACGTTCTAATGCTGTGCTCACACTTATTTTTAAGCATGCATTAGGTTTTGTAAGTCTGCACCTGGGACAATGTATTTAATGGTTAATTACTTAGTGGTTTAAAAAAACAGCTGTATAAAATTGGGGTCTGCATCTTAATACGCTTCTGGATGTTCCACAAAACGAATTAATCCATATAAGCACAACGTAGACAGAAAATATTTTTTTTGCTCCATCAATACTCAAGAGCTCTATCTGCTCCTGGTGAGTCCTATTGTATTCTGGACTTCTACCAGTCAGGGTAATACATAGACACAGTACTAGTACAATCCGAGGTGCTGATTTCAAATTTAGTAGGGTGGTTATTCTCTAAATTGGGTGGACTGACAGCACAGTACAGGCTTCAGAAGGAAGACATCTGACCATACACCCACTTTAGAGTGGACAGTTGGATGTCTTTTTTTGTTGTCTGTAGTACCTGGTCAGAGGGACAGTAAAATAAAGAAATTATTCACATACAATGGGAGAAACATATAATGGTGTGGAGGCCATTAGTTTTACTCTTTCCAAATAAAACGTCCGCCTTTGGAGTTTGTTTTTTTTCAGTTCAAAATCAAGTTTATTAAAGAAAAGCATGGTAATAATACAAATCAGGGACAGAACTAATAAGGGAGCAATGGTGAAGAAATAATAAGAAGGGAATGGGGGGGAGGGAAATAAAAACTTACAATGATGGAACAATAAAAAGGAGAGCAATGCAATGCAACAAAATCAATACAACATACAAAATATAAAGGTGAATCATTTTGGAGAAAGCATAAAAAATAAAGGGCACAATAAATAGGTAATGTAATAGAATGCAAATATGGCTATGCAGTAAAATAGAATGATTAAATAGAAAGTAATGTGAAGGGTATCAAGGAGGTTTAGGTACTTCCTGCTGCGCAGGTCGAGGGCGGAAAGAACGAAGTGCACATTTATCTAAATACAATGTAATAGGAAGCCATAAGTCAGCACGTTTAGTTGCCAGCTGTGGAGGAAAAACAAAAGCAGTATCAAGTCTGTGGTTGTGAAGTACATTATACCACCAAGCTTTAAAAGTGATACTGGATGCAGACTTCCAATTGATAGTGATCTGTTGAAAGGCAACCGCTAATAATAAATCAACAATTCGAACATTAAGGTCATGACAGTCCCAACAAGAAGACAGGCTACCCAGGAAAACATGAGCATGTGAAAATGGAATAGTAGTAGAAAAAATGACATTAATTTGTGCCCAAACTTGTAACCAAAAGGTATGAACATCCTTGCAAAGGAACAACATGTGAAACAAGGTAGCATGTGGGGAAGTACATGACCAACAAGTGTCGGGTGTGTTAGGGAAACGTTGGTGAAGGGTGTAAGGAGTGTGTAATAGACGGTTATAAATGAAGAATAGAGATTGCGTTAAGGAAGCAGCCCTGGAGGATTTACGAATCTTTAACCAGATCCTATCCCAAAGAGGAGTCGGCCAAGAAAGGGAAAGATCAGTCTCCCACTGCTCCTCAACTTTGCTCTTAAGTCTGGGAATAGCGTGTACATGAAGCTGTTTGTAAAGAACAGAAGCTTTTGGAAGGGTGAGTAGAGTGGAATGAAGGTGAGCTATAGGGTCTGGAGTAGGTGTAGGAGGAGGAGTGGCAGGAAGTGTAACATACACGTCCATGACTGACGCCTTGAGGAGAAGATATTGGGGAAGACAAGTGAGGGGTAAGTGAAAGGTGAGACGAAGAGTGGAAAAGGGTAAGAAGGTGGAACGTGAAAACAATTGGGAAACCCAAAGCAGTCCTTTGGATCTCCAAGACTTCCATAGAATGGGTTTGCCCCGGATCAGAAGGTATTTATTATGCCATATAGTAGAGGAGAGAAAGTCAGCAATGCAAGTAGGGGCCGGAGGGTGAGAGGAAAGGAGGAGTTTGAGGGCGAACCTATGAATAGGGGTAAGAAGTGAGGCAGGCTTGCGAGAAAAGGAGATGCATTCAGCAACAGAAAAAGGTGAAAGAAAGAGGCGCTCTACCTTTGTCCATAAAGGGCAGAGAGAATCAGGGTCTTGTAACCAGAAGGAAGACTGACGAAGCAAAAAGGCCTTATGATAAGCGGAGAAATTTGGAAAGTTGACCCCACCCTCGGAGGGAGGACGACTGAGTCTAGCTAAAGACATTCTAGGTTTGCTTTTATGCCAAAGAAAAGAAGATAAAACTGAATTTATTTTTGTGAGGAATTTAGCCGGAATGGGGACAGGAATATTGGATAAGGTGTAAAGAATAATAGGGGAGATCATCATCTTGATTGTATCAAGGCGGCCCCACCAGGATAAATAAAGGGGATGCCACCTAGCTGTGAGATCAGAAATTTTCTGGATGCACTTGGTTAAACAAAGGGAGACAGTGTCACGAATTGAGGGGGTAATATGTAAACCTAGGTATTTGATATTGGAAGGACTCCAGGTGAAGTTTGAGGCAGTAAAATCAGTCTTAAAAGTAAACTTTGTTAAAGGTAAAATTTCGCATTTATCGTTATTAAGTTTATAACCAGAGACTGAGGAAAAATGTTGTACTTCCGCTAAAAAGGCAGGTATGGAAACAGTAGGATTCGAGATAAATAATAAAATGTCGTCCGCGTAAGCAGCTAGTTTGACGGAAAGCTCTGTAGTACTAAAACCAGTAATGTTAGGGTTTTGACGGAGTTTGGATAAAAAAGGTTTGAGGGCCAGGTTGAAAAGGAAGGGTGAGAGGGGACAACCTTGACGGACACCTCTACCGAGGTCAAAATAAGGAGAAATTTGGCCATTAGCGAAAACTGCAGCTCGGGGATGAGAGTATAACAAGGAGACTAGGGAGATAAATTTAGGACCAAATCCAAACCAATTAAGGGTGTGAAAAAGGTACGACCATTCGACTCTGTCGAATGCCTTTTCAGCATCTAAAGCTATGGCTGCAAGGGGAGATTGGAGATGAGAAGATTTTGTTAAGATGTTAAATAGGAGCCTCGTGTTATCTGTAATGTAACGGCCTTTAACAAAGCCTGATTGTTCATCTCCAAGCAGGTCAGGGAGCAGATGATCTAATCTCATTGCCAACATTTTAGCGAAGATTTTGTAATCTATATTGACTAGTGAAATAGGTCTGTAATTTTTACAATATTGGACATCTTTTCCAGGTTTGGGAATTAGACAAATATGGGCGTCCGAAAAAGTACCAGAAGAAGTGCCTAATTCAGTAAAAGAGGATATAAGGGAGTGGAGTTTTGGAATAAGAAGCTTCGAAAAGTGGAGATAAAACTCAACAGTGAAACCGTCAGGGACGGGGGCTTTGTTCAATTTCAAACGATGAAGAGCAGCAACCAATTCTGGCTGCGAGGCATCGGATTCTAAGGAGGACAAGTCAAGAGGGAAGGAAGGGGGGGTCTGAATGGTAGAGAAAAAGTGAGTAAGAGACTGAGGAGTAGTGGGTGTATCTGAAGTGTAGAGGGACTCATAAAAATGTGAGAAGGTAGCAAGAATGTCAGCATCTTTATGGTGTAACTGGGCAGTATCATCATAGATTGATTCAATAGTGACTTTATTTTGTTTGAGTTTTAAGTAATTTGCAAGAATCTTCCCGGCCTTGTTCCTACCACCATAAAACTTGGCACTAGATTTAAGCAAGTACAGAGAAGCATCTTCAGTCGACTGTTCATTAAATTTAAGTTTGGCAGCAACCAGAGATGTCAGACTATCTGAGGAATGGGAAGTGAAGTAGGCGTGTTCCAATCTTTTAATGTCATGAAGAAGGGTTTTGGTAAATTGGCGTGCAGATTTACGTTTTTTAGCAACAAAAGTAATAATAAAATCACGAGCAGCTGCTTTAAAGGTATCCCACAGGGTATGTTTCGAAATAGGTGGGATATCATTAAAGAGGAAAAACTCATCAAAAAAGGCAGAAAAAGAAGCAGAAAAGTTGGGATCCAAAAGAAGGGCATTGTTGAAACGCCACCGTTTAGGACCATCAGTTTTGGGTAAAATTTCGAGACTGACCAGTACAGGGGCATGGTCAGAAAGTAAAATCGGGCCAATTTCTGCAGCATGAAGAGTTTGAGTAAGTGCGTGGGAAACAAAAATGTAATCAAGCCGTGATTGGGATCGATGATGAGGGGAGTAAAAAGTGAATTCTCGTAAAGTTGGATTACATAAACGCCAGGAGTCCACAAGCTTATGTTGCGAAATAGCTTGGGTGAACAATTTGTGCGATTTCGTAGGAATATAATTGGCATTGGACTTCCTGTCCAGGAAAGGATCAAAGGGGTGATTACAATCTCCCGCAAGGATGAAGGTATCATCCATGAATTGGGTGATACGGGGAGAGAGATCAGCCCAAAAAAGGGGTTCACCGGCCGTGGGGCCATAAACATTAAGGAGAGAGATTGGAACACCTCTAAGGGATAGTCTGACATGAATCCATCTGCCATTAGTATCCGATTCTTGAGAGAGAACCGTTAGAGGAAGTGACCTACGACATAGAATGGCAACACCATTACGTTTCCCATCACCCTGTGAGAAAAAGACGTCACCCACCCAACCCCTTTTGAGTTTGTCAGATTCTAGGTCTGAAAGGTGAGTTTCTTGAAGAAACGCAATGTCAACATTCAATTTAGCTAAGTGAGATAAAATGCGTTGACGTTTAATTGGGGAATTAATACCCTTAACATTCCATGAAACCAAATTTAGAGACATAGTAGGTACATGAAAGCCATAAATTTCTTGATCAACGATTCAAAGAAGTAATGAGGAATAGAAGAAAAGAAGGTATAAATAAAGGAAAGAACGAGGAAAAAAAGACGAAAAAAGAAGACAGGAAACTGTGGAAGATGGGAAAGAAATACATGGAGAAAAAGATTATAAAGAGGAGAGAGATCAGAGAGTAGCGAGTAATTAGTAAGGAGCAAGAGAGGAGTACAGAAGAAAGAAGACAGGAGCAAGAAAGAAAGAGGAAAGAGAGGAAGGAAAGGTGTAAGAGAACCTGAGGAGAAAAAAATCATCATTGTAAAGCAAAACATGAAAGTAGTGATAAAGGAAGGGGAAGTAAAGAGAAACAAAAAACAAGGAAGGTACAAAAAACATGAAAATAACATACCTACTAAGGGGAGGTACGAAAAGAGGTTGAGGGGGGAAGGAGCCAGGTGGGAGAGGCAACACAATCGAGGGCATCCGGGCAAGGAACCAGGGAGATGACATCGTACGATAAGGGGTTCCTGCGGGAAGAAAAACGGGGTATAACTGAGACAATAATACAAAGAACAGTAGCAAAAAATTAGGAGAAGGGAACGAAATTAGATAAAACACATTACATTAGGAAAAGGGAATAGAATAAACAAGTGATCAGAAAATTTCAAAAAGTGAAAAAACACGTTAATTGAGCATATGAGGAGAACAAGAACTTCGCTAACATAACCAGACAGTCAGCCAAAAACATAAGGCGAACAACAACAGATCAATAAGAGAGCTGGAATCTGAAAACAAGCGTATGGTGCAAAAAGTCAGCCAGGAGAAGAGGAGGAAGGACCGGAGGCATCCATGGTAGAGGTACGGTGTGCATTAATGAAGCTCTGCAATCTCACAGGATCCTCATAGGTGGTGGTCTTATTATTGTAGGTGACCTTAAACAGACATGGATGGTACAGGCCATATGGGGCACCCATGGCACGGAGTGCCTCTCTCATGCTAAGGAAAGCTTTCCTACGGTTAGCAGTTGCTTTAGCATAATCCTGGGCGAAGAACAATGGAGAGTCAAGCCAAGACAGTTTGGGAATAGCCTTGGCAGCTGCTAGAACTTTCAGGAGGTCCGTGTATTCCAGGAAATAGAGGATGACCCCTCTTGGCCTTTGTGACAGGGAGAGGGATGTAGGCAGACGACCTAGGCGATGCGCCCGTTGAATGTTGAGAGAGGTATCCTGTGGTAAGCGTAGCAGTTTGGGAAGGAAAGACTTGAAGAAGGCAGGCGGGTCAGACCCTTCGAGATTTTCCTCCAGGCCGTAAATGCGTAGGTTATTACGCCTGCCTCTATTTTCCAACTCCTCCACCTGCTTCTGAAGAGCTCCCACCTGTGAGGACAGGTGTGTAACTTTAGTTTGAGATTCTTGAAAAGATGCGACAGATTGCTCCACCGTAGAGACTCTCGTTTCAATTTGAGACCAATTTTCTGTCAGAACTTGGAGTTTGGTGTTAGTTTCCTCCATGAAGGGGCGTAAAGTCCCAATTTCCTCAAGGAAAGGACGAAAAGAGCGGATTTCCTCCAATAAAAGTTCCATGGATACAGGTGACGATGATTTAGGTGGGGACGGAGGATGCTTTTTTAGCCGTTTGACAGTGACTTTTCCTGAAGAAGTAGGAGACGGCGATTCCATGAGTGCCTCCGAGTCCGAGGGTGGAAGGGAGTCTTCCAGTTGGGACAAAGCCGAAAAAACTTTAGAGTTCTTAACAAAAGCCACCTTCGTAGGCGCCTTAGAAGAAAAGCGAGACATATGTTGTTGTTTTCCCATGTGAAGGAATCCTAATGAAGAGTGGCAAACAGTCGGTGGCAGAAGCAAAAACACTAGTCACAGCTCTGTAAAGGCACTAAACAACCACCTCGGGTATGAGGAATGAAGCCTAATGGAGTGAAAGAGGGAGCAATGACAAATAGAGGCTACGCAAGTATTAATGAGATAAGTCAATGGAGAAAATACTGCAAATAGTATGTAGAATGTACACCACTTGAGGACGGGAACATGCAGGTAGTTGCTTCACGGAGAAAAATGAAAACCTTTACTGAAAGTCAGGAAACATTGAAGAGTATATGAAAAAACATCAGGAATGAAGAAAATGTCCAACTTGCAGAACATATATTAAAACTGTATCATCTTGTCAATGCCAAAAGTAGAAGCAGGCAGGTAAGGAATATCTGCATCTTTTAAATAAATCTGAGATGAGAGAACTGCAATGCTGAATATGTGTCAAGTAAAGAAGGCATCCAGTGGTGATAGTAAGTAATCTACCATCTCTTCTTGAATGGGAGCTGCAAATGAGGCATAAAACTCGTTGTATCAGGCATCTAATCAGTAATAACACAAGGAGATATCAAGCCTTGAGGCGGTATTAAAGGAAGGGAAACATACCGCTAATGCAGATAGAAAAAACTCCAAAGCGCGCAAAATGGCGGCTGCGCTATGTGGAGAAAAATTAGACTGCCGGTATGAAACGTCAGTGAAAGAAAACAGCAAGCGTGTACCTCAGGAGGGCTGGAAAGGTAGTCCAAGTAAAGTACAGCATGTACGCTTGTACCAGGCAGGCGAACCACTCTCGCTCTCGTCTCCGCCGAAGGACAGCTCCGTGACGGGACTTGCGAAATGGCGCCTGTGACACCGGAGCGTCTCTGCGGGCGAAGCTGCAATTATCTCCTTCCCCGACGTCGGAAAAGATTCCTCAGTGGCGCCGCCGCATTCCGGAGGGAATCCAACGGCAGTACAGGAACTTAGCACAGGAACTTCGTGCTAAGAGAAGAAGGTCTCCCGGAGCCTCACCGGAGCCTCACGCAGGTGCCGCCATCTTCCACGGCGCCAAGCCACGCCCCCCCTTTGGAGTTTGTTTTGAAAAAAATAAAACTACAAAAAATTTTAATAGAGCTGTCTGTCAAAGCTTTACAACATTGATAGGAACCGCCAAGGCATCAGTTCATGCCAATGTTCAGTTGTGTTCTTCGACTGGATAACATCTCTAAATCTGTGGGACGTAAGGTCTATCAGGGCACTGAGTTACTCAATCACTTTTTTTGGGGGGGTCACATAACTAGATACGTTTATACAATTAGTAGCCAGCCTTATTGTACTGATGAAAACAAAAAGGTGATGTGTTGAACGTTTACATTAATCTCAGTCGATTTACATTTATGCAAAAACGGGTGGTATTTATGATGACAATATCAAAATTGAAGAAACTAGCAGCACACCACAACATTCACTTACTGTATGTACATGTTTTTTTGTTGTTTTTTTTGTTTATTGAAGTCCGGACAGAAAAAGCAATACAATAAATCCATTACAGCCAATACCATAAACCAAAAAGAATACCTTTAGGTAAACATAACATTTCCACAATCTCATAAATAATGGAGAACGCAATATGCAGTCAGGAAAAAATACATAGAAAGCCAGGAAGAAAAAAGAACATTTTTAACTACAAAAATAAATAGAATAAGATAAACCCCTCTCACAATCTCAGTCAAAATAAGAAGCCCATATTTTCACACATTTTTTAAGACCCCCCACACGTAGGGCATAGGAACGTTCACTTTCCTAACTGCTTTCATGTTGTTAGTCCATTCCAAAACAGAAGGGATGACAACCGTATGCCACCTTTGCAGTATAAGTGATCTGGCCACCACCATTGCAATGTATAAAAAAGTAACCATATAATGAGACAGTCAAAGGTCAGGATCGTAACCAATTACGATTCACAAATCACTCACTGCTATTTCAGTGCCACATTTGAATTCCAAATAACAAACGATATCCTTCCAGAACGCCTTGATCATAGGACATTGTAACATTATATGTGACCAGTTAGCTAAAGGAAAATTAACACAACGAAAGCAATGTGGTGAATAATTGAGAACATTTTTGGCAAAGATACAGGGGTTCCATACAGTTGCCATTTACTGAAAAATAAGCATCCTACGCCAGTTCGCACCTCTAAGCGTGTTAAAATTAAGACTATTGATGGATAACCACAAATTAGCTGAAATTTCTATGTCTTCATAATCCCTTCATTTTTAATAGCCTTCTGTCCAAGATCCAGGGCCCTAACTGGGGCTAAGCGCTTTTTCTATGCCCCTGGTTTTCTCGTCGATGGATCTTCTAAAAGTTCTTTAATTAGCTGATGTTGTTCGCTAATCTGAGAAACTTTTAACTCAATAAGGAATTTGAGAAGGATATTATATGACCCTAAAAGAATAAAGTCATTGGCTATTAGCTGTGTCGTTTCAAGCGTAGTCAGCCATTTTCCATTCCTCAGAAAATCTAAAACCTTACAAAATCCTAACGATGGCCATTTTAAAGTAAGTTCTGAGGATTGTGTGATCCCTGCTAATGGTAAGATATCAGCTAATAAAGTTATTGAATTGGTTATCGGAAAAGAATATCTTTTATAAAGTGCCTGACGTTTTTTCTGAAAAACCAATGAAGGCACTTATAGCGAACCTGCTTCGGGGATCGAAAAATAAACAGTGGTGAATGAATTTGGCTTTACTTACACATTAGATCCATAAAGCAATTAATAAACAGATGTGACTGATGTTGAGATTTAAATCTAGACAAATACTGAATAAAGTAAGCATAATAATAATCCCTGAGGTTTGGGAGGGCTAAGCCTCCTTGGTCCTGTTCTTCATACAAAGTGCTAAGTGCAATACGTGATGATTTTTTTGCCCAAAGAAAAGATGTAAACATAGACTCTACTTAGGTAAAGAAACCTCTTGACAGACAACAAGGAATGGTTGAAAACAAAAAATTCAAGAGAGGGAGAACAGACATTTTAATCAAGGCGACCCAACCTAAAATAGATAGCGGCAAAGAGTTTCAACGTGCAACAAGGCCTGAATTTTCCGCAAAATTGGCAGAAAATGTAGATGATGTAGATCGGAAACTCTTTCAGAAAAAAAAACTCCCAAATATCTTTTAGGAAGGGTATTGACACAAGCAAGGATATCGGGGTGCAGATCCAGACCTACACCACCGCATTCTAAAATGTTGGTCTTCTTTTTATTAATGTGATACCCCCAAGCACCTCAAAGTCTTCAAAAACCTACTACGGTCGCTCCCCTCGCAGCTCCCAGCACTGAACACTGCGGTATCGTAGGGCTCACCTGCATTTCTCGCTGCTTTTAAATTTCAGTGTTTGACTATCTGCTTACGCTCACCCGCATCGCCCCCTCTTTACTCTGCACTGTCCTGACTGTCTGCCATTTGTTGTGTATCGCATTTCCATCATCAGTGTTAGCGTAGCGCGCCATTGCTGTAGTGACCTCGCAGCGCCTACGAGCATTAGTACAAATCAGCCGCTCGTCTGCATTAGTCACTACTCGTAGCGCTTGAGATTGTTTAGATGCTTTGGAAGAAGTTACTGCACAGTGATATTATTAGCGTCGTGCCACTGTTTGAAAACGCGCAGCCAGGAGGATTGTCTTGTGCTTGGCTACATCTGTTTATTTTGTGCATAGCGTCGCGTTCAGGCTGTACCTCCATTTCAGGGTCGTTTACTGTCCTGCTGCCATTTTGTGCTTTGTTGTTGTCCCTCCCTGACCGGTCCTCCGCCCCGCCTCCCAGCTGACCCTCCCTCGCCCCTCCCCC
Source organism: Lissotriton vulgaris (assembly GCF_964263255.1). Taxonomy (NCBI): domain Eukaryota; kingdom Metazoa; phylum Chordata; class Amphibia; order Caudata; family Salamandridae; genus Lissotriton; species Lissotriton vulgaris. The sequence continues at coordinate 396,089,175 of NC_141693.1, forward strand.
TACATTATCCATATATGACAGATGCTTTTACGCGCAGCGTTCACGCGCAGCGGTCGCGCCCCAAAGGTGCGCCAAAGGTAAGCCCGTCTATGCCCGTCCGCGCCTAGACCGCGCCCATCGCCTATCCCCCTGGTCCCCGCCGCTCCCAACCCTCTAGATTCACATATGATTCCGCTACTCTCCTCGCCCTCAACCCCAGACGCGCACCACAATGCTGTGAAGCCACCCCTGGACGCACCCACGGCCCATTCACCTGCCTCTCCTGCAAGTTCAACTGCTTCGGGACCCTCACCAAATCCACCTCCTCCATACACAGCTCCGACTCTAACCACCTGAAGTGCATCCTGGTTAACACCCGCTCTGTCCACAGACACGCAACTGAACTCTGGGACCTTCTCAACACCGCGTCTCTGGACATCGCCTTCCTTACAGAAACATGGATGAACACATCATCCGCACCCGACATCGCCATTGCCATACCAGACGCTTACAAGATTATCCGAAAAGACAGCACCAGTCAAACGGGAGGAGGCATCGCCATCATCCATAGGAACACCATCAAAATCACGACCAGCTCCGACGATAATCTTGCAACCGTTGAACATCTCCACTTTCAGATCCACACCGACCCTAGGACCACACTCAGAGGCACCCTCATCTACAGGCCTCCAGGTACCCGCACTCAATTCACCGATGACATCACGGACTTCGTCAGCCCACATGCCCTCGCCTCCGAGAACTACATTCTTTTAGGAGACCTCAACTACCACCTTGAAAACAAACATGACAGCAACACCACCACCCTTCTGGACAACATGGCCAATCTCGGACTCAAACAACTTGTTGACACCCCTACCCATACAGCCGGACACACGCTCGACCCTATCTTCACCTCCAGCAAACACATCTCCTTCGATCGCACCACAGCTCTCCATTGGACGGATCACAGCTGCGTTCACTTCAGCTACAAAACCACCCTGAACCGCAACTGCCCACAACCTATTCCTAGGAGAAACTGGAACAAAATCACCTCCGACCAACTCCTCACATCACTCAACCAAAACCCTCCCACCCTCTCATCGGACCCTAACCAAGCGGCCACCAATCTCAAGCAATGGATCACCCATAGTGCTGACGAATTAGCACCCCTGAAAAAGCACCAGATCAAATCTGCCAGCAAAAAGGCTCCCTGGTTCAATGATGACCTAAAACAATCCAAGAAGCTATGCCGCACCCTGGAGAAAACATGGAGAAAAAACCCAACCACCAACAACATGGCAACCCTCAAGGCAGACACCCGCAAACACCACCAACTGATTCGATCCGCCAAGAAATCAGCACTCAAGGATCGTATCGACAACAAAACTCACAACAGCAAAGAACTCTTCAACATCGTCAAAGAATTCACCAACCCCACTGCAGCATCTAACTACATCACTCCCTCCTAAGACCTCTGCGATGCGTTATCCTCCTTCTTCTACAACAAAATTGCCGACATTCACAACAGTTTCGAGAATACGCCCAGCGATCAACCCTCCCCAGCCCCCTCAGATCCTACTCCGCCAACTAACAACCTTAGCGCCTGGTACCCAATCACTACTGAAGACACCATCCGCCTAATGAACTCAATCCACTCTGGCTCGTCAACCGACCCCTGCCCCCACCACATCTTCAACAAAGCTGACTCCATCATCGCACCCCATCTCCGGGATGTCATCAACTGCTCGTTCAACTCTGCCACCTTTCCAGAAAGCTGGAAACAAGCCGAACTCAGCGCCCTTCTGAAGAAACCCACAGCAGACCCCTCTGAACTTAAAAACTACCGACCCATATCCCTTCTCCCTTTCCCGGCCAAAGTTATTGAGAAAGCCGTCAACAGCCAGCTCGCCGCCTTCCTTGAATCCAACAACTCCCTCGATCCAACTCATTCCGGGTTTCGAGCCAAACACAGTACCGAAACCGCCCTCATTGCAGCAACCGATGACATCCGAACACTACTGAACAACGGAGTAACAGTGGCCCTCATTCTACTCGACCTCTCCGCCGCTTTCGACACAGTCTGCCACAGCACCCTTATACAATGCCTCAGCAACATCGGCATACAAGGAAAAGCCTTGGACTGGATCATCTCATTCCTCGCTGGGAGAACTCAAAGAGTCCGTCTTCCCCCATTCAACTCAGAGGCCACTGAAGTCATCTGTGGCGTACCTCAAGGATCTTCACTCAGTCCCACCCTCTTCAACGTTTACATGAGTCCACTCGCTTCCATCGCTCGTCAACACAACCTCAACATCATCTCTTACGCCGACGACACCCAGTTAATCCTTTCCCTCGCCAAAGACCCCAACACCGCCAAAACCAATCTCCACGAAGGCATGAAAGAAGTAGCCGATTGGATGAAACATAGCCGCCTAAAACTCAATTCAGACAAAATGGAGGTACTCATCCTAGGATCTTCCCCCTCTGCCTGGGATGACTCTTGGTGGCCTTCCGCCCTGGACACAGCACCCACACCCACAGACCATGCACGCAACCTTGGATTCATCCTAGACTCCTCTCTCTCGATGTCCAGACAGGTCAACGCAGTCTCGTCCTCCTGCTTCAACGTACTTTGCATTCTCAAAAAGATCTTCCGCTGGATCCTCCTCGCACTGGTCACGAGTCGACTGGATTATGGTAACACACTATACGCCGGAATCACAGCAAAATTACAGAAAAAACTCCAACGCATCCAAAACGCATCAGCGAGACTCATATTAGACATCCCTCGCCAATATCACATCACCGGGCACCTAAAAGACCTCCACTGGCTTCCCGTCAACAAAAGAATTACTTTCCGCCTTCTCACTCATGCACAAAAGGCCCTCTACAATCTAGGACCTGAATGCCTCAACACTCGACTGTCCTTCTACAAACCCACCCCCCATCTAAGATCGTCCAATCAAGCCCTCGCAGCAATCCCGCGCATCCGAAGATCCACCATGGGTGGCAGATCCTTCCCCTTCCTTGCTGCCAAGACCCGGAACTCACTCCCGACTCACCGCCGCTTTACTCAGAACCACATCTCCTTCAGAAAAGAACTTAAAACCTGGCTATTCGACAAATAATGAACCCCCATCCCAAGCGCCTTGAGACCCTCTGGGTGAGTAGTGCGCTATACAAATGCCCGAACTTGAACTTGAACTTGAACTTAAAAACTTTGGCCTGAACCTCTATTTCTGGCTTGATGATAAGGATAATGTCGTTGGCGTATAATTTCAATTTCGCCATAAAAGGGATAGGAGTACGGATATCAGAGCAGTTTCTTATAGCTATCGCAAGTGGTTCGATGAAGAAAGCGGAGAAAACCAGGGACTGAGGGCACCCTTGCCTTGTGGCCCCCTTTACTTTGACCAGCCCAACCCCGAGTTGTTAATATTTACATTAGCTTCTGCCTTATTATACAACTTATGAACCAGGGCTGTGATCTTAGAGGAAATACCAAAGTGATCTTAAATTTTAAACAAGGTTTCCCAAACAACCAAGTCAAAAGCCTTCTCGGCATCTAGCAAAAGAACTAAGGTGGGTATTCCTTGAGTCTCAAAATAATCTAGCGCCTCCAATAGATAATGTGTATTAGATGCTAGCTGCCTCTCTGCGACAAAAACCTTTATGGTCCAGATGTATCAATTGTGCCGCATAATGATTGAACCGAAGAGACAACAATTTAGTAACAATTTTATAGTCAGAGTTTAACAATGTTATCGGCTGGTAGGAGTTCGGATCCTTGCTGTTCTTGCCTTTTTTGGAAAACTGACTATGTTGCCCTGTCTAAAAGACTCTGGTATTTCCCCCCCCCTTCAAGCATAGAATTTGCTAAGCTAAGAAAGATGTCTGCCACTGAACTAAGGCAGACTTTAAAAAATGTGGGCGGGAAACCCATCCGGGCCACAGGCCTTCCCATTTGGTAGGTTTTTAGATTTTTAATAACACCCTGCAGTTCTTCCATAGTGAAGGGGTTTGCCATAGATAATTTCTCAGCATCCGAAAGTGTTAGGGGGCTGTTGTTCTGAAGAAATTCTTTTAGCAAGGTCATATCCACAGTCTGGTGTTGACCATAGATGGACACATAATGCCGTAGCATTATATCACCAATTTTAGTTGGGTCATTTATACTTAAAGCGTTTGAGGGGCATTTCAGTGGCTTAATCTGATTTGATGTGGCTGCCATGCTAAGAACCGACCAGTAAAATTGCTTTCCTCATAACCTTTTTGGCGATGTTGCTGAAATGAAGCATCACTCTGAGTATAATAGTTAGCACTGAGAGCACGCTTGGCCTGATCCAACTGCCGCTTGTTAGAGATAGAGGGGTTACTTAAAAAAGCAGAGTACGACATCTGAATCTTTTACTCCAAGATTCTCTTATCATCCTTGACTTTTTTAATTGTTTCAGCATCTTTGCCAATAATTAACCCCCGAACGAAGGCTTTAAGTTTGTCCCATAAAACACTCAGAGGTGCAGACGCAATATTTTGTGATACAAACTCTTATATCTCGATCCCCATAAAGTTGACCCAATTCTCATCATTTAAGTATTGTCTGTTCAACAACCACCGTTTTGGGAGATCTAGAGCAATTACCCAAAAATAACTCAAGAACCAGCAAGACGTGAGGGGAGAATCCGTTATATAAAAATCTTTGCTGACTAAAACTCAAGGTACGTGAAGCCAAGAAAAAATCAATACGAGATGATGAATGAAATCTGCCTGACCAGCAAGTATATGCAGTTTTAGTAGGAAAAGCCCTACACCAAGGATCATGAAGATCCAAGGTTCCCCCTATAATGTTGCATTGTTCTCAAAGATCAGCTGCTTTTTACCCTTCACTGATGAATCTATTTTGGGGTTCATCAAGATATTAAAATTGCCCCCCACAACCAACTCCCCAGAAACCTGAATTAAGGATTGAAAAAGATCCTCATAGGGCTAATGATTATCCTCAACCGGGGCATAAATACTGACAAACGTTAACGCTCTTTTACTTCGTCTAAAAGAACAAGTGACCCAACACCAGTGCCCCTGTGAATCTTTATCAAAATTAACAACCTCTGCTTGAAGTTGTTTGCTTAAAAAAATTGCTGTCCCTCTATGGGAGGCTGAGGACGAAGTAAATCCCCTATTGGCAACGCACGATCTGATCATTGAAAAATTAGCCAATTTTACAGCTGGAATATGGGTCTCTCTGCAACAAAATCACTGCCGGGTTTTCTGTTTTAATCCACGATTCGATTGCACACATTTTCTTTTTGTTGTTAAGACCATTAACAATAAAAGATGCCACTTTCAGCAGTTCTTTACTAGCCATGGTTGAAATATAAGCCAGTCTTAAGCCCCTTAAACATATCAGCTTAAATCACGTTACAAGACTAGAGTATCGGACCTCAATGGACTCAAAAAACAAGAAAAGGACTTAATTTGTTTGCTTCTTATGCACCCCGCCCACCCCTAGTAGCCCAGCCCCCAGAAATGTGGAACCCCACCCCCTCCCAACCACACTGACCACATTTACCTTCCCCTTCTAGCCTGGGTGTCATGTAATTACTCCCGATGATCTTACCCCTGCCCCCCCAGCAAAAGTGCAAAAAAAATGAAAGAAAGGAAGAAAACAGCCAATTGAATATAGAGAAATGCAGACATAAAAAATACAGCATCTACTATAATCAGAACAGGCTAATGAATATATGTGTTACAGACTCATCCCCTGCTGTAATCAACCCCCCCCCACCCCCTGCAAAAAAAAAACTACTAAGCACACAGCCTGAACTTAGCTGGGACTTCAAATGAAGGAAGCAGCTAAAAAACAGTGCTTAATCAACTTTGCCCTCCAGTTTCCTTCTTGAAGGGGTGATATCAGTGAGGAGCAGTTTGGGTAGGACATCTTTTGGCCTGTACAAATAAAAATGTTTAGTGTGTGTTCCAACTCATCTTATCTGTAAAAGTTTCTGGATTTTGTTTCCTTGCGTACCGTTTTATATCACTGCATTAAGGTCCAGTGGCTTTCTGCATGTTTGAATAGGAGTAAAACAGCGTCTTGATTATAGGAACCTTTTCGTGTAATGTTTACAGTTCCAAATTCCATAGAACAAGGTCCATACACCTACCAGGTCCGATGTTGTATGTGGAAAAGCGTCCCAGTATAGGATGCGCCCGCCACTGTGGTGGGCGCATCCAAATACCCTCCACGGTACCCCCGCCCTCATGGTGGGCGGTCCTGTAATCCGATAGAAATTTTCCCACACCATGGGAGCAGATTTCTCATCTGTTTCCCTGCCCGCACTAAAGCAGGCAGGAAACAGATGAAAGAAAATTGCTCCCGCCTGCAGAGAGCAACAGTTTTAGCTGGTCCCTGGGGGGGGGAGCAATGCTGACATAGTGACTGCTCTGAGGCCCCCAACAAAGATGCAGTCAGTGCCCTAAGGAGGCTTCAGGACAGCTACACTTTTGGCCAGGCCCCATGAATGGGGTCTCCAGGGCTGAACTTGGCCTGGGGAGGGGGGGCTGCCCGGAACCTCCCCTCATGCTTAATTAGCTGGGCACCAGGGAATGGGGTCCATTGGGATGAAATTTTATAGGCCCCGGGGGATAGGGGATGGGGTTCTGGGGCCAACATTAGACCAGGGAGAGGGGGGCTGCGTACCACCTTCCCCTTCATAATATGGCAGGACCCAAGGAGATTGGGTCCTCGGGCCAGAAACCAGCCGGAGAGAAGGCTGCATGTCTCCCTTCCCATTTACAATATGGTACGGCCCCGGGTGAGGACATCCCCAGGGCCAAAACTGGCCAAGGCAGGGAGGCTGCAAACCACCAATAAATTGTGTGGGAGGCCCCAGGAGATAGGCTCTCTGGGGCTAAATACAGCCTGGGGAGAGAGGAAGGCCACCTACCCCTTCTCTTAAAAAAATGTGGCGTCCCTGGCGATAGTGGTCCCCAGGGGCAAAATTGACCCAAAGAGTGGGTCTGCATACCTCCCTCTTGGATTGGCTGCATTTGTGGGTTGGACACAGGGCGCTGCACAGGCCCTGCATCTAACACCCAGCCGCTCATGGCCAAAGTCCATGTGCTACCTGGGGTTGGCTGCTTGAATTTTACCGATTCGGTATTTTAGATTAGGTAAATAAGATGTAGGTAATTATTCAGTAATTTTTACCGAATCGGAATGATTCGGTAATTACTGAATCGGTATTTAGGGACACTTTAGACTTTTTCCAGCATTTCCCCTGGTCCCACTATTGCTACCTAAGGGGGCCTCCTCCTTTTTCTTTGTTTCTCCGTTTTGGTAATTGCTATTCATTTCTATGGACCTTGAGGCCCATAGGAACCTATGGCAATTGCCGAATCGGTAAATACCGATTCAGTAAAATTACCGAATTGACAAGGGGGACAGGGTGTCACTTTGACACCCTGTTGCACCCCTGATTCAGGCTTGTGTGCCATGTGACACATGTCTGTGTGCCACATGGCACAGGTGTACATGCACAGATGTGCATGTACACAGGAATTCATTATTTACCATGCAATAGTATTACATAGTAAATAACGAATTCTTAGGGGCCTGTGGCACTGTTTGCAGTGCCACCTACATATAGATGTACCGATTCGGTAAAGTTACCGAATCGGTATTTTACAGAATCGGTAAATTTACCGATTCGGTACATTTACCGATTCTGTCAAATTTAGGCCCCCTACATCTCAATGACCAAATACCGGTCTGTAATGGCCGAAATCGGCCATTAACGACCAGTATTTGGTGACCTACATCTGGCCCAAAGTGTCAAGTCAAACGGCCTTATACATATTTTTTTTTTGTGTCCTCATATATGCCACCAGAAAGTAATTACTCTGAATAGGCGCTCTTCAGGCCACTGTCACAAACCTTCCTATTCCAACCCTCGTGTTTGTGGATAGCCCATGGAGATTGCCCAGAGGTAGGGTTGTTACCCATCCAACTTCCTGACGTGATGGTGCTTGCTACACAGGAAGGACAGGACAACAAAACCTCTGGCATAATCATTGGACCTTATAGTTTATTTTTCACTCCATGCATTCAAGGCTGACCATAGGTTTACAGACTTTTCTCCACCACATAACAAATCAAATTTACTCACCACCATGATGTTTTTAAGACAATCTGCAAATGTCGGAGGGAGTACCGATTTCCATGCTTTACAGATTTCTCTTCTAGCGATCACTATTACATAAAAAATAAACTGTGATGAATTGCTATCAAGAACATAATCCGAATGGAGGCCGAAAAGAACTAATCCGGAGGTACATAGTATTGAAAGTGCAAGTACATCCTCCAAAAACGTACACACCTGTTCCCAGAAATTACGTATATTAGGACATTCAAAAAACATATGAATATCATTTGCATCCTGTAGCTTGCATCTGGGACAAGAATAGTTAACCACAGACATCTTGGAGAGTTTCGCAGGAGTCCAGTAAACTCTATACATAGTATATAAATGATTTGTTCTTAGATTAGAAGGTTTAATTATTTTCTGAGACATAGTGAAAGAATCTGTCCACAGTTTCTTTAAATTATCTGAAATCTGGAGCGTTGAGGGGTCCGACAGTTTAACAATCTCTGATTCTAGATTTTCCCTGTTATCAAGTAGAATTTTATACAGTAATGCCATCTCCCCTCTCCTCACTCTAGAATTATTAATTAAATCCCAAAGGGGACTCTCGTCCTCTACATCCCAGGTTTGGCTTCCCCACCAAGCTGACAATTGATAAAACTTAAATCTTGTGAGAGTGTCCCCAGTTAAACTAACCAAAAATTCCCAATGTAGTGCTTTCGAGGCATCTAAAAGGTCCCCCCACCTAAGGAGACCAGCTCTCTTCAACGGGAGAGCTAGTTGATCACTCAAACAATCAGGGGTACCAGGGGAATCCCAAATCGGAGCATAAGAATGATAATAATGAATACTTAGCAACTTGCAAATTTGAAACCAGTAATGTAGGGCAGCCTTCAAAACCTTCAATCTAACCTTTTTGAAGAATTTTTGATCTCCAAACTTAAACAAAAAGAAATCTGCATCGTATGGGAGGTCATGCAACATGGCCTGAAAAAGTAAACTATTAGACGCAAAGTCCAATTTATTGGCTAAAAGCCTAAAATTTTTGAGCTGGAAGGCATAACAACAAAATAATAAATCTGGAAGAGCCAAGCCTCCTAATTTTAGTCCTCTCCTTAACTTTTTCCATGCTATCCTTGGGGATTTTGTCGCCCAAATAAAAGATCCTATTCTACCTTGTAAATGGAGAATATCTTTTTTATTGAATACTAAAGGGATAGAATTAAACAAAAATGTTACCTTCGGTAAAATGATAATTTTAACTAAATTCACTCTGCCATAGATATTTAAGGGTAGAGAGTTCCATTTGAGCAAAAGTTTCTTAATCTCCTTTATCACGGTTTCCCAACTGGTCTTAGGGATTTCTTCCAACTTCTGAGTCAGTTGGATACCAAGGTATCTCATCTTAAACTTAGCTTCTGGTATCGAGACTGGAATATTCCAACACATAACATCTGTTTTGTCCCTATTGATGCTGTATCCAGAGACTGTACCAAAATCATCTGCAAGTTTAAATAATCTGGGTATTGCTTCAGATGGATTTGAAGTGTAAAGAAGTAGGTCATCCGCATATAATGCGGTCCTAATTGTTAATTCCCCAATATTAAAGGGGATAATTACAGGGTCTCGTCTTAAGGCACAAACAAATGGCTCAATATATATGTCGAATAGTAATGGAGACAAAGGACATCCCTGTCTTGTTCCTCTATAAATATGCAACCAGTCAGACAGACTACCGTTTACTAATATCCTTGCTCTCGGGCCCATATATAAAGTTTTTACCCCATTAATAAATATCTCTGGGAAACCAAATTTAGACATTACTTTCCAAAGAAAGGGCCAGTTAACTTGGTCAAAAGCTTTGGCTGCATCTATTGCAACGATAGCAAGAGGCTTCTTCTTTTCTATTGCATAATCTATAGCCCCAATTGCTAGAAATGTGAGTTAATTTAATTGGCGACCGGGAATAAATCCCCTCTGGTCAGGATGAATAATATTCTTAATAACGTTTGCCAATCTGCTAGCCATATTTCCAGAGTAAATCTTTAGATCAGAATTTAAGAGTGAAATGGGTCGGATCTTTCTTTGGTTTTGCAATGAATGAAATTGTTGCATCTAGCCAAGAGGACGGAATTTGTTCTCCCTGGATGAAAACTTTATTAAATAAATTCTGTAGTGAAGCTAAAGTTTCTTCTATATTGTCTTTATAAATCTCTATTGGGAGCCCATCAGGGCCTGCAGCTTTATTTCTTGCCATCTTCTTTAGCTGAGATCTGATCTCTCCTTCAGTTATTTCCTTTGCCAAAGAGACAATGTCTGTATTACTTAGCTGCGGGAGATCCCTCAAAAACGACAAGTTTTCTAATTCCTCCTCCGGCCGATTAATTTTTTCCCGATAAAGTTCTTCGTAAAAAGATCTAGCTTCCTTCTTGATCTCTCCGTCTTCTGACAGGAGTAGACCCGTTCCGCGCTGCATCAACGATTTAATATTACTTCTAGTCCTCTCTGTCCTGGCTTTCCACGCTAACAATGATCCACATTTCTCCCCATACTCGAAATTACGTAATTTGCTAACTTCCCATTTATTTTTAAGAATTTTTTCAGTTCTTAGTCTAAAATTTATTTGTAACTCAAATAATTCCTTTTCCAGTATTGATACATTGCTTTGATCATCATGGATAACAGCAAGAAGTTGCTGTTCTTTTAATTTATTCAAACTGAGATCCTTTTTATCCTTTTCTTTGGTAAGCTTCCTAATTAAGGTCATTTGAGAGGCGTATATTCCCCCTTAAGACAGATTTAAAAGTATCCCAAACAATATAATCAGGAGCTGATTCTTGATTAAACTCTAAAAACTCTAATATCTGTTCCTTGATTTTAAAATTAAATTCTCCATCTAACAAAATAGTCCTATCTAATGTCCATCTATATTCTGAAAGGTTCTTTTGTATATTGATATTCATCTCAACCACAGAGTGATCTGATAATCCGTTCGGAATATAAAAAATAGAATGAGTATTTGCTAGTAATGATCGATCCAACAGAAAAAAAATCTATTCTCGAAAACTGATGGTATTTTTTACTAAAGAAAGAATATTCTCTCTGAATACCGTGTTTAACTCTCCACACATCACACAACATATATTCTTTCATAATGTTCTTCAGCACTGAGAGAGATTTTTTTGGACAATTATATTTGGCTTTTGAAGTGCGATCAACAGCAGGGTCTAGTAGTAAATTAAAGTCACCACCCAACACTATGGGAATTGTAAACTGAAGCATATAATTTTCTAATTTCTGTAAGAAATAAGGATTATCCTCATTCGGACCGTAGTAAACCCCACATAGGAACTTAACAGTGCTAATAGAGATTAGTGCAGCCAACCACCTTCCTGTGTGATCTGTAGCCCAATCGTGAACATTAATTCCTTTATTAGCACTGATTATCATTGCAACACCTCTCGTTGTACCAGTTTGCTTTGAACAAAAGACTTCCTGAACCCATTTATTCTTAATGAAAACGTTTCTGCATTCCTCAGCTTCCAAATGAGTTTCTTGTAGGAGAATTATAGAAGCATCAGTATTTTTCAAAAAATGGGATACATTTAATTGTTTCCTACGGCTCCCCATGCCATTCAAGTTCCAGGAGAGGATCTTGGTATATCTAGATTGAGGCATAGTGTATTTCTGCACTTCTACCCTTTAAGGCCAGCATAGAGCGCAATAATCTATGAAGACTTATGAATACTAAAGAAAAATACCATTTTGTGACACATGAGGACTTTTTTGTTTGATTTTTCCCTCCCCCCCTGAGACCCCTCACCTCCCTCCCCCTGAGGAACCCTGCCCTCCTGGTTGGCGTGACTACGCCTTAGGAGGCCCTAGACCCCTAGAGCCCTGCCAATATATAAAGATAGAAATGCAGGTCTCTTATTCTGTGTAAACATATTTATTTGTTTCTTTTTTTTTTATTTTTTTATTTCCCAGTTCCCTTTTTAGCACACCACAGCCCCCTACTATTTTTTTTTCCCCTCCCTCCTCTCCCCTCAATCACCAAATACCTGTCGTAACGGCCGAAATCGGCCATTAACAACCAGTATTTGGTGACCTACATCTGGCCCAAAGTGCCAAGTCAAACGGCCTTATTGGTCAAAAATCAGATACACATAGTTTGCTTCCATAAGGAGCCAAAAAAGAACCATACAAATGTTAGACAGTATTTAAATTGCCATGCTGCAACGGTCTTCATGAATGTATTATAACTTAGGCACCTGCTGGTGTGACTGTAGGTGATGGGGCCAGATGCCGTGATGCTGTGGTTCACGGTGAGATTTTCATGGTGATGCAGGCGCGGTGCGCTCCGCAGTTGCAAACATGAACGAGGAAGGCAGAAAAATTACTAAGGATACAATTAATCTAATCCCCATTTGTCGGAAAAGATATTGGTATTTAAGGGAAACCGCCGAAGTCGGTCATCCTGCCAGCCGGAGTTCTAGAAATGAAAGTTCTGAGTTCCAAAGTCCAACAGCCGTCACCGCGTTCAAGCAGAGTGGGCATCAAGGTACCACCTTTCAGTAATACAGGCCTGGGGAGATAACAGTTCAGGGAGGGGGCAGTGCGTCACCCTGCCCTTTAATTTAGGTAGTGGGCCTGAGGCCCCCCGGGCCTAAGAAGGCTTGGGTAGGGGGCCGCACAGCCCCTCTTCTCTTTAATATAAAAAAAATGGCCCTGGAGTATTGAGGTCCGAGGGCCTAATAAGGCTAGAGGAGGGGTGTCACGTGGCCCTCTCCCCTTTAATAAGGTAAATGGCCTTGAGGAATGGGGCCTCCATGGCCTACAGGAACTCAGGGAGGGGGCCATGCATCCCGTCCCCTTTTTGTAAGATTTGGCTCCTAGAGTTGGCTCCCTGAGGCCTCTAATGGATTGGGGAGGGGGCCCATAGACCCCCCCTCTCCTTTAAACATAAAGGCCCTCGTGTATAGGGTCTCAAGAGCCTAATAAGGCTCTGGGAGGTGGGCCATTTGTCTCCCTCCTCTTAAAGATACTTAGGACCCTGGGGGATGGGTTTCCCTGGGATTAATAAGGCTCAGGAGGAAAAAACCCTGGGGATGTGGGTCTTAGGGGCCTAAAATAGCTTGGCGAGGGGGCCCCTTAGTCCCCTCACCTTCAAAAATAAAAAGACCAGGAGAAAGGCCCCCCTACTCTTTAGAATAAAAAGACAGTGGGGGATGGAGTCCCCAAGTGCCCCCCTCCATTTTATTAAAAAAAAGGCCTGGGAGTTGGGGTCCCCAGGGATTAATGAGTATTAGGGAGGAAGGCCACTAAGCATTCTCACCTTTAAATAAAAAACTCTTGGAGGATGCGGTCCCCAGGGCCTAATAAGCCTCGGAGAGGGGGGCTATGTGGCCCCTCTCCCCTTTAAACAACAAAGTCCTTTGGCAAACACCCCCAGATTAACTTTTTTTTAAAACTAGAACAAAGGTTAAAGTAGAGTTATAGTTTGATAAAATGATGTTTGTTGTTTAAAAATATATCCTTAGATACTCACTGAAAAACAAAGGTTAAAGTAACGTTATAGTTAGGTGAAAATGTCAGTGACGACATTAACATTTTTAATAAGCCTGGGCGGTAAGCTCAGCTCAGCTCCGCGGAGTAACGCAGAACTCCTGAATTCCACTATTCATGTGCGAAGCGGAGTTTTATTCCATTTGCACGCTCAGGTTAGTTTTCTTTTGGCTGATTGCGAGCACGCGCTAGACTTCTCACATCACTAGCGAGTTCCTGCGCGGCTTCCGGCGGTGAAGGCACTAATTTAGCATCCTTAGTGGAGATCCTGATCGCAAATGGAGTGGTAGAGCAGCTTTTCTGCTTGAGCATGCAGCTGAGAGGCATTTGGAGTGGATTCTCTTCTCAAAATAGCCATTGAAATTATTTTTTTATGAGCAAGAAGCCATATTTCAAAACCTTTGTTTCCACACCAGAAGGAAGTGCCCCAGGGACTCCAACTTCCTGCAGGCTCCTCTCAGTGCTTTGTCCCTCTCCTGGTCCCTTTACATTGGGATTTAGAGCTGGAAAGATCACTCTCCTTTATGTTGCATATATACTGTTGGATTTAAGGACTTTGTTTTAGACATATCACAAGGAAGTTGAAAAACTGGTGTATAAGGTGTTGTTTGTTTGATTGCGGGCATGCACCAAGATTTATTTGTACTTTTATTCGATTTAAAACATTTATTGTGGTGGGGACTGCAGTTTAAGTAGGAGTCTAGTTAATCTTTTGCATTTAATTGTTCTTCTTTTGGGAAGGAAAAATGTTGCACAGTTTACTGTTTTTTCTCCCAGTTTTCTAATAAATGTGCAATATTAATGTAATTCACTTTGTGGCCTAGTCTGCCATGAGCGTTCCAGCCAGTAGGCCCTCTACTATTCATGGGTGCATGAAAAAACAGTTTATGCGGTGTCTGTTGAATTGAAACATCATTTAGGCTACGGATGACATTGGGAAGAGATATAAAATGTGCTTTTTTTTTAGTATTTCACCTTTTTCCCCTGCAAACAGTGTATAGGTGGGGTAATGGCTTTGGAGGATGTGTGTTAGTCTTCAATTTTGGCATTGCTGAATTAATGCTGTGCTCTCTGTGTTACCATGCCTCTTTTGTCTGACCAGTGTGTGTGTATTTGTGTTTGCCATAGGCCACCATTTGCCTTTGTTGTTCATTATGCCCTGTGGCCAGGGGTCATTTTGTATAGTCGATGTCCACCCTAGGTCTGCATGTGCTCTTTGTTTTCCAGGCCTCCTGCTTGCTGATGTGGCCATGTGGCTGGCAGCTATTTTATATTTTATGTAGCCAGACAGTGTGCTTTTGCCACAGTCCTGCACGCCTTCTCTGTTTGTGACCATGCCTCCTTGCTTATTGTTGTTGGTCTGACCATGTGACGGGTGGCCATTTTCTGTAGCCAGCCCGTTTGCTGTCCTTGTAGGCCTGTATGTTTCATTAGTTTGTGGCCATGCTTTCTTGCTGGTTGTTGTGACCATGTGGCTTGGGGCCATTTTGTGCACACTATGCTAAAGGGACAGACAAAGTCTGTCCTCTTCACAGTGCACAGCTATGGTCCAGAGCGAAATCAATATCAGTAGTAAGGTACGGGGCTTCCATCTGGGGTTACTCGAACAACATAGAAGCAATACAGATGGAAGAAAACAGATTTTTACGTATGCTTCTAGGATTACCTCAATCAACAGCCACCTTCTCTGTCCATGTGGAACTAGGCCAGGGGTACATTAGTGACATCATCAAACAATCCCCTATCTTGATGTGGTTAAAAACATGGCTGAACTCCAACTTAACTCTGAACCACACAATCATGAGAGACTGCCTACTTCTGGACAATATGAAAAATATCCCGTGGCTAGCAATTATTAATAAAACACTAACTTCCCTGGGCCGCCCAGATCTCTTCCACACACCAGATGGCATCGTTAAGAATGACCTGGAATGGTTCAAATCGACTTTTTTAAAAGTGAGAGAAATGGAGCGGGAGAGCTGTGAGCTTGCGAAACCCACAGTGAGGGAGCACTATATTTCTAAAACTACACCAGCCATTGAACCTTATTTAACAGTAGTGTCTATTCCATTACATCGCTGGTTATTAACCAAACTAAGACTTAACCAGATTCACTTTCTGTTAAATGACTCTAAGGTATGGGCCAAGCCAGAGGACTTAGCGGCCTGCAAATGTGACGGTTTTTCTCTGCAGGACACCGCTCATTTTATGTTCTTCTGTGGTATATATGATCTGCCCAGGAAAAAGTATATTGTCCCATTGCTTAAGAACAAGGGGTTCGTCCAAATCAAGCCTGCCCTATTTTACTTAAAAAAGTTAGACTCACCACTAAATATGTTTAATGTCGCTAACTTCTTGGTAGCTGCTTTCCGCCTTAAAAACGTTCTGGAAATAGATAATTTAATAGTCTTGACAACACCCTATGGAATTACTGAAAAATTGTTGCTTTTTTTTAAAACATTTTGTAAATATTTTAACTGCTCTATTTTAACTGCGACTGCAACCCGATGTAACTGCACCCCTTAATTATGTATTTTTGTCTATGTGCTTTTTATGATTTGTTATGAATCGAAATAAAGATGCTTTGAACTATGGTCCATAAGGTTTCTGTTAATAAATGTAGCCCAATTACTGACATGAAACACACATGATAAGATTTGTATCCAAAGCATAAAAAACAACATTTTCCTTGTTCAGTATATCTTTATAACATCAATTAGTGATCAATTGGTACATACAAACTTTTGTATATCAAAGAAACAATTGTTATAAATTGTACAATTGGAAGGTTCTACCCCTCACAGCAAATACTAGCATGATAATTTAATTCATGGCTGCCCCCATGCATTTGGGGTCAGAATAACCCTTCTTCAGGTAAAATAAGTTTGTGTACATCTTTATACTTGACAAACGTTTCAATTATTAAAGCAGCCTCCTACCAGAACGAAAACAAAATAAGAAAAAAGTATCATAAGTCAACTGCCTGGACAAAATCCTGTTACATCTTCAACAAAGGCAAATGTCTGTGACCCATACGATTGCTTCCACCAATTTTCTCTGACGTGAAAATGATGACATACTTGTTCACATGTCAGTTACCGAATAAACCATAATCCAGGGACACACCAGTGTGTTTGGGAAAACAGTGTGCATCTGCCGCACAACTATACTGCATGCTCATGGCATATGTGATTTGTGAACTAGCTAACATGTGCAACCCTGTCTACCAACATCATAATAGCGCCTGAGCTTTACAACTCTGTAAAGAAACATACATGTGTGCGACATTAGCGAAAAGTCCCTGCAACCTAACCAATACACCTTGCCAAGTGCTCATCACTTGTCTTACTGATGCGCTTTAATACGGTTCTATGCAAACTGCCTGCAAAAAAGATTATAATGTATTCGAGTCCAAATGTTGCTTTAAATCTCCATACCGACTCTAACCCACAACCTAATGTATTCAATCCAACGTGTCTTATCTCGATAGAACTCAAAACGTCATGTATCATCGGTACAACAATGTTCACTCATGCATATCATGAATAACCGAACACACAAGCATGATACGCAATCAGAACATCACATCCGCCTGGTAGTACATTGGCTAGACAACAAACACATCATAGATCAATTAAGGTTCCTGGTTTTGGAAATATTAGAGACCAGTGATGATACTGACAACTCTAAACTATTGTCCCAAAGGGAAATCTTGTGGATCGAAAAATTCAATAGATTGATGCCTTCAGGCTTGAATTACAAGATAGATATGAGTTGCTTTCATAAGATACTAGATGCTGCGGCATTCTAGATATCACAAAAACACATTTTTTGTCATCAGAATGAACTCATGCTAGGGAGTCTACGATACCTGAAACACAACACATTGTAGTTGGATTACAGGTTACATCTGCATTTATGGTGATTGCATTAATTGAAGTCTAATAGTATTATGTGATTGTTTATTATTTATGGCAAACAAGGGTCAGAACAAGCATCATGTATAGTCTCAGTAATCATATAATATTTAGACAAGGTATACTCTGTTGGCACATGACAACTCTGAGCAATGTAATTAGCGTTTTTGCTTTTGACAAATTTCATCTTACTTGAAATTTTGTACTATGAAACCACCATCTACAATATTATGTAATACTATATTAAGATTTCATATTATTGTTTTTAGTACTGCTATAGGTATTTCACCCTAAAACCGGGATTTCTTTTCTCTTATACACTTCATTGCACATGGGTACCCTGTCTCACCATCTATTCTGAGTAGGCTGCCATTTAATAGATTTTATGCAGGATCTTTCTATATTTATTCACCAACTATCCTTTAATTTAGCATCCATTATCTATTTATTTTTTCTCACTTTTAACAACTGTCATCAGACATGTAAAACATGGTGAATGTGCACCAATATATTGCAGCTGAATTCTCATCCGAGGGTTGATTACACTGTTAAACCAATAACACAGGGTTTTTTACTGATGCAGAATGTCAGAACGCTAATTGTCCAAACACAGCTAGAGAACATTCTCCTGCACAACGTTTATATTAGTTGTACATTTGAACAGCGTACATTTGTAACACTGGTGACTGAGTTTGAACCAAGGTTGGATATGTTGCAACCTTTCTATCCTGTTTCTATTTCCTTTAAACGCTGTACCTTGAACAGTAGTTATGTTGACTGCTTTATTTCGAGATGGATTGAGTTGTAGATCAGCACAGGGTTATCAGTAGGTGAAAAGTTCTCTCATTTATTCTTAAAAATTCTGGGCATTTCTATTTTTGGGCATGCATACACTAGAGCATTCATTATTCATATTTTGTTCCATGGATTTTTGCTGTTCGAATGTATACTTTTCATTTGTCAACTTATATTTGCCCAAAGCGATTAGGTATGATCATCTTTTTATTTTTCAACTAATTTAATTAGTTCATGAAGAATACAGAAAAAACAATTACAGTTTAACTTTAATCACTTCATAAATTACTTTTGACACAAATTCATGTGAAGTTTTTTCATAGCCCAGTATATTCAGTTACGATCTGCTAGAGTAGCGTATATAGTTGTATATTGGTTCAGCGCTAAGTTTTTCACTACTGGTTTGAGGCCAGCATGTGGGCACAACACATTAGGAGTGGCGAACCAGTCATCAACACCTCATATTTTGTGTAGCCACTAACGTTTCAGAATCTTCTAATTTACTTGGTGATGGTTTCTAAACTATCTGCAACTTTGTTATTTTCAAGCTAACTGTGAACACCCGGCTTTGGTGGTCGAAAACACAGCTTGAGCGAACTTGGCAATGAAAAAATTAAACGGTCATGCTATATCTTCCTGGAGACAATTTCTTACAGTTCAATATATGTAGGCTAGTCTATTCAAAATGATGTAGTCATTCCTTATTGTAAGTGTTCTGCTTATTACACCTAAACATCAAAACACTTGTTGTGTAACAGTATTTACTCTCTGCACTCGTCGAGGCAACACTTCCCCGGCAGCTCCGCCAGACGTGCATCGCCACAGCAGCAGAGTTCGAGCCTCGCGCCCGACTCTGCCACAGGTTCTGCCATATTTTAGGACATTGCGCTGACAAGCGCTGTGTATAAATAGTGTATTGCTGTGTTTGTGTTCTAAATCCCACAGGTCTCTGCTCTTCATTTACTTAGTGCTTCGTGCCTCCCGCCCTCAAGCTCCGTTGCCCTCCCCACATAGCCCCGCCCCCTACCGGGCTCCTGCCCACCTCCTCCATGATCCCACCTCCCTCCCTTTTTATTACGGCAACTGCTGCGGGGGAGCGATTGTGTTTGTCCTGACCTCGGTCGAGGCAAGACTTCCCCAGCAGCTCTGCCAGAAGTGCATCAACACAGCAGTCCCAGCAGCAGAGTTCGAGCCGCGTGCCAGACTCTGCCACAGGTTCTGCCTCATTATAGGACAAGCGCTGTGTATAAATTGTCTATTGCTGTGTTTGTGTTTTAAATCCCACAGGTCTTTGCTCTTTATTTACTTAGCGCTTCACGCCTCCCACCCCCTTCCCCCTCATTACGGCGACCGCTGCCCGTCTGCGCCTGTCCGCGCCTGGACTGCGCAGCGTGCCAGGAAACCTGGCTCTCCGGGCATCCACCGCTACACCTTCGCCAGCCTCCTCGCACTCAGACCCAGCCTCCTTGAGCACTGCGTACAAGCCTCACCCAACAAAACCCCCAAGGAGCCTTCTTGAGCGCCCACTGCCGAAGCACCCTCTCCATAGAAACCACACCCATAGCCAGCAACGCACAACCTGCCGCCAAAATCTCCAATACCATCAACTGCATCCGTCTCAATGTACGGTCCCTTCACCAACACTCCATAGAGATATGGGACTTACTCAACACTCTCACCCCTGGTGTTACCGTCTTCACCTTCTTCATCGAGACCTGAACAAATGCGAGCTCCGGACCAGACATCGCCACAGGTATACCAGATGGCTACAAGCTCAAGAGGATAGACCGCCCAAACCGCCCAGGAGGAGACCTCGCCCTCGCACACAAAGCCTCACTCCAAATCTCCACCACCAGACCTAGCAGCACTCTTCCCAATATAGAACACCTCCACTTCCAGATCCACACCAACCCCGGAACTACACTGTGAGGCACGCTCATCCACAGACCACCAGGACCTCGCGCTCAACCCACTACCACCATCACAGAACTCACCGCTTCCCACGCCATCACCTCAATGAACTACAATCTGCTCGGAGACCTAAATTTCCACCTCGAGAACCGACATGACCCCAACTCCAACACGCTACTTGAAAATCTTGTCAACCTTGGACTCAAGCAACTGGTAAACACTCCCACCCACATTGCAGGACACACCCTGGACACCATATTCATGGGAGGATCAAACATCCGGGTTACCAACACTCCTGGACAGACCACCACTGCATCTATTTCACTTTCAGACCTCCTCAATGCCACACTCCTCCATGACCCCCCCTCAGCCACCGCCGACACCAACGCCGCTGCAAAAGAACTCCATCAGTGATTCAGCAGCTGCGCCGACACACTAGCCCCTCTCCGACAGACAAGCACCAAACGCCCTCCTAAGGCTGCTTGGTTCACCACCAAACTCCTAGAGGTAAGGCGCACCAGCAGACGCCTTGGGAAAACGTGGAGGAACCAGAAGACCAATGAAGTCCACAATGACCACAAGGTCGCCATGAAGAACTACCACCAGCTGATAAGGGACACCAAAAAAATCAGTGAAAAAATCAACGCCAACACAGCCAACACAAGGGAACTCTTCAACGTCATCAAGCATCTCACCAAACCCCCATGCCAAGCCTCTGACATCACACCCTCCCAAGATCTCTGCAACAAGCTCAGCACCTTCTTCCACCAGAAGATCGTGACCCTTTATCACAACTTGAAAGAACCAACATCAGCCTTAACCCCTACGGCCACTACCACCGCCTAACCCACCATCACCACCTGGAACCCCACTTCCATCGAACTTGTCACAACCACCATGAAGAAAACTCATTCAGGAGCAACCACGGACCCCTGCCCCCCTGCCCCCTTACATCTTCCACAGAGCCTCTACGGCCATCGCTCATGAGCTAGCCCACACCATCAATTCCTCCCTGGCCTCTGGCACCTGCCCCATGGACTGGAAATGGGCAGAAATGAAGCCCCTCCTCAAAAAACCTTCGGCTGACCCTACCAACCTCAAGAACTACCGACCCATCTCCCTCCTACCTTTCGCCACCAAGGTCACAGAAAGGTTTGTGAATGCCCAGCTTATAACCTTCATCGAAGATAACAGCATCCTGGACCCCTCCCAATCTGGATTCTGCAGCAACCAACTATAGTACCAAGACATCCTGATCGCCGCCACTGATGACATCCAGATGCTGCTCGACCAGGGCCACACAGCAGCCCTCATCCTCCTGGACCTCTCCGCAGACTGCGACACCGTCTCTCACCGCACACTAACTACCAGGCTCCACAGCGCAGGAATTCAGGGAGACGCCCTCAACTGGATCCGATCCTTCCTCTCCAAGAGAACACAGAGGGTCATGCTCCCCCCTTCCTCCCTGAATCCACCAACATCATCTGCAGAGTCCCACAAGGATCTTCTCTGAGCCCTTCTTTATTCAACATTTACATGGGCCCCAGCGCCATCATCCTCAGGCAGCATGGCCTCAGCATCGTGTCCTACGCTGACAACACCCAGCTCATCCTCTCCCTCACCAGCAACTCAGAGGACACTAGACTCAGATTCTAGAAAGAAATGAAAAACGTGGCTGCATGGATGAAAGACAGCTACTTCAAACTCAACTGAGACAAAACCGAGATGCTCATCTTCGGACCACACCTCTCTGCATGGAATGACTCCTGGTGACCTTCCGCCCTCGGACCCCCACCAACCCCTACGGACCACACTCGGAACCTTGGCATAATCCTTGACTCCTCCCTCTCCATGAACCGCCAAATCAATGCCATCTCCTCCACCAGTTACGACTGCCTACGGATCCTACGCAAGATGTCAGGTGGATCCCCCAAGACTGCAGAAAGACTGCCACCCACGCACTCATCACCAGCAGGCTCTACTATGGTAACGCCTTCTATGCCGGAATCAACAAATCCCTACTGCGCAAACCATCCAAAACGCAGCCGCCAGACTCATCCTAGGCATTCCACGCTACGAACACATGACTCCACACCTGCGAGAACTTCACTGGCTCCCTGTTGAAAAGAGGGTCACCTACAAACTACTCACCCATGCCTACAAATCCCTCAATAACAGCGGACCCAAGTACCTCAACGACCGAATGAGCTTCCACGCACCCAAGAGAAACCTTCGCTCAGCCGACCTCGCCCTAGCAGAGGTCCCCCGTATCCACCGAAGCAGAGCTGGAGGGATAGCTTTCTCCTACACTGCAGCCACATCATGGAACACCCTCCCAGTTGAAATAACATGCTCACCAACCCTGCAGACCTTCAGACGGGCTCTCAAGACCTGGCTTTTCGACTGACAGGAGCAGCCCAGATTCCCCCCCCCCCCCCCCCCCCCCCGGCGTATTAGGACCCTCACGGGTGAGTAGCGCGCTTTACCAACCCCTGATTGATTGATTGATTGTCAAACTGTTAGTGAGCATAATCATCATTCATCTTCACAGCAGCCTCTGAAAGGGGATCCTCATCCCAAAATGGATTGGGTATGCAACATAATTTGACAGTAAAGAAAACTGACTTATGACACACAAGAAAATGTGTATAAATCTTGTTTGTGAAAAACAATTGTTTTTGTTAGAGTTCATAAATATGAATGTATGATTCATTCAATCTTGTTTACAAATTGAGTATTTTTAAGTATGAAAAACACCTATACTCAATAAACAAAAGTGTAATAGAGTTCGAACATATTGTTATTGTAAATTTTATGATATAGAAATTGTTAAAGCCAGTTGGATGTATTTGCATGCTGTGTGGCCAGGCAACAAGTGAAATTGTCCCTTGGGTATTTCTGTACTCTATAAATTTATAAATACAAATCAAATCAAATCATCATCAATACTGGGTGAGGCAGCCTCATTCCTGATCAGCACGCTACAATTCACACTAACAAATTAAGTGATACAAGAGGGTTTCATTACTTTAAAAAAATGTATTTAAAAAAAAAGGTGCGAGTGACTTACTATACTAAATAACATAGTCAAGACCATGTCAGAAGAAGGCTATTTCGGGGTCCTGTGTTTAGCACTTTGCATTAACTGGAGATGCAAGACTTCCTCAAAAAGGAAGACATATTCAGCAAAAAACTCTCCACCTGCAGAAGAATTTGGACTCATTTCAGCCATTCTTTTAAAACCCAGAAGCAACTGTGGATTATTCAGCGTAATACTAGAGCACCAGTTAAAGCCCTGATACAAAAGGTGCCAAAATATTAAAACTCCACTGTTTACATGCTGCAATGTCTGTTTGAGCAGTACAAATAGATCAATGACGATGTCATTCAAAGATGAAGGGATGCAGTTGGGAAAGCTATTACCATGGATGTGGACAAATGGGTTCTTGTTGAATGGCTGACACAGATGCTACTCCCTTTTGAGGTTCACACATGGGAAGTTAGCAAGGAGGACAGTGCGATGGGCAAAGCTATCCCATTTTTGCATCTCCTACAAGACCAGGTAAAGCAGCGTCTGAAAGGTTTGCCCTGCAGGTGTGAATGAAAACACAGAGGTGCATGTCTTGGTTGAGACCTTAGTCCTGCACTTGGCTTCTAATATAAGTCTGCTGATATCATTGAGTCCAAAGAGTAGATACATGCCACACTATTTGATCCATGTTAAAAAACATTTCTGCTCACTTTCATCCTTTTTCCCCAAAGTTGATGTTTAAAATACAAGAGTTGGATTTTAGAGCAAGCCAGAGACTTGGAAAAAGAACAGCTTGAACTTCGAGTCCCATCCCGTAAATCTGGGGTGTCACCTCCAACTTCCAGAGAGGGCAGTCAATAAAGCCATCAATTAGAACCCCTGCAACAACAGCAACAGAAGAACAAGACCCAACCTCTACATTGCATTGGTTTCAATTTGCAGGGCTCAAATCCTGTGCAGGGGCAATGACTGTTCCAGGAGTAACTTGTTGATCTAAAAGAGGTCTTTGTGGATCAAAATCTATTAATGTATTGGTATTGGAAGATGCGCCAATGGCCAGAGCTCAGCAGGCTGGCAATAAATGTATCTGGCTTTTCCTGTCACTAGTGTGCTTGCTGAACGTGTGTTCAGTGCAGCTGGTGCTATTGTTACAGTGAGAAGGAACAGTCTCTTGCCTCAAAATGTGGAGAGATTGATTATAATAAAAATGAACCAACATTGTATACCATACAATTACACCGTTCCTGAAACAGCAGCACAGGCGGAGGAGGAAAATGATTGCTCTGAAATTGAATCAAATGTGTTAGCTGACCAACTTCTGGGTGAACTACCTGAGTTTGAGGATGAGCTCTACTTCCCATACTAAATATGCTAGTGCCCCCATAGAACTTTTTTTTAATTTTTTCTCGTTGAACTTAGTTCTTTCTTTGCAAAAAAACAAAAAAAAGAAATTAGCTAAAGAAACATTATTATTTTTGTGTCAGATTTATGCTGCCCCACCTTTTTTATTAGTCACATATGTATTGCCAGATTACAGTTGGAACAGTGTGCATTGAAAGAGCCTCCACAATTCCTGAATGATATTGGGGACAATGTCCGTCCCCACTCGCATGCCTATTGCCTGTTGCCTAATGCCAATTCCTTTTTGCATCATTTAGCATTAGAAGGCCTACTCATAATATTATTTATTACCTACAAGACTGCCTGCCAATACCAAATTTCAAAGTTTTGCCTGCATTAAAGATGACTGAATACCTACCTGAACAACCCATGCTTGGATTGGATGAGTGAGTGACTGCATGAGTGATGATTTAAGTTGATTGATGATTCATGTGGTAACACACACTGAGGGAGTGTGTATTAAACTGTAATATGGGAACATTCTTGTCATGATTTTTGATTTGCATTGTTTGGGATTTGAGTGATGGTTGCTCATTTTTTTATATGTTGGTGATTAGCCTTTCACTCCTAGCCAGATTTAATTGCAATTGCTCGTTTATATTCTCCTCCTATCTGCGGAGAGATCTACATTTAGATTATGTCTATATGCCCTTTCCTTAGCATGCTCTTTTGTTATTAGTAATACTATGGTGATACCTACTTAAAATGCACAGTCTACTGGAGTTTGTTTTTCCTTTAAAACTGCTGTGTGCCTCCTTAGTTCCTTTCGATCTCCTGAGTTTGTCACTGCCTATCAAGTCTCATGCTCTCCTCTGTAAACAGAAGGGGGCAATGGTCAGGGAACCTATTTTTGTCTCAATAATGGCATACAGTCTATCAATAAGCAGATGCTGTTCGTTTTAACAACCTACCCCAAATGTGGTTAACTGGGAGGTCTCAGGTGTGGATAGTGGTTCTTGCCCTTGTCTGTCTGCGGGTCTTTTGTATGAAAATCTAAACAGAAAGCACATTGCCTATATTACTATTTAGTTGGCCGTGTCATACTTTCCTAATGCTCTTGGCCCCCGTCCAGTCTTCCTTACCGTTTGATTCCTAGGACCTCGTCTCTCCACAACCGGTATCCTTCTGGTGCAAGCTCTGTCTGAAATTGGTTGCCTCTACGGTCGTGCTTTTTTTTTAAGCCCCTTTGCTAACGACCGTAGAGGCAACCCATTTAATCAATTTCCGGCAGACAGAGCTTGCACCAGAAGGATACCGATTGTGGAGAGACGAGGATATATATTGCTGATGTTTTTAATTCAATTATAAACTGTTCTGCGGCATTTTTAACCAATTTATTGTAATGTCGATGAAATTCTCCCCCTTTTAAAAAAAAAATTAAATGTGAAAACCTTTCTTAAAACAAACCTTGTTATCTATGCATTATATGTGTTAGGTATTGGTACAAATATATGGGCTTACATTTAAGTTGTTCCTCGCCAAGGTATACCCTGTTATTTCACTGTTTATTAGTACCCTATTCCCCTGGTTTGTTAAGGGGTCTCTCTCATTCATTTTTAGACCCTTTCATTCTCTCCTGAGAAGCTCTCACACTTGATCTGACTCCGTCCATGCGAGATTGCCTACCATGCAAAATGCAAAATGGTGAAACCCCAGTCGCACTATGAGGGGCATTGCGATATGCCCATACTTTTCCTTGAACAAACTGTAGTACATTCTCACCACAAGATAGAGCAGTCTGGTCGCCCTCCTTGAGCAAGCGGTTGGCCCTCTCAGTAGCACCATTAGCTTGTGAGAGTACAATGCAATATTTTAATGATCAATGACGCTTTTTTAAAACAAAATTAATTCCATCTTTTCTAAATTCAATTGGGCCCTGTTATCTGTAACAAGTTCCTCAGGATAACCCTGTAAAGTGAAAATATTTTCTAAGAATTTTATAACATGAGTGGTGGTTTAAACAACAAAATCATAGTAAGTCCACTTGGAAAAGTAGTCTATGAGCACTATTAGATATTTAGACCCAACCAGCAAAGCTAATGTAGGTCCGGTGAAATCAAGTGATAATTTAAACCAAGGGGTTTGAGACAAAGAAGTTGGAATGAGCAGGGTAATTTCCAAAGCTTATTTGACATAATATACTCTTGACATGCATCCACAAAACTGGCCACATGTGTGTCCATGTATGGCCACCAAAAAAAAATCCTCAGAGTTTTCTACATAGCTGTAGACCCTACGCATAGTCTATGCGCTAAATCCATAACTTTTATTCTCTCTTGAAAGCCCGCCCACCCCCACGGACCACACTCGCAACCTGGTAATCATGCTGGACTCAGAGCTCAAAATGGACCGCCAGATCAATTCCGTTGTGTCCTCCTGCTTCGACACCCTCCGCCTTTTACATAAGGCCTTCAAATGGATCCCCCTTGAAGACAGAAAGACAGTCACTCACACCCTGGTCACCAGCAGGCTTGACTACAGCAACGCACTCTATGCCCGCAAGCTACAGAACATCCAAAATGCCGCTGCAAGACTGGTCCTCAACCTGCCAAGCCACTGCCACATCTCCCAGCACCTGCACACACTCCACTGGCTCCTCATCGAAGCTAGAGTCACCTTCAAGATGCTAACCCACGTTTACAAGGCAGTCCACGACATTGGACTAGCATACCTGAACAGCAGACTCAAATTCCACACACCCCAAAGGATCCTACGATCAGCCCAGCTCTCCTACGCCATGGTCCCCCACATCAGAAAGTCCAGATTGGGAGGCCGCTCCTTCTCCTTCTGCACGTCCAGTGCCTGGAAGGACCTTCCGCTCCACATCGGAGAGATAACATCACTCCCCATCTTCGCAAGAAACGTCACAGCCTGGCTCTTCAACAGACCCCCTTCTTGATGGACTCGAACCTGCGAACCACCCCCACACCCTCAGCGCCTTAAGACCCTTACGGGTGAGTAGTCACGCTTAACAAACACCTGATTTGATTTTGATTTGATTTGATTCAATCTCAAACATTTATGTACCACAAATTTACCAGCATATAGTAGTATGTCTTTCTCCACCTTAAATTGGTCAGTTAGTGGACTTCAGCAGTACACATCTCCTTTTGAATGATTAACATGTGGCCATCCTTGTTGCAAAGATTGCTTAACTTTACTTATTATTTCATCTTCCTGACATGCCTCATTCCACTCTGGTTGTGAAATTTTGGCCTGACAGCTATCTACTACATCTAAGCTAGTCACCACGCATTCCTTACCTGACAGCTCTCCCTCAAGTGATCTATCATTCTCTTGAACCGGAAGACCCGAATACCAGTCTGCACTAGTGTTAATACCCACAGGAATGTATCTAAGGAGGAAATCCTGCAGCTTAGACAAAATCCTAATACATCTTGATGATGCTGAAGCAGTGCCTTCATCTTTTAGCAGATTAATTAAGGGTTTATGATCTGTGCATAGTTTAAATTCTGTACCACACACTTTTCTTTCAATGGTACTATATCATCTGTCTACATCATACAAATTTCTGGAGATGAAGGCAATAGTGGCTTCCATATTGTCAACACATTAGCATAAAATAGCACCTAGGCCGACTGCACTTGCATCAACTGTTATTATGCACTGCTGACCACTTAAATAAGATTTCATTGCAGAACCCTTGGTCAATTTTTCTTTGATTTTTACAAATATTCTTTGTTCTTCAGATCCCCACATGAACTTTTATTTTTCTCCAAGCATCCTTTAAAGCTGCTCTGTAAGAGTTACACACCCACTGAAGAACCTGGAATAATAACAGTTTAATCCTAAAAAGGATTTTAGCTCCTCTTTACTACTGGGAGGAGATACATCCCTGAACTCCTTTATAAGGTCTTCCATGGGTTTAACTCCATCTGCAGTTATGCAGTGTCCAAGATACTCAACGCTTTTGGTGACAAATTTGCATTTTTCATTAGACATAGTCATATCATGTTTGCTTAAAATGTGAAGTACTTTGTTTCACATATAATTATGTTCACTGACCTTTTTGGCAAAGATAAGAATGTCATAGTGGAAAGCTAATACACCAGGTATGTCATTAGAGTAAAAATTAGCTTTTGGAACACACTTGCTGCTGCAGCTAAAACAAACTGCAAGCAGAAATATTTGTAGGCCCCAAATGGTGTAATACATTATGTAAGGGCCTGTGACTCTGCTTTAAGGGGTAACTGGTGGTAGGCTGCCTTGAGGTCAATGTTACTGAAAAAATGTGTCCACACTAAAGTGGATAGTAGTTCATACATTTTAGAAATGGATGGCAATCCACCTGGATATTCCTATTTAGACAACGTAGATCAGCACACAGACATATCTGTCCAACATTTGTTTAGCTATAACACCCACACTGATCCACATAGCAGTATTGACTGGTTCAATGCTTTATCTTATCCTTGCACAACTGGTAAATATGTTTCCTTAAATCAGCCATTACTGATAAGGGGAAATCCCTTACTTTATGCTTTACATGTACGGCATTAGGTTTCAAAATAATTTTGTGTTCAAACCCCTGAACTGTTCCAATATCATCCAAACAAACTGGGATATTTAGAAATTATTTGATCAATGCATTCCTCCTTGGACTCAAGTGACATGACTGGAATGCTTGGACCTGGTCTTAAAACAATACCTAGCCCCATGATCAATTCAGCCCATGATGTCCCTGCCATTTATGGCCACGTACAATTTGGTAAATATCTCCCTACCATAAAATTGCAAGACATTCTCAAACAACCCAATTGTTTCAATCTAAGACTCCCCATAAGCAATAGCCCCTGTGTCATCTTTTTTTCAGTAAGGTATTGCACCAATGTAGCATAAAAATGATACGGATAGCATGGTAACAGGTGAACGGAAGTCCACCATAACTCTTATATCAACATTTGCTATTTTAATGTTGCAATATGGACCATTCTTCCTAGCAACTAAAGCAACATCACCATTTCCGGGTACACTACGGCTCAGCTGTTTGTTCCCATTTTGCTGATTGGTACCTACAGTTAAAATTGCCATGGTATTCATTTAATCTTCTAACTGCATATAATGTTGTTCTTACTCTGGAACACAATTTACTTTAACAGTTGCACCATTCTTGCATACCTTCATGAAATGACCTTCTCGCATTTACTAATTTTTTTTCCAAGAGCTGGGCAAATAGCATGTTTTGCCATATGACTAGGAGAACTGCACCTATAACACACAGCAGACTTTAAAAGTTTGGATTTGTCACTATCCTGTAACTTTTTAACTGCATTTACACTCATGCTTTCCGATACCCCAGACACATCAGACAACACTTTAACAGATTCTAAAGGTCATTCTGTGCCTTTAGCAATCTTTACAGTTTCATCAAGGGTTGGATCAGTACAACGCACAAGGTGTTCCCGAACCTTAAAATAACAGTTCAGTACAATGTGGTCTTTAAGATATTGATCTTTAGCATTCTCAAATTTATAGCTGCTAGTCAAAATCCCAAGATGCCACATTCTGTTCAATACTTCCACCAGCTGCATGGCTCCATGGGTAAAAAACAAATCTTTTTCAAAACAATGCTAGGTTCATCAGAGAAAATGTAAAGTCAATCTTTTTTCAGATTCATCAAGCACATCCCACCCAGCAGGTCCCCTGATTCCTCTTCAGAAGATGGAATTTCAAGTACGTTATCGAAAATGTTCTGCCCCTCTGTGCCAAGACAGTTATAAAGAATAGCAGACTTGCTGGCAACACTAAAATTATTGACATCAATAGCAACTAAATAGTTTCTAAATTCTCGCACTGAGTGTTTCCACTCCAGTTTCCGCTTTCCAGGTTTGGCCAAGAAATGAGGATGCTGGTGCACATTCTCACTTTCCGATCAGGATGTCGTAATTGGCATGGCCGCGTTAGCGATTAGCTGAAACTACACGTTGTCCTCTTTAACTTGGCTGAATACGAGAATGCCATTTTGAATACTGCAGCGGCCATCTTAGATCATAAGCGGCCTCGTGGCCGGCGTGCCCCTTAGTCCATTGTCCGTTTCACTGACCACTTCAGTCTGCCCAGCAACAGGCTATTTTTAGTACTGGTCAAGCTTGCACATGCGCAGTCCCAACTGACCAGTAAGCCTTTAGGAATGTGCGCCAAACTGACCAGCGGAGTTGTGCCCCCTCCAATGAGCTGGCGGTGTTCCAAAACATGACCATATATGTCTCTAAAATGTGTTCTAACTTGTGCCGCCTATCTTTTATTGCCCCAAAACTGTATATAAATCGGGGTCACACCGGTGTTCGGTGTGATACCTCTTGCATTACCGAAGGGTGCTGTTTGAGTGTACCACCACCCCATGGGTTCTTAATAAACTTGTTCTTTGCCTTTTACAGTTTCCGTTCCAACAGTTCTTGAGTGTAAGTGGGTTATCTTCGGAGCATGTAGGCCTTGGGAACCCTGATTACTTCAAATTGGCGACCACGAAGGGACTCATCGGTGACTCGGATGCCCGAAGGAGAGGTCGTGACGAAGGCTTGGAAACTCGCCATGGACGCGCGCTGCCATGAGTGACCCGAGTCTTGGCTGCCACGGTGTTTCTTCCTTTCCTTCCGATCTGACCTTCCAGGTGGCGCCGGTCTCCGACTGAGTTTTCGAGTGTCTGCGTTGCTGAGAAAGTGCCGTTTGGCTGATTTGGCTTACAAGACCTTGGCAGTTGGAATCTGGACATTTGAGACTTTGGGTAAGATTTGTGTTTGGTAAGGTAGTCTTTGGACGCTTACTGAAGTTCTATGATTTGTGATCGGTAAGGTAGTCCTCGGACGCTTGCCGAAGTCCTACGATCTACGTTTTGATTTGAGTTAGCTAACATTGTGAATTTGTGATCTTTGAACTTATATGTGTAGTGCACTTCACATAGGCAGGCATGTAGAGATGTTTCTCTAACTTTGTTTTTTTTCCTCTGAGCGGCACAGTTGTGTGAAGTACTGTAAGTGCCATTTTGTACGGTGTCACGCTTTCGTGATACTTTTTGAACATGCCTGTTTTCAGCACACTCCGAGGGATGTGCTGTCTTGGAGAGGGTAACACAATTAGGTTAGCGGAAGCACAGCCGGCTCCCCCAGAGGGAACACCGAATCGTGAGATGTACATCAAACTAGGCCTTCCCCCTATTATGTACAGCAAATTATGGCATAAGTATACAAAGGCCGATCCTGAATTGCAATGGCCTCTACATGGGTCGTTTGATTTACGAAAAGTACAGTTTGTGGAGCAATGTTTGTTCCAACGCAGGTCTAGACAAAACATGTTTGACTGTGTGCGAATGTGGGAGAAAGCGGTGCGCGAGCGAATGAAGTGTGAAGTTGCCTTGGCGGACAAAGAGCAGCGCAAGGCTGCTCGGGATAAGGCTTTACAGCTTGAGGAAAAGGAGGCTCAGGAGAAGAAAGAGAGGGAGGAACGGGAACGTAAATTGCAAACCACCGGTCAATTTCCTATTCGCCGACCGCTTTATCCTGTCCTTAATAATGACATTGATGATTTTTCATTGTTAGATCGGTCACCGCCTCCGTACGTTTCACCGACAGCACCAGCCGCAGATTCGGAGGACGATGGACAGGATAAGTCGGAACAGAAGGGGGTATCTGCTCTCAGGTTTACTGCGGAGAGGTCCGCACATTTACGTAGTTGGGCTCATAAAGTGAATAAGAAGTGTGTCTCTCAGGATCAGTTGCTTGCGGAGAAAAGGGCGTGGTCGGATCTTGAATTAATGTATTTTTTATCTAGTTTGGCAGATGAAGTTGTTGCCGCGTATCGTGAACTTTCAGACACGTTAGAACCTAAATCGTTGTCAGTGTATCGTGAGAATTTGGTTAAAGGTGTATTTGATCTTGCAGATGTTGACGACCTATTCACGCAGCTACCGGCTACGAGATGAAATGGCGAGATTGCGGGAGGAGCGGAAAAGGAGGCAAAAGGAGTCAGAATTGGAGAATAACGGGCAGATTAAGGAGTGTTCTCTTCGTGGTTCAGATAAGAGTTCTGCGTTGCATGTTATGCCTATGCGTGAAGCCGCACCCTTGTATGTTCCACCAAAAGGGGAAGGTACAGATGATGATAAATTGTCGAAAGATGCGAAAGGGTATTTTGTATATAACTGGGTATACACGCCTTGGAATAGAGCAGATGTTATGGCATTGAAAAATTCTCTACCTGATCTTCGGAAAAATCCGGCGGCATTTTATGAAGGGGTGGAAGGGGCTATTTCGTCTTGTGTGATGACTCTTGTGGATATAGATCTATTCTTTGGGCTAATTTTACCACCTGATATGTGGAGGCAAATTCGTAAAAATAATGATGAAACAATATTGGGGGGCACATGGAAAGAAATAAATTCTGCCGATTTAGATAGGGAACGGGCATGTAAGCCTTGTCAGTTAATTCTGGATCTTCCGGCGGCTATCTTGATTAAATTAAAGACGCTTGTTCCCTCTAAAAAGATTGATTGGACCATGCTAACGTCGTGCAAGCAGAAACCCGATGAAACGGTCTCAGATTTCTTTACATGTTTTGAGGAGGCGTTCCATGATTACAGTGGTCAATCTTTAACAGACGATACGGGTCGGCATCTGTTTGTAGATAAGTATGTGGCTAATCTCCTACCGGAGATTGCAAAACGATTGAAGTCGAGTGAAAGTTCCTGGGCCACGGCGACCCCTGCGTCCTTGTTAACTATGGCTCAGTATTATGAGCGGCAGGAATTGGAGGCTAAAGAAAGTGTTGAGAAAAAGGCGAAGGAATTGAAAACGAAGGTGATGTTGGCGCATGTTCGGGGACCACAGGGTAGAGGGAATGATAGAGGTAGATGGGGTGGAGGAAATACGTCGTATGGTCGTACGGACATTGTGGAGGATCAGTGCGCTTATTGTAAGGAGTTTGGGCATTGGGCCGAAGATTGTCCGGTACTTCGTGAGCAGCGTAGTCAGCGTGGTCGAGGAGGTGGAAGGTCGAGAGGAGGTTATACGGGAGCGAGAGGTAGCGGAAGTGATCGTGGAAGGGTTGAGGAGAGGGGCCGTGGCCAGGATGAACGAAATACGTTTGATAGGCGGAATCAATATCAGATTTCGGAGGGAGAGAATGTGGAACACCAGGATTATGTGCATGCATAGGACTGCGTAGGATGGGGTAAGGAATCAGTTGAAGTGCCGGTAGATCAGCAGGGTCCATATGTAACAGCGGGTATTCTGGGTTCTACTGATCAATTTCTTGTCGACACAGGGGCTACACGTAGCGCTTTGTCGAAAAACTTAGTTCCGAGGGCTCCCCTGTCTGGCGAAATGATTACATGTGTAGGGTTTGATGGCACACCCTCCCCCAGCCCATTGTCAAAGCCCCTTGCACTATGTCTTGACAAATATTTCAGTTTTGGTCAATTTTTGTTATCGCCCCATACACCAGATAATATCTTGGGTATTGATTTGCTTAAATATTTTCGAGCAACGATACGTTGCGCCCCTGAGGGAGTGCGGGTTATCCTGAATGACAATTATCCTGACCCCGATAGGTTTTACGCCATCTTAGATGTTCCAGCTTTGGCCTCTCTACCGCATACGTTATGGGCGACCTCAGATACGGATGTGGGAGAGATGCGTATTCCACCAATACACATTACTGTTAAGGAGGGGGCTCCTCTACCACGAGTGCCACAATATAAGATCTCGAGAGAAGGTGAAATTGCATTGACACATATTGTTCAGGATTTGATTTCTGCAGGGGTTGTGGAGGAGGTCCCTTATAATGTTTGCAACAGTCCTATTCTTCCGATCCTTAAGAGAGACACTGACGGCAAAGTCTATCGTTTTATTATTGATCTGCGAGAGATCAACAAAATTGTCATTCCCCAATACCCGGTGGTGTCCGATATTACGACCTTGCTTACCTTGGTTCCACCAACGGCCACCACGTTTAGCGTCATTGATTTAAAGAATGCGTTCTTTTCCATCCCTGTTCATCCTGATAGCAGATACCTGTTTGGCTTTACGCTAAATAATAAATCGTATAGATTTTGTCGTGTTCCTCAAGGTTATACTGAAAGCCCTAGCATCTATAGCCAGGCTTTGAAAAGGCAGCTGGATTCTTTTAAATTGCAGTCTGGCGTTGCTCTCATCCAGTACGTGGATGACCTTCTGCTTGCTGCTGACTCTTATGCACAATGTGAACAAAGTACACTTGCGTTGCTTTCCTTTTTGGCACAGAACAATCATAAGGTTTCGAAAAAAAAGCTTCAATACTGTAGACCTCAGGTGACCTACCTCGGTCATCTGTTGTCTAAGGAGGGGCGTGCATTAACATCTGATCGAATTCAAGCAATTTTAGACACACCAGTCCCCCGCACGCAGAGAGATGTACGTGCCTTCATAGGGTTGACGTCTTTCTGTAGACAATGGATCATGGGGTTTTCATATATCATAAAACCTTTGCTAGCGCTACTGTCCAAAGCTACACCAATGCCCCTTGAGTGGACAGATGAATGTCAGAAGGCTTTTGAACAGTTGAGGCAGGCCCTTTGTTCCGCACCCGTGTTAGGCACACCAGACTACACGAAACTTTTCACATTGTACGTGCACGAGAATGATGGGTGCGCGTTGTCAGTGTTAGTGCAATTACACGGGGATAAGCAGAGACCATGTGCATACTTCTCTGCCATTCTGGATCCTGTAGCACGAGGGTTGCCTGGGTGTTTTCGAGCGGTAGCAGCAACAGCAGTGGCCATACGACAGAGTGAGGGAATAGTGTTATCCCACAAACTGTTGGTGTTAGTTCCTCACGCAGTAGATGCCCTGCTAAACCAAACAAAGACCCAATACCTTACGAGTGCACGGCTAACACGATATGAGCTGACACTTTTGGCGCCACATATTACACTGAAAAGATGCGCTACTTTGAACCCTGCCACTTTATTGCCCTATCCGGCCGAGAAGGGTCAGGAAGAAAAACATCATGATTGTGTTTTCCTGACCGAGGAACAGACAAAGGGTCGTGTCGATTTACAGGATGTCCCACTTCCAGATGTGGATGGGGAACTGTGGGTTGATGGATTGTGTGTAAGGCTGCCAGATGGTACGACTTCCGCAGCCTATGCGATCACGACACTTAAGACAGTGGCAGAAACAGCTAGGATACCACAAAAATCGGCTCAGGCAGCAGAGCTGATAGCCTTAACAAGAGCCTGCGAATTGAGTACTGGTCTATGTGTGAACATATACACGGACAGCCGGTACGACTTCGGAGTGGCACATGACTTCGGGCTACTCTGGAGAGAACGTGGGTTTTTGACATCACATGGAGAGCACATTATGCACGGAGAGCTAGTGCGTGATCTCCTAAATGCGCTGCTTGGCCCAAAGAAAGTAGCGATAGTGAAGTGCAGTGCCCACAAAAAGATCACGGATAAAGTGGGCCAAAGAAATGCCTTTGCAGACAGCATAGCAAGACAAACGGCTATGTCCCGAACTAGCTCCCCCATGTACGTGATACAATCGCAGGCTGAGCGATGGAGTGATGCTAGAGCAGAAATATTGGATATTCAAAAGTCAGCTACTGAATCTGAACTTGCGGCATGGGCAGCAGATGGGGTACTAGATGACGAGGGTTGTTGGAGAAGCAAAGACATGGAGAAGTGGAAATTGCCTGCGGCCTACTTGCAGGCGATGGTCCAGATGACACATGGACTGGCGCATGTCGGAGCTCTTGCAATCACTCGGCTTTTAACACGAGTTTGGGAACATCCTGAGATTGCTAACACTGCAAAGAGAGTAGTGCAGACCTGCCTGGTTTGTTTACAGCACAATCCCGGAAAGGGGACCCATACTCCGAAAGGAGGGTTCGTTCCACCTTCTGCACCATTTGAGGTACTCCAAATGGATTACATCCAACTCGAGCGCTGCAACAACCTGAAGTACGTCCTAGTGGTGGTATGTGCTTTTAGCAAATGGGTTGAGGCCTTC
This sequence comes from Lissotriton vulgaris, assembly GCF_964263255.1. Lineage (NCBI taxonomy): Eukaryota > Metazoa > Chordata > Amphibia > Caudata > Salamandridae > Lissotriton > Lissotriton vulgaris. The sequence continues at coordinate 396,125,923 of NC_141693.1, forward strand.
CCCACGAAAGACAATACGGCTTTGACAACAGCTAAGGTGTTGCTTAAGGAATTCTTTCCTCGCTTTGGAGTTTGTAAATTTCTGTGGAGCGATAATGGGCCTCATTTTGTTGGAAAGATTGTGGAATATGTACTGAAGGGGTTAGGGATTCAGCAGAAGTTCCACTCTGTATTCCACCCTCAGTCAGCAGGTCTGGTCGAGCGGTACAATGCTACGTTGAAGCTTAAACTGGCCAAAATTGTGGCGTCTACATCGTTGAAGTGGCCAGACGCTTTGCCGCTAGCACTACTCTCTCTTAGATCAGTACCCCATTCACGAACTGGCCTTACGCCCTATGAGGTGGTGTTTGGGCGCCCCATGAATATCTGGGGGGTGCCTAAGCCGCGACTAATACATGATGTGCCTTGTGTTATGATGAACGACTATTTGGCACGATTAACAAATGATTTACTCTCTATTCATCAACAGGTTCGAGAAGCGCTCCCTGACAACTCTACTGGAGAGGGCCATGATCTCCGCCCTGGTGACCACGTGATGATTCGGTCGTTTGAGAGAGCAAGCAGTCTGGAGCCCAGGTGGAAGGGCCCCGAACAGGTCCTCCTTGCAACCCGAACCGCTGTACGAGTGACCAACAGAAAGCGGTGGGTGCATTCAACACACTGCCGCCGTGTTTCTCCGGATCTGGTGACTCCTGCTGTGCTGACCGACTACAAAGAGATCTTGGAGAAAGAAAAGAGCCCAGCTGTGACGTCGGCCGAAGTAGAGGGAGCCTTCCCGGACCACGCTGTTGCCGGACGAGAGCGCTACAACTTGCGCCCTCGATAAGAAGATTTTTGTTTTTATGACTGGTTGGTTACCGCTCCAGGTTTGTGAAACGGAAACCGGGAATTCCAAGGGGGGGGGGATCAGTTCTGCCAGTGTAGCGACACCCGTCTTGGCCCGGAGAAGAAAACAACGGCTACCTCGGAGTTCAGCACCGCATTTTTCTTTTTTTAGGTATACACGCACGTGTATCTGAGACTTTGTGAACAATTTGTGCTATTTGAGATTTTGCACGAACATTTCTGAACTATGGCATCAACGACATCACGAGATAAAAAAGTATTGGGTGCCTTTCTTTTTGTCCTGACTATTGTGGTGATAGCTGTTATAGCCTGGGTAGTCGAACTTGTGGTGCCTGTACGTGAACATTTGCTGCCGACTACCCCGGCTCCGTCTGAACATTTTCATTTTACTTTACCCTTTCACGAAGAACGACATAGGCAAACGTCTCTAAATAACAGCTTCATTCAGATTCTTCACCACACACATAACATGACCAATACCTCAAATTGTTGGGTGTGTGGGATGTGTCCAGGACACCAAAAGAGAGGGGGCACCCCACTTATTCCACTCCCGTTTTCACATAATGGATCATGCAACGCCTGGTACACCCTCCTCTTTACTTTGAGATGGCCAACAAAAGGGGGAGTGCTTTTCCGTTTGAATAAAGTATGTTCCCATGACAAGGATGGGTTTCCACGGGCTGAGGGTACTCGATTTGAATGGGAAGAGTACAGTCCCGATAACGTGTCTGCCCCACGTGTGTACAGCAACCAGAGGAATATTATTGTATCCAGCGCACATGTCATTAATGTCATTGCCACAAAAGCCGATTTATGTATTAGAAATAAGGGTTCGATTGCAGTGGGGAAAAGCGAATGTAATACTACTCTCACTTTTGATATCCCGAATGGCATCTCATTTGTTGCATCACGGAATACGTATTTCATTTGTGGAACGAAGGGTTACCATCAGCTTCCATTGGGGTGGTTGGGCACGTGCTATGTATCGTTTGTGTTACCTCCTGTATTCATTGCCCCACCAATGTATCACAATGATTACACTTTATACCACGATTTCGTCTTGAATAGGGTTAAGCGAACTGTTGTTCTGGATGACATCGACCAGACCGACACTGCTTTGCAACAGTATGTGGACTTTAATTTGGGACTATTCTCCTTTGTGGGGGCTGCACTGAACAGCCGGAAAATAAGACGACTGACACGTGTTGTTGAGGCTGTAGCGAATGACACTGCCATTGCCCTGGGAAACATCACCGAGGAACTACAGATTTCTAGAATCGTGACGCTCCAAAACAGGATGGTGTTTGACGTAGTTTTGGCTGATCGTGGGGGGGCATGTAGAATTATCGGAAGCAGCTGTTGTGTATACATTCGAGACAATTCTCCATCCGTTTATGATGCAATATCTAAGCTCCACAAGATCGCAGCTGAGATACATCCGGACAATGGAACTTGGACACTTTCAGGATGGTTCTGGTCCATGCTTGCTACCTGGGGCTGGAAACTGTTGACAATTCTATGTATAATCGTGGGAGCAATGTTTTTTATATGCCTATGTATTCAATGTGGCCCAGCCTTATGTTCTATGTGCCTATCAGTTTGCATACCATCACGACGAGCTCTTGCCCATGACAAAGTGATGCTTCATAAAGAGGTAACTCAAATAATGTTAATTGACATCGAGGACGAACATCCTGATTATGTTCACTATGAGGTAGATTCAGCTAAACGCTAAAAGGGCCGTCTGTCGTAATTGGCATGGCCGCGTTAGCGATTAGCTGAAACTACACGTTGTCCTCTTTAACTTGGCTGAATACGAGAATGCCATTTTGAATACTGCAGCGGCCTTCTTAGATCATAAGCGGCCTCGTAGCCGGCGTGCCCTTTAGTCCATTGTCCGTTTCACTGACCACTTCAGTCTGCCCAGCAACAGGCTATTTTTAGTACTGGTCAAGCTTGCACATGCGCAGTCCCAACTGACCAGTAAGCCTTTAGGAATGTGCGCCAAACTGACCAGCGGAGTTGTGCCCCCTCCAATGAGCTGGCGGTGTTCCAAAACATGACCATATATGTCTCTAAAATGTGCTCTAACTTGTGCCGCCTATCTTTTATTGCCCCAAAACTGTATATAAATCGGGGTCACACCGGTGTTCGGTGTGATACCTCTTGCATTACCGAAGGGTGCTGTTTGAGTGTACCACCACCCCATGGGGTCTTAATAAACTTGTTCTTTGCCTTTTACAGTTTCCGTGCCAACAGGTCTTGAGTGTAAGTGGGTTATCTTCGGAGTATGTAGGCCTTGGGAACCCTGATTACTTCAAGGAGAAACCCAAATAAATGGCAAATGGCAAATTAAGAGGTAATAGAAGTCTGAATGAGGACCACATTACACACTGCACAGTTTGTCAGAGACCAGTGAGTCATGGAAAGTCAGGTAGGTTTTTTGATACTAGGCCATATGAAAAAATACACTTCAATCTTGTGCGAACAGAACCTAAAATGATGGCTGTTGCTGAGAGAGAAGAATAACAGAAGCATTTTCTGACACAGAAGAAGTCTTGTACCTCATTGTGTGTACTCAGTACCAGCAACAGCAGCTTGGCACAAGTAAAAGGAGAATCCATGGTCACTAAGCAGCATCCAAGCTAAAGTCCTCCATAGGGGTCAGCTGAATGGGCATCATCACAAAAAAACAAATACAGCACAATATTAAGGCTATGTTCAGCAAGGATGCTCCCTCCACCGAAAATAGCAGCTGGTTTATTTATGATAGGCAATTGGCTAAAATGTTAAAGTTTGATTTTGTCCCTTTTACTTTGATGGATAAAGGGCGGTTTCTGGAAGTTGTGGAAGCTCTTGGTCCAACATGGAAGCTATTGGACCTATTTTTCAGCAGCGCAACAGCTGCAGGTTCAAGTGCTGGTGCTGGTTGCTGATGGAATGAAGAGAGCACTGTGTTGTTCATCCATATCAGTATTGATATGTTGTCCAGTTGTAAAGGTATAGACTATATGTGAAACACTGGGTCTGCTTCAAGGGGATTCAACAAAGGCTTTGCCGCCAACACATCCAATGTAGATGCCTTTCAAGGCAATTATAGGTATGCAACAGTTGTAATGTATTCCATGAGGAAAGCACAAACTGCTGCCATCATCCTAGAGGAATTCTAGAAAAATTCATTAGCAAAGTCTTCAACCCAGAGGTCACAGCAATGTCACTGTCACAAACAATGGCAGTTAAATTATCAAAGTGCTACGCAAACAAAAGAATGACGGAATTCTGAATAAATCATACTTTCATCCCCAGTCAAGAGATCTGGGTTAAATCCATCCATGGGACCAGTTTCTGGGTATTACCCTTCATCAGCCAGGCTAGCTTGAATCCAGTGGTACAGTGAGCAAGAGAACCAGGTCTGGGCTGGACTATTACCATTGGGTGCAGGGTCAAGACTGATTTGCATATGGCTGGGTCCAAACTGTAATGGCATGGTGAGCAAAAAAATTATGGATTTAGGCCCAGATCTCAGTACTGGGGTGAATGTATTACACTGTTCTGCATTCTGTCCATCAATCATTCTTTTTGCATTTGACACCCCAAGTGTGACGGGTATGCCCCGATGTGGGTCCTGTGCTCTCCATGCCACTGAGTCAAGCTATCCTGGCTGATGAGGGCTAAAAGCCCGAAACCAGTACTAGGATGCTTGTTTTCAGTCCAGGAAGGACCTGGGCTGGCAGTTTGGGCTGGACTGTTCCCATTGGGCGCAGGGTCTAGCCTGATTTGCATATGGCTGGGTCCAAACTGGAATGGCATGGTGAGCAATAAAACTATGGATTTAGCCCCAGACCTCCGTACTGGGGTGAATGTATGACATTGGTCTGCATTTTGTCGATCAATGAGCGGGACGGGTATGCACAAATGTGGCTCCCGTGCTCTCCATGGCACTGGAATCAAGCTATCCCGGCTGATGAGGGCTGTAAGCCCGAAACCGGTCCTAGGAGGCTTTTTTCCAGTCCAGGGAGGACCTGGCCCGGCAGTTTGGGCTGGACTGGTCCTATTGGGTGCAGGGTCAAGACTGGTGGATGGCTGGGTCCAAACCAGAATGTCATTGTGAGCAAATAAATGATGGTTTTAGGCCAATATCTCAGTACTGGGGTGAATGTGTGACATTGTTCTGCATTCTGTCCATCAATTGTTCTTTTTAAAAAAAATATCTTTATTGTTTTTTTTCCAAAGTACAAACCCCCCCCCCCCCAAGTCAGACCAGTTCAACAAAAAAAATATTTCACATATAAACACAGAGAAGTTAGAAAATTGGATGGATTCATACATCGTACATTAATGACTAAATAGGTTAATCAAACAACCACAACATTTCCCATCTATTTGGGGAGATACACATAACATCTGAATAATTATAGATTTCAAACAATATACAACCATAACAAATTCAATTTTAGCAGTATTTAGATCCCGCAGTTATGGCCTTATGTTACAAAGAATTACTTTGGAATTGGGACCACTCAATTAAGGGATTCCAGATTTTCAATCCCCTGGCCCTCCGTCTTCTGCCTTTTCTTTTATATATAGCCATTTCCAAATTAAATATAGCTAACAGTCTCGAAAACCGTTGTTGGAAAGATGGTGGGTCAGGGTCTAGCCAGGCAGAGGCGATACAGATTCTTAAGACCGCCATGGCGATAAATATTAGTTGATGTCCAGGGGATGGTACTGCGAGATTAGTTGCCCCAAGCAAAATCCTTTCATTAGAGAGGACTATCCCGGTTTTTAGGACATCAGTTAAAAACCGTTCAATGCTCAGTTTTAAGGAGGATAGGTTTGCACAGGAGGAAAATATGTGTATGCTATCCGCATTAGATAATGTGCATCTAAAACAGCATGTACCCCTCCCACTCCCCCATTTAGCAATTCTATCAGGGGTATAATACATAAAAAAACAGGTTTTATAAAATTGTGTTTGTAGTTTGGTTGACATAAGGATAGTTTGGGATAGATCATAGGCATAATTAAATTCTTCCGTTGTGATTGCTAATGTTCCCTGCCACTTCTGTGCTGTTTTCTCAAGATTGTTCGCAAGGAGGAATAACAAGTGAGAATAGATCTCACCGATTGTGAATTTTTTGTTTTTTTTTAAGGTTTTTGCTGTCGGTATTTTATCAAATAAGGTATTTTCCCTAATCCTTCGTGTTAAGTAATCTCTGATTTGCAGATATTTTAAAAAGTCCCTCCACTCCAAGTGATATATTTCCCTCAAGGTTTCAAACGAGTGTAGCCCTTCATTTGCGAAAAGACATCCAAAATGTGTAATTCCTGTGATAGTCCATCTCTCAATACAGGCTCCACTAAAGATTTCAGGGAGAACCGGATTGTTGCTTAGAGGAGAGTAGAGCGAGAGTCGTCCTATGCCCAGTAATTTCCTCACAGCTTTCCACGCTTTAATCCCCCCAGTAAGGTCTTTAGGCGAACCTTTTTGTGATAGCTATCATAAAGAAATCACCATAGATAGCGTTTACTCTTATTACCTAATACCAGCTGATGGATTGATGGTTGGTCTTCCCCTGAGACTGTCTCATTATTATCTAATAGAAAAAAGAGTTCATGATGATATGAAAGCATACATGCCCAATAATATAACTTAATGTTAGGGAGTGCTAAGCCTCCTTTTTCTTTAGGAAAGAGTCAAGAGCTTGTAGGCTCTTCGAGGTTGTGAATAGGACCAAATAAAACTAGAAAAAGTGCGCTCCATCAGTTTGAACCAATATTCGGAAATTTCCAGATTGATTGCTCTGAACATATAAAGCAGTTTAGGGAAGTAAAACATTTTTAATGCATTTACACGGCCGATCAAAGATAAGTGTAGGTTATTCAGACAGTGAAGATCTTTCAGCATTTTATCTAGCAGGGGACTCAGATTTAATTCGACCAATTTATTGAGTTTGTAGGAGATACATACCCCTAAGTAGGTCGCTTTTGTGGTCACACGAGGATCTACCATAGTGCATTTATTGTTTAAGACTACTTGGGTTTTACTCTACCAAAGTTTTTAGCCTCAGTTTCAATTATAGGTAAGGCTAATGCCGGATCTGGTGTTATAATGGCTATGTCGTCGGCATGGGCAAGAGTTTTAGTCATATAGCCTTGGGTCAGTATAGGGATAATACCAGCATTAGATTCCAGACTGCGAATAAAGGGATCAATGTAGATGGCCACCAGCAATGGGGAGCATGGGCATCCCTGTTGAGTTCCCCTTGATATTGTTAGTTCTTTAGAGAGATTGCCATTTATCATCACTACAGCTTTGGGGTTGGCGTATAGTTTTTGTACCGCCTGAATGAATCCTTGTTTAAAGCCCAGATGACCCATTGCCAGCCAAAGAAATGACCAGGAGACCCGGTCAAAGGCTTTTTCGGCATCTAAGAGGATAAGCGCCATTGGGTCTCCCGTCATCTTTGTGCTCTCAAAAAGGGTGATCACTCTATGGATGTGATCTGTGGTTCCTCTTCCAGGTACAAACCCGTGCTGGGAATTTGAGACAAGTTTGTGGATTAATGGTGCCATTCGATTCACTATTAATTTGGAGTATATTTTTGAATCCACATTGATTAAGGTGATGGGGCGATAGGAGCCCATCTGATCCGGAGGTTGATCTTTCTTCAGGAATACTACTATTTTTGCTTTTGACCATGACCTTGGTGGTTGTCCCCCGTTAAATATGTGCACACATAAATCTAAGAACATCTCTTTGATTTGATCTAAAAAAGTGATATAAAACTCTAGAGGGATAGAGCCCAAGCCAATTGCCTTTCCTCTAGGCAGAGCCTTCACTGTCTCTAAAATTTCTTCCAGGACTGGTATCTCCTCTAGATCATCTCGATCATCTTCAGCAAGTCTACTGGGTGTTCCCTGATTTAAGTATTCTCTCATACTGTCTATATCGGCCCCTCCTTCCTCTGAGTATAAAGTGCTGTAGAAGTGCCAGAATGCCTCTCTGATTTTATTGCTTTAGAAAATTAAGCCTTCCACTGGGTCTGATATTTCCCGTATGAAGTTCTGAGATGTTTGTTGCCTCATATGTATGGCCAGTTGATGGCCAACTAATTTGCTTACTTCGTAGATTTTCTCACTATTAGCGGTGGCATTTTTAACTGCTTTGGTGATAAATATATTCATAATAGCAGCCTTATCAATTGCCACCTGATATTGAATTTTGATGAGCTCTTCTACCGTTAAAGAATTATGAGTTGCCCTGATGAGTTCTTCTTCAGAACCCTGTCATTTTTCCGATAGCGATTTATACAGGTCTCTGGCCAATTTATTGACCCTTATTGAGTATTGTGTTGTTTCCCCTTCGATTTGTGCTTTTAGAGTGTCCCACACTATCTCTATAGAGGTACTCCCTACATTATTTTCTAGAAAATTGGGTATCCATGCTCGCATGTGATTACAATAATCTTCTTCAAGGAACAGGGATTTCTCGAAGGTCCAATTTCTTGGCTTCTGACCCAATTGCGTTAGCTCTAGGGTGCATATTAGAGGGTTGTGGTCAGAGAGTACTCGGGCAATTTTTCTATTTGTGTGATAGAGCTTAATGTCTGTGATAGAAGAAAATAGTCAAGCCTAGCATGAACCCGGTGTGGATTTGAAAAAAAGGTGTCGCCAGGATCCTCAGAATTAGAGATCTGCCACCCATCCAGAAGTCTGTGCATATGGCAAAGATATTTTAGGGCCTTGAACACTTTAGGTTTCCTCCCATGATACACCCAATTATCCTTCATTGACCAGTCGGTGGGTAAATTAATATTGAGATCCCCGCAAATGAGAACTGGTAATGGCCAATGTGCAAGTTCGCTAGAGACCTCATTTACCAGGGTGGGATCATCACAATTGCTTCCATAAATTGAGCAGATGGTAACTAACTGTGATTGTTCAAACTGGCATTCTGTGATTGCCCACCTACCAAATTTATCTGATTTGCATCGGTTAAAGCTAAAACCTCCTCCTCTAGCTAAGATTGCCATCCCCCTAACACGAGCTCCCTGAGTAGTAGCGCAGATTAATTTGTACCCTAATGTTTTTAAAAGGTGTAGCTGTGAACCTTCAATATGCGTCTCCTGCATACATACTATGTTGGGACCTGTAGTTTGCCCCCCACCACAACTGCTTGTCTCTTCTTAATATCATTTAGGCCGCAGATATTAAGTGACATAATCTTCAGTGCCCCCATTTGTTTGTGCTACCCATCTTAGAGAGATACTCTCCCATAAGAAAAGTGTTAGTGATAGCTTTATGATTTTCTTTTTCTCAGTAAAATTACTGTCTGACCTTCCCCCTGAAACCCCCCCCACCCAAGGGTCCCACCGACCTGCCCTACCTCCAGCCGCCCCCTCTTTCCCTTCCCCCACCCACCACCACCTTTGAAGGTTACCTGACCCTGTCTGGACCAGGGGTGTGACATCCGTGAAAGCGGGCCCTGCAGGCTGGGCTAGTTTAATAATGTGTATTATATACTTATCTAATCCTAATTGAACCAAAACCTGGATAATATGAAAAGATTTCACACTTAATTTTATAAACTAAATATGGTTTCCAGCCTGCTTATCCATTCTACTACTTCTCAGCGCTTCCGCAGAATATGGTTCCTGATTAATACATAGTGGAGTAGTTAATTCAGCTTAGCTATTCCTTCTAGAGGTTTTTTTTCCTGTGGTTTGCATTATTTCCCTGAGTTTCATGACCCAGTCCCTGAGATTTCTCGTAGATAGTCCTCCGCCTGCACTTTGCTATTAAAGCTTTTTGTTGAGCCCTTGAATATGATTTTCAGGCGTGCAGGGTTTTGCAAAAATACTTTTGCTCCAATGTTTTCAAAAGGACCAAATAGCTGGCGCATTTTCCATCTTCGCTCGACAGTAGAGTGAGCGAAATCCGGTCTAGCAAAAAATTTGAATCCCTTATATTCTCTTTGAGTGGTGGGTCTGGCAAGGTCATAGATTGCTTCACGGAGAAGGAAATTGCCAAAGTAGACCAGCATTTGCCTGGGATATTGATGTTGCTTGTTAGAATGTTTTGATGGCATTAGGGGAAAGCGATGGGCCCTCTGCATCTCCCTTTCCATATCCCAGGCTTCCAACTCCGAAAATGATGTTTTAAGAATGTTAATCATTGCCCCTCTAGCGTTGTTTCCCTCAAAGTTTTCTGGAATTCCAAGGAACCTTAAATTGTTCCTTCTAGATCTGTTTTCATGATCTTCCACTTTGGCCATGAGATCTTTTATTATTCCATCTTGTTCCATTTTGTTTTTTTGGAGCTTCACAATATCTGTTTCAAGATTCTCAGTGCGAGATTCCACCATGACCATTCTCTCAGAAACTCAGAGCAAATGCCCACTTTTTTTCACTGCGCCTTGTAATTTTTCAATAGCCATGCGATTCCTATGGCTATCTTTCTTCACGTCCTCGTGGAAGTTTTTTATTGAGCTTAGCACCTCGCTCAATGAGGGCTCAGTTGTTTTTTGACGTGAGGTTTCTCCCGGTGATTTAATCATTGGGCTTTTTCGGGTAGAATTAGGTTTATTTATGGCATAGTCCGTGTTGTTACCGGGGTCCGTGGTCTCTTCGTTCATCATATAATTTTCTTCCCTTTTATGTTTCATCCTTTTATTTTCCCCGCTCCTTTTCTTCCTGATGTTAGTTTCGCTGGATAATCTTGAGTCATTGGAGCCAGAGATCTCCAGAGGTACAGAGCCAGTTTGCGCACCGGGACTTGATTCATTTGAGTCGCTTAGTTCACTTGAGTCACTTGAGATAGACATCCCTGTTTCGTATAATTCTGATTCGGAGTCTTCGTCAGAGAGTGGGTGATTAGCTGAATGTGATTCTTTCCCAGCCAGGGGCGTTTGCATGTTGAGAGAGGGGTGTAGATGCTCAGCTTTCTGATTCATCTCTTTTTGATCAGATTGCTCTCCCTGATTAGACATTATTGCATCAACCTCTATAGATGCCCTTGTCTCGTTGCTCCTCATATTTGGGTCAGCTTTCAGAATTCCTTCGCCTGACCCTGTAGTATGATTCCCCTCAGTGTTGGTTTTAGTTGGGACCATACTTTGAGCATCCTTGCAATTTCCATTCAGCTCTCTAGAGTTCTTGCTTTGCAGTTGGCTCTGTGCTTTTTCATTTGTCGATGCGTCGCTCAGACATTCCTTTGGCCAGGGGCTAAATATATTAGATATTCTTGGCTGGGATGTTGTTGGTAGACCAGTATTCTTAGCAGCAGCTTTTAAGTTTGTTATGGTCTGTAACCTCTGTGCTTTTTTCGCCATTACCTCCAATTTGGCGTTTTCCTCTATTTCCTCTGTTTCTCCCCCTTTGTCCTTCTTTTTGCCAGCCTCTTTCTCCTTTTCTTTCTCTTTTTCTTTCTCTTTCTCTCTCTCCTTGCGTTTTGCCTTTTCTCTTTCTTTTTCCAGCTTTTTTGCTATATTTTTGTCTTTAGCTTTTCTTTTCTCTTGGGATTCATTTCTTGTCAAGTCTTTTTCCTTTGCTCTGGTTCCTCTAGTTCCAGGGCCTTTATGTCTGTTATTTATGTGCGGAGTGGGTGCCTCTTCAGGTGTCTCCTTAGTTTCGGCATTCTCAAAGCTTTGATTTTCTAGGTTTATCACGTCCAATGAGTATGCCATGTCTTCTTGGATCGGTGTTTCTCCTTGTAGGAGAGCACCTTCTTCATCCCCCTTTTCTTTGTTGTGAGTTGTATTGTTTAATGCTGCTGTTTGTATTTTCTGGCCTTTTTGGCATTCTAGGGCATTTTGGTCCTTTTGTTCGATGAGTCCCTCTCTTCCTCCATCCTCTCTGTGCTCTCCAGCGTTCCTCTCCATATTCATAGCCTGAGATGGCGTTGCATTCCAACTCTGATTGTTTTCTGGCTTCTGTAGGCCCGTCTGTAAGCCCAGCTGAGTTCAAAATTGCCCTCCTTGGATTTCTTTCGTGCAGTAGGAGCGTTTTCTCAGGGCAATTTCAATACTCTTCTGACCTTTCTTGTATTTGATTTCCTTAAGACAGATATTTAGCACACTCTGTGAGAGTGCAGTAATGGAGGAGCAGAGTTTAGACAGCTTACACAGTTGAAATTTTGTTGTCCCAGATATCGATGGAGATAAAACGATGTTAATCACTGTATCAAATAGGACAGATGTGTGGGTTAACCTTCAAGACTTGTCCACCACTATCCATACTGAAGTTCACCTCCAGTCTTGCGGGCAGGCCTATGAAGCAGCACACACTAGAAACAGTCACTGAGGTCACAGGCCCCTTGAGAAGGGCCAGCTCTAGGGTGGTGCAACCAGTGTGACCGCACCGGGTGCTGACTTTAGGTGGAGGCATCATGTTTGCAAGTATATTATTGTTTTAAAAACGCTTGCTGCCTCCTTCCTGGCCTCTAGCAGTTTTCGGCAACAATAAAAATGTCATGATGACTCTGGTGATTAATGTTCTTCCTAGAGAGGGATCAGAATTTTTTCTAGTGGAATTTTTAACTCATGGAAAGGTAGCTCAGAGGGATAATGTACCGACTGCAAAGAACATGCGCCATGCAGATCACAAAGTGCACATAATGTAAATAGGTCAGTGGGCTACTGCTTTTGTCAGAGAGATCCTTTTGTTACTTGCAGTTTGTAAGTTAAAATCCTAACTTAGAACAGTGATCTATTATATGTCATCTAAGAGCTGCATGCAAACTGCAAGGTATAAATTAGAGCGTTATGTCCCCCTCCCCGTCTTTGATTGTCCTAATGTCCCAAAAAGTGTTCTTTTGGACAGAAATCAATTTCAATTTATAAAGCTTTATTCGACATTTGTCATAAAAGCATTCACCTAACCCTATACAATAAATACTATTTATAAAAATATTTCTAAAAATACATATTAAACATTCAATGTCGAATAATACATAGTAAAAAGTACATGAAATTACAACACATTTTAAAAAAGTCACATTCCATAAGTTTAAAAAACAGGAAACAATAATCTATGTCGCGAAAAAACAGATTAAGGATATACATAATTTCATTATAGCACAATAGCCGTTAGTGATCGGGTTCGAATTAGCCATGACCAGGCCAAAAATTTTGCTACACCAACCACATATAATGTTGAACAGTCTGTTTCAAGTATCCTAAGGGCTTCAGATTGGCTTCGGGTTCCCAACTTTATGCAAACCGGTTTTAGCCACTTGCGTCTGGGGGACGAATACAATGGACAACAAAACAAAAAATGGGAGATGTGTTCAGTTTCTTCATTACAATGGTGACAGTGTTCATCCCATGCCTGGGACCAATGCTTCTTGAATGCATTCAAAGGTAATGTACCAATGCGAAATTGAAAATAAAGTTTTCTGTCATATGGTTTTTCAATTAGGTCCCAAAAAGGTTCATATGAGGGATACATTTTTATATTTAAAAAGCGAGATGTTAAATTTACGCTTGTGCTGTCACTATACATTGTAAAATATACCATTTCCCAGTATAGTTCTTTTAGCTTTTCCTTGGTAGGAAAGCAAGCTAGGTCTTTGTTGTCCCATAGATAATCCAATTTCAATTTTTTGAGTAGTCCCCGCAACTCCCTTAACCATGGGATGGTATGGAAACGGTCGAATTTGATGACATCCATCAATGCTGCTGCATAGTGGCCTAATTCTGGGGTCACCATAATTCGTCTCCAATATAGAAGAGGCCGAAGCCTCGCTATATCCACAACTGATTTTCTACCCAGATCTAGTTTTAACGGGATTGTTGGTGTGCTCTGTGGGACCATTACGATCCCTCTTAGGAACCTGTTTTCAGCTTGGCCCAGTTCGCTCAAGTTTGAGAAACCCCACAATTCAGAGCCATACAAACAAGCCCCCAGGACTTTCATAGAATAAATTTCCATCACACAGTTTACCGGCTTTGTTAGTGAGGTTCGGTGTTTTGAGGAGATGGCACCTGCCAGCTGTCTAAATTTTAGTAGGGTTGTGGTTATGTGATGTTTCCAGCTCATGTTTTCTTGCAGAGTGATACCTAGGTATGAAAAAGAGTCCACTCTTTCTAGTGGTGTTCCTTTGTGTTTTATTACACCCTTGAAAGAGGACTGCTGGTTGAGGCACATAAATTTCGTTTTAGAGGTGTTTAGTTCTAGGCCCCTTTCATCACAATATACGCCAAAGTCATCAACTACTTTTTGTAACCCACTATGGGTGCGGGAAAGTAATAATGTATCATCCGCAAACATGAGGACTGGCACACGAGTGCCGGCTATTACAGGTGCGTCACTGGCGATCTTCTCTAGATGTTTAACAATACCATTTATATAAATTGAGAAGAGGGTTGGCGCTAGGACACACCCTTGCCTCACCCCGCGTTCGACCGGGAAGGGATCAGTTACTTCTCCTTGCTTGCCCCATCGTATCCTAGCAAAATTATTTTCGTGTAGGCGAACAAGGAGTGTGAGCAATTCCTGATTTAAGCCTGCGTCCGCCAAGGTCTGCCAGAGTTTTTCCCTGGGGACCAGGTCGAAAGCGGCTTTTAAATCTACAAAAACTGCATACAATGTCCCCTTCTTCAAGGTGACATTTCTCCAAAAGATTGTTAAAAAATGGAGAACTTGGTCGACGCTACTAGTTAGGGGCCTGAACCCAGCTTGGTAAGATGACAAGATGTTATTTTCGTCGATCCATTGCTGCAGTTTATTTTGCACGAGTCGGCCCATTAGCTTTTGAGCTGTATCTATCAGACTAATGGGTCTATAGTTTTTAGCCAAGGATCGGTCACCTTTTTTATATATGGGAATTATTTCAGCACCCTTCCAAGAGGCAGGCACTTTCCCTCCCATAGCCACTGCATTGGCCAACATTGTAAAGTAGCTGCACCAGGACTTCCGGTCAGATAGAAAGATATCAGCCGGAATTCCATCCATGCCTGGGGCTTTCCCCCCTGCTACACAATCCAGCACAATACTCACATCCCTCTCCACAAATATTGGTGTTTTGTAGTAAACTAATGGAGGAAGACTGACATTATTAAACATTGGGTTACAAGCATACTGTGGTTGAAAGTATTCTATCCAACTGTTCTTTGCGACATTATTAGCAGGCTGGGGTGCAATACCACCCTTTGCCCATTTTACTGAAGCCCAGAAGCGCTTAGAGTCCTTGGAGGCACATACCTCCTTGAGTTCTTGCCAACAATCCTCATCCCAACGCTTCTTGGCTAATTTTTGGACCTGTCTATACAGATTTCTCGCCAGCCTTACTGCTTCTGGCCTCCCTGTTCTTAATTCCCTGCTAAGATTATCTCGTGCTGTCCTACAGCTCTTATCATACCACCCTCTAGTTTCTTGTGTTTTCTTCGTTTTATTTGTGGAAGTATTTTTACGAAAGAAACTTTGGATTGCAGAAAAAAGTATCTCATGGGCAGCCATCATATAATCAATAAAATCAGTCTGTCCATAATGAGACTTAATCTTAGCAACTTCATCCACCACAACTTTCTTTAGAGACTCTATTTTAGTAATATCATCTAGGAGCATACTCCACTTCAAATATCGGGAGTTATTTGAACTTACTAGGTCCTGCGTAACCATATAATCCTCTCTAGGATGCTCGGGTTTGTCATGGTAGGTATGTAGTGTTAGGCACAATGGATTGTGGTCACTTTCAATCTTATCCTTCACTTCCATATCAACCAATTTATCCCAGGCCCTTACATCCAGGAGTATATAGTCTATCCTGCTGGCCGATCGCCCATTATCAAAAGTATTTTTCCCCATAGAATCTGACAATGCTCGACCATTTACTGCTCTAAGTCCTCTTGAGAGACAAAAACTTTTCAGTTGTATTGCTACCGTGCTCCATTTCCTAATTACAGGGATATCTAGTTGGGGAATTCCCCACTTGGTGTCCTCGTCTTCGGCCAGGGATTTATCCTCCTCTCCCAAGGGTTCAAAGGTAGTATTAAAATCCCCGCCTATTATTATATAGGTAGGGTCTGGTAGCTGTTCAATATTGT
This sequence comes from Lissotriton vulgaris, assembly GCF_964263255.1. Taxonomy (NCBI): domain Eukaryota; kingdom Metazoa; phylum Chordata; class Amphibia; order Caudata; family Salamandridae; genus Lissotriton; species Lissotriton vulgaris. The sequence continues at coordinate 396,141,814 of NC_141693.1, forward strand.
TCTCGAGGCACGTTAGAGTCTCAGATGGTTTACCCCTGGCAACTCCCCTCGAATAGATATTAAACAGGGCTAACTGTTGACCATTTTGCCAGGTAATATCAAGTGCCAAGATGTCGTTAGATGGTATAGACCTTTGCTTAACCGAACAATTCAAAGTTTGCCGTACCCAAATTAACAGGCCCCCCGAGGGACGTCCCACTCGATTTCTTATTGCCGGGACAAAAAAGTTCAAATACCCTTGCCTGAAAATTGGTGTAAGCAGCCAGGTTTCTTGGAACATGATAATGTCATATTGGGTAATAAAATCCACCCAGTCTGGAATATTTAATTTATTAGTAATTCCGGCTATGTTCCATGAGATAATTAATAATTGCGATTTAGCCTTTTGGGGATATATCTGAGCATTATCAGGAATATTTAATGTTTCTGCAGGATCTACTCCTAGTATTACATTTTTACTCAATGTTGGTGGCCTCTCAATTTCCTCCAATGTTCTTTCCTGTTCCACCTGAACTCTATTTTCTTCCTCTGAGAGAGAAGTACGAAGTACAGCTGGGGCAAGTGTAGTTTCGTCTATCAGGGAGTTGTTAACATATTCTTGGACCAACTGCGTATCTAAAGTGGCAGGGGAGACACATGCGAGTCAATCACACTCATTTAAATCAGTTAGCACAGAATATTGGTTATCCAAGTTTAGCCCCCACTCACATACTGGATTGGACCTAGCCCTTCTATTTCCCACAACTGTCCATTTTGTTCTTAATATGCTCGGTTTGGCTACTAGACCTCTTCTGCTATAGAAGAAATCCAGTGTCAGTGGAACTATTTCAGCTGTCCTACGTTGTGGGGGGAGAATGTTCCGTAGGACATCAGGCAGGACCTCAGGGCCCCTAAAGTTCAAGACCACACAATCCCCTTGAAATTTCTTTACCTTAGTACCTATCCACCTAACCCTTCTTGCTGTAAGCAGATCGTCAGATAGTTTTTCCTTGCCCCAGGGTGATATATGCATATTACTACTGAGCCACTGGAGAGCCTTGTTTCTTAAGGAATCTGGTAACTCGATCTGTCCAGTTTTCAGCATGGGTGTGTTTGCTAGTACTAAGATAAGAGGCGAGGCTTCAACAATTAGTTCAACTGGGGCAGTTTCTGGGTTTAGAATCTCAGGGATGCTGTTGCCCACTAATTGGGCTGCATCTGGGACTAGGGCCATGTCAGGGGTATTGTCGTTTCTAGGGCTGACTTGTTGGACATGCTCTGATGGAGCTTGTAGGCCAGTGTTCATGTGCACCCCGAGTGATTTTCCCGCAATCTCCATTTGTTCAAATTTGGATGCTACTAGATTTGGTATTTCCCCCACCCCCTCATTGGTTTTCATTAACAGGGACTCTAGTTTGTTGACCTTATTAGCTAGTTGTTCAACTTTTGATATGAGGGGTTTCATTAATCCTAGTAGTTTGGACTCTAGTGTGCCCATAAGTTTGATTAGGAGGGTATCCTCCCCTTCTTCGTTTCCATACTCTTCCTCCCTTATCCCGTCCTCTCCCTTTTTCTTCGCTCGTCTAGGTGGAGTTACAGGTTTGTTTTTGCAAGAGCGTAGACCGCCTCTTCTAGGTGGCGCCTTAGTGATCCCTTTTTTGGCTCTTGGGGCGGGGACCGGTGTTGGGGGTGTATTGCTCTCTATAACTGACTCCTCAATTGTTACAGATTTGTCTTGATCTTCTAAGTTGATCAGATCTGTAAAGGGGTCAAGTCGTTGGTCCATTGAGGCCATTGAAACACTAATTGCAGAGTGCTCTTCTAGGTCTTCAATTGGGTCGGTAACAATGAGATCATCTGTGACAGACTGAGACACCCCTGATTGATTAATTTGAGCACAAGGTGGTGAGTCTCCCATACCCAGGGAGGTCCTCCGATTGTTATTAATTTTTGTCACTACCTGGACCAGGTAATTGTGCATTGTATTAGCCGGGGTGACAGGCGTTTTTTGTTTAGACATATTGAACAAGCAATTATTAGCAGCAAGACCCTAGAAATATGCGTCGATGATAGTCCAATTACAATATAGATATTAGGTGTTTTTACCTTGCCACAGTTCGGTTTAGAGGGTGGGAGTTAGAGGGTTGGCCCAGTCCAGTCTCTCACTGTCTAGAACGGGCTAAAACGGGCCCGCCCTTGGCCCGGGCTTCGCCCGGCGTCCCGCGAGACGGGGGTGTCGCGCAATTTGTACGCCTCCTGGCGCGTGGATGGCGCGGCGTGCGCCGCTAGGCTGATGGGAGTTGTAGTTTTTGGTATCCTCCTCGGACCGCGCTCCGCTCGCCTGCAGGACTCAGATGGAACCAGAGCCGGGCAGCGGGAGGCGGGAAGAGGGCTGGCAGGGTCCGCTGAAATCCGAGGCTTCACCCCTGCAAAAGAGCAACGAAACAGGTAGGCGGCAGAGATTTCGCTTTCAAGGGCTTCCCACCCCTCGACCGGGGTGTCGCGCAATTTGTACGCCTCCTGGCGCGTGGATGGCGCGGCGTGCGCCGCTAGGCTGATGGGAGTTGTAGTTTTTGGTATCCTCCTCGGACCGCGCTCCGCTCGCCTGCAGGACTCAGATGGAACCAGAGCCGGGCAGCGGGAGGCGGGAAGAGGGCTGGCAGGGTCCGCTGAAATCCGAGGCTTCACCCCTGCAAAAGAGCAACGAAACAGGTAGGCGGCAGAGATTTCCGCTTTCAAGGGCTTCCCACCCCTCGACCGGGGTGTCGCGCAATTTGTACGCCTCCTGGCGCGTGGATGGCGCGGCGTGCGCCGCTAGGCTGATGGGAGTTGTAGTTTTTGGTATCCTCCTCGGACCGCGCTCCGCTCGCCTGCAGGACTCAGATGGAACCAGAGCCGGGCAGCGGGAGGCGGGAAGAGGGCTGGCAGGGTCCGCTGAAATCCGAGGCTTCACCCCTGCAAAAGAGCAACGAAACAGGTAGGCGGCAGAGATTTCCGCTTTCAGGGTCTCTGATTATTAAGGAGAACCCCCAACCATGGTATTACGTTTTAAATTCCGGGTATTGTGTTTCTTCAGACCAATCACTATAAAACTATACTGGCTACTAGTATGGTTTTCATGTGACTCCTACACCTTGTAGTCCTTAGTCTTATGTAACATTTTCTATACAGTGATTTACACACATATTGATTGTCTCTGTGTAATGTGTGTGATATAAAGTGCTCTGACACACTACAATGGTATGAGTGGCGCTGTACATCAAATTAAATGCATCTGAGAGAGAGTGGTTATGGAAACTTGGGGGGCACAGTTAAAGGGTGGTAGTGAGGGAACCCATGGCAGAGGGGGGTCATTGGGGGGCACTAACAAACATTAATGCACAGAACACCACCAGTGCTATGGCTGGCCCTGCCCTTGAGGCCAGTCTGCCTCACCCATAGGTACCTCCATTGGCCTTGTTTCAGCAGTAGTAGCTGCAACTCACCAGGGATTGTCAATGCAGGATTTTCACGCACACCAAACTAAGTTCGCAAACTTACAGTCTCCCTGCTTCATTCACAAGCACTTTTAACATGTGTTGCCTGCTGTGGGGCCACTGGAATTAATTTTGCAACAAAGGATGACAACAATATGCCGTAGTGTTGACTAAATTATGCATTAAAAAAAAGGCTGCAGCGTAATGCAGTATATTTTCAGATATTTTATTATTTTGACCTGTGTACACATGCTAACAGTCTCTGGAAAGATTTTGCCTTATTAGTACCAGTGTAACATACAAACGCAGCAGTGAGAAAGGTGACTAGTCAACCTTTACAATAGGCCATCCACTCCGCAGCAACACAAGTCACATGTTTTATTAACTTGTGATATGTTTGATCTACAAACAATTTATTAGTTTAAATGGTCAGATCATGCAGCAGATCTTGCACTATGAGGCAAATATGGCAGAGCCATAATTTTAGAGAAAACATTTGCAAACTAGGATATTTTGAACTGTTGTGAATAAAGGGAGTAGTGCTGGTGACAGAAACTCCATGGCTCGGAGACAAATGGCTTGTGTTTCCACATTTTATCGTATTTGGTACATTCTGTGATTAGGAGCATATCCCACTTTGTGAATATATTTTAATATCAATAACTCATTATAACCTTAAATAATCATGTGTATCCATTGGTTGATTAAACTGGGCAGTGAAATGCCAAACAAATACTAAAAATTGGGATGTCTGCGCATTCTGGCCACACTTCTGGCTCCACCCACAGATCCAATCCTTGGGTTATTCCCGCCCTCTGATTCCCTACTTTTTTCCCCCACTCCGACCACTGTGTAAGAATCAGCATCCCTGGACCTGTGATGTCCCGCTGCTGCGGGTGCTGACGCTGCGGGCGCCGCATGTGCCACACATTTACGGTGCCGGGCTTCTGCACAAGGGAGCTGGCCATTATTGTATCCCTAAACGTGGGCACGTTGTCAGTTTGACATTGACTACACGTAGAGGGACTCTATGTTTCTTTTAAAAAATATAGCTAACATATGGACCTATACATTTTATTTTGTGTAAATTAATTGAATGTGTGTGAAATTTAGCAATGCCCGGGGAATTCTTGTAAAGGGAGCACCCATTGGTAAATCACTAGCGTGTGTGATTGCTGCATTATTTATCACTAACGTTGACGTTGTGCTTTAACTTTGGATAAAAGTTATCATGAATTCTAGCATCAAGAAGCCAATATTAGTAAATATGTGTGCTACAAATAATCCCTAACATACACTGTACATACAGTATACTTAATCTGGTGCTTTAATCATAGGCTGTTTTAAAGTATTCTGATAAAAATCGAATCATGCTGAAGACAGCCTTAATAGGTGTTGGATCGAGGGCCCGGAAGTCTGCACACCTAGCAGACAGAGATAAAGCACCTTGTCAGAAAGTTTAGCGTTTTGCCTACAGGTGGTGTTTGTTGGCCTGTGGCAGGGTCAGTCACATGTCCTGAATTCCTGGCAATTAATTGAGTCTATCCCAGTTCTGCGTCCCAGTGTTTCTTGTGCCCCACCTGGCACTTATCATGTCGGTGGATGGTGATGACGTTAACATTTTGCCCCCCCCCCCTGGAAAAATGTCTGCGGACGCATGTTATATGTTGCATCTATCTTGGCCATGATGGTTTGTTGTTACTTGAGGTTATTTGGCAGAAACAAGCTACTAGCATTAAGTTGTTTCCATGGAACGTGACCAGCATGAAGTGTATGTAGAGTCCACCTCACTAACATCAAAGCCCTAAACTGTGACTGCCCATGTTGTAAAGGAGACATATAATTCTGTATGATGTCAATTGGAGAAGACACAATCTTACCCTGAAAGTAAATCCTGTGGGCTAGAGTAGTCATTCCATTATCTACTACCGCCAGTGCCGGACTGGCTACCGGGCATTTTGGCATGCTGCCAAGCTGGCGGCTGATGTCACTGCGGCGGGGTCTAATTTTGCTGATGAAGACCTGCGTGTGCTTTGAAATAAACAAAGCAAAGTAATTTTGTTCAGCACTCGCAGGTCCCCATCGACAAAATCAGCCCCAGCTCGGCAGCATGTCAAAACGTCCAGTTTGGTTTGTAATGCTTTGGCTTCATTAAGTGGACAAGTGGTGCAACAACTATGAAAATCAGTGTCACTCGGTTTATAAGGGGTCGGCTGATTTTCATCCGGTATGGTTCTGGCGGGCACAGTCATTTTAACTGATTTCCGGACAGGCACCAGCCGAAATCTCTACCATCAGACCGGACTCTCCACCTTTGGGCCGGAATCTCCACCACCAGGCAATAATATCCGGCCCAAGTGCTGACGTAAAGTTGGTATGAGTAAATGCATTCTGTGAATATCAAAATGAGTAAGTGCATTCTGTGAATACCAAAATGAATAAGTGCCTTCCTGTGAATACCAAAATGAGTAAGGGCCTTCTGTGAATACCAAAATGGTTGTAAGTTTAGGATTTTGTAGTAAGATAGTTCTGTGACTCGGGCCCAAAGTGAGGACATGAGATGGTCCGATTTCTGACACTACTTGCATGGTTTGGTTGAAGTGAGGCAGGAGTTGGAGAGGAAGAAGTCAAGTTAGATAATATAGAAAGAGGTATAGAGAGGATGATAGAACTTCTTTGTTCTTTGTCATGTTCCAGGTTTGGGCCTATTTCAGTAGGGAAGTTGACCATGCCTGTTTTACACTGAATATTACTGATTTACAAACATTAAAGCAAGCAAGTATAATAATAAAGAAAGAGACTGTTTGTAATAAAATAACAATATTTATTTGAAAAAAAGAACTCCAGCTACCAACATCCCCTCCAAGAAAATCACTTCCTAAATACACTGAGAAAGCACAAAGTAACCTACCCTCTTACCTATGTGTATACGGAGACCGCCTCCTCACCTTGTCAAAAAAACATACCTACCAACATGTCTTCTGTCTGCAAAGATCCCACTACTGCCAAGAAATACCAGAAGAAAGAGCCTAACTTTCCTACAAAGTCTCCATTACCTCTAACACTGGAGGATCTTATAGAAGAAAAAAAGCTTATGAAACCCTTTGTTATCGATACCAATGCCACTCTTCAACGACTATAGAAATGATCCAATTTGGAATCCAGGGTAACGATGCTGGAGCAGCAGATCAATAATGTCCAAGATACAGCTACCAAGATTGATGCTAAGTCTAAAGAAATTGTTTTCGTTAAGCAACAGACTGAGGAGTTGGAAAATCAAAACATGTGAAATAACCTCAGAATCTATGGTATTCCTGAAGGGGCAGAAGGTTCAAACATGCTGGCTTTTCTTAAAGTACATATTCCTAAAATAGTTGGCCTCAAGGAACATACTAATCTTGATTTACAGCGAGCACACCACTTAGGTCCTAAGTTTGGGGGATCATCTTCTTCATTATTGACCAGTCACCTTAGAGGGATAATTGTCCTTTTTTGGAGTATGCTGACCTATTATGGGCTCTGTCAGTGGCTAAACAACAAATGCTATGGCGGTCAGAGGGTATTTTTCTCCTAAGATGTGGCTCGTGCGACCACTGCCAGGCGTAAAGAGTTTCTTTCTCTTTGCCCTGGTCTACGTTTCATGAATGGTAAATATGGTCTTGTGCATCTATGTTTTTTCAAGGGCACATACAAAGAAAGGACTTTCTCATTTGACTATCCAGATGATTTAAAGCAATTCATTGTCAATCACAAAGGAGAAGAGATGGATCTTGATAAAACCTGAGCATTTCTATTATATTCTTGCTATTGTTATCATAACTTAAATGTCATTTTTCAGGGAATGTTGTTACTACTGTTAATCTCATGTTTAATCTGACATTTATTGAACATTTTCCTTTTTCAGGTTGTTTCGCCGTTAACTTCATGTTTTTCCCTTACACATGTTTGTCTATACAGATTTCCCTGCTTGATGTGTCAATTCCCATGTGCCTACTTCCTAGGTTTATTGTTTATTGTTCATCTTCATTTGTGGGTAAGTGTTATTCCATTCACTGGACATGCTTGATGCATATTTGCGTTTCTTCGTGCATCTGGTTTAGCTCCGGGATACTTCTTCGCTCTTCTCTCTCTTTTAACTGCTGTTTCCAACCTTATTCATACGCACGTCTTTCTATATGGTCTTTGTCTCCTTATTTTTTTTTATTTTGTCAATCTGTTGTCCATCTTCCCTTTCGCGCTTCCTCACTTTTCAATGCTACTCTTTGTATACGTGTTGTGAACTTTATTCTTGACTGAAGCCTCCCAGCTTTTTGTCACCTTTTGTTTCTTTAATAAACACACCGTTGTTTCTTTCCTTCTTCCTTTTCTTCAATATTATCTCGGAGAATTTTCCCTTAGCCTTTACTTTTCTGTCCCGCTGTTTTTTTCTGTCTTTTTTTCTTGCCTCCTTCTGTTCCTCCTATCCTCGATATTTTTCTCCTTTTCTTCTCCTTCGAAATGGATATTTTGTACTTCTATTTTTTGCACAGCTTTCTTTATGACAGTTCAGGTTTTTCTTTATAGTGAATTCACATTGTTATCAATTTCAAATTGCTCATGGTTTTTTCTAATGCTTTTTTCAGTTACCTTGTGACTGTTGATGTTTGTATTGTGTGCTCGAACATGAAGGGTGTACGTAACTCTCTTAAGAAACAAGGAGTGCTTACACATTTATCTCGATTACAATGTAAGATTGCAATGTTACAGGAAACTCCTCTTAATTTTAGTTATATTAATTCTCCTAAAAAACACTGGGTGGGTCATATGTTCTGCTCTCCTGCCAAAGAGATAAAGAATTGGATGCTGATATTATTTCATAAATCTTTGTCTCTAACGATTGAAAAGGTAGATGGCTCCTCCTTCACATTGTTATTAATGGCACTCCCTTGTCACTTCTTAATATTTACTGGCCTAAAGGTCTAGATGTTCAGTTTGGGCATTCCATGTCATATGTCCTGCACTCCTTTTGTAACCCGAATTTTCTGGGAGGTGGTGACTTTAATCAAATCATGGACTCTTTCACAAATAGAAAATCTCTATCTAGGTATACCTTCTCACAAAATGCAAAACACTTTTTAAACACTATCCAGTCTAGTGGTTTGGTGGATACATAGAGAATTACTAATCCTGATAATTTGGAATTCACCTTTTACTCCCCTACACATAATTCTAGGTCCAGAATTGCTTACATTTTTGTGACCCCCCAACTACTTACCAACTTAACTCACGCTGAAATTGGTTCTATATTTGTGTCTGATCAAACTCCAGTCATTATTGATTTTGATCTCCCCTCCGAAACCTCTAAATCATGTAGGTGGCATTTTAATAAAATTTTACTCAAGGACCCCATTTATGTGGAGCGTTTTAAAACATTTTTCCTTGAGTTCTTTCATACCAATACTACTTTTGGCATGCCACTTCATGTTGTATGGGACGCATGAAAGGCAACGGCCAGAGACTTTATTATTGATTATGTTGCTGTCAAAAGGAAAACTTTTCTTAAGGATTCTTTATCTTTATTATCATCTGTTAAACAAAGTGAACATGCTTATTACACTACCAATAATGATGATACTCTCCAAAAACTAATTCATGCTAAATTAAATTTCAATAAGAAATCGACTGAGGGGGCCTCTGTTGTATTACTAAAGATCAATTCTAAATTCTGCTGAGGACACAACAGAGTTGGTAAATTGCTGTTGAACTATTTGAAAGTTAATTCACAAAAATCCAGAATAACTAATATCATAGACAACTTGGGCATTAATCATCTTAATGATGAAGAAATATTACATTGTGTTACAGATTTTTATAAAACATTATATACCCGTGCATCTTCCCCTTCAGACTCTGCCTTAGATTCATTTTTTTATTTTCTTCCTCCTCGTACTTCTCCCTCTCCTGATTGTTCAATCCTTGACAAAGATTTATCTCTTTCTGAGATTAAGGTTGCTTTAGCTCAATTACCTAAAACAAAGCTCCCGGCCCCAATGGCTTTACAGCTAAATTTTATTCTTGCTTCTCACAGATTCTTCTTCCTCATCTCCTTTCTCTTTTACAGTATTTCATCTTTCACAAGGAAGCTTGTGGTACTTTTTTGGAGGCAACGATTTGTCTTATTCCATAAAAGGATAAAGACCCCTCCTCTTGTGCTATTTATTGTCCAATTTCTTTCATAAACTTAGACTGCAAGATTTTTGCTAAAGTGTTGGCTTTCCTTCTTAATCAAGTGTTTCCTGATCTAATAGGTGTTGAGCAATCTGGGTTTGTTATGGGTAGAACATTAGCTGACAACTCTAGGGCTTTTTAAAACATATTACATCTTGCTTATAAGAGCTCTACACCGCTAGCTGCTATCATTCTAAATGCTGAAAAAGCCTTTGCTCACCTGCATTGGCTTTTCATGATGCGAGCCCTTAAATGGCATAGTTTTTAGCCGTGTCATTATGTGTTTTATAAACATCCTTTATTCCTCCGCAACTACTTTGGTATTTGTTAACTAATCTCAATCATCTTATTTTACTCTTCAAAGGGGAGCTCATCAGGGCTGTTCTCTTTCTCATTTATTGTTCATCCTATCTTTTGAACCTTTTCTTCATACTTTACGACATTCTCCCTTATTCCGGGGATTTCGACACAAAACCACTGAAATTAAGTTCAAACCATATGCTGATGGCATTCTGTTATATGTTTCTGAACCCCAAGCTCTCTTATTCTACCCTATCTGGTTATACTTTAAACTTTACAAAATCTGAAGTTCTTCCTCTAAACAAATATTGGTTAAAAGAAATGTGTGTTATTGCTACATATCTCATTGTACATTTGTAATGGAACATCCATTAATGTAATTCCATGGAATGTAGAATGTAAGATTCTGTGGCCTAGTGCTCTAGTCAGCTGCTCTTGGATCTGCTGGTGGATAGGACATTTTCCTGCATATGGAACTTGAAATAAACATCTAATATTCAGCATTACTCTGACTCTGTACTTTCTCATACTGGCGACGAGCGGAGAACTTTAGGTTTCAAGTATTTTATTGAAGCAGGGTAAGGAAGGAAACAACAAAGTACATGAGAAAGAAAACCACAGGTGCCCTCATAATCAGTGCGTACAGTACATTAGATACATCAGAGCAATTCTTTCGCCACAGTGGGCACCATCATGCTTGGAAACACAGCTCCCGCACCTGTGGGTGAAGACAAAAAAGGGGGGGGGGGGGAGGAAAGGGAAAAAGGGAAAAAGAAAAAAGGGGTGGGGAAAACAATCCTGCCCCATGTCCCACCCAGCCAACTACCCCCCAACTCCCACACCCCGCCCCCACCCCCTGTACTGTGCCGTCAACCACTCGTTCTCCCATCGTAGCAACCTATCGTGTGCCCCCGCTACCAGATGCCGTCCCAGACCAATCAAACAGGCGGGTCCAGCGGCGGTGTCAGCCGCAACAGTCTGAGATACCTAGGGCAGGTGATTTCTTTGAATTCAGAGCACAACAGACTATGGAAAGGCGCCCACAGCTCCTCAAAAGCATCTACGTCCCCTGCCACCACTAAGGACAGCTTCTCCATGCCAAGGACATGCCACAATCTGTGCAGCCAACCGACAACAGTGGGGAGCGTGGTGGATCACCAGTGTATGAGTATATTTCGTACAGCTGACCCCAAAGCTATCGCTATCTGTCTACCCCTTTTAGATCTGAGAGGGTACATCAAGCCATTCGGTAATCCCAATAGGACGTAAGCAGGAAATCGGGGCAGCTCTATCCCAAAACATTTGTCAACCTCATTGAGGACCTCCTCCCAGTAAGAAGCCAAAAGGGGGCAGTCCCACAAGATATGAGTAAGCGTGCCATTCTGACCACAGTTACGCCAGCACGTCCCCGGTATTGATCTATCCATCTCATGGAGTTTCTGAGGAGTGCGGTACCAATAGGTGGAAATTTTGGTAAAGGTCTCCGTGAGCCCTGTGTGATAGGCAGAGTGGCGCGCCCGGCAGGAGATGTGGTCCCATTAAGTATGACTCAGCACTCGACCAAGCTCCCGCTCCCAGCGATCCCTACTCGGGTTGTGGATATGAAAGGGGGGGGGGGCTGCAGCATCTTATACAAATCGGAGATAAGTTTAGCGTCCGACGTGCGAGTGACTAGCCAGCGCTCGTACCCCGTGATTCCCCGGTCTGCCGTCGCCCGCACTTGAGGTTGTAGCGCCCAGTGACGGACCTGCATATACCGCATATGCTCTGTCTTGGGGAGGCCATAATCCCGACGTAAGTCCTGGAAGGGGACGTCACCTTCTGGGCCATATAGATGAAACAGGGTGCAGCAACGGGCCGTTCGCCAATGATCGTAGGCGCCAGGCTCCATACCCGGGCCAAAGTCCGGATTGCCAATCAGCGGCGTGAAGGGTGAGGGAAAGGTAGTGAGTTCATACCTAGTAGCCACTGAGTCCCACACCCAGAGCGGGACACGCGTCACAAAGGAGGCGTAAAGGTTAGGGGGCCGATGGGCCCGTCTCAGGAAGGGCACCTCCTGTAGTGTTCTGCCTGCTACCGCCTGGTCCTGAAACAGCCAGTGTTTATCCGACTCCCACCGGCTCCACTCCACCAAATAGCGCAATTGGGCGGCCTGGAAATATTTCTGCAAGTCTGGTATCCCTAGTCCTCCGGACTCAGGCGCCAGCGTAGCTATGGTCCGTTTGATCCGAGGCCTACGGCCCTGCCACACAAAACGTGTGATGGCCGATTGAGTCTCTGCGAGCCATCCTTTGGGGGGCTGCAGCGGGAGCGCCCTAAACAGGTACAGCACCTGAGGTAGAAGGGTCATCTTCACTGCGGCCACCCTGCCCAGCAGCGATAACGTGCCATTATCCCACCGGGCCAATTCCTCTCTGATTTTCGTACTCAGAGCCGTGTAATTGGCCGTGACCATCGCGGGGAGTGAGGGTGCTAAGAGGATCCCCAGATACGGAATCCGGTCCCCCGACCAGCTCAAAGGAAAAAGCCTCTGCAGGTCAGCTCTGGTGGCGCTATTCAGCGAGATATCGAGGGCAGCAGACTTTCCGAGGTTCACTTTGAAACCCGCCACCGCGGCAAAGAGGTCCAATTCCGCGATACATGCAGGCAGGGACCTCCGTGGGTCATCGAGCGCCAAAATGACGTCATCCGCGTAGAGGCTGAGCGCATGGCGAAACTCTCCCATCCTGACCCCCGTGATATCGGGGTTCTGTCGGACCCTTTGAGCAAACGGCTCCATATAAAGAGCGAAGAGCAGAGGGGACAGCGGGCATCCCTGTCGGGTACCACGTTCTATTGGAAAGGGTCGGGAGCTGCCCCCATTCACCCAGACCACCGCGGACGGAAACCGGTAGCAGTTGAAAATCAGGTGCCGGAACTTCTCGCCGACCCCAAACTTGCCCAGGACCTTCTCTAGATAGGGCCAGTGCACCCTGTCGAACGCCTTTTCAGCGTCTATGGAGAGGAGCATGCGTTCCCCGGGAATCCTGGAGGCCTTCTCAAGAATATGAGTCACCCTCTTCGTGTTGTCCACTGTCTGCCTGCCTGGCACGAAGCCGGCCTGATCCGGGTCGACCATGCCCGGGAGATGAAGTGCCAGACGTGCCGCCAGTATGCTAGTGAAAACCTTCAGGTCCGTGTTCAGTAGCGAAATAGGGCGGTATGACCCGCAGGCAGTCCGGTCCTTGCCCGGTTTCGGGATCACGGAGACCGTGGCCTGGAGAAATTCAGGGGGGATGGCACCCAGCTCCGAAAATGTATTGAACAGGCGCGTCAGCAGAGGCGCAAGTTCCTGACAGAAGGTCTTATAAAGAAGAGGGATAAAGCCATCCGGTCCCGGGGCCTTACCCGTCTTAAGCCGGGAGATTGCCGTAACCACCTCCTTGATCCGAATCTCCCGCTCCAGATACTGGGCCTGCACCGGTGTTAACGTTAACGATGGGAGCGACACCGATTCCAGATAGTCCGCCTCCGCCAGAGTCGTGTTGACTCTACGGCACACGACGAAACACGTGTCGGCATTTTGTGAGACTGTTATAGTCTGGATGAAATAAACCATCTCCCTGCTGGGACAAGAACACACACTGAAGAATCTGCTTCTGTTTATTTTTCCATACCTCACACTGTTTTGTAACTTTGCTATACCTTGATGTAGTTGCGAGAGCACTGTTGTTTAAGAGTTTCCTGGCAGCCTTCAGTTGCCTCCAGACTCTGGGGGCGCCCGTTCTATGATGTACCTGTTCCAGCTCCCGCACCCGCTGAGTAAGCTCGTCCCTCTTGAGCTGGCGATCCTTGTTCTCCGCTGAGGAGATAGCGATAAATTCGCCCCGGAGCACAGCCTTCAGGGCAGCCCATTGCGTCGCGCGGGAGGTGTCAACATTGTTGTTTATCCGCTGGAAGTCCGTTATGGCTGCGCGAATCTGTTGCACCGTCGAGCGCCTGTGCAGCAGCGTGTCCCTGAGGCGCCAGACCCCTCTCGGACGAGCCACCGGGGGTAGACTGAAGGTGCCCTCCACCGGCGCATGGTCGAAAAGAGAGAGAACCCCTATGTCGGCATTCGAGGCTAGTGCGAACATCGGGCCCGTCACTAGAAGATGATCCAGTCTCGCGTAGGACTTGTGTGCATGAGAGAAATAAGAATATGCGCGGGTCACGGGGTGGAGGCGGCGCCACATGTTGTGCATATCGAGCTCCTCCAGCCGGGTACGAACCGAGCCCGAGAGCTCTCCCAACTGGTGGCGCCGTTGCACTGACCTGTCCAGAGCCGCATCAAAGACCAAATTCAAACCCCGCCCTAGCACAATGTGCCTATCAAAGGTGGACGCCACGCCTTCCAATGCCCTGAGCAAAAATTGATCTTGATGGTCATTGGGGCCGTATACAGAGCCTACAGTTATCACCAAGCCCCCCACCTTGATCCTATATGCCAAAAGTCTGCCTTTCTGTTCCGCTACCTTCTGCAAAACCTCCCCTCTGAACCCCCTAGAGAACAAGAGCGCTACACCTGCCATTTTAGAAGCACTGGAGGAAAAGAGCTGCGTAGGGAACTTGGGGGTGCGCATTCTGGGACAATCCTTGGCCAGCAGATGGGTCTCTTGCAATAGGCAGATGTCGGCCTGAGAGTTCTCCAACAGAGACAGGACGGCCCGCCTTTTAACCGGGTTATTCAGCCCCTTCACATTCAGAGTGACAACTTTAAGAGCCATCAAGGAGGGGAACCCCAGTAACGCACATGAAGGTGGGCATGGCCCAGCGGGCGAAACACAGAGGCCACAATAAGAAACCTCAGCACAAAGAGAAAGCAAACATCCCTACGGCACAGTACAGTCCCCAAACCCCAAAACCCCCCAACTGAGTGGACCCCCCCTTTCCCCCGGTACTTCACACACCCAGCTCCACACTGCCCCCAACTCAGCAACCCCCCAACAAACCCCCCAACTTGAAACATTCCCCTGCAACTCCCGTTCCCACCCCCCGCTTCTCAGGCCATTCGAAAAAGTCATTGTCCCAGTCCGGTCCTTATCGGACAAGGTTGTGGAAAGTCGATCAAGTGGACGTCCAGCCACCACCACCAGCACCCCCGTCCCCCCTACCCCCAGAACCCTTGCACCTGCAATGATGAAAAGCTAATGTAGACTCCCCCCAGAGTACGTTCAGGCCGTCAAGGCCACATCACTGTTCGCTGTTGCTCTGGAGGCCTCCTGGATTGCGCTCAACATGTCCGCCCGAATCGTGGGCGAGTCAGGTCGCTCCGGTGGAGGGGAGCGCCTCTCCCCGATCTGCTGCCAACCATCTCGAGTGCTTCGCCTGCGGCGCGGCGCCGGGGTGTCTGCATCCGAGGCCGTGATTCCCAGTACAGTGCAGACATCCTGGAGGGACCGGAGCTGGTGCAGTGTCCCGTTCCACCGGAAGATCAAGCGGAAGGGGTGCCCCCAAGAATACTGCATGTCATGCTCCCGAAGGAAGTCCGTGGAAATTTTGAAAGATTTCCTCTTCTGCAGTGTGACCGTGGATAAGTCTTGATAGAGAGCCACCGGGTGATCTCTGAAGCGGAAAGGCTGCTGCCTCCGTGCCTCGCGAAGAATCCGCTCCTTCAGGGGGAAGTCCGGCAGAAAGGCCAAAATGTCCGGGGGGGCGCCGAGGCTCTGCGAGGGTGGCCCACCTTGTGCGCCCTGTCGATACGGATTTGAAAGTCCTCTGACTCCCCCAAGATTGCGCGGAAGAGGGCCTCCAGGTAGGCGGTCACGTCGTCACCCTCCTCGTTGGACGGGACACCCTGGACCCTGATATTGTTCCGCCTGGACCGGTTTTCGAGGTCTTCGGCGTGGGCCTGCAGCTCAATCTGTTGCTCCTGCAGCCGCAGGACCTCCTGCTGCAGGTGGGTTATCTCTTCATCTCTGGAATGACCAGCCTCCTCCACAGAGTTAACCCGCTCCCCCAGGGAGCCCACTTCTCTCCGGACTTCACAGACCTCTCCGGCCACCTCTTGCTTCAAAGTCTGAAAGTCCTCCCTCAAGGAGCTAAACAGCGACTCCAGGAACGATCGAGTCACTGGGGGCTCTCCGCCGTCAGCGCCTCTGGAATGGGCCGGGGAGCTCGGGGCGGCCTGGCTCCCCCCGCTTCGCAGGGCACCACGTCCCAACATGTCCGGCAAAGTTCAGTCGCCCCTCCTCTGACCCCTGGCATTCGACATCTTGGCGGGCGGGAGTCACCGATGGCCGCAGCTTGGGAAAGAGGCGCCTAAGGTCAGGGCCGCTGAGCAGCGGAAGCCGGTCGGGCACTCCATCGTCGGTCAGGAAGCACTGCAGCGCTGAGGCCCGGATCAAGGCTGGGCCGCCGGTCCGAGGTCTCCAAAATGGCCGCCCATTACAGTCAATGGGGCCAACGCCCAGGGGACGAGGCCTACCGCCATCACAGGTCCAAATGCAGTGCACACAGTCGAAAAGCACGCCCGCAGGGCGAGGGACAACTGGGGCCGGCTCGCCTGGGCGTGCAAGTACTCCGGAGGCGCGACTCTACTCCGCCACGGCCAGGGGTGGGCCGGAGCAGCCACGTGGAGCAGGCGTTCACGAGCCCCGGTCTTGCGTAGTAGTCGTAGGCCAGCTACGCCTCCATCGCCGTTCTCCGCTCGGCTCCGCTCCGCCGGCAAAGGCCGCCTCTGCACCCACTCGATCGCTGCAGCGCAGGTACTCCGACAGGCCACTCGCAGGTGCCGGATCACGCCGCTGGGACCCCAAGCCTGAAGGTCTCGCGGCTCTCGGGCTTCCCACAAGTCGATCAGCGGGCTCCGTCTCAGGCGGTATCCGGCCGGAATCACCACCGCGGCGGGACACCTGGGGCTCGCCGACTGCTCCACACCACCACAGGGGTCACCAGGTGCGGTCGCCGCTCGATCCGGGGGGGATCAGCGGATGTAAGCGGTGCAGGGTTTCCAGGGGCTCGGGAGCTCTCGGCGAGTGCGTCCTCTCAGCCCGCCATCTTGGCCAAGCCCCCCGAGCAGAGAACTTTAAACCTCTACAAGACCATCTCTCTACTCAAAGAAGAGGACTACTACGAGATCGAAAGGAAAAAAAAGAAAACATCCGAACACAGATAAGTTTCAAATGAAACTTCAAGGTACTGCGATCATATTGCTCTGCTTCTGTACTTAACTGAACGCCCTTGCCACACTCACTGCACAGTTTGAAGAATTTGCCTCTGCTAAACTGGGTTACCTTCCCTATCGCTTTCGCATTTTCATGCTTGTTTTGATCTCCATAACGCGCTTTCTTATCAAGGTGCGTGCAAAGTGTAAACAGCTTATCAACACCCAACTTTAATGAGCTTTGAACTTGTTCACATTGATTTGTTGTGAGCGTGCCACCTTCTGTATCATTTAAAATAAAACGCTCCATTAACTGCATGAGTGGAACCCTCTTCTTGTTCCTGTGAACACCGCCATTCCTCCGTGTTGTTTCTTCAAGATCCCGATATGCAACCTCACAAGCGCTCCCACGTAGAGCGGCCTCACGGTTACCTAGCAAACTAAGCTCCTTTGTCTTCCAGCTACTCGCTCACGAAGAATATTGATTTCTCTGATAATACTTACCACATTACCGCTTACAGCGTCCCAGACATCATTTATTCAACAATGCTGATACGCACAGCATCTTGTGTGTCTGTTCTTACAAACATATTTATCCTTATTTTGGCTGTCTATTTTTTTTTATTCTTCGCTGACACACACAGCCCATTTGCTAATTATTCAGCTCATATTGACAAGAAGATTAATGATAGCTCAGCTGTTATTTAGCACGTTACCGCTTACAGCATTCAGGACATCTTTTATCCAATGATGCTGATATGCACAGCATCCGGCGTGTCAGTTCTTGGAAACATATTCATGCTGTATTTTTGGCTGTCTACTTCTTTATTCTACACTGTCACCCACAGCCCATTTGCCAATCATTGAGCTTATTTTGACATTGTGCACATTCATTTCATTTACTGTTATACAATGCTGAAATGCTAAACTTACGTGTGTACTTACAAATACTCTCCTTGGTCATTCATCTATTCTTCGTACGCGCTGATGCGCACAACATATGTGACTTCGCCTGTAAACATTTACATACATCTTCTGCAACGTCCACTTTGATATTCATTTCATTGGAGATAATATCACATACCTACTTTACTCCTTGGTCGATGTGTACAGTGACTTGCTTATTACTCTAGTGACTTTTACTTTAGCTCTTTACTTACAAAATGCAAAATGTTACTCCTCCATCATTCTTTCTCACTAACCCGGGTGATCCCACTGTACGCTAGTCTAAACGGAAAAAGGTCTTCCTGAACTATGCACGTGTTTGTGGGGTATCACTTAGCGCGGAAAGAAAATCAGTCTTATTGTTACACTGTCCAGGCTCCGAAGGACAGGAAGTGTTCGAACACCTTCCTGATTTGGGTGACAGTGGGGCTGATTCTCTCAATGAACTCAAAATCTGCCTACAAAAACTCGATAAGCAATACCTTCTGAAAGTTAGCACTATCTTAGAGCAGTACCACTTTGGGAAGCGAGTACAAAAACCGGAAGAATCTGTGGAGACATGTATCACTGCTCTCTGCAAATTAGGTGCTATCTGTAAATTTGATGCATCTCTTGAGGAGCACATTCAGGATAAATTTATGCTTGGTTACAATGTCAAGAAATTAAAAGACGAACTTTGGCAGAAAGATGACCCTAAACTAGATGAGTTTGTTGCCATAGCGAAGAGGATAGAACACTCTCTTGCTTGGGTCGAGGTGATCAATAAATAAAATGGTGTCCTGGAGGAGAAGGTTCACTCTGTTACTAAAAATCCACAAAACCTGGTTGAAAGCAACGTGAGTCTACTCCAACTCCTCCATCTCCCCATTCTACATCCACCTCTAAATTCAAAGGAAACTCCATGATAAAATGTTACAGATATGGCATGTTTGGTCAGCTTGCAAATGACAAGTCCTGCCCACTCTTACTTCTAAATGCCGCAATTGTGGGAAAATTGGTCACATAGCCAAAGCATTTAGGGCTCAAAAGTACAAAAAGGACAGAAGGGTCAAGGATGTTTTCCTTGAAGATGGAAGTGATTCTGATTATAATGATCTACACTGTGGTGAAATTCTAGCACAAAATGGCCAAAACAAGAGTAAAGGACCTGTGGATGAGGTACTGATAAGTGATTGCAACATTAAAATGCTAAGATCTCCCTTATTCCTAAAGAGTTCTTTGACATGAAACTCAGTGGAAAGGTAAGAGTCTACAAACCTGACATTAAGCTCCTGGCTTACGGTGGACAACCCATAAAATGGTTTGGCTACTTCTTGAGCAATATAGAAAATAAGGGAAGATTAACTGCAGGGAAGGTAAACATCTTTTGCAGGGGGGACATTATAATTAGCTGGTTCCATCAAGCTGATCTGGGTGTGTCATTGACCTACAGTGTTGACCCTTGCATTGTTCTTAGAGACATTTCTCCACATCCAGTCCCTCTGAATATTATTTCCAAGTGAGATTGTTCCTAATGAGGCTATGCGTGAAGCGGATTCCAGCAGTACATTACGCGCTGAATTTAAAAAGGTGTTTAGGGAAAAATTGGGTTGTCTCCCAGATTGCACACACAAAATCATGCTTAAGCCTAATACGATTCCTGTAACATGCAAAGTACGCAGTGTACCTTTGACCATGAGGGAATCCATGCGCTCTGCACTAGAAAAATGTAAGAAAGAAGGGATCATTGTCGAGACAGAGGCGAGCGAATGGTTGGCGCCGGTTATGCTTGTTTGCAAGCCTTCTGGGGAAGTGCGTTTGTGTGTGGACCTCCCTGCCCTCAGTCGTGCTGTTGTTGCCGAGAGATACTCTCTTCCTAACATTACGGAGATGCTAGCACAATTAAGAGAGGCAGGTGTTTTCTCTACCCTCCACCTCAGGGCAGCTCATCATCAAGTTAAGATTGATGATGAGTCTATGAATTTGACTGCATTCATAACTCCCTTCAGAACCTACAAATTGACACGTCTTCCCTTTGGCTTGAACTCCACAGCCTCCGTGTTCCAAAGAGTCATGGAAGACGTGTTGAAAGGTGTGGATGGAGTTAAGATATATCAGGATGATGTCCTAGTTCATGGCTCATCTCAACAAGAACATGATGTCAGGCTAGGGGTCATTCTGGAACGCTTTGTTGCACGAGGCTTGACTTTGTGTGAATATAAATGCAAATTCAACATCTCTGAGATAGTACCTGGGTCACTGCTGCTTGACTGAGGGTGGAGTCAAACCTAGGAATAGCCTTGTGAGGACCATTGAAGAACTTCCCGTTCCGCAAAGTAGAGATATACTAGTCACCTTTTTAGGAATGGCTGAATACTACAATAAATGTATACCCCAATTTGCATGCCTAACATTCATTGTAAGGTCCCTCTTCAAAAAAGGGTATGAAGTTTTTTTTGTTACCTCAGTGCTAGTTGGAGTTTGGCAACATTAAAAAAGCATTAAGTTCAGCTTCCTGCCTACAGAGTTTTGACTCTTCTTCAAGCTCCATTCTTAGCACTGATGCCAGCTCTAAGGGCTTGGGCGCTGTTCTTAAGCAAGTGAGAGACTAAAAATAAAAGTGACCATCTTGTTCCTATCTAGGATGCTTGATGGCCCAGAACTTCAATGTTCAGAAATAGGGAAAGAGGTTCTGTGTATCTTCTGGGCCATCAAGAAATACAAAAATTTTTTATGGGGAAGCTCATTTGTTGTCCATTCAGATCACAAGCCGTTAAAACATATATTATGTAAAAAGGGTCTAGATCCTGTCTCCTCCAGGATATGTAAATGGGTGATAGCCTTACAAGCCTTTGACTTTGTCTCTCCCGCTAGTGCCTAAACAATGTTGTGGCATCCCTGATGATTTGTGGGAATTTGATGACTTCAAGGTGTGCGAGATTGTAGAAGGTATAGTTTCTGAGGTTGAATGGAAAGAGGCCATGAAGAATGACATGGTTATAAATGAGGTGTGCAGATTGGTGTCGGAGGGTTGGTCTGGCATCAAGACTTTGAACAAAAGTGTCAGGAAATTCTGGAATGTTCGGGATGAACTCTCAGTGGGGGGTGACTTGCTTTGGAGAGATACCAGACTCATTCGTCCATCACTTATTAGAGAGAAGATTGTCCATTTGGCTCACCAGGTGTAATAAAGGCATTCCCAAAACTAAGGAAAGGGTACACCTTCATTTCTGGTGGCCGGGCATTGATATTCTTGTGGAACTAATGATAAGAGGCTGCATAGAGGGCAATGCATGCAATAAGGTTTACAAGACTAGGGTACAACCCATAGTCATAATGTAGCCTTAGATCTCTTGGGGCCTTTTTCCAGTAAGATGGGACAATTCTATGTTCTTGCGTTAATTGGCATGCTTTCTAGCTGGCCCGAAGTTAAAGTGACACAGAGCATTGTGACAATATATTACAACAATTTTGGGAAACATTTTCTGTAGGGAGGGACTCCCAGAATCTATCTTGACCGAAACCGGGGTCCAGCTTGAGTCAAGAGAGATGGAGGAGTTTTTGGCCTTGAAGGGAATCAAGCACAAACGTTGTTCTCTCTACCATCCGGAGTGCAATGGAATAGTAGAGAGGTTCAACCTTGTCCTTAAAGAATTAATTCAACCAGCTAAAGAACAGGGCAGAGACTGGAGGCCTGGAATGCTTGAAAGAGTCATGGTTTACCATTCGACCCCTCACTCTACCACTGAAAAGATTCCCTTTGAATTATTCAGAGGTCGCACCCCAAACACTTACATGTCCCAGTTTTGGATGAGAGGGAAAAGTGACAATGTTGTTGTTAGCCAAGATTCTCAATGGAGAGCTCAACAAGATCTCAAGTCTGCCAAGAGAAAAATAAACTTTGATGCCAAACATGATGTCTCTTACACAATTGTATGTGTGGGTGACCTTGTGAAGGTACGTCTGCCACAAACGTTTTATGGTGCTAAGTTCTCTTCTTCCTTTATGGTGACTAAGTTGTTCCACAATGCTGTGAAGCTCAATGATGGTTGCACTTGAAATTTGAGAAGGATTACTCCCATGCAAAAAAACTACTCCCACATGTTCTAATCCATTCTCTAAACAAAATTAATCTGCTCTTACCTCCAAGGTTGTCTCTCCTCTTCCTCATCAACACCTATGGATAAGGGTGGTGTCAATCTTCTGAATTTTAGACAATACAATTCTTGTTTTTGGATTATTCAAATTTTACCCGATCTTTCTGTATCTGGGGATACCTTTTAAAAGGTTTGGCATAATTTAGAGGACTCTTTGATTCAATCTTTTTCCTTTTCATCACTGGCTAATTTCTCATACCCTCCTCGTTCCTTTAAACCTTCCACCATTTTACAATCTATATTGGTTATTTACCCAGTCCTCACCAAATCTCTCTCACCTTTGCAGATATTTCTTGACTCCTCTATATGGCTTAATAGATCCATTAAACCTTCTAATTCTACCATTTTGTGGAAGGATTGGGTCAACAAGGGGATAGTTCAAGTGAAAAATGTGTTTCACCCTCTCTCCTACAGTGAGCTCCAGTCTAAACATGGATTGTCTGCCACCTCCCTCCTTAAATATGACTCTTAGAAATCGATCCTCACTCATCAGGTTTGCCTTCTTTTTAGTCCCTCTTCTCCTTTATTGGATTCCTTAAAAGAGCCGCTTCCTATCTCCTCTTCTCTTTGGGCTGCTCACAGCTATAAATATCTTCAACACCCCCTTCCTAATCATCCTGAGAGTAAGATTGAACGTTTATGGAAGTCGGATTTGCAACTAACTTTCTCTATATACACTTGGAACTGTCTTTGGTCCCGATTACATCACACGTCCAGTAATGCCAGCACAACAGAGACTCTATATTACTTTTATAATAGGTTGTATTTAGCTCCAGCATCTATTTCTAAATACACGCACGATTCATCACCTGCTTGTTGGACCTTCTCAACTACTCCTGGCACATACCTACATTCCTTTTTTCTATGTTCAAACATGGATACACTTTTTTTAAACTATCTCCTCTATATTTTCTATTAGTTTTCCATTTGAAATCAATTCTATATTTTTAGGAAGCATTTACCCAGTTTGGTTTGGTGCTCGTAAATTGGGATTGTTTGTGAATTTGTTACTGACCATTGCGTTTCAAGTTATCGCTTGCAACTGGAAATATGCCCCTAAGGTTTCTTTTAACGGTTGGTGGAACCTTCTCTGTCATCATCATAGGTTGGACAGAGCATCTGTTACCACATCTCGCCAACGTCTCAGAAAAGAGGCCTTTTGGTATCCACTTACCAATCTTTTATCCTCTTGTTTAATACAGTTCCAGGATAGTACTTTTGTTTTTCAACCACCATGAGCTTTTCCATTTTTTTGTATTGCACGTATTAGGTTATTTTGTTGTTACCAGTGTGTTGTTTGTACTTTCATTGTCTTACTATTGGAATTCAGTATTGACTAACATTGTTACAGTGCTAAACTTTATTTTTTATGTTCTTCCCTTTTTCCTTTTTTCTGTTTTTTCTTTGATTATATCAAACAAAAATTCAGTTTCTTTCATTAAGGTACTTTTTTGAATATTGTTACTTCTTCCCTGCTACCTAACAATACTATTGAATCATTGCATTCTCATTTTTTTATTTCATATATTATGCACTATGTTTCATTGTTTATTTCTAACTTCAGTTGTAAGATGTACCTTTGTTCTTCTTATACTTTAATAAAGCTCTCTTAAACTTAAGAATAGGAAACAACAAATAAGTGAAAGAGAAGAAGTTAAGGCCAGAAGAATAATTAAACTGGGATATGGAAGAGTTTATTGCCACAGTAAAAGAGGGAAAAGAAAAAGTTAAAAAAAAGACACCAGGAAATAGGGCTAGGAAAAGAATTGGGATATAAAAGAAAATATATGATGGTAAAGAGTTAATTAGAAACCCAAACAGATTAGAGGAAAAGTTAATAAATAAATAATATATACTCATGACTTACTAGCAGCAGGCATTCTTTGCTCAGCAATAGGGGTGATGCATGAGGCATCTCTGACCTTACCATTGTGGCCATGACCTGCTACTGGAAAGTGGTGATCTAGTATAGAGGGCTTGCTGCGGTGTGTACAAGCACCCAGTGAAGTGTGTGTTCCACAAGTCTGTGCTTCTCGTTGCTTGCTACCAGCCAACTAACATGAAGGAGAGATGGCAAAGCACATAGAATATAAGTGATGCCACCTCTTCCTCATAAAATATTTTGTGGGTTGTCATGTCTTGAGGGAGTGTACACCTTTTCACACGTGGGGGTAGGACTCCCTCACCAGGGATGCGATATCTTCATTGTACAGTAGAGGAGAAACATAAAAAGTTTATTAAAACATATTTTATTGTTAATATGTATTCTTATTAATGTTCTATATGTAAATGAAGAAAAATATTCTCAAAAGCTACAGCATCAATAACTTTTTTTAATTATACTTATTATCACAAATTATATATTTTGCTGTATAAATAAAAAAATCTTCATAGAATAAAATATTTATAATTTTCCATATGTATTCAAACTTAAACGTGATGCATAGAATTAATTTAAAGGAATTAATTTTTTTGTAATTAATATTCGTTACAATTATGTTCAAATTTAAAAAGGTTAATAAAATATTATAAAACCACATGTTAACTATATTTTAATTATGAACTTTCTTAACATTAAATAACATTAATTTATATCTTTGAATAGTTTTATTACCTTAATTTATTTTAACATTAATTGCTATGCAGTTTTAATGTAAGTCCCTACCTCCATTATTGTCAATGGGAGCATGCTACAGTACCAGTGGCTGGCCATGCTGGGTGCTCTTGGACTCATTCCAGTTGTTAGATGGAGTACTTTTCTGACTGTTTTTAGGTCCTTTTTGGCTATAGTAACTAAAGAAGGGCAGTTTGGGAATAGCAATGGTCTCACTCTTTTGTGGATGGGTGTTTACCCCCTTCCCTTTAATTATAACTACTCTTTATTTTCCAGCTGCTCCCCTTCGTCCCTCCCACACTTATTACTAAAACATATACTTGCATGTGTGGCAATCTCTGTAGTGAGGTGGAGATCGCAGCACAGAAAACATTGTACAATCGTAGTGTGAGTCATCAATAAGGAAATATAAGAATAGCATTTAGCAGTAACCTAGCAGTGCCATTGTAGTACTACTAACACATTACAAAATGTAGTTTGTTAATAGGCCTCCCAGTGTTTTTATTTCTTCTCTCCTTAGGAACATTAGAGCCATGTAGTCTCATTGGAGGCCAGTTGGCAAAGTCTCCTGGGCCCATGACCAGCAGGAGAAAACCACAAGGCTGCAGTTTGAAAAGCATCAGACCAATGTTTTGGTAATCTGACAGCTGGGTAGTTTAGGTAAAGTAGGAAACAGCAGTAGCAACATATTTAGTAGATACAAGTCAGTGGAGGCAAGGGGTCCACCTGAGCAACGATAGTCTCAGCCAGCAGATCAGCAGCCCCATCACTCCCCCACAACAGCCTGACACAACTGTTACCCCTCTTTCCCATGGATACAAATGCAACTAATAAATCCAATGGAAGCCTATGAGACTCTAACAAAGGGTCAGCAAGACATGTAAAACATACTTTTACTTTTAGAGCAATATTTTTTCCTGGAGCCTATTTTAGTCTTTTTTTGGATGAAAAAGTGGATTTCCTGAGTGGAATATAGTAGGGAAAGGTGTTGTGTGTCATCCACAGACTGGCATGGTGCTTCACCTCATGTCTCCTTCATCTGATGTGGTCTTGATCAAGATGGTCTTTCTTTTTTTTTTAGAGGAAAAAATGGTGCACATAATGTGTACTACAAAAGAGTAGGCGCAACATACTTCTGGGTAGCAAGAATAACTTCTTGCTGTACAGCAAGCTTAACACCCTACTCTGCAGCAAGCTCAACGTCCGACTCATTGGTATCAGGTATAACAGCATTCATACCAGCACTTAGAGACATGGCTTTGGTTCGTGGTGGATTCAGCATTGAGCTCAGTGACCTCCTGTCCAAAAGTGGGTGGAGCAGGTGTACCAAGTTGTGCACCTTGGTGGAAAAATGAAATTGTTTGATAACAGTGGTCTTCCTAGTGATGACAGAGTTCTCCTTGCATTCGTAATACTTAGGGCCTAATAAAATCACAGACTCATCCTTGCCACTGTTTCATCCACTTGCAGGCAAGTTAAAAATAACTAGAAAGACTATCAGACTTGACCAGCGTTTGGATGCTGTACGTTTCAGCATAACAAATACCAATAATACCATCCTAAATATTCAGTGGACTTGGCCCTCAGTTAGATTAAAATCCTTTGGGAAAAGTTTACATTCCAGAAATAAAATTTTAATATTTCTGTTTATCAGGCTTGGGGTAACAAGTATATAACCCTCTTGCGCCATGTGCAGCACTTTAGCAGTGATGTTGTCCCTACTCTGCCAAAGACTGTCCTGATTTTACCATCCCAAGTGCAAGGGTTACAATTTACATCTCTCATATTGCCAAGGGCATGAAGGAATATTTGTTGCCCAACCCCTCATGAGTATATGATCCACCTTTCCATCCCGTGTAGTTCAACTTTGGGGGAACAGTAAAAACAATGATCAAATAGTAAAAAAAAATACAACTAAAGAACACATTAAAAGCAACATCATCCTTCAAACATGCTCGGAAAACAAGTTCATGGGCATCTGAGCAGAGCTTTGGGCACTGGCGCTATTTCTTTCACAAATTAAGCACTGGACAAGCCTATCTTTTTATGGGCGTAGTTCTCTACCCCAAATGGGGAATCTCCACTTCATAAACTTACTTTTACATTGGAGTTTGCCAATAGAAAAAAAAGTACACTTTACACAAAAGTGTAGATTTGCCTTTTTTGATCAGACCCAGTGTTTTCAAATATTTACCGCCCGATTCATCAAACAAAATTGCGCTCGCAAAGGGCCAGATTCTGAGAATCTGGCCCTTTGCGAGTGAGATTTTTGCATTTGGGATTCAGCATCCCAAATGCAAAAATCGCTAATTGCGATCTCGCAATTTTGCGAGGAATTACATTTAAGGAATCTCTATTTGAGATTCCTTAAATGCAATTCATCATCCAATTTTTTTTAGCGAATTCGCAATTTCTGGCCGCAATTTACCGCGAGGTCAGACCTCGTGGTAAATTGCGAAAACTCAGAAAAATGCATTTAAATGCATTTTTCTGAGTTGCATGTTACACACACACATGTCCTTTGGACATGTGTGTGTGCAACACCTGTGTAAAATTTCATTTGAGGGGTGCTACAGGGTGTCCTTTGGACACCCCTGGCACCCTTCAAATCGCTATCTTATTTGCCATTAGCAAATTGCTAATCGCAAATAAGGAATACTCCCCATTCATTCCTATGGCCTTTTGGCCCATAGGAATGAATGGCGAGTTATTCCTTATTTGCGATTAGCAATTTGCTAATCGCAAATAAGGAATATGTAGGAATCGCATTTCTTTATGCAATTTCTACATGAATCCCGTTTTGCGAGTCCTTAATAGCGATTCGCTATGAATCGCTGTTAGGGGCTCGCAAAACGGGAGAATGATGAATCAGGCTGTATGTGTTTTAAATAAATGACATATTGCAAATAGTGCGTTGTAGGGGGAAGATTGCAATCCACACTCAAATCCTAAGTAACTTGATTGAAACTGGAAACGATTACTATTTACAAGCTCACTTATCTCAAACTTACTACACTAGTGCTGCATTATATCGTCTACTTTGTCATAACATGGCTCCCATCTCCCTGTCAGGATATGTGGATATCATCTCGCAAGCACTCCATATGTTAGGGAATTATGGCAGCCATTTAAAGTGGCATCTAGATAGGTGAATTCGACCCTCAAAAAGCCCACTGCTTCCCAAGCACAGAGCAGCGCGTGGAAGAAGTATTCCTTTTGGAAATTCCATCCTGTGCCAGTTGCATCAAAGGACATTCTGTGGGCCAGTGAGTGGTACTTTAGCACTTTGAAATATAACACCTCAAACAACAGAGGGACACCTTCCTGCACATAAATAATCTTCATCTACAACGCAGGCACCTTTGCACTATGTGAAAGGATGTATGCGTTGGCTCTAGACATCAACATTTGCACCAGTGCAGAGGGAAATGCAAGGCTGCACTGTATTCTTGTAAATACGGTGCGGAGCACGGCATTCAGCCAAAGTGGCTAACTCCACGTGCAGAGGTGTCTAGAGAGGCATCACACCCCATGATCAAGATGCACAGCTGTGCAAAAAGATTGCAAGAAGCCAGTATTTCACCCATGATCTACATATTAATCCATTTTCTCCATATTTTTTCACATTCATAGTAGGATACTGTCATGGCATATTGGAATACGCTGCATATCCTGGGTAACCCAATGCATAAATGGCTCTTTTTCAGGGGGAACTAAACGTAAGGATAGCCCATTAGAAATTGTAAGGGAATACATGCAAACAAAAACATGACTCGTGTTATTTCTATACAATTCAGTAGAGAATATGAAAAAATGATTACTAGGCTCAGTGTCCACATACTCTATTCATTCTAAATGTGCTCCATGAATAATCAAAAAAACAAGAAATAGAAACCAATAGAAGACGGAAGAAGAAAATCAAAAAAATGAAAGTAAACAAAATCTAACTCGCAAGTGAGCTATACATATGTGCCTACAATATTACTGCGTCGTGTGGAACAGGTGCCCCAAATCAAATCTGGTAAATTATTCTAAAAAATAAAAGAAAAAGAAACCTATTCGCCTAAACCCGCTGAAGTGCAACCTTTCGCTCACCATGTTTCCGATTATTACAAATGTTTCTGTGTCGTAGGCAGCCACATGGCTGCTGTTGTCGGCTTCTATGAGGACAAAGAGGTTGTGCTCAAAGTAAACTTATCGTACGTGAACCCGGAAAGACACCATAGGTGAATCTATGCCTTCTGATATAGCACGTGACCATTAAACCCAACGCAAAAGTAAACATAAAAAAAATACTGAAACCACTCTACACATTTGTGCCATTAATGCTACCACAAAAATAATCATCAGAACTGCAATCACTAATTAAATATACAACATGCCATTAAACAACATATACCACTGCAGATTTCATATCTATGTGTACACAGTTCTCTAACATTGCTATATTGCTGAACCCAAAACCACTAAATTGTATAACGAAATACAAGGATATGTGATTGTCCCAAGCCTATTGGCCCTATGTGGAAACGAAAGTCCTCAGATGAAAATACAATATGTTGGTGATGACAAATGACTCTCTCTAGAGTCATCTGGAGACGATATATTTGGGACATATCATTGTATTTCAGGGGGTCGATACAGCAAAACTGACCCCCGGTAACAAAAACGGCCCCCAGGGGTCCAAAACGAGCCCGGTGTCGTCTATGGCCAACTCGGCCCTTGCTGTCTGACTTGTACATGCACAAGGGCATCTTTGTTTTTGAAGTGGCCCTCTTCTTTTCTCCGGTAAGAGTAAGGAGAGAGATTCCATATGCTGTTTCCACATGTCTAGCCTCTTTGGTTGGCGGCTTCCTATTAGCAGCAGCAGCTGCAGCCCAACCCAACTTCAGCAGGGTCCTCAATTTTGGAAGTGGACAGAGCTCTGCTTCATATTGTGGAAACACCAAAGCAGGGCCACATAGATTTTCATCAATGTTCATTTTCTTTTTCTGGACAAAGCAAAAGAAAATGAAAATCAACAGAATAGCACAATGAGCGCCCGTTTTGGTGGAAAAACAATGGGAGTACACAACAATGCCCAATTAAATATTCACAATATGGAAGCATCCATGCATGACAGATAACTGATCTCAATGCAGCACATGCGGCCCACCACCCCAAAATGTGCCAAAACCTATTCAGCCCACAGCCGGACTGGCCATAGCGGGCACCGGGCAATTCCCAATGCGCTGCACGGGTGGGGGCCGGTTTTGGGTCCCTTTGGGGCCGTTTTTGTTAAAGGGCCGATTTTGCAGCTATGCTGCAAAATCGGCCCTGTACCAAAATTGGCCAAAAACGAACCCCGGTAAAGAGCTCAGCGGCACTTCCAACTCCCCCTGCGAGTAGGGAGGGGGTGGGGGGAGGTGGGAGGGGGGGCGAGCACTTTTCCAGGGCCGGTTGTGGTTCCCAGTCCGGCGGTGATTCAGCCTCATGACTAGTCCAGAGCCACTTTTCAATGTATTCAGTCCATACAACTCCATCCATCTCCAACAGTTCCTATGAAACTTACAGGGCCACCCCATACTACAGTTTTCACCTTTTCTGCCACCATACACAAATCTATGCCCTACCTTCACTCACCAACGGTAGGACCTTTTGGCTCTCCCCAGAGTCTGGCAATGTCCCTTTGATCCGCCACCAGACCCAAAGCACTAATTAAGAGCTTAAAGCGTAGTACATCAGCATCATTAGGGGTTCCCAGTAACACAAATTTCGGATCAAGTGGGACAGTGACGTCCAATATGGCATTGAGCTCACCAAGTATTGTCGCCCACTAGGCCTTTATGAGAGGGCAGTCCAAAGTGAGCACTTTGCCTATCATAATATATGCTGTGCAGTATTTTAAACTTTATTAACCACAATTTTATAGCTACTTCCCTCAGGTGCATCAGCACCACCTCCCAGGCAATGTCTTCTATTTCTCACACATCTCATACCCATCTTGCTCGAAGTGAACCTAGATTGTTATTAAATAACGTTTTGTATGTCAGGAAAATTGCTCCTTTACCCATCGCCTCCATGAGTATCCGCCCTTCCAGAGGGCCGAATTCTGAAATATCTAATTCACCCAACCCCTCCGCCTGCCAGGCACGTTTCTTAACTGGTCGCATTTCAGGAACTGTCTTGGATGTATGCCATATTCCCTTTGAACTGATAAAAAAGACATCAGCTCCTGATCTTCCAGGAGATCACCAACCATAGATATTCCAATGGTGTCCCAGACTCCACATCCCCAAACTTTAGCCAATTCATCCAGTCACATACCCCTCCAAAGGGGTGTTTTGCCCGTGCGGCCCTGCATGCCCAGCCAGTAGCTTTTGTTGCCCTGTACCAGGCTGCCAACCCCATCTGAGTTGCGGCTGGCAGATGTTGGGCACCTTGGCCACCATAGAGGTAGTGTAAGTGAAAAGTGGATTCCAACATAGCCAGTTCCAACCTAAATGTGGAGTGATCCTGGGGAGCAAAGATCCAATCATGGATATTAATTAGGTGTGCTGCCTAATAGTATGCCTCAATATTGGGTGGAGCGATCCACCATTGTAGGGGTTCTGCTTGAGCGTTCTAAGCAATATTCTAGGGTGGCCCCATCCCAGATCAGGTTTCCCGCTTCCCTATCTATTCTAGCGATCTGGTAATAGTTGTTCTGTAGCACATATAGCAGCTGGTGGGTGCGATCATATTAAAATGGGTAGCACGTCTTATCAGCGAAAGTGAGAGCCATTTCCATTGCGCAACATCAGCCTGGAAATTCAACACTATCATCTCTTAGTTCAGGGCAAAACATGCTATTTCTGTGGTTTTAGAAATATCCCCAAGTATTCAAAGCCATCCTGGGCCAACTTCAGCCTCTGTGGTGGTATGAATCAAAGTACCTGACCCCACAGGGAGAACATCACTGACTTATCCCAATTGATCCTATCTGCCGAGTTGGCCCCATAGACCCCACAAATCTGAAAGCGCTCTGGGATTGTGATTTCTGGTTCAGTAATGTACAAAAGAATATCATTGGCATGGAGCAATTTTTTTCCTCAATTGTTTCCAATTTCGATATTCTTAAGCCCTAGACACTCGGATGTGCTCTCACCACATAGGCAAGTGATTCTTCCATAAGGGGAAACAGGAGTGGAGACGGGGTAATCCCTGCCAGGTCCTCTCTCAATCAAGAATTCAGAGGATATCACCCCATTCAACCTAGATGCGGCTACTGGGTCCCACACCGCTACCCACCATTGAAGGTCAGGCCAAACCTAAACTTGCAAAGCATTTGTTAAAGGAAGTGCCAATGGACTGCATATGATGCTTTTTCAGCATCCAGGGAGAAGGTATGAGGCTCCTGGTGATTCCGTACCGTCAACAACTAGTTGTGCGTACGTCACAGGTTATGCCCTATGGGCCTATCGGGCAGAAATCCTGATTGATCCTCTATGTATTAAGGGCCTAATGACCTTGATAAGATGTGTGGCCAAAACTGTGACTGGGATTTTGACTTCTATTTTAGCAATGAGATCAGGCGATATGACTCACACTGATCCCAAGACTTACCTTCCTTTGGGAGCATGGTAATAGGGACTCTTTGCAAATCTGATTGACCATTGTACAAGCTCCGGTACTACCATTCAAAGTCGATACCCAGGTAACATAAGGGATCAAATTCCAAGTAGGTACACCCCACTTCATTGCGGCAGAGGCAACATAATCCAGTGCCATAACCATGGCACCAGCAGGCCAAGCAATGTCTGCCAATGTTAGGTACCGGGTTTTTCAGAACCGGTACTAATCCGGTAACCCAGCGGTGTCAGGGCAACACCCAAAGACCCCGGATTCCCCTATCTTGGAAAACAGAGACACGGGATACTTCTAGATGACATCAAAGACCAACGTTTATTGGTTGCAACCAGGGACAGAGATCTACGAAGTACACACGGGTAGTTCGTCAGAGACTGCACACTTCTATGAACGGAACACGGTCTTTTATGCCGAAAATTACGCCTCTGCCAACATCACAATTTACATTTGGTGCATACAAACTGACCAATAGCAATGTAGCATTTCAAAAGTAGCAAATGACGACAGGCAAAAACAATCCCCTTTTCCGCTGTCCAGCCCACCAAAAACGATCGCACACATGCTTGGTTTGCTGTTCGATCAGGCCGGACAAACCCATCATAAACCTTTCAACCCAGATCGATGAACATGTCATAAAGGAAAGGCAGAAACAGATGGAAAGGAGATAGAGGAGGTGGGAACG
The DNA here is from genome assembly GCF_964263255.1 of Lissotriton vulgaris. Lineage (NCBI taxonomy): Eukaryota > Metazoa > Chordata > Amphibia > Caudata > Salamandridae > Lissotriton > Lissotriton vulgaris. The sequence goes on from NC_141693.1 coordinate 396,174,884, forward strand.
GTGTATCATAAACTCGGGCATGTCCTGCCCTTTGATCTCTATCAGGCCAGCTGCTGAACAAGGAACTGGCTCAGCGGGATTCGCCCCAGGCGATGAATCGGTTCGGCCAGGTCAACCAGAAGTCAGCTAAGGCGTACGTGTCAAGGACTTTCTCGGCCGTAGTCATCAGGCCTATGTTAGGGCAACCACACAAAATGGCTGCCACATACAAAAATGGAACCCGGAGGTTCAGACTAAATCCTCAAATGCAGAGTGTTCTCCTATATCGATTCATACGAAAACACTCAAACACGTTACACTCGCCATTTGCGGTCTGTCGAGACCAAAATCGTCCATTTCCGACGATCTTTATAAATCGGGTTCAGAACTATCGAACCCAATTCGGGACCACAGAACCACAGACCCTCCTTTTGCCCTATCATAGGCAATAAACCCAGACCCATTTTAATCTGAATCCGGATCTATATTCATCAGATCATCGATATGCTGCTGTAGCATCATCCTATTACCAAGCATCTTTCTCTGGACAGGTTTCCGTACGCACAAAGTAGCACAAAGGCCACAAATAGCAGGGGCACACTGTACACAGAGACAGAACATGAACAGGATTGCTAAGACTATCCCAATGACCATCAGAATCTTCAAACCCCAAGTGGATATCAATCCCCATAACCATCCCATCAAAGACCAATCTCCTTTGTCCAGATGGACAGATTCGGAGATTTTGTGCAATTTGGAAATGGCCTGGAAAACTGATTGAGCATTGTCTGGAATAAAATAACAGCAGCTCGATTGAATCAATCTACAAACTCCACCTCGATCTGCCAGTATAACGTCTAGGGCAACTCTATTCTGAAGTGTCATAAGTCTATCTGACTGGAGCTCAGCAGTCAAGTTACCAAGGGCACCAGCATTTTCAACTATAATGGACTCAACCACTCTCGTTAGCTGACGAATATTCCTACTGTTAGCCATAGGTCCCCAGAACACCAGAAAACCCTTAACGAAATCTCCTAATTCTTGACCTGCAGTGTCTTCCTGGCTAAAGACACCTCTAGCAATTCTCGTCTTGTGGTAATCCGCCGCCGCTGTAAAAGTGGGGGGTAACAGAAAGGAAACCAAACATGTGCCCGAAAAGTCAGGGGGCAACCATGTATAGGCTTTGTCGTAGCAAACAAAGTAGGTACCCTTAGCAGCTAAGAACGCTGGGGAAGACTGAGACGGAAACACATAGGTCTCAGCACAAACGCTCTTCCCTAACTGAGCCTTCGGATTCTTACCATTGCCCTGCAGACAATAGTAGCCCTTATGGGGCACTATCCAGATCGGTGGAGAACTTTTCGCTCGCTGGTTAATACTCAGACTCACTCCATATCCAGTTACGTTCCAACCACTATATGGTTGCCTCTCATCTTTCGGAATAGTCTCTACTGCATTGGTCCCTCTAATCATATCGACTATGCCTCTAGCAAGTGGGCTATTCTTTGGATTGTCTTTCGGTGAACGTAGGGGGTCAACACTGTGGGCATATATGAACATGGTTCTGTAAGCTTGAATCGAACCATTCAGACTGAAGGGCCAAACCAGATAAGGAATACCCTTATCGGTTGTATGGGGCATCAAACCACAAATCCAGCAGTTCGTTGTATTAATCACTAACTGATGCTGGTGCAAAAGTTGAATGAAAGAATTATTAGAGAATTCCAAACGTCTGACTACTTCATGTTCAGGCAAAGGGTGGAAAGAATGGGAAGAAATAGTAGGTGAAGGTGTAGGTTGCACAGTAGAATTAGACGTCATTTTAAAAACAAATGCTACATAGCCAGCTATGAATATTACTAAACTCAATAGCAAAAATATACATGGTATCAAAAAACATTTCTTCGACATTATTTTGCATATGCGTTTTCTAAAAGTCAATGTCTGCACAGGTCTCTCCAGCTCAAAGAAATCCACCCTCAACTAAAGGTGCTGCCCGCTGTGGTTGGTTGATTCTGCTTGAGAGTGCCTCGGCTGAACCCAGGAAGGTTGCCTCGGGCCAACAGAACCCTCAACCTAGTGTCTCAGGCTTACACTCCCAAGACTGGTAGCAACCGCGACCCTAGCAGCGAGAACCAGATAGCAGTTCAAGAAAAACAAAAATGAGTAGATCCTTGGTGGAGAGTTAACCTGCAAACAGTAAAAAAAAATCAACTTTATTAATCTTTATTTGTCCTTAATTCTCGATCTCAAATTGTATCGGTTTCTTCCAGATAATTCTTGATCGGTGAACAAGAGATGAGGTTCGGTAGTGTCCAATTGCTCTGCAGGGGGTACTGATGCTTGCAAAAGTCGATCACTCTCCTTTTCTGAACTAGTCCCAATCAAACGAGCATCGCTGAACGGAATAAACTTCGGGATTGTCTCAGTTTCAGAATCTGCGAGACCCTCCTGGACCCACTTGTCATAAGGCAAAGGCAAAGGTGCCTTTTTGGTGTGCGAGCCGTGTATCCAATGGTGCTTCCCACGCACTCGCACCGCAGATCTTGTAGATAGCAGGACCTGATAGGGTCCAGTCCAGCGGGGCTGCTCGTTCTTCGTACGCTGGAAGTTTCTGATGAAGACCCAAGCGCCGTGCTCAATAGCGTGGCCTGGATCCTCTGTAGCTTGAGGAAGAGTATCTTATATCTGTTGGCATAAAACACTCATTTTAGTTGTCAATTCACGCAAATAGTCAAGCAAAACAGGGTATTTGAGGTCGCTAAACCTCGTCGGTCTTGGTACACCCCAAACATTCGCCGGGCGACCAAACACTACCTCATATGGACTCAAACCCATTCTCGAATGCACAGTCCTTCGGGTGGACAAAAGTGCTAATGGCAGAGCATCTGGCCATTGTAAACCAGTGCTTTTCTGAATCTTGGCTAACTTTAATTTTAGAGTGCCATTGTAGCACTCGACCAAACCAGCTGATTGGGGATGATTTGCAGCGTGGAATTTCTGCCTAATTCCGAGACCATCACACACGCTCTTCATAACTTGACACACAAACTCACTTCCGTTATCACTCCAAATGATTCTCGGCATGCCAAATCTCGGAAAAAACTCTTTTATCAAAACTTTTGCTGTAGACAAGGCAGTGTTGTCCTTAAGGGGGTAAGCTTCTACCCATCTAGAAAAAGAGCAAACAACCACTACCACATACTTTAAGTTGTTGCATCTTTCCATATGGATAAAATCTAGCTGCAAAGCCTCGAACGGATACGTAGGAGGAGCAAAATGACCAGCTGGTGTTGGAGTTCCCTTACCAGGATTATGCATCAAACACACCGTACAGTTCTTGACTAAATTCTCTGCACATCTGGGAATTCCTATATTCTGCCAAACCGGAGCCAACAACTTGCAAATCCCTTTCACACTAATGTGTGCCATTCCATGTGCCATTGTAACAACTGGAAGCACATACGCGTTAGGAAACAACCATCTCTGATGTTCGGACAAATCAGTCCAACACCCATTCGAGTCTAACCTACCCTTACTTTCTCTCCATTCATCCAACTCTTTCTCTGTGGCCTCACTCTGAATAGTGAACATAGAACAAGAAACGTAACCCTGCCAAGTGATGTGGTGGTCCTAACAATAGGATCCCAATATAAATGGCGTGGTAAACCTAGGAGTTAGTACTGCACATAACAAAATATAGTCAATCCAATTAGACTCAAGAGAAAGTTTTTAGCAAATATATATGCATTTTTTTATTTTTTTATATACTCTTCAAATTGATGTAGAAAAAACTTACATAAATAAATACCATTTTAAATCCACATAGTTTTCTTTAGAACATCGAACAACATACATAAGTGAAAAAAAGGGGATAAGAATAACAGAAATTCATTCTACTTTAGGGCCTACCCAGTAACAATACACACTTCAGTCATACTCTCATACTCACAGGTTTCCAAATTAATCTACCTAAAATTCTATCATTCAACTTTCATTCTTCCATACATTCCTATCGTCCTAGTGTGTGCAACACATAGATGGTAAGTATGTTGCATAGATCATAGTGTTATTCCAGATAAATGATCGTAGTACGGCTCCTAATGAATTTAACACAATATGCCGTATTTCTGGAGACACAAGCCGACGCGCGTTTCGGTGACAGGCCAGGTGGGCCACACCTTCGTCAGGGCTAGGTGTTGTTGACTGGGAGGGGAAGGAATAAAGATCTATTATAGATTTCTAGTCAGTAGTGACATAGCTGCTCAAAACCAGAAGTCCTGCGTGTGTTGGAGGATGTTTTCCATTTTCATTCACGCCGGATACTGCGATAGCGGACCTGATATGTTCTTTGGGAGGTTCTTCAGAGGTAATACGAAGTTAACTTATTCTCAAGGAATAGAGATCCTGAATATGATGGCTATCATGAGGCAGGTTATCGGGAAACTAGTTCCGCGAGCGGAGAATTTATAGTGGTGGGTTGAACGTGGGTCCGCCGTACCTTTACAGATTTGGGAAGACAGGTATCAGGAAAATATCCCGTAGGGGGTTGAAGAATTTATAGCGGTGTGTCAGATGTAGGTCCGCCGTACTTTTTGATGTTTGGGACAGCAGTTATCAGGAAGAATCTCGTAGGGGGTTGAAGTACGAGGCTGCTGTGTTTTCAGCTATGGACACGATGCGTGACTGTAGATGGAGCTACCTTAAGCACTTGAGGCGCGGTCTGTAGAAGGGATTCCGTCGATTTGTTGCATCGACCTATCGCAACGGGAGACAGGACTCTCGAGAGTCCTAGTTTCCCGATAACCTGCCTCATGATAGCCATCATATTCAGGATCTCTATTCATTGAGAATAAGTTAACTTCGTATTACCTCTGAAGAACCTCCCAAAGAACATATCAGGTCCGCTATCGCAGTATCCGGCGTGAATGAAAATAGAAAACATCCTCCAACACACGCAGGACTTCTGGTTTTGAGCATCTATGTCACTACTGACTAGAAATCTATAATAGATCTTTATTCCTTCCCCTCCCAGTCAACAACACCTAGCCCTGGCGAAGGTGTGGCCCACCTGGCCTGTCACCGAAACGCGCGTCGGCTTGTGTCTCCAGAAATACGGCATATTGTGTTAAATTCATTAGGAGCCGTATTACGATCATTTATCTGGAATAACACTATGATCTATGCAACATACTTACCATCTATGTGTTGCACACACTAGGACGATAGGAATGTATGGAAGAATGAAAGTTGAATGATAGAATTTTAGGTAGATTAATTTGGAAACCTGTGAGTATGAGAGTATGACTGAAGTGTGTATTGTTACTGGGTAGGCCCTAAAGTAGAATGAATTTCTGTTATTCTTATCGCCTTTTTTTCACTTATGTATGTTGTTCGATGTTCTAAAGAAAACTATGTGGATTTAAAATGGTATTTATTTATGTAAGTTTTTTCTACATCAATTTGAAGAGTATATAAAAAAATAAAAATACATATATATTTGCTAAAAACTTTCTCTTGAGTCTAATTGGATTGACTATATTTTGTTATGTGCAGTACTAACTCCTAGGTTTATCACCCCATTTATATTGGGATCCTATTGTTAGGACCACCACATCACTTGGCAGGGTTACGTTTCTTGTTCTATGTTCAGTTTTCTCCCCCTCACGGCCTGCCTACATCTTTAAAAGCCCACCGGGGAACCCCCTTCTTTCATTATTTGCCTCACTCTGAATAACCTTCACGCTCTCAATGGTGTCCTCGCACATACTCTTCTCTGGAACCCATCTCGCCGGACCCACAACATACATTCGACTCATCACATTCCTAGCAGTTTCTTTCGCAACTTCATCCGCAAACGCATTACCACGACCAACATCATCCGTAACCTTTTTATGGGCACTGCATTTCACAATCGCTATTTGCAATGGTAACATAAGAGATTCAAGAAGTTCATTCACCAGTTGTCCATGCTGGATTTTCACCCCATGCGATGTCAAAAACCCACGTTCATGCCACAATCGTCCAAAACTATGGGCCACACCAAACGCATACTGGCTATCTGTATACACATTCACTCGTTTTCCTTTCGCCAACACACATGCTCTCGTAAGTGCAATCAGTTCAGCCGCTTGAGCGGAATTATGTGGGATACGTGCAGCTTCGACAACTGTATGCAAAGTAGTCACAGCATATGCTGCAGTAGTATCACCATTCGGAAATTTGAAACACGAACCATCAACCCACAAAGCATCCTCACAGTCAGGGAGAGGAGTATCCTTCAGATCTATTCTCCCTTTCGTCTCTTCTTTGGTTCTCAAGAAACAATCATGTTGCTCTTCGCCATCATCGTCTATCTCAAGCGAAATCGGCAACAATGTAGCCGGGTTTAGAGTATTGCACCTCTTAATGTGCACATGACTCGCTAACAACGTAAGCTCATACCCTGACAACCGAGCACTAGTTAAGTGCTGTGTCTTCGTACGATTCAACAAGGTATCCACTGCATGTGGAACCATGACCACTAATGTATTGTCCATAACCAAACCAGCAGACTGTCGAATCGAAACAGCCGCTGCCGCTGTGGCTCTTAAGCAACTCGGCAACGCTCTAGCTACAGGATCTAAAGTCGACGAAAAGTACGCACATGGGCGTTGCTTCCCGCCAAACTGCTGAGTAAAAAACGATAATGCACATCCATCTCTCTCATGGACATACAATGTGAAAGGCTTACTGTAGTCGGGTGTACCCAACACAGGAGCCGAACACAGCGCATTGCGTAATTCAGAAAAGCTCTTTTGACATTCCTCAGTCCAAGGAATAGGATTTGGAGTATCCTTAACTGTAAGAGCTATCAAAGGCTTCGCTAGAAGAGAAAAATTCGGGATCCACTGTCTATAGTACGACGTAATGCCCAAAAACGCACCTACTTCTCTCTGTGTCGTAGGGACACTCATTCTCGCAATAGTCTGAATTCTCTCTGGGGTCAGTTTCCTTCCATCCTTCGATAAGAGGTGACCTAGGTAGGTAACTTCTTGGCGACAGAATTGTAATTTCGAGAGAGAAACTTTATGATGGCAACCAGATAAATGAGACAACAATGACACAGTGGCATCCTTACAGATGTCTTCGGTATCAGCAGCAACCAACAAATCGTCAACATACTGGATAAGGGCTGCACCGTCAGGAAAAACTAACGAGTCAAGTTGAGTCTTCAGAGCTTGACTGTAGATAGATGGACTCTCGCAATAGCCTTGAGGAGCGCGTTTAAAGCGGAAGCTTCGTCCTCCTAAAGAGAATCCAAAAATATCTCTACTCTCTATGGCAATCGGAATGCTGAAGAAAGCATTCTTTAAATCTATTACCGAAAACCAAGTGGCAGAAGCAGGAATCAATGTCAGTAATGCAGTAATGTGAGGCACAACAGGAAATTGTGGAACAACAATCTTATTCACTTCACGGAGATCGATAACAAACCTATACACAGGAGGCTGTGAAGAATCAGTTCTCTTCAGGACAGGCAAGACCGGACTATTACACACATTACCTCGAGTCTCTTCGACAACACCTTTGTCAATCAGATCATAAATGATCGCCAAAAGTGCACGCTCACCATCACTTGAAATACGATATTGTGGAATGCGTGGTAACTTAGCATTCGCCTTCAACGTCACAACATATGGGGGAATATCTAACAGGCCCACATCATTCGGACCCGTAGCCCACAATGAATCCGGTAACAAAGACAATTCAGGTGGGAGACAATCCTTCGATACATATATTGGAGAGAACACATTCTCACCTAGAGTAAGATGTACTCCTAACGGAGAACAGTAGAAAGTCGCATACAATCTCTTCAACAAGTCAAGGCCTAGCAAGTTCTCATTACAACCTGTAGTCAAAAGAAGGGGTGCTTCAAACCTACGAGGACCAACAGAAAGAGGCAATGGAACGGAAATCGGATTTGTAACGGGGCGCCAGAAAAACCTATAGAAACATTATTAAAGCCAGACAAAGGTGCGCCAGGGAGCTTAGAACGCATAATAGAACTCTTCGTAGCACCAGTGTCTAGCAGAAAAGGCTCTGACACACCTGATGCAGTCACTTCCACGTAGGGTCCATTCTGATCTACTGGAATCGAAACAACTCCTTCTCTTTGTCCATGGCTATCCTAGCAATCATTGCCTTGCGCTTCATCGCCTTCAACATAGTAATCATCTACGTAGTACTGTGTAGACCTACCAGACGAATTCTGCTGCTGGTCAAAACTGTTCATTGAATTCTGCGGAGGCAAAGGGCGCGCGTTCTGTCCGCGACCTCTACCTCTAGGCGCTTGTTGAGCACCTCTACCTCTCACACCAGGAGCACTATTTGCACGTTGCAACAAAACGGGACAACTATTCTTGTAATGGCCCTCTTCTCTACAATACGCACACTGATTAGGCCCATACTGAATACGCTGTTGAGGAGTCTCGTCTCTCTGCGAGTTACTCGAATACTGTTGAGGCTGCTGATAATCGCGCTGATTATTAACACGGGGTGGATAAGCTTGTTGTAGAAGAACGTTAGTCTTCAATTCCTTAGTCTTCTTATCCGCTTTCTCTAACTCATCCTTACGCCTATTCTCATAGTACTGAGCCGTAGCAAGAATCTGTGCCGAAGTAGAAACGGGCCAAGCACTCTCGGAATCCTTCAACTTAGTACACAACTCAGGAAGAAGATTGTGCATGAATTTATCAACGAATAATCTCTGGCCACCCTCAGTAGCCATATCCTGACCACTATGGTCGACGAACGTTTCCTCGAAATGCGAGAAAAAGTCCGAAACAGACTCATCTTTCTTCTGCTTACAAGCAGACAATTTGTCCCAATTAACACGGACCTCAGGCATCAAAGTCTTCATAAAAGTGATAATTCTACCAGGAAGTTCAGAAATAACATTTTCAGGCTTAGCACCTCCAACTTGTCTATCATTTGCCGCTACAAGATTCACCCACGAGTCACCCAATTCATTATCATGATCTGTATGTCGAATGACATTCCAGATGGGCTGTGGAACAACGTTCCCAAACAGCATGTCTATATCCGCCAAATTCATAACGCACGAACTCACAGTTTGCGCAAGTTCTTTATAATATCCTGCCGGATTCTTCCGCGGATCAGGTAAAGTCTGTTTAAGTGCTAAAACTTCTGCACGTTTCCATGGAACATGAACCCACTCTCGCTGAAAGTGCGCTTGAACAGGGGGAGCAGCATTAGGATCAGCAGGTCTCCATACTGGAGGAACCTCTCGCATCAGATATTGACGCGCATGTCTCCTAACTGACGAATCTGGCTCAAACAGCCGTTCAGTAGGAACATCACTGCGAAGCGACAATAACGTCGACACCGCTTTCTCGATGTTGAGTACACTCACAATCGTTCCTTTAGCAAACTCAGAACGCAATCGGAACAGTTCCGCAGGAACTCTACCCACTTCGTCCGTCCATTGTTCATGGAGAAACGCACACATAAGCTCAAAAACATAACGTTGCTTTGGTGCTTCCCATTGTCGGAAAACATCCATGATACCCTCGAGATCGTACTAGGACTTATACGTCACCCATCTTCGCGCCATATGATCCAAACCCACTCGCTCATCTGTATCAGGCAGTTGACTACGCAACTGTCTACGCTCACTAGCAGGAGACATACCCATTTGTCCCAATCAAGGAGTTAGAAGACTAGAAAAGGCAGCAGTCATCCGCTGTCTAGGAGATGGAGTAGTCGGAAGGACAAGAGAAGACGAAACAGTAGTAGAAGGATCCATAGTCGGAACAGGCATAGAAACAGTAGTAGCAGAAAGAGGCAAAGGTGGCAACCCCTGAGGAGGCTGCATATAAGGAACAATATAATCAAAAATTGGGGAGTAGGGTAGATGGTCCATTCATTACCCCAGTAGCAGTAGTTTTGTAATCAGTGGAAGAATGGACACTTGATACTACTTAACCATTGGTTAAGATGGGACACTCTCATAAACGCCGCGTTAATAGTGCGGTGTATATCTTTCTTCCGCCCCTCACACGCGTTATGGCATTTATCATCGAGTGTTCCAACAACGTGCTATATGCCAAGCCTCAACCCGAGGCAACCTCTGGCGCAAGTAGCAGTGTCCAGAGATAAGGGAAGGGGAGGGGAGGGCACCCAGAAAAGAGGATAAAAAACATATACTACACCAATGAAGGTTTTAATAAAGAGGTGAAGTATTGTTATTAAAAATGATTGCGGTATAATTGGAGGTCGAGTCACTGGATCTCTCTATACCTTTTTAGCTACAACGTCAACATGTTTCTGCTCCATGTCGCCCAGCCGGGTCTACGGAGCATTCGTCAGGACAATACGTAACACAAAAACAGATAATGAAAAAATTTGATAATGAAAAATTACTTGCACCATTTGTGTAGTAATGGTATATGATGAATATTTTCGCCTTTTCGGAAATTATCTGAAAAATGTCAAGAGAGGAAATAATTCTATGTTAGGAATTAAATCTTGTGGGTGCATACATAGCATTAATGTAATCTCTCAACGTTTGTGGAGGATTGCTCTATGTAAGTAAGAATAAAGAAGAACTGGGATAGTGCACAGAGGAAAAAACGTGGTACTTATGGCTTCATTCGGAGGGTTTAAAATAAGATTGCTGCGAGTGGTCTGACGTCTATTAATGGACTGACGTGGATGTTAAGCTCAATGATGAGTTTGTGACTATGTCAGTCAATACGTGCAGAACAGTGTGGCTAGTGCAGCGTTTATTTTTATAGTAACTCGAGAGGGATGATTAGTCTCAAAAAGTGACATAAACACACAATTATATGGTGGTAGTCTTACCTATTTTGTTAGCTGAATTCAGCTTCAGTCGGGCGGCAACGGGACTCTCTGGTCCCAGACTGAAACGAAAAGTAGTAAAAGGGGCCTTCAGGCAGAGCTCTTACCCGGTAAAGTTGAACGCTTACCCTAGGCCGGCCGCCATTCTTACCAGCGCATGGGGAGTTCCCAGGACTTGTGCTGTCTCTGCCCCCGGATGCTAGGTGCCGGTTTCTTGTTGCTATTGTAGTCTGGAAAAGTAATGGAGCTAGAAAACAGACTATACTTCTGATGGCGCTATCGGCAGGCTCAGGTATTGATATCTAAAAATACCCTAAGGTCGAATTTTCGACCACAGGATATTACGTTGTTGAACAATTAGGATTTTTAGCAATATAATGAATTTTTAGAATTTAGCGGACGTTACAAATTGTTGTTGCCAGTTTCAGAGGATCTCCTACCAGAAATGAAACAGTTAGACTTATCATTTGTCATGGGAACTTCTGTGTGAGCGGAGTCCTATTAAAAAATCACCAAACAATGGATTATAGGGCATAGGTATTTCTCATTTCATGAGAACTGGTGCCAAGGGATATTGTCATTGAGCCCAAATAGGTGGGTTTTCAAACGGTCCACCCACCGTTGCTCTTTTTCGAATAAGATTCGTGTGGCATTCCAGGGTCTGTCTGTTAGTTTCTCAAGGACTGTCCATCTCATTTCTTCACAATCATGTTCTAGATCAACAAAGTGGGAACAGAGCTTTGTGTTGTTCTTTTTTAGTCGGATGTTACTTTTGTGTTCCCCTATACGGATCTTGACTTTTCTACAGGTCATTCCGATATATTTCTTCTCACATGGGCACTTGATCATATAGATCACATGGGTCGAATTACAATTCGTGTGCTGTTTTTGTGTCCAGATGAGGGAGTCCTTAAGTTTGCCTCTTACAAATCAATAATAAAGAACCCAATCAAGAACTCGTTACGTGCGTGACAACCTTTTGTCCCGCGACATATGATGTACAAAAACTCATCAATAAGAACTGGCCCATTCTAAGTACTGGAAAACATACCTGGCCGAAGCCTCGCTTTGCCAATAAGCGGACAAAAAACTTAAAAGATCTACTTGTTCATACCCGCCCCACTGTACCTAAGACCAAGCCCACTGATTTGAGAAGTCTAGAAATGACACCTGTCACTGGCCACTATCCCTGTGGCTCTTGTCAAGTATGTAAATTAACAACTATCACACAATCACTACAACTTACGGACTCCCTCATCTGGACACAAAAACAACACACGAATTGTAATTCGACCCATGTGATCTATATGATCAAGTCCGCTAAATTCTAAAAATTCATTATATTGCTAAAAATCCTAATTGTTCAACAACGTAATATCCTGTGGTCGAAAATTCGACCTTAGGGTATTTTTAGATATCAATACCTGAGCCTGCCGATAGCGCCATCAGAAGTATAGTCTGTTTTCTAGCTCCATTACTTTTCCAGACTACAATAGCAACAAGAAACCGGCACCTAGCATCCGGGGGCAGAGACAGCACAAGTCCTGGGAACTCCCCATGCGCTGGTAAGAATGGCGGCCGGCCTCGGGTAAGCGTTCAACTTTACCGGGTAAGAGCTCTGCCTGAAGGCCCCTTTTACTACTTTTCGTTTCAGTCTGGGACCAGAGAGTCCCGTTGCCGCCCGACTGAAGCTGAATTCAGCTAACAAAATAGGTAAGACTACCACCATATAATTGTGTGTTTATGTCACTTTTTGAGACTAATCATCCCTCTCGAGTTACTATAAAAATAAACGCTGCACTAGCCACACTGTTCTGCACGTATTGACTGACATAGTCACAAACTCATCATTGAGCTTAACACCACGTCAGTCCATTAATAGACGTCAGACCACTCGCAGCAATCTTATTTTAAACCCTCCGAATGAAGCCATAAGTACCACGTTTTTTCCTCTGTGCACTATCCCAGTTCTTCTTTATTCTTACTTACATAGAGCAATCCTCCACAAACGTTGAGAGATTACATTAATGCTATGTATGCACCCACAAGATTTAATTCCTAACATAGAATTATTTCCTCTCTTGACATTTTTCAGATAATTTCCGAAAAGGCGAAAATATTCATCATATACCATTACTACACAAATGGTGCAAGTAATTTTTCATTATCAAATTTTTTCATTATCTGTTTTTGTGTTACGTATTGTCCTGACGAATGCTCCGTAGACCCGGCTGGGCGACATGGAGCAGAAACATGTTGACGTTGTAGCTAAAAAGGTATAGAGAGATCCAGTGACTCGACCTCCAATTATACCGCAATCATTTTTAATAACAATACTTCACCTCTTTATTAAAACCTTCATTGGTGTAGTATATGTTTTTTATCCTCTTTTCTGGGTGCCCTCCCCTCCCCTTCCCTTATCTCTGGACACTGCTACTTGCGCCAGAGGTTGCCTCGGGTTGAGGCTTGGCATATAGCACGTTGTTGGAACACTCGATGATAAATGCCATAACGCGTGTGAGGGGCGGAAGAAAGATATACACCGCACTATTAACGCCGCGTTTATGAGAGTGTCCCATCTTAACCAATGGTTAAGTAGTATCAAGTGTCCATTCTTCCACTGATTACAAAACTATAAGGAACAATAGCCAACGAGGGTGCTGGCTGTGGAGGAGGCAAGGCAACAGGCCCTTGCACAGCCACCACCGGTGGCGGTGGTGCCGTAGCATTCTGCACATAAGGTGGCGGTGAATTTAACAAATGTGACATTAAAGGGTCTTTCACAAGATCCTTCTCGTCTTTCTGCTCTTTAGCCGGCAATACCGGGTAGCATCGGTCTACCGCTAACTTCTTCACTCTAAGCATCTGCTCACTTTCTTGCTCTTCTTCATTATCTCTGTATGCAACGGAAGCTTGCACCATTGACATACCCTTTCTATTTTTCTTGGCTAACTTAATTTCTTTCTGTTTGGCTTCTTTGCGCCATATGCGAAAAGAGTCAAACATCGCCGGCCGGGCTTTCTTCTTGAACAACTTCACTTCAAGGTTATCCAAGACTTCTGTCTCAAAACTACCATAACGGGGCCACTGTAGGACACCGTCACTCTTCGGGTATTTTACCCAAATCTCATTGTAGCTAATAGGACCTACACCATGTTTCACATACAACTCGTAAAAAGGAGTTCCGATCGGAGGAACCGGACACAAATCCTCTAACCGGGAATCTCTCAAAGTACCACAACTGAACAAATTCCTAGGACTGCTAAAACCAGGCATCTTGCTCACTAGTCTAGCTTCAAACAACAAGGGGAATCTAAATCGATAATCTCGTGAATACACAAATCCCGTGGCTTTGGGGCCTGCAGGTGCCAAATCAAATCTATCCCCTAAAGGATACAAACCAAACTAAGGACTAGGAGACGCTCCGTTCATACTTAACTGAAATGTCGATGGCGTCACCAGAAAACCCGTCAATCGTCTCGCTCTACAAACGTCTAAGGCTCCAAAACAGGGCGACAGTCAGGGCAGCAGTCCTTCGTAGCCGTCGGAAAGCGGGAAACCTCGCAGCAAAGACTTTTGGACCACGACAACATACAGGGGTCGAAGAAGTGGCTGGCCTTCCTCCAGAATTTTCTCACGAAGCTTCTCACGAACCTCTGGCTTGGACCGGTACCGCTGAAGTCGCCCCATGTTGGGCGCCAATTGAGGTACTGGGTTTTTCAGAACCGGTACTAATCCAGTAACCCAGCGGTGTCAGGGCAACACCCAAAGACCCCGGATTCCCCTGTCTTGGAAAACAGAGACACTGGATACTTCTTGATGACGTCAAAGACCAACGTTTATTGGTTGCAACCAGGGACAGAGATCTACGAAGTACACAAGGGTAGTTCGTCAGAGACTGCACACTTCTATGAACGGAACACGGTCTTTTCTGGCAACATCACAATTTACATTTGGTGCATACAAACTGACCAATAGCAATGTAGCATTTCAAAAGTAGCAAATGACGACAGGCAAAAACAATCCCCTTTTCCGCTGTCCAGCCCACCAAAAACGATCACACACATGCTTGGTTTCCTGTTCGATCAGGCCGGACAAACCCATCATAAACCCTTCAACCCAGATCGATGAACATGTCATAAAGGAAAGGCAGAAACAGATGGAAAGGAGATAGAGGAGGTGGGAACGGTGTATCATAAACTCGGGCACGTCCTGCCCTTTGATCTCTATCAGGCCAGCTGCTGAACAAGGAACTGGCTCAGCGGGATTCTCCCCAGGCGAGGAGTCAGTTCGGCCAGGTCAACCAGAAATCAGCTAAGGCGTACGTGTCAAGGACTTTCTCGGCCGTAGTCATCGGGCCTATGTTAGGGCAACCACACAAAATGGCTGACACATACAAAAATGGAACCCGGAGGTTCAGACTAAATCCTCAAATGCAGAGTGTTCTCCTATATCGATTCATACGAAAACACTCAAACACGTTACACTCGCCATTTGCGGTCTGTCGAGACCAAAATCGTCCATTTCCGACGATCTTTATGAATCGGGTTCAGAACTATCGAACCCAATTCGGGACCACGGAACCACAAATGGAGCTCAGTGGCGATAAATCCAAGTCGGATCACATCCACACCAACCTTTAAGTGATCCCAAGAGAAGAGGAGGGGCGAACAGGCACCTCAAAGCCCTGGCCAGTGGCAACCCAGAGGGAATGTCCATTCATAGTACAGTCTGCAGTGGCACCACCAGAGCCACTCTGGATCATCAAACAGTCACAGGTGCCGGAGATCACCCCTGAAGGGTGCTCATATAATAGCCAGAGCCCACCAGGACTGCCACAGCAACTCCAAAGGTAGTTTGGCTGCTCCAAGTAGATGCTGATCCCCAGAGCCAGTGAAGTGCTGCACCACACTCTTCAAATGCCTGCCATCGAAGTCAACTACAACTCGCAAATGCTAAGTCTCCAGTGCAGTCCAAGACAGGTAAGAGGGAGGTCGCGCAGCTCTGACACATGCCAGCCTCAATCCTGAAATTTATGACCTTCACAAAGCCCCCTACAACATTCAGGCGCAAGCCCTCCGTCCTCTCGGGGGGGTCAGCTGCTCAGCTTCTGAGGCAGTCACCATGTCCCCACAGCCACCTAGTCCTGGGGCTCTTGACACAGCACCCCATGAAAGAACAATGACCGGAATGGGACTGGAGGTGATGAGAATGCAGGCACCCCCCAAAGCTGCAGCGTAGAGAAGCACCTCCCAATGATCCTCACTCCTGCTGGCAGGCCTCCTTGTCTCCTGGCTTCTGCCTCTTCGGATGAGGGCCCAAGCCAATTCCTCCACTCAGGTGCACAGCAGCATGCACAATTACCACACTCAAGGCCAGCTCCCGGTATTTGCTGCTGTATCGGAGCCCCCAGGCCTTCTGGTCGCCGCTCCCATTTACCCCTCACCTCTTTCAGGTCCAATGGACGGACGGATGACCTCAAACCCCGGCCCCTGCCATGTGTGCAGTGATCACAGCCAAGCCATCACCTCCATTCTGATGCACAGCAGCTTGTGTTCCAGCCATGATTATTCCTTGATCTGAGCAGTCGATGCTGCCTATGGCACTCGCCCTTGCTTTAAGCTCTCATGCTATCTGAGCACAGCTTCCGTGGCACCCCACCATGTTTAGGTCCTAGGGAAAGAGCACCCGGCTGCTGCCATTTTTTCTGGGGTTGCGGTTGCCACTTGAGTCTATTTGAGATGTGTGTGTGTGTGTTGCTTAGGGCCGATTCAGCACACCAGCCACCTCTAATGATGGCCCAGCCCAACAAGGGCTCGAATTGAGTAATTATTGTCAGTTGGATGGCCGGAGATGTGCAGGATATATGTTGGCCCATTGGAGCTGTGGTAATGCTGTTACCTGGCCATCTTGCTGGCCATGCCTCCTAGGTTTGCATAAATGTTGGTGTTTTCACAGCTGACATGAATTTTGGCAAAAGCTGGGCACCCACTGCCACTTGGAGTCAGGGTATTTCACAAGTTTGGCCTCCTCTCTGTTAGACCTGGCATCATTGGCGTGGGTCCCCCTTCCTCTTTTCTCTTCCTCTCTTTTATGTTGGCTGGATTTAGATGCTTTGGGCGCCGTGCCATTGCTAATCAGTGCCACAGCGCGAATGCTCCCTGTGTAAAGATTACTGTATGAATTAGGATAACCATAATGCCTAGATCTGTGTGGCAGGTTCTAATAGTGAGTTACCCTCCATTTCACTGTCGCTACTGTGAAACGATCCATTCTCAAAGCCAGAATAGGCCTGTTGAGGATTCCCTACTATCATCCTATCTGACCCCAGGAACCTGATAGGATCTTCAAGTTTGATATGTTTCTGCTCAGGACATTGAGAAACACCTTTTAGTAAGGACCGTTTATATATCCCATGTTTGGAAATGTCTCTTCTGAAAATGCAGTAGTTTCTTGCCTAAGTGTTACTGTAGGCTTTGCGAGTATGTGCATTGGCCGTCTGGTTTTGGAGTAGCAGGGCCAGCTAGGTCAGACCTGGCTTGAGAGAGAGATCGGTATTCAGGGCATGAGGTGGGGTGAATCTTTGATCCAAGCAGGGCTGTGCCTGGCAAGGTGAATGATAGCTCTACCTCTCACTGGATGTCTGATAGCAGACTCCCTCATTCTGAAAGGGCAGGATGACGCCTCGCGTAAACCAAGTGCTCCCCGACTCCATCGAACTGGTTCTGACTGGAGTCAGTGATTTGTGACCTTAGAGAACCAAGACATTTTAGGTATAAAACGCTGGGCAGGAACTTTGTCCAAGTGTGTTCCTTCTGGATGTCAAGACGAAACTCTGTCTGAGTTAAACTGTTAGATAAAGATTTTATTTTTTCTATACCTACCTGAGTTCTGTCCTTTTGTGGTGTTGTTACTGCCTTGTTGTACATGGTCATAAATGCTTCACAGACTGCCTCTGAGATTGGCCTAACTGCTCATGCTACGTTACCACAGGGTTGAGCAGGGGTTGTCAAAAGGGGTAGCCCACTTGCCCTGTCTTAGGAAGAAAGGTCCCTATTTGGACATTGGCGCCATTCATTGCCAACTAGAGACCCCCATTTCTAACACTCTCTGGTGCAGAGTTTTCATCCTCAGAGGGGTTTGTCAGAGAGTCTACCATTGCTCACCTCCAAGAATTCTTTGTGGAGCATGGTACCTAAGTGACATCATGCAGGTACAATCTACAAGGGTCTGTTCCAGTGAAAACCTTATGTAATCTCATCAGAAGGAAAATGCACACGTAAGAAACAAGAGAGTAAACATAAGTGGGGCATGGGCTTACCCTATCGAACTTTGTGGGCACCAGTCACCCTCCTTCTTATACACCTTTCTTATAAGTAAAATGGTGTTGGTGCTCATCTAAGGGTAACCCTGAAGACAAGCAGCCTCGGCTTGCATACTTTCTGGAACATGCAATCAATTCACAAAGATAAAGCTCATCATTTTCACAAACATCCACATTAAATAAAAATTAAGCACATATGTGCCCTATGTACCATAGGTCACAGTACAGTAAGTATTGCCACTGGATGCAATTGCTGCACCCCAAAAGCCAAGAATTGTGATCACTAGCCTCGGGGACTGGAGGGTGGGGGCATCAATTGAGACTCTTATTCTGTGGGTACTGCAAAGGTGTCCATGAGGAGGACTTTTAGGGCTGCTGTTTGAGGGGTCTTTAGGTTAGGGGCGAAACAAACTATCCCACGAAAAGAAAACAATTGCAAGGAACTTCAAGACAAATGGTACAAATGGTGGTTGTGTAACTGCACCATGCAGGGTCGGGACGTTTACAGTTAGAAGTACAAATTAGATGTTATACTCTAGTAAGTGTTTATTATTCACAAATAATTTCCATCCATATGAAAAATAATCTTTGAAATTCCGTTGCACATTCGTGCCATGTACATATTGATTATGCTTTCAAGCTCTAATTTAAATCACTACAATTAGTAATTAGAAATACAATTTAATTTACGAACTGCCCTAGGCTTGTGCAAAGCGTCCAGAGTACTTTATTAATTTTACAATTGAATTTTAAATGTGCCTAGATCTCGAATTAAATTTTCTTTATGAATCACAGTAATTCTCATTTCTGAAATGTATGGCCGTAGATGACAAGAAGTGAGATTCATTTGTAAATTGTAAATACATTTTATCAAGAGTATCAGTTCGTTCAGCATATTTAATTTTCTTAGGAACAGTAGTTATCCCTGCTTTCACTTATTGACATTGCTGCATTCATTAGCAGGGGCTTTTTTTTACAGTATGCACACATAGGGTGTAGTCTCTACATTATTTTACCAGTTTCAATGTCACACTCAAGTTTTCCAGCAGTTGATGAGTTCAGCGATGGAAAGGTAAATATTGCCTTTGTTTAATGTGAAATGAAACCATATGAGGTGTTCAGGCGCCCAATTCTCCAGGCCATGTTACACCAATCGTTAATCTACCCTGGCGGGTTTCTTCCTACATGTAGAGTAGATTTATGACTTTTAAATGATTCACAGCAGTCTCCGGGCACTCTCCTGGAAATCTACAACAGCTGGGGAATTCAGGAGCACCTACTCTTCTCTAAATTACATTAGGTGGATTATCTAGTAGGCAAACAATTTTCCTGATTAACTATGGCAAGAAATGTGCATTTTGTACCTTCACATTTGTTTCTCCAAACAGACACATTTTTATACTATGAAGAATTCCTTCCTCAACACCATATGAATTCTCGGCCTATGCCTTCCTTTTCCCAAGCTAGAAACAGTTGTACGAGGATTTTTTGTAAGAAACATTGAAAAACATTGCAAATGTTTCTCGGGTGGTTAACAGGTTCATGGGCTTTCGCAATTGCTGCGTAGCCAACCGCTATAGTCTCTCTCTTCCACCTTCAAAAGTCTTGCAGTGGTGGAAAAGCCATCATGTTGGTCCATTTTCCATAGGCCTGGACATACTTGTAATTAGTCTTGTGCAATTGGAGTAATTTGGTAATTCCACATTACTCTTGTGATGCGAAATTACCCATTGTAAGCTAGTCATGCCACTCTGTCTAACTGATTCTCCCATTAGAATCTAATGGGAGTATCAGTTGATCATAATGCACTCACAGTGATCACAATGCGCTCACACTGATCACCATGCACTCACAATATTCACCCGCTCACCCTGCTCTCACAGGGATCACTCTGCACTAAAATTGCGCTAGCATTGTTCACTCTGTACCACACCCTGCAGTCACATGAGCACACTTCTCACCCTGCACTCATGTGACACTTCACTCACCTGTACCCCCCTCACTGCTCAATCGGTAGCTCACTCAAACAAGGCCATCACTAACCATGCACTAATTTGTCCCACTCTGCACTTATAGCCGAACCCAAATTCATATGGTAACCTCACTCACCCTGTAGTCACTCCTTTTACCCTACTCTCACACTGTTGCATTGCTCACCATGCAGTCACATGGGCACTCTTGTCACCCACACAGTGCAGAAGGTTAAAGTGCCTGGTACAAAGAAGATGTACCATGCACATCACAGAACTGATTGTTAGTAAACTATGAGTAGCGCTATAAAAAAATGAAATGTTCGTCAGACAGGTGCTATAGAGAGATGAGGTGTATTGTTGATGAGTGGTAGTGAGGGAATTTCATGTAGAACGTGGAAAGAATGTTGCACCGTGTGCGACCAGTGCTAGGGCCAGCCCTGGCTGGGAGTGTTAACCACCCCCCCGAAGTTCAGGTCTAGTGAATTCCCTGCTTCTGCCTATTATTATTTACATTTGTAGTGTGCTATTGTTTCCAAAAGGTGTCCTGGGGCTAATAACCATCTGCCTGCAATGTGAGAGAGGGATCTGGGGTTGGGAGAGGAGAGAAGAGAGGGATGGAAGAAAGGGGGTGAGAGGAAAGGTGCATGAGTAAACTGCTTACCTCTGCACAAGACCGCCAGGGTTTGGAGGGACCCTTGCTGCTCCCGGGCATGGCCAGGTGAGCTTCTAATGTGGCAGCGCGTATTCCTGTGGAGTGGGAGGCCCTTCACAAAGGTTGACTAGACATCTTTCTGATGTTAATTGCTGTATTTTGGTTATAAACTGGTACTGATGGGGTGAAATCTTTCCTCAGTGTAACTGTGTTTAAAACATTTTAAAATAATAAAGCAATGCTATCCCAAAATACGCAGCATCACAGAACATTATTTACATTTTCGACTCACACAATTTAGTCAAGCCTGTCGCATAATTTGGTCCTCACCTGCCTCATAATTCCAGTAGCCCTGCCTAGAGGTTTAGAAATGTTTGTCAGGAGGGGGTCCTTACACCTGAAAATGTTGACAGGGTGGTCTCGGCATACAAAAGTTTGAAGACCTCTGCATTAGATGAAGATCGGACCAGCCCAGACAGTGAGATGCACTGAAATCATACAAGAGTGCGAAAGCTGGCATTCGTAGGCGAACGCAAACATTTCAGCGGTCGTTTCAAAAATTCAAGCAGCAGTAATTTAAAGCAGCATTTTCAGTATATTTTCTACTCGAGCAGCTGGAAAATCAACAATAAATGTATTTTTTAATTTAAATTGTACTCGAATGAACTGTTTGGGTATTTATTCAACAGAAAATGTTTTTTTTTTATACAGGATGGAAGTGCTATGGAGATCGGGAGGCTACTGTGCATACAGAAAAAAACTGTCTCTCCTGAAGACTCCCCGTTTGCTGTGTCTGGCCCTTGGTTAAATTTGATTTGAATTTTGGAGGTAAAGCATCTCTCGCTCGCTTTGTCTAAATCCCTGCTGCATCCACACCATTGGAGTTTTAACTTTTTAGGAAAATCAAGTTGAATGCAGCACCTCGTGAAAAAGTTTGTTGTTTGAGAGAGGGCATGCACTAGTATTTTTTGGTCCTTTTTTTATTTTGTATCTTGGTGGGGGGCCTGGAGTTTGTACTGGAGTAAGGGGGCCATTGTGGGATTAACCTTTTGCTAAGGGGAAATAGAAATGTTTGCACTTTTTTGATGGCGGAGGCCTGGTGTTAAATTATATGTACTTTTTCTCCATTTTAGTGTGTGGGTTTTGAAGAAAATGTATACTGATTTGTTTAATATTTTACTGCAATGTTGTTTTACTGTTTGGAGATTACCCTGCTGTGCACGGGGCCTTGGGTTTATTTCTTATGTTTGTTATGTTTCAAATCTTCACTGCTGGTGTGGTATATGCTTTTGAAAAACATTCAGGGGTTGTGGATGGCTGTAGATTAAATGCAAAAAGTCGTTTATTTGATTTTTTGTTTGTATGTGCCTGTTGCTGATAATATCTTTTCAATCCTTTCCCTACAATGGCACAAGATGAATTTTTTCATCAGAGAAGGTGCACCAGCCAAGACAGGGCAACCATATCCTTTGTTCTCCATGCCCTTTCTTTGCTGGCCATGTGGCACTGCCAACTTTGTGTAGTAGTGTGTGTTTGCCATAGACTGCCATGTATTTGTTGTTTTCCGTGCCCTTTTTTGGGGGGCTATGAAGTAGGGGACATTTTTTTGTAGCCAGTGTGTTGATGTGTTTTATCTAGGAACCCGATCAATATTGTGACCTTATGCCCCTATACGGCTATAATCAATAAATATCCCTATGATGGCATAATAATCAGAGCCATATTTCAGTAACTCGCCTCTGCAGTCCATGACACAGCAGAAGCTACTTCCTTAGATTCCTAGAGAGCACACCGAGTTCTTTCGACACACCAAACCCCCAACAACCTGGGAAAGCCCTGTTTGCTTTGTTTTGATTAATAATAGAACTCCTGCGAGCGCTGTAAGAACGACCAGTTCTTAGTGACATCTTTATTGACGTCTTATGTCCAACACTTACGTCAAACTCGGCACCTTTCAGGTATAAATATACCAACGTTGCCTTAAGCAAACACACGGTGGTGGTGAATACTGGAGTAGAACAGCTGTCCCCTTGCAGAAAGCCCAGCAGATGCGAGAAGCCCAGGGACAATGCCCCTCCTCTTTGACGCTCTGAGAAAGACGCTGTCTTTTCTCCTGCCGAGAAAATCCAGCTCCGGTGTTTCCAGCCTACCCTTGCGGGTGACTGGGATATCGGGTCCTGAGAGGGAGATACGAGACTATTTGTGTTGTGTAATAAAATTGATAAAGTTTCTGTTTAATTTGACAAAAGTGTTTCTTGAAAAGGATGCTTAATTTTTAACTGTGAAAATTGTTTCATGTCTGTGGAGTATAATAATGCAACAGTAATTGTTTTTTTGTAAACAATTTTTTTAAACAACCTTTTAATTGTCGAGTTTCTTCTGAATTATGTAATATGAATAGAGAATAATAAAGAATTGTTTTTATAAATAACAGTGTTTACACCATTATTAATTAGTTATAATCCAAGGGAGGCAAAATGTTGTGTACTAAATGAAGCTTTAAGTGAATGTAAATTTGTTGATCTCTGAACATCTTTGATACGTGTTTTGGCTCACCATATAACCCCTTCTAAAAAACAATCCCCTGAGACCAATGTCTCTCTCTTTAGACTACACGAAAAGGGAACCTGTCTTTTTTTGTCTGTTCTAAGAAAACCCCTCCCTTTTCGATTAAGGGTTTCTCCTTCTAAGATTTGAAGGAGATACGAGACCTCCTACATTCTATTCCAGAGATACGGTGCTGACTAAACCCTTAGAGAGAATTCTTGAATCAGACTCTTGGCAAAACCTACTCAACTTAAACTGCTACTTACTTACGCCCTCCCACGTATTAGGCTTAGGTCAGGTACACCGGGGTAGGCGTAGTTAGAAGCACCAGTTGAGGTCGTTAGCCAATGTATATATGAATGTATATATTTTATTCATTTTAACTATCTTATGGCTAAGAAACCATATCAATGCTTTTACAGTATTATTTCGTAATAGTCCTTTTACTGTACGCACTTTTCGTTATAACAAGTCTTGCAATTGTGGCAATTCATTTCTCTTGCATGAGAAGGAAGACTGCTCAATAAATAATATCTTTTATTGAAAACGCCTGTCTCTCTATTCTCTGCACCCTGGTGAAACTAAGTATGCACAACTGACTGAGTGAAATAGCTGTCTATTGTTTCACACGACTCTAGAGATTGACTCTTATTCTGAGGGAGCAAAGTTGTCATGTTTATGCGGTTGTCGGAAGCTGAATCCCTTCTTGTCCGAGCCAGGGAAGCTGATCACTTCCTATTCAGTCAAGAAAGTTTCCAGTGACCTCTGAGCTAGCTGGCGCAAACCTAAATTAAGTCTAACATAGTCAGTAGAGACCTAGAAGACCTCAGTCCTACGACTACACTGCTGTTTATGTTATTCCAATGCGCAGGGCCTATAGGGAAAATAGGAACTACACTACATGGTGCCCAACGTTTGGTAAGGCGATAAAACTAACGCAAGACGTTAGAGTAACTCAGTCGTGCTTTTTCAAACAGGCCCTTTCTCCCGTAAATACTCCAATAGATGTCTGGAGTGGGTGAAAGGTTAAAATCCGCCCGA
Source organism: Lissotriton vulgaris (assembly GCF_964263255.1). Taxonomy (NCBI): domain Eukaryota; kingdom Metazoa; phylum Chordata; class Amphibia; order Caudata; family Salamandridae; genus Lissotriton; species Lissotriton vulgaris. The sequence continues at coordinate 396,199,263 of NC_141693.1, forward strand.
ACTTAGTAGGAAGAGATTCCTATGTAGAGTTTCTGGTTTAGTCAACATTGAAGGATACAGTGTTCCAAAATATTGTGCACCTAATCTTTTGTTTCCTTGGAAACCTGCTCTGCAAACTTTCATTAAAACAATGTCAAATAATGGCGATAACAACGGAACGAATGAAGTCGCAATAGATGCGAATCAACCGGGTTTCAATGTTACAGGGATTAATGAACCGGATGCAATTATCATCCCGGCGAACATAAGAAAAACTCTAACTTTAAAACTTATAGAAAACGGACTGACAGCACGAGGTGGTACAGTCATTTTCGTGATAGAGGCACACGAGTATCGGCAGACAGAGGTATTCTGTTCATGGATAAACTTTCCAGCGGCAAACGCTACAACACACGAGTTCCACTATTACAAAATAGAGGAACCATCGGAAGAATGCACCTGCTCTGGTTTAAAGGCGCCCTAAAACATAATGATCACATTACCAGGCTCGGTCCACTAGGTAGACCAGGAGCAACGTGGCCGGTTGTAGCCAGCTACACACCACATCCAGACATTGATAAAATGTCTCGCGAAGAACTTTTAGCACAGCTAAAATTATTAAATAAAATACACAGACAGTCCAATATGTAATGCGGACTGCATCAGTCCAAACAGCTGTTAATATTCCACAGCTAACCCCTCATCAGGGGAACACAAATAAAATCACACCACAGAACATACAATCATGTCTTGGAAAAACACCCGCAAAACGGGAACAAAATCCATTCTGGCTAGCACAAAAAATAACTCAAAAAGAGGCAGTATTCCCTAATACTATCCCTATTGAAAAACACAGAATTCTGACTATCTGCCTTCCAATGGGGGTTGCACCACATGTGGAGGACTGTGACACTTGGGGTACAGTCTTTGCTTCCATTTACACAAAAACACATGGTGTTCCGTCCATGGCGGTAATAACAGATGTGCTAAAACAAATTCAGAATGAATACGGTCCAGAACCTGCTTTAACTTTTGGTATGAAACTACTGAAAGACTTCAAGCAGGTCTCGACTATATTACTAGCCAACATAAAAGGAGAAGCAGCATCTGTGGCGATTCGCCAGAAATTGAAAGAAACAGATACAACAGATCAACCAATTGAGCTTGCCAGAATCATAGAAAAATGCTATGAAGAATTAGGTAGAGATAGTTTGGGTGGGAAACCAGTAAAACCCCAACTACTTGAAAATCCTGAAAAATTATTTATTAAAAATAATCTAAACACTCCTCAGAAGAGTTGGGATGGAAATAAACAATCCACTCCCAAAGAAAAAGTTTTCCAGTCCAGAGGAAGGTCTCCTCGGCGGAGAGAAAGAACTCCGAACTGAGAACACCATTCTCCCCAGAGGGAGCACTCTGAGAAAAGATATAACACTAGAAATAGGGATAACTTGAAAAAGCCTGATAGATATCAAAGTGTTGATACACGTCCCTCTCGATCTTTTTTGCAGAAATCGGAAAGAAGAGGACGATCAGAACCAAGGGAAGAGCACACCAAGTCCAAAGACAAGGAACCTGCTCAAAGTAAAAAATTACAATTTCCAAGAAAGAAGGTAGCCAGTATTAGAGTAATCGAACATGCCGAGAATACTGAGGACACAACTGAAAAACGGAGAGTGGGCACAGACAATGCTAGACAGCGGAGCGGAAATCAGCATAGCTCGCAAGATCCTGATGAGTCATCTGGAGACAGTGGACACAAATGAATACATTCAAGTAGAAACTGCAGATACCAGAGTTAGCGGACCTCATAAGATATACGAAATAACACTGCGTATAGAGGGAGATAAGACTAGGTCTATTTTGGAATAACATCTCAAAAGGCTATGACATCCTGTTAGCCGAGAAAGATTGGCCCCCAGAGTTTGTCAGGGAGTGCCCTCATGGCGAAGAAATGATTATGCCTGCCTTCTCAAATCATATTCCAATTCATACTAAATATACATATGCAAGGACATGGGCAGTTGCTCAAGCACCAGAACTATATAAGAATCATGTAGGATGGGATGAGGACTCTCCTCCTCACAAAATCCAGTTAAAATGTCAACCAACTGCACAAAGACAGTACCCAATTTAGCAAGAAGCTAAAAAACAGGTCAGGGAGATTTTAGATCAACTTGAATACCAAGGGGTGATTAAAACATGCACTTCTCAAATGAAAAATCCTTTGTTTCCTGTCTCCAAACCAGACAATTCATATCATCTAGTCTTGGACTACATACACCTTAACTCATGTTGCAAAACATTTGCGGTACAAAATTCGCACAGTGCGGCACTAATGAATAACATAGTTCGCAAAAAATACAAAACAACATTAGACATTTCTAATGGATTCTTTTGTCAAAATATTGCACCAGAAAGCAGGTACTTGACCGCTTTCTCAATAATGGGGTCACAGAAATTTTTGGTAGGCTCCCACAGGGATTCAAGAACAGCCCAGGATTATTCTCAGCCAGAGTAAAAGACTTACTACAAATGTATGATGATAAGGCATTATCTTATGTCGATGACATCTATCTCACAGACGTCGACTTGGATACTCACTTGAAAAGAGTGAACACCATAATACTTGGATTCGCAGCAGAGGTTACAAATTCAACTTAAAAAATTCACGAATTGCCCATCTAATAGTCTTATTTTTAGGATACGAATTATCAAGTGAAGGAAAAAGCCTAGCAGACAACTTCTTAGAGAAGTGCGCTGTACTCCAAGCACCGAAAACGCTGAAGAACTTACAATCGATTCTAGGCTTTCTGAATTTCGGAAGAACTTACATTCTAAACTATGCAGAGAGGATTACACCTCTCTACGAACTAATAAAACCTGATTTTAAACCAATCAACTTGACTCAAAAACACACAGAAATTTTAAGATCACTGCAAACAGACATGTTAGCTAAAACAAAATTAGAAACACGTGACAATACACGCAACCTTGTAATCTGGGTCATCCCAGGAAGATGCGGATTCACCTATCTGACCTCTAACGAGGGAGAAACGGTACCAATAGCTTACAAATCACATTTGTACACACAAGCAGAAAAAACATTCAGTCTTACAGAAAATACTGTAAAGGCAGTTCAGACGGCTGTAGCAAGAGAAAGATCACAAGCACAAGGCAAAGGAATAACTGTTTTCACAGCAGAATCAGCCTTTGAGGCGCTATTCAGCCCAGTAAATCTAAAAACAGTGGCACTAGATCCAAAATGGATACAGTGGGAAAATTCTCTTGAAACTGAAAAGTGAAATACTATTATGTCCCGAACATGAAAAAACTGAATGATTTCAAATATGAAAAAGAATATCCTCTGCCCATCGAAATTCTCCCTCTCCAACAGTACTGTTGTATAATCTATACAGACAGATTTGTACAGCATTACAATGTAGATGATAAATCATACAATGCAGCCTGTGCGATTGTTAAAGGTCGCTGGCTCTGCGGTAAATTCAGACCGAAAATAGCAAAAACTGAATCATTGAGAAAATGTTCGGCTCAGCGAGCTGAAATCAGATCTTTAAAGATGGCGCTTGAAAATGCCGATCGTGAATTCCCGACACTAATAGTGTGCGATTCGCTTTTCTGCGTGAAATCTTACAATAATGACTTGCAGAGCTGGGTTCAAAACGATTACAAAGATAACACAGGTGCCACAATCAAGCATAAAATGCTTTGGAAACAAGTAGTTCTTTTACAGAAGGAACTACAGAAGACTCATGTGATACATACTCTGAGTCATCAACGTGATGGCGTTCACGTTGCAGGGAATTCATTGGCTAATACAGCCACAGCGGAAGCAACTAAACCGGCTTCCGTAGCCACAGAAAAGCGTTCAGAAAAATACTTAGACGGGGAAACCATGCTGGCGGTAAAAACGTCTTCAAAGGGCAACTGTGCAGCACTACCCATGAACTATCCACTCAATTATACATACGTAATTGACGCAAACTCCATTTCTTTTGCTCGAATCCCTGGAGTGGGGGACAGGGTAATTCCAAACACGAATCGGAGAATCTTTTTAATAGCAGACGCACACATGGGATTGGGTGCAAGGCACAACCAGATGAAAAATTCTCTGAAAGAATTGCAATCAGAGTACTGGTGGCCGGGAATGACCATACAACATTACAAATTTGTAAAGAGCTGTAAAGACTGCAGCAGAGATCGCAGCAGTGAATCTACCGGAGTAATGCCATGGCCATTTCTGTAGATAGCATAGGGCTATCTACACATTAAATCCAGCGTCCTATTAATTTCTTTTAAGACTATATTCACTTAAAAATCTGACCCCAGCGCTCGGCTGACGCCAGAACTGTTATAAAAGATTTGCGAGTCTTTTTCGGCACATATGCAATAGCCATGCTTCATTCTGACCAGGGTCCTGCTTTTAGCTCTCGAGCTTATAAGGAGGCCATGACCAGCATGGGCATTAGGTTGCGGTTCTCTTGTCCCTTCCATCCTGAGGGAAACAGGGTTGTGGAAAGAAAAAAAAACGAGACATAAAGCAATCTATAACGGCAAAGGTATTAGGTTCGGGTGATGGGTGGGTCCAGCATTTAACAAGTGTCCAACGTAGTCTTAACAACTTGCCAAGAAATTCTCTAAAAGGTTTCAGCCCGTACAAACTATTGTTCGGAACTAGAATGTATGTTCAGGACTTAGATAGTCATGCTTCAGTGGTAGAAGATAAGAAAAAATGCTTTGACATCAAAGATCGTTTGGCTGTTTTACAGGACTTAAATGAAACAAGAAAAGCCCTGAGCAACATAAAGTTAAAACAACAGCAAACAATCACTGAAGGCACACCACCTGTCCCAGCAAGACCTGTCTGGATTCCAAAGATTGGGGATCTGGTCAGAGAGGAAATAGCGGTGAAGAAGGAATTTGGGCCTTCTTACAGGAAAGCAGTACCTGTCTTAGCAATCAACGGAACAAGATCAGTTGTACTACCGCCCCTTGCTGGTAAAAAGGAGAACCGAGTTTTATCCATCGACCTTGTAAAACCATTATCATGTGGCCAATCATAAGTAGTAGGCCCAGTGGACTCCCAAGAAGTAACAGAATACCCAAATTTGCTAGTATCCAAGAGGTTCAAACTGAAAGACTAATCACATTTGATAAACCTTCAGTGAATATAAAAGGACTATGCAGAAATGCCATGGAACTTGTACCTCTTGAAACCCAAATTGAAACAGTTCATCATGAAACACCAGTCTACAATGATGTAGCATCAGAATATGCTAATGAAAGGCAAATTGAGAAAACAATTCCAACAATTGACAGAACTGCATCAGGCTACTTCATCAATTTCGATAACTTTTCAGAAGATCAAAGCGAGCCTGAAGTAACGCCAGCAACAAAGATTTTTAAAGAAATAGCAACAGAACTCTTTCATCAACTCAAAGAAACCTATCTTATTTCTCCATGGTTAGAATTTTGGATTGGGCTAGGTGTATTTTTCCTCCTGCTTTGGCTCATCATGGTACTTTGTTTGGGAAAATTCATTAAGGGAAAATACAGTACAATGGACATGGCAAGTCAGAACATCAACTTAGTTCTGAAGCCACACAAGTCATCTCACATTGAGAAAAGAGAACTATCATCAGTGAATGTCACAGCCATTCCAATACCGGGTGGGGTAGTTTGGGACAAAACAGATTACGAAATATATGGCCCAGTCGAACTCTTGAAATATCCTCATCAGTTTAAGGTTTCATTAAGTGACTTCGTAAAACCAAGTACATTCTCTGATGATTGGGACTTTGAAAGCATAAATAATATGATGTCGGATTTAGTTTTGTCAGCAAAATGTACAGAACATGATTATTTGCAAGGTTCATCGAATTATGAACAGATGTACTGTTTTACTCATTATGCAGACCACTATTTGCATAAATCTGCTCAACCTAGAAATGTTTTTAAATATAACCACCTAAAAGCAGTTCAAAAACATTCTATGAGAAATTCCAATACTTCTCAGGGTTTAACACAAGTGCTGCCGAAACATTTTATCATAAACTATTAGATAAAACAGGGACAAAAACCATGCTGACAAATACTAAATTGATATATTCAGAAGCATTTTATGAAAAAATGATTACATTTGGTTTTGATTTCTGGAAAAATAACATTGAAACAAAAACCATCTGGGGTACAAAAGATTGGCAGGTACAAGGCCTAGAAGCATTATTTCGAGCCTGCATGATCCCAGAACAAATAATGTTCTTGAATGACACAATTCAACAAACGACCTGTCTTGGCCTAGCCAAGATTAAAGACCTTAACAAACCGTCTATTCCAAAGCCAATACCTGATAATGCAACCACAGATATTGAGGTAGACGTATCCCAAATTTTACATGAAAACAGAACACATCCTGATTGGAAAAAGTGGTTAATCTGGCCTACAGACACAAATAACTGTCAAGACAGATTCCTGAACAAAATACAGGGGTTAAAAATGACCAGACCAGACCCTAGATACTCCCAGAGACAACATCCAGGGATAGTAACAACATACAGTGTAGGGAAACTATGCCTTGAATGGCTACAAACATCCACACTGGCGCAGAAATTAGGCAACACTTATCTTTACTTAAAGATGGTGCTGACTTGCGCGATTTCATAATGGGACCACGCAAACAGCGTCAAAAACGTTTCATAGCGGCCAGTATATACGCTGCTTACAACGAGGCATGGAAAGTGACTCAAATTGAGACAGCATAGAAAATACGAGAAATTGATCGTATTAATTTGGAAAAATCACTTTCTGTTGTGGACAATGGGTTCATGACTCTGTCCTCCAGAATATATTGACTGGACAGTATTGTATCATCTGCTATCGATATAATAGACCAGGACTTGCAAATGTTACAACATGGCCAGTCCCAATTACGTTCTATTGTACAGCTAGGTTGGACGTTGCAAAACCTGCGTTCAGGCTATGTGCCATGGCGTTTATTCAACACAACGTCATTGTTTTCTATCTTTAACCTTACTGATAAACAAATCAGTTTGGCACAGAAAAGAGCAGACTATACAATCCTGAGCATTGAAAAACTTGAGAGATTACCATTGACAATGTCAGAAAGACCGGTCATTGAAAGGATAATACACAGAATAATCACAATTCCGATAACAACTTTCCATTTTAAAAATTGCCTAAAGTATATACCAGCAGGCCAGTATGAAAGGTTGGGTAAAGGATACATTAAGTCATCATGGAAATTACCTTATACACACACATGTTATAGTGACAATAACAAAAATGTATTTCTTAGTGGTAATGAGTGTAAACAATCACTAAGCGGTATACTTTTGTGCCAAGGTATTAACTTGTATGGGGCCTGTGAGGGGACTTCAAATAACCTTTCATGCCACCAGCACGGCACACCTGCAACACAGATAGAGCCATTCTCTAGACAACTTTCTAACGGGAGTTACGTTCTAATAACGGATCACAGCTGTTGTGGCTTGGTGCCAGGGAAAGCATATCTCTTAAGCTTCAGTTCCATGGTCACTTGCTGTATGCAAGCATTGTATCCAAATGGCCCTGGAGACTCAGAGGCTCTGATTTGGCCTCCGTTGAATATCTCTTCTATACGAATTGATACTTTAAGCAGAATGAAGTCTGTGCTTTTACAGACCACAGTGCCCATCACGTCATCAAAAGAGACGTATGATCTCCAAGTTGCAAGGACAACGGCAGAGATACATACAATTTTATCAACAAATTGCCCCGTACATTTCGTAGAAATGCCAGTGGTATCTCAAATGTATTTAAGACAATTTTTTCGGGACTGTTAACACCCTTCGAAGCAGTCCTGGGCATCTTTCCCAATTTTGTCCATTCGGTCTTTGGCGGCCTACCACTACTTTTGGGACTCGTAGCAGGTATTTTGTTTTTGACCCTTCTGCTACGATATGGCAAGCCAAAACGCAGACATGGCACCAGCGACAATGAAAGAAACGATCCTAGCAATACGCTACCGGGACCGCATAACTAAAGTCCTTGGACTAGCCCGGATAAGAGATCTGAATATGACCTGGTTTCTTTCATTCAGACCTATATGGCAGACCTGCATCTTACCTGTGCTTCAATGTATGCTATGCGGAGAGGAATGCGTGTTAGACACCTGTCTTGCACTACAATCAGCAGTACCAATGGATATCAATACTTTGCTAGGTCCAGTAACGGCTCATGCATCGTGTTGTCCCCAGCGGTTACCAATCCTGATGACGGCATTCGTTGAGACTCCTGCGCTATGATTAGGAGGTGGCAGTGAAGCAAGAAATGAAAGCAACATCACCCAGGTACGACCCTCTGTGAGCATTGCTGATCCTGAAATCGATGATAGCAATCATTCTCACAACTGCCAAGCTACAGCATTATCAAACTTGGTCGAACTGTCACCTGAATATGTAGACCAATTTTTTGCGAGTCTGTCTGAAATGATGTTCTCCCCTGAACAGAAACAATAACTTTTTGGAAAACAATCCGGCACACAGCGTTCCCATGAACTCTGAATTCGGCCTTCGGCTTTGATAAACAAGAGCTACTGAAAAACGTTTAGAACTATTTTTGCCCCGCTCATCATGAAATTTTTTTTTTCCAGAAATTCCAAAATATTTACCTTTTTTCTGGCACACGTACTTTGCTTAAAGTAGAACTATTCATAAAGAACAGAGTTTCTATTTTTAGTAGATCTAGACACAAAATATTACCTCAGCCTCTAGCACATTTTACAGCAATTGTATTTATATGTGATGAAATAGTCTCGCCCTTTTTTTCTGTATTAAGAGACATTTCATGTGTAAATTTCGCAAATCAATCAACTAAATATATATGCACTTTTGAATGATTATACTGCTTAAAAACGTACAGTACCTTTTATCATTTTCATTTATTTCGTATACACCATTTCAAATGCAAAATGTATTTTGGGGTGGGGTGGAATACACATGCATCTTTATTGCTTAAGTTTTTAGTAATTGATGGACATAAAATCGTGGAGTGGGTGATGTGTTTTATCTAGGAACCCGATCAATATTGTGACCTTATGCCCCTATACGGCTATAATCAATAAATATCCCTATAATGGCATAATAATCAGAGCCATATTTCAGTAACTCGCCTCTGCAGTCCATGACACAGCAGAAGCTACTTCCTTAGATTCCTAGAGAGCACACCGAGTTCTTTCGACACACCAAACCCCCAACAACCTGGGAAAGCCCTGTTTGCTTTGTTTTGATTAATAATAGAACTCCTGCGAGCGCTGTAAGAACGACCAGTTCTTAGTGACATCTTTATTGACGTCTTATGTCCAACACTTACGTCAAACTCGGCACCTTTCAGGTATAAATATACCAACGTTGCCTTAAGCAAACACACGGTGGTGGTGAATACTGGAGTAGAACAGCTGTCCCCTTGCAGAAAGCCCAGCAGATGCGAGAAGCCCAGGGACAATGCCCCTCCTCTTTGACGCTCTGAGAAAGACGCTGTCTTTTCTCCTGCCGAGAAAATCCAGCTCCGGTGTTTCCAGCCTACCCTTGCGGGTGACTGGGATATCGGGTCCTGAGAGGGAGATACGAGACTATTTGTGTTGTGTAATAAAATTGATAAAGTTTCTGTTTAATTTGACAAAAGTGTTTCTTGAAAAGGATGCTTAATTTTTAACTGTGAAAATTGTTTCATGTCTGTGGAGTATAATAATGCAACAGTAATTGTTTTTTTGTAAACAATTTTTTTAAACAACCTTTTAATTGTCGAGTTTCTTCTGAATTATGTAATATGAATAGAGAATAATAAAGAATTGTTTTTATAAATAACAGTGTTTACACCATTATTAATTAGTTATAATCCAAGGGAGGCAAAATGTTGTGTACTAAATGAAGCTTTAAGTGAATGTAAATTTGTTGATCTCTGAACATCTTTGATACGTGTTTTGGCTCACCATATAACCCCTTCTAAAAAACAATCCCCTGAGACCAATGTCTCTCTCTTTAGACTACACGAAAAGGGAACCTGTCTTTTTTTGTCTGTTCTAAGAAAACCCCTCCCTTTTCGATTAAGGGTTTCTCCTTCTAAGATTTGAAGGAGATACGAGACCTCCTACATTCTATTCCAGAGATACGGTGCTGACTAAACCCTTAGAGAGAATTCTTGAATCAGACTCTTGGCAAAACCTACTCAACTTAAACTGCTACTTACTTACGCCCTCCCACGTATTAGGCTTAGGTCAGGTACACCGGGGTAGGCGTAGTTAGAAGCACCAGTTGAGGTCGTTAGCCAATGTATATATGAATGTATATATTTTATTCATTTTAACTATCTTATGGCTAAGAAACCATATCAATGCTTTTACAGTATTATTTCGTAATAGTCCTTTTACTGTACGCACTTTTCGTTATAACAAGTCTTGCAATTGTGGCAATTCATTTCTCTTGCATGAGAAGGAAGACTGCTCAATAAATAATATCTTTTATTGAAAACGCCTGTCTCTCTATTCTCTGCACCCTGGTGAAACTAAGTATGCACAACTGACTGAGTGAAATAGCTGTCTATTGTTTCACACGACTCTAGAGATTGACTCTTATTCTGAGGGAGCAAAGTTGTCATGTTTATGCGGTTGTCGGAAGCTGAATCCCTTCTTGTCCGAGCCAGGGAAGCTGATCACTTCCTATTCAGTCAAGAAAGTTTCCAGTGACCTCTGAGCTAGCTGGCGCAAACCTAAATTAAGTCTAACATAGTCAGTAGAGACCTAGAAGACCTCAGTCCTACGACTACACTGCTGTTTATGTTATTCCAATGCGCAGGGCCTATAGGGAAAATAGGAACTACACTACATGGTGCCCAACGTTTGGTAAGGCGATAAAACTAACGCAAGACGTTAGAGTAACTCAGTCGTGCTTTTTCAAACAGGCCCTTTCTCCCGTAAATACTCCAATAGATGTCTGGAGTGGGTGAAAGGTTAAAATCCGCCCGAACTTAGTAGGAAGAGATTCCTATGTAGAGTTTCTGGTTTAGTCAACATTGAAGGATACAGTGTTCCAAAATATTGTGCACCTAATCTTTTGTTTCCTTGGAAACCTGCTCTGCAAACTTTCATTAAAACAATGTCAAATAATGGCGATAACAACGGAACGAATGAAGTCGCAATAGATGCGAATCAACCGGGTTTCAATGTTACAGGGATTAATGAACCGGATGCAATTATCATCCCGGCGAACATAAGAAAAACTCTAACTTTAAAACTTATAGAAAACGGACTGACAGCACGAGGTGGTACAGTCATTTTCGTGATAGAGGCACACGAGTATCGGCAGACAGAGGTATTCTGTTCATGGATAAACTTTCCAGCGGCAAACGCTACAACACACGAGTTCCACTATTACAAAATAGAGGAACCATCGGAAGAATGCACCTGCTCTGGTTTAAAGGCGCCCTAAAACATAATGATCACATTACCAGGCTCGGTCCACTAGGTAGACCAGGAGCAACGTGGCCGGTTGTAGCCAGCTACACACCACATCCAGACATTGATAAAATGTCTCGCGAAGAACTTTTAGCACAGCTAAAATTATTAAATAAAATACACAGACAGTCCAATATGTAATGCGGACTGCATCAGTCCAAACAGCTGTTAATATTCCACAGCTAACCCCTCATCAGGGGAACACAAATAAAATCACACCACAGAACATACAATCATGTCTTGGAAAAACACCCGCAAAACGGGAACAAAATCCATTCTGGCTAGCACAAAAAATAACTCAAAAAGAGGCAGTATTCCCTAATACTATCCCTATTGAAAAACACAGAATTCTGACTATCTGCCTTCCAATGGGGGTTGCACCACATGTGGAGGACTGTGACACTTGGGGTACAGTCTTTGCTTCCATTTACACAAAAACACATGGTGTTCCGTCCATGGCGGTAATAACAGATGTGCTAAAACAAATTCAGAATGAATACGGTCCAGAACCTGCTTTAACTTTTGGTATGAAACTACTGAAAGACTTCAAGCAGGTCTCGACTATATTACTAGCCAACATAAAAGGAGAAGCAGCATCTGTGGCGATTCGCCAGAAATTGAAAGAAACAGATACAACAGATCAACCAATTGAGCTTGCCAGAATCATAGAAAAATGCTATGAAGAATTAGGTAGAGATAGTTTGGGTGGGAAACCAGTAAAACCCCAACTACTTGAAAATCCTGAAAAATTATTTATTAAAAATAATCTAAACACTCCTCAGAAGAGTTGGGATGGAAATAAACAATCCACTCCCAAAGAAAAAGTTTTCCAGTCCAGAGGAAGGTCTCCTCGGCGGAGAGAAAGAACTCCGAACTGAGAACACCATTCTCCCCAGAGGGAGCACTCTGAGAAAAGATATAACACTAGAAATAGGGATAACTTGAAAAAGCCTGATAGATATCAAAGTGTTGATACACGTCCCTCTCGATCTTTTTTGCAGAAATCGGAAAGAAGAGGACGATCAGAACCAAGGGAAGAGCACACCAAGTCCAAAGACAAGGAACCTGCTCAAAGTAAAAAATTACAATTTCCAAGAAAGAAGGTAGCCAGTATTAGAGTAATCGAACATGCCGAGAATACTGAGGACACAACTGAAAAACGGAGAGTGGGCACAGACAATGCTAGACAGCGGAGCGGAAATCAGCATAGCTCGCAAGATCCTGATGAGTCATCTGGAGACAGTGGACACAAATGAATACATTCAAGTAGAAACTGCAGATACCAGAGTTAGCGGACCTCATAAGATATACGAAATAACACTGCGTATAGAGGGAGATAAGACTAGGTCTATTTTGGAATAACATCTCAAAAGGCTATGACATCCTGTTAGCCGAGAAAGATTGGCCCCCAGAGTTTGTCAGGGAGTGCCCTCATGGCGAAGAAATGATTATGCCTGCCTTCTCAAATCATATTCCAATTCATACTAAATATACATATGCAAGGACATGGGCAGTTGCTCAAGCACCAGAACTATATAAGAATCATGTAGGATGGGATGAGGACTCTCCTCCTCACAAAATCCAGTTAAAATGTCAACCAACTGCACAAAGACAGTACCCAATTTAGCAAGAAGCTAAAAAACAGGTCAGGGAGATTTTAGATCAACTTGAATACCAAGGGGTGATTAAAACATGCACTTCTCAAATGAAAAATCCTTTGTTTCCTGTCTCCAAACCAGACAATTCATATCATCTAGTCTTGGACTACATACACCTTAACTCATGTTGCAAAACATTTGCGGTACAAAATTCGCACAGTGCGGCACTAATGAATAACATAGTTCGCAAAAAATACAAAACAACATTAGACATTTCTAATGGATTCTTTTGTCAAAATATTGCACCAGAAAGCAGGTACTTGACCGCTTTCTCAATAATGGGGTCACAGAAATTTTTGGTAGGCTCCCACAGGGATTCAAGAACAGCCCAGGATTATTCTCAGCCAGAGTAAAAGACTTACTACAAATGTATGATGATAAGGCATTATCTTATGTCGATGACATCTATCTCACAGACGTCGACTTGGATACTCACTTGAAAAGAGTGAACACCATAATACTTGGATTCGCAGCAGAGGTTACAAATTCAACTTAAAAAATTCACGAATTGCCCATCTAATAGTCTTATTTTTAGGATACGAATTATCAAGTGAAGGAAAAAGCCTAGCAGACAACTTCTTAGAGAAGTGCGCTGTACTCCAAGCACCGAAAACGCTGAAGAACTTACAATCGATTCTAGGCTTTCTGAATTTCGGAAGAACTTACATTCTAAACTATGCAGAGAGGATTACACCTCTCTACGAACTAATAAAACCTGATTTTAAACCAATCAACTTGACTCAAAAACACACAGAAATTTTAAGATCACTGCAAACAGACATGTTAGCTAAAACAAAATTAGAAACACGTGACAATACACGCAACCTTGTAATCTGGGTCATCCCAGGAAGATGCGGATTCACCTATCTGACCTCTAACGAGGGAGAAACGGTACCAATAGCTTACAAATCACATTTGTACACACAAGCAGAAAAAACATTCAGTCTTACAGAAAATACTGTAAAGGCAGTTCAGACGGCTGTAGCAAGAGAAAGATCACAAGCACAAGGCAAAGGAATAACTGTTTTCACAGCAGAATCAGCCTTTGAGGCGCTATTCAGCCCAGTAAATCTAAAAACAGTGGCACTAGATCCAAAATGGATACAGTGGGAAAATTCTCTTGAAACTGAAAAGTGAAATACTATTATGTCCCGAACATGAAAAAACTGAATGATTTCAAATATGAAAAAGAATATCCTCTGCCCATCGAAATTCTCCCTCTCCAACAGTACTGTTGTATAATCTATACAGACAGATTTGTACAGCATTACAATGTAGATGATAAATCATACAATGCAGCCTGTGCGATTGTTAAAGGTCGCTGGCTCTGCGGTAAATTCAGACCGAAAATAGCAAAAACTGAATCATTGAGAAAATGTTCGGCTCAGCGAGCTGAAATCAGATCTTTAAAGATGGCGCTTGAAAATGCCGATCGTGAATTCCCGACACTAATAGTGTGCGATTCGCTTTTCTGCGTGAAATCTTACAATAATGACTTGCAGAGCTGGGTTCAAAACGATTACAAAGATAACACAGGTGCCACAATCAAGCATAAAATGCTTTGGAAACAAGTAGTTCTTTTACAGAAGGAACTACAGAAGACTCATGTGATACATACTCTGAGTCATCAACGTGATGGCGTTCACGTTGCAGGGAATTCATTGGCTAATACAGCCACAGCGGAAGCAACTAAACCGGCTTCCGTAGCCACAGAAAAGCGTTCAGAAAAATACTTAGACGGGGAAACCATGCTGGCGGTAAAAACGTCTTCAAAGGGCAACTGTGCAGCACTACCCATGAACTATCCACTCAATTATACATACGTAATTGACGCAAACTCCATTTCTTTTGCTCGAATCCCTGGAGTGGGGGACAGGGTAATTCCAAACACGAATCGGAGAATCTTTTTAATAGCAGACGCACACATGGGATTGGGTGCAAGGCACAACCAGATGAAAAATTCTCTGAAAGAATTGCAATCAGAGTACTGGTGGCCGGGAATGACCATACAACATTACAAATTTGTAAAGAGCTGTAAAGACTGCAGCAGAGATCGCAGCAGTGAATCTACCGGAGTAATGCCATGGCCATTTCTGTAGATAGCATAGGGCTATCTACACATTAAATCCAGCGTCCTATTAATTTCTTTTAAGACTATATTCACTTAAAAATCTGACCCCAGCGCTCGGCTGACGCCAGAACTGTTATAAAAGATTTGCGAGTCTTTTTCGGCACATATGCAATAGCCATGCTTCATTCTGACCAGGGTCCTGCTTTTAGCTCTCGAGCTTATAAGGAGGCCATGACCAGCATGGGCATTAGGTTGCGGTTCTCTTGTCCCTTCCATCCTGAGGGAAACAGGGTTGTGGAAAGAAAAAAAAACGAGACATAAAGCAATCTATAACGGCAAAGGTATTAGGTTCGGGTGATGGGTGGGTCCAGCATTTAACAAGTGTCCAACGTAGTCTTAACAACTTGCCAAGAAATTCTCTAAAAGGTTTCAGCCCGTACAAACTATTGTTCGGAACTAGAATGTATGTTCAGGACTTAGATAGTCATGCTTCAGTGGTAGAAGATAAGAAAAAATGCTTTGACATCAAAGATCGTTTGGCTGTTTTACAGGACTTAAATGAAACAAGAAAAGCCCTGAGCAACATAAAGTTAAAACAACAGCAAACAATCACTGAAGGCACACCACCTGTCCCAGCAAGACCTGTCTGGATTCCAAAGATTGGGGATCTGGTCAGAGAGGAAATAGCGGTGAAGAAGGAATTTGGGCCTTCTTACAGGAAAGCAGTACCTGTCTTAGCAATCAACGGAACAAGATCAGTTGTACTACCGCCCCTTGCTGGTAAAAAGGAGAACCGAGTTTTATCCATCGACCTTGTAAAACCATTATCATGTGGCCAATCATAAGTAGTAGGCCCAGTGGACTCCCAAGAAGTAACAGAATACCCAAATTTGCTAGTATCCAAGAGGTTCAAACTGAAAGACTAATCACATTTGATAAACCTTCAGTGAATATAAAAGGACTATGCAGAAATGCCATGGAACTTGTACCTCTTGAAACCCAAATTGAAACAGTTCATCATGAAACACCAGTCTACAATGATGTAGCATCAGAATATGCTAATGAAAGGCAAATTGAGAAAACAATTCCAACAATTGACAGAACTGCATCAGGCTACTTCATCAATTTCGATAACTTTTCAGAAGATCAAAGCGAGCCTGAAGTAACGCCAGCAACAAAGATTTTTAAAGAAATAGCAACAGAACTCTTTCATCAACTCAAAGAAACCTATCTTATTTCTCCATGGTTAGAATTTTGGATTGGGCTAGGTGTATTTTTCCTCCTGCTTTGGCTCATCATGGTACTTTGTTTGGGAAAATTCATTAAGGGAAAATACAGTACAATGGACATGGCAAGTCAGAACATCAACTTAGTTCTGAAGCCACACAAGTCATCTCACATTGAGAAAAGAGAACTATCATCAGTGAATGTCACAGCCATTCCAATACCGGGTGGGGTAGTTTGGGACAAAACAGATTACGAAATATATGGCCCAGTCGAACTCTTGAAATATCCTCATCAGTTTAAGGTTTCATTAAGTGACTTCGTAAAACCAAGTACATTCTCTGATGATTGGGACTTTGAAAGCATAAATAATATGATGTCGGATTTAGTTTTGTCAGCAAAATGTACAGAACATGATTATTTGCAAGGTTCATCGAATTATGAACAGATGTACTGTTTTACTCATTATGCAGACCACTATTTGCATAAATCTGCTCAACCTAGAAATGTTTTTAAATATAACCACCTAAAAGCAGTTCAAAAACATTCTATGAGAAATTCCAATACTTCTCAGGGTTTAACACAAGTGCTGCCGAAACATTTTATCATAAACTATTAGATAAAACAGGGACAAAAACCATGCTGACAAATACTAAATTGATATATTCAGAAGCATTTTATGAAAAAATGATTACATTTGGTTTTGATTTCTGGAAAAATAACATTGAAACAAAAACCATCTGGGGTACAAAAGATTGGCAGGTACAAGGCCTAGAAGCATTATTTCGAGCCTGCATGATCCCAGAACAAATAATGTTCTTGAATGACACAATTCAACAAACGACCTGTCTTGGCCTAGCCAAGATTAAAGACCTTAACAAACCGTCTATTCCAAAGCCAATACCTGATAATGCAACCACAGATATTGAGGTAGACGTATCCCAAATTTTACATGAAAACAGAACACATCCTGATTGGAAAAAGTGGTTAATCTGGCCTACAGACACAAATAACTGTCAAGACAGATTCCTGAACAAAATACAGGGGTTAAAAATGACCAGACCAGACCCTAGATACTCCCAGAGACAACATCCAGGGATAGTAACAACATACAGTGTAGGGAAACTATGCCTTGAATGGCTACAAACATCCACACTGGCGCAGAAATTAGGCAACACTTATCTTTACTTAAAGATGGTGCTGACTTGCGCGATTTCATAATGGGACCACGCAAACAGCGTCAAAAACGTTTCATAGCGGCCAGTATATACGCTGCTTACAACGAGGCATGGAAAGTGACTCAAATTGAGACAGCATAGAAAATACGAGAAATTGATCGTATTAATTTGGAAAAATCACTTTCTGTTGTGGACAATGGGTTCATGACTCTGTCCTCCAGAATATATTGACTGGACAGTATTGTATCATCTGCTATCGATATAATAGACCAGGACTTGCAAATATTACAACATGGCCAGTCCCAATTACGTTCTATTGTACAGCTAGGTTGGACGTTGCAAAACCTGCGTTCAGGCTATGTGCCATGGCGTTTATTCAACACAACGTCATTGTTTTCTATCTTTAACCTTACTGATAAACAAATCAGTTTGGCACAGAAAAGAGCAGACTATACAATCCTGAGCATTGAAAAACTTGAGAGATTACCATTGACAATGTCAGAAAGACCGGTCATTGAAAGGATAATACACAGAATAATCACAATTCCGATAACAACTTTCCATTTTAAAAATTGCCTAAAGTATATACCAGCAGGCCAGTATGAAAGGTTGGGTAAAGGATACATTAAGTCATCATGGAAATTACCTTATACACACACATGTTATAGTGACAATAACAAAAATGTATTTCTTAGTGGTAATGAGTGTAAACAATCACTAAGCGGTATACTTTTGTGCCAAGGTATTAACTTGTATGGGGCCTGTGAGGGGACTTCAAATAACCTTTCATGCCACCAGCACGGCACACCTGCAACACAGATAGAGCCATTCTCTAGACAACTTTCTAACGGGAGTTACGTTCTAATAACGGATCACAGCTGTTGTGGCTTGGTGCCAGGGAAAGCATATCTCTTAAGCTTCAGTTCCATGGTCACTTGCTGTATGCAAGCATTGTATCCAAATGGCCCTGGAGACTCAGAGGCTCTGATTTGGCCTCCGTTGAATATCTCTTCTATACGAATTGATACTTTAAGCAGAATGAAGTCTGTGCTTTTACAGACCACAGTGCCCATCACGTCATCAAAAGAGACGTATGATCTCCAAGTTGCAAGGACAACGGCAGAGATACATACAATTTTATCAACAAATTGCCCCGTACATTTCGTAGAAATGCCAGTGGTATCTCAAATGTATTTAAGACAATTTTTTCGGGACTGTTAACACCCTTCGAAGCAGTCCTGGGCATCTTTCCCAATTTTGTCCATTCGGTCTTTGGCGGCCTACCACTACTTTTGGGACTCGTAGCAGGTATTTTGTTTTTGACCCTTCTGCTACGATATGGCAAGCCAAAACGCAGACATGGCACCAGCGACAATGAAAGAAACGATCCTAGCAATACGCTACCGGGACCGCATAACTAAAGTCCTTGGACTAGCCCGGATAAGAGATCTGAATATGACCTGGTTTCTTTCATTCAGACCTATATGGCAGACCTGCATCTTACCTGTGCTTCAATGTATGCTATGCGGAGAGGAATGCGTGTTAGACACCTGTCTTGCACTACAATCAGCAGTACCAATGGATATCAATACTTTGCTAGGTCCAGTAACGGCTCATGCATCGTGTTGTCCCCAGCGGTTACCAATCCTGATGACGGCATTCGTTGAGACTCCTGCGCTATGATTAGGAGGTGGCAGTGAAGCAAGAAATGAAAGCAACATCACCCAGGTACGACCCTCTGTGAGCATTGCTGATCCTGAAATCGATGATAGCAATCATTCTCACAACTGCCAAGCTACAGCATTATCAAACTTGGTCGAACTGTCACCTGAATATGTAGACCAATTTTTTGCGAGTCTGTCTGAAATGATGTTCTCCCCTGAACAGAAACAATAACTTTTTGGAAAACAATCCGGCACACAGCGTTCCCATGAACTCTGAATTCGGCCTTCGGCTTTGATAAACAAGAGCTACTGAAAAACGTTTAGAACTATTTTTGCCCCGCTCATCATGAAATTTTTTTTTTCCAGAAATTCCAAAATATTTACCTTTTTTCTGGCACACGTACTTTGCTTAAAGTAGAACTATTCATAAAGAACAGAGTTTCTATTTTTAGTAGATCTAGACACAAAATATTACCTCAGCCTCTAGCACATTTTACAGCAATTGTATTTATATGTGATGAAATAGTCTCGCCCTTTTTTTCTGTATTAAGAGACATTTCATGTGTAAATTTCGCAAATCAATCAACTAAATATATATGCACTTTTGAATGATTATACTGCTTAAAAACGTACAGTACCTTTTATCATTTTCATTTATTTCGTATACACCATTTCAAATGCAAAATGTATTTTGGGGTGGGGTGGAATACACATGCATCTTTATTGCTTAAGTTTTTAGTAATTGATGGACATAAAATCGTGGAGTGGGTGATGTGTTTTATCTAGGAACCCGATCAATATTGTGACCTTATGCCCCTATACGGCTATAATCAATAAATATCCCTATAATGGCATAATAATCAGAGCCATATTCCAGTAACTCGCCTCTGCAGTCCATGACACAGCAGAAGCTACTTCCTTAGATTCCTAGAGAGCACACCGAGTTCTTTCGACACACCAAACCCCCAGCAACCTGGTAAAGCCCCGTTTGCTTTGTTTTGATTAGTAATAGAACTCCTGCGAGCGCTGTAAGAACGACCACTTCTTAGTGACATCTTTATTCACGTCTTATGTCAAACACTTACTTCAAACTCGGCACCTTTCAGGTATAAATATACCAACGTTGCCTTAAACAAACGCACGGTGGTGGTGAATACTGGAGCAGAACAGCTGTCCCCTTGCAGAAAGCCA
Source organism: Lissotriton vulgaris (assembly GCF_964263255.1). Taxonomy (NCBI): domain Eukaryota; kingdom Metazoa; phylum Chordata; class Amphibia; order Caudata; family Salamandridae; genus Lissotriton; species Lissotriton vulgaris. Next base: position 396,219,758 of record NC_141693.1, read on the forward strand.
TCAGATGCGAGAAGCCCACGGACGCTGCCCCTCCTCTTTGACGCGCTGAGAAAGACGCTGTCTTTTCTCCTGCCGAGAAAATCCAGCTCTGGCATTTCCAGCCTACCCTTGCGGGTGACAGTGATATCGGGTCCTGAGAGGGAGATACCAGACCTCCTACGTTCTATTCCAGAGGTACGGTGCTGACTAAACCCTTAGAGAGAATTCTTGAATCAGACTCTTGGCAAAACCTACTTAACTTAAACTGCTACTTACTTACTCCCTCCCACGTATTAGGCTTAGGTCAGGTACACCGGGGTAGGCGTAGTTAGAAGCACCAGTTGAGGTCATTAGCCAATGTATATATGAATGTATATATTTTATTCATTTTAACTATCTTATGGCTAAGAAACCATATCAATGCTTTTACAGTATTATTTCGTAATACTCCTTTTACTGTACGCACTTTTCGTTATAACAAGTCTTGCAATTGTGGCAATTCATTTCTCTTGCATGAGAAGGAAGACTGCTCAATAAATAATATATTTTATTGAAAACGCCCGTCTCTCTATTCTCTGCACCCTGGTGAAACTAAGTATGCACAACTGACTGAGTGAAATAGCTGTCTATTGTTTCACACGACTCTAGAGATTGACTCTTATTCTGAGGGAGCAAAGTTGTGATGTTTATGCGGTTGTCGGAAGCTGAATCCCTTCTTGTCTGAGCCAGGGAAGCTGATCACTTCCTATTCAGTCAAGAAAGTTTCCAGTGACCTCTGAGCTAGCTGGCGCAAACCTAAATTAAGTCTAACATAGTCAGTAGAGACCTAGAAGACCTCAGTCCTACGTCTACACTGCTGTTTATGTTATTCCAATGCGCAGGGCCTATAGGGAAAATAGGAACTACAATACAGTGTGCGCATTTTCCCAAGGCTGCCATGTCTTCTTTTGTGCTCCATGCCCATTCTTTGCTAGCCATGTGTCGGAGGCCATTTTCTTGTAGCCAGTGAGTCATCACAGTGGCCATTTTGTCTTTGTTCTCCATGCTTCTCTGCTAGCCTACGGCAAGCACCATTTCGGGGAGCCTGGTAGAGTGAGTGTTTGGTGGCTATTTTGTCTTTGACCTCCATGCCTTCTTCAATGGCCATTTGGTGAACGAGGCAGCTTCCACCATGTTGTGAAGCCAGTGTGTGCATCTATCCCTTCACTCCACTTTTAGAAGACATTTCCTAGTACCATTGATAGAAGAGGCCTATGACATTTTTTAAATGTTTTCTTTTTTTCTAGTATATTTATGTGTTTGTGACTGATTGCAGTACAATGTGCTGTTTTAAAAAACATATTTTCTAAGGATTTTTTTTGCCTGCTTCCCAGAGAATCCCCATGGGGCCTAGGGCCTAGTGGGTCACAAGCAGTTATTTAATGCATTTTTAAATCTTTTGCCTGTCTCCCAAAGAGTCTACATGGGCCCTGATGAGGCGCCAGCAAATATTTGCTGTATCTGCCATGTGCTCTTTGTTCTCCATGTCCTTTCTTTGCTGGCCATGAGGCGGTGGCTATTTTGTGTAACCAGTGTGTGTGTTTGGCATAGGCTGCCATGTGCTCCTTGCTTTCCATGCCCTTTCTTTGATGACCATGCGTTGGTGGCCATTTTGTGGAGTCAGTGTTTGTGGTCACGGTGGCCACTTTGACTTTGCTCTCTATGCCTTTTTCTTTGCTTGCCATGCAGCGACCACCATTTTGTGACAACAGTTAGTGTGTATGTATCTGGTAGCCATTTTGTCTTTTCCTCCATGCCGGCTTCTTGAGTGGGCATGAGGTAGCTTCCACTATTTTGTGTAGCTAGTGCATGCTTCAATCCCTTTTTTCACTTTTAAAATACATTTCCTAGGGACATTGATAAAAGAGACTGATGGCCTTTTTGTTCATTTTTTCCCATTTTTTCTGTTATATTTTTGGGTGTTTGTGGCTGATTATAATACAGTGTGTTGTTTGCCTGCCTCCCATGGAGTCCACATGGGCCTTAGGGACTGTTGGGCCACCAGCAATAATTTAATGTATCTCTTTATATATGCCTTCCTCCCCCAGCCTCCACATATCTACCATGGGCATTAGGGCCAGGCGGGTCAGCAACAATTATGAAATGTATTTTTTATTATTGTTGCCTGCCTACCACTGCCTCAAATAGCATTACCTTAGGCCCTATGGCCTGGTGGGTCACTCACCAGCAATTATTTTATGTATTATTTGTCTGCATCTCCTGCCTAATATAGTGTCCCTCTTGCCATCATTGTCCTGAAGGGACACCAGCTACCTTTTGTGTCTAATGTTGTCATGTAAAAAAATAGTTTATGGATGTTTCTTGGTACACTACTAATGAGAATTTGGTATGATGATGACTTCAGTTGTGTTGCATTGCCTACACTATTCTTATTGCTCAGGTTTCATGGATTTCTTATTGCCTTGTTTGCAGGTGCTGCAAAGACATCACACTAGGAAAAACAGGGGGGGGGGGGGCGTGCCCAAATTACCCTCATGTACATGAGCACATGCCATCAAAAAGATGTATATAAATACAAAGAAGCACAGAGGGATCGATTCAATATTTATTTATAATCAAGGTTAAATTAAAAGCATGATATATCCAAAAATGAATTATATAAAGTATAAAATACACAAATTCAAGTCACATATATAGCTGTATCAAACAACTAGGTGGAGCACATAAAACAGGCAACAAATGAATATATACAACGAGAGTACCTTCACTTGTACTCAAACTTTCCATATAAGACAAAATACAACATATACATCACACATATATATTTACAGTAAAATTACACAACATATACATCACATATAGATATTTACACTCAAATTGCACAAAGAACACAGCCCCTACAAAAGGCAAAAAAAACATTCCAGAAAAACACATATGTCTATGTGCGCATTCCTGAATTTCAATGCTACACCACCAGGTAGTCCTATGTATCAGCGCCTAGGGAAACTAATTACCCCAAAGACATCACAGACAGTACTGAAGTTGTCAGCTGACAGTGCACTGTAGTCCTCCACTGCTAAGTGCTAACTGGGAGTGCTAAGAATATAGCCCCAAAGAAGGAAGTTCCTGCCAAAAAGGTGGCCAGTGGACATGATTAGAAGCAAGTTTCCAGGGCCACCACTGGCATTAAGCTCTTGACCTTTTTCATGAACCGTAACATACCTGCTGCAGCCTATTCTAGGCAGAGAGAGGCTTATATTCCTGCATCAACAGCACCACAACCACCAAACCTAAGGCCATGTCTCTCGACGCTGAAGTGACTGTTACTGGACATGCATTCCTGCACCTCTAGCGCAGAGATACCCCTTGGGGTGACTCCAGCACTTTACAAATTCTGTCAATCATTCATTCATTAATTGCAGTTATGGAGAACAATGAATCTGAACTGGAATTGTTTCAGCCTCAAAATGAAAAATTTCAGGAAAGTCAACAACAGAAGCTACAGTCAGCAACAGATATTCTTGTCGTAGGAGCAGAACAGGAGTGTGAGGTTCTTGTTGAGCAAGATATTGTTGAGATGACTGTTCTTCCCCCATCAGCTTCACAATCTCAAACAAGGAGAAAGAAAGAGTACTCCCCCATCATCTCTAAGCCCCCTTCTGATGACCTGGATATGGATTGGGCCATGGCTGAGTCTGAGAGACAGGGGAAAAGGAGGCTTCCTCAAAGACATGCAAGGGAAGAAGGGGGTGATGATGACAGCGAACTAGTGATCATCACCTTGGAGAGTGGCACATAGGACATACAGACGACCTTTATTCAGACTGCTCAGATTCATGTGGTTCTAGGAATACTGCTGGCTCCTATATTTACTTGCAAGACACATAAATCTGCAGCCCCCATGATCCCTACAACAGCAATACAACCACCTAGCTTTACCTGCAGTTATTCAGGCTTGTGCACAATAAAAATGCTCTCCTCCCCAGTTTGGAACTTCTTTATGCTTGACCCACCTGAGGATAATATTGAAAAATGACTTTTTGCTACAAGAAAGCTTGATGTGGTGAGCCTAGGTGAACAGTACAATATTGTAGGCCAAGTGTCGCATTTGAAAAAGCAAAATACAATCATGTGGGATGAGCACCTTAAAAGCATACCTGCTGGTGGTGAGCAAGAACCCGCAGCTGAAGTGATGGAAGAAAGCATACAGGAGAAGGAATAAGAAGAGGATGGAAGCAGCAGCATGACGCAAAACAACATGCAAAGCAGCTCACAAAGCCTCCCCATAGTGCACAATCCCCACGTGCAGACACCTCTGCATGGCACAAGGCACAGTGGGATACAGCAAATGCCACCACAAAGTGCTCATGCCACCTATCTGCTTGTTTTGGCAGTAGAAGCACAAGAAAAACAGCCTCCTACTAAGGCTATGTTTACCAAGTAGGGGCCGTACTACGGACCTACCAAAAAGCCACTATGGGACTCTGGCTAAAATGTTGTCACTTGGCCTCCCCCCTTTTCCTTTTATGGAAGAAGTGGGCTTTCTAGAATTTGTGGAGGCTCTCTATCCAAAATAGAATGTTCCCAGCAAAAGATATTTTGCCAGAGTGGTTCTGCCAGTGCTACATCATGAAGTCCTGCAGATGGCTGGCAATGCTATGAAGCAGAATGCTGTTTAGTCCCTTCACCTCAGGACAGGCATGCCGACCATTTGCCAAGCAACAGATTACATTTGCATGACTGCATATTGGGTCTCTATTAGGCATGGGCGAAGTTAGTGGAGTTCTGCTATGAGGAACTCTGCAAAGTGCTGAAAAATCTCTGCTGAGCTGCACGGAGTTACGTCAGTGGTGAAGTGCGGTAAGTCGTGCTACTCACGCTGATTTTTAGCACCTGGAGTTTGTCCTGCACTATAAAACCAACGCACATGGCTTCACATGCAGTGAAAGAGGGCACTGCTTCTTTCTTTCACTCTAGTAGATGTTGTTCTCGAGTGGCAGCTTCCTGAAAATGAGCGGCAGGTTTTTCAACGCGTGCGGTAACGACCTGTTGTGACTGCCTGCATTGAGAAATCTCACAGGGAGGTGGTCTAGCATATGATTTTTGTCACTCACGCTCACCAGCTCAAAATTGGTGAGCCACACAAGAAAAACGCTGCACCGCTTCACAGAGTTTTGCGGAACTCCATTCTCCGTGCAGAGTGCAGAGTGGGCACAACTCTGCCAGCAGAGCAGAATTCATTTCCCACCCTTAGTCTCATTCCCGGAAGTTAGGCAAAGACTAGCTGCTGATCTCACTATGAATTATGCTTTTCAGGGCACTTGGCAGTTGAGGATCCTTCAGCGTGCTAATAAACTACCTATAAAAAGCCCTAATATAGGAGATGCCAAAACATTGGAATTCAACCTACTGCATGCTGGAACGCCGGTTTGAGTAGTACAAATCTACCCACGGTTATGTAATTCAAAGGTGAGGGGATTCAACTGCCAAAGCCATGACAACCGAGGTGGAAAAAAGAGAGATACTGGAGTACATAATACCAAGATTATGGCACAGGAAGTCAGAACAGCACATAGTACCATGAGCCGAGCAATACCATTGTTGCATCTTTTACAGGAGCACTCAGAAAATTGCCCCATAGTGTTCCAGCATCAAAACCCCGCAATGCTTGAAGAATGCAGATGCATCATACATTTGTATACAGTATCATTTTTCTTTTCAAACTAACTACAGCTATTTTGTGAACTGTGTGGGTGCCCCATATTTTACCTTTTTCAAGTCATGGGTAACACATTAATTAGATTAGTTGGGTGTCTGGGGAACTCCATTCTCCATGCAGAGTGCAGAGTGGGCACAACTCTGCCAGCAGAGCAGAATTCATCTCCCAACCTTAGTCTCTTTCCCAGGAGTTAGGCAAATACTAGCTGTTGATCTCACTATGAATTATGCTTTTCAGGGCACTTGGCAGCATGCATCAGTTGCAATGTTCGTCATGGAGAAATCACATAAAGCTACCAACATCTTGGAAGAGTTTAATGCCAATGAGTATGAATGACTTCAACCCAGAGGACTCACAACTGGATTTGTAGCCACTGACAATGGAAGTATTATAGTAAAAGCCAAGCGTTACAGTGGATATGTCCTGTGTTTGTTGCATTGTATCAATTTAATACTGCACACTTTCTGAAAAAAGTAGAGATAGTCAGCAATATATTGGTCTACTGGTTGCCTGCCAAAGCATTTGCACTAATTTCAGTCATTCATTCAAAGCCCGGAAGCAGTTGAGGATCCTTCAGCGTGCTAATAAACTACCTATAAAAGCCCTAGTATAGGAGATGCCAACACATTGGAACTCAACCTACTACATCCTGGAACGCCGGTTGGAGTAGTACATCTTCTCATGATTATGTAATTCAAAGGTGAGGGGATGCAACTGCCAAAACCATGACAACCGAGGTGGAAAAAAGAGGGCTACTGGAGTACATGATACCAATGCTACTTCCTTTCAAGATTATGGCACAGGAAGTTAGAACAGCAAATAGTACCATAAGCCGAGCAATACCATTGATGCATCTTTTACAGGAGCACTCAAAAAAGGTGGAACACATGTTCACCAGTGCCAATGAAGAAGCAGCTTCTTTGGTGGACTGTTTATTCCTTCTCTTAAAAACTAATAAAAGGCTGCTAAAAGAGATGATGTCCTCCAAAGACTCCATCTGTGCCACAATACTTGATCCTCAACACAAAAAAGCACTAGTCACTTTTAGTCTTTCACCAAAATAGATGACTTACAAGACTTGGATCATCAGCAAAGAAACTGATCTAGAAGAACAGAAAATTTGAGGCCGAAGCAGAAGTTCTGTGGTGCAACCTTCAACTTCCACACAGGGAGATGCTGTTGGCTCACAGTCTCTGCAACAGCAGTCAGCATCATGGCCGGCTACTCCAAAGTCTGCAGCTACAAGATCATAGCTAACTTCTGCAATGGGTTGATTTAATTTAGTAGGACTTCAGACATGTGCTGAGGTGCAGGCACATCAAGCAGCAACACCAATGACAATTCAGAAGATGGTGCAAGACTCTCTGGATGCCCCAACAGAGATGTGCTGGGAACACACCCTTTTGATCTATTGACATTGCAATAGATCGCAATGGCCAGAGCTCAGTAGGCTTGAAAAAAAGTATCCTGAATGTCCAGTAACGAGTGTCTTTTGGGAACATGTTTTTGGTGCAGCTGGCACAGGTATCACAGTCAGAAGGACCAGATTATTGCCTCAAAATGTGAACAGATTGTTGATGATTAAAATGAAGAAACCCATAATTCTAAAGAATTATAGTGCTAATGAAACAACAGAGGATGACGTTGGGCAATTGGTCTGACATCTCAAGTTTGTTTAGTGATTATTCTTCAGACGACCTCTCTAAGTTTGAAGACGGAATCTACTTTCCAGACCAATACATCAGAAGTTAAGTAGGAGGACTGCTTAAAAAAATGTATATAGATATATAAATTATGTCTGGCTTACTTACACAGACAGCATATTGTAAATAATAAACTGAAATAGAATGGTCCAGTGTGCATGGCACAGATAGCAATCAAGTAGGATACAGCAATTATTTGACCCTGGCCGGCTGAGTGGCGACAGTGGGGAAAGACTGATTTAACCTTCCGTTCATCCGTTGACTTCGAAATTAGGGCAGTCTGTTGAAATAAAAAAACCTCTGTTTCCTAAAAGAAGATGTTAAAGGACAATATGCCTCCTTTCTTTAATTCCCATGCTAAACTGCCAGTGAAGAACTGAGACTGCTCTATATGTGTATCGCTTCCATGGAGAAGTCAGACACATGCGGACACCACACACTTGGAACAGGTACCTTTACCTTACTTTCACTATTGAGTATTACCAAATGAAAGATTCACCATGTTGATATGGATCGGAGGGACTGGTAAACTACACTTAATAATATTGTTTGGGGGATCATTCTGCATCGTTACTTGCTTTTCACAAAAAGGGATGTAAGCTTTCATTTTCCTTTTGTTAACTTAAGCCCATCTTCTCTGGTTCTTCTGAGACCAGTAGGTTTATGTACCAAGACTGAACTAAAATTATTAATCTCCAACTTCTTTTCATTTTCTAATCAAAACTACAGGCATATCTCTTTCAGCTAAAATAAATTAAAAACACTGTTGACAACAACCAGAAGAAGAACGTAGACTAGAAACTGCTTCAATGGGAAACAAGGGGACGTAAAGGGTTCTAACCCTGTGGACTTCAGAGGTGTGTTGGTTAGGAGAATCCATGGTAGTGATTCAAATTGCAAACTCTAATTAAAGGATGGACTTATGGTCTGCTTTACCGCATACAGCAAAATGTTATTGGTAGAGTGATGTCAGATAGGTGAAACTAGTCTGTGATTGGTGGTACGAGATTAGCTCTGCCTTAGTTAATAGGACAAATGAATCTACCAGCTTATGCCCTCTTGCTCCTCAGACACAATCATGCTTACCTTAAGCCTATAATGTTGACATATTATTTTGGCACAGGTTATCTCATCTGTAAGAAAATTGCTCCATAGTGTTCCAGCATCGAAGCCAGACAATGCCTGAAGAATGCAGTTGCATCATACATTTGTATACAGTATCATTTTTCTTTTCAAACTAACTACAACGTTTTTGCGAACTGTGTGGGTCCTCCGTATTTTACCTTTTTCAAGCCATGGGTAACAAATTAATTAGATTAGTTGGGTGTCTAGGGGCTCAGGACTGTTTTTCTTTTGGCAGCTGAAGTGTTGTATTCCTTCCACAACTGATGTGATGGGCTCATTGACTTGGTACATGTTGTGTTTGTCAATCTCACCTTTCCCTAATTTCCTCTACCATCCATTCATGAACCCAAAAACCTCTTCCCTCAGGTTGTGTGATCAGTTGAGTTGTGTGTTAATTTCTACCATCAACTGATCTCACACTAGGTGGGGCAGATGTGGTTAAAGCAACACCAGCTCCTACAGGAAGTGGTAGTACCAACATTTATATTTGTAAACACGCTCCCCACCCACCCAGGCATAAAAGGATATCATAGTGTAGAGACATAATTACAGCAATATATGTCCAAGGATAGGTAGTGTGCACTTTTCCATAATCTACTCCCAATGTATTTGTGTTCTACTGAAGTAAACTTTTAGTGAGTCTACATGACTCCTCCTGAGACTTGAGGCTTTAATAAATATTGCTTATGTTACTAAGTAACTTAATGCTATGTTGCTAATTATTGTTGTATTATGGTAGTCTTGTATTTTCCACTCATTCTGTTCTCTTTCAGTTCAGGTGGTGGCTGTGATGTACTAGTTAACCTCACTATGGTCATTTACGATGACCTATTACTAGCCTTGTGATGTTATCCATGTTAGCACCAGTGGTCCACTAGCACTAGCATTAAGAAGGCCCTTTGGAAAACCTTGCATTAAAGTATGCACCAATTATAGAGGAGGTAGCAGACATCGCTTTACCCACTCAGGTAAGGGAAGAAGCTCTTGAGAAGGAGGAATTGTTGTTTTTGCTTTATGTTGACTGGCCCCATCATCGGGCACTAGTTATAGAGGGCAAGGGCAGTAGTAGTTATTAATGAGAGGGTGGGTGCTGCTCCGCCTCATCAAGCAGGGGTGGGAAAGTTGTGTCCAGAACTAGATGCTATAGCGAGCTTACTGTGTTCTCAGCACCAAGACACCTCCGGGTATTCGTGCGCTTTATAAATCCAGTTAACATTAACATTAACATATGGTCAGATCACCCACATTCTGTTGTACAACACTAGTTGTGGGGGGGGGCTGAACTGGATGAGGTAAGGTGAGTAGTTCACAATATATGGAAAGAGAGATTAGGTATGAAAATATCGAAAGCTTTGAAGAGGAAGGTGAACGACACAGAGGGACAATTGGATTGCAATGGGACAGGTGCGGAGAAGATTAGTGTGTGTCGTCACGGTGTTGGTAGCACTTCCTCTTTAATTGTGTGTGAGGCTACTCTAAATACTGGAAAGAAATACACTTGTAATAAACAAAAACCCATTGATTCAATTAAGCAAAAATAAAATATATGAAAGTCCCACCTTCTCCCACACAACAGTGCACCCTCTCCCTCTCAACGGGCCCACCCTCTCCTCACAAAAGGCCACACCGTCACCCAAACCCACCATACTCCAAAAACACCTTGCCCTCAACTGTCCTTCCCACCCTCTCCTCCCACAACTGACCCTTACCTGATCCCAACATTACCCAAAATACACAGATTCCAACTATATTTGCAACCTCCCTTCCCATAACAGGTCTCACCCCTCATAAAACATAAGCCTTCATTGCCCCCAACTGGCACACCAGTTCCCACTAGTCACACTTTAACTTGTTCCGGTACTTTGTGATCTTGTTGAGGATGGTTGAGTCGATGGTGGTGGTGGTGGTTGGGGGTGGCGTGGGATATCAGTTGCCTGAGGTTGCGACAATGTAGTTGCCGGTGCCTCACCAGCTGGCAGTACTCCACCACAATTGCCTCTCTTTTCTGGAGGTGCAGCCAAGCAAGTGTCCAGCTGGGACTGGGTCTCCAGGGCAGGCTCTCTAACTCTTCCTGCAGGAGTAGCTAGATGAGGCAAAGTAAAAAGATCACTACATGAATTGCAGCATGCAACCCATTGAACATTAGCCACAAACTTGCTCTACCCCTAGGCCTATTGAAATAACTGATAGTTGTGTATCATCCTAAATTTTAACAGGCCTGCTCTTATTCTTCCTACTCCTGCCTGAGTCCCACTCTGAGTATGACTCCAGACTGAGTAACACACTACACCCTCTACCCAAAATAAAGCTCCACAAATACTGTTTTTCATTTGCTATGGGGCAAGTAAGTGGCAGTGTAAGGTAAGGTTAGTTAAGATAAACAGATCACGTTGGGCTGGGTTTATTTACGTTTGGCTATGAACTTGATTGGGTAGTTAATGGGGGGGGTAGGAGATATAAAAGTAATGAAGCCAGAAAAATAGTCACTTAGGCAGAAACTGTGGGAGAAATGTAGCACATGCCGAGATGGGATTGCAATTTATGGGATGGGTAGGACAGGAAGAATGGAGTAAGTTATAGGAGAGAGGGCACTGAGCACTGCACCTTTCCATCTAATGATTGAATCGCAAGGAGTAAGAGACAGAAATATAGGCGGCTGGATGATTTATACAACGATTGCTAATTGGGCTTGGAAAAAATGGTGGAAAACCTTACCAAATATAGTACTTTTCAATGCAAAAGAAAGTGACTTACTAATTCTCGCAACAGACATAACTTCCCCCAAAACTGGCTGGTGGTCTGGTTTTCTCTGTCTTGACCCTTGAGTACTTCTGTTCCTAGACAGAAACATAATGCACATATTTAGATGCCTGCTGTAAGTAACTGTCACATTATTCAGCACAAATTACAAAATAAATATATCATTAATGTTGGGTTACCTATCATATCTATTAATCAAAAGTATCAATTTGAAAGTTTTAATGGGCCACATAAGTAGTCAACCATTCATTGCTATATAGTATATATATTTTTCATAATGTTGGTTGGGAGTGGGATATGGGTCAGGAAGGTTCAGAAAAACAATGCATGGGTGGAAGGGAATGGAAAGGAAGTATGGTTGTATGTATCCCGCCATGCTGTGCTGTCATGACTGATGGCATTATGAAACCTTTATGACATGACTTCCTGTTTGGGTCCATGATAACCATCTCTAGTCTGTATGTCAGCAGTGGAAACAGGGGGAATTTAAAAGTAAACACAAGGAGGCAGGTCTGCAAGTTAAAGCGGGCAATAAAACAGATAGTGGGAAGGTAGAGATAATACAGGAGACACTAACACATACTAGTTTGGAAGCAGAAAATAATATTCAGCATGACTTACCAGTAGCAACAGCAGGAATGGCAGCGGAGAAGGCTGCTTAGGTCTTATGGGGTTAGTAGGGGTCGAAGGAGGTGGACTGTCCTGAAACCAAACAAAAAAGTAATATGTACTCTTAAAAAAAGGACTTTTTAGAGGCAAACAAATCTAGTGCCTGACTAAGCAAACTTTTATTTCACTTCTGTTCAACCCTAAACATAAACTAGTAAATTGCTTCTCCAGCTTGCTTTGTACAGTTTTTAAATTTTGACACTCTGAAACCTATGGGCAAAATCAGTCTCCCTTTGTGTACTGCACTGCAGAGAGATGGAGAATTAGATATGTGGAAGAGTGGTTAGGTAAAGGTGTCTGTCACCAGTGGAGTGGGGAAAATAAGCTACAGACAGGAGGATGTCAGCTGAGGAAACAGGAAATACAGAAAATATATGGAAATACGTGGGCATGACAAACATTATTGGAGATCGAGGGAAGTTGGGAAAATGAAAATGCTGATTGATGATAATAAACTGTAGGTTGGAATAGTTAAAGTAGGAAATAAATTAAAAACATTACTTACTGGAGGAGCTGGAGGAACTGCTGTGGCTGGGGCATCACCAGCTCCATTGCCTGCTTCTTGGATCCCAGCCATGCTGCTGCTAGCAGTCTTGCCCAATTCGGCCCACTTCAGTCACTGCAAAGGAGGAAAGATCAAGTAGACCATGCAGAAATTGAAACTATATAAGCAACATAAAGTTACATGGATGCCAGGAGCCCTGATATAAGGCTATCCTAGTAACTAACATCCCTTAAACCCAATCACACACCAGACTTACCTTTGAAAATAATCTGGGTTTTTTTATATGATCCACTTGACGTCCACTCCACAGCCCTTCCAATGCTTCATTTCTACAACCTCCCTGTAAGGCTGACACAGTAACAACATGCCCCACTGCTCTGTGGACCACATGCACAGTTCACGATTCACACCCAAAAATGTACCAATGCCCACTCCTTTGAAATAATGAATACAAAGGCTCACTCTAGTGCAAAAAGTGAATGTATTTATGTGAGTGGCACAGAGGAACATTAAAAACCCCTGAAATGAGCCTCATCCACCGGGAATTCGGGAGCAGATGTATCAAAACTTCACAACGTCACACTACACTGCAAGAAAGCTTGCTGTGCTACTCTGCATGACAGGGACAGAGCTGAACTACACCATGTCTACTAAGATATGATGCATTGTTACTGGTGCAAGGGTGCCTGCATTGCAGGGAGGATTTTTTTTGAGCGGGAAGTGATTTCTTCCTGCACAAAAAACTATTCTATAAGGCATTTTACTCTTTCTATGTGCTGATGAATGCATAGAAATAGAGAATAAGGAGGAGAAATAAAAATATTTCTCCTTGTTACATCTCACTGGGGAAGGCCATCACAATAGCCCAGCGGTGCGTCACTTGCTGCTAAGTGCAGGAGTCTCCAGTTTGGCAGCACATAAAATGATGCAGTCTCCCCCACCTCTGCTGATGCTCCACTAGGTCATGGCTGTGACTGGGCTTGCCGCCTGCTGCCTGCATGAGGTGGGTGGGGGGTGGCACTGTGCATAAAAAGCTACAGTCTCTGCCTCGCTACACATGTGGTGGAGCATCACCCCCTCATGACCCGTCTGTCACAGGGGGAGTGGGATATGGCAGTGCTGCATGTCTCTACCATGGCTAGGGTTAGGGTGGAATGTTACAAAAAAACACTAACAGGAGATTACAAAAAGCAAAATAAACACACAGGTGAGTAGGAATGTAATAGAAAAGTGAAATATATCAATAATAGTGACAGGTGGAACAGAATGTGGTGGATTGGATTGGAGGCGGCATAGGGAAGAAGAAACACGAGTGGATGTCTAGGCAGGAACAGTTCTTCAAAATGGCTACACATCTGCACATTCCTGTTGTATAGTTCCCACTACTCCATGGGACCTGCATGTTTGTTGCACAACATAAACTTTGGGTGAGGTGCCTAGACAGATTCTGTGTGCCCCTTCAGGATATGTTGGCCTAGAGACCAGCTAACTCACAGTTGCACTGTGAGCCCTCCTAACCTTACCAGGGAGTGAATAGTTTGTTGCAACCACTGAACAAGATAACCCCTCAGGGATTGTGGAAACAGAATAGAACTTTTCTTTAGTCACTTGTGCTTATTAGTGCTCAGACAAAATTCTCAGAATTATTTACAGAATGCACAGTGGGACATTTTCAATATATTTATTGAACCAACGTTATTCTTGTAAGAATACATAGGCTGCGATAATCAATAGACAGAAGCAGTGAAAAGTGAGTACAAGCACCAAAAAAGTACTTAGTAGCTAGAGTTCTACCATGGTGCTAAAACAAGGCAGTAGTCAGGTGTACTCCTACTATGCAAACCCTATTCTGCATGTACCTAGAGTTTTTGTAGATTTAAAGCCAATAATCCCCCAAGGAATGCTCCAAACCCATTACCTGTCGGGAGAGAATGTAGGACCAAGTTTTGGACATGAACTGGACACCCTTCAAGGAGATGTCAGGCTGTTTTGTGGTAAAATCTCAGCATACAGGGACTGTAGGTGTCAGCTGAAGTGTCTCCTCTGCTAATCTATTGGGCTGCTCTTTATTAATTATTAAAAGCAGCCTTTCGATGTGTGTATGGATTTCTTATGTTATGGCTATATAGATAGCCCAGTCGCCCCATGGATGAAGATAGAACAACATATGTACATAGTGCATAGAAGGGCCTTGTACATGAAAAATAGGACAATGCAAGAAACTAAGCGCTTCGCTACATGGGCCTAACCCGGGCACATAACACTGCAACATGCTGTTCATGCTGGTTTTAAGTGCAAACTGAGTCACCTGCGTCATTTTTCTGGCGATCTCCCTTAATTACTCTAAGAATTCATGGGGAGCTCCGCATAATTATTCTATGCGGTAATCATCCATCAGGTCATTGCTACCGTTTTGTTTGTTCTGCTAATAAATTCCAAAGTTCTGGCACAGAGATGGCTCATAGCATAGATCCCATGGTGGTCAGACAACTGCAGCCTAACTATAACCTTGTGTAGGAAAGTGCCCTTTTTGAATGGCCATCCCCCACTTTTTGGGGATGCTGAAAGTGGAATGGGGCATGCCAATAAGGCCCCAGTGCTCTTTCCCTCAAAAGGTCATGTGAACTGGTACACTCAATTGGCAAGATGCTTTAATCTCCCATTAAAGCCCCTAGTATATGATACCAGTGGTACCCAGAGTTGGGAGACTAAGGGGGAAATTAGGGCTGCAGCACTCTATGTGCCACCCTGAGTGACCCAAGTAAAAGTAAGGCCTGCTGGTCTACCGTTGCTGCCTTTATGAGCAACTGTGCTGCTTGAGCCTAACTCTGCACACACCATGAGTAGCAGCGTCACTGCCGCTACTGTACATAAGTCATCCCAGGTAGGCGTCCCATAGCCTAGGAGACAGGGTGCAGTGTAGTGATGATGCAGATATATGTTCAAGAACCTATGCCTCTACAGTAAGCTTGCTATTCAAGTTTACTAGAAGTGAACGGCGGTCCATGGGTTAGCACGATTGGCTACCGGTTGACACCGAGATAGCCAGCTCCATTATGGTACTATGGAATTCTGTCATGTTTGGTATCAAACACTGTGCTTTTACACCTCTGACATAATCCTTATGTTGACGGTGAGCTGGCACATACCTGGATGGCATCCTTAGAGGGTGCCCCCAAATTGCACCAGTCTCCCTGAACTTTGGTTGACTTTCCAACCTGGTTGCTGCCAAGACAGATGTGTGCCTTCCTGCTGGTAAGTGCTATCACTCCCAGAGGATGAAAACAAAAGGCCTGGGCATGAAGGAGGTCCTATCTCCACAAGGATGGCTAGTGAATGACACATCAGGGCAGTGAGCCTCAAAGGCCACACCACCTTTCTTAAGTAAGTGACTTGTCTCCCAGTGGA
Organism: Lissotriton vulgaris; assembly: GCF_964263255.1. NCBI lineage: Eukaryota > Metazoa > Chordata > Amphibia > Caudata > Salamandridae > Lissotriton > Lissotriton vulgaris. The sequence continues at coordinate 396,235,626 of NC_141693.1, forward strand.
GACAAAGCCCCCCCCCCTCCACCGCCAGGCACTTGTGCTTGTGAGCAGGCAGGAAATTTGGTTTTCAGAAGGTTTGCAACCCCCAAAGGCTAACCACACCTCTAGGGTAGGGCTGCTGGTCTGTACAGCCAAGGATGGCACTTGCCATCTTGAAAAGTCCAAAGAATAGTGGGGTCTGGCAAGTTTGGTGGCATACACCTGGATGTGTTCACCTCAGGGGTGAATTAGCCACAGGAGTAGTAGCCCCCTTACTGCTAGTCCTCACACCCCTAAACAACCCCATAAATCCAAGATGTAAGGGAATCCTGAACCTCAGATCTCCAGATCTGCTCTAAAGAAGAAAGGTCAAAGATGAGACCCACGTCTGCACAAGTCAAGACTGTACGAAGACAAGGCACTAAGTTCTCCACCTGTGGCAGCCCCCCTACACCTGCCGGGCTACGACTTGTTCCAGTCCAGAGATTTGTTCCATAAGGAAGGCTAACCCCTCTGCAACTGAAAAACTTCACCAGGACTCCCTAGGACTAGAGGTTCTAATCTTCTGCAGTCGGCAGACACAAACTGCAACTCTGAAGATCAAGAAGGACTCTCCGCCAGGCCGAGTCGAGGACCAGCCCAAAAGTAACTGGAAAGATGACTTCTGGGAAGTGGAGTCATGAAATCCAGTGAGTCTTAGCTCACAACAGCGTTCCCATGACCTCAGGAAGAAGATTTTTTCCACATGCCAAAGTTTGTTGGTGGTCTTGCTGACTACCTCTATTTTACTCTACTCTCCTTGAAGAGGGATTCGTCTGCTCCATCATCCTCCTGCTTCAATGGTGCAGTTTTAAAGTACATGCTTCCCAAACATGTCTACATTAGCATGCCTGGCAAACCAGCCCCTGCAGCCCCCTTTAGCACTGCAGATAGCCAGATACACTGCTGCACCTGAGACACCCGAGCTGGGTAGAGTTGGTCTGCCTGGTGATTCCTGATCCTGGGCCCCCTCCATGCTTAACCTCAGAGGGGCTCCCCTGAACCCAACCTGAACAATGACCAAGTGCCACAAGTACTGTTTTTGATAGCTTCTGTGGCTTCCGCTCAGCACCAAGGACAGCCATGTCACCTCCTCACATGAACTCTCCCGGCAAGGTAAAATTATTCTGACTGTGGAGGCTTTGTCTGTGGACCCGCAATACTTTAACTCAAAGGGAGTTCCATTGAACTCACCTTGAAAGTGTCCAAGTGTAACCTGAGATTTTCCCCGTTTACCGCAATGGTAAGGTTTGACAGTGCTGTAAATTATTGATTTATTGAACACTCAAAAATTGATAACTCCGGTTATATGAATTGTATTGACTTTATTTGTTGTCTAAATAAATATAAAAATAAGCTCTATTTTTATAAATTGGTGTCAGATTTCTTTAGAGTTGTGCCAATGAATTTCCATCCATGTTGGTGCAATGAAACGGTTGACACATGTTCCTCTTAGTAAGGCTGACTTCTCTTTGCCACTCTACAAGGACTGAGCTAAGTATTATTAGTGTGAATCCGAGGTCCACTTGTGGGTATTGTGTTAATATAACACATTAAAGCTTCTTAGCCATACCACATAATAGTTCCACCTTGCTAAACCTTGTAAAGTAGCAGTTGATCAAGCCACCATCTTTGAAGTTCGTAGCCTAGAGCAATGGCTTTGAAGAATGCTAGCTTAATCTGTCACTTTTAATGTAATGACTACTAGATACATGATAAATCAAAGTGCATCTGATCACCAGATAAGGCTATGCTCTTGCCTTGTAATCAGTCATACTAGTGACAAACGCCTCTTTGTCGAGCAATATGTACAGGCTGAGAGGTTAAAGCAATGTTCATCAAAGAAAGACTTAAAGGCATATCATTTACTAAACAACAGAGAGCAAGTGTTGTTGCTTTGTGTGGTAACGATATACACGCATTGAACTACATATTTGCTGTAGTTTAAAAACATACAGATGAAATGCTCATTGAATAGAACTCGTAACATGCGCACTCCAGAAAGCGATCAACTAATAAGACATGATTTGTTGATGTGTGAAGCTGTGCTGAGTAATTCTCTACATCAGATACATTATTCTACGTTGTGAGAGCAGTTTGATAGTTGTGGAAAATGTGCTAAGGGATAACGTCAATGAATACAACACCAGCTTGTAGTGAATTGGGGTCTTCTCTTAAATTAGGTGTGTGCTCTTGAAATGTTGCAGGCTAATATAAACTATTTTCTAATGGTGAAGTCGATACTTTTACAGTCCTATGATTATTTATGTTTGAAAGAGTGTGAGCACCCGTCTGATTCATGTTCAAAGGGTACACTGCCTTTGACATCAGAGCTTTGCCTTCATCCTGTGTGCATTGTAAATGTGGACTGGTGAAGTCAGCCTCTGGATGTTCAGGAACTGTCTTAGCCCTGGACATAAAAAAAATATTGTCTATTTTAGAAGAACATACAACTAGTTATAATTCTGTAGCATTACCCCTGGAAAATGTAAATGTTACCCTTGATAAGGGAACAAAATATACTCTTCTACAAATATGGACTGACTACATTCACTAATTGTCAACCTATTGTTCTCACTGGCAATTGTAAATGTTTTTATTTAGGACTGAAATGGTAATATAGATTTTGCGTCCTGTAAAAACTCCTGGGGCATTGTCCCCTCGGTATTTTATTACTCCAGAGGTAATTGCAGTGGTAAAGAGTTCTACTTTGAGCTTATGAGTCTGCAACTAAAAACTCTGAATAATAGATTTCAAACTGATCATCCTAATGATTTTAATGATTGATGTCCCTCTGTTCTTGTGGTGTTGTGAATTATACATGGGCTTATGACTGGTTTGCTGGTCCAATCTGTCAATGTACAATTATGCACAGGTTTGAAAGCAATCACTACCACAGCATATTGTTTTTCATGGACAAAGGAACCAGCAACAGACAGAAATGGCACTGCTTCTATTTGTAATATCTGCAACAATGCCGCTGTAAAGTTAACCCAGGCCAACATGGTCAAAATCTTAAACTGGGCTAACAATGTTAATGGGAATATCCTAACTCAATCGCCTGTGAAAAAATTCATGTTATCTAAAAATACGTATAAAGTTACTATTAAGAACAAATTAGCTCATAATGAACAGAAATTGGTATTTATTTACCATGTTTTAGAGAAATGACATCAAAGCGTTTTGGAAAGCAGGCTCTATGCTGATCCAATCAAAAACAAGCACTGGCAAAGGCAATAGATCTGGCACCGGCAACAGTCTTTTGGCAAGTCTTCTTTTGTTTTGTCATTTATTTTGCAAAATGCTATTGTTCGGGAAGTTGCCAGACCCTCAATTTAAATACAATTAGAGGGAGGGAGACAGGGAGGAAGGAAGGAAGGAATCAAGGCAGGCAGGCAGTCAGGCAGGTTCTCATAAGCTTATTTTCAGAGTTCATGTGAGCTGCTGGTATGGGGTGAAAAAGCAGCAGTCAGATAAAACAAGCATTTGCAATGCATCGGTCTTGCATTTGGGACCTTATATGTTAGTGGACTCATCTATTCCGAATAACAAATGGCTTCTTCGTCTTTTGGTGCACTTACATATGGTTTGCGGAAGTGTGTTGCTGCGTTGGCTGCATGTCCAGAAATAAATCTTAATGGAGCACATCAATAGTGCAAAGGTATTTTACCTGTATTACCAAAATAATATTTTTAACTGCAAATATGTTAGATGTAGTATATAATGCTTCACTACCATCACAGGACAGGCGATACTTTTCCACCACACACGCATATATTTTTTTAATGTATTATGTTTGGGCAACTAGGTTGCTGTCAAACTTCCCTATTAATAAATAAACAATATGGACAGTGAAATGACAGAGCGTGTCAATGTTTCAATTACACACAGAGATGTATCGCGAACAGAAAAGAGATTGTATTTCAGTTGGCGAAGTTGCACTAAGAGCTAGGCTCTGATCAAAAGTTAACACAATGCAAATACAAAATACCGTAAAGTCAGAAGAGCGGAAGAGCGGGTCATGGTGCATTTAGACTCCACTGCTGATTAAAACGATGCATTGACCAAATTAAAAAGCAGAACTGTAAGGTGATTTGGATGAAGGTATGAATGGAAGTGCTAGGGCATGAGAAAACTTTCCGCAAAAAACAATAGATGTAAATAGGTTGCTGCAAAACTCACTTTAAAGCAAAGCAAAATTCAGTGTAATTAAATATCAATGCTGCATGTGTACATTATCCCAAAAAGAACGTGCTCCGTGACTGATTTATAGATCACATATCACCGCCCTGCTAAACAGCATCTAGCAGGATGAGGGGCGGGAAGGGATGGGTTAAGCTATTCACAGGAGATACAAAGAGTCATTGATGTAGAGGCCAGATTTTCAGCCTGTGCTTTCTCTTGTGCATGGAGGCATGCAGGCGCTGTGAACTACCTCTATCTACATACACTCTTCAGCTTCAGTGGAAAGCCAGACACTGCATGCCCCTACAGAGGTATGGCTTAACATGCTGCAGACGGCACCAGAGACCACTCACTGAACAATAGTACCGGGTACGAGCTGGTGACTGGCTGGAAGCATCAGCAGTGACTATTCACCATCTTAACAAGGGCTCTGTAACAACCTGATGTCACCTCCGATTTACGGGCAAAATGCCAGAGTTAAAGCTGCTTTAAATAGGACGTGGCAAGCCAGCGTATTTCCCAAACCAATCATAGATAACAAGTTGTTAATATGCCCTCCACCACCGATGGAAATTGCTTGCTAACATATGGAGATATTTAGTCCATTTTCTCAACATCTAACCTCAAACACTGTACGTGTGCTGTGCTACATGTGCCAAGTTACACTTTAAGCAGCTGGTTGCTCTTACCTTCCTGCTCTGCGGTCAGTGCTAGCCTTTACAGGCCGTTGCTTGAGGGCTCTCTCTGGCGGGTGACACTCTCATTTACCCGGGAGCTGGTAAAGCTGTTGTAGCCATGGTGTAATGAGAAGGTGCAGACTCTGTGTCTCCGGTACACACAATCGAAGAGGTAGCAGCTCAGGGCGGGTGCATGCTGGTAGCTTAATGAGGTGGACAACTCCGCCACAGAGCAGCGTGGCTCTTCACAGCATGCCCCTATGCACCCTGGGGGCACGTAGGCTGTGCCTCTCCCATGCTTAGAGGTTCTGCCTGCTGGTGCTGCTACAGCTGTCGGAACTGCTTCAATAACTCCTCTACACAGGACACCTAAGCCCGCAGTCGGGAGTGGGCGGCCGCTTTGTCTTCAGAGTTTTAAAAACAAACTACAAATTGATACTAAAATATACATAGATGGCATACAAAGTGCACTCTCCCCCTACCCCAATGCATGCATCAACAAGAACCCCCTTCCAACAATTAAACTCGGGAGTCTTGCTTGATTTTCTGCAGTGTGCATGTTTATTAAATAATTTCACAGGTCAATTACTTCATTGACCCCATTTCTTTATTTATAGTCCAAAATACTTTTCACATCACAGCATTAAAAACTCACACTTATATACATATATACTCTTTTACCGCCCATTCTCCAATGGGCATTTGGTTTAACTTCAGGGCTGCGCCAGCAGGCCACAACCCAGATAGCCTGCTCTCTTTACGTTAACCCCCTTCCGGTCAACAGAGCCGCAGGTGAATAATATGCCCCTACTTGGGCAACCAGCGGCTTCCGGGCTAGGGCTGGAGAAGCCAAGGCCAGCAGCAGGTCAGCCTCAACTCTCCAGCCAGCCCGGAGTCCATGATGATTCCGAAAACCTGTTCAGAGGTAAAAACTGTCACTGGACAAGAAGTTCCCGTGTTATTCTTGTCCGGAACCCCGCTACTGCCCTGCCAAAAGACCTAATTTTAGGAATGGGTGGGTGGGTGTCTTCTTCACGCGACGTCCGACTCCTGGGGCGGCCAGCGGACAAAAGAGGGAGTCCTAAGATGGACGCAGGCTTTTAAGCCTCGCGCCCTACTATTACTTCCGGGGCGTCAATAAGCCCCGATTCTATTGGCCTTCTCTACTTTCCACTTCCGGGTCACCTGACCCGGAAGCGAACCTCTGCTGGGTCAGCCCTTTGGCTGCCACTAACGACGCCACTCCCCGAAGGGGGGTGGCGCCTTGCATAGATGGCATACAAAGTGCACTCTCCCCCTACCCCAATGCATGCATCAACAAGAACCCCCTTCCAACAATTAAACTCGGAGTCTTGCTTGATTTTCTGCAGTGTGCATGTTTATTAAATAATTTCACAGGTCAATTACTTCATTGACCCCATTTCTTTATTTATAGTCCAAAATACTTTTCACATCACAGCATTAAAAACTCACACTTATATACATATATACTCTTTTACCGCCCATTCTCCAATGGGCATTTGGTTTAACTTCAGGGCTGCGCCAGCAGGCCACAACCCATATAGCCTGCTCTCTTTACGTTAACCCCCTTCCGGTCAACAGAGCCGCAGGTGAATAATATGCCCCTACTTGGGCAACCAGCGGCTTCCGGGGTAGGGCTGGAGAAGCCAAGGCCACCAGCAGGTCAGCCTCAACTCTCCCCCCAGCCCGGAGTCCATGATGATTCCGAAACCCTGTTCAGAGGTAAAATCTGTCACTGGACAAGAAGTTCCCGTGTTATTCTTGTCCGGAACCCCGCCACAGGGCGAGGCGCTTACTGGCGGACTCGACCTCCAAAACGCTTTTCTCCAGGATCCCTGCTGCCCACATGAAACTGATCACTAAAGCGGGTGTTCGCTGAGTCATTTGTTAATTTAAAGTATTACAGCATCGTATCCCAGGCCAGAGCGTTTTGTTATCGTGCACTTCATTTTGAAAATAACTTAATACAGTAGGGGGCTGAGCGCGCTGGGGTATCCTAATCACACCGCGTCTGCCATAAGACCGCTCGCGCGCTGCCCACCTGAAACTGAATACTAAGGCGGGTGTTCGCAGAGTCGTTCAGTAATTCAAAGTCTTACCGCATCATATCCCAAACCACAGCGCTCCGCAATCGCGCACTTCATTTTCGAACGTAACTTAGTTCAGTATGGGGCTGAGCGCGCTGGGGGGTCCTAATCACACCGCGTCTGCCACACGCCCGTTCACCCGTGTGCGCGCAACTCCCGGTGCTCTTCGAATATCGACGCGCCTCCCGAGCGGTGCGCTTTCCGGCCTCCGCTCGCTCTACCCATTAAGTTGCTCACACGCTTGCAAATATGCACTTGTGTCACCTCTAACAACCACGCAACATACTGCACGGCCCGCTAACCTGGATCAAGAGTCGGATTGACCCTCGCTGTTCACTTCACGCGACGGTCCCACGATGTCTTCTTCACGCGACGTCCGACTCCTGAGGCGGCCAGCAGACAAAAGAGGGAGTCCTAAGATGGACGCAGGCTTTTAAGCCTCGCGCCCTACTATTACTTCCGGGGCGTCAATAAGCCCCGATTCTATTGGCCTTCTCTACTTTCCACTTCCGGGTCGGCTGACCCGGAAGCGAACCTCTGCTGGGTCGGCTCTTTGGCTGCCACTAACGACGCCACTCCCCGAAGGGGGGTGGCGCCTTGCATTCGAGTAAAAAAAGGGGAGAAAGAAAGAAAGACAGAAGCCTATATTTCAAAAGCAATTCAAAAAAGTATTCATAATTTATTAGACATATAATTTTCAGATAAAACGCATTACAAATCCAATAAAACGCTCATAAACAAATGTGTTGGCAAAACTAAGACAACAAATTCCTATCGCCAAACACGTGGCTAACATACAAACATTACATATATAGAAAGAACAACAAGAACAAATATAGTGTGTCTTTCACAGTTTGTGGCCACAGAATGCGTCGACGGCGTTTCGACCGCTGGATGACTATGCGGTCATCATCGGGACAGACAGTGGTTTGAGCGTTTTCAGTAACAGTATTAAAAGCAGACCATTCAAATTTTGAACGGTGGATGCAGTACGTTAAAATTTCCCACAGGTCCTCATAACAAAAATCAAGGACAGATAAATCAACTAGTGTGGGACTATGTCTTCATATTGGCAGGAAATCCAAGTGGAGCCTTTAGTTGTAGCCCAGCGTTTGCCCAATCAATCGACAGAAGTTCGCGGGTCAGACAGGATAACTTCCTAGCGCTGTTACACACAGCAAGCTTGCTATTTATTATTATATTATATAATATTTGAATGGTCTGCTTTTAATACTGTTACTGAAAACGCTCAAACCACTGTCTGTCCCGATGATGACCGCATAGTCATCCAGCGGTCGAAACGCCGTTGACGCATTCTGTGGCCACAAACTGTGAAAGACACACTATATTTGTTCTTGTTGTTCTTTCTATATATGTAATGTTTGTATGTTAGCCACGTGTTTGGCGATAGGACATTGTTGTCTTAGTTTTGCCAACACACTTGTTTATGAGCGTTTTATTGGATCTGTAATGTGTTTTATCTGAAAATTATATGTCTAATAAATTATGAATACTTTTTTGAATTGGTTTTGAAATATAGGCTTCTCTCTTTCTTTCTTTCATTCTCCCCTTTTTTTACTCGAATGTATTTTTTAGTATCAATTTGTAGTTTGTTTTTGAAACTGTGTACCTGAACCTTTTGTTAGGTGTTACTATAATCTGTCCCTGGTTCAGGGGTATTGGACAGCCTCTGTCGTTGTTAATGCTTTGTCTTCAGAGGCTCTGCACTCGCCAGGTCTCCAGTAGCAGCAGATCAGAAGCAGAAAAACAAGGAGCACCGACAGATGACTGGCCAGGCCAGCCGCCACTTCGCTGCTTGTGCTGTCCCTGCCTCCCCCAGTGAATTGGAAAAACACCACTGTTTTGTCATGCATGCGTACGATGTAAGGCATCGCGCGTATGCAAGACAAAGAGTGCAAATTCAGCCACCAATCATTAAACAAACAAGAAACCCAAGCACACAGCAGCAGACCAAGGTTTAGCACATCGACTTCTTCTGTTTCATAGATTTGTGTGGTGCAACCACTCTCACCATCCGCTGCCAAGGATGTCTGTCATATAAAGAGTTTTACAAGAAATTTGAGAGGTGCACTCAATGAAGTCAATAGTAAAAGAAGTTCATACATTTTGTGAGTCGTCTGTTCTTTCTTTAATGGATTCTTTTATTCTCTTTTTTTAAGATACACAGGCACAGCCAAAGTGTTTCATTCCCTTTAGTGCCTTGGGAATTTCATCAGGGCATCGAATAGGATCATCTTAATCCGATGGTCCAAAATATGGTTGCACCTTAAGTACAGGTGCAGCAGGAGTGTTGTCGACGATCTAACCATTATGTTCCTGATTTTTATAGAAGTCATGTGCAAATAATTTTTTCAAAGCGTTGTTCCACAGTCGAAAAGCAGTAGTGTATGGAGAAAAGAACGAAAGTTTGTCCTGGCTCCCGGGAACGGGAGGTCCGTAGCGCAAACAAATTTCAGAGATAAGGATGTGCTTCTTGACTGAGGGTTAGATCATCGAAAACACTCCTGCTGCACCTGTACTTAAGGTGCAACCATATTTTGGACCATAAAACAAACAAGCACTGAAAATGCAATAGAACTCGTATTTACGCGAGCCCTATTGAATTTGAAACTGAAGTGCGGGCATTAAAGAAGGCACAAAAGGGAGGGGGTGGGGGGTGGTTGTCGTCACAAAAATTACAGACTGCAGGAGGGAAGGGGAAAAGGCAGGGGAACAAAATGGTTTGTAAAGTAAAGGGGCTGATAGACCTTGGAAGAACAAAAATGACAACATGGCCATACGGAGGCGGGGCTAAGAATCCAAAAACCAATCACAATGCTGAATTTATCATTGAAGCCAATGAAAATTATGGACGGAAAGTGGGCGGAGCTTCCCCGAGCTATAGTGTATACTGCATGCCTCGCAATGCGAGCAGTGCGTTTCGCTGCAATGCTATTCAAGACCTAAAAAGGCCTCTTCAAAAGGAATTTACAACAGCATTGACAGGAGACAGGAACTGATAAAGCTGGAATGTTGCTCTCATCTGGTAGAAAGCGTCATGCTATCCTACCAGACTCTAAGCACAAAGGCAACACTAAAGTAATAATAAATGTTAAAAAAAACATTGTTACTGAAGGGAATGCAGTAAAGTTTCCACTAAATTCCTGTTACACACCGCTAACTACTTACTACAAAGGGAACATATCCTCAGTTGCGCACAGGTGGGCTTTCAAGCTCAAAACAGTACATGATGTGATGAGCAAAATGGAAGTGCAGATGAATAAAGGCGCTTCTTATTGCTTTCTAATTTATTTCAGCAAAGGCTACAAAAGGGTTCATAAAAGAGACTATTGTCTAAGATGACATCTGGAAATATTGACAGACTGTTATTGTATGTCATACAAAAGCTATATGAATCCATTTGGTTCAAAATACAAATTTGCCACTGTTCTGAATATACAAACTGGTCCTGTGAAGGTGAAGTTCAGAGGGACAAGGCAGATTGAGGTTTCCAAAGAGGCAGCATCATCATTAGGGAGCCGCTGGACGAAGCTGCAGTGAGATTTCTATGATTGAACTTTCTCACTTTTTTTTAATTCAAAAACCTCCAGTGGGACGAAGCTGCAAGTTGCAGCCAATGTGGGGCTCCACAAGACCGGATCTGCTTTCTGAGAGGTACAGCTAAACAGGATTTGCTGCAGTGCAGAAGAACGTTGTTGCACCTGGGACAGATTGACGAGCAGGTAGGTATCAGTCTCCTGTCAGTTCTCAGGCAACTTTTTAGAGAAAATGTTTTAAGTGCCAAACTTCAGGTTTTGACCAGAGGAGCGCTTTTTGGAGCGCTTCCAAGGGGTCAGGACTAATTGGGCACCACTTGAGTGGTGAAGATTTACTCCTGGCAGAGGCAAGGTGCAAGGTTCAAGGTCTCTAGAGCTTGTCATGCTCCTGTTGCTCACAAAAGGAGGTAAGCTAACTTGCCTTTTACTCACTCTGGCAGTCATACATTAAGGCACAATTAAAGCTTCAAGCAGCAGGGCTGTCCTCTTGTAACTGCAGGGCAGTCACCTGAAGCACAGAGCAGGCTTCAAGCAGCAAGGAAGCAGCAAGCCCACCCATCCTCCTCTGCCTGAAGAACCCGACCTGTCAACAGAACTCACCCACCATCCCGGTGCACCCTAGTAATAACACCTGCTTCCTGTCACGAGACAACACCTCCAACACTACCAGAGAAAACAAAACCCCTCCACCCCCTTCGATAACCCCCTCTCCTGAACCTCGCCCTCCTTCCATCCCAACCCACTTCGAATGACCTCAACACACAGTACGTGACTACCAACCCCCTCCCCAGTCCCTCATGCTATTTAACATCCACGCCACAACATGGCCCCTGCCTCCCCGTACGACCGACCCCTGCTAGGTCCGACATGGACACCTTACCCACTAAAGGGCAACCCAACCATGTTAGGCTCTCCTCTCCATGTTTAACTTTCCCACACGGAACACCCACACTGACATAGAGACTGGGCAGTGGCTCACCATGCTAGAAAGCCAAATTACAACCATAATCAAGAGTCTTAGTGAAATCCTTACCAACCTCGCCGCACCCATAAAGCCTCACCAATACCCTTCCTTCTCCTCTCTCTCTCAACAGAGGCCTCCCAATGCTCCCCATCCGGAAGGGATCTCTACCCCTCTTTCTCATCAGACACAGAGACAGAAAAGAACTGGAGATGTCACTTTTGCGAGTGAAGTGGCAGCTCTCGCTTCCTGGTACGACAATCTTATTACTGCAACCCCCCCAATCCCCCAATCAGGGGAGAGGATAAAGCCTTAGCGCTAGAGGGTCGACTTTGAACCTGGGGAACCGGGTTTGAGTCTCGGCAACGATGCTCAACATCCTGTGATTCTGGGCAAATCACTTAATCTACCCATGCCTAACAAAAAATGAATGTGTCCATCTGTAACAAAACTGCTGCTCATGTAAAGATACCTGATTTCTCAGGTATAGTTTGCGCTATATAAAACCCTAGAAAAAAAAGAAAACAAAATCCAAAATACAGGTGATCACCGGACTGGGAAGAGAACAGGTCCAACCGAAAATCCCTAGACCCCCAGCCACACGCACTATCATCCCTACGGTCACCCGAACGATAAAACACACAACAGAGACATCCCCCACAAACTGCATTCTCATAAACTGCAGATCAGTCACCAAGCATGCCACAGAGCTAGCAGAATCCATCCTCACCCACGACATAGACATAGCATTCATCACTGAGACATGGCTAAATGACTCCTCATTTCCACTCATGGATACTTTTGTCGCCCTGGCTTTGTTAACACCAAAAAAGATAGAAAAGATCAAAGAGGTGGAGGCATAGCCATCATCCACAAAAACAATATTTTTGTGACGGAAATAGACTCCTTCACCTACAACACCTTTGAGTGCCTAACTGGCAACATTAACACTAGCAACAACAAAACACTCATCTGCCACCTCATTTACCATCCCCCAGGCAACACCACCACATTCACAGAACACGTGTCTGACCTGATTGCCCACTGCTCTCTCCGAAATATGAACAACCTTATACTGGGCAACCTCAATCTTCACTGGAATGAAGAAAGCAACCTGCTAATGCAGAACCTGAAGGAGCTGTTTCACAGCAAAACCTTACCCAACACTGCTTAGAGGAAACCCATAATAAAGGAGCAATTCTAGATGCCATTTTCGCCCGGCACAATACTGTTATGATAGACCGCATCCTGCCCGTGGACTGGTCCGACCACCACTTAATCCTTTTCCACCTCACACAGCCTATCACACCTAAATCCCCCACCCAATACCCTCCAAAATAGGCTAGAAACTTCACCCAGATTAACATTACTGACCCAGAGGGAAGGGTTAGCTCTCTCCTCACTGCCTCCACGGACGATCTATCCACAACAGAACTCACCGCCCACTACAACACACACATGACATCCATTCAAAATCAAGTATCCCCCTTAAAACTAAAAAAACAACAGAAACATCCCATCCAGATCTTGGTTCAACACGGACATTCAACAAAGGAAGACAACTAAGAGCTACAGAAAGACTATGGAGGAGCAACCCCTCCTCAAACCTACTCGAACAACTCAAAGCAGCCTGAAGGAAATACAAAAAACACATCAGCAGCGAAAAATTCACCTTCTTCTGCGCCGCCCTGGACAACGCAAAAACAGGCCCAACGAACTGTTCAAAATCATCAGACAACAAACCTCCAAATCCCCGGAATCATCCCTACAGGCCTCAAAAGACTTGTGTGAAAACTTCGCCAACTTCTTCGAAGAAAAAATCACAAAGATTGAGCTCTCACTGGACATCAACTTCAACCTTGTCTGCAAAAGCCTGCCACCAGTAGCAGTAGATAGCTCGCCCAAGCACCCCACAAAAACCTGGAAGTCCTTCAACCCCATCCCAGAAACCGTGATCCTCAAACTGATCTCCACCTTTAAACCAGCCTCTCACGTCCTTGACCCGATTCCCACCGAACTGACCAAAAAACAGAGTCTCTCTATAGCCCCGTTCTGATGCAAGATCATTAACAGCTCCCTGAGAACCGGCATCATATCTGAATGCCTCAAAGTTGGCCAAGTCACGCTACTACTAAAAAAAACAGGCCTTCACTCCAAGGAACTAAATAACTTCAGACCCGTCTCCAATCTCCCCCTTCTATCCAAAATCCAGGAAAAATGTGTCCTCCAAAAACTGACTCAGCACATGGATAACATCAACCTTCTTGACCTCCACCAATCGGGTTTCAGAAAAGGCTACAGCTTCGAGACCACAATTCCTAACATCCCATATGACATCCACAAATCCCTCGATACCGACCAATGCTGCCTCCTTATCCTCCAAGACCTATTGGCAGCCTTTGACATGGTTGATCACCAACTTCTCATCAAGGCTCTACAAGAAAGGGTAGGAGCTGATGAGGTGGTCCTAAGCTGGATCTCCTCCTTCTTACACAGCCGCTCACAAAGGATAAAAAGAAAAAACTTTTTCTCCGACCTACACCCTGTCAACAGGGGTGTCCCCCAAGGTTTAGTGCTCTCACCTCAACTGTTCAACATATACATGGAACCCCTCACCACCCTACTAAAAAATGCTAACATCCCTTTCCACCTCTATGCAGATGACACCCATATCTATCTTGAAAACCTCCTCCATTGATGACATTCACAGACTAAATGTCACTCTAAAAGAAATCCAACATTGGCTGTCGCTTAACCACTTAAAACTCAACCAAGACAAAACCGAAATACTCCTCATCTCCAACAAGGAGGAGAACCCTGATATTTCAGAATGGGTAAAAGCTTTGGATGCTCTAATGGCAATCACACTCTGACCCACTCCATTAAATCATTAGCATTTACCCTAGACTCAAACCTCGACATGGCCAATCACATCAAGAACTCTGCAAAGAGTGCCTTTGTCAACCTAAAGTTACTTAATTAAATAAAACCATTCATCCCAACCAACGACCTCAAAGAAGCCACCCATTCATTGGTGCTATCCAGACTTGATTAGGGGAATGCCACCTTCACTGGTACAACAACATCTCACCTAGCCCCACTCAAAACTGCTCTTAACGCAGCAGCTAGAATGGTCACTGGAAATTTGATCACATCTCACCAGCACTCAGAGAATTAAAATGGCTCCCATTCGAACTGCGTGCCAGATACAGAACTGCCTGCCTCACACATAAAGCCCTGCACACGGAAAAACCTGAGTATTTGGCTGCCAAACTCAAGTGGGCTGGTCAGACAAGGAGCCTCAGGAGCTTCAGTACCCTACTACTCATTCCCATGAAAACATCCCAAAAAACTACTGCACTGTCCTTCACTGGAAAAGCACCCAAAATCTGGAACACCACCCCAGTCGGTATCAGGACTATCCCGTCCTTCACAAAATAAAAAAAACAACTTAAAGTCCTTTTCCTCAACCGACCCTCCCGAATGGATAGCCTCCATCAAAACGCTATCCCCTGCTCGTTGTCTCTTCCTGTCATTGTAGCTCTAAGATTTACCTCCTCCCTGCTATTCGACCCCCAACTGCTCCACCCACCTTAATTGGTTCAACCCCAAGACAACGTGCAATCTATGAGGTTATCTCGGGACTCACAGACAGTCGCAGCCGGTGGAAGGAGTTACGTATAGGCAGAGAGGCGGGCGGGGAGGGGCATGGTTGGGGGTGCTAAAAAACGGAATATGTTCAGTTCAGTTCAAAGCTTTATTTTGATATGTGTGATATCATAAAAGCACATTTACAATTAAAAAACAAAGTTCATTAACAGTGCATTTAAAAAAGATTACTTATAAAATCCTTTTATAATACAATAAATAGTTAAAAGTATATTAAACTTAAACAGCTTTGTTGATATATAAAAATAAAAAAGAAATTCCGCTTGGATTTAAATCATCAAATAGCCTTCAGCCTAACCAGCCAGGTCCAACTAAGAAATTTAGCCACCCCACACACTAAGGTTGTACTACAATCAGCCTTAAGTATTCTAAGTGCAACGGAGTGGTCCCTTGTTCCAAGCAACAGGCACACTGGTTTGAGCCATTTCTGTCTTGGTTTTACATAGGCTGGGCATACAAAGAAGACGTGAGCAATGTTTTCAATGACACCTTCACAATTTAGGCAATCAGCAGAGGTTTGATGCAGTGGCTTCCACTTACTGGTACGATCACAAAGAGGAAGGGTACCCATCCTAAACTGGATAAAAAGGGATCTATCTCTGGGTTTCTTAATAAAATCTAAATAGGGCTCCAGGCAAATCTTAGGCATGTGCTCACGGAATTCCTCAGTCAGCCTACCTTGGTTTGGGTCCCTCTGTTCCTGATCATCAACCCATGCCCAGTAGGCTCTCTTAGTTTCAGCCTTGGATAGCGATACCCCAGGCTCCCAAGCAGTTGTAAGGCCCGTTGCCAATAAAAGCTTTTTTATATTAACTATCCAACTAATTTTATGGGCTCCATGAAGATTCATGACCTCTCTTAGGCCATCGGCGTACCTTGAAAGCTCCGGGGTGCGACATAGCCGGGCCCAATATAAAAGAGGGCGCAGGGTGGCTAGGTCCTTGATGGAACGGAGACCCAGATCACTCAAGATTGGCTTAGTAGGCGTACCCCTCGGGAGCAATACAAGCTCCCTAAAGAACTTGTTCTCTGCAGTAACTAGGGCATCAACACAATCAAAACCCCAAAGCTCTGCGCCATAAAGGGCACAGCCTACAGCTTTTGCAGCATAGATGTCCAAAGCAGGAGCAATGGGCTTGGAAGTGGAAGCACGGTGTTCCCTCCCTAATACTCCAACTACCCTCTTATGGCTTAGCGCCATTTTATCTATATGTGGCTGCCATTTAAGTTTATCCGAGATTCTAATCCCCAAGTAGTCGAACTCTTTCACACGTTCCATAGTCACATCGTCAAGGGACAAGGTAGATCTAGACGATCTACTCGGGTTGAAATAAAGAAGCTTAGTTTTAGATGTGTTTATGGCAAGGCCCCTCAACTTGCAAAACAAACAGAAGCGGTCCAACAGCTTCTGCAATCCTGCGGGGGTTTTTGATACCAACAGCGTATCGTCCGCAAAGAGTAGTGCGGGGACTTTATCACCCACCAAGACCGGGGCATCAGCATTAATCTCAAGCAGGAAGGAAACTACACCATTCACAAATAACGTATAGAGTGTCGGGGCCAGTACACAACCCTGCCGTACCCCTCTGTTCACAGGGATTTTGTCAGTTTTTTGCTCCTGTGATCCCCATCTAATGCGGGCATAGTTTCCGTCATGCATACGGGCCAGGAGATTCAAAATGGGCAAAGGAATCCCCATATCCTGCAGGACCAGCCATAGGCGGTCTCGGGGAACCAAGTCAAAGGCGGTCTTCAGGTCAATGAATGCCAGATAAAGACCGCCTTTGCCAATGGTAACCACCTTCCAGTGTAAGAGTACCAGCCTAAATGCCTGGTCTATCGTGCTTGTACAAGCTCTAAATCCCGCCTGAAAGGGTGATATAATACTGTTCTCATCTGTCCACAAAAGAATCCTCTCCAGGAGTACCCTGCCAACCAATTTCTGCCCAGCATCTATAAGACTAATTGGGCGGTAGTTGGCAGGGTCACCCCTGAGGCCCTTCTTGTAAATAGGGATCACTTCTGCCCCCTTTCATGAGTTCGGGACCAGTGAGCCTTCCAACAAGGCATTCGTAAGGATTGCAAAGTAAGAGGCCCAACCTTCAGTGTTAGCTTTAAAGAGGTCACCTGGTATACCATCCTGCCCCGGGGCCTTGGCAGGTACAATCTTAGTTAATGCAGTCAGGACCTCTTTCTTGTCTACTCTAGTGAATGGAGCCTGAGCAGAATCAATAGCCATGGCACCGCAAAAGGGCCCTGGAGTACCGGACTGCTCATCACCTCCGTACAGTTTATTATTATTATTATTATTATATTCTTATATAGCGCCAGATTCGACCCCCGAAGGGGTATCTCCGCGCTTGCCTTGGGAACCCGTCCTGGCTTTTCCCTGTGAGATAGCCCCTACAGGGCATCCCCAAGGTGAAAGCCAGGCATCCCACCACGGGGGGCCGTTGTGGAGATTAAGCAAGCTTAATGCCCAGAGTTGCAGAGTGTGAACCCATGATTAGGCCAGGCACCGAAGCGAGAATTATCGAGTCCATGGACATTTGAGCTCAAGACCCTGCCGCGTCGGGAATTGAACCCTGGTCCTGGGTCTGACCTCTGCTTCAGGGTCTGCCTGCTCTAACCAGTGAGCCACACTTCTCCATTCCCTATCTGTTATATGGTTGGGGGTTTGATCCCGGTCACAGCCATTGGATCTTCTAACTAGAGACCAAAATACCTCACCATTTTTAGTTTTGCTTGCAGCTCTAAGACTATCCCAATATGATTCTTCCCACTCCCTCTTAGCTAATGTAATTGCTTGTCTATAATGTAATCTGGCCAACCGGACAGCAACTGGATTACTAGATTTATTAGCAAGAATCAGACTGTTTTTCCTCGTTCTACAATTTCTATCAAACCACTTCTGCACTGGCTTGACAATCGGCGGGCTCTTTTTACTGGGAACTACGAACAGTTTACTGATCTGACCTATAGTATCAGTATAAATAGTTTCTGCTGCTACACACCCAGCTGCATCCTTACATGCTGCAGAAAGCCTTGAGGTCTGCTCACTAAGGATTTCTTCCAATGCAATAAACTTTGGCCACCTGTTACAATTGGATGGGACAACTGTCTTAGTTATTAATCTCACGCTAGTGGAGGGGGTGTGCTCCTTCCTCTGCCACAGATCCACCATTGTGAGGGACAAGGGGTTATGGTCACTATCTATTGATGGAATAATGACCATATCCTTCACTGAGTTCCATGCCCTCCTATCCACCATTATGTAGTCAATTCTACTTTCACACAATACCCTGTTATATGTATTTGCCCCTGAGCATCGGAAGTAGTACGCCCATTTACAGCTCTTAGTCCTGATTCAATCATTAAGGCGTTCAGTTGAATTACAACCGGTGTCCATCTCTTCACGGGCATAAGCGACAGAGACGGAATACCCCATCGGGCATCTTCCTCGTAAACCCCAAGGATGTCATCTACTGCCAGGGGCTCAAATGAACAGTTTAGGTCCCCAGCAACCAGAACTGAAGAATCAGGGGGACACACCTTGAGCAAATTAGATAGAGCAGAGATGGTGGAAGATTTCGCCCCCCCTTGTGTGCCTCTGGCATATACATTAAAAAATTCCCATGTGGTAATGCCGTTCGTACCCTTAATGGAAAGTGTCATAACATCCAATGTTGAGGAGGTGTGGTGGATAATCTTATGGTTGAGGTCCACCTTTACCCATGCCATAAGCCCTCCAGAGGGACGACCTCGACCAACCGAAACAGCAGGTGCATGAAAACAAGAAAAACCCGGCTTGTACAGAGGTTCAAGGCACCAAGTTTCCTGGAATAAACATATATCATACCCATAAATAAAATTATTCCAGTCCGGTAATTAGAGCTTATTTTGCAGACCCGCCACATTCCACGAGACAAGTTTGAAATTATTGGTATGAACATTACAGGAGATTGGGGCACATATAGTCTGGCATAAATCCTGAGTATTGATGTTAGTAACCCTCAGAGGTTCTGAAACCATAATTGGAAGCTCTGGGCCCGAGGACTGTGGTAGTACAGAAGGAAGGGCAGGGCAACTACCCAGGGGGGAAGGGGAACTAGTCATTACACCTACTCCCTCCTGGAGTCAATCAACAGCCTCCAGACAGTTGAAACTATTTTGGGTAGAGATAGGGTCCAGGGACAAAAAAGGCCTAGGCCAACCCCCCTGAGGTTGCCCCCTTCTATTCCGCTGCACCGTTGTCGAGCCATCTGCCAATGGAATGAAATGACCTTGGGGAAAAAAATAGGTCAGTGGAAGGGAACGGATAGTCACACCTGGACTGGAGTATCTCCAATTACAGATGTACTGGACTGTCCTGGGGTTGTTGAAATTAATGAGGATGCAGTCCCCCCTTATATTTTTGGCCAAATGGCCAACCCATGGTACCCTCCGAACCATAAGAATTTTACTCGTAATGTGTAAGGGCAGTGGTCTGTTTATTTTTAACCGGTGGACAACCCTGTTCCGCAGTGTTGTAGGGGACTCCACCTCATGCTTACCCAATTCTGGCACCCCTGCTAGAATTACAACAAACGGGCAGACCTCCGGGGGTAGATTTAAGATATTTTTACCCTCGGGAGTCTGTACTATGGGAACCTTTCCACCCTCGCTGTCCTGAGGTGTGCTACACTGACATGGTCTACTTAAGTTGACAGCTGCTGGGTCTTTATTAAGGGGTGCAGCTGGAACCCCATGGACAGTGTTAGGTGCTACCGCATCCTTCGGGACAGCCGGAGCCTTTGTTCCACTAGCTTTAATTAGTGAGTGAGTAGCCAAAGGAGTAGCATCCCTTAACAAGGAATCTGCGATTCCCTTAAAATCGCGCTCAATCCTTTTTAGATGTAATTCGAGCTTGCCCAATCTATCCTCCAATGGATGTAGGGGAAGTCTGAGTGTATCATATAAGACAGTTGACTCAGGATCTGTCACCCCTCCCCTGTCGCCTTGGCTTGGCATCCCACCTGCCGCCTGATGCACCGTTCTAGTCAGTGCAGGATGTACTTAAGCATGGGCGGAAAATCCGTTTCGCTCGCGGATTTTGCGGATTTTCGGTAAATTCGCAATCCGCGAGATTCGCGAATCTCCCGCAAAATCCGCAAATCCGCGAGCAGCGGATTTTGCTCGCACTGCTCACACTGTTCGCGTGAGTTCGCGGCTTCCCAGTACAACTTCGCGCCCCGCGAATAAGTGCAAAATTGCAGAAATACGATCTTAGCAAAACTGAAACTACTTACCAGGTTCAAAAGTTCAGGCTCATCATTAGTAGCCATTTCCTGTAGTGCTTCCTGAGGGGCCCCTCCAGAGTTCAGTTGCCAGTTGCAACTATTATGTGACCCTGCTCTGAACCTCAGAATAGTTACACATATGCCACAAAGGTCCTGAATTACAGCTAAGGGAGACAAGCAGGAGCCAGGCTGGAAGTTCAAATCCATTAATCAGCCCCTAATTCATTATTGTCAGTTGGGGCAGGGCAGGTGTTGTAACTAATTTTGCAACAATGAAAGCACTTAGCAAGTGCAAAAGATCACTAATCAGGAAGCACTAAGGAAGCAGGTGCCAGCTAAAAAAATATTCTGTGACACATTAATCAGCCCCAAATTAATTCAGGTCACTTGAGGCAGGGAAGGTGTGCTTGCGTTGCCACAATAATGTACACTGACTGGACAACCAGAGGGTGCTGTGATGAAACAGAGGGTGGCATGGGTGGGCCAGACTGTGGCATGAGTAGTCAGAGAGTGGCAGTGGTGACAGAGAGTGGCAGTGATGAAGAAGAGTGTCCCAAACAGGCTGGACACGTAGAAACAACAAGTTCGCGAAACTTGCGACCCGACAGGTAAGTTCGCAATTTGCGAAATTGTACAAAACCCTCGCGAACTGGCAGAAACCCGCGCAAACACACAAAAAAATAAAAATCCGCAAATTTGCGAGAATTCGCGGATTTTGCGGATTGCGAGTTCGCAAATCCGCAAAATTCGCGAACGCGAGATTCGCAAAATTCGCCCATGCTTAGATGTACTGTGCCCGGAGCTAGGTTTACAGAATCGCCTGCAACGGGCTGCTCCGGAGTAGCTGGAATTACTCTAATATTTTTAGGGGCTTTCTTTTTCCTTCCATCCTTACTAATTGACAGCCCTTGCTTATACTTAGGAATTGCCCCAGGGTCTCTATCACACAATTGTCTAGTATTGTAAACCTTAAAAAACATTGGGCACAATGGGCAACTTTTGGGGAGATAGCAGAAGTGATTCTGAAACCGTGGACTGTCCATCAGATGAGACATGAGATAAGTCACAGGGTGGTGGCTGCGGAAATAGGGGTTCTATGATTGGTGAAGCACCAGTACCACTATTAACACCATGATGGACAGGGGTCCGCTCATTCGCAATAAGTCCCATTGAAGACCTTCTTGCAACGGCGAGGTCCTGGGAAACTTGTCGCTCTATTATCGAGATCCCCTCATCAATAACACAATTCATCCTCGTTATAAACTGGTCCATGGTACCCGTGAGGTTGACAGTGTCCGCTCTCCCCTTGACCTCATTTGGGGGTATGGATAAAAACCCAGGGAGTCAGCAGTAAAAGTAAAATGCAAAAGTACTCACAAGACAAGGCCACATATGAGATGGAAAGGGGGAGGCCCGTCCCGGCCTTATCCGGTCTTGGTGCTCCCGCGCGCGACTCGCGGGGCGAGAGGCGTTCCTCTGTTTTCACGCGCCTCCGGGCGCTCTGGTTGCATCACTCGCGCGCCGCGGCCGCCGGGGCACCTGGGAGTTGAAGTCCCTGCCCTCGCGGCGGGGATGGTGCTGGCGCTGCAAGCCGTTCCCCTAACGGCGATAGAGTGCAGGTCCCAGATAAACAGCGAGCCGTTCCCCTCACAGCAGAAAGTAAGGGTCCGCCTCCTCCTCCTCACGATAAAACAAAGCTCCCCTGGGCGTGTGTATTGTACCCCGCTCTGCCCAAGAGATTATTGACAGTCACGTGGTGGCTATGGCGCCAGTACCACCTTGCTCTCCCCACCTCCGCTGATCTCGTTATGGCAGAAGTCGTGTGTACCTGTCTTTGCTTGTGGCACTATTTCGGGCTCTTTCACTCTCCTGCTCACACTGTCCCCATATGACCTGTGGAGACGCCTGCACAAGGCTGCGATAGTTAGCCCGCTGTGGTGCCCGGTGGAACAACCCCGCAGCGTCCTCCTCACCGTCTCTTGCTGCCTTGCTCCTCAGCGTGCAAACACCGCCGCAGACTGGGCCCTTAGTCCAGGCCTTTCTGCACGCACTCGGTCTTCTGCAGCGGCCGCCGCCAACACCGTCCCACCAGGCGCTGCAGGCGCTTTCCCCGGCGGTGCGTTAGATCACTCGTGGCCGGGCTCCCCACAAGCCTAGCCACTCCTTCCTCTGATTGAGACCGGTCCCCGAGGCTATCTTTCAGCCCGCAGCGTGCCCCTCGACGCCGCTCTGCCACCTTGACCCCTCTGTCCCGCTGTGTGCAGGTTGTCACTGCACTGGCCGGTCAAAACTCCCGCACTTCCCCCGAAGGTCGGTGCCACAGTCCAACGGTCAGCCCAGCGCCGCATGGTAGAGCTCCGCCCCCTCAGCTCTACTTCGCATCTGAATCAGTTGATGGAGCCTGTGGAATATGGATAATTGGAGGTAAGTAAACAATTGAATTAATAAAACTAATTTCGTAGCGCACGCTGCATCGCATTTTGCGATGCAGGGCGCGCTATGACATTCATTTTATTTATGAAATTGGTTACTTACCTCAAATTTTCCATATTCCGCCCCCACCCTGCCCCTCCCCCGCCCATACGTAACTCCTTCCATGGGCCGCGGCTGCTCACGGACTACCTCAATGCTGCTCAGCACACTTGGACTACTGAACGTATATGCTTATTGGAATCTTGCTCAAAAACTGTTGTAAAGCGCTCTGATACAGTTGGGTTAGGCTAGCGGTATTTAAAACTCCTTCATAAATAAAAAGAAATAAGGAAATACTCGAGGCATTCCTTCTGGTGGTCTTCCATGGATCCAGGGTTGTACTGAAAAGTTGGTCTGAGGGTCCAATATTTATACTCGCTGCATGCACCAAATGTTTAGGACAAGAAAATGTCAACTTTATAAAAGGTTTATCAACACAAAGGAGTTAGGCCCAAGTGGACAAAGTGCAGGTAGTTTGTTGCTTCAAAAGGAAGCATACTTGATTTTTTAAATATGACAGTGTTTCAACTGGCCTGGGTATGATGACTGAGCTTTCCAGAATGTAAAACTTTGAGTACTTTTCTCTCTACATTTCCCTTGTAGAGTAGTGCCCAGCAATATGTAATGGCCTCCCATGGAGTGTTTGGTTGCTGGTGAATTTCTGTCAGTCAACGTTTGGAGGGAGAAAATCACTGCGCGGCTACCTAATTGAGGTGAGCATCGATACTAAGATTGAGTTTTCAGAATTGAAACAGGTCATGTTATGGTGCCAGACACCGTTTTGACTTCGTAAATATTTCCTTTCAGACATGCGGTATTTTGAATAAATCACGGAGTAGGAGCTGCTTCCGAATGGAGGCAAGCTTCCTTGTTCAGGGGTAATTAAAAAATAAACATTGCATCGCACAAAGATGCTAGACAGCTGATTTGACTTGATTATTTTACAGACTAATTTTTTTAAGAGTGTTGAAACCGAAGGCAAAGAATTAAGGCAGAAAAAGCCGTGAGCAATTATCTTCTTTGCCAGGTACGAACTGGAGCGGGCCATTAACACTCTATGTGTACTTCCAGGGCCGGCCTTAGGCATGTGCAAGCTGTGCACCTGCACAGGGCCACCAAATCCCAGGGGCCACCACATCAATATATATCCTTAATATAATAATCCTCTGAGGATGAATACATATTTGTGTGGGGGCCCCTGGCAGGGATTTGGTGGCCTCTGGCTCTATACAACTTCCAAACACCTTGACCCCTCCCCCCTCTTCACTGGCCTCCGCGCTCCGCCCCACCCGGACCCCCTCTTCCGGGGCCGCCTACCTACGCTCCAACAGCTTGAATCGATTACATGCCTTGTGCTGGTTGTTTAGTAAATAAAAAAATGAAATGGGTTTTCGTTTTAACCCACAGACACTCCGCTGTATACTGACGCTAGCGGATTTATTACTTTCAAGCAGGGAACATATTTTATCTCTGTAGGTAGGACGTTAATGCCTGGATAATTTTTACACGAATCGGTGTAGGTTGTGACAAAAATAGTGATAGTTTCTCCTTACTTTGGTAGGTTTCTCCACAAAAAGATTCCAAATTGCCTGAAGAAAAAAAACTAATATCTTCCCGCCAGGTACCAATGCTCAGCTTTTTGTGAATGTTTTACTTTTTTAGTGAAGGAGCGGGAAAGAACAAAGAATATTGGGGCATATTATCAAGGGGGTTTATCTCCGCTTTTTTGGCTTTAAAAGCCAAGAAAGCGAAGATAAAATTATCTCCCTATTACCTTGCTGTCGCTAACACCAGTTAGCGACAGCTAGTAGCAGATAGCTACCATCTTGGGCCCCGCTTTGCATGTCAGTGAAATTTATCACTAATGACATGCAAAGTGGGCGTGCCAAGATGTTAGCGACTGGAAACAGTCGCTAACATCGCTATCTCCTATTACCAACTTGTGGAGATATTCGCCCTAAGCGCGAATATCTCCAAAAGCTAACACCTGCCCTGAGCAGTTCTTAGCCATGTTATCCAATGGGAGGTGGATAACATGGCTAAGAGCATTAGCTCGGTAATGCATGAATATCGCTGACTTTTCAGCGATATTCATGCATTTCGGCCGATTTTTATCGCTTAGGAGATAAACCTTGATAATAGCAAGGCTCCTAAGCGATAAAAATCGCTGCAACTCGGCGATAAAAATATTGCCGCTAAGCCAACATAGCGATAATTATCGCTAGTTGTTGGTAATATGCCCCATTAATATTTTGTTTATATAAAATTATTGCAGATAATACCATCGCACGCAGAAACAAGGTGCATTGAATTAAGAATTTCACAAGGGTGCAGGGGGTGTCACTTTGACACCCTCTGGCACCCCAAAAATAGGCATGTGCGCCATGTGGCACACAGACATGCCCTAAGGGCATGTCTGTCTGTCACATGGCTAGGTGTGCATGCACACATGTGCATGCACACCTGAATTCGGTATTTTAACACCCAATAGGATTGGGTGTTAAAATACTGAATTTGTAGGGCCTTTGGGACTCAGAAGAGTCCCACCTACATCTGGGAATTACCGAATCGGTAGAAATACCGATTCAGTATTTTACAGATTCCGTAAATTTACAGAATCTGTAAAATCTGCCCCCCTACATCTCAAGATGCCAAATACCGGTCGGAAACGGCCAAATTCGGCGGTTTCTGACCGGTATTTGCCACCTTCATCGGGCCCTTGATGATTGACTTTTTGTGACTTTTTTGTATAGAAAGCTGTCAATATCTTTGTGTGTCTTTGTTTGTAACTGAATGAATATTTGAAAAAACAAAATGATTTTTGATAACTAAAAAATAAATTAAAAAACGTGGTAAAATAAAATAATTATCTTTGACCTCCACGGTAAATCACAAGTGTATTTAATGATACAAGGTCCAGGTAAAACAACTTTCTAAAAGGGGCATTTTCAGACTGTGACCATAAATCTGGCTTTATCATTAAGGGGTATTTCAAATTACAACTCTTTGGAGAATAAACATGACATTTATCCCTGGTTCCAATTGAAAGTTAGCATGTTATTCTATGGGAGAGGTAGGCCTCGCTGTAGACAAAAATGAATTTAGGGCATTTTCACTATTGGGACATGTAAAATGTAAAAACACATGTCCTACATTTTAAATACAATGCACCATACCCTGTGGGACATTTAGGGGCTACCTTAGGGGTGACTTTTATGTATTAAAATGGAAGGTTTCGACCTGGTGTTGAGACAGAAAAGTGCTCTGCATGATAATGTACATGCACCCCTACCTTGAGTGCCCAACTGTGTTGATGTCTGAATTCCTAATGCAGCTTTTGATGTCATAGGCAAACACGGATCATGTGTGTGCGACATGAAAAAGCCTTGTCTACTGGATTAACTTGTTGGACAGTGAGGAGTGCCCAAAGTGCTAACCTCTTAGTGGTGAAAGGCAATTGCCTTCACCAAGAATAAGCAGTATGCTGTCAGCAGCATACCTTGATATGATCAGTAGGACTGCATAGGTCCTCTTAACCTGTGTCACTGGAGTGAGGCCTACCGGGTCACTCACCTTTTTAAAGTTCTGTGATGGCCTACACCAGTAAAATGTAGAGTGCTGGGCACCCAGGAGTGGTAGGTAACTCTGCACTGAATGTATGTGTGCCTAGGAAGGCTACATTAACATTATAGAACAGTGATGTGCAGTGTTTGCATGATGAGTGCATGTATTGGGTGTATGTATACCTGTGAAGAGTACATTACATGAGAAATGTAGTGCTGTGCAGTGCATGCATGGTAAGGATATTTTCTGAGGGTACAGGTACCTGCAGAAAAGTAAACTTTATGAAAGGTGATGTGTTGTGCTGAGTGCACATGCTGTGTGTATGTGTGTGCTAGCAAAGTGCTTGCAAGTTACACACCATGGCACTGCACAGAAAGGCTACTGTACTGAACAGTGCACACAGAGTGAATGTCAGTGCTGAATGTATGTGTGCCCGGAGTGACACAATGCATGGAGACAACAGAACAGGTTAGTGTGTGTGATGTGCATATACTGAGTGAAAATGTGCCTATAATGGTGCAATACATGGAAGACATTGGGTTCCATTTTAGAAAGCTCAGCCTTTCATGGTGAAAACATGAGGAGGTGGAGGAATCCCCCCCCCCCCAGACAGATGATATTTGTGTATAGCTGCATTCTTGTGAGCAGGGTGGGAAACACTGGAGTAAGTAAACAGAGATGCCCCTGGTACAGTTCAAAGGGTGGTCTTTTATTCATTAGGAAATCACAAGGAAGGGCCTGGACGCATATGAGGAAGGAGATGGGGCTGATATATAAACAATAAAGAGTTGGGCAGGGAGCATGGGATCAACCTTTTGATGCACATATCACTGTGGCTGACATCCAGGTATGAACGATAGTCATTCCCATGGTCTTTGTTGTGGGAATATCAGTTTCAGAATCTCTCCTGCAGTTACAAGCGAGGTGAAAAGTTGCTACTTTGATGTTTATATTGGGGGTCTGCTTCTTTTAAGGACCAAGGCCCAAATCCCATTTGGTGTCTAAAAAAAGAAACTATGGGCCAGATGTAGGAAGCGTAAATCCGGTCCGTAACGGCCGAAATTACCGAATTTCGTCCGTTATCGAACGGAATTAGGCTACTGAGATGTAGGTGCCCAAATTGCTAATTCGGTAATTTATCGATTCGGTATTTTAAGGAATCGGTAAATTACTGATTACTTAAAATACCGAATCTGTAAATTATCGAATTGGCAATGTAGGGAGCACTCAAATGAGTGCTTTCCCCTTTTTGGGATTCGTTATTTACCATCAACTACAAGTTAGTGGTAAATAAAGAAAAAAAACAAAAAGCAATTTTATGCAAAATGCTTCAGTGCCATGTTGCAGACATACATGCCCTCAGGGCATGTATGTCTGCAACATGTGCACCCATACACAATTGAGGGGTGCAACAGGATGTCAAAGTGACACCCTGCCACCCTTCAATGTTTCCCCTAATTACCGAATCGGTATTTACCTCCAGGCCCAAAGGAATGAATGGCAATTACCGAATCAGTAAATACCGATTCTGTAATTACCGAAACTTGACGATTCTGTAATTGTTTTGGTAAAATTACCTACATCCCATTTGCCTGTTCTTAAATACCGAATCAGTATGATTCGGTATTTAAGAATCGGTAATCTGGGATTACCTACATCTGGCCCTTAATGAGGTGGAGGTTGAGACCTCAAAAAGGGTAATCTGCCAAGTAGCCAGAAAGACTACGAGAGGTGGAGAAGCTCTACAAGACTTCTGACTCTGGGGACCAAGGCCTGCTATTCTGCCTGCTGGGTGAGGGGACATCACCCAGGGACATCAAAACTATTTGCTCTGGATCCTGGAGCACCAGTGCCTTCCTGCTTGCCAAGACCAGTGTGCCCCTTGAGGAAGACGAGAGAGTTGGAAGAAGCAAGGTCCAATTAGGAACCGAGCTGGGTGGACTCCCAGTGGGAGGTGTGATGAGAAGGCTGCTGTACCGATCGTGTTGTTGTCCATGTACAGATTCAAGTTGGCAACCCCCATGTACCAGGAGAGGGCCACTGTGAAGATAGCCATTAACAGAGTGCCAAGCGGGGCGAGTCAAGCCGATGCAGTGCTGGTTTGCGGAGAACCCATGTGCCAGGAGGGGCCAACATAGAAAATATACAGATACTGAGGGCTGAAGCCTGTGCAGAGTCTAGCAGCAACCCCGTATATTAGGAGGGGCCACTGTCATATGGACTACTGTGCAGTGAGGGCTGGCGCCTTGACTAGTAGTGTTCATGACATTTTGCATGCCAGGAGGTGCTGCCTAAATTAAGATTGCTATGAGGATTGGGACAAGAATTGTGAACAGACACGACCCATAGGACACAAGAAACAGTCAATATTGGACATGAACTGAGGAGAATACCATAAATGCATCAACAACATTACTGGAACTCTAACCAGGAGCATCGGAATCGAACCCTCACTCTCCCTGTGCAGGAGGAGCATTGGGGCTCCTCTGATCACTACTGGAGGTGGCCACATAAGCTCTGAGTAGAGCTTGCATGCAGGATGCTGCCTGCCTCCCCCATGCAGCCAACTCACTGAATAGGACCAGAGCATTGTGAATGTCTGCTGATGGGGAACCTGATGAGATGCTGCAAGATTTCTTGCCGCTGGAATGGGTGAGACTTATTATGGGCCTATGGGACCAAAGGTGACCAGCTGCAAAGGGCGCTGTAGTGCCAAGACACTTTCGACTATTTTTGTAAGAGATGGAAGTGGACCATTAAGGCCCAATAATTAGCATTCCCTGAATGCGGCCTCCAGTGAATGGGAAATAAACCCTACCACATTACGAAGAGCGGGTAGGGCAGGGATTTGTCAGCAAAACACTAGAGCCCCGACCTGAAAGGGAAATGTACTATTGTATATATATTTCATAACATTGCTTTGAATGGATAGAGTTAAAAATAAAATACTTCTTTTATTAAAAAAATAAGCATTTAACTGGACATGGATTTATTGACATTCTTGTGCACTCTTTAAGTTATGAGTGGTGTTCACTAACCTTTTTCCACAATTAACCCTGCCTCCCAAGGGTGCCTTTGAAGGCTCTGCCATAGCTACCACTTAGATTCAAGTGCAGAAGTGGCACTTGGCTCAGTCGCTCAGTATCCACAGTAGATTGAAACATTGGACGTCAGGAATAAAATACCTTAAGCACTTCAGTTGGACCCTGTAACCCCTGCTGCCCTGTGGCCCTCTGAAAGGGGTTCTGACACCTAGCAAAAGGTTTTTTTTGCCAGGTCGAAGTGTCAGTTTAAAATCACACTACCGGCTGCAGTGGCAGGCCAGAGACATGTTTTAATGGGCTACTGTAGTAGGTGGAACAAGAAGTGCTGCTGGCCCACTGCTAGCATTATCTTACAGGCCCTGGGTACATGTAGTACCACTTTACTAGGGACTTATTGGAAAATGACATGCAGCAATTGGGTATTAGCCAATTTTACCATGTTTAAAGGAGAAAACATAGGACTTTAGCACTGGTTAGCAGTGGTAAAGTGAACAGATTCATAATGCTACCACAAAATATTTCAGAAAATAGGAGGGGTGAAGGCGAACATGGGGGTGACCTTGCAAGGGCAAATTCAACAACCACCAATGTTGGCTTCTACCCTGGTAAAACAAGATATTTCTTGAGGATGGAATCTGGTCTAATGTACTTGAGAGGGGGTCCCAATGAACTGGTATGGATGAGTTAATAGATGTGTGTAGAGAGAGGGGTACAGTTGAAAACTACCTCCCGATGAATCAAACATGTTTAAGATCCCAGTGGGTAGGGTTAAAAATATATAGGGAAATTATTTAACCCTTGTCAGGAAGTTCAACCTGTTTCAGCCGTATGATGAAACATGGCACCTCTGAGTGGGAGAGGGCTTCTGTCCTTTAGCCAAGGAGCATTCCTATACATCAAACATACACATAAAAAAAAATCTGGGCATCATTGTATTTTTGTTGTGTTTCATGTCACAGAGGTGGACAGGCACCTTTTGGACAGTTAGGCAAGTTGTCACCTGGTCCCAGCCTCATGATCCAGCTGAGCTGACTCAGTGTAGATATGAAGGTAAAACAGGAAACAAATGGCCTACCTATTGCCCTGAAAATAAACACAGGTCACTAACCTAGTGCCTCCTTCTATGCATCCACCTCTTCGCCGTAGGCATTACTCCACATTTCCACTATGCCCACTAAGAGGCTGATTCATGTATCCTCCACCACTTCTTCTGAGCTGTCTCCTTTTATACTTAAACTGCAGCAGATATTTTTCTCTGCATCCACCACCAATGCCGAGAAGTGACTTCCTGCATCCACCATCTCTGCAGAGAGGTGGATTCATGCAACAACCAACTCTGCTGTAGCACTGAATCCTACATTCACTAACAAAGCTTGAAGCACTTCTGTGCACTGCATTTGGAGTTTGTGTTATCCCTTCATTATCTCACCCTGAAGATTACTCTCTTTATCAATCAACTTGGAGGTTAAAATGAGATTCACTCAAGATAGACTGGCATTTTTTCAGAATCCACAAATTTGGTCTAAGAATTTACAAGGTGCATCTTTTTCTTAAAGTGAAAGAAAGAAAGTTGGTTAACAGTTTCAACTCCACATACCTATTAGTGTATTTTAAGAAATATTTTTTTATTTATTTACTGTACAAAAGAAATGTATCCTGATGTCTGGTGTATAGAGAAATTTAAGTATAGGAAACGCATGCCCTTTCAAAAAACATATACTGTATTTTAGACTTTGAGAAGACTTTTAGAAATTGTAGGCACACCTCCTTGAGATAATCCAGCTCTGAAGAGCCATAAGCATTTTAAGTGTGTGGCTATTCTCTAAGAGAGAACGGTTGTATCAATCAATCAATCAATCACGTGTTTCTTGAGTGCGACTTCTCACCTGTAAGGGTCTCAAGGCGCTGGGGGCTAGGGTGCAGGTTCCAGTCCATCAAAGAGGGGGTCTGTCAAAGACCCAAGTTTTCAGGTTTCTCTGGAAGATGGGGAGTGATGTTGTCTGTCTGAGGTAGAGCGGTAGGGCGTTCCAGGCTCTGGCCGCGAGGAAGGAGAAGGAGCAGCCTCCCGATCTGGTCTTTGTGATGCGGGGGACCACAGCGTAGGAGAGCTGGGCTAATCGTAGGATCCTTTGGGTGCGTGGAATTTGAGTCAGCTGTTCAGGTATGCGGGTCCAGTGTTGTGGAGGGCTTTGTGTGCTTGGGTGAGAATCTTGAAGGTGATTCTAGCCTCAATGAGGAGCCAGTGGAGTATGCGCAGGTGTTAGGAGATATGGCAGTGTCTTGGCAGGTTGAGGACCAGTCTTGCAGTGGTGTTCTGAATGTTTTGTAGCTTGTGGATGAGATGTTTGTGAGTTCCGGCATAGAGTGTGTTGCCTTAGTCGAGTCTGCTGGTGATGAGGGCGTGAGTGATGTTATTTCTGTGCTCGAGGGGGATCCATTTGAAGGTCTCACGTAGGTGTGGAAGCAGGAGGATGCAACAGAGTTGATCTGGTGGTCGATTTTTGGCTCGGAGTTTAGGATGAATACAAGGTTGCGTGCGTGGTCCATGGGGGTGGGTGGGCTTCCGAGGGCAGGGGGCCACCAGGTGAGTACTTTTATTTTGTCGGTGTTGAGTTGTAGGAAGCTGCTTTTAATCCATTTGGCAACAGCTTCCATGCCTTCTTGAAAGTTGTGTTTGGCTGCGTTGGGTTTGTTGAAAGGGAGAGGATGAGTTGGGTGTCTTTTGCGTATGACACAATGTTGAGCCCGTGGGTTCTGACGATGGGGGCGAACGGAGCCATGTAGACGTTGACGGGGTGGGGCTAAGGGAGGACCCCTGGGGTACTCTGCAGGTGTTTGGTGTAGGGTCCGAGAGGAAAAAAGGGAGTCTGACCCACTGCGTTCTGCCGGAAAGGAAGGAGTGGACCCAGTCGAGGGCATTGTCATGGATCCCTGAGTTGTGGAGTATGCTTGTCAGGGTGTGGTAGGACACTGTGTCGAAGGCTGCTGAGAGGTTGAGGAGGATGAGGGCAACTATTTTTCCTCTGTCCAGTAGTGAGCAGATGTCGTCCGTTGTGGCTAGGAGGGCGGTTTCTGTGCTGTGGTTTTTTTCAGTAGCCGGATTTGGAAGAGTCGAGGATGTTGTGCTCTTTGATAAAGGTGGCAAATTGGCTGTTGATGGATTTGTTGATGGCTTTGGCTGGGAATGGGAGCAGGGAGATGGGTCTGTAGTTTTAGGTCAGTGGTGTCCGCCGAGGCCTTCTTCAGGAGGGGGTTGGTCTCGGCATGTTTCCAGTCATTGGGGAAGGAGGCTTTTGCCATCGTGTGGCGGAGCATAGGTGCATGGGTGTTGATGGCTCTGTTGAAGATGTGGTGGGGGCAGGTGTCTGTGGGGGCCCCAGAGTGGATGAACTTCATTGTCTTCAGTGTGTCTTCGGTGATGAGGGCTGTCCAGTTGTCAATCGTTGGCTTCAGGGTGTCGGGGTTGGCTGGTGAGGGTTCAGTGTGTTGGTTGTCTTCATGGGAGTTGTCGTTCTTGATTTTGTGGTGGAAGAAGGTGCTGAATTTGTTGCAGAGGTCTTCTGAGGGAGGAATGTCCATAGACTCACTGGTGGGTTGGGCGAACTCCTTGATGATCTTGAAGAGTTCTTTGCTGTTGTCCGCGTGTGTGGAGATTCTGTATTCAATTGCTTTTTTCCTCATTTTTCTGATGAGTTGGTGGTGGGCGTTGGTGGCACTTTGAAGTTATTGTGGGCTTCTGTGGATTTCGAGTTCCTTTAAGCCTTTTCGAGCGTCTGGACTCTCGAAGCTCAGTGGTAAGCCATCTGGCTTTCTTTGCGTGTGTGTTATTGTTCTTCTTGAGGGGGCTATGGTTTGGCACTGTCGATGATCCATCTTTGTAGAGTTCGGGCTGCGGTGTTGGGGTCATTGTCTTCCGCGGTGTTTGGGGTTGAGTTGCTGAGTGAGGCAGTGAGCTGGTCGTTGGTGATTTTAGTCCAGTTTCTTCGTGGGAGCAAGTGCTGGTGTCTGGGGATGTTGGGTGTTCTGAAGGTTAAGTGGACGCATCGGTGGTCTGTCCATAGGAGTTCAGTGGTGTGGCTGAAAGTGATGGAGTTTACTGTTGTGAAGAGGGGGTCGAGGGTGTGTCCTGCTGAGTGCGTTGGTTAGGTCACGATCTGGCGGAGCCCAATGTTGTGTTGGTTGTCCAGGAGGGATGTGGTGTTGGGGTCTAGTTGGTTGTTGAGGTGGAAGTTAAGGTCTCCAAGCAGGGTGTAGTTGGTGTATGCTATGGCTTAGGCGGAGTAGATATCCGTGATGGAGTTGGTGGAAGGCCCGCACGGTCCGGGCGATCGGTAGATGAGAGTTCCTCGGAGGGTGGTGGTAGGGCTTGCCTGTATCTTGAAGTGTATTTGTTCCATCAGGTCTGTGGGCTCGTCGGAGTGTGCTCAGTATGGTTGAGAAAGACTGTTCTAAGCTGGGTCCGTGCACAATAGTAGAGATGAACTCATGAAATATATTTTTTACAGTGTTATAGACAAAAGCCGGACTTAAAGAAGGTGTTCTGTGTAGATCTAGGTTGTAAGACAAGGGAACTTCTGCAGGAGATGTTCTATACAGACTTAAGTCCCATAACCAAAAAAGATTATTTAGAAAAGGTGTTTTTACAGGAATATACTGACTCCTAGCAATGAAAGAGGTTTTTACTTGGAGGAGTGTATTGTGTTGGGATACATTCAGAAGCACCAGAAAAATAATATATCCTTTGGAGGGAGCATTCTGCACAGTAGTACATTCCATGGGAGGAGGCACAGCTTTATATTCACTCTACCCAGCTGTGTTAATGTTTGGCCCTATTTTATTAATCCTGATCTCATTATTAAATGGAGCTCACAACTATAGAAAATATCAGCCCTTAGAAAACAGCTTAACTTCCTTGTGCCTCAAAAAAAAAATTCTCACATTTTTGACATGTGATGTCAGCCATTTGAAGAATGCCCATTTCAGAAGGGGAATACACACGACAATGGAAAAGGAAAAATGAAGGCGATAAGGGATGCAACCTGGTAGGGTGGGTGCGTGTTTAAACAAGCATTGGCAAAGCCAAAAGTTTCCGCATTGGCCGCCAGCCTTCCGGCAATTCTTGTTTTGTTTTTTCATGGTTTTTGAAAAACTTTATTGTTTAGGAATATGCTGGACCACCATAAATCTAAAAATAAACAAATTTGCTACAGACAAAAAGTTTTTTTGAATGACACTGGAGAACCGGGCCTTATGGGCCGGGCGGCGCAGGGCACGCCTTCATCCCCGGGTTCACCTGCCTTGTTACTAACAGAGACACAAGACACTCTGTTGAGCGTGGAAGCCAGGTTTATTAGCTGCAGCTAAGCACAGTTGTCCTAGAAGTACATGCAGAGTGTAAGTTCTAAGGAGACATGCTGATGTGTCTCAAAGCATAGTTGTGTTATAGGAGCATACAAGGAGAGAATAGCGAAGGCCAATCGGATAAGATAGTATAAGGGAAGAATAGGAGAGGGCAAATAGTCAGCTGAGACAGGGATCAATCGAACCAGACATAGATTAACAAACTCGGCCAGACCCTGACATCGGGTTTCATGAACAAGAACAAAAGAGTTACTTTTTAACTGAAAGGACACGTAGCAGCTGGAAAAGCAAAAGCATCGCGTTCGCCGTGCCGCCTGACTGAGGGCAACACAAAATGGCGACAGGACACAAAATGGCGGCTAGACGGGACGAAATCTGAAATTGCAGAACCTCAACACAACAACAGACCAATGGATGAAAACAAGTGGCTGACAGCTCTATATGCAAGTATATTATACTGATTTTAGACAATCAAAAGGTCTTGCCAGACTAGAAAAGCAACCTGGGAAAAAGACTCAAAAAGAGAGCATGGTATGAAAGGCAATCCAATGGAAGAGGTAAAAGTGCAATCTGTGAGCAAGGGTTAAAGATTAGGTATGCATAAAGCACTCATGCCAGTATCTTTCTATGGAGACAGATGAGGGCCAACTAGGCAAAAAGAGGTGTGGTGCAGCTGCTAGGGCGACTGACTCCGAAACACAGGGGCTCACAGTTCGATCGCTGGTGGCAGGTTAGCCCAGCACCATGTGATTCTGGGCAATAGCTTGCTTAATCTTCCCAACGGCCCCCAGCACCGGGACACCTATCCAAGGGTAGCTGTGTGCTTTACAAATGCTGGTATTTCATCTTCATTTATCTCTAGACAGCAGTGCTCCTGGAACTGCATAGAAAAAGGTGAAATTTTATATTTTTTTACCCGTAACTTTCATGAATTTATTTGTATTGTGTAATATGCTTGGGAGTACATGAGCTTGAAAATGCATGTGAGATGTACCCTCACTTTGAAAAAATCACATGCCCTGCCTTCTCAATGTTTTTTTCTCATACAGATTCCACTCTCATGTGGTGACATTTGTTTGCTCAGCTTATTAGACAGCAGGCCACATCCAGTGCTCTGTCAAGAAATGTTCTGCTCCTCCCAGTCTTTTATGGGCAAAAATTATGTGAAATGTGCAAAAACAAATAAACAGAATTTATGTGAGAGTTCAATGAACAATTTGCAATTTTCAGCTGTGAGAAAGGTCACCACACAGATGGATCATTTACTATAGTATTGTACTTGCTGCTGTCAAAAGACAGCAAATTTGAGGAATGTATTAATATAACATTACATTGGGCAACACTTTTAGCATATTGTCCTTCTCATTCTTTCTCTAAGTTAGACCTGGGCGATATTTTAGTTATGCTGGAGTGCTCGGAGTAATTTCCGTATCTACGCATTAGTCTTATGATGTAAAATTACTGAAATTACTCCATTACTGCAGTTTGAGTAATTAAGAGAAATCTGAGGCAAACATCCTACCACATGAGGACAGAAACAATGAACTGAGAGAGAGTGGGTGGCTGCTGGCTGCAACTGTTCATGTCCTGTTGGATATAGTGCTATTTTCTTAGCACAAAATGCATCCTCAGGCTTATTTTGGATGTGAGGATGTATTTTGCTCTAAGACAGTAGCACTAAATACGAGATTACACTCCCCTTACAATTGCGCACAATTACGTGTAATTTTGCTGTAATTGCGCATAACGCTAGATATATATACACTAGTTACTCCCGCCCATACTCAATATCCATTGGAACTTAAAAAAATTATATAGTAGTCCACTCTATTGAAAGAGCTTTTAGTTAATTTCCTAACCAACCAGCACATTTTGTTTCACATCTCTGAAATTTCTCAATGGCTGCTCAGAGATTTGTATACTGTAAGTCATCAGTGCTGTTCTTCAGCCCATGTCCGTTTGTTTCTGTATCATAGGTGTTCATATAGCAATTTTGTTTTAATAACTGTAGTCTATCTGGCTTTCTAGAATGCATTATACACTGTAGTGCATATGACGTTCTAGTATGCTATACAAGTATACATACATACAAGACAAAGGAAAATATGGTTATAGTGGAACCTGAGTGAATCTTATATTTATGTGAGATGACACTTGGAGTTAGCGGGTGGAAGCCAAATGGTGAGTCCAGGCCGATCCAGCTTAATCAGATTTTCTCTCTTTTGGGCATCATATAACACACTGATGGTTCAGCCCCCAGTGATGAGTGGCTCATAAGCAGTAACTCCACACAGAGGATTGATGGGGTGGAAACCAGAGGTAGGGATACTTATCCACTCATTGTCTTGGATCTTTCCCCTCATGTCTAATAGATAAAACTATTCAATAAAGCAACTCACAAATATCAGATTGAGAGCAGTGTCTACCTGATGGCGAGCTGAGGACAAGCAGCAGCACTGCGTAGGTGAAGCGCAGCCACAAATTGCTTAGCTCAACTCGGCTCAGCTGCAGCATTAGCTGTATTCGACGAACAAAATGGGGTTAGCCAAGTTGGTAAAATGGATACAAAACCCTTGACAAGCACCGCTTTGGGTTCTGTAGAGACTCTACTTACCAATAAGGGTGCCAAATAAAATAAAAAATCAATCAATCAAAATATCAATTACATTTTCAAAAATCAAATAACTCATCCTAAGTAGCATCCACATCAACAAATATTAGAAAAGAAACTAGACTGGCAATTGAGGTGTGCAGCTTGCTTACCCCACAAGACAGCCGAGCACTACACCATGAGACCAGGGACGATTAGGAAGCAATTGGCACCAAAAAATACTATGTCAAAGCAAGTGGGGAAAGGCTCAACAAACCACTGTGCTAGTCCATCAAACCCACCCCAATTTCCTGATGCAACATTGATATCGCCCATACCCTCAGTTTTTTAATCAAATAACCCCAGCAGAAAATTTACATTTCTAAAAGTCCCAAAGGAGGCCATCTAAGCAACAGCGAATAAAATAGTAGGTCTCACTAAACCATTAACACCGGAAAAGTATACCACTTCTATAGAGGAAGCAGTAATGCACAGAACTGTCCAGTGCCTAATGGCACCAGTAAAAGATTCAAAAAGCGATGCTAATTCAAAGATCATCTTCAATAACAATAGAGCCACCCAATAATCCCCTAGGGACTGGGTATCGTCAATAACAATAGCAAAAGTGTCCCTAAAGGAATCATTCATATAACAGTTTTGATGTTTGTTAGTGTCATATCCATGAACACTTAATTTATAACAATCACAGGAGCTTAAATGACAACAACATTTTATCAAAAAAGATCAAGTTTCTTTAATATATACATTTTTTTAGTCAATTATTTTTTGGCAACAAAAACTACCAGTCATTTCAAAGAATATTGTGTGGTAGGACATAGAACACCTTTCGCATTATACATGGATTTTATAATTAGCCATGTTCAGATGGTTATTGCACAAACTCAATGGGTCTACAAAACTAAATTAAATTATTTGAGCAAAAACGGTGTTCATACGTCGACGTTTCGGTCCCTGGTGGTCGCACGGATCCTTGGGACCATCTTCAGGACAAATAGTTGCACAATAACATCTAATACATAAAAACAACAATACTCAATGTCAGTGCTAAATATCAAGAACCTGTGACACAAAGAAAGACTGTACAGTGTGCTCACACTAGAAGGACAATAATGACCTACACAAAACTAAACAAACCATCAGTGATGCGATAGAAACTACCTAAGTCAGGCCGACACCAAATTACAGAAGAGTTCAAAAGAGCCCAACTCCGCAGTTACGATACGGCTCAGCGAACCCAACTAGAGAGTTCTCGCTTACCTGACAAACGGGAGCGATAGAACTCGTCCCGGGACGCCTGACTGAAAAGTTCTGGCTGCACTCAGTGCCCGCGTCTACTCCGTGAAAAGGACGAGGGGCACTGACGTCATAAGCCGATCAGCGCCGCCATCTTGGAGTGGGAAAAGAAAATCCCAGACTGGCCCGATCAAATAAACATGAGAGCGATATTAGAGGATTATACTGAAATGGCCGCCATCTTGTAGTAGGTTTATTTAAGGCAAACTGTAGTTATACCCCCAAACAGACAATCGATCCAAAATAATGGAATACTAAATCCTCGAGTCCATGTACAGTAATGAAAAACAGACATCAGACATCCACCTGATAGTAGACGAGAGTGTCTCGCTCCACCTTACTAAGAATAGAAATATCGCATTCACAGAAGCGATAGGGTAATGACCTCCCGCTGACATCATTGATTGTAGCTGTAATGCACTCTGACTCCGGACATTTATTTTGTATAATTGTTCCGTATGCTCATTACATGTAAAGCTGGCTGGTAATATTTGGTTGCATTTTAGGTGGCGCATATTTTATTTTTGGCATTTGCTTTCATTTTGCAGGTCACAATTCAAACCAATACACGTCACATTTCAAACCAATACACATGAGTGATTATCAGGCAGTTATATATCTCACACGTGGTGTTGGTGATGGTAGAGATTAGCTGTATAGGTTCCGACTAGGTAGTTATGGTGGTTTTTTGCACCTTGTCCCATAGATGGCTGATTGGTTGGTCCATTCTGCATAGTGTTATTCAGTTGACAACTGAAATATGTAAGTTTACTAGTATAGGTTTATTGGCACTTTTTATTGATTACATTTATGTCACTGTCTGCACACTGATGGTTTGTTTAATTTGAATATACCAGCTATATTACCGGTATACCAAGGCAAAAACATTGTCTAGAATCATTACAAGTAATCATCTGGAAACAGAAATTTACAACAAGAACTACAAATCTCAGGATGGCATTAGGCTTCCAAACACCACAGTATATGGTAGAACTAACAGCTTCAGTGATTCAGGCGGGCAGGCGAGATGGGGCACCAGGCCCAAATGGGATCCCACAAGCAATCTATAAACAGGACCCTCATTTTTGGGCTGTCCCGCTGTCTCCACTCTTTCAGGAGGTGAGCAAATTAAATAGCCTGCCGGAGGGTTGGAGAGGATCAATAATTAACCGGGTATATAAAGGAGGAGACCGAACAGACCCAACCAACTACCGATTGATCTCCTTACTCGACATGGAAGCAAAATACTATGCATCTTTGATTTTATCGGACTTGCTAGACTGATCAGAATCTAACAACAAAATCTCTCCTAACCAGTTGGGTTTCCGTAAAGGCCTAGGTACCACTACAAATCTTCTGTCCCTAGGCTTAATGACAGAAGGGAGCTTACGGCAATAAAAGAGCTTATACCTATGCTGTATAGACTTGAAAGCGGCATTTTACCGGGTAAACAGAGGTCTATTATAGCACAAATTAGCCCAGTGGGGACACCCAAACCGGCTCGTGTTTAGTGAAATGTTACAGTCCAACAATCCTACAAATGAGTTTATTATACCGTATGTACAGTTAACAGCTTTTAAAGGGTGTAAATTAGCATAGTGATTAGTACGGTACTCCAAACGCTATAATTACCGTATATTAAACTTCAAATGGGCCATTCATTGTAGAGAAAAAAACAAATCTCTTCTCTAAGTCCTGCAACTTTAAAAATCCACAACACCAGGCATTCTATAATGTTTCTTTGTGTGGTAAAGTCTGCGCTATTTAAAAACGCATAAAATACGTACGGTAAATATCGGTAAATAAATACCTCAATACAGTACCTGGTATATGGCGTGCTGTAACTTGACATGCGCCGCAATGAATTTTCCCAGTTCCACCGCGGCACCTGAGGGCAGTCTGAATTACCGGTACCGTACACCCCAATCTCTTCTCTCAGTCCTGCAACTTTAAAAATCCACAACACCAGGCACCGTAATCCCTGCCCAGTCACTCCGGTGCCGTAATGAATAGAGCACATCGGCTGCTGCCAGGCCCGCACTTTAAAAAGCTTTTAATAAAAGATTCCACCTCTGCGGGGTACTGGACGTGGATATACGGTAAATGAGCCTGCGCAGGAGATCCAGCACAGACAGGCGCCCTCTAGCTGATCGTCTTGGAGACAGGGAGGGCTGGACAGACAGGGAGGGAGAGCTGACTCACCCAATCCAAGCAGACTTTGAATGCAGTGTGCTCAGGAAATACCGGTACCAGTACATTGCTTGCTGTGATTGGCTGGTTGTTGTAAACAGGGAAGGCAGTCAATCTGGTGAGCAGACACATTTGGTGGTGAATACAGTACAGTACAGCACCAGTATTTGTACAAGTTCATACAGTTCAGCACCTATACATACACTACAGTATACAAACAGTCAAGAACCCATCATGGCTCAACCAGCAAGAAGAAAGAAATATGAAGCCAGTTTCAAACTTAAAGTTGTAAACTTTGCCATGGAACATAATAACTGTGCTGCTGCAAGACAATATGGAGTAACAGAAAAGATGGTTCGGGACTGGAAAGCAAATGAAAAAGCATTAAAGAGTATGCCAAGGGGTAAGTGTGAATTAAGAAGAGGCACCCCATATTGGCCAGAACTCGAAAAACATGTAGCAGACATGGTGAATGAGCATCGCCAAAGCGGTTATGTAGTGACACGAAATAAAATACGTTTGTTTGCACTACAATGGGCCAAATCTAACCCAGATTACAGCAACAGATGTAAGGCCACGGTATCCTGGTGTACTAGATTCTTGGGAAGACATAATCTGGTACTGAGGCAAAAGAC
Organism: Lissotriton vulgaris; assembly: GCF_964263255.1. Lineage (NCBI taxonomy): Eukaryota > Metazoa > Chordata > Amphibia > Caudata > Salamandridae > Lissotriton > Lissotriton vulgaris. The sequence continues at coordinate 396,277,247 of NC_141693.1, forward strand.
GAACTTTGCACAAAAATTACCTGCAGATCTTGATGCCGAAGTACATAGTTTCCATCGCTACGTAATACAACAGCGCAGTAGACATGGCTAGGCGTTAAGTAGTATCGGAAACATGGATGAAACTCCAATGAATTTTGATATGGTTGCAAATAAAACTGTCCACCCAAAAGGTGAAAAAACAATTTTATTAAAAACAACAGGACATGAGAAGTCCAGTTTTACAGTGGTACTAGCATGCACAGCTGATGGCGCCAAACTGAGAGCAATGATTGTTTTTAAAAGAAAAACAATGTCGAGACTTAAGTTTCCTGTTGGTTGTTTTGTACCTGTGAATGAAAAAAGCTGGATGGATGAAGAAGGGGTAAAGCTATGGCTTGATAATGTATGGAGCAGGCGACCAGGTGGACTTATTCAAAAACGTAGTCTACTGGTGTGGGATATGTTCAGGGCTCATTTAACTCCCAGCGCCAAACAAAGGCTGGCAAGAATAAAAACAGATGCAGCAGTTATTCCTGCAGGATTGACATTGTTGGTACAGCCACTGGATGGTTGCCTAAACAAGCCATTTAAAGATCGCATTCGAGAACAGTGGAATGAGTGGATGGTTTTCGGCGAAAAGTCATTCACAAAAGGAGGAAACATGCGTGCTCCACAGTTTAATGTTTTGTGCAAGTTTGTCATAAAAGCCTGGAATGATATTGATGCAGAAAGAGTCATCAAGTCTTTCAAGAAGTGTGGCATATCAAATTCATTAGATGGTATGGAGGACGACTACTTGTGGCAAGATGAAGAGGAAGCCGAAGCCGAGACCACACCATCTGATACGGAATTAGATTCTTACGATGACTGATTTACAAATGTACCACAAGATCTCATTGATTTACTTATGATGTCAGATGACGAACAGGAGGAATTGAAGGCTTTTAAAGGGAAACTGTGCCGCCAGCAAATCCTGTAAAAATGGCTTGCAGTTATGAAAAGTTTAATCCACTTGCACTGTTTTATGTTTACCGTACATGTTTGATGACAAGCAGCCTTATGTTTATAAGTGACTGTTTTTTATTTGGTTCCAAAAATAAAATTGCGACTAAAGCAATATTGTTTATACAAACAATTGGTTTGAGTTCAGTCTTTGAGTGTGTACAATAAACTACGATAACTCGAGAGACCTCCTTCACCCGCTTTCCTACTCTCCTAATGCTAGCAAGATCATGGGTAGGAATTTCCTCATGAAGGTACAAAAATAAGTGCCATAATCATAAACATCCATTGTCCCGTATGTGAGCAACCCCACTACCAACAGTACAGCCAACATCACACCTTACACACCACCTCCACTTTGACTGTTCTATTCTACAGAATATATGGTAACGGGTAAGCTATAGACACCAAGATGGGGCACCAATAGGACTATGCCCATATTCAAAATATATAGGAACAGGACAGTTCTTTACACTTCATGTCACGGAGGGGGGCTAGAATCACTAATAAGCCCAAAACAAATTCTCAAAATGGCTATGCAGATTGGTTGAAGATGTGGTGACTGCGTTGGAAGAGGGGTAGTTTTATACGGCGAGAATAGCACAAACCCTATATTTTAACAAGAAAAGTAGGGGGGTCGTTTTATACGCCCAGTCGTCTTATACGCCGGAAAATACATACAGCTACTCTACACAAACACCTGGATCCAAGTCAAAATTGCAGATGGCAATTAGCTCACTAGGAAGATTACACAAATGCCGGTTTAAGACATAGGTGTGTCTTGACCCCACATCTGTTTAATTTTTTCATGGCTGACCTCTCCCGATAAGGTAATCTCAGACCCTGCATGTTTAGGCACTCTGCCCATTACCCATCTATCTTATGCAGATTATATAGTGCTACTAAGCCAGACACAAATAGGCTTACAAAGGGCAATTAATGAACTTCTGCAATTCGCCAAGGAAAGTTTCATGGAAATTAATACTTCAAAAACAAAAGCTATGATAATAAGCCATCAGGCTCAGAAGTATCGGCCACTCCAAATCAGCAGTATAGACTTGGAAGTGATTAGCACCTACAAGTATCTGGGCATGCTCATAGATAATCGACTTTCTTTTTGAAACAAACAATGAGATTCAAATGAAAAAGGGAAATGGGCTAATATTTGCCTTTTGCATAATGAAAAGAACCTGAAAGGTCCATCCTTCACACCACTGCGAGCAGTAATTAAAGCTAAACTTTTTACCAAAAGTGGTATACACAAGTGAACTTCAGCATTGAAAAGATTCGGCCACTCTGGATACCTTACAAACAAAAGCCTACATGATAATATTCTCCCTAACACACAACTCTTCCCCAGCACAGGCGAGGTTAGAATTTGGGTTGTAGCAGCAGCATGTGCAAAGGCGATATTTAACTATAAAAACCTGGTACAAAATTTGAAAAAACAGGCAAAATTGAATCAACAATTGCGTTGTGGAGGGACATAGATAAAGACCCAGATTCCGTCTACACTAAATACTTACAGTCATCATTGAAAATCACTAATACCACAAGTCTCTGGCAATTGAATCTACCATTTTCTTCCTTTCAGCTAACGCTAAAGAAAGTGGCTATAAAGCACTTGCTAATGGAGGACAAAATAAGCCTGAATAAGCGATCCTACGCGTGGATGGTCACGCAATCATATACCAAATTGAAACCAGCAATGTATCTGGGTCAGACGTATGCACCGCATTAAGAAACAAAGGGGCAGATTTATGAAGGCCTTGCGTCGCCGCTGCGTCATTATTAACATGGGAAAAAGTGACGCACCGGCGGCGCAAATCCTTCATAAATCTGCCCCAAAGTTCTTAGCGCTACGTCTTGGTACAATTCCATCAAATGCTGAACCACCAGCAATATAAAGGCAATATAAAGGCCCGAACGCATGCAGTCTTTGCGGTGCACCAAAGCAGGATCAAATTCATTTAATCTGTGTCTGCCTTAATTTAAAATCAAATCGCATATCGATATTGAAAAAACATTTTAATATAAGTAGTATTCGCACATGTAGAGCAGCAATATTAAAATGCCTTGCTCCAAATGACCCACAGCTGAATTGTAACCTGGTAAAATGTTTAACCCTCTATGGAAAATAAGTCAAGTCTGGCCCAAGAGGAGCTACAGAAGAGTAAACTGGAGGACATATATTTTACAATGATCTTCTACCAGCTCTGTCCTGTTCTTACAGTTTTACTTAAATATGCTAAAAAGCACTATGAATTAAGGTTGTAACCCTAGCAGGCCCCCTTGGAGACCGTGTTTTATTAAAACGGATTACTGTGTCTCGATTTTATTGTATTTGTCATCTTTCACGTTTAAATGTGCAATATATTTAATGTATTGTGAAGCAACTGATGTTTTAAAAATAAAAATAAATCTCTTTTGTATAACTTTTTTAAATGTATTATAATTATCTGTAGTATATTGTTATGATTTTAACTAGCAATAAAGTATTGATTTGATTTGATTTGATTATGTGAGATGACACTGTTATAAAAAACTACCAAGGCTAGGTCTGCAGCGGAAAGGTGACTATGCTAAATCTTCTTTTATAAGATATATAATATAAAAAAGTTAAAATGGGCAGCATGACACAATGTAATTGTAGAAGGGACGTTCATATCCGTCAGTCGATAGTCCAGAGTAATTTGCCCTGTTTAGTTATGTGTTATGGTTTTACTTCAAATAGGGTGAGTAGTTGCCAGGTAGAGCATAATAATGAGTTCCAGGAGCACCTTTTGCATAGTGGTCCTCTAACTGTGGAGTAGGGTAAGAAGGACTAGGGACAAAGAAGGATATACCATGGAGTAATGCATCAAACTGGAGCACACCCACGGTCCCCTGCATCTTTGTTCGCCTTGGGTGATGCTCTTGCTGGGTAAAGTCAACATGTAGTATGAGATCTCTACCACGTGTTGTATGTATATATTTGTCCTAGGTATATCCTATAACAGCAGATGTTTACTAGTTCTTTATTAGCCCTCGGGTGTTTGTTGTATAGTTTCATTGTCGTAATGGGTCTATATCGATAGTGCCAGAGGTGCAGAGTTCTGACAGTATTGTGTCCCAGTGTATATCTCCCCGACGCAGGGCTATACCTTCTGCTGTGGCCCATGTCAGCATAGAGGGTTTCCAGGCTCGTATGTGTGGGGGCATAGGGGATTTCCATTGTTTAGTAATCAGCCTTTTAGCAACTGCTATTCCCAAGTCTAGAAAGCGAGAGGTCACTTTATGTTTTTTATTTCTCGTATAAATGTGTAGCAGTGACTGCGCTAAACCTCCTTGACTCTATGGACAGTCATGGACGAGCAGTCCCGGCCTACTTTAATTACAACAAAAATATGTCTAAACACAGTTGGGTGATCACACAGTAATTGTATCATTCCTTATTTTATAAATACAAGCATACACAGTGATGCAGTAAAGTGTAAATTACACAAAATGAAATACACAGTTCACAATACTGAACGAATATAACTATGGAAAAATAAAGCAGCAAAATGAAGGCCCATAACTTTTAAACTATGTAATGAAGTCCAAATGGATTTAAAGCTCTAACATTTTTTACAAACAGAACATACCTAGTACAAGAAGACAGCAAACCAATGCACTGCAGTATGAAATGCATAATATAGTCGTTCACTGTTTCCAAACGACTACTGTCTGTGAAAAGTGGGTGATAGCACGTGGGTCACTGTAACGCCAGAATAAAACAATCTACCAGCTAAAAAGGTTACTTTGTATCAAGTCATTTCCATTTAAGGTTCGCAAATCTATTGTTTGTGACCCTTTAAGGCAAACATAATGGCAAAGTGGTCGCCAGTAAGGGTAGGCGTAGTTCGCGAAGTAGCGCTACGCGAAGCTACGGGAAGTTCACTTCGCACTACGCAAACTTCACGTGGCACTACGCGAGCTGCATAGTAGCATGTTCGCACTGTGCAAGATGCGTTTTCAATGATTGCACAGTGCGGACAAGCATCCAGCACTGTGCAATCATTGAAACAGTGCGAGCTGTAGTTTTCTGCTGCTCGAGTACATTTGTAATCGAGCAGCAGCTTTCTCAATGTGAACTGGTAGTTTCTCATTGCGAGCGGTCGCGAGCATGCGCAACCACTCGCAATGAGAAACCTGACCTTCCCGGGTTGAGAATCTCGCTGGGATGTCATTTTGCTTGCTCACCGTCGCGAACATGACGTTGAGGACCACGAACAAGCAAAAAATGACAGGTGCACTACGCTACGCTGCACTACGCGTGTTCGCACTGTGCTACGTGCAGCTCGCGTAGTGCGAAGTTGGGCAAACTTCGCAAACTACGCGAGCGTAGCGTAGTGCTTCACCCAGGGTTAGTCGCCAGTCTGTTTAGTACGTAGAAAGTAAGCGGACAGAACCACGAAGGTGAAGGGTGCCAGGAATCGGGTACATAATCCACCCTCCTTGGTTAGTGATGAGCTTATTTAGAGGTCAAAGTGGCTCTGAGCCAGTTGCATCTGGTAGACCAACATTAATGGCAAGACGGGAGATGCTACACGATGTTCAGCTGCCGGCCTGCTCCACTTATTTCAGCCTTCCCTTTGCAAAAAGCATTTACAGAAATAACTAGTGCAGAGCGGCAAAGGCATTAGACTTTGGAAAATCATATGTATTCAGTGTCTGTGACTGTTTACTTTTTTGCAAATATGGTGCAGAAAGAATCCCGCAGGTCCCACTGGTAAACACTGTCAGGTACTGTACACATGGCCTAACCATCAAGAATGCCTTTGTCCAGTTTTTGAATTGACGTAAGCAAAGTGGAGGCAATCAAAGAGAAGAACACAAAAGCATAGAAAAAGGCTCGACATGTTGGAACAATAATTGCAAAGCTTTAGAAAGTGTTTGGAAACGCAATTACACTAGGGAAGATTAGGAGACTCATTTATAGCATTTTGGAGTTGGCAGCACAGAAAGGCATCTTGCTGCGGTGCCCTGCGCCAAACGGCAAGAGCAGTACTGCACCATATTTAAGCCATACAGTGCATTCCCGTCCTTTCTGCCTGTGCTGGCACCACTTTGACAGCTTATGGCCAACCTAGGCACCCTCGCACCATGGTGCAAGGGTGTCCCCATTGAAGGAAGGATTGTTTTGTGCAGGAAGGGGCACCTTCCTGCAAAAAAAGAATCCTACAAGTTTTTTTCTCCTATTTCTATGTGTGCTGCAGAATGCAGCACACATGGAAAGAGGAAAAATGAAGAGAAATGAACACATTTCTCCTAGTTACATCTAACCTCGGGAGACATACGGATTTGACGCTTCCACAGGTTTACATCACTTTGTAAATCTGGGCTGCATCAAATTCCATGGGTGTTGTGTGGAAAAACGCACCAGAGTAAGGCAACTCAGCGATTTGTGCGGCACCGCTTTATTCACGATATATGAGGCCACTCAAAGCCATGCAGGGTGCTTTTTCATGGCTTCCTGTGTCTTTATGAGAGCCCTGCTTCACACATGTACCACTTTACGTGGTGCAAAAGTGATGCAGGGCTCTCATAAATAAGACTCCTGCTTCTTTATCAAGTGATTACGAAAACAATTCAAAACAAATTGACATGCCCATTCTGCTACTATGCTACTTAAATTAAGGGACTGAATTGGAGTTTGGCCGAAAGGGTACTCCATTGCAACTTAGACAGAGTTCCCTGTCTACCCAACACTCTGCTCTCTCGCCTGATTCATAGAGCAGGCTCAGTTACTGACATACTGCCATGACAACCTGACGTATGAATGGACTGCTCTTCCTTACCATCATGAAAATCCTGGCTGTAGGGGACAATGAAAACATTTCAATTACCCCAACACCACGGGGGCAACTCTCATGGTATAAGGTCTTTTTTGTTTTAAATCCTGCTTTCAACTATCCGTCAAATTTTTAACCCATTGACATAAATGCCCATTAGGGCAGTTCCTGCCAAGGTTTAGAGAAGTCATCTGAGCCAGCAGATATCTCTAAATGTGGAGGATGGGTACTGCTTTAAGGCAATGGAGTAAAATGTCATCACCCTGATTTAGTAAAGCATGGCCTCAGCAGTCCAATTCAGGAGATAGTCCACTACTTACTCATTTCATGAGATGCTTTCTACAGTTAATGCTACTTTTTTACATTTGTGCCAAACAAAAATCTCTTTTAAAAGTCTCACCAGATTGATGCTTCTCCTTTGCCAGTTTTGTCATGATAGCATTAACAATATTGCTGCTAGCTGGAAAGATTCTATTAGTGACTTATCCATTGTATCCATAGGTCCCACAGGTAATGTAGCCAAATAGGTGCTATCAAAGTTTGGTTACACACACTGTCGGAAACTCATGCTCTTCCGCTTACTGCAGAACCTGGTTCCTCTTTAGAACTCCATTTCCACTGTGATTCATAAGGCGGACTTCTCCATTAGCTCTATTTTATGTGACATAGGTAATATGCCTTCAGAAACTGCTGTTCCAAATGAGTTTAAGACGTCTTTGTTTATACTTCTCTTGAAGGAACCTTCTGCAGACCCTTTGGTTCCAGCCAATTTTCAACCTCTCTCTTCTTCCTTTTCCTAGTAAGATTGTGGAAAAATATATTAATGCCCAGTTGCATAGCCACTTTAATACTTAAAATACCTTGGCCCAAACCAAAGCTGGCTTTTGTGCATTTCATAGTACCCAAATGCAAAAAGAACAACTGATGGACAGAATGTTTTTTGGGCATACCTGGCTTGGCAGTTTGGGCTGGACTGTTCCCATGAGGCACAGGGTCAAGACTGATTTGCATATGGCCAGGTCTAAACTGGGGTGGCATGGTGAGCAAAAGAATGATGGATTTAACACAGATCTCTTGACTAGGGGTGAATGTTTTGATTTGTTCTACTTTCCGTCCATCAATTGTGTGTCTTTTGCTTTCTCGCCCTAAGTGCGCCAGGTATCCCCTGACGTGGGTCCTGAGCTCACTGTGCCACTGGAATCAAGCTATCCTGGCAGAAGAGGGGTGAAACCCCGAAACCGGTCCTAGGATGCTCGTTTCTACCTCATGGAGGACCTGGCTTGGCAGTTTGGGCTGGACTGTTCCCATGAGGCACAAGATCAAGACTGATTTGCATATGGCCAGGTCTAAACTGGGGTGATATGGTGAGCAAAATAATGATGGATTTAACCCAGATCTCTAAACTGGGGGTAAATGTTTTGATTTGTTCTGCATTGCATCCATCAATTGTGTGCCTTTTGTTTTTCGCCCTAAGTGCACCAGGTATGCCCAGACTTGGCTCCTGGGCTCACTGTGCCACTGGAACCAAGCTATCCTGGCTGAAGAGGGGTGAAACCCCGAAACCGGTCCTAGCATGCTTGTTTCTGGTCCATGGAGGACCTGACTTGGCAGTTCGGGCTGGACTGTTCCCATGAGGTACAGGGTCAAGACTGATTTGCATATGGCCAGGTCTAAACTGCGGTGGCATGGTGAGCAAAGGAATAATGAATTAAACCCAGATCTCTTGACAGGGGTGAATGTTTTGATTTGTTCTGCATTCCGACCATCAAGTTATTGTCTTTTGCTTTCTCGCCCTAAGTGTTACGAAAACCCTGAGCTCAGTAGCAAAAGTCTTTTAAACTCCTCCTTTAATTATCATTTATGAATAAGGCATAAGCTGCAGTAAAGGTTAAATCGTGTTAAATTGTGTTTCCCTTGTAGTTGGCTCTCATCAAACATTATTCATTGGTTTATACATTGAGGTATTTTAGAAAGAAGTAGTGATGTAGTTGCCAATGCTTGTTTGACTAGAAGATTTGTTGCAAGAAACTGAATCACAAAGCGGCAGTTGTTACACATTTTTAGAGCACATGCAAACCGCCTTGCTGAAATAACGTGTTAAGTAACATCAGAAAATGGTCTCAGGGCACGTGTGAACTGCCTCGTGAATGCAAGCTTAGCAGCTATTTAAACCCCACCTGCCTGGCCCTAAATGCATCGCTTTTCAAAGAGAAGTATTCACCTGACATTGTCTTGATCAGCTCCGGTCCCAGGATTCTTCTTCTTATTCCCTCGTTGATACCCGCATTCCAGCATCACTGAAGTCTTCCCTGTTGAAGGCATCCGGCCGGCTCTTCTTCCTCCCACCCGGCACCTCTTGTCCGGACATCCCAGTACCCTCACTGGCTCCTCGATTAAAGGCATCCGGCTGGCTCTTCTTCTGCTCACCCGACCCTACTTCCGTTAGTGCTAAAAGAGATAGAAAAAGCAAAGGGCAGATCAACAAACAGTTGCAGTTGCTGAGCAACCCTTCTTAAAGACACGGTAATGTGTACTTTACATCACCAGCACACGATAAGAGCTCTTCTTTAATTATAATACCGAACTCACAGAAAACAAGTGTTTTATTAGACACTCCACCCACCTGTCTCCTCGCCACTCTTTTTCGTACATAAAAAATCTGGCAATTTGAGAGCGTGCTTAGATTATCGTGCCGTGAATAAGGCAATGATCAAGAATCGTTATCCTCTACCACTGATTCCGGTTTTATTAAACCAAGTCACGGGTCTAGTATCCATACTAAACTAGACCTGAACGGTGCTTACCATTTGGTCCGTGTTAAGGAAGGTGACGAGTGGAAGACCGCATTTTGTACCAAATACAGTCTTTTCAAATATACTGTAATGCCATTTGGCCTTTGCAATGCCCCAGACGCATTTCAGTATTTCATCAATAAAGTCTTGCTTGACCTGTTGGATGTGTGCGTCATAGTATATATTGACGACATTTTGATCTTCTCAAAAACAAAAGAAGAACATCCCAAACATGTTCGCTCCGTTCTGCAAAGATTAAAAGACAACTCTATGTAGGTAAAACTTGAGAAATGTGTCTTTATACCCAAAAGTTTGAGTTTTTAAGTTATTGGCTTTCCCCAGACGGTATAACTATGGATCCAAAAAAGGTAGATGTAATTTTAAATCTGCCCACTCCATCTTCAGTCACAGAGACTCAACGAGTATTAGGTTTCGCCAATTTTTATTGGTGTTTTATAACTTACTTTTCTGACATTGTGACACCAATCACCCTAACTACTTCGAAAAGGGGTGAAATTTCAATGGACTTCAGGTGCTGAACAGGCTTTTACCAAGTTAAAGCAAGCTTTTACATCAGCATCTATCTTGATTCATCCAGATCTAGATAGACCATTCTTTGTTGAAGCGGATGCTTCACAAACAGCCTTGGGAGAAGTTTTATTGCAAAAAGACGCCACTCCCGGACGTCTTCTTCCAATCGCCTTTTATTCTCGTAAACACCTTCCCGCAGAACAAAACTACACAATAGCTGAGTGAGAATTGTTAGCAATTTAGGCAGTATTTCTTGAATGGAGACACCATTTACTAGGAACCAAGCATACTGTCATTATCTTTTCAGATCACAAGAATTTACAGTTTTTTACCAACATCAAAGCATTAACTCCTAGACAACTCGCTGGTTATTATTTGTTTAGCAAATTTGATTTTATCATTACCTACCATCCTGGTCAAAAACAACTTTCATCAAATACCCTATCAAGACTAGTTTGTTATAAAGGATCCGATGAAAACGGTGAATTACCAAATACTCCGTATTACTCAGGTGAAAGAAAATTCACAGACTCTGGATCAGCAGGAATGGCTTTCACAGAAATTAAATTCTATTCATGAGGGATATTTTTTCCACGATAAAAAGTTGTTCATTCCTCATGGTGTATTACGACAACAGTTTTTAAAATGAATCACAATTCCAATGCTACAAGGCATCCTGGAGTTATTAAGACCCTGGAATTGTGTCAGAGAAATTTTTGGTGGCACAACATTAGTCAGGATGTTGAACATTACATAAAAACCTGTCCAGTTTGTGCTAGGCAGAAATCATCCTATCAATCTCCCACAGGACTCTTACAACCATTGCCTATTCCACTGTTTCCTGGGCATACATTCAGTCTAGATTTCATCACAGACTTGCCGACTCACAAATTCACTACAATTCTGGTAGTTGTTGACCAATTATCTAAAATGGGACCTTTTATTCCTTCATACGAACTACCATCCGCTGTTGAATTTAGTGAGATTTTTGTAAAACAAATTGTAAGACTACACAGCCTGCCCTGTAAAATTATTTTCGATAGGGGACCCAAATTCGTTTAAAGAATTTTGGGTCAGTTATGCACAAATTTAAATATAGAAATAGCTCTATCTTCTGCTTTCTATCCACAAACAGACGGTCAGACTGAAAAACTAAATCAGTATCTAGAACAAAGTTTACGCTGTCTGACATCTACAGTGTCGGCAAATTGGGATGAAGTCTTGCCCTTAGCAGAATTCTCTTACAACAACAGCTATCACTCAGCTTTAGTTTGTTCTCCTTTCTTTTTTGTGTCTGGCATGCATCCACAATTCCTTCCAACCATGCTTCTCGATTCCTTCAACACAAGTTCAGCAGTAACAACAGATTACGCAACTTACAGAAATTGCAGAATCAGGCCAAGCAAAGTTTAGCTAAACATAAACTGAAAATGAAGATGACAGTGGATAAGCACAGAAATCCAACACCAGATTATAAATTAGGGGATTTAGTTTGGTTGTCAACAAGAAACATCCAGATAGACGGACCAAAGAAAATCAAACTCAGATTCATAGGACCTTATCCTGTAGAGAAAATCTTGAACCCCGTTTCTATTAGACTAACCTTACCAAAAGATTTTGCCATACACCCAGTGTTTCATGTTTCTTTACTAAAACCACATGACCCTTCTATTCGACAGGACAATCCACCTCCACCAGTCATTGTAGGACATCACGCTGAGTTCGAGGTGAATCGTATTATAGATTCTAAGCGTATACGTGATCACTTCCATTATCTTATCGACTGGAAAGGATATGACGCTTCTGAGCGCTCATGGGAACCAGAAACACATGTACAATCCCCACGTTTTGTGAGAACCTTCAATGCTTTACATCCTGAGAAACACCGCCCAGTTGGGGGGGGATAACTGCTACAAAAACCCTGAACTCAGTAGCAAAATTCTTTTAAACTGCACGTTTAATTATCATTTATGAATAAGGCATAAGCTGCAGTAAGGGTTAAATCGTGGTCAATCGTGTTTCCCTTGTGGTTAGCTGTTATGAAACATTATTCATTGGTTTATACATTGAGGTATTTTAGAAAGAAGTAGCAATGTAGTAGCCAATGCTTGTTTGACTTGAAGATTTGTTGCAAGAAACCGAATCACAAGGCGGGAGTTGTTACAAATTTTTAGAGCACATGCAAACTGCCTTGCTGAAATAACGTGTTAAGTAAAATCAGAAAACAGGCTCAGGGCACGTGTGAACTACCTCGTGAATGTAAATGTGATGTGAATGTGTGTGTCTTGTAAAGCGCACTGCTACCCGGAGGCGTCCTGGCGCTATAGACCGCTGGGGAACCCGTCCTGGCTTTCCCTGTGAAATGTTCCCTAATGGGTATCTCCAAGGTGAAACCAGGCATCCCCGGCGTTTGTGGGGGGCCGTTGTGGAGAAGAGGCAAGCTAATTCCCAGAGTTGCCGAGTGTGATCCCTGGTAAGGGTAGGCACCTAGGCGAGAATTATCGAGTCCGCTGACCCTGGTTCACGACCCTGTCACGTCGGGAATTGAACCCTGGTCCCGGGCCATCCTCTGCTTCCGGGTCTGCTGCCTCTAACCAGTGAGCCACACCACTCACACGTAAATAGCGGCAAGCTCAGCAGCTATTTAAACTACACCCGCAAAGCCCCAAATGCATCGCTTTTCAAACAGAAGTACTCACCTGACTTATTCTTGATCAGCTCCGGTCCCAGGATTCTTCTTCTTGTGCCCTTGTCGATACCCACATTCCAGCATCCCTGAAGTCTTCCCTGTTGGAGGCATCTGGCCGGCTCTTCTTCCACCCACCCGGTGCCTCTCTTCCGGACATCCCAGTAGCCTCACTGGCTCCTCGATTAAAGGCATCCGGCTGGCTCTTCTTCCGCTTGCCCGACACCTACTTCCGCTCCTGCTAAAAGAGAAAGAAAAAGCAAAGGACAGATCAACAAACAGTTGCCAAGCAACCCTTCATAAAGACACAGTAATGTGTATTTGACATCACCAACACACTGTAAGAGCTCTTCTTTAATTATAATACCGAACTCACAGAAAACCAGTGTTTTAACTCCAAAAGAACCAGTTGACAAGAAATTGAAAGAAAGAACTCAAAAGGACAAAAGGCAATTTAAAATGTACAAGACTTCCTGAGAGCATTTAATGAATTTAGCAAAAGCTAACAAGAACAATTAAGCAAAAACTCTGTGTCCATATAAAAAACCGATGTACTTGGTGTATTTGACTATTTTGTTATGTTTCTTTTTTTAACCCCTTTAGAGACAACAGTCTGAAACTAGCCATGTATGTTATGTAACTATATACTATAGGAATAGAATTTCTGAACAAATGAAAACACTGTTATTCACAAAGTAATTGTACGTTTACTTTTATAAAAGGGCAATGCAAGGTACTACAGGAATAATTTGCTTTTACTGAATATAAGAAGTGATAGGAAGAACTGAATTCTCCTTTTCTTTTGGTATGATTACTATATCAATCTTTATTGAGTTTAAGTATTAAGCACACAGTAGCTGTATTGATATCTGTTTATTCTTGTAGGAGAATCCTGAATACTTTGCAACCAAGCTCTAGCAGCTCGAGTTATCCCTTCCCCGAGAGACATAAGATAGACTTCATTCGAGGAACTAGACGCCAGATTTCCAGTGTTTTCTCTCTCTCTCTCTCACTCCCATTCCCCCTTTCCCCTGGGGGTCAGACGGAATCGCAAGTGAATTCTCTCCTTGCTGTTCTGGTTGATTTCAGGGGGGATCAGGGACCAGCAGCATTGAAGAAGGAAGAAAACAGAGTTCAGTTGAGTGACTTTGTACACTAAGTGCGCCAGGTATGCCCAGACGTGGGTCCTGGGCTCTCTGTGCCACTGGAATCAAGTTATCCTGGCAGAAGAGGGGTAAAATCCCGAAACTGGTCCTGGGATGCTTGTTTCCAGTCCAGGGAGGGCCTGGCTTGGCAGTTAGGGCTGAACTGTTCCCATGAGGCACAGGGTCGAGACTGATTTGCATATAGCCATGTCTAAACTGGGGTGGCATGGTGAGCAAAAGAAAGATGGATTTAACCCAGATCTCTTGACTGGGGGTGAATGTTTTGATATGTTCTTCATTCCATCCATCAATTATGTGTCTTTTGTTACTGTACACAGTCAGCTCTTCTTGTCGTCATCGATGACCTTTGCATTGGTGATAGATCAGTTGACTGTGCCACCCTGATCCCCCTTGCTTTACCTGCTGCAATTGAAATGGTGTCTCATTCTTCTCTTTTAGCATGTCTCAACACCTGGGGCATAGACAAGGCGAAAATGTATGGTTAGTCTCTTAGCCTCCTTCCTAGTCTCATCAATTCTCTACCCTTTCACTCAGAGTCCAGGCATTTGTACTGTAAAGTTCATCAAGGTTCCTCCCCGAGTCCCACTCTTTTTAATCTTCATAGCAGTCCCTTATTCCACCTAAAACCGCTGAAGCCTTTACCCTAAAGTCATGCACAGTCCCAAACAATTCATATGTTCATTCATTTAGCTACTTATGTACGTTTAGCACACAAAATAAATCCTATAGCTGCCAAGGGCTGGGTTCTTGGTGTCACTGCTATTTTATAATGGATCCTGCCAACTATCCTCTTTGTGGTTGTGTTATATTCCCCAGTTAAGCCCATGTAGTGAAGCAGCTATTTTCTTACGATATCCTCATAAATAACATTTCCAAGCTGTAACCTTTTTCATACATTTGCACGCACAACATTGTTGGATTAGTTTCTCTGAAACTAAACTTGTTTTACCTCTAATTTTGCACAACATTATGTACAGGGACTTGTTCCTTACTACATACAAATGTCATCACTATCTTCATCCAAGGGTAGACATGGCTATCTACATATCCACAACATCACTAATCCATGCATACATCGCAAGGCTGTATTCTGGTATAAAAGATGAGCATCCCGATAGATTAGTAGATGAGGCACTTCCGCGGACACTGAGGTCCTTGCATGCTGAGAAATCACCACGCAGCAGTCTGACATCTCGTGAGGGGTGTCTAGTTCGTGAGCAAGACAGGGTCCTTCTCTCTATCTCATCAGATAATGGGGTTGGATCGGCCCTTGGGGGGATTTTGGGCTCTTCAACTACACACACTCTAGGTACACTTAGAGTAGTGTTTGCATAGTAGGAGTACACTAGATTACTGCCTTATTTATATGCCAGCATAAATACATTGTTTAGCACCATGGTAGAACTATATTAACTATTTATGTTTTTGGTGCTTGTAATCACGTTTATCTGTTTCTTTCTACAAACAATTGCAGCACACGTATTTTATGCCGGAATAACATTGTTTCAATAAATAATATTGAAAACGTCCCACTGTGTATTCTCTCTATATTTCTCTGAGAATAAAGTGAGTATGAGTGGCTAAGTGTAAGGTTCTGTACTGTTTCCACGATTCCTGAGGAAGCAGAGTTTCCATGTTCAGTGGTTGCCAGAAACGAATTGTTCCCTGGTAGGTTAGGAGGGCTTACTGTGGCACTGTGAGCTAGTTGGTCTATAGAGGAAACAACCTATACAACCCAGTCATCACATCGCATTACATTTACAACACACTCATTACCTCGCAACATACTTTATAATGTATGTCACTACAATGCAGCCATTACATTGCATGTCACTGCAACGCATGACACTGCAACGCATGTCACTACAACACAGGCATACATCACATGTCATTACAACGCATACCTTTAAAACGCATAGTACTCCTACATTATCCAACACTTAACCTACTGTTGCACCCCCTGGAGTCAGAATAGTAATTTTTACCTCTACACTATCCAACACTTACCTTAAATGCAATGTAATGGTATACGTTGTAATGGTATGCGTTGTAAAGGTATTATGCGATGTAATGGAATGCGTTGTAAATGTACTTTTAAAAAATGTCCTGTAATGGCATACGATGTAAATGTATGTGTTGTAAGGGATGTTGCAGTGTAAAAACTGTATTGAAAAGGCATGCGTTGTAAATGTATGCATTGCAATATCATACATTCCGTCTATAGGCCAACATATCCCGCAGGGGTGTCTGGAATCAGTCTTGACCCCAAGCCATTCGTTTATGTTGTCCGAACAATGTCCAGGCCCTTTGGATTGGTGGGAACTATATGACAGTTGTTGTTGACTTGGAGACTCAAGTCGTAGCTGTTGTGTCGGAGTTTGAGTTCCTTCAATCTTCCTATGTTATGCGTGCAAACCGTTGGTATTTCCCCACTGCTATGACTAGATGAACCAGATACTATGCTTTCTTTCAGAAACATGCCTACTCTCCTCTGGATGCTGAGCTAATGTGCTATTGATCCTACATGTGTTATATACTTGACCAGAATTGCCAAAACCATACAGCAATGTTGAACATTATTGCCATTGTCCAGTATCCGGTCTTATTAATTGTGCCTTTGTGGGTCTCCAAATCCGACAAAGGCTTGGGGTGCCTTGCCACCACATTTAGGGGCAGATTTACAAGAAACTAATACAGCACTGTGCTGCAGGTCATTTTGATGTGCTGCTCTGCGTTCGTTTCGAAGCACAGGGATGCAGCATATTTACAACAATATGTCACATCTCTGTGCTTCCCCCTGCACTGGTGCACACTACTGCCATGAGCCGGTGCAGGCACCCTTGCACTATGGTGCAAAGATGCCTGCGTCAAGGGGAGATTGTTTCTGTGCAAGAAGGGTGGCTCTACCTGTGTTTGTAAATATCACGCAGCAGGTTGCGCTGCCGGTGCGTCATTCAACATAAAGCACCAGCGGCGCAAGGGGCTTTAAAATCTGCCTCTTAATTTATTTACCTTCTGTAGGGTTTTAGAGTACACTGGAATCAAACATGTACATGGCTGATGTGACTTTCCCGAGGATCTCCTAGTACTGTCATAAATCTAGAGGAGTTAGGCAATTCCACTGGCTTTTTAAAATCTCAAGGGACATCTCATGCAAAAGGAACTAACCTCTTGAAAGTAAAACAAAATGTTTAATGGACAAAAAAAATATCAGTCCTAGGTAAACCGTTTGGGAGCATCAAATCTGTTAGTTATCTCTAGCACTCTAGATTTAAATCAATTTTGTGAGATTTACTTTTTCCTGGCATTGCAGACATTTTCCGAGGCTAACCTTGAACTGTCAGAGCTTGCAAAATAATTTTTTAACATTTTGAGCAGACTTGTGCTTTTTTTTTAACTTCTCAATGAAATCTTGCCTCCAGATAGGATTTACTTTTGTAGCAATCATAAATCATGCTAATTGCCCCGGTTTTTATCCCGGCGCCGCCGCCCCTTGGCTGCAGCAACAACCATTTTCCTATTACCTGGACATCCGTTATGAAAACTGCTGCAGCTTCCTTTCCATTGAGGCACAGATAAGAGCAAAGGGAGCGAAATGGGAAAGGCTCTCAAGTGTCATGAGTAATTGGTGCAATATAATGTGGAAACTGTGTTGTGTGAAAAAGGACCATATCCGCTAAATTGTCCCAGTGCACTAAAAGCAGGCAGTGGAGTTTTCTGCTTTGATTGCTAATATGTGCCAGGTCTGCAACTTCTCTCGTTTATTTGATTTTCTGATTAAATCCCATTTGTATTACACATGCATATAACCTTTGAATCTGACTTTCACTCCTACATAATCTTTACAAGGCTCCATTGCAGAGGAGGCTTATGTTCAGACTTGGCAGAATATTATAATCTATTTTTGAGCACACAGAAACCCTGCTTCATGGCACAACATTCTTAAGAATCTAGCATGCTTATGCATGCTCCTGACTCCTCAGCAAGGATCTGCCAATATTGCTTCAGTAACATCCATAGAAATGCTCAGTTCCAGGCACCACGAGAATTACTTAGCGAGCACCTGACCGTGTACAGCACCTAACCTCAGACATAGAAGCGTACACCCGTGAACTAGCTATGTTTCCTGCTTCCTGCAGAAGTATTGGTGGGCACATGTCCATCCTGTCAGGTTACAATTAATACCTGCGATATGAACACTGAACACATTCTTGTCACTGTTAGCACAGAGGAGGGACGAGCGAGTTTCCAGTTCCAACAACAATTTTTAGGCTAAAATAAATCTGTCTGGCGACTTCTTTTACATCCTCACGACTGGATCCTAGAGCAGTGTGACACCACTGGGGCACCTGGCGGCAAGCATCAGAGCGTCACCTGTGTACATTCTGGGGCTTATTTACAAGCCCCTTGCATCAGTGGTTCATCCCTTTTTATAAGCATCTAGTAGCGCAGATCTACGAGGCCATGCAAAGACACTTAAGGGGTAATTATGATGTCGCGCGGAATCACTTCCGCCCTACACCAACTCGGTCATGGGACTGGCCGACACCCGGTCCACGGTCCCGACTGCCTCATTATGATGCTGCCAAATACTGTTCTTTCGCATATTTCACGACAGCAGCATGCATTACGGCCGTAAACCAGCCATAATACATGCTCCCATAGTGAAATGGGAGATGTGGTTCATCCCTGCACCTAGTGGCAACCTCCGCAAAGGGCCTGCCCTCAAGTTGCAGGTATCAACAAGGGGGCACCATCGGTGCCCCCTCAGCCTCCAACCTGAGGCCATGCACCAAAGGGTGCCCTGCTGTGGGCCCCCAAGAACGCTTTCTGACATGGTTTCTATGTTGGACAAACCAGCATGGAAACCATGTTGGAAAGCGTGATTGCAATCAAAACAGTGGAAAGACCCGCCCTTGACGCTACTTGCCGGTTTCCTATTGTTGGACGGCCTCTCTGATCCCGTCGGAAGCCAGACAGAATGACCAGCAAGCATACTTTCCGACCACCTTCAACATAATGAAGCGGTTGGAAAGTAAACCGACTGGCCCATTACAATGCGCCCCTAAAGGCCACATCATAACCGGCCCCTCAGTGTGGCTTTTCATGGTCTCGCAGATATGGTGTAAGGCAACGCAGTGCAAGGCGCTGCCTTGCCCTACACAGCGTCGGGGAGCGTTTTATGGAATTTTAGTGGGTTTTCCTAAGCAGCACCCATGGGGTTCGACACATTCCCAAAATAAAAAAGATATGTAAACCTGGGAATGCGTCAAAACTGTACGCCTCTCAGGGGAGGCATAACAAGATAAAATATTTTTAAATATTTTTTAAATACTCCAAATGTTTTCCTCTTTCAATGTGTGCTGCATTTTGCACCACATATGGAAAGAAGAAAAAGCCTCCATGGACTGTTTTTGTGCAGGAAGGTGTACCTTCCTGCACAAAAACAATCTTGCCAACAAAGCAGACACCCTTGCACCATGGTGCAGAGGTGCTGGCGCTAAGCACAGTATTGTGCACCGGCTCAGGCAGAAAGGATTGGATTGCACAGTATCTTGTAAATACGGTGCAATACTGTGCTTTCGAATTGACGTAGGGCAGTTCGGTAAAAACGACTTGTGGTCATTGTGAATGAGGCCTGTACTCATGCAAACTGGCTTTGGTTATTTAGAAACACTGTTTGCCCCAGCTGTGCACTGAATTCCAAATGCCTCACTGTATGGATTTATTTTGTATGTATGTTATATGTATGTATAGTTGTATGTATGTGAATAAATATACAGAGAAAAGGAAGCTACAAGGTGCACATGATGTAGATTTGCACTAGATTTTCCCTAGGAGTAGCGAACAAAGTGAAAGAGGGAGTGTAAGCAGAGGGATGTAGCATAAGAACTGGCGTATATTTTAAATGTAATACTATGAAAATAATATATATATATATATATATATATATATATATATATATATATATATATATATATACCCGACACTGAACTAAATCAGTGCAGAGAAGAATGTCTTCGGTATTGGACTTGAGTCAGGCTTGAAAAATGGGCTTGACATAAGGGAAACAGATTTCTGAAATAAATAAATAATTTAAAATTGAATTTGTTACTCTTAACAGCATGGACAAGCACCGCCCACCAGAGGGAAGACATTCTACACTGCCAATTGGACCACAGACCCCATTATGCAACTAGAAAAGCTGTCCACCAGAGGATATGCATTTGAAATGAGGACATCAGCCTGTGGAGAAAATCGATGTGTTATGGTACTGGCTTACCTTTGAAAGAGTTCCAGGCAGGAACGAAACGCGTCAGGACTGCGCCTCATGCTGTTTTACCATTGAATAAATATGCAAATCAAAAGTTTTGAGTGTGGCTCAACCTCTTTCCAGTGAGGGAAGACTTTGTAAATATATATATATATTCAAATGTATTAATATGAAAATATGTATGTATATTTTCATAGTAATTCCTTTAAAATTGTCATTACATTAAGATAATTTAAAATAAATATTTTTGTTGAGCGTTGCACTATATATGTATCAATAGATGTGTTTTATATATATATATATATATATATAAAAACATACATACACAATAAAGTCATACCACATATACACAATTGAATAAGAAAAATATATTAATTAATGTAGACAGTAAATACAAATGGAAAAATCTAAAGAAACACATTTACAAAAAATACTATGAACATTAAAATAAATGTACAAATAAAAAATTATATGACATAATAAAAATAAATTAATGCTATAAAATCAATGTAACCACTATTATGAAAGCTATTGGAGTTCATGAATATTAAATATTCTATTCAAACACCAGTTTAAGCAAAGGTAGGTACAGTGTTGGACTTCACAGGGGTTAGATTCCTAGATTAGAATCCTGGTTAGATCCCTATTCCAGTCACCACAATAATAGGGAAAGTGAGGGACTTCAGACGAGTTAGATTTACTATTCCTATTCCAGGCAGTGCAACAGTAGGGAAAGCATTGGATTTTGCAGCAGTGAAATGTACTATTCCCATTCCGAACAATGCAACAGTGAGGAAAGCATTGGACTTTTGAGGGATACGTTTACTATTCCCACTCAAATCTGTGCAACAGCAGTGAAAGCATTGGATTTCCGAATGTTGAAATTAACTATTCCCACTCCAAACAGTGCTACAGGAGGCAAAGTGTTGAACTGAGATGAGGTTAATTTTACTATTCATACTGCTGTCTAAGTAGGGAAAATATTTCACTTCAATCACAATACATAAATGAGTAACCCCAGGAATGTCCAAAAATTAAGCCGTTTTATAAAAATATATATATTAATTAACATACAAATATGTATAAAAAAATAAAAACAATAAATCAATGATATAATTACTATTCCATAAAAAACTATTATCAACTAATGATTGTTATTCAATTAATAATTAACTTCCCACCCTGTACCCCTACAAAACTACCATCCTGCAGATATAAGTACAAAAAATACCTATTCTATACATTATATATTTAAAATACATTTAATAATTAATTATTCACTAATACACTTCCCACCTTAGACCTCTACTAACCCAGCATCCCCCAACTAAAATAACATGCAATTAAATATATATTCCACAATCTGCATATTTAAAATTAAAGAAAATAATAATTAAGTTATTTTATTACTACTTAATTACCTTCCCATGCTATTCCCCTAAAAACCTAGCATCTCATAATTAAAATATTAGTCAAGTAACTCTGTATTACATATTTTACATAATTAAAAATCAATTCAATAATTAACAAATAATAAGTGGTTCAGTAATCATTCATTAATTATCTTTCCACCCTACACCCCTACAAACCCAGCAGCCCATTTCTAAAATATAATTCAAATAAATAAGAACTCCATAATTTTCATAATTAAAAAACAATTAAATAAAAAAATAACAATGAATAATTCATACTTAATAAATGATTACCTAATTACCTTCTCACCCTACACCTTTACAAACCTAACAACCCACAAATAAGAGATAAATAAATCAGTATTACCTAAATAAATAATAATTATCAATCATGTAATTAAATAAAATGTATTAAATAATTCTTAAGGATGTATTACTTATTTAACTTCACACCCTTTCTACCTACAAACCCAACAACTCCTACATCATAAATTACTATTACAAATTAATTTAAAAAAATGTTAAAACACTTAAAATGATGAGCTAAAGTTTTTAAAATAATAATTAACATTCATATAAACAATAGTAACACATGCAATTAATATATCACAATAACCCATTAAAATAATTAAAACACTATATTTTTAACCACTGTATTAGTAAAAATGGCTATAAAGACATTGGTGTTTAAAAGGCTTTGTTTAAAATTGCAAAGTGCAACACAGAAGATAAACATTGTGAATGAAAAACAACTGATTAGTTAAATTGTTTTTCGAGAAAGAATGATAATAAAAATCACTATATATTAATTAAGAATAATAGTAATAAATAGCAGTAAAAATATCCTCACCAATAGCTAAGTATATTAAACAGAATACTCACAATTGACCTAAACAATAATTTGCGGAAATGAATATAGAGCACGAAATAACAGTTTTCAATGTTATAAGTGGTTGATAAAACATAATGATCAACTTGATGTAAAAAAGTAGTTAAAGGTAACCATGACATTTGAATCCTCTGAGAAGATACATAATGAGCAGTGTAAATAGAGTCAAACTTATGATGTAAACAAACACAATCCCACCTTGTCTTATATGATAGCTTAGTTTAGGATTTCCAATTAAATGCCATATATTGAAAAGCTATTGCTAACAAATATCTAATCATTTTGGAAATGATAGGATAACTTGAGAAGTTAAAGTACCTAAAAACAGATGTATATTGAAATACTGTTGTGAGTTAAAAATCTTTTTTATTTGAGAACAAATCTTATGCCAATAAACGAGTGTATTAGGACATCTAATCAACTTATGCATGAGGTCACTATTCAGAAAGTTGCCAGACCAATATGTAGAGGGGGTATCTGGAGAAAATATGGGTAAAATATAGTATGTGGTAAAGAGAAAATTAGGATTGTGTAATACTGGCAGATCTAGAGATTTTAGAAAGATGTGACCAAACCTTATTCCAAAAGGACTCATCCCAATTCACTCCAACATCTTTTTCCCATAAGGGTTCCACTTTGGATTTCAATTGAGAAGAATCTGGAGAAAATACAGATTTATAAATAGAGGAAGCTCTACGACTGGTTTTAATAAAAGTGGCTAAATTAGAAGCAAAGTGACAGAAATGGAGTATGCTGTATATTATTATTATTACAGAATTTATATATGCGCAGCTACCCAAAGAGGGCCTCCTGGTGCAGGACTGAGGCATCAGATGGAAGTCATAATGGGCAGCTTAAAACCCCATGTAACTGAAACAAACATTGGAGCTAAAAAAGCCATGTCTTCAGATTCTTACGAAATGTAAGCATGTATACAAAAATAAAAATCCAGGCCCATATTAATAAGCAGCTGAAAACGAGTCTGTAAATGGACCGTGGAAAATGGTTTTAAATTGAGGGAAAGAAATGCAAGCGCCATTCTCAAACAACTGATTGATCCAAATATTACCCTTATTGTTCCATGAATGCCAAAATATTGTTCTGTTGTTTATTTTAATCAGCGTATTATGCCATAATGGCATAATAAGGAACAAAGAAGAAGTTAGGAGAGATGGAGTATACGTAGATTTAATAAAAGCAATAATATTATGAAAAATAGGAGATTTAAGGATTGGAGATTGAGAGGGGAAAGATAAAATGTCTTTAGGAGAAAAGGGATGTAAAAGAGCTGCTTCTACATCCAACCTTGAAGGAGAAAAGGGGGAAAGTGAGTCTGAGGTCCAAAAGGATGCTTGACGTAAACCAAATGTTGTATGATAATGATAAAAGTCTCGAAATTTCACCCCACCTTCCACCATAGAGTTTTGTAGAAGAGATGAAAACACTCACAACTTTTTTTCTTCCATAAGAATGTAATAATTATAGAATCTACTTTTTTTAAAGAATTTCTGCTGACTATGAACTGGCAGCATGTATATAGGATAAAGCACAAGAGGGAAAAACATCATCTTAATCAAATCCAAGCAACCCCACCAAGAGAGAAACAAAGTAGTCCAAGAGGAAATGGTAGTCTCAATTTTTAATAAAAGTTCCTTAAAATTAATGTTGATGAAGTCAGAGATGAAAGCTGTGAACCAAACACCCAAGTATTTAATTTTAGAAGAAGTGGCCAATTGAAATCCAGTGATAGTAAAGGGTTGTTTCATTATATACTTATTCAGAGGTAGAACTTCCATTATGTCTTTATTTATTTTATAACCAGTAACTTCTGAGAAAAAGGATATTTCGTGAAGTAAAAGAGGCAAAGAAGTGTCTGGACAGGAAATAAAAAAGAAGAATATTATCGGCATAAGCTGATAACTTTAGGTGTTAATCACCATAACGAAAACTTGATATACCAGAGTGAAACCAAATATGAGTAAGAAAAAAGGTTCAAGTGCCAGAACAAATAAAAAGGGGGAGAGTGGGCATCCCTGCCTAACACCATGTTGAAGAAAAGAATAGGGGGATAATTTACTGTTAACTAGATTCGATGTATGTGGAGATTGATATAGAAGAAGGATGACAGCTTAAGGTCTAGTGCCAAATCCATATTAGGTTATGATTTTACCAAAGTCCCAGTTTGTCCGATAAAATACTTTTTCTGCATCTATCGTGATTGCAACAAGCGGAGAGTTGTGAAGGGCAGACTTGCTAATTATATTAATAAATAACCTAGTGTTGTCTGATGCTAGTCATCCCTCGATGAAGCCGGATAGCTCTTTCCCAATGAGATATGGAAGAAACAATTTCAAACGAAGAGCTAAATGCTTGGCTTAAGCTTTAAAATCAGCATTTACCAGTGAAATGGGTTTTTACAATGGGCCAGTGTGGTGTAGTTCCTATTGCCCTCATAGGTTCTGCGCATTGGAATAACATACACAATGGGCTTGGCATAGGACTGAGGTCAGTATGCCCCTATCATGTATATTAAACTTAATTACTGTATACCAGCTAGCTCAGAGGCCACTAGAAACTTCTTGAAGACAAGAAGGGAATAGCTTCTGGCAACCACATAACATTAAACCCTGATCCCTCAGGATCGTGGAAACAATATACTACTTTTCATTCAGTCACTCATCTCAGAGAAGTACATAGTGTTGGGTGTGTTTACAATAAAATTTATTGCACGGTTGTTATTCTAGTACTGGTTATATGTGCCGCGACAACTGTTGGAAAGTAGCAGAGAATTATGGCCCGCAATGCAGTTAAATAAAAAGGCATTGTATAGTTTTACCATTTTGCAATAATAATGAACACATACATGAAATACAGAATGCATTAAGATAAAGCCAATAGTCCTATGATGCCTAACTAGATGTACCTAAGTGTACCTAGCATGTGTGTAGGTCTTAGAGAGCCAAGAATCCCCCTGGGATTTAGTCTAACCCCGCTACCTTAGTGGGACCTCATCCTGATCTCGAGCTGGACACTCCAGGATGGGTGGATGTACTTCTGCGAGCTGGAGCTGTGGCATGACACAGGTTGCAGAGTCTTCGGTCAGAGTGTAGGCATGGAAGTCTCAGTCTCCTCCGCTTTGCTTGGGCAAAAGGAGGTATATTTATACCTGATAGGTGGCTTGGAATGTTGGTATTGACGTAAAGTCAGTCAGAGGAAGACGTCAGGAATGAACCCTCTGGGAATAGTGTCCCAAGCATATTTAATGAGTTCTTCTCAGATGGTATAGTGCAAACAATAATGTTGCCGCTAAATTAGAGACTACGTAAACTTGCTTTACCAGTATTGCAGCCAATAACCAAGCATGTACACCGTGTCTCGCCTTTCTTTTTAAATGAAACCCCCCAGTTGCTAAACTGCCAGGTCGAAATCCTGGGGTCCCCCATCACTTCATGATCCTTACGAGGCGAGTTCCCCCCCCTAATACCGGAATCCCTTCTGGGCACTTACCTGGAACCGTGCTCGTGTAGAATGGCAATCTCTGCGACACACGGTATCTTTTTGCCTCCACCTACATTCATTTAAATAAGATCAGTTTCCACGGGCTATGCCGTTGTGCTCGCGAGATTTCCATGTGCGATATTTCTCATTTTGTTGCGATAGGAGGCAGCGTAGGCGTGGTCTTCCCTGTTTGTATAATCAGCTAGACTAGACCGGAGGCTAGCGCGTTCGTTTATGTATCCGAATTATAAATGTTAACATGGTCGCCATGTTTAAACCCCTGATCATTACGATCGCTGTATTATTTTCGTCGATATTACATATCCTAAAGCTATACAATTGCAAACTTCCCGTTAGCAACTATTAATTTCCATATTTTTTATGTGATGTTTGTTGTGCTATTCAATTTCTCACCTAAAACATGCCATGCGATAATGTGAATACATCTATAATTCTTTCAAACCCCCACACCTCACACATCTAAATAGGTGTGTATTTTCACGTGCAATTGAGATTACCCGCAACTATGAGGGACCAATCCATGATAGTCAACTAATTCACTTGCATTAAGACATGCCACAGCTATTCACTGGGGAAAGGAGGGACAGTATTCTCCTTTTTAACTCAATTTTGTGATATAACAGCGTTCTCTTTTATTACAGAAAGCACAAGATTTTATATATTCACATATAAATCAGAAGACCTTAGCTTATAATGCACCTATTTATTACTCCATTTGTGTTGGGGTGTGTTACGCTTATTTATGGGGAGAGGTGGGAATGACCGATTACTTTTTAACTCAAATTGTGATGTGGTAATATTCTACTTTATTGCATAAAGAGCAAATGTGTCCTCACTTGAGGCCCAGCAGTAAGGTAGATTCTGTGCACGTTCTAGATATTAACAATTTATATAGCCTGCCATTGAATGTTAAGCATAGTGGAAGAAGGTAAATCTAAAAGCTTGGGAAGTAAAGAAATATAGAATGAAACCAGGTCATCACCTTCAAAACCTTCACAAAATCTATAAATGCGATGGTTATTCTGCCAGTTTCTGTTCTCCAAATCTTCGTCATGCTTTTTTAGGTGTAGAATCTCCTTTTCCAAATAAGCAATAATATGCAGGATACTACACAATTTTCCTTTTTTCATCATGCAGTTCAACAACCTATTGCTCCACTAACGACACCTGATTATCTATGAGATGTCATTTATCAGAGAAACTCTGGATACACTTGTTGGTCTCCTCAACAAAAGGTCACAGTGCTTGAATTTCCTCTAACATTTCTGGAGAAACTGGAGATGAATAATTTTCCAATGAAGGATGATCTTGTTTGAGAAATTTGTTGGCAGAAGATGGAGATTGATCTTTTGTTTGGAGAGATAGGAATAGACACGGGAAGAGAGATAACAGAACTTGCCATTTCATCAGGAGAAATCACCTTATCCATCAGGAACGTGCCATAGGTTGAACACGAGTTTTAAGTGCTGGTAGACTAAGCCCTAGGCTGGGGTACAATATGCTGTTTTGTTAGGATACCCATGCAACTGCAGTGAACCAGGGAAACAGACCAAGTCCAGATAAAGTCAATGTGATGGACACCGGTGAAAACACTAATATAGAAGAGACTGTCGTATAAGAAGTTGCCATAAGTAGCTCATGCCCATCATCAGAAAACTGTCATGCTTCAAAAGTATATTGCTGCAATTAAGAAAGTGGTGTAATCATACACTGCCACATAATAAAGTTTGCAAGCAAGAAATGCACCTGGTATATTAACATAAAAACTCAATCCAAGAGAATAAGACTAACAGGCAAAACAATAAACTGTAGATGGCCATTCTGCTCAATAAAGAATGACATACAACAAAATAGTAGTCAGTGTAGTTATGCAGCTAATTAGCATACACAGGTGAAAATACATGAGAAACATGAGCCAAGTTGAAATAAAAGAACACTCCCAACATCAAACAAAAGTGCAGGAATCCTCGTGCTTCAGAGCACGGCGTGTTACAAAAACATGAGTGTCAGAAGAAAGCATGCACGCTTGTGAGGCAGCAGCAGCTGCAAAGGAAAAAGAACCATGAAACACTTCACCTGATCTGTAAACTGAAGTCCAGCTTCCTCCAATCTTCTGCAGTCCTTAGGGAAACAAAAATCTCCATGGAGAGTCTCCAAAGATGCACTAAAACCGCCAGTGTTTCTTCGGCTCGGCGGTGCTCCAAAATCAAGTGGCCATATTGGCTGGCACCAAAGCTATGCGCTGAAAAACGATATTACAAATATTTATATTACTTACAATGATATTCCTTATATTTTTAGTAATAGCCGTAACAGTATTGTGAATGCAGTGAACTCCTGTTTGCTGCTTAATTTTGGAGAAACTCTTGTCTTGCCTTGCCACCAGGACATAGTGCAGCATCGCCCTTTAAACCATCTGTGAGACACCGGAGCTGCCCGCCTGCCTCCAGCCACCTCTCTAGTGCTTGTCATCTGTCTAGTGTGGCCGCCGAGCGGAGTGCGGGCTGGGACCACATTTCCCATCACCCCTTGCGCTCCGCGCTTCAACAAACCGCGCCAGGAGGTGCATAAAAAGAGCGTAAGCCCCTGGCAAGTGGGGAACTCCTGTTTGCTGCTTAATTTTGGAGAAACTCTTGCCTTGCCACCAGGACATAGTGCAGCATCGCCCTTTAAACCATCTGTGAGACACCGGAGCTGCCCGCCTGCCTACCGCCGCCTCTCTAGTGCTTGTCATCTGCCTAGTGTGGCCGCCGAGCGGAGTGCAGGCTGGGACTACATTTCCCATCTCCCCATGCGCTCCAGGAGGCGCATAAAAGAGCGTAAGCCCGCCTTGCGGGATGCAGGGCCAAGGGCGGGCCCGTCCAAGCCCGTCAAAGACCGGGTAAGACTGGACTGGGCCACCTCTCTAACGTTTGATCTTATATCTATTGACTGCGACTTCATTTCTGTTTCTTTGCACTACCGCATTGCTTTCTGGAGCAAAAACTGTTTGTTCGCTCTTTTAATAACCGGTCTACTATGTATTGTGAAATATGTCAACTAGAGGTAGCAGGAGCAAAACAACACAAAATTTGGCTCAGATTACTGGCCCGATCGACTAATTCATTATCAGGGCTAATGAAGCAATAGACCAGGGTATAATACTTCTGGACCGACGAGTATCGCAAGACCTAGCTCAAGCAAAACGGTCTTCGTTAGGTCCCTTGGCGCTAGCGCAAACTCCTATTCATCAGCGGGAGAAGGTTGCTGTACTCGAAACACGCGTAGACATCCATGGTATGCCCAACTTGGTGGATTTGTCGGCGTCCATATCGCTGCTGGACTCGCAATTGAGTCGGGCTCTTGAAACAACGCCCGACATCTTTGCTAGCCCAGCTCAGGCGGATCCTATACAGGTTCAACCAAGGGGGATAAGGGAAGGTGCAATCCCGAAGCGGAGGAAACCAAGTAAAAAAACAATTAAAAAATCGCATAAAAATGCAGCTAAGGCTCTGTCTCACACTCAGGGGGTGGGAAGAATTACACCAGATTTAAGGGAGCAGAGTAACCCTCCGAATGAACGAAACATTGAAAATGATACAACTAATCCCCTCTTAAGTATTGTGGACCCTAATGCTACTGATAACAACACCGAGGCTGATAACACGGGTGGCGGATGCAAAGTATGTGAGGTCAACAATCAATTATTGGCCGGGATAGAAGAAATAATTAAGATCCAACTACAGCCAATTAAAGTGACTCTCACCACTATCGAGAAACAACTAGCAGCAATGACCCTAACCATGAAGAACCCGAACAACCAGAAGGGTTTAGGGAAGGCTATTGCAGGGGGCACAAAAAATAAGACTGCCAATACCACGTCAGGGCAATGCACCAAAAGTATTCCTGTCGGACTTACAGCTTCAAAAGTAAAGCCTCCTCAAGACCCGACTAAAAAGGTCCCTGAACCACAAAAAAATCAAGCCCCAATAAAAACCCTACTAAAGATCTTCCCAAAAATGCTGTCTTAAGTAACCATCCTTCGAGACATAATCACATGGGAGAACGGGCTAAGGGAGGGGGGAGTCAGCCCACAAATCCTCCTATACATCTTCCGCCCGAAGCGAGTCCATTCGTAGTTATTATGACGAGGGGTCCTGAGCTAAGTTATAACACAGAGGAACCCAGTTGGTCCCTAAAAAATAAGGTATATCAATAGACCACTGCCACAAAATTGTGTCAGCAGGATTATCATGGTGCGTAGGGTTCCCTGGATTGGCCACGAACTGAAAAGAACTTTGGGTGACTGTATTATAGTCAACTTCGAGGATCCCCATGTGGTGGATCATATCTGCTCATGGGGCTCCTTGGAAAAAAAGGATGGAATAAGTACCAAGCGCCTATCTTTCTTCTACCGACCAGTAGCCCACTACATCGAAGGACCGGATTGGCACTGGAATCAAGCAGGTAACTGGGATAGGGGTTGGAACCAAGTAGGCAATAGGTATGGGAGAAGTGAACGGGCAGACTGGTCAGGCAATGACAGGAGAGAGTTAGTGTTTAGGGAAGGTTGGGGTGGTATACCAACTTCTAATAGATACAACTGTTTAGAGATGGTTGATTGACCATCAGTATGTTCTGAGCAGGTTTGTATAGGTCCAAGGAATCATGATGACAAACCTGCTCAAACATCTGAAAGCTCTATAAACAACCGATCTCCTGAGACAACTTTTATACCAATTGACACACCAATTGTATCCAATAAGTCATTTACTAAATCAAACACATTAGCTGTACAAGAAGAAGAGCTAGTAGCATTAGAGAATACTTACAGAATTTTTAGTATTGAAAAAAATAGCCTATATAGTTTGGGATCCCCCTCCAAAGCAGTAAATAGAGCAAAAACAAGAGACCCCACCAAGAGAGTGACACAAGATAACTTGCAGACTCAACACATGCCTTCTTTTTCCAAAACACCTGACTCACAATTAAGGATAATGTTTTGGAATATAGCGGGTCTAGCCCCAAAACACACTGATAATAGTTTTTTGAAACTGGTAAATTTGAGCAATATAATCTGCTTTCAAGAAACATGGCTTAACGCTCCGATCCACCTATTGGGCTATAAGACATATTTTTCAGCAGCAAAAAGATCGAACGCTGGCAGAAGTAATGGTGGTCTAATCACATATGTCTCAAATATCTTGACCTGCGAGGAAATTACCCCTCTAAAGCTAGAGCAAAACTACCAATTAATAAATCTACGAAGAAATAGACAAGATGTTTATATTCTCGTAAACTTTTATAATAACTTGAACTCAGGCGAAGTAACATTGTTGATAAATGAGATATCTCTCTTGCTGCAGGATCTACGAATAAAGTATATAAACGATTCCCCTACACTAGTTTGGGGTGGTGATTTTAACTTACATCTATGCAAAAAGAGTAACACCCTTAATTGTGGGATCTTTGACGATGAGGAAAATGGTTTAACACATTTTACACATACGGTAGAGGGCAATAAAATGAACGAGATAATGGTTGAAACAGATAAGGGGTTTGCTAATGAGCTAAAGACCCCCCCAGTTATATTTTTTCCAACATTTAATGGAAGGGGTCTGAAAAGCATAATAGACTATGTTTTAGTTTCGTCTGGTAAGGCTTTATACATCAATAACTTTGAAACTGTCAATAATGTGCTCAGTGATCATTTCCCATAAGTGTTGTCTTACAGGAAGTCCAAAGTAGAGAAGAAATTTCTCAGTTAAATCTGTTAGATCAGCAGGAGCTAACATTAGACCGGTTAAATGGATTTACGTTAAAATAGGGGAAACTTGACCAGGAATCTGTAACTACTAAAATAGTTAGACAAAGCAAGCAAGCCATAGAAAAGTGCCTCGACCCTTTGGCCACCCCGAAACAAGTTTTGGCTAGCGACAGTGGGATTGTCAAAAATATAAAGAAAGAGCTAACCCGAAACTGTAAACAAAATAAGAAAGTTAAAAAGGGTTGGTTTAGTTCAACATGTACAAAAGCGTACACGAAGCTAAAAAAGGCCCTAGCCAGAGAAAAGAGAGATAGGGAGGAGGTCCAAAGACTAAGAAAGGCTTATGCATTAGCCTTAAAAATTAGAAAAAAGGAGGTACAAGCTGATCTATGGAGTCAACTCCTGAAAAGTAGTACACTAAAGGATAGTGCAGCCTTCTGGCAAATAGTGAGGTCCCCTTTTTTACACGAGAAAGTAGACTCACCATCTTTAGATGTTGCAATTGATGCTAAAGAATGGGTGAAGTATTTTGCCCAAGTATTTAGCCAGGAGAAAGGGCATGGAATAGACCCCTCAGAACCTTTGATCCAAGTCCAATACCCACTAGGCCTGCAGTTTTCGCATAAAGAAGTAGTAAACGCAATAAAAACCTCTAAATCCGGAAAGGCTCCTGGACCGGACGGGGTCCCAGTGGACCTCTTCAAATATAATTCAGACCTATGGTCCCCAATACTTACCAACGTGTTAAATGCTGCTAAAGAGGTTGGCTTAATCGAATCTTGGTCAACCTCAACACTGGTTCCTATCTTCAAAAAAGGAGATAGAAATAGTCCATCTTGTTACCGACCCATTTCACTCCTGGATTTACTCGGGAAGATGGCTGGACGCATTCTTCTCGACCGTCTCCAGGAGTGGACAAACAATCAGAACGTAATCTCAGACTTATAATATGGGTTCAGGGAAGGATTAAGCACGGTGGACCAGGCCTTGAACCTGCCATTGTTGGCAGGAAAGTACATCCAGGCCAAGGGAAGCTCCCTACACATGGTATATGTTGATCTGTCCACAGCATTTGACTGTGTTATACATTCAAGGCTGTGGACAATCATCTTACAAATGGGAATAGACCCATCAGTTGTCAACTTCCTGCGAGAATTATATACAGGAGCTACAGGAAGAGTAAGATTTGGGATCAAAGGCCAACTAACGGATAGTTTTGTGATGGAGAAGGGGGCAGACAAGGGTGTGTGCTGGCCCCCTTCTTATTTACGATGTATACCAATGGATTTGAGGTTGCCATGCTTGAGGGCAGTGAAGATCTTCCCGCAATTGGTCGTCGGCAGATACCAGCTTTATTATACTCCGACGACGTGGTCATTCTCGCCAGAACCCCAGTCCAGCTCCAACGGGTTCTGGACAAGTATTGTTTGTTTATGGCAAGTCTGAATCTTAAAGTAAATATAAGAAAAACCTATGTGATGCATGCTGGCCTAAAACGTAAAAAAGTTACGAATATTTATTTGAATAATGTTGCCCTTGATCGAACAACAACATACCTCTATTTAGGGATTTTAATTGACGACGCATTTAAGTGGAGGGAAGCTATTAATTCAAGAAAACTAGTATTCCTAAGGGCCACAACTGCATTAAAAGCATTTGCGCAGAAACTGGGAAAGAGACAACCAGCAGAAATGCTCAAGATATATAGTGTCAGTGCTGCAACCTATGCAGCAGGGGTTTGGGGATGTGTAAACGTTGACCAGCTCCAGAAAATTGAAAACTCATTCCTAAGATACTTGCTGGCAGTGCCGAACAGTACCACAACATACGGGTGTCATCTTAAATTGGGGTTGGATTACATATCAGACACCATAAAAATCCAACCAGTTATGCTGTGGCGCCGTATTTGGGTTACGGAACAATGTCATTTGACAAGATCGATTGTGCAGGATTGTATGAAGCTTGAAAACCTGGGAAAGATTAAATGGTTGGCATATGTTAAGGCATTTCTAAAAGACATAGGTCTTACAAGATTTTTTACCGACCCAACAACAATATTGGACCATTCAAGGAAAGAATTAAAGACAGCCTGTTTGACACATCTGGGACAACTGCGTTTATTAAACGAGATAGGGAAATCCTCTGTCCAACAAATCTTGTTAGCGCAAACTGTTTTTACTATCCAGCCATACTTACAGTATAATATAAATCAGTATGGAAAATTTCTGTTGACCCGTTTTAGGTTTAATATGTTCCATCGCGTGATTTCTTTTCCCTCCCAAAATGATTGGTCCTCAAATTTGCCGTCTTGTCCCTGTGATTCTATTTCCCCACAATCTACTATACATGTACTCTTCTTTTGCAAGTTTTATATAACACCACGCAGGCAATGGATAGTTCTGCTTCTGAAAGAACTGGGGATGCGTCAGTGTCGCCCAGCCTTTTTGGCCCTCCAGTACTTTGAAAATGAACTTATAGCGAAATCTATAGTCCACTTTCTCAAATTCTGTATTAGACATCGTACCAATCTTTGAAAAATGTACAGCGTTTATGAACTGTGATGACTCTGATCAGGTTGGAGTAGTTGTAATACAACTAATAAGCGTAACCGTAATTGACACTGTACTTCATACGATGTTTTATAAACCTACCCATGAAACTGTAAATTTATGTACAACTAGATTTTAACAGACAATAATGTCAAATTGGTTTTATCTGTTTTTAAACAAACTATGTAAATAACGTATTTTATGAACTTTTATGGTATTTCGATAACTATGAAAAACCGAACAAAGATAATTTGATTTGATTTGATATTCCTTCCCAAAATGATATTTTTTTCAATGCTATTTGGGCGTCACAATATTTGTGTGTCACAATATTTAATTTCAGTCTTCCGATATTTTTTAAACTAGATTATGTCCAAACTCCGCTGCTGCTCCTACAGGTCGTGCACACTTCACTGGTGGTTGTTATCATGGTTGCAGAGTGTCCTGACAATGCAGCAGGTCTTTCATGTGACGCACGTAGTCAGTAGAAGCCACTGTAGTCCAAGAGGTTTGTGGGATTCTCTTCTATTTCACGAGGCATGCTTCTGTATTGGAGATGCTCATCAGTGGACTCAAGTGGATTTCAGGAATATCTAAGATTTTCAGGCTTGAATTGAAGCAAGGCAGTCTTTTTCAGGGTCAATCTCGTACCACATGATTCGTTCAAATAGAGTTGTCTATGATCAATGTTATGGTGAATTTTGATGTTTTTGTAACTCAGAAAAACTCTTAGGAACAAAGGACCTGATTCACAAAGGTAAACTTAGACTTTTGGTCTAAACTTAGTCTAAACATCTAAGTTTATGACTTTGGGGATTCACAAAGGGCAATTATGAGTACTATCTTCATGTGTGCACTCGGGCGGAGATCCGGCCTGAGTGCGGAAATAAAGATAGTACTTGTGAATGCCCTTTGTGAATTCCCAAAGTCGTAAACTTAGCTGATTGTCCTAAGTTTAGACCAAAAGTCTGTCAGATTTTTTCCACGAGAAGATCGCTAACATCATGGCAATAATCAATCAGAACCGGACAGCGGTGACTGTAGATAAGGGTATTACTCATGATGAAGTGCTTACCTCATTTAAACCCTTGACTAAAGAATATGCTCTGTCTTGACTCCTACAATGTAAATCGGGCTCCCCACTTGACCTGGCCCCTGCACAGATTCTGAGTGATATGGCCCTGTTACTGATTAACCCTTTGTTGGAAATATGGAATACCTCCCTGCGATCCGGCCTCTTCCACTCTTTGTGGAAACATGCGATGTTGTTACCGATCTTAAAAAAAGCAGATGCTGATCCATTATGTTTCAGTAGCTACCGGCCTATCTCACTCCTCCCCAAGCCAGCAAAAGTTTTTGAGAAGGTGGTACAGGAGCACCTGTCCAAATACCTAGAATCTAAACATTTGCTATATGACTCCCAGTCGGGCTTTAGGCCAGGCTTCAGTACAGAGTCGCCTCTACTGGAAGTGTCTGAGTCAATTTGCAAGTGTGTGGATAGGGGAGAGGAGGCCATGTTGGTCCTCCTCGACCTATCCGCAGCATTCGATACAATCTCGCACGATACCCTGCTGGATCGTCGCCATGAGGTCGGCATTGGAGGGATCCTGCTTGCTTGGGTGAAATCCTTCTTAAAGGACAAAACGCAACAGGTCTTCCTCAGGCCGTATGTCTCCACGGAGAAACCATTGACATGGGGGGTCCCACAGGGCTCTGCACTCAGCCCTCTTTTATTTAACGTATATCTGACTCGGCTACCAAAAGTGGTGGAATCCTGGGGCGTTAGAGTGGCCTTTTATGCTGATGATACTCAGCTTATGTTTTCTTTTGAAGACCACTCTGATAGCTCCATGGTTAATTTCCGCCCCTGCCTGGTGAACATCGCCTCTTGGATGTCCACCAACAATCTTAAATTGAATATAGATAAGACGGAGGCCTTCTTTTTTAATCAGAAATCTCCAATTCCAGTCAATGCTCGGTGGCCATCTGAACGCCACTCCCCCCCCCCCCCCCCCGCCCCCCGGAGCCAGTACAAGCTGCTCGCAATTTGGGTTTCCAATTTGATACAGCTTTATCCTGTAAAACACAAATCAACAAAGTTTTGGCATTTTGTTTCGGAAAGCTCCGAATGATTAAAAAAAGTGTTCCCTTCCTCCCACTCGATTCACGGAGGACGGTGGTTCATGCCCTAATTACGTCCCACTTGGACTACGCAAATAGCCTGTATGTGGGAGCCCCGGCGTATCTCATTAACCGTCTTCAGACAGTGCAGAATTCCACGGCCAGGCTGATTTGTAATATTCTTTATCGCCACTTCATTACACCTTATTTGGCTAAACTGCACTGGCTACCAGTGAATTACCGCATACAGTTCAAGGCCCTGGTCCTTGCCTTTGGCGCTCCCAACGGACGAGGCCCTGCATACTTGAGGCATAGACTTAAAATTACACAATCGGCGCGTGACCTCAGATTAAAGCATCTTCGCCTGATGCATACACCACGTTTTCGTCTTGCACGCACTGGGGACCGGGCCTTTGCTGTGGTCACATCCAAACTTTGGAATCAACTACCGATGGGTCTTAGATTTATTACATCTGAGCCTCTGTTTCGGAGGAAACTTAAGACCTGGTTCTTCTCCATGATCTAGCTCTCACCGAATCCCTCTGGTTGCCGGTCGTCTGCAGCGCCGGGACACCCTCATTGGGGGTAGCCGCGCGCTTTACAAGCTTCTGAAATAAATAAATAAAATAATAATCTTCAGGAGTAGGTTGTTTCAAATATTAGCTCCCGCTACAGAAGGGGATCTGCCTCCGATCTTGCCTCATCCCTACCTAGAGACAACCAGTTGACAGGAGCCAGAGAACCTGTACAATCTACCTTCAATGCTGGAATTTATGGTCCAGTTCAATAATATGGCCGAAAGACCCCACACAAAGTTGACCGACGGAGGCGATCCGCCGACCGCCATTAACCCCCTGGCCTATTACAAGGGCGGGAGGCACATCAACGGACGGAAAGACCATCTGCTGCTTTTCCACAGGCAGGCAATCGTTACAATTCCCTGCTGTGCGGTCCCTGGCCATAATATGGTGGCGGTGCCTAGGAGCCACTGCCCGCCATATTATGATGTGTGCAGAAATGGGCTTATCAATGGTGGTGATGCTGCCATGGAAAGGCATGCGGTCTTTGGATTTGGGGGCCCATTGCGGGCCCCCAGGGTTTTGGGGGTTGGGGGCTGCACTTGGGGGGTACCTATGGTACCCCCTACATTGGCATGGACAAAGTGGCAGGCACCGCGTGGTGCCTGTCCCTTTGTGCATACCAATGCACAACTTGCATATTTTGCATTGTGGCGGGTGCCGCTTACAGCACCGCCTGCCGCATTGTAAAAAATGCATAATGCAACCGTCAGGGTGGCGGTCGCATCCTAATGGGCCTAGCGGGACCGCCGCACTTCTGGCGGTAGGTCCTGTTTACCATTACGGTGGCGGGTGGATCGTAATGAAACACAAAGTTTTGAACACAATTCTTTCTGTCCCAGGTTACAAATAAAGCCTACACAGAGCTTGGCTCATGCTGAGGTAGTTGAAGTGCCAACTCCACTGTCAAATTTTTCTTTCATTGTAGGTGGGCACTGACCCATGCAGGAGCTCCTAAATAGAGAGCATTGCAACTGCATATATTTCAATTCAAAAGAGATGGACTAAGGTATGAAATAATAATATTTTCTCAAGCGATCTGAGAGGACAATGTATGCCAGGCATATGTCACTAGCTTGTTACATAAGGATCTCTTCAAATCACATTGACCCACAAGGCCTGTTTCTGTATTGGAGATGCTCATCAGTGGACTCAAGTGGATCTTAGGAATATCTAAGATTTTCTGGCTTAAATTGATGCTTGATTCCGTTCTGGGAAGGACATGGCTTTTGTAGTTCGGACTGGACTGTTCCCATGGGGCAACAGGGTCAGAGCTGATTTGCATATCGCCATTGTCTAACCCAGGGTGGTGTGGAGTGCAAAAAAACGATGGATTTGGGCCCAGATCTTTTGACTGGGGGAGTGTGTGACATTGATCCACATTCAGTCCATCACTTGTTGTTTTTGCAATTGCCGCCCTAAGTGCGCTGGGGATGCCCAGACGTGGGTCCCAGGCACTCCACACCACTTGGAGTCAAGCTAGCCGGGCTGATGAGAGGTGTTGCCTCGAAACCGGTCCGGTCCTCGGATGCTTGATTCCGTTCTGGGAAGGACATGGCTTTTGTAGTTCGGACTGGACTGTTCCCATGGGGCAACAGGGTCAGAGCTGATTTGCATATCGCCATTGTCTAACCCAGGGTGGTGTGGAGTGCAAAAAAACGATGGATTTGGGCCCAGATCTTTTGACTGGGGGAGTGTGTGACATTGATCCACATTCAGTCTATCACTTGTTGTTTTTGCAATTGCCGCCCTAAGTGCGCTGGGGATGCCCAGACGTGGGTCCCAGGCACTCCACACCACTTGGAGTCAAGCTAGCCGGGCTGATGAGAGGTGTTACCTCGAAACCGGTCCGGTCCTCGGATGCTTGATTCCATTCTGGGAAGGACATGGCTTTTGTAGTTCGGACTGGACTGTTCCCATGGGGCAACAGGGTCAGAGCTGATTTGCATATTGCCATTGTCTAACCCAGGGTGGTGTGGAGTGCAAAAAAACGATGGATTTGGGCCCAGATCTTTTGACTGGGGGAGTGTGTGACATTGATCCACATTCAGCCCATCACTTGTTGTTTTTGCAATTGCCGCCCTAAGTGCGCTGGGGATGCCCAGACGTGGGTCCCAGGCACTCCACACCACTTGGAGTCAAGCTAGCCGGGCTGATGAGAGGTGTTACCTCGAAACCGGTCCGGTCCTCGGATGCTTGATTCCATTCTGGGAAGGACATGGCTTTTGTAGTTCGGACTGGACTGTTCCCATGGGGCAACAGGGTCAGAGCTGATTTGCATATCGCCATTGTCTAACCCAGGGTGGTGTGGAGTGCAAAAAAACGATGGATTTGGGCCCAGATCTTTTGACTGGGGGAGTGTGTGACATTGATCCACATTCAGTCCATCACTTGTTGTTTTTGCAATTGCCGCCCTAAGTGCGCTGGGGATGCCCAGACGTGGGTCCCAGGCACTCCACACCACTTGGAGTCAAGCTAGCCGGGCTGATGAGAGGTGTTACCTCGAAACCGGTCCGGTCCTCGGATGCTTGATTCCGTTCTGGGAAGGACATGGCTTTTGTAGTTCGGACTGGACTGTTTCCATGGGGCAACAGGGTCAGAGCTGATTTGCATATCGCCATTGTCTAACCCAGGGTGGTGTGGAGTGCAAAAAAACGATGGATTTGGGCCCAGATCTTTTGACTGGGGGAGTGTGTGACATTGATCCACATTCAGTCCATCACTTGTTGTTTTTGCAATTGCCGCCCTAAGTGCGCTGGGGATGCCCAGACGTGGGTCCCAGGCACTCCACACCACTTGGAGTCAAGCTAGCCGGGCTGATGAGAGGTGTTACCTCGAAACCGGTCCGATCCTCGGATGCTTGATTCCGTTCTAGGAAGGACATGGCTTTTGTAGTTCGGACTGGACTGTTCCCATGGGGCAACAGGGTCAGAGCTGATTTGCATATCGCCATTGTCTAACCCAGGGTGGTGTGGAGTGCAAAAAAACGATTGATTTGGGCCCAGATCTTTTGACTGGGGGAGTGTGTGACATTGATCCACATTCAGTCCATCACTTGTTGTTTTTGCAATTGCCGC
Organism: Lissotriton vulgaris; assembly: GCF_964263255.1. Classification (NCBI taxonomy): domain Eukaryota; kingdom Metazoa; phylum Chordata; class Amphibia; order Caudata; family Salamandridae; genus Lissotriton; species Lissotriton vulgaris. Next base: position 396,317,384 of record NC_141693.1, read on the forward strand.
CCTAAGTGCGCTGGGGATGCCCAGACGTGGGTCCCAGGCACTCCACACCACTTGGAGTCAAGCTAGCCGGGCTGATGAGAGGTGTTACCTCGAAACCGGTCTGGTCCTCGGATGCTTGATTCCGTTCTGGGAAGGACATGGCTTTTGTAGTTCGGACTGGACTGTTCCCATGGGGCAACAGGGTCAGAGCTGATTTGCATATCGCCATTGTCTAACCCAGGGTGGTGTGGAGTGCAAAAAAACGATGGATTTGGGCCCAGATCTTTTGACTGGGGGAGTGTGTGACATTGATCCACATTCAGTCCATCACTTGTTGTTTTTGCAATTGCCGCCCTAAGTGCGCTGGGGATGCCCAGACGTGGGTCCCAGCACTCCACACCACTTGGAGTCAAGCTAGCCGGGCTGATGAGAGGTGTTACCTCGAAACCGGTCCGGTCCTCGGATGCTTGATTCCGTTCTGGGAAGGACATGGCTTTTGTAGTTCGGACTGGACTGTTCCCATGGGGCAACAGGGTCAGAGCTGATTTGCATATCGCCATTGTCTAACCCAGGGTGGTGTGGAGTGCAAAAAAACGATGGATTTGGGCCCAGATCTTTTGACTGGGGGAGTGTGTGACATTGATCCACATTCAGTCCATCACTTGTTGTTTTTGCAATTGCCGCCCTAAGTGCGCTGGGGATGCCCAGACGTGGGTCCCAGGCACTCCACACCACTTGGAGTCAAGCTAGCCGGGCTGATGAGAGGTGTTACCTCGAAATCGGTCCGGTCCTCGGATGCTTGATTCCGTTCTGGGAAGGACATGGCTTTTGTAGTTCGGACTGGACTGTTCCCATGGGGCAACAGGGTCAGAGCTGATTTGCATATCGCCATTGTCTAACCCAGGGTGGTGTGGAGTGCAAAAAAACGATGGATTTGGGCCCAGATCTTTTGACTGGGGGAGTGTGTGACATTGATCCACATTCAGTCCATCACTTGTTGTTTTTGCAATTGCCGCCCTAAGTGCGCTGGGGATGCCCAGACGTGGGTCCCAGGCACTCCACACCACTTGGAGTCAAGCTAGCCGGGCTGATGAGAGGTGTTACCTCGAAACCGGTCCGGTCCTCGGATGCTTGATTCCGTTCTGGGAAGGGCATGGCTTTTGTAGTTCGGACTTGACTGTTCCCATGGGGCAACAGGGTCAGAGCTGATTTGCATATCGCCATTGTCTAACCCAGGGTGGTGTGGAGTGCAAAAAAATGATGGATTTGGGCCCAGATCTTTTGACTGGGGGAGTGTGTGACATTGATCCACATTCAGTCCATCACTTGTTGTTTTTGCAATTGCCGCCCTAAGTGCGCTGGGGATGCCCAGACGTGGGTACCAGGCACTCCACACCACTTGGAGTCAAGCTAGCCGGGCTGATGAGAGGTGTTACCTCGAAACCGGTCCGGTCCTCGGATGCTTGATTCCGTTCTCGGAAGGACATGGCTTTTGTAGTTCGGACTGGACTGTTCCCATGGGGCAACAGGGTCAGAGCTGATTTGCATATCGCCATTGTCTAACCCAGGGTGGTGTGGAGTGCAAAAAAACGATGGATTTGGGCCCAGATCTTTTGACTGGGGGAGTGTGTGACATTGATCCACATTCAGTCCATCACTTGTTGTTTTTTTAAATTGAAGCAAGGCAGTCTTTTTCAGGGTCAATCTCGTACCACATGATTCGTTCAAATTGAGTTGTCTATCATCAATGTTATGGTGAATTTTGATGTTTTTGTAACTCAGAAAAACTCTTAGGAACAAAGGACCTGATTCACAAAGGTAAACTTAGACGTTTGGTCTAAACTTAGACTAAACATCTAAGTTTATGAATTTGGGGATTCACAAAGGGCAATTACGAGTTCTATCTTCATGTGTGCACTCGGGCGAAGATCTGGCTTGAGTGCGGAAATAAAGATAGTGCTCGTAAATGCCCTTTGTGAATTCCCAAAGTCGTAAACCTAGCTGTTTGTCCTAAGTTTAGACCAAAAGTCTAGGTTTACCTTTGTTAAACAGGCTCTCTATGTATAGGCTGAACACAGACAACGGCATGAAACATTAAAAGCCGTGGAGACGTCATGGAGTGAAAGGCTACACTTTGGGCCTGATTACAAGTTTAGGTGTTAATTATTGTATTTGATAAACATTGATACCATGGGATATGTTATGAATTGTGTGTGATAAATAACACCTAATATGAGTTTGTGGGAAATAAAATGCCGATTTATCATTGCAACAGCATATGTTTCAATTCAAAAGACTAAGGTATGAAATACTTATATTTTCTCAAGCAATCTGAGAGGACAATGTATGCCAGGCATATGTCACTCGCTTGTTACATAAGGATCTCTTCAAATCACATTGACCCACTCCACTTTTCTACAAGCATACTCAGCTCATACCTGTTTGTTATTGTTAGCTCTCTGCAGCAGGCACATTTACACCTTTAGGTTTTTAGTGATGATACAAACTTGTGACAAGCAGATTACACAAAGATCTCTCAGATCCATTAAACATGTAAACTATCTTTGCAATATTAAAACCTACTTCTTGCTGGAAACCTAAGTTCCTTAACACTTAAGCTATCCTAAAAGTGAAGCGTTCATAGCCAAATAAATATGTCAGAACAGCTTTACTTGAGAATTTTCTATCTCAATAGGAGCAGATTTCAAAATAAGTACACATGCATTGGCAAAGCATAAACTATCCATCGTTGACATTGCCCCTTATGCCTCTGTAGTACATTTACTTGTTTTTACCTATGCTTAGTTGTTACTTAGTTATTGTTGTTTAATACTGCTTTCCTCATACTGTTCTAGAATGAGATCCCAATATTCCACTTAGTGTTTTGAGAATGTTCTTTTGAGCAGTTGCTCTTGTAATGCAGTGTGGATAGGACATTTTAATATCTTGATATACTCGAAGAATGAATACTTCATTCATCAACCATCAACTGGATTGACCCTGCTTCATTACACTGGCGACGATCTGGTCTGAATAAACCTTTCCACCATCTGGAAATTCTAAAGTGAAACTTTCTTCAATTTTTTTTTCCTTTCAACTACGAAGGAAAAGGACGTCCTAACATGATAATCTTTACATGAGGTAAAGCATTACCAAACTTGGACATCAACTCTGCCTTCTGGATCACCTAAAGGTACTGTACTACTAATTTACTAAAACTGATGTTGGTTTTTCATTAAGTCGAGGCAAACAGTTTGGAAATTTATAAGGAAAATCCACTTTCTCTACATACTGATACTTGAAAACTTTGTTGGCATCTTTTTTCATTTTAAAAACAACCTCGCTATTTTAGACTTCCTTCCAAAAGTCTTGTTTATTTTTAAAAATAAGCTTCTCACCTCGCGCCAAAGAATTGACCTGCGCTATTGCTCGCACTCACTGTTGGCTTTCTTCTTGTCACCACGGAGCCTCCCTTGCAGCGCATTCTTCACCACGTCATCTCCTTTATCACGGAGCTTGACTTGTGATGCCTACGTGAACGTGAGGCCAACGTGAAGTCTTTGTGAAGCCGAGGTGGAGCTCATACGTTGGACGACGTGATTACTTCCAGGAAGCGTGTGAGGTCTCTGTTGCCTGGCTACAGACAAGCATTCAGCATACCAGCTACACAATTTCTGGTTCTTGCTTATCAGTTGACATTTTATTTCTAGATACTAAACGTACCTTGTGTTTATTTTCTACTGTGATAAACACAGCATTTTTTCTTCCTATACGGTGTTGAACACATGTATTAAGCCGTCTTTGTGAAACACTTTTGTGCTCATCTATCTGCTTTAACTCACCTTTAACATTCAACAAGCATTGGAAGTTTAAAAAACAAAATATTGCTTATTGTTTACAATTTTCTTCTACAGTGATAAACACACTTTCATTTTGTGTTTATTTTTATGCAACGGTGATAAACACACCTTCATTTCGTGTTTATTCTACTTCTACAGTGATAAACACACCCCAGCTTTGTGTTTACTTTCTACAACGGTGACAAACACACCTGCATTTTGTGTTTATTCTTTTTCAACGGTGATAAACACACCTTCATTTTCTAGTTATCATTCTTCAATGGTAATAAACACACCTTAATTTTGTGTTTATTATTTTTATCATCAATATTCTTGTATTACCAGTGTTTGTCATTCTACTACAATAACAACATTTCCAATCTTTTTATTTTAGCAAAATCTCGTCTATCAGAACTTCAGTCATACAAAATGTCACCTCACCTCCTTTCTTTTTGTCCAACCCTGGAGAACCTTCAATTCGATTTTCAAAGTAGAAGAAGGTCTTCCTAAATTATGCAAGAGTTTGCATTGTTTCATTAAGTGCGGAAAGGAAATCTGCCCTCCTCTTGCATTGTTTAGGGTCAGAAGGATAGGACGTGTTTGAACACCTACCTGAACTCAATGATGAAGAATCCAATGGTCTAAATGAATTTGAGATTTGCCTTAAGAAGTTAGACAAGCATTACCTTCCAAAAGTGAGTACTGTTTTAGAGAGATACCATTTTGGAAGACGTATGCAACTTCCACAACAGTCAGTTGAAGTGTATGTTACCCATCTACGAAAACTAGCATCAACATGTAAATTTGATAACACACTTGAAGAACGTATCCACAACCAATTTATGTTGGGTTGCAATATTGAAAAGGTGAAGGATGAGTTGTGGCAAAAAGATGATCCTAAATTAGACAAGATTGTTTCTATTGGCAAACGCTTGGAACACTCTCTTGCCTGTGATGAAATGATTAAAAAAGAATCTACCGCTAGTTTTAGTAGTGAAACAGTACAAAGTGCAACTAAACAAAGTGTGCAAAAATCTAAAGATACGACAAATACAAATTATGAAAAAGGTTCAACTTTCAAATGCTTTCGCTGTGACACTGTGGGTCATCTAGCAACTGATAAATAATGTCCTGCTCTGTCTGCTAAGTGTAAAACTTGTGGCAGAATTGGCCACTTAGCAAAAGTGTGTATGACGAAAGTTTATAAAAAAAATAAACGTGTCAAAGAAGTTTTCTTACAGAATTCTTCTGGTTCGGAATCTGATTAGCTTCACTGTGGTGAAGTCCTGGTTCAATCAGTTGAAAACTCCACTAAAGTCTCAAAGAATCAGATTGATGGAATCAAGGTAAATGGTTGTACTGTTAAAATGTTTTTTGACTACGGTGCAAAGATCACACTAGTTCCAAAAACCTTTTATGATTCAAATTTGATTGGCAAGGTTACAGTTTTCAAGCCTGACATTAGGCCCCTAGCTTATGGAGGACAACCTATCAAGCTATTTGGTTATTTTTGGGGGGAAGTTGAGTATAAAGGGAAAATTACTGCTGGGAAAATATACATTTCCTGCAGAGGGGATTGTATCATTAGCTGGATTCATCAAGCTGACCTGGGTGTCATGTTGGTCCCCGGTGCTGATCCTTGTATGGTAAGAAGGATTCTTTTACCTCTTCAGGTAACCAGGTTGATAATAATTCAGTGTGTAAGGATGTAGATACAGAGAAGCTAGTAAATGATGCAGAGAAGCTAGTTAATGTTACCCAAATACTAGACTTACTCTCTGAGTTTGCAGAGGTTTTTAGAGAGAAATTGGGATTTCTCACTGACTACACCCAAAAGATTATTCTCAGGGTAGATGCTATTCCAGTCTCATGTAAAGTACGAACTGTACCTCTGACTTTAAGAGAGTCTATGAGAAAAGAATTGGAGAAACTCTAAAAAGAGGGTATCATAGAAGAAACTGTGGCGAGCAATTGGTTGGCTCCGGTTGTTTTGGCTCGCAAAGCTTCTGGCGAGTTTAGGCTACGTGTTGACCTTCGGAACGTCAACCATGCTGTTATTACAGACATATATCCCCTTCCAAATTTTTCTGAGATGTTAACTCAATTAGAAGGAGCAGAGGTATTTTCTACCTTAGACCTGAAGGCAGCATATCACCAAATCAAGATAGATAGTGATTCAATGAATTTGACTTCTTTCATTACACCTTTTGGAACTTATACATTTACACATCTCCCTATTGGTCTCCACTCAGCTGCATCGGTCTTTCAATGAGCCATGAAAAATGTTTTACAATGGTTGGCAGGTGTTAAGATATACTAGGACGATGTTCTTGTACATGGTGTGTCACAAAGGAGCATGATAAAAGGCTTAGAGCTGTTTTGTACAGATTTAAATCTCATGGTTTGACACTTCGTGAGAACAAATGCAAGTACAATCTTGCTGAATTAGATTATTTGGGGCACAAACTAACTAAAGGAGGTGTGAAACCTAAAGATCAGTTGGTCAAAACTATTGAAAGTCTTTCCGAACCTCAGAATAGAGATGTGTTTGTTACCTTCCTTGGGATGGCGGAGTAATACAATAAATTTGTTTCTCAGTTTGCTTCACACACACATGCCCTAAGGTCTCTCCTAAAAAGGGTACTAAATTTGTATGGTCTCAAAAATGTATGGCTGAGTTTGATGACATTAAGAAGGCCCTAGGTAATGCACCTTCACTTCACAGTTTTGACACCTCTGCTCAGTCTATTCTTCTTATAGATGCTAGCTCAAATGGACTGGGGGAAGTCCTTAAACAAATAAAAGACGGCAAAGTAGTGACCATCATGTTCCTTTCTAGAGCACTCGTGGGAGCAGAAACTCAATACACAGTCATAGAAAAGGAGACCTTATGCATCTTTTGGGCCATTAGACAATTAAGAATTTTTTTATGGGGAAACTCTTTCATTGTTAGGTCAGACCATAAGCCTTTGAATGATCTCTTTACAAAAAAAGCTTAGAGGCTGTTTCATCAAGAATTTGAAGGTGGATTGTTGCTCTCCCAGATTATGATACTGTGGTGAATTACATACCTGGTGTAGAGAGCAAAATATCATATTGTGTCTCTCGTCTTGTTCAAATCAATTCAGATCGTGATCCAGAAAAGCTGGGTGATTTGTGGGATAACGATGGGTGTAAAGTGTGTGAAATTATTATAGATGTTTTGAGTGAGAAAGAATGGAAAGATTCTTTGAATGAAGATGTGGTTCTTATGAAGGTATCTCAGCTGGTGACTGAAGGGTGGAAAAGTATGAAAGGTCTTTATGAAGATGTTTGCAAATACTGGAATGTTCGTGATGAATTATCCTTCAGTTCTGGAGTCTGATGGAGGGGTACAAAACTTGTACCTCCCACCTGTGTCAGGTCAAGAATCATTCATCAAGCTCATCTAGGACATCTTGGTATCTCTACACTAAAGAAAGAATTTGTATGCTCTTTTGGTGGCCAGGTATTGATCTACAAGTCGAAAGTATGGTGGGAGATTGTGTAACATGTGATAAAACATTAATGACGTGAGTTCAGCCTACGGTAATACACAAAGAACCTACCAGGTGTTGGGAAGAGATTGCCCTTGATATTCTTGGACCTATTTCTGGTTCTTCTGGCCAATACTTTTTGTTAGTTCTGGTTGACATGTTCTCTAGGTGGCCAGAAATCAAGATTGTAAGGAGCACTGAGACCAAAGATGTTATCAGTTTTCTAGAAGAAATCTTTTCCAGGGAGGGTCTTCCCAACTCTCTTCTAACTGATAATGGAGCCCAGTTGGTCTCAAGAGAAATGGAAGAGTTTTTGACAAAAGATGGAATCTTAAACACGCGATGTTCTCTCTATCACCCCAAAACTAACGGGATGGTGGAGAGGTTTAATCGAGTACTCAAAGAGTCTATACAGTTAGCTAAAGTCCAGGGAAAAGACTGGAAAGGGGCGACCACTCGGTCCCCCCGAACGTATGGTAGGGTGCCCTGACCCCCCCCGGAAACCATTTTGGGCGGGAGGCGTGTCTCGGCTGGTATGCCCGAAGCGGCGTAGCCGGGGCGCGCCTTTTCCCGCCCGGGAGGGGTTGTCCTAGACACCTACACCGTTGGCAACGCCCTGTAGGCGGATCGGAGGAGGGTACACGCCCTCCCGGGGAAGAATAAAAGGAGCAACAATCCAAGGAAGCATCCTCTTGTTCCTGTGCTTGGAAGCTGCACCTCCTCGTTGCACGTGAGCCCTAGACGGAACAAGGAGCCAATTTTGAGAAGTTGTAATTTTGTGCTTCTTTTTTCAGTGATTCCGAACCTTTGGATCCAGGACCTCGCCGAGCAGCAAGTGTCGAATATTCGAGGACGATGCCTGGCAAAAGGGTCGGGAAGAAGGTTGGGACCGAACAGATGCTTCGCATGCTGGTGAAAGACATGGCAAACATGAAGAAGCAGATGGCGGCAATGAATGGTCCGGGCGGACCGAAGAAAGTCATCGGACCAGCATTGCCGGGAGTAGTCCCTGCCGGGAGAGGTAAAAGGGCCAGGAATAGGGCGACAGGGGGGGAGGCCCCGGTTCCCGAGTCACCTCCGGCGAGCCCGGTCAGTCCAGTGGAGGCCCCAGTTCCGATCCCGAACGCGGGACAGCCGATTCCTGTTGTGGTTACACCCGTTAACGAGGGGGATATGCCTCCCGAGTTGGCCGCCCAGTTGGCGGCGTGGTTAGGCAAGAGCACCGAGGGTGCCGTGGCACCGGGAGACACGGCCGAGGAGGCCAGGTTAATAATGAAGCAGTTGCGGCAATCGAGAGATGCTGCGAAGGCACCCTGTCCTCTTGTTTCCCCTCAGGTTCTCTCGGAACAACCGGCGTCGGGCGTTGGAACAACAGCAACAGCAGGTCCAGCTACTGATTCGGGTAAGCAGCCGTTGCCAATGGCGAGGGAGGGATCGTTACCCTCAAGGAGGGAAAAGGTGGTCCAACATATCCCGATGGCCACGAAAGAAATGATCTGGGCTGATAAATATGTGAACATGTTTTCGCTGTTGACCGACCACCATGAGATAGAGCACGTTAAAAGTCAGAAGGAGTTGTTGCATCCGAGTGTATGGCGTGCAAAAATGGCGGGTTTCAGAGTGGATGAGACGATCGCTAATTGGGCCAGGGCGTTTGGAATGTTCACTGCAATCATGGGAGAACGTAGGCCCGAAGTATTGCCGGAATTGGCTTGTTACCAGACACGTATAATGGAATTTTATGAAACGTATGAAGGCAATCAATAGATGGGTTATGATAACAAGTTTCGTAAGGCCAAGGAGAACGACTCATCTCTGACGTGGGATTGTTTCGACTCCATTTCCTGGCAGAAGCAGGTCATGCCGAGCACGACGAAGTCGTCTTCGTTTGGCGGGAATGGGGCGGAGCCTTCCCGCCATTATTCGGCGGCGCCCTTTCAAGCGGGCGCCAGCAGTGATCAACACACAAGGAGTAATGGGAACTCGGGTAGGAAAGGGGTCTGTTGGAGCTTTAACAGAGGCAAGTGCACTAGGCCACAAGGGACATGCAAGTTCAGGCATGAGTGTGCAGGGTGCGGACAGTCTTCACACCCCGAGAGTTCGTGCAGAGCCAAGAATGGTGATACAGGGGGTAGAGGAGGGGCCAAACAGGTCTAATAACGGCTGAGGGGCACCGCTACCTACCCCCGTTGACATCATGGTAATGATCTCTTGGCTGAACGAATACCCTGATCATGTCTCCGCCGGGGTGTTGCGAGACAGTTTCGCATATGGTTTCCGCATCCCGGCGGGGGATTTTCGGGGGGAAGCACAGTGTAAGAACCAACTGTCGGTTCAACAAAATACGGCGGTGGTACAGGCAAAGATTGCAAAGGAGGTGGCCCGAGGTCGGGTTGCGGGACCATATGGGAACCCGCCAGTTATTAACTTTATTTGTTCACCGTTGGGAGTAGTCCCCAAGAAGGACCCAGGTGAGTTTAGGTTAATCCATAATTTGTCCGCTCCTAGGGGTCTTTCGGTGAATGATGCGATTGACCCAGGAGTTTGTACACTGCGGTACGCATCCTTCGATGAGGCCGTCGCCAAGTTGAATCGCCTGGGGCCCGGTGCGCTGATGGCTAAATCGGATATTGAATCGGCGTTCCGGTTGCTCCCGGTACACCCACAGGATCAGCGTCTGTTAGGTTTTGTGTTTCAAGGGCGCTACTACATGGATAAATGTCTGCCAATGGGTTGCTCCATCTCTTGTGCGTATTTTGAGAAGTTCAGTAGTTTTTTGCAATGGGCGTTCACCAGAGCCACGGGCTTTACGCAGGTTATGCATTACCTTGATGATTTTCTGTTTCTGGGGGCAGCCGGGGACACGGAATGTGCACAGGCTTTGATGGAATTTTGTAATCTCATGAGACGATTTGGCGTGCCACTGGCACCAGGGAAGACAGTGGGGCCATCTACTTCACTTGAGTTTCTGGGAATTGAGCTCGACTCTGTGGAGGGGTGCTTCCGTTTGCCCAAGGAGAAGGTAATGAAATTTAAGGCCTCGCTCGAAAGTTGCATCGGCGAGAAAAAAGTAACTCTCCATCAGTTGCAACAAGCAGTGGGTCAGCTTAACTTTGCCCTTAGAGTGATACCGATGGCTCGCCCCTTTTCCCGCTCTATCGCACAAGCCATGGTTGGCCTCAAAGAAGGGCACCACCGCACAAACTGTCTGCAGAGGTTCGCCAGGATATGCGCATATGGTTGGCATTTCTGGCGGATTTCAACGGTCGCGTCGTGTGGACCAAGCCACCAGCTTCCTCCGAGGAGCTGGGGTTATGGACCGACTCGGCGGGGAGTGTGGGATTTGGCGCCATCTTTGGTAATCAATGGTCGGCACGAACACGGCCGACGTGGTGGCACGATAGTGGGCTCACAGGTAACATTGGCTTTCTTGAGCTGTTCCCCATTCTAGTGGCCTTGAAAACATGGCCGGAGGGGTTTCGTGATCGCACAGTGGTGTTCTGGTCTGATAATATGACCGTGGTTGAATGTATCAATAATCAGGCAGCACACTGCAGATGGATTTTGAGATTGCTGAAAGAAATTGTCCTGCTGTGTATGAGACTAAACGTCCACTTTAGGGCAAGACACTTGCCTGGGGTACTGAACCAGGCAGCTGATGCACTCTCTCGTTCCCACATGCAGGCCTTCCAGGGCTATCTGCCCTCAGCGGACTTGGTGGCGGCACCATTTCCCGAAGGTCTCTGGTCTCTTGGTGCCCCGGATTACAAAACCTCGTGGGAGAGAGTCTAGCACCCAGGACAAGGAAGGCGTACGAAGGAGCGTTCCGTTCCTATTGGTCATTTTTGGGTTCAGCTAGGGGGGAGCATTGGGGGCAGGAGGAGTATGTCCTGAAATTTCTGGTATCACTACATCAGGCAGGCCGATCAGTGGCAACAGCCAATAGGCACTGGGCCGCCATTGCCTTCATGGCGCAGGCTCATGGCATCCAGGACCCCACATCGTCCTTTCTCGTAAGGAAGGCACTGCGTGGGTGGCAACGCCTTGAGGGTCGTAGAGTGGACGAGAGGCGCCCGATAGGGCTAGCAAGGTTGTCCCTGTTAATGTCCGTATTCCCTGCGACATGTTCATCTCAGTCAGAGACAGTGCTGTTCCGGGCCGCTTTTGCATTAGCATTCCATGGGGCTATGCGGGTAAGCGAACTGGTAGCGAGGAACAAGCAGGATACGGGGGGAGGTCTGTGTCGAGAACACATTCAAATTAAGGGTGATACGATGGTAGTCACAATAGCCAGGTCCAAAACCGATCAGGGAGCGATCGGGGACAGTGTGGTAGTCCAGCACATTCCAGGGTCCCCCATGTGCCCGGTAAAATGCGTGGAGGAATATTTAGCGCAGAGGGCGGCATCATGGGGGGGAAGCTTGCTGAGACACACCGACGCCACCCCACTGACTAGGTTTCAGTTTCAGCGGATGTTAACAATGGCAATCGCGGCAGCGGGCTTGAACCCGAGCGATTTTGGGACCCATTCCTTCCGGATAGGGGCTGCTACCGAGGCTACAGCCAGGGGTCTGAGTGTTGAAAAGGTGAAACAGTTGGGGCGTTGGTCCTCGAATTGTTATAAAAGGTATGTGCGGTTGCACATGTTGTGAAGCTAATGTCATACACTCACGCTTCTTGTTTTCTGTTTGGTTTACAGTTTCGCGAGCAGGCTTTGCGGGGCGGACTGTGGAGTTGACCCGTCACCCGGGGACCAGCGGTCAAAGATCACCGGCTGAGGAAAGAGTGGTGTGGGTCGTTGGCCACTCATACGTGAGGCGTGCCGTGGACGTATTCAAAGCAGGTGACATGATTCACGTGGCTGGGGAATACAGGTACAGGGTGACCTTCCACGGAAGGGGTGGGCTCTGTATTGACCATTTTCAAAGTTTTCTTGAGGGACTGTTAGGGCGGACGAGGTCACTTCCGTCTGTAATCATAGTACATCTTGGGGGCAATGATTTGGTGACCATTGGACGACGAGTACTTCTCGAGTTAATTTTATCCACAGTGAGTTGGTTGGCAAGAAGGGTTCCAGGGTGCACGATTGCATGGTCACACATGATTCCTCGGAGGGTGTGGCGGGGGGCCCTCTCTGTGTCAGCTTTGAATCAGTCAGTAAAGAAAGTTAATAACAAACTTAGTAGGTTGTTTCGTTCAGGCCAGTTGCATTGTATCCCACATGGATGTATTCGGGGGGACCACATGTATCTTGAAGATGGGGTCCATTTGTCCCGGGAGGGGAATGTCTTACTCATAGGGGACTTCATAGCTTGGTTAAAGAGTTTATGTAGCCATGACCTTTAGTAGGAGTTTGTGGGGGGTCCGGATAGCCGGTCAACTATCCGGCCTGTGGCGGTAAGGTCATGATCGGTGAGCAGTAATTGGAAGATCCCTAGAGGTGGGGCGCCACCCACTATGGATGGGAGCGCCCGGGGGGAGGCGGCCATTGGCCCCTCACACGGGGAGGCAGTACCCTCTAAGGATGGGGCCGCCAAAAGGGAAGGCGGTCATAGGCCCCTCCCAGGGGAGGAGGGGCTACGGGCCCCTCCTACGAATTTCCCGGGGCCAGGACATCCGCGACGGCGGATGTGGTAAGCAGTGTGGGGTGGGAGGGGAGTCTACGCTACCTTCTAGACACCTCACACGAGTCCTCGGACGACCACTAAGATGGCGTCGAGTAAATATGGGGCCCCCGTTAAGACAAGGGAAATTGGAAATTGGCACAGAGGTACAGTCCTCTGTGCGCCCGCCCCTCACAAGTGAGGGGGGAGTTCTGGTATTAGGGATCTGACACCGGTTACGACCTTGCCGTTGGCCCGTAATGTTAGGATGTACAATTTTAATTTTGAGAATATGCATTTGCAGGATGTTTTAGACTCGGCTAGGAGAACCTTTGTATTAGAGATGTGTTAAGGTTAGCCAATAAACATCGTAATGTGTAAATGAAAAATTGTACATGATATGAAACTGTTATTTTAATGTTTTAATTTTGTTTCATATTTTAATAAATACGGCCGGGAGGGTAACTCCCTCCCGCCTTCCAAAAGTTCAAGAACTGTGTCCGTCTTCCCATCCTTGGGGATTGTGTTGGGAGGGGGTGACGGGTATCCCGGCCATATGGAAAGGGGCGACCACTCGGTCCCCCCGAACGTATGGTAGGGTGCCCTGACCCCCCCGGGAAACCATTTTGGGCGGGAGGCGTGTCTCGGCTGGTATGCCCGAAGCGGCGTAGCCGGGGAGCGCCTTTTCCTGCCCAAGAGGGGTTGTCCTAGACACCTACACCATTGGCCACGCCCTGTAGGCGGATCGGAGGAGGGTACACGCCCTCCCGGGGAAGAATAAAAGGAGCAACAATCCAAGGAAGCATCCTCTTGTTCCTGTGCTTGGAAGCTGCACCTCCTCGTTGCACGTGAGCCCTAGACGGAACAAGGAGCCAATTTTGACTCACCCACAAGCCCCTTATGGCAACGATTAGTATTGCAATAAAGTAGATTGACGGTGATAATATCTCTTTTTACAGGTTGTTTTTAAATAAAGTTTGGTTTGTTTCTTATGACAATAAAATGGTTGCTTTTAGCATGTTTTTAGGCGAAGTATCACAGCCTAGTTGAAAGATGTATTCGTTAGATAACGGTTTATATTCTGAAATGTCCAGTATAACCGTTTATTCCGTCCTCATTAGGTTCAAAACGTCGTATTTATTTTGGTCGGGCGGTAAGGTCATGATCGGTGAGCAGTAATTGGAAGATCCCTAGAGGTGGAGCGCCACCCACTATGGATGGGAGCGCCCGGGGGGAGGCGGCCATTGGCCCCTCACACGGGGAGGCGGTACCCTCTAAGGATGGGGCCGCCAAAAGGGAAGGCGGTCATAGGCCCCTTCAGGGGAGGAGGGGCTACGAGCCCCTCCTACGAATTTCCCCTGGGCCAGGACATCCGCGACGGCGGATGTGGTAAGCAGTGTGGGGTGGGAGGGGGGTCTACGCTACCTTATAGACACCTCACACGAGTCCTCGGACGACCACTAAGATGGCGTCGAGTAAATATGGGGCCCCCGTTAAGACAAGGGAAATTGGAAATTGGCACAGAGGTACAGTCCTCTGTGCGCCCGCCCCGCACAAGTGAGGGGGGAGTTCTGGTATTAGGGATCTGACACCGGTTACGACCTTGCCGTTGGCCCGTAATGTTAGGATGTACAATTTTAATTTTGAGAATATGCATTTGCAGGATGTTTTAGACTCGGCTAGGAGAACCTTTGTATTAGAGCTGTGTTAAGGTTAGCCAATAAACATCGTAATGTGTAAATGAAAAATTGTACATGATATGAAACTGTTATTTTAATGTTTTAATTTTGTTTCATATTTTAATAAATACGGCCGGGAGGGTAACTCCCTCCCGCCTTCCAAAAGTTCAAGAACTGTGTCCGTCTTCCCATCCTTGGGGATTGTGTTGGGAGGGGGTGACGGGTATCCCGGCCATATGGAAATTAGACATTGCTGAGCATGTGAGAATCTATCGCCTCACTCCTCATTCCACCACTAATAAAGTTCAGTTTGAACTATTTAGAGTACGCAGTCCTAATACTCCACTTTTTCAGTCGTGGATGAGAGACAAGAGTGTTGCTTCTAATTCTGGGAAAGTTTTGGGAGCTGATGCTTCTAATAATCACAATGACTCACAAAAATCAAAAACTGTAAAAAGGAAAAATTCTTTTGACAACAGACATGGTGTTTCACACACTCGAGTACAGGTGGGTGACAGAGTGAAAGTTCGTTTACCAAAATATTTTGTTGTAAAAAAATGTTTCCAAAATGATGTCAAGCTGAGTGATGGTCACATATGGAATTTAAATAGAATTGCTCTTTGAAAATAAATGTCTCTGTAATGCCTAATGTAGGCAATGAAACATGCTTGGAAAAAAGCGTGTTGCTGAGGAGTTTTCGTATTGAGAAAATTCCAGTGTCTCTTCTTGATTTTGTCTTGAAGTGATTGTGTAAAGGGGAAAGGTGTGTAGTAACTTTACTTGTTTTTACCTATGCTTAGGTATTACATTTTTTATTATTGTTTAATACTGCTTTAATCATACTGTTCTAGAATGAGATCCCAATATTCCACTTAGTGTTTTGAGAATGTTCTTTTGAGCAGTTGCTCTTGTAATGCTGTGTGGATAGGACGTTTAAATCTTGATATACTTGAAGAATAAATACTTCATTCATCAACCATCTACTGGTGTGACCCTGCTTCATTACAGCCTCTGCACCTCATGACCCCATGATTCCACCACTCAGGAATCAACCCTCTTTTGATAGCCACCACACCAAATGAGTGGGTTTGCGAGGTGAGCATTTTCCCATTTCAGCACGCTCCATTATTGATTTAATAGTGACCGAACCCAGTGGTCACAAGCACTTCCGTTTGGAGGCAGGTTCGATGACGATAGGCAAGCTAGACAATTGGGATGACACAAATAAGGAGCAATTACTTTTACAATGGTTCCTCGTGAGCTAAAGAAATTCCCTATAAAACTGTGCGACATTACAGCCATGAGCTTATTAGAACACAGATGACCTCAAGCTCTAATCTTTGGTCTCTAGCCTATTTTGTCATCAGAAGAGATAGACAATGAAACATTTGGGTCTACAAATACAATGCCTTACCATCACTAATTAACAATATACGAAGAACAATTAAATAAGAACAAAGGAAAAAGCTTTAACAATTGCATTTTCCTCAGAGCCATGTGCACCCAGTGCATGCAAGGTTCACAGTCCAACACACCTACTGGCAGCCCTTTTCTCAAGTCCCAACACCCATGAGCAAGGAACAACAAACCCACAGTTATCAATACACACAGACCAACATTCATACATAGAAATGTGCAGCAGGAGGGCCCAGGGTGATGTGCATTAGCAACGCCCAGGATGATATACAGCAGGGAGTGCAAATGAAGTTTCCACTTCCACTTCGGTGACACAGAGTGATGTTAACCTTAGGATGTTCACAAGTGATCACAGAGAGATGTGTGTAAAGGATCATTAATTGTGAACCTCAGGGAAGCACTTGTTTAGTGTACCTCAGAGGAACAATGCTTAATGCAAGAGTCAGGAATTTTAAGAGTCAATAATATCATTATGATAGGAAACTCAGATGGAGGTCCACATCCCAAATAACAATTAAGAAAATACAACAACAATACATATACATTATAAATCTGCCTAAAAGAATAAAACTCCATAATTTTCTTGGATTGCAATTGTTAAAGGCAAAAGTTTAAAAAGTAATTAACAAGTTGATAGATCTTCATTGGATGGAAACATTGCAGACTTAAAAAGTGCTATTGTGCATAGTGCAATTTGAAATATACAAATAATACATGTTTAAAATTTAGAATTACCTGAGAAAACAAGACCGAGAGCATCTGAGCAACAGGGACCTGAAAATTAGGGGGACACATGTTGTTCAATATACAGTACATACCCTAAAGAAAGATGTATTGCATAGTATAACATAAGATGTGCAAATATGCAAGTTTAAAATCTTATAGATACAACGTTAAAACATAACCTTGCTAAATTAACTGTCACCAGCCAAGGCTGAAGATGATGGCATTATACAACTCAAACTAGTAGAGATAGACACAAAATTATTACAAAACGTTCCATTGGTTGGGAGCGTTATCGACCTGCTGGCCTCCCAGGCAGTATATAAGTTGTATTTAAGAGACAGAGGCCTTGGAAAGAGACAACATACATTCTGTAACAAAGGCTACATGTATTATTCAGTGTGAGGCACTGACAGTAGAAATGGATGACATGCATAGTGAAACATAAGAGGTGCAAACATATCAAGTTTAGAGTCATATGGATAGCAATGAAACATTTCCCTACTAAACTAACAACAACTGGCCTAACAAGAGAACAATGGCATGATATACACAACCAGTCAATAATGCACCCAAGATTACTAAGAAATGTTTAAAAAACATTTAAAGAATTGATAGATCTTATTACAGCACGTTTCATTGGGTGGAAACAGTATAGACTTACAAGCCTCCAAGGCAGGGCATATATTATGTTTATGAAACAGAAAACTTAAAAAGTGATAACGCAGGACAAAGAAAAGAACATAATTAAGGTCTTGAATACGTAGCTGACAAAGCATGCGCATTCTTTTTTTCTATTAGGATTTTATTCTAGTTATGACAAGAAGGGGAACCAAATCCGTTGTCAGTAAAAGTATCACACTTCTGGCCCCATGAGGCAAATTCTAGATTAAATAGGGCTGAGCTTTTATCGCCAAAGAACTCTCCTGAACCACTAGGTTCTGCGGGTTTGACTGGCATAAAGAAATGTCCCTGCCCTGACTTATTTTGAGCAACGTGTTTTAAGGCAGATTTAGGCATCGGAGGAGTCTGTGTTCAAATCGAACCCAAACATTTTTTTGACATGCTCAAAAGATGTATAGAAACTGAATTTTCTTTTTGACGAGAGTTAATGCATTCTTCATTGTGGTGCTCTGGGTAAACCTCAGGGGAGCAGTGCTTGATGTGTGCTTCAGGACAGCCCTCATTGATACACCTCAGAGTAGTGCTGTGGGGTGTGTTCTTCAGGGTGGTGCTCATTGATGATACACCTCAGGTTAGCACTGTGTGATGCTCTTCATCAGAGCACAGAGTAATGTGCCTCTTGACAACACTGTGTGCTAGGCATTTGCTGCTCACTAGTTGTTGCGCCTGAGGTCAGCACTTGGTATTATCCATCAGAGAACAACTGGGTCATGAACAGTTCAGAAGCAGTCAGCTTTGTCCATTATGGGCTTCTAGGTGCTATCAATTAGGGGTACAATATGATGTGCCAGGAGGCACATGGTAATGTGCAAGTTAGATCACACGCTATAAACTATGTGGGCACAGGATGAAATCACAGAGTCTTGTTGCATCATTACAAGTGTAAACAACTTTTGCATTAAAATTTACATTCACCGATCTTTTTTTTCCATTTGGTAGTTTCTCTGTTATAAATCCAGAAACAGAAGTGCCAGAATACAAATAACAAAAATCAGAGCCAGAAATATTACTCAACCTGGAATTCGGAAGGCAAGAAGGGGATCTTTTGAATGCCCTCAAGTGAAATGTTTAGAGAAGATGAAAGTTGTTTGTGGGTGCATACTATATTTAGAACATAAATACAGACATAGAGCTCTCACATTCAAGCAAGCATGCTCAATCATGTAGCTTTTTAAGAGGTCACATGTATTGATTGACGCTTTCATCTAGTTGCGTATTAGCAATTTGCATGCTGGGTATTTTATACTCATGATGAGGAGTTAAAAATTCCAGATTGCAACATTCTGTGCCTAACAAAACATACCTGGTTATATGAAGCTACAGGGCAGCTATGCACATACGCAAGTGGATGGAAATCAAAGTTTTACCCATTGTGAATCTTTAGTCCTAAAGGGACTTAATCACAACTATCGTAGGCAAAGGCAGAATTGTCAACGGAAGTCCCTTTTCATTTGGATGCACCTTTCCCATATTGTGCCACACCGCTCCTTCAAACAGGGGTGCCGTGCACAAACAGATAACATGCACCCAATTATGTTGAATGCAGTGCCCTCAGGGCAGCCGCCAACTCGTGCTGCCCTGGAGCCAGTGCATTTAAGTTACTTATGTAGCGGCCGCTTCCAATCCGTTTCATGTTTCACTGTGAAGGAGGTAACCCGCTTGCCCTTTTAAGATGCAATACAGATCGCCTTGCAGGCGCATGCAGATGCAGATAGGGACTGCACCTGCCTGCAAGGAGATGTCTGGGAGGTCCATAGGACCACTTTGATCTTCACTCCAGAGGGCTGCCATCAGGAGAGGGGGCACACTGACAGCTTTGTGTGGGTGCAGAGACAGAATATTGAGTACAAAATATCGAGTTGCACAAATATCCAGTCATTAATATCGTGGGTCAGGAATATCTGCAGCAAGAATATTGTGGTCAAGAATATCCACTTAAGGTAAGAAATATCTTTTTAAAAAATATCGAAGTGCTTAATTATAATTGCAAAAATATAGCTGTTAAAAATATCGTTTTTTATTATTGTCATGTATTTTAGTATATATTTAATATGTATGTGATGTATTTTTTGTACATGAATTGTTTGTGTTTTTTAATATATATGTAAAAAATGTTGTAGTTAATTTTTTTTAATTTAAATTTTGCACTTTTAGTACCGTAGTGGGTTGTGGGTTTATATGGGAATAGAGTGGGAAGTAATTTAATCACATTAAATTAAGTATTTTTTTATTAGAATTTTGTGTTTTTAGTTTCGTAGCAGGTTGTGGCTTTATAGGGGATTTGGGTGGGATGTAATTTATTTATATTAAATATATTACATTTTTTAGTTGTATTTTTGCATTGTTTAGTTTCGTTGGGGGTTATGGGTTTATAGGGGAATACGGTGGAAAGTAACTGAAATATATTTAATGTATTGATTACATTTTGCTTATTAATATTTGTTTAATTGAGATGTTATAGTGTTAAATGTGTAAATTAATGTATTATTAATTAATTAATGATTGTTTGTTAATTAATTTTAAATAATTCATTGGTTATTAATTGTGTAATTAATTTTAGGTGTGTGTTGTGGGGTATATAGGTGTAAATGGTGGGAAGAAAATTTTTAATTCATGAATTAATAATTGGTTGTTAATTACATAATTGCGTAATTAATTATCTTGATGTGTGGTAGTTTTTATGGGTCGGAAGGGTGGGTAGTAAATAATTTCAATTTGATAAATTAATAATTAGTTGTTAATTAATTTGAATTAATTAATTGGTAAATAGTTATGGTAATTGGGTAAATAAATGTATGTGGGTGTTGTGGTGTTTACAGGAGTTAAGGGTGTGAAGTAATTTGTGTTTAATTAATTGATATATAGTTGGTAATTAATGTTAATTATTTGATATTTATTTGGGATAAAGAGTGGGTATTAAATACAATTTGTTGTTTAAATATTAATTGTTAATAGTAATAGTTTTTCTTTAAAAAATAATATATAATTGTGTTTTATTATTTGATAGTTTAATTTAGGTGTGTGTTGTGGATATCAGAGTGTTAACCCCTTGCGTGTGGCGGGAATTCCCCGCCCATGCTGACTCCGCCTTGCGCGGGCGGAGTCATGACGGAACGGTTCTGTCATCAGCACAGCTCACCCGTAGCTGATGACGGAACCGCTCCGTCATCAGCATGCAAGGGGTTAAAGCTTGTGAACTGAATTAAAGCTTTTTTACATTTTTTATTAATAAGATGTTTTTTCAATTGATTATTAACATGTTAATTATGGAAATAAATGTAATAAAAAATGTTGAAGTGTTTTGTTATTGGTGTGGTGTTATAGGGTCTGAAATAAGATAAATACATTTATGTTTTACATATTTTTTTGTTTGTTAATATTTGCTACTTTTAAATAATTATTTCTTATAAATGAATTTATTAATTATTTTTATATATTATTTGTAGGTTTTTGTTATATGTAAATAATATTATAATATGTCTTCTTTTCATATATTTCATATATTTAAATTTATATTTTTAAAATATTGCTTTTTATTTTTATGATTTATTAAATTGTGTAATTTTTTTGCTTTTTTTCAACTGTTTAAGTATGATTCATAATTTTTGCCCCTACGCTATGCAACACTTTTCCTACTGTTGCACTCACTGGAGTGGGAATACAAAATGTTATCCCACTGCTATTCAACACTTATCCTACTGCTGCATTGAGTGGAGTGGGAATAGTAATTTTTACCCCTCCACTATCCAACACTTTCTCTATTGTTTCATTCTTTGTAGTGGGAATAGTAATTTTTACACCTTCACTATCCAACATTTTCCCTACTGTTGCCTTCACTGGAGTTGGAATAGTAAATGTAATCCCTCCTCTATCCAACTCTTACCCTACTTTTACACTCACTGCAGTGGGAATAGTAATTTGTATCCCTCTGCTATCCAACACTCTTTGCATTGGAATAGTAATTTTTTCCCCTCCGCTATCGCACACTTTCCCTACAGTTGCACTTACTGGAGTGGGAATAGTAATTTTTACCCCTCAGCTATCCAACATTATCCCTACTGTTGCACTCTTTGGAGTGGGAATAGTAATTTTTCCTCTCCACCATCTAACACTTTCCCTACTGTTGGCTTCACTGAAGTGGGAATAGTAATCTTCACCCCTCCGCTATCCAACATTTTCCCTACTGTTGCACTCAGTGGAGTTGGAATAGTAAATTTAATTCCTTTGCTATCCAACACTTACTCTACCTTTGCCCTCACTGGAGTGGGAGTAGTACCCCTTCGCTATCCAAACCTTTCCCTACTGTTGCACTCTTTGGAGCGGGAATAGCAATTTTTACCCCTCCACTATCCTACACTTTGCCTACTGTTGCACTCTTTGGAGTGGGAATCGTAATTTATTCCCCTCTATGATCCAACACTTTCCCTGCTGTTGCTATCACTGAAATGGGAATAGTAATTCTTACCTCTCCACTATCCAATACTTTCCCTACTTTTATACTCACTGGAGTTGGAATAGTAAATGTAATTATTCCACTATTCTACACTTTCCGTACTATTGTACTTATTGTATTGGGAAATGTTAGTTTCTTGTTTTTTATTTATAGTTTCTTGTTTTAATTTATTATAGAAGGTTTATTTTAGATTATATATATATATATGTCCACAAGTTTCCCAAGATTTGAGACTGCACTCAAAAAACAGGTGAGTTTCCACTCTTTATTTTCAAGGAATGCAGCTTTTCATCCCCTCCTGCCATCCCTGGGCTTACGCGTTTCAAATCCCTTCTGCTTCTCATCAGGGGCCATGTTTTCAGGCACTTCACGATGCTTCCACCATTTCCCCCCCCCCAAAAAATATATATATTTATATATATGCTGCAAAGCTCGTCTACTCCACAACTTCTCTCCAAAAGACTTGCAATGAGACGAGGTAGACCCAGTTTGGTGCTTCTTTTTAATTTATTTCAAAAAGTGCGACCACATCATCACAACGCTTTTTGGAAGCTCCCTGTCTTGATCACATGACAACAGTGTCGTGGGATACACCTCCTTTTAAAATGACAGTGCTTGAATAGACATAGAAGAAATATTTTACAATTGTTTATACTTCTTTTCCATTTTGATTTCAAAGCATTACTGTGCTACAAAAATACATGTAAAATACAGTTTCCCATGATTGCTTCGAATGCATTGGTAAAAAGGGTCCAGTTATGAATGTAAAATACATTGTTCAAATACCGAATGTTGGCTACCACATTTCGCATTCTAAACGGTATTCCATTTTCCGAACCCCGAAGTAAATCAGTCTCAAATGTTATTCTCCTAAATGTCTAGTAAACATAATACTACTGTGCATCCCCAGAACCCTAAACAAACTAATACTTCAACTGTGTTAAAAAGTAATGAATTAATAACCATAAACTTATATAAATCGTGCCCAACAATGACACCCTTAGTGATTACTTGGTTCCTTAACATATATCTGAAGCATTTCATCAACCAAAGGCAAAATGTACATAACAACATATTTGACGTAGAGACGGTATTCCCACAGGCTTAACTTGATAAAGGCTTTTTTCAACTTCCATAGAATGATTCCCACAATTGATAAACCCAGTATTCTATTAAAATACTAATAAATTCATTCATTTAGTTGTTAATATTCCATAAATAGTTGTTTTATAAAAATCCTATATTATATATAAAATTATATATAAAAATACCTCTCTCTAAAATATTCTTGAAAATTGTACAAAAACTATTAAAATATTTACATAAAGACATTTCATGATACTAAGAACATTATTTCATCAACAGTATATAACCACATTATCTTACGGTTTCCTTTGTGCAATCCCCATGGGAACTAATATAGTTTAACTAAAGGTTATTACTCCAAAAATGTATACAGATCCTCACTCATATTCAGACCTTTAGGCTGTTTGGTATCTAATGTTAGTATGTAATGTGTTTCTAGCCGGCGTAACATTCCTTCCCTGTCACCACCTCTTCTCTGTATTGGGACAGTATCAATCAAATAGTATCTTAAATCTTTGGGTTTTCCTCCATGTGCCTCTTGAAAGTGCCTTGCTACAGTGTAGTTGGGATCATTGTTGTTTATCGCCCTAATGTGCTGCAGGATTCTCTTGTGGCCTGGTAGCTTTTTGCTACCTACATATTTTAGGTTACAACTGCATTCTAGTATGTAGACCACATACTCACTTTTGCATGTTAAGTGATATTTTATGGTCTGAGGTTTTAGGCTAAAGGCTGTCATATAGGATGTTTTATTTACGCCATATGTACATATCTTGCAACTAGGGCATTTGTAAAATCCCTTCCGGGCTAATGACCATCCTGTATTTTCCCTGTATTCAGGGCTACTTTTTACCAAGACATCTGCCATGGAGGTCACCTTTCTATAGGTTATTGCCGGATATTCAGGGAGACATTCACCAATAACAGGTTCATCTTTAACTAGGTGCCAATTGCGCTGTACTATTTTGCGCAGTTCCCTGTGTTGTCGATTGTATGTCATTATTAATATGGGGGTATCATCAGGTGTTTCTATCCTTCCCTTGTTTTCAACCACAATGGTATCTACTGTCCCCAGAAGCTCTTCCCTAGACTTCAATCTCGACTGGATGATCGCTGCATCTATTGTTCTGGCACTATAGCCCCTATCCAGAAATCTGTTCTTACTTTCCTGTTGGTGTTTCTGCAATTCTCCCTCATCACTACATATTCTACGCAGCCTGAGCATCTCCCCATAGGGGATGCTGTGAATAAGGTGTGTGGGGTATGCACTAGTTGCATGCAGCAGAGTATTCCCTGCTGTTTCCTTTCTGAATAATGTGGTGTTGATTTCATTGCTATCTATATTGACTAGCACATCCAAGAAGGAGACCTGACAATTACTGATATGAGATGTGAATTTTAAATTCACTTGATTGTTGTTGATACATTCAATGAATGTCTCAGCTTCCCCTAAGGTGCCCTTCTACACTATTATCAAGTCATCAATGTACCTTAACCAGGATACAATCTTGTCCTTATAAGTGTAACTGTCCTGCCTTTTAAGGACCAGCTCCTCCCACCAGCCCATAAATAAACAGGCATAACTGGGGGAGAAGCTGGCCCCCATGGCAACCCCCTGAACCTGTCGGTACATTTGCTTGTTAAAAAGGAAGAAATTGTGCTCCAAACAGAATATTAACATGTCCATGAGCATTTTGTTATGCATTGTAAATTCCATTGATCGTTTTGCAAGAAAGTATTCCACTGCTCTTAATCCATCTGCATTTCTAATACATGTGTATAGAGACGAAACATCTATAGTTATTAAATAATAACCATTTTCCCACCTTACTCTGCCTATTTTAGATAAAAAATCTCCAGTGTCTCTTACATACGATTCCAACTTACACACGTGTTCTTGCAGAAAGAAGTCAATGTACTTAGAGAAATTTTCTAGTGGGCCGTCACATGCCGCGATAATTGGCCGACCTGGTGGTGTTTCTTTGTATTTATGGATCTTTGGTATGAAACAAATCACCAGCGTTTTTGGATATTCTTTTTTTAGATATTTGAATTCTTCCATATTTAGAAGACCAAGACTTTTCCATGCCAGCAACTTACTACACAAATCGTCCTGCATATGTTTATGTATATATTTATATATATATATATATGTCATGAACATAAAAGAGGGCTTTTCCTGCCACTACCCTGAAAACTTTATTCGTCCTCCTCTGAAGAAGAAGGCAGCCGCCTTCGAAACGCGTCAGGACACAAGACGTATCAGGCTTGCATCACCAACCCTGTTCCTGTGTTTCTCAGCTATCTAGCAACTATTGTGAGAATAAAGCCTTGCACAGAAGCCCGAGTGTGGTTGGTGTTTTCTACACTCTAAGCGCACATATCTGAAAGGTCCCATCACCTTTCTACTCCGCACCCGCCTGAGAAGAGTGTAAGACGTTCTGATGGGGATAGGAGCGCTGTAGTGAAACTGCATCACGTTGAGCACCGCCAAACAGCGAGATGGAAAGAGCCCGTAATGGTGAGCATCCAGCTTGTGGGGAGATGAATCTATCTTTTCCCCTGCTCAAATTCCATGACGCTGCCCGGCTGGCGAGGGGTTTCCAGTCCAGGGCTGTTTTCCGACAATTGTGAATCCAGGACTCGGACGCCATAAGCGACAAGGCATCACTTGCAGGAATACAAGTACCATAAGGCACGGCGCCCATCCAGGGGCGTGTCATGAACATAAAAGAGGGCTTTTCCTGCCACTACCCTGAAAACTTTATTCGTCCTCCTCTGAAGAAGAAGAAGGCAGCCGCCTTCGAAACGCGTCAGGACACAAGACGAATCAGGCTTGCATCACGAACCCTGTTCCTGTGTTTCTCAGCTATCTAGCAACTATTGTGAGAATAAAGCCTTGCACAGAAGCCCCGCGAGTGTGGTTGGTGTTTTCTACACTCTGAGTGAGCGCATATATATATATATATATATATATATATATATATATATATATATATATATATATATATATATTGTTTTTATATTTTTATATAATTTTAAAGTTTAAAAATTCAATAAAGATAATAGTTAATACATTATTTTAAGTAAATACATTTATATGTATAAATTATTATGCTTGTGTGTTTATATTTTTGTAATTACGTTTATTTGTTATATTGAGTTACAATGTATGTTACATTTAATTTATTTTGTTAAAAATAATATTAGTATTTAATATATTCAATATATATTATTTTATTTTGTATATATATTTAGATCAATATTTTTTACATCTATATTTTTTACCTCAATATTATGGAGTCAATAATTTTGTACTTACTTGTTAAGGTATCGGAGTCGATATTTTTGCAGTCAATATTATTTTCTTGATATTTATCAGTGTACCCTATTTGTGATGTACTGTCAGTTTGCCACCTGACAGCTTCTTGCCTTTGTGCCCGCAACGACAATCCGACAAGGGCCATGCTTCCATGCATCTGAGGGATCGGCTTCTTGAGATAGCACTGGTGCTACACATGCACTAGTGCTGTCTATATTACAAAAGAGGTCGCACAAGTATCCTGGCCCCTTCTGTAATACCAAAGTGACCTAGAGGTGTGCAAAGCAGGAGCAAACGCCCATTGCACCCCCAGGGCACTTCCGCAATACGTCCCCTAGTTGGGATGTCATGAAGGGTCAAGCCTTTGATACTCGCAGTGCAGGCTTGCTCTTCAGTACATTGTGTAGAGGAGTGATGTTGATAGGTCGCACTGAACTGTACAATAATTTAATCAATGTTATAATTTTCATGACTCGCTGATGTGTTCATTATGGCCATTTGACAATAGAGTTATACAACCAGCCAAGTCTCTGAGGTAAACAAGTTGGACTGTAAAGGTGCTGTAAACTGTCTCACTGCAGACAGGCAATGTTTTGTATCTGACCATAAAAAGTGAATTTTTTTAGATACCACGAACTAGCACTGTATCACACCAGCAGCATCAACCAATTCAGACCAGACCACATATCTGTGGATAAACCAAATTAACCACAGCAAAAAAGCAAGATGGATACATTTGGAAAAATATACAACGGCTGCCCAAAGCACATTGAACTCAAAGCCATCCTTGGTGCCTCAGAAATGCAGCCCTGAACCCAACCACTTTGACAGAATTGATACTACAGGATTGACCTTTGAGATGAAAATAGGACAGGTGGCTGCAGATATAGTTCCCCTGGGACAAGACCTGTGCAATGCAGTCAATCAGGTTACTGAGCCTGAAGGTTGCATTAGGAATTTAAGGACATAGTTAAAGAGCTACAATCCATGGTGGATCAGTTGGCAGAGCCATCCAGAAAACTAATATGAGGTGCACGCAACACAAAAGGATGCTGTTTGAGTAATAATCTTTGCTTGATGCAATAGAGAGCACCAGCCCAAAAATGTCCCTGTGGAACCTGAGGATGTCAGTTATAGAATTACAAGCGGTTTATTTAAATTCTTCCAGTCAGGCAACAGCTTTTTCTGAGTCAGGACTGACCACTTTTTATCCCCAAGAGCTACGTTCCACATATGTGAGAATGTGACTCTGGCTAGACTACAGTCTTTTTAGCTCAGTGGGTTACAGGCAGTGCTTAATTTGAGCCAGTGGTTTCCGGTGCCCGGCAGCAGCACTTAATTGGCAGCACCGACACTTATGACAGTCTGCCATATGGTGGGCTGTTTATCTGATTTAGAGTGAGTACAACAGCAGTTGTTTACTAATTCAATATACATAAAAAATTACTATTACCTGCCGCCCATGCTAATCTTATAGCTTGAGGGCCTGGAATAGTCTGACATGCCACACTTGTACGAGTGTGATGTTAAGTAGCAGTTTTGCTACTTACATTGGCAGCGCTGTCAGGGCACACAGGTGTTTACAAATTAAGCACTGGTTAGAGGGGAACGGATGCCACCATTACAAATAACCCTGGGTGAAGCACTACGCTACGCTCGCGGAATTTGCGAAGTTTGCGCAACTTCGCACTACGCGAGCTGCACGTAGCACAGTGCGAACACGCGTAGTGCAGCGTAGCGTAGTGCAGCGCTCTTTTTTTGCTTGCTCGCGGTCCTGAACGTCATGTTCGCAACCGCGAGCAAACAAAATGACATCCCGGCGAGGTTCTCAACGCGGGGAGGTAAGGTTTCTCATTGTGAGTGGTTGTGCATGCTCTTGACCGCTCTCAATGAGAAACTACCAGTTCGCGTTGAGAAAGCTGCAGCTCGAGTAATAATCCACTCGAGCAGCAGAAAACTACAGCTCGCACTGTGCAAGATGCCGTTTTCAATGATTGCACAGTGCCGGTCTCTTGTCTGCACTGTGCAATCATTGAAAACGCATCTTGCACAGTGCGAACATGCTACTACGCAGCTCGCGTAGTGCTACGTGAAGTTCCCGTAGTGCGAAGTGCACTTCGCGTAGCTTCGCGTAGAGCTACTTCGCGAACTACGCCCACCCTTAATTACAAACCAATACCAAAATGCAGGAACGGAAAGTTCAAGCACACCAAAAGACAGCTGTTTTCAATAGTTTCTAACTGACTGGCAAGAATTTGAGTGCCACAGTTAGGGAAGAATCATGTATCATGAAGTATCATGTATGTATTTAGGAAAGTATGTGACCATAAGTCGCTCTAAACAAAGTAACACTGCCGAAGAAAATAATTTTTCCTAGGTGCTAATCAGATTATCTGCTAAAAGATTACATTCACACACTCAGTTATCAAAGTGAGTGTTAGTGGTATGATTTAGCAAGTCATTTTAACATTCCCAGGACGTTCATGTCTAGTTTTTAAGCAACATAATTCACCTCTAGACAAAGGTATCCTTAGCAACAACAAAACTTTCCCAGAGTTACAAACGCCCAAAATCCAAAATGCTCAATACCTGTCGCAAGTGAGTGTCCTCTGTCTTCTTACAAAATGAAAAACTCCCCGTTTAGTTTCTAACCTATAAAGATATCTTTCATTCTCAGCCAACACGTGGCCTTGTCCCCTCCAAGGGAAAGGGAATCACAAAGCCTCCATGGTATTCCTTCTAAATTGGAGGCCAGGTATGTCCCATTGCTGCAAATCCTTTTTTTCCCAATCAAAGGCTGAAAATGAACATGCAACATTACATTTTGTAGGAGGGGGTGGGCACAATCTGTTTAACACTCCAGCACTCAATTTGCTCTGATGCAAGCAACACTTTTTTGGAGGATGCTGGAGATGCTGCCCAAAGTCTTCTCAGGTCTCAGTACCACTCGCTGGGTGCAGGTGTATCAAACAGAGCCCCTCAGCTCATTAGCTCAAGGGAGTTTTTTCAAATAGGAGGGAGGTGAGCGCACACTGCCTTACACTCCAGCACTCAGTTTGCCCAGATGCATCATAATAAATGTAGTGCATGATAACACTTGCCTCGGTGTCAGGCTTTTGTTTTTCACCCTTTGTGGTGCAGCCAGTGCTGTGTATTTCTAGACACGTGTTTCAGGATAATTTTCCCTCTTCAGTAGAGAGCTACACTTTTTTGCGGGGTGTTGGAGATGCTGCCCAAAATCTTCTCAGGTCTCAGTACCACTCACTGGGAGCAGGCGCATCAACCAGAGCTTGTCAGCTCGTTAGCTCAAGGGAGCATTTTCAAATAGGAGGGGTTTGTGTGCACAGTGCCTCACACTCGAGCAATCAGTTTGCCCCAATGCATCATAATAAATGCAGTGCATGATAACACTTTCTTTGGTGTTGGCTTGAGTTTGTCACCCTTCTTGGTGCAGCCAGTGCGGTGTATCTCTAGACACGTGTTTCAGTATAACTGTCCTTCTTCAGTAGAGAGCAACACTTTTTTGTTGGGGTGCTGGAGATGCTGCCCAAACTCTTCTCAGGTCTCAGTACCACTTGCTAGGCGAAGGTGCATTAACCAGAGCTCGTCAGCTCGTTAGCTCAAGGGAGCCCTTTCAAATAGGAGGGGGGTGGG
The DNA here is from genome assembly GCF_964263255.1 of Lissotriton vulgaris. Lineage (NCBI taxonomy): Eukaryota > Metazoa > Chordata > Amphibia > Caudata > Salamandridae > Lissotriton > Lissotriton vulgaris. Next base: position 396,347,337 of record NC_141693.1, read on the forward strand.
TGCATACTGCCTCACACTCCAGCACTCAGTTTGCCCCGATGCATCATAATAAATGCACTGCATGATAACACTTTCTTCGGTATCAGGCTTTAGTTTTTCCCCCGTGTTGGTGCAGCCAGTGCTGTGTATCTCTAGACACGTGTTTACTGATGACGGATGATATCCAGAAACACGTGTCTACAGATTTACAGCACTAACCTGCACCAACATTGGTGGAATACTCCAGTGAAATTTGAAGTAAGCATGTACCATGAACTGCATTGTCCAGAATGCTAAGGAGTAAACTGTTCTCGGAGATGAAGCAGTGTGCTCCCACCCCTTCCTGTTTGAAGAGGCTCCCTTGAGCCATTGAGCTGATGAGCTTGTGGAGATGCACCTGTGAGCCTATGAGAGGCACATAAACCTGAAAAGATTGCGGCAGCCTGCTCAGCAACCCCAAATAAAATATGTTTTTATCTGTACTGATGACAGATGAGATCCAGAAACACGTGTCTACAGATTTACAGCACTACACTGCACCAACCTTGGTGGAATACTCCAGTGAAATTTTAAGTAAGCATGTACCATGAACTGCGTTGACCAGAATGCTAAGGGGCGAACTGTGCTGGGAGGTGAAGCAGTGTGCTCCCACCTCATCCTGTTTGAAAAGGCTCCCTTGAGCCATTGAGCTAACAAGCTTGTAGAGATGCACCTGTGCAACTGTGGGAGGTACTGAGATCTGAAAAGATTGTGGCAGCTTGCTCAGCACCACCCAAAAAATGTGTTTTTATCTGTATTGATGGCAGATGAGATCCAGAAACATGTGTCTACAGATTTACAGCACTAACCTGCACCAACCTTGGTGGAATGCACCAACCTTGGTGGAATACTCCAGTAAAATTTGAAGTAAGCATGTACCATGAACTGCATTGACCAGAATGCTAAGGGGCGAACTGTGCTGGGAGGTGAAGCAGTGTGCCCCCACCCCTTACTGTTTGAAAAGGCTCCCTTGAGCCATTGAGTTGACGAGCTTGTGGAGATGCACCTGTGTGCAAGTGAGAGGTACTGAGACCTGAATAGATTGTGGCAGCCTGCTCAACAACCCCAAATAAAATTTGTTTTTATCTGTACTCATGACGGATTACATCCAGAACCACGTGTCTACAGATTTACAGCACTAACCTGCACCAAACTTGCTGGAGTACTCCAGTGAAATTTGAAGTAAGCATGTACCATGAACTGAATTGACCAGAATGCGCTCTGTACAGCTTCATAATTGCCCCGCACACTCTGCTTTAGCAGAGAAACAGCTGTGGCAATGTGGAAAAACAATCCTATCCCTTAAAAAGAACACATTTTGCAGAGCCTCTTCAGTATTCTGTAGACAGTCTTGAGGCTCAAAGACAAGGGCCCTGATTCAGAACTTTGGGGGTAAATTCCAGTGACTACTGTAGAATAATAAGTTTCAACATTAACTGCTTGCATATATTACCACATCCTGAAATTATACGCTGACAGTTTCACAGAAAAAAATATCGACATTTATTTGTAAAATAGCTAGAGTAAAGGTCAAACACATGAACATTAGTCAGATAAATAATGATACTGCATGATATTCCACTGTTTAATTAGTCAAACCCACAAAGAAGCATTGATATTTCCTAGGTGGTATTTATCACACCTAGCAAATATACCCCACTCCTGAGTACGTTAATTTGCCAAGTGTCCTAAACACCACCAATTTTCTGCATGATACATATTTAGAACCCAGATGTTCAGAACAATATTTGCGGGGTACAACAAAAAGATGGATCACCTTGCAAACATATTTTGATGTGAGGCAGGTAGAATTAGACATGCTGGCCTTAAGCCACATATGCCTTAAATGCCTCCGATGACAATGGATTTAACCCAGATCTTTTGACTCGGGGAGAATGTTTGCATTGTCAGCATTCCATTCATCATTTGTTTGCTGTAACACTTTTTGCCCTAAGTGGGATGGGTATGCCCAGACATGGGTCCCTTGCTCACTGTGCCACAGGATTCAAGCTATCCTGGCTGAACAAGGGTGACATACCCTGAAACTGTTCCCAGGATGCTTGTTTCCGGTCCAGGGAGGACCTGGCCTGGCAGTTCGGTCTGGACTGTTCCCATGAAGCACAGGGTCAAGACTGATTTGCATATGGCTGGGTCCACCTGGGGTGGCGTACTGGGCAAAAGAACAATGGATTTAACCCAGATCTTTTGACTCGGGGAGAATGTTTGCATTGTCAGCATTCCATTCATCATTTGTTTGCTGTAACACTTTTTGCCCTAAGTGGGATGGGTATGCCCAGACATGGGTCCCTTGCTCACTGTGCCACAGGATTCAAGCTATCCTGGCTGAACAAGGGTGACATACCCTGAAACTGTTCCCAGGATGCTTGTTTCCGGTCCAGGGAGGACCTGGCCTGGCAGTTCGGTCTGGACTGTTCCCATGAAGCACAGGGTCAAGACTGATTTGCATATGGCTGGGTCCACCTGGGGTGGCGTACTGGGCAAAAGAACAATGGATTTAACCCATATCTTTTGACTTGGGGAGAATGTTTGCATTGTCAGCATTCCGTCCATCACTTGTTTGCTGTAAAACTTTTCGCCCTAAGTGGGATGGGTATGCCCAGACGTAAGTCCCTTATTCACTGTGCCACTAGATTCAATGTAGCCTAGCAGAAGAAGGGTGACATACCCTGAAACCGGTCCCACAATGCTTGTTTCCAGTCCAGGGAGGACCTGGCCTGGCAGTTTGGTCTGGACTGATCCCATGAGGCACAGGGTCAAGACTGATTTGCATATGACCGGGTCCAAACTGGGGTGGGGTACTTGGCTAAAGAATGATGGATTTAACCCAGATCTTTTGACTGGGGGGAATGTTTGCATTGTCAGCATTCCGTCCATCATTTGTTTGCTATAACACTTAAATTCCTCCGAAGCATGAAACAGTTGGGGCCTCATTTACAAGAGGCCTCTGCCGCCGAATCGTCACTTTTTATGACTCTCCGGTGGTGCAGCCCTCTCAATGAGATCTAGGAGGTAACTCAAAGCCACCCTGGGTGGCTTTGCATGGCAAGGTAAGGAGGCATTATTTGGGCATTGTGGTGGGTTTTCTCTTGCAACACCCACAGATTTTCACGCATACCCAGATTTACAAGGAGCTGTCAACCTAGGAATGCATCAAAACCGTGCGCCCCCCCCCCCCCCAGGTGAGAGGTACCAAGGAAAATAACTTTATCTATTTCCTTTTTTTCCTCTCTTTTATATGTGTGCTGCATACGATTTTATGTAGTTCCAGTTTCACAAATCTTAGTAAATCTGTAATTGCATGAAAAAGTCCATGGGTGTACTCCACCCATGAAACGCATTTCACTAAGAAATAATACAAAAGACAGCACAAGTTGCTAAGTTTCATTACATTGCATAACAAAAACACCCAAGGCCATGTAAACCAAGCTTTGTGTATCCTAAATGTGTGGCTGGGAATGGCTTGATAAACCCAGAGTAACACAATGCAGTGCAAATTACTGTGTTGTATCTCTCTGCCTGAGAGAGGCTTTCCATGGGGGTTCCCACATATCCACCCATGGATATTGGCACATTTACAGATTTACCATTACTGGTAAACAGGGGAATGCTTCAAAATGCTACACCTGCCCAGGTGGGACATTACAAGGAGAAATATTGTTCTTTCTCCTCGTTTGTTCCTCTTTCCATATATGCTGAATTATGCGACACACATAGAAAGAGGAAAAAGCCTCAGAGGATTCTTTTTGTGCAGGAAGGTGTCCTTTTCTGCACATAAACAATCCTATCTGCAACGGTGCAAGGGTGCCTGCATTGGTGCTAGTCATCCAAAGGGCACATGCACAAGGAAGGGACAGGAATGCATTGTATTATCTTAAACAGGTCACAATCCTGCCCTTTCTTTTTCACACAGTGCAGCAAGGTGAGTTGCTGCACTGCATGAAAACTTCCTAAATATTTCCCTAAGCAAATATCGGCCTAAATATTATCTTTGCATGAAGCAACAATCGAGATACGAGTTTTTTCCACAACCTTCTTGGAAATGGTATTTTGCATTTGCCAAGAAACACCTGACAAATAAGGATGTTTTGAGAGGCATTCACTCATACTGTGGCCTAAGTTTATGGTATGGATGGGAGTATAACAATGGTTAGTGTTTCATACCCTGAAACTCTAAAAATATTACCTACTCTAATGCTGTGAATATTGTTTCTATTCGATGCATCATTTGCCACCATAATATCAGAAGCATTAATGCAGCTAGCTAAACTTAACCCTCAATGGTTTCTTCATTCTGCTGGTATTCTGTACCATGTCTCCTTTAACAATTATGCATTAAAATTGCTTTTTTACTTTTAGTTGGCTGTCACATTTGTGAAAATGAAAATGTCCTAGGTTGTCAATTACTGAATATCCTGGGTAATGCATTATATATTTCATTTGTCCCTTGTGTAAGATAATTACTTAATGGCTTACCGCTGAAATTGAACCGTTGTCATCTGTCTAAAAATGCATCTTTGTATAAAAGGAGAAAAAGCAACTTCTCATCTACTTCTGTTACTTATGAGCAACTCTTTTAAGCATCACTTTATTTTATGTTTTCATCAAAGTGAAAATACATCTACTTTAGGAATATGTATGTCTCTGTCTTACTCACACTTTTTCTCTTTCTCTCTCCAGCTCCTTTTTTCTCTCTCCCTCACACTCTCCTTTTCTCTTGCCCTAGCTAAATTTCTCTAAGGCCTTGGAGTGAATTTAATTATGGCTGAGTAATCAAAGTAATTTTTGCAGTACTTTTTGACACAGAATTACCAATAATTACATAAATACACCATCTCGCATAAATCTAATTAATTTTGGGAGAAAATAAGCACAGAAACAGCATTCTGCGATACATGTAGTTTTGCATTTAGTGCACTTTTCTTAGCGCAAAACGAATCCTTGCCTCAATTTTGTATGCAAGGGTGCATTTGGCTGTAAAACAGCACAAAATCCGAAGACTAAGGGCCCCATTATGATGGCGGGCAGATTTTGTCCGCCCGCCACTGTAACGGTAAATGGGACCGACCAACAGAGGTGCAGAGATCCCGCTAGACCCATTAGGAAGCAAAATCCACCCTGGTGGTCACATTCCACTTATTTTACATTGTGGCAGGTGGTGCTGTAAGCAGCACCCCCGCAATGTAAAATATGCATGTTGTGCATTGGCATGAAGAACGTGACAGGCACCGTGCGGTGCCTGCCACCTTGTGTATGCCAATGAAGGGGGGGTACCACAGGTACCCCCCAAGTGCAACCCCTCACTCCGAGGGCACGTAACAGGCCCCTTTCAAATTGCACATCATGATATGGATGGCATTGCCTGCAAGGCACTGCCACCATATTGTCTGCCTTTTCCCCCCGGGCGGCAATACGACCGGCTGAAAAGCGGCATACGGTCTTTCCGTCCACTGCGGTACCCCTCGCCATACTAATATGGCGGGGTGACACAGGTATATTTGGCGGGCGGATCGCCAGCCCGGCGGTGGCGATCCGCCTGTGATCCTAATAGGCTCCTAAGTTAGGAAAAGAAATTGAGGTGATAGTCATGTTCTGTTTCATTTAGCGCAGTTTCTTAGCACAAAATGCATCCTCAGTTCCATTTTGGACGAATGGGGGCATTTTTGCGTTATGAAAGTAGAACTAAAAGCAAAAAATACTCTGCTTGTGCAATTCTGCGGAATCTCACATTATTGTGCAGTAATTCAGTGTAATAAAATTACAGATACAATGACAGAAAATTACCCGAGCTGCGTCCACCTTTAAATTTCTCTTGTTCTCTGGGTGTCCTTCTCTTTATCATTCTGTGTTTGTCTCTCTGATAATGCACTGCTGATGACGGCACATATTACATCACTCATGACTTGGTCAGTGACATCATTTTAAAAATATGTAGGGGGGCTACGCACGGCCATTTGATGTGCCAGCAACCACATCCCGCACACCCCGGCCATGTATTTATTTAAATTTAAAAAGGGACGGGGGCACTCCCTTAAAATTGCTCTCGCTTGCTGAAAGCAGCACAAAATTGCTTTTTGACAGAGGAAGCTGCATGTTCAGTAGCTCCCTCTGTCCAAAAGCAATGCCGGCTCCCACAGGACGCTGGCAGCCGGCAGGGACTGCAGGGTTTCCAGACTCCTCCTCCAGTCCCCAACAAAGTGTCTGGCTTCCTTGGGTAGGACCAGGGCTCCCAGACTAGAGCCTGGGCCCCGGAGGTAAGGGGCCAAAATCGACCCAAGAGGGGGGCCACAGGGCACCCCTCTTAAAAAATAAATAAATAAAGTGGCAGGCTCCTGGGATTGGGCCCCCGGACAAAAATCGCCAGGGTAGAGGTTCATGTGCCCCCCATCCCCATTCTAAAAATACCTGGACCCAGAGGATGGGGACCCCGGGGCCAATGTTGGCCCAGAAAGCAGATCCACTTTCCTAAAAAAAGTAAAATAAAAAAAACACCCAGCAACTCGCCGGCGGCCCTGCCTCACTCCACGCTCAGAAAATATGCCTCCTGGTGCTCTGCTGGTTGGGAGATGAAGTCTCCTTAGCTCTGGAGGGTCATTGGGGCAAAAAAGCCCTCATGTTATGTCCATTAACTCCTACATAGCGGGATTGCAGTGAGGTTGTAAGAGGCCATGCCCCCTTCTCCACCACTCTGCAAATGCACCTCCTGGCACACTGCTGGTTGGAGGATGAAATCCCTGTGGCTGCTGAGGGTCCTTGGGGCTAACTACTCCTACTGTTACCTACATTAACTTTCACACAGTGGGATTGCTGAGCGGTGTTTGGAGTCCACGCACGCTTTCTCCATCACTCTGCAAGCGCACCTTTTGGTGTGCTGCTGATTGGCGGATGAAGTCCCCTTGGGTACAGAGGGTCCCTGGTGCACAACAAGCCCTCCTGTTACCTCCAATAAGTCAGTCCACATAGCTGGATTGTGGAGAAGTCTTTGGAGGCCAGCCACGCCCCTTTTCCCACCACTCTGCAAATGGGGCTTTAGGTGCGCTGCTGGTTGGAGAATGAAGTCCCATAGATTCTAGAGTGTTCTTGGGGGCCAACAAGCCCACCTGTTGCCTTCAGTAAGTCCCACACAGGCAGATTGCTGAGAGAACTTCGGAGGCCACACCCCCTTTTTACACCACCCTGTAAACATGCTTTCTGGCACACTGCTGGTTGGGATGAGGTCCCCTTGGCTCTAGAAGGTCCTTGAGTGCAAACTACTCCTCCTGTTGCCTCCAGTAAGTCCCATACTGCAGGATTGCTGAGATGTTTTTGGGGGCCATGCCCCCTTTCTACAAGTGGGCCTCCTTGCACACTGCTGGTTGGAGGATGAAGTCCCCTTGGCTGTTGAGGGTCCTTGGGAGCCAGCTACCCCTACTGTTACCTCCATTAACTCTCACATAGTGGGATTGCTGCAAGATTGTCAGAGGCCTCCCTTTTTTTACCACTCTGCAAACGTACCTCCTGGCACTCTGCTGGTTGGAGGATAATGTCCCCTTGGCTGCTCAGGGTCGTTGGGAGCCAACTACCCTCACTGTTACCTCCATTAACTCCAACACTGTGGAATAGCTGAGAGGTTGTCAGAGGCCATATCCCCTTTTCCCACCACCCTGCAAATGCACCTCCTGGCACATTGCTGGTTGGAGGATAAAGTCACCTTGGATTATAGGGTTCCTTGGAGAGATGAACCCCTTCAGTTACCTCCAGTGAGTCCCAGACAGCGGGACTGCTGAAAGATGGGAGGAGGCCACGCCCCCTTTTCCTGCCATGCAGGAAACACAAATATTAGTTAAAAAAATCTTAGAAATTCGCTGAAAAAAACAAAACGTTACAGGGAGGTTATCGATAGGAATTAATATTTAAAAATTTTTTGAAATTCACAGAAAAAGTCAAAGGGTACAGGGATGTTATAGATTGGAAATAGAATTAAAAAGACATAGAAATGTATTGAAAAAACTAAAGGTTATAGGGACTTTATAGTTAGGCTCAGGTTTCACACATACAAACCAGTGAAATTCAGCAGTTATAGTTAGCTGAGTTGAATTAACTATAACTCACCCCTGCAATGCTCTGCTTATGAGCTCACATACTACATCTTTTATGACATGGTCAGTGACATCAGTGATAACATCACTGATGACAACTTTAAAATAAAAAGGGCAGTCCCCGGGGGTTGGGGGCCCCTTGGCTGAAAATGGTCCCCTTCTTTCAAATAAAATAAAAAAAGAGAAAAGAAAATGCTAGGACCCTGGGGATGGGTTCCCTGGACCAAAATCGGCATGGGCAGCCCCATTCCCCATTTTAAAAAGGCCTGGCCCAGGGGATGGGTTCCCAGGGAAAAACAGCCCAGGGCAGGGGGGCAGGTAACTATTTTTCTTAAAATAGAAAAATAATTAAGAAAAAAACCTTGGCAAATCGCTCAAGGACTCACCCTCTTCCCCACCACTTCTGGTGTGTTTGGTCCGAAGCTCGGCGGCCATCTAGGGAAACCTACAAAACTCAGACATTTCTGAAAACTAGACACCCAGGGAAGTCCAGGGTTGTGTGACTTTTGTGGATCCCCAAATGTTTTCTTACCTAGAATCCCCTTCAAACCTCAAATTTAGCTGAAATAAAACACATTTCCTCAAATTTCAGTGTGGAAAAGATGTGAGATCAGATCACTGCACCAGCACAAATTTCCCATCACCCAGTATTCCCCTGAGTCTCCCGGTAAAAATGAGACCTCATGTCTGGGGTGGAAGCATTACAATGCCCATTCAGGGCCGCCTCCACCCCTAAATTTACATAAAAATAAATTCTATTGTTTCTAGTGGGCTTCCTGCCCCCCAGCAGGGACAGATCGGGGGCTACTACCCCATCTGCCTCCCGGGGAGGTAGAAAGACTGAAAATGGCCAAAATATAAAGTGTGGAGCAAAAGCCCTGGCCCAAGGGGCCGCTCCCCCTCCCTGATGTGTAGTGGACGGACCCCTGCTTGGAATTTGCCCTCCTGTGGCACTCCCCAAGCAGGGATCCACTAGGGAAGGGTACCATTAGATAGGGGTGATTCTTATCTTTCCAACAATACTCCTTCCGTGTGTTTCTGTGCTTAGGGGGCTGAGATAGCCCCATGAGCACTGAAGCAGGGAAACTGAGATGAGCTGATCGGCTCATTTCAGTTTCACTTTCAATGTAATGACGTCAGCGTGCCATGTGCACTGATCGTCATTACACTGAAAATATAACTGCCTCGGATGGCTGGGAAGCTCTTACCCAGCTCCAGAGGCTAATGAAATAAAAATGGAAATCCCTTTGCTATTTACAGCAGCAGGATCTCTTGCTGGTGAGCAGAGGACGTAACGGTTACATCCTCAGCACACCAGGGCCAAAGCCAAGGACACTGTCAGGACTGGCCAGTTCAGCACAAGGAAACTAGTATTAGACCACTTTGCAGGCAGTAAGAATCCCTGTTACCTGTATCCAAGAATTCATAGATCTATTCCAGTGAGGCAGGTGGCCTTGTTTCTTCGAATGCTGACTGTGTTTGAAACACGGAATTACAAGATGGCCGCCCACTATGGTGGGTGCAGTTACGGGTCTAGTGTATCGGCAGGAGATTCTCCACAGCTGCCTTCGCGCGCACTTCCTAAGAGCGCTGCACACTTTAACTGAAGTTCCCACTGAAATGAAATGCCGGCATTTGTAAAGCACACAGCTACCTCCACCGGAGGTGTCCCGACGCTGCCGTATACTGCTTAGGAACCCTTCCTAGCTTTTTCCATGTGAAATGTCCACTTCTGGGCACCCCCGAAGTGAAGCCAGGCATCCCAGTGCTGCTGGGGCCGTTGTGCAGATTAAGCCAGCTATTGCCCAGAGTTGCAGAGAGGGACCCATGATTAGAATAGGCACGAGGCGAGAATTATCAGGTCCAAGGAAATTGAGCCCAAGACCCGCCGAGGCGGGTATTGAACCCTGGTCCCAGACCAGACCTCTGCATCAGGGTCTGCCGCTCTAACCATTTGAGCCACACTTCTCCACTGAGAAAGGCAGCATTTCCGGACTTCATTGCTTTCTCTCCTTTCCAAGGATTTTTTTTCGTTTTGACTGCGGAAGGAGTATTGCTCTGGAGGTTGTGTCACTCGCTCCAGTAACTGAGAAGTCTAAGAGTAAGGTCACAATTCGAGAATTAAAGAGAACAATGAAGTTTGCCACTTCCCGTCAGTGAGTACTTTCAGTGGTGGTTCAGTGGGAAGTTTGCTTCAGGGATTCTCAATCGACATCGACATTCTCTGAACTCGCTGAAGTAATTTGATGTAAAATAAGCTACGAGGACAGTTCATTTGAGCATAGAATTTACCTCAAGGTACTTATGAGCAACCTGAGAAAACCAATTAGAAGGACTTTACAGAGTACTTAAAGAAAGTGAAAGGTGAAGCTTACTCTCAGAATCAGGCTACATTTGCGAGTCAAGTTGGAAAAACAAGTTCTCTAAGAGGAAGATACATTGCAACTGAATTTCTGCTAAAATATATTATTCAAATAAGAATACATGCATGTAGACATAGTTATATAATATACATACATATATATATATATATATATGTATGTATATATATATATATATATATATATATATATATATATATATATATATATATATATATATATATATATATATATATTACCTACTGGCGGTCGCCAGTAGGTATATATAGTTAGGATTTTTTCTCTATGGGATTTTTGAAAATTCTATGTCTAATAACTTTGGCGTTTGAGGACGGAATTGGCTGAAATTTTCAGGAAAATGGAACATTTTGTTTCTGAGCAGCCACTGACAATTTGGGGGGGGTTTCATCAAGGGGGGGGCGAGAAAAAAGGGGGGTCCCAAAACGCATTTTTCCCATGTTAATTTCCATAGGGCGGTTGGCCTCACTTTTAGCTCGAACGGCTGAATGGATTTGCACGAAACTTGGCAAAATTGTAGGGACTGTTAGCCCGATGTGCCTTTGCTAGGTCTCAATATATGTGCTGCAGTGGATTTTGAGTAATTTAGGTTCAAAAAAAGATATATATCTGGGCGGAGCCTAACCACACATCTGATCTGATTGGCTGTCAGCACTTCATCCAAGAAGTGTTGGCAGCCATCTTGGGACCAATATACATGATAGCACCTCATTAAAAAGCATTGTAGTTAATAGAGGGTTTTAGGACTTTAGTTACATTATAAATCATTTGTTGATGGTACCATACTCGTTTTAGGAATTGTGGTGGGTTCTAAGGTGATTTTACCATGTGAAAAAACCTTCTGCTGTGATATCATGAATATTGTTTGAAAGAAAACTAATATCTCATGATTTTCCCACAGTGGTTTGGAAGGGGATCTATAAGCTAAACTGAAAGCATATTTTCTGTAAATTCACATTATCTTTCTCAGTCATGTGAAAATGAAGTCTGACATTCTCAGTAAAACATGTACATCCAACAAGGACAGAGACTGTCAGTTGATTCCTTTGTGTTCTACTGCAGCCTCCTAGAGTGTTCTAAAGAACAACTAGAGCGCTAACAGTCCTACTTATTACAAAGGTATGGCACACCTGAAGCCATCTTGATTGGAATAAAGTGGTAACTCTTAAAACATGTAATTTAAAAAGAAACAACATGAGGGGGTATATTTTGCCATAGAAAGTATGATTAGTGCTGCAGAATGAAAAAGTAGGGCACATTTTGAGTGACTTCTCAAATCCTTTTCTATTTCATTAAAACATTCTGACATGCAGTCTCCCAAAATGGCCACCAGAGACAAAAGAGCCCAAATGTAGCCCAAATATCACCCAGATGTAGCCCAAGTATAGCCCAATGACAGAATGTCCCAGAGTGTTCTAAAGAACAACTAGAGCGCTAACAGTCCTACTTATTACAAAGGTATGGCACACCTGAAGCCATCTTGATTGGAATAAAGTGGTAACTCGTAAAACATTTAATTTGAAAAGAAACAACATGAGGGGGTATATTTTGCCATAGAAAGTATGATTAGTGCTGCAGAATGAAAAATTAGGGCACATTTTGAGTGACTTCTCAAATCCTTTTCTATTTCATTAAAACATTCTGACATACAGTCTCCCAAAATGGCCACCAGAGACAAAAGAGCCCAAATGTAGCCCAAATATCACCCAGATGTAGCCCAAGTATAGGCCAATGACAGAATATTCCAGAGTGTTCTAAAGAACAACTAGAGCGCTAACAGTCCTACTTATTACAAAGGTATAGCACACCTGGAGCCATCGTGATGGGAATAAAGTGGTAACTCTTAAAACATTTAATTTAAAAAGGAACAAAATGAGGGGGTATATTATGCAATAGAAGGTATTATTAGTGCTGCAGAAAGAAAAAATAGGGCACATTTTGAGTGACTTTTCAAATCCTCTTCTATTTCATTAAAAAATGCTGACATGCAGTCTCCCAAAATGGCCACCAGAGACAAAAGAGCCCAAATGTAGCCCAAATATCACCCAGATGTAGCCCAAGTATAGCCCAATGACAGAATGTCCCAGAGTGTTCTAAAGAACAACTAGAGCGCTAACAGTCCTACTTATTACAAAGGTATGGCACACCTGAAGCCATCTTGATTGGAATAAAGTGGTAACTCTTAAAACATTTAATTTAAAAAGGAACAACATGAGGGGGTTCATTTTGCCATAGAAAGTATGATTAGTGCTTCAGAAAGAAAAATTAGGGATCATTTTGAGTGACTTCTCAAATCCTCTTCTATTTCATTAAAAAAATTCTGACATGCAGACTGAAACATGCACTTTGAATACCAGCAGCAGACGTCCCTGGTGAGCAGTAGCTTTACTACAGTGATCTAATGTGCAACTAGAGTGCTAACATTCAGAATTTATGGCAAATGTGTGACACATCTGAATGCCTTCTTGATGGAACCAAAGTAAACAAGCATTGAAAATGCAATAGATCTCGCCCTCGTTTAAGTTAAAGCCATTCTGTTTGTAATGAGGTTGCTTTTTAGCTTTGCTTTTATTAGTGTTTTTTCAACTTTCATGTAAATAACATGCATCTGTATGCATATAAGTATATGTATGCATGCATTTATGTTTGTATTTATATAGATATACAGATGATATATGTTTATATATGTATGTATATATATATATATTCACTGAAAAAACCATAGGCTATAGACCATATATAGTAAGGAATTAGCATTTACAAAACCTTGAAAATTCACTTAAAAAACCATAGGTTATAGACCATATATAGTTAGGAATTAGCATTTACAAAACCTTGAAAATTCACTGAAAAAACCATAGGTTATAGACCATATATAGTTAGGAATTCGCATTTACAAAACCTTATTTTACTCACACAAAACCATTGAAATTCCATATATAGTTAGTTGCACTAACTATATATCGCGCACCCGCAATCCACTGCTGATGATGTCACATATTACATCATTCATGACATGGTCAGTGACATCACTGATGACATCACTGATGACATCTCAAATGACATCACTGATGACATCACTGATGACAACATCCAGTGACTGTATGTTTCTGTAAAGTTAAAATATGTCTTACATATTGAAGAATGAGTGGATGTATAAGTGTCTGGATGAAGGATTTAGTAGGTGCATGACTGACTGTATGAGTGAGTGATTAAATGTGTCTCACTGAGTGCATGGGTTAGTGACTAAACTGTCTTAATTTGTGCATCAGTATGTCTGTTGTTCTGTAAACTGTTGCATGTGTTGATAAGTAGCTATATGAGTAACTATATGGGTTATTGATTGGTTGCCCAAGTTTTTGTATGGGAGACTTAGTATGTGTGTGGGTGGCTGGGAGGTGTATGACTCTGTGCATAGATGTGTGAGCAGTTGATTCACTAGATGTATGGTTTCAAAAGTGCATGTGGAAACAGCTGTATGTGCGGTTGACTGTGTGCATGAGTGTATTGGTGAGTGAATGGATATCTCAGTGCTACATGTCAAAGTAAGTACATATGTAAAACACAGTACATGTGAGAGTTGACATATATAAATAACTGTGCATAAGAGCCAGTGAATGTGTGAGTGGCTGTATGGATCATTGTGAACTTGTATCAGGGATTGTATAAGAGAGTAAATATGTGTTAGTATATGTTTGAATAAGTAAAGTTTGTATAACTGTATAGTTGAGGAAATGGAGGTGTGATTGATTCTTTGCATGACTGACTAGGTGTGTGAGTAACTCCATGGATGAGTGACAGTCTGTGAGTGTCTGTTTACACTGATTGTATCTAAGGTTATATTAGAGTCTGAAGAGGTTCATCGTATTATCACATGAATGATATCATCAGTGATGCGATCAGTAATGTCAAATGAGATGTCATCAGTGATGTCATTTGAGATGTCATCAGTGATGTCATCAGTGATGTCACTGACCATGTCATGAATGATGTAATATGTGACATCATCAGCAGTGGATTGCGGGTGCGCGATATATAGTTAGTGCAACTAACTATATATGGAATTTCAATGGTTTTGTGTGAGTAAAATAAGGTTTTGTAAATGCGAATTCCTAACTATATATGGTCTATAACCTATGGTTTTTTCAGTGAATATATATATATATATATATATATATATATATATATATATATATATATATATATATTACCTACTAGCGGTCGCCAGTAGGTATATATAGTTAGGATTTTTCCCTATGGGATTTTTGAAAATTCTATGTCGAATAATTTTGGCGTTTGTGGACGGAATTGGCTGAAATTTTCAGGAAAATGGCACATTTCGTTTCTGAGCAGCCCCTGAAAATTTGGGGGGGTTTCATCAAGGGAGGGCTGAGAAAAAAAAGGGGTCCCAAAACGCATTTTTAACATTGAGTTTTCCATAGGGCGGTTGGACTCACTTTTAGCTCAAACGGCTGAATGGATTTACACGAAACTTGGCAAAATTGTAGATATGGTTTGCCCGACGTGCCTTTGCTATGTCTCAATATATGTGCTCCAGAGGATTTTGAGAAATTAACGTTTTAAAAAACAGATATATCTGTGACAGCGCTCCAGTTAGCGCTCTGGTTCGCGTACCTGACGCGTAACGGAACTTTGCGAAGCGAAGCTGATTGGCTCTCCGGTGTCTGTCAACATTCTAAACAGTCTGGACCGGCCGCCATCTTGTCTCTCGGTAGGTTTGAGAGACAAGAGGAGTAGAAAAACGAAGGGGGAATTTAATCAAAGGGGGCAAGGTAGACCCCTCTTGACCCCCTAGGAATGATGTTGGGGTTATTAAAGGGTCCCGTGGGGAAAATAAAAAAAAATTGATTTTTCGCGGTAGAAGCACTTCCCGGTACGCGAACCGGGTCACTCACCGGTAGCGTAACGGGAGTTCGCCATTTTGTGTTTCGTTTTAATTAAATCACAAGATGGAGGAAAAACAATGTGGGAAATGGGTATAAGGGGGCACGGGAGACGTATCCTGACCCCCTAGGCTTTCTGAGGGTGGCTGAGGAGGCTCATATATGTTGGAATAAAAAAAAATTGAATTGCGCGGTTAGCTGCCTGTACGCGAACCGGGTAGCGAACCGGGAAGCGAACATAAGTGAAAATTAGTGAAAAAAGGTACATTCGAAATTTGGAAAGACTAATTATAGTTAAGGTAGCTCTGAAAAGAGCTTTTGTGTTCTGTGTAAGTTCTAGGTACTTATAAGTAGGTACCAATACACAGTCTTAAATTTTGTATGAAAACTCTGTTGCCCTCATCTGAAAAGTGCACACCATCTCCTCTGTAGATATCTTGCATGTTATTGTTGTAGATGGTGCCCATTCCATGGTCTCTCATATAAGCTGAAACAGACTTATTTACATGCTTCCTCGCTTTCTCAATTTATGGACAAAATTGATTGGACCACCTCCATTTCTGTCTTTGGCATATATTGGAATATACCAAGGCACTTTGAGGGAAAAGTGCCATTAATTGCTCAAAGGTGTCCTTTAAGAGCATTTCCAGACCTACCCCAGTCAAAGTGCCCAAATCATTTCCTCCACAGTGCATTATTATGAACATTTAACTTTTATTAGTTCCACTGCTTCATTTCTTTAACCCTCAGTTTCCTGCCTTTGCTACTTCCCTCATTCCTTTTTCTACTACTTTTTTTTACTCTACTCTTTCCACTCCTGTTCTCAGTCCCTCTTTAAACAGTATCTTTGTGTTACTCCCTCTAACTGTCTTTCTTTTAACATTACTTTCAGTTTACTTACTCTTCTTTTTAAAAAAAAATAAAAAATGTTGAGTTCGCTCCCGGTTCGCGTACCGGCGCGTGAACCGGGAAGCGAACAAAAATAAATAGAGGTTGTCAGAGTGCTAAACATTCTAGCAATTTCTTATAAAGGGGAGGTAGTTCTGAAAAGAACTTTTTTTATTATTTTTGTTGTTTTATATTTTTTTTTATAAATTTTCTGAACATTTTGGTTTTTTTTTGTATTTTTTGAACGGTTTTATATTTTTTTGTTTTTTTTGATGGGGGAGAAACAAAAATGATTCATTATGAAGGGCTCAACAGGAGCAACAAAAAAAAGATAATTTATTTCCCGGGACGTTTTGCACATTTGTGATTCTCAATTGCTTTATTAATTAAGTTTATGCTGCTCTCTCTGAAGCAAATGAGTTGTCCACAAAAAATGCAAACATGCTTCACACTTGCAAATTTCATTTGGATATTTGGGACCATCTCCCTCGCCTCTGGTCCCGACACTGCCTCTTCATTGGTGGATGTACTGGCCACAGGTCGGGGGTTATCCACCAGATCACGCAGTTGTGCAGCACTGTAATTTATAGGGTGCCACCTTTCCATATGGCGATGCATGGTATAATTACCAAAACTGTATTTCTTGTCTGTTCCTCTAGACAGTTCATCTTTGCAAACCAGGCAGGTAACATACCGGGCATTTACCTTTTTTTGTTCCGTGGGTATTGAAAAAAATTGCCAAATATAACTCTCTTTAACATGGGATCTCCTAGGCTCTTCAGGTAAAATCCTTCCTGTCCCTTGCTCCTCTTCCTCTTCTTCCTCCTCTTGTTCTAGGATGACCTGAGGAGTTGGTCCTCTCTTCCTAGGAGGTTGTGGTGGTGGTGGGGGTCCACCAGCTGCAGCAATCATTGAAGCCATTTCTCTGGTATTGAAAAAAGGTCTTTCTCTCATAAAAATGAAAGTCAGAGTGAGAAAAAAAGGTGGGGCTTTCATCATTTGGGAAAGAAAATGTTCTAAACCAATGAAAAGTGTTATTTTTAGGTCATATGGCCAAGCCTTCCATCATTAGGAAATCAAAAGTAAAATGAACCAATGAAAAGTTTTATAAACAAGTCACATGACCTGTTATGCTTACGTTAAGCGCTCCGCGCCGCGCCCCGGATCGCTTCCGGGGCGCTGCGCTTCGCGCCTCCGTTCGCGTTCCGGAGCGCTTCCGGGTGCACTAACATGGCGCGTCATAAGACGCATTACGCGGTAACGTAATACGTCGCGCTTACGCGACGCGACACGATGTTGATTTCTAACGCAGTAGTTGCGCTAACGGAACGTTTACCGATTCGCGGACCGGATCGCGGAACAAAATAAAGCTAACGGGAAGCTGCCCGGTTCGCGGACCGGCAGCGAAACAAAAAAAATAATTAAAAAAATATTAAAAAAATATATATTACAAAAATATAAAATATATTTTTGAATTAGAATAAGAATACATTTTACAGCTTTTGATATTTGCTATTAAAAAACCATTGAAATTCACTGAAAAAACCATAGGTTATAGACCATATATAGTTAGGGATTAGCATTTACAAAACCTTGAAAATTCACTGAAAAAACCATAGGTTATAGACCATATATAGTTAGGGATTAGCATTTACAAAACCTTATTTTACTCGCACAAAACCATTGAAATTCGCATATATAGTTAGTTGCACTAACTATATATCGCGCTCCCGCAATCCACTGCTGATGATGTCACATATTACATCATTCATGACATGGTCAGTGACATCACTGATGACATCTCAAATGACATCACTGATGACATCACTGATGACATCTCAAATTACATCACTGATGACATCACTGATGACATTTCATTTGACATTACTGATCACATCACTCATGATATCATTTATGTGATAATACAATGAACCTCCTCACACTCTAAAATAACCTCTGTTACACCCAGTGTAAAATACAGAGTATCATTTTTGGAACCATTGACACACCAATACCAGTTACTACATACGCACTCACTGATTCCTACGTCTACACACACATTCACTCATTCACCCATACAATCACTCATACATACAGTCACTCATTATTACAACACTATCATATGCACTCATACACCTACGCAGACACTCACACACTGCCACTCATCCATAGAGTTACTCACACACCTAGTCAGTCCTGTAAAGAATCAATCACACTTCGATTTCCTCATCTATACAGTTAACCACAGAACACCTTACTTTTTCAAACATATACTAACACATACTTACTCTCTTATACAATTACTGATACAAGTACACATTGATCTGCACAGAGTCACACACCTCCCAGCCAGCCACACACATACTCAGTCTTCCATACAAATACTTGGGCAACCAATCAATAACCCATATAGCCACTCATATAGCTACTGATCAACACATGCAGCAGCTTGAACAACAGCAGACATATTGATGCACACTTTCAGACAGTTTAGTCACTAACCCATGCATTCAGTAAGACACATTTATTCACTCACTCACTCAGTCACACACCTACTAAATCCTTCATCCAGACACTTATACATCCACTCATTCTTCAATATGTAAAACATATTTAAACTTTACAGAAACACATAGTCACTGGATGATGTCATCAGTGAATATATATATATATATATGTATATGTATATATATATATTTTTTTTTTCACTGAAAAAACCATAGGTTTCAGCCACGTTATAGTTAGGAATTAGCATTTAAGAGAGATTTCACACACGTTATAGTTAGGAATTAGCATTTAAAAAACCTTAGAAATTCAATAAAAAACTATAGGTTTAACACATGTTATAGTTAGCTGGATATTTCACTCATGCAAAACCATTGAAATTCCCCCGTTATAGTTAGTTCAGCTAACTATAACTCGCGCGCCCGCAATGCACTGCGGATGACGTCACATATTACATCACTCATGACATGGTCAGTGACATCACTCATGACATCACTGATGACATCTCAAATGACATCACTGATGACATCACTGATGACATCATCCAGTGAATGTGTGTCTTTCTGAAAAATAAATATGTTTTATATATGTTTTTCTAACGGTCGATGGAAGAATAAATGTGTAAATAAGTGTCTAAATAGATGTTTTTTTAAAAAAAAGATTGTATAACTGACTTATTAAGTGTATCTTAGTGAAGAGGTGTGGTGCCGCGGCTAGGGTGACTGACTCCGGAATCTGGGGATCACAGTTCAATCCCCGGCACCGGCGGCAGGTCAGCCAAGCACCATGTGACTCTGGGCAATAGCTTGCTTAATCTTCCCGATTAAGCAAGGGTCTCTAGGCCCCCAGGGCCTAGAGACCCTTACGGGTGATTTTGCACTTCACAAATGTGGATTATAATACATGTATTAGCGAGTAATGTTTAAATATGTAAATATCTGCATCAGTGTCTCACTTTGTGTATAAGTGGCTGCATGGGTTGGTGACTAGCTACATGAGTGTCGATATGGGTTATTAGTTAGTTTTTAGAGTATCAGTATGAGTGTCTGTATGGTTTGGTGGGGGGTATTACTTACTGCATAGATGCATGAATGAATGACTCACTGTTTGTATGTGTTTTGAAGACAGCATGTGCGCAGGACTGTATGGGTGTATGAGTGTGTGTATGGATGTGTTAGTGAGTGAATTACTGTCTCAATAGTAACTTTATGAGTAACTACATATGTTTTAAACTAGTATATGTGAGTATTGATGTATATAAGTGAGTATATGTGAGAGCTAGAGATTGTAAGAGTTCCTGTATAAATAAGTATGTGTTTCTGTAAGTGATTGTTTAAGAGAGTACGTATGTGTACGATTCTGTAGAAGTAAGTGTAGTGGTGGGTGTATAGCTGTATATGAAGTAAATGGATGTTTGATAGTTTATTTGCATGTGTGAGTATGTATGTGAGTAACTCTATGGATGAGTATTTGTGTGTAACAGGATGTATAGGTGTATGAGTACATATGATGATTGAGTATATGTATGAGTGACTATAGAACTGTTAGTGAATGACTGGATGTGTATGTAGATCTTGGAATTACTGAATAGGTTGTTCTAACTGATATTGGTATCTCCATTTTTTAAATAATTTTAGTTTCTATTTTTGAATGTGTGTATCAAGGGTTATGCGTTGAGAGGAGGTCTGCCACTCTTTCACAAGGATGATGTCATCAGTGATGTCATCAGTGATGTCATTTGAGATGTCATCAGTGATGTCATGAGTGATATCACTGACCATATCATGAGGGATGTAATATGTGACGTCATCAGCAGTGCTTTGCGGGCGCTCGCAAGTTATAGTTACCTGAACTAACTATAACGGGGGAATTCCAATGGTTTTGTATGAGTGAAATGTCCAGCTAACTATAAAATGTGTGAAACCTATAGTTTTTTAGTGAATTTCCAAGGTTTTTTAAAAGCTAATTCCTAACTATAACGTGTGTAAAACCTATGGTTTTTTCAGTGAATTTCTAAGGTTTTTAAATGCTAATTACTAACTATAACGTGGCTGAAACCTATGGTTTTTTCATTGAATTTCAAAGGTTTTGTAAATGATAATTTTTAAATGTATTAATTGTTATATTTTTTATACTGATTTCATACATTTAAAAAAAAACATTTTAAAGATATTTTATTTTTTAAATTACATTCCATACTTTTAATATAAATTGAAAAAAAGGTTTTTAAAAATATTGAAATTTTAATATTTTTTTGTATTTAATATTTTTTTTAATTAATATATATATTATATATCAGGCAATGATATCCTATGGAAGGAAATTCAAGTTACTGGTAAGTACAGTTAAATTTACTTTTCAGGAAAAGTAGTGAGCTAGATTGGGGATTTAATTCCTCTTCAATCCTGAAGTCCCCTGTGAGCCAACTAGTCCACCAGGTACCTCCAGTATGCGCCAGGCAGCTATGTTGCAGAGAGGTGTTCAAAGTGCACGCCCCCTTTTTACAACACTCTGCAACACAGCTCTGGAGATACCTGTTGGAGATACGTGTTGTACTAGTTGCCCCCTAGGTACCCTCTGGATTGAACAGGAATGAATTCCCCAACTTAAAACGCACCTCAGGGCATGTTTGCACTCACATCACCTCAAGCCCCGCCTCCTACCTTCACCACTGTGCAAACGCGCCCTGTAGAGTGTTCTAAGTTGGGAGATTAAGTCCCCTTGCATACTGGGGGTCCCTGGAGGCCAACTAGCCCACCTGGAACCTCCAGTATACACCAGAAGGCTGCGTTGCAGAGAGATGTAATGAGGCCACACCCCTTTTTACACCTCTCTGCAACTCAGCCCCCTGTCGAGTTTGCAGAGGGGGAACTAATTCCCTTTGCATATTGGTGGTCCCTGGGGGCCAACTAGCCCACCAGGAATCTCCAGTATGCGCCAGGGGGCTGCATTGCAGAGAGGTGTAATGAGGCCACGCCCCTTTTTACCCCTCTATGCAACGCAGCCCCCTGGCGTGTTTGCTGAGGGGGAACTAATTCCCCTTGCATACTGGGGGTCCATGGGGGCCAACTAGCCCATCTAGCCCATCTGGAACCTCCAGTATGCACCAGGGGGCTGCATTGCGGAGAGGTGTAATGAGGCCATGCCCCTTTTTACACCTCTCCGCAACGCAGCCCACGTGCACGTTTGCAGAGGGGGTACTATTTCCCCTTGAATACAGGGGGTCCTTGGGGGCCAATTAGCCCACCAGGAACCCCCAGTATGTGTCAGGGGGCTGTGTTGCTTTGCCCCCACACTTCTTTTTCACGATACCCCCGGGATTTGGTCCCCCCGGGGGGTAATTTGAAAAAAAGCAGACCGGGTTTAAAAAAAAACCATTTTGGGCCTTGGGGGTCCTTGTGGGACCACCTGAGCAGGCCTAGGGGGTCAGAGTGTTTCTACCCTGCCCCCTTTTTGCGTTCTACATGTTTGTTTTTCTGCTTTTTTGTGCCTTGGTCTACCAAGCACAAGATGGCAGCCAACTCTTTGTGGTTTGGAGTGTACACAGCCAATCAGCATGCAGCTCGTGCTCGGAAAGGTACGCGTACGTGCCTGTACGTATGAGGGCCCATACGCGGACCTCTACGCGTACGTACACGTACCCCGTGTTTTAAAAAAAATAAAATATTTGGGGCCTTGGGGGTTCTTGTGGGACCCCCTGGGCAGGCCTTGGGGGTCAGGGTGTTTCTACGCTGCCCCCTTTGCGTGTTTTGCGCACTTGTTTCACTGCGTTCTTGTGCCTCAGTCTACCGAGGCACAAGATGGCTGCCAACACTTTCTGGTTTGGAGTGTTGACAGGCAGTTGCCAGCCAATTAGCATGCAGCTCGTGCTCTGGAAGGTCCGCGTATGTACGCGGCCCCGTATGCGGACAGTACGCGTACGGTGCGTGCCTATAGATATACTTATGATTTTACTTATGATTTTCTCAGGAACTACTGAACGGATTTACACCATTTAACAAAAAGCTTGATCTGCGAACCGAACTCTACTTTTTGACCAAATTTGGTGTAATTCCGTTCCGCCGTTCGGGCTGTAGCCCTGGCTAAAGGTCCTATGGAAAATTGAAGGTGGAAAACAGGTTTTGGGACCCCGATTTTTTCTCGGCCCCTGCTTCACGAATCACCCCCAAACTTTCAGGGAAGGAGCAGAGCGGAGCAGGCCATTTTCTTGGAGAAATTTGCGAACATTCGTCCACGGGCGCCAACGTTATTCCAAATAGAATGTTGCGGATATCCTATGGAAACTAGGTCCTAACTATAACTACGTACTGGCGACCACCAGTAGGCAATATATATATATATATATATATATATATATTCACTAAAAAAACCATAGGTTTCACATCAGTTATAGTTAGCTGGAAATTTTACTGACATGAAACCAATGAAATTCCACGTTATAGTTAGTTGGACTCACTATAACTTGCGCGCCTGCAATGCACTGCTGATGACGTCACATATTACATCACTCATGACATGGTCAGTGACATCACTCATGACATCACTGATGACACCATCCAGTGAATGTGTGTCTTTATGAAAAATAAATATGTTTTATATTTGTATTT
The DNA here is from genome assembly GCF_964263255.1 of Lissotriton vulgaris. Lineage (NCBI taxonomy): Eukaryota > Metazoa > Chordata > Amphibia > Caudata > Salamandridae > Lissotriton > Lissotriton vulgaris. Next base: position 396,370,754 of record NC_141693.1, read on the forward strand.
GTAAAGGACGATGGAAGAATAAATGGTTAAATAAGTGTGTAAATGGATGTTTTTTTTTTAAAGAATTGATTGGTTAACTGCCTTATTAAGTGTATCTTAATGAATACATATATTAACGAGTAATTTTTATATTTTTAAATATATGTATCAGTGTTTCACTTTGTGTATAAGTGGCTGCATGGGTTGGTGACTGACTCACTGTTTGTATGTTTTTTGAAGACAGCATATGTGCAGGACTGTATGGGTGGATGAGTGTGTATATGTGTGTGTTGGTGAGTGAATGCCTGTCTCACTAGTGTCTTTACGAGTAACTACATATGTTTTAATCTTGTATATATGAGCATTGATGTATATAAGTCAGTATATGTGAGAGTGAGAGATTGAAAGAGTTCCTTTTTAAATAAGTATGTGTTTCTATAAGTGATTGTTTAAGAGAGTAAGTATGTGTAAGTTTCCTTAGAAGTAATGTGCTAATGTATGTATAGCTGTATATGCAAATAAATGGATGTTCAATAGTTTATTTGCATGTGTGAGTATGTGTGTGAGTAACTTTTGTAAGACTGTCGGTGTGTAACAGGATGTATATGTGTATCACTATATATGATGAGTGAGAATATGTATGAGTGACTATATAAAACTCGGTGTATGAGTGGATGTGTATATAGATGGTGGAATTACTGAATTGGTTTTTGTAACTGGTATGGGTATCTCCATTTTTTTTTGAAAATGTTAGTTTCTATTGTTTGAATATGTGTTTCAATGGTTACATTACACTGAAAGGAGGTCTATCAGTCTGTCACAAGGATGGTGTCATCAGTGATGTCATGAGTGATGTCATTGACCATGTCATGAGTGATGTAATTTGTGACGTCATCAGCAGTGCATTGCAGGTGCGCAAGTTATAGTGAGTCCAACTAACTATAACGTGGAATTTCATTGGTTTTATGTCAGTAAAATTTCCAGCTAACTATAACTGATGTGAAACCTATGTTTTTTTTAGTGAATTTAATAGGTTTTTTAAATGCTAATTCCTAACTATAACTGGTGTGAAACCTATGGTTTTTTCAGTGAATTTCATTGGTTTTTTAAATGCTAATTCCTAACTATAACTGGTGTGAAACCTATGTTTTTTTCAGTGAATTTCAAACGTTTTTTAAATTCTTATTCCTAACTATAAGTCTCACTTTATAAATAAGACTGTTAGCACTGGGGGGAGGAGCCAAGATGGCGACCTGAGCGGACGTGCGATCGCTCGGCTCCGCCGGCTCTGAGGACCCGCGCCTCCATCCTGACTGTTATCCTGGGAATTCTTCCGTCAGAAATGTGCGGGACACGGTGCTGATCCGGACGGTGTCCCTCTGAACTCTCCGCCCGCCCGGAGTCGCGAGTTCTGGGGGGATCGTCTCTGCCACGGGCCACAGCCTGCTCCTCCGCTCCCGCCGGACCTCGCGAGCCCCGAGGGAAAACTCTGTTGCGGCGGCTGCCTACGACGAGGGAGTGCTTTCGCCAGACTGCAGCTTGGTCCATGCCTGCGCTCCTTGCCCTGCCGAGACCACACAGAGCAGCTCCGGCACGCACTTGAAAGGGTTCGTACGGTCCCCTTTGTTTGTGGCCGCCATGATGCCGGTCGGCTTCTTTCCTAGCTGGGCTGGATGCCGGTGAGCTTCACTCGGCCCCGTTTGCTTATCTTACCACCGGCTGCCCCTTGATTCCGCGGCGCACGGGAGGGGGTACAGTTTGTAGCAGGGAAAATGTTCATTTCCCGGTCGGGGCCCCGGACCCCCGTTTCTCCCCCTCCCTGCACCCCGTGGACTGCCGACAAGATGGCGATGCCTGAACACCAGCGCGGTGAAGATGGTAATGTGCTCCCTTCCTGGAGCGGCGAGCGCGAATTAGCACAGGGGACCGTGCTTGAACCTTCCAACGTGAGTGGTGACCCACGTGAAATGCAGCCGGAATGCACCTACAGGGACGTGATGAGGATCCTGTGTGAGGTGCGGTTGGAGATGCGGCGCACCTACAATGTGGTTTTTGAGGCACTTGATGCATGTGTCCCTGCTGAAAGCCGAGCACGGGGGGCTCACTCCCGACAAGACCCGGGACTGAATTTGTTGCAGCTTGCCAGCCCCTCGCTACCTCCTGTTGCTACTGTATCGATCGAGAGACCCGCTGCTGGAGCATCTAAAGATTTGTTGCCACTAGTCGATACTGTAGCTGCAACAGTGTTTCCCCTTTGTTCTTCGGCTGGCCGCCTGCCTCGTGCACCAGCCTTGCAGCGCAGTTCATCGCCAGTCTATTCACCTGCCCTGTCCCCTGCTCCTTCTTTGCACAGTATTAACTCGTCGTCCCGTGGCTTTTGTCACCTGTATGCCTTGGAAGTGCATTTTAGTGGGGGACTACCATCTACGGGGGACAGGAGAAGCTTCCTCAGCGCTGATGCACCTCCCCCATCCTTGAGGCGGCCATGTTTCCTCGTCGAAGTGGACTGCAACGGACTGCCAAATTGGTTGGGTGACAGTATACCTCCTAGGTCGGGCCAGGGGTAGGCGATCCCCTTGCTGCATTGCTATACTGGCGGGTGGAGGAAAGGAGAGACTTGATTGTGTATGGGACGCTGAGTATTATTTGCTGTAAAATGTTTAATGTGCCGGCGGAGTCCGAGCGTGTACAACGTGGCCCTCCTCCTTGATTGTTCTTTTATGGGAGCCCAGGGATGGACTTTTTCTCCTTACTCCCTATATCACTGGTGACTTTTTCTTCCTTTCCTTCTTTTCTTTCACTACTTTTCTTCCCTTTCTAAATTTCGGTTTTTTTTGGGCGACAGACACTCTGCTGGGGGGGGGGCAGGCCGTAGCCTCTGCATGTGTGTAGGGTGGGGGGTGATATTTAGTTTTCGTTAAGTTTCTATGGTGCCTATATATGATCTTCTTTTATAATTTTTCCTTTTTTCTGTCCTGAGTCTGCGATAAGGGTGTCGGGGGTGCGGGTAGTACTGTGGGTGGTGCGCAAATGCTAGCTACCTCTCCTGTTGTAATGTAATGTGCTGCCGAATTGGTGGGAACTTCCTTCTTATTGTTGTTATTTTTTGATGCTGCCTGCCCATGTAGTGAAGTAAATGTATGGACTCAGTACTCCTTGGTTCTATTCTTCGCTGATTTATTTTTAGACTAAAAATCTTAAAATTTTAACCTCATTGCTCCTTTCCCTAGCGACAGGACTCTGCCTAGTGTAACTGTTGTTAATTGACGCAATATTGCCTGCTGGCGCTGGGGTACCGTATTGTTTGCTTTCTGTGCACAGACGTATTGTGGCCGGCCCGACGGTTGTAGGCCCGTATTTGTATCATCCTTACTGCACAATAAAGGTTTAAAAAAAAAAAAAAAAAAAAAAGACTGTTAGCACTCTAGTTGTTCTTTAGAACACTCTGGTACATTTTGTCATTGGGCTACAGTTGGGCTACATCTAGCTGATATTTGGGCTACATTTGGATTTTTTGGTCTCTGGTGGCCATCTTTGGGCTACATTGGGCTACATTGGGCTACATTTGGGCTACATTTTGGCATATATATAGCCCAAAGTAGCACAATATATATTTTATCAAAGTTAATTATCGTAAAAACCACTTAAGAATAAGGCTACCAGTCCCTACAATTTTTCCCAATTTTTTTTTTTATTTTTTGCTTTGGAGCGCTCCCGGTGCGCTTCCCGGGAGCGCCCCGAAAAGCGTACTTTTATAAAGCGCCCCCGGGCGCGCTCCGGGGAGCGTCCCGTAAGCGCCAATATCGCGAACGAAAACATGATCATGACGTATCGCGTAGCCGCGTCCGCGTGATATGCACGGCGTAAGCGCACCCGGAAGTACTCGAGCGAATACGATCGCGCAACGTAAACATCCGACGCGCTTATGCTACGCGACCCGGAGCGCCCCCGGGCGCGCCCGGGGGCGCGTAGCGTAAGCGCGTCGGGTCATGTGACCTGCAAATAACACTTTTCATTGGTTCATAACAGTTTTAGTTTCTTAATGATGAAGCCCCTGGTCTTGTGACCTGAAAATAACTCTTCTCATTGGTTCAGGACAGTTTTTTTTCCAAATGATGAAAGACCCCACCTTTTTTCCTTATTCTGACTTTGTCCTTTGACTGAGGAAGACCTGTTTGTACATCTCTGTACCTTTTTGATCTTAATAATGGCTTCAGTAGCAGCAGCAGCTGGTGCATCTGCCCCACCACCACCACCACCACCACCAACAGGACCAGCTCCAGATTATATTGGTGGTCAAGAAGAGGAGGAGGAGGAAGAGGAAGAGGAGGAGGGGAGGAGAAGATGGCTGCCTGAAGAAAATACCCCATACAAACCCAAGCCACACATTGTATGGGAGTTTTTTTCAATCCCAGAGGGCAAGAAAAAAGTGAATGCGGCCAAGGTAACTTGCCTAATCTGCAATGAAGAACTTTCACGGGGCAACCCAAACAAAAAATATTCATTTGGTAACTATACCATGATTCGTCATATGACCCGAAAGCACCCAAACAACTACTCTCGTGCAGAGTTCAGGGAACTGGCCAGTAACCTCCCCCAGTCGTCAAGGACCACCTCTCAAAGAAACCAACCCACTTCATCGGGACCAGAAACATCAGAGATGATGCCTTGTATTCAGCCAAGATTTGCTGATTTTAAAATCACTTGTTCTGCATGTGGCAAGCTTATCGCCTATGGTGAAAAAAGCGTAAAGCTCATCGTCCTTGCAGGTGATAATCACAAGTGCCCCAAAAAGAAGTAATTTTTTGGGTTTTTTGTTTTTTTGCTCCAGTTGAGCCAGTTTCAATTCCCTTTTTTTGTTTCTCCCCCTAAAAAAATACAAAAAAAATATAAAACTGTTTTGAAAAGCCAAAAAAAGTACAAAATGTTCAAAAAACACAAAAAAATATAAAACAACAAAAGAAGAAAAAAAAAAGTTCTTTTTAGAACTACCTCCAATTTCTAAATAAAGGCTTTTTTTTATAAACTCTGTCATCTTTTTCCCTTATAGTACGCTCCCCGGGCCGCTCCCCGGTGCGCGTACCGGGCGCTACCCCCGCGCAAAACAAAAAAAAAATATTTTAAATGCCCCGCGGGGCCCTTTTATAGCCCCCACATCAAACCTAGGGGGTCAAGGGGGGTCTACTCTGCCCCCTTATGGTCATTTCCTTCTTTGTTTTGGCCACCTCTCGTGTCTCGATCCTACCGAGACACAAGATGGCGGCCGCTCCAGACTGTTTTGAATGTTTACAGACACCCGAGAGCCAATCAGCTTTTCGTGCGCACCTCGCATGACGCGCCCGGTGCGCGTACCGGTGCACGTACCGGAGCGCGGCTATAGATATATATATTTTTTTGAACCTTAATTACTCAAAATCCACTGGAGCACATATCTTGAGACATAGCAAAGGCACATCGGGCTACCAGTCCCTACAATTTTGCCAAGTTTGGTGGAAATCCATTCAGCCGTTCGGGCTAAAAGTGAAATCGACCGCCCTATGGAAATTAACATGGGGAAAACGCGTTTTGGGACCCCCTTTTATCTCGGCCCCCGCTTGACGAATCTCCCCCAAACTTTCAGGGAAGAACTGGAACGCCGCGAGGCCATTTTGAGGAAATTTTGAGGCAGATTCGTCAACCGGCGCCAAAGTTATTCCAAATAGAATTTTGAGATTTAACATTGAAAAAAATCCTAACTATAACTACCTACTGGCGACCGCCAGTAGGTAATATATATATATAAATATATATATATATATATATATATATATATATATATATATATATATATATATATATATATATATATATACATACATATAATTGTTCTTACCAACTAGAATAGAGCTCCGTTTTCTGAAAGACAAGAAGAGCAGAACATTAGAATTCAATTTTAAAGATGAGAAAAGTGAAATCATAAAGACAATCATAAAGCTGAATAATTGGAATTACAGGTAACAGGGATCAAATAAGAGATGTGATTCTCATTAAGTTAGTTACAGTATTTACATGTGTATTTTCGTTTCAGGAGACTATCAGCTAATGTGCAACCGTTCAGGGAGGTGCAGGAGACATCATTATTATTTCCAAATAGTCAAACATAGAGAGCAGCAAACCACTGTGGAAGTACAGGTAATTTAGGAAGTTACTAGAAGTGGGTTTTCAGTGTGCTTTTGTAGTTGTTACATGTTCTATTTGGTTACAGGATATCTTGAGGCCGCAGGACTCGAGGCCAGTCCAGGAACCATATGTAGTTAAATACTATTTACCGATTCTAAAATACCGAATTTTACCGATTCGGTATTTTACAATCGGTAAATGGTATATAGGAATTGATTCGGTAATTTTTACTAAATCAGTAAAATTCGGTAAATACCGATTTACTATTTACAGATTCGGTATTCCCCATTCATTCCCATGGGCCTGGAGGCCCATAGGAATGAATGGGAATTACCGATTCGGTAAATACTGAATCGGTAATAGGGGGAAGACTTACAAGGGTGGCAGGGTGTCACATTGACACCCTGTTGCACCCCTGAATAGTGTATGGGTGAACATGTGGCACATATACATGCACTAAGGGCATGTATGTCTGCAACATGGCACTTTTGGAAAAGCACAAATTTGCTTTTTCACAGGTTTTCGATATTTACCATCAACTTGTAGTTGGTGGTAAATAACGAATCCTTAAATGACAAATGCACTCACTTGAGTTCTCCCTACAATACGGATTCAGTAATTTTCAGAATCGGTATTTAAGAATTCAGTAATTTACCGATTCCTTAAATTACTGATTCGGTAAATTACAGAATCCTTAAATTAGGCCCCTACATCTCAAATGCCTAATATCGGTTGGTAACAGCCGAAATTCGGTAATTTCGGCAATTACTGACCAGTATTGGGCTACCTACATCTGGCCCCAGAAGAGGTGAAGCAGTGGCAGTCTCTCTTTTCTTCCCAATCCCCTTTTCCCGCTCTTTGCTGCTCATGAACCTTGAAGTTCGTGGTAGTGGAGTAGGGGATTGAGGAACTACCATCTGCTCCTGTGGAAAATCCAAGTTCAGGTTTTGGTACTTGACAGACATAATCATTACTTCCTCAGCATACAAGAGGTTAAAGAAATGGAAGCATCACAGTGAAACAATTTAATGGTGTTCAACAGTATCCAACTGCAGAAGTCAAGAAAGACAAAGAAAGGGGGAGGGGCACCTGATCTATAAGTAAGCCATCCCGAATTGTTACCTATATTGTTAGAAATGTTTACCATGAGATATCGTTATTTACTGGCTTATCATACTCACACAGACTATTGCAGTTTCAACCGCAAAGGTCAAGCAAAGCACCAAAGGGACACCTTGCTCGATAGGTAAACAACATCTGTTCGCTTGGTATGCTATTCAAAAACAGTTTGTCAAAGGATAGATACCATTCATAATAACTAGTTATGCTCTTGCACAATAACACCAAGAATTCACCAGAAAAACAAACCGAGCAAATAAAACATCAGATTGCAAGTTCTACTTACTTAATATACATGAATATGGTCACATTTCACATCAGGTGAGTTGAATTCTCGGGGTGAAAACTGCCAATTTCTTCAAATTGCTAATGTGAGCAAATTCCTTTGATACAGAAATTTGAATACAACATAAAAGAACGGATATGTAAGAACGTCAAAAAAGCTTACAGAAATAGTATGCAGGCCAATAGTTACTATCAGCTAAAAAAAGTTATTTGGTACAGATCGGATGACAACTAAACCTTCATGGCAGATATCTTTGATAAGAAGCCATTGCCCTCACCCAACTGATATATATTGTCTGTCTGATTGATGCAAAACCCACAAACTGTGTTTAAAAAAAAAACAAAGAGAGAAAAATGACGATCTAGCATGAAAAGTGTTAGGACAACTTTTATTATAGACACCGTGGGCCTCATTTATGAAAAGTGACGCATCGCTGCGTGAAAACAGCGATGCGTCACTTATCACTGCGCACTCCTTGCGACACCAATGATGCGTCATATTTAATGTATGACGCATCATGTCGCAAGGACTTACAGATACGTCAGTATTTCTGACGTATCTGTAAGCGCAAAAGTGACGCATTGCTGGAGTGTGTCACAAAAGTGACGCAACTCCAGCAATGGGTCCTTTCACATGGGGAAAGCCCCATGTGAAAGGGCTTGCGTCAGTCTTGCCCCTGCTGTGAGGCAGGCGCAAGATTTTGATGCAACAGCGTCCTAAAAGTGACGCAGTGAAATCTCATAGATTTCACTGCGTCACTATTACGAGGCTTTTTGCGGGGGAACGCCCCCTCTGCATACATTATACCTGACGCAGGTATAATGTGGCACAGGGGTTTAAAAAGTGACGCATCTACCTAGATGCGTCACTTTTTAAATATGGCGCAACAAGGCGCATTTATTACGCCACTGGTGCGTCACAAAAAGTGACGCATCGGCGGCGCAAAACTGACACAAGGCCTCATAAATAAGGGCCCGTGAGCTCATAAAAGCTATTGTTGCTTCAGATTCTAAAAGAAAATGTTTAGGTAAAGCATTTAAAAAAGATTTTGTTAGCTACATCCTAAGTGAATTAGGCAAAACATTTTAACACTAAAAGAACTAACCACAGCAATTACAAGGATATAGTAATTCAACAGAAAATTATCAGGATCGAACCCCAGAGAACATAGATCAGCGGTTAGGGTTACTTACTATTGCTCAATTCTAACTCTTCTTGTCCAACAGTGAAATTAATGAAGTTATTGCTTATAAGAAAATACCCATTGTCACTCAATATCAACGCTTCTCTCAGAAAGATTGTCTATAGATTGCGTCCCAGATTAGAATATAGATGTGAAGAATGATCATAGTAGCATAAGTCTCACAGATAGTGTCTGTATTCAGATGTATAAGAATATGCAATTGTTTTCAAAGAATTGCTAAATTATATATTTAGACAGTAGGTTCTAAGCATAAGTAATAGCCTCTGCTCTCTAGGCTTGAAGTTGTTGTCTAGGTAGTACTGTATAAATTAAGATGAAACGCTATCAAATAATAAAGTCATTGCGACTCCTCAAAGTAAGAATAAAATAAATCATATACATAGATAATAACCTATGCTCTCTTAGTTTTTAATTTTTAGTTTGGTAATATAGAATTTATGATGCTGAACTTCTATTGGGATGGGGCACATGGCCCTCCTCTCGAGGCAATTTTGGCCCCAGGGACCCCATTCCCTGGGGCCCGGCCATGTTTACCTGGGATCCCGGACCCACACAGGGCATCCAGTGTGCTTTGATGGGGACCGCAGTGGGAGACTGAATGCCCCAGCGATCCCTGTCATCTCCCCCCCTCCAGCAGTAGCCGGGATTGCTCCTGCACAAAGGAAGTTGCTAAACCGTGGACATCGATTCACAAAAAACCCAGGGGGTAACGGAAGTGACATCACACATCATTTGACCTTTTCTTTGACTCACATACACATGCTTACACTTACTAACACAATCACACAATTTCGCGCACATAAACAGACTCTCACATGCATACAACATACATTTAATAGCATTTTTTACTTACATTAGCTTCCAGATAGGGTAATATTCCAGCTAATGTACTCCATTTTGTATTACACTAATAGTGACAATTATTATTCAATATTTGTATAACAAAAAAATTGACAGAAAACCAGGCTAGTTGACCTCCAACTGCCATCCAATAGAAGAGCTGTCCCTGTGTTACAGGCACTGAATTTGCCACCTCTGAGGCCAGGGGTTGCAAAACCAGTGCCAGTGGTAGCAAGGGGGCAAGCCACAGATCGCAGCTGCGACCCCTGGCAACCCCTAAATGATGTCCATGTGCTAAATATGCAGATCCCTGCGTGCAGGACGCGCCAGATCAGTAAGGCGCTAGTGAGCGGCAGTGCGGCGATTGTATTTGTGAAACCTGCACCGAAATATACTTTTTAAAGCCTGTATATATTTTTAAAATTTCATTTTAAAATTGGTCCCTACCTGCTCCCCTCATTTCCAATCTGAGCCCGTTCCACTACGGCCTGTGCCGGTTGTGTGGAGGGCGTGAACAGACCTGTGCTCGGCCCCCCGAGGGTGTCGCACTTCCGGTAGAGGCAGGACCTGCGCCCTCATAGCCAGCATGCCAGCACTCCCGCAATGCGGACGCGCCACATCAGTAAGGCGCTAGCGAGCGGCAGTGCGGCGATTGTATTTGTGAAACCTGCACCGAAATATACTTCTTAAAGACTGTATATATTTTAAAAATAGCATTTTAAACTTGGTCCCTACCTGCTCCCCTCATTTCCAGTCTGAGCCCCGTTCCACCACGGCCTGTGCCGGTTGTGTGGAGGGCGTGAACAGACCTGTGCCCGGCCCCCCGAGGGTGGAGCACTTCTGGTAGAGGCGGGACCTGCTCCCTCTTTGACGTCACACCAGCACTCCCGCGCAGCGGTCGCGCCAGATCAGTAAGGTGCTAGCGAGCGGCAGTGCGGCGATTGTATTTGTGAAACCTGCACCGAAATATACTTCTTAAAGATTGTATATATTTTAAAAATTGCATTTTAAACTTGGTCCCTACCTGCTCCCCTCATTTCCAGTCTGAGCCCCGTTCCACCACGGCCTGTGCCGGTTGTGTGGAGGGCGTGAACAGACCTGTGCCCGGCCCCCCGAGGGTGTCGCACTTCTGGTAGAGGCAGGACCTGCGCCCTCATAGCGGACATCCCAGCACTCCCATGCAGAGGACGCCCCAGATCAGTAAGGCGCTAGCGAGTGGCAGTGCGGCGATTGTATTTGTGAAACCTGCACCGAACAATACTTCTTAAAGCCTTTATACATTTTAAAAATTGCATTTTAAACTTGGTCCCTACCTGCACCCCTCATTTCCGGTCTGTGCCCCATTCCATCACGGTCTGTGCCGGTTGTGTGGAGGGCGTGAACAGACCTGTGCCCGGCCCCCCAAGGGTGTCGCACTTCCGGTAGAGGCAGGACCTGCGGTCTCATAGCCGGCATGCCAGCACTCCCGCACAGCGGATGCGCGCCGCTGGCGTGCCAAAGGCACGCCAGAGGAAAGCCAGTCAGCGCCCGTCCGCGCCTGTCCTACGCCAGACACCAGAACCCCTGGTTGTTGGATGGCACAGATGCCCTCTTACTCCCGAGAGGACCTGCTTGCCCTTCGCACCTGGGCTCCTTGCCTGACCATCTCTGGCACCCAGATGCCCCACACATACGGTGCAACAAATGCGGGTTTAGGGCCACAGAGGTCCACCAGACACCTCCAGAGTCTTCTAAGCCTACAAATCTTAATGTATATAGCCTGAAATGTAGGTCCCTGGTAAAACACCACAAAGAAATACTCGAGCTCCTCATGGACCGTTCCCCGGACCTACTAACCGAGACCTGGCTAACCAGCGACTCGATTGCCATCCTAGCTCTGTCCCTTCCGACAAGCTATACAATGCTTATCCAGAAAAGACCCAGTGGTAGGGCGGGCGGGATAGCTGTTATATCCAAATCTGCCTACCCTTGCACTCTCTCCCCCATGATTATACCTGACTGCGAATGTGCTCTATTTAAGATCAGGATATCAGATAATTTCACTTTCACTGGGCTTCTTATCTACCACCCCCAGGGCCGGCGAGCACCTTTCAAGAAACCCTGACCCTAACCATCTCTACCCTTGCCTTGCAGACAGCCAACATTAGTATATTGGGAGACCTAAATCTACACCTGGAGCGCCTTGACTCACATGACATCACTAACTTCCTGGGAGACTTGGAAGCCTGCCAGTTAACCCAGTTAGTCAAAGGTCCATCACACCTGGCAGGCCACTTGCTTGATCCTGTGTTCTCCAACATTGAGGGAATCAAAGTCCGTGCCCCCCTTCCTCTTATCTGGACGGACCACTTCCTCATCCATATTTGCATCAGCACATTAACCACCTCTCAGCAGAATCCCTCCCCCCACTACTGGAGGTGCCCTTGGCATAAACTGGACACTCCCAGTTTCGAGTCCAGCCCTAAATCCTCTCTCCCAGATTGGCCCAGTAATCTGGAGGAAGCAGACAAAGCTTATTTATTTATTATTGCATTTCTTGAGCGCTCAGCTACCCGTAGGTTTCCCGGCGCTATGGGTGTGAAACAATATTAAAGATGAGAAGGGAAGGAAATCAACGAACTTACATATTAAAAAGCCAGGTTTTGATTCCCTTACGGAAGGTAAGGAGGCACATTTCGGAGCGCAGAGGGGGGGGTAGAGAGTTCCAAAGAGAAGGCGCCAGCAGAGCAAAAGAGCGACCACCCATTTTTGCTCTCTTGATGCGTGGGATCCTGAGCTTATTCTGGGTGGAGGACCTAAGTGTACGAGGTGGAAGATATTGCTGCACCAAAACAGATAGATAGGGAGGGGCTTTTCCTGTCAGGATTTTATGCATAAAACATAAAACCTTGAATTTAACCCTGCTCTCAATCCGTAGCCAATGTAGGTTACGCAGGTGGGAAGAGGCTGAGGATCTGGCGGGTAGATTGCAAATCAGGCGGACCGCCATATTTTGTAATACCTGGTACTTCTTAGTGACCTCCTTACAGGCACCTAGAAGTAAGATGTTGCCGTAGTCCAGGCGTGAGATGACAAGAGCCTGGACTACAGATTTCAAGGTGTCAGCCGGCAGCATCCATGAGATTTTCCTAAGCCACCTGATGATGGTAGTACAGGTGGCAGAGACTTTCACGACATGCTGCCTGAAAGACAATTGATTGTCCAGGAGGACCCCGAGGTTACGGGCAGATGAGGTTGGAATGGGGGGAGGGCCCATCTCCGGTGGCCAATGATGTGGGCCCCAGAGCGAGGTGTCGGAGCCAAACAGGAGCAGTTCTGTTTTCTCCCCGTTTAGTTTTAGTTTATGCTCCAACATCCATGCCGCAATCTGCTTTAGTCCAGTTTGGAGAGAAGAGAAAGGGAGATGTTTGTTGGTGGAGAGAGAATAGATGACCTGAGTGTCATCAGCGTAGGAGTAAATAGAGAGACCTGCCTGTTCCGCCAAAAAAGCAAGGGGTCTCACATATAAATTAAAAAAGAGAGGACTAAGAATAGATCCCTGAGGGACACCGTGCTTAGAGGGAAAGATAGAAGAGATGGAAGTAGAGGAAAAAACTTGAAACGAGCGATTAGATAAAAAGTTAGAGATCCAGGCCAGGGCAGCACCATCGACACCCACCTCTCTCAGGGTGGACAACAAGATGGAATGGGAGACGGTGTCGAATGCGGCACTCAAGTCAAGCAAAATGAGTGCCACCGTCTCCCCGTTGTCCACTTTCAGCCTGATGGATTCCGACACACCAAGGAGAGTGGTTTCAGTCGAGAAGCCAGCCCTGAACCCGGATTGTGAACCATGAAGAAAGTTAAAGGACTCCACGTGAAGATTAAGCAAAGAATTGACATGTTTCTCCAAAATTTTAGAGAAACATGAAAGCAACGAAATAGGGCGGAAGTTAGAGGGGTTGTTAGGGTCTAAGTTGGTCTTTTTTAATAATGGGACCACCATAGCGTGCTTCCATTCGTCGGGCACGATCGCTTCAGAAAGGGAGGCGTTCAAGACTTTCAAAATAATAAGGAGTAGGGAGGGATCCAAAGAACTCAGGATTTGAGGGGGCATAGGGTCGAGCGGAGACCCAGATTTTATATCCTGTAAATACTTTTTTAAAAGCGGAAGGGAAATGGGATCCCAGGCAAGAAGTTTGGGAGGCATGGGGGTACTACAGAAGGATGTAACAACTGGGGAGGTATCTACAGGTAAGACAACATGAGTGGGCACAACGGGAGAGAAGTCGAAAGTATCATAGATCTTCTCGATCTTTTCGACGAAGAAGTTGGCCAAAGCTTCACACTGGAGGGTGTCAAGAATGGGGGCCTTGGGTGCAGCAGAAGCCCCTGACAGCTCCTTCACGATTTTGAACAGAGCCTGGGGTCTATTCTGTGCTGTAAGAAGCGTGGTGTTCGCGAAGGAAGCTCTCGCACTATCACATGACGTATGGTAGATTTTAAGAGCGGCCTTATATTCTGCTTTCTGACCTGCATCATAATTGGAGCGCCATATGCGCTCCAGTTTTTTGCATTTAGATTTTTCTAGGCGGAGAGCGTCAGTAAACCAGGGTGCCGGTGGATGAAGAATATGTCGTTTGTTCTTTTGCATAGGGAGACAAGAGTCCAGAGCATTAATCAACCAGCATTTGATAGAAGGAAGTTCCTCTGTAGACAGGTTCATAGACAGGGGAGGCTTGGAATTAGAAAGACACAGATTGAGTTTGTCTGCATCTAGGCGTTTCCAATTCCTACTGTCTTTAAGGGGATGAGTGGGCATGAGGGGGTTAGAAGAGGCCATTTCGATAGAAAAATTTACAATAAAATGATCCGACCAGGGGACCTGTAATGAGGATTGATACGAAATGGTCGAAAGGTTGGAAATGATGGGGTCTAAAAGGTTGCCGGCCTTATGAGTAGGGTCAGAGTTGTGGAGATGAAGATCTAAAGCTGCCAGATCCTGTAAAAGACGTGTGGAAATGGCACACGAAGCAGAGTTGAAATGAATGTTAAGGTCTCCAATGACCATAAAATTATTGGATTGAGCCAAAAGTGGAGCAACAAGATCTGGGAGGGAGGAAGCCCAGTTACTCGCTGCGCCAGGGGGGCGATAGATCAATGTGCCGGTCAGAGTGAAATGTGGAGTAAGTGATAGCTTAAATAGACCAGCTTCACAATTGGGGAACTCAAGGTCTTCCCATTTGCAGGAGAATTCTCTCCTAAAAATGATGGCAATTCCCCCACCCTCTTTAAGAGGCCGGTTTCGCCCAACATAGGTGTAGTCATTGGGGAGAGCCATGGCGATGTCAGGGCCAGAGCTATCATTTAGCCATGTTTCCGTCAGAAACATGGCAGCTGGACTAACAGTCTGTAAAAGATCGAAAATGTCTCTTTTATGTTTTACGAGAGAACGACAGTTACTGCTAATAAATTTGAAAAAGGGGCCGGAGTTGGGTAATTTGGAAGGGGGAGAACTGCACGAGGAGGCAGGGTTCCAAAAGGTGGAAGACATAGAGTCTAACCGCGAGGGGCAGGATTCCAATAAAATATTACAAGAGGGACAGGGGGTGGATCAACAAGTCACTAGACCGCTATATCCCCCCAAAAATGTCCCGGCCCAAACACGAGCAGTCGCATCCATGATACTCCGAGATACTAGCAGCAATAAAAAAGCACTGCAAGATTCTCGAGCGTGCCTGGAGGCGATCCTACGACCCTCTAGCAAAGAACATCTATAGGTCAGCCACTAAAGCATACCACAAACTCATACAAAAAACAAAAGCTGAATTTTACACTAATACAATTAATTCCAGTCCCAATCTGTCCAAAACCATCTTTCCCTGATAAAAAAACATGACTAAAGTACCATGCAAAGATCTGGCCTGTTTCTTCATCAATAAGGTTGAGGGGATATACAACTTGCTAGAGTTTAGAAGGTCTACCTAGATTCCTGGCCATCCCTCCTGTTCACTTGACCCCCCTCACTCCCTACAATCCCTCCCATCCCTGGCCCATAAAGATCTCAAACTCCTGGCAACAAAGGTGAAGTCTGGGTCACCCGATGACCTTGTTAAACCTGACACCTTTAGGCAATTCCAGGACTCCATTCTGTATGAGGGACGGGAATTGATCAACAGATCACTCCAGTCATCTATAATCCCCAGGTCATGGAAACATGTTAAAGTTATCCCTCTGTTGAAGAAGCCCACTCTGGATTCTTCTCTCCCAAAAAACTTCAGACCCATTTCCCTTCTGCCGTACCTGGCCAAGGTGATGGAAGCACATGTGAACTCCACTCTGACCCGTTACCTGGAAGCTAATGGGATCCTAGATGAGTCACAAAACGGCTTCCGGGCTAAGCATAGCATGGAGTCCGCCCTCCTGGCAGTCATGGAACAACTGAGGGCCTCACAAGACCCAGGGAACACCTCAGCACTGATCCTGTTTGACCTGAGCGAGGCGTTCGACACGGTCTCCCACGAGATTCTGCTCAAATGTCTCAGTGAGATCGGGGTCAGCGGCGGGGCTCTGGCTTGGTTCGCGTCATTCCTATCCGACCGCTCCTTCCAGATTCATGCTCCACCCTATTCATCTAGTGAGTTCCCTCTCTATTGTGGCATTCCTCATAGTTCTGCCCTCAGCCCCACGCTGGTTAATGTGTATGTCCGCCCCTTGGCCCTCCTGGCTAAGGAACGAAAGATCAAAATGATCTCTTATGCGGACGACATGCAGCTTATTTTTACCTTCTCTAATAACACTGTGTTGAACCAGGTAAAATTCCAGGAAGACGTCCTGGCCATCTCGAACTGGATGACGGAGAATTATCTCCAACTTAATTCCATCAAAACGGAGGAGCTCCTGACTGGCAGTGACTCACAGAAGTGGGACTGTCAGTGGTGGCTCCCGACAATGGGCTCACCCCCGATACCTAAGGAGGTAGTCAGGAATTTGGGGGTCCTAATGGACAACTCGCTATCTTTTGAGTTGCACGCAAAAAAGGTTGCTGGTACCTGCTTCGGCCGCCTACGCACCCTCAAACCCATCTTGGGCTTCTTCGAGCCACCCACCCATCAAGTAATAGTCCAGTCCCTGGTCCGATCCCACCTGGACGATTGTAATGGACTAATGCTTGGAACCAACAAGACAGTTACTGAAAGACTTCAAAGGGCTCAAAACGCAGCTGCCCGCACTCTCTTTGCCCTACCCAAACAATGTCACACCTCACATCTCTTACTTGGCTGCATTGGCTGCCTGTGAAACAAAGAATTCAATTTAAAACCCTCTGTTTAACCCACAAAATCCTGCAGGGACTCTGCACTTTCTCCGTTCCCATATGTGCCTTACGCTCTGCAGGCCTCCACCTTGCCCGCACCATTAGGAAGCGCAAGAGCAGAGCAGGTGTTCGACACCGTCTCCCACGAGATTCTGCTCAAACGTCTCGGTGAGATCGGGGTCAGCGGCGGGGCTCTGGCTTGGTTCGCGCAAGAAAGGTTGCTGGTACCTGCTTCGGCCGCCTACGCACCCTCAAACCCATCTTGGGCTTCTTCGAGCCACCCACCCGTCAAGTAATAGTCCAGTCCCTGGTCCGATCCCACCTGGACTATTGTAATGGACTAATGCTTGGAACCAACAAGACAGTTACTGAAAGACTTCAAAGGGCTCAAAACGCAGCTGCCCGCACTCTCTTTGCCCTACCCAAACAATGTCACACCTCACATCTCTTACTCGGCTGCATTGGCTGCCTGTGAAACAAAGAATTCAATTTAAAACCCTCTGTTTAACCCACAAAATCCTGCAGGGACTCTGCACTTTCTCCGTTCCCATATGTGCCTTACGCTCTGCAGACCTCCACCTTGCCCGCACCATTAGGAAGCGCAAGAGCAGAGCTGGTGGCTGGTCCTTTAAGTCCATGGCCCCAGCTCTTTGGAATTCCATCCCACTTGAGGCATGCGCCACACAAGACCACTGGCTCTTTCAGAAACAAATTAAAACTTGGCTGTTCGCCTCCATTTAGGGAGGTCAGCACATCGGCTGCAATATAATGTTCTCACTTTGCCGTTCACCCTGCTGCGCTCCACCGGGTGGTATGTCTACAAGCGCTAGGACGCCCTGTTGCTGGGGCAGCCATGCGCTATATAAACAAAATTAACATAACATAACATAACATAACAGGAGCAATCATTCCCCATGACAGCGGGCAGGAAAACAGATGAAAACTCTACTTCCAGTAAGCAGGAGTGGTATGACAGCTCCCGTTTGCTGGGAGCAGAGTTAGTGTGTGTTTTACTTGGCGGGAGCTGTTACAGCTCTCACCAAGTGAAAGCAAACTGCTATGTCCCGGGGGAGGGCACCCTAGGACATAGCATGGTCCCTAGCGCCCTTAATAGCTTCAAAAGGGGTGAAGCATGGCTTCTCTTCTCTCGAATGGAAGCCAAGTCCCAATCTGGCTGCCAACACCTCATGGCTGAGTGTTGTCAGCCAATCAGATATCAGCATGGGGACTGTCAGATTCTCAGAGGATCCACGTCCCTAACTATACAAATGTGGGTTTCCTTTAATTTGACGAAAAGTACTGAATGGATTTACACCAGATAACACAAAGGGTGCTTTCTGGACCAAGAGCTACCTTTTGCCAAATATGATGTAA